>NC_140505.1:27108392-29574642 GCF_964339955.1 Pipistrellus hanaki
TGACCCAATCTTAGAGCACTCCCCCCAAAAAGAGTTTAGAGAGCAAAGATATAAAAGATCATAATTTTGCCCTAATATTCTATTTGCTTTCTATTTAACTCCCCCATCACTGCATCAATAATTCCTTTAAAATTTTTCAGAAACAGCTGAAACCGGTTTGGCTCAGTGGTAGAGCGTCGGTCTGCGGACTGAAGGGTCTTAGGTTCGCTTCCGGTCAAGGGCATGTACATTGGCTGCGGGCCCATCCCCGGTTGGGGGTGTGCAAGAGGCAGCTGGTCGATGTTTCTCTCTCATCGACGTTTCTAGCTCTCTATCTCTCTCCCTTCCTCTCTGTAAAAAATCAATAAAATATATAAATAAAATTTTTTTTTCAGAAACACAAATTTAATCCTTGCATTTCATTTCTGTAGAAATTTCATTTAATTTTTAATTCCCAGAAGTAGACAGCAAGACCATAACTGAATGAGTGTTTCATGGTCTCAGAAAGGTGTGTGCTAACATAGCCCACACTCCTGGAAAGGTGAGGGAGGTGTTGATTGGGTAGGGTTTGGGTTCCTTTGGGTTTTTTGTTTCTGTTGGACACTATATATCCTAATCTCTCTTCATCAACATATCAAAGACTGCTGCTTCATTTCAGGCATTTATCATGTTCACTCACTTCTGATCAGTTTATACATGTTTTTTGCTTAATGCTTATAATAGCCCCATGAAATAGACATTTTTACAGATGTGAGGTGACCTGGGACCACCAGCTTAGAAGGGTTTAAAACGGACACCATAAACATTTTTCTAAAACACTTATTAATAAAAATCTATGCCTCTTGTGCTAACATCTGCTAATGACTGCAACATTCCTCAGTCTTCTTACAATTCTCAGGAAACACACTGGCCTTGTCTTAACAACCTAGCAGAAAATCTGTACATTCTGTTTCACATATTTGATTTTGTTTCAGGTTGCTGGTTGTCTCCAATTTAAGATTCAATATACCTATAAAACCCAGCCCTGATTTTAAATGAGATACTATTTTTTTTAAACAGAAAATCTAATTGTCTTATGCACTTCCAGTTTTATGGCCTTAGAGAAAACTGATTTGGTACCCTGATCTAGCTTGCAGCTACATTCCAGAATACTTACCAGCAACTTCAAGTCATTGTCCAAAGGGCTCTAGACTGAAGAGGAAACTTTAAAAAATAATCTTCCCATTATAAAAATTCTAATAAAGTACTTCTTACCAGTACTTTTCAGAGGGGTAATTAACATTTTCATTGTTGAATAATCAAGTGAATATTAATATTGTTTTAAAGGGTACCCCAAGAAAACTTTTCCTTTCATGTAAGAAGTCTAAGTGAACACACCTGTGCTCCGTGAGAACATTCACTGCAGATGGGTGATTGGCACAATATGAAAGGTACAAGGTTTTCATTTGTGGCATCAGATTTAAAAAGCAGCCTCCAACTCTCTGCTGAGCTTCAGGCAACCTGGAGACATGCAACACAAAGGAAATAATCCTAAATTTTACAGACAGAAGGAAAATTGCTAAGTAACAAACAGATTATTTTGAGCAAGGAAGACCTCCTTGTGAATCACCTCTATGAAAGCAAACTATCCAAATCCAAGAACATTTCTGTTCAAAGCAGGCATATAGTAGGGAGAATACCTACCTTGAAAGCTGCTCTGCTACAAAATAGTGAACTAAACCCAACCTTTCCTCCAGCATCCAGATATCAGGACCTGTGCACAGCAGAGCTACAAACCCCCAGGTCCAGGCTTCTTTGGGCAGTGAAGAAAATACTAGTAGATCTCAAGAAGCCTCACATTTTGCATGAAACAAGGAGAATTATAAAATTCCGCCAATGGAAAGAACCCAAAGTGCCAACAGGACCCAAACCCAATATATGCATCAGCATCAAAGTTCAGGATTCTAGAAACAAAGACACTAAAGGCTTTGAGGGAGAAACATAAGTTTCAAACAAAAGAATCAGGAATTAGAATGGCCTGGGACTTCTCAACAACACTGAACCTTAAACCGTGGATGGAAATAACTTTCAACAATTCTACCTCCATGCATCGTAATTAGTATGAACATGAACTAACTGTCTCTATGCACTCTTTCCTTGGAACAGTCCTAGCAAATGAGAGACTGCAGCAACAGAGAGGAAGACACCAGTGTCCAACACAGAAGAGGCGAAAGGCAGCAGGATGATAATCAAGGATGACCCTGAGACCAGGCAGCATGGCTAGAGGCTCCACTAGTAAGTACCAAGTGTAGGAAAGCCCTTCTAGTTGCTGAGTAGGTTGCAGCCCTTTCTATGAGCCTCTTAATAAAGCTGATGAGATCTTTAAATGTTCTCAGTTGAATTTTGTTTTCTAACAGCATTCATATAAAACTTCGAAATGTGAAAAACAAAACCTAAATAGTGTTTCAAAATATACACACAGTTAGTAAAAGAAGTCTATGGAAATGAGGACACAATTCCAGATAGGAATGGCTTCTCAAAGAAAGAGAAATGTTAGGATTAGGGTTTCACTGGGAACTATTTTTGTAATGTTTTAGTTCTTAAACTGGGAGGTGTTGATTATATTACTTCTTATGCCTTTGTAGGTTTGTGTTTTTTTGTGTGTGTGTTTTTTTTGTTTTGTTTGTGTGTGTGTGTATGTGTGTGTGTGTGTGTGTGTGTGTTTAAAGCCCTAACTGGTTTGTGTGTGTGTGTGTGTGTGTGTGTGTTTAAAGCCCTAACTGGTTTGTGTGTGTGTGTGTGTGTGTGTGTGTGTGTGTGTGTGTGTTTAAAGCCCTAACTAGTGTGTGTGTGTGTGTGTGTGTGTGTGTGTGTGTGTGTTTAAAGCCCTAACTGGTTTGTGTGTGTGTGTGTGTGTGTGTTTAAAGCCCTAACTGGTTTGGCTCAGTGGAGAGAGTTTCAGCCTGTAGAAACATATAGGTAAAATTATATACTTAATTAGTGCTTAAGTATACAATTTTACCTATATGTTCCCAAAAATTCTAGTTTAGCACTTCTTAGTTGGGATTCAGGAATCTATATTTTAACAACTCCACCAGGTGATTCTCATCATGAGAGAAGTTTGGGAAACACTGGCCTAAAGGAATTAGCCACAGTTCTATCTGTAATATATAATCACTGACCTAGCAAATAAACTTCGATTATTAATTCAAACACTGGGGACAGTTAAAAAGAATAAGAAATCTTCTCTACCTTAAAAGTGACTGCAACTTTTTTGGGTAAAATGAAACAAATACAAAAATAAAAGAAATAGAGCAGAAGCCGGTTTGGCTCAGCGGTAGAGCGTTGGTCTGTGGACTGCAAGGTCCCAGGTTCGATTCCGGCCAAGGGCATGTACATTGGCTGCGGGCACATTCCCGGTAGGGGGTGTGCAAGAGGCAGCTTGGTTGATGTTTCTCTCTCATCGACATTTCTAACTATCTATCCCTCTCCCTTCTTCTCTGTAAAAATTCAATAAAATATATTAAAAAAAAAAAAGCCGAAACCGATTTGGCTCAATGGATAGAGCGTTGGCTTGGGGACTGAAGGGTCCCGGGTTCAATTCCGGTCAAGGGCATGTACCGTGGTTGCGGGCATATCCCCAGTAGGGAGTGTGCAAGAGGCAGCTGATCGATGACTCTCTCCCATCGATGTTTCTATCTCTCTCCCTTCCTCTCTGTACAAAATCAATAAAATATATTTAAAATAAATAAATAAATAAAAATAAAAGAAATATAAGACAGCAGATGATGCCTCACCAACTGCTGCCAGCCCTCAGAGGAGGAAAGCACACACCCTCCAGGAGGAGGCGCCAAGGCCAGCAAGCATCCTTTCCAAATCACCCAAAGACCAGTCACACACACAGCAAGGATGCTGCACCAGAAGATTCATCGGACCATCTGCTTTCTACCAGTATCCAGACACCGAAGACACACCTATTTTCAAACTACTACACACTGGCGTTTGAGCAGGTGATGTTCATACTCAGGAGCAAAGTGAAATAGTAAAGCCTGGCTTCCGGAATGGAGAGCTCTAGCAGGGAACCCCAACTGCTGAGCTGAGAGGGTTAAAGGTAACTGCAATGAACGGATGACAAAGTTTTATGAACAAGGGAAGAACATTGTTAGAGATGTGCACATGAAAATGATTAAATTATTAAGACTGCATAATAATGTTCAGTGCTGTGCCATATATTGTTATGATTTCACTTTCAACCTGATGCAACAACACAGCCATTGATACATTCAAAGGAGAACGTACCTAAAATCTAGGCCAATGGATTTTCATTTCTTATATTTCATCAACTAAAATTAAGTCAGTATGGCTTACACATGAACAATTACTTCATTATACAAGGTTTTCTTTCTTTGGCCCCACTGAGCCTGGCCCTAGAGTTTTATGACTTCATTCAACCTAATTTCACAAGAATTCACTATACTCGCCACCACCCTTTCTCCACTAGCATGCTGCTGCTGATGTGGTAGACACCCTTGGAAGAGGAACAAGAGGGCCAGAGAACAGCCTCATTCGACTCCCATATAAGCCCTTGCATGACCACTCTCCCTTAAGCAGTAAGCCCCCAGGATGAGGTTCTGACTGCATCAAATAATCTTAGGAACAAAGTCTCCGGTCTGTTGACCACAGACGCAGTTTTCGTCCAACTAAAGATAACATCTAGGCCTCGGCTGTGTTTCAGCTTCAGGCCCAGGAAAGCAGCAAAATCAGAGGAAGCAACAAACACCATGGCTGATATCAGGACCCGCTGCAAGAACTAATGATCCCTAGGGCCAACCCATCAGTAGAGCTCATGACCCTGGAAGAACATTCCTGGAAAGCTGATGAATATTCTACTGAGATCCTCTCAAGACCTCCCTTTTAAATTCCTGTCTTTGGAAAACCGCTAACGCCCCTTAAGACAAAGGACCCAGTACAAGCTGTCCCTCTCTGAGCAGGCTCATCCTTCCCCACTTCCCTTTGTTCCCTCAAAGCACATCCTTTGCTTTCTTTCTCTTAAGCTCCATTTTTTTTTTTTTTTTTTTGCCTCTGTATCTTGTTCCATGAGTCCATGCAGCCCAGTGGCTCACTTCTTCCTCCTCTGTGACTTTATATATAACCCATTTGAGTTCTTGCTCAGTCAAATTCTTTCTTAGTCAAAACTCAAGGACCACGATCTAACATCTGGTGCTATTCACCATTAACCTTCCTTTGCCACCGTGAACTTCTGTTTTTAAATCTATACTGTGAGGACAGTAATATCTGTCCTATTTCACAAAGATAACATGAGGCTTGCAAGAGGTATTGCCAATGTACTGCATAAATATTAATTTAGTCTACATTACCCATGCCAGTGGGAGGAGAAGCAAACACTTCCATTTTGTACACAATAGGGCTGACCTCTTACAAAAAAACCCACACTGCTGCCAAATGACCTTCATTTACCAAAAGGAACATTACCCTAGTTATGATCATGTAAGTAATGTAATTTTATGTAAACCAAAAATGCTGCAAACAATTACAACAAAAAAATGTCAATTTCTGTTTGAGAGCCAGGATTTGGTTACGCTGACATTCAGCTTTCCTCACCACACCTTCCAATATGAAGTTCCTCTATGAAACCTTGAAGCCAAAGTTGACAGAGCAAACCTACTTTCTGCATGGCAAACTGTTACCAATTTAAAGAGCTCTGGCACCCAGGGCAGGCCACTTCCAAGAATGAGAAAGACACATACAAAAAGCTGGAAGGAAAAGCAGATACCAACCACGAGAAAAAGTTTTCTGGTTCTTCCAGTGGTTACAAAAATAAAAATAATGCAAAAATAAAATGTGTTACCTTCCTTTCTCAGCCCACAAATAAGCATAAATATCATCTGGTGGATTAAAATCTCAAAACTTTTCATGTGCATTATGACTTTAAGTCATCCAACACCCAGCAAGCATTAATATCCTGTAATGCCTCATGTTAACAAAGAACATAAAAATAGTCAGAAAAAATCTATCTGATCATCCAGACAAACCTGTCCCCTACCCCCGAAAACATAAAATCTTGGAAAAGTGACAAAACCAAGCCTTTAATACCTCCAAACTTCACATTATGTATGTATACTTTACAATTTCTCAGCTTCCTGATGGCCAGGAACAACACATGCTGGAAGAAGACACTGGGAAGACTTGGCCTTCAAGGGTGTGTGCACACTGCCTCCCCAGGCAGCACATGGCGGGATGTAAGGAACTAAGCCATTGGTGCCTTCCACACTCTTTCACAAGCCATCCTCCTCTCTTCAGAGGTTATTCATCCCCCACTTTTCCCTACCACCTTAAAAAATATCACTCACACGAAATCCTTCTCCTTTCTCCGACTAGTCAGTGTATTCCCTCCTTCAGAAATTACTACTATAAAATTTAGATAATCTAAAATGCAGCTTTAAGTATAAAAGGTAACATACCTAAAATATTCCAAATCATCTATTTTCCGTCTTTGAAAATGCAAATTCTCAAATTATGATAAACTTGTTCCTTTAAATACCATTTATACCAATCCAAATTTTATAAATTTTAGCATCTTACTTACTTGGTGCATTCTTCTAAAGACTGTACAAGCATTTGCTGGAAAGAACATATTTCTTCTAAATTTCCCATTAAATATGAAGTGTTTGCTGAACTTAACCTAGAGCCAAGAAAAATAACAGTAAAAATACATAAACAGTTTTACTTATAGTCCTCTCCTTTCCCATCCTGATGCCCAATTAAAGTCTTAACCTAATAAACAAATTGCCTATGTCTAAGGCAAACTGTACACTAAATTCTGTGCCAGGACTTCACCCTCTCTTTTCTGAAAATACAAGGAAACAGCCTTAGGTGATGACTATCCTACAATTAACACCATTGATCATCTAACTTACTTCTCACTGGTCTGCAACGGCCGTAGATAGGTTGAAAGCACAGTCTGAAGTTCTTTAGAGTATTCATTTTCTGTTTCCAAAATGTTCTGTAGCACCTATAATAAATGATGAATAAATATTACTTGACATTAAGATTTCTAAGTTTCTGAAAGTTCATCACCATTGTTTAATTCACACTGTTGTTTCTATATAATACTAATGTGTTTAATATCATAGATCCCTATGATTAACAACTAAATCCATGTAATTACTATTACCATAGCTATACCACTGACTTTATCTTACTGCCATGCACACTTGACACAGGTATATCTTTATTTATACACAGGTATATCTTTATTGCAAGTCACAGGTGTGTTTATCTAACAAACTGAAGGCAAGACCCTCCTCCACCAGTAAAAACACTAGGACTTACTATTGTAATACTTGCTTTATTATGATGGTCTGGAACTGAACTCACAATAATCTGTGAGGTATGTCTGTACTTTAAAGATAGCAGATTAATTATAGGTAAATCAAATTTTAAGTTAAAATGTTTCCTGGTACCCTATATTAGTGAAGCAAATTTAGCCAAAAATCACTTACTAGTAACTCCCAAAAACTGAGATATAAAGTGCAAAACAATTTAACTGAAGCATGAGGCTCTCTTCAATAGTAATCACCAAAAGCAAAGGCTCCTCTTTGGACAAGAGGAGAAGACGCCGAGGTCTACAAGTGGAGCCGGGATGTGCAGGCTGGCCTGAGACTAATTACCAAGGCTTACTATCTATATTCTCGGCACTAAGCAGGGTGCTCTACAGTCTGAAGTAGTTTAGAATATCACAAAACCTTTTCCTTTTACAGAGGAAAAAATCGAAGTGGAGAGAGATTAAGCAACTTATCCAAAATCAAACAGCTAGTGAAGAGCAGAGCTAGAATGTGAACCTAGATCTCTCTGACAGGACACTGCCCACCACTGCCTTCTCCAGCTATCAGACTAAGGGCAGGAGTCAGGGCTCCTATGGGCCCTGACATGAGTAAAGAAAGTGAAATCCCTTCCTCAACTATCTTTTTATCCCAGCATCTTCTTTAACCAGGAAATCATATTACATGTATTTTCTGAGGATCTATTATATACACTAACGTGTTATGTCTTCTAAAACTAACAAATGATCCTAAATTAATCATAGCACACACAAAAAAAGTACAGAATATGAAGTTTTGAAACACACTCAGTTTTCTCCCCTTGGTTTTTTTATAATAAAAATATATGTTTAAACATTTAAGAAAAAAAGCAATCTTTATGCTAAAAACTTAAGATTACAGCATTAATAAGTCAATTAATAAATGAATTATTATTCTGTTCACTACTGTTTTCTTGTGTACTCTGAGGAGAGACTACAGTCACTCATGAGTAAATGCAAACCTGATTAAATAACTTACATACTACACTATTTAATTTGAAGAGAATCAGAGGCTCTTTCACTGTGACACTGAACACTAGTTTCGCCCCTGAATGGGTCTATTCATGGAAGACTGGTGGAGTGAGCCAGAGGGAGGAGGGGCCACTCCAGAGTTCATTCCTCTGTGGGGGAATCTGGGTGTTGATCCTATGATTATAATGTCTTTCTTCGAAGAAATACTCATTAAACACAAATGTCAAAGCACTAGTGGACTGAGAACACAGTGTGACACCAGCCACTTCATCATCAGTGAGTTATACTTAAACCTGATCTTATCCTTCAAAATTAATGTGAAGTAATAAGCCAAATATAATGGGTCACTAAACTAAAAATAAAAATGTCAAAGTTATGTACAACAAAACGTTCTTTTTCAATGTTAAAACAAAGGTTAAATACAAATATCAGGAATTATTAGCAATACTGGGTTGAATATTAAAAAACTAAAATTCTATTTTATAAAACAGAACAGTACCTAGGTGACATACAAGGAAAACTGTGGGAGAAAACAAGAGCGGAAGAATAAAATAGCATTTCCTCAATGGTAGTATTAAGAAGAGCAGACAGCTGTAAAATCTTCCAAAAGTATTTAGTACCAAAAGCAATCCTCTGCCAAAAAGCTACACCTATTAAGACAGTTCAGTTGGTTCATTTCTGTTACTCGTCATAAACATTATCTTCAAATAAGTGCTAAAGACATCTACAATACTGCCATCCAAACAATCCAAGTTACACTTAGCTTTTCCACCAACGCAGGACCAAGACTTAGCTGACTGCGTCATGTTGACGCTGACTGTCCACTCTGCCAGGCGGCCACGCGCCCCTCCTCCCTAAACTCATCAGCATATCTATATACTCCAGCCATCACCTTTCTTCCCTTTCGTGACTTCTGCACACTCTGGCTGCTGCAGGACCCCATGAGACCTAGCAGACAGGTTGCCAAAGCGCCACCACACGAAGGCAGGATACCAGCGGACGCGTGCAGTTTTCACAGAAAGAGCAGTCTTTACTCCACAGCCGTGAAGAACAACCCAGCCTGAGCTCAGCCAGCATGAGCTCTCCCTGAGGCATAAGGCGTGGAGAACCACGACCAGCCAAACAATGGTGCCACACAGAAGGAGGACATCAGGCACGCTACACAGACAATCCCTGAACTATCAGCCATTACAGCAAAGCAAAACAAAGGACGCCTCATTTCAGTAACTTGCAGACACACAGAAACTCATTATCACCACAATTAATGGAGCGCTGAATTTACAAACGAGTTACAACTTTCATTGCAAATCTTTAGATATCAGATGTTTTATTTTATATGACATTGAGTCCTTTAGAAATGAATAAATGATCTACATGTAAGAAAAAAGAAATAACATTAGGTAATTTTTTAAGATGTGATCCTGATTTAAAAAAAAAAAAATTATCAACATAAACTAAAGCCGAATTTCAAAAACATAAACCTGTTTCATAAGCACAATGGGAAAAACTAAAGAATGGCACAACTGTTCTAACCCCTCTCTTACTCCCTCTCCACACAAGGAAACATAACCACCACATGTTCTCTTTCAACCCAGTCTATTTAAACTGTATTTGGTACTTAAATATTCAAACAGTAAATTTATAAGACAGGATCTGAACAGCAAATAAACTATCAGTCTCTAAGGAAAGGAGAGGAAGGAAGGGAAGGGCAGTGCTGCTAGAGCAGTGGTCGGCAAACTCATTAGTCAACAGGGCCAAATATCAACAGTACAACTATTTAAATTTCTTTTAAGAGCCAAATTTTTTAAACTTAAACTATATAGGTAGGTACATTGTTATTAACTTAATTAGGGTCCTCCTAAGCTGGCCTTTGCTAAAAACTCAAGGGGCCAAAGAGCCGTATGTGGCATGCGAGCCGCAGTTTGCCGACCACTGCTAGAGGAAGCAATTCCTACAGCTCCTCCTGGCGCCACAAATCCAGAGGCCAGAGGAACACAGAGGAGCATCCCACTCCATCCACTGGCAATTACTGATTTAATGCAGTTTGTTGATCTCTGTGTGTTCTTAATACTTAGTAACATTTACTCTCAAAGAGTTTGGAGGTGCCCATAAAATGTTTTATGTTACTGTACCTACTGAAAGAAGTTAGGTTATTATTATATTATGTTATATTTCTAAATTTGGGGATTCACAAAGTCTTGGGATGTTTTTCTTCCAAACCCTAAAGGTTTACTCATATAACAGCTGCAGCAAAAGTGCAGGTTCACAATGACATACTGTCACCACAGAAAGCTGGCCTTAGCAAGCAAGCTGATGTGCATGACCGCATCCTCATGTGTGAACAGCTGGCCTTGGGAGCCTGGCAAACCTGGGCACAAATCCTGGCTCTGCTATTGTACTTCCTACTTGGTACTGTACTTGTCTATGAGTCTATCAGCTTTTTTTACAAAACGGGATATCTTTCACAAGAGTGTCCGCTCCCTGACTTGGGGGAGACAGGAATCTTATAAACCACTAGTACAGCCTTCCAACCCAAACCTGAAATCCTATTTGGAGTTACTTCTTACATAACTCTTAGTCAAGAGGTCATTATTTTATAAGACAGCCTTTTCATGGATAACTCAGGGCTTCTCTACCTCCCCCTGCTCCTGAGGGGTGATCAGGGCCAGCAACCACTGCTCACACTGCTGCCGGCACCAGAGCAACCACTCGCACCTATTGCCGGCATTGGCCCCACTTGCACCTGCAGCCAGTGCCAGAGCCACTGCTCACACCTGCTGCTGGTGCCCAGTGTAGGTCTCAATCACTCAGTGCTCTCAGTGGGTGCGAGCAGCAGCTGCCAGCCCTAATCACTGCTGGGGGCTTCTTTATCTCCCCCTCCTCCTGAGGTGCAATGGGGGATACAGCTGCCACTCACACCCACTGACAGCACCAGCCCTACTCGCACCGCTGCTGGCACCAGCCCTAATCACTCCGCACCATCAGTGGATGCAAGTGGGGCCAGCTCCCTCAATGCATGGGAACAGCGTTGGCAGGAGCAGGGCTGCCGGCAGACAGGAGACCAGGGCTGCAGCGGGAGGGGCCGGGTGGGGGCATGGAGGATGTGCTGAGACCCACCCCTGTGCCCACTGCAGCCTCACAGCCCTCAGTTTCTTTCAAGGTGCACAAATTTGTGCACTTGACCCCTAGTTTATATAATAAAAGCCTAAGTAACTGTTACAGCAGAAAAACCAGAACAACTAGTACCTATGATGTGCACTGACCACCAGGGGGCAATGCTCAATGCAGGAGCTGCTGCCTGGTAGTCAGAACACTCCCACAGAGGGAGCAGCTCAGTCAGAAGCCAGGCTCACGGTTGGCGAGCATAACAGCAGTGGCTAAGGAACATCGGACCAAGGGGTAAGGAGCAGAGAGCAGGCAGGTGGTAAGGACCGAGGGGTCCTGGACTGCAAGAGGGTTGTCCGACTGTCAGCTATTCCCCACAGGGTCCAGGACTGTAAGAGAGCATAGGCCAGGCTGAGGACTAGGCTACCCCACCCTCACACACATTTCGTATACTGGACCTCTAGTTTCTTAATAACAGTACAAACAATGATACACTCATTGTAAGAGGGCTGCTGCAAAGAAAGACTAATCAGTTATTTATTTCACTTCAAAAATTCAAAGGTCTCATGGCCTCCAATTTATGCATCCCCTAGTCAAGAAAAAAACAAGATTGGAAGTAGGGGGGGAAAACAACTAAATAAGTGCATACTTTCCACAAAATTCAAAACATAACCACAATTTAAAAGTTTACTTTACTGGTTTATCATACCAAGTAGTTATATAATAGCAATGTAAAATTTTATCCAAATAAAGATTATCATTTCCTATTTTCTGTACCCAATTGTATAGGGCCAAAGAAGGTTTGGATTAGATATTAGATTTAATACCACAGATACCTTTAAGCTTACTAAATGTTCATAACAAGTTTTAAAATGCAATAGTTTTAGGATTCTGAAACACTTGTCTTTCCTATTATGTTAAAATATAAAGAAACTATATTGATCTAAAATACAGCCTACTCCAAATAAAGTATAATGCATTCAATACACATAAAAATTTTAAATAATTATATGTCTTTTTAAATTCTCATTTTTGAAGACTTGTAATGGTATGGGGGGATATAATTACAATACCAAGTTATGTGACAAGAATAAAGTACAATTGCATAGAGCAGTGTTCGGCAAACCGTGGCTCGCAAGCCACATGTGGCTCTTTGGCCCCTTGAATGTGGCTCTTCCACAAAATACCACAGCCTGGGCGAGTCTATTTTGAAGAAGTTTAAATTTTAAAATTTTGGCTCTCAAAAGAAATTTCAATCGTTGTACTATTGATATTTGGCTCTGTTGACTAATAAGTTTGCCGACCACTGGCATAGAGGATTAGAAGGAAATATGCCAAAACATTAATTATAGTTATATGTGTGGGATAGTGATTTTTTTTTAAATATATTTTATTGATTTTGTACAGAGAGGAAGGGAGAGAGATAGAGAGTTTGAATCATCGATGAGAGAGTCATCGATCAGCTGCCTCTTGCACACCCCCTACTGGGGATATGCCCGCAACCAAGGTACATGCCCTTGACCGGAATTGAACCCAGGACCTTCCAGTCCCCAAGCCAACGCTCTATCCATTGAGCCAAACCGGTTTCGGCAGTGATTTTTATTTTTATATTCTTATCATATTCTCAGTAGTTCACCTATATTCTATAATACTGAGTTTTAGAGACATTAAAAAAACAAAGTATTATTAAAAACTGTTTTGCAATTACTTACCACATTATAATAGCTTTTGTTAATGGCAGTAGTATCAAATCCTTTTGGAGGACTCTTCAATGTTCCAGATTTGGGAGACACGGGCTTTTCTGAAACAAAAATGTAATGTAGTTTTACTGATCAAAACGAGAGACAACCAAATGCACCAGCCCCCACATAGCCCAACATGACTGGTCCAGCAACCTCAATTGAAATAAACCAAAAAGGGGAAGCTGAACAGAAGGCCTGCACACCTCTGGGGGGCACCACAGTGCTTGCATCTCCTCATGCCAAACAACCTGACCTCAGAGAGCTGAGTAAAGGTAAAATATTACCCATGCAGAATTAGAGAAAATGTTGGCAGATATTTCACAAAAATTTTCTCTAATTTTGTTTAGAGAGACTTTTGCATTCTGAGTAATCAGAATCCCTGAAATATAATCTAGAATGTGGGTTTTGATGCTTTAAGTTGGCAGATATTTCACAAAATTAAAGCATCAAAACCCACATTCTAGATTATATTTCAAGGATTCTGATCACTCAGAATGCAAAAGTCTCTCTAACCAATAAGGTCTGCCTCAAGGTGATAGACAAAGGAGAAAAAAGGCCACCCAAATTGGGGTAGGGGGAGGGGGAGACAAAAAAAAAACACACTGAGTTAAGAACTTCCACACAAGTGACAATAATGAAAGCCATCATAAATACTGTAAAGATTCAAATATTTTTAAATTGCATGGCTTTTATTCATCATATATTCAAGAGAAATTAAGCACAATTGGTACTGAAGAAGTGCTTTCTGATAACATAGCTCTCAGAGTGTGTGTGTGTGTGTGTGTGTGTGTGTGTGTATCACTGGTTCTATGGGGAGAAGTGTGTCTAACATTAGTTTATCTATCCCTGGGTCTATGGGGTGGGTGTGTCTGATAGCAAAAAAATGATACAATCCACTATTACTGAGAGGTGAGGAAATGGTGAGAACATAATTTAGTACTACCTTTCCAGTGGCCAACTAAAGAAACAGATTTTCCTTTTCTTATAATAAACTATAAGAATGCTGAAAACAACAGAACACAGATATGATAAAAAGAAAAAAGAGAGTGGGGACTCCCTAGGGTAGTGGTCGGCAAACTCATTAGTCAACAGAGCCAAATATCAACAGTATAGGAATTGAAATTTCTTTTGAGAGCCAAATTTTTAAAATTTAACCCTTTGCACTCCGAACCATTCTGGACATTGGCTACCAGCTACTCGACGCTACTTTGCGGCG
The DNA here is from genome assembly GCF_964339955.1 of Pipistrellus hanaki. Classification (NCBI taxonomy): domain Eukaryota; kingdom Metazoa; phylum Chordata; class Mammalia; order Chiroptera; family Vespertilionidae; genus Pipistrellus; species Pipistrellus hanaki. The sequence goes on from NC_140505.1 coordinate 27,122,767, forward strand.
GAAACGTGCGTTGAATTAACTCAATTCCCCGTAATCACTAATAAACTGCAATGTCCCCCTGAGAGGGGACATCCTAGTGATATGCTAGAATTCCGATGTCCCCTGAGAGGGGACAGCGGAGTGCAAAGGGTTAAACTTCTTCTAATGCCACTTCTTCAAAATAGACTCGCCCAGGCCATGGTATTTTGTGGAAGAGCCACAATCAAGGGGCTCGCGAACCGCGGTTTGCTGACCACTGCCCTAGGGGATGAAAAGCACTGGCACTGGTAGGAAGGGGCCTGTGGGGGGTGAGGAAAGGTGGTTTCAGGGGCTAGGGTGCAACCAATGCAGGAATAAGACAGCCCTGGTGCAATCTGAGCAGAGTAGAATAGGGTGGATCTCTTGGGTGACCTGCATGACTGATGAAAAGAAGACTAGAAGCTTCTATTCAAGTCTCTTCTCTGCTGGTCCAGAAGAACAGCAAGGAAGTATGCTGGCTATTCAGGGATTGGATATACAACCATTTAGAACCTGACCCTGCCAAAGTGTATCTCAAATCTACACCATACTCCTGCAGGACCACCAGGATTTGCCTAGTGCAAGAAAACCTCTGGGCAGCTCTGAGGAAGCAAATGTTACTCCTTTCTGCAGGAATACTTCTGCAACCCATAGTATAGGATATCCCACCCAACCATCACCCATCCCACACCAAAGAAGGGTGAGGGCTAGAGAAAACACTTATTTCCAGCAATACAAAACACACACACACACACACACACACACACACACACACACACACACACACGGTGCTGTGTTACCTTTGTTTCTTTCCCTGCACAGAAAATATTTATATCAAACACTGTTCTTTCAGTTAAATTAATAATTGTGTCCAACAGCTTGCACTTTATGTCACTTTTTGATGTCAAAAATAAACAGAAAATATTAAGAATGACAAACTTAGGAAGTGGCATTGTGACTGCTTATTAAAGATCTGTGGATCAGCAAATGACAGTCACACATTTAATTAAGTTCTCACATCACTGCCAAACATAGGTTATTACTCATCATCTCAAGCTAACCAGCACCTAAGGTAAGTTGTTGTTTCTTTTAAAGACAGCCTTTACTGTACAGATAATGAGCTACCTAGAAATGGGAGAAATTAATGCATCAGAAAAAATTGGGGAAAAAACCTGGTAATGTTTATGCACACATGAAACTGTACTTGTGAGAATATAGAACATGATTTGTTCTCCCCACCATTTTAGCCCTCAGTGGAATTCTTTTTCCAACTGCACACACCTCATCACACTGCCCACTAATGACTGAGAGCCTCCATGTTTACTTAATAACAGCAACAAGCAATGGTCAAACCAGCCCTGTTGCTTCTCTTTCCTTCCATTCCTTTGAATTTAAAGATTCTCTACCATTTGTGTGTATAAAATTCAGTAGATATCCATGGATTTTACATATAAAAAAATGTGTACAGAAAATAAATGCTAAGTACAGATTCAGGAAGAATACACAATGCATTTGCAGAAAGCATTAGAAACATCTTTATGCAGACTCTTTGAGATATTTGTCTTTAAAAGAGGAACAATTCCAAAAAGAAACCACAAATAGGTCAAAGGTACAAATACATGAAACTTGACCAGAACACTGCTATCTCTCACCACAAGAGGGCAAACAATCATGGCTCTTTATACTTTCCCGAGGTGGAAGAGAGAAATGGGACATGCTTGAGAACTTACCTGGACATACACAGCCCAGAAAGTATCACTTAAAGGTAGACCTCTGTTTTGTTTATTCAATAAAATATTTGTAAACTAAATCAAAACAAAAACTCACAACTTAAAGGAAGTCAGTGCTTTTGTTTCATAAGAAAATGATCATAACCAGATCACCAGTTAGAGGAATCTGTATGATTAAGACCTGGCACACTTTGATTACAGAAAATGAAGCATTAAATATACTGTAAGTTACAATGCTTACATAATACACACTTTAAAAAATCCCATTCCAAAATCAAAAAGTCACGTAAATTACTGAAAAGATGCAACACGGAAATGTTAAGTGATCCTAGCATTTTATTCTTAACGGTTATAAAGTGATATGGTAAAGTGATTTGCTTTTGCTTATTTCTCTCTCAGATGCCAACATTTAAAATGAGATGGGGATAACTTTATTTTGAATTTACTCAGGTAATTTGAAAACACTAGGGATAAGAAGTTATTCCCAAAAGAAATTATTCCTTTGGTTCAACTGTGACATAAAGCTGTGGTTGCCAACCTTTTGGACCTCACAGACCACAATGGCAACCTCTGACATAAAGAATAATTAGCATAATACGTCGTCAATATTACTTTATTTTTACCTTAAAAATAAACAGAAAATGTTTCCAAAGTTACTTGCATATTGCAAACTAGGGAGTCCAGGTGACAGCCACCAAGAGCTCTTGAACAACAAATGCAGTTACATACACTTGTTTAAGAGGGTCTCTCTCTCTCTCCCCCTCACACAGCCCCCTACACACACACACACACACACACACACACACACACACACACACACGGAAACCCAGGGTTAAAATAAGATGAGAATTTCAGGCAGAACAAAGTGCTGCAGTCACTCCCGACATAAATAAACATTATAAATATGTAATGGCTGGTTCTTCTTAGGGCTGCATCTGTGAAACCAACTACAGTTAACCCTTAAATAACAGGAGTTTGAACTGCAAGGATCCACTTTTGTGTGGGCTTTTTTTTTCTTCAATAAATACTGTAAATATATATTTTCTTAATAACATTTTCTTTCCTCTACCTTACTTTATACATATAAAATCTGTGTCAATCAACTGCTTAGGTTATCAGTAAGGCTTCCTCACTTGGATTTTCAGCTGAGAGCAGAAGTTGGCACCCCTAATCCCTATGTTGCTCAAGGGTGAATTGTATTACCAAGAGATATTAATGATATTCAAATAAATTTGAAAACAACTTCCAGAAGTCACCTGAAGAGAACTTTGAGACCCACTCAAACTCTATCTTTCCTAATATGCTAAGGTTAACTTTGAAAACTCCATGAGGAGAAATATCTGAAAAGTTCATTCCTTTGTATTTTTTACTATCATATCAGAATTCCCATTGAAAAGAGTTATTCATAGCAGAATTCAAGAAAGCAGATTTAGCAGACACTACCCAATCAGTGGGCTCCGCTCCTGATGATGTACCCATTACCAGATCTGTGACCTCCTAACAGCATAACCAACCAGCTCTGTGACCTCCTGGGTGTGCCCTTTACCAGCTTTGTTCCTCCGGATGCAGTGCCCCATTTCCAGCTCTGTGCCTCCTGATGCAGTGTCCCATTTCCAGCTCTGTGCCCTCCTGATGGTGTGCCCATTACCAGCTCTGTGCCCTCCTGATGGTGTGCCCATTACCAGCTCTGTGCCCTCCTGATGGTGCCCATTACCAGCTCTGTGACCCCTAAATGGTACCCATTATCAGCTCTATGACCACCTCATCCTCACTATAAAGGGAAAGACCATCATCCCTCTCACTCCTTGACTCCAGCATCCTCCTGGAAAAGGCCCAAGTGTTGTTCTCTTGTCCCAGGAGAAACATGACTCACCAGAATGTGAAACTAGCCAAGGAGCTGCTCTCAGATCTGAGACTCAGCCTGTCCCACAGCCCTCAAGCTCAAGAGCCAGTGCTGCAGCTGTCGCATCGACTGACCAGGTCCAACCAAGTACAGACTAAGTCACAATTCCCAACAGCTGTGCCTATAAAGTCAAAATGACATTTCATCCCGATCAACCTGATACCATTACTCCACTCTAAGCTGGTTCTACACTTGAATAGATTAAAAGAATATTATTTATTTATGCCATATGCCCTGGATAGCCCAGCAACACTTGCCTTCTGGGGTTGTGGTGAGGATTGAATGAGGTCACAAATAAAAAGCACTTTATATAATAACTAGCACTTTATATAATAACATAATAAGCAACCATAAAATCTTAACTATTGTTAATTTTATTATAATAATGATGAAAAAATACTCATCATCAACAAACATAGAAAAAAAAGCAGGAATGAGATACTATTTCTCACCCATTAGGATGGCTATTATAAAAATAAAATTAAAAAAAAAAACACAACAACACACACACAAGTGCTAGAAAGTGTGAGAAATTAGAGCCCTTTCATATTGCTGGTGGGACTATAAAATGAGACAGTTGCTGTGGAAATAGCATGGCTGCTCTTCAAAATTTAACACAGAATTACCGTAAGAGCCATAACTCAACCCCTAAGTATATACCCAAGAGAACTGAAAGCAAGGACTCAAAAAGATACCTGTGTTCATAGCAACATTATTCATAATAGCCAATAGGTGAAAACCCACATGTCCGGCAATAGATGAATGGATAAACAAAACGTAGTTGTGAAACAGAAAACAAAATGAAGTTCGTGGCACAAAGCTAAAACCCATGTAATTCCCTTAAGTGATAAGAGCACTAGGAGCATCTTATGTTATACTGAGGTGAATCTCTGGATCAGTTCCCAGATGGGGCTGGTCACCAAAAAGACCCAGCCATGATTAGAAGCTTGGAATTTTCTGCCCTACCTCTATTCCCAGGAAGGGGACAGGGACGGGAGGTTTGAGTTAATGCTCAATGATGCCTGTGTGATGAAACCTCCATAAAAACCCCAACAGTATGAGGTTCAGAAAGCTTGCACGTTAGTAAATGCATCTACATGCCTGGAGGGTGGCACTCCTTAACTCCACAAGGACAGAAGGTTCTGTGTGCAGGAACCTTCAGGACCTCACCCTATGTGCCACTTCATTTGGCTGTGCATCTGTATCCATTATTATACAAAGGATCAGGAAACGTAACTAGCTAGCATTTCCCTGAGTTCTATAAGTCATTCTAACAAAATTTCAAACCCAAGGAGGGGGTCATGGGAACCCTGATTTATTGCCAGTTGGTCAGAAGTCATATAACCTCAATGTGGGGTTACAGTAAAAAATTACTTCCCATTGAACAAAAATAGGGAATTAAAATACTCAGCCCAAGGTAATTTATATAAATTCAACTGAATAAAAACACATAGTATATGTATATGTACATGTATATGTATGTGTATGTTTATGTGTATGTGTATGTATATATATGTGTGTGTGTATATATGTGTGTATATATGTGTGAGCACATTCATTTCTTTCTGTTCCTTCTCACCTAAGGAAAAGCACTGGTCCATTTTGCCAACACTCCACTTACCACTGGGCTTGATCTCTCGGACGTAGTTGCTGGGGAACCAGCCAGTCCTGCCGTTGTGTGTGCCCTCCCACCAGCCCCCTTCCTCCACTCGAGTGACATGGATGACATCTCCTTTCGTAAAGGAAAGCTCATCTTCATTTGTCTGTTGGAAGTTAAACTTTGCTCTTACTATCAGTTGATTGTTGCTATTATCGGTCATGTCCTAAAAAAGGGAGAAAAGAAGAAAAATTTCATGAAGTACTGTCTAAGTCATTATGGAATAATATATATTTTATTATTATAAATATAGTATGATTGCCCCTAAACAGCAGAGGAAGGTTTAACTTTGAGAAATTTAAGTTTCCTATCTCCCACAGTGCACCTTGACCATCCACCACCCCATTTCCAGTCTAGGAGGAAACTCTCTTAATAGCCTGAAAAGTCTTATTCCTGTCACTGTTATGTCTACATATACACATTTTCATGGACTTACATTATGCATACTTCTTTATAATTTATAAAAAGTTAATACACTGTAGTCATTTTTTCAGGAGTACTTATAGTTACTTTAATCTTAACTAACTTTATGGCTATGCCATAAATTAGTTAATCAATTCTATATTACTGGATTTAAGGTTATTTTGAGTATTTTTTTTATTGCAAAACAAGGCTGCATTAAAACTATATGCGCTTCTATCTTTGAACATATCAGTAAATAAATCTATTGTTAAACTCAGGTCACAGAGCATGTATGACATTCCCAATTTTAGTACCTATTTATAAACAGTCATCCAAAAACATTTTACAAATTTATACCAAGCTACATCCCAACCAACAGTATCTAACCAATACTGAATATTATCAAGTATTTTTATTCTTGCCAACTGGTGGGAAGAAATGGCACCTCACTTTAGTTTGCATTTTTCTCAGAGATTAAGCATTTTTACAGATCTCTCAAGTGTGGAAGACAAAGGCAGACTTGACTAGAGTTTCTTTTTATCTCCATCTATATCCTAGAATGGGTAGTGGAGGGACTTGCAATCCAGACACACCATAAGAGCAAACGAGAAAAACAAAAATCGTGCCCTCCTGGCCCAAGGAGCAGCAAAGGAGCAGCAGGCACTGACAGTGGGTGCAGGCACTCAGCCTGCACCTGGGTACCCACAGAGACTGCACAGGACATCCCACACCCCACAGAGAGCACCAGCACTCCACCTTCGTAGGTGATATTAACAAAAATTAGATAGGGACTCCCAGCCTCCACCCAAACCAAGTGGTAGCAGGCTACCACATATTTAAATATCCTATAATATTTAATTCTTATTTATCTATTTAAATTTTAACTATTACATATATAAATATAAGTACTTATATATTACATTACATATTAACTATTGTGCATTATAAATAAATATATAACAAGGCATCCTCCCCTGCTCCTCTGCACTCCACCCAGTCCCAGGAGACCTCCCCGACCCAGAATCTCCTCACATTCCATCCAACCTCAGGAGCGGACTAAGGCAAATTAAGCTGTCACTGGAACCTACAGTCTACCAACCTAGGCTAGAACCACTCACTAAACCAATCAGGGCCGAAGGCTGCTAAGATATAAGATTGAGGTAGGATCCAGCATCTCCTACCTAATACACTCTCCAAAGTCTCCAGGAAACAATAAAAAATAAATAAAAATAAAAAATAAAAAATAAAAACCCAGCTCATTCCAAGAACATGGAAAATCACAGCTTAAATGAGAAAAGAAACTGATACCAATAGCAAGATGAAGCAGATGCTGGGATCATCAGAAAAAGTTTTCATCATCAAAAGGCCTCAAAAAACAATTACAAATTCTCTCAATACAGAATAAAACAGAAAACCTCAGAAAAGAAACAGAGCTTATAAAATTTACTCAGTTTAAACTGACAGTGAAAAAAGAAAAAAGAGGAGAGCTTCAGGAACTTGTGGGAAATAACAAAGATCGGAGGCTGGTACCATCAGAGTCTTAGAGGGGAAAGAGAACAGCGCTGAAAAGTAGTATAAGAAATACGGTTGAAAGTGTCCCCAATTTGACAGAAGAATCACACATATAGTTTCAAGAAGCTGAGTGAACCACAAATAGGATTAGCCTAAAGAAATATAGACCACATCACATCACAATTAAACTTTCAAAAAACTAAAGACACACACAAAAAATATTAGTGCAGGATAAAAAAGACATCTGTGGATATGCGAGATCTCAAAACCTTTACTTCCCATGCACCCTTTCTCAAGGAGGTAGTGAAAGATGTGCTCCTTCAAAACAGGGGAATTATCCAAGAAAAAAATGATGGCTGGGAGAAAGCAATAGAGAGGACTCAGGTCACAAGGAGTCCGCAGGATGATGATGTAAAAAACCTCAGACAGGGCAGCTGGAAATGGCCTGGCTGATAACCAAGAAACTCAGTGAACCTGAAGATTTCAAGTTCCTTAGGAAGAGGAAGGTGAATATCCTAACATGTCTGAATGTACAAGAAGAGATAATTAGAAAAAGGCAAAAGACTAGGATTGCAACCTGCAAAGGGTACACAGAGAACTGAACAAACAGGCAATAATTATTCAGTCCAAAAAAGAAAGTGTTGTCATACAAGGAAGAACAGTCGCAGCACAGATCATGGCTCCATTATGAGTCTGAGTCTAACAATGTTATACTATCGGGTCTAGTAATAATTAATGTCGTTTTTAACATTCGTTTAAAATCTTGCTTGGCGTTGACTTGTATTGACATAACCTTCAAACACATGGTATCTGCAGAACGTGTGAAGTGCAGTTAACAAGTTTTGTTTGAAAAAGTTTGTGTTTGGTTTGGTTTTTGTTGCAGAACTAGGGCTAAGAAGATGGCGGATGAAGAGCATATTCGGCACTGCATGCTTTACGAGTTCCAATTAGGAAGAAAAGCAAGTGAGGCTGCAAAAACCATCTGTAGTGCTCTTGGTCAAGATGCAGTTAGCGCCAGAAAATGCCAGTGTTGGTTTGAGAAATTTCGCGAGGGAAATTTTTCGTTAGATGACAAGAGTGGTGGAGGCCGTGTGTCCAATTTTGATCAAGAAGCTCTTCAAGCTCTTTTGGTGCAAAATCCTCAAATTACCCAACAAGAGCTTGCGACAACTTTAAATTGTTCACAAAAAAACAATTTCCAATCAATTGCGTGCACTTGGCAAAGTCCAAAAGTTTGGAAAATGGGTTCCTCATGAGTTGACCGACAACAACCGTAATCAAAGAGTCACAATTTGCAGTTCGCTCCTCTCTCGTCAAAACCGTTTGCCGTTTTTAGAGCAAATTGTTACCGGAGATGAAGAATGGGTGCTGTATGTTAATTTGAAAAGGCGGCCTCAATGGTTGGACAAAAATGAGGCTCCGCAGCCCACACCAAAACCTGACTTGCATGCGAAAAAAGTGATGTTGTGTGTTTGGTGGAATTTTAAAGGAATTCTTCATTATGAAGTTTTACCATCTAACCAAACCATTACAAGTGCAGTGTATAGTGCCCAATTGGAAAGGTTAGCCCAAGCTTTAAGAGAAAAAGAACCCGCACTGATTAATCGGAAGGGCGTAATTCTTCACCACGATAACGCACGACCGCATACTGCAAGAATCACTGCTGAAAAACTGTGCCAGTTGGAATGGGAAGTTCTCCCTCAACCTGCATATTCTCCTGATATTGCCCCTTCCGATTACCATTTGTTTCGTTCTTTGCAAAACTTTCTTCTTGGAAAAAAATTTAATAATGAAGAATGCCTCAAAAATGCATTGACCGAATTTTTTGCATCAAAATCACAAGAATTTTACAACAGAGGGATTAAAATGCTTCCTGAGCATTGGGCACAAGTAGTAGAAAACAACGGCAACTATCAATATATTGTTGATTAAATTTTGTTGTATTGTTTAAATAAATTCGATTTTAAAAAGTATTAGAAAACGACATTATTACTAGACCTAATAAACACTGACCTAACAGACGCCAACTCATGAGGAAGAAGAACTGGGAAGAATTTATGCAGGAAAGGAGCTCAGAGGCAACAGAAGAGCCCCAATCCCCTCTTACACTGTGGGAAATACACATTGATAACTCTTCCAATTAAAAAAAAAGTAAGCTTAATATAGATATTTTATTTAGAGACACATAGGCAAATACATAAAGAATCAAGGGGAAAAATGGAAAGTTGTTGGCTCTACTGATTTTTTTCCTAATACCAAATCTTGGAGAATTAATTGCCTGTTTAGGTACATGTATCACTAAACAAAAAGATACAAAAGATAAAGCATAAACACAGTGTTAAGGCAAATCTTCAAGAAGAGGAGCTGAAAGAATTCCTAAAATATTTATTTATTATTTATCTATTTAAATTTTAACTATTTTCCTTATAATAAAAGCATAATATGCAAATCACAGAATGGCAGAACAACAGGTCAGTGGGGGGGTGAGATCAGGAGCAGGCAGCACCAGGCAGCCAAGACACAAGCCAGCAGGCAGAGGGAGGGGATGGTAATCAGGGGGCACCTCCTCTGATTGGCCCACCTGTCGCCTCCCACAGAGGGAGCGGGCCTAAGTCATCAGTCGGACATCCCCTGACTGCGAGAGGGCACAGGCCAGGCTGAGGGGACTCCCCCACCCGCCGAGTGCACGAATTTTCATGCACTTGGCCTCTAGTCCTATATAATTAAAGGTTAATATGCAAATTGTCCCCTGGACCAAGAGTTCCACTGGGAATTTGACCAGGGGCAGGGGCCGGCCAGGAAACCACTCGTGGCCCCTCTCCCCAGCCAAGCCCACCCCTGATCAATCCTGGGCAGGCCAGCCTGACCCCACCCATGCACGAATTTGTGCACCAGGCCTCTAGTATACTATAAATATTATGTTATGAATAGGTATATGTTATATTACATATTAACTATTACACATAATATGTAACAGTAACTATTCTATTTATAAATATTTAATAATTCAAATAATACATTAAGTATTATTTGAACATTTAATGCATACTTAATATTTAATACTTAGAATATTTAATGAACAAATATGCCTTTGACATTTGGCAACAAAAGCTCTGGCCAACACTGTCAACTCAAGCATAATGCTTGCTGGCACACTTGAATGTGAAAAGTGGGATAAAGCTCGCTTGTCCATGTGAAGCTCTCATTTTAAAAAATGGCACATTTTCCTGGTTCAATTTTCCTTGTTCTGAATCAGTGAAACATTATCGGGCTTATGATGCTGTATCAGATTCTCTCTTTCTGCAAACTATTGTCCTCACTCATCAGTTGTTGTCTAATAATCTTCATTATTCTCCTATTTGTGACTTAACCTGGCTTTCGGTAAAAGCACAGCAGCCAATCCTGGTGATCAAGTCCCACAACAGAATACAACACAACAAACAAACCTGCAGAGCAGGCCCCTAAGGAGGTCAAACTGCCCCTGGGTAACCCCACTACTCATCCCATCCACCTCAGCTCAGCAACCAGTACGGAGGCCCGCTCTGCACACAAGTTTGGCCTGACCCAAATTGAGGAGTGGTGACATCTTCTCAGGTCCTTATAAATGAGGTAAATTACATTCTCCCAACACTTATGAATTCTCTACACTCAAGGGACAAGTTAAGCAAGCACCACTGATACCTTCTCTGCTTCAGAAACACACTCCACTATGGAAAAAACAGATGTCTGAAAGAGAAGGTGAAAAGGCACAGAGTTGCTGAAACCGGTTTGGCTCAATGAATAGAGCGTCGGCTTGGGGACTGAAGGGTCCCGGGTTCGATTCCAGTCAAGGACATGTACCTTGGTTGCGGGCATATCCCCAGTAGGGGGTATGCAAGAGGCAGCTGATCGATCACTCTCTCTCATCGATGTTTCTAACTCTATCTCTCTCCCTTCCTCTCTATAAAAAAATCAATAAAATACTTTTTTTTTTTTAAAGAAAAAAAGAAAAGGCACAGAGTACAAGCAGCCAAGCTGGATCCATTTAGAATTTTAGACTCCATGAATCCAACCAGCACCTACTACAGAGAAGTATATACAGATTTTTACAATGTTGCTCTAAAGAATGAAGATTAGAGGGGAAGATGCCGAAGATAGGCTGAAAGGACGGTGCACTACAAAGAGCTGTACTCCAAGGACTCTCTACATAACAATTTCAGCCTAACATCACAACAGCTGAGTCAAGAGTGCTCTAGTCACTGTCACTAGTGTCACAGAAATCTGGAAAGAATGTATTTAATTCACTACCTATTGCTTTGGAATTTTTTCCTTCCCTTTTTAAAAAAGTTCTCCTGAAACTATACCTTGTCATCTATCTGAGCTCAACATGACACACCACAACAGTCTAAAACATAAGCTGAGCAGAAGAGGCCAGTTATAAAATAAGTATATGCTGTGGAATTCCATTTATGTAAAACACAAAACAGTTAAACTCATCTTTACTATTAGAAATCAGAAAAGAAAAAAAAGTCAACACAAAAAAAATGTCAACTCCCTCTCTTCCTAGTGAAAAGAGAGAGAAGGCTTTAACATATGTTGAAATTCACTAGGAGTATTTACCCTGTGTTAAAATATTTTTAAAAAAAATCAGAATAGCAGATGCCCTTAGGAAAAGCAGACACAACAAAGGCAGGCCAATTTGTCTCTTGGTCTGGGTGCTTACACATTGGAAATGTTCAACTTGTACAAATTTATACAGCAGTCTGCTTAGGATAAGCACAGTTTTATATAGATAGATATGTATGTATACCTATATGTGTATATGTATATGTATATGTATATGTATGTTACATGTCAATATAAGTTAATGATGGAAGGAAAATGAAAAGGGAAAAGGTAACCTTCACCACCAGGTAGGGCACACCCTAAGGTACCTCCCTCCTCTGGAAACAGTAATCTATACCCACCACATGCATTCTTAATGGCCTATTTCTGATTCCTATATTCAAAGCACCACCATCAGTATCTCACATCTGAACTTAAGTACTTTGTTTTATCCAATGTTTTGTAATTATCCTAATAATCCAGAACCAGGATATCCTGGTGTGCTGCCTTCACACAAACTCCTCCCTCTTCTCCACTCCCTGAAAGTACCTATAATCTCATTTATAGAAGAAAAGATTGTTGAGGAGTAAAAGACCCAATTTCTACTCCAATGGTAACTATCTACCAGTCCTGTGATCTTGGTAAATACTTATCTTAATTTCTCTAAGCTTCAGTTTTCTCATATAGTATTTCATCCTATACAATAAAAGGCTAATATGCAAACAGACCTAACGGAGGAACAACCTGAACAACCAAACAAAATTGAACAACCAGTCGCTATGACATGCGCTGACCACCAGGGGGTGTGTGCGGAATATGGCAGGCATTGGCCGCAGCGGGATGGTAGAGGTGAGCAGGGGCACCAGACTAAGGCAGAGTGCCGGTTGCTGTCATCAGGGCAAACTTCTGTTGGTTACTGAAAATTCTTTGCTCCTGCCAGCGCCAGCCCCACTTGCACCCACTGCTGGTTTGTACCCACTGCTGGTTTGCACCCACTGCTGGTTTGCACCCACTGCTGGTATGCACCCACTGCCGGTGCCTGATGCCTGGTGCCGGTCTCAATCACTCTGCACCATTAGTGGGTGCAAGCGCAGCTACTGGTCCTGATCGCCCCTGAGAGCTTCTCTATGTCACCCTGATCCTGAGGGACAATCAGAGCAGCAGCCACTGCTTGCACCTGCTGCTGGCACCGGCCCCAATCGCTCCGTGCAATGCAATCAGCGGATGCAAGCAGGGCCAGCAGGAGGGGGGCTGCCAGCAGACAGGGGGCCAGGGGACACAGTGGGAGGGGCTGGGCAGGGGCACAGAGGATGAACTGAGACGCGCCCCTGTGCCTACCACAGCCTTGCAGCCCACAGTTCCTTTCAAGGTGCACAAATTCGTGCACTGGGCCCCTAGTCAAATATAAAATACCAGAAATTAGACAATATTCTGTGGTTTCTATATTCCACCAAATACTATCAATTATGACAACAACTGTAAGACACATGCTACTTTCAGACACATTAAATTCTTTTTTAATAAAAAGGTCATAAAATTGATTAAATATGGCACGTTAGAGAAGCATAATATTTTCTAAGTTTATGGTAGAGAGGAACTAAAAATATTTTTTTAAGTACCTGTGTAATAGATTTTACTGTCTTGCATGCCTTGGAAAAACATTTTGTGAACTCAATAACAAAACACTAGAACTTTTCAAATCTGCCTTCATCACAAGGCAGGAAATCTGTCCTAGAACAAATAGATGATGAGTTCATAGACACTGAAGCAACATTATGCAGACAACTAGCACTGAGGTGGTAATTAGGCTAGACATTCTTAAATAGAGATGTAAGCAATTACTGCAGCACCTTGAAGATACTGATCCTTGCTTTTGGAATGGTAGTGCCTTACACAATTTCAAAGCTAAGCTTTATTTTAATGAAGTCACATAATGTTCAAGAAACTACAAGTTGCTTTTTTAGCTTAACTTTTTTATTATGGGAAATTTCTAACACAAATGTAGAAAATGATAGATATACTTCCAGGTTACCATCACCCAGCTTTAAATAAAAATTTTACCAATCTTGTTTCATTAGAAATTATTTTTAATGTAAGAAAATTACTATTAATAACACACAAAAAAAATCTAAGGACAAATAATTATCCTGACCCAGCATGGTAAGAGAAATCTTACCATGTTCATTTCAAATAAGTGTATCTACCAATCATAGACACAAAAGCAGGTGAGATGACTGAGGTCTTTTAACTTCTGCAGTAACTTAAAAAAATTTCTTTAGCTAATGAAAAATTAATCCTATACTTGCTGTGATCTCAGTAACATTCACTACCAACTCTACATTTAACTTTATTTTACTTCAAATTATAAATTTGCAATCTATTTTTAATTTACTCAAAAACAAAAAAATATGAAAATTGCCAAGGTTAAATGTGTGAGACAGTAAATATTTCTTCACCTAGAGTTTGCTGATCTCTCTTACCTTTTGTTCATGTATTTAAGTAAAGCTAATTTAAAATATTTTTCAAGTGGTTTGTGTTTGTTTGTTTTTTTCTTAATTTAACATTATAGTGCTTCCAACACTACAAAATTCCTCTACCATTAAACACTTTTTAAAAAAATATATTTTATTGATTTTTTACAGAGAGGAAAGGAGAGGGATAGAGAGCTAGAAACATCGATGAGAGAAACATCGACCAGCTGCCTCTTGCACACACCCCCACCAGGGATGTGCCCGCAACCAATGTACATGTCCTTGACCGGAATCAAACCTGGGATGGGACATTTCAGTCCGCACACCAACGCTCTAACCACTGTGTCAAATTGGTTTCGATTACCATTACACTCTTAACTTCATGGGTTCACTGTAAGGGTTATTTGAGTCCAAGTAAAGCACCTAGAACAATGTCTGGCACAGAAAAATAACTTAAAGCATGCTGTATTGGACACAAAATCAGAAACAGGATAACAGGACTTCTCTAAGAAGAAAAACAAAGATAAATAGCAATCAGAGTTAGCTTGAGTTCAGAAGTGCAGGAACATGTAAAAACTATGTTCCTTCTTTGGCTTTCAGTTTCTAACATGACTTCGTGTACTAAACTCAGATTTCTTTCCCTCTATAAACTATAGCTCTATTTTTATTTTTTTTTTGATCACCAGTTCAACAATATTTCTTTCTCTGTTGAAGTAAATAGAAAGATACGGTCCCCTAAAAACTCTACAAGAATTGGCCTCTCTTCAGACTCTGGTTACAAGATCATTTATGTTTCTAACATAAAAAAATTTACTAAAATGTTGTATGAAAGCAAGGTCACTAATCAAACTAAATGCCAATCATCTATTAGCTCAAAAGAGGGCTCAGTATTTTTTCACAATGACAACAGGGAGCAGCCTCATTCTGCTCAGCTGATGTGATGGCCTCTTTACACATTTTCTCTATTCAGTATTACATTTAATTTTTCCCGTTTCTCAATAACAATTTCACCGTTAATCCTGTATTCTTTGCTAAGAGCCCGTACTCTGACAATTTATAAATGGATTTTTCTTCACTTTCCAAGATGACTGTTGGTCTAAGTTTTCCTCCCATCTCAGTACCTCTCATTACAAAGGAGTCCTCCACCTGGCCCACACGGTTCAGTGGCTGAGCATCAGCCTATGAACCAGGAGGTCCGGGTTGGATTCCCGTTCAGGGCACATGCCAGGCTGTGGACTTGATTCCCAGTGGGGGGCTTGCAGGAGGCAGCCTATCGATGATGCTCTCTCATCACTGATGTTCCTATCTTTCTCTCCCTCTCCCTTCCTCTCTGAAATCAATAAAAATTTATTTTTAGAAAACAAAGGAGTTCCTCCTTCGTATACTGCATCCTGACTCAATTAAAGCACTCTAATCCATGCATTTATTAAGAGAAAAACCACTCTCAAGTCTTTTTAGCTTGCAGCCATTGGTTCTTCATGAAACTAAGTATTTTACAAATATATATTTCTTATTCCTACAGTTCTGTATATTTGTGCATAGCAGATGAGAAAATACTATGCAAGTGACCAGAGAAGTATTTTAAAGCACACATCTCTCTAGATAAACTGATTATGCATCTTAAGATGTAACACCGAAAATAACTAAAGTTTCTCAAAAGCAGTCATTAAGCATTATATCTGGATAATTTGGTGATGAGCAAATGCCAAACCCAAGTAAAATAACATTGGGGGTGGGGAGTCAAACCACCCCTCACTCTGCAACTCTTGTCAATGGAAGCATGTGCATTGCTCCAGATACACCTACTGACATACTCACTTCCCCACAAATTCCAATTTCAATAACCACCTCCCTCAAACTTACCAAGCTTCGATACTGGCCCTGGAATAATTTTGAAGTCCGACTGTGGGAAGGCTGGGATCCCAGGGAGTCAAAAGACTTTATCCGATGAGATGAGGGCCGGGCACACACAGAGTCACTTCCCAGTCCAATGTCTGAAAAGGTCGTGAACGGAGAAAAGAGTGAGCTGAGACGCCTGACGCCATGCACCCTCAGTGCACACCAGACTCTAAACTGGGGCAGCCCCTGAGGGACACACTGCAGACCACAACAAAGCAGGCCATTTATGCAGTACACAAAGCACAGCTTCTGTCTGCCACAGACTTGCCCTCATTGCCAAATCACCTTTCCAGAAATTAATTGGAGATAACTATTTATTAGCTCTTCGCTAGCATAATTTTCAGACTTGTGAAATGTTCTGTAACCTATTTTTAATACTTTCACTTCATCTGGAGGGGGAAAAAATACTCTTACAAATTCAACTATTTTGCAGAGCACCACCCCATACTCATTCCCAATATGTCACACCACATGCCCACTTCTCCAGGATCACCGTCTACAGAAGCAGCAGGAATTATTGAAAAACAAAAGGAAAAGACTTACTTAAAACCAACAGAAAATCCACTTGTAATTTCCAGCTAGAGAACCTTCTGAGATTATTTCCTCAAAATGAAGGCAGCCCAAGCTTTATTCACCCCACCAAGTTGGTGAAAGGATCAAAGGAAACAGCTGTGGCCCTGGCCGGTTTGGCTCAGTAGACAGAGCTTCGGCCTGTGGACCAAAGTGTCCCAGATTCAATTCCAATCAAGGGCACATACCTGGGTTGCAGGCTCCTCCCTGGCCCAACCCCTAACTGGTCAAGGCTCATAAAGGAGGCAATCAATTGATATGCTTCTCTCACATAGATATTTCTCTGTCTTTCCATCTCTCTTCCACTCTCCATAAAAATTAATGCAAAATATCCTCGGGCGAGGATTAACAGTAACAAAAGTAAACAGCTATTACTAGTAAAGTACTTAGTTCTCTCTCTTCATGATTAGACACTCCACACAGCCAACCAATAAGTAAATGTTAGCAAACCACTTCTTTGAATATGATTTTTTAAAAAGGAAGCCATGAATAGTTTTCTAAGAAATCACTGTTCTGAGATGCACATGCCTAGCAATTTCTTAAAGCTACATGGGAACCTTCTGTAAAAATGTCGTTAAACCGATGATCTCCAGGTCTATTTTCCTGGCAGATGCTTGGATTGGCTTACATCAAACATGTCAAACTTGTGGCCCACAACAAGTATTTTTGCAGCCCAGTCAATATAACAGTATATAAGAAACGTTTTAATAAAAATTTCTTAACTTTTACAATATCCTGTAATACATAATTATTAATAACAAACACTACATTCATTAATAACTGATTACTATAATCATATTCATTCATTTCCCTTAGGCGCCTTACATGCAGGCACACTAATATTAGTGGCAAATATTTTAGCAGGCGATTGCTATGTCATTTTTCTTGGACTGACTTGTTTGGTGTATGCAGCAGAAAATATTTCGCTTTCGGAGAATAAGAAAAATAAGTTTATTTGCATTATGCTTAATTTGTGCAGTTATTCAGTCAAGTTAATGTTCAAGAAAAAATATTAATTTTTATTAAAATATCCTATTATTTTATGTTAACTATTACTCATTTATTTCAGCCCTTTGTATTTATGTCTCTATTGAAATAAACCTACGTTCACATGAAAATTGAAGCTTTTGTTTTTTTGTAGCCCACATAAATTTAAACCTTGTTTATTTGGCCTGTGTTATCCTTTAAGTTTGCATGCTTGGCTTACATAGTGTCTTATAAAATTTGAGTTAGTTGTCAACAACGAAAAGTCTGAAGATGTCAGAGAAAAACCCAAACTTTCAGTTATTCTTGCAGCTCAGGCAGCCCCTAAACAGCCATACCAGCAAACAAGTGCTGTGAGGGGCACCAGGGACAGTTCCTGAGTGCAGAGGGTCTCCAACCCAGGATGACAGCCCAAAGTGTTCTGACTCAGTTCCTCCCGGACACAATGAAGTGAGTACACTCCATCTGAAGGGCAAGGACAAAAATGGGAAGAAACCATGACAAAATAAACTTAAGAGGTCTCTCTGATCAAAAGAGACATATCAAAGTCTAACTTTCTCCCAGAAATCTGTACCTAAAGTCTGTAAGAAGAAAAAATAAAAATGACCTTAAAACAAAAGAGCCACTAAATCCTTCTTTTAGATCCACAAGATAGAACTTCTCGGAGCTCGTGGGACAGATATAGCCCATAAGGAATTTGCACAGAATCTCTTCTTGTCTTCACTTTGGTCGGAGAGCCAGAGGAGTATACTGTGTCCCCACCTCCACTCACCCTCTCCATGAGATATGACTGGGGTTCAAACACTGTGAACCGAGTACCCTGAGTACGTACCCTCATAGCCCTCTGGAAACCTTACCAGGTAGGTATTTACTTTAGAGGCCAATTCATTGGCTACTCAATTGTCATGATCACACCTCAAAAACAATCATTAGATCTGCTAATAAATACGAGTTTTAATCAGCCTAACAAAAATCCTAACTCCAAGACAGCTTATGAGTGTCGCCACATGAATGAGACATTTCTCCTCTGCTCTATTTTCAGGTAGTAACTACTCTGCCCACAGAAAGGAAAACACCTGATATCCATCTGAGGTCCTAAAATGTAAGATTCTGTTCTAATAAGAAAGAAAAAAAAAAATCCCAGCAAAAGTGACAACAAAAATGTAATGCAATAAAAGTTTTGTTTTTTTTTAATTTTATTAATGCTTATTTGTCTTGCTAAAAGAAAAGAAAGGGCTTTTGCCCTTTTGTCTTCACACCCCATCAAGTTCAATTTAAAAAAAGATCTTACCTGCTGTTACT
This sequence comes from Pipistrellus hanaki, assembly GCF_964339955.1. Classification (NCBI taxonomy): domain Eukaryota; kingdom Metazoa; phylum Chordata; class Mammalia; order Chiroptera; family Vespertilionidae; genus Pipistrellus; species Pipistrellus hanaki. The sequence goes on from NC_140505.1 coordinate 27,141,778, forward strand.
TTATTTAAAGTCACTAAGGAACTGAGGACCTTGTTAAAATTCTGCCCCTGGTACAAATCATTTGCATCAAACGTCTGAAAGGAAAAATTAAACAAAATTAATAGAGTCTTGTGTTGGGTGCAGGATAAACCAAGTTTTTGCAAAATGAGAGAACCACATGTAGGACTTCCAGGTGAAATCATAAAAATGCAGCACACACAACTTGAAAAATCAGGACCAGTGAGCTCAGCTTCCAGTCTGGGGGTGGTAGGTCCAACAGAATTCCCTTACAGATACCTAAAACCTGGGCCAGAGACCAACTCCCCAGATTCCTTCATAACCCTGACTGGAAGCCCTTCCCAGGTTAGGGAGCCAACCTAACCTGGGAAGCACTCCAATCCTTCTCTTTTCTGCCAGCACTCCAATCCTTCTCTTTTTTGATTAAGGCAGAGTCCACATGGCAGGCATACTACCAATTTCCTCTCCTAGTCACAGTCAATTCCAAAGCTAACAGCAGCAAAAGAGAAACACAGGCATCAGAATGGATGAGAGGAAAAGGAAAGGAAGATAAAAAGATGAAGATTCCAGAATGAGAACAGATATGAGGGCAAGGGAGTCCTTGACCCTCAGGAACAAGGGCTGAGGCCCCACCAGAGCTGTCTAATCTGAAATTCCTTCAATCTGAGCGGCCTAGAGACAATGGGAAAATGAGATTTTATTTGGGGCACATTAAAATAAACAGAGCTCATTCCCATACACTATCTGAAAGTTACACCACACAAAAATAATTTTCAATAATCAAATAATCCACAACTCTGCCAGAAAAATTATGAAAATATTTCAAAGATGCAAATAACAAAAAGATGTGGTATTTAGTTCCACCAAAATGTAAATTGTGTTAACATATTTCCAAGTTTCTCTCAGTGGGGCAAAAACAAACATGACTAGATATCCAAGAATGAGTATCAGCACAGGAGGGCCCAGACTTCCTCTCTCCTCATTTGGTCAGTTCCTCTGCCTCATGGGTCCTGGCAGGACCACCCCCCTTTCCTGCCTCCCAGCCCCAACCTCTTTCCTGGCTAACTCTTACTCATCGGACTTCCCCAGCCTCACTTCCTTCACCAAACTCAGTTAGGTCCCCTAACCAGGCCCCACCAGCACATTCATCACAAAGACAACATCACATTTAATGTGTATAGGCCCCCTCTACTATAAAGTCTACAAAAGCAGATTTTACAACACCCAAGATCTAGCAAAATGGCCAGCACACAGGAAAACTTCAAGTTATTTGCTGAATGAATAAATGCACCAATCCATCCACCATTTATTTAGCTGCACTAAATGTCACAATGAGTGCCATTCACATAATGAACAGCTAAGAACAGCCATTCCAAATCTGAGTAATTATTGCTCTTTCTCAAAAATCATCTTCAGTTAATGATCTTCTGCCTTTAATTTATTGAACATAAACAAACAACAAAATAAATTCAGAAGTTGGAAAAACTTCAAGAAAGGAAGACATCAAATCACTGAGTCAAGAGAGGAGCTGAAAACGCAGCTCACTTTTTCTAAAAGCTGAAAGAGGAAACTAAATGGAACCACAGGACTTAAAAGATATGAATACATCTAAGCATTCTGTATACAAGGACTGATGCCCTATCTCACATAGTTGAAATACAAAATAAAGCTTATTTCATGAAGCCAGATCCTTCCTATAAAAAGAGGAAGCCCTTAGTACAGTCTTAAGAACTATCTTATAATATACAATTTAATTAATTTATTCTGATACTTATTTTTAAAGGAATTCCAAGTCAAATCAGAGCATTATCTAGGCTGACATATCCACCTACATTCTTTTTAAATGGGCTAATTATATATTTTTTTAAAGAATTAAAAGTATTAATCTCAGTAGGCCTCAGTTTCCTTACACGTAGAACATGTTACTTGTAAAATGCTGGAGTAGGTGATCTGCACCAGTCTTTCAGCTCTAAAGTTATAATTCTTTAGCCTCGGAAATTAAAACTATGGTATTTTACAAAAAGAAATCTACATAAATTGTCTACTAACCTTCATTGTGGTGAAGCAGCAAGTCATAAAACCCAGAAAAACAGGATGTTGAATACTGAAGTTTCCTGTTATTCCAGAACTATATATCTTTCTTATTTGGATACCAGGAAGCGTCTGGTTGGCTAAAACTGCCCACCAATGGGGTACAATGTGACGTCAGAAATTAAGCGAATTCACATATATTCACATTTCTTAACAGGAAACTACACAATGAAATGAGACAAATGCTTACCACTAAGAGGAAAATAATGCATATTCTGAGTCAATAAAATGTTTTGACTAAAAAGTGCTTCTCCAGACAAAGATAACAGACTATTTCCTGAAATACTAATCTATTGTACAAAAAGCAAAACCAGAAAAATCTTAGGGCACTGAGAAAGTGTACTATGAGAACAAGAGGAAAGTCTCATTAGAACTTTTATAGAAATATCTCTGCAAAAATAGATCAGCCTATATCTGAGAATGACCAGAACATTTAGCACACTAATTATTTCCTGGGTCACTTGGTGCTTAAGGAGATAAAAACCCTGGGAGGCTGGCCCACCTCATGACCTAACCACTGATGCTCTAAGCGCAGCACACTCTGACCTCTGGCTGGAATATGGAGCAAGCTGGAAGGAAAGAAACAAACACAGTGGTTCATTTCTTCAGGTGGTATTGGGAGTGATTATCAGGAGGGGCTCTCTTGGAACTTTTCTAAACCAAGACTACTGTACAAAATCAAGCCACATCTCAGATCAATTTAATTAGAGTCTCCAAGGAAGAGACCCAGGTTAATGCTCTCCTGGTGGTTTTGAGCAACCAAAGGTGAGAAGCACCTCCCTGGAGAGATGAGGAAAGTGTCCTGAATCCTCTCTCTAGGCAGGCCCACGCCTCACCCCTGTCCCTTATTAAGCACAGTAAGAAGGGAACAAACAATAGCCCACAGATCTTAGAATCTACCCAGTTGAAAAAGTATATTACCTAAAAACTCACCCTCCTTTTCACATTTTAGTGAATTTCTGGTAAATGTGCAGTAGAATGACCCAATATTCTCAACAACAAAAATAATCCAATCAATATTCCAACCAAAAAACTCATACTATTAAATACATTAGAGTTTATTTTTAATATTTTACTTTTAATAGATGCAGATTCCAGAATGAGAACAGGTACGGGGGCAAGGGAGTCCTTAACCCTCCAGGAGAGGGCCGAGGCCCGACCAGAGCTGTCTAATCTGAAATTCCTTCAATCTGAGTGGCCTAGAGACAATACTACATAATGAAATACAACAAATACAAACCATATAGAAATCAGGATAGAAGAGGCCCAGATATTAAAATACTTTTAAGAATAAAAATATGTTTTAAGAATTCTCTCATGGGGAAAGAGAGACGGGGCTGAACATGACAAGGCATGCAGTGAGAAGGAAGTAATACTGTTCTGTGAGGACAGATAATCTTTCTGAACTTGAAGGCTGCCCCCTGCTGGTTATTGCCTTACACAACTTACTGAAGCCCTCTGGGCCTCAGATTACTCATCCTTAAAATGGGAAGGAGGAACAAAGAAGATACTAAAATCACAATAATGATGACAGGTAGCAGCAATGTGCAAATGCTTCGCGTGTTCAAAAAGGATAATTTTTTTTTTAAATAGTGTGAATCTTGCACACCAAGCCTCAAGGTCCCTTGTAAAAACCTATCAAAAATTACATCCTACCAAGGAAAACTCCTATTTTCTAAAATACAAACAACTACAAGAAAAAAAGCTTCCTTGATTGGTGTAGGTGCTCATAAACATCTTAAAGACCATCCAGAAAAAGGACCACAAGTCTCCACACCACATGCTGCACATGCCACACACACACACACACACACACACACACACACACACTACATACAAATCACACTGCACACACCAAACATGAACACTGCTTTTGTAGCACATACACACACACACCACAAAATGTACACACTGCAAGTGCACACTGCTTCTGCAGCACACACCACAGCATGTGCTGCACACTATACACATGCACACTGCTTCTGCAGTATACACCATAGCACATGCTGCACACACTATACACAAACAGACATTGCTTCTGCAGCACAGCCTACACACTGCACAGGCAAAACATGCACACACCAAACACTGCACACATTGCTTCTACAACACATATACTACACCATATAGCACAGCACACGCAATCACTGGTACCAACTTCCACTACTGCACATCAATATCAGCAAGAGTCCAGCTCATACTCCCAACAGATTGTCTTACTCCCTATCAACCTGCTAAGGTTCCCATCCAGAATTCCTACCCAAGCTGCTGCTTCTGATACATACTCCCCACCCCCACACTCACCTTTCAGCCTCAAGGCTCATGAGGGGAAATACAAACACCAACATGAAAGAGGAAGGACACCCCTACCAGCATGTACTCCAGGTCTGCTCAACACTGTGGATGTGATGATGCCTGCTGCTCATCACCAAAGCAGCTGCCCCCATTTGGGAATGCTTCTGTAGAACTATCACTCCCCTCACTGTCTGCTGGACATTGAATTATCCAAAGCCTTCTCCCACTATTAACTCTCAGAGTAGGAATCATGGCCGACCTCACCAGAGCCCATTTTTATAAGAGCCCATTTTAAAATACGATCACAAAATCCAAGCAGCACTATCAGTGGGGGTGCCAGGAAAAGGTTGTACCTTTTTCTACCAAAAAAAAAAAAAAAAAAAAAAAAAAAAAAAAAAAAGCAGGAAATGAACTATTTTAAAGGGAAAAGTTCTAAAATCCAAGTTGATGAAAGTGTAATCTACAAGAACAATTATAGGCAGGTATTTTAAAAGAAACATGCAAGTACAGACATAGCAGAATCACCCCAAAATTAACAACTTCCTTTATCAGGGAAAAGAACCAAATACCAAAAAGTTTCTATATAATAAATAAGCCAAAAACTTATTCTCCTTGTGTCAATTAAAGCAGGGCATTGCTATACCCTTCCTTAAAGTATCACAATAAATGCTATTCTTTTTCTTCAGTGGCTTGTCTCAATTCCTAGTTCAGACAGGGAGTCACTAACAGTCCCTGCCTATAAAATTCATTTAATGGCCAAAAAATGTCTTCAGGACAGGAAAATACAAAAAAGAAAAAAAAAAAACACCTCTTTTTCATCCAGTTTCTCTCACAAGCACATACATCCTATTCCTCTACTGGAGGAAAACTCAGAATCTTATAACCCAGATAGAGGGTTATGATTATCTACATAAATTTTAAACTTTTTTTTTTAAATACGTTTGTTTTTTTTTTATTGATTTTGTACAGAGAGGAAGGGAGAGAGATAGAGAGTTGGAAACATTGATGAGAGAGTCGTCAATCAGCTGCCTCTTGCACACCCCCTACTGGTGATATGCCCGCAACCGAATTACATGCCCTTGACCGGAATCGAACCCGGGACCCTTCAGTCCCCAAGCCGACGCTCTATCCATTGAGCAAAACCGGTCTCGGCTATCTACATAAATTTTAAAAAAAGAGCACACCACTAACCCTGATACCAAGCCTAATAAGGAAAACTCCAGGCTGGCTTTTCCAACACAGGCTAGTCCTGGCTATCATCCTGCACAAGGTACAATTGAAGACAAACTCGTAAGAAAATTTAAAGGACCAAGTGATGCAAGAGGGCTCTGATCACAGGAGCAGTACAGAGAAGACAAGCTGAGACTAGAAGGAAAATAAGCCACTGGACATGGCAGTCGCTGCAGGGCACACTGGACTCACCAGCCACAATGCGTCACTTGGAGAGAATGAGAGCGCTATCAGAAAATAGTCCAAGATAACAAGCACAAACAGGGCCACAGCAGACAAACCAGACTCTATGGCCTCCAGAAGACCATGATTTCCCAATCCAAACCCAGAAGGGCAGGAGGGATGTCAAGTAAGAACAGGCCTTCCAAAGGCCAACCCACCTCTGAGCACTATCCCTGTGGACAGGTCAGTGAACTTCCTAGGCACCAGTTTCCTTACCTGGGAAGGGAGAGACACTCCACTGGCTGACCTTTCTAAGACACCTCTGACACAGTGTCCTTTTTAAAGAATGATCACCAACTTCAAGCAAGAGAGAACCAGGCTCAAGAAACCTGGCAGAAGGGAAAATGTAAGGGTGGGAAATTCAGGAGCTGGCCTTCTGCTTTTGTAAAAGCTGAAGCAGGAAAAATAATAATAATAATAATAATAATAATAATAATGGGAAAAATTAGTCACCACTCCACAATAGGTAAGGCATTCATTCCTCTGTCCTCGAGGTGCATTCCCTATTATTACTAGGTTCCAGACAAGAGGCTCCAGGCTCCAGATGACTGGGAAGGACAACAGAAACTACTGGTAGGGCTGGCGAGACGATTAAGCCACCGGCACATGTTAGTCAGCACTCTCCCAGACATGACACTTCTGACGGCCTGGAAGGACCCCCTTCCCACCTAGCAGGCAGGACACGTGCTCACCCAAGCTGACACCTGCCTCAGCAGAGATTGGGGGATGCTGAAGGGCCCAGCTTACTGCACTGTGCTGGGCGCTACTATAAGAAGGTTCGGCCCTGGCCTCGAGGAGGAAAGAAAACACCTGCCATCAAGCTTCAGAAAGGGCTTCCAAAAGAAGTGGTCTTAGCAGATGCGCAGACACTTAGCTATAGACAAAAGGCAGGGAGAGAGAGAGAGAAGTTGCACCATCTGCATCAGAAGGACACCATCTGGCCTGAGAGGCCCTCAACCCTGCCCAGTGCTCCTCCCCAATCTGTCCAGCAGAGGCCCAGAGCAACCAGCTCCCGAGAGCACCCACCACCCTGACCACTCATCACCCATAAAACACTGTCAGTGACACACCACTGAAAGAGCTAAAACTGACCATCAAAAACTTAGGAATCTGGTCCAGCCTTAACTTTTGCTAGCCCTCTGGAAATATTTTGACATATTCTTTATTTATATAGTCACAACTAGTATTGTTTGGTTCCTAAAGTAACACCTGAAATAAGGAGAGCTCACCTATACATAAGATGGGGCTGTGTCACACACATCAACCAACGAGGTGACCTCCTATGTGCACTTGTGAGAACTCCCACATGCATAACCCTCTAGCTAAGTAGACGATTTAGCAGAAAGCGATACCATGGTTTTCAGGAAAGCCTTGTAACCAACAGAATATTGTGGAAAAAACAGAGGTTTGAAAGGCACAGGTATTAAGAGCTGATGCTGATCCCATCTAGAAGTTTTATACTCATCACTCTATTTTCAGCTTCCTCTGTCTCTAACTCAAGGCACTGCAGCTCACTGTCACTGCTTTCTTCCATTCACACACCTCCCTGGAAGTGGGCTGTGCATCCCCACCAATAGCCATGCCTTCCCATAATGTGACATGCACCAGTTCTGAGCAAGATGATGCATGTAACCCCATGCAAAAGTTCTAGAAGCCTTTGAGTGTTTCTGCCAGCCTCTCTGTTCTTTTCTTTTAAATGACCAGCACACAATATTGTTGTTTGTTTGGTTTTTTTTTTAAAAAAAAAAAAAAAAAAAAGGAGTCATCTGTGCGGTCCAGGGAAGCGGGCCACAGTCCTGCCTTTAGGAGGGAAAAGATTCAAAAAAATGTGAGGACTGTGCTTGAAAATCACCAGCATACCCACCCACTATGGGAGAACTACATTCATGTGCCACGCTTTCCTCTTTAAATTGAGTTCCCACACCTTCTAATTGGATAGATCAGATATCAAATTCATTCTGCCAAGTGCTGACACACCCAACAAAGAAGTGGAACGGGGTTTTCCGAGATAACCAGAAGATGCCTGAATCTAAATAAGACCTGAAAGTTTACCTCACCTTGGCTTCCAAATTCACCAAGGGTATTAGATCTCAGGAGTATCTTCCACATATTAAAATAGAAAAGCAGCTGAAAGCGGTTTGGCTCAATGGATAGAGCGTCGGCTTGGGGACTGAAAGGTCCTGGGTTTGATTCCGGTCAAGAGCATGTACCTTGGTTGCGGGCATAACCCCTTTAGGGGGTGTGCAAGAGGCAGCTGATTGATGACTCTCTCTCATCGATGTTTCTAACTCTCTATCTCTCTCCCTTCCTCTCTGTACAAAATCAATAAAATATATATATAAAACTTTGGTTTCCTTATTAAAAAAAAATAGAAAAGCAAACTTTACATCAGTAAATAGATTGTGTTATGCATCATATAATGAAGACACTGTTAGCCAGGAATCTTTCAACTGCAAGCAAGTGAAACGCAACTCAAATGGCTTAAACAAAATATTATCAGTTCACATAACTAATAGGAATGGCCAAGAGTCATGAGACATAGAAAGCTTAAGGCCCTCTCTTTCCTCTGCTTTCCTGTGTGGGCTGCAGCTTTAGGAATGTTCTTCCTTTTAAGGTACCACCACTGCCAGCAGCCCCAGACAGCCAACAAGTGCACCACCTCAGCAGCGCCTGGCCGTACCTGCCCACTCCAACTGCACAGCCATTGTGGCAGAGCATCAAGGAGACTGTGCAAGTCAATAATGTGCACAGCCCCCTGGCAAATCTGCACACATGTGACTTACAGTGCAGAGAGTTCCTGTTCACAGAAACACAGACATCACCAACCAAAACAGACTCTGACCCTAGCCATACTGATATCAAAGCAAAAATAGATGACTCCCACCTAAATGTCGTCACTGGCTGATAACCATAGATATACCAAAAAAGAAAATACCAAGGAATGTGGAGAGAAAAAAATCTTCTTTCCAACATCTCTGTAGTACTAATAGAAAGACCCCTACGTCGTAAGGCTAACTCAGCATTTCTCAATCATGCAGCCTGAATGTTCCAAATGCAACAAGTCAGGTCAACTCTTCCAGTGAGTTTATGAGGAAGCTATTTTTGACATAAGAAATTGCTACTTTTGGCACAGCTCTAGAGTGTGGTTCCTGAAGTATAAAAATATAATCTTGCCCTATCACATTGTCAAATGGAATTTGTGAATTTAGAACATGATGAGTAAAAACGAATCTTAAATAAGTTGTGCTATTTAAGTTTAATGCAAATGGTCCCTACTGTTGGAAAATGTGAAAAACAGAGCCAGGGTGAATTTTTGCCTTCATGGCTTCTTTAGGTTTTGTACTTAGTTCCACCTACTCCCACACTCAGGGATAAAATTAAAGTTGGATGATGAATTCTACTTGCACCCAACATATCCCCAAACAATTTTTCAGTTTAAAATGAGAACTAAATCATATTGTTTTGTGGAGTCTACTTTATCAATACCCAAACCAGGAGGACAGGGACAGAAACACCAACCAAGTTATTTTAGGTGCATTGGTCAAGAAGGCCTGGGGAAGGGGAAGGACAAAATCCTAAGAGAGGCACGGCAGCTAAGCAATGAAAGGGTTGAAAAGTCTTAGTCACCAACAGAAATCACCACGGAGCTGAAGCATAGGCAGCAGAAAAGAGGACAGGTGCAGCAGCCGCGGAGAACAAGGCCCCTGGGTGCTATGCTGGAGACTTCATGTCAAGCTTATTTTACAAACAGATGTGAAGAGGAGAGGCAGACTGGCTTTGGGGCCTGAGAAACAGCATGGCAGTACTTCTCGGAATTTTCTTTTTATTTCAAATGCCCCAGACTAAGGGCTAGAGAAAACTGCAGTCAAGACATAAGAGTGCAGACAAAAACAGCCTGGAGAAAAGCCTGCCCTCTCTGGCCAGAGCATCAAAAAAAGACAGCCCAAAAGATGAGAAGCTGCTAGGCAAGTAACACCAGGGGAAACACGCCCCTCCCCTCAGGCTGCCCTCCATGCCCTATGGAGTTCCACATCTTTCATTACGGAGTAAACTTGAAGGTGATAAATTAAGAAAGACAGGTTTCTGGTATAGTATTTAAATTTATCAAAGTAATTACTGAAAAATTAAGAATCACCAAACAGTGCAATTGAAAAATTGGGCTATACAGGGGTTTATGAGGAAGGTGGGAGGCAAGGCAGGTATACTAAATCCTCCCTTTCATGGGGATCTAAATGAAGGAAGTCACAGTGGCCACAGAGGAAGTGGATTAGAATGGGATTTTACAGGTGAAAATCTAAAGGGCTTTGTAATGATTAGCTATTACAATGATAACATGAGAAAGTACAAGTACTTTACAAACTATTCAATGCTATGTAAATATAACTTTCATCATGAGACATGAAAAGTTCAAAGGAAGTTTGAGTGAACAGAAAAACAGAACAATAAGTAGATGGTGCTTGACATTAAGACTTAAGTGTAATTGCCATCAAAACATCCAAATGCTCACTTTCAGAGAAAGAAAAACATAAGCTTAAGACCAAATATTTTCATCCATTCAGAACATTTTTATTTTTTTTTAAATTAAGACCCAATACTTCTAAATACCATAAAATGCTATCTCTTTGCCTGCAAGTCTCTCTGTAATTTTTAGTTCCATATATATACATATATATGTATATATATATATGTGTGTGTGTGTGTGTGTGTGTGTGTATGTGTGTGTGTGTGTGTGTGTGTGTGTGTGTATATATATATATATATATATATATATATATATATATTGTGTACTTATTTCAAAATAAATACCACTTAATAAAGCTTATGAGCATGAACACAATGACACAATGAGACTGCTGGCATCCCCAGACCTCTTTACCATTTGTTGGTCTTAGTTATACCTTGAAGGGCTATAGTTGAGTCCCTTGTGCTGGGCCCAATCTTTATTAACTTTAAAAAAAAAATGCTTTCTAAAATGTATGACACCTGTCTAGGCTGAGCATTCCCTTTCCATGCCTATTATAATCTCCAAGGACACTAAAATTTCCCCCCAAAGTATGAAGTTATCACATATCTCAAGCAGTTAGGTCCCAGAATGCCATAATTCAAATTTCCCTTTACCAGTAATTCCAATTTAGGGCAGTTCATCAAATTCAGGACATTTTGTTGGTTCAACTCAACAAATCAACTTGGTAAGTTTGAAGGCCAACCAGAAAGCAGTAGCAGGTTTTGTCCCCCACCCAGATATCCTGTCTATCCATTATTACAAGCTGCCATCTGAAAGGTCTTTCTAAATCGCAACCCCATGACACTCACTGTCCCTCTTATAGGCCTTACAGGAGCTGCCTGTTTCCCATTTACATGTATTCATTTTATTTGCTACGTAGACTCACCGATGCTTCCAGCAAAGACATCTTGTTCATCTGTGTGTTCCCTTAAGGCAGGGGACCTCAAACTTTTTAAAGTGGGGGCCAGATCACGGTCCCTCAGAGAGCTGGAGGGCCGGACTATATGAACTACTAATTCCTACTGTAACACCTCGGCTGCGCTCACTGCCCAAAAAACCTGGCGGACCGGATCAGACTCCTCTACGAGCCGCATGTGGCCCGCCGGCCGTAGTTTGAAAACCCCTGCCTTAAGGCAAGACATAGGTGCAAGGACTGGCCTCATAAATTGTATGCAGACTAGCACCACCAGAAGAAACACTTCCCTGTTCTCCACTAGCAATCCTAATAAAGATGGAATATGCAAATTGTCCGTATGGTGGCGCCTACAGCCAATAAGAAAGGAATATGCAAACTGACATGACAAGGTGAGAGGTGGAAGGCAGCTCCAGCCAGAGTGAAGGTGGAAGGTGCCGGCCAGAGCAAAGGCCCGTCCCGGGTGCAGGAGGGAAGCCGATGCCAGCAGCCAGGTAATGGAAGGCCTATTCTTGCACGAATCTTCATGCATCAGGCCTCTAAGTGAAATATAAGCTTGATCTTCATTATCACATTTTTCAAAACACATTCTATCCAATGAATGCTCTGGTCAAAAAAAAAAATCCCATGTTCTCATCCTATGTGAACAATGTAACAATCTTCCTAAGAACACTCAACAGCCTCATATGAAATTACCTTCTCCTCTTCCATGGGCCAGTTCTAAATGAAGATTCCAACAGGTTTTGAAAACCAGAAAGAAGATAAGTTTCTAGGGTTTGTCTTGGCAAAGAGATCTCAAAATTTTAGTTGAGATATGAAATTTAATATACAAACTTCCAATCCTCTAAACTGCCTTGTCTTGATTCTTCAAGCATCTCCATTTGATTGATGTTCTTCAAACTCCTGACCATGATCCAAATAAAAAATGCCTTTTACATTATAATCAGTACACACACATAAAATCCAAAGTCGTTGTGCAATCTGAATTTTTAATACATTCACTGCTAAGAAATAAACAATTAGCAAATGCCACAAGCATAGAAGTTAGTCACGCTTTTAATAAAGTTGTTAATGATCCATTATCTCTGATTTCTTTATTCTCCGGGTTACTATACATCACACCCAAAATGATAGAGGATGTGTAGAAAACTAACAGTTTACAATTAATCATCCTAAATCTTAAGTAAAGACCATCTCAGTTGCATGGTGCATATTAATTAACACATTAAGAATTCAAAATCATGAACTTATGGGCACTATACTTGCCTAGTTTCCTGAAAAGATCAAATGTCCAAGGGTCCATAATCTTCCCTCAGTCCTCTCCCTTTTACAGAGCTTTCACCAACTGAAATGCCACCATCTCGTTTCAGCTGGCCTTCAATTCTAAATTTGGAAGTTCTGAAATCTCCATAAACTTGACTCAAATACCAACTCTGCCACTTAGTGAATGTCATGTATCAGGCATATTTACCTCTCAAGATCTGTTTCTCCTCAGTGTTCCAAGGCTAACTGAATCTACTTTACAGCCTTGCCCTGTGGCTGCTCTAGAACTTAGGAGCCACTGAGCAGTCACTATTACTATCCAGCTGCTGGTATTGTGTTTAAAGTTATTGCATTTTTATCAGTCTTCTCATTAGTGCAATGGAAATGTTCTGTTGGTTCCTTCCTCTCCAATTAATTTTTTTACTATTCACATCTCAAGTCCACCTGGATAAAAATGAGCTCATGTCTTCAGTATGAGTTAGAGACTGATTGATTGCTTGATAATGGAAAGCTTATACAAAGGCAATATATACAGAGCTCAAAAGTATTATAGATGACTAAATTTACAAAATGTAATCTTCAGATTCTTGAAAGCAGAAGTAACATCTTCTCTTCAACATGCACACAACTTTCTAGCTCTGATGCCTAACACCACCTTCAAATGTCTTTTCCTGAACAAAGCCTGAGGTCCCAAAGGCAGCCTCATACCGTGTAGCTAACACCATGAGTAACTAAATTCAGGAAGGATGACCAAGGGATGCTAGAAGCATCAAGTGAAAAGCTTTTTGGGATGGACTACCCACAGATTACATACTAAGTACAAGGGAGAAAGGGCATCTTAACAACTGAGAGATCTGGTGAATGTCACCTTAGATAAGTGATAGAATTTAGTATTGGCAGTATGGAGTGCATTGACATCAAGTTCATTCTGATATGATCCATGGGTATACAGCACATCACCTGTGTAGAATTCTTGCCTAAAATGTTTAACCTAGCCTGGCCAGTGTGGCTCAGTTGGTTGAGCATCACCCCATGCACTAGATCGCTGGTTCAATTCCCAGTCAAGGCACATGCCTGGGTTGCAGGCTCAATTAGTAGCAGGAGGTGTGCAGGAATCAGTCAACCAATGTTTCTCTCTCGTCAATGTTTCTCCCTTTCTCTCTCTCTGAAATCAATAAAAACATATACATAAATACATACATATGTACAATAAAATATAAAAAAATAAAATGTTTAACCTAAATCAGATCCTGAACAGACTGTGGGACACTCTACATAACAACTCTGTATTCTTCAAACCCATCAGTCATACATGATAAAGGTGGAGGAACTCTTCTGGAAATGAAAGAAACTAACAAGATATGACAAACCAGATGCAATGCATGAGTCCTTGTTTGGAGCCTACATTTTAATAAAAACAAACAACAGTCACTTGGAGATCACTGGGCAAGTGTGAATATGGACTATATATTACTAAAACAATGGAAACAGTCTTGGATGTATCAACATACCTTGGTTATGGAAGAGAATGCTCTCATTTTAAAAACATACATGCTGAGTATTCAAAGGCAAGCATCAGGTCTACCATGTGGTTTAAATGATTAACAAAATGCAAATACTGTATGTCAGAAAACAAAAGGGCAAAAGTGTCTACAACGGCAATCTAAGTGAAGGCACAGAGTATTTACATTAGTATTCCAACCTTTCTGTTAATTATAAATTTTTCAAAATAAGAAAAAGGGGCATATTATGAGGTTCTCTCTAGCAGCCCCTCACCACCCTTTGCCCCTCCTTTTAAGTAGAAAATAAAAGCATTTCACTCATCATCCTTAGGCCTTTCCTGAAACAAAGATTTAAATGAATAATTCTGATAGGCCCAACATCACTTCAAGATCTCAATTGTTGCTACCCAGATTTCCCTGAAATTCCCACCACAGATGGCTGGCCTAGTTTTGCAATGAGAAGGCTGGAGAAAAATATACTTTCCTCTCTGCCTTGCTATGCTGGGTTCTTGGCTCTTCAAACATGGGAAAATCATGTGGTTCCCTCTCCCAGCCAGATTTCTGGTTACCTCACCACACCCTAATTTTAAAGACCCAGCTGGGTCAGCTTAAACACCAAAATAATTAAATCACAAACTCTCCAAAGGGACTGTGGAATCAGTATATGAGAATCTCCACAATGCAACCCAAGTGGTTGCAGTTTTATTTTTTTTAAACATTCTAAAAGCAGACCTCACATCTAAATATGATCTGAAAGGCCTTGGATTGTGTTTTGTAGTTATTCAGGGAACCTGTCCTTACTGGTTCCTAGGACTTAAAGGAATTCTTCAGGGATACAAACTGCTTCAGGACAAATACCGGTCAGGAAAAAGAGGGATGAGAATTTCTCCTTCCTACAAGACCAATTGGGATTTTCTTGATTTGTTTTTAAGTGAAAATAAAAAAAGTGATGAAAGATATTCAAAAAAGCCTGTTTTTTGTGTGTTTTAAGTGAGAAATAAGAAAGAAGGAATGAGGTCAAAAGGCAAAACACCAAGTAACTAGAATTTTCTATGGACAGAGAAACAGACAGTCATGATCACACATGTGCATGAGTTCCAAATTCATACTGTTCTCACTCATCAGTCATGACTGACATTATTTCACTTTTCACAAGGCCTTATTGGAAAAAAAGAGCATGGACCCTTGATAAAGAATTGTCTCCACCAATTGACCAACACTGGACATCCTTGTCCAATTGCAAAATGAAAAATGCACGTGTGATCTAGTAATATTCAAAATAATGCGTGTGTTTGTCAAACACACAATTATTTCCCCCACTCTAAGGCTAGTGAGAGACTTTCCCATCAACGCCCAGACTCTCCTGCACGGTCAGCTGAGCCAGCCCAGACAAGCCAGCACAGAGCAGCAGCACGTCCAAAGTGACAGCTGCAAGCACACCACCAGCTGTAGTCTGGCAGAGGGCAGGCCCTCCCACTTCCTCAGTGAGCATGGCCCTCCTTAACTCCGCACGTATGCAGAATGCATCCTATCCACTACCTGGCATATTTCACCGAGATCAGATGCCTCTATCTGAGCTAGGACCAGTTTCTAACAGAAAGATTCTGGGCCCCTTCCAGTGTAGAGACAAAGATTGATAATAGTCACACATGGATTTCTTCAATATACACAATACCCCTTCCTCAGACTACCCTAAGTCTCCCACAGGGGGGACTACAGAGATTCCCTGTCCCTGTGTAAGGAGTCTCAGGGAGCTCTGACATTTTGTGGCACATCACCCCCAGCGGAGGCCTGAGGGAAAGAGTCTGCACAGAGAGCTTCTATTCTTCTGTGCTCTCTATGGGACATCCTCAATTTCTCTTGTGCCAGTTTTCTAACCAGGCTCAAGGTCTTTCCTGATTCTGAAACTCTAGGATGCTAAGAACTACCAGGCCCCCACGCTACCTCCTGCTGTGCTCTGCCCAAGGTAAGCCATCGCCAAGAAGGGCCAGGGCCCAGAACAACTCCTCAGCTACAGTCAGGCTACCAGCACAGCTAGTCTCCCTTTGTTCATTAGATCAGCAGACACCTACTTCATAAAATGAGAAAAAATGGTGACCTTTTCAGTTATATTTTAGCTAGATGTAGTTCATAAAACAATGCCGTGAAAGAAAATAAAAATTTGAGAGTTGAGAAGAAGAGTAAAAAATGTGAATGGGGTGGGAGGTGGGGAGAAAAGGCTAACTTGTGAGAGAACAGATGGGACTCTCCAGACAAATGCTGAGCCCCTTTACCAATGGTCTAGATGGGGCACCCCATAGGGTTTTTACCAATTCAACAAATACCTATTTAGTGTCTGTTAATTGACAGGCATTAAAACTCAAATATTAAACAAAGATGTACAATCTGCCCTCAAGAAGCAAACCAGGGAGACACAAGTACAAGTAATGGCTGTGATAAAGGTGTCACAGGCAGAGGCAAACAGCAAAAACAGTCTGAAAGACCTTGCAAATGACAGCAGAGTTGAGGATGGCCGGCTTCAAAGCAGAAAACCATGCAGATGGCCACCTCAAGGGGCTCCTGGCACAGAGACAGACGGGCATCAGCAACAGCCTCCGCGGGAGATGCAGGCACAGCCGGACTCCCTGTTTGAACCTGGCCACACCGCCCAGTAGCTGAGGAAGCATTGCTCTGTTCCTAAACATCTCTAGCTCAGTTTCTTTTCTAATGTGAAAGTCACTACAAGATAATACAGGTGAAGCCACCAGAACAGCACCTGGCACAGAACCCATGCCACTATTGGAAAAATGAAACCATTAACAAGTACCATTCGGACATCTCAAATAGTCTGACATTTCTGGAAATAGGAAGTCCAAGAGCATGTAGGAGGGCCAGAAGAAGTGGAAAGGGTTCAAGTCATGAGAACCACCCACTACTATGGCCAGGCTCCTGAGCCGGACCCTCTGAATGATGGAGATCAGGGACAGACAGGCTGGCAGGACACTGGGCTGGAGGCCACAGGGGCTATCCCACAGGTGGCAACACTACATGAGAAGACACACAGCAGGCTCAATTAGTGGAATAAATACCAAAGTAAAAACCAAGAGAAAGAGCCACGTGTTAAAGTTTGTTTCCAGGATAGGAGAGGTAGGAACTGTGTGCTTCTAAGGCTTGGAATATGCTATGTACACCTCTTACTTGAATAAAAGGAAGTTTTCAAATGCAACTTGATGATATGCCCTTGGTGTCCTCTAAGACCTATGCCTCTAGCCGAGGTCGTATTCTCATGGTGGCAAAACAGCCTATTTTATTGCACGAATTAAGTAACACCAGTACTTGCTGATAACTAGTTAAGATTTGAGTTATACAACTCTTAAGTGAGCCTGACCAGCTGCGTTGAAAAGATTTGCATGGTTACCCAAGGAGGCCCAGCAGGCAGACCTGAAGTATCTGAGTCCCTCCTCAAGGGCTTTTCACAGGAAGATTAGAATCATGGGTGAGGCCCTGTTATTAAACCGGTAGCTAGTGAAAGAGGTAGAAGTTTCACTGAATACTACAATCCTGGCTTTGCAGAAACGTTAGCTATCTGGCCTGATGCTCAGCTCTGGCTAAGTCCCCTTTATGAAGGCACTGGAAAAGTTAGACACCAGAGTTTCTCTCTTCCCTTTCACCCTGAGGTTCTCCCACTGGGAAATGCACACTAGCCCCACTTCCCACCTTCTTATCATCCCAACACCAGAGGATGATTTTCTCAAAAGGATCCTTTTTACACAGGTAGGGAACCTTTTTTCTGCCAAGGGATATTTGGGTATTTATAATATCATTCACAGTACATACAAAATTGTCAATTTAAAAATTATGTTGCTATGAAAAAAAAGCTCCTAGATTTCTTGAATTTCAAGTCCCACCTGCAGTTGCCTTGGCAGGGCCAGAAGTTCCCCACCCCTAGCTTATAAAGACAAAACTCTTGAGTCTATATTACCTCCTGTCATTATTACTGACAGGCAGGCGGAATTGTGACTGCCTGGGAAGCTGCACAAAAGATACTATCTTGACTTCCTAGCAGTGGAAGCACTCTCACAGCAAGCATGGATGTGAACTGAGATGATAATTTACCGTGTCTTATTCTTGTTCCTCCACCTCCTCTTCCCTGGGATCAGGAACACAATTTATTAGGCTTACCTGGCCTGCCTGGACTTTAGCCTTATTACAACAGATAACAGGAACTTAAAATATGTGAGCTGCCTTCACTTGTCCTTTTTTATACTTACTTCCAACTTATTCTAATTCCTGGGTCCCTTCAGGAATTCCTCAGGGTCTTCACTGTTCAGGAGTCCTCTGGTTGAGGTGGAACAGTGGGATATTCTGGACCTTGGGTAGATGCCCTACATCCCAATGCCTTAGTTTTCTAATCATAATTTGGGGATAATAATGACACAACCTCATAGAGCTGCTTAAAAATTGAGTTTAATACACATTTAGAACAGGGTCCAGGACATAAACACTCAGAAAATGTTACTTATTCTTGTTATCCACTATACACCTCTAAGATTAATGCCACTAGGCTGATCCAACTATACAATTTGCATGTTCCAGCACAAACAGAAAATGCAGAGCTTTTGTTGAATAAATCTTAAGAATTTCAGAGAGGGACAGCAGAGCATTAAACAAGTGCAGGGCCCTGTCTGACTGCCTACAAAGGTCACACATCCACAAGGCCTGTCCTGCCATCAGCTGAATTTTCCTGACAACTTGCCTATGTGCCTTGCTCGGAGTCACGCTAACAGTACTGCCTTATAATCATTAAATAGTTCAACTACCTTCAGTCCAGGTGTCAACATACTTGGAAGAACCACTGGATCCAAGTTCAAATCCTGACTCTCTCACTTGCTGGCCGGTGACCTGTGACCTCTTAATCATCTGATGTGTCAATCTCAACTGCAAAATGGGGAAAGCAACATCTTCTTTGCAGGGTATTTGGGGGGTTTAAGCAAAATAGTATATATAAAATGTCTAGCACATAATTTGTACTCAACAAATGTTACTGTCATTTAATTTTAAAGAGGACTGTATTTCTCCAGCCTGTTCAATGATCTAGACTTGCACTTGCACTGTCCAGTGTGAGGTCACTTGCCACATGAGCTGTTGAGCACTTGAAATGTTGCTAATCCACAGCTGAGATATGCTGTGTGACAAATATACACAAGATTTTAAAGACTTAACAAGCTCATTAATAGTCTTAGATTAACTATTCATTGAAAGAACATCATTATGGATATGGTGGATTAATAAGAATGCATTAAAATTAACTTCATGTTTCTTTTTACTTTTTAAATGTCAATGGAAATCTTTAAGTTACAGATGTAGTTTGCATTATATGATCTAGACAATGAGGCACCCAAATATCTGAAATAGAGGAAAAAGTCTAGTTTTCCACACTGGAAAAGCAGCCTAGACACAGAAATGACTAACTGCTCACCATTCAAGACAGTTTGATAGGAACTAAATAAAATATAAGACAGTCAACTTTGACAATTTTTGCCAGGAAAAATTAAAATAAAATTATAGTACCTGAGTACAATTTGGCTTTCTTTGCTTTTAAGTACCTACAAAATATTCAGAGAATACCCTTTTCACCTCTCAAATGACCCTTTTTTAATGACAAAACATTTCAATTTTTTTGAAAGGCAATTTCTGGTAAAGGCATAAATAAACTAACTTCAAAATTTATACAATAGGTCCATCAATAAATATGTCATTACCTACCATTTTCAGCTTACCACTGAGTCAATGATACAGAAGATGACTAGCTAAGAAGACTGCTCTGTGGCCTAAAACACCTTCAATGCAAAACTACCGTATACAGTTTAACTATCTGTCTAAATCTAAAACGAAGGTAACACTTGGGTGGCGCATCCCATCCATAGGGAAAAGACTATAGATATACTTTTGTCTATTCAAATGCTTTGCCCTGGCCAGTGTGGCTCAGTTGATTGTCTTCCCATGCATTGAGAGGTCGAGGGTTCAATTCCAGATCAGAGCACATACCCAGGTTGCAGGCTCCATCCCCAGTAGGGTATGTGCAGGAGGCAGCCAAAAGAGGTTTATTTCTCATTGATGTTTCTCTCTCTCTCCCCCTTCCTTCCTCTTTCTAAAATCAATAAAAACATTTTTAATTAAGCCTACATAAATAAGTTTTAATTTTCCAAATAAGCATGTGTTAATTATTTCTCTTTTTTTTTCTTTTTTTTTCCTTAAACCTCACTGAGGATATTTTTTCCATTGAGTTTTAGAAAGAGTGGAAAGGACAGAGGGAGGGGAGACAAGGAATAGGGAGGAGTTGGGAGGGAAAGAGGGAGAAAAACATCGATGTGAAAGAGACACATCAAACCTCCCACATGTCCCAAACAGGACAGGGGATTGAGCCTGTAATTCAGGTATATGCCCTTGATTGGGAATCAAAACTGAGACAGACCCTTTGGTGTGCGGGCTGACTCTCTAACCACTGGGCAACACTGGCCAGATTATGTTATTTTAATAGTATTTTAAAACATTCTTTTGGATGAAATCTCAATCATAACGTTGGCTAAAAATCTAAAAGAGAATTGAGAGTTTGTCCTTCAGAAGCACACAGGAAAGATAAGTGTTTAAGAATGTGTAAGGAAATTTCTTTCCCAAAACCTCACCCTAACTCACTAAATCAGTTCAGCTGATTACAATACTGCAGAGCCCACCAGAACATCTTTTTGTACTCTCACCTTGAAGAGAGAAAGTGAAAATGACATCATTCACACACAAAGGGAAATCAGCCCCTTTGCAGTCCCCAGGTGCGCTTCCAGCCAGAGTTCCCACTTACACAGAGCAGCCACAGAATGCCACTGGCCAGCACAAAGCTAGAGGTTACTCGTGAGAAAGCTGAAAAGTAACTGCAAATGTCTGAGGTTTTCAACTTTTATTTTCTATTCTAGCAGCTTTTCTTTTACATCCTCTTTGAAACATCCAATGCAAGAAATTATGAGTGCCTTACATTTGCCTTAGTTTACCATGAACATAAGTATACAGGCACTGTCAACAATACAAGGAAGAAAAGGTGTTTTCCATCTTCCTGTGTGAAGAGAAAACACAATAAATACAGGCAGTCACAGGCCTGGAAAGGAGTAGAGCTCTCATATCCTAACTGAGCAAAGGAATAAAAATGTCTGGAGACATTTGGCAGTGAAGTGTTCAAAACCTTTTAAAAGCCCCTACCTTTGGCTTAGCAGTGCCCTATCAGGGAATGGCTCCTTAAAAGATAATGATGGAGAGAGAAACAAAGATGGCAGCATAGGTAAACACCTGAACTGCTGCCTCGCACAACTTTAAAACTACAACTACAAGACAAAATGAACATCACCCAGAACCATAGAAAAGCTGGCTGAGTGGAAATTCTACAACTAGAAGAAAAGAGAAAAGCACACTGAAATCACAGGAGCTGCAGAAGGCAGAGATACAGAGGCCCACACACGCGAAGAGGGCTGGCAACTGATATGCGGCTGTCTTTGTCCAGCAGAAGGAAGACACAAGCTCCTGACTGCTTTGAACTCCAGTTCCGGGCAAGACTCTGGGGACCCAGACTCATATGGGGAAAAATTGGACCATCTGGCAGCGGGCGGAACTATAGGGCAGCTATCTCTCAGAGGTGCTTGCAGCGATTACCACGGGACAGAGACCCAGGAACCTCTTAGGGCAGGGCTGACCGGAAGCCATTGCTGTTTGCTCCTCCCTGAGATTCTGCCCCACCACAGCTTTTGCATAAGAATGGCCTGGTACTTTGAAAACTAAACTTATCTAACAAACTGCAACTGAGTCAGTGAGACCCAGAACATCCAAAAGAAGGCCCAAGGCCCCTCGGCAGCTTGCATTGCTTCACAGCCGGGCCTCATCTGGGCACCTCCAAAACCCAAACAAAGAAGAGGAATCTGCACATCTCTCCGTAGCTCCTGCTGGGCGGTCTCAGGCAGAGGCTAAATTAGCACCTCCTTGGAGATCCAAGAGCCAGTGTACCCAGTGGTCAGAGTAGACCATCCAGATTACATCTCCTCACAAGGGACACACTCAGGGGGCAGACTCAGTGAGCACCAAACCTCCACTGAAGCAAGTCTTTCCCCATAAGTGTGTCTCCAGCACAGGAGTTCTCCCATGGTAGACACAGTTGGCCTGAAGGTCAATTCCTCCCAGTGATATTAACAACAATCAAGACTTAACTACAAGACTGTGCACACAGTCGACAAAGGGGTGCTCCAAGAGTGTCCACTTCAGGTAACTGGGGAAGCTGAGCCACTGGGCCCTATAGGACACCTAGCACACAAAGCCACTCTATCAACTCAGGGAAGCAGCCAAAATGCAAAGACAAAGAAAGAGGACACAAATGAAAGCAATGGAGGAAAACAAACAACTGGATATAAAGTTCAAAACCACGGTTATAAGGTTTTTCAAGAATTTTCTAGAAAAGGCCGATAAATTTAGTAAGACCCTCGAGGATAAGGAAAAGGACCAACTAGAAATTAAGCATACACTGACTGAAGTAAAAAACAATATACAAAGATCCAACAGCAGACTAGAGGATCACAAGAGTCAAGTAAAAAATTTGAAATATTGGGTCGGCAGCTAAGTAATTGCGGGTTTCACACATATATGGCTTCAGTTGAATTTTTAGGTTTGCAGACGTAGTACAAATGTAAAACACATTTTGTTATTTGATAGTTGGCTATTCAGCTGTTAATCAGTAAAAAAAGTTTTTTGATCTGTTTTGTAGTTTTCGTTTGGCGTTCGTTGAAAAATGGAAAATCAAAAGGAACATTTTCGTCATATTTTGCTTTTTTATTTCCGCAAAGGAAAAAACGCATCGCAAGCTCATAAAAAGTTATGTGCTGTTTATGGTGATGAAGCCTTAAAAGAACGGCAGTGTCAAAATTGGTTTGCCAAATTTCGTTCTGGTGATTTTTCACTCAAAGATGAAAAACGCTCTGGTCGTCCAGTTGAAGTTGATGACGCCCTAATCAAAGCAATAATCAATTCGGACTGTCACAGTACAACACGTGAGATTGCAGAGAAGCTTCATGTATCACATACATGCATTGAAAATCACTTAAAACAACTTGGCTATGTTCAAAAACTCAATACATGGGTTCCTCACGAACTGAAAGAATCACAGTTAACGCAACGCATTAGCAGCTGCGATTTGCTAAAGAAACGTAATGAAAATGATCCATTTTTAAAACGACTGATAACTGGCGATGAAAAATGGGTTGTTTACAACAATATCAAGCGGAAAAGATCGTGGAGCAGGCCAGGTGAACCAACTCAAACAACATCAAAAGCTGATATTCATCAAAAGAAGGTTTTGTTATCAGTTTGGTGGGATTACAAAGGAATTGTCTACTTTGAACTCTTACCACCCAACCGAACGATCAATTCTGATGTCTACATTGAACAACTAGCGAAATTAAACAATGCAGTTGAAGAAAAGCAGCCCGAATTGACAAATCGAAAAGGTGTTGTATTCCATCATGACAATGCAAGGCCACACACATCTTTGGTCACTCGGCAAAAATTAATGGAGCTTGGTTGGGATGTTTTGCCACATCCACCATATAGTCCTGACCTTGCACTATCTGATTACTTTTTGTTTCGATCTTTACAAAACTCCTTGAATGGTAAAAATTTCAATAATGATGATGATGTCAAATCGTACCTGATTCAGTTTTTTGCTAATAAAAACTAGAAGTTTTTTGAACGTGGGATTATGATGCTGCCTGAAAGATGGCAAAAGGTCATTGATCAAAATGGGCAATACATTACAGAATAAAGTTATTTAGTTCCATGAAAAAATTGTCTTTGATTTTCTTTAAAAAATCCGCAATTACTTAGTTGCCGACCCAATACAAAGAAGCAAAAAGCACCCAACAGGAAAAGCATAAAGAAAAAAAGAATCCAGCCGGGACCGGTTTGGCTCAGTGGATAGAGTGTCGGCCTGGGGACTGAAAGGTCCCGGGTTCGATTCCGGTCAAGGGCATGAACCTTGGTTGCGGGCACATCCCCAGTAGGGGGTGTGCAAGAGGCAGCTGGTCAATGTTTCTCTTTCATCGATGTTTCTAACTGTCCCTCTCAATTCCTCTCTGTGTAAAATCAATAAAATATATTTTAAATAAATAAATAAATAAATAAATAAATAAATAAATAAATAAATAAAAAAGAAAAAAAGAATCCAAAAATATAAAGATAGTGTAAGGAGCCTCTGGGACCACTTCAAGCATACCAATATCCAAATTTTTGGGGTTCCAGAAGAAGAAAGAGAACAAAATATTGAAAACCTATTTGAAGAAATAATGACAGAAAACGTCCCCACCTGGTAAAAGAAATAGACTTACAAGTCCAGGAAGCGCACAGAACCCCAAACAAAAGGAATCCAAAGAGGACCACATCAAGACACATCATAATTAAAATGCCAAAAGCAAAAGACAAAGAGAAAATATTAGAAGCAGCAAGAGAAAAGCAGTTAGTTACCTACAAGGGAGCACCCATACAATTGTCAACTGATTTCTCAACAGAAACTATACAGGCCAGACGAGAGTGGCAAGAAATATTCAAAGTGATGAACAGCAAGAACCTACAACCAAGATTACTCTACCCAGCAAAGCTATCATTCAGAATTGAAGATCAGATAAAGAGCTTCACAGATAAGAAAAAGCTAAAGGAGTTCATCACCACCAAACCAGTATTATATGAAATGCTGAAAGGTATACTTTAAGAAGAGGCTGAAGAAGTAAAAGATAAAGATAAAAATTATGAACAAATACATATCTATCAACAAGTGAATCTAAAAATCAAGTAAATAAAAAAGCTGATGGAACAGAATAAACTGGTGAATATATTAGAATCAGGGGCATAGGAAGGGAGTGGACTAACAATTCTCGGGAGGAAAGAGGTAAGGAGGGTGTGGGAACAGACTGGGCAAAAATTGTACACCTATGGATGAAGACAGTGAGAGGGGGGGTTAAGGGCAGAGGGTGGGGTGGGAACCGGGTTGAGGGGAGCTATGGGGGGTAAAAGAGAGGAACAATTGTAATAATCTGAATAAAGATTTATTGAAATGGAAAAAAAAAAAGATAATGATGAAGAATTTTGTAAAGAAATGTCCACTGCACAGTTCAATGTTTACAATAATGAAAACTTAGAAATAACCTCTATGTCCAAAATTGAGACTCGTCACTAGGAATTATGAGCACCTTTTAAAAATAAGCAGACAAATATTTAACATGAGAAAACAGTCACATTATGTTAAGCATGTTATAAAACATTATGTATACAATGATGTCATGAATATTTTTTAAGTATTTTTATATTTGTGTAAAGAGAGGAGGAATGCAAATATATACAGTAATTTTAACACTGGTTATCTTTAGATGTGGCAGTACACAATTTTTATTTTTTCTTACAGTTCTCTATTTTCTGCTCTATTCGTGCAACAAACACAAATTGTACAATATTCCTTTAAAATTAAAACTCCTTTGATAATAAGAACAACTTCTTGGGGGATTTTCTATAGCTAATTATGATGTATATGCAACTGAAATAACTGATAAAGTAACCATGATATTCAGTACCTCTTTTCCTTTAAAAAATCTTGGGATAGTTTAAAATGGTGGCAAACAAGCAAATACATCTACCAAAATCAGACAGTCTGTTACAAATAAGTCTAAACAAACCCCTGGAACAAAGCACCTTGAAGCTTTTAACTATACAAAAACTAATCTACAATTCAAGCGATCAGATGTTGAAGGAGGGTGCGGGTAGAAGAGGGGATGGGGTATAAATGGCCAATGGGGGAAATTAAATAAATAAGATGTGAAGGGAAATAAAATGAAATCATTGGAAAACTGCTGCACTTTATCTAAGAGTAACACCATCTTCTAGGGAACAGTCCTGTTCCTTCACACCACAGGTGAGAACAAGCTGGAAGCCCAAGTTGGGTCCATACAAACTCCTTTTTCAGGGTAACTTCATAAAAATCAGAGTGACAAACCATTTATGAGGTTTCTGACGTGCTGTTTTATTTTTATCATCTGTAATGTAATTAGGAGTTTTAAGTGTGTCTTACAACTGACCCTTGATAGAATGCTAACAAAATTTGCCTGTATTTTAAGTTTAATGAAAGAGATATTTACTCTTTAAAAACAGCACAAAATAAAACATAATTTCCCTTTACCTTAAAAAAAAAAAATTGCTATCAACTAAACTTCAAGCTCATCAATCAATTCCAAATGTTTAGTGAAGGTCTACTATGTGCCCAGCACTGTTGTAGATACTTGGGATATGTCAGTGAACAAACTTTTCTAATACATCTATAAAAACACTCTCAATTATAGAAAAATAAGGATGAGGATTTTTTTTTAACACAACTTTTTTTTTTAAGGCAATGCTTTACAAGTCTTACACTTAAGTTATCTGATTATAATCTTAATGTGCAAACCGGGTTTCATATGTACTATATAAACAAAACTCATTAGTTTGAAGAGGATAATAAAATTCCACAAGAAAGGTAAAGAAAAAGCAAAAATTGCTACCAGCAAAGTATATCATCAGAGCCCAACAGGGAAATGCAATGATAAAATGACATGGTCTTTGGAATCTCCATTCTAAGCCTTCTCCCTCATCTGTGCAAGGTTTCCTCGCAGACATCAAATACTCCCAACAATAGAATGTCTCAGTTTACAATCATTCATAAAAACAGTATTTCCATCTCTATGAATGTCTACGTATCTGATTTCAAACAACAGATAAGCTTCCCTTACAACCTTCCCTCTTAGAGGGAATGACTTCTAGCTTTTCCCCTAAGAAACCTACAATAAGAGACTGGACAGAAAACCACTATGGATCCATCTTACGTAACAGGTTCCGTCAGAGATGCTTTCACACACTGTTAGCTAGGAGCTCAGTATCTCACTCAGTTCTCAGATAAGGAAACAAAGGCCAAGAGTGTGGTAGCACAGAGAAGCCAGAGGAGCACAAGATTTAACCTGTTAACCGAGCGGGACCTATAAATACGTCAAACAGAAACACTATCGGGAACGGGTAGGAAATATGAATACGTCCTTGAAATATATGTTGTACCCTGAGAGGGACGGTATATATTTTTTGTAATCTTTTTTTTTAAAATATATTTTATTGATTTTCTTACAGAGAGGAAGGGAGAGAGGTAGAGAGCTAGAAACATCGATGAGAGAGAAACATCGATGAGAGAGAAACATCGACCAGCTGCCTCCTGCACACCCCCCACCAGGGATGTGCCCGCAACCAATGTACATGCCCTTGGCCGGAATCGAACCTGGGACCTTTCAGTCCGCAGACCTACGCTCTACCGCTGAGCCAAACCGGCTTCGGCTGTAATCTTTATAATTGTTTGTAAAATTTATAATTTTTTAATTCGATGTTTCCATTTTTTTGTTGGTATTCTTTTCTATTTGTTTGTAACTTTGTATTTTACTTTGTGCTTTATATATAAATAAATGAAAAATATATATTTTATTTATTTTAATTAAGTATAAATTTAAAAAATAATAATATAAAATTACGTCCGCTGGGTGTGACATACTGACACGTCCTAGTTAAAGAGTATGCGCCCGTTGTACGTTGCATAATTAAAAAGGGAACTCCCCGGTTAACAGGTTTAAGCACAGGACTAACTAGAGCCACATCAGTCTGTAATTCTGAAGTAAGTGCCCAGCTGGATTTCTGGACCGAAAGCACTACCCCAACATGAAGGCAAATCACATGTGAAAATAAGATGAAAAGGAGAAGTTTCCAGAGAGCATCCCCTGAAAGGCCGTATATAGTGCAGTGACAAAACCTTCAGCGACACACACCGCCCGGCGTCCTCCCCAAGACACAGGTTGGCTTGTCTCTGATCTAACCATCAACTGTTAGAGGGAAAACCACCTAATTCGTGGAAGAGAAGAAACACACGGAGGAGTGAGGCTGGAAGAGGGCTGGGACCCGTCTTACTGCAGCCCGGCGGTGCCTCTCCCCCTTCCAGGCACTCTGCCGCGCGGACCCAGGCCCGGCTACGGGTCGCCGGCGGACCCCTAACAGCAGGTACAGCCGAAGCAAGTGCCAAGGAATCAGGTCGCGCCCGTAACAAGCAGCTGTCGAAAATGTGTCACCTGCACCCCAAGCTGCTGGACCCATTTTTTCCTCACCGCAAAGAGGGCCAACTTTAGAGCTCGGTCCGGCGGCTCCTCCCCGCCCGGGGGCCGCGCTCACACCCCGGGACGCCGCTCGCTGGCCCCCCGGGCTCCCGAGCCCCGCCGCCGCCCGAGCCCCGCCGCTCACCTCCAGGCGCAGGGAGGCCCCGCAGCCTCGCAGAAACTCGCGGATGTTGCTCAGACACTCGCTCTCGCTGCGCGGCTCCGGGTAGACCTGCAACACAGAGCACAGCCGCTGAGCACAGACGCCGAGCACCGCGGGGGGCCGCGCCGCGCCCCCAGGCCACCCCGCCGCGGCCCCGGAGGCAGGGAGGCTCCCCGGGGCGGGAGAACCCGGCGGCCCAGAGCGCCCCCGGCCGCCCCCGCCACTCGCCCGCTCGCCCAGCCGCCGCCTCTCCTCACCCTCTTTCCTTCCTCCGGGCTGCACCAATCTCGGCCCCCTTCCCTCAACAGGAACTGGAGCGAGCGCCGGAAGTGACGTATTCAGGCCGCGCCCCGCACGGCCCCCCGCGCGCCCGCTTCCGGTCCTCAGTCTGGCCGCCTACCTGGCCCCACGCGAGACCCCCTCTTCTCGCTGTCGGGTCCTCATCCTCGGACCCCGCCCACCTGGCCCTGCCCACGCGCGCCCTCCTCCTCCTCCCGGCACCTGGTCCTCATCCTCAGACCGGCCCACGAGCGCCCTCCTCCTCCTCCCTGTACCTGGTGCTCCACTTCAGACACGGCCCCCTTGGGCACAGACTGCCCCGTCCAGGGGAACGCGGGTGAACCCGACCTCGGTGGCTTGAGTAACCCCGAAGGGGCTGTAAAGAACCCAGTGTTTCTTCAGTTCTTCCCCACCGTGAGCTCAGGGGAGGGTGGAGTTAGCATTTTAATACGATGGTTTAAAATAATTAGCAACATAAATTATGCATATTGGGATTACAGTGCAACGTTTCTTTTCCCAAATACAGAGCCTGTGCTTCATGAATGATTAACGAAAATAGCCGATTACACAGTCAGCGAGTAAGTCAGCTGGAGGGAAATAGTGGCCCATGCGGCCTCCACCACAGGTGAAGAGCGGGAGTGCGGCTCCGCAGACTGCCTGGTGCTTGGTCCTAGGTAGAACTGTGGGCGCCACCGGTCACACAAGTAAATAATTATGGACAGCCTCCCAAGGCCAGAAACATGAAGGAAACCAGGAACAGTACCAGTTACAAGGAAAATCGAGGGAAAAGCCGGAGACATCAGAAGAGCTTTTTGCTGTATGTGAATTTTGTTTTGGCAGTTACACCAAATCATCATCCAGATTTCTAGCATTTTTAGGACATTCAGGCCTTTTTGTACTGTTCTCTAGGGAGAAATTAGGACATTCCATCAGTTCTCTGGAATACTGTGGTTTCATTTCAAAGTGCTCAGGTCTTTTAGAATTACAAATCAAAACAAAATCAGCATGTTGAGAGGTGTGAAGAGGGAGGAAATGTAACTTTTCTTCCCCTATAATTTAAAAATTCTTCAAAGAAAGTGCCAACATATTTCCCACCAAATTTTAACAGATTTGGGTTGGTTTTTTTTGTCGACAGTAGAGTAGAACATAAAAACCAAAGCTTCCTCCTAGTTCATTTTGCTCCTCTCCCTAAAAAAAAAAAATTTTTTGAAAATCTATGTTCCAAGTGTGTAGTTAACATATAAAGTATTCATGTTAAATAGTTGCAAAGTATTAGGTTATGACATCCTATGCATGGGGCGGGGGTCCCTCGGCCCAGCCTGCACCCTCTCACAGTCCAGGACCCCTCTGGTGATGTCAGACATCCCTCCAGACCCCGGCTCCTTACCACCTGCCTGCAGCGGAGGCAGGAGAGGCTCCCATCACTACCACATCACTACCACTCACTGCACTTGGCAGCCCTGAGCCTGGCTTCTGGCTGAGCAGCGCTCCCCCTGTGGAGGCACACTGACCACCAGAAGGCAGCTCCTGCATTGAGCGTCTGCCCCCTGGTGGTCAGTGCCTGTCATAATTACCAGTTCTGCTGTATAGTCAATTTGCATATTAGGCTTTTATTATATGGGAAAAGGATGACTCTCAATACAAGATATAATACCCATCCTCCATCTAGAAAAAAATTATGAACATGCTCTTCTTTGAAAGTCACAAGTTTCACCTTAATTTCTTTCTCCTTTAATTTATTGCCTTCCCACTTAATCCACAAAATTGTATTCTAAAATTATATATATATTTGTGCTTGAAAATGTTACTGATAACACTTTTTGCAAGAGACCCATATAAATACAGTTGGTCCTCATTCACTGATTCTATTTTCAAATTTGTCTACTAGATAAAATGTATGTGTAACCCCAAAATCAGTACTTGCCACACTTTCTCAGTCATTATGAACATGTACATAGAAGTGGAAACTTTGAATTGCTTTATGCACACATCTCCAGCTAAACGTGAACCAAGGCCATGCTCTGCACCATCTTGCTTTAGCTCAGAATATAAAAAAATGTCCTTTCACTAGTGTTACATTTTTGTTGACTTGACCATTTTAAATGGCCCCCAAGAGTAGCAGTATTAAAGCACTGCCTAGGGTTCCTAAGCACAAGAATCTGTAATGTATCTTACAGAGAAAATATGTGTTAGATAAGCTTCATTAAGACCTGAATTATAATACTGTTGGCCATGAATTCAATGTTAAGGAATCAATAAAACAATATATCCATTTAAAAAAAAAAAAAGATTTGCAGATCTATGCATGCAGCTGTTCCAGAAAGTGCTAAAGTAACAAGTGTGTGATGCAGCAATGGAAAAGCAGCTAAATTAGTGGATTTCTGAGATGACAACCAATAAAAAGAGTGTAGTAGACAGCTTTGTTATGAGGCTACAGGCCAAAGAAACTTACAGTCATGTTACCCCGGGTGAAGAAACTATCAAACCTTTCTCAGCTAGTGCAGGCTGGCTTGCAGGTTTCAAAAGGTGATAGGTACCACATGGAAAAATGTTAAATTTGCAGGCAAAGCAGATCCTACAGATCTGGAGGCTGCAGAAGAATTTTTAAAAATATCTGCTAAGCATTATACATGAAAAGGGCTATATGGAAAAGCAGGTTTTCAATGCTGAGGATTCAGGCTTGTTCTACAAGAATGTTGGCAAATGGACCTATGCAATGCAAATGGCTTCCAAACCCTCTGGCTTTAAATCATGCAAAGACCCATGCAACCTTGCTATTGCGTGCCAATGTCAAGGTGACTTCAAGTGCAAACAAATAATGGTACACAGAGCACAAAACCCAATAGCACTTAGAGGAGAAAAACCTGAACCTTATGCCAGTCCCCATTGGAGGTGGAACAAAAAAGCATGGATGGAGTCAGGAATATTCTGGAATTGGTTCAACAACTGCTTCATCTCAGAAGCTGAATGCTATCTCCATGGCAAAAACCTTGCCTTCAGGGTTTTGTTCCTTTTGGATAATGTTCCAGTCCATTGTCACTTAAAAACTCAAAAATGCCCACCCTGACACAGAAGTTCTCTTCATGTCCCCACAAATACTGCATTTCTCATCCAACCTCTCACTCAGCACAAAAAAATAGCATTCAGCATTTGTTTTACAGCAAGGAATTATAGATGCAGCTCACACCCAGAGAAGCAAGAGTAGGAACCCCAAGCTTCTTCCCAGGGAACTACACTCAACATCTCAGCAGCATGCTGCCATACCTCTGAACTGTGTGCGCATTTGTGCTTTATTCTGATTTACTTAATGCATCCATTAGCAAGATGTGTCCTAAGGTTATGGCTTTTTCACTTGATGCACTACAGCTGACGAAAGGTTTCAGAGGAAACCTACACTCCAATAGCAGAGGAAACCTGTATGTTGAAATGAAAGGAGTTTTATGATGTAACTTGATTCTTTGAAGCCTTCAGAGTTGCACAAAGTCCAGATATAATCTATCATAAATACACTTTAAAGCCATCAGTTAACAGTTTGATTAGTAGTAGAAATCCGAGTAGAAATAGAAATCCCTGAGCTGCAATTCCAAGCATTAGTTATTCAATTCTAATAAACTAGGCCAGTGGCCACTGTCTTTGCATACAATATGCCACGGTTGCCTAATCCTCATAGCTTCCAACTACACGGTAACATTTAGTCTAGTCCAATGGTCAGCAAACTCATTAGTCAACAGAGTGGCAAACTGTGGCTCACAAACCACATGTGGTTCGCGAGCCGAGGTTTGCCGGCCACTGAACTAGGCTTTTCCATCAAGAACTCTAATCAGACAGAGACAGTCCGAAAATTATTGTAATTTTCCTTTCAAATACAGCTTTTGTATTAAATATTTTATAAAGGGTGTGTCTGATATTCAGAATTTGCTACAAAACTAAGTCCTGAAGCAATATTAAGGTCAGACTTCAGCGACCTCCACAGCTGTCCAATTTCCTCTCCTCTCCTCTAATACCCACACCACACTGAGAACCAGCTCCACCCTCAGTCCACACAAAGCGCCAACTGCCTTCTCTCTGACTCTGAAAGTGTTCAGAGAGTCTTAAGTGTAGAGAGAAAGTGCATGAGAAAAGAGAATAGGCAGTTCTCTGTGGTAACAAGTTCAGTATTACCACAACTCAGAGTATAGAAAACTTAGTTTATACTATCTGGGAAACACTTAACTCCCAGAACCCTAGTTCTCACAGATTCTGATTGAGTAGGTCTAAAATACAGCCCAGCCAAAACCGATTTTGCTCAGTGGATAGAGCATCGGCCTGCAGATTGAAAGGTCCCAGGTTTCATTCCCGTCAAGGGCATGTGGGCACATCCCCAGTGGGGGGTGTGCAAGAGGCAGCTGATCAATGATTCTCTCTTATCGATGTTTCTAACTCTCTATCCCTCTCTCTTCCTCTCTGTAAAAAATCAATAAAATATATTTTAAATAAATAAAATAAAATAAAATAAAATATAGCCCATAAGTCGTGTGTGTGTGTGTGTGTATGTGTGTGTGTTGTGTGTGTGTGTGTGTGTGTGTGTGTGTGTGTGTTTGAAATTCTCCATCTGACTGATTTGCAGCTGATTTGGAACCACTGATGCATTATAACAGTTATTTCTCAAATGGACACATGCATCAGAATCACCTGGAGTAACAGACTACTAGGACCTCTCACAGAGTTTAAACTCTAAGTTTGGGTGAAACCCAAGAATTTGGATTTCTGACAAGGTCCCAAAGATGCTGATGGTACCAGGACCATATTTAGGGAAGTAGTGGTATAAGTAGGCAGCTATTCAAGAAATCTCCTGGCCAAAACCAGTTTGGCTCAATGGATTGAGCGTCCGCTTGGGGACTGAAGGGTCCCGGGTTCGATTCCGGTCAAGGGCATGTACCTTGGTTGCGGGCATATCCCCAGTAGGGGGTGTGCAAGAGGCAGCTGATCGATGACACTCTCTCATCGATGTTTCTAACTCTCTATCTCTCTCCCTTCCTCTCTGGACAAATCAATAAAATATATTAAAAAAAAAAAAAAAAGAAATCTTCTGTACAGACTGATTCATTTGCCTCTCAGCATAACCATTATGGGTTGTCTCAGTTTAGGTTATTACAAGGGTATTTCTTGGATCACATGATCTCACACATCTGGAGGAAATAATGAACAACATAAACTGATGAACAAAAACAGACCCAGAGAAAGAGAAGCAGCGATCAGACTCTCAAACCTCAGAGGGAAAGTAGAAGAGTGTGGGGGTAAGGGAGAGAGATCAACCAAAGGACTTGTGTGCATGCATATGGGCCTAGCTAGTGGCCATGGACAACAGGGGGTTGGGGGCATATGTAGGGAAGGGGTTGGGATGGGAATGGGGGGATAAGGACAATTATGTGAGACCATAATCAGTAAAATAAATCAATTTTTTAAAATAATAATAATAATAAAAAGAAATATTCTGTTTTTCCCCCGTTGGCAAAACAATTCCCAACTACAGAACAAAGGTCTCCCCAGGTCTCTGCCACCAACAACAGCCTCATCGCTCCAACTACAAAGCATCACCTCCTCTGAATACCTGTGGTTCTGTCTGCAGCCCCCACCATGCAGGTGGACCTACTGATGAGTGTCTTATCTTACCCTGTTGGACAGAAACTTCTTGAATGCAGGGGCTCATGGCACGTCCCATGAAATAGTCAGCAAACATGACTAAATGATCTACCCACTTAGGCCAATGAATTCACTAATCCCGGAGAAGTGAGAGAACCTTAGTGTAGAAAGGTTCTACATTCAAGGCAGATCTGTTTTTTTACAGATGACCTGCCCAAAATTATTCAGCTTGACCTATCACCAACCTGCTCTGTGCTCCAGGATGCTGACCTGTGAGGACTGCAGCAACTGGCTCCCTCCCCAGTGCATTGGTTTCTGGTGGAATTCAGCCAACTGGTGGTCCTCACAGGAACCAGGCCGGCAGCCACCCTGCTGAGCTGCAGGGATGTGCTAGAGCTTCTCACAAGCTCTGACTATGCGCTTCCCACCCCAACTCTGCGTTCAGTACCATCACCTTGGGGACTTGGAATCAGGTATGATGGAAGTGTTTACACCCCAGGAACCAACAGACACTACAAACCAGGGATCCTCACCGCAGAGCCCATTGGTAAGCCTTTACCATCACACCACTGGCTGTGTTCCCTGACTGAAGACCACAGCTCCTGTCAGGAGCCTTCTATGGCTAAAGCTCTCACTGGCTCCAGGAACCTGCTTCCCCCATTTTTCCCTTCAGGCCTAGGGAGGCAGTGGCTTCCCAGGATACTTCCACATCTTAGAAGGTTGTCCTTATCCCTGCCCACACTTTGTAAATAGCCTCTTTATTAAACTCTTCCAATCACCTCTGTTTAGCAAGATGTTTTCTGCTGTGACCCAAACCTACTTAGTTTCCTGGTGGTAGGTATAGTTAAAAATAAAACCCAGTGTCCCAGCAGAAGATGGGATATAATTTAGAAAAAGGATTAAATCAATTATAGGACCTACACAAAACAGAACACCTCCCACCACACAGTCTTTTAAGAAGAGGCAGTTTTGTACACTGACTAGGGGCCCAGCGCACGAAATCACCCAAGACCCAGGACCCAGAGTCCTATGGGAGGTGGGACCCAGAAAGAGGCCGCCACCTCTGCTGCCGCTGTGGGAGGCGGGACCCAGAAACCCACCCGAGCCTCTGGTCAAGTCCTCCAGAGTCAAGTCCCCGCCCACCCAGCAACGCTTGCCACACACGCAGCCTCCTGCTGATTGATCGTTATGGTGTGATGGCGTGATGACCACAAGCTTTTTATATAATAGATACTAGAGGCCCATTGCACAAAATTCATGCACTTGGTGGGGTGGGGTCTGAGAGCCTGACCTGTGCCCTCTCACAGTCCAGGAACCTCACTATCGGTCACCCCAAAGAGGTAGGCCCCGCCCACCTGGCCAGGGCTCTGCCATTGATTGCCCTCACAGAGGGTGGTCCCGGTCACTCACCACAGCCCGCTGGTCAGTGGCCTGGGCAGGGCAATCATGGGGTGATGGCTGGGCCCCCCGACCAATTGCATTGCACCCACCTTGGCTGGCCTGGCGCCAGTGGGTGTCATAGTCTGGTCATCTAGAAGGTTGTCTGGGCAGTCATTCTGTTGTTTGGTCATTCAGTCAATTTGCATATTACCCTTTTATTACTATAGATGTTATAGGAAGTAGGGTAAAGGAACATAGGGAATAGTACCTATTACATGCTACCTTTTGTGTAAAAAAAAAAAAAAGGCAAGAAGAAAATGCATGTGGGTGTTCAGAAATGCATGCAATATCTAGGGAAGCACATGTTAGATACTTTGAACAGAGGTTGCTTGCCTCCAGGGAAAGGAAATGGGGCCCAGAGGACAGGGGAAGAAGGAAATTTGCTCTTTAATTTTTTTTTTACTCTTTCAATTTTGTACCACATGCAAGTATGATTAAGTAAATATATTTTTTTAAAGGAGCAGCATCCCTCACTAGTGTTACTCAATGGTTAGAGCATCAGCTTTAGCACTGAAGTATCTTGGGTTCAATTCCCAGTCAAGGGCACATACCTGGGTTGCGGGTTGGATCCTGGCCCCAGGGGGTGCAGGAGGCAACCAATTGATGTGTCTTTCTCACATCAATGTTTCTCTCTCCCTCTCTCTCTTTCTTCCTCCCTCCCTCCCTCCCTCTCTCTCTCTCTCTCTCTCTCTTTCTCTCTCTCTCTTTCCTTCTCTCCTCTCCTTCTCTCCCCTTCACTCCTTCCCTTCCACTGTCTAAAAATCAATGGAAAAGATAACCTTGGGTGAGGATTAACACAAAAAAGAAGAACTCCAATCAAATGTCCTGCTCAGCCCACGGTGCCTTCCCAGTCATTAGCAAGCTGGGCCATCAGTGTGTTGGGGTCTCTGCAGGGCCAACCTCCACCACTCCAGGCCAAGACGCAATGCTCTGTTTAACATCCTGAGCTCATCTTCTAAAAGCCTAATTAGCACTTATTGATTCATCTAATTTTTAATTACCTGGCAGCCACCGCTTTATTTTAATTAGATTGCAGCTCTCTGCTGGTCAGGGATTGAGCACTTGCATAGCGCTCTGTGCTCATTCACAGTTAATAATGTTCAATGGAGTGGAAATGTAGGTCGATAGTGCTCCCTTGGCAGCCTACTGTGCAGCCCTTCCTCTAAATCTAACGGGAAACAAATGAAGCACCCAGCAGAAATTGCAAGGATTTAGCTGCTACATATCTTCCCAATATGCATAGCCTAGGATCAAAAGTAGTTTATTAAAAGAAACTTAAGACTTTAACAGAATATATTTTTCTTTTGCTTTCTTTCTTCAACCTATCCAAAAGCCCAAATCTTGCATGGATGCTGCAATCATCTGGGGAAAAATAAAATGTCAGTATGGAACTAGCCAAGTTATAAAGGGCAATAAGAAACACGAATGTACAAAATCCCCAGTTCCCAAACTAAATTCAGATATCCAAGACATGTGAAATGTCAAGGAGAGGCCCAGCTTAAATTAACTCATGTGTCCCCTGAGGTTTGGTTCCCACATTTTAAGTCCTTCAGAAATGGTAGTGTAACCTTCCAAATTCATACCATCGCCAAAAATGGATTTTTCTTTAAATGTAAGCATAAAACATTGCCTCAGACAACCTAGAATAAACTTCTCCACTGAGGTTACATGTTGTTCCCCCAATAATGTCAGGTCAACACAGGCGGATGTGTATTAATCGAGTGAGAGCTCTCTGGCTGTGATCAGTACGCCAGGGAAGCAGAAACCCAGGGGATGGGCCACAGTCAATGTCTCAGAACGTTCTTTAAGCAGAGCCACTTCCTATGCTTCGAAGGATCTTGATACAAGAAACCAGAAGAGTACGAATTCATAGGACAACTTAAATTGGGCCTCATGGTCAGAGAACTTCCTTACCTGAAGTTGTCACCTGTTCAAAAATGAATAATCATCTTCTTTTTCCTCTCCCATTCTCATGCTGGTGACCTAATGAAAACAGCCCATATATGATGGCATAGCATTTTGTAAATCTGAGCCACTTTCATTTTCTCCTTAAGCTCAGTGTCTATGTTGTTTCTGATCCTCTGCCCCACATTTCCCCTCCTGCTGAACACCTGTCAGAATGGTGGGTGGTATCTTCCTG
Organism: Pipistrellus hanaki; assembly: GCF_964339955.1. Lineage (NCBI taxonomy): Eukaryota > Metazoa > Chordata > Mammalia > Chiroptera > Vespertilionidae > Pipistrellus > Pipistrellus hanaki. The sequence goes on from NC_140505.1 coordinate 27,179,643, forward strand.
CTGTCCATCCGTGGGAAAGCCTATGGAAAAGGCCTGTGGGCTGGGGGGAAGGTGCTAAAAAATATCTAGAGCAGGAATTGCTGTGTGTTCTTTTTATTTTTTTTTTAATATATTTTATTGATTTTTTACAGAGAGGAAGAGAGAGGGATAGAGAGTTAGAAACATCGATTAGAGAGAATCATCGATCAGCTGCCTCTTGCACACCCCCTACTGGAGATGTGCCCACAACCAAGGTACATGCCCTTGACCGGAATCGAATCTGGGACCTTTCAGTTCCCAGGCCAACGCTCTATCCACTGAGCCAAACCGGTTTCGGCTGCTATGTGTTCTTATAGTGTCAGTGTGGCAACAGGGCCGAGAACCTTCTGGGAGGGAGGAACACCTGCAGTCAGCTCTCTGAAGGGGACGCCGGTAGTGGTTGAGTGTCACAACCTAACAGGCCTACCTGTGACCAAGGCACCGCAGGTTAAAATGCCAGCTCCTGTCCTACAGCCACGGAGGGTGTCCCACTATTTACATCTATGTTCTCCAGTGTCTCAGAGGGTTTTAGGCCTGCCTGTCCCTGTTTGTCCCACCCTAGCTATTCATGCTTGCTTCTGAACCCCTTTCCCATGGCCTCTCCACACACAATGAAACTGGGGGGCCAGAGTGGGAGCTAGAGAGCAGCCCACTGCCTTGTGTATGACCCTCCTGCCTAAAGGAGCTGTTTGTGTGTAAACTGCCTGAGAAGCTGCACTGAAGGCAAGTTAAAGCCTCGGAGCCGGAAGGTGGAACACTGACCACCTAGGGAAAAAGTTCTATTTTAACCCACATGGCAGCCTGTGAAAGAAGGCTGGCTGACTTTGGGGAGAAACTGGGAAGCAAAAGGGAGCCTTCACTTGAAAAAGAACCTGAATAAGGAAGGGGGTAGGAAACAGCTGAGGGCATTTGCTGGGAAGCAGGCCTCTATAAATAGCAGCTGAGACCCTCCCTGGAGGGAAAGGCGAGGCGAATGCTCACAGCTTGGAATACTCGCTCTGTGAAAGCCACTTGCACGAGCTCGGCAGCCAGCTGAGACTTTCATTGTAACTCTAATCAAAAGGCTAAAGGCCGTTCTCTCAACACTCCTAAGTGTCAGCAGAGAGTGGGCTGAAAAAGATAGGGCTGTGGCTGTGAAGATGTGTAGCTGTCCATATCTGGGAAATAAGTTTTTAAAAAAACCGGGACCGGTTTGGCTCAGTGGATAGAGCATCGGCTTGGGGACTGAAGGGTCCCGGGTTCGATTCCGGTCAAGGGCATGTACCTTGGTTGCGGGCATACCCCCGGTAGGGGGTGTGCAAGAGGCAGCTGATCGATGACTCTCTCATCGATGTTTCTAACTCTCTATCTCTCTCCCTTCCTCTCTGTATAAAATCAATAAAATATATTTTAAAAAATAAATAAAAATAAAAATAAAATAAAATAAAAAAATCACTTAGAACAGTGGTCAGCAAACTCATTAGACAACAGAGCCAAATATCAACAGTACAACGATTGAAATTTTTTTTGAGAGCCAAAAACCAACTTCTGCGCACGGGCCACGAAGTTTCAACTGCACTGTATGTGCGCGCGCACACGTAGTATTTTGTGAAAGAGCCACACTCAAGGGGCCAAAGAGCCGCATGTGGCTCGAGAGCCGCAGTTTGCCGACCACTGACTTCGAAGAACTGACATTCATCAGTTAAAATAAGCTGCCAGTGTATACTTAGGAATTACATTTCTCCCATGTTACTATAACTGTAATGTCTCACTTCATGTTTAAAATTTACCTGTCACATCACTCCTGTGCTCAAAATCCTCAAAAGCGCCCCATTTCACTCAGCAAAAGCCAAAGTCCTTTAAGAGAATGAAAAGACAAGCCCCAGACTGGGAGGAGGTATCTGCAAAACACACATCCAATCAAGGACTTGTACCCACAACATACAAAAAACTCCTAAAAGTCAACAATAAAAAAAATAACAACAATAACAACAAAAAAGACAACCCAACTCAAAAATGGGCAAAACACCTGAACAGACACCACACCAAAGAAGATATACAGATGGGAACTAAGCATATGAAAAGGTGCTCCACAGTAAATGTGACTAGAGGCCCTATGCACAAAATTCGTGCAAGAGTAGGCCTTCCTTCCCCTCCCGCCCCACCCCCGCTGCCGGCACCCGCTTCCCTCTGGCACCCAGGACCCAAGCTTCTCTTGCAGCCCCTGCTTCATCCAGAAGATCATCCAGAAGTCCAGAAGGATGTCCAGTCTAATTAGCATACTACACTTTTATAATCATAGAAGATTAGGGAAATGCAATGAAAACAAGGGGTTACCCTATGCACCATCAGGCACCAGTCCAACACTGACAATACCAAATGCTAGTGAGGATGTGGACCAATAGGAATGCAGAATGGTACAGCCACTTTGGGAGACAGTGTAGCCGTTTCCTACAAAATTAAACATCCTCTCACCATATGATCCAGCAATCACATTCCTTGAATAAATTTGCTGTACCCAAATGAGTTGAAAACGTATGTCCATGCAAAAGCCTGCACACAAATGTTTATAGCAGCTTTATTCATAACTGCCAAAAACCTGGAAGTAATCCAGATGTCCTCTGTAGGTTAAGGGATAAACAAACTGTGGTACATCCAGACAATAGAAGACCATTCAGCGCTAAGAAGAAACGAGCTATTAAGCCACAAAAAAAGACATGGAGGAACCTTAAATGCATATTACTAAATGAAAAGGCCAATCTGAAAACGCTGCATGATTCCAATTAAATGACATCCTGGAAAAGACAAAACTACAGAGTCAGTAAAAACGATCGGGGGCTTCCAGGAGCTTGGGGGAGTGTGGGATGAACAGGCAGAGCACAGAGGATTTGGGGGGCAGTGACATTATGGATTTGTCCAAATGCTCAGAATGTGTACAACACAATGTACACTCTGGTCTTTAGTTAATAATACGTCAATGTTGGCTCATCAGTTATAACAAGTGTACCACAGGTCAAGATACTGATAACAGGGTAAACTTGGGAGATGGGGAAGGGATATGTGGAATCTCTCTGTCCTGCTCAGTTTTTCTGGAAACCTAAAACTGCTCTAAACAATAACGTCTATTAATTTTTTTTAAGTCCAAGTCCTTCTGATGGCAGAGCAGGCCCTGCACAAGCTGCCCCCTTGTTCCCTCTGTGACCTCATGGGCCAACTGCTACCTATCCCCCAACTCACACTGGCCTCTGCTGTCCCCGACTTCCAGGCTAGCTCCTACCTCAGGACCTCTGCACAGGCGCTTCCTCTGCCTGAAATCCTCCTCTCCCAGTCACGGCACACCTTCCCTCACATTCAGCAAGTCTTTGTTCAAATGTCACTTCTGTTGTGAAACTGCAGCATTGCCCTGATTGCTGGCCCTCCCCATCCTCCTCACTCTCTTGTTTCTCTCCATAACACCTAACACCCATACTATGTAATCTACTTGTGTACTATGTATGTTTGCAGAGCATCTCCCTGAGCTATGAAATATGTGCTCCATATGCAGAGTATTTGGGCTATTGGAGGAGTGCTATATCTCACAGCTGGCATAAACCAGCGCTTATTATTTGTTCAGCAAATTAATGAATTACGGACCTACACCCACGACACTAATTAATAACCATAAATTACTTGATCACAGTTAGTGAAAGTGAAGTTTATTGATACTGACATAGCACCTAGAACCAAAAGGTATATAATTGGTTTCATATGAGAATTGAATACTTGAGACAGGGACTATAACCTGAAAAAAAAAATCTTGGAAATGTAATCACCACGGGCAAAATGATACAGAGAAAATATGCTCTTGGGTTTTACCATAAACCCTCAATCCCTTTCTGTGGTGATTGACAGATGCATCTTGTTACCACAGGCTCTGCCCGAGGCCGGCCGTCCAGCTGCTGTCCAGCTCTCCCCGGACTGCCCCCGTTCAGTGTCCAGGGCTCCGTTTTCTCTGTGTGTGTATCAGGGCATCGGTTAGCCGGCGCTGCCGAGAGCCAGCACTCTGGTTTCAGCTCTCATCTCTCTATCGCTAAGGAAAATCGCTGGCTCTAAGATGGGTTCCCCCTAACCAGCTGCTCTGCTCCCGCCGGCCTCCTCAGGCTCCTGCCGGCCGGGCGACACTTTATGCAGCCGTCCACAGACCTGCATGTTTAATAAGGTTTCCTTATATTGGTTTTCCTACGCTTCGCAAAGGGGCTGGAACAAGCTGATGAGGCCTCATGTGATGCTGACCTTTCAGAGATGAGAGTCAGGCAGAGACACAGAACAAGGAGGAGAAAACAGAAACAAAAAAGAAAAGAAGAAATATAAAAAAAATAAAATAAAAAAACAAGGAGGAGAGAGGGAGGGGGGAGGGAGGGAAGAAGAAAGGGAGGGGGAGAGGGAGAAGGAGAGGAAGAAAGGAGGGAGGGAGGGAGGGAGGGAGGGAGGGAGGGAGGGAGGGAGGGAGGGAGAGAGAGAATGAGGAGAAGGAAGGAAATGAATAAGAACAACTGCCAAAACTGCAGTAATGTTATTATCTTTATTACTAGTGGCCCGGTGCATGAAATTCGTGAAATTCGTGCACATTAAAAGGGGATTAATTAGAGGAAATAATTTAATATTGCTATTTGCCCTTTCTCTATAATAGAAGTGTCAGAGATTTGCCAAAACCTGTTTGGCTCAGTGGATAGAGCGTCAGCCTGTGGACTGAAAGTTCCTGGGTTTGATTCCGGTCAAGGGCATGTACCTTGGTTGCGGGCATGTGCAGGAGGCAGCTGATTGATGACTCTCTCTCTCATCGATGTTTCTAACTATCTCTCTCCCTTCCTCTCTGTAAAAAAAACAATATATATATATATATATATATATATATATATATATATATATATATATATATATGTATTTTAAAAGAAGTGTCAGAGATTAAAGTAATTAGTAAAATGTATATGAAAACCTTCCTTCTGTCGGAGTCTGGGGCTCACCATGGGACCCAGAGTCAAGTCCCCGTCCACCCACATGCACCTCAAAATTGCGTGAGACCCAGACCCAGCTGCCCCCTCCCCACTGGGCTAGATCCAGACCTGGCCAGTCCCACCCTTGTCAAGCCCTGCCGGGCAGGGGGAGTAGCCTCGGTCCCCTGGCCTGGCGCCAGGATGGGGGGCGTGGCCTAAAGTCCCATCAAGTCCCACTTGTTGGGGGGCACGGCCTGAGGTCCCCCTGCCTGGTGCTGGGGTGGGGGAGGCAACCTAAGGTCCCCTAGCCCAGAACCAGGACAGGAAGTGCACCTTGAGGTGCCCTGTCAAGCCCTGCAGGGTGGAGGGGTGTGGCCTCAAGTCCCCTGTCAAACCCCACAGGGGCAGGGGAGGGCACAGCCTCAGGTCCCTGCAGATTGCTCGTTAAGACTCCTTATGGGAACTTGGCCTCAGCTGTGGGTGCAGCCATCTTTGTGAAGGAGTGACGGTCAGTTACCACATTCCCTCCTTATTAGATAAGATTGCACATTGTCATCTATTTTGTCCCATGATAGACTCAGGGAGAGTATACAGCCCTTAAGCAACTTCCTTACTTTCCTTCAGGCTGTTATTTCTCTGTTCAGATTAAGCAAATTCGAACAATGCGTCCTCAAGTTCACTGGTTCTATCTTCTGTCATCTCCACTCTACTTTTGAGCCTATCCACTGAGTTTTTTTTGTTTTGTTTTGTTTTGTTGTTGTTTTTTTTTACCCTTACCAGAGGATATGTTTTTATTGATTTTAGAGAAAGAGGAAGGGAAATACAGAAACATCAATGTGAAAGAAAAACATCTATCAATTGCCTCCCGTATGTGCCTGGGCCGGAATAAAAATTGCATCCTTTTGGTGTCTGGGATGATGCTCCAACCAACTGAGCCACCAGGCCAGGGCTCATACACTGAGTTTTATTCCAATCATCCTATTTTTCAGTTCTATAATTTTTACTTGTTTCTTTCTATAGAAGTCCTATTTGTTTGCTGAGATGTCCTACTTTTTCCATTGGTTTTGAGAGAATTTCTAATTGCTTTTTGAAGCTTCCTTAAAAACTCTTGTCAGGTCATTCCAATCATTCATTGTAAGGAGAAATGGTCACCAAAGATCACCTCAGCCATGACATCTAGAAAAGCCATCCTCCAGAAAAGGAGCTTCCTGGGACGAGGCTTGGGGTGGAGGAGGTTGTCAAAAATTGTCCTTGTTTCCTGCATAGTCGGTAACAAAATGAATTCTTAATTGGTTACTGGGTTGAAAAGCATGAATTGGAAAGAAGTCAAGGCGCTTATCCTCAGTGTTGGTGGAAGGCTGGTGTGAGCCACACACACTCCTCCAGACTTTCAGAGAACAAGGAGTCCCCAGCGTAAGGGCCACAGACCCACCGCCCCTTAGAAGCCGTATTAGAATGCATCCTACAGCTCAGCTACACTCCATCTTTAAAGAGCAGCGGCTGCCCGGTTATGTTTTGATATGGCATTCCAGACTTGTCCCTGAGGCAACTCCCTAGCCCCACAACCCAACATGTGTGATTTACTTTTCCCTTAAACGCACTCTTGTGAAAAGAACCCTTACCTAGAAGTTTCTCCATATCTCTGGGTAGCTTTTAGTGACTTACTGACTTAGTTAGCCACAGGTCTCTCAACCCTAATTTCAATATTTCAAAGATCTGCTGTTAAGTGCCTCATTTAAGTAATACATCCATCAAATCTCACACAAACTCCTGAATTGAACTCTTAATGGAGACTGTGTTTCTCCTATGTTCTATATAAGAATTTTCTAGATGCACTGAAACAGGTGAGAAATCCCCCCCTCCACCCCCAGGTATATCTGAATGCCCCTTCTAACCAAAAGGCAGGATTTCTTTCCAAACTCTACCTCCACATGTAATGCTCCAAAAGTCCACAGGGCGGCAGCATGGGGTCTGCTCTGTGTTAAACTAAAAGGCACTAGTTGGGAAACTTCTCAAGCTTGAAGGGGTAACCCAGGTAGGCAAGCAGCCAGGGCTCACCTGTGGGAAAGCCCCCAGCTGATCACGCCTCAGCCTCTTGGCTTCTTAAAGGGCCATGCATGCAGTCTGCCTGGTGCAGGTTATGGTACTGCTGGGCTGATGTATTCAAGGGGCTACCCATGGTTCTCAGATGTGATCCCCTGAAGCAGCAGCATCAGCATAACCCGAGAACTTGTTAGAAATGCAAATTCTCAACCCACACCCAGACCTACTGAATTGGGAACTCAGGGGTGTGGCCCAGCAGTTCCGTGTTTTCACAAGCCACCAGGTGACTTTGACACACACATAAATGACTTTGGCACACACATAAGACCCACATAGTCACCTAAAACCAAAGGTATAACATGAGGGAAAGCCCATCATTACTTGAAAACAATATGAAATGCATATTCTACTAATTCTGATGTCAGTAATAGGACTAACATTTTTATATATCACGGACAAAAATTAATGTTGGGCAGCTATTCCACATCCAGCTATAAGAGAAGGAAAACCAAACCCAGAAACTTTCAGTCTCAATGACTGTGTCTCATACTTCCTTCCCTCAACAAACCAACCCTGCTCCCAATAATACTACCTCCACTATCCTCTCAAAGAAAAAGTATTGAGGGGGAAAAAAAAAAAAAATAAACAGCTAGTGGGTTTAGTTCTCCTACACATGGAGACAGAACTGAATAGTGCATTTTGTTGCTTTGCATTGGAAAAACAATACCCAATGCTAAACACTCCTTACATTTGTTGTGGTTATTTAGGAACAATATTTCTAATAAACACCTCTTGATTTGTTTTTACTTCCCTTAATTTATTATGACATGTAACAAATCGTTAACATTTTCTAAATGAGAAAGCAAATCCCAGAAGAGGCACGTGTATATTCATAAAATTATAAAACTAACAGTCCTTGAAGTGAACATAAACTTTCTGGAAAAGATACATTTATATCCTGACTAGAGGCCCGGTGCATGAAATTCATGGGGGGGGGGGGGAGGTTACCCCTCACCCCACTCTGCACCTCTCCAATCTGGGACCATTCAAGGGCAGTTGGACATCCCTCTCACAATCTGGGACTGCTGGCTCCCAACCACTCACCTGCCTGCCTGCCTGATTATCCCCTAACCACTTCTGCCTCCAGCCTGATCACCCACTAACCATTCCCCTGCCAGTCTAATAGACACTTAACTGCTCCCCTACCAGCCCGATAACCCCTAACTGCCCTTCCTTGCTGACCTGATCACCTCTAACTTCCCTCCTCTGCCAGCCTGGTTGCCCCTAACTGTCCTCCCTGCTGGGCTGGTTGCCCCTAACTGCCCTCTCTTGCTGGCCCAGTCACCCCCACCTGCCCTCCCCTGCAGGCCTGGATGTCCCCAACTACTCTCCCCTGCTGGCCCAGTCACCCCTAAATGCCCTCCCTTGCCAGCCTGGTCACCCCTAACTGCCCTCCCCTGCAGGTCTGGTCACCCCTAACTGCTCTACCTGCTGGCCTGGTTGTCCCAACTTCCCTCCCCTGCAGGTCTGGTCCCTTCCAACTTCTCTCCCTCCTGGCCTGATCACCCACAACTGTCCTCCCCTGCTGGCCATCTTGTGTCCATAGGGGTGGCCATCTTTGACCACATGGGGGAAGACATCTTGTATGTTGGAGTGATGGTCAATTTGCATATTACCTCTTTTTATATAGGAGGATAATGCCTTATCTATCCTTCATCAGATCTAGACTTTCAAACATCAAGTGCAAAATAGAGATATAGCAAAGAGCAGTTAGTTTTCAGCAGTCTCACCAACTTTACCTCAAAAGCTGTTTATTGTAAAATAAATCAAAGAAGGAAGATTAAACACCTGAAGTTAATACATTAAAGACAAGATGGAAATCTCAGAAACGCTCAGAGTGACAACTGTTTAGCCTCAACACAGCAGTCATTGATTTAGATGAACATGATAAAACATATAGGAAGTGAAAGAAAAAAACGCCATAGATATATTTCCCTGACACTATTAAAGGAATATAATTGAGTTCTAGAGTCTCCCTTTATCCAAGGAAAAAAACAGTTAAAAATGAACTTCCTCTTAACAAAATTTTTGAGAGTTGATAAGCATCATAATATCCTGCTCAGTCCTCTGCAAAATCACTATAAATTTACACCTTCATATCCAATGGGCTCTCCATGGGCTCCCAGGCGTCCAACCATTCTCACTGAATCAACCCACTCACACTCCATACTCTATTTCCAACATTTCTACTCCCCTCAAACCTGTACTCAAAGCTCCCCCCGTTTTATCAAACCTCCTTCCCAGTCCCCTCTCTCCATGAACCTATATTCACCCTAACTGGGTGCTCACCCCATTACTACCTACACACAGGTACCTTTGCTAACGTCACCAATGACTGGGGAGACCACTCAGCCAGGCTTTCCTAGGACAGTCAGTGCATTCCTGTTGTCCCAGAACAATTAATGACAGTGGCCTTTTCCTCTCCGAGCACACTGCCCAAGTTTTCTGGGGTTTTTTTTAGTTTTTTGAAGCATACTGTCTTGGCCATCCTCTTCCACTGGTCACCATCCTCTCTTCTGACTTAACCACCCTTCGACCACCATCCTTAGCCTCTTTAGGTTCATAGGCCTCTTCGGTTCATCACAGTGTGGGGGGGTGTCCCTCAGCCCAGCTTGCACCCTCTCCTGGCCATCAATTTCCGAGTTCCTTAAGGCCTTCTCATGTTCTCACTCCATAATTTCCCCATAAGAAGTCTCACCACTCCTACAGTTCAGTTCACATCTCTGCAGTGTGACTCCCAAATTCATATTCCTGGTAGGTGTCCTCTCTGAGCTCCAATCCAACATACTCTGAAGCCACTAAATCCACTCAGGATCTTCTGGTACCAAACCTAGGCCCCACCCTGCCCGGCCCCTATCTGTCTCTACAGGAGCCCTTGCAGCTTAATTACCGCCTACTCACATCAGAGCTGGGCTCACACACCACTGCTAGAGGAGGGCCTTCCCTAAAACATCCCCGTCCCCATCTGCCAAGGGTAAGCCAGATTCCTCTGCTGCATACACACTTTCAGAAATCTGTTCCTGGCCTTCAGAGCACATTTCTCAATTTGTAAAACAATAAGTTCATATAATTACTTTAAAGCTATTCCCCACCCCCACCTGAGCGTGTTCAAGTTTATTTTTTGGTAATCATTACACCTCCAGTGTCTAGCACGATTCTTAAAACATAGTAGATACTCAATAAAAATGTGATGAGAAAATAAAGAAATGAGCTCTCTTGCAATGAATCTAAGCATACTGTTTACCTTTGTGCACTAAAATTTCATACATGTCTTCTGGATTCACAATCAGGTTCAAAAGTAGGCTACTGGCAGTAAAATGAATTAAAGCTCCATTACACACAGCAAAAACTTAATTGTACCCAGTGTGAATACTGCCATATAACACATATTGAGATATAACTGGACATATAATGGAGTGCCCGTATTTAAAGTTTTGACACGTGCCAAAACCGGTTTGGCTCAGTGGTAGGGCGTCCGTCTGCGGACTGAAAGGTCCTGGGTTCGATTCCAGTCAGGGGCATGTACATTGGTTGCGGGCACATCCCCGGTAGGGGGTGTGCAAGAGGCAGCTGGTCGATGTTTCTCTTTCATCGACGTTTCTAGCTCTCTATCTCTCTCCCTTCCTCTCTGTAAAAAATCAATAAAATATATTTAAATATATATTTACAGCATCAACTAAGTCCAGTTCTCCCATTTAAATAAATAAATAAATAAATAAATAAATAAATAAATAAATAAAGTTTTGACACGTGTACACTTTTGAAACTATTGATATCACCAGAATCATAATACAGTAGGTCCTCGGGTTACATCGGAGATCCGTTCCTACAGTGCGACATAACACGATTTTCACCATGAGTCGGAACACACCTACGTAAGCACCAATGTCACTCACTTACACATACACAGCAGTAATGAAGTGAAACAGTAAAAAAAAAAAAAAAAAAAAAAAAAGTAAAGAAAGGTAACAATTCCTGACCTTTACTTGTGGTAAGTACAATGAATAATAAAAAACATAAAGCATATATGTACATACATCGAGATGATGGAACTTTTTTTTTAATACATGGAAGATGGCGATGTAACCACGGAACAACCTACACCGAGTCGGACGTAACTCGAGGACTGCCTGTGAACATATCGACTGCCCCCAAAGGTCTCCTTGTGCCCCTGAAGTGTCCCTAAGCAAACACTGAACTATATTGATTACGCTGCATTTTCTGGGATTTTATACAAATAAGTCACATAGTATGTACTTTTTTGTCTATCTTCTTTTACTCTACATGATTTTCCTCCATTCCCTTTTATTGCCGATTAAGTACTCTATGGATATATCATACTTTCTTTACCCTTTTACCAGTTGAAAAACATCTGGGCTATGTCCAGTTTGTAACTATTAAGACAGAGTTGCTATGAACATTTGTGTACATGACTTAGTATGGGCATGTCATTTCCTTTTTCTTGGGTAAATACAGAGAAATAGAATGGCTAAATCATTTAGCAAATGTATGTTTAATATTTAAGAAACTGAAAAACTAGTTTCTAAAGCAGTTGTATGATGTTATATTCCCACTAATGGCCTGTTGTATAAAATTTGTGCACAGTGAGCGGGGAGGGTTTCCTCAGCCCGGCCTGCACCCTCTCCAATCTGGGGCCCCTCGGGGATGTTTGACTGCCAGACATCCCTCTCACAATCCGGGACCACTGGCTCCTAACCGCTCACCTGCCTGCCTGCCTGATCGCCCCTAACTACTCTGCCTGCCGGCCTGATCACCTAAACTGCCCCCCCCTCCCCCCCGCTTCCGCCAGCCTGATCAGCCCCAACTTACCTCCCCTCCTGGCCTGATCACCTCTAACTGCGCTGCCTTGGCCCTGCCACCATGCCTTTGTCAGGAAGGTCTCCAGGTCTAATTAGCATATTATCGTTTCATTAGTATAGACAGAGGCCTGGTGCATGGGAGATCTCCCCTGAAGGGGGTCCTGGACCAGGGTGGGGGTCCCCTTGGGCCAGCCTGGACAAGGTTTGATGGCTGTGCCCTATCCCCCCAAGGGTGAGAGTCCCTGCTAGGGGGCGTGGCCAGCCTGGGCAAGTGGCTGAGGGCCCTTTGGGGCTGGTTTGCAGGCTTTGTCCGGAAGGTCTCTGGCAGGTCTCCCAGTCTAATTAGCATATTACTCTTTTATTGGTATAGATGAGCAGTTCCTTCACATCCTCACCAACACTTGGTATAATCGATCTTTTATATTTAGCCATTTTAATAGGTGTAGACTGATATCTTCCTGTGGTTTCATTTTTTTTAAATCTTTATTGTTGAAAGTTTTATAAGTGTTCCCTTCCCCTTCCCCACTGATCCCCTCAAATTTCCCTAATGATCAATAATGTTGAACATCCTTTCATGTGAGTGTATATCTTCTTTGGTAAAGTGTCTACTCAGACTACTTGTCCATTTTTAAACTGGGTTGTTTGTTTCCTTACCACTGAGTCTTAAGAGTTCCTTATACTCTATTCTTAATTGTTTGATAGAATTCACCAGTGAAGCCATCTGATCTGGAATTTTCTTTATGAGAAGCTTTTTAACTACAAGTTTAAATTCTCTAATAAATATAGAGCTAATAAGGTTATCCAATGAGCTTTGATAGTCTGTGACTTCCATGAAAATAGTACATTTTGTCTAAATTGTAGAATTTATTGGCATAAAAATATTTATAATATCCAATTATTATCCTTTTATATTAAAAAAAAAGACACGTGTATTGTGTCTTCTTTCCTTTTTTTCCTGATCTAAGAGGTTTGTCAATTTTATTGACTTTTCTCAAAGAACCGGCTTTGTTGATTTTCTTTTCTGTCTATTTCACTGATTCCTATTCTGTTATTTACTATTCTCTTTTCTCTATTATTTACTTTGGGTTTAACTTGCCTTTATTTTTCTAGCTTCTTAAGTTGGGAGCTCCATTACAGACAACAAAAGGCTTGATTATGTGCAGGGTGAGTACTCTCTCACTCTCAGAATATTGTTTGAACAATTCACCAACAATTCATATGCTTAAGACTCACACCAAAAGAAAACATGATTACTGTTATTTATTTGAAGAGCCAGCCTTGGATCGCTGACATGGCAGTTCCTCAGATTCAAGCTAAGTAAATGTGCTTTGTTGGAGGGACAATAAGTGAACTCTTATTCTTCTCCATTTGTCACTAGATGATCAAGTCTGCAAGATACTCAATTCCAGTCTCTTGTCACTTAAAAGTACAGCTTCTGTGGTCCTTTCTAGAAGTTTAACCTTTGCCACAAGTCTGTCAAGAATTTGACCACATCCTATTTAGAGAGCTTGTTTTCAAATAGAACTAACAAATAGAACTATGACCAGAAAATGTCATGTTTCCATGAGAAAAGATCTGTTACCAGCAGCAATGTTTTATGAGAATCATTGTACAAACACAGGTCTTGAACATGGCAATTTCTTCAGCACCATAGAAAGATCACAGTGATGTTACTCAAGAAAGAGAGACCTAATCGAAACCGGTTTGGCTCAGTGGATAGAGCCTTGGCCTGTGGACTGAAAGGTCCCAGGTTCGATTCCAGTCAAGGGCATGTACATTGGTTGCAGCCACATCCCCAGCAGGAGGTGTGCAGGAGGCAGCTGGTCGAAGTTTCTCTCATCGACGTTTCTAGCTCTCTATCCCTCTTCCTTCCTCTTTGTGGAAAATCAATAAAATATATTTTAAAAAAGAAAAGAAAGAAAGAGAGACCTAGAATAACATTCCGGATGTCCTGATGGTCTCCTCCGCCTCCTGGAGAGCCAACCAAAGAGGTGAACAGCAGCGAGATGATTCCTCTGAAGCTCCTAGTTTTCCAACAACAGCACTGTAACATTCTTCCTTAAAGCAAATGACAAAGTCATAATCTTTTGGCACGTGTTCAGAAAGCGACGCGCTTTTTCAGAAAATCTGCATTCTTGACAAAAGACTTCTGAGTAAACTGGCTAACTGCAGCTGGATACTTACAAGTCTCCTATGCACTCGAACTATTTTAAGGACAGGAAATAGGTGGGAAAGCGTCTTCTTGGCATAGGATCTTAGCATTGAAGCACTCAGAAATGAGGAGGAAAGGCCATCCTGGGTCAGGGTATTTATAAATAATCCAAAACTTGACCATTTTAAAGAAGGCTTTTACTAACAAATATCATACTTCCAGAACAAGGTGCCACTGCAGGAAACTGCAAACTCGGAGCAAGCCTGAATCTCTGGATTCCAGTTCTACACTAGAGCAATTTATATAAACAGGAAGAGGCTTAAATTACTTTCACATACCCTTTTTGGGGTTCTGAATTACAGCTTCTTTGGAGAAACAATAGGACTATTCTGAGCCCCCTTTAAAAAAAAAAAAAAAAAAGCTGTCCCAAGTGTTACTAACAAAGTTATGTTCAAAACTCCACTTCCACTCTCCATCTTGGTGCCAATTATCTATTGCCACCGTAAGGCGGAGGGATAAGCAGCCACAGAAGCTCAGGGGCAGGCTGAAATGAGCGTCTGTTCTTGTCTGTGAGGCCATGGGTCACCTGGGCAGTCCTGGTCTCCGGGGGCTCGCTCATGCAGCACCGGTCAGCTCTGGTTCAGGTGGCAGCTCGCTGCTCTTGGCTGGGCTCTGCCCAGTGTTGAGGGTTGGAGGGCTGTAGGTGGGTACAAGAGGCTCAGCAGGGACAACTGAGCTTTCTACCATGGGGTCTCAAACCCTTGCATATCTAGGCCCTGGGCTGGTCCTCGGGGTGGAGGCGGGGTCTGAGAGAGCTATTATACAATAGAAAAGATGCAAGGCCTCCAGAGTTCTAGGAACAAGCACACGTCACTTCTGCCACGTTTCACTAGCCGACTCAGATTGAAGAAGTGAAAACGCAGGCTCCAACTCTGGATGGGAGGAGCTGCAGTGTCCCTCTCCGAGGGTCTTGGCTGCAGGGAGCGGTGGTCAATTCAGGCCCGTTCTGTAACCTACCAAGCTCCTCCTCTCGTTTGCTTGTGCCCTAGGAGGAGGACCTCTAGGGAGGCTGACCTCTCTGCATCACTGCCACAGAGCCCTCGCCCAGCACAATCCTGCAAACACCATTCATTTAGACTGAAGTGTGAATGACTCTCCCTAGACTGTGCATAAACTACACAGTCATATGCAACTGCCCTCCGTTAACCCATGGGCAAGATGGCAAGTTTGGGCTAGATGACCTCCTGGGAGTTCCTTCACACTGAGAATTCACAAACGCCTTGCACTTAAGGCCTTATCGTTTCCCTTATGGCCTGCCTGAAAAAGTGGTACAGAAAACATGCATGCGTGTGTGCATGTGCTTCTGTGTGTATTATTATATAACACACTAGCAGCAAGCACATAACATGAACCCAATAAATACGTGTGTGTTTCTGTGCATATGATGTATACACTAGCGTGCACAGAGTAGGAATCCAATAAATACGTTCATTAAATTTAAATAATTAAACAAATGTGTTGGAAATGCATCTTCACACATCCCATGTAAACATCCTTACCCTTTCTCCCTGGCCTTTAGGCTATAGTAGACACAGCACTAGCCTACAAAAATAGGGCTGAGAACCACCAGTGTGGTTCACGAAACTGCAAATTCAGAGAGCTAAGGTTAGAAATACAAAAACACCAGGAAATAACTTCTCCCGACCTAACTTGGTACAACTGATGGAGGGAAAAGTCGGAAGGTGTACACGGGGCCCAGAAACCACCAACACCCTACCCTCCCTCTGCAGACACGGGACGGGCTGTCCCGGCCCTCACTGCCCATCTGTGATTCCTGGCCCTTCTCAAGCATGAAACTCTATCTACGTGAAACCTGAGCCTCCCAGCCTGGCCCTTTGGCCCCTCTGAGCCAGCAGCTGTGCACACCCAGCAGCTGCACAGGGGCCTGTGCTACCCAGAGGGCCCTGAAAACCAAATCCGGAGCTCCCACCCACCCGGACAATGGGGGTCGATCAGAGTGGGAAGGGAGGGTCACCAGCCCCCTAAAGTCGCAAGAATCCTCCCTGCTGTTAGAATGAAGAGGTATTCTTGGGATTTGGTGGCCTTGAGGTCCAGAGTTTTCCTGGAAGATGGCAGGAAAAATTTTCATTAAACTTATTAATTTAATATAACATTATTATATTAAAATAATAATAACTACCATGTTCTGAGGCCCTCCTGCACCCAGCACTGCACAAAACCCCTCGCATCTATCTACTCATCTACCACTCCTCCTGGCATAGATCATTAATCTCGTTTTCAGGAGGAAGAAATCATTACTCAGAGAAGTTAGGCAGGTTGCCCAAGCTCACACAGCAAATGGGTGACTCCAGAGCACATATTGGGATCACCCCATCTTACGGTGGTTCCAAGAGGGACCAGGAAGTCTTGGGGACCACTGAACCTCCCAGCCCCTGACGCTGCCCATGGCAGAGTTGAGTCCTAGAGGGATGCTGTGCCTTTGCTGCCTTTGGCTGACAGTGAGAGGCAAGGGCAACTCCAGCTCCCACATGACTCCAGTCCAAAAAGTTAGAGACGCCCCCACCAAACAAGAACTAACAGCTCTCCTGTGCCCCCCACCCCCCACCAAGGCCCCTCCAATTATTACTTTTTACAGTGAGCAGTTTCCTCTGAAGGGAAAGGAAGTCCATTAAATATATACATATACAGTACTTCCATTTGTAAAGTCTATTATATACATATACATGTGTATACATGTGTGTGAATTTATATTATATTGCTTTACATTTTGGTGTAGATGGACACCCGGTACACTCCGAGTCAGGTGGCCCAGGGGCCACAGGGAAGGTTATCAGGTACCAGCGTTAGAGCTTAACTGAAGTCCTGGGATGTCCTCGCGTGGAGTGAATGAGGAGCCTCAAAGTGAACTTCCCCAAGGCCACACCCTGAAGGCAGTGCTCCCTGAGCTGCGTGTCCTCCTTCCAGTTGTCTCTGAATTCCTGCCGGCCAGAGAGGAGCACTGCTCTTACTGCGGGCTGCCTCCCTGAACGTCGTCAGAGTCCCCACTGTGCCCCTTCCCCCTTGGGAGCCCTGCTGACTGGCAATCCATGCCACACGATCCAGCCCTGGACTCTGCTCTATCCGCTGTGGTCCCTCACGCTGTCTGTCTGTCTTTCGAATATGCTTTGTAATTCCTGAAGGCATGACCACCTATCTTCCTGACTTAGCGCAGGTTGGGCAGCCAGCACTCAACTGGCGGCAGGACTGTCATCTCTATGGGGCTCTGGCAGCAGGCTGGCCCGGGTTGAAATATTCTGCGTCCATGCGCCAGTTGGGTGACCCGGGCACAGCAAACCGCTGGGCCTCAGTGTTCTCATCTGTGAAATGGATGTGACATGAGATGACAGTGGACCATCCCTTAAGCAAAGTGCCTGCAGGGCGCACTTTTTTTGTTTTTAAAAAATCTATACAAAGACAAGGCAGGCAGTGCTTAAAGAAATGAAAACACAAGGCGGCTACAGGTGTTGTTTCTATTCATAGAATGAGGCCACAGGATAGCACAAAAGCGGAATTGCTCCGGAGGTCATGGCGGCAGCTGCCCCTGGCGAAGGCCAGCTCGTGATCCTTTCCCCGGCTGTCCTGCAAACCCAGTCAGATGTGCATGCGTGTGTGAGTGTGCAAACATTTGTGGGAGTGTGTGCACATGTGTGATGCCAACAGAAACACTACAGCATGTGTAGTGTGGCTCTCAGAAACCATGTTAGGCCTTCCCAATTAAACAGAATTCAGGTTTGTTTACTTCATGTGGAGTGAGCCAGCAAATGCAGTTACAACTGCCCTCTTTCTCTGGGCCCAAAACCCAAACCCGGAATCAGCCCGGTGCGGGACTGAGATACCACTACTTTAAAGTCACGTGCTTCGAAAGCAGATGTTTATTACTGCAAAGTTAACTATTCTGAAACATTAGGTAATCTCTCCCTAGAAGCGCCTTGCTATCACCAATAATTCCGTTTGCAAGGTTTAAAGAAGTCTCTATACAAATGCAGTAGGAGATAGCATGTGTTATAACTAGAACCTTCTCTCCGAGTGCTTTACCAGCCAATCAAGAAGTATTTATGAACCACTCAGGCACAGGCCTTCTAAAGCTAAGCGGGACTCTCACTGCCACTCCATACTGCCATCGCTGACCATCACTAGGCAAAGGGCCTAGGAAAAGGTAAATTCCTCACAGTGGGCACTTAGAACTGCTGTCCAGCACCTACTGAGACTTCATTTCCCTTCCCACCCCCATCCACAGCCAACCCCAGAACCCTAGGACTGACCAGAAAGCCAGTTGTGGATCAATTAAGAAACTGCAGTGTCTTTTTTCCTATGCCGTATCAGAATTCACTGATCCTTAGGACTTCCAGATTAGTTTAGGAAAATATGAACAATATTTTAATCCAGCGGTCACCAACCTTCCGGACCCCACGGACCACCAGTGGTCCACGGACCACCGGTTGGCTACTGCTATCTAACCCGTGTGTCAAAAAAAAAAAAAAAATCATCGGAGGTTGGACAGCTCAAATGCAGTCTCCTTGGATTTAATCCTTCTGTTCTTTTCATCTACACGGGACTTTATGACTTTTGATTTCCTCCCGTCTCATACGGTTCATATTCTTATATTTATATTTTCACCTTCAACAAAACCCCTAAGAGCCTGTTGTTTAGTCTCTTAGCTCCCATAGCACCTGGCACTTGCAGGTAGACAAGCACTTCATAAATGGATTTGGTTCAAACGTATTCTGCAACCTGTTAGAGAATGAATCGTGTCCCCCAAAAAGATTGGAGTCCTAACCAGCCGATACTTCAGAATGTGATCTTATTTGGAAACAAGGTCATTGCAGATGAGGTCATACGGGGTAGGGTGGTCCTATTCCAAGGACTGGTGTCCTTATGAAAAGGGGAAGTGTGAGTGCAGAGAAGCGACCACAGGGGGACACGGTGGGAAGACGGGTTGTACTGCCACAAGCCAAGCAACCACCAGAAGCCTAGGTGAGACCTGGACAGGTCCTCCCCTAGCGCCTGCAGCCGAAGCCCGCCCTGCCCACACCTTGGTCTGGGACAGTGGTCGGCAAACTCATTAGTCAACAGAGCCAAATAGTACAACCACTGAAATTTCTTTTGAGAACCAAATTTTTTTTAACTTAAACTTCTTTCTAACGCCACTTCTTCAAAATAGACTCGCCCAGGCCATGGTATTTTGTGGAAGAGCCTCACTCAAGGAGCCAAAGAGCCACATGTGGCTCGAGAGCCACAGTTTGCAGACCACGGATCTGGGGCATTTGCCTCCAGGGCCCTGAGAGAATAAGTTCGGTTGGCTAAGCTGCCTGGTCTGTGGTAACTTTGTCCCAGCAGCCCAGGACACTAATACTCAGCCCAACATTTTAAAACAGTTTAAATGCATACACACCTGCACACCCCAAACACCCAGCGAGACCAGAAAGGTAGCATCTGGCCTTCAAGTGTATCCCACAGATATCAGGCTGGTGGAGTGTCTCCTGTGCAGCACTTTATGGATTGCTATGAGCTCTGAGTGTGGAGAGAAAGAACCGGGTTCCTTGATTTTTTCATGGCAAATCAAGCAACTTCATCTACAGGTGGAATTCAAGCAGCATTTCACTATTTTCAGGTGTTTTATTGATATTACATTAATGTTCCATCTTCTAAAACTTCTGTATCTTGCATCCCCTGCGACTACATAGTCTAGGGATGTTTAAAGTGTTAACTCCATGAGCTCAATGCTCCCAGGGCTCACTGCCTTCCGTGGCCTTTGTGTATTTCTCATCACAGGAAGAGTGAGGGAAGCCAACAGTGTGGTGGGTCAGCAAAGCATCCTGGCCATTACTGAGAAAAATCAAAGTGTGGGATCCTCATCCACGAAGATTTGGGACTGTACCTCCCACTTTTCACTCCTCTGCCATCATGAAATGTATCTCTTTTCTGAACTCCTCTCCCTGCGTCTATAATCCCCTCTTTTCCTATCCAACCTTCAATATAAGAACTGCAAAAAGGAGAACCTGAACAAAACAAAACAAAACAAACAAACAAACAAAAATTTTAAAAGTGAGAACAATCTGCACCAAATGAACGTACTCTCGGTTCTCCACCCTTTTACTGGTTCGAAAATGGAACATATCAGCTTAATGTAAGAAACACATTAGGGCGTATTTCTTAATAAAAGGCACATGGGAAATCCGAGCCATCACAAAAACTTTTAATTATGCAGTATCCCCACTCAAATGGTTTCAAGTTTTAAATGATGAATTTGCAAATGTTAAGTTGCAGGCTGCTGACACCCCACTGGCCAGTTGTCAGTGTGTTCTCCTGGCAAACAGGAGTAAAGTTAAAATACTTTCAATTCCGTGTGAATATTCAGTTCAGTTTCCAAATGTTTCTCTTTAAGGAGAGAGAGAAAGAAAAAAAAAACAAAAAAAAAAACTAACATTCCCACATTCAGGGAAAGCTGTTCAGCATGTGTGCTTTGTGGCCTATATTATTTGGTGTGCACGCAAACATCCCAAAGCTCAAATAAATAACTCTTCCCAGAAAGTGCAAAAGGCTATGAGACTTCTGAACCCCAAGCTTGTCAGAGGCAGAGAATAGCTAATATTTTACTCCAAAAACCTACCTTTGAACCACAGAAAATCAGAAGCTCTGTCTATAATTGGCTACTTTCATGTCCAACTTTCACTGATGGTGTCAGTCCTAAAACAAACCAGTTGGGGCCTAGGGGAATAAAGGGATTGCTTTGATACAAGAAATTTCCAAGTGACCCTAGTTTTAGAATATGTTGGATTGTTTCAATTTGGCTTTGCCAAGCTAAGCATTTTATTCACCCCTGTCTTTGTTGTGTTAGAGATGAAAGGCATACGACAGTGTTCTAAGAAGACCTTTGTAGAATTTAAAAAAATTGTTATTGAAGTCTGTCAATCAATAATAACGTAGTTAATATGCCAAATAACATACATTGATAGTGATATGTTTTTTTTCTAGACAGCACATGAAGTTTCTTAAAGCTTCACTCTTAGAAATGAACAGTATTTCATATAAGCCTATTTTGGGAAACTTAGCATTCATGCATTTCCCATTCTTTTCAACATCTGTCTTTTATTACCAGAGGTTCTGATATCCAGATGAGTGCCTTGAAAGTTAAATCTTGCTCCTTATTCCTGTCTTAACTCACAATTTTATTGTGACATCAGGTTCATTTACAAGCAACATTTTTTTCTTCCCTGGACAGGCTGGCAAGTATTCATTCTAAAATGCAGATTCTGTTTTCATAAATACATTTTAAGCAAGGGGGGGAAAAAATACCTAAAACTAGTATGCACGTGAAATTCAAATGAAATAAAATATTTTCTGACCTTTAAAATGTAGCACCAGGACAGGCACACGCTTATAAGATTAAACATTTTACTTTATAAAGTCGCCTAATTAGCAAATTGTTATTGTGCATTTGGGACCAATAAACCCATTTTTAAAATTAAACAGTTTCCCCTAGTCATGGTGCACTTCAATTTTTACATTTTAACACCTTTTAAGTAATTGTGGATCTTAAGATCATGTGTTGGATCCAAAAAAAAATTGGGTCTTGAGATTGTAGTGCTTTTTTGAAACACAGGGAACGCGTTGGTTTTAAAAGCGCTTCTCTCCCCTCACCCCTGCTTTGTCAGCTGTGGGAGAGGAAAGCAAACTTTAATCACTCGCAGAGATGCAGGTCAAGGTTCACCCTCCAGCCCAGGGGAAAGAAACCACCCGTCACGAAAAAGGGAAAAGCAGGGTCTGCAGGGCTGGGGATTCTGTTCAAAATCAGGTAGGAACCAGGAAATGATATCTCGAGTTTTAAGCCAGCCTTGAAGAATGCCAAGGCTTTTTTTTTTTTTTTTTTTTTTTTCCCCAACCCCGTGTTTGCCACCTCTGGGCTTGGAGGCAGGAAGCATTCTTCCGTGGGGGGAGAGCAATAAATCATTTCACAACGCAGCCTCAGCTATTGATGAATGCATCTTTTAAAAAAAAAAATGCATAGCAATTGGTCAATTAAATGGGGGGCGACGGAACTCTCCTACAATACCACCAACAAAAGCGGTTCAAACAAAGCCTCGGAGGAAGCGGTGCGCGTCGCTGGAACACGGTTTTCGGGTCAGGCCACGGAGAGGGGCGACTCTCCCTTCGGGCGGTGCTCAGCGCTCCCCTTCCCTCCGGGCCTCCCCCGGGGTCATCCCCCTGGTACGCGGCCTGGATGGAACCCCTTCCCAGCCCACACCGCACACAATGGCGCCCCGAACTCCCGCCACCGGGTCCTCGCGCCGCCAGCGCGCCCCCCGCGCGCGGGCCGCGTCCCCGGGTCCGCGCACAAAGGAGACGCGTGGGCTCCGCCGCGCCCCGCGCCCCCCCCCGGCCCCGCGCGCGGCCACCAGGTGCCACCGCGAGCGCCCCGGCCCCCGCGCGCCCCTGCGCATCCCGGGCGAGGCGAGGCGAAGCGGGGCGCGGGGCCTCCCCACCGCCTCGGGCTCCCACCGGCCGGGGCCTGTCCGCCGTGGGGGGAGTGGGCCCGGGCGGGGACACTCACTTTCTCGATGGTCCCGGGCAGCAGGCGCTCCAGCAGCCTGCAGAGGACCACGCCATCCTTCAGGGACGCCTGCAGGAAGCCCTCCGGGTCCGAGATGGTTTTCTTGGGCGACTCGAGCACCCCTAAGGTGATGAGCCACGTAACGGTCTGCTCGGCGGAATTCATCGCGGCGGCGGCGGCGGCGCGCCCGGCCTCCCCGCGCCGCTCGCGAGCCGCTCTCCTCCCTCCGCGCCGCCGCCGTTCACCTCGGAGCGGCCGCGGCCCGGCGGGTAGCGCTCGCCGCCGCCCCCTCCTCCCGCTCGCAGCCCATGGAGAGGCCGCCGCCGTCGACGGCGATTGGCTCGGGCGGCGCCGCGGTCCGGCCGGCTCGCGCTCCCTCGCGTGCGTCCTGGCCGGCTGTCAAGTGCCTTTTCATTACCACCGGCACATGAACCTGCGGCGGCCGCCCGGCGCCGCCCCCGCCGCCGCCGCCGCCGCCCGGCTCCCCGCCGCTGCTGGGGATGACATCACCGCGAGGAGGAGAAGAAAAGACGCCGCGCCGAGAGGCCCCGCGCCCGGCCCCCCGGCCGCACACGCACTCCGCGCCCGGGCCCCGCCGCCGCCGCCGCGCTCCCTCCGCCCGCGGGCCGGGCAGTGCGCGCGGCCGCACCTGCGCGCCGGGCGGGCGGCGGGCCCCAAGGGCCCGGTGACCTCCCAGCCCCAAGGGCCCGGTGACCTCCAGGAGCCACCGCCCGTGGTCAGGACAGCTCGCCGGGACTCCTAACCCGCGGGCGGGCGGCGCGCGCCTTTAACCGTTGGCGCCCCGCCGGGCCCCAGCGCATCCCCCTCCGAACTCGGCTCACTACCGTCTCTTGCGCCGCCCTCTCCCCTTCTTGAAGGGCTGGGAGTCCCCTTTATTTGTATTTTATATATATATATATATAAATTTTATTGATTTTCCACAGAGAGGAAGGGAGAGGGATAGAGAGCTAGAAACGTGGATGAGAGAGAATCATCAATCAGCTGCGTCCAACATACCCCCTACTAGGGATGTGCCTGCAACCCAGGTACATGCCCTTGACCTGAATCGAACCTGGGACCCTTCAGTCTGCAGACCGAGGCTCTATCCACTGAGCCAAACCGGATTCGGCTTTATTTGTATTTTTTAAATGTATGAATGTTTAAATTATTAAATGCCTTCCAGAATGCTTTTTATTTCTGCCAGTTTTCTTTCAAGAAGAGGTTGGGGGTGGGGTGCTGAAAACGAGACGTTTGCTTCTCCCCGCTCCCTTGCAAATCAATAATTGCCGAAAACAAATGATCATTGAATCTTAAACCAGATGGGTCTGATTTGGGGAGGAATTGATTTTTCAGGACGCTGCTGCGATCCTTGGGGAAGAGAGGTGTGGACACCCTTCCCCCCGTCCCCCAACAACCACCACATACACACACACACACACACACACACACACACACTCACACACACACATAGCTGCGGAGCCGGTTTCACGTATGCCCCCTGCTGGGAGGCCACATATCTGCTCTCTTGTGACCTCACTCTCCAGGACCAGAAAGAAATCTTGGAGCTATTCCACTTTAAATTGATGGCAACGTTTCAAACACTGTGAGAGGAAGGTTAAGAAGACAGCAGAGCCTGAACTGTCTGTGCAGATAATCTGAAAGGAAGAACTGTGCCAACAGCTCAGTCCAAACAGGGCACTTGGCCACGCTCTTGGACGAGATGCTGTGAACCTGTGCGGGCTAGACCTAAGGAGCTCAAATGAGGCACAATGAACAAGCTACTTCAAACAACCAAGGACACTGACATGCGCATATGCTAACCGAGGACGTGAGCCTCTTCCTAAAAGCAGCTGGGTGTGGAGGTGTTCCTGTGTGTCCATTTCCTCCACCCAGTTTCTGAGAGCTGAGAAGTATTGGGAGTCCAACCCATGGAGACAGGTCTGGGTCATTTGTGCCAATAGCTTACTGTGCCCTCAGAACATGCCCATGCCCCATCCCAACTGTACACGGTCCCCGACAGAATGGATGACTGCTGTGCCTGTTGTCTGTGCTTCTCCCTGGCCACTGACTCTCAACTTTTCTTCACCACTTCGTCGTGAGTTAGATGTGTAAAGAGCATGAGCTGTGGTTTATTTTTATGCCTATTTGACAGTATCTTTTTTAAAAAATAAGAGAAAGGTCCATTTAGATTTAGTGTATTGCCTGATACACTTAATTTTTTCCTATTATTTTAAATACATTATTTATTGTACATTGTTGTAAATCTACTTTTTTTATGTAAATCTACTTTTAAAAAAGCAACAGGCACTTGAACATTAAACTATTCCAATAACTTTGGGGGGTGCATAAATCCTAATCTTACCTAATAAAAGAGACACATGCAAATTAACGATCACTTCGCTATGCCCACAGCCAATCAGAGTGAGTATGCAAAGTAACCCAACAAATATGGAGGTTAATTTGCATATACTGGCACACAGAGTGGCTAGGAGGGGTATGACGCCTGCTATGAGGGGAAGAGGGGCAGCGGAAGGAGCTACAGGAGCAGTGCTGCGGCCAGAAACGAGGACTTGCCAGATCCCAGGCGGCCGAGGAGTGGGATTGTGCCGGCTCCTGGGTGGCTGGGAGTGAAGCCAGGAAAGGAAGGCCTATTCTTGCATGAATATTGTGCAACGGGCCTCTATTGATGCTATAACAGATAAGGCTTGTTGGAAAACAAATCTCTTACAAGTCTGTTTTTCTCCATCATGTGAATTTACCTTGGGGATACCAGTGAGTGTTGTTCTCAGTGCCCTTGAATGGATACTATCTTCTATATATATAAAAGGCTAATATTCAAAGTGTCCCCTTGGGAGTTCAAACTCTGGAGACTGAGAATTTGATCATTCACTATGGCATGCATTGACCACCAGGGGTCAGCATGGAATGAAGAAAGGCTCTGGACAGTAGCCAGAAGGCCCCTGGGTTGCCAGCCAGGCCTAGGATCCTACCCATGCACAAATTTTGTACACCATGCTTCTAGTATAATATAATGGAGACAGAAATAGACAACTGGGCAAGAGGACTCTATCGATTTCTTGTAAAGTCTGAAATAAACATTGGCCTTAAAATTGAGTGGTGCTTTGTCTTTTCTTTTAAAATAACCATTGAGCCCTGCCAGCATGGCTTAGTGGTTGAGCCTTGACCTATGAATCAAGAGTTCACAGTTCGATTCCCAGTCAGGGCACATGCCCAGGTTGTGGGCTCGATCCCCAGTGAGGGGCATGCAGGGGGCAGCCAATCGATGGTTCTCTCTCATCATTAACGTTTCTATCTCTCCTCCTCCTTTCCTCTCTAAAATAAAAATATAAAATATAAAATGCCCATTGAGCCAAAACCGGTTTGCTCAATGGATAGAGCGTCGGCTTGGGGACTGAAGGGTCCCGGGTTCAATTCCGGTCAAGGGCATGTACCTTGGTTGCGGGCATATCCCCAGTAGGGGGTGTGCAAGAGGCAGCTGATCGATGACTCTCTCTCATCGATGTTTCTAACTCTCTATCTCTCTTCCTTCCTATCTGTACAAAATCAATAAAATATATTTTTTTAAAAAATTTAAAAATTAAAAATAAAATGCCCATTGATATTTTTATCTAATATTCCATGCAAAACATTTTTTAAAAATTCTGTTGGAGAAATACTTTTTGAAAAAGAAGCAGATACCATACATAAATAGTGATATATTTTATACTGGGACAGCAAAATCAATCCTACATGAATTTTTTTTTCCTTTATAAATGGCTTCAACCATTTGAATGTAATGTTGCTTTCCAAAGGGAAACATTTTTAATTGCCCCATATTCTGTTCTTTTGGCTTATTCCAGAAAAGACACATCCAAGAAATTATGGCTTCGATTAATTGAAACCCAATTTTTAGAAGCCACTAGTTATTGAAAATAGAGATGTCCCATAGGGAACAGGGCCTTCTGTGCTTGTCCAAGTACCAAATTTCATTAAGATTCAGCCTGTACAGTGAGCAAGTTTGTCTGGGGTGAAGAAGCTTCACTCGCCACAGAACAATTCCTGATGGAGGTGGTCCTCTTAGCTTAAGAAAACTGAGTAGAGATGAAGGTAACCAAGTGAAACACGATTTTTTTAAACTTAATAAGGGCTGTAATGACAAATCCAGTAGAAAAGTAATTAAGCAAAGGGATTGGGAAAGAATGTGGAAAGATGGAGACATTAGGCTGAGCAGAGATGGTTCTAATGAGATTTGGATGTGGGATAACAAGTAATTTCAACATGAGGTAAAATAACACAGAGGGAAAGTGTGAGGATACAGAAATACGTCCAGTGAAGAAAAAAATAGTATGCACATGTGGTTTCATCTCACCATTATCTATTAATGTGGAAAACTGAAAAATATGTGTATCGTTGGAAAAAGCTTGGTAAATTAGCGTTGTAACTTTGTGGCTCATCTTAAAATCAGTGAGATGGTAAATATGATGTGTGAAATAACTATATAGAAAATATAGCCAGAATTACATTTATGTGATGACTATCACTGAACACCAGCAAAAGGGCAGAGGGGACCATGACTGAAGTGCTGAGAATAATGAGGAACTTTGATTCTGAACTCTGTGCTTAATTATTTCCAAAATTGGAAGACACAGTGTTTCCAGCAGTGTAAAGGTGATAGTCTAGATCAGATTCTCGAACACGTGCAAAATTGAGTTACATCATTCCCTACAAAGGAATTCTACCCATCCTCTACACCCTACTTTGTACCTCTGGTCTCCTCCATCAGTTGCTCCTGGGTAATCTCTCAGAGGTGGACACACACAGAGGGCCTAGAACACAGCAGGCAGGAAGCTGAGATGCCTTCCTGTGTGCTTGCTGCTCTGCCACCCCTCCACCGGGCACAAGCTGCTTGTGGTGGTCTCCAGTCTATCCCCACCCTCCTAGAAGCAAGCCCTCTGCAACCGTCTGGAGGCTCCAGCAGAAGAGCACAGACCCCTCTCCAGGGGGCTAGGCCCCAGCCTCTTGGCAGTGTCCTCTGAGCTACCAGCAGCCTGGTGTCCCCTCCCCACAGAGGTCTGCCAGTTCTGCCAGGCCTGTCCTTAGCTTGCAATCCTGGTGGCCCAACCTCCCCCTTTGTTTCTCTCAGCTCTGCTTGGCAGTTGCCTCCAGCTTGATCACCCTGTGCAGCCTCAGTGCCCTTTGACCAGCCTTCGATACCCCATAGTCAACAACAGTTCCTCAGCCTAAATTCTACCCATTCAAATGACCAGTGTGGCGTCTGTTCTCCTGGCAGGACCTTTGCTGACATAGGAACCGGAAGAGCAGAACATGCGATTAGAGCCAGGGGCAAGATGGTTGAGATGCAGAGAGCTCAGGAAAATTTTTAAGTAACATTTAGAGTCGAGAATATGCGGGATGGGATCATCAGCCCATTGGATAAACCATTAAGCAAAAGGAGAAACACAAGAGAGCAGCTGTATTGGTAAAGGAGAAATGCTTGGGGACCCCACATTCTAGAATAAGGTCCTAGGGGCACACTGAAGTGAGGGTTCTGCTAGTCCCCCCTCATCACTCACCTCCAGGTGAAACAAGAGAAGGCTGAAAATTTAAGGGCTTGGCAGCAGAGTGGGGCTTCATTGGGAAAGGGTGCTGAGGCTCTCTCTCCCGACCCTAGAGAGGAAGGCATGTGCTCAAGAGAGCAGAGCGGGGGACCCACTCAAGGTCACTCGCTCCCTGAGTTGGTGGCTTGTCGTGACAGGTTCCCAAGCAGCGTGTGGCTGCCATGGGAGCAGCCGGTGTCCTGAGTGTGGTGGGTCAGGGAAAAGTCACGTTTCCCTGGAGCTGGGAGGACATTGGATCCAGACGTGGGTGCCCTTGAAGGGTCATCTCTGTAGCAGGCCTCTGGAAAGAAGAGGCAACTGTGGGGGCCTGAGTTGGTGGGGATCTCCCTTCTCCGCACCCAGCGCCAGAAGAGAGATGAAGCAGGTTCTTGGAAGAGGCGGCCAGGGATTGAGAAATCTATGAAATGAAGAGAGCCGACACAGAAATAGATTCAAAGCTGGGTCATGGGTGGGTCCCTGCCCTTTTTGCTGGAGAGACAGATGACCACCTGAGCCACGCAGCACATTATTTATTTCCAAAAGAAAAAAGGGGGGTTTCCCTGAAAAGCTTAGGATTAAAGGAGTTTTGAGTGTGCCCAGGTCCTATTCATTCCCTCATTCCCGGTATTAGGACTGGATTTAACATATCAAGGCCTGGGTGGGCCAAGGTCCAATTCAATCCTTCATTCCCAGCACATGGATAAAGATAAGAAGTCAGTACTGATAAGTCTCCTGCCATTTGGGAGGAGTCCTTTCCCGGGGAACGGCCATGCCAGTCACCTCGGATTCAGCTGACATCAATTTAAAGAATATCCATGTGCATTCCCAGGGGGCCTCTACAGGCAACCCCAAAAGCAGGATCTGTGTGTGGGGAAGGATCCCCTGATGCTCAGAGCCCAGTTGCTGGAGGCACCCTGAACCCCAGGGAACTGGAGTTCCGGGGGTGGAGGGGTGTCCCCTGCAGGGCCATTATGTCTTGTAAGGACCCACACACAAGCAAGTCCACATGTCAGAAGACACCAATTCTACCTACAAATAGGAACCTGCCTGTCTTCACGGCTCTCCCATCCTCTCCCTTACCATCCAGGGGTAGTGTGGTGCTTGGGGCAAGGAGAAGAAGATCCAGGTGGGAAATAGCAAGAAGCCAAAGAGCCCCACCTCCCCACTCCTGGGTCAAGGTTGGGCCTGGGCTAGGGTAGGAGAGAAGGTCAAAATTAAATGAGAAATGGAAGGCTTCAAATTAGAATATACTGCATTTTTTTTTTATACTAAAGAGATGTGATTCTTAATAACTGTCATCCCCAGAAAAGCTGTCCTGCAAAGTTTGGGTTCAGACTTCAGATCTCCTCTCGTGTGTTTCTGGGATGCCTACAAAGGAAGGGGTACAGTAAGAGCTGTTGAAAGGGGCAGTGGAACAAAGGAATAAAGGCAATTTCTGTTTTCATCCTATTGAGGCCAGCTTATGAATAAACCAGAGGCAGTTTCCTATAAAAAGAGAACATTTTGATAACACAGGGAAGTCAGCATGACCCCGCTAGACCTTGGAGCCCAAGGAGCAAGAAGCTTCGGGATTGACAGGGGAGAACGTGGCCAGGCAAACAGACCCCAGCCTTCTTGGCAGCACATGGGCCAGCCATGAGCACTGGGCCCTGGAGCTTGTGGGCACTGGCCGTGAGGGTTTATCCACTAAACGCTGCCCGAGCAGAGGCAATGCTGTCTGGCTTCTTTCAAAGACCTCCCGAGTGGGGGCCATTTGAGCGGGCAAGAAGATTTAAATGGCTAGTTCTCGTGACTGTCACATGCGGCCCGAGAGCAGCTCTGTTGACTAATGAGTTTGCCGACCACTGTCATATGCTACCCTTTACCTCTTTGCACACAATATGCCACAATTGCCTAACCCTCACAGCTTCCAACTACATGGTAATATTTAGTCTAGTCCAGTGGTCGGCAAACTTGTTAGTCAATAGAGCGACAAACCGAGGCTCGCGAGCCGCATGTGACAGACATGTGCCAACCACTGGTCTAGCCCTACCTCAGGCGTGGTTCAATGGGACCCACCCAATCTACACATGGCTAAATTCTAGTTTCCAGTCCTGCAAAGTTTGGGATCAGACTTCAATGTTTCTACAGATGAGTTATCACCTTCTGGCAAGACCCTGCCAAACCTTGGTCTGAGAATCTCCCACTTCTCTGTTAATCCGCAGCCAAGAATATTTTTTTCTATTGATTTTTAGACAATGGAAGGGAAGGGGAAGAAACTGAGAGAAGCATCAACTGAGAGAGACACATGGATTGGTTGCCTCCTGTGCATACCCCTATCAGGGCAGGGGATCGAGCTTGCAACCAAGGTACATGCCCTTGACCGGAATCGAACCTGGGGCCCTTCAATCCACAGGTCAATAATCTCTCCATTGAGCCAAACTGCCCGGGGCTGTCCCATCTTCTCTGTTTCCCCTCTGACCCAGTTCAACATTGATGTGTGCTTGTGGGTCACCCATAAGGCAAATTGATGCTCGTGGCTGGGGTAGTAGTAAAGAGCCCGGGCCCTTTCCTGTCTGCGCTGGCCTCTTGCGGCTGTTTGCCAGCTAACCTGAGGCTGCACCGCACAATCTGTCGCCATAAACTCTGAAGGGCAACCTCTTGAGGGAGCGGACACAGGTTTCAGTACAAGCCCAGGAGCAAGAGAACCTATTTTCAGTCACATCTTTTCCATATGTCACAATCACCACACCTTCTGAATAAGCTAATAGGGTGGATAAAAGTATTGGATTGACCTACCTGTCAGCTCAATGATCTTTCCTTTACGTACAAAAACACTCAAGCTATATGGACAATTTCCATGACAAGCATATAGCGAAGTTAAGATGTATAGACCCATTTTTACATAAGGAATTTATTAGTAACCCAGGTGTCCAAAACCCAGACTTACAGAGTAAGACTTTTCATTTTTATTGGTACATGAACATTATTCTCCATGTGCCTGAATACCTTACATCTTATTAATTTTTAATGGTCTCTCCTCCAGTTTACATTTACTATTACAAAACAGCAGCAGCATTCAATGCAGGTGCATTTACAGCCTTCCTGAGGCAGAGCCACCCAGGACAGCTATTTGAGAATATAATGGAACACTTATAGACAGACACTGGGCCATGTGACTAAAGTAATATGCCAATTAGGCTGGGAAACCCTCTAGGAGACCTTCCGGGTGTCCTTCTGGACAAAGCCATGGTGGCAGGGCCAAGGCAGAGGCGGTTAGGAGAAATCAGGCCAAGAGGGGAGGGCAGTTGCAGGTGATCAGGCTTGCAGCAGAGGGAGTAGGGGGGATGAGCAGGCTGGCGGGGAGGGACACACACACACACACACACACACACACACACACACACACACTTAGGGTGATCAGGCCAGCAGGGAGGGAAGTTGAGGATGAATAGGCCCGGGGGGGGGGGGGGGGGGGGGGGACACGAGCATGCAGGCAGGCAAAGTGTTTAGGCAGGCAGACAGGCAGGTGAGCTGTTAGGAGCCAGCTGTCCCGGATTGCAGAAGATTGGGCCTAAACCAGCAGTTGGACATCCCTTGAGGGGTCCCAGATTGGAGAGGGAGCAGGCAGGGCTGAGGGACACCCCCAATGCACAAATTTTGCGCACCAGGCCACTAGTTAAATATAAAAAATAATTCTGTAAATGACTTTTAATGAGGTAGATGGGGCTATTTTACTTTTCAATTAGTTCATATGTCCGTGGATAAATCTTTTTTACTGCAAGCCTTAGACAAAGTTTGGCATTTGTGTTAAAGATTTCTCCTTTGCTATGGAAATTTGACTTTGGGTTAAATCTGGTAATATTCTATATTTTGACCTAGGAGGTTATTCCCACGAGTGTGCTATCTTTGTAAAAAAAAAAAAATTTCCAGCTGCATATTTATGATTTGTAAACTTTTCTGAGCTATGTTTCAATTTAAATATAAACTTTAAGATATAGCTATATCCTTTAAAGTTTATTTGTAGACATTTGGGAACATTAGTCTTGAGACTAAAGAATACATAAGTGAAATTAGTGATAAAAATCCTATAAGATACAAGGAGTTAAATAAATATTTATTTTTAATAAATGAATCAGAATTTGCTCTTAACATTTTAATATAATATATGAGAATAGTAATAAAACTGTTGATCAACACCCCCTATTGGCCATCACAGTAAGTGCAAGGTAGAATCAGTAAAGGAAATTAGAACAATAATTGCTAGCTCTAACACCCACCTTTGCTCAGAGGAGTTACAAACTAGCATTAGTAGAAAACGTGAAAAAGAAGTTGAGTTTATAATAATTATATCTGGTAACTGGACAGAGCTGTAACCACTGCAGCTTTATTTCAGAACACCTATGTACTCCATTAGTCATTTAACCATCTGGGAGCTCACAGGACCAAACCCCTCTGCCCCCCATGCTGGACACAATGCAGAGTCATCTGAGAGGGAAGCAGCGTGAACAAGAGCACATGGCTGCGCTCCACGTATTCTGCAATCAGCTTCTGCCTTAGTGCTCAATGCAATGCAACCTTCAATGCAAATCAATGCTAGTGCAGCCATCTGACTGCAACGAGTTGTCTGAGGGAATTAAGGACATCTCTAGAATAAATATGGGTTCTCCCGCATCACAACTATTTTTTATTGACTTTTTTCTCTATTTTTTTAGAGAGAGAAACATTGAGCCCACACCCCAGGCATGTGCCCTGATCTGAAATCCAACTGGCAACGCATCACATCCAGATTCAGGCTTGAAGTTGTTTTTCCAACATCTGGATTCTTCCCTTGGTAAGGTAGCTCTGAGGGTGGCTAATTACCTCCAACACCTCTGAACCATGGGGACAGTGTATAGATCTTTAACTCACAGTTCCACTTAAGGGCTTGATAATAGTGACAGCTTTCACTGGATGAAATGATCGATTCCTTCATCTCAACGAGTTGGCACTCTGGCTTAACATGGCTATTTGCTGTTTTTCTCTGTGGCACTCATCCCCTGATGCCCCTTGAAGGAGTGTGAAGGTGCCATCTCAGGACCTTTTCCTGGAGGTCTAGAGGAATCTGCCTGTCACGTGTGCACTCTGAACCTAGCCTGGTCCCTCCCTTCCTAGTTGGCTGCCAAATGCTCTCTGTCAAGACTGGCCTTTGGATTCCTTCAACATTTGTCACCAGTGCTTTTGAAATCTTTTCTTGATGTGGAAAGAAGATTGGAGTTGCCATTCTCCTCTCACCCCCTAGGATAATTTCTAATACATAGCACAGAAAATAAAACATTGAATAAGAATGAATATTAGAGCCCAGCCGGCATGGCTCAGTGGTTGAGTATTGACATATGAACCAGGTGGTCATAGTTCGATTCTCCGTCAGGGCACATGCTAGTTTGTGGTCTCAATCCTCAGTGGGGTGCATGCAGGAGGCAGCCAATCAGTGATTCTCTCTCATCATTGATGTTTCTATCTATCTCTCCCTCTCCCTTCATCTCTGAAATCAATAAAAAAAAAAAATTTAGAAATTATACTAAGAAGATAAACAGAGATGAAAGGCAAATGTTAAGCCAAAGAACATAACACATTTATTTTTTAATTTTTACAATTATTGTAAAATATAAATAACATTAGAGGATCAGTGCACAAAATTTGTTTCTTGGAGGGCATGTCCCTCAGCCCAGCCTGCCCCCTCTCCAATCTGGGACCCCTCGGGAAATGTCCGACTGCTGGTTTAGGGATCGGTCCTAAACCGGGAGTCAGACATCCCTCTCACAATCCAGAACTGCTGGCCCAACTGCCCACCTGCCTGCCAGCCTGATCTCCCCCTGACCACTCCCCTTCCAGCCTGATCAACATCTAACTGCTCCCCTGCTGACCCGATTGCCCCCAACTGCCCTCCCCTGTAGGCCTGGTCCCCCTCAACTCCCTCCCCTGCCAGCCTGGTTGCCCCAAACTGCCCTCCCCTGCAGGCCCAGTCACTCCCAACTTCCCTCTCCTACCGGCCCAGTTGCCCTCAACTGCCCTCCCCGCTGGCCTGGTTGCCCCTAACTGCCTTCCCCTGCTGACCCGATCATCCACAACTACCCTCATCTGCCAGCCATCTTGTGGTGGCCATTTTTGACCACACGGGGGTGGCCATCTTGTGTGAGGGCCTGAGGGTCAATTTTCATATTCTTTATTATACAGGATTACATTGACTACCTTGACCATTTTAAATGTGCAGGTTTATAGTGTTAAATATAGTCACATTATGGTGCAACCAACAGAACTTTTTCATCTTGCAAAACTGAGACTCTGTTCCATTAAACAACTTTCCACTCCCCTCTTCCAGCCCCCTTCACTTCTATACCCACTTTTGAGAGGAGATCATTGTGATTACTTTCTGGTTCTAAATCTGACCATTCTAAGACCTCCTATAAGTGGAGTTTTGCAGGTTTGTCTTTTTTGAGTGGCTTATTATTATTATACACTTATTTTAAACATGAGAGACTTGATAGAATTTTTAATAAGCTCTAGCTATTTCTATATGACTTGTTTCATAAACTTCTCTTATTCTCTCTTTGTGATATGTTTTCTCTTCCTCTCTGTTTAAGTCCTTTTTTCCTACTATTTCTTCCTACCTCTTGCTTTTGGTGCATTTTATTCTTCCTTTCCTGTTGGTTCCTTTTTATTCCCATTTTCCATAACACAGCTGGATGGAATGTTTATCAGAGTGACTTGTGGAGGATGGGCGAGGTAGGGTGTTATGGTGAGCAATATCTATCTATGCTTTCACTCAGCTGCTCACCTGAATCACTCAGAATGCTTCTCTTACCCCAAGGGGGCAGTCATCTCTCATGTTTTGACAGAGAAGGGATGCAAGTTGAGCTGCCTGGCAGAAAATGAAAAAGGCTCACCAAGGCCACTACTAGTACATATTTTATTTTCGGAGTAGGCAAATGTGACTAGGTTTCAAAGGCCCTCTGGGGACTGGGAAGGAGGAAAGGATCCTGGGTCAACACTTGGCCAAGTGAGAGAGAGAAAGCTCCCAGAAGGTGGGCGGGTGGCAACTAGGCACTGAGAGGAGCCAGAGACCCACTTGGTCCTGAGGGAAGATGGGCACTGCACTGAGGGGAGGCCTCTGCTGGTGAGGTCAGCACCTATGGGCACAGGGGGCCATGCCAGGTGACAGGGCTGGGCCACAATGCGACCAGTCTGAGGGCAGAGAGCCAGAGGCTGGTGGAGTCTGGGTCTCCACATACTGTGAACCTGCAGGGTCCATATTCAAGGGAGGGTTAAGGAGCCTCCTTTGATATATGTTATGGGCTTCATTGTGTCCCCCAAAAGGATAGTTCACATTCTAACCCCCAAAACCTGTGAATGTGACCTTATTTGCTGAGAGGGTTTGGCAGATGAAATAGGGTCAGAGGAGGTCACACCAGAGTAAAGTGAGCTTTTAACCCATTAGACTGGTATAGAAAGTAGCTTCCCCTGTCTTGTATGTACTTTGAGGTTTAAATTCCATTTCCAGCAGATAAAGCTAACTGCTTTTTAGAAACATATTTCAAATAGCAAAGCAGAGAAGAATATATACAAAGAGTTTCAGGTTTTCTTGCCATACTTTGCATTTTCTTACCTCATAATTCAATTTTATATAACCGAGTTATAACAATGAATTGGCATTTTCTTGTGGATGACAGATGTGATTTTTTTGTCAGATAGAGTCAACACTTATATGAGCAAAAGCAGCTGAGGTGGTGACTGAGCTATTTCTCCTGTCTATTATTAGCAGTTAAACGAGTCTTTCTTGAGCACCTACTATTTGTCAGGCACCGTGCCCAGAGCTGGGAACATAATTATCAACGAGACAGGTGTAATCCGTGCCCTCACAGAGCTCACATTTTATTCACATCCTATTTCATCCAGGGCTCATTCGCCTTTTGTCATTCTCTATATAAACTGAGTGCTTTAGGACTTATGATATTTTATCATATTCTAGGTAATCGTGGACAAACGACTACTCTGATTTTCAACTTATCATAATGAAAAAGTTGGCCACATGCTCTCTGATTTTGACTGCAGAGTTGAGAGCATCTTGGAGATATTTTCCCCCTAAGCCTTAGTTTTATATTTACTTATATATATATTTATTTATTTATTAATGATTGGAAAAGTATGTCTATGCTATGTAGAGAGATTCAATGTGATGGTTTCCTTTTTATGGAACAAGCAATATTAAATAAACTGTTAAACTTGCCATCCTTCAGTTTAAAATTTCTTATTTACCTTTTGCAAGGCAATAGGATGGAACGAGATAAGTGAGCTCCATCTAGCCCTGCATCGCAAGAGATCAACATGGGATGAGTCATTGTCATGCAGACGACGTCCTAAAAATACAGTGACATCCTAAAAAGACAGAGGGAGCCGGGAGGTAGGGAAATGCAATCCCAAGTGAAGTCACATCCTCGGGATCTTTTCTCAGCAAATAGTTGAGAAAGAGCACTAATTGTTCTAAGATGACCTCATCTAACTCGGGGTGTTTTGGGGACTTGGTGAAGAATCCTAAAACATGAATGAGAGCTTCGGGAGCCAAAGGCGTGGGAGTACGGACAGCAGCTGCGGCAACTGCAGCTTAGGAAAAGAAAGTTTGCCTCACCAGGGATCGAGGCCACAAGACCCTGGTAGCTGCTCCCATTGCACGGGGCCTCACTGAGCAACGACCCCAAGATTAGACACGATGAGGCAGAACCAACACCAGGACAAGTGCTCAGAATCAAACTATCAGCTGCAAGTAAAACAGCCACAAGTAAAATTTCTCTGGGCTCTTGACATTTTCAAAAGAACCATAGCTCTTTAGATTATCTTCTGTTTACCATAAGTGGGTGGCCTTATGCTGGGGACTGTCAGTTGCTGAGTATGTTTATTGCCAATGATGAACCCTAGAACTGTGGCGATAACCAGGATGGACCTAGGAACCCATCCTAAAGAATCCTCCCTAAACATCTCTAAAGATCTCTAAAGCCAAAACCGGTTTGGCTCAGTGGATAGAGCGTGGGCTTGTGGACTGAAAGGTCCTGGGTTTAATTCCGGTCAAGGGCATGTACCTTGGTTGCGGGCACATCCCCAGTAGGGGGTGTGCAAGAGGCAGCTGATTGATGATTCTCCCTCATCGATTTTTCTAACTCTCTATCCCTCTCTCTTCCTCTCTGTAAAAAATCAATAAAATATATTTAAAAAAATAAAAATACAATAAAGATCTCTAAATTACAGGCTCTGGAGAGTTTCCAGGTGAAGGTGCTAGGAGTGTGTGATCCCAGAGAGGGCATGGACGCTTTGTTCTCATTCCTTTACTAGTATACAGCTTTAACTTTCAGCCCAAAAGCGTGAGGCAATGAATTTTGTTGTTTTAAGCCGCCCAGTATGCGCTACTTCTCTAGTGCATCGCAGAAAACTAATACCCTATTTATTATGGCCACTGTTTATTGGGCACTTCTGTGTTAACCACTGAGCTAAGCTTTTTCATAGGTTACTACATATGTAACATAGCCTTTAATCCTCCTAAAACCAATTTGTAGACAAGGGTAAGATGCACAAAACTGAAGAGAATTGGTTCGGGCTACCAATTTCAGTCAAAAATTATTTCAGCATAAAGAATGTAGCAGATTTTTCCCAGAAGTTGGAGGCACTTCAAACAATGTGATCTGAACACTCATAAATCCCAGCCAAGGTCAGGCATCTAAACTGCCGATTGTTGTATGCTCTCATTTTCTTCTCTGAAGATCTCAAGGTTTTAATATTATTAACAATAATAATAAAAAGAAACAAAGATCTCAATGTTCGGATTTGGGTGTCAATACTAGCTAATACGTGTAGTTGCCCTTGCAATGCGTCTCCAGGGAATTCTGGAAGCAAACAGGTATGAAAGGGAGTCGGGCTTGTGAACATTTCACTCAGGCAGCAGCCTTTCTTGAGCTTCATGACTATTATCAGGGCTGCCCTCAATTTCTCCCTCTACTTCCTATCACACCAAGATAAAGAAATACTAATAACGTGCTGGCAGAAAACTCACCCTGCCTTCCTCTGGTGAGAGAGAGCCTGGAAATTCAATAGGCAGAGGAGCCTGGGGGCCTGTGTCAAACTGAAATTAAGCACAACCTTGCCTGCCTTCCTGTGAGTGCTGCCCTGGTGTGGGGCTGCTGCCTTGTTAGGACAAGCCATGCAGACTAGGTGATCATCATTACTGCTTGAGTCTGTTCATTTTTAAAATATAATTTATGCAATAAACTATTTCTTAAATCTAGATTCCATATGGAGTCCACTTTTGCATCGATGTGAAGAACAACTTAGTTTCTTTAATAACTTTTTGTCATAACCCGTTCTTGTTCCTCAATCATGTTGCTCAGTATTTGATTATATAGTTGTTGTTTTTTTTAAATCATGAGTTACATTTGGAGTTTTTATGCTTATTCAATTCAACTTAACAGATATTTTCTGTACTCATTCTACTGAGTCTAACACTGTGCTAAGAGCTGGAGGTAAAGAGAGAAAGAATCCAGGAGAAAGGATAAATCAGGAAAAAGGATAACATTGAAGAGAGAATAATATGAGAGAGGGGGATATTCAGAAAAGAGGGCAATAAAGGAGAGAGGGTAAAAGAGCATAGAGGATAATCCAGGAGAGAGTTCAATCCAGGTCTGAGAATCCAGCAGAGAGTGTAAGCAAGAGAGAAAGTGATCCAGGAGAGAGGATAATCGAGAGAGATGCTACACCAGGAGGTAGTCCAGCAGGGAAGAAATACCAGGAGTGTGTATAAACCAGGAGAGAAGGAAATCCTGGAGAGAGAATAATCCTGCAGAGTGTAACATAGGAGAGTAATCCAGCAGAAAGCCTAATCTAGGAGAGAGGATAATTCAGAGGAGAGTGTAATCCAGGAAGAGGGGAATCAATGAGAGGGGTACTCTTGAGAAGAGTAATGAAAAGAAAAGGTAGTCCAGGGGAGAGGATAATCCAGTGAAGAATGTAATACAGAGGAGAGGCTAATCCAGGAAAGAGGATAATCTATCAGAGAAAATAATCCAGGAGAGAGTGTAATCTAGCAGAGATTCAGCACATAGAATTATTCCAGAAGGAGGTTAATCCAAGAAAGATGGTAATCCAGGAGAAAGGGTAATATAGGACAGTGAATATTCCACGTGAAAGATATTACCATCTCTCCTGAATTACCATTCCTACTGGATTACCCTCTGTTATGGATATGCATTCTCCTGGATCATCTTCTCTGCTGGATTACTCTCTCTCTTGGATTACTCTTTCCTGGATGACCAGCTTGCCTGTATTACATGCTCTTGTGAATTACACTCTTCTGGATTACACTCTCTCCTGGTTTGTTTTCTCTCTTGAATTACACTATCTCCAGATAATCCAAGAGAGTGTATATCCATAACAGATGGTAATCCATCAGAAATGGTAATCCATGTAAGAGTGTAACCCAGGGGGGGAGTATAATTCAGAAAAGAATGTAATCCAGCAGAGTGTAATCCAGGAGAGAAAGAAATCCAGGAGAAATGATAATCTATCAGAGAGGTAAATTCAGCTTCAAGTATCATCCAGGAGTGTGAATAATCCAGGTTAAAGGATAATCAGTCTATAATCCAGGAGAGAAGGTATTCCAGGAAAGAAAGGAATATTATCCACTTGAGAGGATAATCCAGAAAAGAGTGTAATAGAAAAGAGAGTAATCCTGGATAGGCAATAATCCTGAAGACAAAATAATCCAGAAGAGAGCATAATCCACAAGAGAAGGTATCCAGAAGAGAAAACAATCGAGAAGAGAGTGCAATGAAGAAGAGTGGGAAATAGATGGTAATCCAGTTGAAGGATTATCCTCTCTCCTGGATATACTCTCTCCCAACTACCCTCTTTCCTAAATTACATTCCTACCTGGATTACACCTTTTCCTGGGTTATCGTATATGCTGTATTACCGTCCCTCCCTCAATATGAAAAGAGTGTAATCCAGGAGTGAGTGTAATCCAGGAGAGAGCAATCCAGATTAAATAAGAATCCAGGTGCAAGTGTAAATGAGGACAGAGTATAAGCCAACAGAGATGGTAATACAGCAGACTGTAATCCAGAAAAGAAGGTAATCCAGGAGAGGTGATCATCCAAAACAGATGGCAATCCGTCAGAGAAGATAATCCAGAAAAGTATGGCATGCAGAAAATTTGTAATTCAGGAGAAAGTGTAATCCACGAAAGAATGTAATTGGAAGAGTGTGAAATCTAGGAGAGTGGATAATCCAAGAGAGAGGTTAATCCAGAATTCGGGTAATCAAATAGAGGACATAATCCAGAAGAGCATGTAACCTTCAAGAGTGGGTAATCCAGGAGATCTGATAATACTGAAAAGAGGCTAATCTAGGGGAGCAAGTACTACAGGAGAGAGGTAATCCATCAGAGAGTGTAATCCAGTACAGAAAATAATTCAGGAGAGTGTGTATCTAGAAGACAGGGTAATGCAGCAGAGAGAATGATCCGGAAGGAATGGTAATCCAGCATATAAAATAATCCAGGAGAGGGTGTAATCCAGGTAGGAATGTAATCTAGGAAAGAGGGTGGTCCAGAGATAGTATATCCAGGAGAAAGAATAATCCAAAAGAGGGGGTAATCCAGGAGAGGTGATGATATAGAAGAGATGATAATTCAAGAGAGATGCTAATGCAGCAGAAAAGATACTCCAGAAGAGCATATAGTTCAGGAAAGGTGGTAATTTAAGAGATAGTGAAATCCAGGAAAGAGTGTAATCAGGGACACTTTCCCCCTCCCCACATGGGAGTCCATTCTGTGAGACTCTATCCCTCTCCTTATGTGGGAGTCTGTACTTATTCTTCAATAAATCTCCACCTTTGCTATACTAAAAAAAGAAAAAAGAAAAGTGTAATCCACAAAAACATGTGATCCAGGAGAGTGACTAATCCAGAGAAAAGGGTAATCCAGGAGAGCATGTACCCAGAAAATAACATAATCAAGGAAAGAGTGTAATATAAGAGAGAGGGTAACCCAGCAGAGACAATAATCCAGGAGATTGTGCGTCCAGAAGAGATGGTAATTCAGGAGAGAAAACAATTTAGGAGAGAGGATAAACCAGGAGAAAAGATAATAAATAAAAAAGGGTAATCCAACAGGGTGGATAACCCAAGAGAATTTATAATCCAGTAGAGGAGGTATTCCAGAAAAGAAAGTAATCCATTTGAGACACTAATCCAGGGAAGAGTGTAACCTGAAAGAGGTAATCCAGGCTGGCGAATAATCATGAAGACAGGATGATTCTGGAGAAAATGTAATCCATGAGAGAGGGCATCCATGAGAGAAAATAATCCAGGAGAGGGCATAATGCAGAAGGTTGGAAATCCAGGAGAGATGGTAATTCAGTTGGAGGATAATTTGGGAGTGTCATACAGGAGTGAGTATAACCCAGGAGAGAGTAATTCAGGTTAAAGAATAATCCAGGAGAGAGTGTAAACCAGTACAGAGTGTAATGCAAGGGATATAATAACCCAGCAAGTGTAATCCAGGAGAGATTGTAATCCAGGAAAAAGTGTAATTCACAAAAGCAATAATACAGGAGAGGTGGTAATCCAATAGAGTACAATCCAGGAGAGAAGATAATCCAGGAGAATGTGTATCCACAACAGAGGGTAATCCAGCTGAAAGGCTAATTCAGAAGAGATGATAATTCGAAAGAGATGGTTATTCAGGAGAGAAGATACTGCAAAAGAGTGTGTAATTAAATAGAATGGGACATCCAGGAGAGAGTGTAATTGAGGAAAGAACTGTAATCCAGAAGAGAGGGTAATCAAGGAGGGTGGATAATCCAGGAAAGAGACTAATCCATAAAGAAAGAAAATAGAAGACAACACAATAGAGTTTATAATGTAGGAGAGTGGTATTCTAAAAGTATGTGTGATCCAGAAGAGAGAGAATCCAGGTGAGAGGAAGATCCAGGAGAGAGGTTAATCCTGGAGAGAAAATAATCCAGGAGAGTAGCTAATCCAAAAAAAAATAGTAATTCAGCAGAGAAAATTATCTAGGTGAGCACGTTATCCAAGAGAGGGCTGATTCCAGAAAAGAAGGTAATACACTTTAGAGGATAATCCATGAAAGTGTGTAATTCAAGGAAAGAGGATAATTCAGGCTAAAGAATAATCCAGGAGACTATGTAATCCATGAAAGGTAATACAACATAGAAGAAAAATGAGGAGAGAGTATATCCAGCAGAGTGAAATCCAGAGAGATGGCAATCTGGAATATGTGATATACAGGACAGAGGCTAATCCAGGAGAGAGGATAATCCAGGAAAGAGTGTAATTCAGAAGAGCATGTAATATAGGAAAAAGGGTAATTCAGCAGAGTGTTATCCAGGAGAGTGTGTCCAGAAGAGAGAGTAATCCAGAAGAGATAATAACCCAGGTTAAAGTATAATCCAGGAGCATGTGTAAAGCAGCATAGAGTGTAATCTAGGAGAGACAGTTAGGAGTGAGGGTAATTCAGGAGAGAGTATAAACCAGGAGATAGAATAATGCAGG
Organism: Pipistrellus hanaki; assembly: GCF_964339955.1. NCBI lineage: Eukaryota > Metazoa > Chordata > Mammalia > Chiroptera > Vespertilionidae > Pipistrellus > Pipistrellus hanaki. Next base: position 27,222,467 of record NC_140505.1, read on the forward strand.
TTAAAGGAGCCATTGTTAGCTAGGGTAGAGTGTAATCCATGAGAAATGGTAATACAACAGAGTGTAATCCTGGAGAGAGGGTAATCTATGAGTAAGGGTTATCCAGCAAAGAAGATAATCCAGGAGATTGTGTATTCAGATAAATTAATCCACGACAGGAAGCAATTGAGGAGAGAGAATAATTCAGAAGAGAAGATAAACAAGGAGTGTAAACCAGGAATGAGAATAATCCATGTGAGATGATAATCCAGGAGAGAAGCTAATCCACAGGAAGGTTAATCCTGCAGAGAAGATAATTCAAGAGAGAGGGTATTCTTTGGAAAAAGGTAATCCACCTGAGAGGATAATCCTGGAGGAGGTTATCCAGGCTGGAAAATAATCCCGAAGACAGGGTAATCCCAGAGAAAGTGTAATCCATAAGAGAGTGTAATGCAGTAGAGTGGGTAATTCAAGAAAAATGGTAATCTGGTTGAAGGATAATTCAAGAGAGAGGGTAATCCCAGGAGTGAGTCTAATCTAGGAGAGAGAATAACCCAGGTTAAAGGGTAATACAGGAGTTTGTGTAAACCAGGAGAGTGGATAATCCAGCAAAGAGTGGTAATCCAGGAGACTGTGTATCCAGAAGAAAGGGAAATCTAGGAGAGAAAATAATTCCTGAGAAAAGGTAAACCAGGAGACAGGATATTCCAGGAAAGAGCATTATCCAGGAGATATTGTATCCAGAAGAGAAAGGTAATCAAGGAGAGTGAATAAACCAGGAGAAACAATAATCCAGGAGAGAAGGCAATCCAAACAAAAGGGTAATCCAACAGAGAAGATAATCCAGGAGAGTTTATAATCCAGGAAAGAGGGTATTCTTCAGAAAAAGGTAATCCACAGGAGAGGATAAACCAGGAAAGTGTGTAATCCAAAAGATAATCCAGACTGGAGAATAATCCTGAAGACACAGTAATCCAGGAGAGAATATAATCCACAAGAGAGAAAATAATCCAGGAGAGAGTGTAATGCAAAATGGTGAGAAATCCAGAAGAGATGGTAATCCAGGAGAGAGGGTAATCCAGGAGAGAGGATAATCCCAGAGACTGTGTAATGCAGGTGAAGTGGTAATCCTGGAAGGAGGTAATCCAGGATAGAGGGCAATCCAGTGGAAAGGGTAATCCAAGAGAGCGGATTATCCAGGAGAGGATAATCTTGGTGAGTGAATAATCCAGATTTTGTCCTTGAGATAAAATGAGAGGAAAAAAATACAAGTTTACAAATGAGAAGAATTAAGATATGAAATATATACCCTCTCAGGTGATTTTGTGATCAAACATAAACATTTAAGGAATATTTCAAATGTCCCTTGATATTAACAAAGCTCCCACTTTTAAATTATTTTAAAATTTCATGACATCCATTTCTGGAAGCTGGACTGTTCCTTCATCAATTGGGCCCTCTCTTGTCCCTGGCACCTCTCTTATGGCACCACGTCCATAGTGCTTCCTGCGCTGGCACTTCAGCTGGCGCCTTGCTTCCTACCTTCTCAGGGTCAGGGGAAGATCTGATAGAAATCAGGAAATGCTTTCCCAAAAACGTGGTTTTGCCTGAGTTTTTCCTTTTTTCCTGTCCCTACCAAAATAAATTACCTTTGGAATGTCAATAATAGTATTGGAGCTAGATATTTACAGTGGGCAAAACCCAAAATCAACTCTAAGAATGGATTTATAAACAAAATAAACATTTTGGAATCAGATATTATAACTCTAATAAAAATTGCGAGAGTCAGTATAATGATTCGCTATCCCGAAGGAAACAGTTTCATGAACAGACCATCCTTCCTTTCCTTCCTCCTCCTATCTTCTTATACTGCCTTAGCATGTATATTAGTTTCCCAAGGTTGCCACAAGGAAGTACCAAACTGGGTGGCTTAAATCAGAAGAAATTCACTCTCTCACAGTTTGGAGGTCAGAAAGCTAAAATTGAGGTGTCTGCAGGGCTACAACTCCTTACAGAGGCTCTAGGGAAGGATCCTTCCTTGCTGCTTGCAGTTTCCCATGGGCCCAGGCATTCCTGGGTTTGTGGCAGCATCCTCCAGTCTCTGCCTTCAGCTTCATGTGGTTGTCTTCTCTCTGTATCCTCTCTTCTTCTTGTAAGGATAGCAGGATTTTGAGCCCACTCTGAATCCAAATGATTTCATCTCAAGATCTTTTGCAAAAATTCAATTTCCAAATAAGGGTACATTCTGAGGTTCTGGGTGGGTGTGAATTAGGGGGGCACTATTCAACCCCACCATAGCTTATAAACTAGAAACTATTGCCTTCAAGATGTTAGAGGGAGAACTTCTGCTTTCTCTCCCCCTTTCACCATTCCTTTCTGTAAGAGGGGGAGTAAGATTGAAAAATTCCCAGATCATGGGTGTTCTAGATTCTCTTGGTCTGAGAAATCTGCCTTTCTTCAGACACATGCACTCATAGCTCCCTTATTGGGAAACCCATCAGGCTGACCCTGTGGTTGTCCAGCCTGTGATTCAATGAGCAATTTCAATTGCAGGCAGAGGGATGCTACATAGAAAGCCTAGAATGGAGTTCAGGTCCAAGCCCTGTTCTCAAGTCCAGATTGACCCATAATACAATCCTCATCTGTCACACTTCTGAGCACACTCAAGTAGTTTGGAACCCAGAGAGGGAAGAGTGTGACTGAGGAGCATAGGGGTCCCTGTCAACAGCCCCCTGTCAGGTATTCAAACTGTCCCAGCAGACAGGAGGCTGTGGCACCAGAGAGAGAATTCCTGAAGCCCAGTAGGCCTGCACTTGCATTTCAGATGATTTGTCCTGGGAGGAAGGCCCTAAGGATCAGACTAGGCTCCAGATTGAAATGTCAGTGCTCCGGTCTGGGGACCACTCTCTTCTATTTTATTTATTAATTATATATTTTTAATCCTCACCTGAGAATAATTTTTCCATTGATAATTTTAGAGAGAGTGAAGGGGAGAGGGGAGGGGAAGAAAGAGAGACATCAATCTGACAGAGACACATTGACACATTGATTGGTCGCCTCCTCTTCGCATCTGGACCAGGGCCAGGAATCCAGCCTGCAAACAAGGTACGTGTCCTTGTCTGGGAATCAAACCCTTGACCCTTTGGTCCATGGGCCAATGCTCTAACTACTGAGAAACCCAGCCACGGCAGGACCACCCTCTTTCTAGGAGGATTGGAGGGTGAGATGCAACCAGGTGATGAAAAGGAGAGTTTGGGAGGGGAACCAAGATAGAAGTCCACGCCTGTGACGGTTCCCAGGGTGTTCTCTCCCAAGTCCCATTGAGGAGGTGGAGGTGGGGCAAGGTTGAGTAGGGATCAGTTAGGCCCAGCTGAGGAACAGCTTGGGAGTGGAGGTGGGGACAAAGGGCAGCTACCAGTTGTCCCTTTACACTGTCTAGCCCTCCTCTCCTCTGCCCCTCAGGCTGAGGCCTGTGATGTGGAGCCAGTCCCTAGTCAGACCTGCTGGGGGTAATCCTCCTGAGTGAGACATGTACCCATCCATTCCCCCTGCCCCATTGGTTTTGATAAAAAGTTGCAGGAAAATCTAGATCCTTAGACAATCAGGTGCTTTTACGCCCATCTGACCATGGCAATGGTGCTGAGACACAGGACTCTGCAAGCTGAGCCAGATGTTCAATATAAAAATAACACATAACAGGACATTTCGGCTGGTTGGGGAGAAAACTCTGGGTTTGAGGTCACTGTTTCAGATCAGGACTGAGGACAGCTGGGCCTGCGATGCACAGCCATCTGAGACCTGAGTTTACACATCAGTGAACTGGTATTTCTGTCTGCTTCCTCTTGGCATGTGTCTCCATCACAACTCACTGGTCACAACAGAAAGGCCAAAACTGGAGTGGTCCCCGAGAAACAGCCATCTCACGCCTTCAAACAGGGGCAGGGCCTGGCATTACCCAGCATGAAGTGGCATTACTGTGGCATTTGTCATTCAGCAAACAGACTCTCATCAGAGAAACAACTGTTAATGCTGAACAAATCTATTTTAAGAGTGCAAGAATGAATGGGGGGTGACAACGCATTTAGAGTAAAAGTAGCTAACTAAACCATAATTATCTTAATATAGCCAATATTTGAGAAGCATGACTTCATTGCAAGACAATTTAGACCTGGTCACACCCTGGCTGGGTAGCTCAGTTGGTTAGAGCATTGTCCTGATACACCAAGGTTGCATTTTTGATCCCTGATCAGGGCACATACAAGAATCAACCAATGATCCCAGCCAGCATGGCTCAATGATTGAGTCAAGAGGTCACGGTTCAATTCCTGGTCATGGCAAATGCCTGCAGACTCAATCCTCAGTGTGGGGCATGAAGAAGACAGTCAATGATTCTTTCTCATCATTGAAGTTTCTATCTTTCTCTCCTTCTCCTTTCATCTCTGAAATATATGTATGTATTTTTTAAATAATCAACCTATGAATGCATAAATAAGTGGAACAATAAATCGATATTTCCTCTCTCTCTACCTTCCTTTCCCCCTAAAATTAATTCAGAAAAAAAAAAATGAGTCATGATACAGTCAGTTCTGAGAAATACATGCAAAGTGTAGAGATCTGATGAGGACACATAGTGTTTGATAAATGTTGGACATGACATTGGTGAAGGGTGAGCACTGGCCCAAGAAGCTTACAGCAGCTGGGGTGGTGTCTCTGGTGAGCCTTCATAGCAGGTGGTGGCACACATTCAACCTGAATTCCCGAAGCACACATTGATCATTGAGGCAAGGTGGCCTGGAGCATTCTGTGTTCAATCTGGATTAAACCTTTGATGCACAGAATTTAAAGACTGAGCAATCAGATGATGATTAGAGGTATAAAATTAAACCCTCTTTAAAAATTAAAAAAGGTGATTGATTTAAACTCATTTGGTCTATTCAATGATTCATTCTACAGTTCTAATTTCTGTGAGTTCCCAGATGCTCTATTAATGAGCAGGACTTTGTCTCACCATCCCAGTTGCCATCTGTGTAGAGGAAAGGAGTGGAAAATGCAAAGGATTTAGGAGAAGCATCTGCAAAAAGGTCTCGATTTTACAGCAGCAACATTAGATAAAGGTTGCTTTAGAAATTTTTGTGACAATGGTTGATATCTAAAAGTGGTCCATATGGGTGTTGGATCAGTTCATTTTTTTCTGTGCTCTGGCAAACAGGAGCAAGACCATGCCTAGCAATACTGTCTGACCCAAGTGCCACTGGCCTTAAAAGTCCTTCTGGCTGCTTGGGCTCCCAGGCCTGTGGCAAGAGGGCACAATGTCCATAGGAATCTTGACCAACCCTGCGAGCTGAGAGCCAGGCAAAGAAGAAGACCTCCACAGACAACTGAGAACACTTCCAGTGGTGTCTGTTCAGCTGGATATGGCTTCTCTGCACACTGGGCCAGTGGACCGCCATTCATTCCCAATCACACCTGTTGCAGTTTGATTTCACAAAGTAGATGAGTCCATAGAAACCTTGGCGAAGAACACATGGAGGTTTCTCCGGGAAAAGGCAGTGGGAGATGGGGAGGCAGCCTGGAATGACTGTCCGAATAGCTGAACGCAGCTGACCCTCCAGCAGCAGCTGCACTGGACTTACTCACCAAGGGGACAGCGCTGAGAAGTCAGCAGCAGGAATAGTAAACTGTTTCCATCATGGAAATATGGCCAAAGGCACAGAGACTCAATATAGGTGTCCAGCCTTGGAACATCAGAGCACAGGAGGACTTGGAAACTCACTGGGCTCAGCCAGAATCTCATGTAGAAGACACATGCTAAGTTAGCATAATTGGCAAGGAATGGAAAGCAATTATTTTCTAGGCCAGTGCAGGGTAGGAACCAGCAGAAAGGGTTGAAAGTATTTTGTCAAAGAAAATGAAGAACCAGATGAGAAGGGAGTAGGACAGAGTTATGAGAGGGAGGGAGAAGGTATACGGAACCAATGAAAAGAGGAAAAATAGCAGGAATCAGTGAGTATTACAATACAAATCTGAAAGATGCACCCGCCACCTTAGTTTGTCCCACCCAGAGGCCTCTGTACTGACAGGACATATTTCTTCCTCCCTCCATCCCTCCCTCCCTTCCTTCCTTCTTTCTGTTATTCTCACTCCAGGAGTGAGGATATTTTTCCCATTGATATTTTGCAGAGAGTGGAAGGGAGAGGGAGGGGAAGAGAGAAAGAAACATCTATATGAAAGACACACATCGATGAGTTGCCTCCCACATGTGCCCTGACCAGGGACAGGCATTGAACCTGCAACCCAGGTACCTACCCTTGACTGGGAATTGAACCCGAGACCCTCCAGTGGGCAGGCTGACAAAAACTGCTGAGCACATCAGTCAGAGCAGAACATGTTTCTTTTGCACATCATTACATACTGTATAATTTATCAATATATTTAATAATACTGTTTCAGAATGTGGTATTTTCTTTATTCTTCAAACCACTAAACCTAGGTTCTAAAAAAAAAATATGGGACAGCCTAATGACATGTCCACTGTTTATTAAATTCATTTCACAGAGGATAATGTGGTGGTTCCCTTTCCCTGTGAAGCACAGATGTCTGGAATTTTTTTCAAATGCTCATTTACATACGGTTCAGTTGCAGGTTGTAATTTCCAAAAACTGACCCCAACAATATCTCTAATTTCACAGGCCTTTTTTTTTTTTTCTTTAGGGAATTTTTATAAGAGTTTATTTAAGCCAAACTGACCACATGCTGAGGAGCAAGGTCTCAAATGCTCCGGAAAATGACAGTTTTACAGGGGATTTTATACATTTGGAATTAAGGAGGCACGTAAGGTAGATTAGAATAAATGAAGGTGGGAGAAAGCAAGGTGCAGAATGGTTAACGAGATTATGTGCTCCCTTGGGGATGGTTACAGGTCCTCTGAAAAAGAGGATTGTTCTGGAGTTTCAAAGGTGTATGAACCTACATACACAAGAACAATGGACAGGACTTGCTTAAGACAGAGATAAACCTTTTGATAGGCCTGAGGGTGACTACCCCTATGACTTGCTCAGTTGGGTGTTTCTGGTTCCTTACAGCAGTGTTTTTCAACCTTTTTTGGGCAAAGGCACACTTGTTTCATGAAAAAAATCACGAGGCACACCACCATTAGAAAATGTTAAAAAATTTAACTCTGTGCCTATATTGACTATATATACAGTAATTCTCTTGAATAGGAATCAAATAAACACAAAGAAAGTATTTTATAATTACTTTATTATGAAATATTAAGTAAACAAAATAGTGAAAAATTATAAAATTCTTGTCTTGTCTGCACCTACGGCACACCAGGCAACATCTAGTGTGCCGCGGAACAGCGGTTGAAAAACGCTGCCTTACAGCACTTCTCTTTTTCTACAGTCTCCCCTTTTGGTCATAAATCAATCTGAAGAATGCACTGGTGACCAGCCCTTCAGTCAGGTGATGAGGTTTCACAGGGGAGGAAGGCTCATCCCTAGGACTTCTCACCTTTGTCCTGTTGAAATTGTGGATCACTGGGGATGGGGCAATACTGGAACTGGGGTATGTGAGTTGAGGCCCGATTTCCCCAAGAAGGAGGGACAAGTAAATGCAAGGCAGTCGGGGTTTATGGCCTTTGTTTTGAATAAACACCCTGGATCATTTCTATCCTATGAACTATCATGTCTTAAGTTTTTCCATTAGTCTCATTTTTCTGTATTTTGCACCTAGTATAACATTTATATCAGCCATATAGTATTAAAGGTATCTTATACATGTCCAATAATCATAAGCAGTTGGACTATATAGAAAACCCCAAAGAATAAGTATAGCTATTATTATTAGTCGACAAGTCAAGAAAATCAAACAAATAGTTTCTGAGTTCAATAGCAATCCATAGGTATACAGGCCTGCCAGTGTCTTGGGGTAGCTGTCTACCTCTGGTGTCAGTGCCTTCTCATCCCTGAAGAGTCTTTGGGTCTGTGGTAGGGGGAAGGGAGGGTCAGAGACAGGAGTAGATGTCCATACGTGGTTAGGTTCCTGATAAGGTCCCTTCCAATGAGGTTGGAAGTGTCTTTTATTTGATGTCCTTTTCAATCAACAAAATATCTTGGTGGCAGTTAATGACCTTCAAAATCTTTGTGTCCTGGGAGCTCACCAAGCTCACCAATGTGTAGCTGGGAGCCGGTAGAGCTCAATTAGCCCATCCTGGTACCTAGCATGGGGTCGAACCTGCATGGTGGCCCTGGACAGGCTTCTTTGGAATCCTGCTGGCTATCCCAAATAAAAGTTGACATCCAAACCTGGAGAGAATTTTTATAAGAATTTATTTGAGCCAAACTGACAACATGCTGGGGAGCAAGGTCACAAATGCCTCCCTACACCTTTCTTTTTAACGATGTGATCCTGATGCTTCTTTTTAACAAACCAGCAGTTTCCTCCACTTGAATCCAGGTCGACTTTGTCACTGTCTTGACCAACAGAGTGTGGTTGAATTGATGCTATGGGACTCCGGAGGATAGGTGATACCATAAAAATGTCATGCATTTTGACCTGGCTCTTTCGAGACACTCACTCTAGGAAAACCCAACAGCCGTGCTGTGAGGAAGCTCAAACTAGTCCACTAGTCCACACTATGCATTAAACTTTTATCCAAGTTCCTTTGCATCCAGCCTGTGTCTCACCTTTATGTGAGGCATGACTTCTTTGTAGAGATGTAGGTGTAGTAACTATTTCCCCAATTATGTTTTATTTCTCCCAGAGTCATTCAATACTTTCAGACCATCTCCAGCTACATTTCTGCAAGTGGAAGTCAGTTGGAGACATAAGAAAGGAAAAGAATTTGGCCTGATCTGATCTCTATTGCTTGACAGCAGGAGAAATAGTAACTCTAAAAGTTAGCTTTTAAATCAAATTTTAATTCTATAAGCAATACAAGAGCATTTTAAAGCAATTCCAAAAAAAAAAAAAAATTGAAGTCCAATAGATCCAGCTAATGTTCCCCTTGAACCTGTATATCTCCCCTGTCTCTACCTCTGCTTCTCCAGTGTTAACTCATCAATTTGATATGATCTTTTCAGATCTTTTATGCATTGGATGTATATGTTCTTATAGAAAATACATAGTATGGTTAAACTATGTAGTGTAATTTTATGTGGTTTTTTTTTAAACACATAAGCTTAATGGTATTATAGAAATGTTCTGCAATGTTTCTTATTTATTAATTTTTAATTGTACACAGTAACTCCCTACCCTCTCTGGGACTGTTATTGCTCTCAGAGCAGTTTCTCCTATTTAGAGAATTAGAGTTTTAAATTTCTTCATATTTTATATGATGGAGTTTGCATTTCTGTTTTTTGTTCCTTTAGCTTTGGGGCCATTTATGGGTAGTTACAAGGAAATATCTGATATTTCCACTAAACTGAACATTTTTTATATATTTTCTATTGAGTGTGTTAAGGTTATATCCCATATATAGCATAATTTCTTCTATAACATAAAGAACATTTTTATCACAACGTATAGGTGGTCATTACTCACATAGTAAAGCTGTTTACTTGATTCCATTCCATTATATCCATCATCTTGCTAAATTTTGGATTAAGGGTTAACACTAAAAGGGGTCCAAGGATAGTGATAATCTTATGGAATGTATTATTACACAGTGTGTAATGCATCAAAGTTATTTTCCTGATTTTGAAAGGTATTTTATAGTTGTGTGGGAGAAAGCTATTGTTTGAATATATATATATATATATATATATATATATACATATATATATATACATATATATATATATATGTATGTATTTGGAGTATCATGCTCTCCATTTATTCTCAAATGGTTTAGGGAAAAAAAGTGTTCCATTGTACTGTTACTTGAAATTTTTAGTTAGGTTTGAGATTTTTCTTTTTTAAGTTTGTTGAAAAAATACTTGGGGATGCCTGCTGCTAAGGAAGTGAAAACTTAAACAGAAGGAATGAAAGTGTTTAGCCAAGAGGTTTTTTAATACATGTAGCTGTGACGTCGTCCAATTCAGAAAAGTGGAAACATCTGGTGAGGAGGCCATTAGCTAATTTTACCTCAGTCTATATGTACCAGTGTTTCCCAAACTTCTCTCATGATGAGAATCACCTGGTGGAGTTGTTAAAACACAGATTCCTGAATCCCAACTAAGAAGTGCTAAACTAGAATTTTTGAGAACATATAGGTAAAATTGCATACCTAACTTAGTGCTCTGTATATAACATCTGTCTTAGAGTCTTAGAGCACTAGTTAAGTATACAATTTTACCTATATGTTCCCAAAAATTCTAGTTTAGCACTTCTTAGTTGGGATTCAGGAATCTGTGTTTTAACAACTCCACCAGGTGATTCTCATCATGAGAGAAGTTTGGGAAACACTGGTCTATACCATGCCTGTGCGTGTTTTTAAATCTTTATTGTTGAAAGTATTGCATATGTCTCCCTTTTCCCCCCATTGACCTCTTCTAACCCGCCCCAGCCCCCCATTCAGGCCTTCCCTCTAAGGTTCGACGGTCTGTTCCATAAATTTATTTTGTTCATCAGTTTAATTTGTTCATTAGATTCCACTGTGGATGAAAAGGGGGCCACATGCTAGCCTGACAAGCTCAGGGAAGGTCTGCATGGCAGTCTTGATAACTCAACGACCTAAAGTAACACAAAGGATGGTCTGAAATTAAACTTGAACTAAAAGCAGTTATGCTGGGTAGTCACATCCTAGGTCAGTATCTTCCCTGACAAAGGTCAGTCTTTACCTTAACTGAGCTTATTGTCCTTTTGCATCTACAATAACATATCGTTGGAATGTCAAAGCAATTTTCCTTTTTCTGGACCCCTCAAAGCACAGGCACCGCTCTGCGGAGACCACAAAAACCCTCATTGTTATTGAGTTAATTGTTGACTGTTAACTATCCTGCACCCATCTAGGTAAAAGAAGTATGTGTCTATTATTTTATTTTTTATCCAATCCCAGAGGTTTCGCTACTTTACTTTCCCTCACCTCTCTAATCTATCACCAACGGATTTCATGTAGACCACATATGCCTCCTCTTTTGATTGTAATGTATAAAACAAGGTAAAAAACCACCATTCTCCAGAGCATTTTCCCCATACGTTGAGATTCTGCTTCCTAGCAATTGTCAACAGTTTGGCTCAAATACTAGTAAACCCACAAAAATTCTTTACAGGTTTGAATGTGTGGTTTTTTTTATGTTTACACCACATATGAGTGAGATCATGTGATACTGATCTTTCTATGACTGGCTTATTTCGCTTAGCATAATACTATTCTGTTGAAGTCAGCTAGCAATGGTTCGGGGACAGCCATGTAACAGATGTGTGCTCATCCCCAGAAATGTCTCTGATGAAGCTGTCGGCCCCAACAGGCATGGCTTCTCATCTCATTCTTTCATAAATGCCTTTTTCACTGACTTTTCTGAAAGTTTTAACCCCATAATCAGCTGCCAGTTTTGAGTATTGTATCAATTGAACTTCTAAAAAAAATTTTACAAATGCTTTTCCAGGGCAAGAGCTGGGCAAGTCACATTTTAACCCCTTCCAATCCTGTGATTCTGGATATAGAAATTAGGTAATGAGCAGAGAGTACGGGGATATTAATTCTGTTCAGCTGCTTCCCCTCCCCCCTCCACCTGGTCTGAGCCAGGATCTGGGAAGAGAAAATCACACTTAAACCGACTCAGCTTTCCGGGCAGTAGATTTAAAGGAAATCTTTAAATAGTAGCAGCTGTTGCTTTCTCAAGGAAGTTTCTGGGAATATGTTTACTTAGTTCAAGTAATATTTTTAGATTTTCTTTAAGAATACTCTATGAAGAAATATAAACTATTAGTCTCAAAAACCAGTTTAGGCACATATTCAGAATTTTATGTTATACACATTGAGAGACTAAATACACCAATGGACAATAGCCAGATCATATAAAAAATAGAACTTTGACCTACAGCCTGTCTCAGCCTGCCCAGAAAAATAATCCCTAATCTACAGTAAACATTCAAGAAGCAGTCTGTTGTAAGTCAGACTCGGAGGAGCCAAGTAGCTATCTCTAAGGGCGATTCAGGAAGCTAAAGCATAACTTCTGGAACAACCAGCCCCACATAGCCAGGACTTTGTAGCTGACATCTACCCTAACTTGCTTACAATTCAGGACCAACCAGAGAAAGCCAAGTGCGCTCCCCTGACCAGTCACATGGGATGTCTGCTTCCGGTTAATGTCTCCGGCTTCTCCTGCCCAGAAATGTCCATCAGGGCACACCGGAGAATCACTCTTGATTCTTTTTCCTCTTCTGCCCGCTTTGAGTGTCTGTCAAACTCAAATTGTTGTGACTCCCTACTCTGATTAAACAGCCTTTACTTTTCTAATTTGGGTAGTGTTCATTCATTTCCCAATATTTTAAAATATTTTTATACCTATTATCCCACTGGACCCTCACAAAACCCTGCAAGAAGGGTAGAGCAAGCATTCCACAATGATATTAAAGACACAAAACTTCGACAACGATTGAGAGAATCCAAGATGGCTGCTCGGGTAGGCACCTAGCCGCAGCCGCACGCAACAATTTCAATAAAATACAACTAAAATATAAAATGGACATTACCCAGAACTACAGGAAAGTCAACTGACTGGAAATTCTACAACGAGAAGCAAGGAGAAAACCAGAAGGAAGCGCGGAGGAGCTGTAAAAGCCCAAGGTACGGAGACACGCGGCGCACGCGTGGAGAGGACGGAGCCGGAGAGGAGGGAGGCCGAGTGCCTGGCTGGCGTTCCCTAGCGGGAAGGAGATAAACACTCGGACTGTGCTGGGCCCCCAACTGCTCTGAACCCCCGTTCTAGGCCAGACCCCGGGGACCCAGGCTCATCCAGAGGGAGCTGGGCTGTAAGGCGGTACTCGGGGAAGCAGCAAAAGGAGGTCCCAGAGGCGCGCACACAGCGCGCAGAGAAGGGCCGGCCGGCTGTGCCGTAGGACTGCCCTGGCGGGAAGGAGACAGGCTCCAGACTGCTCTGAACGCCACCTCCAACTCCACTTCCAACTGAACTGAACCCCAGTTTCGGGCCCATTGCGGGAGAGCTTACACTGTTTGGTAGCAGGCGAAAATCGAGGGCACCTTTCTCTCAGAGGCGCTTGCAACAAGTACTGAAGGACCCTGAGTCTCAGGAGTCGCATAGGGCGGGGCTGACGGAAGCCAAGGCTGTAGGCTCCACCCTGAAACTCCGCCCCCATCAGGAAAGCTGCCTGCGAAAATGCCTAAACCAAATAGATCACAAACGAAAGAAATGGAGGACAAAAAGCGACTGGATATAGAGTTCAAAACCACACTTATAGGGTTTTTCAAGAGACTCCTAGAAAAGGCCGATAAAATAAATGAGACCTATGAGGATATGAAAAGGGATCAACAAGAAATGCTAAGGGATCAACAAGAAATAAAGAATACATTGTCTGAAATAAAAAATATTCTACAGAGTCCTAAAAACAGAATAGAAGATCGCAAGAATCAAGTCAAAGATTTGGAACATAAAGAGCCAGAAGACACTCCTCTGCAGAAGCTAGAAGGCAAGAGAATCCAGAAAATTGAAGATAATGTAAGAAACCTCTGGGACAACTTCAAACGATCCAACATCAGAATCATGGGGGTCCCAGAAGATGAGAGAGAGCAAGATATCGAAAACATACTGAAAGAAATAGTGACAGAAAACTTCCCCCACCTGGGGAAAGAATTGGACTTACAAGTCCAGGAAGCACACAGAACTCCAAATAAGAGGAATCCAAAGAGGACCACACCAAGACAAATCATAATTAAGATTCCAAGAGCAAAGGACAAAGAGAGAATATTAAAAGCAGCAAGAGCTAAGCAGGTGGTTACCTATAAAGGAGCACCTATACGATTGTCAGCTGATTTCTCAACAGAAACCATGCAGGCCAGACGGGAATGGCAAGAAATATTCAAGGTGATGAATAGCAAGAACCTTCAGCCAAAAATACTCTACCCAGCAAAGCTATCACTCAGAATCGAAGGTCAGATAAAGAGCTTCACTAATAAAAAAAAGCTAAAGGAGTTCATCACCACCAAACCAGAATTATATGAATTGCTGAAGGGGGTTCTTTCAGAAGAGAAAGTAAATAAAGATAAAAATTATGAACAACAAATACGTAACTATCAACAAGTGAATCTAAAAACCAAGGAAATTAAAAAAAAAATCTGATGAACAATATTAACTGTTGAATATAATAGAATCAGAGGTATGGAAGGGGAGTGAACTGATGATTCTTGGGGAAAAGGGAAGAGGGGAATGTGGGAAGAGACTGAACATAAACTGTGCACCTATGGATGAGGACAATGGGGAGTGGGGAAAGGGCAGAGGGTGGGGTGGGAAGGGGGGGGAAAGGAACACTTGTAATAATATGAACAATAAAAATTTATTTAAAAAAAAAAAAAAAAAAAAAAAGACACAAAACTTCAAAGGACCTACCTAAAGTTGCTCAAGGGCAAGGTCAACACCAGAATTAGGTCATCTGGTTTTTCATCATGGGTTCTTTCCAAGGCACTCCTTGAAGAATATTAGCACTTACTATTGTAACTTTGCTTCTGAGGCCACACTGAAAGTCAAGATTCTTAAAGATAATTTAATAGGGTGGTTCTTTGGAAATTTTTATTTTTTACAGGGTCTCCATCACCAAAATTCCTTCCAACCAAAGATTTGGTTTGGTCTCCAACCAAAAATTCCACCCAGACACTGTGCCAGTAGAATAACCTAGTTTCCCCCATCTCTCTGAGTAAATGGAAACATGAGTCAAGACTACCCAGAAATACAGAGAAGGACGTTCCTAATAAAACTCCCTTTAGTGAGTCTTGCTCCGCTGTATTCCCACTGTTTACTGAGCTCTGGAGCTCACCAAGACACTTCTACAGTGCAGCCTGCTCTGGATGCTAACCTAGGAACCGTGAGCTGAAGGTCTTCCTCTCTCCAAAGAAAGCTCTCCTGTGAATTCAGTAGAGTGAACTTGCTGAATGCATACTTTTCATCAACAACATGTATAAACTGCCCTTCCAGCATTAAACTCAGTCTTATGGGTGAAAAAGTATAAATATTAATCAGATCAAGGCATCTTGACCTGTCTTGAGAATTCTTAGGGTTTCACTGATGGACTTATAGGGCTGTAGATGCCTAAATTGTAGGTGATATTTGATGTGAATGTACATTTTTCTGGGAAGAGGTTACATTATTTTTGTTAAAGACCATTTTTTTTTATAAAAGCAGAATCATGACTCTCATATAAAATGTAAAACAAACACATGTCAAAGATTCTAACCAATAGAATATTGAAGACTTTAAAAAATAATCTAAAGAAAAATTCAAAATACTACACATTTATAATAATAAAGGGATACTGAAAAGCATTTACAAATAGATGCAAAATTCAACAATATCTACAGAGCAATAATTTATTGCATACCACCTAACATAATTTGCATTTCTATGGATAGGAATTATCTACTATCAGTTTTTTATGTTATCAGTTTTCTAAAATTTCAGAGTTGTAAAATAGCTCAAAGCCAGTTAAAGGTAGAGATGACCTGGATTGATAAGCTAGATAGAACACCCACAAGTCCTGTTTTAATTTTTCCCCCCATTTCAAAGTTTTCCAAAATATTTTCCTAGAATCTCCCTTGTGACCACAATAATCTCAAAGTTTATTTCTAATCATAATATAAGGCTGGTCTCTCCTTTGGCTTGATTACTTATGTAAGTGGAGCCAGAGTGTTATTTTACCTTGACAAGAGGTTTGGTAATATGAATCAGATTAATAACTTTCCACAAAAAAAGCACCAGACCCTATAGTTTCACTAGTGAATTGTATCAAACTCTTGAGGAAACAATGCCATTTCTGCACAATGTCTTCCAGAAAATATAAGCAAAAGGAATATTCCTAACTTATTCTGTGAAACCAGGATCCCCTAATACCAAAACAAGGTAAAGACATTACACAAAATGAAAATCATCAGTCCGGTGTTTTTCATGAACATAGCTACAAAAATTCCCAACAAAATACTGGCAAATCAAATCCAACAATACATAAAAATAATTATATATCCAAGGGCAAATAGGACTTACTCCAGGTATGCCAGACTGGATCAACATTAAAAATTCAATTAATATAATGTCACATCAACAGGCTAAAGAAGAATAATCATATAATCAGTTCTATTAACACAGCAAAAATTCTATTGGTAAGTCTGATGTACATCCTCCATTGAAAGTTATTGGCTTAGAAGATGCTAGATACAAATTAAAGACTGTGGCCAATCAATATTTTAAATAATGATTGGAATTTGATTGATAAAAGTAGATTGTTGTTGCCTGACATCCCAGAACTCTAACAAAGGTGGGCAGCACTGTTTCAAAAGAGTTTTTCATTAGTGTCCCTGAGATTGAATACACCATGGAGAGTAAGGGCATTGACAAATCTTCAGGGACTTCCCGTGAAGCCAGCAATTTCTGAACAACTCTTCAGATTTGACAGTTTTTCCCATGAAACTTTACAATGCAACATGTCAAACTGAATTATTACTTTGAGCCCTTCTCTAAACAATCAGAGAATTGTTTTTCCACTTATTATTCCCTGTGATGTTTTTAGGGATAAAAGGTATCCTAAAAGTTTTATCTTACTCATTCCACATTTATGACCTGATTTGGGGAAGGCAAATGTCAAAGTTGTCAGACTTGTACACTTGGTTAAGATAGCATCTTGGGTGCCTGAGGTAACTTAGTTTCCTGTTTAATCAAAATGACAATAAAACATTTAAAATAAGCATAGACTATAATATTACTGTCTTTACAGCCTCAGTTTGTTCATCAGTAAGGAAACCCTTTTCCCCCCCCTTAAATAATTAAGAACATGAAATCAATACATAGTACTGAAAATGATTTCAATAAGACACAGAAACTCTGCTATCAAGGGATATTACACAGAAAGTGAAGAATGGCCCATTGTATTGTAGGCAAAGTCATTAAACAGTAAACCACGGAGACAAGCCCAACGAATTTATGAACCCTGCCAAGATTTTACTCAGTACATAGTTTTCTGTTTTTATGTGTTTTTCTGTTTTTATGTGTTTGTCTGTTTTTATGTGTGTGTTTTTTCAGATTCAGTTATTTCAAACCCAGACAAATACAGTTTGGTTTCCAATTTTTTATTTGTTTTGTTTTTTTCCTCCATTATACGCCTAACTAGTGGCCTGGTGCACGAAATTTGTGTGTGAGGGGGGGCGGTTCCCTCAGTCCAGCCTGCACCCTCTCCAATCGGGGACCCCTTGGGGGATGTCCAACTGCCAACAGTTGAACATCCCTCTCACCGCTGGCTCCTAACTGCTCTCCTGCCTGCCTGCCTGATCGTCCCTAACTGCCTCTGCCTGCCTGCCTGATTGCCCCTAAATGCCCTCCCCTGCCAGCCTGATATCACCCCCAACTGCCCTCCCCTGCTGACCTAATTTCACTCCCAACTTCCCTCCCTTTCTGGCCAATTTAGTTCTGATTGGTCAGTTTCTATGCCAGTCAGTGTCAAAAACTCCAACTCCTAGGCAGCCATTGGTTCCACACAGTTCACCCAGACTTGGTTCTAATTGGTCAGTTTCTATGACAGTCAGCATCTCTGGGCCTATTTCCAGGCCTGATCAGAGAGGCAGGGCTGATCAGCAGCCCCAGAGGAGGCCTGGAGATAAACAGAAGTGCAGCTACTAGGGAAGCCTGGAGATAGAGAGGCAGCAACTGATCAATAGCTGCCATGGAGGCTGTGGATCAGATCCTGCCTTTCTCTTTGGGTCTGTCTCTGGGCCTGATCTGCAGTGCCCTTGGGTCATCATAGCAACCTACCACTGACTGCAGTACTGACTTCCAATGTTCAGTCAAGACTTCAGTTGGTCATTACAGACCCTGAGTTTTTTATTTATTAGGATATTCTGAAACAGATGTCAGGGTTCCAGGAGGTCAAAATTGATTTTATAATAATCCTAAGATTTTATTTATGTTATGAGGAAGAAAATAAAACTCTCCTCTTCCCATTTTTGGTTCTCCAGCTGGAACCCTGTAAATTAGACTGACAAAATGAAGATTACCAAAAGAAAAACAAACAGAAGTTTGTTAACATATGCATCCTGCATACATGTGGGAGTACTCAGCAATGAGTAGCACAAAGGGGTGGTTAGAACAGAACTTACATAACATCTTAATTAAATAACAACACATTTTTAGAGAAGTGACAAGATAAAGGAAAAGGACTTTGAGCTTCCAGGGATGAAAAATTGTGGTGAAGCAAATATATGGGGAAACGAATGGTAGATGATGGCTAGTTTTAGCAAGATTTGTTATGTAGCTTACTCTGATGCCATCTCTGGGTTGTTAAGGATCAAGAGTTGTCTCTGTATTTCCTAGTAGAGAGAGGAGAAGGGACACCTTTACAAATATAAGGCTGTTTTTAGGCAAATGGGGGAGGGCAGTGTTTTTCTTGTAACTGCTTGTCAAGTGCTTTCAGCTCAAAATCATCCTTATGCCAAAGTAGCATTTTGGAGATGGCATATTCTACCACCCTTCAACATACAATGTGTTTATCATTGATGTCTTCAAATGAAACAATAAATGTGCATTTTTAAAATTTCCTCATTTCCATTTTTAACTTAGCAAATGTGGATATTTGTAACATGCATAAACAAAACTTGAGGTCCTTGTTAAGTCCCAAGAGTGTTAAAGGGTCCAGTGACCAAAACAATCTGAAATCACTGCTTGAGGGCAAAACTACCTTTTTCCTTGCAAAAAAATCAAAGGAACACACAGATGCATTTTTCCTGCTAGTGTGGCTTAATTACTCATATTTAATAATGAAAACTAAAGGGTTAGATTGATTATGAACTATCTGTCATACATGAGCACTTCAGCAGATTAGCAAAGCTTATCATATGACTTCCTACAAGCCACACACATACCTTTGTTGTTGTTGTTTATTTTTCTTTTAATATATTTTTATTAATTTCAGATAGGAAGGGAGAGGGAGAGAGAGAAACATCAATGATGAGAGAGAATCGTTGATCTGCTGCCTCCCACATGCCCCCTACTGGAGATTGAGCCCGCAACCCGGGCATGTGGCCTTGACCAGAATTGAACTCAGGACCCTTCAGTCCACAGGCTGATGCTGAGCCAAACCAGGTAGGGCCACACACATCCCTTTGTAGCAAAATAGAACACATTTGTTAATCTGAACCAAAGATATAGCCTTTCTAGCACAGAAAAATAAATCAGTGTGTAAATTATGCTTAATAGTTGAAGAATAGATTGAAGAAATAAAATGGAGTCACTAGAGTCAAGCTGCTAAATTACTAAAATCAAGTAGGTTGAGGCATGAGGAAACAATTCTATTTTTGTTTTAACTAGCTTTGAACTTAAACTTTTAAACTTCTCAGTCCTGTGTCAATGCCTGGATATATATCAAACCTCCAGATAACCCTCTGATTATTCCCTGAAGGATTAAGGAAATATTACTCACATATCCAAGAATGCTCACTTGACATCCATTATCCAGATGACAGGTCATCTAGAGATTACCATCTAGGACCAATTCTAGGCCAAGAATGCAGGCCCAGTTCTTCTCAAGAATGTACTAGCCAGTATAAGAACTCTTAACTTTTCTTTCTTTTTGGAACACTTCTGTGTTTTTGCCTACCTGTGGTTCTAGTTTACAAACTCTAAGACCCTTGAATAATCTTTATTATTTTTTTCTAGATAATACTCCAGACTCTTTCTGATTGTTCTATATGATTGATTTTTCAATATATCTTACTTCAAAAGCATCTAGGTTTCCAAAAATTATCCATTAAAATTTGAAATTATTACACAATCTTGCTATATAACCACCTTGGAAATTATTTGCAAGCTGACGATGTAAAATATAATTACTGTTAAAATAAAAACATCATCATAGGACTTCCGGCCAAGATGGCAGGATAGGTAAACACAGTGTTTGTCTCCTCCCACAACCACATCAAAATTGCAATTAAACCATCATTCAGATCTGCCTGAAATTGAGCTGAATGGAAATCCTACAACTACAAAATTAAAAAAGAAGCCACATGGAGATTAGTAGGAGGGGCAGAGGCGTGGAATAGGCTGATCCCACAATCACATATGTCGGATAAAAATCAGAAAGATATCTTTGCTTTGGAGGTCCCACTTGAGAAATGAAGGGTCCCAGCCCCACATCAGGCCCAGGGTTCCAGTTCCAGGAAGAGAAGTCCCCTGAACTTCTGGCTGTAAAAATCAACAATAATTGAAGTTGAGACTACTGGAATCCCAAGCTGTTCCTCTTAAAGAGCCCAAACGCAGACTTACTCAGACTCACTCCCTCTGAGCTCCAGTGCAGGAAGAGTAGCTTAAAAGGCACCAGGGCCCAAGCCAGTTTGGCTCAGTGGATGGACTGTCGGCCTGCAGACGACGTTCCAGGACACATGCCCAGCTGTGCAGGAGGCAGCCAATCAATGGTTCTCTATCATCACATATGTTTCTATCTCTCTCTCTCCCTCTCCCTTTCTCTTTTATATATATATATATATATATATATATATATATATATATATATATATATATATATATATATGGTTTTTGTATTTTTTAGGCACCAGAGACATCTGGGAAGGAACTGATTTTTTTGGCATCGGGACAAAAGCTGGAGGAGCAACATTCTCCAGACAACATGTTCCAGACAGACCTGCTGGCAGAAGCCACTGTACCTTTAATAAGTCCTTCCCCCGCAGAGATAGCAGACAGGTGCCATGTCTGAGATTTCCTCAATTTGGTTCACACTGTTTGCCCCACCCGCTGATTCCCTGAGACTCTGCCCCACCCACTTTCAGATCCACCCCAACTGTTTCCAGTGGTTTTACCATAGGAATGGCCTGTCTTGGCTCATGCTTCATATTTTCTTAAAATCTACCAAACGAGCAGCATTTGGCCTCAGCAAGCCCAATTAATTGGCCCCAGGCCAGGCACTAGCAACAGCCAGCCTTGGTTCACAGCTTGGCCTTACCTGGCACCTCCAAGCCCAAAGTAAGAAGCAGCCATCTACAGATTGCTTTGTAGCTTATTCTTGGAGGCCTGGGCGGGACCACAGGTGGTGACTGACTTTGACCTGCACCTTCCCAGAAGCCCCAGAGCCAGTGCACCCAGTGGACAGCTTCAGACCACATCGAAACACCCCCACCCAACCACCTCCATAAGCAACACACTCAAGGGCAGACTCAGCAGGTACCAGAGCCCTGCTGAAGTAAGTTCTGCTCTGTGTGGTAGGTCCCTGCACATCTGATCCTCCACAGTGGTTGGGAGTTGGTGATCAGTGGTCACAGCCAGTCCTTGCAGCTGATCAGCTGGGTAAATCCAGCCCATTGAAATGCCAACAGCAATAAAGACTCAACTACAACAGGAGGGTGTGCAGTCAATATTGTGGAGAGCACCTCTAGTGCCCAGCTTGGATGATCAGGGAGGCTGTGCCACTGGACCCTACAGGATACCCGCTACATTAGGCCACACTACCAAGCCTTGGAGATGGTGGCTGCTCTTCCTAATACATAGAAACAAATACAGGGAGGTGGCCAAAATGAGAAAACAAAGAAACATGGCCCAAATGAAACAGAACAAAACTCCAGAAAAAGAACTAAACAAAATGGAATAAGCAATCTATTAGATGCAGAGCTTAAAACATTGGTTATAAGGACGCTCAGGGAACTTAGTGAGGACCTTCACAGCATAAAGAAGACCGGTTATGCTCTGGCTGGTTTGTTCAGTGGATAGAGCATCAGCCTGAGGACTGAAGGGTCCTGCGTTTGATTCCAGTCAGGGGCACATGCCTGGGTTGCAGGCTCAATCCAAGGTGGGGGGCATGCAGGAGGCAGCCAATCAAGTATTCTTTCATCATTGATATTTCTATCTCTCTTTCCCTCTTCCTTCCTCTCAATAAAAATATATTAAAATCTATACAAATATTAAAAAGAAGAAGAAGAAGAAGAAGAAGAAGAAGAAGAAGAAGAAGAAGAAGAAGAAGAACCAGTTAGAAATGAAGGCTACACTAACTAAAATAAAAAAATAATTTACCTTGGACAAAAATCTTACACCTATGGATGAAGACAGTGGCGGGGGTAAGGGTGTGGGGTAGGGTTGGGAATCAGGTGGAGGGGAGTTGGGGCGGGGGGGGGGGAGAGGAACACCTGTAATAATCTGAACAATAAAGATTTTAAAAAATAAATAAATAAAAATAAAAAATAATAATTTACAGGAAATCAACAGTAGAGTAAGATGAAGCTGAGAATCAAATAAGCAATTTGGAATATAAGGAAGCAAAAAACAATCAGAACAGCAAAAAGAAAAATAAATTTGAAATAATGAGGATAGTGTAAGGAGCCTCTGGGAAAGCTTAAAGAGAATCAACATTCACATCATGGGAGTTCCAGAAGCAGAAAGAGAGAGAGAGCAAGAAATTGAAAACTTATTTGAAAAATGACAGAAAAATTTCCTAACTTAGTGAAGGAAACAGACATTCACATGCAGGAAGCTCAGAGAGTCCCAAACAAGAAGAACCCAAAGAGGCCCACACTAAGACACTTTATAATTCAAATACAAAAGGTTAAAGACAAACAGAAAATTTTAAAAGCAGCAAAAGAAAAGCAATTAGATATCAGGGAGCTCTATCAGTTGCTCTATGCCATGGGTCCCTGCACATCTGATATCTCAACAGAAAATTTGCCAGGCCAGAAGGGAGTGGCAAAAAATATTCAAAGTGATAAAAAGCAAGGACCTACAACCAAGATTACTATACCCTGCAAAGCTGTAACTTCAAATTGAAAGACAGATAAAGAGCTTCTCAGACAAGAAAAAGCTAAAGGAGTTTATCACTACCAAATCAGTATTTTGTGAAATGTTAAAGGGTCTTATTTAAGAAGAAGAAAAAATATGAACAACAAAATGGCAATAAATACATATCTATCAGCAATTGAATCTACAAACAAAATAAACAAGCAGAATAGAAACAGACTCATAGATAGAGAGATTTTTTGCTGATTGCCAGATTAGAAGAGGATTTAGGGGAGGGGTAGATGAAAAAGGGATTAAGAAGTACAAATTGGTTGTTACAAAATAGTCATGGGAGGCTGTAAAGTACAGTATAAAAAATGTAGTCAATAATATTCAAATAAGTAGGCATGGTGCTGGAGGGGTGTGGGATTTCTTGGGATGATAACATATTAAGTTATGTAATATCTGGTCACTGGAGTGTACAAAAATAAAATAAAGATCATCATAATAATGCTTCAATTTACTTAAACACAAACCTATATTTTTCATAATCTGAAATGTTATAGAGGCGCAACATTAGCATACTTGTCAGTAAGCCTGTCTTAGTTTAAGAAAAACAAACTCAAGTAGTTAAGCATTTTGCTTGATATCAATAAATCAGGAGCAGCTAGGGTTAGGGTTAGGGTTAGGATTAGGGTTAGGGTTGGGGTTAGAGCAGCTCTTTCATTAGTCTCAGTTGCCAAGGATTTGCTTAATTTTATACTTGGATTCTTAGCATTTCTAAGTTACATTTTACTTATTTTAATTTAATTTATTATTGACACTATTACAGATGTCCTTCATTTTCCCCCCCTTTACCCACCTCCACTCAGCTCCCAGCTCTTCTCTCCCTGGCCATCACCCCACTATTGTCTGTGTTCGAGATTTTTATATGAATAATATTTTTTAAATGGTACATTTAAGAATGCTTTAAATTTAATTAAGTTCAATGTCCTTATTTTCTCAAATATTCAATTTATGTAAGTGCTTTTTTATCTCTGTAAATCAAGTAGAGCTCCTTTTAAGAGACTTTATAATCTGATTTATTAATACCCTCCAGAGATAGAAAAACATTACTTGCTCCCTCCGAAATAAAGTCCTTTCTGAATGACAAGACAAATCATCTTAGAGACACAGAAAGAGCGGAGCTCACAGATTCAGACATGAGAAGCTACAAAGAATTCAAAACCCTATAGTCATCTAAGAAACGATTCATCACATTTCTAGTCATTTCTGACAATAAATTACTATCACATTTATAACCATAAAAACGCTGAAGTGAATTAATAAATATATGCAAAACTGGTCGTGAACAGCTTTCTGAAAGCCGGCTTCACTCCAAGTCCTTTATGAAACGGATGTGAGGGCCACAGCAGGTGCTATGGGGGAAGGGCTTCCTTGGTCTCTTCCACCTTAAATTAGATCCCCGAGTTCTCACAGCACCCTCCAGAGCATGGAGGTGGCCACCTGCCCCAAAATTCCTTCCGAGTGTCTTTTAGGGCCACTGAGGGTTTTGGTGGGAGAGCAGGTCTAATGGTCCAGCTTAGCGTCCTGAGGCAGCACAGGCCTCACCTGGGTTCTGCTCCTCAGGTGCGCTAAGCCTGGCTGTCTTCACAGTGCCTTCTCCTGAGCCTCACGCCTGTCTTAAAGGCCAGGGGAAAGGAGAGAAAAGTGAGGCTCAAAGACTCAGAAGCCAGACCTTTAGGTTCTAACAGTCAGTGGGGAGAAGAGGCAGGAGATGGGACCAAGGTGGTAACTCAGTTCCAGGGGCTGTGCCTTTGGCCATATGGAGTTGTTTCCCCAGAACCTGCGCTTCCAACTTGCACTTCTCCTAACCACCAGGTCTCCAAGCAGAGCCCAGAGATGCACTAGAAATCGGGACCCTGGTCAGAAAGGACAGTTATGCCTGCTGGACAGTGGCTACTTCAGAGGCTCAGCTTTCTCGCACCCTCTCTTACACAGCCAGGAAGCCATGGGTGGGTGAATCGGTGATATGCAGAGCTCTGCAGGCCTGTGTGACATCACAGCTAGTTATGCACCTCTTCTCCCAGATGAGAGGAGAGGTGGAGGAGGGAGGAACAGAGACGTGCCTCCTCCTTCCTCCCAAGCCCTTGGCAGGACGCAGCCTCGGGAGAACACACCTCTGAGGATGAGTCCTGGGCTCCCTGCACACTGGCAGGCTGTAAGAGGATTAGACCATAATTAAAGTACAATACTTTTTTTCTCTCCCAAATATTACTAGATATTTGGAATTGACAATTGGTATAGAATGGACTGGCTAGAAAGAATATAAAAGCAGGAATTCTAATTTAATTTTTAAGAAGGTGTATAAAAATGTATATCTTTTAAAATTTATTCATTCTTCTACCTTCAAGGCACAGCTTTAAAAAAAAAAAAAAAAAAAACAACTAGGGTAATAGCTTTATAGGGCTTTTTAAAGCCTAGAAGTAGAGGTTTTAAGAAGCAATTTTTATTCAAATGTTTTATAATCATCTACTTAATAGCTCTCTTTAAAATTTATATTCTGTATATTATTCCCAGTTAATGGCCTAAAAGTTAAACTTAGTTATGAATTTTCTATATTAAAAAAAAGTCTCAATTCATCAGAGGCAAGAAAAAAAAGGCTATATTTCTTCTCATGAGTCTATTTAAAAGACTGGCTTGTCATCCTAGCTAATTACCCATATATTCCTACTCATGAATTGTGATCCTGGCTAATTCATTCAACCAGGAAATATTATGGAGTTGCCTGCTGCATTATTATCTTCATTTTCTGGATAAAAAAGCGACCCTACCAGTGATCAATGGGACAGGGTGGAGATAACACTGGGTGAGGGGGAGTCATTTTAGATTAAGGAATTCATCCAGTCAATTTCCTTTATAAGGAGGCATAAGTAAATGTCAAAATAGTATGACTACAAGGAAGAGATTTCTACATTTATTTTCAATTTACAGGTATCTTTGGAGAGTAATTTAAATTATCAATTGATTCTCTTTTTACATTTTTTACTTGGTTGTATTTATTTATTTATTATTATTATTTTTTAATTCTTACCCGAGGATGTTTTTTTATTGATTTTAGAGAAAAAGGAAGGGAGAGGTAGAGAGAGAGACAGAGAAACATCAATGTGAGAAACAAAGATTGATCAGTTGCATAGTGCCCCAACCAGGAATGGAACACTCAACCTGGGTATGTGCCCTGACCAAGCATCAAACCCCCAACACTTTAGTGCACGGGATAATGCTCCAATGAACAGCCACACCCCCAGGGATGACTTGGTTTACACTTAATTCTTAAACATATGGGGGAAGGAGAGAAACAAATACAGGCAGACTGGAAGAGGCAGTTAGGGGCAATCAGACAGGCAGGCAGACTACTTTGAGGAATAAACAAAACCACTATAAGGAGGTTATCACTTTAATCTATAATTAAATGATTTTTTATGGGAAACAAAACAATTTATAAATGCAGCATGAATTTTAAAAGGCTATTCAAGCCACCATGCTAAACCTCATCCTATATAATAAAAGCCTAATATGCTAAGTGTTTGGTCATCCAGTCAGACGTTCAACCAACCAAAGCATAATCCAAATATATAAAAACCCTGCGTCCACCACATCTACAACGACCAGAGGCTCAGCCTAACTCCCAGGTTGCATGCGCAGCAGGCTCTGGTGGGTGAGGACTTGTGGCAGCGAAGATGGCGACAGGGGAGGTGAGGCTAGCACTTAGAATTACTCATAACTGCGCGCGCACACACACACAGACACACACAGCGCCCACCAGCTCACAGCCTTTTCTCCCTTTCTTTCCCTCCCTCTCACCTCGTTCTCAGAGCTGCTCTCAGAATGAGGAAACAAAACGGGCTGGGCCTGAAGAGGCCTGGATGGAAGGGAGGGTGGGCAGGGTGTGGAGTGGCCCCCACTGGCCCTGCCTTCTCCCAGCCAGGAAAGAGGGAGACAGGGAGGCAGGGAGGCAGGCAGGCCTGGAAGGCTGCTGAGAAAAACAAAGAGAGATAGAAATTTGGCTCAGTGGATAGGGCGTCGGCCTGCGGACTGAAAAGTCCCGGGTTCGGTTCCGGGCAAGGGCATGTGCCTTGGCTGCGAGCACATTCCCCAGTGGGGGGTGTGCAGGAGGCAGCTGATCGATGATTCTCTCTCATTGATGTTTCTAACTCTCTATCCCTCTCTCTTCCTCTCTGTGAAAAATCAATAAAATATATTAAAAAAAAAAAAAAAAAAAAAAGAAAGAAATTGGGCAAGATCAGGCTGGCAGGGGAGGGCAGTTGGGGGCAACCAGGCCGGCAGGGGAGGGCAATTGGGGGGGAGATCAGGCTGGCAGGGAGGGCAGTTAGGAGTGATCAGGCAGGCAGAGAGGTTAGGGGCAATCAGGCAGGCAGGCAGAGAGGTTAGGGGCAATCAGGCAGGCAGGCAGAGAGGTTAGGGGCAATCAGGCAGACTGGAAGAGGCAGTTAGGGGCAATCAGACAGGCAGGCAGGCAAGCAGTTAGGAGCCAGGGGTCCCAGGGGTCCGTCAGCTGGTAGTCAGACATCCCCCAAGGGGTCCCCAATTGGAGAAGGTTCAGGCTGGACTGAGGGAACCCTTCCCCCCCCCCCATGCACGAATTTGTGCACAAGGCCACTAATATGCTAATAATATCCTAAGGCCTCTCAACCACTTGCTATGACTTATACTGACCATCAGGGGGCAGACCCTCCAACCGGTATGTTAGCTTGCTGCTGGAGTCCAGTCAATCAGGATTGAGAGAGACAGGCCAGACAAACCCTGGAGCCTTCCCTCGGCCCCTCCCAGTTGGCCAACCTCCCCTATCCCTACCCAGCCCCGATCGTGCTCTGGTGGGGTCCCTCGGCCTGGCCTGCACCCTCTCACAATCCAGGCTGAGAAACCTCCTCCCCCTGAGTGCACAGATTTTATGCACTGGGCTCTAGTTGTTTTATAATGTGTCAATGAACTGATTAGGCTAATTGCTTAAATAGTTTTTATCTGCTCTTCACAAACATCAGAGCTAGTTTCTAGAAACAACACACTAATTTATCCTGAGAGTTGGAGTGCAGCCATGTTTTTATCAATATGAACAATAAGAAAATTTAATTTTTAAAAGCTAAAAAATCTTAGACAATTCTGTCTTCTTTAGAAGTTATGAAAGTATCACTTTATCTGAGGGCAAAGCAGCATGCAATTACTCTACCAGTAAACATCTGGTAGCAAACACCGAGAGGAATAGGTACCTCTTAGAATTTAATTAAGCCTGTGGAAAAATATATAGTTATAGAGGAAAAATCAAGGTCAGAATATAATTGCAATAAGCTTTTATTTTATTGATGCCTTTTCCACTCAAGGTTCTTTAATTTTCAGCATTATGTCAACCACAGAAAGAACTGAGGGAAAAAATAAAACATAATTGTACCACGATTTCTCATTAACTGTTGGACAAATGCCACGGCCTCCCTACTAAAAACAGAAGTGAGGAGGGTAATTTTCTTAGCAAGCAACTTAGTTTCTAAGAACAGATCCATTAATACAGACCACAAAAGACCCAACGTAAACCTGTCAATCCTTCAGGCAAATACCAAGAGATCCACACCTAGAGAAGCTAAAATGGCTCTGAGCCAGTGTAAGCATGAAAAGGAAATTGACAAGGTGAACTGATAGATTACACTAGTTTAGTGGTGGAACACAAAAGGACCAAAACAATAAAATATGTATATGGAAAACCTTTAAATTTCAATAATTATCAGCAAAAGTAGAAAAGGAACAAAATAATGAGAGCTGAATGGATCCACAGAGATAGATGATCTCAAAAGCAGTTTCTGTATTAGCTATAATTCACCTAGCTTCTGACTGAGCTGTACTCCCTCTTTGGGAGCGCATTGACCACCAGGGAGCAGCTCCTGTGTTGAGTGTCTGCCCCTAGCATGGCTCAGTGGTTGAGCCATCAACCTATGAACCAGGAGATCCCTATTCGATTCTGTCAGGACACATACCCAGGTTGTGGGCTCAACCCCTAGTGTGGGCGTGCAGGGAGGCAACCGATCTATGATTCTCTCTCATCATTGATGTTTCTCTCTCTCCTTCTCCCTTCCTCTCTAAAATCAATAAAAATATTATTTTTAAAAAGTTAAAATACAGCCCTAGCCAGTTTGGTTCGGTGGAAAGAGCATTGGCCTGCAGACTGAAGGGTCCCAGGTTCGATTCAGGTCAAGGGCACGTGCCTGGGTTGCAGGCTCAGTCCCCAGGAGGCAGCCAATCAATGATATTCTCTGATCATTGATATTTCTCTCTCTCTTTTTTTCTCCCTTCCTCTCTGAAATCAATAAAAATATATTTTAAAAAAATTAAAATACATAATGTATTCTACTCTCCCACGGAACTCCAGATTTTAAAAAAGCCTTCAACCTTCTCCTCTCTTCCTCCTCCTCCTCTTCCTTTTCTCCTTTCCCCCTTCACCCCCCAGGCTTGCCCTGTGCACTCCGTGCTCTCTCTCCCTAGCAGCCACGAGGGCCTAGCAGCCACGAAGACTCCAGGCAAGGGCTCCAATCATGGGTCCAGACACAGCGCCAGCCAAAGCGCAGTGGGAAACAGACCACGCCAGCCGGACGGGGACAGAGACTAAACTGAACTAAAGCCTTGGCGTGGCAGAGAATTCCTGGGGCTGGTGAAGACAAGGCTGGACATTCTCCACAGCGGGATGGATGAGGATGAGATCCCGGGAGCCTGGGGGCAGCCTTCCATTTCAACCCCAATCGATCTTACTGCCAGACTTCACCCTCCCAGGCGTGGCCCGGGAGATGCTCTTAGGTGACATCGCAGGGACCCCGTTTCCAGTGGCAGCAAAAACAATTGCAACTGCTCTTTGAAAATTATCTTTAATTGGGGAAACTGGTGATATAAGGGCAAACTGTTTAATGGCAGAAGGGTAACAGAATATGTCGCCCTAAAATAACCATTTAGGATTATTTTGAGCTGAAGGCGATCAGGGATCACAGAGAGAGGCAGAGCTCTCTGCCTATAAGCCTCCCTCTGTGAAGATGGCTCCCTCCCCGCTACCAAGACAGGGGAGCGCTCTGGGTGGTAGAAACGAAGAGCCCATACTGAGAATGCACATAAACACCCCCTCATCTCCCATTAGTTCCCCCGTGTATTTCTTAGTGGCTTCCCCCTCATGTATCATCCCTTGAGATCCAAACCCCCTTTTCTTTGTTAAAATTGTACATAAGTCCCCAAGTCTAACTACTTCTCTGAGTTTCACTTTTCTGTGAACTCCCTGCATGTAAATATTGATAAAAACGGCATACCTTTTCTCCTGCTACTCTACCTTTTTGATAGTTCAATTTGCCAGCCTCAGAACCCAAGAGGGCAGGCGAAAAGTTTTTCCTCCTTGACGTGTTGGCGACAAAGATGAGCTGGGGGCTAAGCTGCCACTCGCTCCGGAGGCTGTGATTGAGGTCCCAGCACACCTGAAGAAGCTGTGAAGGTGGAAATACTTACCCAGTCAGCCTCCTGGACTTCTGCTCAGAGTCTGGTCAAGCGAGAATGCTAACAGCCACTGCTTATCTTTTCCTTTCCAAATCTGGATTCAGAGAACACATTGTGATAATTAGTTCTTTGGCCCAACAGGGCGTAGCTCAGTGGTTGAGCGTTGACCTACGAACCAGGAGATTGCGGTTTGGTTCCCGGTCAAGGCACATGCCCAGGCCAATCAATGATTCTCTCTCATCATGGACGTTCCTATCTCTCTCTCCCTCTCTAAAATCAATTTAAAATTTTTTTTTTAAAATAATACTTTATTTGACATGATTCTTAAGAATTGAAGTACTCTTGTTATTGATTTTTCCCTCCTAGGGGTAGCCGTTATTTTCCTTTGTCTCTGTCCTTGGTGTTATTTGTCATAAAAAGGAGAATGATACGTAACAACATAGGCTTAGGTCCTATAAGCTGTTGTTCGAGGCAGCCTTACTGACCAGTGAGGTTATGGTCCTCACCAGACTGGCATTCATATGGATACATTTTTCTGTGAGCCACTAATAAAAACGATGATGGTATTCTCCTTTCATCCTGTTTTGTGTCCTGAGAGCTTGGCTTGGCTCTCCCAAGACAAGGGACACCAAGGAGGATCCTAACAAACAAAGCTTTTCTGAGTTTCCCTGAATTGACTACGCTTACCTCATACCCTTTGACCTTTCCGAGTCCCCACCACTGTCCACTCTTCATCAAACCTAGCGTTAAAATACATTGGTCCAACAGTTTCTTCAGATTTTCATCTCCTATGAAAGCCTTCTTTCACAGCCCAGTCAGGCCCCACTCTCTTCCCAGTCACAGATCCTAACTGTCTCCCACCCACAGGGCAGGGCCCAGCTCACTTACTGCTGTGATGTCACAGGTCCCCAAGCATTCCACAGTATCCTGGCAACGAAGGTGAGGGGAGCTGTGGGCCCGTCAGAAGGAAGCCTTCCTCCTTCAGCTGAGGGAACATGGCAGCGAATAGAGGAGCGACCCTCTTTGTCCTGCTGCTCTGCTGCTGGCAAGAAGCTGAGGTCCATCGGATTAACATATCTTCAGGTACATTCGCAGTGGGTGGTGGTGGCAGGTAGAAAATATGCTCCTTCCTCCCTGGGGCCTGAATCAGGCAGGTGGTGGCTTTTTGCCACAGGTCCCTTCCTTCCCATCTCCCCAGATTCACCACTTACTCCAGGGGAAACGGAGTAAGTTGAAGCCCTTTTTGAAATCTGGAACTCCATGGGAGAGTAGCATACATTATGTATGCTTTTATTAGGGGAATGTGAGTGTGTGTGTGTGTGTGTGTGTGTGTGTGTGTGATTTCAGAAAGGAAAGGAGAGGGAGAAAGAGAAAGAGAAACATCAATGATGAGAGAGAATCATTGACTGGCTGCCTCCCTGCACACCCCACACTGGGGATTGAGCCCACAACCTGGGTATGTGTCCTGACCGGAATTGAATGGGGATTTCCTGGTTTATAGGTTGAAGGCTCAACCGCTGAGCCATGCCAGGGGAAAGAGGGAGGCTGTATTTTAACTTTTTATTATGGGAATGTTCTAACTCACCCAAAGGTAGAGGAATAGTGTAAAGAATCCCCATCACTTGGTTTCATTTATATATGCTTTGCCATCTTATTTTTTTTTTTCTATACACACATATACACATTGGTTGTTCCTGGAAGTATTTTAGCACTGTCTAAGATGTCTTATCACTTTATGAAAATATTTTCTTGCTAAGATAAGGGCCTTCTTATTTGTATATATATCTACAATGTCATGAAACACTGACAAGGGTTACAAAAATCCTGTAAACAATTGAATATTGGCTAATACCCAACCCATTCAAAATCTCTCCCCTGTGGTCTCAGAATGCCCCTTTGCAGGTGGTTGGTTCTACTCACACCCAAGCAGCACCCATAGGCCTTTGGCTCTGGCTCTTTTATCCTGACCCTTTACATATTGAGAAATGGGATAGTGGACAGGGAGTCCACCTTGCCCACCAGTTTCCCGATGAGAACCCAGGCACAGGAGCTCCAAGCAGGGCTCTGCAAAAGAAACTCTTCTTAGAGGCCAGTGCAGATTCCATGAACATGGTTAAACTAGTAGGGTTGTATTTCTTCACTAGATCCAGTTTCTGAAAAGTCATGGAAATCAAAACCTCGGGATGATATACTTGGAGTATTTGGTAAGGAGCCTCTTCTTATCAAACATCTGGTTTGTGTTTGGATGGGCTTGGGGGATTTGTCAGTGGGTATTTTCCAGAAAACCTGGTGCAGATTGCATAAGGTGGATGTGATTTGGTTAGAGGCTAAAATCACATTCCCATGGCCCCACAGCTCATGGCCTTTAGTGTCTCCAGGAGACCTCCCTGCAGGGAGCAGACGGATTGCAAGAACTCCCACTGCTTTGCTCTAGTCAGCCACGTTCCTCTCCCCTGCCTGTCCCTACCTGCCCAAGTTCTCTCTTTTGGCTGAAGCACTGTGTGTGGTCACATCTGTAGAATCCCGCCCTTTACACACAGCTGGCCTGCTCAAGACAGAGGCCAGGGACCAGAGCTGGCTCATCTTTGACCTTTCAGCACCTGGACAGTTTCTGGTCTACAGTAGGTGCTCAATAAATGCTTGTGGTTCCCATCAACATCTACTCTTCTCCATGACCCAGAATCTAACGAGATGCCATGGTTTTTTTAGGAACTTAAAGTTGGTTCTCCTGTATAAAAGCTGTCCCTGAGAGTGGCCAAGGTCTTGTCAAGGTGGAAGCAGGTGTTGCCAGAGCAGCTGCACCAGCTAAGAAAGCGACTGGCTTCATGAGCAGGATCTGAATGGCAGTGGCTCAGCCGTGCAGGGGGTGTTGTGATCTTGTGTCATCAGCAGCTCAGTGACATGAGGCTGTATCCCTTTGGTCCCCCTGGCCATTGCTTGAGCTCGTGTCCCATGGTCACACATGGAGTCCACAGTTCCAAACATCACAGCCACTTCCAGGGCAGGAAAATGCAGGGGGGATACATACAGTCCAGACACCATTTCCCTTTTGTCTCCAGGAGACCGCCCTGCATGGAGCAGATGGATTGCAGGAACTCCCACTGCTTTCTTCACAGAGCCCATAGCCCACCCCTTCTGCGGGGTTCTCAAAGTACCCCACTGGGGTGCATGCATCCCCCCAGCCAGGTTCAGGTTCTGTGGTGGAGGAAGGAGAACGTGGCTGTTGAGTGGAAATGCTACAGAACCATGGAAGAGTATTACCCTGTGTATGTTTGTGACACCATTGCTTCCAGCGATATTTAGTTGTGCATCCCCTTTATTCGTGTATTCCCCATGAGTGGGAATGGGGGTGACCCGTGTCTGCTTTTCATGAAGCTGTGGAGTTCCCAAGATGTGGGACATTCATGCTAAACCAGGAAAATCAGGGCTGGTTGGTCACCCCCACCCCAGCCCAGCATGTGGACTGGCTGGTCAGGGTGCTATTGTGTTGCAGTAATGGGGTGCTGGTCAGTGTAACCATTGTATTACACAGATGAAGGGTGCTGGTCACCATGACCACTGTGTTGCAGAAATGAGGGGGGGAGGCTGTTTAGGGTGCCCTTTGTGTTGCTGATATAGGGGGACTCACAGCTGCCATTGTCCCAGACTATGTATTAGTGCTTATCCTGTATATACTGCTTTATCTTAACCTCATAAGAGCCTGGTGTAATACAGACTCCATTTTACAGAAGACAAAACCGAAAGTCAGAGAGGACCTTGTCAAGATCACATTCCCATGAATGTGGGAATGAGAGCAGAACCAGAATATGGGTCAAGTCTGTCCAACAGAAAGCCCTGCCTAGACTAAGTTATAATTTTCCTAGAAGAGGTCAGAAGGATATAAAGGGAAGAACATGTCACACTAAGTAGCAATTATTGTAGAAAAGACATTTGTGCAAACACAGGGGCAGCTTGTGGAAAGGCCCAGGATGGGGACAGAATGACAGCAGGGCAGGAAGGAAAATTATAACTATCTGAGCCCATGTTTCCAGCCTCATATCTTTGGGGGTCAATATTTATTACTCAGGGGATCTGAATGGTCTCAGGTTTATTAGTTAGGGAGGCCCTTCCACCTCAGACGAGTTTCTCAGAAAGCCAGCTCCTGGGTGGGCAGGAGGTAATCAACCAAGGATCTTGTGTGCATATATGCATGGCCCCTGGACACAGAAAATGAGGCAGTGAGGGCCTGGGACAAGGTCAAGGGGAGGGGGCATGGGCTGGAGGGAGTCAATGATGAGGGGGGGGAAAGGACATATGTAATGCAATATTTCAACAATAAAGAATTTTTTTAAAAAAAAAGAAAAGAAAAGGAAAGCCTACTCTTGCCCTGGCTGGGTAGTTCAGTTGTCCGGAGAGTTGTCCCATACACCAAAAGATTACAGGTTTGATTCCCAGACAGGTCACATACCTAGGTTGTGGGTCAATTCCTGGTTGGGGTGTGTAGAGGAGGCAACTGTTTCTCTCTCACATCAATGTTTCTCTCTAAAATAATCCTATATAATAAATAGGTAATATGCAAATTGACCATCACTCCAACACACAAGATGGCCGCCCACATGTGGACACAAGATGGCTGGCAGGGGAGGGCAGTTTGGGGTGACAAGGTTGGCAGGGGCAATTGGGCCAGCAGGGGAGCAGTTAGGGAGTGATCAGGGTGGCAGGCAGAAGCAGTTAGGGCAATCAGGCAGACAGGCAGGCGAGTGGTTGGAAGCCAGCAGTCCTGGATTGTGAGAGGGATGTCCGACTGCCCATTTAGGCCCAATCCCACCAGGCAATTGGACATCCCTTGAGGGGTCCCAAATTGGAGAGGGTGCAGGCTGGGCTGAGGGACAGCCCCATACATACGTACACGAATTTTGTGCACCAGGCCTCTAGTAATCAATAAACATACTCTCAGGTGAGCATTAAAAAAAAAAACCGACATAGTCAACTCCCCTATTCATGAAGTCACTGATTTCCTGTTTCCAGTCACAGATTTCGCAGAACTGCTGTGTGAGCAAAAAGGTGTGGGCTCTGCATCACTGGCTTTAACATATTCTTGTGTGCTTTTCCCAAGATGAAATTGTAGTCCAAGAGTTTCTGGATCCAGATAAATCAACATTGTTTGAAACACAAAGACCACAAAGAAAACAAAAGACCACGATGAAGAGTACAAAGAAAAAAGCAAGTATACATTTTTTTTAACTCTTAATTGCGTGTATTCCTAGCACTGTATAGTATTAAATGCACAATCCCATTCTGGACAGTTTTTCTCAGTGGTTAAAGCATAAACCCTCAGACCTAAGGGTTTGATTCCCCAGTCCTGGTCAGAGCTCCTGCAGGAGGCAGCCAATTGCTGTGTCTTTCTTCTCTCTCCCTCTCTCCCTCTCCCTCTCTCTCTTTTCCCTTTTTACTCGCTAAAAAAATATATAAAAAAAATAAATGGGAATAAAGCACAATCCCATCATTTTAGCATTCTTAAGGCCAGCTCTTTCTGGAGCAAAAGCAAATAGACATGTGAAAGAAGAGGCTGTCCCAAACCATGTCCATAAAACCTAGAGCAGCAGAAATAAGTTCACTTAATTTGGAGTGGTCTCTGGGGTGAATGGGCAAGCAAGGTATTGGGCTTTGGATGAAAATGGGGCTCCACCACTGCAGGAACAGGGGGCACAGGAAAATGGAACTTTCCATGAGCCAGCATGTGTGATGCTCACCTAAGCTTCACCCAGAGCAGGGCAGTGACCATGACCCCATTTGACGGGATCAGACTAAGGTCTGAAAAAGCACGTGCCCAAGGCCACACTGATGGTAGAGGATAAAAGCAAAGAACATACTTTCCCAAAAATACAGATTCATGTTGTTCAAAATGAACATAAATAATAAAGTAGCACACACACTGAGATCCAAGACAGAATATTTGGTTGACACCAGCTAGGGAGAAAGCCGGGCACCAGAAATCCACATGCAGTGCGTGAAAACGCATAAAGCAGCAGGGAAGTTCCACATTTTCTTGAAAGTTTGCATCCAGATATAAATAAATTCTAAGTCCTTGCACTAGTTCACCCAACGTCTGCTCAGATCCACACTGCTGGGTTCATGGCACTCAGATGATGCCTGACTCTCTGGTTACACATTAACTTTCCAACACACATTTCCAATAGAAACTCGATTAGCATTCCACCCTAATATTTTAAAATAAATTTTGGACCAAAATGTTCATGAAAGTATATATTTATGCTTTTCTCCATTTCCCTTCCCCCCCATGCTCTTCATCAAAAAAGCCCATATTAAAACCAATGATCAGACTGATACTGATAAGCACCATGACAAAACATTATCTTCCGGGAATGCAGACAGACTTTTCCTTAATGGTAAGTGCAACCTGGTAATTCCCTTGCCCAAGTTCAGAGGCTGGTGGGGAGCATAGAGGGGCCAGAAAGCTCCTTGCTAGAGGATGTAGAGAGGATGGAGGATGGAGGTCATGGCTGCTTCACCAGGTCAGACTGATTTCTTGTCTCCTTCAAGGGTTGAGGGACAGCCAGCGCCACCTCCCCCCACCCCCCCACCCCCCACCCCGCTCACGGATCTGACCCTGGAACCCATGGTCAGAGGAGCTGGTAGGAATGTTGTCCCGGCAGGCAGGTGATGTCAGAGGGCAAGGAAGGTGCTGTCGCTTTGCCCATCCCCTCCCAAACTTTCAGTTCAGTCACTGCTCCTCCCCTGGAGTGGGTCCAGAGTGTCCCCCAGGATGTCCCCAGGAGTGGGGACAAGTTTGCTGAAATGAAAAGCAGTGTGTCGAGGCTCCAGGACTAAGGAGCCAGCATCCCATGGGTGACAGATCTTGTCTTTACCCTAAAGACTAAACAGGAAAGGACACCTGTGCAGCTCTTAGGACACCCCTTTGAGACCCCACAGTGGACCCAGAGTGAGTCCAGATTGCAGCTCCCAAGCCTGATGGTAGAGCAGGCACAGAAAGGGGAGCTGACTCAAGTTCATACCCCCAGGCCCCACCAAGTGACTCCACTGGGAGGCCCAGGAATCTGCATGTCAGCCCATTCCTCCAAATAGCCTTCTCCAGGGAGCCAGCCTCTGGTGTTTGCAAGGACTGAACAAGAATAAGATCCTGGTTGAAATTAATATTTCTAACACCTCTGGATTTGTCTACTCAGGGACATCTGCAAATTGCCAGGTGGTTATAAATTAAATAGGGCTGGACATCTTTATGGCAGTGGGCCCACAATAGGAGAGGTGACAAGGTGGGTCTCTACTGAATTGCCTGCCCATGAGCTAGTCTCAAGAACACAACCTCTCTGCAGTGGACTCATTACATTCCCTGAAGCAGCAGGAGGAAATAAGGATGGACTGGAAATTCTGAGACAGGCTGAGAATGAGAGGCAAGGGGGAAGAGTCAGAATCAGGGGTAAGAGATGAAGGAGAAAAAAACTGACCAGGGCAAACCAGTCCACCAGGGTCTTCACAGGGACCATGAAATTTCCAAATCTGTCTTGTGTGCAGGACTGCTCAGCACGACTGTGTTTGTCACCCTTGATCCTCTGCTCAGTCCTGAGACTGGTCTGGGGGTCTCCACAGGGCCCTTCCTCCCTGAATGGCCCTCTCAGCTGTCACTAGATTTATCTGGGCCCCAAGGCAAATGCCACACTTTGCTGCAAAGGAACCTGTTTAATTGAATTGTTTTGCTCCTAACCACCAAGCCAAGACCAGCCACTTCAGGGACTGAGAGAAAATAGAGGTTAAGAGTTTCGGGAGGGATGGGCAAGGGCAGTGGTGGGGGTTGTGGGCAGGGCCAGTGAGCGAGCGGCACCAGGCTGGCCAAGGCGGGTGCCAGCAGTGGCCCCCTGATCACCCCACCAGTTGTCCTGCAGATTGGCCCTGATGGCCAGCCAGGCTTAGGGACCCTACCCGTGCACGATTTTCATGCACAGGGCCTCTAGTTCTTTATATTTGGCTGCTTAGTGATTCTTGTCATACCCTAATGGATATCTCATGATATGGGAATGGAAGATAAAGGAAAAAGAGAAACACGGATAGCCTGTTGTGTACTTGCTGATGAATATCGGAATATGTATGGACAAAGGAAATCCAACTGATGCTTCCAGCACCTTTCTGAACTGACTGGGGAGGAGAATTAAGGGCTTATGGTGGGTCACAGGAACTTGGGAGACAGTGCAAGGGAGAAGCTAAGAACGTAGGCTTGAAAAACAGATGGCCCGGTTAAAAGGAAAAATGTGAATTGGAATTAAACCATAATTGTCAATTTTTTATCATTGTGCTTAATTTTTCCCACAGAAGAGGAGAAGGAACTATTTTATCAAATTAAAAGCCTAAGAAGCCTGGGAAATATTATTGACAGTCTTCAAAGAGCTTTAGGTAAATGGAATCTGGGACCATCTTGGTGATAGGTAAATGTGGGCCTCCTCTCTCTCTCTCTCTCTCTCTCTCTCTCTCTCTCTCTCTCTCTCTCTCTCTCTCTCTCTTTTCCTTTCTGGTATGAAAAGAAGTAAAGTGTCTATTCAAAGGACATGTATGCTTATGAACAGCTCTCTGAAAAAGCAGGTGACTCAGTCCTGGGTAGACCAGCTGGGAGCCCCACAGTAGTTTCCTGGTGGTTGTCAATGCAAGGACACCTGGCCCATTCAACTCTAAATTTGAGGAGTCATGGGCCATGGGTGGGCTTCCACTCTCCCTTCTCAGCCAAACTCATTGAGGGGCCCCTTCACTCTCCCAGGAATAACTGTGATGCCTGCGGCCACATTGTGTGGTTGCCTGTCCCTTATGACCAGGCCCAGGAAGGTCCCCAAACCATCTGTCACACCTGCCTCTCAGTGAAGGTGGCCTCTCACTTGGGGCTGAGTCTCACATCAGTGGGGGTCCCTTACCTCGCACCCTTCCCCATTGCCTTTTCCAATATAACCTCAAATGCTGAAGTTGGCCCATGCATTTCCCCTGTGGCTTCTGCCCCTGGCTCCAGTCTTCTCACCAGAACTTTCCAGAATACCACTGAGCCTTTTCTCCAGGCTAATCCTCCTACTGCCCTCCCTGCTTCTCTGAGTTATACTTTATAGTCACACTGATGGTTCAATATCTCCAGCATTCTACACCCTATACATCTGTCCACACACTCTAAGACTGCATTGATTCTGGAAACACATCCCACCATTCATTTCAAGCTAATGTCAATGAAAACTTCTAAGGATTTGGTAAATGTGCTATTGCTAAGCCACATGCAGTTGGCTTTCTGTAGGTCCAAGTGCAAGGCCAGACATTTAAACTTGGGCTTCTTAATTCAACTTTTAATGTTTATTGAGCACCTACCATGCATCAGGAACTATCCTAAGTTCTCAGGATTCATTACCATAGACACAGATACCCCTGCCCTCATGGAGCTCACATCCTGAAGGGGCGTCAGACGTGTCTCTTAGTTCCATTCTGTTGGGAAATTTTTGGGTCCTGACTCTTCCTATAGGATGCTCCTCCACACTGCTGATCATCCTTGATGCGACAAGCCCACCATCTTGTCATTTAAATGTCAAAGAGGATAGGATCTCAGGCACCTTACTAGACACCTCTCAGTTGTACAAGTGGTCATCAGGCACAGCCCAGGAGCTGCTCTGAAGTAGGACTCTCCCCACCTCAGACTTTGCAGGGCCAGCGACAGTCCTGGGGCCACAA
Source organism: Pipistrellus hanaki (assembly GCF_964339955.1). Lineage (NCBI taxonomy): Eukaryota > Metazoa > Chordata > Mammalia > Chiroptera > Vespertilionidae > Pipistrellus > Pipistrellus hanaki. Next base: position 27,262,558 of record NC_140505.1, read on the forward strand.
AATCTCAGGCCCCATGGTCTGCACCCCATCCCCCAACAGGACCAGTCCAACACAATCAGAGGTCGAAAGGGAGATTAGTGGTGGCTCGACCTGCTGCAAATTTACCAACTGTACTGTCATCCAGCCAATTTCTGTTGTTTTTATGTTGATTTCAGGATAGACTTTGCCAAATTCCTAGTTCCCTGGTATTTGAGAGCTCTGGAATCAGAACAATAAACTCTCCTGTAACCCAAATGTCTAAAGACAGGGGCCTCTCCACTTAAAGACACTCCTGCAAGTCACCCAGGTCCTACATATTTGGAGGGCAGGCAATGGAAGTTCCTTGAGTGGCGGTGGAGTGTACAGGGCTTGGGTCTCCAACAATGCTTGGACTGGAAGGACCAAAAGTCCTTGTCCTCCCCCAAAATAATATCACAAGAATGGTTTCCCAGCAAACTGCCTCTGGGGGTAGAAGCCCACCAAAGCTGTGAGAAGGCTCCCATTGGGTTCTGAGGCAGAATGCACCGAAAATGAGATGTAAAACCAAACAGGTTAGCGGGGGCAAGTAGATTGCAGCCTGGCCTGCCAGATTCTCCTCTCTCTGCTCTATCCTACTCTCCTTCCTCTATTTGGCTTCATGCTCCCTCAAGAACCTGCCAGTTTGTTCTGTTTCCTATACCTCACTGCCAACCTCACCTAAACCCACACTTCCACTTTTTCCTCCATGCAAATAATGCCCGTGTGAGCCCTGGCTGCTTTGGGGTTTCTGTCTTGCATATTTAACATCCTCTGAGCATCTCCAGAATGATGTCTGCACCTTAAACCTGAAATGCCCCATATCCATCCCATTCCCCACCCAGGACTCTCTCTTCTTACATCTCCTTCCAGTCACCCAGCAACTCTGGGGAAACTGAAGAAGAGACTGCCACTCACTGAGCATCTCATCCACATGTACAACCAGAGGATCTGACTCAGTGCTGATGGGAGCTGGGTAGTAGTAGCTCAGAGTGCAAGATTTGGACTGACCTGGCTTCAAATCTCTCCCTGGCCGGAATGAGTTGTATGACTTTAGGGTAACCTTAGGCAAGCAACAGCTTCTTCATCTTCAAAGCAGGGTAGTCAGAGCATCTGCCTCATATGGGCAGAAAGGGTTAAATAACATTTGCTGAGAGCTTAGCATGGTGCCTGCATACATACTCACCCACCTGGACCTGTGGGGGAGGGGGAGCCAACCTGAAGTGACCAGAGGAAAGTGCTTGCTTGTGGTTCAGGGACAACAAAGGAGTAAATCTAAAGTTGCTCCTAGCCCCATACTCTTCAGTCTTGCAGCCCCATTGGTATTCACTAATATGAATGAACCATGAGGTGGTCTGAAATGCAGGCTTATAGGAACACTAGAATTTTTAAAGAGAAATCTCCTCTTTTCAAACAGTAAATACGTTCAAGCAAAGAAGAAAGGGCCATAGAAGTTTGTTCAATGGATCCATCCACCACAGGGTGAAAGAAAGCCTAAACTGAGAAACCAAGACTGTCTGAGGGACTGACCATTCACTCCTACTGTGTGGAATAAAAATAAAATAGAATTACTAATTATACAGAATAAAGAAGAATCATTTTATTCACGGAATGCCAAATAAAATGAACATATTGAAATATTAAGTTAAAGGGACCTGGTTGATGTAGCTCAATTTGTTGTTGGTTCGATTCCCAGTATGGGCACATGCCTGTGTTTCGGACTCAGTCCCCAGTGGGGGTGTGTAGGAGGTAGCCAATCAACGTTGTGCTCTCACATCAATGTCTTTCTCTCTCTCTCTCCCTCTTCCTTACTCTATAAAAATCAATAAAATATTTTTTAAAAATAGAGTTAAATATTTTTAAAATTTTCTTTTTAAAAAAAATAAAGACAATCTGATTGAGCCTGAATAATAAGAGAGTTCAAAGCTTGCTATTATCTAACACAGTGTTTCCCAAACTTCTCTCATGATGAGAATCACCTGGTGGAGTTGTTAAAATACAGATTCCTGAATCCCAACTAAGAAGTACTAAACTAGAATTTTGGGGAACATATAGGTAAAATTGTATACTTAACTACTAGTTGGGATTCAGGAATCTGTATTTTAACAACTCCACCAGGTGATTCTCATCATGAGAGAAGCTTGGGAAACACTGATCTAACAGAATGAGCTTTAAAGAAACATAACCTGTATAGTCAGGGTCCTTCAAAGAAACAGAACTAACAGTATGTATACATATAGAAATGTATTGTAAAAAATTGGCTCACGTGCCCTAGCCGGTTTGGCTCAGTGGATAGAGAGTCGGCCTGTGGACCAAAGGGTCCTGGGTTCGATTCTGGTCAAGGGCACATACCTTGGTTGCAGGCTCTTCCCTGGCACAGGCCCTGGTCATGGCTTGTACAAGATGCAGCCAATCGATGTGATTCTCTCTGTCTTTCCCTTTCTCTTACACTCTCTCTAAAATAAAAACAAAAACAAAAACAAACAAACAAACAAAAAAAAACAATGGAAAATTATCTCAGTTGAAGATTAACATAAAATAAAAAGAATTGGCTCACACAGTTATGGAGGCTGACAAGTCCCAAGATCTTCACTCAGCAAACCGGAGACTCAGGAAAGCCATTACTTCCTATAAGAGCCAAAGTTCCAGTTCGAATCTGGAACCAGGAAAAGACTAATGTCCCCAGATGAAAGTCATCTGCAAGGAGGAAGGTCAGTCTTTTCTACTGAGGCCTTCACCTGATCAGGTGACGTCCACCCACATCAGGGAGGGCAATCTGCATTTCTCAGTCTACTCATTACCATGTTGATCTCATCCAGAAACAACCTCATAGAAACACCTAGAAAATTGTTTGGCCAAATATCTGGGCATCCAGCGGTCAAGTTGACACATAAAATTAGCCATTACATCCTGTAAATAATTCTGTACATGGAAAGCCAGAGCCTATGAAGGCCTGATAGTTAGCCCCCCCCCCACCCCCCCCACCCCCCCCCCCCCGTGCCTCCCTCCTGCTGCAGCGCCTGCAAAGGCATGCTCACACACATCGAAAGCATGACTGCACTCACGGAGTAAATTTCCTTGCCCCGTGAAGGCTCAGAATATACACAGTCAGTTTCTGCAATGTGGAGATAAAACAGCATTCCAGGGAGTGTGTGTAACTGACTTGGATGGAAGGCCAGGGTTGACATTGCCCCTCAGGGTGACCAGGCTATTTTTAGTCAGTGTTCAACCTCGAGGGTGGTTACATATTTTGAATATTATCCCTGACTGAAACCAAGATCTCTACAGGGGAAAAGAAATGTTTTCCAATCCCTAGGATATGACCCAATTTCAGGTAATTTTCAAGGCATTGAAAATTCCTTGTGTACTAATGAAGCTTTTGCATCAGTATTTTAGCTGCAAAGGATCTGATCCACCAGCATTTTTTTTAGGTGGTGACAAAAACTTTTCCTTGAGCAAAGTTTCTCCCAAGTCTTCATACCCAAGCTGATTGTGGTTGCAGACATGCCCTACTTCTTGAAGTGACCAGGCTGAAAAGTGTTATTCAGGTTTAAATGTGGGGTTGCCCTATTTCTCCTGAAAGGCAGGTTTGGGGGAGTTCATGAATCTTGTCTTGGAAACAATGTAGAGAACTTCTTCTCCTTTTTTTTTTTCTTTTTTAAAAAATATATTTTATTGATATTTTACAGAGAGGAGGAAGGGAGAGAGATAGCTAGAAATGTCGATGGGAGAGAAACATCAACCAGCTGCCTCCTGCACACCCCCTACCGGGGATGTGTCTGCCACCCATGTACATGCCCTTGACCGGAATCAAACCTGGGACACTTCAGTCCACAGACCGACTCTCTACCACTGAGCCAAACCGGTTTCTGCTAAGTAGAGAACTTCTATTTCCTTTGTATTGTTTAGCAATGGCACAGTATTCTTTCTAAATGTCACTTTAAAAGGCAATTGGAGATTGGATTAAACTATACCATTTTATTTATAATTGCTGGCTTTATGCTTTTCTCAAAGATAGAAAAGCCTCATCCTGTCTTTCTCAGATGTCAGCGAATCACCTGTAAAATATAGGACTGGGGGCTTGAGTCGGAGAATGTTTGTGCCGGAATAGCCTTTTGAGGCCTTTGATCTAACCCTAGGTTCTAGGAACCAGGCAAAGAGAGGACATACAACTCACTAGTTACAAAATAAGTCAGTGGAGGAGCAAGAAGAATAAAACTCTGATTTCCAACCCTATCCTATTTCTATGACACCATTCTATAGTCCCTTTATCAATAGAGGAATATTTCAGTGTTGTATAACTATATTTTTATTTGTGTGTGTATGAAAACATATACAACAAATGTGACAGTCTCTGATGTGGCATTACCAGGGGTCACCACAGATTTGGGATGAAGATACCAGAGGAGGGCAGTGTCTTCCGGCTGCCCACAGGTGAGCATGCTGCCACCAGCAGCCCTGTGGACATCAGTGTCCAGGCGGGGCCATTGGTCCTAGAAACAGGACAGGGTCCTGGGGCCAATCACAGCAGCTGGCATGTACCCTGAGTGGTGTTCCTTTCTGACAACAAGGTCCTTGGAGGCCTTGACCACTGGAATTTAGCCTTCAAGAGAAAGACAACATCTAACAGCAAGACCTCATACCAGGAAAAGCTGGTAACTGAAATTTTTATAAACTGCTTGGTGGCAGGGTAAGTAACAAAGGTGCTTTGCAGAAGGCTTAATAACCTGCATCTTCACAATCTAAAAATCCTTTCATACCCACAGACTCATCCGACCCTGACAAGGGCCACTTAGCAGCAATTGGGTAATTTTTGTCTTCCGTTAGTGAATGAGGAGACTAAGCTAGAGAGGCTGAGAGATATTCCTTCCTAGTACTTACCCAGCCCTGAGAAATGGAGAAATGGGGAGAGGTTGGCATGATGAGAGGCGAAAGTAACTGGCTCCACACTCTGGGCCACCACTGAGAGGGCGCTGTGTCTCCCTCCCCCACTCTGGCTGCTTCCCCTCATGCTCCACAATCCTCTACAAAGACCACTCCCATGTTTGAAAGGACCAGGGGTGTGGGGTTGGATAAAAAGATGGGTTTGTCTCCCACACAGAGACCGTCTTGGGACCCGAGTGAGCTCCAGCCTCACCCCTCCGTAGCCTCTGTGTTCCTGGCTCACATGATCTGTCCTCCTGCATCTACTCAAGAATAGTTTTGACAACTTAGTTCCTCTTATTTCATCAGATGTTTGCGATTGTGTTATCCTTGGCAACAGGGATTCCTGTCAGGCTAAATGCTCGTTTCTGGAATGTACTTACGGCATGAATTCCACAGTGGGAATTTCAGGAAGGGTGAGGAACACGTGATCAATTTCAACTGCTCCAGGTCCCTGGGTCTGGTCCAACGAGTATGGTTAGCTGCCTCTGCTTGAGGCCCGTGGCTCTGTGTGGAGGGAAGTTGGCCTCAGGATGGTATTGTGGGGATTTCCTGGCCAACTCTGTGGAGGAAGGTCACCAACTCTGCTTAGAGGGACTGCTGAGCACACTTTAATAATAGTGATGACTCACGAGGGACTCCTCTCCGGTAATAACATTGGGAAATTAAGGAATAGGCTGAAACATTTGAAAGGACTTCCTGGTTGCCAAGTTACAGGTCAAGGGCTCAGGAGACCACACGTGGTGATCCTCAGCAGGACCCTCCTCAGGAGCAGCCCCGACCCTGGCTGCCTGTCTTCAGGATGGCAGGCACCAGACCAGCCTGCTGTTTCCTTCTTATTCTTCACACCTTTCCACCCTCCATCCCCAAGTATTCTACTCTTAGAGGCCTTGGGTAGGTCCTTCAGTGTGACCTGCCAGGATTGGGCCGAAACCGGCAGTCCCAAGAGATGTAGTAGTGTGCAAAGCGGCAGGTGGCCAGAGAGGAGCCCACGCCTGGGCCAGGCGCCACACCACTGCGGCTCATCCCGGCCCCCACTGCACCTGCCGCTCCACTGTGGTCTCCGCACGCCCATCCTAGGGCAATACCCATGACCGGGAGGTGGCTGTGGGCTTGTGCCCAGTCAGTCCCGATGCCAGTCCAATCTGGTCTGAATGGGGGAGAGGTGTAGAAAGGGAGTGTCTGTGGGAGAGGCTCACGCCACAGTAGCTGCTCTCGCTAGCTGTGAGCCTGGCGTCTGGTTTGCGGCACTTCTGCTGTGGGAGCATACTGACTACCAGGGGGCAATTCCTGCGATGAGCGTCTGCCCCTTGGTAGTTAGTGTGCAACATAGCAACTGGTCGAATGGTCACTTAGGCTTCTATATATGTATAGATTACGAGTATTCTGAGTGGAGCATAGGTCCTTTTGGTTTTAAGAACTTTTGTGCTTGTGAAATTATAAGAAATACATATATTGGCCTCTGTCCCCAGTTTCTGGCAGAGTTCCTAAAACCCGTGTCATTTCCAAAGTGATAAGATACTGGGAACATCTCTTATTCCAAATCTCCACACATTTGGTGACCAGAAGTGTTCTTTGTGAAGGTGAAGGAGACTCGGGGAAGAAACACACAGCAGGGGAGAACTGGGGTTTTGCCGACATAGGAAGGAAGGAAATTGAGTCGTTCCCCTCCCCCCCCCCATTGTAGTGCTAATCACTTTTTAAACAAGATATAAGACACAGGACAATCAGAAAGAATCTGCATGTTCTTCATTACCAAATGCCCTTTCTGCAAAGGTCAACTGATCTGTTTCAGCCTGCAACTTCATGTCAGTCAACAAATTTATACTGAGGGCTTAGTATGGATGGGGCACTGTCCTTGTGCAAGAGATACAGTGATAATGGAGAGAGAGACAGAGACAGAGAAGACAGAGAGTGAAAAACAGAGAGGGACAGAGGCACAGAGGGAGAAACAGAGACAGTGAGGGAGAGATGGAATCAGAGAGGAAGAGACAGAAAGACAGAGATAAGGAGAGATTGAGAGGAAGAGATGGAGAGGGAAAGAGACAGACAGTGTGAGAGTGGGAGAGATGGAGAGAAAGACAGAGACAGATGAAGAGAGAAATGGAGACAGAGAAAGATTGAGATGGAGTGAGACAGAGACAGAAATGAAACAAGAAAAAGAGAGAGAAAGAGACAGAGAGGCATCTATCCAATATTTTGTTTAAGAGAACACCAGATGTGAAGTGGAAAGCTTTTCAAGATTTTCAGAGCAAGCTCTCCAAACTGGCTGGCGGCTCCCTTGGAGAGCAGAGAGGCACTCTCTGATAGACAAGCACCTGTTTTCACATTTAGAGCCTCCAGAAGCAAACTTCTGGCATGTTTCCAATTAAGAGATCTAGTAATGTGGAGAGGCAGTCTCAGGGCACGCTTCTTCATTATCTAGATTTTTATTTATTTCTCTAGAGGCCCAGTGCAAAATTCATGCACTGGTAGGGTCTCTAGCGGCTGCGTACTCCCTCCCTTCCACTGGCCGGCCCCGCCCCCTGGTTGAACTCCTGGACAACCCTCAGTCCAGGGGAGAATTTGCATACTACACTTTTATTACATAGAATTGTTTTTTGTTTTTAAAATTTTATTTCACAACTTAGAGTAAAATTTACCTTTTGGGTTTTTAAGTTTTTTCCATTTGGGGGTGACAGGAAATTAAAATTCTAGACATTTGGAAACTGCTCTCAGAAGTGTCTGGAGGGAAACAAAGCTCCTGTTGTTACCAGGGTCGTGGCTTTTGAAAGGAGTCCAAGGAGTCGGGTACATTCAAAGGTGTCTGAGCAGGACAGTGAGGGAACCTCCCCAGCCTCTGGCATCTCTGGATTGAACCAGGACAGGAGGGTGTGTTCGTGTCCTGGTACTGCTACAACAACCACCACACAGAGGCAGCTTGAACAGGAATGTATTCTCACGCGGTCTGCAGGCCAGAAGTCCAATATGAAGGCGACCACAGGTTGGCTCCTCCTGAGGATGATGGAGATCCTGTTCCAGGCCTTCCATTTGTTAGCTTCTGCTGCATCACCTGATCTCCGACTTCATCATCCCAGGGTGTTCTCCCTGTGCGTGCAACTGTGCCCAATGTTCCGCTTTTATAAGGACGCCAGTCACATTACTACCATAGTTAGCTAATTATTGATGGGAAAGGAAGCAAAGGAAGAGTCAGACATTGCTGAGCATATTCAGCAAGGAAGCATATGCCTGTTTGCTTTACTAGGAAGTTTCAGCTTCACACCCCAAGGAAATTGCATCAGTGTCCCTCCAGGGGGATTAACCCCCCATTTATTCCCTCCTCAGGATTGGGGGTGGGGGGGTGGGGAGGTTGAAGCACAGGAAAGTCCAACCAGGAAAAGGGATTATTTGTCAGGGGGTGGATCCCAATGCAAGCTCATGAAAGCTTGTGAAGTTGATTGGTTATTTTGAAAAGGCTCCTGGTTATAATCCCGGGAGACAAAGAGCAAAGAACAAAGAGCTCGCTCTCTCTCCCTCTGTGACCCTCACTAGCCCTGTTTGTTCTCATTCTCTCCCACCTGGGAGCACTGCACCAAGCAGGTCTAGTGGCCACCGGGGGCCCGACTGCAAAGGCTCTCAAGGACTATGAAGCAGTAACTCTGGGCACTGGCTTTTATTTTGACCCTGCTGAAGGCATGGTTGGATGGAGGGAGAGGGGACAAGGGCAGCCTTCACAAACAAATCATCTTGCCATGCCCACATCACAATCTCCTGTGTGGATCCGGGAAATACTTTTCTCACGGTCCCATGGAAGAGCCTGATTTCCACCAACTTTGTGTTAAAGGCCTGCGCTACACTATGACCTCATCTTAACTAGTTACATGTGCAACAACCCCATTTCCAAATTAAGTCCCATTCTGAGATACTGGGGGCTAGGCCATCAACACATGAATTTTGAGGGAACACAGCTCAAGCCAAAATGGAGAGTGTGTACTGGGAATGGGGTAGAAAAAGAGTCTGGCTGAGGAAACCTTGATTTAAAGAACTGAGTGGACAGCCTTTCAGGGGCAGGAGGTGGCAATTGTAGGTAGATTTTATTGCCAGGGAAGCAATTTCCAAAGCAGGGTGTGAGTACTGCTAATGGTGAGAGATTTGGAAAGCATTTGAATAAATAGTGTATTTGTTTAAATGGGTAGGGAAGAAAATGTAACTAGCACCATAACTCATGGATGTTTTGTTAATGGAGAGGATGTGAATAAATTGGTAAATTTTAATAAGTAAACATATATTTTTTTAAAATATGAATAGCACAAATCCTACATAGATAAAAATATACATAGAGCCGAAACCAGTTTGGCTCAGTGGATAGAGCGTTGGCCTGCGAACTGAAAGGTCCCAGGTTCAATTCCAGTCAAGGGCATGTACCTTGGTGGCGGGCAAATCCCCAGTAAGGGGTGTGCAAGAGGCAGCTGATCGATGATTCTCTCTCATCGATGTTTCTAACTCTCTATCCTTCTCTCTTCCCCTCTGTAAAAAATCAATAAAATATATTTTTTTAAAAATCTTAATAGATGTGAAATTCACATGGAGGTGGTACCTGAATGACCAAAGTTTGGGAAATTGTGTTCCCCCAAAACTCATAGCAATATGATGCCATTTGGAGCTGGGCCTTTGGAGGTGATTAGGGTTAGATGAGGTCATGATGATGCCCCATGATGGAATTAGTTCCCTTCTAAGAGGCATGAAAGAGAGCTCTCCCTCTCCACCAAGAGAGGACACAGCAAGAAGGCAGCTATCTATGAATCAGGAAGAGGCTTCTTGCTAGAACCCAATTGTACTGGCACCCTAATCTCTGACTTCAGCCTATAGAACGGTGAGAAATACATCTGTTGTTTAAGCCAGCAGTCGCCAACTGGTGGTCCATGAGGTCCGAAAGGTTGGTGACCACTGGTTTGAGGAAATCATTGGAGCAGTGATCACCAACCGATGGTCCACGAACCACTGGTGGTCTGTGAGGTTGAAAGGTTGGCGATCACTGATTTAAGCTAACCAGTCTAAGGCACTTTGTCATGGCAGTCTGGACAGACCCAAATACTGTTCTTAGTCCAATTTTAAGCAGATTTGCCTTCTTAAAAGATGGGTCTGGCGGCATGGTGGGATGTGGATGGGATGAGAGGAAAGGCAGATTAGAGAACAGTAAGATTTTGGCCCCACTTTTGGGCCAAAGTGAAGGCATCATCAGAGTGGGATCTACACAGAATCGGTTGTAAGTCAGGTCTGGTTCTCCCTCAGGGCCCCACCCGTCCCCTCACCTGGCCCCACAGCAAAACCCCTCACTGACCCAACACTTTCAGGAATTAAAGACAGCTCCTTAGTTTGGGGTATAGCCTGGGACCCTGGCTTCCTGTTCAACCTCATCTCCCACCACACACTGTTCACTATGTCCCAAGCATAACAGTTCTCAGAAGAGGCCCGCTGGAGTACCAAGTCTATGCATACACATCTATGCATTTCTGACTGCGACATCCCTTCAACTGAGCCCTGCCCCACTTGACCAGTTCCTCACACAACACGATCCTTTTTTTGGAAAACCACAATGCCAATCCTAACACAGGTTTTTTTGATTTAGTTTTGATACATTGAATCTGGAGTCTTCCTATTTTCTTTCACGTATTTGAATCCCATCTTCAAGTATCCAAATTTGCTAGGTTAAAGAAAAAAATTATTATGTAAAGAAGAAACTTGTTCAATGGCATTTGTTAAGGCATGGTAGGTAGATTTTTAGTCAAGTGAGGTCATCACAATTGGTACAGAGACCACTGCAACGGATAAGACCCCATTATTGCTTGCTGTGGGGGAGATATCTGTTAGGGTCACTGAAGGAGGAATGCAAGAGGCCAAGTGTGGTAAGGGATTACAAATTTATTAGGTCATCTGGAACCTAGATGGGCTGATCCTCCAAATGGCACTAGCACCCAGGGATGGGGGAGTCAGAGATTTTATTTATTTATTTTTTATTTTTTAATATTTTTTATTGATTTTTTACAGAGAGGAAGGAAGAGGGATAGAGAGCTAGAAACATCGATGGGAGAGAAACATCGACCAGCTGCCTCCTGCAAAGCCCCCCCAGGGGATGTGCCCGCAACCAAGGCACATGCCCTTGACCGGAATCGAACCCGGGACCCTCCAGTCCGCAGGCTGACACTCTATCCACTGAGCCAAACCGGTTCCGGCGGGAGTCAGAGATTTTAAAGGACTCAGGCTTTTTCTGGGTATAGAATTCTCAGGGCGGGTTCAGATCCTGGGAAGTTCCGGAGGGGAAGGATAATGGTCTTAGCAAGTGGAATGTGGTCTAATGAAAGGGAATGTTGGTTGTGAAGTGGTCTAAAGCTCAGTTCCCAGGGGAGTGGGTATCTATTCAATTATTTGATCAGACCTAACAATACCAAACTCAATTTTCAAGACACCATGAACAAGTTGGAATGGATAGCCACAGCACAAGGTGGGTGGGTATCCATGGATGGAAAATGGTTAAGTGGAAACATTAACAGCAAAGATTCTGGCTAAACCAACCTGACAGGATTCTTGCTGAAGGCAGGCCAGTGTGAGCAAATATCACCTGAGGGTTGCAGGTGATGAGAAACTAGATTAGACATCAAGGGTGATCATAAATGGCGTAAAGGGAATTCTAGTTAAACCAATTTAGTATTGTTACTAAAATTGGATAATACAGAAACAAACTCACAAGTCCATAATTCAAGGCCTAGCTTAAATTCAGGGGGGCCAGAATAGTTTAGTCAAGGAGAGAATCTTTATCATTAATTTATGGTTGCTTTGTCAAGTAAAATCAAAGGATGTGAGTTATGAATCTACTTTTTTTTTTCTTCATTTTTCCTAGAACTTTTTAGAAATAAGAGTCCTAAAGAGAATCAGAAATTGATAAAATTTGTGAATTGGGCAAAACTTAGGATCAACTAGTTGGAACATTAGCATTTGGGAGTACTCAATAGACACCCTTATAATTCTCATATCCACATATATATATTTTAGGAATTCACCATATACAGGGTGTCCTAAAAAATGTATACATACTTTAACACCTGATAGCTCAATTTTGAAAATGAAGTGTATTTTAATGAACACTCTTAAATATTGAATGGGTGTGTATACATTTTGGGGGGACACCCTATATATGTTATTCTATTTCTCTAAAATTACCTAAATGTGTATATGTATATAGTCCAAGAAACCCTAAAAAAACAGGAAGTCATATTAATTGAGGAAGGATGCACTCTAAGAATCCTATCACTATAACTTGTTTTCCTCTTCATGAAAAATACATTCTAAGGTTAAAAAAATTTAACAATGGGTTAGAAACTAGGTCTGGATATATTCTGATCTCTGTCATAGGCATGCAGGAACTTTGTCCTTGGGCAAGTTCCTTAGCTTATCTGTGTCTCAGTTTCATCATTTGTAGAATGTCTGTAAGAAAGGGCAATCCCTCCCTCTCTTTATCATGCATAAGGCATGCTTTTGTCCTTTTGCAAAATGGGATGTCTCTCTCCTAGGAAGTTCAAGAAAGTATTTCAGGCCCAGTAAGGGGCAACCAGGTCAGTGGAAGGGAGGGGGCAATTAGGGGTGACCAGGCCACAGCAGGGGGGGGACAGTTAGGGACGACCAGGTCAGCAGGCAGATGTGCAGTTAGAAGCCAGCAGTCCCGGATTGTGAGAGGGATGTCCAACTGCCAGTTTAGGCCCGATCCCCCTAAATTGGCAGTCGACATCCCCTGAGGGATCCCAGATTGGAGAGGGTGCAGGCTGGGCTGAGGGGGACCCCCTTCTCTCCCCCCCCCCCCCCCCCCCCCCGCAGCATGAATTTCATTGTACCAGGCCTCTAGATTATAAATTCCTTGACACCAGACAGATTCTAAATCTCATTCATATTTCCCATTTTTTAGTAGTTGCTGAGTTGAAATACTTGCAACTTTTTCTCACTTTATCTAGAGCATTTCCCATTGTGTTTCATTCATTCATTGTTGTATAGATAGCTGTCATTCCTTTTGCTAGGCACTGTTTCTAATTTATTGTTTTATTAACTAACGCTGCAATGTACTATACTATGCATCAATATATTCCCAAATATGTGGTAACCTACTTATAGTTTACTATTATTAAAATTCTGTAAAAGAAAAAAAGGAAAGCAATATACACAAGGAAAACAAATATGTACAAAACAAACTATATGGTTAGAAAAGGACTGTTATGTAAATATTCATAAACGTTAATAATGGCCCTAACCGGTTTGGATGGAGCTTCCGCCTGCAGACTGAAGAGTCCCAGGTTTGATACCGGTCAAGGGCATGTACCTTGGTTGCAGACACATCTCCAGGGGGGGGTGTGCAGGAGGCAGCTGATCCATGTTTCTCTCTCATTGATGTTTCAAACTCTTTATTCCTCTCCCTTCCTCTCTGAATAAAAATCAATAAAATACAGCACTAACTGATTTGGCTCAGTAGATAGAGTGTTGGCCTGCAGACCTATGGGTCCCAGGTTCGATTCTGGTTAAGGGCATGTAGCTTGGTTTCGGGCACATCCCTAGTGGAGGGTGTGCAGGAGGCAGCTGATCTATGTTTCTCTTTCACCAAAGTGTCTATCTCTCTCTTTTCCTGTCTGTAAAAAAATCAATAATATATATATATATATATTTTTTTTTAAAATCAATAAAATACTTATTTTTAAAAAACGTTAATAATGGTTATCCCCCAATAGTGAAATTATTGATAATTTTCACGTTTTACTCATGGTCGGAAAAAAACCTACTTAAAAAACAAAAAAACAATGGTTCTCAGGCACTGAAAAATAATGTAGTATTTCTTTGCATGCAGCAGTATTTTTCTCCTTATTTTTGCTGTCTGTTCTCGAAAAAAACGACCAGCGGGCGCTCCAATTAGGGCAGAAAGCGCGGGAACTTGACCTCCGCTCCAGACCTGGGCCTCAGATCTTAGTGGTCTCCCCCAAAGGAGTAACTGGGGAACTACGGGCACGCGGGCTGAAACCTCCCAGGGACCCTGAATCCCGCTTCCGGAGAGTCGCAAAACCCCAAACCTGAGCCTCCCGGGGCTTTTTATTATTTCTTCTTCTTATTATTATTATTTTCCTGGCGCTTTTTATTAAGTGCGGCGGGCGTCTGCCCGGAGGCCCCGCGGCTGGGCCGCCCCCCGCGGGACGATCCGGACTCCTGCCGGGCCTGGCGTCTGGGGCCTGCGAAGGGGGCGCGGCCCAGAGCCCGAGGGACCAGCCGGACCAGGGGGCAGCCTTGGCACCGCTCCTCTGCCAACCACAGGCCCCAACACCCCTCTACGTCCCCCTCCTACTCCCCCCATCCGCGCTCCAGGCGTCGTTTCCCCCTTCCCCGCCCCCCGCAGCCCTAGGCCTCAGCCCGGCCGCGCCAGGCCCCGCCCCCTCCCGGCCCCTCCATCGCCGGCGGCTCCACCCCGGCTGCCTCCGAACGGCCTTCCTTCTCGGCCCCTCCCCAGATCCCGACCGCGCTCAGCCCGCCGCCCCAGGCGTCTGCTCCATCTCCGGCCCCGCCGGGCTCCTCCCCGCGGCTCCGGCCTCCTTCCAGACTCAGCGTTTCCCGGCGCCGGCCCGGCCCGGCCTCCGAGGCCCCGCCCCCGTGCGCGCGGCGCTGGGCAGCCGGCGGGACGCGGCGGCGGCGCTACACTCGCTCCATTGTGCTCGGGCGGCGGCGGCGGCGGCCTCGCAGGTCCTCCCCGGTGCGTCCTCTCGGCCCGCCCGCGCCCACTCTTCGGTGACTGGCCATGTCGGCGGCGGGAGCGTGCCCGGGCGTGGAAGCGGGCTTCTCTAGTGAGGAGCTGCTGTCGCTCCGCTTCCCGCTGCACCGCGCCTGCCGCGACGGAGACCTGGCCGCGCTCTGCTCGCTGCTGCAGCAGGCGCCGCGCGCCCACCTGGTCGCCGAGGACTCCTTCTACGGCTGGACGCCGGTGCACTGGGCCGCGCACTTCGGCAAGGTGGGCGCGGGCGCTTTAAGGCGCCATTTTCCGCAGCTTTCCTAGTGGGGTCGGGGAAGATGGGGGCTGAGCGCTGGGGGCGCGAGGCGTGCCGGGAGCTCGGGGAGGGGCGTGTCGGCTGCCGCCACGATGCCCCTAGGGACGCGGGCGGAAGAGGAACCGGAGGCGCCCCGAGGGCCTGGGGCGCTGGGGCGGCCGCGCTAAGTTTCAAACGCGGGCGACCTCCCGGAGGCGCCGGCTTCCCGGAGGCGCCGCCCCTGGCCGGGAGGATGCGTGCCTGCCCCCGGGTCGCCGGTGTCGGAGGCCGGAGCCTCTCGCCGCTGGCCCTGTGGGGTGATGGTGAGGGACGAGGCCCTGGAGGGAATCTCTCCGGGGAAACCCGCGGGGCGGCCGGGGCCCGAGCGCTGCGTGCTGTGTGCCCTGGAGGTCTCCCCGCTCCCGCTCTGACCCAGGGGAGAACTGCAGGCGCCGGCCGCAAAGCCGCGCGGAACTCGGAGGCGGATCGGCGGGCCGGGTTCCCCTTCCTCCACGCCGAGGGGCGCCCGCGTTTGTCGGAACCCCTGCCCGGCGCTACTTGGGGCTCCCCCTCCCGTCTCCCATGGCCCACGGCTGGGGTCTGCGCCCCGTCCCGCTGGGACCGGCGTGGACACGAGTGACCTGGGGACCTCTCCGTTAGCTGGAGGCTGTGTTCCAGACGGTCTCGGTAGTGGGAGAACCTGATTGAGGTGTAAAGGCTCCAGGCCGTTGTGTAAGATAAGTTGGTGAGACTTGTCACACATGGGTTTTTTCGGGGATTTCTTGTAGAATGTTGTCCATATGCTTCGGAGCCTCTTAGCTTGCCCCGGGTTAAATAAAATCAACGGTGGTGGTTCTACCTTCCGTGTAAATTACCGTAAAGGTGTTCAATTAGGCAAAATTATCTCCCTGTGATAACTTGAAAGTTTTTTAAGAGTAGGTAACTGTTTCCCCTTCTGTGCAGTAAATGGGTTTGTGTGATCAGAGAAGAAGTAAAGGGACTTGTTCGGTGCATTTCAAAAGTAACTGATTAAGCCCTGGCGGGTTTGCTCTGAGGGTTGAGCGTCAGCTCACGGACTGAAGGCTCGCGGGTTCGATTCCCGGTCAAGGGCAAGTAACTGGGTTGCAGGTACCCCCAACCTGGGAGGGGCACATGCGGGGGGCAATCTATCAATGATGTGTCTCTGTCACATCGATGTTTCTCTCTCCCCCTCCTCCCTTCCTTCCACTCTCTCCAGAAATCAATGAAAAAATACATCTGTTGAGGATTTTTTTTTTTTTTTTAAAAGGTAGCATTAAGATTTCTATGTCAAAATTCAGGGGCATTTTAAAATGTTCCCCTCTGAAATTATGAGGTTAGGTTGAAACAAAGTTTTTGCAAAAATAGATGCAGGGTAATGCGAAATGTTACTTTAAGACATGAGCATCTTTGTATTATTACCAGCAGGTGAAATGGCTTTACTTCGCTCTTCTTGGTGCTGTATGCACGAATACACTTGAATCTTTCGGGAAGCCGTTTCTGATTCCACTCATAAAACGGAAAAGTCATGTTTATTTTAGTGAAAGAAATGAAAGGGAATTATGATTAGTGGGGATGAGGCAAGTCACTTAATCAACCATAAGATCCCATGGCGCCAGTCTCTAACGTGGTGTTACTATAGCACCAGTTGCTGACAATGAGTGCCCGTGGGAAATCAGTTTCTTAAAAATAATAGCGCCCTCTTTCCTTTCCTTCCTTCTCTCTTCGATGTAGATTTCCCAAGGCAGTCGTAATCTGAGGCATTATCTCCCTCCTGAGAGCATCTTGCTCTGGTTTGTTTTTACATTAAACTCCCAAAGCATTGGTTCTCAACATTTTTTATCCCTCTGCGTTTTGGGGAAAGGTACCCTTGTAACAGGCAAGGACAGCTTTTTTGAAAAGGCTTCCCTATCAATGCCTATCCTCCCTACCCTGGTAGAAAGTGACCCAGTATTGTATGACAAGCCTGTACATTCTGTAGAACGCTTAACTCTCATTAAAATTGGTCATTTAGAATAGTTACCAACCCAAGGGTGCCTTCCGGTATCTCTAGGGATTACCAATGGCCGTAACTGCTTTAACATGCTTAAAATGATAAATTTCTTGTCGTGTGTATTTTATGATAATAAAGCTGACTTTTTGAAAGTCTTCACTTTTGTAGGTTAACCTTAGAGGCCAAATATTGTAAATAGAGGCAATTACTCTAGTGTTTTCAGCCGTCTTTAATCATTATGAATGTATAGTGTGCAATACAGAAGGGCCGTAGAAAGCATTAGTCAGTCAGTCTTTGAGAAAAAGCTGTTAAGACAGAAATTAGACCAGGATTCAGTGCCATAGGTTCCCAGTCCAGTCCCCCCTAAACATTTCCCGCCCCTTGAAAACAGCTTCCATTCTTTTATATGCATTTAAGCCTACACTGTTCTTGGCTTGTGCAAGAGCCAATCTAGTATAATTATAAACTACTGGCGGCCCAGTGCACAAAATTCGTGCACGGGTAGGGTCCCTAGAGGCTGCTGGCTGCCAACAGGGGCCTCCCTTCCTTCCGTTTCTGGTGGTCAGTGTTCCTGGTGGTCAGTGCACGTCGAACTCCAGAGGAGGCACTTTGCATATTGTGTGTGTATATATATATATATATATATATATATATATATATATATATAGCCAACTTTCAAACTTGTGTTCCTAGAAATGTGCCAATTGTGCACGAGTTTCCTAACCTTTTATGAGACTCACTTGTTCCCAGAGCACTTAATATTTAAAATTCCTAATTATATCTTGCTTTTTACAAGCTGTCTTATTGAACAGTATTTTTCCAGGGTTCCAAACCCAGTTTCCTAAATTGAACTAATAGGTACAGTTTTAAGTCCAGGGAGCTCTCAATTGATATTAAGATTAACTACTTTTGGAATACCAAGTAATTTTTAATATTTTTATATTATTTTATATATTTTTTATATTTTATTGATTTTTTACAGAGAGGAAGGGAGAGGGGTAGAGAGTTAGAAACATCGATGAGAGGGAAACATAGATCAGCTGCCTCCTGCAACACTCCCTACTGGGGATGTGCCCACAACCAAGGTACATGCCCTTGACCAAGAATCAAACCTGGGATCATTCAGTCCGCAGGCTAACACTCTATCCACTGAGCCAAAGCAGTTAGGGCATCCAAGTAATTTTTTATCCTTGTTTCATTTTTGTTGGATTTAACAGCTGTTCATTTTATCACTAGTATTGGCACTTTTTACTCAGTACATTAATAAAGGCAATATGTAACAATATACCCAAATTGTCTCTTTATCAGCAACCACTCCCAGCCTCAAGTTCCTTGAAGACAGAGAGCATGTTTTAAATCAGTGTACTTTCAACTCACAAAAATGTTGATTTTGGTCATCTGTCCTTTGCAAAGAAAGGCTTACATTGCTGAAAGAGGATAAGAGACTTGGGGTGAAATGGGAACGTAGCTATCTGTTCTTCGTTTGAGGTCTGTTCTCTGGAAGAGAGAGAATTTTGGCAGTTAGAGCTTTATCACTAATTGTGCATGGTGCCTCGTGAACGGAAACAGCAGTCTGGAGTCCAGCATCTGAGGACACACCAGGTGGAAGTGTGGAAGTCCTTGAGAACAACAGGCCTTCTTGGACAGTGCTTGGCAGTGATAGGTATTTGTTCCGTGTACGTTGAGTGGGATGAGTTCTTTACCCAGAGGCTAGTATATATAATATGTAACCAGGCTGCAAAGTCTTGTCTTGACTCCTGTGTTCCTTCTAGTCATCTGCAAGGTGCAGAGCTCAGCTGTGCTCTATCCCTTTTCTGCATTGTTTTAAGGTTTTCCCCCCATACAATCAGTTTGGAAAAATTTAAATCCTACCATCTCACTCTATACATCTTCCCCCCCCCCCAAGAAGATAATCTGAAGGGTAGACCTCAATTGAGTATTCATCAAATGCTGCATTGTATAAATGTGTACAGTTGTGCAGACTGCAGAAAACAGCCTTTGACTATGGAGAGTTTACCATAGCTACACAAACCTTTTTTTTAACCTACCAATCGCTTTCACATTTTTATTCTTTAGAATAGTGTAATAAAGTGGCAAAACCTAGTTTTGATAGAAGTCTAATTAATGCAAGCTAATCTTATTTTGTTTTTCCCAACTGTAGGGGAAACAAAATACTTAAAATTTGTGTAGTGTCAGTCATTTTTACTTTGTATTTCTATGTGCCAATTTATTTTTATTAAGGGAGAGAAATAGAAACATCAGTGATGAGAATCATTGATTGGTTCCCTCCTGCACACACCCTTCTGGGGATTGAACCTGCATCCCAGGCATATGCCCTGACCCAGAATCGAACCATGACCTGGTTCATAGGTCAATGCTCAACCACTGATCCATGCCAGCCAGGCTTATGTGCCAATTTTTTTTATAAAGAAAAATGTTCTGTTTTTTAATGCCTTTTAAAATTTCTATAGCATTGGGAAGGAATGACTTACTTTTTCCCCTTAAAACAGAGGGGGGAAAATTGGTAACAAATGCCACTTAATCTCCACTGTAGAATTAGATTATTTGTGTAATATTTAATAGTACACCAACATTTATGCATGTTTCATTTCTCCCGCTGTTTTCGAAGTTGGAGTGCTTAATGCAGTTGGTGAGAGCTGGAGCCACGCTTGATGTTTGCACCACACGTTACGCACAGACCCCAGCTCACATCGCTGCTTTTGGAGGACATCCCCAGTGCCTGCTCTGGTTGATTCAAGCAGGAGCCAGCATTAACAAACCGGTAAGGGAATTTGCTTTGTTTTCTTTTTCCAGTTATAATTACATGGTGCTGAGTTTTAAATTGAGGCCTTAATTAGAGTTTGATGTTTTTACCTGTGGGCTAATTGGAATTTATGTTTATTGGATTACCTTGGGATAATAGGCATTTCACATAGCAATGCTTTCTGTTTATAGAGTACTCTCACCTGTTACATGATTTACTGTGATCCATGGTGACCCAGAGTGATCTGCCCAAGGTTACAGCTGTGACTGAAGGAATCTGGCCTTAAGCCCAGCTCCCCTGGCATCCCAGTTCACTGCTGCCTTAGCCTTGTTTCCACTGATAATTATGAAAACATACTCATACTAGCAAAAGAAAGGCTATTAAATGTATCTGTAATTAAGTTAGCCTTAGAACAGTGTTTCCCAAACTTCTCTCATGATGAGAATCACCTGGTGGAGTTGTTAAAATACAGATTCCTGAATCCCAACTAAGAAGTGCTAAACTAGAATTTTTGGGAACATATAGGTAAAATTGTATACTTAACTAGTGCTCTAAGCTTAGAATAATGGCCAATGTGAGTTAATGTTGCTTCAGATACAAGTTGGGGTGATGATGACAGACATAAGTAGTCACTAAGAAGTGACTTCTGGACACCAAATGCAAAGATTTTGTATTTAAGCATACAAACATAAACATGAGAATGCCAGGTTTTTAATGGTGTGTTTTCAGTATTCTATTCACATGAGCGGGGGAGAGGGGGCACCCATAAGAAGAGTGCTTAGCTTATTGGGAACTCTCTTGACAGGCTGTGGTTGTAAAAAAAACTCCATAAAAAAAACTCCATAGATCGTCTGACTGGAGCATCCCCAGTCTTGGCACCTGCCCCAGGTTGGATTCGTCTAAGGGGCTTGTGCCACAGACTTTTTTTCTTCTCCTTTATCCTATTTTTGTATTCTTTCCCTGGTTTTAATCTTTTGGCATGTTAATAACTAGCCATTTTCTCAAAATTAGGAGGTAATATCTCTGCCATCTCTAAGGTCAACATAAGGAGTTTCCAAAACTTAAGTGTACTACTACTAATCATCAAGGGTCTGCTGTGTCCCAAGTAACTTTCATTCCCTCTTTTCTGCTTTTTTGTCTTTCCTAAGATTCATCCCTTGATAATAGCCAGAAATAAAATGTAGTTGCAAGCCTCTCTCCTAAAGATAATGCAGATACCCACCTACAAAACAAGTAATTGAGGGAAGTGTGTTAGCAGTGATTTAGCACAAGGATTGGTGGGAAAGGAAAGCCCTGGATTTTAGACCTGTTTCTGTTACTTAGTAACTGGAACTTCTATCTCCACACAGGATGCCTTTATATACACAGACTTCTCTGCCACTTAACTTTTTAAAAGAATTTTTAAAATACATTTTTATTCATTTTAGAAAGAGAAAAAGGGAGAGAGGGGGGAAAAATATCCATGAGAAACATCATCAAACAACATGGATTGGCTTCCTGCATGCTCCCACTGGGCATGGAGCTGAAACCTGGGCCTGGGGTTCAAAGGGAATCAAACCAGTGACCTGGTGTGTGGGTTAACGCTCAACTACTGAGCCACACTGGCCAGATGACTTTGTTACTTTTATCCACCGACTACTCAGGACTGACAGGTTGACAGCTGTGTGCTATTATTGCTGTAGGCATTTCCTGTCTCCACCTGTCTCATTCCTGGCCCTGCATTTTCCTCTCCTCCCTGTTTATCCCAGTGGGAAGGCCCTGGGCCTCGGTTCCACACTCTGTTCCTCATCTCTCTGGCCTTGGGCAAGTGATTTTCTTGGTCTGTGGCTCAACCTTTTTGTCAATAAAATATGGACAATCCATAAATAGCAGTAATTAATGTTTAATATTAATATGGAATTTAAGTGCAGAATATTCTACATGTTAATTTTCATTAAATTGTTAAAGCTAAAGAAATTGTCAGCTAAAGAAATTATCTAACGCTACTTTTCAGACCTTTCTAAAGTAATCCCCCTTTTCATATAATGTTTTTAACAGCTCAGTATTTTCTATAGGTAAAAAGTTTGCCCCCACTCCCTCCTCTGAGCTGCTCTCGTTAGCACTGTGTGGAAAGAATTCCTAAATCCCACTCTCTCCTTAGAACCCTCCCTTGTTATAATTGTTCCCGTGGCTCAATATCCCCAAGTCCTCCCATGTCAAGGGTGCCACTTGGATTTCTTAAGCATCTGGCATTGCTCCTGATAGGATCTCGGTTGGCTGTGGTCTGGTGCTGAACTTCGTTCTGAATCTCTGATGTTGTCTTGCTCTGTTAGGTAACAGTGGGATGCTCTTACAGGCCCCCAGTGACCCCTGAGTTCCCAGTAGCCCTTCTGTTGGCTTCCCCAACACACTGTTGATCCATCTTGAGGTAGAGTTTCCCTCATTTTCCAGATAAACTATTATAATGCCAGATCCAGGTTTTTCTTAGGCTTTTATTTGTTTGTTGTGTATGTAACTTTTTTGAACCAAGCATATTATTTCTTGACATTTTGTTTGTTTTAACCCATCTTCTTGTTCTAATCTTTTGGCATGTTAATGACTAGCCATTTTCTCAAGATTAGTAGATAATATCTTCTGCCATCTCTAAGGTCAACATATGGAGCTTTCAAAACTTAGGTGTAATGTCTGGAGGCTCAGTGTTCTAAGTTTACACAAGGAAGTAAAGTTAGTTTTCAAGTGATTTATTTTTTGTAAGTCTATAGTGGCGATTTTCAATCTTTTTCATCTCATGGCACACAAACTAATTGCTAAAATTCTGCAGCACACCAAAAAAAAAAAAAATTTTGCCAATCTGATCCCAAAAAGTATAATTGTGATCAATTTACACTGATGGCTGTTTTTTTTTTTGTTTTGTTTTTTTTTTTTACAATCTAAGGGAAAAGAGGTCAGTGCCTCCAGACTAAATAGGTATTGCATGTTTTAAAACTTATTGCAACACAGGGGTTAAAAATCGCTGGTCTGTCATGACTATCCCTGGGTACCATTTTTTTGTGTTTGCAAGTCATCTCTTTAATACCCCTTCTAAAATTTTGCTGGCATTTGATATTGCTTCCATAGTTTCTTGTACCTAGATTAGAAATAAGATTTTTCCTTATTAAAATTCAAGGTGACTTGTCTGTCTTCAGATTTCTAGTAACCTCTCCTGCTTTCTTCCTTTATTACTCAAGAGTTTGCCAACAATACTCCCAGAGTCACACTACTGACTATTTGGTGTTTTTGAAATGTGACTGGTCTGAAATAATAACCTTAAAATGGCTCTCTACTCTTACTCTTTTGGCCATAATTTTCTTTAAGTAGTATTTATTCTGCCCTTCCCAGTTTAATGATGTTCTCCTTGTGTAACACAGAACAGGTAGTTTTGCTCTCATCATCTGTTACTATCCCACCATCTTCTGGAAATAGTAGCAAAAATCCTTTTCCTTCTTGTTCCAAAGGTAGCTTTCTAAAGACAAAACTTTATTTTCCCTGAGGGTTTTTGTTGTTTTGCTTTGTGGGTTTTTTGTTGTTTGGTTGGTTGGTTGTTTTTTGCAAAACCTCATCTAAATCTCAATTCTACTTTTTCTGACAATACCCGTCTGACATTTTTTATTTGTCCTTATTATTTGTCCCTTCCCACCTTTACCTATTTTGGGGGCGGATAGGGGTATGTTTCTGTTTTTTAAAAATCTGAGTTCAGTTGTTAGTTCCTTATAGAACCACATGGTTTTCTGTGTTTCTTGAAAAATTGGATTATTCTGTATAGTACTTTATATCACTTTTGAGCATATTTTAAAATAAATGTACATGCTTTTTCCTCCACTAAACTGGCAGGCTTTTCATATTACATTTTTCTGTAAAATAATGTACCACTGTTTTTATGTTAGCCTTCACCTTAGTTTTCCCCCCCTGTAATTTAATATGCATTGGTGAGGAGCTCAAATATTGACTGAATTTATGAATGAGCAATTTTGTTAGTACTGTATCAGACACTAAACTTGCCCCACTCCTGCTTTATATCTTTATCTCTTAACTATGGTAGTCTTCTGCCAAGTTCCGTTTTCAGTGACATTGAAGTGTTATTGATTCAGGAACTGTTGCTGCTTAGCCTCTTGGAATTTCCCAGTCAAAAAGCCCTAAATCAGTCTTTTAGCAGAAACGACTTCTCTTGATTCTGTATCTTTCTTTACCTCTAATTTACCTGAGAACCTATAAATCAAGTAGTGCTTCACATTTTTTCCATTCATGCAGTGTAAACTAATTCAATCCCCCCCCTTTTTTTTGGATTAATACATTAGTATTGAATTGTTTCTCTGAGTCAGCTCACTTCCTCTACCTCTTCCAGCATTGTTTTCTGAAGCATAAATCTGATTCTAATACAGCCTTTCTAAAAGTCCTTGAACAGCCTGAGTTCTATAGTAGTTGGCTATGTTTGACACTTGTGTTCTCCCTTCCCATCATTTCTTGACTCTTTAACCTCAACCATGTTCTCTCCAGCAGCAATCGCCAACTGGTGGTCCACGAGGTTCGAAAGGTTGGCGACCGCTGCTCTACAGTGTAGTCCAAATTCAAGTTCAAAGTAAAAAAATATCCAAAGGAGAAACTGGTGATGTCTCGAATCAAGCTAGCTTTGTGGTAGATATGGGTAAACTAGACTAGATGTTAAATATTGGTGCTATTTCTTGGCCCAACCTTTTTTGGCCATTGCCCCCCCCCCCCCCAAGCATCCCTAAAATCCTGATTCCCCTCCATCTACAATACATATAACTCTTGTTATTCAAAAAGTAAACTATTCACATGGAGGAAGCCTAAAAGGCCATTAACTTGTTCTAAACAAGCTCCCAAAGAGCATGGCATCAGTGATAGAGAAAAATTTAAAAAAATGAAAGGACAGTTAAATACCGAGGAAGAAATCACTAAGAAATTTTTAAAAAAATAATAATATGAAGTGATAACGGAAAAATAGCAAATAAAGTTTCAAAACATATAGAGAACTGAAATGCATAAATGTGTTACAATATATGTTTATATATTGTACTATATGAGGCCCCTAGAACCATAAAAATGCAAAAAATTCTCCGTTAATAACTCATTCTCGAATTGCCCCCCTGTGGAACATGTGCTCACATTGGGAACCACTGATCTAGAATGTACATGCTATCACTGCTGTACAGGCCTCACAGATTATTTTTGTTTTTGAGCAAAGTGTGCCTTTACCCTGGACTGCTCTTATTTTCCCTTCACTCTACATTTCTTAGTGCTGTGCTTCAAATTTGGCTTACCATATTGTTTTACTTCAAAGATGAATGAAATGGTGCATGGTGTATGTTAATTTTACTATAAAATGTGGAAGGATCTGAATATTGGTGTGCGTCCCTTTTTGTGGTGTTTTGTTTTGTTTTCCAGGACTGTGAGGGCGAGACTCCCATTCACAAGGCGGCTCGCTCTGGAAGCCTAGACTGCATCAGTGCCCTAGTAGCTAATGGGGCTCACATCGAGTAAGTGTCTTTGTTTATTCTTCCCAGCCAAGACGTAGTTAAGGGTGTTGTGTTTAGAAACAGTACTTAGAGCCAGCAAAGTCCTGAACTTTGTTTTAATGTTAGTAATATAATTTTGCTTTTTAGATCAGTTGGTTTTGGTGTGGGTTAAGTTGACCAACAGAAGGGGCAGATCAGTTAGTTAACTGATTAAATTTGGAACCTAGCATCGTTGACTTTGCCACTAACAATTGTATTACCATGGGCAAGTCTTCAAACTTTTCTTTGCCAAGTAGTAATTTGGAAACTAAGGCCTTGGATTAGATTAAAATATTTTCAGGCCTCTTGGCTTGAAAAAAAATCTTGTAGACAATTAGCTTTTCTAAATTTTTATTTCCTCATCTTTTAGCAGATGCAAGAACATTATGTTTAAAACCTATTATAACTTTTGATGATTTTATAACTCCTTGTAAAATATAACTATTTACAATAAAGACTTCTAAATCTCTCTGAGCTTTTGATATGATGGCATTTAGAGTATCTTTGTTTTGGCCCAGTTTACATCAACTAGCTTATTTGTAGTTTGGTAAAACAAAATATTTGAGTGTATTTTTAAGTGTTATTTTGTATGTAAATCATTAGCTAGTCATGGCATTATACATTTATTTTAGGTAGTAAATTCAGTTGTATATACTTTCTCTCAAAGATTTATATGATAAAAATTTTTCTTCTGCAGTTCACAGCATTAACAAAATGGATGCGGTTTTCACCCTTAAATGTTGAGTGTAAGCTATAGAGCTATAATAACCAAAATAACTATGACAATATCAGCTTTTTTGTTTTATCTTGAGTGTTTTGAATATTTCTTAAAAATTAATTACAAGCCACTTTATTCTATTGGCAATGTGAAATTTTAGACTTTGGGAGAGATAAAACCCACAAAACTTAGTTTAACCCTTTGGTTTCCACTTCATTGTTTGACTCTGTCTTATAATAAATATTGAAAATAGATTCTGGAGAGCAAAACCATATAGGTCTAATACCAGGGGCTGTCATTGGGCTTTTAGTATCTTAGCTTCTGTTTCATTTAGTATTAAGATTAGTCATTAGTTAGGCTTGGGTCATTTATGTAGTGATTTAGTTTTATAAATATGACTTGCATTTTAACTATTACATTTCAGGGTGCCTTGTGATTTCATATGTAGTTATAACTAAGGTAATGTAAAAACAATTAAATAGATATTATACAGTGTTAAAAACATTGAGTTAATTCTCAATGGATTACTTTAAAAGCAAAGATATATATGCAGTTTTCTTAGCTGTATTTAGATTAAAAACTTACCTTTAATAACAAGCTTTGGTTATAAGATACAGAGTCACATAAAATAATTGATTAGATTGCTTAATTGTCACTTATTGAAATAATAATTAGAGGTTGATCTTTTTTAATGACTTATTTTTTAAACAATTTTAATTGGTCCTGAACATTTTATTACTAAAATGTTAGTTTTATTCATTTTAATGGATAGCTTAATCCTTTAAGCCAATAAATACCTATTGCTATGTCCTTTTAATAGGTGTCTTTAAAATGAGATCATTTTATTTACAATTCTGTCCTTGGTTACAGGACCCTCGAGTGTCTCTTTTCCACCCAGTGTGACTGAGCATGACCTCGAGTGCCAGTCTGTTTTTCAGTATAAGAGCCACTCCCTCGAGACCCTGCATTATGGTGATTTCCCTTGACTGAACTTTTCAGATATTTTTTAGAAGAAATATTTAGCCTGAGCCACCTAGCCAAAAGTGATTCTTAAAAGTATAAGTCTTTGGCCTGGATAGAGCACAGTAATCATTATTTATTGTAATTATATGTGGGGTTATTTAATTGTAACACATAGATAAAAATGTCAGTTTTGCCAATAAGCTAAATTGTAAATTGCTTTTTTGATATTTTTTCTGCACATTTTTATAGTTTTAAGTTTTAGTCTACCAACAAGTAATAGTTTGATTCCCCCAAATTATGATACTTAGATCTATTTTACTTGTTTAGTATAATGCTGCTCATGTGGTAAGTGTAGTTCTAGCAAATAAAATGCCTTTTTCTATTTTAAGATCAAAGGGCACATAATTAATTTATTTAAAGTTTTTTTTTTTTTTTTCAGTTTAGGACAGACCAGATTATTAGATTTTCATATCACATGCCATAATGCTTAGGAGATAATATAATTTTTCATTTTCCCCCTGAATAGATTAAAAACTATCTCATATCATTATTTTATCACACTTGGTGGGATTTAGTAATTTTGTTTGTAATTGCTACTTTGCTTTTTATATATCAGCTGCATAAAGTGGCCAAAGTCTTAGTTGCTGCTTTTTGGTCATTGGGTAGATAGTGGTGAGGGCAGCTATACCACACACCTGTGGCTAGAATGCTTTGTTATGTAACTAACTTGTCAATATAGGCTGCATCTGTAAGATAACGCATGTCAACTGCTGTGCATCGTATTACATTTTCTAGCACCACACGTGAGTATATTGATGGAGTTTCTTTTTCTTCTCTTATTTTACATCTTGAGTTTTGGTGCCAAGTTTTCTTTTTCACGTGAGGTTTTGTTTCTACTTATCATATATGATGGTCGTTATTTGCCATTCATTGTTCAGAACTAAAAATAAAAATGCTCAAGGTTATACATCAGCTCTATGATCAGACTAAATGTTTGTGTACTTTAAATGATCTACACCTCTACAATGCTTCTCATTCTCATTTTTTTTCTCATTTATGACAAGTATGGGGGTTCATTAAGTTGATCATCCTGTATGGCAGTTTGGTTTTTCATTGCAGCTAATTTTGAATGCTGCCTACTCCACACTTAGGATTTTTGAGTGGAATAAAGAATGTACTGACATGTAAAAGTTGTCTTGTTTTTCTTTTGTGACCAATTAGTAACAATATAAGGTTGTCTTAATGTGATTTCAGAAAAAGATGCTTGAAAACTTACTATCTACTGATAATAAGCAGACCTTTTTACTAACAATGTAAAGTGCAGATTTTGAGTCTTGTGTTATTTTTACTTTTAGTATTTGTGCACCAATTAATTTTGGTTACTTTGTATTTATTTTCTTGAAAGATTGAAGTTGAGAATATTTCAATATCAACCAGATATTAAAGTAGCTTTTTTTAATGCCTTGGAGTGGGGAAAAAAAAAAAGGAGTGGGAGGAGTTAGCAGGAGTCAGAGTAAAACCAGAATTACTTGCATATCAGGCAAATTTGCAGGTCCATTTTAATACCACTTATATAGGTGGCAGTATTTAGTCTCATAGCTTTCATTAGAATCATCGATTCTGTTGCAACCAGATCTTCAAGTAGACTTACATGTATTTTAACTTAATTAGCGTGATCCCTAGAAGAACTTAGCTGGAAAGCTTCTCTAGCCTTATATAAACAAGCTCAGTGACTCAGTCTAAAAAAAAAAATCTTCCCTAATTTAGAAAACAGGCATAGTTGTCTATAATAACAAAAGTGATCTTAACAGACTTTTTTTATATTGCCAAAAAAAGTGAATTTTCGTGCACTGGATCTCTAGTATTTTTAATAATAGTGCAAGAAGTTTGCAACTTTTTTTTGCCTTTGGCAAAATATCCCAGGTTTACTTTGAAATTTGTGATTTCTTTTTTTAATTACATTTCTTTATTTTTTAAACTTTTGGTGGTTTCATTTATTCTTCAGAATTATGCAATTTATTAGTATAACAGCTCTGAATTAGTAGTGTCTGATTTTAGATCCTCTGCATTCCAGTCATCCTTACCTAGTGCTGTGCCCTTTACTTAATTGTCATTATGGCAAACTTGTCTGATCTTACTATTATATTTCCTGGATCTTTTTTTTTTCTTTTATTGAAGTGTTATGAGCAAGGTGGAGGAGTTAACTTGCTGAGATAGCTATCAAAGTTCTGCTTCCTGGGCAGGAGCAGATGTTAGACTGGACAGTATTGAAGTGTTGTTGACAAATTTTATTTTTCATGCTTGAGTAATATTTGGTTTTAATAATTGTTTAACCCCTGCTTTTATAAAGAATGTTTTTGAATAAAACTAATGATTTCTAAATCCAAATATATTTTACCTTTGCTAGAATATAGTGGGAGCATTTTAAATATTTCATCAGAATATTTGAATGATACTCATTTTAATGTATGCAAACATAATTGGGGTTCAGTTGCAATGTAAAACTGTTTTAATCAGTATTGAACTTAAAATGAAAACTTGGCACCAAATTTTTAAAGGTAGAAACTTTAAAAAATAGTGTCTCCCTATTGTTACCTAAAGAATATATTTAAGAGTTTTCATAATTATTTAAGAGTTTGGATACCAAAGGGTTAAAAATATACATTTTTCTTTTACTGAAGAAATCTTATGATGTTTGCTAAAGTTTTGTTTGTACAAATGGACATTTAGTAATGTTTTTAATCTTTTTTTTAATGATTCCATGTATTTGCTTATTTTCATCTAGGAATAGTTACTAATGTATTTGAGATACAGCATACCAAATTTTAAAGTAACCAGAATCGTGAGTTAATGGTTTTTAGTCCATACTGTTAAATTTTGTTGAAATATTGACATAATTAAATTGGCTTCATGCTAAAAATTATAAGTGATTGAGGAGGCAGTGTTTTAGAGCAATAGCTTTTGGTCAAGGAGGTCACATGACAATGGCCTGTGCTCAATAAGTGTGCTTCTGCACTTCATGTATGTATATGTATTTTTAATCCAAATGTTGCCTGCAAATATGTGATCCCTTATTATTTAAGTTTCCTGTTTTATGAACCATTGCCCTTTTTAAATCACACAGAAGATTCTTAATCTGTAAAAACTACACATGTCAATGTTTTACAGCTACGTAATTCGAATTGACTTGATTTTTTCAAGTAATCCTAGAAAGGGGGAGCATTCCATATAGAAACTGCTGAAACTGCCACAGGTGCTTCTCCGAAAACCTTACAGTTGTGGCATTGAATGTTCAGTATGGCTTCCTTTCTCCACACGAGGCATACTGTTGAGGTATTTGTTGCGGTGATTGGTTTTAATGCTAATCTAGGAATTCAGATATAGATTCTTTAGATTTGCATGCTTTGCTTACCCTAATTTATGATATCTACCTTTTTATTTGTAAACTAACAATAGTTAAGCTGAGATCAGAATTTTAACAGAAATATTATTTATATAAAAATTGTGGTTATCTATTATTGTCACATGGCATTAATAAAAAGAAAACATCCTGAAGGTGATGTGACAACTCAGATTCTAAAATCTATATTCAGGTATTTCCTGATCCGTGGTTTTTCAAATTAAAAATAAAAACTGTTACTAGAATGGCTTCTCGTGTATTCTAATTATGTGACACTATAAGTGGAAAATAGATGGGGAATTGGCTAGCAGTAGAATGGAATTTGTTTTAAAATTCTTTGAAAAGACATTCTTAGGTATAATAAATTTAATATTCTATTCAGAATTTTATTACAAAAAATACTACATAAGCATTTATGTTTTTAACTTCAGTAAAGTTTAAAAAAAAATACCAGTTTGATTTTTCCAGTTAGTTAGCAGAGCACTAGTCTATGTCTTTCCATGTTTTCATATTTCAATTTTGAAATAATACTAACAACCATTGGAAAAAATGGGTGGTCTGCCTGAAGACTGTGTTTCATGTTGACTTACAGGAACTAGAACCTACAGATCACTTCTGTAGCAAATTGGTCTTACCAGCCTAAAAATCTGATGATGTCAGTTTTCATGTACTTCAACAAACTAGACCTGATTTGAACATCAAGTTGATTAATATCTGGTTTCTTTAAATCTCTCATTTTCTAAGATTTTTAAAATGGATATTAGGACCAGAGAGGGTCAACTAGAGCTATAGAACACTTGGTCCCATTTGGGTCCTCTTGTTTTCAGAAATGGACAAAGAAAAATTTTAGACTAGGTGTAGTCTGTGTGCCCAAGTGCATCAAACTAAAGGTGCCAAATTAAAAAAGATTTAATGTCTATACTAAATGTTTTCGAGAGTAATTTTGAACATTTTCTTCCAGATACTGTAAATTTTTCTTTATCAGTACCTCACTTGAGGTTCAATAGCAGTGGCCTGCAGTTAGTGCAGTGTGGCCTATCACACCACAGTGAACACCTAGAGATTGATTGAAAGGTGATAGCTTGACTGTTTAAAAAGTACTCTAAAAGAACAAGGTACCACATTTAATGTGAAGTTATTATAGAACCTGTCAATCTTAAGCCACATTCATGTGCCCAGCTCCCATGGAGTTTTAGGAAAATAACAGGATAGCTTAGGTTAAACTTGGAGCACTATAAATAGAGTTTGAAGGGTTAATGAATTGATGATAACCAGGATTAGTGTTTCAGCTCTTAAAACGAAATTTTAAAACATTTGAGACATGCTTATTAGCAAATAGGACAGCTTATATGAAAAAAGAATTTAAAGACCTGAGCTGCTTTTGTTAAACATTAAAAGTGTTTTGAGAATGGTACCATGTAATGATTATTCCAGCTTTTATTTGAAAACCCATGTGATTTTCAGCCTCTGTAGTTCATATGAAAGTCCTCTCTACTTATTTAACATTAAAAAGTGATTTGAGGAACTAAGACCTATAAAGACAAGGTTTTTTGTTTGTTTGTTTGTTTGTTTGAATTGAATAGTGCATAAAATAGAAAGTCTTGCCGAAACTGGTTTGGCTCAGTGGATAGAGTGCCGGCCTGTACTGAAAGGTCCCAGGTTCAGTTCCGGTCAAGGGCATGTACCTTAGTTGTGGGCACATCCCCAGTGGGGGGTGTGCAAGAGGCAGCTGATCGATGATTCTCTCTCATCAATGTTTCTAACTCTCTATCCCTCTTCCTTCCTTTCTGTGGAAAATCAAATATATATATATATATATATATATATATATATATATAGAGAGAGAGAGAGAGAGAGAGAGAGAGAGTCTTTACTAGAAAGATTTTTTTCAGGAACCCATAGACAGTTATTAAGAATAGAGAGGATTAGTTTGTTAACAGGTCCAGCCTCCTGATTGTTTTTGAATGGCCCATAAACTAAAAATGATTTTTACATATTTAAATGGTTGACCAAAAAACAAAAACAAAATTAGTATGATTCATAAAATTATATGAAATTCTAATTTCGATACTCAAAAATAAAGGTTTGTTAATACATAAGCTCAGTTGTTTATATATTGTCTGAGGCTTACTTTCAGGCTAAAATAACAGAGTAGTCATTGAGTCAGTGGCTTCAAAGACCCAAAATATTTATTTTCTAGCCCTTTACAGAAAAAGTTCCTCCGCCTAAATTAGATGATCTCTAATGTTACTTTCCATTCAGTTTTTTGTAATGTGCATTCTGTGATTGAGCAGCCACTTGTAAGTTTTTAAATGTGAGCGGAGCAGAATTAGGGAGTTAAACATTCCACAGGGGTGGAATGGAGGAATGAATATATTAGTAAGTAGGAGAGGAGATGGGGGAAGGAAAACATTGAGAGGCAAAAGAGGGGACTAGTGGCTTTGGTTGTTGTGTATCAGTATCAGGTGTTAACATCTTTTGCTTCAGAGAAATATAAAGTCTATTAAAGTAAATTATATATTGTGTATACCAGTATTCAGTCTTTAATAACCTGAGTAATAATATATTTGAAATCTTCTATAGCTTCCTAGAAGTAGAGAAAGGCTATTTTATTTCTATTTCCTATACTACAGGGATATCGCCAAAATTATAACCTCCCAATTAATTTTTCCACAGACACCAAATGTCCCAGATTATGATCTGTCCATACATTTTATAGAATATTTAGACCTTCCTTTTGGATCACTCTAACCTCTGGTACCCCAAAGTTATATGAGGAACCAATCTGACTTGTTACTGTTCTCTCCCACTTGGTCAGTCCATGCAGAAGGAGTGTATAGCTGAGTTGGCTCTAGTTCTTCTTTTGAGTTTTGAAGATAATAGTTGACACAACTTGGAATTTGGTTGGCTCTTTCTCAATCAAATGATGTGCAAGTGTTTGGCTACTTTCGGTAAAGGAGGAGGTAGGGTGGTGATGTCTAGGTCTTTTATTAAGGCAGATAATGCCACTTAAACATTTACAATCTTTACACTCTCTGGATATTGGCACTAATTTGTTGCTTATTTTTCTTTAAGGTTTATTTCTTTGAAAGAACAGTAAACTGCTATTCTAGCCCAAATTCAGTCTACTGTTAAGTTTCTGAATGAAGTGTAAAGGAACTGGGTATATTTTGAATGTTACTCTTTTCAGCAACTTCAAAATGTTGGCATGCTCCTTAAACAAGTTTTCCTTGGTGAACTGGCCTTTATGGTTGTAGATTCCATTTTTAAAAATCTGTGTACTGTTCCTTTTTATTCTGTGATCCACTAAGGAGTAATCTTTACTGTCAACTTTATTGTTCTAATTTTAAGCATCAATCTCTCATTTTTTTATTCTTTGATTTTAGAGAGCAAGTCCATACTTACCTGTAGAAATGATCATTGTATAAAGTTTGCTTATGTTCTGGGTCTTCATCTTTTCAAATTTGGAAAAGCTAAGACTTAAAAAAAATTTTTCAGGTGGCAACTTTTGTTTTTGTGTTTACATTCTTGAAGAAGTAGACCTTTCTGCACCATCTTTATATGTGATATCTTCTGAAAATGAAATGCATCATTTAAAAATAGTCCAGCTATACACTGTAATGTTACATTTGAATAACAAGTTGATATTAAAAATCAAGAATATGATTATTTTGTATGCATGTAATTTGCTCTGCCCAAATTTCAGTAGTTTCCATTTAATTTATGTATCAAAATAAAAACATTAAGAATTCTAGAATAATATTCATCAGAGGTAAAATTAAAATGTCCATTTTAGTTCCCCAGTAGCCTGATACAACTGCCTTCTATGTTTAAGAAAATATTGTTGGTTTCTGGAATTCGTAAGACTTGTCTCTTTTATATCTGATAAAATTGAGTTTGGGCTTTTGCCTTTCTTCAAGATGTATAATACATTTCTTTATGCCATCTGCTAAAAAGTGAAGAGATGTTTAATGATTATCCAAGAATATATAGATTATTCATTTCTGGGGTGGAGTTTTATGAGTACGATGGCTGGAAATAGGAACTCAAGGCTTATTTTTATCTTTGAAAATGAAAGACCCTGATTTGGCAGTTTTCTCTCTGGAAAAAAAGGTTTCTTTTTTGACATTAATATTAGCCTAGGAAACAAACCAAAGGTTCTGCATTGGTTATTTCACTTACACAAAATAAAGCCTTATTTGGTCATACCTTTGCCTGTAGCATAGCTTACTGAGTAGGTATGAAGATATCTTTGCACATATGTTTGATATTTCTGCAATTTCAGTTTATCAACCTGTAGCTAACAACCTATTTTGCTTTTTTTGCAGATTTATTTCACAGAGCAGTGTATTTTCTTGTTCTCCAGGGGAACTTCAACATGGAGTTGCTTTTGTTCTTTAAATGTTTATTGTTTCCTAATTAAGATCTCTAAGCTCAACTGGTTCTTTTATATTCATCTTATTCAGATCTTTCACTTACACCATCAGTTCCTCCTTTAATTTGAATATTAGCTACTATAGAAGATATCAAACCTTTACTTGTTATATTAACCACGTAAGATGTTGATTCTTTTCAGTAGTGACACTCTTAGCCTTAGGGCATGAGTTCCTAGAATAGTAGTTGGCTTTCACAGGAACTATCCACTCATAATGCTCTAGAATGCCAACTCCTACAAGTTTTCCTAAGCAAGGCAAAAAACAAAACAAACAAACAAACAAAAAATCCCTCAACTCTTCACATCTCCAGCCTATTAACAAATTATTTTAATGTCAGGACATCCTTCTAAACTTCCACTTATAGTGTCACATAAAATTATAGTTGGTAAGCAATTGCATACCTTTGTTTTTAGGAAGCCGATTGTTATGAATGCCATGGACAATTTCAGTACATGTTTGTTTGTTAATGATTTTACTCAAGCTAAAGGAATGGATTATTAAAATTAAGTGCTGATAATATAGAATTCAGGTTGAGTCTGAAGTTAGCATAAATTTAGGTTCTTCAGACTAACAAAAAATGATTTTGAGACGTTAAATAGGAAGATGCCTTTTTTTAAAGTTTACTATATTGATTTTTAAATTACTATCGCCCAAATCTTGCTTAGTAATCAAATGTGCATAAGAGACAAGTTAGTTACAGAGCTAGGATGAGTAACGCCTTCTTTAATGAAGGCTTGCTGTAAATCTATATATTCTTTCATATCACCTTCAGATAGTTAGTCAGTTCGGCAGGAGCAGAGACCAGATGAAAATGCTAATGGGAGGTAATTCAGTGTTTTTGTGTTGTACAGCCTGAGAAATGCCAGTGGCCTGACAGCAGCAGACATTGCTCAAACCCAGGGTTTCCAAGAATGTACCCAGTTTCTCTTGAACCTCCAGAATTGTCATCTGAACCGTTTCTATAATAATGGCACCTTAAATGGGGGCCATCAGAATATATTTCCTAATCATGTTAGTATGGGAACAAATCGCAAGAGATGCTTGGAAGATTCGGAACCCTTTGAAGTGAAGAAAGCTAGAACCGAAGGTGAGACCACTTTGTAGGCAAGTGTTTACTTTCTTTAACATGTTTTCTTTTTTTTATGGCTGAAAGCACCTCAAGATAAGACCTTCACGTAAGGTGGTACTGTGCCCGGAGGATTCTGGTACAGTGAAGGTGGAGTTTTTCCTGTATTGCTACTTTGAAGATTTGGCCATTTAACAAAAGGGGAGAACGTAAGAGGGCAGTGTTGACAGGTCAAATATAAATGTGCGTTGATAACATTTCTGCATGCCCAGGTTTACCTTCCAGAAATGAGAAAGATTTTTCTTGTTGTTCCTGTTGGAAATACAACTATTAAAAAAAATCTGCCCCTGTGCCTGATTTCTTTGTTTCCCATAAATGTCCCCGAGCTTATAACAATTGTTGGTCTGGTAGTAAAACATAGTTTCACATCTGGGAAGGTAGATGTTGGCTATACTGTTGCACTTGCACTGTGATTTGGCCTCAGCTGGACTCCATGACCCACGTGGTAGTGTGCATTTGTCACAAGATCTGATATGTCACTTTGAGGACTTAATACTCTGTAAGGTAAGTCAAATTTTAGGTATTCTTCCACTTTTTTTATCTTTAGTTTTGGAGTTTGCAAATGATTAGGAGCAGTCATTCTTGAAGTTGGGGAAAAAGCTTTATTTAGGAAAAAATTACATATACGTATATAAAATATCTTAAACAGAGGACAGATTTATAGCTTGGCAGGAATATTTAGCAAACTTATACAGAGGCAATTTAGAGATGACAGTGAAAAGTAATCACTGAAATTAATGCACTCCGGTAAGATTTGATGAAAATACAAAATGTGCCCTTTGACTTAAAAAAATTAGCCCTCACTGGTTTGGTTCAGTGGTTAGAGTGTTGGCCTGTGGACCAAAAGATCGAGGGTTCAATTCCCAGTCAATGGCACATATCTCAATTGCAGGTTCTCCCCAATCTGGTCATTGTGCGTGCAATAAGCAACCAATCAGTATATCTCACATTGATGTTTCTCTTTCTCTTCCCCTCTCCTTCCCTCCCTCCCACTCTAAAAATCAATGGGAACAAATATCCTTAGATAAAGAGTAAAAAAAAAAATTTTTTTTTTAAATCAACTATACAAGTATAGTATGAGAAAACACTGCTGGTTAGAGGTGTTTAAATTTTATGGGTCAATTTCCACTCTTCATTGCTTTGTCTCTAATGAGTATATTCAGACAAAAAGTATGTGTTTTTTTTTATGACAAAAATTGTAATATCTACTTCATAACTTCTGACATCTTGGTCAGTGTAAAAATTTAAGGTTATGTGACTTTTAAATGAATGAGTGAACTTAAATGTAATAGTTTATCAAATTCATAGCATTATGAGCCTAATAAATCCAGAAAGTGCTATGATAAAACACAATGAGGTATGTATACCTATACTTCAAATGTGGTGTTCTTAAAAAAGTGTTGCTCAGCATTGTCATTTATTTGCAACATGTTTCACTATATATTTTCTAATGTATTTTTTTTTAAATATATTTTATTGATTTTTGTACAGAGAGGAAGGGAGATAGAGAGTTAAAAACATCAATGAGAGAGAGTCATCAATCAGCTGCCTCTTGCACACCCCCTACTGGGGATATGCCCGCAACCAAGGTACATGCCCTTGACCGGAATCGAACCTGGGGCCCTTCAGTCCCCAAGCCGATGCTCTATCCATTGAGCCAAACCGGTCCCGGCTTCTAATGTATTTTTAAAGCTCTTTAAAAGCATACACTTTTTTAAAATACTTCTAAAAATTTAATGCCTGAATGATATTGTGGAATGATATTGTTAGCTTCATTGTGCCCTCATTCTGACTATGTCTGTGAATGTAGTTTGGTAGGATAAATCTTAAATTCTGTTTGTTTTTAAAAAGTTTGACACAACACTCTAAGATGTAGAAATGTACCTAGAGAGGTTTTAAAACTAGTTTCTGAAGGTTTTATGGTGAACTGATTTGGCCAATATCTCACTGTTTCTGTCCTAAGTTTCCTAAATCCTATTACACACAAATTTAGTTTGAAGCATTATGCAGGTTTTTAGGGGTTTTATTTTCCTTCTCCAGACAAGGATTCATTTAGGTAGACCAGAGTTAGAGATTTATATCTTACACACTAAACTCACCATACAGCTTTCACAAATCACCATACCTAACAACCCGAGGATGCCAATTAGGAAGAAAATGTGCTTTATGCTGGCATTTAAGTTTGCAGGTAATAATTATACAAACCTAAGGTTGAGCACTGCTCCATATATACATGAAATAATACTTGTCACGATCACGGGAGAAATCATTGCTCTTCCAGTGTTAATCATTTGTCTTCTGAGCATTATTTTAATTATTTGCTCATTAAAATTTCTAGTACTCCAGTCCTGAGATTGCCCCACATGTGACTTAAGAGTGTGTTTGTATGAATTCATATTTGTAAGCATAGATAGAGTTGTCTTCTTCCAACCCCCATGCCTGCTCCACTCTCTTCTCTAGGGGAAAGGAAGAGTTGAATTTTTTCATTTTACCATTGTGTACTTGCTGGATGTTAGGGCATTCTTGATTACTAAAACAAGATTTTCCCCCAACTACCTGAATCTTCTAAATGAAGTTCTTTGCTTCCGTACTCTAGTTATTTCCATTTGACCAGTTTTTTAGTATGCAATTCAAGATCAGTTGCCTTAGTTCATTTAAATTTGGGCATTTTTTAAAATTTTCTATTTATGTGAGCTTAAATCTGCTCATTCTGAATTTTTTTTTTTTTTTTTTTTCTTCTCATACGAGGACATATTTAGAGAGAGGAGGGGACACGAGAGAGAGAGAGAGAAACATTGGCTGCTCCTTATGCTCCCTGACAGGATTGAACCTCTGCAGCCCAGGTACATGCCCTGACCAGGAATTGAACTATTCGATACACAGGACGACACAATGTACTGAGCCTCTCCAGCTGACCCTGAATTCATTTTGTGGATAAGTTTTTGATTCTTATGCCAAAGTGAAAGTACTTTTTTCCTAATGTAACATGCACATAAAATACTTTTTTAAATCACATATGGAAGTATTTGGAAGAGTTTAAAATTATTTTTTTTCTTTTTTGAAGTACAAGTTTGGCTTTTTCTTATGGGTTACTGAAATATCTTGGTTAAATAAATGCATATCTCGAACCAATTCTTAAAAGATGTGCCCTGTAAAATTCACTCCTTTAATTTTTTTACTTTAGAATCATGAGTCTGAAAGTTACCTACTCTTCCCTATAGAAAGTAATATCTCTCTGCTTTCAGTAATCCATTTTCAAATATTTTAAGCTATAATAATTGGAGTGATTTTCCCTTAGAAATTATATTGATCTGAAGAACCAAGAGGAGCAATAATGCCTTGGCCTTTTTGTGCTGTTCGGATGTGAACTGTCCTTTGGAAGCAGGTGTCTTGTATACAGTCATTCACACCAGAATCAAAATGTGCTTTGGTCAGAACAGAGATAATAGGGCCATAGAACTCAAGGGTGAAATAAAATCCAAAGTTACTTACGTGGTTGGTTTTGGTGAAAAGTATTTTGGGGTAATATTTCCCATTATGGGATTTTATGATGGTGCAAGGAAGTAGCTATGTAATTAGGTTTGGATTTCTCCCCCCATTTATAAACCATTTGCTCAAGGTGGAATGACACATGGACTTCAGAACTTAAGCTGGCATTGCTTTACAAAGATGTGCTTGATTTTGTTAGCATTCTTAGTCGTCAGGAGTAACGCTACAATTATTCATGTATTTCTTGAGAGCTGTTGTCCAGATAACTAATGATCCTGGCTAGAAAAGAATGGCAGTTTCACCCATTAGAGAAACCTTTACCTTGTTTTTAGCCAGTAATCTTTTGGAGGTGCAGCTCTAGAATTGTGAGTGGGGAAGGGTACTGTGAGTAACAGACTTACGTAGTAACTTCACAGTTTTATTTTCTATGGCAATACCAGATCTCAAATGTTAGGTTGGCCTCATGGTTTTGTTTTAATCAAATCTGTGTATTATTGATCTTAGCATCTCATACATATGTGTGAGTATGTAATATTAAAACATTTTTAAAAAAATATATTTTATTGATTTTTTACAGAGAGGAGAGAGGGATAGAGAGCTAGAAACATCGATGAGAGAGAAACATCGACCAGCTGCCTCTTGCACACCCCCTACCGGGGATGTGCCCGCAACCAATGTACATGCCCCTGACCGGAATCGAACCTGGGACCTTTCAGTCCGCAGACCGACGCTCTACCACTGAACCAAACCGGTTTTGGCTAATATTAAAACATTTAAAAAGAAATTATCTTCAACATGAATGACTCAGTTTAAAATTAGCAGAAGGACGTTTCTCAGCACACTTCTCCTGGGATGAATTTAACAGGATTTTCACTTTCTGTTCTTAATTGCTCATGTTGACCAGCCTAAATGACTGCGGGGGGAAGAAGGTAGATGTGCCTTAACACATTTGTTAATATTTGTCAACTAGTTATTTAAAGAGTCAAGAAGTCAGATTTTTTTTAATGTAATTATTTCTATGGAGTGTCATATAAATACAATACTATCATTGTGTTTCCTTAGTGTTCTCAAACTTGCAGTAAATGGCTATATTTGTGTAATGTGGTTTTTTTTTTAAATTTGACCACAGAGAACACTTGATTGTGTTAGAATAACAAATGGTTGTTATCCTTAAACACATAGCAATCTAGAAATACAATTTGAATGAATTATATAAGAACCAAGCATTTCCGGTGATTCCCACTTTTATTCTTGTAATCTTGAATTCCAGCCTCATGTGCTAGTCTGTTTCCAGTGTGTGCGGCTGCAGTGGGAATCCCCCATTGGCATATTCTGTGTTTTAACAACTCCAACCCCTCCTTAGTTTTGCAGTTCTGTCATTTATGCATCCCCACTGCTCTCCTCTCTTGAATTTCCCCCACCCCCTGGTCTGCAGTTGGGACTGTGTCGAAGTTCCCCAAAAGGTTACCTTACAGAACCCCTTTTGCAGTGGCTTTAGGTACTATTTTTAACAGGATATTTATTTTCAAAATTAGTTATTTGGGTTAAATGTGCTCTCTAGTAGAACAAAGAATAGTTCAAACTAGTAATGGCTGGTGGGAAACCTTTCCCTCCTGATTGTTTTAATGGGGAACTGAGGTCAGAGTTCCCAGTTCAGTGGAGAAACCATAGGGGTGTGGCATCCTGCTCCTGCCACTGGGCGGTGGTCAGCACCTCGGAGGGACCCCTGCCTGGCACTGTGAAGATGCACCAAGAAAATTAGGTCACTGTCTTACAACACTGAGCTGCTTTTAAATCCGCTGTGTGAAACTAGCCAGTTTTACACATCCAGTATGGAGTAAGTCTAGGGAATTTTTATAAGCTTTTCCTACATTTTAAACTGTTCTTTCATGTTTTGTGTAGTTTTAGAAGCTTTCTTAGAATTGGCTTTAGGGGTTTTATTCAGCCCTTCAGCTTTAAATGAAAATACAAATGCAGGCCTCTGCTACCCCGGCACCTTCCTGAATGGAGCACCTTGACTCCGCGGAGGTCAAGGATGAGAAGACTTCCTGGGCAGTGACTGCTTGTGTTGGTTTTGAGCCAGGCCTAGATAGTTTTCCCACATAGTGTGCATTGTTTAATGTGTGCTAGAATCCTCAACAAATACCTGCTTTGGGGGTCAGAAGGTAAGGACACTTTACAAGTTCAGTAATTTTTTCTTTTATCGGTGGGGGTAAATAAACAGGAAGGGAAAATGTTTTTCCAAAACAATAAAAATTTACAGTTTTGGAAGAATTCAGAAGTGTTTACAGATCACCTTTCTCAGATGCAACATGGAATATTTAAAGTTAACTTTGGTGATAGGTAGGTGTGAGAGAAAATGCCACAGGTGACACCTGTGATTGTCAGGAAAGGAGTCAAATCCAGATCCAATGTTTTGAACATTCTGAGAGACCAATTATAATTTCATGACAAAGTACAATTTTTTTTAAAGATATAATTGATTTTTTACAGAGGAAGGGAGAGGGATAGAGAGGTAGAAACATTGATGAGAAACGTCCATCAGCCACCACCACCTACTGGGGATGTGCTCGCGACCAAGGTACATGCCCTTGACCAGAATTGAACCCGGGACCCTTCAGTCTGCAGGCCGATGCTCTAACCATTGAGCAAAACCGGTCAGGACCATAAAGTACAATTTAAAAAAGCAAATGCAGCCTTAATGCCCCTGTATAATTGAGTGCTCACTATATGCAAGTGCTAAGACATTAGTATGAAATTACTGAGGGTTCTGGGTCAGCTGGATTAGCCAAGTAGTGAAATATCCTTGCAGATACTTCATGGGAAAAATACTACAAAGATGGTCTATCCTTAGAGAAATAATTAAATTCTAGGCTGTCTACATTAGCATATGCTTCCTACATTAAAGAGTTTGAAAGCCTTTGTTTTTGTTTCATTTTTATCTTTTATTAATGAGAAACTTATCTGC
Organism: Pipistrellus hanaki; assembly: GCF_964339955.1. Classification (NCBI taxonomy): domain Eukaryota; kingdom Metazoa; phylum Chordata; class Mammalia; order Chiroptera; family Vespertilionidae; genus Pipistrellus; species Pipistrellus hanaki. The sequence continues at coordinate 27,304,906 of NC_140505.1, forward strand.
ATTAATAAAAGACATCTGCTAAGTGGAACAATTTTAGGGCATAATTACTAGTGCACTGGATAGTCCTCTAAGGGATTCATATTTGCTTTAAAACGGCATTGCGCCCCAGGTCCTCTGGATACACATTTTTGTTTTGAACTTCCTTTGCCACCGACTCTCTGGCCCCCTAGTGGCAAGTCCGCCTTCATGTCCCTCTTCCACTTCTCTGAAATGACCGGTGGTTTCCATGTTCCTGGTTGCTGTAGTTCATATTTCTTGCTTGCTTCCTGTTTGTGCCCTTTATGGCTAGAGTGTAGGTTTCATTTGTTGATATGAGTACTATTGTAGGCACTGGGCTCAAAAGGTGAGTTGGCAGATATAACTTTGATGATTATGGGATAATGATGCTCATTTTTTTAAAAATTTAAAATATATAGTATTTATTTCAGAGGAAAGGAGAGGGAGAGAAAAACATCAGTGATGAGAGAATCACGGATTGGCTGCCTCCCTCACGTCCCTCTTTCCCCCTATTTGGGATGGAGCCTGCAACCCAGGCATGTGCCCTGACCAGGAACTGAACTGTGACCTGGTTCATAGGTTAATGCTCAACCACTGAGCCACACTGGCTGGGCTTGCTTTTTTTTTTTTTTTTTTTTTTTTTTTTTTTTAATTTCAGAGGGGAAGGAGAGAGAAACATCAATGATGAGAGAGAATCATGGATTGCCTGCCTTCTGCACATCCCCCACTAGGGATTGAGCCCACAACCTGGGTATGTGCCCCTGACCGGAATTGAACCCAAGACCCTTCGGTCTGCAGGCCAATGCTCCATCCACAGAGCCAAACCAGCCAGGGCTGGGCTTACCTTTTAACAAACAACAACAACAACAAAAAAGTGCTTTTCCCAGGTCTGAAATTGTAGACAATGTAGTTGCCACTTTGCCCAAGGAACACTGAAACCTGAGCTCCACAACAAAGCCAGACATTGAGTATGGCTACTGAAGCTACTCTGTGTCCCAAGGATGCCTTTTTTACAAGGACATTTGCGGTTTTGCCACGATAGCCTGCACCTGTTCTCAGTCTACACCTGATTTGGCTTATCGGGCATTAGAGTGCAGAAAAGGGGAAACCACACCCCGTGTAGACTAAGAACTCCCTGAAGGTTGTATGGATTGTGACAACTGGTATTTGGGACACCCCTTTCCACTCCTCCCCATTTATGAGATGGCTTACTGCTGAACTCTTGAAAGTGTTGTTTCATAGTGAAGGTAGAACCTTGCCTGTCACTTACTTCGGGCCTGCAGAGGATTACAAAAAGCATTGAGTGGAAAATACTGAAATCCGTGGTTTAATGCCTAGTTTTTCAAAGCGCCTCTCTTTGTAGACTGTTTTTGGCCTCACAGCTGTACAGATTTCTACTTTCAACTACACAAAATCACACACTTCTGGTTCTCTCACATGCTAATTCAGAATTTGTTTCTCTTTCATTAAGACTATACTATCATCTTTAGTTTAAACAGTTAAGGGAATAATCTGGAATATGTTCATTCCTATATTGAAAATGACTTGTGTGCCTCTAAAACTAGAAGGAAGTAAAGCTGCAAAATTCAAGTCTGCTTTTAAATTATTTAAAAGAAATACTTAGCAGTAAAAGTGGTTGCTTATTTTTTGACCCCAAAATAATGCTAGTTCTTTATCTGAGTAAAGATCTAGAAATGCACACAAAGATGCCTTTATAAAGATTGATTTAATTATGGTATTCACAATAGGAAAGAAGACTGAAGCATCCCAAACAGTAGCAGGGACTTTGGTGGTGGGCAAATTATAATACGGCCGTACAATGGGCGTTCAACTTGAAAGATTCTTTTGAACTTAGTTGATAGGGATGCCTTGATGCCATGGTAAATGAATAAAAGCAAAGCATAAAAATGATTTTTAGGTTTTGGTTTTGAGAGAAAAAAATACGTGTTTAAGACTAGATTTGTTATATCAAATGAGAGTGGCTGCTCCTGAGAAGTTGGGATACTAGGGTGTTTTTTTTTGGGGGGGGGGGGGTAGGAGTGGGGGGAGGTTGGTTTTTCTGCACCGAGTATGTAGTATTTGGAGGAAAAGAGATTAAATGTGCATATTAGCTTTTCTCCAAGACACAGAGCATGATGATTTTATAAGAAATGTACATGTACCTTCGGCTCCAAATACCTTGGAATTAAAACTAATTTTACTGTATCTAGAAGCACAGAGGCTGGTACCACATGGGGACAGTATTGGCAGGCTGTCTTGAGTCTTGGCTTTTACCTTATTTTCTGTTACTGAAAGTCATGATTTTTGTGTTGCTACCCAAGAACTGTCCTAGTATTTATGAAAAAACAATTGATGGACATTTTGAGGCATAATATATAATATATTGAGTTTAAAAACATTTGTAATACTGTGGGAAAGTTTCTCGGTAGTATACTAAGATCATTTGTGTAGATTATGAAATTATTTGAAAAAAAAATCTCGTCAGAAGTTCAGTGCTCTAACAAAATGGAATGAGAAATATTTGTCTTGTGTGTGCAGGGGATCTAAAATTGCCTTTGTTTCCTGTGCAGCTCAAAGCTTGGATTACTGCATGCCACTAGTGAACAGCGAGGCGGAAGATGATGCTGAAAAAATGCACGTCGATAGAGAGTTTGCTGTCGTAACAGGTGGGAGTGGACAGTTTCCTGTTAGCTGCAACAACAGTCCAATGGTCGAAGACACCACACAGCAGGAGGGTGGTTCTGTTGGACCAAAAGAAATAGAAATATATACTGTTTCAGCAATGCAGACCCCTTGTCGTTGCAAGAATCAGTATGCATATTATTTCTAACAGCAGCTTTCAAACGAGTTTTGCACTTTGTTGTGTAGTGTTTCAAAGAATGTTATAATTTGCATATCTTGGGCAAGTTTGTAGGATAAGTGTTTTTGGCGTATTCTATGGATATGAAAAATATAAGTGCAATCTATATTTTGATTTTAAACTTTTGCTTAATGTGCCTTGTTTAATAAGGTTTTGCATTTTTTATTTTCTGATGGAGGACTTTGGGTGAATATACTGAATGAATGCTTATTGGTAGTAACTTCAAAGCGATTAACAGCCAGAAGTCTGACTCGCCATAAACCTTGAGAAATAGTAAACATTGTAGTTTTAACTTGTAACCAGTCGCGCCAGTATGGAATCTGTCATTCGACGCTCAGTGGTTGCTCTGGTTTCTGTGCCACTCACTCAAGGTCTGGTAAAATGCTGACTACCATCTCTCACAAAACACATTTTCTACGCTAACACTTTTAGTATGTTAAAATTTTAGTATAGGTAGTCATCCATTTTTAAAAGGCCAAGCCTCAGTTTCTTTTAGCTTTTTAAGATTTATCCATTTAGTAAATGCTTTTTTTCTACAATCTTTTATTTAGGTACCATGAAAATATTTTAGCCATTCTTTTACTGTTTTAATATATTTAGAAATAGATACTGGCTTTTTAAAAGTTTTATTATGTCTTTATGCCAAATTCTCTACTGGGGATAAAAGATGATATATTTTGTTTTCCAGACTTACATGAAAAAAATCATTTCTGTTTTAAAAAATGAAAAGAGATGTATACATCTTTCTAGAAGCTACAAATTGTTATGGGAGGACTCACCTTTTTGCCAAATAATTAAATGAAACAAAACTCAAAGCCAGTTCATTTGTTTTTTTTTTAATGGCACTGCTACATGCTTTTAAAAAGGCAGAAGTAATCAATCTCCAAACATTAATTCCCTGGATTTTCAGGTTAAACTTAATACCAAGCTTGAACATAACATTAAATGCCATAATTTTTCCAATCCCAGCTCATCCCATATACAAGTGCCAGTAAGCGTCCTCATATTTTCCATCATTTCACTTTCAACATTATCTGACTGAATAAACAAAAATTAAAATAGCTAGAGATTACTTGTAGCCGATGAATGAGTAAATGAATGAGTCTCGGAAAGCAGCTTGGAACAGAATGACGGACAGTATTGGAGCAGGTCAGTGGGCTCTGTCTTAGCCATTTTCTAGCATGTCTGCCATTTTCTTGCTCAGTTTTATCAGATTTCTTACAATGATATGAGGTTATCTACTAACCTTGATTTTTAGATTGCATAATGCACTAAAGGAAAGCAGTACACGCACGGTGAACATTAAAAAAAAAAAGTCTTGTTACCTCAGATTTCTGAGGCCATGCTCATTTACCCTTACAGACTCAATCACCTGAAAATAGGATTTTCACCTTTTTTAGTAGTAGTACGGCAGTTATTAATAATTATCAAACTTGCCGCCATACCCATGAGTTTTGACCCAGGAACAATTATTTATACTTTAAAAAAAATTAATAATTAATATAAATATTTCCCTGGAACAGCTTGGTGTTTTTCTTTTTATTTTACTTCATGTTTAGTTCTTGAAACACTTGCTCTCTAGTCTTGAGTTTTAACTAGATAGAAAAGCTATCACTTACTTTTTTTTTAAATTTTCATAAGCCCCTAAAGAATTTATAATAATTATTAAACTATGATTGTCATTTAAATTGCCAGAAAATTGATGACTAATGGAATGTCTAGGAGATGTTTTTGTTCATTGAACAAACTGGTTTTTTTGTTGGCAGGGAGATTTGCAGGCACACAAAAACCTGTGTTCGAGTGCAAGTCAGAGGTCTATAGATGGTGAACCCAAGAGTGGGCCCTTAAAGGGGACAGGCGCACTGTGTGAGATGTTAGGGTGATCAGATATGCAAAATGAGTCCCCACCTGTTATAGCGTAGCTCTTCTGTGTTTAATATCATACCATGCTTTAATAGCGCAGAACATTAAAATTTAATATTAATAAGCAAGACATAATTTTAGATCATTCTCTATACTGTGCTGTGAACGCCTATGAACATGAATATTAACTCTCTAGTGTCATACAGAAAAATACCTTGTAATTGCCTATTCCCATGTGCCCAAACGTTTTGTGACTTTTTTTGGTAAGACATCCTTCTTTTAATGGATGCAGATTAACCTATCAACATTTTCCAATGTAAGTTGTTTTTGAAAGTGGAACCTTGGCTGTAATGATCACCTTAATTGCTGACCTCGGAAGAAACTTCAGAACTGCCATTGGCCCAAGACTGTGTGCACGAGAACCATTCGTTCCTGCCTGTGGCCGCTGTGCTCGGCACTCTGCAGAGCTGCCGCGTGGCACTGGGCAGAAGTGCCACGTAGATCTGAGTGTTAAAAGGAAAAGCGGTTCCTGCTCATGTTCCTGGCTTTCCTGGCCTGTGAGGTGTGACCCTGCCTCACCCAGTCCGAGGAGCTGCCTATTTCACCTGCTTCAGAACCGCTTTCCTCCTGTTAAGAGCTGGAGAAGTTTGTGCTGTTTCAGCCTTTTGTGGGAATCCTTACATTCAGTTCTGATGGACTTTCTCAGGGGTGATTTTAAAAACTGTTCTCCGAGAATAGTCTTAAAATGGGAATTTTTTTGACAGCTTTTCAGTACCATTGGTATTTTTCATGCAATATATTTGTCAACGTAAGTTTTTTTTTAATTTTTGGCTCCCCAACACTACTGAAATTGATAAATGTTCCCTTTCTTACAAGGCAAATGCTACTGTTGTGTTTTATTTTAAAATCTGTGTATGGTTTTCACTTTGGAAAAGGAATTGGGTTGTTTAAAAAAAAAAAAAAAAAAACAACGAATAAGTCCTTTAAAATTGTAGCAGCAATGAAGCATTTTATAGTTTCTCCTCCCCTCTGGTTCTGAATTTTGGTGACAGGTGTATTTCTTAATGCAGATATGAAAAACAGTAGCTCCGTATCGAACACATTGACAAACGGATGTGTCATCAATGGACATTTGGACTTCTCTTCCACGACTCAGATCAATGGGATGGAAAGCAGGAATAACCAGTGCTTAACAGGATCTAATGGAATTAGCAATGGATTAGTTCCAGGACGACCATTTCCAAGTAGCCAGGGTTCTCTCTGTGTTAACGGGACTGAGGAGCCAGAAAAGACCATGGGCGTTAACCCTGAGATGTGCGGTTCTCTGCACCTGAACGGGAGTCCGAGTAGCTGCGTAGCCAATAGACCTTCCTGGGTGGAGGATATTGGGGAGAATTTGCACTATGGACATTACCACGGGTTCGGGGACACTGCTGAAAGCATCCCCGAGCTTAATAGTGTGATAGAGCATTCCAATTCTGTGAAGGTGGAAGAAAGGTATGACATTGCCGTCCTGGGTACCATGAACCTCTACCACGGCTCTTAAAGGCACGTGGCCGGGCTCTGTCTGGAAGCATTAATCCTTCCTAGTAGCCAACTCAGAATACAACTAATGTAGCATCCACTTTTAAAGGAATGCCACAACTTGTCCTGTTTTTTTATACTTTAACTTTCTGAAAAAGGAAACTTGCATTTATACGACAGGTTCCTCGTGAGTCCTGGCGGAAGCACGAGTGGGCGTGTGGAGTGCATCCAAGTCCTTTCCACAGGTAGCGGCACTCTCAAACGATGCACTTTTGCGATTTAATTTTTCTGCTGCCAATCTGTCACCATAAATTGGCAATTTTTCCTTTTGTCAAATATAAAGATAAATTGGAGGCAGTTATAGAGGTGCTTGGTAGTTTGACTCTTTGCACATGGGCATCATTTTGAAAAGCTTGCTTTTTCCTCATTCCTGCAGGATTTTTGACAGAAGACAGTTATTTTCCTATGCAAGGTCTGGCCTTACAAAGATGACTTGCAGTGATTTGTATGAAGACAAAAAAATTTGTGCTTTTCAAAGTTCTTGCATTGAAACTTTGCAGCTTGACATGTAAAGGTCTCGCTTGTAGACACACACAGTGGTTTGGACACATGAGTCATGTCCCTTCTTTCCTAATGTAACTCACTGCCTGGGTTTCATTGAAAACACATGCAGCCAGGGACTGACTTCTGATTGATTGTTCCTATTACACATTTCCTACTTTGTCTCTAGAGTTTTTACTGCAGATAACGGTTTCCTTTATATGTAGTGGAAGTTATTATTTGTAGGAACTGTCAGGTCAAACTGCTTAACTGACCACTCTGACTTATATTTCCTTTTTTCGTTGTTTTTGTTTTTCTGGGGGTTTTCTGCTTTAAAATATATACCACTATGTATATCCAGTAAACAGAGAGAATTTTGAATCTCTTTTAATAAAACTGTTAAGTTTATGGTTTTGTAGAAATTAGCTTTTGTTTAGGTGACACTGTGGTTACACTGTGCAAATATTGTAATGGGTTTTTACTTTTCTGTTTTTTGTAATAAAAATGGGTGAAGATAGAGAAAATGTCAAATGAACAAGCCAATGTTCTAGCGTGTTACTAACATTTTGTTTTTTTAAACTGTCCTTTACAAATTGAATTAAAAAAATCCTCTTACACTCAGTTTGTTCCTAGGGTGTGGTTTCTTTCCTCGTGAGGAGTGTGTGTGTCTATAAGGTGTGTGTGTGTGTGTGGGGGGGGTATTGTGTCCGTGGAAGTGGGAGGAGTAGGAAGGGAGGTGGGAGTTTAATATTGCCTTTCATTTTGCTTATGAGGTTTTACTTTATTCTTCTGACTCCTGCCATGTAGTGTTTTTTATCTCCTTTGATTTATACTCTAGTTTGAGAGACACTTTGTCTCACTGGATGTGGGGTGGCGGGAGGACAGGTAATAAAGTGCTATCAGCTAACAGTATTGTCCTTGTGTTATTTTCATAAATGACAACAATCATACTGGACTCAACTTTTTTGGGTCAAGCAGATATTAATGAATATAAGCCTTTCAAAATTTTAACTTCTAATTAGTAAATGGCCATTCCGGCATGCCTATATATGTTATTTAAGCCCTAACTGATTTGGCTTAGTAGATGGAGCATCAGGCTGCAGGTTCAATTCTGGTCAAGGGCAAATGCAGTGGTGGTGGGGGGAAGGGGGCATGCAGGAGGCAGCCAATCAGTGATTCTCTTCATCATTGATGTTTCTATCTCTCCCTCTCCCTCTCCCTCTCTGAAATCAATAAGAATATATTCAATAAAAAATAAAACACTCGTTAATTTATGCATATTATTGTAAAACTTGAGACCAAACTGAGGGAGCCTTAGGCTTTGAAAGCGTCACAAAAATGACTCTCCTGAGAACAAGAACCTGCTTGTGTCACCGCCACCTTCTCGCATGCCCGCACAGGCTCAGTCATCAAGCTCCGGTCCTAGAGGGCCTTGGAAGCCTTTAACAGACTGACTCGAGAAGCCCCCCAAACGAGAGGTGAACCCTAGTGCCCTTTATACCCAGCTTGGCAATCTTGTATTTCAGAGACTTCCTAGTTAATATTTGCTGGAAAATATTAAGTGGATCTCTTAAAAATACACTGAAAGTCAGAACATTTGGTTTGTCTTTGAAGTGGGACAATGGCAGCTTTTTTTTATTTATTTATTTTTAAAGGAAATGGGAAACCACTGAGGGGTTTTATTATTATTATTATTAAATAGATTTTATTGATTTTTTACAGAGAGGAAGGGAGAGAGATAGAGAGCTAGAAACGTCGATGAGAGAGAAACATCGACCAGTTGCCTCTTGCACACCCCCTACCGGGGATGTGCCACAACCAATGTACATGCCCTTGACCGGAATCGAACCTGGGACCTTTCAGTCCGCAGACCGACACTGAGCCAAACCGGTTTTGGCAATGGCTGCTTCTTGGGGCTAGAAATATTGCCTGGAATCTATAGTAGGGCAATATCCCCACTTTGGTGGGTATTGATGCAAATAATGTTTGGCCATGTTATTGTTGAGTCTTTGACACTAGTACATTCAGTTCTTGTTTAGTGATACATAAAGAAGTTATGGTGGAATTATATCATGCCTAGAACTTGCTTCAGAACAATATAGGAAAGTGAGTGGAACCAATCTCAAACAAGATTGGGTATGAGGTAATGTTGACACCAGATACCTGAAAGTTCATTATTAGGCTTTGTGATATTGGGGGGGAGCGGATTTTAGGACTTTAAGAAGAAAAAGAATATTCTATACTTTAAAATTTTGTAGACATCATTTTAACACTGATTAAAAATAAGTTTATATTTTGCTGTTTAAGTCACCAAAATGCATGCTGAAATATTACAATAGTTCACTGATTCCAAACTTTTTGGTCTCAAGACCTTTTATTTTATTTTTAATATATTTTATTGATTTTTTACAGAGAGGAAGGGAGAGAGAGAGCCAGAAATGTCGATGAGAGAGAAACACCGACCAGCTGCCTCCTGCACACCCCCTACCGGGGATGTGCCCGCAACCAACGTACATGCCCTTGACCGGAATCGAACCTGGCACCTTTCAGTCGGCAGACCGACGCTCTACCGCTGAGCCAAACCGGTTTCGGCTCAAGACCTTTTAGATACTTACGTGGTTTGTTGTTTTTTTCTTTTTAATCCTCACCCAAGAATATGTTTTAATGATTTTAGAGAGAAACAATTGCTTGTCTGCCATACAGTGACCCGACTAGGGATCAAACCTGCAACCAAGGTATTTCCCTAACTGGGAATTGAAATCACAACCTTTAGGTATACGGAACGGTGCTCCAACCCACTGAACCACCCGGCCAGGACAGGTGCTTGTATTCTTAAATACTCGTGGCAAACCATTGGAAAATGAAATAAGTCCATTTATGGTAACACCCAAACTGAAATACCTACAAATGAAACTGAAAAGGTATTCAAGACCACTACACTGAGAACTAAAGCATTGAGGAGAGAAAGAGGCCTAAATAAATGTCTGGTTGAGAAAATCTGGCCTCATACAGATAATTGAGAAAGAGATTTTAATAGCCTTTGGAGTTAGTTAATCATGGGTATTTATTTGATGTAACATCTAAACCACAGTGGTAGTTTCTTAAAGGTTAATTGCAATGTTGAATCGGAAACCAAAATCAATGAATGAACTGTCCTCAGTTACATCAAATCTTTTTCTTGCACTTTAATTGGATCACTAACCCAGTTTTGATTTTATAACATCATGCATTAGCTATTTGAAAAATATTTTTTCACTGAGTTCTGCAGATCTTCCAAATGTTGAAACATCCCATTTATTCAATATTAAAAACCATGAAAAGCGAAGCTGTTAAGGACATGGTAGTGAATACATGTTTCGCAACATTTTAATTTTTTTTTGAAAGCTCAGTTTTTATCAGTGGCCACAAATACTGTCAGTTGCTTGCTTTGAGTGGCAGGATCACTTGGTTAATTTTTTTAAATCATGTTGGCCAAACATTCACGTCTTGATAAGCATAGTTTGTCATTTTTTCAAATAAAAATGATGTTTTCAGAAAAAGAAAACTAGCCGAAAACTAGTTCGTTCGCTGGGCCAACAAACTCTACACCCACCCGTTTGGCTCAGTGGATAGAACGTCGGCCTGCGGACTGAAAGGTCCCAGGTTCGATACTGATCAAGGGCATGTATCTTAGTTGTGGGCACATCCCCAGTAGGGGGTGTACAGGAGGCAGCTGATGGATGTTTCTCTCTCATCGATGTTTCTAACTCTTTATCCCTCTCCCTTTCTCTCAATCTCCAGGGTGGGGTCATTGATGTCAATAAAAATTTGTTTTGTTTTTTAAAAAGGTGCCGATAGGTTGAAAGACAGCTCTGGTTTTTCTGTTTTACCCTTTACGACTGCCATGGTGCCATCACCAGTGAGTTTTATTTAAATGTGTTTAGAAGTAGCAGCTCCGGTGCATCAGCGAGTCGGACCCATTCCCTTTCTGCTAAAAACTGTCATTACTGTCATTTGTCGGCACTGCTTTTCTGACAGTTCCTATAATTCAAGATAATCTAAGCCAATTTTGCAAGCAAAACAACATGGACCACTGCATCAAATAGCACACTAACTGTGCGGTACTGGTACATGGCAATGCTATTATTTCCTTATTCAGTAGTTCTGAAATTCTCTCCAGAAGAGAAAGGGGGGGGGGGGGGAGGGGAATGGGACAGGCCTCCAACAGAACAAGGCCTCTTTCATTCCAGGCAGAATGGGATCCTCCGCCTGCAGGCCCGGGGGGGACCCGGGATTAAAATCACAGCGATGGAAGCGTGCCCGCTGGGTTACATAACAGGAACAACGGTGGTCACGTATATATATGCCGGTAATGACACCCATTAGCGCTCTCTACCTCCTGTGAGCGTCTGGGTGTGTCAATGGCAAGATGCTACAACAAAGGGAATTGGTGTAGCATTTTCCTCCTGGAGGGAAAATCCCCTTAGCAGAGGCACCGACAGGCCCGCCGGGGTCAGGCGAATAGAAGGGACACTGCGTGGACCCGTTCACATGAGACTCTCCTCTTAGATGATGAGGCAAATAATCCTTAGCCACGCGAGCAGCAGCAGATTCCCGCAGCAACGACGTAAAGAAAGGAAAACAGCCAAAACCGGTTTGGCTCTGTGGATGGAGCGTCGGCCTGCGGACTGGAGGATCCTGGGTTCGATTCCGGTCACAACCTTGGTTATGGGCACATCCCCAGTCGGGGGTGTGCAGGAGGCAGCTGATCAGTGTTTCTAACTTTCTATCCCTCTCCCTTTCTCTCTATAAAATATCAATAAAATATATATTTTTTTTTAAAAAGGAAAACAAGGCCAGGTGGATGGAAATCTAGCCAGAACCTCATCACTCGTGCTGACAGCTCCCACCTGGTGAACATCCTTCGCGTTAATTGTTGCCGTTAAGGTCATCGGCGTGGTGTCTGTCTCCCGGGGAGCCCTGGCTGCCACACGGGGTGAGGGCGTGCTCACCAGCAGTGGCCGCTGACCTTGCAGAAACCTGAAATCCCCTCAGAGCCCTCCGGCCTGTCAGGCCAGAACTAGCTGCTCTGAGTCTCAGGTGGAATTTTAATGTGAACCGAGATGGGTTTGTTTGAGGAGGCATCTGCCAAGTGTGGGGTTTATGGAGAAGCCTCTCAGGAGGCCTCTCTGATGCAGAACAGCCTTTGTGATCCCTGACTGGCCTCGTGGGCCCGAAGTAAGGATTGCTCTGGGGGGAGGAGGGGGCGGGCCTGGGACTGGGAGGTGGGTGTGTGGCCATCACCTCCTGAAGCTCCAGCCAAGAGCAGCAACAGGAAGAAGAAACGGGAGGAGACAGGACAAGCCCACAACTTCACTGTCTCCATCAGGAGGGACTGGGGTCTGCACCAGCGCTGAAGGCTGGCTGGCCCTGCACTCCCCGGAGAGGCAGAGAAATCTGTCCTGGAGACCAACAAGCCTACGGGAGTTTATTTTGTCCTCGTCCACGGTAAACGTCCTCCACCTGTGTCACCCAAGTAAGTCTGGCAGCTGCCATGCTTGCTAGGGGACCTTTCAGTGTCCAGATTTTGTGGTTGAGGGTCACAGAGTGATGACATCATGGGGCCAGCAGGCGGGGGTGCCAGGTCCCCAAGCACCAGCAGATGCACTCACGGGAATGGGGTCGCTGAGGCGGTCACACAGCCAGAAACCCGCAGTCAGGAGCCCGGGGAGCCATCGGATGCACGTGCCACCGAGAACAGAAAACAGACATCAGCTAAAAATTAAGGAGATCCGATTAAAGGGTGGACCTTGGTTACAACACGTCTCGGTGCTGGTTCCTTCGTTGTAGCAGATGCATCGTATTAATGTGAGATGCTAATAATAGCAGTGTATATGGGAACTTAGTGCCGTCTTGGCGATGTTTCTGTAAATGTAACACTGTTCTAAAAGATTATTTTAAGCGGGTTCTGTAAAAATCGCCAATATTGGCACGCCCCAGAGGAACACGGAGCTGACGCTCGGGGAGGAGAATTGGAGGTGTGGGACTCCACGTTGTGCACCCTGTTACTTGGGGGGGAGTAAAAAGTAGGAAAGATTAGAAGGCATCTGGAAAGTGGATCTAAGGGTGGGTGGGTCTGCGCCCTTCCCCTGGTCACCTGGTGCAGGCACACATTTGAGGAGCCCCTCGGGGAGGGAGACAGGGCTGAGCATAGACACAGGGATGAACCTCTCTGTGAGCCCTGCCGCGAAAGGTCTAGGGGGTCTCCCCTGCCGGAGCACAGGGCTCTGCTGTCCCCAGAACTGGTCAAAGCCCCACAAGGATGGGTCTACTTTCTGGGGCTGCTGCTCCCATGACTACAGACTGGCCTAAACCAAGAGGAACACGTGCTCTCCCCGTTCTGGGGCCAGAATCTGAAACCAGGGTGTCTGGGGCTGGGCTGCCTCGAAGGGAGGGTCCAGGGGAGGGTCCTTCCTGCCTCTTCAGCTTCTGGAGGCTCCTGGCCGCATCCCTTCAGTCTTCAGGTGGCCCCTCCTCCATCCTCACGCGATTTCTCCCACGCACGTCCCCACCACCTTGTTCAAGTGCTCATTCTTGCGTGATCGCGTGGCCCCCAAGCCCTTGTTCATATGCCCACTCTCATGTGATCATGTGCCCCCCACTTGTTCACCTGTCCACTCTCGTGTGGTCACATGACCCCACCCTTTTGTTCGCATGCCCATGCTCACGTGATCACATGGCCCTGCCCCTTATTCATGTGCCCACTTCCAGTTGATCATGTGGCCCACACCCTGGAGACCTGTGATGGTCTCTGTTTCAGGGGTGCCACCTCCCTGGTTGGCTGTCTGCCCCTGCTCTCACACCTGTCAACAGTCCCTTTGCCAAAGTCCTTCCCCAAAATCGCTTGCGTGTGCCATCTCTTTCCTGCTGGGACTGTGACAGCTGGGATTGAGAAGGAGACAGGAGAGCAGTGGCTCATCCGGAGTCCATGCAAGAGGTCCAGAAGGGCCTGTGCAGTCCCTGGAAGGCTGGGGGAGGGGAGGGTGGTGAGGCGGGGTGCTGATTAGGGAGAGGGGGGAACTCGAAACCTTGCAGAGCCCCCAACTGCAGGATGAAGCAGGGTCCTCCCCAGCCCCGCCCTTGCCTCCCAGGCCTTCCCCCTAATGCAGTGATCAGCAAACTGCGGCTCACGAGCCACATGCAAGCCGTGGTTTGCCGCTCTGTTGACTAATGAGTTTGCCGACCACTGACCTCGACTCTCTATTCCAATAATTACAGTCTGTTGTTGTTCCTTGTGATTAAGCCCCTATCCCAGTGGTCGTCAAACTCCTTAGTCAACAGAGTAGTAAACAGTGGCTCCCGTGTAACTCAAGAGCCGCAGTTTGCCAGCCACTTCCCTCATGAGTTCAGCCCGGGTCCCCGCTTCCTGGAGCATCTGGGCTGTCAGGAGCTAGCAGCTAGGTTGTCATGCCCATATTCTAGATGCCACAACTGAGGCTGAGAGAGAAGGAGCAGAGGGTCCTGCCCCCAGCCCTCCTCCCCCCAACTCAGCCCTGCTCAGGGCAGCTCCCCAGCTGCCACTTGGTTGCCGGGTGTGGGGGGAAGAGGAGGAGGAAGAGGAGGAGGAGGGGATTTCTGAGAAGCAATCCAAAAATACCCAGCAACTGGCCCCTGCTTCCTCCCTCCCTCCAGCTTCACAGCCCCCTTTTGTGCAGGCAGATGAGGGCCTCTTCCTGGCCAGGCAGCCGGGAGCAAAGGAGGCCAAGGAGGCAGAGGGTCCAGGAAGTGGGTTCTGGGCCCCCAACCTCTCCCAGCAGATTTCCTGGACCTGGGCTCCCTCACCCTCCCACAGTTCCCAGGCCAGGCAGGCTGTTTCCTGCCTCCCTGCCTTAGCACATGCAGTTCCCTCCACTGGGATGCCCTCCCTCATCCTTCAATCCCAGCTCGGCTTTCACTCCACCGGAGAACCCTCCCTGAGTCGCCTGGGTTCCCCCTGCATCCTGCACCCACCCCAGTCCCAGCCGCTTTCTGGATGATGCTCTCACGGGGCGGTGAGGTCTTGGGGATGCTAGCTTTGCCTTTGTACCCCAGCTCCTGGCACAGACGAGTGCTCAGTAAATCCGGAAGGAAGGGAGGGAGGGAAGGAGGGAGGGAGGGAAGGGAGCAAAGAAACACCTCTCACAGGATTGGAGGGGATCTGGACCGTGAGCGCCTGGCACGGGGCTGGGCACGGAGCAAAGCCCACTCCCTTCCTGCCGCCTCCGCTCAAGCCTGGGCTCCAGCACCTTCTGCCTCATCCGATTTGGGGCCGGCTCAGGGGCAGTCCCTACACCCACAGGCCTGTGTCTGTTGCCCATTTGGAAGCACAGTAATTACACCAGGATGCAGACGTGCACTTGACTTCCTAAGGAGCTAGTGTGTTTGGGAGAAAGGCCTGCCTCCACTCTCAGAAATCCCCGGACTGTGCAAATCTCAAGGGCCTGAGGGCTGACCTTGAGCAGGAGTTTTCCCACTGAATACTTTCAGCAAAGAGAGCCTTACCTGACAGCCGTTATGTAAAACAGATGGAAACTAAGCTGCTTGGGCGAAGTGGTGGGTATTGGAGGCACCTGGGAGTGGGGACCAGAGTCCCCTTTTCCCTGAAGCTCTGGTCGGGGAGATGGGGGTTGGGGTTGGTCCTGGAGGTGGGTGGGGCAGCCAGGAGAGGGGAGAGCCCTGGGCAGAGTCAGTGGCTGATATTTACTAACTGGTACAGAAGGGCTCAGTGTTTTCAGAACTGTGTGCGTGTTCATGTCAGTGTGGCTGGGCCAATGAACTCATCTTTCACAGCAAGAAGTCAGTCTGTACACACAAAAGGGGAAATATGTCCTCGGGAAAAATCATAATGACTTCAACCTCCAATGTTCTCACAGTTTTGCTTTTTTTAAATGAAGGGATACTTTAGGGAAAGTATCTCTTGTCTAGAGAAAATATTTATATGAATTCAGCAATTCCATCAAGTCCTCTTTTACTTTTGTGAAATTCAAGTAAGATTAAATTTAAAATTGTGTCCCCCCCAAAAAAGAAAATTGTTAGGGTAAGCAGACAAATAATGGGCGGGTGCTGCCCGTCACTGCTCGAGCCAATGAAGCAGAGACAGGGTTGAATCATATATGAACGTTTATTCCAATGTTGTCTCAATACCAGAGAGCAGCAGGTCATCCACAAAAATCTGCTCTGCAGCCCCCCACGAACCAGCTGCTCATGGAGTAAAAGTACAAAGGAAAAGTAGGCCAAAGGGCAGCGTACAGATATTCGAAAGGACTGGGGGTCCTCAAAGGGCTCAGTGATGTGCCAGGGCTGGGGTTCCAGGGGAAATAGCCGAAGGGAGTGTCAGATGGGCAGTTACCAGGGAAGCAGGCTGGAGGTCTGCAAAGGCCTGCAGGTGTGCAGAAAGGCCGGGGACCTCCCAGGGGCAGGGATTCTGGTTTCTGTAACACATCTTTGTTCATCTTTCCAGGTTAACAGGCAGCTCCCAATGGGGAGGGAGGGCTGCATCTCCAGGTCCGCTCTAGCCAACATAGAAGAGCCTTCTTTATTTTATTTTTTATATTTTATTGATTTTTTACAGAGAGGAAGGGAGAGAGATAGAGAGCTAGAAACATCATCGACCAACTGCCTCCCCTACACACACCCCCACTGGGGATGTGCCCGCAACCAAGGTACATACCCTTGACCCAAATCGAACCTGGGACCTTTCAGTCCACAGGCTGACGCTCTGTCCACTGAGCCAAACCTGTTTCGGCAGAAGTGCCTTCTTTAATCAGAATAAAAAAATCGCCGTTAACAGAGCACGATTAATATTTCTTACGATACTAGCTGGTTCTCCAACATTCTCTTTCTGCCCCCTTTCATTTGCAGCCCTGCTGGTGTGGCTCAGTGGTTGAGCATCAACCCACGCACCAAGGGGCTGCTGGTTTGATTCTCGGTCAGAGCACATGCCTAGGTTGCAGGCTCAGTCCCCAGGGGGCGTGTGCAGGAGACAGCCATTCGAAGTTTCTCATTATCAATGATTCAGTCTTTCCCCTTCTTCCCTCTTCTCTAAGAATCAGTAAAAACATATATATATTTTTAATATTAACTACATTGTTTCTCAGCCTTTTGGCTAAGATCAAGTGTAAAAATTGTTAGCTACCTGACTTCTCTCCGGCGTGGCTCAGTGATTAGAGAGTCGGCCTGTGCACAAGAGGGTCACAGGTTGGATTCCCGGTCAGGGGCACTTACCTGGGCTGCAGGTTTGATCCCTGCCCTTGGTTGGGATGAGTATGGGGGGCAACCACTCAATGTGTCTGCCACACACACACACACACACACACACACACACACACCCGCTCCCTGTTACCGTCACTGAAAATCAATGGGAAAATGTATGCCCACGCCTCAGGTGAGGATTTGAAAAATTATTACCCTGTTTCCCCGAAAATAAGACAGTGTCTTATATTAATTTTTGCTCCCAAAGATGCGCTAGGTCTTATTTTCAGGGGATATCTTATTTTTCCATGAAGAAGAATACGGTACACATTTATTGTTCAATGAAAATAAAGGAAATTTATTACCTGTATACGGTACGGTAGTACGGTAGTTGTCAACACAAACCAGACAAACTGTGAATCCTACAGTATCAAGAATTTACTGATTTATTCAATGACAATCATGTCATCATCTTCTGGAACATCACCATAAAAATCCAATTCCTGATTTTCCTGGTGAATTTCTTGTGACTCCATTTCTTTCAGCATCAGTGGACCAAATCTCTCATGTTTAGCCTGGGGGGGGGGGAGGGCTTATATTGCCTTATATTTCACTCAGAAGGAAACCTGTAAGTAGGTCTTATTTTCGGAGGATGTCTTTTTTTCGGGGAAACACGGTAGATGCATGTGTAGAAGTTTGCTAACATACAGTATGGCATTGACAAGTGTGGGAAGTGGACACTCTGGCAGTTGAGGGGGCTGCAAAGTTTTATTGCTTCGAGAACAGCTGGTCACCAATGAAAATGTTCAGAACCTCTGACTGTAGTCGGCCTCCAGAAACGATGTTCTGCAGAAATGTTCACAGAATAAAAACGACGGTGGCTATGGCAATATTGAATGTTGTTACAAAACTTTGAAAGCAACTTAAACGTCATCAGTGGGGAAGGATTAAACTTGTTTCGGTGCCACAGGATATGAGAGGAAAGAAACGCAGGATAGTCTCCAGGCCCTGACAAGCAGACACCTCCAGGGCAGCTCTAATCCCATGTTCATTCTATAATAAAAGGAAAGAAAGACCAACTCCACGCTCCCTGTCTATGGGTGAATGTGTGTGTGATGTGCAGACACACAGCTGGGAGGCTTAGCTCTGGGATGAGGGGTACAGTGGAGAGCCGGTGAAGGACTGAGCTTGGGGACTAGACTGCCTGGGTTCCAACGCTGCTCCTACTTAGTGCTGTGCGACCCGGGCAAAATATTGAGCCCTCTCTGCGCCTCCATTTCCACATCTGAAGCGGGGTCTATAACAGTGCCTGCCTCACACTCACAGGATTGCAGTGAGGAGGAATGAGCTCATTCGTGTAAATAATTCCCAATCACTGTCTGCCCTGCGAAGAAAAGGGGATGTGGCCTGAGGGGGACAAGGGGACGGAGAGGGCAGCCCAGGACAGCATCGGTAAGCCACTGTGACAGTGTGACTCCGGGGACGGTGCTGGGTATGGCCCAGGTCACTCAGCCAACCGACTCCCCGGGCTGGATGATTTGGGTCCCAAATATTATTTGTGTGTTTTAATGTGTGAAAAGAGAGCCTGGATTCCTCCGCGTTAGAGCTTGGAACACTGCCACACTCCCACCTCCTTTCCGCCCGTTAGCAGCGGCTCTGAGATGAGAGCCGTCCGCCCCACGGGACAGGCCTGCAGGGAAGCGGCGCCGGGCTGCGCGGTGGCATCCCATGAACCATCAATAGGGCCAAACCCAGCAGCCGGAAACTCCCACTTCCCCGGCGAAGGAAGCAGGAAGTCAGTTTTAACAAATGCAGTTCAAATACTTACGTCAAAATGAATGCTGTTCGGTTCACCTTCAACAGAAATGGGGATCCAAACCGTTTCTGTTGAAGGTGACCCGAACGAACAGCAATAATTTTGACGTAAGTATTTGATCTTTCTGCTGGGACACTGAGTGAGGGAGCCACAACACAAGGGCCCCATTTAAGAAGGAGAGAGTTTGGATCAGAATAGAAAACTCAACACAACCCCAGAGCTGGGCTTGGAGGCATCCGTGTCATGTCAGGTTGTTCAACATAGATAGATCCAAGACCAAATCTAGATATCAGTGTGCTCACACTCGCACACACACTCGCACATGCACACACACTCACATATATACACACACACTCGCACGCACACATACTCTCACACATATACACACACAAACTCTCACACACCACACTCTCTCACACACACACACACACACTCTCTCTCTCTCTCTCTCACACACACACATGCACACACACACACTCACACGCATATACACACACACACACTCACACACTCGAACACACACTCACACTCGCATGCACACACACACACACATGCACACTCACACACACATGCACACTCACACACTTGAACACACACTCACACTCGCACGCACACACACACACACACACACACACACTCTCTCTCTCTCTCACACACACACACACACTCACACTGTAAGATACATGGAAATGGTGGGTCCCCTGTTAGGATGCACATGGGCGAAGGAAAGAAAGATTGGTTCAAACATATCACTCGAGGAAGCCCGGCACAAACCCTCGCCCTGGCATTCTCTAGGAAACCCCTATTTTCTGTCCTGACTCTAATGATAATCTCATTGTTGCACAACCAGCCCAAATCCTTCCAAGTCAAAAGAGTCCCTCCCTCACTTGTTGGGTGTAGGTGGTACCCCAAGCCCTGCCACTCCAGAAGACCAGCTCTGGCCAGGCCCAGCGCCACCTGCTGCTGAGGGGGGAGGGGCGAGGGGGGAGGACCCGGCCTCTGCTGTCCCCCTTCCCGGGGGCCCCCTGTGCCGGCCGCCTCCTCCGTCCCTGACGGAGGCTCAGCCCACACTCTTTCCTCCCTGAGGAGAAAGCTTCAAGTGCTTCAAGGCCTTGCCTGCCAGGAAGAAGAAAGACATGCTTCCTATTAGAACGAAGTGTCTGCAAAACCATGAAATCACCTCCACTGTGATGTGCCAGCAAGTCTCTGTGGCTTCTCCCTTTTTAATTTTTTCCCCCAAAGCCCCATTTTAGTACACTTCTTCGGTACGGCCTGGATCCCTCGCAGAGGGATGGGCATGTGCTTTCCCTCGGAAAGGGAAGGAGGGCGGATAATCCGATTTACTGCATACAGAATGAAGCTATTTATATCCTCCAGTGTGTGGCTTTTATTCCATATTCGGTATTATCTTCTGTCGGGGAGGAAGAACATAATTTTCCTCCTTCCTTCCGAATTCCTCTAGCTGGACTAATAATCAAATTAACACGAGACAGAGTAGCAGGAGGAAAGTGACCAAATGTATTGTGTATATATGGGGTGGGATGGGGGGATGGGGACCGTAAGAGTAGGAGAACCCAGGCCAGGCTAGGCTGTGGAGGCTTACATGCCACCTTGAGTGGAGGAGAAAGTGGGGGGTGGGGGGCTTCACAGGGCAAAGACAATCCACACAGAGATGGAAAAGCAACGTTTGGTAAATAAATGTCTGCTGGGCCGTCTTGAGACCATGGGTCACAGCCAGGACTCTGAGCCAATGGGCCTGGCCAGGCCCTCCCTGTCCACCTCACTGGTGCCTGTTGAACTGTGCTTATCTAGGATCATCGCTCCCTTCCTGGAGCAGGTCTTCTCTGAATTCTTTTAGGCAATCAGGGGAAGGTCAGCGTTTCTGAGCCTTCTGTTTCTTAAAAATCTACTAGCTTCACCCGGCCGGCCTGTGTGGCTCAGTGGTTGAGCATCGACCTACGTACTAGGAGGTCTTTTTTGATACCTGGTGAGGGTGCATGTCCCGGTTGCAGGCTTGATTCCCCAGTAGGGGGCATGCAGGAGGCAGCTGATCAGTGATTCTCATCATTGATGTTTCTATCTCTCCCTCTCCCTTCCTCTCTGAAATCAATAATATATATATATATATATATATATATATATATATATATATATATATATATTTTAATGTGGCTCTCAGTGCTCAGTAACCAGCTTACAATAATCTATCTCCATCCCTCTGCCCCTAAAGCATATATTGGGGTGGCAAACTCTGGTTCTTCTCATCTCCAAAAGAAGGCCACATTTACATCCTGGTGCACTCATTTTTAAAAAATGTTTGTGTGGGGTGGTTAGGCACAGAGGTGGGGAGGTAATTTTGGTGAACACAGTAGAAAGTTGAGATAAAAAAAGGCTAATTTTGTGCTTGTAGGCTCTCAAAGAGAGGGAAAACTACTTCTTCCTTTCTTATACCGTGGTTGGATACTGTGGACAAAGTATCCAACCACGCACCTGTTGGTTTTGCTATTAAAACTGAGTGACATAGGTAACGTGCATATCACAAATATTTGTCCTTTTTTAAAGATATGTTTTTATTGATTTCAGAGAGGAGAAGGAAGAGGGAGCAATAGGAACATCAGTGATGAGAGAGAATCATCGATCGGCTGCCTCCTATACACCTCACACTGGGGATCGAGCCCACAATCCAAGCATGTGATATGACCAGGAATCAAACTGTGACCTCCTGGTACATAGGTCGACATTCTACCACTGAGCAACACAGGCCAATCTTAAAACGAGCTAAGATTTCCTCATTCCTCCCCAAACACGTAAGGGTTCAGCTGTCTGATTGGAAAAAACATATATAGCCAAGTCATAAAAGATAACCTTTTTAAAAAGATGCTGAGCCCTAACCGGTTTTGCTCAGTGGTTAGAGCATCAGTCTGCAGACTCCAGGGTCCCAGGTTCGATTCCGGTCAAGGGCACGTACCTTGGTTGTGGGCACATCCCCAGTAGGAGGTGTGCAGGAGGCAGCTGATCGATTGTTTCTCTCTCATCGATGTTTCTAACTCTCTGTCCCTCTCCTTTTCTCTCTGTAAAAAGTCTATAAAATATATTTTCAGCCAAAACCGGTTTGGCTCAGTGGATAGAGCATCAGCCTGCAGACTGAAAGGTCCAGGGTTCGATTCCGGTCAGGGCATGTACCTTGGTTGCAGGCACATCCCTGGTGGGCGGTGTCCAGGAGGCAGCTGATCGATGTTTCTCTCTCATTGATGTTTCTAGCTCCTATCCCTCTCCCTTTCTCTCTGTAAAAAAATCAATAAAATATATTAAAAAAACAAAAAAACAGAAAGTTGTTTCTTAAAAAAAATTTTTTTTTTCCAAAAAATGCTGAAAACTGGCATAGACAGAGGGGGGACAGGAAATTAGCATTGCATAGGAAGTCTGAGGCCAGAGGGAGCCAGAAGTAATTTTGCCGCCAGGAGTACAGAGTTAAGGACAAGACCCACCAGCTGGGGTGTCGCTGTCATGGTTAACGATGCTACCCAGGAAGCCGTGGGGAAACTGCACTGTCAGATTTACCCCAAATGCCCTCCATGGTCCAGTTTGCCTTTAATATCATCATTTCATTCCAATTACTTCAGCTATGACTCTTGGAAAGCAACTTGGACCAGGTTGGCTCCTTGGCTCTGTGAGGATCTTGAAATTTGAAATGATGATATTTAAAGTATTAGTGGCTATTTTTGAAACTGGGAAGGGGGTAATTTATTTCACCTTGAAAAAGACGGCCTATGGAAAAGAAGTTAAAACACACCAAAAGAGAATTTAAAATGCAGTTAAGATTGAACCATCAGATGTGCAGAAGTTGCATATATTGTCATATAGGAAGTCGTCAGCTATGTCCCTCCTGCCCCTGCTTTTCTTTTACTTATTTTCTTTAATGTTTTTATTTACCTCAGACAGGACGGGAAAGGGAGAGGCAGAGAGAAATAGAAACATCAATGATGAGAATCTTGATCCACTGTCTCCTACACGCCCCCCACTGGGGATTGAGCCTGCAACAGGGTCATGCACCCTGACCAGGAATCCAACCGTGACTTCCTGGTTCACCCACTGTGCCACAGTGGCCGGGGCTCCTACCCGCTTTTTATTTCTGTGCCTTGTAAAGAATGGAAGATTTTTCTCTGAAACTTATATTGCTTATGGATTGTGACAGAATGTGTTTCTGCCAAATTCAGGAGTGCATCCTTAAAGCAGTAAGACAACTCAATTGATCAATCTGCATAATGAATGAAGACATGCAAAATTTTTCAAAAGCAAGCCCTGTCACTAGCGCCTGCTAGATTTTATCAAAATGAAAAGATCGAATAATGTGGGATTATTTTTTAAAGTTATTACCACAAAAAAACAACAACAAAGAAACTTTTCAAGATGACAAATATGTTAATTCCCTTGATTGTGGTCATGGTAACACAAGTGTATATATACATATCCAAACTCACCAAATTGTATACATTAATTATGTTTTTATACATTAAGTTTTTCTATACCAATGACACCTCAATATAGCTAATAAAAGCAAAAAAATTACCTCAATAAAGCTATAAAAATAAAGTTAAATTTTAGCGATTAAGAAAAATAAAACTGCCGAAACCGATTTGGCTCATTGGATAGAGCATCGGCCTACGGACTGATGCTCATTTTGGCTTTTTTTCGGCAATATTTATATACACAATTCTTTGGCTTACTTACAATGTAATATAGGGAATTTCTAAATGATTTCTGCCTTAAACACCTTCAGTGTGTCATCATTTAGGATCATATTTGTTGTTGGCTTGTGGAACTATTATGTAAGTTCTATTTCTATTTACATCAAGTTGTGCTTAAGAATTCTCTTGACCTTCATCAGATGCATTTTGGCCCTATAGTGATAAAATCACGTGACTTTTCCTCTGTCATGTTGGATGGAATGAGCTGTGTTGATGTATCTCTTAGTGATTAAGCCTCCCCATGTTATTAGAATAAACCTACTTCACCACAGTGTATATTTTTAATTTATAGCTGGGTACAGTGTGCTAATACTTTACTTGGTATGTTTGTGTCTGTACGCATAAGAAAAGAATGTCTGTAACTGTGGGCATGTGGTGAGGGGTATCTTTATTAGGTTCTCTATGACAGTTTTATGAAATGATTGATTGTTTATATTTCTCTCTCTTCTGTAAGGAGAGAGAGAAATATAAACTGTGGGAGTGCACTGACCTCCAGGGCACAGCTCCTGTGTTGAGTGTCTGCCCCCTGATGGTCAGTGCATGTCACAGTGACCGGTTGTTCCAACATTTGGTTGATTTGTGTGCCATGAGGCTGCGGTGGGCACGGGGGCGGGTCTCGGTCCATCTTTCGTGCACCCGGCCCCTCCCACTGCAGCCCCCAGTCCTCTGCCAGTAGCCCTGCTCCTGCTGCCGCCACTCCCACGTGCTGACAGCATCAGTCCTGTTCATACCTGCTGACTGCACAGAGCGATTGGGGCCGGCGCCAGCAGTGGGTGTGGGTGATGGCTGCTGCCCCAATCGCCCCTCAGGAGTAATGGGAGGTGGAGAATCCCTGAGGGACAATCGGGGCCTGCAGCAGCTGCTCATACCTGCTGATGGTGCCAAGTGATCCGGGCTGGCAGCGGGTGTGAGTGTGGTTCTGGTGCCAACAGTGGGCAAGAGCGGGGCCGGCACTGGCAACAGGTGTAAGCACCCAGTGGGACGGCAGCACGTAGGAGCAACTGGCGCCCTGCCTTGGTCTGGTGCCCCTGCTTACCTGCTCCACCATCCCACCATGGCCGATGCCCACCATGTTCTGCTCTCTGTCACTTGCTGCTGATGCTCACCATGTTTTGCATGTGCCCCCTGGTGGTCAGCGCATGTCATAGTGACTGGTTGTTCGGTTGTTACACTATTCAGTCTATTTGCATATTAGGGTTTTATATAGAGAGATGTTGTGTAGATAATTCTTACAATTCTTTTCATCTCTTTCTTCTCTTTTGTTGCATCTCCTTTCTTGTTCCAAAATTTCATTGTCTATATTCCCTGTCACTTCTCCTAAAGTCAGGCTTGCCAGTAGCTTGTGTTTTTTTTTAAATTTATCTTTAAAATAATCAGCTTTTGGTATTGTTTATTAGATCAAGTTTATTAATCATATCACTTTTAATTTTATCATTCTCTGTGTGTGTTTTATTTTTATTTATTTAAATATTTTTTATTGTTTAAAGTATTACAAATAGTAGTACATATATCTCCTTTTTCCCACATTGACCTACCCCCTGCCTCCCCTAACCCCATCACATGTCCTCACCACACCCCCCCAGGCTTTTGTGTTTTTACATTTTTGAAATAAAAGCACACTGAATACAATAAGTATTTATTGTGCTTTATACAGATTTTATCATCATACCACTAATCTAAGTTCTGGAAGTTTAACATTACACAGAGACTTCAGGACCATCTAGGAGTCTTTGGCTCCATTTACCAGAGGAAGGAACACAGTAGATCATTTGATCTTTCTCAGCCTCAGTCTTGTCGTCTGCAAAAGGGGTCTAAGACCATTTTCTTTTCCAACCTCCAGGACTGTTGTGAAGACCAAAAGCAACTATTGTACAACAAGTAGTCAACGATGAGCATTTACATACTATGTTTCACACTCCCCCAAACGTGTTTAAGAACCCCACAGAAAACATCCTATATTAGGCTCACATATAAAAATGTGCATACATATTCATAATGTATCTATTATGTATACATATTCATGTGTATGTTTATTCACATTCATATATGTAGTTAAATCTGAACATCGTCCCTGTCCCTCCCTTTACTAGTTGAGGCAATCTCACAGTGGGCATGCTTTCCCCACAAACACAAACAAGCACAAGGGATTTTACAATTAAAAGCAGAAACACTATTTTGCAACTTGAGTTGTTTTCATTTTTGGAGACAGAGCAAAGGGGATGAAAAGATAGGAAGTTTAAGAAGGTGGGTGGCCCTAACTGGTTTGGCTCAGTGGATAGAGCATCGGCCTGCGGACTGAGGGGGTGCCGGGTTCAATTCCAGTCAAGGGCATGTACCTTGGTTGTGGGCACATCCCCAGTAGGGGTTATGCAAGAGGCAGCTGATCGATGATTCTCTCTCATCGATGTTTCTAACTCTCTATCCCTCTCTCTTCCTCTCTGTAAAAAATCGAACTGTCTCTGGACTTTGAAGATGAATCACCAGTTCTCTCTCTCTCAACTCACCTTCCGTCACCGCACTATGACATACAGCGCAGCCAGACCCACCACAGAGGCAACGGTCACTGCAGCCAGTATCGACGAGGCCATTTCTGCGAAGATATACTGACTCCCAAGGTACATGCAGACAAAGGCAGCTGCCATCATGACAATGAAGTTGAAGATGGTGAGACCAGAGCCTTCCCTGACCTCACTTCCTTGCCCAGGTCACTTAGAATCCCACCATGCCTTGAATCCTGACAGGTGACATTGCGGGTGACCCTCTTATATTCGTCAGTGGCCATCTTCATCTTAATTTCCTTCAGACAGGCAACCAGCTCTGGGTTCCTAGGCTTCACCACCTCTGGGAGGGAGATGTCACTGCCTTCTTGAAGTCATGAAGGTATAGTATGGAATGCCTTTCTCTCGGTTATAGGTGCAGATCAGGCCGAAGGAAAGCAGGGGTGCAGGACCACTGGGGCTGGCACTATCCTTGTGCTGCTTCTCCATCAGGCCTCCAGCTCTGCCCGCAGCTTGCGTGGAAGCTGCTCTGGCTCCAGCTCTGGCCAGGGCCCAAAGCATGTATCAGCCGTTCGCAGGTAATCAAGTAAGATGCCATTGCAAGCCCATTCTCTATCATTCTCTTTTGTTGGTTCTTTTAATGGTTTTTTATGTTGAAAGTTTAAATTATTTCAAACTTTCTTGACCAACAATAAAAAGTAGTTATGGGTAAAGCGAGAACATTTTTTCTTGCTGTGTTTTATTATAAAGGCTTTACGATAAAACATACTCGTTTTGTTAATTTCTATGTAACTAGTTACCTGTAAGTTATTTGCCTTTTGATCTGGGAATCATTTTTTAAAATATATTTCTTTATTGATTTCAGAGAGGAAGGGAGAAGGAGAGAAAGATAGAAACATCAATGATGAGAGAGAATCATGGATCGACTGCCTCTTGCACGCCCCCTACTGAGATAGAGTCCACAACCCCAGCATGTGCCCTTGGCTGGGATCGAAGCTGGGACCCTTCAGTCTGCAGGCTGATGCTCTATCCTCTGAGCCAAGCCAGCCAGGGCTGGGAATCATTTTTAAAAGCATTTTTTCAAATTTCCAAGTATATATTATTATCAATTTCTAGATTAGTATATTCTCTAAAAACTCTTATTTTTTTTTGCAATTTATGAAAAACGTATTTAGTATCAAGAACATGATGAAATTCGAGGAAATTTTTATTGTTTTAAGAAAAAATTGTATAACACAAACACACACACACACACACACACACACACACACACACACTTGTGCATGTGCACATGTTAATTATTATTTTAGTCCTGAATGTCTGCTTATTACTTTCCTTCTTACCAAGTCAATTTCTGAGAAAGGGATTTTTATAGCTTTTCTCTAGGACTGAGATTTTAACAAGTTTTCCTTGTATTTGTTTTGTTTTTGCAATATATATATATATATATATATATATATATATATATATATATTTCATCTTTGGACTGTTCATCTTTTTGAAAAATATTTTATATTGATTTTTTTTTTTAGAGAGAGAGAGAAGCATTGATGTGAGAGAGAAACATCTATTGGTTGCCTTCTGTATGCACCCCAACCTGGGATTGCACTCAAAACCTGGGCATGTGCCCTGACTTGGAATGGAACCAACAACTTTTCAATGCTCAACCAACTGAGTCACACCAGCCATGGCGACTGTTCACCTTTTTAAGGGGACTATTCATGTTAACACTGTAACACATCCCTTAGCCCAGCTGAGGCCTGGATGGACATGGGTCCCTCCAGACCTTTGTCCCCTGCTCACTGCCCTGGAAGGCTGATCCACCATGGATGGCCTCCTCAGGCTCATGAACCCAGCTTGGGGACCATCTAAGAGAGTGAGGGCCTAGCAGATTGGAGGGAGGAGGTCCCACCTTTATTCCCAGCTCCTTTCCTCCAGGGTTGCCTCAGGTTGGCTCTACTCATGATGACCTTTTTCACTGACTCTCTCCCCCTGGAGCCTGGTAATGCTCCCTTCCCCGCCCTTATAAAACTTGAAGGACAGTCCTACATCTGCCAGCCACTGAATGCTACCTGTGGGTGCTCAAGACACTGCTCCACCTTTGGAAACAGTCTTCTTCCCAAGCCCACTTCTAACTATCCAAAGGTGGCACCTTTTTCCTGCTCTCTCTCCTTTGGGCCTTACTTGTCACTTACTTGGCTGCTTTTCTATTACTTTGCATTTGCTGTTCTTTTTGTTATGTCTTTCAAATTTTTCTGGGCTGTCTCATAAAAATAAGATAATTCAGTTTTATTTTTAAAATCTAATCTGAGTGATTGGGAGGAGGCACAGGGGTCATGTTCTGCTGAGAATCAATTCCAGCATGTAATAATTACAAGAGTTCATCAAAAGGTTGATGGGACTTGGGCGGCTCAACAAGGGTGAGCCACATATGTAGTTTGCCTGTTGGACGTGCTAAACGGCACTTCCCCCAAACCTAAATAGGATTGTTAACTGCCAGGCAGCTCAGGGGATTTTATTGTCTGCTGTTGGTCAAACACCTGAACAGCCGTAGGCTATTCTCCAAACTGACAATGATTCTGTAACCTTACCCTTTGAAGTGTATATCTCCTCCTTGCCTTAGGACAAATTGTGTTAAATAAATAGCATGGGGTCCCTAGACAAGAGGAGTCTTCAGTCCCTTTAGCTGAAGATACTCTGACCCCCAATGCCTTTCAAAATTATCTTTTGTCTTTGGACTCCTTCTTGAATCCACACATCAGCCCCTTTCTCCGGAATGCTTTGTATTGCTGGGAAAATAACCCCGGCAATGTTCTATTTCTCAAGCAGGATGATGGTTTCACAAGTATGTTCACTTTGCGATTGTTCTTCAAGCTGCATAAGAGTGCTTTGTGCACTCTCCTCTATATGGATTATAACTCAATTAAAAACAGAACAAAGCTGGCGCAGGTCCCCAGACAGAGCAGAAAAAAAAAAAAAAAAAAACTCAGTCCTTCTTGGTGTGATAATAGAGTCCATTATTTCCTCTGCTTGAGGACAGAATGCTGCTCATAGAAGAAATACTCTTTCTTCAGTAAAGGTACAAACAGTGTTTGTGAAATGCATTTACTTAGTCCCTTAGTGGAGGAGCTAGCCGATCCTCAGACTTAGTTGGAGTGCAGGCAGAAGTAGAACTGGAGAACCCATCTTCTCCTTGTTCATCAGACTGGGCTCAGCCTCCTACCTGCCCCCACTGTGCCTGGACGAGCCTGAGCTGAATATCAAGGTGCAGACATGGAAGCCTTGCTGGACATCAAGGTCCAGTCAACACAAGTCAGACTTCCTTTTATGTAACCCCAGCATAATTATCAAAGTCAGGAAGTTTAACATTAACATAAAATTATTACCTAATATGTAGTTCGTATTGCTATAAAGAACATTATGGGGCTCTAGCTGGTTTGGCTAAATGGATAGAGTGTTGGCCTGTGGACTGAAAGGTCCCAGGTTTGATTCTGGTCAAGGGCACATGTCCTAGTTGCGGGCTGGATTCCCGTGAGGTGGTGTGCAAGAGGCAGCTGATCAATGATTCTCATCATTGATTTCTCTCTCTCTCTCTCTCTCCCTCTTCCTTCCTCTCTGAAAAAAAAAAAAAAAAAAAAAAAAAAAATCAAATCAAATCAAAATAACATTATGGGGACATCTGGGCAAAAAAAAAAAAATTTTTTTAAATGAAAGGGATATGTCAAAGAGATACAGCAATTTTGAAAAGGGCCTAATCCAGGATTACACATTGTTAATTGTTGGGTTTTGTTTTGTTTGTTGTTGTTTTGCTGTTTGTTTTAGTTACTATTAATCTGTTATGTCCTTCAGCCTTTCTTTGTCCCTAACACAAAGATATTTTTTTTTTATTATACAGTCAAGTTATTTTGTAGAATGTTCCTCAATTTGGGTTTGTCTGTTTCCTCATAATTAGATTATAATTATGTATTTTGGGCTGAAATATTTCAGAAATGATATTGTGTTCTTCTCAATACATTGTTATAAAAAAAAAAATCAGTGATGTTGATTTGCTCATTACTGACTAACTTGATTTTGACCACTTGGTTAAGATGTTTGTCAATTATTTCCACTGTAGAGTTTTTACCTTTATGATTAGTGAACGATTTATGTGTGTGGAAGTGATTATTTGAAACCATCCTATATAATAAAATGTTAATATGAAAATTGTCCCCTCAACCAGGACATTGACCGGGTGTTCAACCAGGAGTTCAACCAGGGGGTGAGGCCAGCTGGCCAACCACCCATGCCCCTCCCCCCAGCCAACATGGCCTGATCAAGGCCAGCCGGCCAGAACCCACCCATGCACGAATTCATACACCAAGGCTCTAGTGTAAATATATTATTCATCATTACACTCACTGAATAGTTTTAGCATCTATTGACAATTCTTGCCTGGGTTAGATATCTACATGTTGTTTGCAAAATAGTGATTTCCTAACTTCATCAGTTCTTATAAGTTCATTAGTTGACATTTTATTATAAGTAATTTTTCTTCCTTCCTTTTTTTCATTTCCTTTCTTTTTTTCTTTCTCTTTCTTGACTTTTATTTCTCTTTTTTTTTTTTCTTTTTAAGATGGACTTTAAAAGACTATCCAATGGGTTATAATCCATTACTGTTACTATTCATTTTTATGTAGTTAACTCTCCCAGCTTTTGCCAGTAAAAAAGTCTCTTTAGGCTGACTTTTATGTCCTTTTGACACATCTCTTTCCTTTCTTTTGAGCACTCTCTTTACTCTTGGGCCCAAGATGTTTCTGGCTTATCTTGTACTTTCCCTGTCTCTTCCCTCGAATCTGCCATTTCTCCAAGAAGCCATGCTTCCTTTCAGTATGGAACAGAATTTAGAAGACAAGGTCTTCATACGAAGTACATTTGTTGCTTCTGGGCTGTCATTGTTTCTAGGCCCTTTCTTTTATTATAGAATAAGAACCTACTGGTTCTTATTCTAAAAGTTCATAATGATTCCTATGGACTATGACACAGGGTTCCTCCTTGCCTTCTCCCACCCCTAGGCTTTAGCTCCCTCTCTAACACTGAGAACACTGGCTTCTCATAAAATCAACATGTTTACTCATTTGTTCAATCCTACGACATACCCAAAACAGTTTCTGAATCGCCACACCCATGGTACCATGGTACCAACCTGTCAAGACTTCCAGGTTTGCTGGCAGCTCCTTTTGTTCCCCCTTCAAACTAAGACTTGGCAGTTCCTTCGGTTGGTTCTATTTCTGTCTTCATGGTGTATTCATCTGAAATACAGTAAGGCTTACTGCTTCTGCTTATATCCAGTTTAGTGTTTTACCCCATCCTTGATTATTTCATTTTCTTTTCTTGAGCATATAAGTCATAATCCAAAATATATAACCATAATCTAAAATTTAAAACTATGTAAGAAGATCTATTCCCCTATCCAGTTTACCCCATTCTCACCCAACTCTACATGTAAGTGATTTCATTAGTTTTGGGTTTTCTCACCCTGTTTCTTCTGCCAAAAATGAGCAAGCATTTAAACTCCAGACGTAGCTCCACAAGGAGCGAGTGTGCGATCCTATTGACGTGGCTGCTCCCATCCACACTGCTGTGAGGATACATTCACTGCCTCATTTGCCACAACAAACGTTGCATTTATGATGATTAAAAATCTTTCTGCCTTTTGCCCAACAATGGCCAAATGAAACAGCATCTCCATAAGGCAGATGGGCGGGTGGTCAATGGACAGTTGACATGGTTGTGGAAATGAGTCTTTTTAAAAAAATATATTTTATTGATTTTTCACAGAGAGGAAGGGAGGTGGATAGAGAGTTAGAAACATCGATGAGAGAGAATTATTAATCAGTTGCCTCTTGCACACCCCCCACTGGGGATGTGCCCACAACCAAGGTACATGCCCTTCACCGGAATCGAACCTGGGACCTTTCAGTCCACAGGCCGACGCTCTATCCACTGAGCCAAACCGGTTTCGGCTGGAAATGAGTTTTGATGGAGCTGTCTAAAGGCACCCTCCACCCAGGCAGCCTTTGTGCCCGGGCAACCAGACTTGAAAGATACCATGTGCACACATGTACACATACCGTGCACTACCAGACACACACAACACACAGCACACACTCTGATATACTACACACACCCAACACACAGACACACAACACAGACACACACCGCACAAGACACACCACACTCACAGACACACAATGCACAGGCAACATATAAGGCAAACACAGCACACAAGTATATGCACAACACAGAGAGACACAAACAGGCACACAACACAAGGCACACACACTAAAGAAGCCGTTGTCTCTGTTTGGCGCTACTGAGAGCCGGCATACTTCTGAGAGCATGCAATCATGACAATAATTAGTTGAAATGGCACCACCATTATCTTGAATTACCTTGTCTTCCAAAGAAAATGTCCTAATGAGCTCTTGATCCACCATGGAGAATCTGTAATTTGGAACAAGTAAATTTATCTGTCTTTTTCTACAAATCATTATTTCCGTTCTTCATTGTGAGGCTAACAACATAATTGAGCTGTCATCATTCCAACTGAGGTAATAGATGTTTCTGGCAAAATGCTTCAAATGCACTATGAAATAGAAGAGGAATCTGAGGCTCACTTACTGTGTGGTGCTTGGGCCTGAAACCTAATGTTGCTGGAGCTATAGTTTTGCACGTGGACCTGAGATGAAAATTAGTTTTTAAGTAGATGTTCTTTCCTTTTCCCCATCATTTCAGTTCTTGAATCCCTCATCAAACAATTCAAGAACCTCACCTAAAAGGAGACAAAGATGTAGTTTGATAAATAGCAGTATCTTTGTGTCTATTATATTTTATCTTAGCCAAATGAACCACTTCATGCTAGACTGCCTCCCCAGACACCATGTAAAATTATTTTGTGTGCCTGTGACATTACCATGTGGAAAATTACCGAACAATTTGGAGATCTGTGCCAATCAAATGCCCTCTGGTGTGATCTGTGGGGCTGGGCCACAACCTCGTTGTGGGTTGGGGTAAGGCCTGGGGCAGGCAAGAAGTTCTAGATTCTTCCAATGGAGTTCAAAAGCCAGGATTCTGACACTTTTCCTCTCTAATTTAGGCGTGACAAAATGCCTGGTGGCACCAGAGGTTTCCTTTATTGTGATTTAGCCGTGGAGAAAAAAGGCAAAGAGTTAGGGAGAGAGCTACATCAATTGATACCTGCTTCTGAGATCCTCCACACAAATTTGGGCAGAATCCTTCCAGCTTCTGCTGGTGGCTGGCAACCTTCAGGGTTCCCTGGCTTGTAGATGCATCGCTGCAGTATCTTCCTCCATCTGCCTCGGGCATTCTCTCCATGTCTCTGTCTTCACATGGGCATGTTTCTCTCCCTATAAGGACATTAGTCATACTATATAATAAAAGGCTAATATGCAAATGGACCGAACAGCAGAACGACTGGTCGCTGTGACATACACTGACCACCAGGGGGCAGACACTCAAGGTAGGAGCTGCCCCCTGGTGGTCAGTGTGCTCCTACAGGGAGAATGCCAGAAGGGGGACTCAGCTCGCGAACGCAGTAGCGGTGGCAGGAGCCTCTCCCGCCTCTGCAGCAGTGCTAAGGATGTCTAACTGACAGCCTCCCGAGGACTCCTGGACTGTGAGAGGGCACAGGCCGTACTGAGGAACTGCCCTACCCCCAACCAGTGCACGATTTTCATGCACCTGGCTTCCAGTATTGGACGAAGAACCCATCCTGTTGGTGGCATCTTAACTTGATGACATCTGCCAAGACCCTACCCCCAAAATAAGTCACATCCACGTGTGCAAGGGTTGAGGACACAGGGCAGCCCATAACAAGTACCGACTCCGGGCTTTCCCGGGTTGTGAGTGAGACGCATGAAACCCCGAGGACATCTGCTGCAGTTCCACATGGGGCTGTGCTCCTGGCCACGGCAGTCCAGCGCCCCAAGGTGACGGGCGCCTCCATGAGGGTCTCTGCAGAGAACGACAGAGGTGGGTTGTTTCTCATCACAACCAGCCTGCCCTGCATCAGACACATCCTTGGACAGAAAGCCTCTCTCTTCCTCCCCAAACCCAGCACCTTTGCCACGTCTGCCTCATTTTTTCTCCTCCAGAACCGCCTTGTCTTCCTGCCTCAGACCCTCACCTGCCGTGTTAATGTAAATCTGCTTCTCTTTCAGCTCTCCCGCCCGGCCTTTCCCTGGACCTCCCACTCTCCCTTGGCCCTGAGGTGGCGGAAGGGAGATTCCACCTGCTGGGCGTGGGCAGGGGATCATGAGAAGCAGGTGGCTGTGCCTACTCGGGCACTCGTTTTCATCCCTGTCACTCAAGCCACAGAGCCCAGCTCCAGTTTATTCAGTGGAATATAATAGAATCAGAGTTATGAAAGGGGAGCGAACTGACGATTCTTGGGGAAAAGGGGAGTGGGGGGTGCGGGAAGAGACTGAACATAAAACTGTGCACCTATGGATGAGGAAATGGGGGGTGGGGAAAGGGCAGAGGGTGGGGTGGGAACCTGGTAGAGGGGAGCAATGGAGCGGGGGGAAATGAGGAACCTTTGTAATAATATGAACAATAAAGATTTATTAAGAAGAAGAAGAAGAAGAAGAAGAAGAAGAAGAAGAAGAAGAAGAAGAAGAAGAAGAAGAAGAAGAAGAAGAAGAACGGAGACATGCTCCCTGAGGGGAGCCCCCTGGGGAAGCAGACACCCTCACTCCTCAACTAAGGGATGACCGCCTGCCTCTTGCTCTGTCCAAACAATAGCTCAGCTCTGTCACCCCGCCTCCTGCTTCCTATTTCTGGGCTCAGAGTGCCAGCTGGTCCCCTCCTGGCCAGCATGGCCCTGACACCAGGCTCTTCTCTGGATCCTGTGAGCCTTGGGAGAAGCTGGAATCGGCTTGGGGGCGATCAGATACAGGTCCAGTCACCAGCGGAGGAGAGCCAAGGCCAGGGAGGCACCTCGCAGGGGCTGGTAGCACACGAGGACCTGGGGAAGGGGAGGTGCGAGGGAGCACTGGCTGCCCAGGCAGAGGAGTTGTGGCCTCCAATAGAGGCGGGAGTGAGCAGCAGGGAGCAGGGTGTGGGCAAAGCCAGGATGTGTGAAGTGCTGGGCTGTAGAGTGAGGAGGACCCAGGGGCTCATAGCAGGGAGGTGCCAGGCGAGGAGCACGGCAGGGGGCCCCCCAGAAGTGGGGGGAAGCAGGGACAGCAGTCTCACGTGTGTGCCATAGACCAGTGTTTCCCAACCTTCTCTCATGATGAGAATCACCTGGTGGAGTTGTTAAAACACAGATTCCTGAATCCCAACTAAGAAGTGCTAAACTAGAATTTTTGGGAACATATAGGTAAAATTGTATACTTAACTAGTGCTCTAAGACAGATGTTATATACAGAGCACTAAGTTAGGTATGCAATTTTACCTATATGTTCTCAAAAATTCTAGTTTAGCACTTCTTAGTTGGGATTCAGGAATCTGTGTTTTAACAACTCCACCAGGTGATTCTCATCATGAGAGAAGGTTGGGAAACACTGCCATAGACAGTTCAGGAGTTGCCTCAGCCTTCATCCAGCTCCGCAGATAGCTCCTGGAGGCTTTATTGCATTTGAGGCTTATGCTGGGCACATAGAGAGAGGGGCTGGGGTCTTGACACCAACAGGAAACAAGTCTGTCCTCGAGCAGTTCCTGCAGCCTGGGCCCTGCAGGTGGAAGGCCTGGGGGCTCTCAGCCCTCTGTGTCCTCTCTGCTTTCCCTGCCGGCCGCGCTCCCGGCAGGAGCCGCTGCGGAACTAACCCCGGCCTGATTGATGTTACCCGCTGCGAGATGAATTCTCCTTAAGCAATTTGTGCCTGTCGGGAGTTCAGCTGTGGGCTGTGAAAACTTGATTTGCTTAACCTTTCTTTGAAAAGAAATAAAACTGTCTGGCATCGCAGGGTTTGATAAATGGCAGAGCTGCCGTGGTGCCCTGCCATGCGGTCCCACGGAAGAGGGGATGTTGGTAAGCGAAGGGCCTCCGTCCTCACTAACCCAGCCCCACCACAGCCCGAGGAGCAGGCAGAAATAGGAGGAGGATCCTGGGCAGCACGGCCTGCAGCAAGCCCTGGAGGCTCAGGGTCCAGGGGTGTTGCGGATGGCATCCTTCAGAAGGCCCTGCTGGTGTGCACACTGAACATCTGGCGAGACCGTCCCAGGCGTGCGGTGAGACTTAAAGAAGATGGCGCGCCCGGCTGGTGTGGCTCAGTGGTTGAGCATCGACCTAGGAACTAGGAGGGCATGATTCGATTCCCAGTCAGGGCACATGCCCGGGTTGCAGCTCGATCCCCAGTGGGGGGCGTGCAGGAGGCACCTGATCAATGACTCTGTTTCATCATTAATGTTTCTATCTCTCTCTCTCCCTCTCCCTTCCTCTCTGAAAGCAATTAAAATTTAAAAAATACTTTATTAAAAAAAAAAAAATGACAAGGGTGGAGGTCCCAGCTCAGGGCCTGGAGAATAAGAGGGTGTCTATTTCCTTCCCTTTCTTTCAGCTCTTTCTTGCCAGTTGTGTTTGATTCTTATAAAAACTTGCGGGACTGCGTGGTAAGAAATTTGGATTTGGGGAAGATAATCCTCCCTCTCACCCATAATAAATATATGAAGAAAAGTTGCATTATTCATTCATTCATTCATCCATGCAACCATTAAAACTGCTGAGGACCGACCCTATTTAAGGCACCGTGCAGGGATCCCAGAGATTGGCACTCTAGCATTCAATGAGCCCGGCACCTTGGGAGCCTACGATTTATCAGGGAGGTCAAAAGGCAGACCTGGAACAGGCGCAGTATGGTGGGAAGAAATCCCTGCGCTTGGAGGATGGGCACAGCCCGGAAAGAAGAATGAGAGGATTGGACGAAGGTGAAACTCATTCCATCACAGCTGGGCTTCCGCAGCTCTGACCCTGGTCAGATGTCCCCCTCCCCCCAATAGCTCGCTACAGCTCCTGTCCATCGGGAGGCCTGCGCACTGCACATTGGACACTGGACACGATGCCTGTAGTAGGCATTGTGCCCGTCCACCATCACTGGGCACTGGACACAATGCCCGTCCTCTCGGTGCCCAGGGAACGGGTTCCTTTGTATGTAAGCAGCTGACCGGCCTCGGGACGCACAGGGAGGAGCGGGCAGGGGAAGAGCCAGAGCTGCGCCTCGCTGGGCTCCCTCGCTCCCCGCAGGGATGGCGATGGCGTTGTGGGTGATGACAGCGGCAAGAAAGGACCCCATGAGGAGCTGTCGCTGTCTGAAGCTTTCATCCTCAGACGAGGCGTTTTCTACCAAGTTTAATGTTTTCATGAGGTGTTGAGTGAGATTTATGTTTGATCAGTGAATTGGCTTGAAGTGCAAATACATTTATGCAATTCGTCAGAAGCTATCAAACCTGATCCTTCTCCCTCTCAACCTGAAAATTTCCTTTCAGGAAACTACCAGAAAACAAAATCCGACTCTGACATTCTCTGGGGCTCCCTCCTATGGAGCCTTCGTGATGCTGACCAGAGGGTGAGCTTGGCATGAACCTTCAAGGTTATGGCAGATGAGAAGGGAGCCCGAGGCATACCCATACCTCCATGATTCCCCAGACTTGGCATGGATCTTCAAAACACATTCCCCCCCCCCTCACCCGAGGCTGTTTTTCCATCGAGTTTTAGAGAGAGTGGGAGAGGGAAAGACAGAAATAGCCATGTCACTTCAATTGATTGCCTCCTGCACAGACCCCGACCAGGGCCCAGGCTGGAGAGGAGCCTGCAACCTAGGTACCTGCCCTTGACCAGAATTGAACCCGGGACCCTCTGGTCTGCAGTCCGATGCTCTATCCACTGAGCCAAACCAGTTAGGGCTGGAGCTTCAGATATTTATCCAGCACCTTGGCATCTCCACTGCCCGAGAATTGGGGGCACCAGAATGCAGGAGATGGAAGGCCCCTATGGAGCTCACAGTCCAGGAGGACCTTGCAAAATGCCCCATGCCAAGCATATCAAACGCGTGATCTGTGTGGACCACATGAAACAGAGCATGTAGCCTGCCAACTGCGAGTTTGACATGCTTGGGAGTATCTTCTAACCAGCGCCCCCCCAAGTTTTTACAGCAGGAGCCACGATGTCTCTTCCCTGAGGCGGGGCTTCCCTTTGTGCCAGGAGAGGAGTGATGGGGAAGTCCTCCAGGGGAGAGGAGGGACCATCAGTTCAAGTCCCCTTCCTGGAGGCACCTGGAGGCAGGGCTGAGGCGGTAGAGACTGGCTTTGATCACTGTTGGGAAATCTTCTTCCAGCTGGGAACTGTTCTACAGGGAGAGGAACAGAAATCTGGAGGAGAGAGCTGGGCCTGCGGCCCTCAAGCGTGTCCTGGATGAGGTGAGGGCCGCCGCCCTCAGGCCAGCTGCCTGGCCAAGAGTGATGAGCGTCTGCCCTTCAGGCCTGTGCCACTGGGTCATTCCCAGGGGATGCTGCATGTCTAAGAGGCATGTTAACACCACGGAACTGCAGGGGGTGAATGCCAGGTTCGGGGCCCCTGGACATAGGAGAGATGTTCATGGGAACTTCCTCGGGAGAGAGGGTGGTTTAAGATGCAAGTGAGGGGAAGACATATCAGCCTGGCCACCTTTGTTTAGTTCCCACCCCCTCTACACCCTCAGTGGACCTCAGGATTTCAGAGTCACGTTCCATGGAACTCATCTGTGTCCATGGGTTATGTATCTAAGCATATATGTTCTTTGGTTAGTCTCTTCCTCCCCACTCTGCCCCACCCTCCACACCCCGATCTGTCATTCTGTTTCATTTATCCATATCTCTGGACCTATTTTGTTTGTCAGTTTATTGTGTTGGTTAGATTCCACATATGCGTGAGACCAGGTGATATTCGTCTACCCAAGGCACATCCTATATAATAAAGACCTAAAATGCTAATTTGACCGAACAGCCAAACAACCTTCCGGACGTCCTTCTACAAAGCTGAGGCTGCAAAGGCCAAATCCTTTGCACAAATTTTGTGCATTGGACTCTGGTTTCTATTAATAGCAAGCAGATATGCACCGACCACTGTATTCATTCATAATCTTGGGTTGTAAGAAATGCAAACAAGCACAGGCTGGCTGAGGCAAGAAAAGAAAACAATGACATTAAGTACAAGGGCTGTTTCATGAACACAAAGGCTGGAATGCCCCGAAGCCTCAGGAAACACCTCAAACCAGAAGCTGCAGAAACCACAGAGTTCTGTTTCTCTGTGTTCATCTCCGCCTTTCTCTGTCCAATCGCTTGATTCCTCTCTCTCTCTCTCTCTCTCTCTCTCTCTCTCTCTCTCTCTCTCTCTCTCTCTCTCTCTCTTCCCCCTCCCCACCCACCCCGCACCATTGGGTTGCACTCATCTCTGATTTATATGGACCAGTTCCAACCACATGTACAGATCAACGGGCAAAAGGTGAAACCCTATTCCAAATTCCCAAATTCCCAGAAGCATCTACACGGGTCCACTCCCCTAGGTGAGGGAAGTGTCCCTGCAGAGCACCAAGGGCTGTCAGGGACAGAACTTTCCTGCAACAAAGGAAACTCTGAGCAAAGAAACCACTCCCCACAGAAAAAACGGGCCTGCATTCCTAGGCAGCCTTCCCCTGGAGAAGCACCGTGCCCGTTGTTCATTCTGTGTGTTTCTCCTACCAAACAGTTAAACTCTCGGCAACAGTAATCCCTTATTTCCCAAGATCTGTTAGTGGATGGTGGGATGGAGAGGTGGGGGCGACTCAGGGTAAAGTTTTAAATATAGAGCTAATGTCTACAGGGGGAGCCAGTCCTTAAAAGTCACTGAGTCACCACGTTCTTTTACAACCCCATCATTCAGTCAGAAGTCATCTCCCCATAATAGCTACAGCGGGGCCAGCAGCTGGACTTCCCAGCCAGCCTACCATTATCTAAAGTACTTGTTTTGGTGTTTCAGACATGCTCCTAACCCTACATGGATGTTTTTTAAAAAAATAC
The DNA here is from genome assembly GCF_964339955.1 of Pipistrellus hanaki. Lineage (NCBI taxonomy): Eukaryota > Metazoa > Chordata > Mammalia > Chiroptera > Vespertilionidae > Pipistrellus > Pipistrellus hanaki. Next base: position 27,344,995 of record NC_140505.1, read on the forward strand.
AACCTTGCCCTAACCAGTTTGGCTTAGTGGATAGAGCATCTGCCTCCAGACTGAAGGGTCCCAGGTTCGATTCCGGTCAAGGACATGTACCTTGGTTGCGGGCACATCCCCAGTAGGGAGTGTGCAGGAGGCAGCTGATCAATGTTTCTCTCTCTTCCTCTCCCTTCCTCTCTGCAAAAATCAATAAAATATATTTTAAAAAATACAACCTTAAGCATTTTTTATCATTCATGTGTTGAAAGCTGTTTTCAAGTGCTATTATAGCTGTACACATATATAAATAAAGTTACACTGTACACTGGAATCCAATTGAGATGAAATATTTCAGATGTGTGGTAATTTTCTACTACCCTGAAAAAGAAAATAGAAAGCCACATGCTAAAAAGAAATATATTGTATTTATAAATACTGTTATATAGAATACACCTAAACACAGCCTATTTACTAGTAAGTTTACAAATATTACACATACCATATAAGAGCCAATACAGAAATTGTATTTCAGGAACTAACCAGTAAATAAAAAGTAAGCCACAATATAAAATAACTTAATGTGAAAATCACTTCACAAAGCAAATATATTACTAAAAAATGGCACAAAATATAAAGCAAAATAAAATAAACTGGAATGATTCTCAGAAAAGGTATCCACAGTACATGTAAACAAGAACATTCTCTAATAAAAGTGAATACATGCTATAGAACAAAATATCATTTGAAATAATTACATCGTCAGGTATCCAGGAAAAGGGAAAATTTTCACTAAATTTAGTACCTGGTGAACGGTGGGGAAAAGAGAGTGTTCGGCTTAAAACTAGCCTGGACCTAGAAGCAATGCCACCATTGTTTGGGAGTTGTGTATCCAGACAGCATTCGCTTCAAATGTTAGATGTAGGAAATTCCCAGATTCTGCTTCTCATTAGCTTTGTGGCCTGTGGGAGAAAGGTAGCCAGAGACTCTGCGCTGATGTTTTACAATGACCACCTCCACCAGTAGGGGGCAGCAGTACTACCCATATCACCTTCTTGGCCATCTGTTAACCCCCACTGAACTTCTGTACCAAAAGAAGGGAATTGGAGGCAAAGGGAGTGTAGGGTATATTTTTGAGAAAATAATACATATGGTACTTAAGACACAATTTCAAACCTCAATTAATCCGGGCATGATTGTTAGGGAAAGTCACTAATAATTCCATAAAAAAAACCCACAGTCAGTTCTCAATTACTTGGGGAGAGTCAGGGGTTCCAGGCCCTCCACCTGCTGTGCACCAGGCAGTTCAGCAGAAGGGATCATCTCCTCCCCCTCTCCCAAACCCCCTCGCCCAGTAAGGGCTGGCCCCAGGGTTAGTCAGTGCTAAACTGTGTTAATGGTCCCAACCCACCCACAGACAATCTATATGATACCTCAGAAAATCAGAGCCATCCTGTTGTTCTATTCCTGGTTAAGAGGAAAAGAAACTATTCACAATTAAACGAAAAAACAATATTGTTTGCCCTAGCTGATTTGGCTCAGTGGATAGAGCGTCAGCCTGCAGACTGAGGCAACCAATCAATGATTCTCTCTCATCATTGATGTTTCTTTCTCTCTCTCCCTCTTCCTTTCTCTCTGAAATCAATAAAAAAATATTTTAAAAAAACAAAAAAGAAGCAATATTGTTTTGTCAATATTGAGAATTTTTCTTTCATATTTGTCAAAAGAGCAATTTTTGACTTTTGTGTAGAAATAGGTTTTTATCAAATACCGTTTCTTTGCAGAGACTGGATTGGCTCAGTGGATAGAGCATCAGCCTGTGGACTCAAGGGTCCCAGGTTCGATTCTGGTCAAGGGCATGTAACTTGGTTGCAGGCATATCCCCAGTAGGGGGTGTGCAGGAGGCAGCTGATCGATGTTTCTCTCTCATCGATGTTTCTAGCTCTCTATCCCTCTCTCTGTAAAAAATCAATAAAATATATTAATATAAAAATATATTAATATATATGTATTATTATTATGTATATATGTGTATTAATATATAAAATATATGTATATATGTATTAATATATAAAATATATTAATATATGTATATATGTGTATATATGTAATATATATGTATGTATATGTGTAAAAATATATTAATATATGTATATATTAATATATATGTGCGTATACATAATATATATGTATATATGTGTGTTCTTTGGATATATAAGTAGGAAAACAAGGAGAAGCAATTGCCTAAATACCTGTGTGCTTCCTCAGGTTCAGAGTCTGTCTCTGAATCGCATCCCACCCAGGGACACGCCTGCCAGGTTCCTCCCACCACACCGGTGCCAGGAGCACTACGGAGGGAGCACACAGGAGATGAAGGGTGCTCCCCTCCCCGCTCCACAGAGGCTCGGCCTGAGGGTCTACACAGAGGAGAGGACACTCAGTGAACCACAGCTTGTGCCTGGCCCAGAGTGACTGCACGAAGTGTCCTGCATCCAGAGACGTAAAATGTGAAAAGATGAACCTCTTAGAATCGATACCATACAATATGTAGCACATATAAAGGAATAGTATGCATATGTACACACACTCTACATATATATATATATCTACTCAATGGGTATTTTATATACAATAGAGTGCATATGAAAAGATGATAAAATGGCATATTAAAATGTTAGCAGTGCTTATCTCTGGTGGTGGAATTTGAGTCCGTTTAGTGATTTTTTTTCTTTCTGCTTTACTGTTTCTCAGTTTTCTACATGAAGCTTGAATATTGTTTTTGAGTAAAAATGTTACGTTAAGAAAATAATAGCAAAAACACTAGTAGATTCAATAGAATTTCGTTTAAACACAATGAGGTTTTGCCAAAACTGGTTTGGCTCAGTGGCTAGAGCACATGTGTCAAACACAAGGCCCGCGGGCCAAATCCAGCCCGCCAGGCCTTGCAATGTGGCCCGCACTGCGCTGTCATCACTGCACTCCGCTGTCAGTTTATGACATTGTCAGTTTATGACTGTTCAGTAAACCATTCGGCCCACGATTTAGGCTGGATTTTAGATTTTGGCCCCTTCTCTGATTGAGTTCGACACCCCTAGGCTAGAGCATCAGCCTGCAGACTGAAAGGTCCCGGGTTCAATTCTGGTCAAGAACATGTACCTTGGTTGCTGGCAGGAGGCAGCTGATTGATGCTTCTCTCTCATTGATGTTTCTAGCTTTCTATCCCTCTCTCTTCCTCTCTGTAAAAAAATCAATAAAATATATTTTTTTTAAAAGAAATTTCTTTTAAAAAATAAATAAACACAATGAGGTTTTGTTTTTCTTAAAAAGCTGATTCTCAAACTTACCTGGAGATGAAGGACTAAATGTAACTGACACCCTCTGAAAGAAGGACCAAGCAAGCTGTGTATCGTGGCCATTGGCTAGCTAATATGAATAAAGAAAGAGGAGGGAAGTCAGGTACGGTAAGCACAGTCACCTGGGAAGCTTCGAGAGGCAGCGACAGCTTCACACAGCTTGGCTCCTCCGAGGGGATTAACCCTCCCTTCCCCCACCAGGTCCTGGATTGTGGGGGGACAGAAGAGAAATGAACACGCGCGCAGTAGACATTGGGGTTTGCCTGTCAGAGCCTAGCCTAGGAGGTGGCCCCCTCAGAACACGTGGAAATCTTGGCAAGTTAATTGGCTAGTTTGAAGAAGCTCCTGGTTAAAATTCCCAGAGTTTCTTGCTCTTGCTCTGTGTGGGGGGACCACAGAGCATTGTGAACAAGCTTGGGGGTCTCAGGGTCTGGGGACCCGCTTTCGAGTCGCTGATTTGCCAAGCTGTGTGACCTTGGGTCAATCACTTGATATCTTTGAGCCTCAGTTTCCTCATCTGTAAGGCAGTTGATCATTAAGGTCCTTTTAGGTTCTGTGACTCTCTTATTCCAGAGGTGAGAACATTTGAAATCAATAGTCAAGAAGAAGCACAGGAGAGCTGTAAGGTTAGTCTGACCTGAGGGGCACCTTGTAAGGTGAGCCCCTCTTTCTCTCTGGGACTCCCTACCTCCCAGCCCCCTGCTCTGAGCTGGTGCCTCGCTGCCTCTCCCGCTCCCGGCCTGTCTGCATGTCCTCCCCCAGGTTGACCCACTGGCCTCCCAATGGACACCTGTGACTGGGCTTCCCCTCTGCCCCGCCCCATTTTGCCTCTGATTCTGGAGGTTCCCCGTGATCTGCTCCCTTTGCAAATGGCCTTAAACTGCCTTGGCTCCTGCAGGATGGACAGACAGCAAATGCGTGCTGCTGAGAGCAGCTCTGTCTGCAGGAAGCCAGCTGCCTCCACTAACGACCCAGCAAACTCCAGGAGGAGGAGCTGAGAGAGCAGAACACCAGGTGAGAGTGGGCGAGCTCCCTCCCGGCAGAGGGAGAGAACCACAGGGACAGGCCATCCAGAGGTCTTTACCAATACGGAATGAGAATAGAGTAGCAATGGCGTGCAATAGCATGGGCTGGAAGGCATGGGAATGGAATAGGGGAGAAATGGACAGATGCAAGAAATAAATAACAGTGAAGATTTCAGCAAGCCAGCTGGGCTTCAACCCTCGGGCTCAGGCCCTTCTGTGAAGGATGCCAACCAGACGCTGGTGGCCTGCTGCCCCCGGTCCCCGTGTGGGGCCTGGGGGACTCTGAGCTGGCTCTCGGCTGAGGCAGCAAGGACCTCTGAGCCCCTGCTTGGCAGGAGGCCCCAGATGCAGGGGTCTCCGCTCAGAGGAGACCCTCACATTTATCCACGAACCAGGGTGTAGAGCTGGGCTTTGCTGTGTTTGGCTGGAGGCCCCGCCCTTTACACCGACGTCATGGGCTGCAGAAGGGAAGGTTGTGACAGTCTGTCCCACGAAAAGTGTGAAAGTGCGTTTCCTTAAACACCCAGAGTGTGCAGTGGCCCGGTTTGTCTGTAGGCGGCTCGGCGAGGCCGGGAATGGATCTCTCGAGGGCTCTGGTGGAATCTGAGCTCCAGGCTTCTCAGCTGTGTGGCCTCTGACCGAGATGTGCCTCTTCCTTCCTGAGTTACTTCTCGCACCTGCTCCAGGAAGGAAACGATAACACCCACTTCTAAGGATTGTTGTGGGGATTACAAGCATTTGCGAAACACCAGGTAAATGCACTTGACACTCCTGAAGTGAGTCACGCCCCGGCCACGCAGAGAGGAAGGCCTGCCTGATGCTGAGGAGTACTGACGTTACCCTCGGTGCTCAGGGCGCTTGGTAATTAAAGCACTTAATTAACTAATATCTGCGAGGCAGCTGTGATGAATAATATTCCAGTGTGCAGATTCAAAGGAGTTACGAGCTCCTGGGGAAGCCGACAGTTAAGACTGTTAACCACGCGAGGCTGCCAGGTGGCTGCCCTCCAGCTACGGGAGGGAATCGCAGAGCCACCGGCAGGCAGCTCAGGGCGGGATGGAGCCCCGCTTCCCTTCACTCCGGAGCAGGGCTTGGAAACCACCACCCACCCACACCAGTCCGCCCTGGGGATCCGAGATCCAAAGCTTTTCAAATGAGTGAGCTGCCGCCAGCTTCCCCTGGAGGATGTGTGTCACCTGGCAGTGCTCCCACTTTGATTCCAGGAGAGCTGCCCAGGCCACTGTGAGGCGAGCGGGGCCCGGGCACGGGGCCACTCCCGGAGGTGAGTAATCGGGGATGCTGAGGCAGGCACCCCATTTCCAGGCAAGCGTTTAACAACCAGGCTTTTGGTTCCTCGTAAAGCCATCGGTGATTTCTAACCGTGACCCCGAGGCCCCCCGGGTGTCTTCTGAATCATCAAAGCAAGATGAGCTTTTATGTGGGGAAGGCGCTTCGTTGCCTTCTTTGCAGATTGGCAAGCGATGCAGGCAACGAATGCCTTTCTCTTCGCTAGAATATTCTATTCATTCTCCTGACACACTCCGCCAGCCACCCGCGTGGTGTCAAACCAACACCGAGACCAGCTGCCCTGACACATCCCGGTGTGACTCTCAGGGCTGCAGAGACCCCCAGCCGGCCCAGTGCTTCCCAACAGGCAGCGCAGGTACCACAGCCTGCCCGCCCCCCACGCCTGTCAGACAGCTTTCCCCCAACGAGGAGCAGAGCCCGGGGGTCTCCCCTCCCCCGCACACCCCAGAACTATGGTGCTGGGCTGGACTGGGCTCGAGGCTTGGCACGTAGTAGTACTTTTCCATCCAGGACTCAATTTTTGCTCTCCTAGTATTTTTGCTATAAACTTGGTCTGACTTGCATGTAAGAGTAAGTAAATTGGGGGTGGGGGTTTAAAGGCATATGCGGGGGGATAGGGGAGGTTGGGGGGAGGTCAAGGGGAAAAAAAGAGAGACATATGTACTACTATTTATAATCCTTCAAACAATAAAAAAAATGGGGGGGGGAAGAATAAGTAAATGGGGTGCTTAGAAAACATTGTTGAAAGAATACACATTTTAAATTATTTTCTTTTACTCTTTGTTGTTGTCATTCGCTGAATGTGTACTCTGTGCACCGGCACCACCTCTCTTCCTCAGCTCTTGCTTTTTCTCTCCAGAGATAAGCACGGTTACCAGGCTTTCTGGCAATGCAATTGTCTGCGTGGTGCCTTCCTTATCTATGTAAAATGTAGTTATAGATAGCTCAAATATACACACACAGATACAACATGTTTTATACAAATGAGAGCACACTACACATACTTCCTCCTGTTGTTTTTATTTAATTTTTATTGATTGATTGGTTTCAGAGAGGAAGGAAGAGGAAAAAGAGATAGAAACACCAATGATGAGTGAGAATCATTGATTGGCTGCCTCCTGCATGCCTCCTACTGGGGATTGAGCCCACAACCTGGGCATGTGCCCTGACTGAGAATTGAACTGAGATCTCTTGATTCATAAGTCAAAGTTCAACCACTGTGCTATGCTGGCTAGGTCTCGTGCTGTTTTTATTGTTTTAATTTATATACTAGACACCCGGTGCATGAAATTTATGCACAGGTATGGTCGCTAGGCCTGACCTGTGTTCAGGGCCATCTTCCCCTGCCAGCAGCTGGCCCCGCCCCCTGCCACCACCAACCCCGTCCCCCCTTCGCCATCAGGCTATCAAAGCCTGCCAGTCCAGAAGGAGGAACTGAGAGGTTGGCTGGCAGGCCACCTATGATTGGGGCCTGCAGGCTGGGGGAAGTTCCTGTGTTGAGCGTCTGCCCCCTGGTGGTCAGTGCATGTCATAGCGACCAGTCATTCTGCTGTTCAGTCTATTTGCATAGTACCCTTTTATTATATAGGACTGGAAATTGTTTCGTTTCAGTACATATATAGAGCATTCTCATTCTTTGGGATGGTTTCATGTATTTTATTGTATGGTTGTACCCACTTTTATTTAACCAGCCCACTGACAGGCATTAAACTATTTCCATCGTTTTGCCTCTACAAACGATGCAAACACCGTGACTAAAAGTCAGGGTCTTTCATCCTGACCTTGAAGGTAATCATCTCCTCACCAGAGGACCTCACCCACCCTCCCAAGGGAGCATGTGACCAGAGCACATTCCTCTTTCCCAGCTGTTTTATCAGACTCGCTGTGCTTTTTTTGTGTGACCAGGGCACGGTCGCAGCCGCTCGTGCGTGGGTCCTGCCCACAGAGCCCTTCAGCTCGGCATCCAGAGGTGCCAGGCAGCCGGTGCTGCGAACCCCCAGGAAAGACCTGCCGTGATCACAGCAAGGCTTCAGACAAAAGAGCAACGGGCCTCCTTTTGGAAAGAGCTTACCTGAACCCTCAATGTCTTTTCCTGGAAAGACCTTTTAAAAAAGTCAATACGGATTCCAAATCATACTTTGGGGTTACTTCCAGTTGGAAAATCAGGTACTTTTTCTGGGCTCTGCCAGTGCTTTATTTTTATGGCACATTTTCCTCTGTTTCTCCATCTGAGCCGTTCCAGCCCACTGCATCCAACGTGCATGTGTGAGATTCCTGCTGTTGGGACGGCACAGCCGTTCCTTGGAAGGAGAACCATGGCTTCTGCCTAAAAAGGTGACTTTTGAAGTGGGACAACTCAAGCGTGCAGCTTGTCGTCGACATGAATTTCTTTGGTCACGGTCGAAGGCAGACCTAACCGGAAATCCCCCAAAGTTAATACCTCTATTTGGTCACCCTGAAACGCTTGAGTTACTGTGGTCTTTTAGTGGTGAAGCTGCCAGCGGAGGTGACAGCTACTCACACTCCCTGGCCACAGCAGCATCCTGAGGGGAGACGTCAGCCCCAGGAGAGAGGACGATGGGCATCCGCCCTGGGAGCACATGTGCTTGCGAGTGCGATGGGCGCTTTGGGCTGCCTGTGTGAGAGCAGCCACGTGCCTGTGCCCATGCTCACAGGCAGTCAGCCCAGTCCCCGTCCTGCCTGTGCCCTGGGCCCAGGTTCCCAGATTCCACGCCAGGTCCCCCTGTACCACAGGGGCCAGCCCTCCCCGGGCTCCCTGGGGCTTCACGTACCTTCTGGGCCCACAGCAAGCTCCCTTCCTGGGTGGAGCTCGGCTGGGGTGTGGAAGAGCGTGGGCAGGTTTGTCAGTGCGCCTGGGTGGACACCTGCATTAGAACCTCGAAGCCATCCACACCCCCAGAATGCTCAAAAAGGTAAGCGTGCGTGTGTTTACCTTGGTTTTAAACAAGCACAGCTGCAGAGAGAAAGGTATTCTCAATGCTAAACGCACTGCTCCTGTGTACACGAAGGTGAAGCCACAGGAAGGAAATGGGCACCTCTCTCTGCTGAAAGAAGGGGGGCAGGGGAAGGAGGAAGGCACAGAGGGGTCTATGTGCTTCAGACACAGGCACCATCTCATCCGACTTTCTGGACAACCCAGGAGGCAGGGATTCTATTCCACCCTACACACAGAGAAACCAGGGCCAGGGAGGGTTGGAAACTTGCCCAAGGAAGTATGAGAACCAGGATTAGAGCTGAGGGACATCCAGTGACAAGACTTCCCATGACAGCATCAAAACTTAAAATAAAAAAATTAAAATATATATATGTGTGTGTGTGTGTATTGATTTCAGAGAGAAAGGGAGAGGAAAAGAGAGAGAGAAACATTAATGATGAGAAAGAATCATTGATTGGCTGCCTCCTGCATGTCCCCCCCCCCCCCTCCACCCTCTGGGAATCGAGCCTACAATCCGGGCATGTGCCCTTGACCGGAATAAAACTGCAGGCCGACGCTCTGTCCACTGAGCCAAACCAGTTTCGGCTCGTCTGCACTTTTTTTTTTTTTTTTTTAATATATTTTATTGATTTTTTTTTTTTTTTTACAGAGAGGAAGGGAGAGAGAGAGACAGAGCTAGAAACGTCGATGAGAGAGAAACATCAACCAGCTGCCTCTTGCACACCCCCTACCGGGATGTGCCCGCAACCAATGTACATGCCCTTGACCAGAATCAAACCTGGGACCTTTCAGTCCGCAGACCAATGCTCTACCACTGAGCCAAACCGGTTTCGGCATCGTCTACACTTTTAATGCAGTGCTTCATCCTGGGCTCCGGTCATGACAAACACACAGTAAAACCTGTCTTTGCAAATGTACAACAAGCCGCTGCCAAGCTGGGCAGCCATAGACAGATATTGTGTGGGGACACCGGTTTCATGGAGCCTTTCCCATCCCTGGCCCTTGCCCACTCAGTACCAGCAGTGCCAGGCATCACGGAGACAACAAAAGCTGTCCCCACAGATACCCAAACCAGCCCCTGGAGGGCAGAACCCCCCTGGAAAGCACCCGGGAAATGCAGTGTTAGTAGCAGAGATAAAAAGAAAGGGTAGATTCAGAGTGGGTTTTGGAGAAATCACTTACCAGTTGAGTGATATTGAGAAGGTCACATAACTTCTCCTTCTTGCCTCAATTTATTTTTCTGTCAGGTGGGGGTTCAGAATCCCCTCTTTTCCTCGGCCACTTGGTGCAAATGCCAAGTGTGATCATGCTCAGGAGATGACGTTTGAACCTCAAACTCCACTGAGCCCCACAACCCAACAAGCCACAATGCAGTGCTCGGCGGGCATCCCTGCCCCACTCCCCACCCTGCCCACATGCCCGCACACAGCGAGCAGGCATGGCTCACAGCCCACTTTCTCTGGCACAAAATGTCCTTCCTTTGGCCACGTGGGAAGCAATCTAATCGGTTAAATCCGTGGTCGGCAAATTGTGGCTCGCGAGTCAAATGCAGCTCTTGGGCCCCTTGAGTGTGGCTCTTCCACAAAATACCATGGCCTGGGCGAGTCTATTTTGAAGAAGTGGCATTAGAAGAAGTTTAAGTTAAAAAAATTTTGGCTCTCAAGAGAAATTTCAGCCCTAACCAGTTTGGATAGAGAGTCGGCCTGCAGACTCAAGGGTTCCAGGTTTGATTCCGGTCAAGGGCATGTACCTGGGTTGCAGGCACATCCCCAGTGGGGGGTGTTCAGGAGGCAGCTGATTGATGTTTCTCACTCTCTGTCCCTCTTCCTTCCTGTCTGTAGAAAATGAATAAAATATATTTTTTTTAAAGAAAAAAAAGAAATTTCAATCGTTGTACTGTTGATATTTGGCTCTGTTGACTAATGAGTTTGCCGACCATTTGGGTTAAATGATGCTTAGGTATAAATGGGTGACAAGGGACCCGAGATTCCCAGAGGAACTTCACGACACCCAGAAGGAGCCTCTCTTCTGCGGCCCTGCAGGCTCGGAGGAGACCCGCTGGGTTCTGCTGCGCCAGGACTGGGAGATGCGCAGGCTCCGTGGGCAGAGCGCTGGTGCAGAGGCCGGAACTGGGCGGATGGTGGCTCAGCGGCTCCCACTGCGCCTGTTTTCAGCCAAGTGGCCTCGCCAAGCCTGGGTTTCCTCCTCTATACAGTAGGGTAAGTAACGCCCAGTCTAAGGGCCCCTGTGATAGCGGGATGAGCCAATATATGTCAAGGTCCTCCACCCACATTCACACACACACACACTAATTTAAAATACCAATGTTACCTTCCATGGGGACCGAGCTACTGCATTTACAAGTTAGGATGGTTTTGCTTCTCGAGGGAAAGGCAGACTGTCCCGTCCTTTGTACGCGGATTATTTGTTGGTGTATATTTACAGGTTCTGCTTATGCAAATCCCAATTCCCACTTCTGACTATTGGACACCCAGCGCGTGACAGCATTCACGAATGTCCCTTTGAGGATGAATGATGATTTTACTATGTCAGCGTCCCTCTGTATTGAGGGGAAAGCCCATTTTAGAACACTCGCCAAAAAAGCGCTGAGGGCGACTTCCATTCGGGATCAGACTACCGGAGCGGAAGAGGCCCAGGTCCTGCTTTCTGTTCTGGCAAATACACCCCTGACTGCTTTGAAACCACCTTCTCTCAGTGTCAGGTTTCCTGAACTAAAAGCGAGGGATAACGTTCACTTCACTAAGAAGACTCGCCTCTTATTAGAGGCTGTGGGAATTAAATGAAGTAAGGAATTAAAAGACTCACTCTCAAGCACAATCGGAGTGTGAACGCACAGCAGTGGTCTGCACACAATTCTGACCTCACATCACCTTAAGTGCAAACATTTGAGCAATCCCTCCCTGTGCACAAATATAGAGCCTCCCCAAAATGTACGTACGCACTGTCTGTAGATTCTATTGCATTTTGAAAATGAAATAGATTTTAATAAACACTGCCTTTATAATTATTCAAAGTGTGTATACCCTGTATGTACTTAAAAACTATATGTAAAGTACTACCGTGCTAACATATAACTTATGTTGCACAACAATACAAATGCTTAAGAAAATATAAGATAAAGATTAAACGAATAATGCTCTAATGTGTTATTTTATTTATGGTAAAGAAATCTTTAAGAACTCAAAAATAGTACTATTGCCGATACCGGTTTGGCTCAGTAGATAGAGCGTCGGCCTGCGGACTGAAGGGTCCCGGGTTCGATTCCGGTCAAGGGCATGTACCTTGGTTGTGGGCACATCCCCAGTGAGGGGTGTGCAGGGGGCAGCTGATCGATGATTCTCTCATTGATGTTTCTAACTCTCTCTTCCTCTCTGTAAAAAATCAATAAAATATATTTTTTTTAAATAGTACTATTGTCTTTAAATATCTTTTTAGTGGAGAATGACATGATTGAACACACTTCACTATTTTTGATTCTTTAACATTTTTTTGAGACAGCATTTAGCTGTCTGATTTTTAGTGGTTGATTTTGATACTTTCTTAAAAAAATATTTTTATTGGTTTTAGAGAGGAAGGGAGACAGAGAAACATGATGAGAGAGATTCATTGATTGGCTGCCTCCTGCATACCCCCCACTGGGTTTGGAGCCCAAAACCTAGGCATGTGTCCTGACCTGGAATTGTACCATAACCTCCTGGTTCATAGGTCGACACTTAACCATTGAGCCACTCTGACCGGGCTGTTCGAACCATCTTGATCAGTTGGAATATATGGCCCTGTCAGACTTGAGCAGGTCAACATTGTTTTCCCTGTAGCCTGGTCCACAGAAACCTGCGTTGTGAGTAGAAGTGACCTTTGTCATCTTGCTATTTGCTTGGGTTTGCTTTATCAACGTAATTGTCATGCTGTGATTCTGTGCAGGATTCGTTTAAAGTCAATGTTCTCCTTGGCAAAAAATGAATTTTCCTTAAAACCCAGATAATTTGACCATCTAGTAAAACAGACACACCTAGGCGATTTATAAGATTCTGAACAAAAGCCACTGAGGTGTCACTTCAACCCTCTGAACTGGGAACTTGACGGTGATCATCTGAGAGGCTAACTCAGCAAGGGCCCTGGAGACTCTGAATGTTAAATGCTGGTTAAAGTTAGTTCATTTTTTTTTTAAGATAAAATAAATACCACTAGAAGTCCAGATGATTTTCTCCTTACTCTCCAAGGCCACATTCATTGTCTAATAAGGTACCCTTAGTCACACATGACTCTTATTATTCTTATTATCTTTAATCCTCACCTGAGGATATGTTTATTGATTTAATTTTTTTTTAAGAGAGAGAGAGGAACATCTATGTGAGAGAGAAACATCGATAGGTTGTCTCTTGTACATACCCTAACCATAAATCAAACCCGCAACCTAGGTTTGTGCCCTGGCCGGGAATCAAACCCACAACCTTTTGGTGTATGGAATGACACTCCAGTCAAGTAACCGTCTGGGCAGGGCCACACAAGGGTCTTTAAATCAAACATGTCAAACTCAAAGGCTAACACGGGCCAAATAAACAAGGTTTAAGTTTATGAGGGCTGCAAAAAAACCCCACAAAAGCTGCAGTTTTCATAGAAACGTAGGTTTATTTCAATAGAGAGATGTTGCATACAAAGGGCTGAAATAAATGAGTAATAGTTAACATAAAATAATAGAAGATCTTAATAAAAATTAATATTTTTTCTTGAACATTAACTTACCAGACACTGAGTAACTGCACAAATTCATAAGTGTAACACAAATAAACCTATTTTTCTTATTCTCCGAAAGCAAAATATTTCCTGTTGCACACACCAAACAAGTCAGTCCAAGACTAATGATGTGGCAATTGGCTGCGAAATATTCGCTGCTAGTTAGTGGAGAGAAATGGTGCGCCTGCGTGTAAGGTGCATAACGGAAATGAATGCAACAGGATATGGTAATTAGTCATTAGCAAACATTGTAGTTTGTTATTAATAATTATTAATAAGTAAGTAAGCTACAAAATTTTTATTAAAACGTTTCTTACAAGGGTCCCAGGAATTGAACCTGGGACCCTTGAGTCCACAGCCTGATACTCTACCCACTGAGCCAAACCAATTAGGGCAGCATGCTTGCTTTAAATAAAACCAAGAGGAGACAGACTAGGTGAAGCATAACCATAGAAACTGTCAATTTATTTTTATTTTTTAATATATTTTTATTGATTTCAGAGAGGAAGGGAGAGAGCAATAGAAACATCAGTGATGAGAGGGAATCATTGATTGACTGTCATCTGCACGCCCCCTACTGGGGATTGAGCCCGCAACCCAAGCATGTGCCCTTGACCAGAATCAACCTGGGACCCCTCAGACGACAGGCCGATGCTCTATCCACTGAGCCAAACCAGCACGGGGCACTTTACAGTTTAGCCAAGAACTGACCCTTCAGGTTTTTCAGATGACTGAAAGTACAAAATTGGCATATGCCGACCTATATTTCCAGCATCAGTGATCGTTGGCCTGGGCGAGGAGACAAACACCACTTTGCAAAGGTGGGAAAATTAGACCAGTGGGAGCCGAGGAAGCAATCAAGCAATCACCCAGCAGCCCACTCCTCACCTGAACGGAGAGAGAGTTCTCTGAAGAATGTCTCCCTCGGGAGCCGCCCTCCAAGGAGAGGAGTCATTGTGTGTCCAGCTGCAAGGGCACGGAGAGGGAACCATTAACAGCTCGGTAGGAAAAATAGCTTTCCTGCCCGCTTTGCACAAGGCCGTGACAGAGGAGGTGATGAAGTGGGAATTCTTTTCATTTGCGTCTGCCTGGTGGATCTGATCCTGCAGGAGAGTGAGTTATGGGAGGTTTGAGCGCCTTGCTGCTGGTGGGTGTTGGAAGACGTATAGCTGATTTCTGTTACAGGAAACAACATCTGTTTTTACTCAGAAACCAAATAATATTGTTCAAAGTCTGGCTGAGCAATTGGGTACTTCTTTTTTTTACTGGCAAACCCAGCCTGGTGCCTTATAAATCTGAAACTAACACCTTTCTCTTAACGTGTTCCTTCTGCTGACACGTCGGAAAACAGAAAGGTTTATATGATTCCCTCCACGCGTGGTCCTATAGCTCCCTTAGCACTAGATGGCATTTCCACCAGCTCGGGGAGGGGACCTGATGCTGTCCGTAGCCTGTCCCCTAGTCCCTCCAACCTTTCGCCCATCCCCCCTCTCTATATCCCTGGGCTGACAATCAATCTCTCTTCCTGATGCCGCAGTCCCCTTCCTTGGTCGAACCATGGTGCCAAGTGAAAGTAGTCTCTGTCCAACAGTAAGTTACTTTTAAAAAATGGAGATCTGGCTGAAACCGGTTTGGCTTAGTGGATAGAGTGTTGGCCTGCGGACTCAAGAGTCCCAGGTTCGATTCCCATCAAGAGCATGTACCTTGGTTGCGGGCACATTCCCAGTAGGGAGTGTGCAAGAGGCAGCTGATCAATGACTCTCTCTCATCGATGTTTCTAACTCTCTATCCCTCTCTCTTCCTCTCTGTAAAAAATCAATTAAAAAAAAAAAAAAATATATATATATATATATATATATATATATATATATATATATATATATATATTTTAAATGGAGGTCTGGCCCAGCGGGGTGTGACTCGGTGGTTGAGAATCTACCTATGAACCAGGGTTGAGGGCTCAATCCCCAGTGAGGGGATTGCAGGAGGCTGCCATGGCATCAATGATTTGCTCTCATCTCATTGATGTTCCTAGCTCTCTCTCCCTTTCCCTTCTTCTCTGAAATCCATAAAAAAAAAAATTATTTTTAAATGGAGGTCTGCATACACAGACCACAGTATAAAAAGTGCACTAATCTTAAGTATACAACTTGGTGATTTTCCCATGTTACTAGACCTACAACAGGTATGTCAAACTCGTGGCCCTCAGCCGCATGTGGCCCACAATGAATATTTTTGCAGTCCAGCCAATATAACAGTATGTAAAAATCATTTTAATAAAAATTTTGTAACTTAACTTTTACAATATCCTGTTATACATAATTATTAATAATGAACTACAATGTTCGCTAATGACTGATTACTATAATCGTGTTAAACTCATTTCCCTGACACGCCTTACACACAGGTGCACCATTTCTCTCCACTAATACTAACAGCGAATATTTTAACAGCCGATTGCCATGTCATTAGTCTTGGACTGGCTTGTTTGGTGTGTGCAACAGGAAATACTTTGCTTTCGGAGAACAAGAAAAATAGATTTATTTGCATTACGCTTATTAATGTGTGCAGTTATTCAGTGTCTGGTAAGTTAATGTACAAAAAAATTATTAAAATGTTCTATTTTTTTATATATATTTTATTGATTTTTTACAGAGAGGAAGAGAGAGGGACAGAGAGTTAGAAACATTGATGAGAGAGAAACATCGATCAGCTGCCTCTTGCACATTCCCCACTGGGGATGTGCCCGCAACTAAGGAACATGACCTTGACCGGAATCGAACCCGGGACCTTTCAGTCCCCAGTCCGATGCTCTATCCACTGAGCCAAACCAGTCTCGGCTAAAATGTTCTATTTTAAAAAATATTTTTATTTATTTCAGAGAGGAAGAATGAGGGGGAGAGAGAGATAGAAACATGAGTGATGAGAGACATTGACCGGCTGCCTCCTGCACGCCCCTTACTGGGGATGGAGCCCTGACTGGAATCGTACCTGGGACCTTTCAGTCCTCAGGCAGATGCTCTATCCATTGAGCCAAACCAGCTAGGGCAAAATGTTCTATTATTTTATGTTAACGATTACTCATTCATTTCAGCCCTTTGTATTCGGCATGTCTCTATCTAAATAAACCTACACTTCTATGAAAATTGAAGCTTTTGTTTTCTTGTGGTCCACATAAACTTAAACCTTGTTTATTTGGCCCGTGTTAGCCTTTGAGTTTCACATGCTTGATCTAGAACATTCTCAGGGCCAGGAATTTTCTCTCTCACACACCCTCCCAGTCCATTCACCGCCCTACCCTGGGGCAACTGCTATTCTGATTTCTATAAACATTGATTCTCCCCATGACCCAGATATTCACTGTGATAACTCACTTCTCTTCTCGGGAGGGACTATGGGACAGGGATGCAATTTGCTAATTTTCAGTTGGACTTGCAGTTTTCCCAGGCACTCATTCCCAGCTGGGTAAGCCTCTCTCTGGCCAGAAGCCTGAGACATCCTCACAGTCAACTTCCTGGCTCTCATTTCCCCTGGGCAATGGCTGGTGAGCACTGGAAACATTTGCTGCAATGGTTCTCGCTGCTGCAGTCTTCCATAGCAACAACTCTTGAAAGCGATAATAAACCCAACACTAACCATACCAAGAGCTGGCAAGGATGTGGGGCGACTGGAACTCTCTGGTGGCATGTAAGTTGATAAAATGTCTTTGAGAAAGTGCATTGCAGTATCTACAAAACCAAACAAACGCCTACCGTAGGGCGAGCATGTGTTTCTAGGTTTATACCTAACAAATAGGTACCCACGTGATCACCAAGACGTGTGCCAGGATTTTGACAACAACTTTATTTGTAATAGATAGAAATGGGACGTTACCTAAAGGCCCTTTCCGTGGAGAATAGGTGAATACAATGAAATGCCACTCATCAATGAAATGCCACTCATCAATGAGAAAGGTAATAGTGACACGTCTGGTAAGTGGCAGAGCCAAGATTTGAACCCAAGCACAGTAGTGCCAGAACTTTGCTCTTAAACATCAGACTCTCCTGCCTCTCCACACAATGTAAAAGTCACAGTGCTTTCATGAGTTGCTGCTGGGAGTATAAATTTGAAGAGCCATTTGGGAAGTGACTTAGCAATCTGTCGTGAAATATAAATGGATTTGTCATAAAATCTAGCAATGAGTCCACTGAGATACATTCTAACAAACACTCACAGTTGACACAAAGAAGTGTATGCAAAAGCAAAGTTGTGATAGAGGAGAGAATGAATAAACTGTCACATATTCCTTAGATGGAATGTTATTACAGCCATCAAGATAGTATTCTTTATCTTCATGTATCTATTTAAAATATGAATAGATCTCATGTTCTACCTGCATGATCTACTAAAAACATGAATAAATGCTAAAAATATGTGATTAACAGAGCAAAAATGTAACCTACAGAATGGGGGACAATATTTGCCAATCATATATCTGATAAGAGATTAATATCCAGAATGTTTAGAGAACTCAAGGAGAGAAAAAACAAACTGACTAAAAATTGAACAAAGGACTTGAATAACTATTTCTCAAAGAAGATATACAAATGTTCAATAAGCAAATAAAAAGATGATCAATGTCACTATTTGTTATAGAAATGCAAATTAAAACTATAATGATTTATCACTTCATAGTCATTAAAAACATACACACAGAAAATAAATATTGGTGAGAAACTGAACTACTTGTGTACTGATGGTGCTAATGTAAATTGGCATAGCCCCTCTGGAAAACAGTATGGTGGTTCCTCAAAAAAATTAACTGTAAAATTACCATGTGATCCAGCAACTTCACTTTAAAAGTATACTAGTGGCCTGGTGCATCCTCCTGCTGACATTTTGTCAGATCAATAATAGCCTAAGGCTGTGTCACAATGCCTACCTCATTCCCCTCACTTCATCTCATCATACAGGCATTGTATCATCCCAATAAGAAAGGTGAGTCCATTACAATACTTTGAGAGCGAGACTACATTCACATAACTTTGAGTACTGTTTATTGTTATACGATTAGCTATCCTATATTTAATTTTATTGTTTTTCATCTTCATGCCTAACTTATATATTACCAGTAAGCTTTATCATAGGTATGTATGTATAGGAAAAAACAGAGTACATGATGGGTTTGGGAGGTCTCTCTTCCAAGAGGGAAATATTATAAATCTAAATCTATTTAAAAAATAAAAGGCTTATTTTTTTAGAAATATTGATTTGTTGTTCCACTTATTTACGCATTTGTTGCTTGTTTCTTGTGCCCTGACTGGGGATCAAACCCCCAACCCGGGTGTACAGACAGACTATGCTCAACTGTTTCACTCACCCAGAGCTAAAAAGCTTACAATTTTTTAAAAACAGATTAATGAGAATTGAAATGTATATAATTGGCTGTTCTCTTTGGGTTTAAATTAAGGAGATATTTTCTTTTCTCTCTCCATTTTCCCCAATGTTTTGAATCATATATTAAATGGAATTTCATGCAAATATATACATCATCTCGCATTTAAGAATCATCATAAATGTATGAAGTGTAAGGGATTTCCACATGTTCATGTACCAATGCCACCTATTTTCCTCTCACAGCGGGGAACTCTTACTTTATAACTAGGAGGAGGGGAACAGACCCATATACACTGAGGTCATGGAGCATTTGATAACAGAAAAAAGGGTTCCAAAATTGAAAAGGACTCAAAAGTCTGGTCAATAAGAAAGAATCAAATTAAAAGCACGGATTAAGAGAGCTTTATAACCAATTGAAGGCTTAAATAATTTAAATATTATTTTCCCCCAAACGTGTGAATATGAGAGATTCCATCTGCAGAATCTCCTTTTATGAAACCCAGGCAAGGAATTTGGGTATGTATTTTTTTTTTTTTTCACATTGACCATCCTATACAGATGCTCAAATCGTTGCAGCTCCCAATATTTAAATCCTCAGGGACCATTTGGGTCTTCAGTCAAGGAAAAATAGGAGTAAAGCTTTATATAGGGTCCAGTTACCCTTACCGCCTGATAATTCCCGATGGAATTTATCAGACAGAGGAACTCCGTCACAGTCCTCTAGGGATCATGGTGGAGACCTTCCTGTCTTGGGTGTAAGAAAGCTTTCTGGCCCTAGCCAGTTTGGCTCAGTGGATAGAGTCCTGGGTTCAATTCCAATTCAGTCCCGGGTTCAAATCAAAGGGTCCCGGGTTCAATTCTAGTCAAGGGCACATACTTTGGTTGCAGGCTCCTCCCCAGCCCAAGCCCTGACAGGGCTTGTTCAGCAGACAACCAATCGATGTGTTTCTCTCACAGCGATGTTTCTGTCTTTCCCTCTCTCTTCCACGCTTCCTAAAAATCAATGGAAAAATATCATCAGGTGGGAATTAACAGGAGCAACAAAAGTAAAATAAATAAATAAATAAATAAATAAATAAATAAATAAATAAAACATTTAAAATTATTTTTTAAGATAGAAAGGAAGAAAGCCTTCTGCTTGGCCAGTGCTCACCCTCGGGCCTCAGTTGTTAAATCTAGTCACTGAACGAGCAGCCTTCAGGATGAGAAGCCTGGGTCATGCCTTTCGGTGTGAGGCTGAACACAGGGAAAGGCAGAGAAGGTCAGAATATTCTCTTCATTGTTACTTAATGGCTTTCCCTCTAGAAAGAAAACCTCAGTTAATTCGTACTGTATGCATTCAGACGCATGAAGAAGTGGAGAATTTTGATTGACCTTTACTGCCACTGAAGTATTTTACAAACTGGCACGTCTTTTAGAGTCACAGAACAATGGATGAGGAGCTTTCCTCCGTTTAATTTCATGCCTGTGCATCTGCTAAAGTGGTAGCTGCAAATCTGAAACTGCGCTTGCTCCAGTGGTTCCCAAACTGTGCACTAAGGAACCCTGGAGGAACCACAAACCCCCAGTATGCTATGGGACACTTTGTTCCCAGGAGCTAAGAGTTCACAAAGTCAACGTTAGATGGCAGGTATGTGCCTTTTTAGATGACATCATATCTTTGTGGAGCTCGGGCTTTTTTTTTTTTCAGCTGCTGCAATAAAAAGCAGAACCAGTCACCTGGGTTCTAGACTCATCAGGATGATGACTTTGTTATACAAATGCCTCATCATGATGTGGTACCCCTGAAACTACATGGTATTGTATATCAACTGTAATTAGGAAAAAATTAAAAATTAAATTAAGAATTAAAAAAGCAAGAACCAGGCAAAAGTCAATATGGAACAGAAAATGAGGGCGTTGTGTCCAGTGATTCTGAGGACTGAGAAACTGGGCAGTGATCACTAGGCGTGCTGGCCCATTAGCAAGGAAGAATGGTGACATGAAATATTACATTTTTATTCCAGTTTATGTGTATTAGTTTTTCACACGGCTACCCAGTTGTGAGGATACAAAGACTCAGTAAGTTGTTTAGATGCTGCTACTAAACAAGCAGGATGGCCAGGTGTTTATGTTGATGGGTGGCCTGAGGATCCGTGAGGTCAGAAAGGTCGGCAACCGCTGCTCTGGAGCAGACTGGGATTGTCCTCAAATCAATAAAGTGGGTGAAAACAAACCCAGGGAGTGCAAAATGACTTGTTCATATATTTTTTTAATTCTACCTATTAGTTTGTCCAGGTTGAATGGTTCATTCAGCTTTAGCTTTCTATTATCCCAAACATACATTTTAAAATGTTATTAAATAAAAATATTTGTTTATTTATTTATTTATTTATTTATCCTTACCGAAAGATATTTTTCCATTGATTTTTAGAGAGAGTAAGAGAGGAACGACAGAGAGAAATATCGATGTGAGAGAAACACATTGATTGGTTGCCTCCTGCATGAGCCCTGACCAGGTCCCGGGCCGGGAAGGAGCCTGCAACCGAAGTACCTGCCCTTGACCAGAATCAAACCCAGGACTCTTTGGTCTGCAGGCCGACACTCTATCCACTGAGCCAAACCAGCTAGGGCAAAGAAAAATCATCTCTTTTAAATAGATATTATTCCTCCAATGAATAAAGCATACTACATTGAATCAGATTCAAGATTTCTGTTCCCCAGCCATCTATTAACTGACTGGCAGCCTTAAGCAGTTAGCTGAAAATCCTATTTGCTGCAGACCCGATACATCTTTTTCTTTTCTTTTTTTTTCCTAATAAAATTAGAGCTCTCTGAGAAGTCAGAGGCAACAAAATATGAACACTTATAAGCAAGGTTATAAATGAAAAGCAAACACTCCAAAAAAACCCACAATGAATGACAACTCCATTACTGAAACCTCGGGAGAAAGTCTCCGATGTGTCAATGCTGTCTCTGATTAAACCACAGGGACCAGAAAGCACCTCATGAATCACGCCTGACAGTGGTGGTCTGTATTTCATTGCAGTTCAAGGACACACATCGAGGGAATCAACCAACCTCCTTGTCACCTGCCCTCCAAGTGTTCCTGCAGAGCCAGATAAAAGTGTGGGTTGCTGATATCCAACCCCCAGCCTCCTCCTCCCACATCCCTCTGCCCCACCCTGCCGGCAACTCAATAGTTGAGCCTCAGAATTTTGCTACTCTCTAGACTCCAACTTCTACTAGAACTTGAGGGACTTGAGCCATCAATATTTGGGCACCCTGACTGATTGCTTCTTTCCAATTCTCTGGCTGTGCTGTGCTTCCGTTCCCTCACTGGAAAATAACAATTTCTACCTCATAATATTGCTGTAAAATTAAACTCACAAATACACAAAGAATTCACAATAGCACTTGTGGCCCTTCGTCAATGTTGGCTATTATTATTAGGTTAAGTATCCATTTTGGAATTGCTGAATCAAATGACGATAGGCTTTTGAAATGTATATTCCAATTTTCCTAGAGAAAATTTTAAATCAACTTTCTTTTATATTTTTTGGAGACCTATTTACCTAAGTTAATATCATCAACACTGGATATTCGAATTTTTGAAAAATTGCCAATTTGATTTTTTGATCATTATTTTACATTGTTAACACAAAAAAACAAACAAACAAAAAAAAAAACCAACAACAACAACATTGAAACCTGTAAAGAATTTTTGTGAGTTTATTTGAGCCAAACTGTCAGGGAAGCAGAACCTCAAGGAATTGAGATAATGCTCTGGAGAAAGGCGGGTTACATTACTATTTATGCATTGCAATCAAAGGAAGAACACAGGTGGGTTACATGAAATTCTTTGGTGATAGATTAAGGATAAGGGATTAAGCAAAGAGGGGATTGGATAAAAAGTAAAATGGACACGTACAATTAACATGATAATGAAGGAATTTGTGGTATCTGTCCTGGCGCCCACCACATGAGGTTGTGCCCTAGGGGTTCCAGAAAAAGAGAAGTTACAAGTTATCCAGATACTTCAATGGTATGTTATCATAGATGCAAATAGACAGAGAAGCTCAGTTAAGGTAAAGGTTGACCTTGTCTGGGAAGATACTGGCCTAGGATGTAACTGCCCACCATAACTGCGTTTAGTTAAAGTTTAATTTCAGACCATCCTTTGTGGTTCCTTTAGGTCTCTGATTTGCAAAACCGCCACGCATGCCTTCCCTGAGCTTGTCAGGTCAGCATGTGTTGTTGTGTTACCCTCCCCGCCAGGACGCCTCTAGAAGTCGAATTATGGAATGTCATTTATTAAAGGCTGGCGACATACAAGGGGCTAAAGTTCCAAATCTCGCAGCCCCGAACAGCTTGCCACATTTGGCTTATATTGGCAGAATATCATGATTACATCTTTGGGTCTGGAATGAGGAACCTATTTCGTGCAAAGCTTTTACAGAAGTGAAACTGAGCAAATTAGTTACCTAAAGTATCTATGAATCACTGAATCAACAGAAACACATTATCTGGGACCACCTGGATAATTTAGAATAATTGTGCTGTCCAGATTCTGGGATCACTGAGTCAACAGGAATGCACTATCTGTAGCTACGGAGGCAATTTAGGATAATTTGTGCTCTTATTCCAGGACCACAGAGTCAACCGAAACTCAGTTATCTGTAGAAACTGAGACAATTTAGGATAATTGAACTGCCGTGGTTCGCAGAAGAATGTGCTTCGATGACCAGTGAGATCACAATCAATGGGATATCCAAACCATCATCAATGGAGTATTGGGATAGCATACATAAGTTCAGAAAATCAAAATAACTTTCTATTGTTTTAGCAAACAAATAAGTACAGAACCCAAACAGTAGTTACTACCTGAGATGATTGCTGCCATACTTTACATGTGGCCTCTTTTGTCCACAAAATGTACTTTTATTGATTTCAGAGAGGAAGAGAGAAATGGAAACATCAATAACAAGAGAGAATCATTGATCAGCAGCCTTCTGCATGCCTCACACTGGTGTACCAGCCTGAAGCCCAGGCATGTGCCCTCAACCAAGAATCGAACCGTGACCTCCAGGTTAATCGATGTGCCCTCAACCACTGAGCCACACCACACCAGCCGGACAGCCAATTTGATTTTTAGACTCTCATCTTCTACTGTACTCTGTCCATCCCGAGATGTAATTTGGTTTTCTACCACGTTGTGACACGATTGAAGTACGATGCTGAAGCATTTTGTACCAGAACCCGAACCCCATTTCTGAACTGACAGTTCTGGTCTATGTTTGGAGCGGCCCCTCTTTGTGGCTGCGGGGTCGTCTTGGTGTGGCGGACCCTGGGGATGCACCATAGTAGCCTTCCTCTTTTCTCTGAGGCACAACCCCGATTTCCACTCAGATACCAGTATTCCATGCCCACCCCACTGCCCTCTTAGCCCTTGTGTCCACCCATGGCGGCCCATACACTGTGGGAGCAGAGCAGAACTCCAAAATCTACCCCCTTCCCACTCCTCTGGACCCTCCTGGCCCCTCCCCAGCTCTCCAGACTAGTGCTTATTACTGGCCTTTCTTCACCTGTGGGAGCCGATCAATAACCTAAGTGTCTACTCTTTCTGCCTTGTTCTCATTCAGATTTCCATGCTGTTGTTTCTGGACCCTCAAGACAATAGGGGAGAATTTATTTATTTGTTTGTTTGTTTATTTATTTTAAAGAATGGCAGGTTTTTTTAAAAAAAAATTTAATATATTTTATTGAGTTTTTACAGAGAGGAAGAGAGAGGATAGAAAGCTAGAAACATTGATGAGAGAGAAACATCGATCAGCTGCCTCTTACACACTCCCTACTGGGAATGTGCAGCAACCAAGGTATATGCCCTTGACAGGAATCGAACCTGGGACCTTTCAGTCCACAGGCCGACACTCTATCCACTGAGCCAAAGCGGTTTCAGTATTAGGGGAGAATTTAGAAATCTATTCAGACCAGTCTTCAAGGCTTGTTCTCCTGGGCCCTGTGATTTAGATCAACGTGTTCTTGTCTGGAGGGCTGTGGAGATGCCACTGAGTGGTTTGAAAATGCCCAATGGGCCACTCTTTGAGAGGACCTTCAGGAAATCAGGATAGATACCCCCATAGGAGAGAAACTTCGAATCCATTCCCACTGCTTTCTCTCAACAGTCAACTGGTCAAATATACAGGATTGCAGGCCTCTAACTACGGACATAGATCAGAATGCTTGGAAGGACTACTTTGGTCTCACTCTGGACACCCAAACAGTGTCCGCCTCCATCACTAGCTTCACAAGTTAATATAAATCTCACACCGGTAATTAGAGATGTTATCTAAAAACACAAGGTAAGCTTTCCTCTCTCTGAAGTACATATGCTACGACAACACCAGGATGACCATTGTGTGAAGGCCAAGTCAACACAGTGCAACTCATGGCTGGACACCTGATCATTTGAAGGAAACAAGCCAGGCAATCGGTTCTCTCAAAAACCCCCGATAGGTAGGGATGTTGGCAGAGATTGTAAAGAAAGGGGACATTGGACTCAGAATCGCCTGGCCTTAAAATGCAAAAGGGCACAGGGGTCAACAAATCCATGTCCCCACGCATCCTCCCCTGTGTGTCCACAACTAACTCAGAGCACAAGAGGAAATAATCATCTCCATCAGTGGCCTCCACCACCTTCCTAGTGGATTCAAGGGCCTCATATCCACCATCAGCACCTCTTCATTTCCTACCACCGTGGAGTATGCAAAGCACGCTTGGAAATCTCCCACAAGGCTGCCCTTCTCTAAACCCCTCTCTTTCTCACAAGGATGTCTCACCACCAGCTTTCTGCTTAGCTCCACTACAGCCAATAAAGCCTTCGAAGAGATTTATTTCCGACCAGAATATCAATATATTCTCCAAAGGGCCCCACCATTGAAGTCCCTAACTCTATTCCTCACACCTTTGTCCTGTATTGCCTGTCATTAACTATCCACCTTTTCTGGCTCCTATTCAAAGTCCCTGACTCCTTTACCCCCCGGAGTGCAAACTAGGTTCACTAAGGCTCCTGACTCCCTTGGTGGCTTGCTCCCCTGATCTAAGCCAGCTCTGAGGGGCTGACCTGCTCAGAGTAGAAATTGACCCTTCTATGCCACTGCCAAGATTTCTGCAATGTTCTCTAAAGCTAGAAACTCCCCAGCAACTACATCCTATAATCCAAGGATTCCTCCACAAGATGTGGGTGAGAGAATACAGTCAGATATGGGAAGAGAGCCAACTCAGGGGAGGGCCAGAGAGCCAGCAGAAGTGTGCAGAGGAGAGCTGACTTGGATGTGTATGAGGGAATCATCTAGGGCAGTGTTTCCCAACCTTCTCTCATGATGAGAATCACCTGGTGGAGTTGTTAAAACACAGATTCCTGAATCCCAACTAAGAAGTGCTAAACTAGAATTTTTGGGAACATATAGGTAAAATTGTATACTTAACTAGTGCTCTAAGACAGATGTTATATACAGAGCACTAAGTTAGGTATGCAATTTTACCTATATGTTCTCAAAAATTCTAGTTTAGCACTTCTTAGTTGGGATTCAGGAATCTGTGGTTTAACAACTCCACCAGGTGATTCTCATCATGAGAGAAGGTTGGGAAACACTGGTCTAGGGTGTGGGTGAAAGAGCCATTCAAGGGGGCATAAAGCTGAGAGAGTCAAGTCAGTGTGGACGACAGAGCCGAGTCAGGTGTAGATAAATGCCAACTCAGGTGTGGTGGGTGAGAGAGCCCTCTCTCCTCCCAGTATGTCCTTAAGGAGGCAATTTCAGAGTGGCCGGGGAAGGCTGATAATTGAGATTATGAAAGAAAAAGGAAAAAAAAGAAAGAAAAAAAGGGAGGGGGGCACTAATTTTTAGTATCTTTTTTCCTCCAACAATAGGAGCCCAACTAGCTGTTGGTAAGATGAGCCTGGTTCTCTGCCACTCACTGGCATGGCTGCAGTGTTGTGGGCGTTGTGGCCGGAATAAGCTGTGCTGTTCCAGCACAGGGCTTTCTCCCTGAGGTCTTGGCTCTCATACAGGGATATTTGAGCAGCCAAGAGGCCAACTGCGTACCTCCAGTTTCCTGAAGAGAGAGTTATTAACACATAAGCATCAAACACGACTGGGCCGCTATGCTAAGTCCAGCATTCATGAACTTTGCCCACAGAACTGACCTTTGGAAAGTCTCAAGCTATTACTACCCTGTTTCCCCGAAAATAAGACAGTGTCTTATATTATTTTTTTCTCCCAAAGTTGCGCTAGGTCTTATTTTCAGGGGATGTCTTATCTTTCCAGGCGCTAGGTCTTTTTTTCGGAGGATGTCTTATTTTCGGGGAAACACGGTACATATGAAATGCCTGCCTCTGGCTTCCAGGGTCGGTGACCATTCGTTTTTCCTCCCTCGTGCTGGCACCAGGGACAAGGCGGAGTGCCGCCCACGACTGCTTTTCCATCTGTGAGTTTGGACAGCTGCTAACCTGCAACTGGATGGTCTTAGAGGAAAAGGCTTTGTTTCAAAATTCAAAGCGATTGAGTTTCCAATCCTGTCAAAGTCAAATGTTTCATTAAAATTTCTATTAACCTTTTCCCATAAGAGTAACTCTAAATGGATTCGTAGCCCATTTTGAAAGGTTGAAACAATCAATATTCCATCCCAGGACTTGCACATGTTAGCGGCCTCCCCGGCTGGAGAGCATGAGCAAGCACGTCCTTCAGAAACAGCCAAGACGGGACTGTGACAGAGTGGCAAGGTTCTGGCCTCTCAAAGTCAAAAAGATCTGATCTCTACCACGTATCAGAAAAATCTTCTTGTCCAACCGGTTTGGTTCAGTTGGCCTACAGACTCAAGGGTCCCAGGTTCGATTCCGGTCAAGGGCATGAACCTTGGTTATGAGCATATACCCAATCGGGAGTGTGCAGGAGGCAGCTGATTGATGTTTCTAACTATCCCTCTCCCTTCCTCTCTGTAAAAAATCAATAAAACATATTTTTTAAAAAAGAGAAAAATCGTCTCACAACACTTACTAAAGAAACTTGCTCAAATCATTTCACCACTCTGTCCCTGGAGGTTCGTACAGACCCACCTTGTAACTGATGGACTTACAAAAGGTTCAGAAAATAACTTAAAATATACAGCACTGTTTCTTTCCCATTATAAAAGCAACATGCATTTAGCATTTATTTGATAGGCAACTAAGAATAGAAAATAGCAAAGCAGATTTTTACTTTTTATATAGTATACCTCATTGTATTTTTACATTTTTAAGAGGAAAGAACCAGCAAATATACATTTTAAAATACTCCTGGCATCCACAATAGAAACACCAACACACAGATGAAAATGAAGACTAATAGCAATTCCAATTGCCAGTACAGTGGCATAGAACTTAATGTGGAATTTGCTCTGAGAGCAACCCAACATGCTGTACTGGTGAAAATTGTAACAGCAGCTTGAAATAAAATTTACTTTTGGACAAAAATATGGCTATCTATATTTGCATTATTTCAGAGACAAAACACTCTAAAAGCAAAAGCAACCCCAGTTGATTCATAGAGCTGATCCTAAACGCTGTGTATTCAAAACTACATCTACTCACTGAAATAACCTTCAACTAGATTTACTCTATTGATATTTCTTGTGGACTAATAAGTAATACAATCAAATTTTGTGAGTCGTCAACAGACACTAGAAGAGAAGGGATATATCGTTTCAAGGTATAAAGTTTGACATATAAGGACTAAAGTTACTTCATTAATTATGCTAATCAGGATTGCCACATCTTAATTTTTACTTTGCTGTCCATTTGATCTCACACAGATAACAGGTGTGTTTAAGACTCCTGTATTTCAGTTTCTCCTGTATCTCTTAAATTTACAATAAAAATTTGATGTTTCTTAAAAACTTCAAAGTTTTATTTATAATCTTTAACTTATTTTTGACTACTTTTATGTAACTATTTTATTTTTCAATTTTTTAATTTTTAAAATTTTTTTATCTTCATTATTGAAAATATTACAGATGTTGCCTTTGATTTTTATTCCCCTCAATTGTTTATTCTTTAACTATTTTTTTAAATATATTTTATTGATTTTTTACAGAGAGGAAGAGAGAGGGATAGAGAGTTAGAAACATTTTTTTTTAAAATATATTTTATTGATTTTGTACAGAGAGGAAGGGAGAGAGATAGAAAGCTAGAAACATCGATGAGAGAGAGTCATCGATCAGCTGCCTCTTGCACACCCCCTACTGGGGATATGCCCACAACCAAGGTACATGCCCTTGACCGGAATCGAACCCGGGACCTTTCACTCCACAGGCCGACGCTCTATCCACGGAGCCAAACCAGTCTCAGCTATTCTTTAACTATTTTAATAAATAGTTTGATAAATTCCTGGAGGTAGAATTACTGGGTCATATTTCATTATTTAACTTTTCATCCATTTTAACTTTTTCTTTTTGATCAATTATAAAATAGTGAAGTTGTAAGGAAAAAAAAAAATCCCCATAACCCTGCATCTCAATTTCCCAATTATCAATATTTTACCATATTTGCCTTTCATTCTATTTATCTGTATTGTTATTATTTTCTGAACCACTTGCAGATATGATGTCCTGTCATATCTGCTAGTGGTTCAGAAAGTAATATATATATTTCAGTGAGGAAGGAAGACGGAGAGACAGAAACATTAATGATAAGAGAATCATTGATTGGCTGCCTCCTGCATACCCCACTCTGGGGATGGAGCCCAAAACCTGGGCATGTGCCCTGAGTGGGAATCAACTGTGACCTCCTGGTTCATAGGTCAATGCTCAACCACTGAGCCATGCCAGCCTAAATTCGTAAGAACCATTTCCTAAAAATAGAGTCACTCTTCTACATAGCCACAGTATAACCAGCAAAATCTGGAAATTAGTATTGAAGCATTAGTACCACCCAATCCCCAGACTCCATTAAAATTTCCCAGTTATTTCTTTCTTTTTTTTTTTTTTTTTTTTTTTTTAAATATATATTTTATTGATTTTTTACAGAGAGGAAGGTAGAGGAATAGAGAGCTAGAAATGTCGATGAGAGAGAAACATCGACCAGCTGCCTCTTGCACACCCCCTACCGGGGATGTGCCCGCAACCAATGTACATGCCCTTGACCGGAATCGAACCTGGGACCTTTCAGTCCGCAGACCAACACTCTACCACTGAGCCAAACCGGTTTTGGCAAAATTTCCCAGTTATTTCAACAATGTCCTTTGTAGAGGCAGAATCCACCTGGACCACACACTGCGTTTATTTGTTACTAGAGGCCTGGTGCATGAATTCATGCACTGGTGGGGGGTCCCTTGGGGTGGTCTGTGGAGATAAGGCCCCAGCTTGCTCCCTGCAGCCCTGCCTGGCACCCCACCTTGGGTTGGCACCGCTCCCTCACCTGCTCCACCATCCCGCCTGTGGGGAGATCAATCAGGGCCACTGGCTGCTTTCTGCAGGGCGATCGGGCCCCCTCACACTTGCCTTGGCCTGGTGCCACCCACTCACCTGCTCCACCATCCTGCCACAGTTCACTCTTGTTGGGGCCTATTGAGGCTGGCAGTAACTCTACTGCTGCCAGCTGCCAGCACCGCGTCACCAACACCCACCATGTTCTGAGCCACCCCCTGGTGGTCAGTGCACTCCATAACAAGCAGTCAAACTCCCAATTGAACAACTGCCCGAGGAGACAATTTTCATATTAGTTTTTACTAGTCTTTTAGTCCTTGGTAATCTTAGAGAATACAGTACAGTTCCTTGCAGAATGCTCCTAAATTTGGGTTTCTGATGTTTTTCTCATTATATTTAGCTTATACATTTTTGGAAAGAACACCAAAAGGGTGGCCCTGTGTTCTCAGAGCATCCTGTCAGGAGGTACACAATGCCAACTGTCTCATTGCTAGTGGAGTTAACTTCTATCACTTTGTTAAGATGGTATCTGCCAGGTTTCTCCACTGTAAATGTTGTAGGTTCAATTCTCAGCCAGGGCACATACCTAGGTTGTGGGTTCGATCCCTAGTAGGGACATATATGAGGGATAACAGATAAATGTTTCTCACACATCAATGTTTCTCTTTGTCCCTCCTTCTCTCTCTAAAATCAATAAAAATATATTTTTAAAAAATAATCATTACACATTGATATTGAGACTTGCAGTCTTTTCTATGCACACACGTATTACCGATTGTGACACACACATGCAACCACCACAGATTCATTTTAGCACATCTGGAAAAATACACTGTTTTACACGTGCTTTCCTTTTTTTCATTTAGCAATATATCTTAGAGGTCTTGCCTTGTCAGTAAGTAAATATCTTCCACATTCTTTTTGTTATTGTGACTGTGTATTATTTCAATGTATGAATACTTAGGCTTGCTGCATTAAATCTTTTGTTATTGCAAATTTGCTATTGGCATAGCCATTCAAAATCCATTCAATTTGCCATTCAAAATGCAATTCAAATTCAAATAGCCATTGCAAAGCTATTGCAATGTGTACATCTATAGGATAAATTCTTGGAGGTAGACTTGCTGGGTCATATTTCATTTGAAAAATTGTGGTGGCTAGTTTTCATAGCTCGTTGGTCCCATTTTAGCATGAAAACGATCTTCTCAAATTTCCCTGAGGAAAATAATAATCTCTGCCATATTCATTCTTTTCCCTGGGGTCATGAACCCTAATGATTCATCTCACACATCTAGTCGTTTTTCATTGTAGGGCAACCTTTACATAGGAAAGGTCAAGTTTTTATTTTAATGTTCCTTTGGTCATTTAAACTGGTCTTCAGGAGAAAAGACAGACATACAAACTAGACATTTCACCTTGAAATAAAAAATTTTACATATTGTTTTGTCATTTAAAAAAAAATTCATTGTTCATTTCATTGTTCTCCAGAGAGAAATTCTCAACGGCTGCACAGTATTCCCATTCTCCAGTTAAGCATAAATTGGAATAATAGAATAGTCAGCAGTTTTCCAGGTTGTCCCTTTAGGGTTGTGGTCTCCACTGATTGATTGGCACCAGGGCAGGGGGGTCATTATTCATTGCAACTGGGCCTGGGGTCAGCCATGGCTGGTGTTGTTACATTGTTTTCCTATTATTAAACATTTAGCTTATTTCTAAATTCTATTTAAAATAAACGTAAATAGTAACATAAATTATAACTAAACCTGAAATGTGTATCTTTATATAAAAATCTTTCCAGATATCTCTGATTATTTCCTTCAGAAAACTTTTTGAAAGTGAGGTTATGGGACAATCAATAAGCACCTCTTCAAGGTTTGCAAGGCAATGGCAGATGGCTCTCTCTTACCACTTTCCCATTCACTTACCCTTCCCGTCAGAGGAGGGTGCCTTCTGGGAAGTGACGGAAGTTTCTCTGAGCTTGTTAAAATAGAATTCTAGCAAAAGGTTTGGCTAACTAGGATTTAGCTGATGAAATCCTGAATAGGATCCTAGCTGAATAGAGCTTAGCTAGCTATGGACCCAGTAGGCCCTGAGTTGCTCGATACCCAAGGGCTGAAGAAGCAGATGCAGTGACATTTGAAAGCCAATGAAAGGTCATATCCTCCCTCCATATGCAAAGATACCTCTTCCCTGATCTAGAAATTCATTGCATTTAAACAAGCGCTTGGGTAAAAAGTCTGAGAGTAAGACCATAAGGAAAAGATTGAGAACGATACATTTTTCTGAAGGAGGGACTTGTTGGGAGGAAAAGGAGGGGTGGTGGAATGCCCCTCGGAGAGGGCAGATTTGAGTGGATGCCACCATGATAACCATGACCCTATATTCCCTGTTCTGGTGTGGCTGGCAGGTAGACAGACATGAGCAGAGGAAGGAGGGTGGGCCAGGTACAGAAGGTCACCAGGGTGGAAAGCCCCAAGTGCCCAGCAAGGGACAATCACTTGTAGGATGGGATCTCGACCCCAGGGAGACTTTTCCTCCCCTAAAGTATCAATAGTCATTTGGTGTGGACCCCTGACCTTTCCTCCCTAGAGATAACATAAATTCCTCAGTTGTATATCAGCTCCAGGCCCAGATAAGCCATAAAACCAGCCACAGCTGACCTCAGGACCAGCGGCATTGAATAATGACCTCCGGCCCTGGTGCGGGCCAAACAATCAGTGGAGACCACAACCCAGAAAGGACACACCTGAAAAACTGCTGAATATTCTTCTAAGATCAGCTCCTGGGACCTCCCCTAAAATCACCACCCTTAAAACTCTTAGGACAGAGTACCTCCTGGGAGCATGCCCAAGCTATTTCATTTCCCCCTCTCCACTTCCCCTCCCTGCCCCAGGCACGTTACCACTAGTTCCCTCACTCCCGAGCTCCGAGGGCCCTTCCTTTACCTCTCTCTATAAGTTGTTTGTAAGCCCATTTCTTCTAGGAATTGCTTCTACGGCTGGGATTTACCGAATAAATATTCTCTTACAGTTTGGGTCTTGGCTCTGAATTCTTTTCTTCGCTAGAACTCAAGTACCAAGGTTACTGAACTCAGGTTTGGCCTGACCCCCACTGGTCAGACACCTGGTTTTATTCCCTCCACTCACAACCCTGGGAGCCTGGAAGATATAGGTCAGTGGTCGGCAAACCGAGGCTCGAGAGCCACATGCGGTTCTTTGGCCCCTTGAGTATGGCTCTTCCACAAAATACCACGTGTGGGCTCGGACGTACAGTGTGATTGAAACTTCGTGGCCCATGTGCAGAAGTCGGTTTTCGGCCTGGGCGAGTCTATTTGGAAGAACACTCAAGGGGCCAAAGAGCCACATCGACCACTGATGTAGGTGAGAGTAAGGAAGTGGGAGTTTTTCAAAAAGCTGCCCAAGACCAGAGGCCACCCAAGCAGCCCAGCGTTAGAATTTGACAAAGTGGCTTGAGTCTACTTTGATGTGTGACAACTTGAGATGATAAGTTTTATAACGTACAAAGTGCCTTTGTTCACATTTTTTTTTCCATTTGGTTTTCACAAATAACTCATTAGATAAAGCATGACATGAGTGGGTATTCATTTTTCCCACATTTAGATTAAAACACCAAGTCTTTGGTAAGGAAATCAGCTGGGAAGTGAGAGGGATCCAGCCCCGTAGGTGATTTTGGACACCACGTTGCAATTCTTTGCAGAAAGGGGACTGCGGGAAAAACTACCGCCTAAGCAGACCTGATGGGAGCGGATCTGATGGAGGACTCACAGCCCGACTAGTCAGTGTCTGCTGAGCCAGCTCTCCCTAGAGCTGAACCCTGTCAGAATGCCCTTTTGGTTGGGTCCTACTACCGTTTCCCCGAAAATAGGACAGTGTCTTATATTAATTTTTTGTCCCAAAGTTGCGCTAGGTCTTATTTTCAGGGGATGTCTTATCTTTCCATGCGCTAGGTCTTATTTTTGGAGGATGTCTTATTTTCAGGGAAACACGGTAGTTGACTGAAAACTGCACCAACTTCACTAAAGAAGGACCTAGCCAAATGGTAAGAGGAGCACAGAGATTCCCAGAGGCATGTTGGTACATGTTGGTAGATGTCTGTAAAAGGTAGGGGTGGAGACCAGAGGAAGAGGGAGGGGTGCTAGGATTCCTAGGGGTCTTATATGCCTAAGAGTTTGCCAGGTCCGTGTGCAGTGCCTTGGGTGGCTGCACTTTCTTCTCAAATAAAACTTGGCAACATTCAAACTATGTTGGGCCCTAGCCAGTTTGACTCTGGATAGAAGGGCCTATGGACTGAAGGGTCCCTTGTTCGATTCTGGTCAAGGGCATGTACTTCGATTACAGGCTCTTGGCCCTGGTTGGGGGGGAGGAGGGGCGTCCAATCAATGTGTCTCACTCTCACATCGGTGTTTCTCTCCATTTCTCCCTCTCCCTTCCACTCTCTCTGAAAATCAATGGAAAAAATATCCTTGAGTGAGGATTAAAACAAACAAACAATGTTGTAAGGACCAAAAAACCATGTTTAGGAATAACTTGAGTTAGAAAGATACCTGGACTAAAGAGCTAAATTTTCTTTTTCTTTTTTTTTCTTTTTTAAAATATATTTTATTGATTTTCACAGAGAGGAAGAGAGAGGAATAGAGAGCTAGAAACATCGATGAGAGAGAAACATCGACCAGCTGCCTCCTGCACACCCCCTACTGGGGATGCGCCCGCAACCAACGCAAATGCCCTTGACCGGAATCGAACCTGGGACCTTTCAGTCTGAAGGCTGACGAGGAGCTAAATTTTCTAAATTTGACTCAAATTTCAAACCATAAATTATCAAAGGGCCAAGATTCCAAGATGTCTTTTTCCAAGAAACAGCAAGGTGAAGACCTTAAGCAGACGGCTCAGTTCTAAGAACATTTAAAAAATAATGCCTTTGGCCAGGTAGCTCCGTTGGTTAGACCATTGTCCTGATACGCCAAGGTTATGGTCAGGACACATATAAGTATCAACCAATGAATGAAAAATAAGTGGAAAACAAATTGATCTCTCCTCTCTTTTCTCCTCCCTAAAATCAATAAAGAATTTTTTTTTCTTAAATTGAGTTTCATTAATCCTTTTCAGAACTTCAAAAGACTTGATCACACCCACAATCACACTACTCTTCAAATAAAGTGAGAAACTTAGGTTACACTAGCATATATACTAGGATAATGTATATATTATTAATTTTGGATTATGAAGTAAGTTTACATAATAAAGAAATCAAACTTAAGCCGGCCCCAGATCTGTCTCTTGCTTCAACGGTGTCTGGACAGGACAGACCCAGGGACGCCCCTTCTCCAGCCTCCAGCCATTCTCCTGTGCCTTATCCAGTCACCACCCTCAGAACCACCTCCGGGACCAGCCAACACACCAGTTTTGGGTGTTTGTTTGTTTTGTTTTTTCTTCCTTAACTTCTTATTGCTGAACAACCATGAGCTCCCAAATTCGTCAGAATTATTCCACCAAGAGGAGGCTGCGGTCAACCGCCTGGCCAAGCTGCATCTGCGGGCCTCCCACCCCTCCTCTCCCTGGGCTTCTATTTTGACCTTGACGATGTGGCTCTGCAGGGTGTGGACCACTTCTTCCCTGAGTTGGCGGAGAAGCACGAGGGTGCTGAGCATCTCTTAAAGTAGCAAAACAAGCGTGGCAGCCGCATTCTCTTCCAGGAAGTGCCGAAGCTTTCCCAAGATGAGGGGGCAAAACTCAGGATGCCATGGAGGCCGCCCTGGCCGTGGAGAGGAACCTGACCAGGCCCTTTTGGAGCTGCTCCTTGGGTTCTACCCGGGAAGACCCTCAGCTCTGTGACTTCCTGGAGAACCACTTCCTGGATGAGGAGGTAAAACTGATCAAGAAGATGGGCGACGCCTGACTCACATCCCAGGCGGGGCTGGGCGAGCATCTCTTCGAAAGGCTCACCCTCAAGCACGACCAGGAGCCTTTGGGGCCCAGAGGCCTTCCAGAGGCCCCTGTGCATCCCCCTGGTGTCTCTGGCTTTTACCAGAACCTCTCTCCGAAACTACCGTGTTTCCCCGAAAATAAGACATCCTCCGAAAATAAGACCTACTTACAGGTTTCCTTCTGAGTAAAATATAAGGTCCCCCCCCCCCTTAGGCTAAACATGAGAGATTTGGTCCACTGATTCTGAAAGAAATGGAGTCACAAGAAATTCACCAGGAAATTAGAAATTGGATTATTATGATGATGTTCCAGAAGATGATGACATGATTGTCATTGAGTAAATTCTTGATACTGTAGGATTCACAGTTTGTCTGGTTTGTGTTGACAACTACCGTACTACCGTACCGTATACAGGTAATAAATTTCCTTTATTTTCATTTAATAATAAATGTGTACTGTATTCTTAATGGAAAAATAAGACATCCCCTGAAAATAAGACCTAGCACATCTTTGGGAGCAAAAATTAATATAACACACTGTCCTATTTTCGGGGAAACAGGGTATTAGCCATTCTTTTAACCACCTGGAGCCCTCTCCCACACACCAAACGAAACAATAAAGCTTTTTGCAGAAAAAAAGAAAAAGAAAAAGAAAGAAATCAAATTTTAAAATTTATCCTAAAAACGCTATAGTACATCTCTCACTGCATTGGCAAAGAATAGAAGTGGGTTTTTAAATTCTTATTATTATTTTTTTTAGTATAAGTGGTGTTTTATTTTAATTATTTTCCCCCCTTCTCCAGATATCTTAATTTTTAAAAAAATCTCTGGATGTAAGAAACAACAGTGTAGGCATTTATGAGGTTCTCAAATGAGCACGTGGTTAGGTGAAACAGAGAAAGGCCTTGCCCCTAAAGTCTGGCAGTCAGGGAAGACTGTCCACCTGTCTGTGCTTCTATTTATGTGATTTGAGGGAGGAGCTGCTACTTCAAGCTTTTTCTCAAAATTTCTCCCTCACCACCTGCCAGGAACTTCCATCTTTACAAAGCTGCTCTGAATTCTTGGCAAGGCTCTTATCACTGAACAAAACATTAGCAAGATAAGACTGTGCTTATCATTCAGAGTTTCTTCCCTTTAAATCTTAAGTTAGCAGAACTAACAGCGGATTAGGAAACAGGAGAACTGCCTGGTAGAATACTCTTTAAAACCAGAAACATTTTTGCTTGAGAAAAGAAGTACATAAATCAGTGTTCTCCGAACTGTCTTTACCCCATAAGCAAATAATGTTTGAGCATGCACTCCTAGTCGGTGCAGAGTTATAAATTACATGCATTAAATGGATGTATATTTTAAAACATTAAAAAATAGTCACCTTAGCCGGGACCGGTTTAGCTCAATGGATAGAGCGTCGGCTTGGGGACTGAAGGCACCCGGGTTCGATTCCGGTCAAGGGCATGTACCTTGGTTGCAGGCATATCCCCAGTAGGGGGTGTGCAAGAGGCAACTGATCGATGACTCTCTCTCATCGATGTTTCTAACTCTCTATCTCTCTCCCTTCCTCTCTGTACAAAATCAATAAAATATATTTAAAAAAAAAATAAAATAAAAAAAATAAAAAATAGTCACCTTAAAATTAATTACAAATAAATAAGTAGTGCCCAGCTTGCGTGGCTCAGTGGTTGAGCATTAACCTATGAACCAGGAGGCTATGGTTCAAATTCCAGTCAGGGCACGTGCCTGGGTTCTGGGCTTGATCCCCAGAGTGTGGCATGCAGGAGACAGCTGATCAATAATTCTCTCTCATCATTGATGTTTCCATCTCTTTCCCCATCTCCCTTTCTCTCTGAAATCAATAAAAAATATGTATATTTAAAAATGATAAGTAGCCTAATATTTTCTTTCTGCATGCTCATGTATAACTTGGGGCAGCCTATGAGAATCACACTGCACTTTGGAGTCTACTAAAATACTAAAGGAGTCCATGAAAAAATATATGCAGCCTGGATTTCAATGCAGAATAACAAATGCAAGTTGCAGAAAGAAGATGGACACAAAAAGACAGAAGACACAGGCTCAGAGCCCCCATCTTATGGGAGCAAAACCAGGGCCTGGCTCGGAGTAGCAGCAGCACCGCGGCTGCCGAGGGTTTCTCTGGCCAGTGTCTCTCCTCCCTCCAGTCTGCAGCATGAGGAATATCTTTGCGAACCCCTTCAAGGGCCTTTTTGGCAAAAAAGAAATGCGCATTCTCATGGTGGGCCTGGATGCTGCGGGGAAGACCACCGTCCTGTACAAACTGGAGCTGGGTGAGCTCGTGACCACCATCCCCACCACAGGTTTCAATGTGGAGACCGTGGAATGTAAGAACATCAGCTTCTGCCAAATCCGGTTTGGCTCAGTGGATAGAGCGTTGGCCTGCGGACTCAAGAGTCCGGGGTTCCATTCCGATCAAGGACATGTACCCTGGTTGCGGGCACATCCCCAGTAGGGGGTGGGCAAGAGGCAGCTGATCTATGTTTCTCTCTCATCGATGTTTCTAGCTCTCTATCCCTCTCTCTTCCTCTCTGTAAAAAGTCAATAACATATATATATATGTAAAAAACAAACAACAACAAAAATCAGCTCCACTATGTGGGGTGGCCAGGACAAGACCCGGCCTCTGCGGTGCCACCACTTCCAGAACACACAAGGTCTCACCTTTGAGGTGGACAGCAATGACCGAGAGCGTGCGAATGGGGCTCGAGAGGAGCTTATGCGGATGCTGGCGGAGGATGAGCTCAGGGATGCTGTCCTGCTCGTGCTCGCAAACAAGTAGGACCTCCCCAATATCACCCATAAACGCAGATCAGATCACAGACAAGCTGGGCCTCCACTCTCTGCGCCACAGGAGCTGGTACATTCAGGCCGCCTGTGCCACCCGTGGGGACGGGCTCTATGAGGGACTGGACGGGCGGTCCAATCAGCTCTCTCTTCCCCCTCACTCCCTCCTTCACCCTTGCTTTCCTCTCAGGTGGCAGATGTGCCCCTGTGGTGTGAGTGCCTGAAGCTGTCTCCATGGTCGGTCTCAGTGTGCTTCATCATGCTGTACATGTGCAGACGCAGCCTGCAACCTGGTTTTTATTTGATGCAAATAGTTCTTGTTTCCCATGAGGCAGTTTCGGGTACTCCTATGCAATATTACTCAGCTTTTTTTTATTGTAAAAAAAAAAAAAAAAAAAAGAATCAACCCACTGTTTAGTACTGAGAAGGGATTTTAGGCACCCAGGGCGGGGCCTCTAGGAGCTGCTGTGAGATTCCCTCAACGCTCCGCCTCTGGGCTTTAAATCTGTGTTGAGATCCATTTTGGCGGTTGGTCTTTAACCCAAACTCAATACATTTTTTATAATAAAAGGTAAGGAGACACTTGAACAGAGAGAAGGGAGAAATGTGCCTAGTTCTGCAGTAATGGCTTGAATCTAGTCTGCCTGTGGTCTGTCTCCCATCTGGAGCGTGCAATGGGCAGAACCAGCCACAATATGTTCTTCATGGTCACTTATGGTCCCTGATTGGCTTTGTCTCGCTGGGTCATCTGCATCCCATAACACTCATGCTTGTACCTGTGCTTACACCACTGCCTATGGGGTGGGCTGGGGCCTGCGGCCACCACTCAGATCCCTTGGAAGGACCCCAGCCTTCCCTCCGGTCAGTGTGGGTCAGCACAGGTGCTTTGGTGGGACCACTCTGGCCAGAACAGGAGACTCCCATGTTCCCTACACATGATACTCACTCGCTCCAGGTTGTCTGGGCCTCACCAGTAGGTGACCGGTGACCGGTCATCTCAGAGCCTAACTCCTTGGAGCCCCCATCCACATGTGCCTTCACTCCCTCAGCCAGCGAGGGTCAGATTGACATCAGAAACAACCACCTCTACTTTTTTCTTTTGTATTTTGAGAAAACACTGAAGAAACTAGAGCTGTTAAAATTTATGTTGGGGAAAACCTCAGAACTGGTTTATCTGGTGTCGTGGAACCTCTTACTGCTCTCAATACATGATCAGTAATCAACTGATTTGTATACTTGTTTTCATTTTTCATTTCGACAACAAGCACTATAATTATAGCTATTAGAATAAAATCTCTTAACTATTGAAGAAGAAAGAGGAGGAGGAGGAGGAGGAGGAGGAGGAGGAGGAGGGGGAGGAGACACATGCCCATGAGGGAAAGGGAATGTGTCCTGGATATTTTGGTTGTGTTGTCTCTTGGTTTGTATTACATTTTATCACTCACATTTCTAAATAGGAACCATGGCACTTTGAGTTTGCATTTATTTAAAGTGTTAAATGTCAACTTAGTTCTCACAAGACAAGAACTATAGCAAGAAACAAATTAAAATCCTATGGAATATTTGAAAAGAAACGGAGGGAAGGACATGGAGGCCAATGGCACTTAAACATGCCCAACTGAATGAGGAAGACTGTGGACAGGAGGCACGGGCATCTGGTGAAGTGTCACCTTGGGAGGCTCGGTGAACTTAGTCCTGGAGAATGTTCAGGAAGAATGGAGAGTCCTTGTTGGGGGCATTCAAATCTGAGCACACACGAGCAATAAGAAGCCTTATCCGTGACCGGAAGGCAGCCTATGACACTGATGGAGAGCCTGGGCCAGACACTGCTTCCTGGGCCCTGGACCCACACTCACCTCCGTGGCCTCACACCCTTTATCTGGTAAAAGCCACTCCATTCCAGCCTCAGCCCAGCAGTCTCTTCTCCAGTGAAACCTTCCAGGTAAAGCTCAGTGGTTCATGTTCTCCTCGGTGCTACAGTACGTGCTTCTATTATTATTTTTTTTACTGTGTACAATGATCAACATTGGTCTCTGGGAGAATACAGAACGCAGGAATACATGTTCTTTGGAACCTGTACTTATCACAGTGTACATAATACTCCCTAAAAGCTGATTGAAGAGATAAATGCTGAATTAGGAAGAAGTGGAAAGATGAGAGAATCTAATAATCATGGTAAATGCCAATACCAATGAGGGAACGTAAAATATCATTGGGAAGTGCAGAAGTTGCAAAATTTTTGTGCTGAGACTCTTTTCCTACATCTTTGCAATCTGAGTCCTAGATTGTGCAGCGCACCTACAACATAAACTGTTGTCCTATGGCAGTGGTCGGCAAACTGTGGCTCTCGAGTCGTGGTTTGACGCTCTGTTGACTAATGAGTTTGCCGACCACTGGGATAGGAGCTTAATCACAAGGAACATCAACAGCCTGTGATGATTGGAATCGAGAGTCTAGGTCAGTGATCAGTAAACTGCGGCTCGAGAGCCACATGTGGCTCTTTGGCCCCTTGAGTGTGGCTCTTCCATAAAATACCATGGCCTGGGGAAGTCTATTTTGAAGTGGTGTTAGAAGAAGTTTAAGTTAAAAAAAGTTGGCTCTCAAAAGAAATTTCAACTGTTCTACTGTTGATATTTGGCTTTGTTGACTAATGAGTTTGTCATTAGTCAACAGAGCGGCAAACCGCAGCTCGTGAGCCACATGTGGCTGACGAGCTACAGTTTGCCGATCACTGTCCTATGGGATCGAATCCATGTGATTCAAATTAAAGTGCAATCCATCACCCTGGCCAGTGTTTCTCAGTGGTTGAAGCATGGGTTTGATTCCTGGTCAAGGGCACGTACCTGGGCTGTAGTTTCAAAACCTGACCCTGGTCAGGGTACATGTGGGAGGCAACCAACTGATGTGTCTCTCTCACATCGATGTTTCTCTCCCTTTCCCCCTCCCCCCTTTCTCTTTATCCTTCCCTTCCACTCTCTCTAAAAAACAATGGGAAAAATCTCCTTGGTGAGGATTAACACACACACACACACACACACACACACACACACAGCACAATCAACTTCCCAATTAATTGGACTAAAGCAGAAAGTTCGTGTGGATAACCAGCTTCCCAAGGAACTCTCTAATCCAGGGGTCCTCAAACTTTTTAAAGTGGGGGCCAGATCACGGTCCCTCAGAGAGCTGGAGGGCCGGACTATATGAACTACTAATTCCTACTGTAACACCTCGGCTGCGCTCACTGCCCAAAAACCTGGCGGGCCGGATCAGACTCCTCTGCGGGCCGCATGTGGCCCGCGGGCCATAGTTTGAAGACCCCTGCATCCATATTGTGATGCTTA
The DNA here is from genome assembly GCF_964339955.1 of Pipistrellus hanaki. Classification (NCBI taxonomy): domain Eukaryota; kingdom Metazoa; phylum Chordata; class Mammalia; order Chiroptera; family Vespertilionidae; genus Pipistrellus; species Pipistrellus hanaki. The sequence continues at coordinate 27,387,279 of NC_140505.1, forward strand.
GTTATAGCCTTCAGAGTTTTCAGAAAGGAAATCACTTGGATTGTGCTTAGAATTTCAAACCAATTACTTGAACTTGAAATGCTTGTTTTTGGCATTCATTCAAATAATACTTCCTGTGCATACACTAATGTGTGCCAGGTCCCAGAATGTAAAAATAGATCAAGTGTGGTTCCTGATGTCTAGGGCAGAATGGGGTTGATGATGAAAGACTTCTATTTCCAGCAATATGGCAGGCTAGGTATTCTGAACCACCCTCAAATTAAAATAATTAATATGTTTTAAATATTCTTTGAATGCATTGCTGAGATGGCATGAGATTTTTTTAAAAAGACCCATAGGCCCTAACCCGTTTGGCTCAGTGGATAGAGCGTTGGTCTGCGGACTGGAAGGTCCCAGGTTCGATTCCAGTCAAGGGCATGTACCTTGGTTGTGGGCACATCCCCAGTGTGGGGTGTGCAAGAGGTAGCTGATTGATGATTCTCTCTCATCGATGATTCAAACTTTCTCTCTCTTTAGGGATTACTTAGGGATTAACTAATTTCTCTCTCTCTTTAGGGATAAGTTGGGGATTCTAACTTATCCCTCTCTCTTTCTCTCTGTAAAAAACCAATAAAATACATTAAAAAAAAAAAAAAAAGACCCACATAAGCCAAAACCTTATTGAAAGCAGAAATCTTTGTTGGTGCCAACAAAGTCTTTCTCCCCTGAAGCCACACCTGGGGTCTTGGATGCCTTCCTCTAGGGATGTGTGGGGCCCAAGGTGCAGAGTGGGTGGGCGGAGACATAGTCCGGGCAGAGCTTCCTGACTTTTCTCAGGCCACACAAAGACCCAGGACCTTGACGTGGAGGTTCTGACTCAGAGCCCACCCAGGAGGGAAAACCCAGCATAGTCCATTCCCATAAAGCTAGAATGAAAAATGTTGCCATGCAGAACAAGACAGCAAAGAAAGTTAGCTTTCTGGCCCTTGGTCGTGTGTGTCTGAGGAGGGAAATTTGAAAACACAAGCCAGCGTCCGCGTTTGTGGAGTGAATGTGTACCAGTTGTTGGGAAGTTTGAAAACTCCTACCTGGGCCCTAGTGGGTTCGACTCAGCATTGGCCTGCAGATCCGTGTTTTTCTCTCTGCGTCTGTCCCCCTTCCTTCCACTCTCTCTCAAAATCAATGGGAAAATATCCTTGGGTGAGGATTGACAAATAAATAAATAAATAAATAAATAAGCAAAATAGGACTCTTGTTTCCAACTCAATATTATGTATAAAAAACACATTCTTTTCCCTATCTGGTTTGGCTCAAGTGGATAGAGCGTTGGCCTGTGGACCAAAGGGTCCTGGGTTCAATTCTGGTCAAGGACACGTACCTCTGTTGCAGGCTCCTCCCAGGCCCAGGCCCTGCTTGGGGCTCATGCAGGAGGCAACCAATTAATGTGTTTCTCTTAGTCCTTCCCTCTCTCTTCCACTCACTCTAAAAATAAAATATCCTCAGGTGAGGATTAAAAAACAAACAAACCCACAACAACCCAATTTTCATGAAAGAAAGAAAGAAAAGAACTTCCCCCCCCTTTTCCTCCCCCCCTCCCCACCCCCCTAGCCTCCCGGCTGGTATTTTCATTTAACTTGATTTCCAGATTGCTAGTACGTTGCAAAAGAAAAAGAAAATCTCCAATGGAGTAACTCACCTTTAATTGAGGCTGCAAGAATGTCTATAGATAAAATTCCAGAGGTGAGTTGTTTCACAATAAAAAGAAGTAAACAACCAACCAACCAAAACAAACAAGGTGCTACAACTGAGCAAAATAAAATCCTCAAAGGCTTCAGATATTAAAACAATCACACAAACATTCTAGAGTAACAATGTTTAAATAAAAAGCCTTATCTCAGACATAAAAACACTAAAATGTCTTCAAATCAAATTCAGAAGTGCATTAAAAGAATAGCATGTCTATGAAGAGCTTATTCCAGCAATGCCAAGATTTTTCAAAATTAGATTTACTAAATATTAAAAAAATAAAAAAATAAAAAATAAAAGATGCACATGTCTGTGGCTGCTCTCACCCCCACCCTCACCTTCATTCAAAAACAGGTAACTGACGAAATTCAACAATTTCTGGAAATACCAGAAACCACAGGAAGAACTTTCTGTACCTGACAAACAGGATTTACTAGAAATCTCTGTCAACATTAGAATAATGTGAACTATTCAAAGCATTTCCATTAGAATCAGAACAAGACTCTGATGAAGCCAAAACCCGTTTGGCTCAGTGGATAGAGCATCAGCCTGCGGACTGAAGGGTCACAGGTTCGATTCCAGTCAAGGGCATGTACCTTGGTTGCAGGCACATCTCCAGTGGGGTGGGGGTGGGGGGGGGGAAGGGGGGGAAAGGGAGGGAAGTGGGGGGCAGGAGGCAGCTAATGGATGTTTCTAACTCTCTATCTCTCTCGCTTCCTCTCTGTAAGAAATCATTAAAGTATAAAATAAAAAGACTCTGATGAAGAAAGGTAGAGAGAGATGGGTTCTAGGTGAGGATACCCACCATCAGCCCTGGAAATGCACTAGGCACTGGTTCTTTTGTAGTGATGATCCTATACCTAGTAAATTGCTAAGTCAACTGACAAACTTCTAATATTAATGAGAAATTTCAGCAAGCAAGATGGCCAGATCAAGAATTGATAGTCTGGCTGGGATGGCTCAGTGACTGAGCATTGACCTATGAACCAGAAGGTCACAAGGTTCGATTCCTGGTTGCGGGCTCCATCTTCAGTGATCAATGTTTCTCTCTCTCTCTCTCTCTTTCTCTCTCTCTCTCTCTCTCTCTCTCTCTCTCTCTCTCTCTCTCTCTCTCTCCTCTCTTTCTCTCCCTTCCTTCTTCTGTCCCTCCCCTCCCTTTTTTTCTGAAATCAATAAAAATATATTACAAAAAAAAAAACTTAATATAAAAAAGAATTGACATACAACAATTAGTTGTTTTTTTACATGCCAATGATAGCAAATAAAGCAAAATCATGAAAAAATTGGTCCCTGTATGGTGGCAACTAAAATATAAAATGTCAATAAGAAATATGAAGAAACTTATAAAATTTCACTAAAAGATATAATCAATACCATGAGTAAATGGAAATACATACACCATATACCTGCAAGAGAAGATTCAAATAGCAAGTATAAAGATATACTTCAATTAGAGGAGTGTTTAAATAAACACTTAGGGAAAAAGTGTTTAGAAAAAAATTATTTGCAGTCGTTAATTAAATGTTAATTCATCTTAATGTAGTGACATGGAAAGATCTCCAGGGCAAAGACACATTTTAGCTAGTTAAAGATCGATACATAGGGTACGATCCCATTTCTGTGAAAAGCAGAGCAAACGTGTGTCTTTGCATAGGTATCATTCTGGTTTACCTGTTGCTCTCCAGCAAACCACCCCAGAACTGACTTGCTAGGAATCTGTGATGTGCGCAGGTGGATGGTGCGGCTGCCTCTACTCACTTGGCAAGCACCTGGGGCTGGAATAATCTCCAGGCTCATCACTCTCCTGTCTGGTGGCTGGCACCGGCTCCAACGCAGCTGAAGACGTAGCAGGAATACCGGTCCGGCCTCCACCAGGGGCTGTGTCCCAAGGGCAAGCATCTGTGAAGAGGAAGAACCAGTCAGTCAAGGGGTGCTGTCTGCGGCACACTCCTGGTGAGGATAGGTAGGAAGGCTCACCGAGGCTAGGGGAAGGAAAACCAGGCCCTGCCTGTGGTGGGAGGAGGATGAAACTTGTGGTTTTAAAACCACCAGAGAGGAGTGTACATAATTAAAAAAAAAAAAAAAAGATCTGATGCTACTTATACTCACCAACTGTTGATATCTGCTATCTTGGGGGAAGTTAGCGGGATTGGTAAGTGGTGGGTGATTTGTTCAGTATATACACCCAAGTTGAACTAGCTTAAGAACAAAATAATTGATCGACTCACATCATTGGATGGTTCCAGGGGTTCGTGTTGCTTCAGATATCCCAAAGAGGCCATCAGGCAGCTCTGTTTCTCTCCATTTCCCAGGAAGGACTTTTCCCACCTGGGGGGTAAGGCAACACCCATAAAACCCCTCTCAAAGCCACCCCTGGCTGGCCCCTCCAATGGAAAGAGAAAAAGTAATCGTTCTGGTAGCTCCAAAACAAAGTTCCAGGCAAGATACACAGTGAGGGACTTGGGGCACCTGCCCATTCTTACACTCAACACTGTGGCCAGCAGGGGGGCGAGTTTTGATTGGGCAACAGCAACCTGTCACCTGCAGATCTCTTCAGAGCTGCTTACTATTCTTACTCTGATTTCCTTTCTTGTGTTTGCTCCTATGTATTTAAAACTTTTCCCCTCCCTCATATTTCACCCAGCATTTTTAGTGTTTGGGGGCTTTCTCAGTCCACCATATCGATCAGAAATTCTTCTCGGCTTCCACAGAGTGGTATGCTCTTTCAGTGACATCCTTTTCTTTATTTTATTGTCCACATCTTTATTTCTAGGATAGACGGTCTGCTTTTTCTGCACTCAAGGAATGTTTGCCTAGCCCTGCCAACTACCAAGAGGCCAAGTTGCCCCATCACAGATGAGGGGACGCATGCTCTTGGAGATGGAATAGTCTTTTATCCCATGCATGCTCCAGTGTTATGACTTTATTGGGAGGCCAGAAAAGTCATTCGTTAGCTTCTTTCCTATGCCAAATACTAAAACTATGTATTAATAAAATTGTCATTAAGTCATACTGCAAAGTAACGTTATAGGGTCCACAGGAAGTATAATAAGTAACTTCATCCATGTAGTTACAGTGAACCTGCCACTTTGATTTTTTTCTGGTGTGATCAAATTTGCTCTCCTATGGTATATTTAGCTAGCATGTATTTTTCAAAAATTTGTTTGCTCGGCAAGCTCCGTGATAGGATTATTAGTTTATCTAAGATTTGTACCACCCCGGTATGTCCTGCCAGAAGTTAATAAGTGTTAATACTGTACTTACTTTGCATGGAACTTGCGGATCGTTTTTGGAACAGAGTACTGTGAACAGACCCCACAGAAGCTTCATGATTGTCCTCGTACATTCTATTCTCCGCCTTTCCTCTGGCAGCTCAACCCAGGTTTCATTTTTGTTAACCTGCTTCAGTCCAGAAATAAGGTTTTCAAAATTTGCAAAGTGAAACCCCCCTTTTCATCGTTGGGTACTAGTATTAGTACCTTCAATTAACTGATATTTTGTGGGTAGATCTTTATGTATTTCACTATTAGTCAACTTTCAATTTTGCATGTTTATGGAGATCAATGATGCTAAGAATAAAAAAATATTTTTAAAATCATGTTCACTGACCATGGAATAATTAAAATCTTCACCACCACCTACTTTTTACTCACTTTACATCCCAACTGGTGGGAAAAGAATGAGGCCAGATCTAATCTGGTTGCCATGGTGGCAGTATAACCATCCATTTTAAATATGCCATCTATCAGGGCAAGGATTTTAAAGCAGAAAGACTTACTCTAAACATAGTACCTGACTGTCCAAACCAGACTTGCAGTAACTCAGAGTCTAGCATGCTTTCTGCCCCCCGGCCATAGTTGATGCCCAGTGGGTCTGTTTCCCCGTGGGCCAAACTATTTCTTAAGTCACATCTGTGCTGCAGAGAGAAAGCCATGCCACTTGTCCTCATGGCTGCTCTGGTTCTGGACTTCCCTTTATCTTTTCCATCTGCACTTAAGGCATAGTCAGTTAATTACTGTTACTTGCAACCAGAATTGATGCTTAGATGTCAGCCCGTACCCTGGAGGGTTGCAGGTTCAATTCCAGCCCACAGCATATACTTAGGTTGCAGGTTCAATCCCTGGCCAGGCAGGAGGCAACCAATGGATGTTTCTGTCACATTGAAGTTTCTCTCTTCCTCTCTCTCTCTCCCTCTCTCTCTCTCTCTCTCTCTCTCTCTCTCTCTCTCTCTCTCTCCCTTCAAGGGAAAATATGTCCTTGGGTGAGGACTAACAACAAAAAATGGATGCTTAGATATAATGATAGAGGAAACATAAATATTTATCAAGCAATTTCTCATGCAAAATAAATTTGAGAGAAAGCATACAATTCCTAACATTGTTGTAAATGGATAAATGGTTAATAAACCCTATGAGTAATTATTTACAACTGTTTTTATAGAACTTTATAACAATATATTGAATTATTAGATGATCAAAATCTAACCAAATTCTCAAATATTAATCATTTTAATAAAATATTGCATTTCTAGGGGGGGAAAAAAGAAGTGTAATACTTTGCTGCTGCAAATAAAAGCTCTACTTCCTTTTTAAAAACAAATATATTTTATTGGTTTTTTACAGAGAGGAAAGGAGAGGGATAGAGAGTTACAAACATCGACGAGAGAGAAACATCAATTCACCTGCCTCTTGCACACTCCCCACTGGGGATGTGCCCGCAACCAAGGTACATGCCTTGACTAGAATCGAACCTGGGACCTTTCAGTCCGCAGGCCGATGCTCTATCCACTGAGCCAAACCGGCCAGGGCAAAAGCTCTACTTCTTTACTTCTGTGTTTTACAAAGAGAAATAGAATCATTTATAGAAAAGCAGCTGCAGGCATACTCCTCAGGCAGGATGAAAAAGGAAGTGACTACTTTCTTCTCTTCGAAGGCCAGACTTGACTCTAGCTGTAAGGAACCTCAATTTCATTTTGCAGAATATACCTGCTAACTAGAATAATCAACTGACCAAAAATATTACTCAAATCATTATGTGTATGGTGTTTAACATTAATACACCACTGTCACACATTAGCTAGGTCGGTTCTCCCGTGAAATATTATCACTGGCCTTATTTTGCCTGAGGATACAGGCCGAGGCGTGACTTCCCCAAAGTTAGACTGGGATAAACTAGTCCTGATTCAAGCTTTCTGACTTCAAATCTCATGATAATTCTAGGACAGCACTCTGCTCCTGGCAGGTTGCTTAAAACTTTCTGGGTACAAATACAATCCTAGAATTTGCTACAGGGCAAGACAAGAAGCGTGCTAGGATAGGGCACTGGTTCCCTGGAGGAAAGGCAGATGCATATGCTGTGCTGGGAAGCACAGGCCTTTCGTTCAGGTAACAAGTCCAGCAATGCCGAAGACTTGAGACTGACTGCCCTGGGCTCCTATTCCAGCATTACTCTACAAGTTTATCTTTAGTTTTTGTCATAAATTGAGAGTAATTCCCTACCACACAGGGCAGTGTGGGCAAAGACAAGATTGCTGTGAACATTTAGCTTGCTCCTGGCATCAATGAATAGGGGGCAACAATGCCAGGTTCTGACCACTAGGCCGATCTTTAGGTGTATGATGGTGGTAAGAGAAGACAGAGATTGCAGCCAAGTATGGGATGGGTGACCAGGTGTGAATCAGCCCCCCTCACTGGATCTTAGCATCCTCACCAGAAACACTAACATCTTCATGGCGAGGTTGTTTTAAAGAGTTTACATAAAGTCTACAAAGAACTTAGCACAGCGCTAGCTCCGGTCAGGCAATTAATGGTGGCTGTTATTTCTATCGATATATGTCAGCGATGCTTAAAGACTTCAAGATGAGTTGCCTAAACAAAAGCATTTTAATAGGAAAACTCTGGTTTAACAAAGCATTGAATGGTTCAAATCAAGATTTAAGCTGTTCCTGTTTGCAGTGACTTATTTTTAAAGTAGGGATTTTAAACAAGAAAGTATCAACCCCATCTTTATAAATAAAATCAGGTAATACAAAGTTCTCCCTGGCTGGTGTGGCTCAATGGTTGAGCATCAACCCATGAACCAGGAGGGGAGAAAGGATGTCACAGTTAGATTACCGGTCAGGGCCCATTGATGTTTCTAGCTCTCCATCTCCCATCCTCTCTTTGAAATCAATAAAAACATATTTTAAGGAAGGCGGGTGGGGCCAGGGAGCAAAACAAAAAAACAAAACACCAAGCAAACATATTAAAAAAAAAAAAAGTTCTGAAGCAAGAGAAGTGACCTAATCTTTTTCTTTACTCCAGTTAAAACCATGTATTTGTTGTCATATGTTTGTAGGGGGGGGGAAAGAGGGAGAGCACAGTTTGGTTTGAGGAAAGCAACCTTATAGTTAAAATAAATATTCTAAAACAAAGACCCTCATAAAAACCTCAAGAGACTGTCTTGATTCCCGACAGTCCTCTTTCCCAGTTATATTTCTGAGCCTTCCATACATGTAGCCTGAAAGGGTGATGAGAACTCTAGTGCCTCAAGCAGTAATTAATTAGCAATATCTCCAGATTAAACAAACATAAAAGTCTACCTCCCAAACTGCCTCAAACTACCTGGACCCTAAAATGAAAGAGGAATGGCCCTGGCTGGGATGCAGAGTGGTTAGAGCACCAGCCCATGCACCAAAGGGTCACAATTTCAGATCCTGGCACCTGTCAGGACGGGTGCAGGAAGTAACCAATTGATGTGCTTCTTTCACATCAATGTTTCTCTCTTTCTCCCCATCTTCCCTCCCTAACATCCCACTCTCTCTAAAAATCAATGGGGAAAAGTCCTCCTGTCAGGATTAACAAATAACAAAATTAAAGAGGACTGGATTACAAGCTAAAACCCAGAGGGAGACAGACAATATATCCTAAAGTCTTGTTCCGTACATGCCAATGATTCCGACGACTCATGAATCACTTTAGCCGGAACAATGGAGAAAAGCTAGATCTCCTGCAAAAGCAGTCTTTAAAAGTGCAGAGACAAAAGTTAATGATTTTGCCTAATGAAAGGGTGTAATGTCTTGATACATTTTACCCGGAACACTGTATGAATGACACAAAAGGTTATTTCAAGTGAACACTCAGTCTTTCTAAAATAACTATATTCCCTGCAACATGGCAGGCGCCTGAACCTTCTCCCATTCTGAGGGAGGTCTCCTGCCCCCATGGCTGCTTCGCTTCCCATGCACAGCTCAAAGTGGGACCCAGGTAACAGACAGAGACTTGGCTGACAGCAGCTGCCCTCTCACTGCAACAAGACTTGTTTGAGAGGTCTCATACCCATGGTGTGGGCAAGTGGGTTTTTAATATCCAAGTCCAGCCTACTAGCAGGAATGCTCAGGCCCGTCTCAAGAAGGGAAATAATCAATTCCACTAATACACACATGGTAAATGATTGTTGCTAGAGTGTTGAGTTTGACAGATGAATAATAGCCAATTTCTCAGAGGAAATTAATGTGGCTAATGGAAATAAATGAATATTCTAGAAAAACTGATTGTACTGTTCAAAAAGCTGTTCCTAAAGTGTTAACAAAAATTCTTATTGGCAGAGCAACCCATGGTAAAATTGCACATGTTATGAACCTGAAGTAGTCATAGTGTAGTGCAAATAATTTAAAATGTAAAAGCTATCAAGACTACATTATAAAATTTCCAAAAGTCTCCTATTATTTAAAGTAAAAAAGGGGGTGACAGTGGAAGAATATCATGTAAGGAAAAATATCCTGAGAATAATTTACATCTAAAAAATTTGTGCTTTAGAAAATTAACCTTCATTCGGAACGCTAATACCAAGATACCCATGAAAATACGCACTTGGTGACAAAACAAGCCAGGGGAAAATTATTTGGGGGGGAAAAAATGGAAAAGAACCCCAAATCAAATTTAAAGAAAATATCCCTTTATTAACTTTTGGTCGAGAATATGTTTGTATATTTTCAGAAAACAACTCCGAGACCATCTGGATTCCTGTAACAGAGAGGAATAGACAGAAGCGCTCCAGCCATGAAGACAGAAGAGACACAATTCAGAGATGGAAGATGCTGACGACGCCTCAGCATACCAGCAGACAGCAGCTGTGGGTTGCTGAAGGATGCCCAGGACCAAACCAGAGACGGGCGGACCTGCATTACCATTTGTCTACCAACCAGATCTGAAATATCATGGCTGACATGTACACATAAGGAACTGTTTGACATTGAAATTGGGACTCAAGAGAACTGTTGGCCCAGAAAGGAACTCACTACAGACTGATTCATTTGACTCTCAGCATAACCATTATGGCTTGTTGCAGTTTAGGTTCTTACAAGGGTATTTCTTGGATCACATGATCTCACACATCTAGAGGAAATAATGAACAACATAAACTGATGAGCTGAGACCGGTTTGGCTCAGTGGATAGAGCGTCAGCTTGGGGACTGAAGGGTCCCGGGTTCGATTCCGGTCAAGGGCATGTACCTTGGTTGCGGGCACATCCCCAGTGGGGGGTGTGCAAGAGGCAGCTGATCGATGACTCTCTCTCATCAATGTTTCTAACTTGCTATCTCTCTCCCTTCCTCTCTGTACAAAATCAATAAAATATATTAAAAAACAAACAAACAACAACAAAAACAAACATAAACTGATGAACAAAAACAGACCCAGAGAAAGAGAAGCAACGATCAGACTCTCAAACCTCAGAGGGAAAGTAAGAGAAGATGGGGGTAAGGGGAAGAGATCAACCAAAGGACTTGTGTGCATGCATATGGGCCTGGCCAGTGGCCATGGACAACGGGGGGGGGGGGGGGGGCATATGTAGGGAGGTAGGGAGGGGTTTGGGATGGGAATGGGGGATAAGGACAATTATGTGATACCATAATCAATAAAAAAAATAAAATAAATAACTATAATGTAATAATGAAGTGGCTTTTACTTTGGTAAATGCTTTATTACTTCAGTAATCACTTCTAGTGGAGGGCACCAACACAACCACACCACAAAGCCCGACTCACTGGAAGATGTTATCTCTGTGGGTGGCCCCCAGGGGTCCTGTCATTGTAGGCAATATTCTTTCTCAAGACCTGGAGTACAGCCCTCTCTATGCCCCCCTGCCCCAGGAATAGCAGCCGTGGCCTCTCAATGCACACCAGTTAGCTGAATGAGGCAAGTTTCCTTAATTAGGTTTTAAATAAAGTATTCCATTTCAATGGAAATGTTTTAGAACCTAACTGAACTGTAATAACTTGGTTATCTATATTCAGACAGTCCTCGGGTTACAACGGACTCGATGCCATCTCCCATTTATTTATATAAAAAAAGTTTTTTTTAAAATATATTTTATTGATTTTTCACAGAGAGGAAGAGAGAGGGATAGAGAGTTAGAAACATCGATGAGAGAGAATCATCGATCAGCTGCCTCTTGCACACCCCCTACTGGGGATGCACCCACAACCAAGGTACATGCCTTTGACTGGAATCGAACCCGGGACCTTTCAGTCCGCAGGCCTGACGCTCTATCCACTGAGCCAAACTGGTCCCGGCTATATAAAAAAAAGTTTAATCATTTCAACATATGTACATATGTGCTTTATGTTTTTTATTACTTATTTACCACAGGTAAAGGTCAGGAACTGTTATCTTTCTTTTAAATTGTTTTTACTGTTTCACTTCATTACTGCTGTGTATGTGCTCCATGTGAGTGACGTAGGTGTTTATGTAGGTGGGTTCCAAATTATGGCGTTATGTTGCACTGTAGGAATGGATCTCCGATGTAACCCAAGGGCCTACTGTATATAAAAAGCCTAAGTGACCGGCCATGCAGCCGACAGCTATGACACACACTGACCACCAGGGGGACAGACACTCAATGCAGGAGCAGAAACCACAGGCATGGAAACATGAAACAGACTGATGAATCTCTGAGGGAAGCGGGGAGGGGGGAGGGCGGAAAGAGATTAACCAAAGCTTATATGCATACTAGAGGCCCGGTGCAGATTCGTGCACTGGTGGGGTCCTTCAGCCTGGCTTGCAGGGATTGGGCCAAAACCGCTCTCCAAGATCCCCTGAGGGGTCCCAGATTGTGAGAGGGCACAGGCCAGGCCAAGAGACCCCACCGGTGCACAAATCCATGCACTGGGCCTCTAGTTAAATATAAGAAACTGGTAGTTGCCAAAGGCAGGGGTCGGGGTGGGCAAAATGGGTGAAGGTTACAAGGTAAGTACATGCTTCCAGTTATAAAATAAGTTATGGGATGTAATGTACAGCATTCTGGCTATAGTTAATGCTGTACTGTATATTTGAAAGCGTATGAGAGCACTTTTTTTTGTTTGTTTTTAATATATTTTATTGATTTTTACAGAGAGGAAGGGAGAGGGATAGAAAGCTAGAAACATTGATGAGAGAGAAACATCTATTCGCTGCCTCCTGCATACCCACTACTGGGGATGTGCCTGCAACCAAGGTACATGCCATTGACCAGAATCAAACCTGGGACCCTTCAGTCTGCAGGCCGATGTTCTATCCACTGAGCTAAACCAGTTTTGGCTGAGTGCAAGTTTTTTAAGTCCTCATAGTAAGATTTAAAAAAAAAATTTGTTGTTCAGCCAGTGTGACTCAATGATTGAACACCAACCTGGAGGTCATGATTTAATTCCTAGTAGGGAGCATGCAGGAGGCAGCTGATTGATAATTCTGTCTTCCTCTCTGAAATCAATAAAAATGTATTTTTTAAAAAAATTGTTAACTATATATAATGACAAATGTTAACTGGACTTGTGATCATTTCAAAACACATACAATATCAAATCATCATGTTTTATACCTAGAAATAATGCTGTCAATTATACTTCAATTAAAAGTTTTTAATAAAAAATAAGCGAGTGTTCTACAATAGCTTTTTATTGATCTATTTTCAAAAAGAATTCAACCCCATTTTTAGCACTGCCCCAGGGTTACCTGTATCTTTCTATTTATTGTATTTAATCATGATCTAAAGCCTGAATCTTGCCCTGGCTAGGTAGCTCAATTGGTTAGAGCATAGTCCTAATAAGCCAAGGTTGTGGGGTTTGATCCTGTCAGGGCACACACACGAATCAACCAGTGAATGCATAAATGGAGCAACAAATCAATTTTTCTCTTCCTCTCTCTCTCTAAAAATCAATAAATTAAAAAACTAAAGCCTTGCCCGGTTTGGCTCAGTGGATAGGGCATCGGCTTACGGACTGAAAGGTCCCAGGTTTGATTCTGGTCAAGGGCATGTACCTGGGTTGCAGGCACATCCTCAGTTGGAAGTGTGAGGGAGGCAGCTGATCAATGTTTCTCTCATTGATGTTTCTAAACTATCCCTTCCCCTTCCTCTCTGTAAAAAAAAAAAAATGAATAAAATATATTTTTATAAAAGATTAAAGCCTAAATCTTGATGTACTAAGTACTTACCTATGATTAAGAAAATAATAATTCTTTATTGTTGAAAGTATTATATATGTCCCCTTTCTGCCCCTACTTCTGGGATTTTTATTTTTTTCTTCCAAGGAAATTAAAAGTGATTTAAGACTGCCAAATCCAACAAAACCTGCCTCTATAATGTTCCATATTTTTCCAAAGAAAAAAATGCCTCACCATTTGTCTTACTGGAAACATCATTAAAGGTAGGGGGGAAAAAAAATCCAGCATTTGATTAACATCATCCAAGTATCATCCACTTAACTTCATTTATTTCTCAGAACCATGCTATGTGAAATAGGTCTTTTAAAAGTGAAAAACCATGGTCAAGAGTTAGGCAAAAATATTGAAGATCAAATCCCTAAGGGACAAAGATGCATTCAAATACAGTAAGGTTTGGCCTCTGTGCTTATCTCTCTCCAATATAACCGTCTACACTATAAGTAAATAAATATAAAGAAATCTGGTATTAGCAACTGTACTCTATTCCATCTTCACTCCCATAACTTAATTTTCACTATTAGCTTTAATTAAAACAGAAGTGAAAAACTAGTTGTTTTAAGCAAAGATTCTTTTAAACTACTTTTATTGTCACTGAATTACCAAGTATTTTAAAATTATCTCATATAGTGTATTTTTTGTTTATTGTTTATCTAAGTAAATCTTATCAAATTTCAACATCAAGATTCTTAAATGTTCTGGAGTTACCTGGAAAGTAAATGCCTATTTGTAAGCATTGGTATGCAAAAAGTTCATTTTCATGTATGATCATGTATAATATGCATTTCTCTAACAAACAGCCCCTTATCATGGAAATTCATTGTAAGAACAATTTAAATTTGACACAGTTCTCAATAGTTTATCAAATAAACAATCAAAATACAACTTGTTTTACTTACAATAAACGCCACATAGATTCTTAGATGCTGCGGTGGTTACTCAAAGCTTCCTTGTGGTAGCTTCATAGATGTAAAACAACTCTGGAGAGAAACTAATTCTCTGCAATATATGGTTAAAGTGACCCATGTCTCGCTTAGAAATGGAAATCCCATTGACCCTTCAACATACAGACAATTAAGGACACAGATTATCATGCAAAAAGTTAGTCTAAACCAGGTTAGCAAACTCAGGGCCAAAAAATAAAAATAATTTCAGCTTTGTGGTCAGATGGTCTGTCACAGCCACTCAACTCTGCCATTGTACAAAAACAGCCACAGACAATGTGTAAGTGAATGAGCATAGCTGTGTGCCAATAAAACTTTATTTATGGACACTAAAATTTGAATTTCATATAATTTTCATGTGTCACAAAATAGAATTCTTTTGATTATTATTTTTTTAACCATTTAACAATGTAAAGGTCATTCTTGGCTCACAGACAATACAAAAAACAGGCGGAGGGCTGGATTTGGCCTGTGGGCAATACTTTTCCAACCCCTGGTCTTAACATACACTCTTTTGACATTTATTTGCTGGCAATTATGTAGCTTCTACTTCATTATTGAGAGTAATACAAAATTTTGCTTAAGGCTTGGTCTAAACTTGCTGGTGTACCAATTTTTAATATAAAAATTTAAAAATCACATGTCAAAATTAAATATAGTTAGAGGAACTAGCTAAGTTTCATTTATTTCTTGATGTCACTTCTATACAGCGCTCATGCACATAGCAGGGAACACACCTTCATTTCACAATGGCATCTGGCTGCACTTCTGATTATAATACAGCAAGTGCAAGTTTACTTGGAAATGTACATTTATATACCCTATATAAATATGCTACACTAGGATGTGTAATAGCAAAAGCACGATTTTGAAATCCTATGACTAGACCACTTCTGCTTGGTTTAATAAAAAATGTACCCAATCATTTAAATCTGGCCATTTCGGGTAACATGACAGGATATAAAATGTTTGTCATGTAAAATGTAACAAATTACCATTTCATAAAATAATCTTCAAACTTGAAACCTTTTTATTGAATTGTTATATGGATATATATTATGATAGCAAGAAGATTTAGCAACTTGGCTAATGTTTTAAAAAATTTTGTTAAAATAAAACAATAGCTGAATGAATCTTTTCTTCTACATTTAATGTGTTAGGTTGCTTCCAAGTCAACTTCCCAGCCAAAAAAAGAAAAAGAAACAACAGTCTGAGACTCACTTGAGTGTTTAATTCAAACCTATATTTGTAGTTTCTAAAATGTTGATCCACAGACCACTTTCTTGTTACACATGTGTACCAACGAAAACAAAAGGCAGAGAATCACTGCCATCCCTACAAAAGGAATGGCTCCTTTTCTAACATTCTTTAAAAATATACATTGTACAGTCTTTGCACCTCACCAAAGGTGGCAATGTAATAAATACACTGGCTTAGTTCTCCTCCCTGTTCAGCAAGGTCCACCAACTACCTGTTATAAGCCCTCTCTTTTTTGGATTTCTCCAGGGCTTTATCCATTGTTTTCTCGTTCTCCCCTCGACATTTGGGACAGTACCACTTGCCCTTTGGTTTATGATTCAGTCCTACACAGGAGAAGTGGAACCACTCGATGGGGCACTCGTCATTGTCACAACCGATCATTTCTCCATAGGAGACCTGATTGCACAGACAGTACGTGGGCTCGTTTGGGTCGATGGGAAGGTCTGCAGGGGATGCTTCCCTCTCTGCTTTGGCCTTGGAACGTTTCTTCTTCTTGGAGGCCTTTGCTTTCTTCTCCTTAGGCGTTCCTGAGGTGATGTCGTCGTGGTCGTGATTATTGGCTGCATTCTCCCGATTTTCATTGTTGCGCTGTCTCCGAGACCTCTTGTTATTGGGCTTTTCTGCCTGTGTGATTGTCTCGTTCTTGGACTTATCCTGGCCAGCTTTGCCACTGTGGCCAGTGGTGTCATTGACCTCTTGGTGTGCCTCAAAGAGTTCCACGTGACTGTCCACCTGCCTGGTCCTGTTCTCCACCAGCTCCACCATCTGACTCACAATCTGGATCTTCTCGTCGCCCAGCTCCTGGCTCCGGATCAGGGCTCTCTGAATGCAGTGCAACACTCTCCTCTTCTGGTTGCTGTCCGTCTCCCGTTTAAACCTCTCATAGTACTCATCTAATTCCTTCAGGATTTCTGCAAAGGAAAAAATAAGCATTACACCCACACTATAAACACCATCAAGGCTTTTATTTAATTTCCAGTCTGTGAAAATGTAATTGCAAAGGACAGAAATAATCAATGCAAGGCTTCTTAGTGTGAGAAATCTTATAACTTGTATATCCTTTCTCAGCAGACCTTTTCTTTTTCCCGTTGAAAAAAATTCCCTGGAACTAAATACAAATGTCAACACAGTTCTCTCATTTAGCAAAGTGCCAAAGTTCTCCAAGGGATTCTGTGTGTGTGTGTTCAGAAGCGTAAGTAACAAATACTCCTGGGATGGGCAATTAGGGGAAAAGTTCACATTTGGATGAAGCCCTAGGGTCGAAATTTTTATTTTTCAATAAAATTAGTGATTATGTTCTACATTTCCATTGTTTAAATTACAGGCCTTTATTCCTTTTATTTTATGTGCTGTTTATAACACCCTATGCGATTACAGCATATATATATATTACTTATGGCCCTGGCTGGTGTTGTTCAGTAGTTAGAGTTGGCTAAAACACTGAAAGGTCCTCAATTTCTGGTCAAGGGCACGTACCTGGGCTGCAGGTTCCATCCCTGGCCCAGTCTGAGGCTCAGGCCTGAGGCAACCAATCAACGTGTCTCTCTTATATCAATATTTCTCTATCTTTCCCTCCCTCCCTTCCACTCTCTCTAAAAAGCAAAAGAAAAACACCTCAGGTGAGGATTTATAAAATAATAAAAATAAATGTTACTTATAACCCAGAGCTTCAATTTATCAGTCACATAATTTTCATCCTAGCATGTTATTTCTCTGTCTTACTGAAAACAAGAAAGGTTTGACAACCTGGCTTTGCTGATTTTGTTTTTGCATTTACTTCTTTTTTTTTTTTTTGCATTTACTTCTTAAAACAATAATACGTTTGTAGCTATAGATTGTAAAATATTACTAAAAATAAATTAAGAATAAATTTAAACTTTCTCAGACAGTCAGGAAGACAGTATACATGAATTTAAAATGTAATTAGGCAATTTCTCAAGAAATAAAAGCTGTTAAAAAAATCTGACTGAAATAAGGAAAATAAACATTCTTGCCAAAAGCCTAAATACAAAGGTAGAAATCTCCAGTTATTTTCCCAAATCGTACAGTTACATAGTCTTAGACTTTTCTCCTGAAAAGCTTTTGTAGGCTCTCAAAACCAGAGAATCCTAGTCTCCATTAGGAAATGTGTGTGGAAATGGGGGAGAAATGTATAAATGTGGTTATCACCTAGATTTTATCACCAAATAGTTTTAAGAGATAATTTTAAAACTAGGGTAAACATAAGAACTTAGGCAAACACTGACGCTTAACTAAGCTGTAAGTATTATTTTCCAGGCTATATTCTTAAACTAAAATAACTCTGAAGGTATTTCCTAGAGAAACAATGTAGACAGTCTCCCACCAGAAAGGAGGAATGCCACAGCCTTACAGTCTCTTATAGTAAATAATTCTGAAAATAAATAGCTATGCCCACCTAATCCAAGTTCTGTTTCAACTTAAAATGAGTTTCTACCATTTATTTTTTTTTAAAAAAAACCAACTCACCCGTAGTCTATGAGCTGTACTACTTTTTTTTTTTTTAATATATTTTATTGATTTTTTACCGAGAGGAATGGAGAGAGATAGAGAGCTAGAAACATCGATGAGAGAGAAACATAGACCAGCTGCCTCTTGCACACCCCCTACCGGGGATGTGCCCGCAACCAATATACATGCCCTTGACCGGAATCGAACCTGGGACCTTTCAGTCCGCAGACCGACGCTCTACCACTGAGCCAAACCGGTTTCAGCTGTACTACTTTTAAAAAATATATATATTTTATTGATTTTTTTACAGAGAGGAAGAGAGCTAAAAACATTGATGAGAGAGAGACATATCGATCAGCTGCCTCCTGCACATCCCCTAATGGGGATGTGCCCACCACCAAGGAACATGCCCTTGACTGGAATCGAACCTGGGATGTTTTAGTCCGCAAGCTGATGCTCTATCCACTGAGCCAAACCGATTTCGGCTCTACCATTTATTTTTAAACAAACTGCACATTACAGAACTATCATTTGGCTTAATAAGTAGCCAAATTTCTAGAGACAGTTTTAAGATTTCATAGAAAAGAGAATAATTCTACCATATGGCTAATTAAAAATTTTAATAAATACAGCTTATTTTATATCACAAGCAAGCTCACAGTCATGTGAAGCCTCGCGTGTGGGAAAAGAAATGGAACATCACAAAATTAGCAATAAGTAATTGTTACCTTCACAATGGCATGTATTTCTTGGATGCCCCAAGCAAAGTACTGTTAACAAAGCCGTGTAAATACAAATGTCTGTAAAGAGGAACACCAGGGCTAACAGGCAGGCAGATGGCCAGGATATTCATTTCTTCAGCCCCATCAGCTCAAACTGCTGTTGGCCCTCTCATCTATTGTAGAAATGCTGCACGGCAACATTACTGTAGGAAAGCAATGGTACCATGAAAGAAACTTTGCAGGGGTCTTCAAAGACACTTTGCAGGGGTCTTCAGATACTTTGCAGGAGTCTGATCCTGCCCGCCAGGTTTTTTGGGCAGTGAGCGCAGCCGAGGTGTTACAGTAGGAATTAGTAGTTCATATAGTCCGGCCCTCCAGCTCTCTGAGGGACCGTGATCTGGCCCCCACTTTAAAAAGTTTGAGGACCCCTGCTTTAAGGTGTAAATAAGAATGCAGCAAAATTTAATCCGACCGTTCCAATGATCAGAATTTTAACTTTTAAGTAAGGTTTGCACTTAAGTTCTTTATGAAGCTGACTTCTACGGTGGATGGGATTTAAAAAATAACACCTGAAAAATAATTCAAAAATAATTTGAATCCAATAATTCAAGAATAACCTCAAATACCATTTAAAATTGGGAAATTATCTTTAGAATCCATCCTTACGAATGAATCTCCAACTGATGCATACGCAAAAGACTTGAGCAACTTTGACTTACAACACAGGTCTTTAATAAAAAAATAATAAAAAGCTTAATTTTTTTTTTTTAGAACTATGCTGCATTTATAGTTAAGAGACAAACAAATGTGTTATGACTATTATCCTGACGGGTAGGCTTTACAGCTCACTCAACAGCACTGGCTTCAGATGTGCTGGGGTGGGGGTGGGATTCATTTTCTCTGCAGGAGCCAAATAAGGACTACAGCATGTATTAACTGAACAGGTTTCTTCATAGTAATGAAGAAGAAAGGGTCTTTAAGGGGTACGATGTGGACGATCGGACATTTTTAGGAGACACTTTTTCCCCCGTCATCTGGTAAAGCGCTAATTAACATGCCACTGACCACAAATTCTGCAAAGGTCGCCAAACACAAATACCCCGGGCTCTTCAATCATTGCGCCACCCGAGCCATCCCGGGCGCCAACCAACCACTGAGAGCTCCCTCCCGGGCACAGGCCACTCACGTTTCCCCCGCTCCTCGCGGCCGCTGGCCTGTCCCGCGGGTCCCCGGGGCCTGGGTGGGACACATCAGCTTCGTCCTCGGTGGAGCCAGGAACGCAGCTAACAAGCCTTGCCCCCGGCACCCGGGCGCCGCCATGGCTCCGCGGCCGGAAGTGGCCTGGCTCGGGTCCCCCCAGGACCAGGGCGGGGCCACCTTCAGGCCAATGGGGAGGTGTCCAGCGGCGCGACGCACCACGCCCCGGGAACCACCGCCTATGGGGGGGTCATCGGGCCAAAGGCGGAGGCCGGACGGGGAGCCAATCAGAGGACGGAACTGGGCAACACGGCCCACCCCGCAGCACCGATAGCCAATCCAAGGCCGGAAGCCGGGCGACCCGAAGACATTCAAATCAATTCAACCTCCTCCCTCCTCCCGGCCCCTCCACGATAGAGAAAAAAAGAAGGCCGCGGAAACACAGATCGGTGCCAGTCACAGCGCAAGGCCCGCCCTCATCCGGCCCGGAGGCCAATGGCTCGGGAGCGGACTGATAAGGACATTCCACGGGGACGCCACAGCCAATCAAAAGAAGGTCGAAGCGGGACGTCCACAATATGCTAATGAGCCCCTTATAAATGTCGCTGCGAAACCGAGTTTCTGGTAGAGCGCGCAGGGGCGCCTCGCTGGGAAGGGGTTTCTGTGCCTTTTGCGGCAGCTGAGGGCTTTCCACCTCCCCCCCACTCTTCCGTTTCCCTGCTGCGCAGCCTTGTAAACATGAGTAAACTCCCGAGTGGCGACCTACGTTCCAAACAGAGCCCCACCATGCCATGCCTGACCTGGCAGGAAAGTTTCCCCAACAGCCGACAATTCCCAGCGGACATGAACCCTCCGCTTCTCTCTCCGGCACTCTGGGTGGCCGGGGCTGCGGACGACGACGACCCACAGGTCCTCTCCCCCTGCCAGGGTCCGCTCCGAACCCCCTGGTCCTCGCGCACGGCCCCCCGGGCACAGCACAGATGGTCGACTTGCCTCATCCTCCCCTCCCTTCCCCACCGTACGCCCGGAATAAAGCCCTGGCCCTCCGCAAACTACACTCGGCCATGTCGTCCCCCGCTCGGTGTCCAGCGCCGCGGGAGGGTCGGGAGGGGGGGAAGGGGGACTGGGTGGGGGCGACCGGGGCTACAACCGCGCAGGGTACCGACCCTAGACTTTATATAACAGATTCGGGACTGGGTGGAGGTAGCCCCGGAGATGGCGAGCAGGGCCGGGGACCCCTCGTCCGCAGCGCCCTCCCGGCAGCCCTGCGCGGAGCCCCATCCCCGCGCCCCTCCGCCCCGGCGAACGCGGCACATCCCTCCTCCTGCGCCGGAGCCTGCGCCCCGGAGCCCCCTCCCCCGCAGCACCCCGCCTCGTCACTTCACTACAAAGAGCGCTTTGCTCGCGCAGCCTGGCATTGAGACCTCTCGTTTCTCCTTCCTCCTCCGTGTCCCGGCTTTGCGCACAAGGACCTTGGAGAATCAAAGGCGCTCCAAGACCTTTTGTTCCTGCCGGGGCAGAGCCGCCGCCAAAGGGCCCAGGGCTCCCCGGGAAGGGAGCAGGACGACCCGCGCGGCCCCGCGGCGAGCCGCGACCGACCCGCGGGGATGGAGCGGAGCGGAGCGGCCGCCCCCGCCCATCCATCCCGCCGTACCTTGGTATTTCGCGTCGATCTCCCGCATCAGCGAGACGTTCCTCTGCAGGTCGAAAGGCAGGGACTCGATGGAGTCCAGGTAGTCCTCCACATAGTTCACCAGGTGGATCTGCTCCCCGTTGGCAGGGCTCAACATGGTTCACCGAGATCCCCGGCGGCTCGGCGCGGCTTTCCGCTTCCTCCAGCCCCCGCCCCCTCGGAGCCCAGCCCTGCAAAATGCAAACCTCCCGCCCGCCGCCGCCGGCGTCCCCCCCTCCTGCCGGCCCCGCGCCGCTACATCTGCGAGCCGCGCCGCCTGGGCCCGGGGACCCGGCGCGGCGGGCCGGGCCAGCGCTCCGCGGCCTCGGGCGCGGGGCGGGCGTGCGGGCGCGCACCCCGGCGCAGGGGCCGGGGCCGGGCCGAGCGAGCGCGGGAAGGGGAGCGCGCTGCCCGCCGCGCCGCACTTGTCCAACGTGGAAAACCCAAATACCAGTTTCAAACACTTGGGAAACATTCGGCCCCCCGCACGGCGCATGCGCTCCGTCACCCCCCCCCTCGGCCCCCTCCCCACGGGCCCCGCCCCCGCCGCATTCACGCCCCTCACCGGCCCTGCCGCGCGGGGGTGTGGCTTTGTCTGTCACCTTTGCCGGGGCGGCGGGGGTCGCGGGGGCAAGAGGCGGCCGAGGAGGCGCAAACTTTACTACGAGTTTCGTACTTGGGAGGCAGAGCCGCATGCTCGGCACCACTGCGTGTTTGCCGGGTGACGCGGGGTGGCCGCCGGACCCGCCCAAGACCCAGGCGGAACTGGCCCTGCCGCGGGACCGCCGCCTCGAGACCATCACACGCCCTAGGGAAGCCTCCCCGATCCTCCCACTCAGCCCCTCAAGCTCTAGTGCCCACCGCGCAGCAGGGGTATATATGTACGTCTCGGAGCAGACGGACAGCTCCGAGAGCCAGTGCACGGCCTCCTTCATGCCAGCGGCCCAATCAGCATGAAGAGGAGGCAGGACGACTCCCGCTCACTCCTCCAGGGCTCCTAACTACTACACAGTACTAGAAACCCGCGTCCTGCGGAGGGGTGGAGACTGGGCGGCCCGAGCGGGGCGGAAGTGGTGGCTCATGCGCACTTGGACGGCCGGGGTGGCCGCTGGCCCGCGCGGGACACCTACCCCGTAGTGGCCGGACCACCACTCCCAGCAAGCTCGGCGGCTGGCGCGCCTGCGCGGTCCTCACCGCGCTCCCTTTGTGTCACCGGTCAGAGCCCAGTACCGAGCTAGCGGCCTGGAGACAAAGGGGCCCGCGAGGGGAACTGCTTCCGGCCCGGGCCCTTTCCTCGCCGAGGGCGGGTGACCTCGACCCCTTGCAGCCTGTGCTCTGCCATCTGCTCTCCAATTCAGCGCCTTCCCTTCGGGAAAGACACTTAGACCTAAGCCGGACAGGCGTCTCCAGGCGTCGCCGGGATCTTAGGGTCTCTCTCCCTGTGCTTTCTCGGCCCCTTCTCCTCCCCAGTGGCTCCTCTCCGCAGCCCAAACTCCCAGATTTGGAGCTTTTTTTTTTTTAAAGCAGAGGCACAGGCTATCCCGTTGCCTGGACGACGGGCCGGCGCACAGGCCCGCCCCTTACGTCAGAGATTCCGCCTCGTGGGCGTGGCCACCCCGCCTTTGTCCGCGGGCCCGGTGGCGGCGGCCCGCGCGTCCCACCCGTTCTCCGCAGTCTGCCGGTCCGTCCCATCTTCCCCAAGGTGCGCGGGGGGTCTGGTCTGCTCGTAGTCTCTAGCCCTGAAGATTAGCCTGACCCCCCAGCCTCGTGACGTCTCGCCGGGTCAGGGCAGTGCTCCGCTTCTCCTCCCCTTTCAGTAATTCAGGAGGTTTCACCCTTTACTCCGGGTCTGCCCTTGTGCCGGGTGTGTAGGGCACACCGTATAGACATAAAATAATTAATTACATTACAGTTCTATCGGACGCATTTGTAGTATGGAGATTCGGGGTGTTCGTGATCCAACAATGTGACGATCAAGACCTTGGGGAATTTTTTAAAATTCCTATATGCAATCCAGTAATGTTTCCAGTTTTTAAGAAGTGGATTACGTATTCTCCGCAGTGGTGGTGCTCTTTCCAGCGATCGGGAGGGCATCTTGTGATAGGGTATCGGTACAACAAATGGGACCAAATTGAGCTGTTCTGTCCTTCTCGAAATGGATTGTTTACATTGGAACGTTTGTTGCTACGGAGACAAACGACGAATAATACTTACACTTGGAAGTAAATGGGTTGGTTCTTCACTCTTATTTACATTCCCTCATCCAACCGCCACATCTGGAGGACGTTCACTTTGATATTTGGGGAAATGACTGTTATTTTGCTTAACAGATTCACACGTTTTCCAGTCTTGGCCCAGTTAAAAACACATCACAAGAAAAGTTTCATTTCCTACAACAAAATTTTACGGGTCTGCACAAGGAGTGATATTATGACATTATGTGGAAACGGGCATTTTACATGGAATAAAGAGAGTACAAAGTTGAATAAGAACAACTATAAATTTTCCTCTAAGTGCATGCAAGCAGTTTTATTGTTTTATTTTTTTTGTTGTTGTTGATCCTCACCGAGGATATTTTTCCATTTATTTTTTCTTTTTTTAGAGAGAGTGGAAGAAAGAAGGAAAGACTGATGTGAGAGAAACACATCGACTGGTTGCCTGGGAACCTGCAAAGGTACTGGTGCCCTTGAACAGAATCCAACCCGGGACCCTTTAGTCCTCAGGCCGAGGCTTTATCCACTGAGCCAAACCAGCCAGGGCCATGCAAGCAGTTTTAAAGTACAATGGCAAGAGAGAGAGAGAGGTTCTTTTAATGCTTGCGTTCATTGGCTCTTGACTGAGTAGTGTTTATATGAACTTAAGAATAAAGGTTAGAAATAATTTCTTCCTTCCAACGACAATCAAGCTGGAATTTGGACATGGTTAACTTTTATAAGTCAAGATACTATCTGAATAATGATTCCTCTCGTATTTCATGGACTTTACAGACATTTAAAACAGAAAGTCATCTTATTCATTCAACAAGAAGTATTTAATGAGTGCCTACCATGTTCTAGCTATTGTTCTATGCCCTGTGGATACAGTAGCAAATAAGGAGCTTACATTCCAAAAGACATTTAATTTACCCCTTTGAGTAAGAAGTCAGAAAATATTTTATTAGCTTTACAAAGTTATTAAAAGATATACCTTTAGAAAACAGTGAATGACTTAACTATTTTCTGAACAAGGTTAGAAGACCAATAGCTGAAATAATGAAGTGTGATCATGCATTTGAAATACATATATCACTAAGGAAAACTGTTTAATTTTGAAGATTCATTGAAGAATCTTGGTTGTTTCAGTTACTCTTTGGAGTGTAAATATTTTTTTTCTAAAATGGTATTTCTAGTTTAAGTGAAATGCTCAAACCTAAGGGAGTAAAAGAGATAAATATATAATTCTTTATTTTGAGCTTCTTAAAGAGTAAATCAACACATTCATTTCAAACTTGAAATGCCCTAAACAATATCTTTATCTTTTCTACTTTGGATTTACAAGATTTTGCCTTGAAAGAAAATGTAATACTGAGAACTATGTTTTTTGTTGTCATTTAAGGACTAAGAAATGGCATTCATGATATTATATTTTGGAATGATTTTTTTTAATATACTTTCTTGTTCTGACCTAGATTTGGGAGGGGGTCTCTTCAAAAGATTCCCTTTTTTGATATATAATCTTCCCAGTCACTTTTACTTTACCTTAATATTCAACCTGCAAAAGAGGTCTTATTTTTAACAATAGTTAAATAATGAATTATGTTTATAACTGTTTTGCTGATCCCTCAAAAAATTAAGAAAAGGTAGAGTTGCTTCAAGTCAAGGACTGCACCAATTACATGACCAGTTTTCTTAAGACAGAAAATATATTGTTAATTTAAAAGTCCTGATTCCAATGACCAAACACTGCTGCTATCCAGATTGTGTGCAGGATTTGGTCGGCAATGTTATTAAATCTGTTTTCAAAACTTCCAGTTTTTTCCTTGAATTTTGTGTTCTCACAGATTGCAATCAAGCCTTTTGTTCATTTTCTTATTTTACTGGCACACCTAATAATTGGATTAGAGCTTCCTCTATTAGGTATTTTTTTAATGCACCTGGCATATTTTATACTTTTTTAAAATAAAATTATTGATTTCAGGGAGGAAGAGAGAGAAACATTAATGACAGAGAACTATTGACCCATTGCTTCCAGCACACCCCACACTGGGAAACAAGTCCGAAATCTGGGCCCTGACCAAGAATCCAACTGTGACCTTCTGGTTCATAGGTCGATGCTCAACCACTGAGCTTTGCAGGCCGGGCTCTCGGGTATTTTACCACCCAAATTTTTTCCCAGATGCACAGCTGGTGGATTTCATCACATTAACTCAGCAGCCCTTTTCTGAATTTAGTGCTGATGAAGGTCGAGATTCAAAAGAATTTACAATCTAAAACGTACTCAGGGAGAGAAATATGCCCACGTACTCAGGGAAAGAAATATGCCCACTGTACTATAAACAAGAGTCAATTACAAAATAGCACCAAGGTAAGTAGCAGGCAGTGAGGAAACGATAATCCTCCAGTAGAACTTTGAGTAGTCATGGAGCACTGCTTTGATGTTGTGGTCTCCTAACATTTTAGTGTTATGCATCAAACATAATTTACATTAGGCTACAGTTCAGCTTGAACCAGACTCCAGGGATCTCAAAACAAAAAAAATTTTTTAATGCTTTAGGAACACACTGATTTTTCTCTACTTAATTATTGGCCTTTCAATAGAATTAACAAAACAAGACCCCCCCAAAAACACACACACACACACACACACAAAATAACACAGAATTCTCGGTGCTTTTTAAGGACAAGTGCAAAAATTTGTGTGTTTATTTTTGTAACACTTTTTTTGCAACATATTAATAGGGGCATGTCTGTCGAGATAACTTGAAAATAACTTCAAGTGAACCCCCCTTTAAAAAACTCCACTGAAACCGCAATTTAGAATGTTTTTGTTCTTGAGAGACTAGATGATCTTTTAACTTGAACGTGAATCCCAAGCAGACATTTCCTACCACGTGCACCAGTCCTAGATGAATGGGTGCTTTCCCAGCTCCGGTCTTTCACCCGGAGGCGGAGAAAGGGCGTGCTTTGGGATGCAAACATGCCCTGGGAGTGTGCGCCTACCGAGGTGCAGACCTGCGCACATGCTGGAGTGCAAACGTGCTTCGCGAACTCGCGAGGAGACGGCGGCCGGTGCCCGGACCGTGACCTCCGGCTCCTAGAAGCTTCCCGCGCCGGGCTCACACCGCATCAGCGATCTGCGCACAGACGGAGAGGGGTCCCTCCCCGGGGCGGGGGAGGATGCCTCTCCCCGCGGTCCGGGCCCGGACCCCGTCCCCCGCCGGCGCCCCTTCCCCTCCCCAGCGTTCCAGCGGACGCTGACCCGTCGGCTAACCTGGAGCGGGGGAAGCCGGACCAAGTCCTTTCCGGGATGGGCGCGGCTGTGCCCGGCCCTCTTCCGGGGTGGGCGGGAGCTGGGCGGGTCCCATTCCGGGGTGGAGGTGGCCGCGTCCTTCCCCTTTCGGGCTGGGCGGGGCCCGACCTCGGACCTTTCTGGCTGGGCGGGGCCGTGCCGGTCGTCTTCGGGAGTGGGCGGTCCCTCTAGAGGTGGGCGGGGCCTGGAGTGGGTGGTCCCTCTAGCGATGGGCGGGCCCTTGAGTGGGCGTGGCGAGCTCCCAAGCTGCCCCGAGTCCTCTGGTTCCGGGTGGCTCGCGGGCCCGTCATGCTGCGGGCGCTCGGGGCCGGTGTGGGCGCCCCGCGGCTCCCGGCCTCGCTGGGCCTGGGGCCGGGGCCGGGCCCGGGGCCGGGGCCGGGGCGGGCGGTGTCCGGGACGCGCGGGCAGGGCTGGCTGCAGCCTGAAGGCCACGACACGGGCGTCAAGGTGTACAACAGCCTCACCCTGAGGAAGGACCCTTTAATCGTGGGCAGCGCGGACGCCGCCTCCTGGTAGCCGCCGGGATTGTGGGAGCGAGGTTCCGGGGGTAACGGGGGGGGCGGGGGGGGGCGGGAAGGATTGTGGACGGAGCGGTCCGTGTGGGAAGCGGGGGCTGGGTTCTCAGTTGGAAATCATTTAGTAAATAATAAAATACATGATGGGGCTACCATGGATGACATGGGATAGACACAGTGAAATGACAGGACTTTCGTGGTATGAATTAAGCCAGTCAAGTAATAATATATTCCCAGCTGTACTACATTCCACAAAAGAAGTTCCTTAAAAAAAAAAGAAAAAAGGACATGGTTATATGATAATCCTAGTTGAGAAGGTGACATCTTTTCAGGCAAGTATGTCTCACACGATGTGTTTTAACTTTGTTTCTAGGTATAGCTGTGGGCCAACTGTTTATGATCATGCACACCTTGGCCATGCTTGGTGAGTGTCCTCAATTCTAATTTTCATTTATTTGGGTGAGAAAAGCCTTTTGCAGAGGTTTTTCATCTCTCACTGTCTACGTAAGAATTCAGAATAATTTACTCTATTCCAGGGAGTGTGGGAAGCACACATGTTACAGTCTCATCTGGCTCTTGTAACAGTTCTAAACACTTACATGGATTTCACAGGTGAGGCAACCCCGGAGGCAGTGAGGAGCAGAGAAAGGACACATTTTGGAGTTAGGTGTTTCTTGATGGGCTTGGTGAGGTGTGGCCTTTTCAGTGGCCCTGGGATCAGCGGGTCAGTTCTCATGTCTTGCTCCCACTATTTATTTACTTTCCAACTTTGGACAAGCCACTTTAATACTTTGAGTTCTGCTTTTTTCATCTTGAAATGGGAGGGTGATAATAATACACCTGCTTATTTTTTAATCCTCACTCAAGGATATATTCATTGCTCTTTAGAGAGAGAAAGGAGAAGGGAGGGAGAGGAAGAGGGAGAGAGAGAGAAAGGTGAGAACATCCATTGGCTGCCTTCCTTCCTGCCCCGATGGCGGATCAAACTCACAACCTAGGTATGTGGCCTGACCCGGGATCGAACCTGCAACCTTTTGGTATAGGAGCCAGCACTCCAACCAACCGAGCCACCCTGCCAGGGCAATATTATTCATCTTTTTTAATCTTGTGATGTGTGGTGAGGGTTCAACAATTATTAAGGATAAGTAACCTACCAGTGGTCACACACATAGGATGTGTTGGAGCTGGGGTGGAATTGGTATATATTTGATCCCTGTGCTTGGCTCTCTCATTTGTCAAAATTGCCACGTTCCCTAATATTTTGTGTGTTCTCTCTTTTTTTTAAATATATTTTATTGATTTTTTACAGAGAGGAAGGGAGAGAGATAGAGAACTAGAAACGTCGATGAGAGAGAAACATCGACCAGCTACCTCTTGCACACTCCCCACCGCGGATGTGCCCGCAACCAATGTACATGCCCTTCACTGGAATCGAACCCGGGACCTTTCAGTCCGCAGACCGACGCTCTACCACTGAGCCAAACAGGTTTCGGCTGTATGTTCTCTTGTACTTAAACTTGTTATTCTTCAGATTGAAACTACTAGTAAAAGTAAAAAGTTACCTTTGTTTAGTATACATTTAAAAAAAGTATGTATCAGCCAGCAAAATCTGAACTTCTTTGTGTTTTGTTATAACAAAATAAATGGTCTAGGAATCATTCTTTTCCCCTTCACTTGGGGCTAACTTAATTATAAAAAAGCATAGTTTGACCTCTTTATTGAAGCATGACATATATTGGGGAACTATGAAAATGAATCATCTCCCAACTTGAAAAACACCTCCATAAAGGGAGAAGAGAAAGAAAACAGTTTTATTATTGAATAAGCATTAAGCTGGAATGAAATGCACGTTATAGGCAGCCCACTAAAATGATTGCAAAGGTAGAAAGAAATTGTACTCTTCTGTACAGCTAAGTGGACAACATTCACTAGTTAGGCAGGGCTTGCAGTGTAGACTTGGGTGATAGAACATTATTTTCATTGGCTTCAATTTTAAGGGATGGCTTCCAGGTCCTTGAAACTTTCCTGAATTGCCACACCGACAGTGGCTTATTTAGTTACTAGAGGCCCAGTGTACAAATTCGTGCACAGGTGGGATCCTTGGGGTGGCCTGTGGGGATTGGGCTCCAGCTCACGCCCCCAGCCTCCCAGCCCCTCAGCCCTGCCTGGTACCCCATCGTGGCCTGGCACCACCCCCTCACCTACTCCACCATCCTGCCTGCAGGTGATTGATCAGGGCACACACACCCCACCCCTGCGTGGCTCCCTAAGCACCTGAGAGTGGCTGCTGGTCACCGTCAGTGGGGCAGTCAGCAGGGTGATTGGGCCTCCACTCATACCTGCCTTGGCCTGGCGCTGCCCACTCACCTGCTCCACCATCCTGCTACAGTCCTGCTCTTGTCAGGGCCCATCGGGGCTGGCAGTGCCTTCACTGCTGCCCACTGCCAGCACTACATCACTGACACCTGCCATGTCCCATGCTGTTCCCTGGTGGTCAGCACGTGTCATAGTGAACGGTCGAACTCTTGGTTGAACCACTGCCCGAGGGGGAAATTTGCATATTAGGCTTTTATTATATAGGATTATAAAAATTTACATACATTTTAAAAGATCTGAGGAAATTCTGAAAGGCAGAAGGAGGGGAGAGTCTCTTATTTTCAACTAGAGAATCAAGCCTCTAACTTATAATTTGTATTTGCCCTTACAAATGCAGAAAAGAGTACAAATCTTAAGGGTACAGCTGAATGAATGTTCATGGCTCTTAGATGGAGAAACATCAGTACCAACACCCAAGCATCCTCTATGACCTCCTCCATCTCTCCTTTCCTCTGCCCCCACTCAAGGATAACCACTATGGAAGTTTTGCTAATAATATAAAGCCCATTCCTCAAGAAAAGTTATTCCACTCAATATGCCCGTTTTGAGGCAGAAAATCTTAGTACTATGTTATTTCTGCAAAAGTTGGGAGATCTTGGGGGCAGAGATGGTAGGCATGGCTCCACTGCTTACGAGGTAAAATTCAGAATCCTAAGGACATCTCTGTGGTTCTAGAGGTCTGTCCCTACTTAG
Organism: Pipistrellus hanaki; assembly: GCF_964339955.1. NCBI lineage: Eukaryota > Metazoa > Chordata > Mammalia > Chiroptera > Vespertilionidae > Pipistrellus > Pipistrellus hanaki. The sequence continues at coordinate 27,417,813 of NC_140505.1, forward strand.
CTCCCCAGGTAGCTACACCACTCTCTATTTTTAAAAAAGCACACAAACAGCCCTAGCTGGTTTGGCTCAGTGGATAGAGCATCAGCCTGCAGACCAAAAGATCCTGGGTTCGATTCCAATAAAGGGTACAGGCCCGGGTTGTGGACTCAGTCCCTAGTAGGGGGCAAGCAGGAGGCAGCCAATCAATGATTATCTCATCATTGATGTTTCTATCTCTCTCTCCCTCTTCCTTCCTCTCTGAAATCAATAAAAATATTTTTTAAAGAGATTAAAAAAACAACAAACCAAACCAAACAAACATATACTTAACAGGCACAGATAGCACTTATTATGTGCCGCCACTGTTCTAATGCTTTAGAAATGCTAATCGATGTAATTCTAATGACACCAGGTGGCAGTGCTGTTATTTTTAATTTTATTAAATTTATTGGGGTGACATTGGTTAATAAAATGATATCAGTTTCAGGTACACAATTCTATAATCCACCATCTGTATATTGCATTGTGTGTTCGTTCACTCAAGATCAAGTCTTCTTCTGTCACCCCTTTTACTCTTTTCTGCCTTCCCCCATCCCACTTCCTTCTGCAACCATCCTACTGTTATCTGTGTCTATGAGTTTTTGTTTGTCTTATTTGTTTATTTGTTTCTTTCAGTCTTATATCCCACATAGAGATGAAATCAAGTTTCTGACTTTCTGACTTATTTCACTGAGCATATTTTCAGAATCCATCCATGTTGTTGCAAATGGCAGTATTTTATCTTTTCTGATGGTTGAGTAGTATTTCATTGTATATACATATGTACCACATCTTTATCTAATTAACTATTGAAAGACACTTCAGTTTTTGGTTATTTCCATGTCTTGGTCACCGTGAATAACGCTACAATGAACATGTATTTTTATAAATAAATATCTGCTGGTCCTGTATATGTCTTGTTGGGAGATGTGTCTGTTCAGGTCCTCTGTCCATTCTTTAATTGGATCTGTTGTTGTTGTTGTATGAATTCTTCATATATTTTGGATATTAAACTCTTATCAGAGGTGTTTGCAAATATCTTTCCGCATTCAGTTAGTTGCCTTTTTGTTTTGATGATGGTTTCTTTTGCTGTGCAGAAGCTTTTTAGTTTGATATAGTGCCATTCATTTAATTTTGCTTTTACTTCCCTTGCCTTGGAGATTAAATTTATAAAATCCTCTCTTAGGTCCAAGGTCCATAAGTTGGGTACCAATGTTTTCTTCTATGTATTTTATTGTTTCAGGTCTTATATTTCAGACTTTAATTCATTTCTAGTTAATTTTTGTGTATGGTGACAAGTGGAAGTCAAGTTTCAATTCTTTGCATGTGGCTTTCCAATTTCCCCAGGACCATTTATTGAAGAGGCTTTCTTTTCTCCATTGTATGTTTTTGGTTTCTTTGTGAAAATTTATTTGCTTTTATATATGTGGGTTTATTTCTGGGCTTTCAATTCTGTTCTGTTGGTTTAAGTTCTTCATGGCAGTGCTGTTATTATTCCCAAATTACAAATGGGGAGACTGCAATGCAGAGGGTTATCAGGTCTCACAGCAGGAAAGTGGGGAGCCAGGTAGGTGGGCTGAGCTCACATTCCCTGCCCCCTCCACCGTGCAGCCTCCTGTGATTCATGTGGAGCGGCCCTGGGGGAGCAGCCCGCCTGCAGCATCTCAGGACGTTACAGCCCTTGAGCTCCTCTGGCACAAGCATGTGACTTAATTTTTTGATTTCACTGTTTTAGATGTGTGTTAACTTTTCCTCTTAAATCTCATGTCTTGTAAAGTCTTTTCTTATTCAAGACTAGTGGACTGGTGCACGGATTCGTGCACATTGAGAGGAAATTAATTAGAATAAACACTATAATATTGCTATTTGCCCTTTCTCTGTAATAGAAATGTCAGAGATGAAAGAAAATTAATAAAATGTATATGAAAATAATGTATAAATTGATTAATAAACAATAACAACATGATATAACAACAACAAAGACATGATATAAAAACAACAAAAGCATGGTATAAAAACAACAAAAACATGATATAAAAACAACATGGATACAAGCAATGACTGATAAATTGATTAAACTTATTCTGATATTTCCCTGTATACCACATTAGAGTAAAAGGGCTTGACTAATTTCCCTTGTGATGAAGTATTTACAACTTTAATTTTAATATCACACACTCTTCGAACTCGAGAGAAAGCAACATTAACCGGCCATGTCTGAAAATGGGTTCAGGTAGGAAAATTCCTACTCTGTCTAGAGTTTGTCCTGGTGATTTATTAATAGTCATCGCAAATGCTGACATCACGGGAAACTGTCTTTGAATTCATTTACATGGGAGGTTAGTGTCAAATGGGGACAAATATTGTTCATTTTTAAATTGCCAGTGCATGTCAGATGTGGTCTGTCGGACAGATGGTTGGTTGGTCAGTCACTTAGCCTATTGTATATATAGATGAATGAAAGGCATAGTGATGACAATGGTAATAATAGTTGGAATCCATGCTGCATTAAAATTATGTATAACAATTCTCTGGGTTAGTGGAATTTTGCCCAATTTATAAATAAGCAGCCTGAGGCTTCAAAAGGCTAAATATCTTGGCAAGGGTTTCGGAGATAGTTTTGTGCTAGAATGGAGGACTTTGGCCTCAGCTGTATTTGGGGTGAGTGAGGAAGGTAGGTTCAAGGGATGCAATTACACAGCTTGTTTTCAAGGGAAAATGGTTTTGTGAACTCAATTTTAGAGAGGCCACATGGACAACAGAGATGAGCATGAGATTAGCTGACCTTAGATTATAATGTTGCTTTTATGGGAAACCAGATTCTTGAGATTTTGAATGACCTCAATGGAATTTAAAACAGTTCAGTTTTATAAGTCTGAGTTTCCCCAATGTAGTCTACCAATAAGCTGGTGATCTGTAATGGTGTGCACATTTCTTAGGAGTAATCTTTTATAGCTTTAATAGGATTGTGTTTGCTTTTATTTGTAGTTATTTGCTTCTAGTTTGTCATAGTCAAACATAGTTGCTGTAGAAAATGAAGAATGGTACATGCTTTCAGTGTTTTAACTACCTAGTGAGCTTGTATTATGGGTAAAGTTTTGTACAATTAAGTAGATGTAATTCACTTGAACAGCTCTAAAATTAAAAATGCTAACATGTATCCTGAAATTGAGGCAGTATCTGTGTTGATTTCTTGTGAGGACCAGTGTGATCCAGTCAGTAAAAATCTTTTTTTTACCTGTACTTGAACTATTGATTATACTAGGGGCCCAGTGCACGAATTTGTGCATCTTGAAAGGAACTGTGGGCCATGAGGCTGGGTAGCAGTGTGTTAACATATAATGCACTCTTTTTTAAAGGCCACAATGATGACTCAATGTATTAAAGACACCCTAACATTTCTTTTCTTTCAGCTCATATGTTAGATTTGATATAATTCGAAGGATTCTAACCAAGGTTTTTGGATGCAACATCATCATGGTGATGGGAATTACAGATGTGGATGATAAGATAATTAAAAGGGCCAATGAAGTAAGTATTGAAGACTATATGGATTGATAACTTGATTGATGAGTGTTTTATCTCTATGTAGCAGGGGTTGTTTTTTTTTTTGTGTGTGTGTGTGTGTGTGTGTGTGTGAGGTTTTTTTGAAAATATATTTTATTAATTCTTTACAGAGAGGAAGGGAGAGGGATAGAGAGCTAGAAACACCAATGAGAGAGAAACATTGATCAGCTGCCTCCAGCACACTCCCCACCAGGTATGTGCCCGCAACCAAGGTACATGCCCTTGACTGGAATCGAACCTGGGACCCTTGAGTCTGCAAGCCAATGCTCTATCCACTGAGCCAAACTAGTTAGGGCTATCAATTTTTTTAGAGAGAAAAGGGAAAGGGAGAGAGAAACATCAATGTGAGAATAGAGTATAGATCAGCTGCCTCCTGAATGGCCCCTACTGGATATAGAGCCTACAACCTGGGCCGGGAATCAAACTAGCAACCTTTTGGTGCGCGAAACGATGCTCAACCAACTCAGCCACACTGGCCAGGGCTACAATATGTTTTTTTTTTTTTTTTTTTAAATAAATTTTTATTGTTCATATTATTACAAATGTTCCTTTCCCCCCCCTTCTCACCTCACCCTCTGCCCTTTCCCCACCCCCCATTGTCCTCATCCATAGGTGCACAGTTTATGTTCAGTCTCTTCCCACATCCCCCTCTCCCCTTTTCCCCAAGAATCATCAGTTCACTCCCTTTCCATACCTCTGATTCTATTATATTCAACAGTTAATATTGTTCCTCAGATTTTTTTTTTTAGTTTCCTTGGTTTTTAGATTCACTTGTTGATAGTTACGTATTTGTTGTTCATAATTTTTATCTTTATTTACTTTCTCTTCTGAAAGAACCCCCTTCAGCAATTCATATAATTCTGGTTTGGTGGTGATGAACTCCTTTAGCTTTTTTTTATTAGTGAAGCTCTTTATCTGACCTTCGAATCTGAGTGATAGCTTTGCTGGATAGATTATCTTTGGCTGTAGGTTCTTACTATTCATCACCTTGAATATTTCTTGCCATTCCCGTCTGGCCTGCATGGTTTCTGTTGAGAAATCAGCTGACAATCGTATAGGTGCTCCTTTATAGGTAACTACCTGCTTAGTTCTTGCTGCTTTTAATATTCTCTCTTTGTCTTTTGCTCTTGGAATCTTAATTATGATTTGTCTTCGTGTGGTCCTCTTTGGATTCCTTTTATTTGGAGTTCTATGTGCTTCCTGGACTTGTAAGTCCAATTCTTTCACCAGGTGGGGGAAGTTTTCTGTCACTATTTCTTTCAGTATGTTTTCGATATCTTGCTCTCTTTCATCTTCTGGGACCCCCATAATTCTGATGTTGGATCGTTTGAAGTTGTCCCAGAGGTTTCTTACATCATCTTCAATTTTCTGGATTCTCTTGCCTTCTAGCTTCTGCAGAGGAGTGTCTTCTGGCTCTTTATGTTCCAAATCTTGGACTTGATTCTTGCGATCTTCTATTCTGTTTTTAGGACTCTGTATAATATTTTTTATTTCAGACAATGTATTCTTTATTTCTAGTTGATCCCTTTTCATATCCTCATAGGTCTCATTTATTTTATCGGCCTTTTCTAGGAAACTCTTGAAAAACCTTATAAGTGTGGTTTTGAACTCTATATCCAGTCGCTTTTTGTCCTCCATTTCTTTCGTTTGTGATCTATTTGGTTTAGGCATTTTCGCAGGCAGCTTTCCTGATGGGGCGGGGTTTCAGGGTGGAGCCTACAGCCTTGGCTTCCGTCAGCCCTGCCCTATGCGACTCCTGAGACTCAGGGTCCTTCAGTACTTGTTGCAAGGGCCTCTGAGAGAAAGGTGCCCTCGATTTTCGCCTGCTGCCAAACTGTCTATGCTCTCCCCCAATGAGTCCGGTATTGGGGTTCAGTTCAGTTGGTAGTGGGATTGGAGGTGGCTTTCAGAGCAGTCTGGAGCCCCTGTCTCCTTCCCACCGGGGCAATCCTGTGGCACAGCCGGCCGGCCCTTCTCTGCGTGCAATGTGCGCGCCTCCGGGACCTCCTTTCGCTGCTTCCCTGGGGTTCCACCTTACAGCCCAGCTCCCTGTGGATGAGCCTGGGTCCCCAGGGTCTGGCCTAGAATTGGGGTTCAGTGCAGTTGGAGCTGGGCCCAGCACAGTCGGAGCTTTTCTCTCCTTCCCGCTTGGGAACGCCAGCCAGGCACTCAGCCTCCCTCCTCTCTGGCTCCGTCCTCTCCGCGCGCCGCGTGTCTCCGTACCTTAGGCTTTTACAGCTCCTCGGCGCCTCCTTCTGGTTTTCTCCTTGCTTCTTGTTGTAGAATTTCCAGTCAGTCGACTTTCCTGTATTTCTGGGTAATGTCCATTTTATATTTTAGTTGTATTTTATTGAAATTGTTGTGTGTGGCTGTGGCTAGTTGCCTACCCGAGCAGCCATCTTGGATTCTCTTCACAATATGTTTTTTATAATTACTAAATTTTGGTTGTTTGTGCATGTTTTTTTTTTTAAAATATATTTTAATTGATTTTTTACAGAGAGGAAGGGAGAGAGAGATAGAGAGCTAGAAACGTCGATGAGAAAGAAACATCAACCAGCTGCCTCTTGCAAACCCTACCGGGGATGTGCCCACAACCAATGTACATGCCCTTGACCGGAATCGAACCTGGGACCCCTCAGTCCGCAGACCGACGCTCTACCACTGAGCCAAACCGGTTTCGGCTGTTTGTGCATGTTTTTAAAAATTCTTGAACATTTAAAAAATAGCCTTATGACAATTCATCATATGGGCACATCATATTAACCATCTTTGTTTGTGGACCCTTAGGTTACTTCCATATTCTGCTATTTCCTGTGAGATTTATTTTGTAAAACCACATCTTCTTATTTTCTACTGATATGCCTTTTCAATAACTACAATAGATAGCATTCCACCATAGGTGGCTATTTGGCAGTTCCCCTGCATCCTTCATCATTGAATATTGTGTTGTTTCTAGCTGTTAAAAATGGTGCACTGAACATTCAGGGTCAGACCTGTGTGTGACTTTGTGCAGAGAAGTAAGGAAGGCAATTCCAGATTGGAGTTTGTGTCCATTGATGTAGATGGACCTACAGACCGATGCTCGGCGTGTGACATAGTTCATTTTATAAGCCCTAATAATAGGGATGCAAAGATTCCCAGGCTTCCCTGGAATTCCAGAAATTAAAACAAATGACTTACTGGAGGAGGTTAGCGCACAGGATCTTAATCATTAGGAAGGGATCGACACGTGAAGAGCAAGAATGGTGAGGACATTCTAGGCAGAGGGAGGGCGTGAAGAGAGGCAGAAAAGGGGCATGAAGGCGTGTCTTCTGCCTGGGAACCAATCAGTGCAGTGTGTTGGGGACCTTTGGGAGGGCCTGCAGGTGACACTGGGGAACTAGTCATATGCCCTGGGCTTGGGTGGTGTGTTGAGGACTTGGCTGTTGTTCTGGAGGCTCTCGGGATATTTCAGCTCAGGATCTGCTTGGTCCAGTGAAAAGGGCTCCCTCTGGGGGTGAGGAGGACCCCACTAGACATGGGGCTGCCAAGAGGGGTCCTTGGGTGCCATGCACAGGAAGAGAGCATGTCTCAGAGAGCAGACTTTGTGAGGTACCCAAAGAAATCCAGACCAACCTGGATGTAGAAATCAGAAGTTCAGTGAGCTCAGGGCTGTGGTATAAGAAAAGTCTGTATTTGGTCTTTGTTGTGGTTTCTGGCACTGAGCGCCTAATGCCATGGAATCTCTGGAGTAATGGAGTGTCTTCTGTATGCCAATAACATGACTGGTGCCTGGGGCCTTGGGTGGCTGCTGGATGGGGCTGGACCCAGAAAGTCCAAGCCAGTAATAGAGGGGGGGACTTTCGCTCCCATCTTTATTCCTCTACCCTACCTCCTGGGAGGGAAGGGTGGCCTGAGGTGCAGCTGATAATCAGGAGCCAATTATTTAATCAGCCATCCTAAGTAATGAAGTCCTGTGTAACCTCAAAAGACAGGGCTCAGCAGCTGCAGGGCTGGTGGACACAGGGAGGTGCTGGGGTGGGGGGGCAAGAGGTGAGAACTCAGAGGGCATGGGAGCTCCGCCCCTTTTCCATACTTTGCCCTATGTATCTCGTCCATCTGGTACCCTGAGCTGTGTCCTTTTAAATAAACTGGTAGTAAGTACAATAGATGGCTTTTCTGAGTTACGTGACTCATTCTGTCAAGCCCTCGAATTGTAGTCAGAGGGTAGAAATTACAAGTGGCCTGGGAACCGTCATTTGCAGCTGGTGTCTGAAGTGGGAGCGGTCTTCTGCTACTGATCCCCCAACTTGTGGGGTCTGTGCTAACTCCAGAAGTTAGAGGGTACCCTGTTAGATTGGGAGAATTGGAGAAGAGGTTGGTGTTGGAAAGAAAACATTGCAGGGCCAGAAATGAAGATTAGGGTTCATCACCCCATCCCTGGTTCACTATGACTGGTTTACTCCTTCCGTCAACATTCAGTTGTGCCTCTGCCCCATGTCCAAATTCCCCTCCTGTGTTAGGTGTCCCTGGGGTCCTGTGTCCACTTTGGTCCAGCCACTTAGTCCCTGGAGGCTGTGACATACCAAAATGGCCAGGGGCGGGGGGGGGGGTGAGCCAAGGGCAGATCTGGGTGGGGAGATGGTGGTGGGAAGCAAGAGAGGCTGACCCTGCAGCATCCTGCCAGGTGTGGCACATTAGCACCTCCACATGGGAGGAGGCAGGGTTTGAGAGTGAAGTTGCCCTCCCTGGGTGGATTTGGGATGGAAATGACAGAACGAAATTAGTGGCCTCTGATACAGTTGAGAGGATCAATGGGGAACAGATGCATTATTCAGTAAAAAGTGTTGACAGTTGGGTAACCATCTGGTGGGAAAAAATAAATCAAAGTTGGATATATGCCTCACAACCAAATTCCAGGCAGATCAGAGATTTAATATAAAAGAAATGAAACCACAAATTACTGACAGAACCTTGGGGTCACTTTTTATAGCCTCATGTTGGAGAAGGCTTTTCAGAGTTTGTTTTCAAAGCCAGAAGCTATTTATAGGAAAAGATTGAGAAATAGAAAAAATTGCTAAGTATTAAAATAAAATTTTCTACATGGCCATAATGTTTGTTTATTTATTTATTTGATTGATTGGATTTAGAGAGGAAGAGGAAAGGGAAGAGCAAAGAGAAACAGAGACATCAATTTGTTGTTCCACTTATTTACGCATTCATTGATTAACTTTTTTTTTTTTTTTTTTTTTTTACAGAGAGGAAGGGAGAGAGATAGAGAGCTAGAAATATTGATGAGAGAGGAACATCGACCAGCTGCCTCCTGCACACCCCCTACTGGGGATGTGCCAGCAACCAATGTACACGCCCTTGACCGGAATCGAACCCGGGACCTTTCAGTCCGCAGGCCAACTCTATCCACTGAGCCAAATCGGTTTCGTGGTTAACTCTTCTATGTGCTCTAACTGGGGATCAAACCCACAAACTTGATGTATCAGGACGATGCTGTAACCAACAGCTATCCAGCCAAGCCTACCATAAAGTTTAAAAACTGAAGAAAAAAAATTGAAATTCATATGAGAGATAAAATGTTAATTTCTTTTATATAAAAGTACTTTCTACAAATCAGTAAGAAAAGACCTACAACTCAATAGAAACATGGGTGGGTATGGATAATTATAAATCATTTAATACGAATCGTTTGTAAACATGTAAGATGTTCAAGCTCACTCAAAATAAGAGAAGTATGAATTAAAATTTCAGTGAGGAAACATTTCCTTTAGTTGTCATGGTGACCGTCTGGGCGTTTGCTGGCACTGTGCAGCGCAGGAGTGGGGAGTAGGCACCTGCATGCATTGCAGGTCAGGTTCCAGTTGGTACACCTTCCTCGGAAGGCAGTTGGTAGGAGCTAGCAAACATCTTCTGACCTGTGGCTTTACATCTAGGTCTAACATCTAAGTCTAAAGCTCAGAAATGTATTTGCCCCTGTGAGAAATGACGTGTGTTGTCATGTGTGTCTCAGTAAAAAGACGGGGAAGTAATTGGAGAGGACTGGTGAATAGTTCATGGAATGTCTGGATGGGACGCAGACGGCCTCCGAAAGGAAGGTGGTGGCTCATCGTGCTCTGCGTGGACAGTTCTGAACTTTGTTGTTAGAGAAGGAAGCCAGGAGCAGGCCAAGTGTGGAAGGAGCTACATTTCAAGAAGAGGATGCAAATGCATGCGTGACCATGGCCATGCTCCTGAGACAACTGGTGACGGTGTTGGCTGTCTGGAAGGGAGGCTGGTCCTGGGCACCCTTATGTCATTCGAGTTTCCTGGGAATGAGTTTCCTATGCAGAAAACAGAAATTATAGATGAATACCCTGGCCGGTGTGGTTGTGTGTCATCGTGTACACGAGAAGGTTGCTGATTCAATTCCCTGTCAGGTTGCTGATTCAATGCCTGGGGTTGGGAGCTCAATCTCTGGTAGGGGGCGTGCAGGAGGCAGCCGATTGATGTTGCATTCTCACGTCATTGTTTCTTTCTCTCCTTCTCCATTCCTCTGTTTCCATAAATCAATAAAAAAAAATTAAAAAATTAAAAATGAATAAATACAACCAATTTGCTGACCAGTAGGTCCAAAATTGGATAGTATTATATTAAGAGCTTCTGAAGTGAAAGCTAACACTGAAGTTTTAGCTTTTTTGTTTGTTTGGCCCTTTGTCCTCTGGATATAAGTAAGTTAACTTTCTATCTTAGGAGGTCAGCTTTGCCACAAACCTGCACCATAGGAAAAGGACGGATATGTGCTGATCACTAGCCGTGTCTGGGTGCTAGGTGTTTTGTCTCTTTAATAGTGATATTTATGTGGTCTTTTCCATTCACAGTGGTGACTTTCTCATTGAATCCTCATAGCAATCCGAAGACTTATTAGCTGGGATTTTCTTCGTGTTGCAAAGATAGCCGAAGGCACTGTGTTGTTTTGAGCAAGAGGTTTATTGTCTTGCTCAAGACAACACAGTCAAAAAGACACTGGGCAGCTACACTTTGTCCACCAGATTCCTTTCAGTAAATGTTCATTGGTTGCAGTTTCTAGGGTGATTGCTATTTTAGGGTCTTTGGCTGCTAAGAAGGTGGGTTCAGGGTGTTGTTTCACTTGAGAAAGTTCCTTAATATTCCAGAGCTGAAACGTCTCCCCCATAAGATGGGAGCCCTATTCCTCAGGGGTGGGGGGAGCAGGGGAGAGGAGGACCCAGCCCGCAGCTGATGCCACAGAGGCTGGGTGAGTCCCAGCAGCTCACAGGTCATGTCACAGGCTCAACAGTTATGCAGCTGCGTTTAGTTTCATAACTTCACAGTGTGTCCTGCTTCTGTCCTGGGAGTGTTTTTTTGCTGAAAAGTAAGGAATATTTATATAAACCTAGTTTTGTGTGCCAGCCCCCTCTAGATCTGGGGCTGCAGGTACCTGCCCCAATATGCTGTACATTCAGAATTCCATGTCCATTTGTGTGTGTCTGGGGGGGGATTGCCCATCCCCATGAGCCCAGCTATGGCCCTGTGAGATTGAGCACCCTCCACACCCCCTGTTTTCAGAAGCTATATTGCTTTCCAATATTTCTTAGAGATTTCCTCTGTGATATATCTTTAACCTGTTTACTTTTACCTCCTGAGGGGTAAGGTATAAGATAGGAACTCAGGTTTCTGGTTATTACATACAGTAGTAATAGCTTGTCCTTATTCTAGAAAAGCAGAGGCACCCTGGCTGGTGTGGCTCCATTGGTTGGGCGTTGTCCTGTACACCAACAGGTCACTGATTCAGTTCCCAGTCAGAGCACTTGCCTGGGTTGCGGGGCTCCCGTAGGTGGCTGATTGATGTTTTTCTTTCTCTCGGCCTTCCTCCCTCTCTCTCTAAAGATCCATAAAAAATATATATATTTTTAAAAACAGGCTTAGTTTTTGTTTTAAAAATTATAAAACAAAAATCATCACATTGTTTATTTCTTTTTCTCTCTAACCCGAATACAACAAACCTTTTTGATTAGCCAAGCTACTAGAATAAGTTTGATACCTAAAATTAAATGCCCTTTTTTGTGAGCAGGCATGTCACACTGAGGCCAAGCCACCTCGGGGCCACGGGGCCCAGCCCTCCCGGCTGTGGGAGCTGGTGGTGCCGTGTGGCTCTGTTGTGAATGCTCCGATTGCCTAATAGACTCACCTAATCTTTTTGCAGATGAAGATATCACCTGCTTCTCTTGCCAACCTGTATGAAGAAGATTTTAAACAGGATATGGCAGCCTTGAAGGTAAAGTAGGGTGTTGCTAATTTTTGCCGGGAAGATAAGAAGCTTGAACAATGAGAGCCGGTTTTGGCTGACTTGCTTTTGAACTGTGGAAACTGTTATCTCCCCTTTGCTTTCTTTCAGGTTCTCCCACCCACAGTATACTTGCGAGTAACTGAAAATATTCCTCAGATCATTTCTTTCATTGAAGGAATAATTGCCAATGGTCATGCTTATTCAACAGCAAAAGGTGGGGGCTATTTTATAAACACTAATTGTTGGTAATACTGATGGGACTTTGGACGCATTCTTATGAGTTGTTGGAACGTGCCAAATGTTTTACTGTCTCTCTCAATATGGTTCCGACAGTGAAAAGGTTGTGAGGTGTTTTTTTAATGGTTATTGTTTTTGCATAATGGCTGCATCAGTTCTTTTTGTTGTTGTTGTTGTTGTTGATCCTCACCTGAGGATATTTTTTCCATTGATTTTTTAGACAGAGTGGAAGGGAAGAGAGAGACAGAGAAAACACACACACACACACACACACACACACACATTGATTGATTGCCTCCACATGCAACCGAGCCTGCAACCGAGGTACGTGCCCTTGATCAAAATCGAACTAGGGACCCTTCAGTCACCTTCTCACTGAGCCAAACCAGCTAAGATGCATCAATTCTTTTAAAAAACATTTCCACAGTTATAGGAAGAGATGACCATCTGGGAGAGCTAGTCTAGATAAGGCAAATATGACATGATGCTAACAATTGCTGTGCTAGTGTAGGTGTACAGGTGTTCTTCAAGTCTCCTTTCAACTCTGTTCACATTTTTCATAACAAATAGTTGAGGACAATGGCAGCACCTCAAAAGGTCCACTCCCTTGTGAAAGACTGGCCCTCAGACTGTCATCTCCTTGGATGGGCATGTTGTCTTTTGATGGACCAGTGAACATCCTGACACTTTAGGCCCTGGACACTTCAACACACATCTCTGAATAAAAGACGTCACCCTATGTAACCCCAGTGTCATTATCAGAGCTGAAATGCTGGACAGCTCCCTAATAGCATGCCCTGTTCTCTGCATAGTCACCCTTTCCCTGTTGTCTCCCACCTTCCCACATCCTCATCCAACTCATCAGGTTCTTTCGTGGTTCTACCTGAGGACATAAGCTGCATGACAGGGGCCCCCGACCCCTGGAAACGTGTGTTACCTTTCTCAGTAGCCTGTGCACGTGGTTGTGTCCTGTCTCTTTAAGACAGTCCCCTCTTTGTTCTCCTCCTTACGGACTTGTTGGAGGGACTGACCAGGCCAGTTGCCTTCGGAACACCTGTCTTCGGGGTTTGTGTGACCTCTTCATGTGGTAGAGCTTAGTTGGTTTAGGAGCTGCTGCTTTTTGGTTGGTGGTTTCAGGGAAAGACTGGCATCCTGGCATTTTGCTGCTTCTACAATTCAGCATTGTTTTCAGCCCTATCTCTTCCTTTCCAGTCATTCTTCCCAAGTCTAAATCCTCTTCTCTCTGTCCCTGGAAGTTTTCTGTACTACCCGTAGCTGAAACTCACCTCAGCTTTGATACCTGTACTGTACCACTTGGTAGCCAATCATAGGCTGCCTCCGCTTGCTGTTAACGTATTCACATTTTGCCAGTTCTTGGATCAGGAAAACCTTTTTTTTTCTTTTTCTTTTTCATACCAGTTTATGATGATTATTTTTTCTCATTTTTTTAAATTCAGGTATTATATGTGTACATACCTTACCAATCCCCACTCCCCCACTACCATACATGCCCTCCCTCCCCAGAGTTTTTCGTCCATTGGTTATGCTTATATGCATGCATACAAGTCCAAGAAAACCTTTTGCTTTTAGCGAATAACCCACTGGAGAACCTAGCCCAGGATTGGGAGTATTCAGGTGCTGCAATACTTGTTGCAAGCCAGTAGCAAAGTGGAAAGCATGATCATGGACACAATGCACAGGGATTATTGGGCTCTTTTGTGGGCCTAAGCTACATGGCAGGGGCCCCTGGTCCCTGGAAGCGGGTGTTCCCTTTCTCAATAGCCTTTGCATACAGGCTTGTAGTCTTTTACTTTATCCCCTTTGCTATGTTTAGATTTTGTTTCCAAGAAAAACTTGTTTTAAAGGGCTTAGGTGACTGAACTGGAATTGTCTCCAGAAATACAGGGATTGTTTTCCTGCTGCCGTGTAACGTGAAATAAAGACACATAAGCCAGGGAAACTGATTAATGTTCGTGAGCTGCTCAGAGATTCTCATCCAAGCATGCTTCAGGAACAAATGCTGTTTGTTTTGTTACTATGCTTTATTGTAATTTTTAATTATGGTAAACATAATTAATTTAAAATAAATGTTACTTACTGAAACTCCATTAATTTGGACTTTGTGACAGTTTCCCAAAGCTCGGTTGTAGTTTGATCTTTGCACTATTTGTGAAGAAAGAATTTGTTCAGCAGATTGATGCCATAAATAGAGGTACGAGGAAAATGTTTCTTCCATTAAAGGGAACAGTTTCTTTCTGTTTTAAAGCATTTTCAAGGGCTGTTTACTTACCGCACGGCACTCCTCCCATTTTCACCAGTTTATCCCAGCTCAGTAGTGAGAGCTCAGGAACAAGCTCTGGGTGAAGATCAGGGACTGGGAGTCGCCTGGGGTCTCTGTTTCCCGGCGGCCCCCGCGTGCTCAGGTCAGGCCCGACTCCCTGCGAGAGCTCCAGCTCCCATACCGCCTCCCCTGTGCTGCTGCGCGGCAGGGGCCGGCCCTGGCTCTGCAGTGACCTCGCGGCGAGGTCACCTTACACCCTCAGCCTAAAACCGTGGACCAGATGCACTTCTGTGGAAGGACAGCTACGGGAGGCTCGAGTGCAGCGATGTTTGTAACCTAAGGAAAAAGACAGCCGTGGTGGGTATCTGGTTAGGAAAGGGTTTCTTTGCTGATTGGTGTGTAACATGAAGCCCAGAGCTGAACGCAGGCCCATGGTAACATTTGACACAGAACTTACTCTTTTGTTTTCACTTTTACATCCCGACATTCATGATGTGACCAAGTGCATGTTTTTTAAAAAACAGTGCTGGTGGTGTTAATTTTGATTTTAAAGTATAGTAAAGGGAGCCAAATGAGGGCCAGATGGCATATTCTGTGTTTAACTTCTAATCACTTGCTAGCTGTTGAGCTCATATAGATGCTGACACTTAAGACTGAGGAATTAAATTTATTACCTTTATAAAACAGGCAATGTCTACTTTGATCTGCAGTCGCGAGGCAAAAAGTATGGCAAGCTCATCCGTGTGGCTCCTGGTC
Organism: Pipistrellus hanaki; assembly: GCF_964339955.1. Taxonomy (NCBI): domain Eukaryota; kingdom Metazoa; phylum Chordata; class Mammalia; order Chiroptera; family Vespertilionidae; genus Pipistrellus; species Pipistrellus hanaki. The sequence continues at coordinate 27,432,947 of NC_140505.1, forward strand.
CGGTTTCAGAGCCAGGTGGGTGGACCCACGTCCTGTCCCGGGTTCCAGGGGCTGAAGCACAGACTCCGCTTCTCTTTCCCAGTGCTCGGTTGACACCCCACTCTCTCAGGGGTGGTGCCAGACAGCTGATCACAGCTGTGTTTGTTTTTTTGTTTTTTAATATATTTTTATTTCAGAGAGGAAGGGAAAGGAAGAGAGAGAGAGAGAGAAATACCAGTGATGAGAGAGAGAAATACCAGTGATGAGAGAGAATCATCAATCGGCTGCTTCCTGCATGCCCCACACTGGGGATTGAGCCCGCACACCGGGCATGTACCCTGACCAGGAATCGAACCATGACCTCCTTGTTCATAGGTCAATGCTTAACCACTGAGCCATGCTGGCCGGGCATCACAGCTGTGCTTTAAATTTGATTCTGGTCCTAGCTGGTTTGGCTCAGTGGATTGAGTGTTGGCCTGCAGACTGGAAGGTCCTGGGTTCGATTTCAGTCAAGGGCACATGCTTCGGTTGTGGGCTCCATCCCCAGTGGGGGTCATGCAGGAGGCAGCCAATCAATGATTCTGATTATTAAAGTTTCTATCTCTCCCTCTCCCTTCTTCTCTGAAATCAATAAAAATATATTTTAAACATAAATAAGTAAATGTGATTTGTTTTTTTCAAACAGAGAGAACTTGTAGAGTATAAAAGTCACACAGCATGTGCCATGTCCCTCCCCTCTCCTGCCTGGGCCTGCCGCCTGGGCCCCCAGCTCTCCTTGGAGAGGCATCTTCACCCATTCTCATGGCTCCTTTCAGAGATGGTCCCTGCATGTGAAACATGCATGTAAGCTTCTTCGTGTCTTTTCCTGGCTTGATAGATCATTTCTTTCTAGCAGTGAGTAATACCCCATAATCTAATGTACCACAGTTTACTTATCCACTCACCTGCTGAAGGAGATCTTGGTTGCTTCCAAGTTTTGGAATGTAAAGAGAGCCCCAAACTGGCTCATTGTACAGACTTTAACAATAACCTAACCTTTCTCTTTTGAGTCTCTTTTATGAGTGTGGTTGGCATTCTGGTAATTGTCCTTTTCACGCTACATGATTTTTTTGGGGGGAAAGTTACTCAAACTCAGTTACTGATAAGCACAGCTTTCTTAGGAGACATACTGGAGAAGAATGAGCACACTCAGTTCAGTACACCCCTCAGAAAGCAGCATCACTGCGTGTTTAAAATCTCAACTCATTCACTATGGAACTTACTGAAACTGGCCTCATGCTAGTGGCATATTTTAGGTGAAAGTATTTAGTGGTCTGTCTAGCCATCAGGTGGGAGGAAGAGAAAAACATATGAGTGAGGAAGGTGAGGTTACTTATAAGAAGGAACAGATTCTTTGGGAAGTGCTTTAGTTTTGTGACTTTGGGTTGGTTTGTTCATTCTAAGTTCTCAACCCTGTTGATCATACACTTGTAACTGGCAGGTGATTCGGACAAGCGGCATGCCAGCGACTTTGCTCTGTGGAAGGCAGCCAAACCCCAGGAGATATTCTGGCCATCTCCTTGGGGAAACGGAAGACCTGGCTGGCATATCGAATGTTCTACCATCTCAAGGTAAGGTTTTCCTGGATTCTTCCCGTTTGTGTTGTGAAAGCTCTAGCAATGCCTGAGTTGGCCAGTAGAGGGCGCATACCTGGCAAGTTTGGTCTCTGCACCAATGCAGACAATGCTAGTAGTTTGGGAGGAAAGTTTAACGCTCAGAGCGGACTGGCTGTAAGAAGAAAAACAAAACAAACACGTGGCCTATTCATCTTCCATCAGCACTTGTTCTTTTCAGTAGGAAAGCCTGCTTTACGGTTCAGGTTTTGATTTCCCATCTCCTACAAGCCAGCTCCAGGTTGCCTTCATCTCTCTGCCTAGGTGGGTTTAGGGAACACCAGCCCTCCACTGAGGGCCTGGGTGAGGCCAGAGCCCCTCAGAGACAGGGGTCTGAACCACCTTTCTCCGACCGCTCTCTCGGTCCGCAGACCCTCACCCCCAAAGCTGGATCAGATCCCATCGAGCATTATCCCCAGGTTCTGTGTGTCTGACTCCTCAGTCTTCCATCAGCCCTCTCTCAGGACGCTTCTGTCCTGGGATCTCCGTAAACACAGGTCCTCCCGTGACCCTGATCCCCTCCAGCAGCCCTGCTTTTTGTTTGCTTTTCTTGTCACCATCTACAATACATGTGACCTGCTCCTGCCTGGCTTTCATCCCAGCGTCCCACTGACTCTGGTCTCCTGAGGTCACCAGTGACCTGGTCACTGACAGGCAGCCTGATGTCCTGCTTTTCCCTTGGCTTCTGGGAAACAACTCTCTTCTGGTTTTGGCATCTTTCCCGGGGCCGCCTCCACCTTCTGTATGATTTTTAATTTTAATTTAAAAAAATTTTATTGATTTTTCACAGAGACGAAGGGAGAGGGATAGAGAGCTAGAAACATCGATGAGAGAGATACATCGACCAGCTGCCTCCTGCACATCCCCCACCGGGGATGTGCCCGAAACCAATGTACATGCCCTTGACCGTAATCGAACCCGGGACCTTTCAGTTCGCAGACCGACGCTCTATCCACTGAGCCAAACCGGTTTCGGCTCCACCTTCTTTTTGATCTTCTCTGCAGATTGTTCCTTTTGCACTCGCCATGCTTCTGCCCATAGCCACATGGCTCTTTTTGTGTGTGTGTGAGAGAGAAGGTGGCATACCACAGGTGCTGTCCTGTTCTGTCCTCTTTTCACTTAGCAGTCTGTCCTGGGAATTCCCCCGTGTCACTTTGCTGAGCTCTTTGTCATTTGTCTCTCAGCTCTGGAGTGCTGCTGTATTGTGTGGCTTACCCATTGTTCATCTAGCTAGTACCCTATGGAGGAGCATTTAGGTGTTCCAATACTTTGCTCTTACAAATACCTGCAGTGAATAACCTTGTGTATGTATATCCTATTGTGAAGGTGAGGGGTTTTCAAGTATCATATTAACTCTGATTTTTATTACATTTGATGTGTTTCAGTTCATTGTATTTATTATAATAATTTTTCAGTGGAGTTATAAGTTTTTAAAATTAGAAACATAAAGTATGCTTAAGGTGAGCATTTCAAACTACTAGCTACATCAAAAATTTTCACATCAACCAACCCAGTCACCCTCAATTGGTTGTTGTATGTGGTGCTGTTTTCTGGCTGGGTATAGCAGTGATAACTATTTTATAAGCGACCATCTGACTGTTTGACCACAGGGAGCTCGATTCTGGAGTGTGTCACCTGAGAACTGCCCTCTTGCAATCCAGGACTCCTCAGGGTTGTCGGAGAGCCAGTTTCGGCCCAATCCCCACAGACAAGGCTGAGGGACCCTATCCTTGAATGAATTCATGCACCAGGCTTCTAGTCTCCTGTAATAGAGCACTGTGCCCCATGCACTGACCCCACACTGGTTTCCTTTTGAGCCCCACGTAGGTTTATCCCATCCTACCAGATGGAAGAGCCTTGTCCTCCACGACCCATCTGTCCACATTTTGTTCGTTCTAGTTAAGACCCAGCAGGCAGTCTCCCTTTCCACCCACAGCCCTGACCTGTGGTGACTTCTACATGGCCCATCCAGAAACACATCCAGGCATTCCTGAGACATCAAACTCTCACATTACTATGAAGCATGGGCCCAACTTTTCACTAAAAACAACTATGTCCATCTCACAGTCCTACATTAATGCAGAACCACTTATATGTATTTATAAATACTTGTTGGTTTAATAGCAATGTGGGGTATACATTGGATTGTAAAGGAGTATTTAGTTTTAGATTCAATTAGTTACTGTAAAGCAGGTAGAAAGCATTTAATAAATTTCAAATCTAATGTTACCATTAAATATTTTATTTTGTTGAAATCTAAATAATGAAAATAGACATTTTATTCTTTTCAGCTGTCTCTTATTTTAAAATAGGTTTAATGTTCAGACAAGAATAGAGACTAACCGAGACTGGTTTGACTCAGTGGATAGAGCGTCGGACTGGGACTGGAAGGTCCCAGGTTCGATTCTGGTCAAGGGCATGAACCTTGGTTGCGGGCACATCCCCAGTGGGGGATGTGCAGGAGGCAGCTGATCGATGTCTCTCTCTCATAGATGTTTCTAGCTCTCTATCCCTCTCTCTTCCTCTCTGTAAAAAATCAATAAAAATATATTTTTTAAAAAAAGAAGAAAAAGAATAGAGACTAATATAATGAGCACCTCGGATCCACAGTTTAGCTTTATTAAATCTTAACATCGTCATATTTGCTTCAGATCTTAAACTGAATCACTCATTACAAATGAGGCCCTTTATGCTCTCCTACCTAATCTGAGCCCTCCCACCTCACACTCTTCTTCAGAGCATTTTAATTTCAAGGACTGTAAGAGATTCTCCAAAATCCATCACTGAGAATGTACAGTAACAGACAACCCTGTTTCTCAGCCAACGCCACTTAACTAAAATGTGAGAGTACATTGCTGGTTCTTCTGGAGCCCAGGAGCCAGTGGGAGAAGATCAGCCTTCAGCAGGAACGGACTCAGAGAGGCTGTGGCATCTTTGAAAATGTCTATTTTGAATCATTTTTAGGAAAATTCATGACAGTCTGTATTCCAGCCTCGATTTGTGATGGGGGAGGTGGCCTCACCACCCCAGCCCTCACTCCACTGTGCTGACTGTTGAGTTTTTAATCGAGTTTTGCATTTTCAATGTGTTCTGAAGCAACGCTAGTGAACCTGGGCTGTTCACACGGGTACAGGTTTCCGCAGGTGGTCTGGTGAGAGTTGCTCAGGCCGAGTGGTCTGTCCAGCTGCACTGTCCCATCAGCCGCACAACTTTGGTGTGCAGTTTGTGGGACACGAGGTTTTCTAGGAGGTATTAGCACGGCGTTCAAGCGGAAATGCCAATAGCTGACATGCATTGATTTGAATTCTAGAACCTTGTTTGTCAAATATAACCACTAAGTAGTTAAATGTCCAAAAGCCAAATTAAAAATTCTCTTGATTTTATAGTTCTGTCTCTCTTGTTAAAGCTGAAAAATCACTAAATTTTACCTATTGAAAGTAAGAAAAGGTAACTTTATAAGTTTTTTTTTAAAAAAACCATACCTCTGGAGCAAAAAGAATTAAATTTTTTCACTAGGAGGAAAAGCTGTTAGGGATTTTTATGAATTGTCTTTTGAGGGAGGAAAAGCTATGGATGAGAAATTTTATGAAGTAAAAACAAAATTATAGTTTCCATTTGCATCAGTTAAACTTTCACACATATTGATGTAAAATTGAGATCCATTTCTTTTATTCCTTGCACAAAGGCTGGAAGGGTTAGATATAAGATGAGGACTGGAGAAATATGTTGTCTGATTGAATTAATTCACAGCTCTGTGCTGTGTCTTGCAGTTTGGTGTTTGGAAGTCAATTGGACATCCACTCGGGTGGCATAGACCTAGCTTTTCCGCACCATGAGAACGAAATCGCACAGTGTGAGGTCTTCCATCAGTGCCAGCAGTGGGGAAATTACTTCCTCCATTCTGGTAAGTAATGACTCCAGAATAGTGGCTCTATTTCAGGTCTGCCAGTTTTATCTTTCATTGGCGAAACAGTTACATTTGGAAATACATAGATCAGCTAAAATAGGTCAAGAAATGGAGCTGTCTCCTCAGTTGTTTTTGAATTTCAATCATTTGAACATGAACTTCCTTGGATGGGAATGAGTCTGCCTTTTGGGAACTGAATTATGAATGACTAGAATATGGAAAAGGCTTTACAGTGCTGTTCTATATAAGTTTCCTTCTAATAAAACGATTGAGGAATCTTAAATAGTATGATGTTATCATTATTAGGAATATGCCAACTTTGAACTATAATAGTGTTGCCATATAGACCTGCCATCCTCTTATACCACTGCCTCTCATTTCACTGTTCAAAAAACACGTTGGCTAACACCAGCCATCTGTTCTCAGGAGCAGATTGTGAAACAAGCAGCATCCTTGAGCATAGCAGCTTTGGAATTTCCTTTGATGCCTGGGAAGATTCCTATGTCCAAATTTTGACAAAGGTCGTGGGGCACTGTCAAATTGGTCCATTGCTTTTTGGAATGGACAGCTTAGGTATTTGGTATTTGGTAGTGTTAGGGTTGGGAGCTGCAGATAATCAGCATGTGAAACACAGTGCATTAACAAATACCATGTCTTTAAGTCCTTGACTAAGGAAACTAGGTTATTCCAGGGAAATTGTGTAGAGATGCCCATTTTATAATGTGCAGTTGGCTGCTTAAAGTCTGGAGACCGGGTTCACTTGGGTTTTCTTCATGGCAGTAAACGGAGGAGGCTGCTGCCCCAAAGTGCACGTACCACAGCGTCTCCTTTACTTCCAAGCAGTCCTGGGCCTCATTCCCACCCTCGCTGTGTCCCCCGGGTGCCCGGGAGCCAGCATCTCCATCCTCTGCAGTGACCAGCTGGTTTCTGACCGCGTCACAGTAGTCCGAAAAGAAACGGAGCTGGCCGGACAGCTGGAGACGGCATATGAGCTGTTTGTCCTCTGGTATCCCACTTCACGTCCCTGCATAGAACTTGCCAGCAGCCAAATCTACTTTATTCCTGCCAGCGATGGCCCTTGCTGGGCAGATTCCCTAAGTAGAAGGGCAAAAGCCTGATGATCCTGGCTCCATGTTTTCCTTCCACTGTGTTAACTGTCTGGGAAGTCAGAGCTTGATCCCTCCACAGACACTGCGCCCGCTGATGCTCAGGAGGAGTTCGGTGTGCTCTGGACACTGTGAAGTGCAGGTGCCCTTCGGTGCACTGTGGGCCCAGGGATCAGTATGGACACTTCCCAGGCTCTCAGCTAATGAAGGTGTTTGGTGGCCTTGTTTACCTTTAAGCGTGGGAATGGGAAAGCGGTTTTGTTGTGACTTACCATCTGCTAAGGAGCTCGAGGCTTCTCCGTCACATTCACACCTGTCCTGAGAAAGAAACAGCAGTGTGTCTCTCACCCGGGAGAATGAATCTGGCCCCTCACGTACGGGGGCTGAAGTAATGCCAGGGTCTTAATAATTCGGTTCCAGCAGAGAATCTAATTGCTCAGAGACCTGCAAGCCCCACGCTGCAATCCTGAACATCCGTGAGCAGCCTTTGTTGCCGGGTGGGTGCCTGGTTTGCAAAACGAGAGATCTGTCATTTCTTCACGTGTTGTCGGTTAATTTCTAAGTTACAGGAACAGGGTAGCGTGTGCACTGTTTCTGAGGGTCACCGCTCACCTGTTCCTTTCTGAGTTCTGAGTCAGCAGTGGTTCCTGTCCATCGCCCGCTGTGGGCTGGGTGTACCGACGCCCTTGAACCTGCACCCCTGTGGGCTCCATCTTCCTGGAGGGTCGACTGTGGATGATTTGGGGAAATCTTCTGTCCACATGCACACGGGTGTTTGCATATTGGAGAGAGTGGCACTTACTGTTTCTTTCCTGTTCCCGGGCAGCTGCAGTCGGAGCCCTGTGCTCGGGCCCCTGTGGGAGAAGCGCCCACTTCACTCCTTCCCCTGACAGATGGGTCGCAGTCCCTCTCTTCCCCCACTGCAGAGTGAATGACTGTGTGTGTTTTTTTTCCCTTCTCAGGACATTTGCATGTAAAAGGCAAAGAAGAAAAAATGTCCAAATCACTGAAAAACTACGTCACTGTTAAGGTAACGTGCTCTCCTGCGTTGCTGCCAGCTTGCTGCACCTTGTTAAAGGCTGATGCATAGATGAGATCCCGCATCTCTGATTCCCCATTTCCCTGGCCGCCCTTTCCCCAAGGCCCTAAGGGGCTTCTCCTACCTCCGGGTCTAAATACTCTTTTTTTTTTTTGTCTGAAAAGTGCACAGTGGTATTTCTCTATTTCCTGTTCTCTCTTCCTATGTGGCTTTCCACTGTTTTCTGTTGGCTTTTTAAAAAAATATATATATATTTATATATATTTTTTAAATATATTTTAATGATTTTTTACAGAGAGGAAGGGAGAGAGATAGAGAGCCAGAAACGTCAATGAGAGAGAAACATTGACCAGCTGCCTCTTGCACACCCCCTTCTGGGGATGTGCCCGCAGCCAAGGTACATGCCCTTGACCGGAATTGAACCCGGGACCCTTCAGTCCACAGACCGATGCTCTATCACTGAGCCAAACCGGTTTCGGCTAAAAAATATTTTTAAATTGATTTTTAGGGAGAAAGTGAGGAGAGAAGGAAACACCAGCAGCTTCTCATATGCCCTCTACTGGGGATTGAGTCTGCAACCTGGGCTGATTTCACTTAGCATATGTCCTCAAGGTTCCCCTGTGTGGTAGAGTGTGACAGGATTTGCTTATATTTTAAGGCTGAATAATAGTCCACTGTTCTGCTTAGGCTCTACAACTGTCTCTCTTACTTTCCCTCTGGCATTGACTTTTTAAAAAAATCAGGCCATTTTTTTTTTTTTTTTAACACCCCACATTTGGAATTTGTCTGTTGCTTTGTGGTGTCATTTAACTTGTTCTTCTAGCTCCCGTATTTCCTGTAACTGAAAGTGAGGTCTCAAGGCTGATTCCATTCAGGTCAAACCTGCTTGGCGGAAACACTGCCTCAGTGGTGCTGTGCACTTCCTCTGGGGCCACAGGGTCAGACTGTGGGACCGAGCGATGATAAATTTGACTGCTTGGCTAGGGAATGGCCACAGTGTCTCTGCTATGGAGATGCTTATTTCCTTTTTGTGAATATCTAGAACCTGCGAGATAATGTCCAGTCAGTATCTTGTTCCCAACAGCCTTCTGTCCTGCAAGGTTGGCATCCTTTGGAGCGCTCCACCTCTCTGCTCGCTCATTGATTCTTGCAGTTGGGCTTGTCTCATTCTGTTGTCCCTTTGACATTTACTAGTTAGCATTCTGCTTTAAAGAAAGGGTTTTTGTTTGTCTTTCTCTGTTTCTTTTCAGTGTCACTGCAGACTTTGTGCATTATCAACTCAGTCTTTATTCTGTTTGTGCTGAGATTATCCCAGATTTGGACAGGGAGGGCTCCTGTGTCCTGGGCTCCTGTCTCGCCTGCATCCTTGCTTTCGGCCCTGCTCACATTTGCATCCCCCCAGACCAGCCATTTCTCCAAGGTGCCTCGCTGCCTTTGCTGGGAAATGGAGTTTGAACCAAGATCTGAGCACCTAGTGTGCTTATTGCTGCTGGAGTGCAAACATCTCTTGGAGATACTGATTTTGTTTCCTTTGGATTTATATCCAGAAGTGGAATTGCTGGATTATATGGTAGAGCAAGTTTTACATTTTTTTTGTTTTGTTTTTTTGAGAATTATAATTTTTGTTTATGCAACTATTGAGCTAAATATTTGTTTTTTATTCTTTTATTTTTAACATATTTTATTGATTTTTTACAGAGAGGAAGGGAGAGAGCTAGAAACATCGATGAGAGAGAAATATCAACCAGCTGCCTCTTGCACACCCCCCACCAGGGATGTGCCCACAACCAATGCACATGCCCTTGACCGGAATCGAACCTGGGTCCCCTCAATCTGCAGACTGACGCTCTATCCACTGAGCCAACCCAGTTTCAGCTTATTTTTTTTTAATTCTTGACAGTGTTTCCAGAGACCTTGTCTAACCTACTTGAGTGCCCAGGTGTGTCCTTAGTGTAAGTCCTGCGCCAAAGGCAGCACGTAGCCAGAGCAGGTGCTCCCAGCCTGGGCTGTTTTCTAAACAGCGTCCTTAACCCCCCAGCGAGCACCTGACCGGCCTTGGCATGGGGGTCCTGCCAGGTGTTTCGTCTCAGCTGCTGCACGCTGGTCACTGTGGCGAGGGGCGGCCAGAGAGACCGCTGGACAAAAAGGGGTGGACAGGCGGACAGAAGGGCTGAGAACGTCTCCTTTTACTCTGAGAATTCTAACGCTCCTCGCGGAGCCCGGCGCCCTCGGTGCCCAGCGTTGGTCATTGGGTGCACGGTCACTGTGGGTGGCCTGGCCGGGCGGAGCAGAGCCCTAGTGTCCTTCCTGGGGCCACACTGGAGCCCGTCGTGAGGTTGGGCCCTTCCCCCCTTCCTCCCTCACCCCGTGTTTTCTCCCTTTAAAATCATGCAGAACTTTCCACTGACCACCAGAGAGATGATTTCTGATACATTTCCCCACGTTCTCTCTCCTGATACGGAAATTTTCACTTCTTTGTGCTGACATTGTGGAAATAACCGAGAGGATGATACCAATTGGGCTTTTATTTTATGTTTAATTTTTTTCTTTTAATCCTCACCCAAGATATTTTTCCATTGATTTTTAGAAAGAGAGTGGAAAAAGGGGGAAAGACAGAGAGAAACATGGATGTGAAATAAACATTGATTGGTTGCCTCCTGCACCTGCCCTGACCAGGGCCTGGGCCAGGGAGGAGCCTGCAAAGGAGGTATGTGCCCTGGACCAGAATCGAACCCAGAGCCCTTCGGTCTGCAGGCCGAACCAGACGCTCCAACCATTGAGCCAAACTGGCCAGGGCTATTTCACATTTACTTTATGAGAGACAGGATGGTTTATTCTTTGAGAAACATGCCTGCTTCAAGTTCAGAGCATCAGAGAACCATGTCACCGGAGAGAATGACCTGGGCCCCCTCCCCTCAGTCCAGCCTGAGCATGGATGTTGCTTGATCTGACGTTACCACAGCCAAGCTTTCTGGACCGTCCCCTCCCTGCTCCTGGGAGCCTGTCCCCCTCACACAGCCAGGAGCTGTGCGTCCCTCCTCCTCCCCATGTCCCTTCTGGAGCGCAGTCCCTCTGCGGTTCCCAGGCTGCAGCGTGGCCTCTGGTGGAGGCCCTGTCCTCTCGTGATGAGGGAGAGAGAAGGGGGCCGTGGTGAAGGCTCCCAGGCAGACGGGCCTCTCCTCTCGGCCTCTTCCACCGACGCGGGGACTGAATGAATGTGGACAGTCAGCAGGGAAAGTGCTAAGACTGAGTTTGGAGGCAAAATAAAGCTTTTCTTTTCTTTTTTTAAATATATTTTATTGATTTTTTTTTTTTGCAGAGAGGAAGGGAGAGGGATAGAGAGTTAGAAACATTGATGAGAGAGAGTCATCGACCAGCTGCCTCCTGCATACCTCCCACTGGGGATGTGCCCACAACCAAGCTACAATCGAACTTGGGACCCTTCAGTCTGCAGGCCAATGCTCTATCCACTGAGCCAAACCGGTTTCGGCAAAACAAAGCTTCTCATAAACATTCCTGATTGCTTTGACGTGTGAGAACTCACCTCCGAGTGATACAGACGGGAAAGAAAAGCACTGCCCAGCTCCCCCACCTCTCTCTCTCTCAGGACTTTCTGAAGACATCTTCCCCCGACGTCTTCCGGCTCTTCTGCCTGCGGAGCAGCTACCGGTCAGGTGAGCCGACAGGGCCTTTGGGGGATGGTCACAGCGTGTGCGGCTGGGGAGAGGCACTCTGACAGTGTGGGGGATACCGAGATGCCGGCTGAGTAATAAGCACTGTCTGGTTAGAGTGGTGGTTCATCCCCTCAGGCTTGGGTTCAGAAAGTAAGCCCGAGGATACACTATTGCATAATACCGGCACTTAGCCGGAAGGTTCCAGAAGCTAATGGAGGCCATGGGTTTCCAGTCAGTCCTCCCCGTCCACTTACCTCCTCTCCCCCGCTGTGGGGTCTGGACCCCAGAGTGCCCTCCACTTCCTGCTCCATGGACTGGCTGTCCTCACACAGGGACAGAACCGGGAGCCCTCAAATGGGTCCCGCCCAGGGTAGGCAGGCCCTGCTGTGCTGCACTGGGTGCTGCTCCGGGGTGAGAGTGGGGGAGGGGGATTTCTAGCACCCTGAGCCCAGGGCCAGAGGCCTCTTCTCCCTGGAAGGCCAGGTCTGGGGACGCCCGGCACTGCCTGACCTGTCACTGTGACGGAAGGATGCCGCTGGTGTCTGTGGCCGCAGGAGCAGGTGCCCTTTGGGGGTAGGTGGGCTCCTCAGCCTGTGCACTGGGCACGACCATGTGACCAGGGAGGCGGGGACCGGGGTGATGCCGCCACAATCCAAGAACATCCGGGCCACCAGAAGCTGCCAGAGGCAAGGCAGGGCCCTCCCCTGGAGCCTCTGGAAAGCGCACGCCGGCTGACCCCTGGATTTCAGTGTTTGCCCCCAGAGCTGCAAGAGAGGAAACTGCTGTCTTTTGCCCCCGGATCTGTGGCACTGAGGCACCATACCCAGGACACTGACCCCACCACCTGGGGAGTAGCTGACACACGTCTACCCCTCTGGCCGTGCCTTTTGGGGGGGCCTGGACGTGGTGTCCAGTGCTCAGGAGGGCTGGCCCCGTGGGAGTTCTTAAATCTGTCATCACGTCCTCTATCACGCTGAGTTCGAGGTCTGATCCTCGCCCTCTCCTGAAATACTGAGCCCGAAGCCCTCATGGCACCAGGTGGTCTGAGCTGCGCCAGGTGCCCACGTGGGTGTCTCCCAGCCTCCAGAGTCAGCCGTCCGTCCACCTGTCAGTGAGAATGAGCCCCCTCGGCCAAAATGCACAGGGAGAGGTTTTCCACATTTCTTCTGAGGTGATGAGATACCCGAGGCAGGACAGGCTGGTCTGCGTGGCTCAGGCCTCAGGGAGGCCCGGGTAGGGGACAGCTGCCCCCTCCTCTGCTGGGTCTCTGGAGTGGTGTGAGGACAGCCTGGCTAAGGAACTCTGGGTCTGCAGGTGTGGGCACGCTCGACGGGCACCCCAGCTAACCCTCCCCCTCCTTCAGCCGTGGACTACAGCGACGGCTCCATGCAGGAAGCTCAGCACCTCCTCCGGGCCCTGGCCGCGTTCGCCCAGGATGCCCGGGCCTACATGAAGGGGCAGCTGGTGTGCGGCCCCGTCAGGGACGACGTGCTGTGGGAGAGGTGGGTGCTCCCCGATCGGCCCAGAGAGCCCTGGTTGCCGGCGGGGGGCTGCCTGGAGGGGAGCAAGGCTTCTGCAGACTGAGACTGAGTGCTGGTGGGAAGGTCCCTCAGATCTGTGGCCTCGGGCAAGTCTGTGGCCCGCCTGTGGGTGGCTGTGAAAGTTGTAAATAATGTGCCTGGATGGGTTTTCCCGCTGGTTTATTAGTGTGAACGAACAGAGGCCTTGTCACTAGGAGGGTGAGGGCGGGTGCCAGGCCGGAGGGAAGAGGGGGCTCCAGGGATTTGCCTCCACAATTCAATGCTCGGGTCCAGATGTGGATGCTGCTTGTCACAATGGCCAGAACTGGTCCCAGGGCCTGCCCAGCTGCAGGGTGGCCCAGACCAGTCCGTCCCCACGCCCGGAGAGGGGGGAATCCAAAGCAAGTGGGGCCAAGCCAGGAAAGAGGGGCAGCAGAGAGTTGGATGTGGAGGTAAGGCCTGTGACAGCTAGTGGGTGTGTAGGTGAGACCACACAGATGAGAGGGCCCAGGAGGCCTGAGTGTCCTTGTGGGCTGGGGGGTAAAAGTGGGGGAAGACCACCATGGAGACTCCTGGAGGGGTTGATGGGCAAAAAGAAGAGAGGCTGCTGGGGGTGGGAGAGGGACACAAGCCTGCTCTGCCTGAGGGAGGCCACCTGCTGTCGGCCGTAGTGACACGTGTGTTTCTCATCCAAGGCTCAGCCACACCAAGGCTGCTGTGAAGGCCGCCCTGGCGGACGACTTTGACACGCCTGGGGCCGTGGATGCCGTCTTGGATCTCATTCACCAGGCGAACAGACAGCTGAAGGTGGTCACCAAGGTAACTCAGTGGCCACCAAGTAGGGTTTTTGTTTGTTTGTTTTTTCCTCATAAAGAACAGGTGCCACTTCCCAACTCTCTCGGGTAACCGTCCTCCACGGCCGGTGGCTTCCAGGCCTCTCCTGACCTCCCTAAGTTCTGAAGCTGTGTCAGCCGATTGTGGCCTGCGCTGCCCTGCCCGCCCTGCAAGAGGCACTGCCTCCAGAGCCCCAGGCAGATGTGGCGTATGTGGGCACGGAGGTGCCAGCACACCGCACACCGAGAGCCCGCACTGCGTGTTGGCTAATGCAGGAGCATGCAGCCTCCTGTTGGCTCGGAGGAAGCTGAGTTCACCGCTAAAACGTGAAATGAGGGAGGAAGCCCTATGCTGGGACCTTGACCCACTCTGCCACCCAATCTATCCCTTCTCTGGGCCTTGGGGTCATCCCACTCCTGAGGCTCTGCCCTCATGACCTCCCAAAGGCCCTGTCCCCTGAGACCCCATCATGTGGGGCTAGGTTCCCATGTATGAACTTGGGGAGACACAAGCGTTCAGACCATAACTCCCCCATATTCTAGGTGGGCGGGGTCAGGTACAGGATTAAGTTATTGCCCCGGGTTCTGGCTTGCAGAGTGGCAGCTCCAGCAGTTAGTCTAGGGCAGGGGTCTTCAAACTTTTTAAAGTGGGGGCCAGATCATGGTCCCTCAGAGAGCTGGAGGGCCGGACTATATGAACTACTAATCCCTACTGTAACACCTCGGCTGCGCTCACTGCCCAAAAAACCTGGCGGGCCGGATCAGACTCCCCTGGGGGTTGCATGTGGCCCGCGGGCCGTAGTTTGAAGACCCCTGGTCTAGGGCCTCCTGCCAGCTTGTCTGCATGGAGGCACAGCAGGCAGAGTGACCTGCCAACCTGTGCCTTAACAAGCCTTCTCTGGTGATCTGTCCCAGGAGCCTGGCAGTCCCAGGAGCCCTGCCGTGTTCGGCTCCATCATCTCCTACGTTGAGCAATTTTTTGAGACGGTTGGAATTTCTCTGGCAGAACGACAGGTACACCCTTCTCTTTTCAGTCCTCAGTGGTGGGATATTTACAGGCCAATCCAATAAGAACCGTTTTTCCCCTTTAATGGATACTTATAAATGCCAATTTATACACTCAAAATACATTACATTCCTTAAAAAGTCAACACTCAGAGCTAATATCTTAACTGAAACTGCAACAATCCTGAGAAGCAGCAGTGCATTTTAGCTACAGAGCGGTGTGTCATCAGTTCTGTACACACTCGTTTTTATTTATTTTTATTATGTTTGTTTAGAAAGAATCTAAAAATGTACAGACAGCTGTACTGTAAGGACGTTTTTCCTGAGCCACCTGAGAGTCAGCTGCCAGCCCAGCCCCCTCACTGGGTCTCCAACACACAGGAGCTGTCCAGCCCCCGCCCTTTGGGCTCCCCCGGCTCCCCAGTCTCCCCAGGAGCCCTTTGTGGTACAGCCCAGTCAGGACTCGAGGTTTTCAGCTATCGGCCTAGCCTGGTACTTTCCCATCAGCCATGTCTCTGAGGGGCCTGGTTGCTCTTGGAGAAAGGTGGTCAGAAGGCAGGACCTAAGTGAGAACCTAGCCCCAGCTGGTTCATGGGCCACAGCTGCTCCGGGCCCGTGGTGGGCAGAGAGAGAGGAGTGTGGGCATACTGTGCGTAGGACATCCGAGTTCAGTTCTGTATCGCTCTACATTGTCTAAAACTCAGGGTCTAAACCACCAACACTTCAATTCTGGTCCCCAGCAAAGGGTTCATTCTGCTTCCTCACTTCCCATACAAAAGTGACAGTGAGAAGCCTGCTTTCCAGCACCCTAGACGTAGTTCCTTAGGTGTTCTTCTCCCAGTACATAGTCTCCCACTGTGGGACGCCCCCTCCCTCACTGGAGCTGACTCCCGTCCCTGCCTGGACACCCTTTGCACCCAGTGCTGTCCCCTCAGCAGGCTGCCTCTGCACGGACACGCCACAGGGCTCTGCGGCCCTCCACCTCTCCACGGGCCCACCTTGCTCTGCCTCACATATGGCTGTAGGACTGTTGAGGACGGGAAAAGTAAAAGGCTAGAAGACCCATTTTAGACAACACTGCATGTGAACAGGTTGTTAATGGGAAAGGTCGGATTGCAGATGGGAGTGACCATCACAGGCCCTGGAATCACCCCTCCTCCCAAGTTCTTTTACACTCCGCCAGGTTCTGCTGCTGCCACTGGGCTGGGGCATGGACAGCTGCTCACGGCTTTGAAGGGGTGGGGCTGCCCTGTTAGCTCAGTTGCCTGGCACTAAGGGGAGCCCACCACTTGGGGGGGGTTCAGTTGGAGGTGGGAGTCATAGAGGTCTGGCTCCTAGCTGCCCACCTGCTGTGATCTGGGGTCCTCCCCTGTGAGCTGGGGCACATCTCTCACAAACTTTAAATACAGTGAATTTCTGACCTTAACACAAATTGCAGTGTCTTTGTAATAATTCCCAGGCTTGCTTTAGTAATAGATGTCAGGTAGACTTAATGTCCTTTCCTGAGCAGTCCAAGGACCATCAGCCAGCTCAGACAAAAGTGACTGGTCTGTGGTAACAAGTTTTGCACAGTCTGTATTAATTTTCACATGAGATGCCCCAGAATCAGTTATTGAGTAGGAAAAGACAGACTTGGCCAAGTTGTGCCTGGCTTTTGTCAGAAATAGCTCCTTCACCTCCCACCTCAACGGCTGACACTGGAGCCCACTTTGGGCCGTTTTGCGGGGGTGGGGGGGGTGGGGGTGGGGGTGGTGTGTGTGTCATGGTTTTATAACAAGAATTGGCTTTACCAGGCTCCTCAGAGAAATGGCCTATTGCTGGCTTGGTTCAGAGCAGTAATTGAGGACCTATGAGGTTTAAGAAGTTTGACCCAAAAGTAAAGGGATGTGGGTTCTGTTCCTTCTTTTGCACATGTGAACACAATAGCCACTCGATCCCTTCTCCTATGGAGGAAGGAATTTTGTAGAAGGGGGAGGACTTCTGGCAACTTGGAGTGGCGTAAATCCCATTTGACTTGTTGAAATTTCTCCAGCTGTGCACCAGGACTTGGTCTTTCCAACTGTCCAGTGAAAACTGTGTGTGAGTCACGCGTCTACATTGTTTCGAGCACTTGGTTAGAGTGAATAGATTTAGTTTCATTGGTCAATAAGGCTTAGCCTTCTAGACTCTGCCTAGTGAAGAGATGATAAACAAAAACATCTTTAGATGCTGGCACATCTGTGGAGCATCTGCTCCCAGCTTGTTAGTGTGAGTCCAGGATTGGCGGCAGGAAAGCCTGCTGTAGGCCTGGCCCCTGAGATTACGCTGAGGCCTGAGGTGGTGCTCTGGGTGGCATTAGGGACTCTGCCTGGGTGAGAGACATTCAGGAAAGGAAAGGGGACACGTGCCAGTAGCCCGCAACCTCAGAGCCTCTCTTCCCAGAAGTGCCGGGGCGGGGGGAAGGATTCTGGATGGGCTTAGCACAGAACTCACTGGTCCCATCAGCCAGGCAGCTGTCTGGGCTGCTAGCAGGATCTCACTGGTTACACTTCTCTGCCTGGTGCAGTTTGTTTCAGGGGACAGCAGCTCAGCCACGCTGCACAGCGTGGTGGAGGAATTGGTCCGATTCCGGCTCAAGGTCCGGCAGTTCGCCCTGGCCACGGGAGAGGCTACCAAGGAAGCCCGGCAGCAGCGGCTCCTAGAGAGGCAGCCCCTGCTGGAGGCATGTGACACCCTGCGCCAGGACCTTGCCGCCCACGGCATCGGTATTAA
Source organism: Pipistrellus hanaki (assembly GCF_964339955.1). NCBI lineage: Eukaryota > Metazoa > Chordata > Mammalia > Chiroptera > Vespertilionidae > Pipistrellus > Pipistrellus hanaki. The sequence continues at coordinate 27,450,413 of NC_140505.1, forward strand.
GGTGAGCCACTGCCACCGAGGCCCGGTGTCAATGGGGATGACCATCCTGAGATGCTGTGCAAACCAGCTGGCTCACACAAACATGGGGGAGGGTCCAAGCTCAGATCCCCTGTGATAAGACTGCTTGTGAGCAGATACCCGTCCTGTGACGAAAAGGAAGGCATGGGGTCAGAGCCAGGAGGGACACTGAGGTGGAGGGACCTGGGAGAGGGTCAGAGTCAGAACCTGGAGGGAGACTGGCCCCAGGACATGTGTACTCCAGCAGCTGCTGGACACAGAGCAGACCTGTGCTCTTGCCCAGTCCTTTCCCGCCCCAAGTGCTGCCCCAGCCTGACAACGGAAGGCAGCAGCTGACCGTCTCTAAGCATCCAGCTGCTTCCTGTAGTGCGGCCCAGCAGGCAGGGGACACAGCAGGCAGTGCCTCCTGTCACTCTGAGCCCTGACTATCTCACCCGTTTACTCCTTGAGCCGAGAGAGCCTGCTCAGCCGGAACTTTTTCCTCCCCCCAGGACAGGAGCAGCACATCCACATGGGAACTGCTGGGTCAGAGGTCAGAAGACCACAAACCTGGGAGCTGAGGATGCGTGAAGCGGGCACCACAGGCTCACAATGCGGGTCTGTGTTTACTTAAGCCCCTATAGAAGCTTTACATTAAAGTTCTACATTGTGACTATTTAGTCAACATTAAAATAAAACTGATATTCCATTGGTGTGTTAGTAACTATGCTTAAAAATGGATTTCTTTATAGTACCAACAGCCACAGACTCAAGTGTAGTTTAGTTAAATCAGTCATCATTATCTGTGATAACCCAACCAGCCAGAGCCCAGGATGTAAGTCAAATGGGGGTCCCAGAAGCCGCCATAGGAAGGTAGGTGGGACCTGTGAGTGGGGCCAACAGGACAGCAGCTTCCAGGACAGCCCTTATCCCAAGAGGATCTTGGGGGGGGCGGGGGGGTTTTGCCATGCTGCCTGCTCCAAAGCAGGAGGAAACAGATGTGCCTCGAGTGCTGGGCAGTGACGAACTGGGGGGTGGTCACTCTGGAGGAGTGGGACGGCAGGGGTACGAGCAGCACACAGAGGTGTGACAGAGGCCAAGGCCAGGGGGGCGAGCACACGGCAGACTGCCTGGGACCGAGCTTGCTGGCCTTGATCTCGGTCCCCTCACCTTTCTGCACAGTGGGGAGCTATAGCTGTTTGGTGAACCAGAAGGAAAAGGTGACCCTCTTGCCGATTCTCCCAACTCTCAGTCCTGGCTGGGTGCAGCCTCAGGAAGCAGGTAAGCCACATGCCAGGCACATTGTAGATAGCCTGGTGTGGCTCTGCAGCGTGTTTGTCATTGACGTTCATGACCCTCAGAGGCATTTCTCTTCCATAGATAAGGAAACCTGTTCAGAAGCTGACATGCTAAAAGTGACTCAATTAGTGCATCGTGCGTGGTAGAGTGCAGACCCAGGTGGCAGGCAGCCCCTTACAGAGAGAAGGGGGAAGGTCCAAGCTGGTCGAATCAGTACTGGGGAGGCAGTACTGGGGAAGCAGACTGTCCCCTGTTGGCCAGACGCCTAACTTGCCCACCAACAGTTCGGTGCTGCTTTCCTGGTCTCAGGGAAGCTGCCAGTAAAAGTGTCCTTAGCTGGACTTGTGAGGATGCTCGGGTTTAGAGAATAAGGAAGCAATTGCTAACTTCATTTAAAAGTAGCAGTTCATGGTTACTTGGGAATATCCTATCTCCCTTTTAAGCAGAGATTTTGTACTTAGAGCAAAAACTTAAGTAACAAATATGATACATAGGAATAGTTCCTATAACTGCTAAATTTTATATATAAAGAAACGGTGACATTTCAGGCTTATGCCTCAAATTATTTATTTTAGTACATTGGTTAAGCACTGGTGAAAAACACATTAGATAGATAAGCTTATATATGTTTATGTCCCTAATACCTAACAGTGTCCTAAACTTAGTAAGCTGAAAGATGCTGAAACCGGTTTGGCTCAATGGATAGAGCATCGGTCTGCGGACTGAAAGGTCCCAGGTTCGATTCTGGTCAAGGGAATGAATGTATCTTGGTTGTGGGTACATCCCTGGTAGAGGATGTGTGTGCAGAAGGCAGCTGGTCGATGTTTCTAGCTCTCTGTCTTTCTTCTTTTCTCTCTGTAAAAAATCAATAAAATATATTAAAAAAAATAAAAATAAAATAAATCTCTATATTGAAATAAACCAGGTATGCCTTTTAATAATTAAAAACTCATGGCTGGTTTAAAGAAAGTATCATCTGTTTGGGGTGACATATCTGAACAACGGAGCTTCACCAATCATCAGGGATAGACAGACTTTTAAAGGAACCAGCATTATTAAATAGTAAGAGTACTCTCAAGTGCATGTCAGAAACCAAACCCCACAGAGAAGACAGAAAAACAAGTCACTCTCAGGCCACAAAGAAAACAACACAACCAAACAAAAAAAAAAGAGAACCAGAGGCTAACAAGACAACAAAACGTCTCATTTACAACAATTTCAGATATATCAACTTTTTTAATGGAATTTAAATCTTCCTGAGGACATACCAATCCATTTCCCCCATTTCCAAACCAGAAAGCCTACGGTTCTGCTCTGTTCCGACGCCCCAGGACCCCATCACCCGATGCCTCCTCCCAAGAGGAAACACCAATGGCCACATGAGGAACACGGCACCCCTCCCACTCATGGGCACTCTGCTGGGCCTCGCCAGCAGGAAAAAGTGCAAGTGTAAGATACCAAGTATTCCGCCAAAACCGGTTTGGCTCAGTGGATAGAGCGTTAGCCTGTGGACTGAAGGGTCCCAGGTTCGATTCCGGTCAAGGGCATGTACCTTAGTTGCGGGCACATCCCCAGCAGGGGATGTGCAAGAGGCAGCTGATCGATGATTTTCTCTCATCGATGTTTCTAACTCTCTATCCCCCTCTCTTCCTCTCTGTAAAACAATCAATAAAATATATTTTAAAAAAAAGAAGATACGAAGTATTCCAGAGCCCCACCAGGGCATTCAGGTATCAATGTCCTATTAAGTTTCCTTCTCAGATTTTCCCATGGTGCCTCCAAAAAGATTTCCAAGGTCAAACTGATTACAGATTATTCTAATACTTTAACCAATTAACCAAAACAACCAATACTTAGTATTTCTGCCCAGACCTTTTCAACATAATCACAGTTTAAAAAATAAAAATGAGCTAAATAATAAATGCCACATCCTTTGGTGGATCTCAATTTAAAAAAAGCAAATCTCATTATTCTCAAAGCTATTTGGAAACGAATGACTGGATGCCTTTGAGAGAACTATCTAATGAGGGGAACTTCTTGCACAAATGCCTACAAATTCAGTTGAACTGTGAACTGGTTAAAGACTTTCTCATTTTCAAGTGATTATCCATATTTTTATTATTGTTTAGTGTCATAATGTCTCAAACTGTGTATTAATTTAGCTAAAAATTGCTCATTCCCAATTCTTACATTCTCTACATCAACCCATGTAGCCTAGACTACCAGCCTCCTAAGCAGCCTGTGCTGCTCTGGTACCCAGAGGATTCAGACATACTGGACGTGGCCTTTCCCATTGCAAATGCGGTTTCTCCCACCATGGTGCTCACTTCCTTCTCGTTTGCATCGGCTCAGGTTTCGAAGAGTCTGCTGAATGCAGGTCCAATTTCTGGGATCATGTCGGAGGTAGTGGTGGAGCGGCCGTACTTCCGGAAGGCTTGGTGGCTGCACTGCCTTGTGAGGGAGCACGCACCAAAGGCAGCCACGAGGGGAGGGCTGAAACTGCAGGGCAGAGGCATTAGCAAGGCGCTGTGGGGGTGGGAAGTCCTCCCCCCACGGCTTCGTCAGACATCAGGGACCTGAAGCCACCGAGGCGCTGATTTCCTTCCCGTTTCCACTGAGACCCCAATTTGGCAATTTCTCGTCTGATATGCCACTGAGGCATAAGCAGCTTTACTACAGTTAAAATAACCATTAGTCCTCTGATACTGATATTCCCTGACAAAAGGCATATTAAAAATACCTATCCACCCGGAGAAAGGTGAGAACACAGCAGCTTTCCCCTGGTGAAAACCAGACCAGGGCCTGTGGATTAGCATTTAGAAGTAGGAAATATTCCAAACCTGAGAATGCAGGTTCTTCCTAACATCACTAGACTTCCGCTGTAGCTCCTGCCCATGTGCACACATGGGGATGCTCTCTGCCTGCCAGGTGTGCTACACCCTCACAGGCCCAACACTGCTTTGCCAGGTGTCAAGCAGGGCCCTCCAGACCCAGGACATCCCACCCGGCGTGCTGGCCATCTGTCATCACGAAGGTTGTAGGAAGAGAAACCGAGGCTCACAGAGGGGTGGGAGCTACCAGAGTTCACTTACAAAAAGCTAAGAGCCGAAGCGGGCCAAAGCCCAGACCCTAGAATTCTGTTCCTCAAAAACAAAACAAAACTCTCTCAAAGCTCTACCTCCACCTGCGTACTTTTTATTCTTTTATAATAGGTATGCAACGAACCTTCTAGAACAGTGTCCTCAAACTTGGCTGCACATTAGAATTACCAAGATAGTTTCAAAGGCTAGGGATGCCCCAGACCCTACCGGTATTGAATGATGGAAAGGGGCCCAGATTTAAGGAGTGAAAGCTCCCCAGGTGAACATTTAGGGATCAACTCCTGCCCTGGAATATCTTCCACGTGACAGTAACACCAATACTTCATTTGGAACGTTCCAAGGAGCTATTTATGAAATGTATGAGCTACTAAAATAGCTTACATAGTTCAAACATTTCAAAGTGGGATAGATGAAGATGTGGCCATACCCATTCGTTTTCTCAGGTCCGGCATGGAGTGCCCACTGCACCATAACCCCCAGGAATCCCGACAGGAGGTCACCTTGCCCACCACATCTGCGGTTACTGCCCTGGAGGTTGCATTCGAGAACTGCAGAGCAAAAGTGAGATGGGTGTTAGAGCGAGTGGCTTTTCTCTGCTCAAGGTGTGTTCCAGGTCACCTACCCTAACCCTAACCCCAATTGTTCTTAACAAACAAGCCTATGTTTTCCAGGAGAGGAATCTGAGGTAGGCAGAGGTCTGGCTGCCCCAGAACCACCTGGTTAGTATCGTGGTCAGTAGACACAGGACTCAGCCACTGAGGGATCTGCTGATGGAGATAGAGAAGAACAGGCACAGCACCTGCGGGCCCTCAGTCCTGCAGGACACCTCACTCCCCAGAGAATCCACCTTCATGGACATGCACACAACGCTAGCGCCTCCTGAATGGGATAATCCTCATGACTTCATTTCTGTTGTGTAATGAGAAATTTCTATTTCTTTGGAAAATATCTTGAGAACACTCACTCCGTCTCCTGCCTGGCATGCGAGAGAGACAAAGTGAGACATAGGTGACTAAGGATGCGTTCTGTTCTCTGTTGGCCCTGACTTCAGTGACCTAGTCAGCAATTCTATACCTGGACGACCGTTCTTTATATTAAATCTCTCTGTTAAAATAACTGGAGCATTTTTTGCCTGTGGACCAGATTTTTCTGTTTTCAGGGAGCTAGAGATGTTACACAATCTCTGGTTATGAACATCCTTGTGTAGATATGAGCAAGTATGACAGTCCATTTTGCTCTCACTAATTGGTCCACAGACTCCTATGGAAAGAATGTGACCAGAAGATTTGTCACCTTCATCACCCAGTGATTCCCACCACCAGTGTCACTCCTGGGGTTTCTTCACTTTTTTTTAAATAAAATAGAACAAAATGCAGTAAAATATTCAGGTAACTTCATGTATGTTGCAGGCAACACAGAGGTGGCAGGGAGTAAACTCTGAAGCACCACCTGCTGTTAGAGCCACCTTCCCACTGGGCTGCTGCTTATCAATCGTTAACAGAACTTTACCCACTGCACCCGGTATCAACTGGGACCAACACTGAGCCTGGTATCACTTCCCTTTGCAAAACAGTGAAAAATGAAAATGGACTTTGAAGAAGGTGTGGCTAACAAGCTCATCAGAAGTCCCTCTTTTGTGGAACATGTGATGCATATGATGTGTGAGCATGTAAGATATAAGGGATCACATGTTATGTGCAAACATGTGAACAAGGCCTAGGACTGTACCCACAGGGCCGCACTTGGTGAAGCCCAAGGCCACTCACCCTGTTCGCCATCGGAGATCACGTCCTGCTCCCCCTTCTGGACCACAGTCACATTCCCCAGGGCCTGACTGAGTCTCAGCCCAGCTCCGCGGCGATCACTGCTGTCCACAGGGTCTGTCAGCTACAATGCAGGACACCACAGGCAAAGCTGTCGTTAGACACTGACAGGAGCCCACAAGTGTGCATACAATGAACATCATCCTGATCCTCAGACTCTCATATCTGAGGGAATCTCCCAGCACAAGACAACCCTCCATACAAAGACACACATTCCATCCACCATCTGGAGGCCTAGGAGGATGCCAGCACAGGGGCTTTAGAAATATTGCTCTGGTGCCCGTCCCCTACCTTGTCAGATCAAAGGTAAAGAACACGCCCCTGGCTGGGATTTTAAAGGTCTGCAGAAGGGCCAAAACCGGTTTGGCTCAATGGATAGAGCATCGGCTTGGGGACTGAAGGGACCCGGGTTTGATTCCGGTCAAGGGCATGTACCTTGGTTGCGGGCATATCCCCAGTAGGGGTGTGCAAGAGGCAGCTGATCGATGACTCTCCTCATCGATGTTTCTAACTCTCTATCTCTCTCCCTTCCTCTCTGTACAAAATCAATAAAATATATTTAAAAAATAATAATAAAAAAATAAATAAAATAAAGGTCTGCAGAAGGGATTCAACTTCAAATGTAATGCACTAATATTTATGGAGCACTTGATATGTAAGGACTCGTGAATTTACATGAATTATTTCATCTCATCCTCACATACACTATGAGGCAGATGCTCTCATTATCCACCTTCCACAGGTGAGGTAATGAAGGATAGGGATGGATTTTCTGCCCAAAGTACACAGCAGGAGGGGCGACTGACCGCAGAGCATACCACCCTGCCTTTCCTCCAATCAAAGATGCACTGGTTGGAAGATGTCCCATCATTACATACACCACCAGGAGAAAACCACAACTGTCAGCACATGAAAAATGTATCGTAGAACATGCACGCATCCGTTCCACACTTGCAAGTCTGTCCCTGCAGACCCTCCCGAGGGGCCCATGGGTGCAGAGCCACAGAGCGTGTCCCTTGCCCCTCCTCAGGATGAGGAGGGCTTGCGCTCTGTGTTTCCAGGGGTCAGCAAACTCACCACGGCTTCCGAGAGCCTGAGGAACTCCACGTGGTTGGGAGTGAGAACGGCCTTCCTGTAGCCTTGGATGAGGGTCGGCTGCTGAGCTATCAGCCACAGCCCATCCTGCACAGAACAAGGACTCCCCTTCACTGCACGGCCGTGGGCACCCGGCTACGAGGGGACAGGAGAGGAGAGGCCACACTCACTGCATCAATGACGACAGGGATGGCTCTGGCCTTGGATGCTTCTAAAATGCCCTGTGAGAAGAGAGAGCTATGCTGAGCAACAAGGCCATCATCTCCGAGGAATCAAGAGAAAACCAAGCAGTTCCCTGATGAATTTCAACATTAGCTTATCAACAAATAGAAAGGAAATAAGAAGGTAATTGCCAAAATAAACAGAAAAGGTTAAAATGAACCGATAGGGCACAGGTAACTCTCAAAACACAAGCCCACGGGCAACATCACACACAGTGCTGGGTCCCAGGCTAGCCCACGAAGGCCAACTCCAAGCTAGTGTCCTCAGATTTCTAATAGATACTAATCCTCAGGGTTCAGAAATGAGAAATCGGAAGTCCTGGGAATTCCCCAAATTATCAGCTTTTCATATTCATGTGCTTTATGTATTTTTCACACAGCTTTTACGTATTTTTTCACTTCATGTGTTTTACAATAATGTGGTCATAATAATAAAAAGAAAATCATTTCCCTCTGAAAAGGTTATACTCAAAGTTCCAGAGGTTTTTTGCTAAAAAATAAAAAATATATAGGGTGTGGCAAAAGTAGGATTACAGTTGAGTAGGCAAAGCAGTTTATTCTTGTATTATTATTTATTAACTAGAGGCCCAGTGCACAAAATTTGTGCAGGGGGGGGGGGGGAGTGGAGAGAGGTGTCCTTCAGCCCAGCCTGCACCCTCTCCAATCCCGGGGGATGTCCAACTGCCTCTCACAATCCAGGACCACTGGCTCCTAACCACTCACCTGCCTGCCTGTCCGATCGCCCCTAACCACCTCTGCCTCGCCCCTACACCCGGGACCCAGGATTCTCTCTTCTGGCAGGTCACAGGCACCAGGACCCGGGTTTCCCTCCCTCTGGGCAGCCACAGGCACCCAGGACCATGGGGCAGGCGGCTTGTCCCTCTCCTGGGTTGGAGCCCCAGCCACTGGCTCCTGAGATGCAGTGCAGGTGGCTTGTCCCTCTCCCGGGCTGCAGCCTAGCTGGACCCCTCTCCCTCCAGTGTTGAGTGTCTGAGCTGTTAATGTATGATGGCATGATGACCATTTGCATATTAGCTCTTTATTATATAGGACTGTATTATCTTCTATATGAACTGTAAACCTACATTTGTTCCATCCTGTATATACGATCAGCATGTGGTTGCTTATTATTATTAACCAGTAGAGGATTACATATTGCATTAGCATGTAAAAACCTCTACCTTATACACGTGATAGAAAACATGAGAGAATAAAACAAAATATATGGTAAGCAGAAATAACTTAAAACATTGAAAGATAAATCTGGATATGTTTAATTAAAAGTGATAGTCCTGAAAATGAAACGTGAAAGCCCACAAAGCATGAGCTGCCCGCCCAACAGTCTCATCGGACTTTGCTAACACTGGTTAGAGTTGGGAGCATTTTCAAAAGCCCCTTCAAGGAGGTATCGGGTATGGGACCCTCATGGAAGCCTATTTCCTTCTTTAACAATGAAAAGACTCTGCTTGTATTTAGATTGGCTTGACTGTTAAATCTGATTTGGCTTTTGCTGATTCAGATTTCTGAATCTCTGGTGTCATGTTTGAATCTCTGTTTAGTGTTTGGCCACAACACTAACATGTTCACCTATTTGTATTTTTCCTATTAAAGTTCTCAAAAAACAAAAACAAAAGCCACAGTAGTCTAAAGTGAATATTCAAACATTGGGAAATATATAGGAAAAATGTAACATCATGAAACACTCTGGTCTCCTGGCATGGTTTAAGAGCACGATACAGAATCATGCATCAAAGCCACCTATTTAAGAACTGACTTGCTTCCATCACTCAGAGAATTTGTATGAAGTGCACTGTGCATTTAAACCTGTCAGCATTTACTGCATTTGTAACAATGGCTGATGATACAATAGTTAGCATCATCAGTCAAAGCCACAAGTACACATATATAACAAGGCCACAGTTTCAAGTGAGACTGACTGATGACATTACTACCACTCTCCAAAACCGCAGCTTCACCCACCATCTAGTTAATAATCTAATCTAAGAGAAGAATGGCACAGGAATGAACAGATCAGAAAAGACTGGCGAAAGGTTGAGAAGCAATGCAACATCTCTAATAGGACACAGTTAAAATAAAACAAGGAGTGCCCTGGCCGGTGTTTCTCAATGGTTAGAGTGCACCAAGGGATCACGGGTTCGATTCCTGGTCAAGGGCACATACCTAGGTTGAAGGTTCAATCCTGGCTCTGGAGGCAACCAATCGATGTCTCTCTCATATAGACGTCTGTCTGCCTCTCCCCCCTCTCTCCCTTCCACTTTCTCTAAAAAGCAATGAAAAAAAAATACCCTTGGGTGAGGATTAATAACAACAAAAAATAATAAAATAGAGCAGTCAAGAAAATTCAGAGTTCTCAACCTCAACTGCCTTTAAACAACAACAACAATAAAACAACAACAAGCATTCTCATGTAAAAAAAAGACCAGGTGGAAGTGAGAAAGAATGACAGCACCCCAGAGAGGTGTCCCGGCAAGGACAACCTGATGGTGGAACAGTGGATTGCTAACAGCACTTTATTCAGCAACAGAAATTGCAGAATTTACCCTAAAGAAAATACCTAATAGAAATAGACAAGTGTACACATACACATACATATACGTATACGTATGTATATGTGTGTATATATATATACATATACACACATATACATACACATATATACACCTTTTTTGAATATTTTCAAAATATATATGTATATTTTCAAGACATTATGAATAAGAAAAGCTATAAATAGCCTAAATGGACTAAATGCATATTGTATATTGTGATGTAGCTATTAAATTATTTAAAATAAAATATTAAATATTATGATAAATATATGGTATGACATAATAAATATAAAGGAATGTAACAAATATAAAATACATAATATAAAAATTAAATAACTCACATGGAAATGCACAGGACCCAGAATAGCCAAAACAAGCTTAAAAAGAAAAATGTTCAAGTGCTCCACACTTTTCCCACTTCAAAACTCACAGCACAGCCGTAGTAATGAAGAGTGTGGTGCTGGCCCAAGCGCAGTCATACAGGCCAATGAAACAGAAACAAGAGCCCAGAAATAAACCCTTCCATTTATGTCAACTGATTTCCAACAAGGATGCCCACGTAAGTCACTGGAGGAAAGAGGAGTCTTTTCAACAAATAGTGCAGCAACAATTGGATATCCCCTTGCAAAAGAAAGAAACTGGTCCCCTTCCTTGGACCATAAGCAAAAATTAACTCAGAATGGACCACAGACCTAACTATAAGAGCTAAAGCAATAAAGCTTTTGCAAGAAAATATGAAAGTAAAATATGAAAGGTAAAAAATTTCTTAGATAAGACACCAAAACCATAAGTAATAAAAGAAAAGACAAAGTGGACTTCATCAAAACTAAAATTTGTGCTGCAAACAATACCATCAAGGAAATGAAAACAACCCACAGAACGAGAGAAAATATTTGTCAATTCTACCTCTGACAAAGGACCTGCGGAGGCCCCATTTGCCCCTCTGCAGACAGTCATCCAGCGAAGAGGCGCTGCACACCTCCTGTGACCTGTCAGAGCACCACTGACTCAGGACACCAAGTGCATGGCAGATGTTTACAGGAGAGGCTCCCCTTGGAGAAACTGAAGGATCTAGCACTTCTCAATCATGATTAAGTCCTACTTTTCAGCATGAGGTGAAGACTTTCAAATATCTGAACTACACTGCCTGACAAACTTGCACACCCCATGCTAATCCAGGAGGCTTAAAGCCAGGAGAATCCTAAATCAAATCCTCTACTTTTCACAATGTGTCATCTAGAACTACTTTTAAATTTTATTTGACAGCCTCTCAGATTATTTACCCTGAATGTACAGCCTCTCTAGGCAAGCTCTTTGTGACAGGAGTGAATAGGTGTCCCATCCCACCCCCAGGTGTCTGTTATCACAGCTGCTCATTTCAGAGCCCAGGGAAGCACAGGGCATTCTGTTCAGAACTACTCAATAGCTCGGCACCCCACAGACTTCCAGTTCTAGGCAGCTGGGTCCTTTTCTTTGGAGGATTTTCATTAAATGAACAACTTTTAAATGCAAATTAGTATGAGACATAGGAGAGAAATATAAGCAGGCACACCTCCAAGTCCCATTCTCAGGCATAACTCGGGATACGTTGGTTTTTTCCCCAGCTTTACTTGAGTGTAGCTGATAAATTGTATAAATTCAAGGTGTACGCCTGATGTTTTGATACATATATTTTGACATAATCACCACAATTAAGCTAACACTTAAGATCTTCCTGCCTCTTGGCAAATTTCAATATACAATACAGCACTGGTGACTCTGGTCACCACACTCCACATCAGAACTTGTTCACCCTGCCTAACCGAAAACGTGGACACCCTGACCAACACCTCCCGGTCCCTGGCTGCCACCCTTCTCTCTGCCTCTGTGAGTTCGACTATTTTGACTCCACACGGAAGTGAGATCATGCAGTAAGTCTTTCGGCAGCTGGCTTCTTTCAAGCATAATGTACTCTAGAGGATACACATTTTAATCTACCCCTTTGAAAGAGGCAATAATAAATGTATTTACTTTCAATTTTAAAGTAAAAAACAAATGTATTGCTCAAATCCAGTCACCTGTCACTTGTCATAGCTCCATTTCTTCTAAGTGATTTTCACAGGTTTGAGGAACCCCAACTTTTACCTCAAAGGCTAGAACTGGAAGATCTGTCATGGAAGATACCATGTTCTCACTAAATTCTAGCAAAGCAAACACATGCCCTTTTAAAAATGTTCTTTACCAACCAGACCGCTAAGAAAGTACAACACACAGCTACCTACACCTTCCTTTCACTCTGTTTTGAATTTTAATAGGCAAAAGCTGAGCCGAAAAGAGCCCTCTCAGTTAATGACGATGAGGATGCTAAATCATGTTTCGTATGACTTCGAATCCTTCCGTGGGCACAAGGCCAAGCACCATCTGAGGGCACCAGGCACATTCTCTGATTTGGAGCTCACTCCCGACCTCCGGAGGCTACAGCACCGCCTCACACAGGGTGCACTGACAGCCTTCTCTGGGGTTGGTGCTGGGCAGTCCCCAAGATGTGACCACCCGAGAGCAACGCCCTGGAAGTGTCAAAGGCTGCCGAGCAGCGAGAACACACAGAACAGGGGACTGGCATGCTCACTACCCATTCCCCGGTTCTGGCTGGTATTTAACTTTATTAGGATAAGAAATTTTCATCTTTTTAGAGTAAGACAGACACAAAGTAAAATTTTCTGTAATAAAAAATTTTATTACAGAAAACATGCATAATGAACAAGTAAATGAACACATATGTATGTGTGTGTGTATGTGTGTGTGTGTGTGTGTGTAACTAAGGTCCTGTGCCCTCTCTGCAACACCGGGCGCCGGGAGCGCTTTATAAAATGTGGCTCTCAGTAACTCCTGGGGCACATCACCCCTTGAGAGGGAAGCACGAGGCCTAGGAGGCTGACTGAGCAAGCTGCCAGGGTCCCCAGCCCGACAGGAATCGTAGTGGAAGATGAACCCGAGCCTGACCCCAAACCCTGCCACTGCTAACACGGCTCAGTCTGGATGCTGGGACTTCCCAACACCTCAAGTGTAAACCACATAAACATTAGGGTGACACACCTGAGGCAGAACATCTGAACGATTCCAAGGTGATTTCCACCTGCTACAGTAGGAAAAAGCCAGTGCCCCAAGAATAAAAAAGTTTCCTTTAGTCTGGTTTTTATTTTTAAGTTCATTACCATCTTTATGCCTAGTTCCTCCTCTATCTTTCAAACCAAATTTTATCCTTCTTAATTAATCTATCACAAGGCACACAGACCACTAAACAACAGAAATTTAAGAAAAATGCTTCTGTCCTGACTTCCCAGGATCTTAGCATCCATTCTATCAGAAGTTTGTTTAGTAATTCTATATTTTACCTCGACGTTTTTGAGAAGAGCATCTTCTCTGCCTAAGCCAGGTCCTACAACCAGGGCATGCAGTCGAGGCAACCACTTTTCCACTTCATGAACCGCATCAGGGCTATCACTAAATAAGGAAAAGAAGGGCAGAACAGTTTACTTAAGATTTCATCTGAAACCACAGATTTTTCCCTGTCCCCACCCCAATGTCCTTTTCCTGTTCCAGGACCCCACCCTGCACTTAGGTCTCCTTGTCTTCTCCCAGAGACTGGTTCATCTTTTAACACCCCTACATAGACGTCTAGCTTCCAATATTTAAATGCCATCAGGGCATTATGCTAAGTGAAATAAGTCAGACAGAGAAAGACAGATATCACACACAATGGTTCTTATATTTATATGTAAGTTAAAGTTTAAAAAAAAAAACACAACAAGCTCATAAAAACAGAGAACAGATCTGTGGTTACTAGAAGAGGGGAAAGTGGAGAGTGAGGATAGGTGCAATGGGTAGAGGAGTTATAAGTTTATTTAAAAAACAAACAAACAAAAAAGGAATGGAATATGGATATATACTAAGATGAAGCTCAAAAACATTATGCCAAGTGACAAAAGGCAGACACAAAAGACCACATATTGCATGATTCCATTCATATGAATTGTTCAGAAAAGGCAAATATATAGGGACAGAGAGATAAGGTTGCCTCAAGCTAGGGGTGGAAATGGACAGGGGTTTTCTTGCTGGTAATGGAAGTGTTCTAAAATTAGATTGTGGTGACAATAACACTTTGGTAAATACATCGAAGATCATTATACAACTAAAATGAGTGAGTTTTATAGTAAGCTATGGCACAATAAAACAGTTACACACATTAGAAATAGTTAATTTATGAGAGCAATAGTGGAGAGAGACACTGGGCCAGACATTAAGTATTCAAGCAATGACCCAGGGGTTTGACATAGCTGCCATGAGTAGTGGGTAGCAGAGTCTGACGGTGTGAGTTCAAAGGAGCTGGAGGTTTCAGGAATGAGAGCAGGGCAATGGTCTGCGAGGAGCAATGAGGAACAAGGAGGATGCACATCTCACTTCCAGACCCAGTGGTACATGAGAGGTCAAAGGAAAAGCCACCTCCACTTGAAAGGCTTGAAGGGAAGGCCATACCCTCTGGGAATAAGCAGACAAGGTAAAGGAGGGAGTGGCATTAGCAGGGAATAAGGTAAGTACTCATTATGGTAAATAACAAAGACCAGTCTGGCTGAACAGAGTACCAGCAAGTGAATGACATGAGAGAAGTAGAGGCATTCAACTGTAATGAAACTCAAGCATTCAGAACCTCTCACTTGCTGAGCCCCTTCCAAGGCCCAGTGAGGGTCCTTAGTAATTTATTCAAGTAGTCCATATAGTTTTATAAAATCTGCAAAGGTAAGCAGAGGACTTGGGTCTCATCAAAGCTGAGCCAAAACAGAACTTCCTTCCCATAAGAAATAGAGTCAATAATACAGTGTATCCTATCTAATAAAGAGGGAATATGCTAATTGACTGTCACACCCTCAAAGATGGTGGCACCCACAGCCACAGGATGGTTGTGCCCAGTAGCCTCAGACCCGCTGAGGCAATAGGGTGCGTAGCACGGCCACTCTGTGTGCCTGCCTCCAGAGTCCCCCAGTCCCCTCAGCCCTCTAGCCCCCCCAAGGCTGGGCCGAGGCACAGGTAAGCCTCAGATGGTGGCTGCCCAGCCGCCCAGGGCCGCCCAAGGCTCAGGTAACCAGGGCTGGCCGAGGCTTGCACTGCCGGCAGTGGCAGCAGCAGAGGTGTGTGATGGGGGCATTGCTCTTCCCTGATCATCAGGTTGCCTCCCAGCTGTGAGGGCTCCCAGACTGTGAGAGGGGGCTGGCCGGGCTGAGAGACCCACCCCCCAGTGCATGAATTTTCATGCACCGGGCCTCCAGTATAGCTATAAACATAACACCTTTTTTCTCCCTTTTTTTTTTTTTTTTAAAGTCTTATGCAATAAAAATTTACACACCCCAGAATAAGACATTATGGCTAATTTCAAATTTATCTTGACCAGTCTGTTTCC
This sequence comes from Pipistrellus hanaki, assembly GCF_964339955.1. NCBI lineage: Eukaryota > Metazoa > Chordata > Mammalia > Chiroptera > Vespertilionidae > Pipistrellus > Pipistrellus hanaki. Next base: position 27,465,950 of record NC_140505.1, read on the forward strand.
ATCACACAGGAGTACAGTTAACAGTGTAGACTTTACACTTACAGACTATCCCCTATATCAGACACTGGGGAAGTTATCTAAAAGGCTTGTGTGACTGATTCCTTTACAACATTAAGAGGGCCCTCCTTTAGAACAAGACCTGACAGCTGCACAGAATTTTGTTGTTGGTTTTTTCACAAGCTGGCCTCTTCCCGCTCCTCACCCATCTGCTCCCAAACAGGTGTTCCCAAATGGGTCCTCCCTACCTACATGCACTCTTGTGTGGCTCACCTTTGTTTCTTGGCTTTAAACACCATCAACAACTACATTTACACCTTCCCTGACTGCCCCACCCCTATCCTGTGCTTACCAGCTACACCTGTTTGGCTATCTAACAAGCAAATAAAAACATGTCCAAAACCCAACTCCTGACCACCTCCCCCACCCAAACCTGCTCCCCCCGATTCCCAACCACATTAAATGAGAGCTCGCTCAGCCCAAACCCTGGGTGACATTCATGACTGTCTTCTTTTCCTTGTATCCCATGTCCCACCTTTTTTTTTTTTTTTTTTTTTAAATATATATTTTATTGATTTTGTACAGAGAGGAAGGGAGAGAGATAGAGAGCTAGAAACATCAATGAGAGAGAGTCATTGATCAGCTGCCTCTTACACACACACTACTGGGGATATGCCTGCAACCAAGGTACATGCCCTTGACCAGAATCGAACCCAGGTCCCTTCAGTCCCCAACCTGGGTCCCTTCAGTCCTCTATCCATTGAGCTAAACCGGTTTTGGCCCATGTCCCACCTCTTAGCAGATCCTGGTGCTGTACTTTCCAAATGTACCCAGAACCTGACCCATTGTCCAGTTTTTACCCCGTCATGTACCCATCACCAGGAACCTCACAAGAGCTTCCTAGTGGGAATCCTGCTTCCACCCTGGGCTCCTAAAGCTTGTACTCAATACAGCAGCCAGATAAGCCTTTTAAAACATAAACCATCCCGTCCCTCCCCTGCTCAAATGCTCCAGCAGCCTCCTTCTCATTTATACAAAAGCCAAAAGTCTTACAATGACCCCCATAATCTGCTAAGCTTGGTTCTGAACCTCTGGCCACCGAGTACCCGAGTGCTCCCCAGCACAGCTGCAGCTTGAGCTCTTGCAGCAGCTCTTCCTGTGTATGGAAGGGCCTCCCCCCATTCCCCATGTCTGTAGAACTTGCTCCCTTATTATCTCCAAGCCTTTACTTGAATGCCCCTTGCTGTACCCATGACCACCTGTTACACACTGCACACAGAGCACAGGCACCACACGCACAGCCGCACTGCGTCCCGTTCCCTGCTCCCATCTCCCCACGGTGCTTATCACCCTCTGACACACTCTGATCTCGTTTGTCCGTCTCCAGAGCTGTGTTGTCCAATATAGTAGATACTAACCACACATGGCTTTTGAATTTAATTAAAATTAAAGTAAAAACTCGGTGCCTAAGTGCTACTGGCTACATTTTAAGTGCTCAGAAGCCATATGGTCAGCAGCCACAATGCTGGACAGCACCACAGGAGAACATTTTCATCATCGAAGGGCGTTCTGGGGCATGGGAGTAGGCGTTTTTGTCTCTCGGTGCAATGCTGTCCCTGTGGAACCCAGGACAGGGCCTGCACGAAAGATCTGCTGAATGATGAACAGTTTTGTTACCGACTGATGGGCCCCTCATTCCTGTCATATGGGCACTGTCCACAGGCAGGCCCACAGACTCTCCTGGGCCTAAGGAACCTCCAGCCATTTCTGACAGGCCAGCTCTGGGCACATCACCCTTCAGACCTTATCCCATGTGGTCCCACATGACTGTCTTCTTCTGACCACAGACAATAGGCTCATTATAGTTTCCTCCTTTCTTCTGAAACACTTTACCCCACCAACTCTCATTACGGAAGCCATTTAACTGAGACTCTTAGAGAGTCTGTAAGGACACCACATGACCAAGGAGAGTTGCAAGTAAAGCACCCATGTGCAGCCCCACTCACAGGACCGGATGAACAATCAGCTCCGGGCTGTACGACTTGATCACAGGTGCGGCCTCCCGGGTACAGAACACGTGGGATAAATCTGCTCCCTGAGAAACGAGCACAAGAGGATAACTTCGTGTGGGAATCACTCAAAACATACCCAAAGTGGCTTCAGCAACAGCCATTCAACATTTTCATCATCAAAAATTACATAGCCCTATCCGTAAAAAAAAACCACACACACACACACACACACACACACACACACACACACACCTACTGTAGCAGTTAAACTACAGGGAGGAGGCTGAGACGGTGTAACCTAAGAAAAGGCCGGAAATAAAGGCAGACTTTCACAGCTGCCCAAGAGACAAGTCAACCCAGACCAGCTCAAGCTGCCTCACTGAACTATGAGGCCCACAGGAAGCAATGCAGCCATGGAGCTGAGCACAACTCACAGTAACTGTGCTGACTGGATGGTTAGGACTTGATCAAAGGCATGAGCAGCCGCCAAAGTCCAAAATGTCTTATGCTAGAATTGAAAGGCAGCCCAAGATTATTCTGGTGAAGTACAATTCTAATAAAACTTGATTAAAAAAATGAGTTTGAAGTTATTTTATCATTGCACAAGAGATCAGAGTACATTTAAAGATGTTTCTCTTACCCGTAATTACCTGAAGATGTTATCTAGATTTTTATTGGAAAACATTTGCTTTAATCATATTTAAGTAATCCAACTCTTCCTAATAAAGAAGATATAAGTAAACATACCACTTTGAGAGCTGAGACTGCTGCAAAATATGGGGCTCCAGTGTACCTAAAAAGAAGATATTTACAGTCTAAAACTTGAGAATGAGGCAGGCACACCAGGTTTATCAACAAAAACCATACAGAAGTCAAGCACCTAGCACAGGGCCGAACCTCCTAGCAGGTGCTCAGTAAATGTTCAATAAACATGGATCAGAACCAGAAAAGTCAGCTTTCACCTGAGACCTTTGTACTATGTCAGGAGGGGCAGATTCTGGCTTCCTGTGACTACCATCTCCCTGTAATTTGTGTGCAAACTGAAGGCTTAAGGTGATGGTTTTAGGGGTTCATACAAATGTCAAACTTATGCAATTATACATCAAGTAGAACTCAATAAAGTTGTTAAAGAATAAATCTTTAATATAAAATAGTTCAGCAAGGTTGCCAGATTTCTATCAACCTAAAAATAAGGGGGGCAGGGGTATAAAAATAGCATTTTTCTATACTAGGAGTAATAGATTAGGAAATACGATAGCATCTATAACATCAGCAAAAACCATAAAGCATCTAGGAATTAACTTTATATAACAAATAACAACTGTGGGGAAATTTTTGAAATCTATTAAAGAATACATTAGATGTACACTGGCTGAGATGACATAATATTATTATGACACTTCTTTCTAGATTAATATAAACATAGATATATAGCCAAAACCGGTTTGGCTCAGTGGATAGAGCGTCAGTCTACGGACTGAAAGGTCCCAGGTTTGATTCCAATCAAGGGTATGTACATTGGTTGCAGGCACATCCCTCGTAGGGGGTATGCAGGAGGCAGCTGGTCGATGTTTCTAGGTCCTATCCCTCTCACTTCCTCTCAGTAAAAAAAAAATCAATAAAATATATTTTAAAAAAAAAAACATAGATATAAAAAGTACTTGATTTATCAGAAATGCACACAGCTGCAAGTAGAAGAAATTGTAACAGCCTTTGAACAAAACTGGAGCTTTGTTAGCAAGGAAGATGGGTAGGAATATTAATTAGGAGGGAAAAAGCATCCCCAAAACTAAAGACTTAAGACAGTGAGAGTTTACTGAAGGCATCTGCCAGGACAGAGTGTGCCTGAGGTGGTCATAGGCCAGAGTACCTCACACTGGACAGTACCCAGGGAGCAGGAACAGTTTCTGGGAGCAACAGTAAGCACAGGCAATGGTCATCTTGATGGAGGGCCACACGGGGCACCCAGCCCAAACAAGAAGAGACTCTCACACCTCCCTCTGGCTCCCATCCTTACTGCTCTGGAATGCTTGTACTGTAACTCTACTTTTAAGGTCACTTCAAGCACAGAAAGAAAAACCCTTGAACTTAGCATCAGATGGTGACTGTAACTTTTATGTCAATTCCAAGCAGTGAAAAATTTTGCTATCCCAGGAAAAACACCTTGGGGAAATGCAGAGTGCACTCTATATCCATGACACTCTCCTGCAGAGTAGGGCTGATGTACCAGAAACACCAAAGGACAGGGCATGCCACACACACACAAACACACTCGCTCACACTCGTTTACACCAAAACCCAAGTGCAATTCTCACTACCAAAAGCAATACACTGAACCAACAATATAGCTTTCCTACTTGAGAGCAAAGGCTGCCTATACCCATAGGGTGTGAGGGGAACAGGTGCTTGTTTTTTTGTTTTTATTTTTTAAAATATATTTTTATTGTTTTGGAGAGGAAAGGAGAGGGAGAGATAGAAACATCAATGATGAGAGACTCCTACTGGGGATTGAGCCTGCAACCCAGGAATGTGCCCTTGACCAGAATAGAACCCGGGACCCTTCAGTCCACCAGCCAATGCTCTATCCCACTGAGCCAAACTGGTTAGGGCAAACAGTGCTTGTTGATGGCAGCACACACTAGTGCCATTTTGGGAGAACAATTTTCAATATTTATCGACATTAAAATGTCTATGTACTCTGCTCCAGTAAAAATTCTTCTAGGAATTGTTCTCTTGATTTAACCAGACTAGAGGCCCGGTGCACGAAATTCATGTGTGTGTGGGGGGTGTCCCTCAGCCCGGCCTGCACCCTCTCCAATCTGGGACCCCCCCTTGGGGGATGTCAGATATCCCTCTCACAATCTGGGACTGCTGGCTCTTAACCACTCGCCTGCCTGCCTGCCTGCCTGCCTGCCTATAACCGCTTCTGCCTGCCAGACTGATTGACACCTAACTGCTCCCCTGCCATCCTGATCACCCCCAAATGCCCTCCCCTGCTGGCCCAATCGCCCCCAACTGCTCTGCCCTGCTGGCTTGATCTCACCCCCAACTGCCCTCCCCTGCTGACCTGATGGCCCCCAACTGCCCTCCCCTGCCAGCCCGATCACCCTCAACTGCTCTCCCTTGCTGGCCTGGTTGCCCCCAACTGCCCTCCCCTGCTGGCCTGATGGCCCCCAACTGCCCTCCCCTGTTGGCTTGATTACCCTCAATTGCCCTCCCATCGGCCTGTTCAATCCCAACTGCCCTCCCCTCTTGCCATCTTGTGCAGGCCAACTTTTGGTGGCCATCTTGTGATGGCCATATTGTGATGACATCACAAGTGACTTCACCCAGGCTTTTATTATATAGGATGGGCACACAAGGAAATATATAAAGGGATGTCTACAGACAGATTGTTAACTAAAAAAAAGGATATTAACCAACTGCCTATCAACAGGGACTTGGTGAAATAAATTATGGCACATCTTTACAATGAATACCATATATTCACTTACCCACTCATAATCAGTCTAGCCCTAGCCCGTTTGGTTCAATGGATAGAGAGCTGGTCCTCAGACTGAAGGGTCATGTTTTTTGTTCCAGTCAAGGGCACCGGTCAAAGATATGTACCTGGGTTGCAGGCTCAATCCTCACCCTGGTTGGGGTGTATGCAGGAGGCAACCAATCGATGTGTCTTTCTCACATCAATGTTTCTCTCTGTTTCTCCCCCTCCATTCCACTCTCTCTAAAAATCAATGGAGCCCTAGCTGGTTTGGCTCAGTAGATAGAGTGTAAGCCTGTGAACTGAAAGGTCCCAAGTTCTATGACAGTCAAGGGCACATGCCTAGGTTGTGGGCTTGATCCCCTCTAAGGGGTGTGCAGGAGACTAAGTAGACTTCTTTTCCCTCTCCCTTCCTCTCTGAAACCAATAAACAAACAAACAAACAAAAATCAATGGAAAACATTTTCTCAGGTGAGGATTAAAAACAAGAGAGTAGTCACTGTCAGTCAATCATATTAGGTAAGAAAACAAAATCTAGTTATATATTATTTAAAATAAGTATAGCCAAACCATTAAAAATACAGGGTTAGGTAAAGAGCACACAGAATGTAAACAGAAACAGAAATACTAAACAAGGCAGTAGGTATCATTTGCAAGCATGGACAAATTATAAATCTTTATGTGTCAAACAACCTAGCAGCAGAATATATAAAATTAGAAGAGAGAATAGGCCTTAAAAAAAAGCTAGGATCTGTCTAATTTAATAAATAACTTCCAGGAATATCTTTAAATTAACTAAGTAAACCAAGCATGCTGAGTGTTTTTATCCTCATTACAAAAGTAATACATGCTTATGGTATAAGTCTGATCAATAGAGAAAAGTATAAGAAAAAATAGTCCCAATCTCCCAACCACAGGCAAAATCTTTACACTAACACACACCAATGAACAGCTCAATCAGGGCCCCTTAGCGTTTTCTCCTATCCAACCTTAAAGTTCATCACTGAAAAATACCAAATATCATATCAGACTACATTTGGAAATAATTATTGGGGGTTCAACTAGACAGATAGACAGTTGACTGGACAGCTGATAGGCAGGTAGACAGCCAGATAATAAAGGTTAACTGTTTAAACACTAACATTTTCCAAGTCACTTACTCTTGGCAGCCTCCAACTATGCCTATTCTTCCAGCTTGCCCTTTGTGCTTCTTGGAAGTTAGAGGAGGTATAATATTTTTCACCAATTGAAAAGTATTTTCCATATCCTTTATCGAATGTGCTTTATGCAGCGAGAATGCTCTTTTTAAAACTGAAAAACAGGAAAATAAAATTCCTTAGAATGGTAAATATCTATTGGTATATATAAAGATCAGAGAGTTAAACAAAATCGTACATTAACCAAAATACTTCCCCAAGTTGACTCAACATGAATGTTACAGATTTTTACCCACTGGTCCCATTATTTTATTTCTGTAAGCAAATGATGTTCAGAAATTACAACACTAACACATGTTGTAAATGTCGTTTATTTTTTAAATGTATCAGACATTTTGGAAGTCTACTTAATCTCAGGAAGTTTTTTAAAAATACATTATCAATTAATAAACTACACATATTTCATTTCAACTGTAGGTTAAGTTAATTCATCTCTTCTCTCAAATTGGAAAAGCAGTCTCCCATGTTACCTTTCACTGAGACTCATATTACAATATTTCCCCATTTAATTTCCCAGCCATCTTTCCAACACTGAATTAGATACCAATTAAGTAATCTAGAAATGGCATTCTAAATATAGAACAAATCTTACACTGGGTTCACAGGCATTTTGAATTGACTCTAAATAGCTAATTTTAATTGGCCTTTCCTGAAAACAAGGCATTCAATATTTTTATCCTTTCAATTATTTCAGCAGCTGAGAAAAACTAGACACAGATCACAAGTTCAAGTGAAGATCAGAAGCAGGCTCAGCTCCACGTGGTCAAACAGCTTCACCTTTAATAACACTCTTAGAGTTTTACTTTTTATTCAACAAAATTATTCAAGTAACTTCCTTTAATGAGTAGATGTAAATGCCTCGTCAGCTGTTTAGACCCCAAGATGCAAAGAGAACATTAATTACCTTCAGCCCAAACACCTTTAAATCAACACAGGATTAAAACTCAAAACAATCACTGTAAACTAGGCTCAGGCAAGGATCAATACAACTGGCTGATCCTTGCTCCCAATGGCTCTCCTCATATGCTACATTCTGCTCCGATGCGGTGTCCATAGTAGTTCTTCCCATCCTGACTCAGACCTGTTGGCAGAGACGCTGAGCTAAGGGAGTAAGTCTACTCTCACTCCACCCCCACCATCATCAGCTTTCTGCAGTTACTGTGAAATGCTCTTTCCTGGCGCTCCCTGATGAGCTGCATGAAAGAACCCAGAGCTGTTATAATCAGATTTAATGACGGCATCTCTGACTGCATATGAGCAGTTTATGCGGTCAGGAAAATGTTTGCCATGCAGGTTTCAAACTTGAACATATGTAGCTTAAAAATAAATATGACTGGCCCTGACCGGTTTGGCTCAGTGGATAGAGTTTCGGCCTGGGGACTGAAAGGTCCCAGGTTCGATTCCGGACAAGGGCATGTTACCTTGGTTGTAGGCACATCCCCAGTTGGGAGTGTACAGGAGGCAGCTGATTGATGTTTCTCTCTATCCCCCTCCCTTCCTCTCTGTAAAAAAAAAATCAATAAGATATATTAAAAAAATAATAAATATAACTGGTTAATACAAGAATTCTAGAGAATGTCACTCCCTCAAATTCCCCAGAACAATAAGCACAACTGCTTAAAAACAACAACAAAGGCTAGAAATTTTAAAGACAGAATCTAAACTTACCAGTCACTCAAGGGTTGTTCTGGTCCCTATGTTTTGGATTTATTAGATACCATCACTTTACACTCAACGCTTAACCCCCACAAAATCTCCCTAAGACCACCCCAACACCTTCTGCCTGCGCCGAATGTGGTACAGCATCTTCCCACCTGTGGCTTAAAGGGAAGGTCTACATGTTTCCATGTTGGACCCCAACCCTCAATTGCCTCAAAGAGAGTCTGGCACAGAATAAGAAATTCAATAAATGTCTGAGGAAGTAAAGACATCTTGATTCTCTCTCCTCATTAGCAGTAAGTTTATCCTTCTTTTACAAATGAAACTGAGGCCCAGAGAGACAGTCCTGTGAAGATGCCTCTGTTAGTAATGGATAAGCTGGGGCAGAAGACACCATTTTACCAAAATGTTGCCATTTTAAGGCAAAATAAATAATTTTCCTTTAACCAAATATTCACCCCATCAATCAAAAGACGAGTCAATTGCTCCTCAAATGCCTTCTGAAACCATTTGGGAGAGAGGGGAAAAAAAAATCACTGTTGAGAAGTGTAGTATTTTCAATTTTTAACTGAAACTGTATAAATGTAAAATACACACTCTGCTCCAGCGTTCTGTCCCACTCACCTGAGATGAACTCCTGTTAGTGAAAGGAGCAAAGAAAAGGCCAGTTAAATTTCCCCTAAACTTCACAGTGAATCTGTTTCAGCTGGCTTATTGACATTCTCCATTTGGAATTATCCACAGAAATATCCTATATAATAAAAGGGTAATATGCAAACTGACCCTAACGGTGGAACAGCCAGTCACTATGACATGCACTGATCACCAGGGAGCAGACGCTCAATGCAGAGCTGCCCCTTGGTGGTCAGTGCGTTCCCACAGAGGGAGCACCACTCAGCCACAAGCAGGGCTGAAGGCTGCGAGTGCAACGGCAGTGATGGGAGCCTCTCCCACCTCCTCAGCAGTGCTAAGGATGTCTGACTGACAGTTTAGGCCTGATCCCCTGGGGAGCAGGCCTAACCTGGCAGGTTGACATCCCCCAAGGAGTCCCAGGTTACAAGAGGGCACAGGCCAGGCTGAAGGACCCCCTGAGTGCATGAAAATTCTATAGGTCATATATATATATATATATATATATATATATATATATATATATATATATATATATATATATATATATATATAAAAGCCTACCTGACCATACGACTCGTAGCTATGACATGCAATGACCACCAGGGGGCAGATGCTCTGACCGGTAGCTATGACGGGCACTGACCACCAGGGGTATATACTCAAAGCAGGAGCTGCCGAGCTTTGGTGACTTGGCAGCTACGGTTCTTTGGTGATGCACCCAGAACCAGAGAGGAGGAAGCCCAATTCTGGGATGCATCACCCAAGAACAGCCCTCTTGCAATCTCCTCAGAGAACGTCAGAGAGCCAGTTTCGGCCCTATCCCAGCAGGATAAGCCTAGAGACCCACCTCGTGCACCAGGCCTCTAGTCTATAATAATAAAAGGGTAATATGCTAATTAGGCCAGAAGTCTTCCAGATGTCCTGCCTGATGAAGGGGGCTGGAGGGAAGCCAGCCTGGGTCCCAGGTGCCTGCGGGCAGCGCGAGGAGGGAAGCCTGGGTCCTGGGTGCCAGCAGCCGGGGTAAGGATGGCCTACCCTTGCATGAATTTTCATGCAGTGGGCCTATAGTCTTGAAGGACAAAAAGGCCTGGACAAGAGGTGACTTAAAATTTATCCTATTATGTGCCGAAACCGGTTTGGCTCAGTGGTAGAGCGTCGGTCTGCGGACTGAAAGGTCCCAGGTTCGATTCCGGTCAGGGGCATGTACGTTGGTTGCGGGCACATCCCCAGTAGGGGGTGTGCAAGAGGCAGCTGGTGGGTGTTTCTCTCTCATCCACGTTTCTAGCTCTCTATTTCTCTCCCTTCCTCTCTGTAAAAAATCAATAAAATATATTTTAAAAAAAATTTATCCTATTATGTAACTTTGTTTTCATAACAATTCTGAGTCTGGGAGAACAGGTAAAACCGGCCTGCATTTTATTTGTTTTGGAGAAGTGTGGCTGAGGAAGTCTGGAGAATCACACAGATTTCTTAAGCCTGGGCTGTTTTCTAGAATTGCACCTGGAGAGGTAGAAGGAGACACTATGTGCTACAAACACAGGCGGTAGGGCAGGGAAGAAAATAAAAAACCTTATTTTATTTACACAGCGAGGTAACTCAAGTCCACTCAAAAGTGAATAGAGAATTCTAACAAACACAGCTTTGCCACTTGCAACTTGCCACTCACAGCTTTCTGTGAGACCGATGTCTGTACAAAGACCACAACTCGAGCACATGACAACAGTGCTCAAGTTAACGGAGATGGCCTTAAAGCGAGGATGGATAGAAAGGACACCACCACCTGCGATTAGTAAAGTTCAGCAAGTCAGTCTAATAATGAAACCTCACATTCAAAGGAAATCGTACTAACTAAATCATAGTATGTGCATTTAAGACAAACAGCTACCAATAAAAAGTTTCAATAAGGCCGAAACCGGTTTGACTCAGTGGATAGAGCATCAGTCTGCGGAGTGAAAGGTCCCAGGTTCGATTCCGGTCAAAGGTATGCAGCTTGGTTGTGGCACATCCCCAGTATGAGGTGTGCAGGAGGCAGCTCATCAATGTTTCTCTCTCATCAATGTTTCTAACTCTCTATCCCTCTCCCCTCCTCTCTGTAAAAAAAAAAAAAAAAAAATTTAAATTAAATACATTTTTAAAAAATTTCCAGCCAAAACCGGTTTGGCTCAGTGGATAGAGCGTCAGCCTGCGGACTGAAGGGTCCCAGGTTCCATTCCGTCAAGGGCATGTACCTTGGTTGTGGGCACATCCCCAGTGGGGGGTGTGCAGGAGGCAGCTGATCGATGTTTTTCTCTCATGGATGTTTCTAGCTATCTATCCCTCTCCCTTCCTCTCTGTGAAAAATCAATAAAATACATTTTTTTTTAAAAAAAGTCTCAATAAATTGGTGCCCAGAAAGCCCCTCTGCTGCCGGTATGAGTGAGGCGCGTTAGCTAAGGAACCCCTTCATTCTCCTCAAACCATTCGGACCGGCCATGCCCAACAATAAAGGGCCAAACTCCCTAACAGTGACTCTCGCCACTTCCGTCCTGAAAGCTCGGGCCCGCGGGGCTTGGGGCCCCGGCCCCGGGACGCCCGCAACGCACACAGGCCGCGCGCATCACTCGGCTCCCCCGGCCCCAGCTCCTCCAGCGCCCCCTCCCCCGCCTGGACCAGCGGCCGCGGCCGGGTACCTGCGTCGAGCGGCGACCCGTAGAGCGCGAGCGCGGCCGAGAGCAGCGCGACAACGGCTGCGCCGGCGACCGCAGCCCCCACCCCCGCCGGCCGGGCCATTCCGTACCGATCTTACCTCGCCGGCAGGCCTGGGCTGCAAGCCAGCCAGGAGCCACAGCCATGGGCGAACTTCCGGGCTTCTGCCCGCCCGCGCCGCCGCCGGAACCAAAGTCGCCGCGGGAACTTCCGGGGTCCGGGCTGCCTCTGCGCCGCCGCCGGACGTTAGTTCCCTTTCGCTGTGGCCGGGGTTTGGCTTCTTGCACTCTCGCTGGGTCCGCTGCAGTTTTCCTGGAAGGTGGATTGTGGTGTCGAGATGCGTCTTAATGCATCTTGAGTTGTTTTTATCGTTTCTTTTCTATAATGCAAGGGGCATTATAGAAAGTAACGGAGACAGAAAGCCGCCCATTTTACCGCTTCAGCCACATGCTTCCAGGTGTGTAGAAAGTTAGCTCCAATGGAAAAGCTTTATCTTTTTCTCTGTTGTATCCTGAACATGACACATGGTAGTTAGGTGTGCACTCTGTCTTTCTGGAGGTGTAATTTACATAACAATAAATGTTACTAATTTTAACCGTACAAGTCTATGAGTTTTAGCAAATGTGTACAATCATGTAATCACCACCACAATCTTGATTTAGAACTTTTCTGTCTATACACCCAAATCATGCTTTTGTTTTGATACTATTATGCTATTTTTAAAAAAATTTTTAATTTTATTTTTTTATTAAATTATTATCTGTGTACATATTTTACCATTGTCCCCCCATACATACCCACCCTCCCCAGAGTTTTTTTTTATTTTATTTATTTTTTATTAAATTATTATCTGTGTACATATTTTAACATTGCCCTCCCTCCCCAGAGTTTTGTGTCCATTGGTTGTACTTATATGCATGTATACAAGTCCTTCGGTTGATCTCTTATCTCCCCCAGATATCCCTACCCTCCCCGCTGTAATTTGACAGTCTGCTTGTTGCTTTACTGTCTCTATATCTATCTTTTGGTTCATCAGTTTATAATGTTCTTTATTATCCATAAATGAGTGAGGTCATGTGGTGTTTCTCTTTCATTGACTGGCTTATTTCACTCAGCATGATGTTCTCTAATTCTATCAAGGTTGCTGCAAATGATGAGAATTCCTTCTTTTTTATGGAAGCATAGTATTCCATTGTGTAGTTGTACCAAAGTTTTTTGATCCAATCCTCTGCTGACGGGCACCTAGGCTGTTTCCAAATCCTAGCTATTGTATATTGTGCTGCTATAAACATAGGGGTGCATATATCTTTTCTGATTGATGTTTCTAGTTTCTTGGGATATATTCCTAGGAGTGGGATTACTGGGTCAAATGGGAGTTCCATTTTCAGTTTTTTGAGGAAACTCCATACTGTTCTCCACAGTGGTTGCACCAGTCTGCATTCCCACCAGCAGTGCACGAGGGTTCCTTTTTCTCTGCAACCTTGCCAACACTTGTCGTTTGTTGATTTGTTGATGTTGGCCATTCTGACAGGTGTGAGATGGTACCACATTGTTGTTTTGATTTGCATCTCTCAGATAATTAGTGACTTTGAGCATGTTTTCATGTGCCTCTTGGCCTTCCTTCTGTCTTCTTTTGAAAATATTCTATTTAGGTCCATTGCCCATTTTTTAATTGGATCATTCATTTTTCTTTTATTTAGTTGTATAAGCTGTCTGTAGATGTTGGAGATTAAACCTTTATCAGTGATAACATTTGCAAATATGTTCTCCCATACTGTGGGCTTTCTTGTTTTGTTGATGGTTTCTTTTGCTGTAAAAAAGCTTTTTATTTTGATGCAGTCCCATTTCTTTATTTTCTCTTTGGCTTCCATTGCCCTAGGGGCAGTATCAGTGAAGAAGTTCTTTTGGCATATGTCTGAAATTTTGCTTCCTGTGGATGCCTCTGGTATTTTTATGGTTTCCCGTCTTATGTTTAAGTCTTGTATCCATTTTGAGTTTATTTTTGTGTATGGTGTAAGTTGGTGATCTAGGTTCATTCTTTTGCATGTATCTGTCCAATTTTTCCAACACCATTTATTGAAGAGACTGTCTTGACTCCATTGTATATTCATGCCTCCTTTGTCAAATATTAATTGAGCATAGTGATTTGGGTTGATATCTGGGTTCTCAATTCTATTCCATTGATCTATATGTCTGTTCTGTGCCAGTACCAGGCTGTTTTGAGAACAGTAGCTTTGTAATACAGCTTGAATTCTGGTATTGAGATCCCTCCTACTTTACTCTTCTTTCTCAGGATTGCTGTGGCTATTCGGGGTCTTTTATTGTTCCAAATGAACTTTTGGAGAGTTATTTCTAGGTCAGTGAAATATGCCGTTGGTATTTTAATGGGGAGTGCATTGAACCTATAGATTGCTTTGGGAAGTATGGACATTTTGATGATGTTGATTCTACCAATCCATGAACATGGTATGTTCTTCCATCTGTTTACACCTTCCTCTATCTCTTTTTTTCAGTGTCGTGTAGTTTTCCGCATATACGTCCTTTACTTCCTTAGTTAAGTTTATTCCTAGGTATCTTAATTTTTTTGGTGCGATGGTAAATGGGATTGCCTTTTTAGTCTCTGTTTTATTTAAAAATTTTTAAAATATGTATATAATTGACTTTTTACAGAGAGGAAGAGAGAGGGATAGAGTTAGAAACATCGATGAGAGGGAAACATCGATCAGCTGTCTCTTGCACACTCCCGGGGATGTGCCTAAAATCAAGGTACATGCCCTTGACTAAAATAGAACCTGGGACCTTTCAGTTCGAAGGCTGACACTATCCACTGAGCCAAACTGGTTTCAGCTTAAATTTTTAATTGTTAATTGCATATACGTGGAAACACAATTGATTTTTATATATTGACCTTGCTAAATTCCTTTATTAGTTCTAGCAGATATTTCTGAAGATATTAGTTTATATACTTTGACCTTTCTAAATTCATTTATTAGTTGTAGCAGACATTTTTGAAATTACTTGGGATCTTCTATATAAGCAGTCAGTTTGCCCCATTTTTTTTTTTTTTTCTTTTTGTGGCAATAACTTCAACTTCAATCACTTGGTAAGGTGGTATCCACCAGGTTGTTCATTACCAGTATGAACTCCTGAATTTTTGTTTTATTTGGTACAAATTCATGTATTTTTATTTATTCAGGATTATTTATTTATTATCCACTAGGTTACTTACTGCTTGTATGAATTCATTTTAATTTTGTTGTATGCATTTGTCTTAATTAATTTATATATTACATTACCCTTTTTTTTTTAATATTTTAGATGAAACGTGTTGAAATATTTATATTTATTTTTAAATATACTTTGTATTATTGACCAGGGGCCCAGTGCAGTGCACAGGGGGTGGGTTCCTCAGCCTGACCTGCACCTTCTCCAATCTGGGAGCCCTCAGGGGAGCCCTCTCCAATCTGTGAGTTTCTGTCTGTCTTTTCAATCATATGAGTGAATTGTCTGAGACCCCAACCCAGTTTGGTTTGTTGCTCACAGAATAATAGAGGCATTTTTTTCCCTTTGCTTCATTGGTGGAGATTTCCTGAAAGTTTTAGGCTATCTTCCCTTTAATTTTTCCTAGACACTCTGATTTTACTTATGTCTCTCACCTTTGCTTTCTTTCCATCCCTTACCACAACAGTAACTTGCACCAGGCTCACTCCTTCTGCCACCAGAACTACAATTCCCAGCATTCCTGGTGCTTCCCGCACTCTGGGTCTTCCCTTTCTGCTCTGTCTACATTCCATGGCCTCCCACTCTGCCAAGTCCTCCAAACCACCAGCTCTCCCTCTCTGCTCTCCGTCTGGTGGCTTGAGGGGCCAAGTTTTCCAAGCCGCTCCACTCTCGACTGGCTGTTTGTTCTGCTCTCCATCTGGTGCCATCTTTGTTGGGTTAATTTGCATACTCGCTCCTGATTGGCTGGTGAGTGTAGCAGAGGTACTGTCAATTTACATGTTTCTCTTTTCTATATAGGATAGTATTACAATATTTCCCCTTTCCCCCTTTCACCACCACCCTCCCTACCCACCCCCTGAAATATTTACATTTTAATGGGTCATCTGGGGCCCCCAGCTTTAGAGTCATCTCTGATTCTTGTGATATTGTGAGTCTACCTTTCTTCAGAATGCTCAACATGATTTTTTTCTTGTGTGCCCCTTCCCTCAGATTTTGGGGAGGAGGGGAGCTATGTATAAATTAAGAAAAATTGTAACTCTGGATCTTTCTTACTCAGCTGCGAAACTGTTAAGCATGAGAGTTGGCACTGCCCAATGGTAGCATTGTGGTAGAAAGATGTAAGAGAAAATATGTGCAGCTCATTGGACACTGATCTACTTCATGGTATTAATATGATTTGCCTTCCAATGCCAAAACGACGAAGGAAAAGATTACCAGTTCAAAATGTATACACTCATTTAATTTCTTTTACATCACCTCTGAAATAAGACACGTTGATCCATCTCTCTGGCCAGGTTGAGAGGTGAATGTGGACGAGAAAGAGGACACATACTAAACCTAACTGGCTCAGGGGAGGCCTGTATGGTGGGCCTTACAAACTTAGACCTAAAGTAGCCACATAGGATATCTAAAATTAAAACTTCCTAACTAAAAGCAACTCATGACAGGTAGTCATGTCCTTGGCTGGTATCTTTCTTGATGAGGGAAGCTGAGCCTGTCTATTGTCTTTTTGCATCCAAGATAACATACCTTTGGAATGTCAGAGTAATCCCCTTTTTCCCAGACCTCTCAAGAGCGCAATCTCCCACCAGAACATGAGATCACAGAACCCCTATTATTATCTTGTTGCCCAAATGCCATCTCTATGTACTGTAAATGTTAATTGTTAACTATCCTATGCCCACCAATGTAAAAGAAGTATATCTCTCTCCATTTTACTCTTTATCCAATCTCAGGTTTATCTGCTTTGCTTTCTCCCATTTCCCTACAACCCCCTCTCTTTCTGTCTCCTGCTTTGATTGTAATGTATAAAATAAGCTACAAAACTGCCCTTCACCAAAGCATGTTCACAACCCATTGAGATTTTGCTTCCTGGCAATTGTCAGTTTGGCTCAAATAAATTAATAAAACTGTCTACAGATTTGAAGCTTTCTTATGTCAACACTAGAGGCCTGATGCACGAAATTCATGCACTGGTGGGGGGAGGTTGGCTTCCCTCAGCCCAGCCTGCACCCTCTCCAATCTGGGTCCCCTCAGGGGATGTCCTAAAGCAGCACTCAGACATTCCTCTCACAATCTGGGACCACTGGCTCCTAACTGCTCACCTGCCTGCCTGATCATCCCTAACTTCCCACCCTGATGGCCTGGTTGCCCCTCACTGCCAACCTGATCACCCATAACTGCCCGCCCCCTGCTGGCCTGATCACCCCCACAGCCCACTGCTCTGTAGTTTGGTCGTCCCTCACTAACCCCCCTGTTGGGCTGGTCATCCATTCTGTTCTGGTTGAGATGGTCACTTAGGTTTTTATATATATAGATGACCTCACCACCTTTCCACACTGTCCTCCTGGTGCTGTTGGTCTATAGGCTGCTGTCCTTATCAAACTAGACTAAGAAATAGAACCAAGAAAAATCTGTTGGAACCCAGATCTTTCACTGTCTGGAAGGTGAAATAGCATGCTGGATAATATTACCGAAGAAAGACCTATAAAAATATTTGTTAGTATTTACCCACAAAAATCTGAAAAATAGTTAAAGCTGGAATAAGCTATAATTTTTCAATTAAGCTTGAAGGGACTAGAAGCAACATAACACTGGCAACTAATCTGTATTCCTACTCACTTAATTACCTCAGCGGGAGCAGCTGCTTATCATGCTCTTTGGTAACTGGGTTCTTCATTTTGAGAACTGTTCCTTGTAACATATCACCTATTATTTTTAGCTTTGCATTGGAGAGGAATATGATTAAAGGAAACAGCCAGAGGGAACATAAAATTTATTTCCAGGATAAGCACATTTTTATTTTCAGCCTTCAGGAAAAACCATTTCTAGGCTCAGATAGATTTAGTTTCTCTGGGAGCTTATTTGAAACGTAGCAGCACAAAGGTACCTATAACGCATAAAATGCATTTATTCTCGAAGTGATTGGTATAATTCAGCATCTTCCTTAAAAATACACACATCAAATAATCAATTAAAATGCTGATGCTGTTATTGATCTGCCTGGCTGTGAGTAGCACCCTTGTCTTTTTGATCAGCTGTTGCAGCCTCAGCTGCAGGGGTCCAGTGGTGGCTCCAGGAAAAGGCCACTGATGGATGTTGAACTTCACCCTGTAATTTCACCACAACCTCTTTTCATATGTTAGTTTGATGGGCCAGGGGACGAAATCTTTATCAAGAGCTCTAATGATTAAAGCACTTCTCATTATTTGTCACATTTGCAGATGGTGCTGTGTAGAGTATTCGTATTCACTTTCTCCTGCGTAAAACTCAGCAGTATGGTTCTCCATCCGTCCTCCCTGCAGTTGCCAAAGAGAAGCCACACACAACTGAATCTAATATCATGGAATTCACATTTTGGTACCTATTTAGGAAGTTAGGCTGAGAGAAAGTAAGACATCTAACTGTGTATGTGAGTGTGTGTGATTACACGTGTGTTCACATGCACTTCTATATCATATATCATATATCATATATCAACCACCAATAAATGAAGTAATAGGCTCTTCTTGTTAGCTCCAATCTCAAAGACTTTAGAAGGCCCACATTTTCAATAAAAACACACCTGTTATATAATCATAACATGAAGGAATAAACACTAGGTTGAATTTCAATTCCCTAGCAATAGCTCTGAGAATTTGGAGAGGCACCTAAACAGTTTTAGTTGTAGGCTTTTCATCACCAAAAATGAGATATTTGAATTAGATAAACTTTCCTGTTTCTATCAGCTCCAAAAATGTGGTTTTGATCTAGTAAGTACATTTGCTTGTATTTTATCTTTTATTTAGTTTGTGACTCATATTTTAATGTCTTCTCAGAGGAACAATGATGTGTTTGGGGGATAGTAAAAAATCTAAGATTTATGTAGAGCAGGTTCCAAATAATATTAAGACAAATGCCTCTCATATATTTTTTAAATGAAAATTTTCTCCAAAATAAAAGTGGAGAATGCCCCCCTAGAAAGATGGCCAGGTGAAGTCACCTGATTAGAAGCCTTGGTGACTTCATTCCATGAAATATCCTCTTCTATCTATAACACACAGGTTCCATCAACCTCAGTTCAGCCTCCTGGCTAGATTAGTCCCTATTTCTCAGTTATTCTTGGTGAATTGTATAAGATAAAAAAATATTTCCTCTTCCCTCTTTGGGTAGGGGGCCTGTAAATGAGACTGACATAAGACAGATTAACAGAGAAAAGATATACAAATCATATTTGTTAATATTTTATCCCCCCCCCCCCCTCATAAATGGAAGCTTTCGTAGAAAAATAAATGAAAACCCAAAGAAATAATCCAGTTGGGGTGTTGGGGGCTCATGTAGCATTCCAACAAAAGGCAATACATTGTGGAGATGTGAGAAGACAAAGGTACTGAGGTTTTGGATTCTAGCGGTGGTGCATGGTGAGAAGGTAAATATATGCGGAAACGAATGGAAGCGAAGGGTTATTCACTAAGATGTGTCTTGGCACCATCTCCATCTCCGGTGATAAAGACTGACTTCCCTTCCTGGTATGAGAGGGGGACGCCTGCAGAAGGGAAACCTATTTCCTGCTTTTAGACAGGGGAAGGGCAGAGAGCTGTTTCTGTGTCTCCTGTTTGTTAATCGCCTACAGCACAAAATAGTCTTTATGCCACACGACACTTTTGGGATGGCCTATTCTGATCCTCTTCAACTGTGTGTTGTCTATGAAAACTGAAACTGCAATAGTGCATTCTATTGGAAGTGTCTGTGATGACGGAAAAGTTCTCTGTCTGTGATGTGTAATATGGTGGCCCCTACCCTCAGGTGTCTGTTGAGTACATGAAATATGGCTAGTGCCACTGAGGGGTTCCATTTTAAATTTTATTTAACTTAAATTTAAATAGGCACATGTGACTAGTGTCTACCGTACTAGACAGTAGTGCTCTAGAATATCAGGAATCTATAAACAAATGGCAAATATTAAGTTATCTTTGAGCAAGAGAAATTTTACAATGTGCTGTATCATGTACTGCACCCAATATTCCAGGCCACCATTCTGTCTAGGATGTTTCCCTTTAGTTTAATATTTACCTGGAGTGCCCTCTGCTGTCTCTAAGACGACTGTTTTAAAATGTTCTCAATGTGAGCAACTTTGGATGACAGTTGGTTCTATAAACCCTGTAAATTAGCCCAGGACTAACCATTGTTATCAGATAGGTCTGTAGTTAGGTCTGATCCTTAAAATTTTATTTAAGCAAAACTTCTGCTGAAGCTAAGTGAGAAATTAACCTAGAAGACAATTATGGAATTATAGCTTGGGAATAAGAGGAACAGGAACCTCTCTGGATTCTTGACTCACCAGTGTTTCTGGTAAATCTCTTCTTCCTTGCGGAAGTATTGTACTATCATTAGGCATTGCTGAGAGCTGATGTCTAACATTCACGTTTATATTCTGTGTTACAGTGAAAATAGCCAGGGGAGCCAGGACTAGATTTGTGGCAGGTCTGTGGCAAATGAGAGCAATGAACTGAAGTCTACCCCAGGAAATGAGGAAACCTAACGAAGAGTCTTGAGAGGATTAGAACCTCTGGTTTGTGAGCATAAGAATTTTACAGGTCTGAATTATTTCTCATCTTTGAAGAGAAGGAGAGGAGAAGGAGGAGGAGGAGGAGGAAGAGGAGGAGGAGGAGGAGAGAGCTAGGCTAATTTTTGTTTAGTGGATATGATGCAATTCAAAACAGTATTTGGCATAGCTAACAAACTTACTTGGAGAGAAAAATGATGCAGCAGAGTTTGTGGAGGAAAGTCATTTGCTTACTGGGCAGGCAACATGAATCACTAAGTAAAGATCTGAGCGTCAGTTTTGTGACCGCTTCCCCCCCCCCCCCCCCAGATGTGGAGAAGAACACTTAGAAAACATGAATAATAAAGATGTGGCATGTGGGCTTAGTTCATGAATGAACACTTCAGAAACATAGTTTGCCTTAAACTCAAAAGGCTAAAGGAACGGGTCTAGAGTAGGAGTATTCAGTAGAGCAAGAAGCATTTGTAGCTTTGCTTCTGTGGAGACTGAGACAATCTAGGTTGTAGGCTTGGTGCCTATTTAAGTTTCTAACTTGGGCCATTATGATATGGTTATGGGTGCAGATTTAATTAGATGTTTTTTTGGCAGAATAGCTGTCAGAAGCTGCTTTATTCACTTCAACAAATATGTATTAATTCTTTTTTAAAATATATTTTTATTGATTTCAGAGAGGAAGGAAGAGGGAGAGAGATAGAAAATCAATGATGAGAGAGAATCATTGATCAGCTGCCTCCTGCATACCCCACTGGGGATTGAGCCCACAATCCGGGCATGTGCCCTGACCTGGAATTGAACTTCGACCTTCTGGTTCCTAGGTTGACGCTCAATCACTGAACCATGCCAGCCAGGCTATATTAATTCTTTACATGCATGAGGCACAAAGTTCCTGGCCTTGACTGTGGTAGGTCTTATGGGCCCACAAAACACGCAGGGTGCCCAGGGCTGTGGGCAGTAGGTTGTGAAAGTGCTGGGAAAGGAGGGAGAACAGACGGTTGGCAAAATGCCCCAGAGCAGCCTCTTCCTCCTTTCTGGTTGGCACATACGTGATTACATACTTGTCTCAGGAAGACTGGCTCTCTCCCCAGGTCCCAAGGTGAATGCAGGCTGATCCAGCCTAAGCGCTGTGCTCCCATTTCTCTTGGTGATTTATGCATGAGTGATGCATTCTCATCACTAAATTGTGAGGGAGGCTTCCAAGAATGGGTTCTCAGCTCTTAGAGAGACATAAGTAGATACAGTCCAGTCTGTACATGATACCTAGGCCTGGAGAAACCGTCTTGGGACCCTGAAGGCATCCGAGTTTTCCATGAGGCAGAGTTAGCCAATGCTGGACTGCCTGGTGAGATGATCAATGTCTGGTTTGGCCAGGACTTTTCCCAGTTATAGCACTAAAACTCCCTACTATACATGGGGCATTGTGCTGAGGATTTTACATATATTCTTTTCTCTCCTCCTCACAATGTTTTTTCTCTCTTAAACTGTTTATTTTGAGATAATTGTAGATTAACAAGTAGTTGTGAGAAAAAATACAGATTCCATAAACTCTTTACCCAGTTTCACCCAATGGTAACATTTTACAAGACTACAGCACAATATCACAGCCTGTATATTGACAGCAACACAGAACAAATATAGAACATTCCATCATCACAAGGATCCCCATGTTGCACTTTTATAGATATACCCATCTCCCTATCACCCACACTTCATTCTTTTTAAAAAAAATATATATTTTTTTTATTGATTTTTTACAGAGAGGGAGGGAGAGGATAGAGAGTTAGAAACATCAATGAGAAACATCAATCAGCTGCCTCCTGCACACCCCCTACTGGGGATGTGCCCACAACTAAGGTAAATGCCCCTGACCAGAATCGAACCTGGGACCCTTCAGTCTGCAGACAGATGCGCTATCCACTGAGCCAAACCAGTCAGGGCCACACCTCATTCTTAACCCTTGGCAACCAGTGAGCTGTTCTCAATTGCTATAATATTGTCACTTCGAGAATGTTATATAAATGGAACCTACAGTATGTTATCTTTGGGATTAACTTTGTTTTACTCAGTATAATTTTCTGGAGATTCTTCCAGGGAATTATACTGGGTAGTATTCCATGATATGGATGCACCAGCATTTGCTTAACCATTCCATCATTGAAAGACACCTGGGTCGTTTCTACTTTTTGACTATTAGGACTAAAACTGATATGAACATTCATGTGCAGGCTATCATGTGAACATTAGTTTCCACTCCTCTGGGATAAATGACCAAGAGTGCAATTGCTAGGTCATATGATAGTTGCACTTTAGGTAGATTTTTGGTTTGTTTGTTTTTAATATTTTTTAAATTGATTTCAGAGCAGAAGGGAGAAGGAGAGAGAGAGATACAAACATCATTGATGAGAGAGAATCATTGATCGTCTGCCTCCTACACGCCCCACAATGGGGATGGAGCTCACAACCTGGGCATGTGCCCTGACCAGGAATCAAACCAGGACATCCTGGTTCTTAGTTTGATGCTCAACCACTGAGCCACGTCAGTTGGGCTTGTTTGTTTGTTTTAATGAAACTGCCAAACTGTTTTCCAAAGTGTCTATACTACCCAGTTTGCCTTCTCTTATCTTTCAGGTTTTTTTTTTTTTTTTTAATGTAATACCTAAGTGGTTTATCTGTGCCTAGTAGTACCCCTCCATCTTCTGCCACTGTTATCTTTTGAGATACAGTATCCCCATGTACGTCCCTTTCCCATGACTGCCGTAACAAAGTACCACAAAGTGTGTGTTTCTTAAAGCAACAGAGATCATTGTCTCCCAGTTCTTACCTCTGGAGGCTGGAAGTCTGAAATCAAGGTGTCAGCAGGTCTATTCTCTCTCTCTCTCTCTCTCTCTCTCTCTCTCTCTCTCTCTCTCTCACACACACACACACACACACACACACACACACACACACCCCTTAGAGATAGAGATCCTTCCTTCCTAGCTTCTCCTGGTTGCTGGCAGTCTTTGGCGTTCCTCAGCTTGTGACTGCATCACTCCCATCTCTGCCTCATAGTCACGTAGCATTCTCCCTGTGTGTCTGTCTTCAGACGGCCTGTTCTTATAAGGGCAACAGCTGACTCAGTTAGGAGAACATCCCACTCCATGTGGCCTCATCTTAACCTCACAGTGTCGCAATGGCCCTATTTCCAAACAAGTTCACATATGAGGTACTGGGGGTTAGGACTTTAACCTGCCATTTTTTGGGGGGAGACAGGAGAGCAGAGGAGACTATAACACCATGTTACTGCTGTAGAAAAGGAGACCCAGACACTAAAGAGTGGCAGAGCTGAAATCTGAGTATAATTTGCCTATCTCACTCTGGTTACTTTATACCCCTTAACTTCCATGGGGCTTACCTATCTCAGACAAAGTTTAAAAAATATTCATTCATTAAAAAAAAGGAAGTCTTAGAAGCTATGCCAATGGATAAATATTACAGATCGATTTGTCTTTCCTTGGTTGACTTCCCCTTTTTGTTGTTTAAAAACAGAAATGTATTGTTTCTCAGTTCTGAAGGCCAGAAATCTGAGATGAAGGTGTCAGCAGGGCTGGTAAGGGCTGTGAGGGAGCATCTGTTCCATGCCTTCCCCCTGTTTCTGGTGGTTTGCTCGCAGTCTTTGGCATTTCCTTAACTTATTGGATCACCCCAATCTCTGTCCTTATCTTCATATGGTTTTTCCTGTAAGTACCTCTGTGTCCAGATTTCCTCTTCTTCTAAGAACACTAGTCATATTCAGTTAGGGGCACATCCTACTCCAGTGTGACCTCATCTTAACTATTTCCAAGTAAGGCCACATTCTGAAATTCTGGTGTTAGGACAGCCACATATGCGTTTTGTGAGGAAACAATTCGTCCCCTAACGCTGTCTAATCAACGATCCCAGAGAAAGAGGAAGAGGGAGGGTGGAGGATCTAGTAAGTGACATTTACATTCTCTTTAAAAAGTTAAAAGGACACTTTAAAAATATATATTTTTTTGATTTCAGAGAGGAAGGGAGAGGGAGAGAGAGATAGAAACATCAGTGATAAGAGAAAATCATTGACCAGCTGCCTTCTCCATGTTCCCTATGGGGTTGAGCCTGCAACCTGGGCATGTGCCCTTGACTGGAATCGAACCTGGGACCCTTCAGTGTGCAGGGTGATGCTCTATCCACTGAGCAAAACCATGTAGGGCAAAAATTTTTAATTAAATTTATTGGGGTAACCGTGCTTAATAAGATTATGTAGGTTTTAAGTATACAGTTCTGTAATACATCATCTGTATATTGCATTGTGTGTTCACTGCCCAGAGTTGTCTTCTTCTATTACCATTTATTTGATTTCCTTGACCATCCTCTACCTCCTCTTCACCACCCTTTCCCTCTGGGAACCTGACTTCACTTTTGTACTCAATGTCCCAACTTGCTCTGCCACTGCTTTCAAAGTGTTAGTCCACGGAATTGACTAGGGTAAGTATTTCATTTACTAATTAGCTGCTTTCTACAATATTTGAGGGATTCTGAGAATAGGCCTAGAAATCAGTCAGACAGAGATGTGGGGTACAGGGCTGGCTGGTCTTAAGGAAAGTGTGATGAATACTGCCCTATTACTAACACTTGTGCAAGTGAAAAAACACAGCAGGAACTTAGACCAATAGGGGCTTCTTTCCTAGGTATCGAAGAGAGGAACAGATGTGATGTGTCCACAAAAAGACAGCGTGGGTCTGATACTTCCCTTCCAGACTTCAGGCTCTAGCGCAGGCTCACAGTCCTCTAATTTTAGCTCAGTGTTCACCTTTAGACTTCCAGAACTTAATTGACTATGTATTGAAATTTTCCTTTTCCGGTCTTTCCGTTATTGTCTAAATCTCCAAGAAGACTCTGTTCAGGCCCAGAAACATGTTGTTGGTTGTTTGTGTTCTTGCTGCAGTCTGATCTGTCTTTCCTGCCCCGGCCTACTTCTCTCTGGATTTTCTACAAAGCATTGCTTTTTTGCAGTATGTGATGCATCTCCTTGCAGTTAAAAGCTCTATTAACCATGGGCTAAGTTGGAACTCTTTTTTGAAATATATATATTTTTATTGATTTCAGAGAGGAGGGGAGAGGGAGATAGAAACATCAATGATGAGAGAGAATTACTGATGGGCCTGCCTCCTGCATGACCCACATTGGGGATCTAGCCCGCAACCTGAGCATATGCCCCGACTGGGAATCAAACCGTGACCTCTTGATTTATAGGTCAATGTTCAACCACTGAGCCACGCTGGCTGGGCAAATTGGAACTCTTTTGAAAAATATCATTTCCCTCTCCCCCAATACTGAGCTCATCCTACTGTAAATCTTACTTTTAGTAATATTTAGAAGCAACAATCTATTTTTCAGTAAGGAGACAGCACTTGTCATTTAACCAAATGCAGAACCACACCGATTGGTGTTTTGCTTTGTAGTGTTTTAAATAATAGTTGATCTTTTCAACATAATCAAGTATGTATATATGTATTGTTGCCTCTTTGACCAGATTTTTATTAAAAATTAGCTGTGACCTAAAAAGTGACCATAACCATGTATTTTAACTGGTTTTAAAAACAATGAGGCTATTATAAATACAAGAGAAATGAAAGAGCTGCACCTGAACGGAACCACTTTACCCAGACTCTCCTGGGTCTAAGCCTTGCCTGCATGGACTTGGGCATCTCACTAACTGGAGACCTGCGCCCAGAACTGAAGGAGAAGAGTCCCTGAGAGGGGTCACTAGGGATGCCGGCCACATGGCCTTGGGCAGTGAACTGGTTGCCTCTGGCTACTGTGACCAAGTACCACAAACAAGTGATTTGAAACAACAGAAACTCATTTTTTCAGAGATCTGGAGGAAGCCTCAAATCAAGGTGTGGACAGAGCTGTGCTCCCTCTGAAACCTACAAAAGAGAATCTCTTCTTGCCTCTTCTGGCCTCTGGTGTTGCCAGCCCTCCTTGGCACTCTTGGCTTGTGATTGTGTCACTCTAATGTCTGCCGCCATGGTCACATGATCTCTCAATTTTTTGTCTTGATGTCCAAATTTTCCCCTTTTATAAAGACATCAGTATTGGATCAGGGGCCCACCCTACTCCAGTAAAACCTTGTCTTAAATAATTATATCTGCAATGATCTTGTTTCCAAATATGATCACATTCTGAGGTACCCGAGGCTAGGACTTCCATATATCTTTGGGGGAACAGTTCAACACACAACAGGCTGATTAGCTCCATGTCCAGTTTCTTGTTTCCAGGGAGACAGGGATGAGAAGCTGACCCATAGTCCCTTTCCTTCCTTCCACCCACTGGCCCTGCTTCAATGTGCTCCAAACATCAGTGTCTGTTATTGTGGCAAGTCTCTGACAGCAGGCTGTGGCCCTCACTAATTCAAGCCCAGAGGTGATCCTGAGTACACCCCCACCCTCCCAAATACCCATCTGGGGAAAGGAGTTTCAGAGTTGCCTAAATGAAACTTGATGGAGTCACCTCTGTGAACTTCAGAATCATTGTTATAGGAGGGCTTGCAGGAAGAAGAGGAGATGGTCATTTCTTCTCTTAATTTAAATCCCTCAAAGGATTCTTGCTGAGGTTGGCCCCCAAAGGGCCCTCAGGACTCTGGAATGAAGTTTCACCCTTTCCATAAATCTGGATGGGGGAGGGTACTGTCTCCTACCAGTAGGGGGCACAAGAAGCTGACATGAGAGGTACAGCTTTCCTGAAGTTTTGGCTAGTCTTGTGAATTTCAATTGTCTCTGCATATTAGAATCATGGGGCGGGGGCTTCTTAAAAACACCACTTATGCAAAGATAATGAAGTTATTTCTTAAAAAAAATATTTATAAATGCAAATGAACACATGAAAAGATGTTCAACATCATGAGTCTTTAGGGAAATGCAAATAAAAACCAGAAAGAGAAACCACTGTATACCTACTGGGATGACTAAAATTAAAAAAACTGAAATACCAAATATTGGCAAGGCTGTGGAAAAATCAGAACTCTTACACGCGGCTGGCTGGTGGGAGCATAAAATAGAACAAGCATTTTGGTTTTTTGTTTGTTTAGTTGATGGTGTGTGTTCTAAACATTTTATTACTATTTTATTAAGAAGGAAGTCACACTGAAGGAGTCTTTCTAAGGTTCTTTGCAGCTCTAGGTTTTTCTTTGACTTTCAACATTATTTTTTATTGGTTTCAGGTGTGTAGCACAGTGGTTAGGCAAGGAACAAGCACTTGAGAGAGAGCTTGACAGTTTCTTTTATTTTTTATTTTTTTACCATTTCTTAAAAAGTTAAACATATTCCTGCCATATGATCCAGCCATTAAATGTCTAGGTAGTTACCCAGACAAAGAAGCCAGACAAAAGTGTATAATACTGTATCATTCCATGCAAATATAATTCTGGAAAATACAGACTAATCTACAGTGATGCAAGTTCAGTAGTTCCTTGGCTATAGGGAGGGTGGGGGGAGCAGGGCACAGATGACAAAGGGGCACAGGGAGGCTTTTTGAGGTGATGGACCTGTTCATTCTCTTCACTGTGGCAAAGATTACACAAGTGAACACATTTGTCAAACTTCTCTAATTGGTCACTTAAATATGTATAGTTTGTTGTTTATCAATTAGACCTCAATAAAGTTGTTTTGAAAAAACTGCTGTCCTGGCTAGTATGGCTCAGTTGGTTAGAGTATTGTCCCATGTACCAAAGGGTTGAGGATTTGATTTCCATTCAGGGCACATACCCAGGTTTTGGGTTCAATCCCCTATCAGGGTATACAGGAGGCAACCAACTGACGTTTCTTTCTCACATCCATGTCTCTCTCTCTCTCTCTCTCTCTCTCTCTCTCTCTCTCTCTCTCTCTCTCATCAGTAAAAACATAGCCTTGGTGAGGATTGCAGGCAAAACAAAAAAACTTACCTAAGTTCCAGTCCCCAGAGATTTTCACTTTTCGGGGCTGAGAAGGACAATAGAGTTGATATTTTCAAGAATCTGCCCCTAAGTGCAGCCAGGTATATCACTGACCTTGTAATTTTGGGTAAGATGTTTGAGTATGAAAGATAGGCCAAGTCTAAGCATTGGTTTTTACTTTTGGTGGCTGAGGGAAAATATTGTATTTAAACCAACCCAATGGATATCACCAAGGAAAATAGTTGAGTTTACTAAGTTGTGGGTCAGAATCATCAGTGTCTGTTGAGAGCCTGCTTCCTAGTTCATAGATGGCCTTCCTCTCCCTGTCCTCACAGGAGGAAACGGGCAAGGATCTCCTGGGTCTCAGTCATAAGGGCACTCATCCCATTTGTGGGGGTTCTGCCCTTATGACCCAATCTCCCAAATGCTCCACTTCCTAATGCCATCCCCTTGAGGTTAAGATTTCAACATTATGAATTTTGGGATGACACAAATATTCAGACCATGACAGGGTTGTATCTTTACATCTTGGAAGTGAAAACTAGACTACACAACAAAGTGCTGGAATCTTTGCCTGTCTCCCTCTAGGGAAACGCTGAGACGCTGGCCTTGGCACAACCCAATGAGCCTTGAACAAATGCCTTTAATGAGCTTCACTCTGTACACCATTCAGCCCTGAAGAATGATCCTTCTTGTCAAACACTAAACAAGGTCTCTATTGGTTCCATAGGGACCCACTCAGACTCACTGACCTGTTATGAAGATTATTTTAGTCCAATCAGTGTGGCTCAGTGGTTGAGCGTCAACCTATGAACCAGGAGGTCATGGTTGTGGGCTCAATCCCCAGTGTGGGGCTTGCAGGAGGCAGCTGATCAATGATTCTCTCATCATTGAGGTCTCTTTCTCTCTTCCTTCATCTCTGAAATTAATAAAAATATATTTTTAAAAAGATTATTTTGAACTGAAGACATTTGAGAAGCAGCTGACACAAAAGGAGCTTCCATTATCTGACTGAAAGCAGAGACTTCCAAGAGTGATACAGCCATAAATCCCCTCTCCCACTCACACAGGAAGAGAAATTGCATAAGCAAACATTTCCACACTGTCACACCTCCCATTTGTTCCCCTAAAAGTTCATTTGTCTCCCCATAGGAGCCCTTGCTGCCCCCCAACCCTGTTAAGTTGCTATAAATACCCCTATATATACTGCTCTTTACCCAAGTGCACTCGTATTCCTGGGAATAAAACATGTTTTATTTTCTCCCCTTAATCTGTCTTTTGTTAACTTGCAGGCCCCCAACCTGAAATCTAAGTTGATAGAGGGTGTTTTTCTTCCCAACAGTCCAAATTTTAAATGGGGAGGAGGCCATTATGGGGTGGGCAACCGTTGTCTGCTTCCCCATTTCTGCCCACATGTGGGGTGCTCTGATAGTCTCTTCCCTTTACGATCCTCACCTCATAATGATGCAATTTGGAGAAATTTACCAGAACTATGAAATCTTGAGATGGAACAGTTGCTTAAGCTCCTGAGTTATAGCACTGATGTAAAATCCTGAGATGAGTGTCACGATCTCTTTGTAGCAGCACAACATTCATTGTTTTTTTGTTGTTTATTTTTCAGAAATTCTAGAGTCGATAAGAAGGTCTGTTTTTACAAGTCTGCTCTTGGCAAGATCTAGGTTTGATTCCAGTGGGGCCAAAATTCTATTCCAAGGAAATCTAGTCATCACAATATGTAATGGAAGTTTCAATGCACATATAAAGATTTATAGGATACTTTGCACATGTATAATGAGTTTATTTAAAAAGCAAACACATGTGATGGAGGGTAGAAACTTAGGGAAGCAAAGGGACATGGGATATCAGGAGGTGGGAAAGGTCAGGGTTACAGATTTTCAAGAAGGAAGTGGGAAACAGGGTCAAAGGCCACAAATGGGTAGAAAAACTGGAATGACTTAGATTGGTCACGGGTGACATGGCAAGAGCAGTTTCCGAGTGGGTGTGCGGGGGAGCAGGTTCCTGAAGGAAGTGGTACAATGGGTGCTAATGAGCACTGTGGAGAGAGAGATGGAGAAATGACAGAGGAGGAACGTTGACTCTGTTCCTAACCCTACACATCATCCCTGAAAATTAGAGCTAAGAATTAGTGAGGAATAAGAAAATGAGAAAGGTACTGTATGAGAAGAGGAATATCTTTTAAAACATATTTTATTGATTTTTTTACAGAGAGGAAGGGAGAGAGATAGTTAGAAACATCAATGAGAGAGAAACATCCATCAGCTGCCTCCTGCACGCCCCCCACTGGGAATGTGTCCACAACCAACATACGTGTCCCTGACCGGAATCGAACCTGGGACCCTTCAGTCCGCAGGTCGACGCTCTATCCACTGAGCCAAACTGGTTTCAGTGAGAAGAGGAATATTTTTAAGTAGGCATATCTATTAAAAAATCAGGACCAGTAATATTTTCAGAGAGTAATTTTTTTCCCTTTTAAAAAATCTCAATTTTTAAAAATTTATTTATTTATTTATTTTTTTAGAGAGAGAGGAAGGGAAAGGGAGAGGGAAAAGAAGAGGGAGAGACACCAAGGCACCTTGATTTGGTATCCAGCCACAACCTGGACATGTGCTCAACCCGGGAATGGAGCCGGAGACCTTTCAGTGCCCAGGACCAGGACTGCCATGGCTCAGTGGTTGGAGTGTAGACCTGTGCATTGAAGGGTTGAAAGATCGAGAGTTCAATTCCTGATCAAGGGTATGTGCCTAGTTTGCTGTTTAACTCTGGGTTTCCTCCCTTTTTCTAAAAAAACAATAGGAAAAATATCCTCAGGTGAGAATTAACAAGAACAAAACAAAACAAAACAAAACAAAACAAAACAAAAACCCTCTGCTCCTTTACTCAATCAGATGTGGTCAGATTCTCCATCCATTGTCTGCATAGCTGACAGTCAGTGAGATGGAAGAGGTTAACAATGAAAATATTAGCACAATTTAGAACACAATTTCATGTACAGTGTTTTAAAAACATTCAAAATCTGTTTAATCAATTACTGGAAAATTGAAGGCAATTCAAGTTCCTTTTTCTATCTGCATGGGGAAGTTCACATTTTTTGCAAGAGTAAGTTGAGCTGTTAAAAGAAAAACCTAAACCTAAATACTAGAAGGGAAGGATGGAAGTTCTCAGTGCTTTGAGAACAGCTGGCCTACCCCAAGGAAAACCATTCCTATGGCTACATCCTAAAAACTAAAAAGAACTGCAGAGAATGACCAGATGCTAAGGACCCCAAGTCTTAAAGGAAAGCAGGAGACGGGTTCTTTGTTTAAGAGTGCCCAGATGAAACCATGGGCTCCGAAAGAAAAGGGGCTTTTCCACAATGGGCTGGAGACCAAAGAGTGGTGGGAAGCCAGGGTGGCTGCTAAGCTCGGGAGCACCCATAACCACACCCCTATCCAGCCGAGGCTGAGACCTGACAGACAGAGACCCTGCCCTGCAGCAGTGCTGACCTGTACCCCTTCTTTCTCTGTCCCTGGAAGCCATTTCAAAATCCTTCTTGGAGGTACATGTTCTCCATGACAAGGTTTCAGACTTGAAGATCAGTCAGAGGCAAGGCATAGACCAATTCCATAGATCTGTTACACAAAAGGGGAAGGAAGCTATCATGTCTTTGCATCTAGATTTCTACCCAAAAGAGGAATGCTGTTGGCTGGAGATCTGGAGATAGGGCAGCTGGCCGTGGGGTCCCCTACTGAAAGGCAGCACCAGCAGCACCTTAAGGAGGCAGGTCTGCCTTGATCTTGGACTTCTAGCCTTCAGAACTGCGAATAAATAAATTTCTGTTGGTTAAGCTGCCCAGGCTGTGGTACTTGTTATAACAGCCTGAACAAACTAATACACCAGGGGAAAAGTGGTATGTGTCCTTGTCCCCAAGGAACTTGGGGAAAGAAATATAAAGACCAGCATCCATCTTCTGACAAAGGAGGGTGATTAGCAATGCTTAAACTGCTGTTAGGACAGAATAGATGACCCACAGTTTGAGCTTTACCTATGGAACCAGACATGGATAGAACTCAACTAGGGAAAGAAAGAATGGGATGAAAAAAAAAAAAAAGAATGTGATGACCCGGAAGATAACAACACGGTAGTTGGTATATAACTTATCCTGGACCAGTCATGTAACTCATGGGCAGGGATAGTCCTAAACTTTGCCTGAAGTGTGTATGGTTGAGGGTTAGTGATAGCAGATGGTGCAGAGGGTAGATGAGCAGAAGATGGGCTGATGGTGAACAAGACAGGATCTGAAAGTTCCCCTCCTGTATGAATGGCACCACATATTTTTATTTTGTTTTAGATGATTCCTTTCATCAGAAATCTACCATTTTGAAGTTTGTATTGATTTTGTTTCCATATCTTTAAAACTCCATTAAATGTGTTTTGAAGTGTTAGGATAATCCCTTATAATAAAGAGGTAATATGCAAATTGACTGTCACTCCAACACAAAAAATGGCTGTCCCCATGTAGTCAAAGATGGCTACCCCCATGTGGAAACAAGATGGCTACCAGAAGATGGCCAGCAGAGGAGGGCAGTTGGGGGCAACCAGGCCTACAGGGGAGGACAGTTAGGGGTGACCAGGCCAGCAGGGGAGGGCAGTTAAAGTGACCAGTTTGGCAGGGGAGGGAAGTTAGGGGCAATGGGGCCTGCTGCTTGGAATATGGGAGCAGTTAGGCATAAACCAGGATGGCAGGGGAGTGGTTAGGTGTGATCAGGATGGCAGGCAGAAGTCGTTAGGGGCAATCAGGCAGGCAGGCAGGTGACCGGTTGGGAGCCTATAGTGCTAGATTGTGAGAGGGGTGTCTGACTGCCTGTTTAGGGGGTTGAGCCCAGATTAGAGAGGGGTCCCAGATTGGAGAGGGTGCAGGCTGGGCTGAGGGACACCCTCCTGTGCATGAATTTTGTGCACCAAGCCTCTAGTTTTTATTATAAACAGAGAATGAGCTGGTGGAAGGCATGAAATACAAATCTCTATGAGGAAATGGTCTTGGCAGATTGTTGATATAAAATAGCAGCTGGTACTGCAGTTGTTACCTCATTATAGCTTTCGATATTTTTGTTATGCCTTTTTTGAAGCAGGGAAAGGAGTTTCCAAACAACTAGATCCTCCTCCCAACCCCCAGTCTGTATGTGGGATGTCTGTGCCCAATAGCCTTTCTGATCACTCAGCAATCCTGCAAAGGACCCAGGGGCCCTGATGCCTCAGTTCTGGATTGTTGTATAGAATCCAGATCCTGTTCATTTGCTCCATGGTGAGAAGGAAGAGGATGAAGGAAGGTCTAAGAGAAAGAGCAGAAACTTGAGAGGGGGGATGGAGTATCTGAAATTGAAAAGTAAAACAGACTCAGTAAGTACCTAGTGTTTCCTGCTCAGAATGCTGCACTTTATCATTCCCAAGGGCCTGACTCATCCTACTGAGTGTGGACCCTGCTGGCAGAGGGGATGCATAGTAGAATTGGGGCAGAAGGGGAGGGTGGGTAGGGGGCTTCCCACAGAGGAGGAAATAAGGGAGCTGACATGTATTGTGCACTCCCTGTGTAAAGGGTCACACACTCACAACAGTGATGGAGCAGTATCACCCGGCTACATTGAAAGAGGAGGAAACTGAAGTGCAGGACCATTAGGGGCACTTGCCCAGAGTTGCTTATTAAAAAGTGGCCAGTCTTGATTGGAAATCCAGATCTTCTCATGCTCTTTCCTTTCACTCTGATGACCCCGGGACTTTAGCAGGAAACTGAGGGAAAGGACCAAGATGGATATTAAAATGGCGAAAAAACTATGTAAGAAAAGTTGGTACATTTGGTTACATGCCAACACAAAATCTTTATATGGCAAAAAATATAAAAATCACCGTAAACAAGGTTGACATACTTACATGAACAAATTCTATATAATAAAAGCCTAATATGCAAATCGACCAAATGGTGTTACCATCAGTGGAATGACCCGGGTAAT
This sequence comes from Pipistrellus hanaki, assembly GCF_964339955.1. Taxonomy (NCBI): domain Eukaryota; kingdom Metazoa; phylum Chordata; class Mammalia; order Chiroptera; family Vespertilionidae; genus Pipistrellus; species Pipistrellus hanaki. Next base: position 27,500,336 of record NC_140505.1, read on the forward strand.
AACCGACTGGTCACTATGACACACACTGACCACCAGGGGGAAGACGCTCAACACAGAAGCTGCCCACAGCTCACAAGCCCCAGGCCAGCCAAGGTGGTGCCAGTGAGGGTCCCGCCCTGACTGCCCTGCTGATCACCCAGCAGACAGCAGCAGTGGGGGGACAGGGCTGGCAAGCAGGCGGCACCAGGCTGGCCATAGGCCCTAATTTCCAGCCAGGCCTAGGGACTGTACCCGTGCATAAATATTGTGCACTGGGCTCTAGTATATACATGCAAACTTTTACATATTATATAGCAAAGGAATTTATTTACAAGTGTTTATAATTTTACATCTTTTGTATTTACATATGTTTGAAATGTATTTATATACAGCACACATATGATTTCTAATTTCTTATTTTAAGGAATGTCAAATCTATAATAGACCCTAATTTTAAAATGTGTATAGGTTATAAATAGGCAATTAACTACAACAGCAAACCACTAATGACCAATAGATTAAAAAAAAAAAAAAAAAAAGCTTTTGACCTTACTGATGACTAAAGAAATGCCAATGAAAATGAGATATATTTTCACCCAATATCTGAGTAAAGATCAAACTTTCTCACCCACTGTTGACACGGTGTTGAGCAAGCAGGATAAATAATCAACACACACACACACATAAACACACACACACACACACACACACACACTGCTATTCTTCTCTGTAAATGTTATTACCACCAACAAATGTGTCTACTGAACCGAGTGAGATTATCAGTTAGATATGGCACATAATTCAGACTTATTGCTGGGAGAAAATAATATTTTTGGTATTAATGTATTTTGAACAGTACCAATTGAATTTGTTACATGTATCCTTCCTCCTCTTTTCATAATTAGAGATTTTTTATCTGGGTACAGAATGACTCAGATTAAAGACTACATTTCCCAGTCTTCCTTACAGTTAGGTAGGGCCATGTGACTAACTTCTGGCCAATGGCATGTAAGCAAAAGGGTCATGCACCAACAGGTTCATGCGCCTCTGTCCACCCTTCTTACTCCTGCTGCTTGGAATATGGTTGTGATGGCTGGAACTCTAACCAGGACAGGAGGATGAGAGTCACCTCTCGGCTGGCAGAGCCAGCTGTCAGCTGGAAGGAGTCCTGAGGATTTTGTTGAACCCCCTGTGTCCATTCTCAGACCCATTTTCTGTCTACCTCCATGTTCTATTTGTGTCCATTTAACTCTTAATCATTTATGACACTGTGTATTTTGCTTGTTTATTTTGTTGGCTGTCTTTCTCACTGCTCTATCCCTATGTCAAGGCTAAGTGCTTCAATCCTACCTGCTGAATGAATACATAATAGATAGGCAGGTTTTTTGTTTGTTTTTTAATGCATTAACTAGAGGCCTGTTGCATAAAATTCATGCAAAGGGCTCGGCACTCACAGCCCCGGCTTTGGTCTAATTAGCATATTATGATTTTATTATTATAGATTGAGAGAGAGAGAAATGTCATTCATTGTTCCACTTATTTATGGGTTCATTAGTTGTTTCTTTCTTTTCTCAATATATTTTTATTGAATTCAGAGTGGAATCGAGGGAGGGCGGGAGAGAGAGAGAGAGACATCAATGGTGAGAGAGAATCATTAATCGGCTGCCTCCTCCATGCATCACACTGGGGAAAGAGCCTGCAACCCGGGCATGTGGGAAGAGCCTGACCAGGAATGGAACCGTGACCTCCTGGTTCATAAGTCCATGCTCAACCACTGAGCCAAGCTGGCCGGACCATTGATTGTTTCTTGTATGTGCCCTGACTGGGGATCAAACCCACAACCTTGGCATATCAGGACCATTTTCTAACTAACTGAGCAACCAGGCAAGGACCTTGTGTGTTTTCAAGGAAAGCACTTTAAAAGGTAGAATTGTTCTACAATGAAGTACCTAGGAATGCTCCCAAGCTACTTTGCAAAATCCATGAGAAGAAACCACATTTCCTTATTTCTTTTACTTGAACTGTAGACGGTCCCCAAATTGCTCAGTTTGAATCCCTTTGAAAAAGAAACTGCATACTTTTCTTGGCCTCAGGTACATTTCATCTAGCAATTGGAAAAAGGATAACCCCGTCAGGCCAGTGATTTAAATCCAGGCAAAATAAACACTGCACTTGGCATGTCGGTAGCTCATTTAATCAGACCCTTAACTCTGAGCTTACCTCCTTCCTCAGCTCTGCTTCCTGAGTATGAATAAGGCCATTGACCACCTTTTAGAAAATTTTTATGAGTGGTGGAAAGTTGGAGACATTCTCCTGGTTAAATTTAGTTTTTTGTTTTTTTCAAAGTGCTGTACAATTAAAAAAAAATTAAAAAAAACACACCATATAAACTTGTTGAGTGAATTCACATGCCTTGCACTGGGCTACGTGCTGCAGACTCTGCTCTGAAGGCAGCAGCTTTTCAAGTGGAGAAAACATTCGGTTCATCAGCAAATGTATTTAAATAGGCTTTGATGGACTATGTTCCAGTTCTAGGCACTTGGGAGACACCAGAGAACAAAACACAAAAGACCCCATTCCCACGGGCCAATGTTCTCATAGTTAGTGAATGATGAATTGTGCTGAGAAAGGTGTAGTGAGCTGGGGCATAGAATTAGCTTAAAACATGCGCCCTGTCTCTAGGGAATTGTTAAATGACTACAGGAAGGAATGATAAGATAATGAACTGCATGGAAGAGGCCGAGAGGATGGTGGGAAGGCAGAGAAAAAACCCCAAAAGGGCTCATGGAGGTGGGTGGCCTCGCTCGGGAAGGTGATTTGATGAAGGGCGCCTGATCTTATGGGTCACTCACACAGACACAGGACTGAGGGGATTTTCAGTAAGGCAAGCTCAGAGAGAGAGGGTGTGGAGCATGGCTGATTGTGATGTGCTTGCAAGGCATCACTTCTGGCCTCACCAGGATGATGGATTTATCCATTCTTTCCTGACTCAAAGCTTTGTTGAGCAGCTATTATGTGCTAGATACTCTTTGCCAGGCCTAGCAGTGAGCAAAACGGAAAAAGTCTCTTCCTCATGGAGCTTACATTCTGGAGAGGAAGCTGGCATAGTTAAACATGTGAATAAGCAATACAATTTTAGATAAAATGCTAGTAAGGCAGGATAGGGCCATAAAGGGAAAGGGGGTGGGAAAGCTATCATAAAAAAAGAAAAGAAAAAAGGGTGACCAGTGTGTGTGTGTTAGGGGAGCAGATAATGGTGGGCAGAGTTCCAACTTGTAGATTAGGACATAGCATGGCAGGTCTCTGCACAAAGTGGTAGTTACGGAAGGTAAGTCTAATAGTAATCTTCCACGCATGAGATGAGCAACGTATGAGATGCCCTCACACCTCTGCCCCATCTGAGTTTCAGAGCACTTACTGAAGAGGCCCCGGGACCCATTCCCGCTCACAGAAAACACACAGTGGCCTCCGTGCACACTGTCACCGGGGAGAGGAGGACACCTTTGTGTTCTTATCTTTTTGAAGAAAAGATTTTAATCAAGACACAAGGTGTAGAAAAGCAGACAAGAATGTATTGACTGCAGCTAATACATACTTAGGGCCGTGAAACAAGGAAGGACATAGAAGAAGCAACAGGAAATCAGAGCACTGGGAAATCGGAGACTTCCTGCACACCCCCTACTGGGGACTGAGCCCACAACCTGGGCATGTGCCCTGACCAGGAATTGAACCAGCGACCTCTTGGTTCCTGGGTTGATACTCAACCTCTGAGACACACAGGCCAGGCACAAACCGTTTACTCTTAAGTGCCCTTGGTTTAGGGAAGATAGGTGTCTGCAAACTATCTTAGTTTGCCTAGTCAGCTTGTCCCGGAATTTTCCTCGCTTCTCACTTTTCTGTAACAACACTGTCTACCGGTGTTCAAACTAGAGCTCCGAGTTCTGCATCAGCATTATCTAAAATAAATACCAAATCCTACACGCTGAATATTTTAGAAGCATTTCAAGGTTTACTCTATTAAAAAAAGGAAGGAGGAAAGATTTTGCTAATTGTCATTGTAACCGCCAAAGTCAAATTTTTCACTCTCAAGTTTTAAATGGCGATGGCTGTCCATTTTTCAGATATAACCTAAAATAAAATGGCTTCTTGTAAAAGTGATTAAAACAAACAACAACTACAAAAATGGCACTAGAAACCCCTCCTTCACAGTCTCCCCTCTTCCCCAGCTTTCTAACCATTAACAGCCAGAATCTTAGTGTTATAGGCGGCAGAACGGCACAGGTAGGGTCAGACCAAACCTGGGCTCAGCAACCTTGGTGCTTGGGGGTTCTGGCTAGGAAAGAATTCAGAGCCAAGACCCCAACTGTAAGAAAATGTTTATTTGGTTCCCCAGAGAGGTAGGAATTACTTTTTACAAGCTATAGTGGTAAAGGAAGGGCCCTTGGAGCTTGGGATTGAGGACGCTAGTGGCAAGAAGCTTGGGGTGGAGATATGAGTGGAGGTCCCAGGAGATCTTAATAGAATCTCCAGCAGTTTTCCAGGTGTGGCCTCTCAGGGCTGTGGTCTCCACTGATTGGACCCACTGGGGCAGGGGCTCGTTATTCAATGCAGCTGGTCCTGAGGGGGACCTGGGTTTTGCTGCTTCTCTGGGGGAGCTGAAACACCACTGAGGTAGAGATGTTATCTCTAGGAGGAAAGGTCCGGGGTCCACACCTCTGGAGCTTTCCACCCTGGTGTTCCTCCATAGCTGGTGTCTTAACTGCCTACACTATCAGAATGGGTTTTCCAAGATGCTCATTGAATGTAAACTTTTACAAATCACCCTGACTAGTGGCTACGTTTGCACACACACAGATTAGGAAATCGACGCGGAAAGCCCTGGGTGGACTGGGCGGCAAGGGGCCCCCTTCACGAGCCTGGGACCTCAGGGCTCAGAGGTCACCGGTGCCGGGAAGCCAGGTGGGAAGGGGGCGGCGGGAAGGGAAAGGGCGGTGCCAGGCGGCCCGGAGGGAAGTGGGGTGTGAGGATGGGCTTGGGGGATGGGGGGCGGTGGGTGGGAGGCCTGAGCTGTCCGGGGAGGGGGAGGAGGGGCGGGCAGGGCCTGGGGCGCGGTGGGTGCCCAGACTCAGGTGGGGGTGTGGCCTGGGGAGGGGGCAGGGGGTGCAGTAGCGGGAAGCGGGAGGCGGGCCGGGAGGCAGGGCCAGGGGAGAGGCGGGGCAGGGCGCGGGGCGGGGCTCCGGCCGAGTCCTCTGGGGTGGCCCCCGCGCCGACACGCGCTTCTGCTTCCGGACGTCGGGGCCAGAAAGTCCCCGGGGCCCCCCGCACGTTTGGGGTTCCCGAGAGTTCCAGGTCCCCGCGAGTTCCGGGTTCGAGCCGTCTTGGTGCGCGCCGTCCCGGGCCGGCGTCCAGCTGCTCCCGCTGCTCCCACTGCGCCCGGGCGCACGGGCCGGACGGCGCGGGGTCCGGGGGGTGCGGGGGGCTCCCTGCGCGGCCATGAGGAAGCCCGACGGCAAGATCGTGCTTCTGGGGGACATGAACGTGGGGAAGACGTCGCTGCTGCAGCGGTACATGGAGCGGCGCTTCGCGGACACGGTCAGCACGGTGGGCGGCGCCTTCTACCTGAAGCAGTGGCGCTCCTACCACATCTCCATCTGGGACACCGCAGGTGGGTGTCCGGGAGGCGTCCCCGGGGCCGGGGTCCACCAGGGCGGGAGTCCTCCAGGCAGGTTCCCCCCGGGGCCGGTTCCCCAGGGCAGGCCTCCCCGGTTACCTTACAGGGTCCCCTCGTCCCAGGGCAGGTGGCCCCATTTCAGGGATCAGGCCCCCAGTCCCAGTGCACGTTCCCACTCGTTGTCTTTTGCTGGTTGGGAAACTCTTGTTCAGCCACGTGGTGTATGTATTTAGCGACGGTGCAGTCGAGCTTAAAAAGTACCCCTGGCTGTAATTTTTGACAGTCTGTTTGTTGCTTTACTGTCTCTGTATCTATCTTTTTGTTCATCAGTTTATAATGTTCTTTATTGTCAAATTACAGCGGGGAGGGAAGGGAGATATGGGGGAGATAAGAGATCAACCGAAGGTCTCGTATGCATGCATATTAGCAAAACCAAGGGACGAAAAACTCTGGGGAGGGAGGGCATGTATGGGAGTGGGGGGGGGCAATAGTAAAATATGTACACATATAATACCTGAATAATAATTAAAAAAAAGAATAAAGGTAACCACAAAGGAAAAAAAAAAAAAGTACCCCTGGCTCCAGCGAGGAGCGGTGCCACTTGTGTGCCCTGTGGCAGTGTCTGGCTGCAGAGCGTCCTGGGCCTGCACGGAGCCTGCAGGTGCTGATCTGACTCACTAAAGTGTCACACACAGTGCTCATTTCATATCCACAACAGACTTGGGGGGTGAGCAAGGCTAGTATAGTTACCACCTCCCACACCACCCCCCCCTTTTTTTTTTTTGCAAAAGAGGAAACTGAGGCATGGAGCCTTCAAGGTTCAGTCAGGAAAGCAGGAAACAGAACTCAAGGGTCTCCTCTCTTAGTTCCAAGCATATCTGCATCTTCCAGTTTCTTTATCATCTGCTTGATCTCGGCTCTTACGTGTTATGGAACGTGGAGCGGTTTTCTGCAGCAGCATTTGTAGGATAGGTAATGAATTATTTTTGGTGTGTGTAGTGTTTGTGATTTCCCAAAAGTACAACTTAGGAGTTCTCAATTCAAGGGTTCGGTTTACAGTGGCAACGTGGTGTTGCAATAGAATATATGTCCCCTCCCCTGAAAAAGAATAAGTAAATAAGAAACTAAATAGTAAGGCATGCTTTCGATGGACATTCTTTTTAGAAGCCTGAAACTTGAAGGTCTGACTTTTTCAATGGCAGCACATCTTAAACTTGACATAAATACCCAAAGGTCCTGTCTAGACTTTTAAAACTGCCCGCTTGGGAGGGCCCTTCTGCCAAATAAACACAATTTTAACTAATTCTCTCTTTAAAACGGAATTAATGATGCCCACTGAGGTACATTTACTTCTTTTCCTTCCTTCCTCCTTTTTTTTATTGCTGTCTTTTTGTTATCAACTGCAGTTAATGTCTTGACTAATTTATTACAATCGCGCTGTAAAAATAGCATCTTCCCTGCTCTTTGCTCCAGCTCCAAGCCACAGAGTGAGGTTTCTCTAAGATCCTTTGTGCTTAAGCTGACTCTCGCACTAAGCATTTGGTAGCCATGGATCGGAGGCTCTAGAATTGGACAAGGCCGGCCCTTTTGTTCCTTTTGTTGGCTGGCTAGACCTCTCTGCTGTCCTTGGTTTACAAGAGGATAATGCAGAGATGGCACTGGGGTCCCAAACGGAGACCCCTGCAGTGGCCACCGTGAGAACCTGCTTTTCACCCCCAGGTTCTGGTGTTTCTGGAACAAGAACTGACCCGAGAGATGTCACATCCCGCACCTCCGTCCTCTATGGTGACTCTAGCAGTGTAATTTTGGCTGGCCACTTTCTTCTTTACTGATAAGGACGCGATGCAGCCAGAATCTTGATCCAGAGGATTAGTAATACAGCTAATGAGGTGTCCCGGATATTTTGTTGGGCTCCTTGGGGAGCCATTCATTTCCTGTCTGGCCTAAGGTGCCGCCTCCTTGTTCCTGGAATCCCCAGTGTGAGCTCAGTCGGGCTCTGGGGCGTGGGCGGCCCGGCCCCTTCTCCCATTGTCAGCCTCCTGTGTACACATGCTTAGGCTCGAGTCAGCAGTCACACAAGCTACTTCTGTGCCTGGCTCCCCAGGACTGTGGGGTTACGGGCCGCTGGAGGGGAAGAAGGGCTCTGCACATAGATAGATACCTTTGCAGTCATCCCGTTGGGAATTCAGAAGTTTAACTTTCAAGGGATCCTTCTTTTCTCTTGCACTTATATTTTCTTCCCACTCCACATCATCTTTAAAAGCTGTGTTCATTTAAATTTCCGAAACCGAAGCAGAAAGATGAGAACCAGCTAGAGCAGCAGTCACCAACGGAATACTGGTGGTCAGTGAGGTCTGAAAGGTTGGCGACCGCAGAGCTAGAGGATGGATAGTTTTTTAATGCTGCTCTTGGTTGCATGGGGTGGGTGGGATGGGAGTGTGCGGTTATGGAGGGAATTAGTTTTTTTTTTTTTAATAGTAAAAGTGATAGTAAGGAGCGAGAGTTTCTGTTTTACACTTGGCATGGATATCACTCATATGTAGAATCTAATGAACAACATAAACTAATGAACAAAAGTAGACCCAGAAACATGGAGACATTGATCAGACTGTCAAACCTTAGAGGGAATGCAGGGGAAGGTGGAGAGATCAATGAACTCATGTGCGTATGTGCATATCCCACGGACACCGATAGTAGGATGGTGAGGGCTTATGGGGGAAAGGGAGTTTGAGAAGACAATGGGGGAAAAGGGGACATGTGTAATACTTTCAACAATAAAGATTTATTTAAACAACAATAACAACAACAACAACAATGTACCTGGCTGTCTGAAGCCTGCCGGTCAGGGGAAGCTAGAAGGGGGAGATTTGTCCAGGTGCAGGGACTTCCTTCCATTATGCCTTCGTGGCTCTGCCCTTACCTACTTGGGTAGCCGGACATGGTCACCAGATACGGTTTGCTAAATCCCAGAAGCAAAAGGAGGTTGCCCGGAGATGAGACAGAGCCTCAGCAGTACGTACTACTACCTGGGCAGCCTAAAGAGATGTTGCCCACTGTTCAGCAAACTGAGCTCCTCTGTGCACGTGGGCACTGTTTCAGGCTCTGCTCTACAGCAGCGATTTTCAACCTTTTTCATCTCATGGCACACATAAATTAATTACTAAAATTCTGGGACACACCTAAAAATATATTTTTTGCCCGTCTGTAAAAAAAAAAAAAAAAAAAAAGGTATAATTTTGATTCATTCACACCGATGGCTATTGTGTTGGCTGTTGTCATTTTTTAAAATTTGACAATCTAAGGGAAAAGGAGTCAGTGTCCCAGACTAAATAGTCAGGTATTGCATGTTTTGAAAATTCTTATAGCACACCTGTTGAAAATCTCTGTTTTGCAGCAATGACAAGCTGGCCAGGGCCTCGGTTCCATGGGCTTTAATCTCCAGAGGAGAGGCCAACAGAGGAAATAAGTGGCATCACTTCACACCTGATCATTGTTTTGAAGAAAACACAGCTGGGCTATGCGAATGTGACAGTGTGCCTTAATAGATCCCATCACCAGACCTGGAAGGATTGACACCCTCCTTATTTGTCCCTCATTTTTCAAGGCTGTGGCCCCCCTGGAGGGTGGGGGACATGTCTCATTCTATATAATAAAAGGCTAATATGCAAATCTACTGAACAGCAGAATGACCGGTTTCTATGATTTGCACTGACCACCAGGGGGAAGATGTTCAACACAGGAGCTGCCCCCTGGTGGTCAGTGAGCTTCCCCAGGGGGAGCACTGCTCAGCTAGAAGCCAGGCTCTTGACTGGCAAGTACAGTGGCCGTGGTGGCAGTCTCTCCTGCCTCTGTGGCAGCACTAATGCTGTCCCACTGATGGGTCCTGGAGTGTGAGAGGATGCAGGCCAGGCTGAGGACACCCCCCCCCCCCCTCGCCCCGAGTGCACAAATTTTGTGCACTGGGCCTCTAGTGTTTACAACGTATCTCCCTTCATTTTCCAGTAAAATATTCCTCTTTTCCCTTCTCCGTGCTTTCACCTGTAGTCTGTTCATGCCAATCGAGCTAGTCTCTAAGATGAACTCCATGCTCCCTACTTTGTTTTGTTAAACATATTTTTATTGATTTCAGAGAGGGAGAGGGAAAGAGAGATGGAAACATCAATGATGAGAGAGAACCATTGATTGGCTGCCTCCTGCACACTGGGGATCCAGCCTGCAACTCAGGCACAGGCCCTGACCAGGAATTGAACCTTGCCCTCCTGGTTCATAGGTCGACGCTCAACCACTGAGCCACAGCAGCAGGGCTGCTCCCTACTTCCTTGTTAGCCCTTACTGGAACAGTACATTAGGGGTTTCTGTGAACACCTCAAAGAAGTTACAGTGTTCTTGCACCTCCGCGTCGCTCACATGGCTGTGCGATCCTCTGTGGTCTAGGGGGTGTTCTGTGGATTCCAGTACAGGTTGAGCAGTGCTACAGTCTGGCTGAAAACGGGTTTATTTTGAAGCCTGAGCACCAGTTCTTGTGCCGGGTGGCCCTGATCTTAAAAAAACCCACAAACTGTTAATCTTATCCTTCTCAGTCTCAAACATTGAAGCTAAATATTCAGCCATTTGTACCCGAACCCTCCCTATCCCACTTTTAAAAGACTTGTGATTACACCAGGCTCATCCTGATAACCCAGTGTAATCTTGTTTTAGTCAGCTGGTTAGCAATTTTAATGTATCTGCAACCTTATTTCCTCCTTTCCATGCCACATAGTATATTCATAGGCTCCAGGGATTACAGCTTCTTTGGTGGTGGTGGTGGCGGGGGGTGGGGGTGGGGTTGGGGGGGTCGTTGTTCTGCTGAGCAGAGCCATTGACCACTTGTGTGACTTTGTGGCTGTGTCACCTCTCTCCACTTCACTTTCCCTACCTGTAGGTAAGGAAACAACGGTAGCAGCCACCTAGAGTGCTGTTAGGAGTCAATGAGTTAATATTGACTGAGTGCTTGAAAGGAGGAATGAGGAAGCTTTGTGTTAGTGTTTGCTAAATAAACAATTGTCTCCTGGCCCTCGGTGACCAGGACAATGAGGGCCACCAGCAAACACGTCACAGAGGGAAAAGAGTGGGAAAAGTAATTCTGTAGTGTGTAGAGAGATCAAAGAGAGGGAAAACTCAGAATAGTTGGTTTAAGATCTTCCTCTTGAACAACTTTAGTGCAGCCCAGGAGAGGATGCTGGCATTCCGGGTTAGGCAATCATGGTGCCTGGAAAAGGATGACTGTAAGTGCCCATACCTGTGACGTTAGCTAGGAGGGGGCCACACCTGCGAAGGATGGGGTGGCGCACCAGTGAACATGCCGGATGAGACGGGCCGTGCATGTGAGGACCGCAAGCTCATCATCATTCTTCCAACCTGCCCAGAAGCCACAAGCCCAGCCCCATAGCCAGCTGTTCTATTATAGATCTAGGGCAATGGTCAGCAAACTGCAGCTCGAGAGCCACATGCGGCTCTTTGGCCCCTTGAGTGTGGCTCTTCCACAAAATACCATGGCCTGGGCAAGTCTATTTGGAAGAAGTGGCATTAGAAGAAGTTGAAGTTTAAAAAATTTGGCTCTCAAAAGAAATTTCAATCGTCGTGCTGTTGATATTTGGCTCTGTTGACTAATGAGTTTGCCGACCACTGGTCCAGGGGATGGCGGAGATGCCATTTCTAAAGGAATGCTAGTTCAGGTTGGAAAGGTGGCAGTGTTGTGAATGAGCCCAGAGCCCAGCTCTCTATGACAGGGACCCCAGCGTTACTGACCATTGATCCTTGGGAATGGCCTGTGAGGACTGCATATTTTAAAAAGCTTTGGGTAGACAGCCTAAAGCAAATGTGGAGCCAGGGTGGAGGACTTATCCCTTATTAGTGCAGCTGCTAAGTGGTTTATGAGGTCCTGATAAGGCAATTCTCAGCCTGACAATCAGTATTTGTGTGACAGGAGAACATCTGATGGGTTACATCCCCTTTTTCAGATCAGAGGAATGACCTGGCCCCTCACCAGTCATTATAAATAAAGTTTTATCAGCACACAGCTGTGCCCAGCATTTACATACTGTCTGTGGCTGCTTTCCCGTTGCAGAAGTGGAGCTGCCTTGTTTTAGCAGAGACTATGTAGCACAGAAAGACAAAATTCTCTGCCCTTTGCAGAAGCAGTTTGCTGACCCCTGGTTTAGGTCATCCAAAGGGGAAACACTTCTCTAAAAGTCTTCTATAGTTACAGAAGCTCTCAAGCGTTCAATGTTCAGTGATTGAGGGACTCATGATTCAGTTAAACTCAAGTAGCATTCAAGTTTCTCCTGTGTGTGTCTGATCTGAGCAAGACTGGGGTGAGGGTGAGGACCTGAATTTAAGATCAGCATGAGCTTCTGACAAAAATTCTTGAAAATAAGTCTTAGTTGAGGTTTGGGATCTGGAAGCTAAACATGCAAAGCCTGTGTTGTAGGAGCGTCCATAACTGTGTAGGGGAGTCCGTGTCTTTGTAGGTGGGTCTGTGTCTTTGTAGGCAGGTCCATGTCCTTGAAGGTGGGCCCACATCTTTACTGAAGATTTTGAATGGGTATCTTTGAGTACAAGTCCTTCTTTGCAGAATTCTTGTGTGTGTGTGTGTGTGTGTTTAATTTTTTATTTTTTATCAAAAGCAGTGGCCTGAATATGAATGTGGATATTAAGATAGGTGGAAGAAAATCGACTGCTGGGTTCAGCAAGGCAGACAAAGTGCTATTATACTGAGAGATTGCTGAGGACAAAGGATGCCTGTGAGCTACTGCACGCGCTGGGAGGTCCCCAGGAGTCCTCCTGGAGGGGGCGCCAGGAATTCTGCGGGTGGGAAGAGGTATGTTAGGCTCACCAGTGAGGGGTTAATTCAGGAGAATTTAACAAATTAAGGTCAGTCATCTTCAGTAACTAATAATACCTGGATCACATTTAATGTCTCTGGAAGATAATGGCATGCTTTGTTATCTTGAAGTTTGCAGGGGAAATAGAAACTCTCTGATTCCAAGTTGAACTTGCCCCCCTCTTGCTTCATTGAGACTTCATATAACTTCCCTTCAGCGAGAAAGACATTTTACACACACACACACACACACACACACACACGCGCGCGCGCGCGCACATTTAAACAACTGCTTGTTCTTAGAATAATGGCTTCATCACTGTGATGACAGTGGCCTAGGCAGGTTCCAGTATTCTTTTTACCCCGACTGACCCAGACTCCTGGCTCCGCTGTACACTGCTGAGGGGTGTTTCTGTTGGGCCTCTGGATCCAGCGAATGTCCCCCTCAAAGCCCCTCCCAGCCTTTATTATCTTTCCTCCTCTACTCCCATAGCCGAGACAGGTGCCTTAGGACTTACCCACGGGCACTAGAGGCGTTCCTCCTTTTATCCCATTTCACTTTATTGTACTTCGCAAACATTGTATTTTCATCACCATTGAGGCAAGACCCTGTACCAGCAAAAAGATTACACTTCACTGAAGGCTCAGATGATGGTTAGCGTTTTTTGTTGTTGTTGTTGTTGTTTTTTTGTTTTTTACCAGTAAAGTATAGTTTAATTAAGCTATGTCTATTGTGGTTTTGTTTTATTTTATTTTTTTAAAGAGAGGTTTTTTTTTTTTTGTTTTCCCCCCATTTAATATTTTTATTGATTTCAGAGAGGAAGGGAAAGGGGGAGAGAGATTGAAACATCAATGATGATAGAGAATCATTGATTGGCTGCCTCCTGCATGCCCCCTACTGGGGATCAAGTTCGCAACCTGGGCATGTGCCCTTGACTGGAATTGAACCACAGGCTCTATCCACTGAGCCAAACTGGCTAGGGCGCATTGTGATTTTTCTTTAGGCATAGTGTTACTGTTCACTGAACAGACTGCTGTATAGTGTACACATAATTTTTATTCATGGGAAAAACCAAAAAAGTGAGCGTGACTCACTTTATTGCAGCATTCACTTTATTGCGATAGTCTGATACCAAATCTGCAATATCTCTGAGGTACGCCTGCATTTGTAATTCATCACATAGCCGGTCTTCCTTCTGATCTCACTTCACCTAACGGTCTCTCTCCCTGGGAATATCCCCTCCCCTGGCACTGTCCAGCTTGACTCTTATCTCATCTTTCAGGGTCATGCTTTGTGAAGGAGGAATGCTCCCTCGGTCACTGTAGCGGAGGGAGAATTCCTCCTTCCTCCAGACTGTGCTACAATGTGAGCTGGTGTTCTTCATGGTGTTCTGCCCGTTATCTATTTTTGTTTCCTGTTAGTTTTATCTCTGACCTACAAACTCCCGGAGAGAAGATTGGGTTTTATTCATTTTTATGCTCTCTGTAGAATCTACCACTTTACGCTACAGTGTCTTTTTTAAGCTAAGCTTTTGCTGAGTGAAATTGTTGAAAGCAATGGGAAACATTGGGAGAAGCTGAAATGCATGGTTTTCTTTTCATAATATATTGACTCTGAATGATAAAACCAGCTTAAAAATATTGTCATGAGCTCTGTAACAGCTAAAATGAGGCCATTGTGTACATGGTAAGGAAATACTGGTCTGTGGTGTTAATTATTATGTGTCTTGTCTTCACACAACTCTTGAGGAACTCATCTCTTCTTACTTTGATATCATTAAACATCTATCTAGAAGGTGAGTGGAAGTGCTGCTGCTGAACTTGAGGGGCCTGCTGGGAACAGGACTGCGGTAAGGACAAATATGTCTGGAAGGCTGTGGGCCAAGGCCATTGTTGCTGGCCATAACCAGGGTCCCCTGAACTAGAGGGAGCACACAGCTCTTCTTAAAATTGAAGGTGTTTATGCTCGAGATGAGACAGAATTCTGTCTAGGCAAGAGATGTGCTTATGTGTACAAAGCAAAGAACAACACAGTGGCTCCTGGTGGCAAACCAAACAAAACCAGAGCAATCCGGGGAAAGGTAACTCGTGCTCATAGAAACAGTGGCATGGTCCGTGCTAAATTCCGAAGCTAAATTTCCTGCTGAGACTACTGGACACAGGATCCGGGTAATGGCGTACACTTACTGAGGACTTACACTTACTGAAAACACATAAAATGGATTTATTTTCCTGTGGGGGGGGGGGGGAATCTATGTAGACATGAAGAATCACACATCAGGACATCTACTTCTGGGAAGATGGATCCGATGTACTTTTCCCTACTCTTTCCACTAATTGAAGCTAAATTTTTTGAAAAGTTATATACAAAACAAACATAAGAAGACTCTGGAAAGTGGAGAGAAGAAGGCAGACTGGCCAGGGGCCTTGAGAGCCAAGGAATGGCGCAGTGAGGCGAGCTCCTTGCATTTTCCTTCTGCTTCATTCACCCCAGACATTCAGGTGGCGTCAGAGGAGGCTGAGTTAGGGACCGAGCTCCATCCCCACCAGGTGGTAATGAGCCGTCCCACTTTGGGGTGCTGGTGGAGGCCATGTGGGGAGCTTGGACTTGTGCCTCCAACTCTGCCTGCCACAACCCCCGTACCCCTCTGAGGTTGTACCAGAGGGAGACAGCTAAAATGTAAGGCTTATGTACAACCCAGAGTCTCATAACATAGTATGAAAATGTCCAGGTTTATATAAAAATTCATTTAGTATGTAAAAATCAGGAAGATCTCAATCTGAATTTTAAAAGAGGCAATCAGGCCCTGGCCAGTGTGGCTCAGTTGGTGAAGCATCATCCCGTACATTGAACATTTGCTGATTTGATTCCCCATCAGGGCACATGCCCAGGTTGCAGGCTCAAACTCCTGTAGAGGGCGTGCAGAAGGCAGCCAATCAGTGTCTTGTTCTCACATCGACGTCTCTCTCCCTCCTTCTTCCTTCATCTCTTTGTAAAAGTCAATAAAACTCTGGTTGGTGTTGTTTGCAGCTAAGAGGAGACCATTCTAACCATTGTAAAAGCCATTGTTCAGCTTTGGAGTTATCGAAGATTCTTAATTTCCCAACGCAGCAGGAGTCGTTGAATTTGGCATGTCCACTGTAGGTCACCATGTCACAGGGCAGGAATGGAAACTAGAGTCTGGCATAACCTTTACAACTAGAACAGGATTTAAAGGACACTTTTCTCAGCCTCTTCCCCTCTCAGATGAGGGGACAGATATAAGAAGTTATTTGTCCAACACCCAGTGGCTAGTGGATGGCTAGTTGGTGACAGAACAGGGGCCAGAGCCAGGCCTGGTGACTCAGCCACCCTTCCCTGCTGCCTTTCTTGCTGTTGATGTCATGTACACTGACTTAATTTAGGGGCATCTGTGCTTTGAAATTCTCCCTTACTACAGTCTGCTAGAAACCAGGGAGGGCAGAGTTCCTATGGAAAACTTGCTTGGGAAGTGTTTTCTGAAAGGTTTCTAGGTTGCTAATGGACAGCCCTTTCTGGAGACTCCTGCTTGTATTAGTAACAGGGATTTCTATAGGCTTCCTGGGGACCAAATATCATACTTCTGGGCCTAGGCCTTTATTTTTGAGAGAGAGAGAGAGAGAGAGAGAGAGAGAGAGAGAGAGAGAGAGAGAGAGAGAGAGAGAGATCATGTGCCTCCCATACATTCCCTGACCAGGGATTGAACCTGAAACTTAGGTATGTGTCCTCACCGGGAATTGAACCCACAACCTTTCTGGGGTACAGGATAATGCTCCAACCAACTGAGCCACCCGGCCACGGCTAGCCTCACTTATTTCTTGTAACTACTTTGTGTGGCTGGCATTTTTGCAGACCAGGAAGCTAAGGCCCAGAGAGGTCACGCAGTTAGCTCAGTCAGGTTGCACTGGATGCTCAGGAGCCTGGATTTGAGGTCTGCTTTTCGTCTTATTTTAGTCTTTCTTATGACCTTTCTCTCTCTCCTCAAACAAACAAAATGTATATACTTCCGGGAAACATGGAAAGCTTGGGAAAATTGCTACCAGTTAATATTATTTTTGTTTTTGTTTTTATCTTCTGAAAACCTAGAGGTGCACTTGAGCCAAGTGCTCAATGTTACAATTTTAGTAAAAATTCTAAGCCATGGAAAATTTCCAACTCAGGTATTTTCTTGAAGGACTCATGACTTAAGTGGAATTAAATAAGTAATGCATTCTAGCAATTCAAGGCTATTCTGTGTAATGCTAGTGCTAATACACCGAATAGTGCCAGAAGGTTAGAATTATGGCATTATCTACTCGATTATTTGGCCTTGAATGATTTAAAATAACACATTTGTTGCATCAAAAGAATGCATTGTGCCATGTTCTAGCTGAAGTTGCGTTAGCTAATGCTCTCATGTTTATTTTTGTATTCTGCTAGACTATTTCCCTATTTATTTTTTTAAAGTTTTATTATTAATAGCCTTCATAGGTGTCTAGAGTTATCTTGTGGTAGGTAAACATTTACACCTTGGTTAAGAAGTTGTTTTGGTTGAAACCGGTTTGGCTCAATGGTAGAGCGTCGGTCTGTGGACTGAAAGGTCCCAGGTTCGATTTCGGTCAGGGGCATGTACGTTGGTTGCGGGCACATCCCCGGTAGGGGGTGTGCAAGAGGCAGCTGGTCGATGTTTCTCTCTCATTGATGTTTCTAGCTCTCTATCTCTTTCCCTTTCTCTCTGTAAAAAAATCAATAAAATATATTTTAAAAAAGAAAGTTGTTTTGTTCTAGTTGTACCTGAAATGTTACCTTTCCCTGAAAGCAAGTGCTCAGATATGGAGAATAACCCTAATGGCATGTTTGTCCTGCTGTTTGTATAGGCTGACTGGCTGTCACACAGCCTGTGGCCTTACAATGTCCTTCAGGAATCCCCCCACAGCCCTCTCCAATGCCTCCCCAAGAGGAGGCTCTATCACAGATTCTGGCCCATGAGTAGTAGCTGCTGCCTTACTGTGTGCCAGGACAGTTTAACTCTCCATTGCGACTCATTAATCCTGTCTAGGACTCAAGCCCTAGCCAGGTTAGGTCTCAGCCAAGTTCACATGAAGCCTGAAGGGGCTGAGCTGGGCAAACTGCCCTGTGTGTTTGCACTTAGTCACCAAGCCACGCTGTGTCCTTCACAGCAGTGACATCTACTCTAATGTGAGAGTCAACCGGGACAGAGTGCTCAGATACATAATCTGTGTGTGTGTGTGTGTGTGTGTGTGTGTGTGTGTGTATGCAGGATGTGACGGTACAGTCTGTTTAGTGCACAGTGTGTCTATGGCCTGAAAAAAACATTGCTGTGCCCAAAAGTGGTAAGTTAAAAATAGTTCCAACTTTGGAGCTGTCTCATAACTAACAAGATTAATGTATTAAGATGTCTGTTCCGCCATCGCTTTACCACGTAGAATTATGTGCACTTGATACCCGTTTTCATGTCTGAGATGTGCATTCTCATGTATACAGAGCAGCTAATCCAGTATGTTATGTGACTCGAGAGGGAAAGGGAGAGAGAGAGAGAGAGAGAGAGAGAAACATCAGTGATGAGAATCATCAGTTGGCTGCCTCCTGCATGCCCCCTACTGGGGATCAACCCCGAAACCCCGGCAGGTGCTCTACGCCAGGAATCGAACCATGACCTCTTGGTTCCTGGGCTGATGCTCAACCACTGAGCCACTCCAGCTGGACTAAATAATATCTTTAAAGTGTATTTATTTTCATATCTATTTGAGCATTGTGATTTTACCTTTTCTTAAAAATTGCCTTTTAACATGTGTCAGGTGGAATTGCTTTTAAAAGTACTTGACTAAGTTTTGTCCTTGTGCTAGTAGAATTTAGAGGCCCTGCAGTGCCATTAAACCCTATTGTTCAGCAGTTCCAAATGTAGGCTGCTCATACGACTGAGAGTGACATGAGCTGCTTAGTCTAGGGCAGGGTGTGTGTGTGTGTGTGTGTGTGTGTGTGTGTGTGTGTCCTTGAGCAGCTGCATGAGTATACTGGGCCTCTCTAAAGATCTGTAAAATGTGCACACTAACAGTGGGGAGAATGAAAGTGTGTGTGTGTGTGCGCGCACGTGCTCATGCTTATGAGTATACGTGTGTGCTTGTGTGTGTGCACATATAGCTTGCCATTCTGCCCAGCAGAATGAACTGAAATCTCAGTATTAACTCCGATGGAGTTCCTAGAAGGGTCTGTAGCAGACTTGGTTACAGGAAGCAGGTTTAGTTGACTCAATAAAAGTGGTGAGGACACAGAGGCATAGGGAGGCTCAGGGACACCCACATCCATAACCAAGACCCGAGGAAGCCATGTTTCCTTTCTAACTGGTAGTTTGTCCTAAGAAACGAAGTCAGAATGAGTGGAGAATTTTTTTTTTTTTTTTTTTTTTTTATAATATATTTTTATTGATCAGAGAGGAAGGAAGAGGAAGAAACATCAATGATGAGAGAGAATTACTGATCGGCTTCCTCCTGCATGTCCCCAACTGGGGATCAAGCCCACAACTCGGGCACGTGCCCTTGACCGGAATCGAACCTGGGACCCTTCAGTCCACAGGCTGACACTCTATCCAATGAGCCAAACCAGCTAGGGCGAGTGGAGGATGTTTTCAATATTTTCTAAGTTTATGTCAGAACTGGCGCTCTTCCGTGCGGATCTTGCGTTGTGCGTAGGTAAGAATGGTGTGTGACCCTCCTGTCCCTGCGCTTTGTGAGGTAGCAGTGTGCATCTGTGTTGTGCCTGGGCTTTTTATAAACATTTTCTGTGCTGTTTGAGGACTTTGTTCCTGCTCTTCAAAGCTGGTTGACCTTGTTCCCTTTCACTGCACATCTTTTCTTTAGTAGCGGCCAAGGCCACATTCCAAACCTAATTAATTTCCAATCTGATTAACTCCAGTTAGTTACTGTGTGGCCACAGGTCCCAGCAGCTCAAGAGTGGAGGTTTCCAAAGCCTTTCCGCTTCCCTTGGTTGAGCAACCTGCAGCTACTTGATGGCTATTACCAGACAGAATACCAGGAAGAAGGGGTAGAGAGGTGAAGTGCCAAAATGGCAAACTCAGGTGTGAGGTGCAGAGTCAGGTGTGCTAATGCTGTGTTCATCTTGAATTGATGAGAGCTGTCCCCGACTGCTCCAGGCTTTCAGCCTTTGGTCCAAAAGTGAAGTCTGCGGGCAGCAGCAACGGAACCCACCCCACCCAGACCTCTGAATCAGAATGTGCATTTCAACCAGATCACCAGGTGATTCATGCACAGAGTTTAGGTAGATGAGAGGTAGCTTTGAGCTTACTGCAATGTGGGGTAGAGGAGCAGGGTAGTGATCAGGCCTGAGTTTTCTGCTGTTCATGGTAGATACTATTTTTACATGCAGTTCTCTCTCTCTCACACATATGGAATTTTAAACATTGTGGTGAAATACACAGAAAGTACATTTTACAATTTCATTCATTTTTTTAAATTGATTATAATCTTACATAATTGTCCTTATTCCCCCATTCCCATCCCAAAACCCTCCCTAGATATGCTCCCCCATCCCCCCCTCCCACCCTGTTGTCCATGGCCACTGGCTAGGCCCATATATATGCACACAAGTCCTTTGGTTGATCTCTTCCCCTTACCCCCATCCCCCCTTATTTTCCCTCTGAGGTTTGAGTCTGATCGCTGGTTCTCTTTCTCTGGGTCTGTTTGTGTTGTTCATTATTTCCTCTAGATGTGTGAGATCATGTGATCCAAGAAATATCCTTGTAAGAACCTAAACTGCAACAAGCCATAATAGTTATGCTGAGAGGCAAATGAATCAGTCTGTAGTGAGTTCCTTTCTGGGCCAACAGTTCTTTTGCGTCCCAATTTCAATGCCAGATAGTTCCTTATGTGTACATGCCAGCCATGATATTTCAGATCTGGTTGTTGGACAAATGGCGGTAATGCAGGTCCGCCTGTCTCGCAAGTTGGTGGCATTAAGTATATGCACATTTATGCAAACATCACCATGATCATCTCCAAAATTTTTCTTCTTTCCAACTGAAGTTCAGTACCCATTAACCACTAACCCCATTTCCCCCTTCCTCTAGCCCCTAGTAAGTGCCATTCTGTTTTCTGTCTCTATGAATTTGACTATTCATAATTATTTTAAATTTCTACTTTCATGTACACCATATATTTAAATATTAGAAGCCCAGTGCACGAAATTTGTGCATGGGGAGGTGGTGGTGTGTGTGTCCCTCAGCCCAGCCTGCACCCTCTCCAATCTGGGATATCCCTCTCACAATCCAGGACTGCTGGCTCCCAACCTCTCACCTGCCTGCCTTCCTGATTGCCCCTAACCACTTCTGCCTGCCAGCCTGATCACCCCCTAACCACTCCCCTGCCAGCCTGATCGACACCTAATTGCTTCCCTGCTTGCCTGGTTGCCCCTAACTTAAGGTGACCAGATTTTAACATTGGTAAAGCAGGACACCATTGACTGGGGGGTTGGGAGGTGTTCTTGATTAAAAATTTGGTCTATATGGAGCAACAAAAATTTTCATAGAATGCAAAAATAGTATTGTAATATATTTTTTAAAAAATTTCACATAAGTACAATTTACAAATGTAATAAATAAAAATTATGTATAGTATTATTTTATTCTTTGGCATATTTCTCATTTGAGTGATTTTTTTTTTTCAGTAGATTGCTGTCATTGTTTAAAAGGTCATGAAATTTTTTACAAGAATCTGTTAAATTATATTTCACACATAAAATGGCTTTCAAAGTCTCAACACTTAATTGTAACGTAAGTTGTAAGTGTCACTTTCAAGGCCGGTGCTAGACTTTTTGCCGCCATTATAAAATATAAATAATGAGTACTGTCTGCTAAATTCAAGAGAATTTATGTATTTATGAAATAAATAAATAAATTACTTACCTAAATTATCTGAATAACTGATTTGTAATGACATCACTTGTTTAACTAGCTTACTAGCAGACAGTACTTGCCTTCCTGTTCTCCCACCGTGTTCCCTAGCTTGTCATGCATTCTTTCAAAAAATTGGGACTTTTTTAAAACGCTGCGGGACATGGGACAAATTGTTAAAAATTTGGGGGATGTCTGGTCACCTTACCCTAACTGCCCTCCCTGCAGGCCTGGTCACCTCTAACTGCCCTCCCTTGCAGGCCTGGTTGCCCCCAAATGCCTTCCCCTGTAGGCCTGGTTGCACCCAACTGCCCTCTCCTGCTGGCCTGATTGTCCACAACTGCCCTCCCCTGCTGGCCTGATTGTCCACAACTGCCCTCCCCTGCTGGCCTGATTGTCCACAACTGCCCTCCCCTGCTGGCTATCTTGTGGCAGCCATCTTTGATCACACGGGGTGGTCATCTTATGTGTTGGAGTGATGATCAATTTGCATTTTACCTCTTTATTATATAGGATGATCAACTAAGCTCTAACAAAATACTTCAATATGATTGATTTAAAAGGGTTTTTGAACTGTTAAATTAATAAAATTATATCTAATAGTCCCAGTGTTGATCAAATTTCAGTCCTATAGAAAAATGTTATAAAAGTTTATTTGAGCCAAATCTGAAGACTTGATTTTCAGATTGAAAGAATGCACTACAAGCTAGGGAACGTGGCAGGAGAACAGGAAGGCAAGTACTGCGTGCAGGTAAGCTAGTTATACAACCAGTAGCAAGGTCTCAATGGGTTACGACAGTGGTCGGCAAACTAATTAGTCAACAGAGCGGCAAACCGCAGCTTGCGAGCCACATGTGGCTTGAGTGACACAGTTTGCAGACCACTGGGTTAAGAAACTGCTCTGGGGAATGACAGTTTTGCAGTTCTCTTTACGCATTTGCATCCCAAGGAGAAATGACACTCATGGTGGTAGCTTAAGTAGACGGGAGAAAAAGCGGGGGAATACCTAGTGTTGGGTAAACAAAATGGTGGGACGCATATTCTTTTCCTTTGGTGGGCACAGGATAGTTAGCATTTGCTGTAAATAGACATGGGATCTTGGAAACACAACAGCAATGAGCGTTGTGGTCTTGTGCTCTGGTGTCAGTGGTGGTGCCTCTGAGGGGTGTGGAGGAGAAAATCGCTCCTGACATTCCAAAGGTATATTATCCTAGATGCATAAAGATAATGGATAGGGTGGATCATGATGGAGATTGACCTTTGCTAAGGAAGCTACAGGCCTGGGATTTGACTACCCATCATTACCTGCCTTAGGAATTTATGATCAGGCCCTTTATGGGGTTACTGTTGGTCACTGAGCTTGTCAGGCCTGCTCTGTAGTCCCTTTGACATTCATACCAGGTGTCCCCTGTCATCCCAGAAGGCATTCCTGCTTTTATAAGGGCTGTCAAAGGATAATGTACTTTTCACAGAGTTTTATTAGGACACATCCAATCTGTTAAGCAAGAGAGGACTAGGCATAGTAAACATCTGTAAAATCATTTGTTTCCTTAGGATTGTTCAGAAAGGGTTTAATATACTGCCCTTGTGATATAATTAATAGGAAAACATTTATTCTCTGATGTGTGTTTCTTGGAAGACTATATTATGGAGAAGAAAAGAACTATTCTGTATAGCAAAGCTGTTAGAAATAACTGGTGTACTTAGTGAGTGGAGTACTTCAGGTAAGAGGCTATTCTAGGTAATGTAATATTTCGAGAAACCCTTAATAGATTTAAAGCGTTTTTTTTTTTTAATATGGTATTTGCAGTTCAGTCTTGAGCTTAAAACAAGTTCAAGCTTGCTTTGAAAAATCTGAAATGGTTTTAGTTTCCTGTTTTAATAAATAGAGAATTTAGCAATTAATTGAATTTTTCTTTGGTAGTCTCATTCTAAACATTAATTATCAGAGGACAGCAGTGTATCTGTTGAAGGTCACGGAGACTGGATTAAATATCCTGATATGTGAGAGTTTTTGTTTTTAAAGGTAAATCTGTTATATAACTGTACTTTCTTTGGATTTGCCTCTTTTTCTTAATTATAGAGTGTTAAAGAACATGTCTTTCAGTTACTTGTTATTGAATTATTCTTAGTAAATTCATGACTGAAAAGAGTGAAGAGATTTAAGGATTAAACTCCAGTTACCATTCTATAACCTTAGTAATAATAATTTCAGAAAGCCCAATCAGTGAGTCGCAGGTAAGGGATTAATTTATATGCAGTTAATTTTTTTGAGTGATTTCTGTGACATGCATGGTTTTAGTTTAATTTTCAGATTATCAAATAATAGAAATGACACAGGCTGCTCTAGGTAAAAAAAAAATAAAAAAAATCATTGTATATGTCCTTAAATGTGAAAAGAAATCTGTTTTTCTGACACAATTGTTCTCTCCTTTAGATGTTGCTATTCTATGAGTTAGCAATTGTTTTGGGAGTGGATTCTCTTATTTGTAAAAGGAAAAATGGCTCATTTTACGAGTTTGGGTTTGGATGCCTGCAGTGAAATAGTTGCCTCCTAACCCTGCAGTTACGTCCCTCAATGCTGTTTTTCATTTTATTACTCGTGTGAGCTGTGGGCTTCCTAAACTAAGAGTCCTCCTCCTCGATGTCAAGAAGTACAGCTGTGTTTTTTAATTCCCTTTCATGGCCACAGACTATGGAGAGCAACATCAAAGGAACTATACAGGTAAGCAACTAAGTCGGATTATTGGATTTTAATTATTAGCTTATCTTTAAAATGTTATCTAATCGCCTCCTTTGTGGCTATAATTCACTAATAGGTGTTGAGATTTCAAGCCTTCCTCTGGCAGAGAAAGAAAACCCAAAACATTCATTCATATTGTAGACCGGGATGCTTTTCCTTTTAAACGCCTACTCTTTACTATCCGGCTGGCTGACGGCTGTTGGCTCCGAGTTGTGTGAGGTTTTTCCCCGTGCGGCGGTGACACGTGCCCCATTGGGGCGCTCCCTAGCCAGGGCAGTGGGAGGAGGCTGGTCTCAGGGTCTTCTGCCGGGAGATGGGTGATTCCCACCCCAGGCTGGTGAGGCCAAGATAAGGCTGTGGATGTGAGGACAATGAGCAATTCATGCAGCTCTGCCCACACCACCTGCCTTGCTGGGCGGAGACAGCTGTCCTGGTGAGAGCAGGTTCTATCCGGAGGACACATGCTTTTTGTCTTTGGTGTATCTTGCCTTTTTGGGTTTTCTTTCTTTCTTTCTTTCTTTCTTTCTTTCTTTCTTTCTTTCTTTCTTTCTTTCTTTCTTTCTTTCTTTCTTTCTTTCTTTTTAAAAAAAATATATTTTATTGATTTTTTTACAGAGAGGAAGGGAGAAAGAGAGAGAGCTAGAAACGTCAATGAGAGAGAAACATCGACCAGCTGCCTCCTGCACACCCCCCATCGGGGATGTTCCCCCAACCAATGTACATGCCCTTGACCGGAATCGAACCCGGGACCCTTCAGTCTGCAGACCGACGCTCTACCACTGAGCCAAACCGGTTTTGGCGGGTTTGCTTACTTTCTGATAACAGAGGCATACAGACATCATCCCATTGTTTTTTTTCCCCAGGCTTTTTTGGAGCCCGGCCCCTCCCATCCCAGCCTGTCTTAGGGTAGGACTCGAAGCTTCCCAGTGGAGCAGGGACTCTGGACCCTGGGCTCCGGGTTCAGGTGCTGCCTCAGCCCTCGATGCCTGTGTGTCCCTGGCCAGCCCGTGTCCCTCTGTCAGCATTTTCATCAGGCCTGGGGTGAAAATGCCACAGCAGCCTGTCCAGGTGGGTGGGAATTAAGTGATTGACCGTGTAAAGGCTTGTGCAATGCCTGGAAGTAGCAAGAGCTGTAAAGGTCTTAGCTATTGTATTAGAATAATTACTGTCACTTTAAGAGCCAGAACGGCCTACATCTCAAATCAGCACCTGTCTCTTGATGAGGATGGAGCCCCTTCCCCCGAGGGAACTCGGCTGGCCACGCTGAGGTTACCTCCGTCACGGACACCTGTGCTTTCCACAGGAGCTCTGTGACAGCTCCCCCTCTCGAGATGCAGCCAGTCTACTGCTTTCTTTGGCTGGATACTCCATTAGTTCCTCTTTGATATCTTTTCAGTGGTTACTACCTCTTCCATCTGGTGTTTCTCAAGAAAGAGAAGGAACTGGACTTGGATGATTTGTTTCTTCTTGTGTAAATTAGAGGGTGAAGGTCATTGGAGAATATGTTTTTATTGACTAGAGAGAGAGAGTGAAAGAGAGAGGAAGGAAAGGAGGGAGGGAGGGAAGGAGGGAGAGAGAGAAGGAGAAAAGAAAGAAAGTGATCTGTTGTCACTTGCATGCATCTGACTGAGTTATCAAACCTGCAACCTGGGTATTTGCCCTGACCAGGAATCCCCTTCAGTGAATGGGATGATGCTCTAACCAACTGGGCCACACCGGCCAGGGCTGAAGGTCATTGTTTATAGGCACCAGGTTGAACTAGAGCCAGTGAAGCAGGCTTAGGCATTTCTGTCCATGTGAACTGAGCGTAGTAATTTATGACTTGCTTTCGGGGAGTCAGCAGATTTGCTGACTGTGGCTCAGGAGATGGCATGTGACACTTGATCTTCATTGAAGTTCACTGTCATCTGAGCCATCCTTATCACCTTCTCCAGGGTGGGTCACAGAGGTTCATAAGTACCTAGCTTTTTCTTCCGCTGGAAGCGGGAAGAGGAGGTGGCGAGGGGAAAGAAGCAGGAGTTTCTCCAGGCAGGACGGCCCCTGCGCATGGGCATTGTTTTTGTTCGATTCACGGCTGTTGGTATCGGTGAGTGAGGAGGCATCGGCTTGCAGCCCAGTTCATGCCTTCGTGGAGTCCGAGTCTCCTGGGGCAGTCATAAGGCAGTCCCCACACTGGGGGCTCACACAGCAGACATTGCTCTGCAGGAAGGAGTCTGAGTCACGGTGTCAGCGGGCCAGGCTCCTCTCTCTGAAGCTCTTGAAGGAAATCTGTTCCAGGCTCTTCTCTGAGCATCTGCTGGTTGCTCCTGTTCCCCATGTGTCGAGACGTCACTCCCGTCTCTGCCTCTGTCCTCATATTGTCATCCCTTGTGTGTGTCTGCCTCTGTGTCCCTCTTCTTACTATAAGGACACCAGTTACATTGGACTAGGTTGTACTCCAGTGACCTCATCTTAACTTGATTACTCCTGCAACAGCCCTATTTCCAAATAAGGACTCATTTACATCATTTACAGTTTCTGGGGATGGGGACCAGGATGCATCTTTGGGGCTACACCGCTCAACCCACTGCAGATGATAGGAGACTTTAGAATCCTCCCCTCCCACCCCCCCCCCTTTTTTTTTTCCTGTTACATAATTTAAATCTGCAGTGAAAGACTCTTTTTCCTCTTTATTTTATTTATTTATATTTTAAAAATATTTTTTATTGATTTTTTTACAGAGAGGAAGAGAGAAGAATAGAGAGTTAGAAACATCGATGAGAGAGAATCATCGATTAGCTGCCTCTTGCACACCCCCTACTGGGGATGTGCCTGCAACCAAGGCACATGCCCTTGACCAGAATTGAACCTGGGACCCTTCAGTCCACAGGCCGACGCTCCATCCATTGAGCCAAACCGGTTTTGGCTCTTTTTCCTCTTTAAATTAAATTTATTTTTTATAGAACAAAAAAGAATAAAAGATAGAGAAAAAGGGAGGTAACTTGAAACCCAAGAAAAAAATCCAAATGTATTCCTTGTCCCATTCCCCATCTCCCTGTACGGTACTCACCCCACCGCACCCCACCAAAAGATGTCCCTAGATACCTGTTTCAGAAATCATCATTCCTGTGGTTACCGTTTAGCTGCCGAGAACCCAGCAGGAGATGACCTGTGTACTTTTGTGGAGTTCACACTTTATTTTGAAGCCAGCTAGGAGGTGCCCAGAATTACATGGTATAAAATTTTAATTATTGGCTCTTCACTTTGAAAGAGAACTGGCAGGCTAGTGAGGGCAGACAAGGGGTCCTTTATGAAGAAGTAACCAGTTGGGGTCAAAGTGGTACTTGCGGTTGCTGAAAAGCCCCTTCCTGGTCACTTCCCCTTGTTCCCAGGGAGCTGGCGGCCAGTTTGGCTGAGAGGCACAGGGTCCGGGAAGGGGCCCAGCGTGCGGCACCGCGGAATGCCCACAGGGTATGTGGTGGGCGACTGTGCCCCAGGCGGCTGTGGGGAGGGGCTGCAGGGCATTTTCTCTTTCTGGAGGGAATCGGTGCCTCCGTGGAGGTCTGGAGGTGGAGAAGCCAGAGGGAAGACGGGCTGCCGAGACAGTCCCACCCTCTGGAGCAGGGGTCCTCAAACTTTTTAAAGTGGGGGCCAGATCACGGTCCCTCAGAGAGCTGGCGGGCCGGACTATATGAACTACTAATTCCTACTGTAACACCTCGGCTGCGCTCACTGCCCAAAAAACCTGGCGGGCAGGATCAGACTCCCCTGGGGGCTGCATGTGGCCCGCGGGCCGTAGTTTGAAGACCCCTGCTCTGGAGGGTCTGGCTTGTGCAGCAGCCATGCTCCCAAAGGGACATTTCCAGAGAAACCAGTGAGCAGCTCCAAATGTGTTTGTCAGGAAAGGGGGTGGGGGTGAGGTTGGCTTACATGATTGTGGGCGCTGGCAAGTCTGAGGTCTGGAGGCAGCAGGCTGGAATTCAGGTGTGATCTTTTATGGCTCAGGTTGTGGCCTGCGGGCAGAATTCCTTTTTCTCCAGGAAATCTTCTCTCTCTTCTTAAAGTCTTCATCCGTTTGGATGGGGCCCACCCACATCACAGAGGGTAATCTGCTCTCCTTAAAGTCAGTTGATTGCAGACGTTAATCCCGTCTAGAAAATATCTCCATGGCAACGTCTGGGCCAGTTGGACCACACAATTGGGCGCCATGGCCTGGTCGAGTCAACCCATAAATTAACGGTCACACACAGGTATCAGGGTGGTGGCAGACACACCGCTGGTTTACCTGCTCCTCTGGTGAACAGTAGGTTCTCAGATGAAGTGCCCTGGCCCCACTGCCTCCTCCGTTTTCATGTTCTGGCCGAGTTTGCACCTGCCCTGGACCGGCCCCAGGCAGCAACTCCTTCAGTCATCCTGAAGACTCACTTTTTTTTCTTATTGCTCAGAAAAGCTTTAAACATCTGTTCCTTGTGAACACTTCTGGAGGTAGTGGTTTCCCTGCGCCTTTCTCTAACCAGGTTCAGTAGCATACATCCAGGCGAATGGAATGTTCTAGACCTTGCCCATGAACTTTAGCCAACGGTCATCAAACTGTACAAAATCAAACTGAAGCAATCTTGAAGGTAGTATTTATAATGTTGTGGTTGGCAGTTGAGAGCATTGGGAAAGGATCTTGGGTTATTTTTAAAAACTCCCTGAAGGGAATTAAAAATTCCCTGCATGCTGGTGGTCCCGCTGCTGTGTGTGCCCTGGCGTTTCTGTTTGTTCCCGGCTTTGCGTCTGTGGACCTGAGTTTTCTTCTTCCCTCCTGTGGGCACAGGGTCCAGCGGGCATTCCGAGCGGGCAGGGTGTTCCTCCTTCTTGCAGAGGTTGCAGTTACCTTTCCTGGTAGACCTTACTTTTCTATTGGATCGAAATAAGCATTCTGATGCTCCCATCGCAAAGCTGCCTTTTTATCTCCCACTTTCACTGTGCAAGGTGGTGGTCGTCACCTCTGGCTGCGCACACTAGTCACCGGGGAGATTTAAAAATGATTCCGGAACCGGTTTGGCTCAGTGGATAGAGCGTTGGCCTGTGGACTGAAAGGTCCCAGGTTTGATTCTGGTCAAGGGCATGTACCTTGGTTGCGGGCACCTCCCCAGTGGTGTGTGTGTGTGTGTGTGTGTGTGTGTGTGTGTGTGCAGGAGGCAGCTGATAGATTATTCTCTCTCATCGATGTTTCTAGCTCTCTAGCCCTCTCCCTTCCTCTCTGTAAAAAGTAAATAAAATATATATATATATATTTTAAAATGATTCTGGTACCCACGCTCTTGTCAGACCCTGATTTATGTGCTCTGGGGTGGGGGTGAGGGGAACAAGGCATCAGTATTTTAAAAAAGTACTCCCTCCATGTTTAGAACATGCAGCTGGTGTTGTAACATGCTTTCTGATGGCTGTACCACCCATTCAGTTATTTAAAATCCTTTCAACAAAAATGCTATGATGCTCAGGGTGAAAAGCTGGTTGTCCTTTGTCCAGAGGGCGGGGACAGAATAGCAGAGAAGGCGAGCGGATAGATACTTTGTGCTCACTTGTCCAGCAGCTGATTGGGGTTAGTGCGGCTGCCGACTTCTGTCTTGCTGGGCCTGCGCTGGCCTGGCCCGTTTCCCCGTTCTCCTGGCACCGTGTACGGCGGCCACGCGATCAAGTGCCCCCGAAATCGGGGAGAAGGGCATCCTTGGGAAGTAAGCCTTGTAAAAATAAGGAAGCGGCAGGAGTTCGGTCAGCTGTAAAGTGACCAACAGGTCCTAGGAGACAGTTTGTAAATGTGCCGATGAGGACACACGTCGCCACGGTGGTCCAGGGATGGCAGAGTTTCTCCGTAGGTTTGGACGAAATCTGATGCGCGATTTAAATAAACGTGTATAAGGCATAACCCCTGCTAGGCACAGTTCTAGGCACTTGACCTGTCTACATGAGTTCTGGTTTCACAACCACCCCCTGGCGAGGAGAAACGGAGGCACAGAGAGTTCGTGACTTGCCTAAGGCCACACAGTGGGGATTGGAAGGCAGGTCGTCCATCTCTGGAGTTGGGCTCTTTAGTGGGTAGCTCGGCCACAGACTCCCTGGTACCTGGGACCGTCCTGGCTCCGGGCATCACCGGCATCATCTGTGGGCCCCTTCCGGTGCCTCCGTTTCTCCTGTCCCGGTGAGTGGGTGGGCTACAGGTGGTGTGATTTCAACAGCAACTTTTACTTACTCTCTTTTCCGGCCAGCTTATAGGACTCCGGTTCCTGCTTCCTTTGCCAGTAGTTATTGTGGTTTCTCTTTGGGTTTTATCATTACTTACTCCTTTAGTATTTCTCAAGGCAAATCAGACATTTTTATCTGGAAAGGAAAGCCATTTTAGGCATAGGCGTGAGCACAGTGGCCTTTTTGTCCTCAGGGAGCTATGTCACCGACTTGGAAAATTCCTCCCGGGGTAACTAGAATGCCACGTTCCCTCCCTCGATCTCTCTGTGAGATCCAGTGGGTGGGTGCGGATAACGCTATGAGCGGTCGGAAACCTCAGGGTGCCTGGGTCGCTCTGCCTCAGATCAGGGCCTGAGAGGAAATCCCAGCCCCCTGGTGATGACGGGGGCGGCATTTCACTTGATCATCCTCTCCCCGAGGGGGTCCACCAGGAGATGGGTGAAGACCGTTTGGTTTCTGTCTGCTGGCCTGCAGTGAAATTTGACACGGAACGTATAATGAGATGACCAGGCTTAGGGCTGGCCTGTGATGTAGCCAAAGGAAGGAATTTTGATGTGCGTGTGACGGATTCCACAGGACGTGCTGCTTGTCAGCAGGCGGGCCCCTCCCAGCAGCCGGGATGGAGGGCCTGGTGGCTGTAAACTGGCCATTCACTTTCACCTTCAGGATCCTGCAGGGCAGAGCGCCACCCTCCAGCTCCTGCAAAACAACCTGCCCCGGCCTGGTCCCTCCATCCCTCCTCCACCATCAGGTAGTTTGAGGATGCACTCGGGCTTTTTGGGAGAGGCAGAGAGCCCTGGCTCGGGGCGAAGGAGAGGACAGCTGGCAGGTGTAGGTCCATGCTGGGCCCTTCTCCCAGGACGTGGGTGTCTTCCTGAACAAGTGGTTCTCTCCGGCGCAGGCACAGGAAGACAGAAGTCAGCAGCCCACAGGCAAAACCACCAGCCTGCCCCCTAACGAGGCAGTGTCTTCTGGCCTGGGTCAGAATGACTGGGCTGGACCTTGTCCATTTGGCAGAAAACAGTTGTTAATTGGAAAAGGACATTAAGCTCATACAAATACATGTGTGTAAGCATCATGCCTTTAATCTGTGTTCCAAAGACCCAGAAACCAAGGGGTCTTCATTTTTTGTGTGTCAAGGATCCTTTTGTGCCCGAGTTGCATGA
Organism: Pipistrellus hanaki; assembly: GCF_964339955.1. Taxonomy (NCBI): domain Eukaryota; kingdom Metazoa; phylum Chordata; class Mammalia; order Chiroptera; family Vespertilionidae; genus Pipistrellus; species Pipistrellus hanaki. The sequence continues at coordinate 27,531,891 of NC_140505.1, forward strand.
GCTGACGATCTTCCTCTGAATGCTCTCTTTAAGTGCGTGCCCTGGAACACAGAGTTTTATCGGGAAAGCAGGCTTCCTTGACAAAGGGCCGGTCCGCTAACTGTCACGATGTTCAAGTAAGTGGCGATCTGCATAAACACTTGACGGCACAGTGGCATAGACTTTTTTGGAGCCACTGTGATGCGAAACCGAAAGCCTCTGTGATTGTACAGGTGGCAACACCACAGGGATGGTTCCTCGATATCATTTCCGGTTTGTTGCCGGCGTGTGTAAGAGAAGGAAATGCGCCATCTCAGAGGATGTTGAGGACGAAGATGGCACTCTGTCCCCTGTCAGGGCCGTGGACCTCTGGGTTCTGTTCCCCCAGGAGTCAGCAGCCGGGCTCGGTTGCCCAAACGGAAAAACTGCAGGCGGAGTTCAGAACTTCCTCAGAAACGGGTTCCGATTCCAGCCGGGGAGAGAAGCTGTTAGAGACACTCTAGAAGTATAGTTAGCCAAAACCGGTTTGGCTCAGTGGATAGAGCTTCGGCCTGCAGACTGAAAGGTCCCAGGTTCGATTCCGGTCAAGGGCATGTGCCTTGGTTGTGGGCACATCTCCAGTGGGGGGTGTGCAGGAGGCAGCTGATACGGTAGATGTTTCTCTCTCATCGGTGCTTCTAACTCTCTATCCCTCTCTCTTTCTCTCTCAAAAAATAAATAAAATATATATTTAAAAAAAAAGAAATAAATATAGTTAGCTCTCCAAGGGACCCTGTGGATTCAGAAGGCCCCTGTAAGCTCCTCCGGGGAGCGTGGGTGCCCAGAGAGCTTGGGTCCAGTGTGGGGTTTCGCCCCGCCATCCAGGGTGTGGAATCCAGCGGCAGAAGCGGGGCTGATTAATCCCAGGGCCTGGGCCGGCTTTGGGAGGAGGCTTTGTTTCAAATGTAGAAATCGTGCTTCCTGGAGTCAGTGTACCACCTCCCACGCAGTGAACGTGAGAAGGGGAAAAGAAGGGGCTGTCTGTGAAAACTGGGGACACCGACACTGAGGAGACTTGGCCCCCAGAGACCAACGCCAAGAAAGGGGTCACTGGGCTTGCCGCTCACTTGGGATCTGCACCTTTCACAGGTCTTCTAACGTTTTCGTTGTTGTCGTTTAACATATATTATATGTGTATTTAATCGCCACAACTCTGCAAGGTGCTGTCATCTGTCCCATTTCACAGAAGAGAAGACTGACTCACAGGTGGTTGAGTAGCCTGTCCCTGGCACTGCCCCCAGGCCTGCTCTCCGCCGCTGTTCTGTCCCTGCATCTGAAAACAACCCGTCTCCATGTGGCTCCTTCTTTACATCCTTAGCTGCAGGGCTGTCGTTAGTTGGATTATCGACGCATCTGAATGATGGTTGTTCTGTAGTTTAGTTGTAACTTTGATGTAGGCTTTCTGATGATTAGACACGGGGGAATCAAAGTATTCCGGTATGACGAAATGCCAGTTCTTTGTGGGTTTAACACACCCCACCCCGCTCTTCTCCTCGGTCTGCGGTTCAGAGTTAAAGGTAGGGAGTCAAGATGCCAAAATGCTGAGTGCAGGGTGTAAATGGAGCGTCTGGCATGAATGAGGCTTCTACCATTTTGAAAATCAGACCACTGGGCTTCACTAATTCAGCACGTTTATTAGCACCAAATACATAGGGGCAAGTAAAGCCACATGGTCCAGTCCTCCCTCCTGGTAGAGAGATAAATATTAACTGCAGAACAAGGTGTGGGCCTGCAGTTGTGCTGAGTGGAGGAGCCGGAGCTCAGAAGGGGTGTGAGGGGGGTGATGGGACTGACGAGACGTAAAGGTAATCTGGAAGGGGGTCAGAAACCCCCTGGGAAGTGACGAATGGTCAAGAGGATTGACGAGTGGCCGCATCCAGGCAGCGGGACAGGAGCGAAGGACCGGTAGGCAGAGCAGGACTCGGGGCCGGGTGGCTGTGCGCACCTGTGTGAAGGCAGCTGGCCTGGTGCCGTGCCAGAGCAACGGCGATGCTGAGATGTGGCACCGGTGTCATCCAGCATCGAGATCCATGGGGGGAGCATTTTATTTAAACACTTCCTTTTAACACGCAAAACCAGGAGCAAGCCCTGCAATTTGTAATTAAAAAGAAAATAAGGGAAGCATTATCTCAATTTGTTGAGGTTCTGCTTCCTGGCATATGTCGACAGTTTGGCTCAAATAAACTCACAAAAATTAAAGAAAATAGGGCACGGGTATCTTCCTGGTCCCGGAGGTTAAGCACAGTGCGTGCCGAGGCTGTGCAGGCATTGCTTGTGGTGGGGATGGGGCCGCAGTCCCCCAGAGGGACAGGTCCCGCACTTAGATCCCGTGGCCTGGGCTGGTCACTGCTCTCTGCACACCAGTGTCTCCGCCCCGCTCAGCTCCAGCCACACCTACACGTGGGGTGACCATTCCACGGTCCCTCCTGAAGGTTCCTGTGTGTTGTGGTCGGTGGTGGGTATGTCTGAGAGGAGAAATAACCACATCTTTCTGATCCTTCCCCCACCGGCAGGGCGGGAGCAGTTCCACGGCCTCGGCTCCATGTACTGCCGGGGGGCGGCCGCCATCATCCTCACCTACGACGTGAACCACCCGCAGAGCCTGGTGGAGCTGGAGGAGCGGTTCCTGGGCCTGACGGAGACCGCCAGCGCCGACTGCCTCTTCGCCATCGTGGGGAACAAGGTGGACCTCAGCGAGGAGGGGGGCGGCCAGACGGAAGGGGGCGGCGGTGCATCATCGTCCAGGGGGCCCAAGCAGGTGCGGCAGGAGGAGGCGGTGGCTCTTTATAAGAAGATCCTGAAGTACAAGATGCTGGACGAGAAGGACATGCCGGCCGCCGAGCAGATGTGCTTCGAGACCAGCGCCAAGACCGGGCACAACGTGGACCTGCTGTTTGAGACCCTGTTCGACATGGTGGTGCCCGTGATCGTGCGGCAGAGGGCGCAGGGGCCGCCGCAGACTGTGGACATCTCCAGTTATAAGCCGCCCGAACGGACCAAATCCGGGTGCTGCGCCTGACTCTCAGAGGTGCCCCTGGCTCCCAGTTTACACCATTGGCAAGGAGCGGGACCCAGCGAGCTATGGTCAGGAGCATAGAAACTCAAGGCATTCCTTTTGCACACGGAGAAGCAGACCCGAGTGGAAATGACAGCTCGTTATGAAGAGAAGGTCGCTGGGGATCGTCGCCTCTGCCTCCCCTGTTGGTGGGGCGGTGGGGAGCTGCAGGATCAGCGTTCCTGGAGACCGTTGTCCCCGGGCTGATCCTTTCCTGACGCCTTGGCCTGGATGGAGGGTGGCTTGGGTGGGTGATCACCTGTCTGAGCACCTGTACAGCTGTCATGCTTGTTGTCCTCAGACGTCTCTCTTCACTGTGATGTATCTTCGGTCCTGTCATCTGGAACTTGTCCCTGATGCATCACCAAGATTCTCTACATGTTAATTTATACAAAACCAGGAATGACTGTTTTTATATTGGTTGTAGCAGCGGGAAGCGACACATATTATTAAAAAGAATTGTGAGAAGAACTTTGGTGTGGGGACTGCACTGCTTTAGGCTTTGTTTTGTGCCCCCAGTGGACTCCCTGCTGGGGGCTCTGGGGAGAGGCTGTGAGCTTAAAGCACTTCTCTCTGTAAAAGCTGCACTGAATCCTTACAAGGTCCAGCATATTTCGATCAGCCCATATGCCCGTCTTGATGACATGGATTCCAGTAAAACAAAAGCAAAACGGAAAGCTCTCTTTCTGCTGAGGTCTGCTTGGGTCACCGGGCAGTTACTATTGATAAATCTTCTGATTTAGTAAAACTGAAAACCCCATTTCTGCTGGTTGGTGGGTGCACTGTTGCATTATTAGAAGATGCTAAGGCGGGGCAGCTGTGAGACAGTAGGTTTTGTTTTCTTAGAAATGTTACCGAGAACTTGTAGGCCAGACGTGGGGACCTCTGGTTGGGAAAGAAATGTCTCAGCCAGCTCAGGCTGTTGTAACAAGATACAGACCGGGTGGATCAAACAGCAAACTGTTATTTCTCACAGTTCTGGAGGCTGGGAGTCCAACATCAAGGTGCCAGCCCTTCTTTTTCACGGATTCTGCCTTCAGTGATATACTGGGAATATCCTTCCTCATGCCAGAATAAAGTAAATACTGACCTATTAAAAAAAAAAAAAAGTGCCAGCTCTTTCTGCTCCAGGGGAAAGCTTTCTGCCAGGCGTGGCCTCCTCCTCAAGGTGTCCTCACATGGCACAGAGGGCAAGCTCTGGTCTTTCTTATAAGGGCACTCTTGCTATCACAGGGCCCTACCCTCATGATCTCCTGAAGGCCCGCCTCCAAATACCATCACCCTGAGGGTGAGGGCTTCAGCATATGGATTCTGGGAGGACGCAAGCATCAGCTCATAACAGAAAGCTAAGTGAGCCTGGCTGGTGTGGCTCAGTGATTGAGCACCAACCTATGAACCAGGAGGTCAGTTCTATTCTCAGGGCACAAGTCTGGGTTGCAGGCTCAATCCCCAGTAGGGGGCGTGCAGGAGGCAGCTGGTCATCATTGATGTTTCTATCTCTCCCTCTCCCTCTTTGAAATCAATAAAAATGTATATTAAAAAGAAAAAGAAAAAAAAAAAAGGAAAATGAGGCAGAAAGCTAGTGAGAACACAATCTTTTTTGCCTGGTTTCTTTGGGGGAGGGGAGGTGTTCGGGAAATTTTCTGAGTGCCCAGGATCTCTGCCTCTGGGCTCCTCTGGCTGCCTCCTCTGTCCTGTGCCACCTTGTCCAGGTTGGAAGGTGGGCACAGCCTCAGCGTGTGACTGGGATGCCTCAGTTACGGTGCACCGTTACAGCTCATGATCTCCAGGCCTCAAATTTCAATTTCTCAACTGTAGCCTGTTAAAAATGAAAATGGATCCATTTGGCTGGTTGCTTTTCATTGATTGGGTTTAATATGCCATTGCACGGGCAGAAGTTGTATTAATTTTTCTGTCAAGTGCATCTTTTTGGTGACACAGCTGGGAAACGTGCTACCTGGGGAGACCCAGGAGCTTGTCTTTGAATGCTGCGGAGGGAAAAAAGCATCCTATGAAATTATTTCATGTCTCGAGGCCCTTGCTCATCTTTTATTTTTTAAAATATATTTTATTGATGATTTACAGAGAGGAAGAGAGAGGGATAGAGAGTGAGAAACACCAATGAAAGAGAATCATCGATCAGCTGCCTCTTGCACACTCCCTACTGGGGATGTGCCTGCAACCAAGGTACATTCCCTTGATCGGAATAGAACCTGGGACCCTTGAGTCCGCAGGCCCATGCTCTATCCACTGAGCCAAACCGGTTTTGGCCCTTGCTCATCTTTAATTTCCTTGCCCATCTGCTCTGAGCACCCCTGGCCAGTGTCTTGGAACAGGGGATTGCCCAGGGATGCAACATTCCTCATTTATGACACTTAAGCGTTTCACCTGTTATTGTTGCCCTAAAAAGAGGCCTCACTCTGGGCTCTGTTCCAAGGGCACAGCCCGGGCTCTCTCTCATTAGGGGGTTTGGTCCTCAGGTCCCAGTCTGCTCACCGGGCTCTGGTCAGGACCTCGTGTGGGTCTAAGTCCCTATCAGGGAACTGGTTCTGAGGAAGCTTCAGGCTGGCCAGCCTCGTGAGTCAGCCGGTGGAGAGGGAGGGGATTTCTTTGCTGGACGTGCGTTTGCTGGTGTCCTCAAACATTCCTTCCACCCCTTTGTACAAACGCAGCTGCCCTGGGGCTGGGAGGCCGCAGGTTAACCTGCTGTGCTGCAGCTTTTCACCCAGGGCGCTGATGTGTCCCCACATAGATAGAAACCTTCTCAACAGTATCTCCGAGTTGGACGTCTCTTGGTGCCCTGGAGGCTTCGTACTCAGCGGAGGGGTCCGGGAAGTTCTGGGTTGGGTATGTTGTAATCTGGATGCTGTAAGTCATGGTTTCCCCTTTCCCAGGCTGCAAGGCTGGTTACTTAAAGCACAGCTTTGTCACCCTGGCTGGATTGACTCAGTGGTTAGAGGCCAGCCTTCGGGCGTAAGGGTCACGGGTTTGATTCCTGGTCAAGGGCACGTACCTTGGTTTCAGGTTTCCCGGCAGTGCAGGAGGCAACCAGATGATGTGTCTCTCATGTTGATGTTTCTCTATCTATCTATCTATCTATCTATCTATCTATCTATCTATCTATTTCTCTATCTCTATCTCTATTTCTCTGTATCTCTCTATCTCTCTTCCCTCCCTTCTCCCCCCCTTCCATGCTCTCTGGAAATCAGTGGAAACAAAATCCTCAGGTGAGGATTAAAAAACCCCAAAAAGTTCAACTTTGTTCTTTCTCAATCTGACATCCTGGTTTTATGAGAGCTCCCTGCTGTGCCAGGAAAATCCTCTCACACACATGTCTGGCAGCCATGCACCTCCAGCATACAGTTTCCCTATAACAGAGATAAGCCTGCTGCTCGAAGCCAGCGACATGAATCAGAGAGATGGTGTTTGTCCTCCAGAGAGGGGGAAGTGAAAGTGACTTCTGCCTCTTCCATGCTCTGGGTGACCCTGGTTATGTAGTGCTGAGTATGGGGTGACAACCACAGTTTGACCCTTAATCAGAGTGGGGGCTGGAGTGCTGAGTCAAAAACCTGCATATGACTTCTGACTCCCCCTAACGTAACCACTAATGGCCTGTTGACCATAAGTCATCCCAGTAGCATAAGCAGCAGATGAACACACATTCTGTATGTTAAATGTATTACCGTATTTTTCGGACCATAAGACGCACTTTTTTCCCCCCAGAAGTGGGGGGGAAAAGTCCCTGCGTCTTATGGTCCAAATATAGCCTACACATATACTGTAAAAAAAAAGTTTTTTTACTTGCCCGGCTCTGTGTGGTCTCTGTGTGCTTGCCCGGCTCTAAAATGGTTCTAAATGCTGCTGTTTACTTTACAGGGTTGATTACATGTGTTTATGACTGTGATGTTGGGTTTTAATGCACATAAAATATTTTAGGACACTATTTGTTTCAGAATCTTTTTTTCTTCATTTCCCTTCTCTAAAAACTGGTGCGTCTTATGGTCCGGTGCGTCTTATGGTCCGAAAAATACGGTATATACTCTACCCTTATAATAAAGTAAGCTAGAGAAAACAAAGTGTTATTAAGAAAATCATAAGGAAGAGAAAATATGTTTACAGAACTGTACAATTTATTGAAAAGAGCCCGTGAGTAAGTGGACCTGTGCAGGTCAAACCTGTACCACTCAAGGGCCAGCTGTGATTACTCTGAGGAAGGCAAGGCCTTGGACCCTAGCAGCCTGTGTCTGAGGACCGGAGTCTGGTCCCTCCAGGTGTTTGGAATGTTTTGGAGGCAAATCTGTGGCTGGGGGAGTTCTGGGAGGCACTTGTTAAATGTAATTTGGCCCAGTGGCCCTCATGCCTCCCTGGACCTCCTACCTGCCCATCCCTGAGCACGTTCCCTCTGTGGCCTGAAGTGGTCTCTGATCCTCCCCATGTCTCAAAGCTGGACCCCTTGGTCCTGCACTGTCAGAATCGGGTGTAGCTGTGGGGCCTGAAGTTTGTTCTGAAACCTGTGGGGCTGAGGATGCTCCTTTGTAGTAACTTCTGAGCAAGTGGCCGCCTGGTCTGCAAGCATCTGTGTTGCTCCCTCTCCTCCCCTGCCTTGGATTGGCCTTGAACTCACAGGCACCTCCCCCAGGAGGAGGGTCTGGAAGGCTTGGGGTTTGAGGGTGTGAGGCCTGAAGCCCAGAGGAAGGAAAGGTGTGTCTAGGTCCAGAGCCCCCCAGTGGCTGGAAAAGGCTGCATATCCAGGTCTCACCCAAGTCCACGCCCTTCCAGGTTAGGGCAGCTGGGACTGGGCTTCAAATGCCCCATTCCATTGGCTGCTGTTTGTGTTTTGCCAAGGTTGTTCTTGGGTGTTCAGATCTCAAGACAAGAGGAGCCATCCCTCATCCAGTTGTTTCCATTGGAGAAAGTCATGCAGGCTTAGAAGCCATCTCCTGGGGCTAGTCTGACAGTCCAGGGCTGCTGGCTTCTCCGTGAGGTGAACAAGGCAGGTCCTGCACCCCCAACCCTCCATTCAGGACTGGTCGGCCTGGGGAGGGCCACCGTCACCTCCAGGATGCACAGTGTGTGTGTCTCTAGGAGCAATTCCCAGCATCCTCCTTGGCCTCGCCCTCTGGTGGCCTCATTCACCCCTTCACTCCCGTGTGGCAGAGAAGTTGGACCCTGACCCCACATGATGGAACTGCCTCTTTGGGAATGGCTGCGGTTTTACAGCCAGTTTATGCCATTGCATGACCCACAGCTTTCGAGCCTGCTTCCACCCCAGCTGCCCTTTGGTCTTGAACTTGGCCGTGGGCTGGAGGCAGGGCTCTGGGAGTCTGCCCTGCGTCCTGCAAGTCCCCCTAAGGGTCAGTCTGCAGTGGGGAGGGTGTCAGGAGCTCCTGGGCATGGGTCTAGCTAGGGAGTTTGCTGGTCCCCTGCCCTTTGTGGCTCAGCACTTAACTCTGAAGTGTGAACCACGGAGGCATCAGATCTAAACCAAGTTTGTCAGGACCGTGACAAACGTGGTGTCTGCTCCTTTGGTTGTGGGGACTGGAGTCTAGAATAAACAATGCCGAAACCGGTTTGGCTCAGTGGATGGAGTGTTGGCCTGCGGGCTGAAAGGTCCCAGGTTCGATTCTGGTCAAGGGCATGTACCTTGGTTGCGGGCATGTAGGGGGTGTGCAAGAGGAAGCTGATAAGATGATTCTCTCTCATTGATGTTTCTAACTCTCTATCCCTCTCTGTAAAAAATCAATAAAATATATTTTAAAAAAATAGAATAAACAACTGCCTCCATAAGCTCTGTGGAGAGGCGCTGTGCTGGGCATCTTTCCAGTCCGGGCCTCAGCCTCTTAACCCATCTCACGACGACAGCTGTTGCTATGGAAACCAGCTGTGTACAGGTGCAGCTAGCTACCTTACATCAGCTTTACTACCTCCACGTGGGATGCTGCAGCTGGAGCGCACTCAGGCATGTAAGTGCTGACAGTCTTAGGCAACCGTGACCACTGGGGGCAAGAACTGGAGGCTGCAAATGTCCCTCTCCTATGCCCGGGCGGGACAATCTGAGGCTTCTTCTGCGGCCTTCCTTAGCAGGCCCCTTGCAGGATAAAACCCTAAATTGCTAAGGCCATAGCCCCCTTAGTAAGGTGCCCACTTTCCTGGGTTCACTCTGCCCAGGGCCCACTCCATTTCCCGAACCATGTACCTGAATAACCTTTCTCTGCAGAGTCCTTGTCTCGGTCAGCTCCTGGGGACATGCAAGCTAAATGGCTGCTGACCTCTTTCAACTAACATTATCAGGCGGAATACTTATTTCGTTAGGAGGACATTATTCTGAAAATGTTTGATAGAAGACTGACTTTCAAACGGTAATATTCAATTCAGTGAGTTGAGTTCCCTAGAGTCGGTCAGGTCCAAGGAAAAAACCCAAAGGCAGAAATGGGTCTTGGAGACTATTTCTTGGAAATACTGAGATTTGACTTGGGGCGTCATATCGAAATGAAGTGAATGGCTTTGGCAACCCCTAATTCCTCGTGTGATGGTTAGGGTGCTTTCTGCAAGCATGAATGCATTATAAACACAAAGACTGGTCCCCGAGAACGGAATGACAATACCACAGACTTGAGTTCAAGTGTCACAAAACTCAAGGAAACAGCTCCGAGGCCCTGTGTGGCTCGGCACCTAACTCAGCACAGACCCAGACCACCTGTGACGGATACAGTGTCTCCGGGTCACAGCAAATTCTGTGCTCTACAGAACTGAGACGATGAAGGCAGCCAACAACTGGGGGTATAAAAATGTTCAAAACTGACTTTTATTTTACGTTCATGATAGAGGGCATTGTACAAAAAAATGGAGGGTCCCTCCCCAGGGCGGCCAGGGGGCAGTGGAAACATCACTTCTGACTGTTCTGAGTTTGCCGTCCAGTAGCCTGGCTGACAACAGACAGCGAGAAGGTCTTTGTTTCTACGTGAGACTTGCCCAGACCCGTAAGGCTGTGGTGGAAAGAACGACGGCTGGTGTGTGACTATCAGTGTCTTCTTGGCCTCGAGGGGGTTAGGATCATTCACACCAACAGCATTGGGGAGAAGATCGTGCTGTCACTGAGTCATCCCGTTGGCTTAGTGCGCAGGGTCAGACCCATCCCCGGGAGACTCTCATGTGGTAACAGCGGCCATGAGTTCAGGAGCCCTCGCGCTATATGGCTTCATTTGTCTATACTGCCCTGTGAAGTGAGTTAGATGAGTGGGCTGTCTGAGGAGTTTGAAAGTGTGGTAACTACACAGGTACATATTAAGAAGTTAGTTACACGTAGCGCATAATAATCTAGTGCGACCTGACAGGGAGTGCTGGACTGTTAGTTTTCCATCTCGGAGAGTCACCGTGGGGGGGGTGGGGGGGGAGGCTTCACTCCGCAGAGTGGAGACAGTGGCTAGCACCTATGAGTGGACGACAAGTGGCTATCTGATGTAAGTCCTGGTGCCGAATTCCTTTGGTGACCTTTGTTTGTTGGTTTTTTTTTTGTTTGTTTTTTTTTTACAGAAAAACGGAAATCAACTTTTGGGTCAGCACCTGAGGTAATAAATTAAGAATAAGCACCAACATGGCCCCCGCTGAATGTCAACCCGCAGAGAAGCGGGTCGGGGCGGGGCGGCGCCTGTGAGCCCAGCGTGGCCCTCACAGGTTCTTCATGCACACCTGGCAGCGGCTGATGTGCGTGCGGATGAGCCCCGCCTTGAGCGTGTCGGCGGAGGGCGAGCCCTGGAAGTTCTGCTCGGGGATGGTGGTGAGCCAGAAGCTGTACTTGTTGGCGAAGTAGTGGCAGGTCCCGCGGCCTCCGTTGCACTCGATGAAAGGCGTGGCACGGAAGTCCTCCAGACAGCTGCCCGGCGACACCAGCGACTGGCCGCCGCCTTCGTCGCCTGCGGCCGTGTGCTGCGGGGAAGGAGAGGGGGGCTGTGAGCACACTCACCTGGGACAGGCCGGGGCAGACTGTAAGTGATGCATCTTCCCCTACCAGTGGTCGGCAAACGCATGAGTCCACAGAGCCAAGTATCAACAGGACAACGACTGAAATTTCTTTGGACAGCCAAATTTTTTAAACGTAAACTTCTTCTAACACCCCTTCTTCAACATAGACTCGCCCAGGCCGCGGTATTTTGTGGAAGAGCCACACTCAAGGGGCCAAAGAGCCGCAGTTTGCCGACCACTGCTCTAACGGAACAACCACATGAGCATCTATCTGGGTCAGCACAGACCACCTGCAACATGCCCCTCACTGCTAGGGGCTTGGCTAAGTAAGTCCGGGTAGACATGTAGGAAGCAGAACTGGGTAGCAGGCATGCTGCAGGGTAGGGTTTGTGGACATAAAATGGACAGTCCGATGCGTTTGTACAATAAGTGATGAGAACAAAAGCAAAAGCAGCGACTGTTAGATGTGGCTCCTGGTCAGGGCACATGCGTGGGTTGCGGGCTCAATTTCCAGAAGGGAGCGTGCAGGAGGAAGCCAATAAAGAATTCTTTCTCATCATCACCGTTTCTATCCCTCCCTTCCTCTCCCTTCCTCTCTGAAATAATATATATTCAGTAGATATAGTTGACTACATTTCCACATTTGGGGGCAAAAATATCATCTCCCCAGTCACCCACTCAAAAGAATGAAGCATTTGCCCGGCAGAAGGGATACCAAAATGTTGACTTCTGTTTTAAAGAAAAAAATAAAACCAAGATGTGGGTCAGAGGTTAAGTTAAAAATAAGCACCTCTCTTGCCGAAACCGGTTTGGCTCAGTGGATAGAGCGTCAGCCTATGGACTGAAAGGTCCTGGGTTCGATTGCGGTCAAGGGCATGTACCTTGGTTGCGGGCACTTCCCCAGTAGGGGGTGTGCAAGGGCAGCTGATCAATGATTCTCTCTCATCGATGTTTCTAACTCTCTATCCCTCTCTCTTTCTCTCTGTAAAAAATCAATAAAATATTAAAAAAAAAAAAATAAGCACCTCTCCCGAAAGTGACCCCTCTCTGTTACCCTTTGTGAAGAGGGAGGGAGTATATATGAGTGGTTTTGATTCGTTTTCTTCTTAGATCTCTATTTGCAGATTTTTCAACAACGAACAGGTACTACTTGTGTAATTAAAATTTTTTTTTTCTAATTAGAGGGTTGTTAATTAAGCAATTAGTCCCTGGAGGTGACCCAGCAGCTGCCGGCTGGGAGACGAGGCCTAGTGTTCGGTGATATTTTCTTTGCCACTTTCAAGTTCTGCTTTCTTTTTGCTTCACGAACATTTTTAGCTCCTAGGAAGGTGCATGCTAGGCCCCTGGATCTCAAAGCTACTCTATCAAAGACTGCCCTCTGGCTTGGCGGATTAGCTGTCAATGGTGAGTGGGTTGTCAGAGCCTGTTCATGCAGAATAGGAATATCTCGGCCTCAGTTTGCAGGGAAGGAAAGAGGGGCCTGTTATTTGGGCAGGCACCAGCAAAAAACAAAAACATCTGAAAAGTGTCCTGCTCACAAAACACAGAAGCCTTTCCAGGCCAGAGCTACTGCGCTCCTGTTTATTGTAAACAGGCCGGGAGAAGCAGGCATGTCTTCCCGAGGCGTCTCAGGCCCCACTTTGGTCTGAGCGAGCTGAGGCCATGCGGGGGGGGTCCTGCCAGGCCCTGGAAAGGGGTCCCCAGGGAAGAGCCCGGGGTCAGCCAAGGACTGGGTCGGGGGAAGCACCAGACTGGAAGCCTCAGAGCTGGGACCAGCCGGGCTGAGGAAGGGCTCTGAGTTTCTGTGCATCCAGTTATATATTATGTTATTAATGTAATTTGTGAAATATTTAACACATCACTGTGGCTGGAGTGATGATGGGGTTATGACATTCCCAATCAATAGAAATTAAACAGAAGACCCACTGCCCCCACTGGACCTTTCTTTCCCCCTACAATGGGGGAGTAAGCAGGGAAATTGTAAGGGACGCTCTCTGGTGCAGTCACTTCCCATAATGCTAAGCTAAACATAAGCTGGGCAAACCGAGTTCTCTATTTAAACCCTGGCGGTGGGATTCCAGGGTTTTCCTCATCAGCATACACATACCTGCTTTAAGCTGACTTGTTCACGAATGTATCTTTGGGTTCTAGATAGTATCTTCTACATAAGATTCTTAGGATTCTGGGTAAAATCCTTCCCTATGTTTAGCCAAAGGATGAGCCAGAAGAGCTCTACCTTCCACGTTCTGCTTAGGAAGATGGGTAATAAGCCAAATGTGTCCCAAGGACAAAGGCTTGGTGACAAATGCACGGGTCCCCTCTGGGTGGGGTAGCCCACGCCTTGGCTCAGGCAACCAAGTGCAGGTAAACGTGCAGGCTGTGTTCCAGATCTTGCTCATCCCCTGGGCCAGTTGCCTCTGTGCGGTGAACAGCTGCCCGTCTGAGTGTTTCTGGCAGCTGTTCTTGCTGCTTCCCCAGCCAGGGTTTTGGCTGGGGAGAGGAATTCCATGGCTACCTGGCTCCATGTTCTGAGAGAGAGCCGGCAAGCACCACCTACCATGAGGAAGGAGTATCCGATCCACAGACTCCGCCACCCGGCCGGGCAGTGGGGGATGGAGACGTCCTGGCTGTGGACAGCGATGGCGACAGCCGGGGCCTCACACACGGAGCAGCGGCTGATGTAGGGCTTGATTTCGTCCTCGGCCACGGGCATCATGGGCAGCGGGGCGGTGGTGGACAGCCAGTAGGACTTGTCGTTGCGGCTGGCGTAGTAGCAGACGTCCCCGGGGTTGCAGTACAGGAAGGGCATGGTGCTGAAGCGAGCCAGGCAGGAGCCCGCCAGCCCTGCAGAAGGAAATGCCAGCTGAGTGCAGCCTGACGATGCTCCCCCAGACATGCCTGGGCTCCCCCCCATCAGGGACCTGCCCCGGGGCCCTTTGGAGGGGCTCAGTTGTGCACAGGGGGACCCAGCCAATTCCCATTTGAGGGGAACAGGTTACACCGGCATGTTAGTCCTGCGCTGCTAGAAGTTCTCACACACACACCTCTGCACTAAGCGGGGTCAGCAGGTAGTGGCATTCTTACAGATAGCGCCCCGGGGGAGGCCCAGGCTGGGGGGGGGGGGGTCTTAAAGCACCAGTCCGGAGAAACCCCCAATGGCATCCAAGATGAGGGCCCAGCTCATCACACCCCACAGCACCCTCCCAGAAGGACGCTGGCCACTCCCACCTGCAAAGAACCACTGCTTCTGGTAAAAACCAACTCTCCTCAGGCCAGAGCGAGCTACTTAGTCCAGCAGCTTCCCTTTCCCGTCGGCTGCCACGTGCTCAGGGCCACGGTGTGCTCCACCTTCAGCAGCTGCCGAGCGCCCAGGAGGCCTCCTTGGCCCTGGTCCCCACCTCTCTTTTAGGCCCTTTCCCTTTGCCCCGCTTAAATAAACTTACAACGGAAGTAGATCACATACACGGGAATGTGCACACACCACGAGGCCCCAGCACTTAATGACCGTGTGCTTTCATGCCATTTTAATTCCTTCTGGCAACCGGGTTTACTTGGATAAATCCGAGCACACCCACCCGCATATCCATTTTCCAGGGGGTTCGATGTGGCCCCCAGGCTCTCATGAGCCCAGCCCGGTTCTTTGAAGAACTTGGGGCAAAAAGCAAGGCGGTGAAGCAGCTGGTGGCCGCCAGCACAAGGCAGGGACTCATGGGAGCCCAAGGGAGGCTTCTCGGAGCTAAAGCCAGGTCCCCATGGTCCTCACATGAGGGCATCAGAGGGCATTTTAACCCTTTCTGAAAAACCCAGGGACGTGAATGGCCCAGTGCCTTCCATCAGGAGAAGCTCATTGGCTGTGGAGGAATCATGAGCCTCACTGTGGCCATTCGAACTTGACCACCTGCACTTGAGCTGGCCCAGGGACTGGCGGGCAGTACCTACCCAGGTCCTGGTTGTGGGCTTTCTCCTGGCCTTCGAAGTACAGCAGGCTGTATCCACTCCAGAGCTTGTTCATGCCCTGTGGGCACATGGGCTCCTGGTCCGTCTGGCTGTGTTTCACCAGGAGGTAGCCGATGCCGACGCTGCGGCCGGGCATGCCGGGCAGGCCAGGGGTCCCGGGGCGGCCTGGTTCTCCTAGGGTCCGAAAGGAAGGAGCCGCCTTTCAGCTGCCGTGTAGACCTCAGCCCACGGCCCACGGCCCACGGCCCACGGCCCACGGCCCACGGCCGACAGCACACGGTCACATTTATAGCTGTCGCTGGGCGTTCTCTGGAGGCCCAGGTGCGCGTGGCTCTGTCCTTGCAGACCAGAGCCTCCTGGGGAGGACTTGACCTACATTCCACGCTCAGTAAGCACGTGATGATGACAGGGAGGGCACCGAACAAGGGCAGGGACTTGGCGGTCTCATGCGCTTTCCCCTCAGGGTGCACTAGTGCTGAGCAAGAACGAGAACCCCTGGAAGGGGCCCCAGGTGTATCCGAGTCCAGCCTCCCTGCAATGGTGGAGTATACATAAACCTTAGTGCGCAGGCCAAACCAATGGGCTTCTCTACCCGCAGCGGCCAGGCCTCCCTTTCCTAGATGCTTGGGGAGAGGCGGCTCAAGGCACACCTGGGCCATCCTGGGGCTGGAAATGCCCCCTCAGGAGGCCGGATTCTCCCGTCAGAGGACAGGACGTCTACACTGCCTTCCACAGGTTAGCCCTTCACGTGTTTGACATCAGCTGTCCTGATTGTGCTCCCACATGACCCCTCCCCTGCAAGGACATTTTTCACTCTCGCCACTTTTCCTTTATCATGAGGACACCCCCTCCGCCCTGCGCCGTCTCAAGTCTCCTCTCCTGGATGGCTCCTGTCTGTCCACGTGTGTTTCCAGATGTGCATCCCCCAGGTTACACAATCTGGCCGTGGGTGAGTCCCTCCGGAGGGTAGCAGATTGCTGCTTCTGAGATGTGGGCGCTGATAATGCAGCCTCATACTGTAATGAGCACAGGTGGGTGACATCTCAAGAATTTAATTTTTTTTGCACATGACTGGCTATTATTTCTGGCCCATCCTGCACATGTACAAATAATTTAAAAAAAAATTAGTCCACAAGACTTTGGTGGATGTAATTGGTTTCTTTCATCTCATTGTCTCAGGCCTTCAGATCTTTTCAAATCTTATCTCTCAGGTATGTCAGGTGCTTCCTTCTCAGAGGCACCTGCCCAGGGCCTCAGAGGAAGGAGAGAAGCCAGCCTGTCCTGGAGATTCTGTGCCAGGTGCTCTGCTGGGCGCAGGTGTGAGGGCGTGTGTCCGGGACCAAGGCTGCACCGAGGGTCCTGGGAGCTGAGCTGGGGTTTCAGAGCAGAAGGGGTGCAGCCTCTTCTCTCTGCGCATCCCTCTCAGTGCTCCTCTACTCCCTCCTTGCACACCACAGTCCCTCTGTCAGACCACAGCTGGCCTGGAAGAAGTCCCTGCCCACTGGCCCCTTTCATAGTCCATCACTCACCTTCCTGGCCAAGTGGCCCCTGGTGCCCCATGGGCCCCACGTCTCCTCGGAATCCGGGGTTGGCTGACACACCGCCTCTTCCCTGGGGCCCTGCCTTCCCTGGAGCCCCTCGGAAGCCTGCGAAGTCACCGAAACAGGTGTGAGTGCCGTGGAGAGAGAGGCATTGGGGCTTAACAAATGCTTTTCAGTGAGAAAACAACAAAGCAAGTAGGACAAGGAACCTTTCCCTGGTGGCCCTACAGCAGGGCTCCTACCTGGTTCTCCTGGGGGACCCTGGGGTCCCATCTCTCCCTGCATTCCCGGGAGGCCTCTTCTTCCTGGCAGACCCACTGGTCCTGGCTGGACAGTCATCTGCGGGGGGATTCCTACAATCCCTGGGGATCCCGATGGACCTGGGATGCCTGGAAAGGGAAAAGGAAGGCCCGTTGACACAGGGGGACCGCTTGCTTTCTTGCTCTGATTTCTATCCCATTGTTTTACTTGTTGAAACCAACCTTGGAGCTTTCTAGAACACTCTTGCTTCCTAGAGACGAAGATGGGTAGTAATAACTCATCTGAAAGGCTGCTCAGTGCCTGCCCTTCCAAGAATTACTTACTTTCTTTTCTTTTCTTTCTTTTTTTTTGTTTTGTTTTGTTAATCCTCACCCAAGGATAATTTTTTCCATTGATTTTGAGAGAGAGTAGAGGGAGGAAGGAAGGGGTGGGGGGAGAAGGACAGAGAGAGAGAGAGAGAGAGAGAGAGAGAGAGAGAGAGAATCGACTTGCAAGACATATAAGGTTATCTGGTCTTGACTGGGAATCAAACCTGTGACCCTTCAGTGCTTGGCCCAACACCCTAACCAGTAAGCCACACTGGCTGGGTCCCAAGAATTACTTTCCTTCAACCATACGAGTGCCTTCAGACCCTATCTTGCTTTCCTCTTTGCACTTGACAAAGACTGCCTTTGGAGCCCCCATGCCCTGAGGGGCAGGAACAGTTCTGGCAGCCCCTCCTGGCAGCAGCCAATCTGAGAGGGCGCTCTGTAGCCATGCCGACGGCCACTTACCTGGGAGTCCTCGGTCTCCTTTGGGTCCCTTTGGGCCTCGGTCACCCACACTTCCGGTGATTCCTATGTTGCCCATGAATCCTTGCTCACCTCTGGGCCCTTTGAGACAGGAGGACATTAAGGACACCTGCTTGGGCGGGGGAGGGGGGGCTCCAGCACCTCTGCCCACTGCCACCAGCCTCCCCCAGGAGAGGACCCCTTCGTGTGCAGTTACCTTTTTCTCCCGGGAGACCGAGCACGCCAGGCCGGCCCTGGGGCCCGGGGTCCCCAACCCATCCTTTGGTCCCTGGGTTTCCTGGAGCGCCAGGGCTCCCTTCTTCGCCTTTGCTTCCGGGAAAAGCAGGAGGCCCCGGTGGCCCCGGGGGGCCTGGATAACCTGTTGACATGAGTCACAAGAAAGGGGAGTGTAAGCAGGAGGAAGGCACTGTCACGGCCATTGGGAGTGAACTCACAGCGGGGTGGGGGGTGGGGGGGGAGGGCCCCAGGAGGACAGACAGACAGCCATCCGTGTAGGGGATGGTCTTCAGCAAGTGTGCCACCCTGGGCACCTTTTTCTTTTCATTGTGGTAAAATACAGGTAGCACACATTTATCATTTTAACCATGTTTCCTGGCATTAAGTACATTCATGTTATATAACCATCGCCACCACCTCTCTCAGAATTTTTTTTTTCTTTTTCTTTTGATAAAAAATCCTTTATTTATTTATTTATTTATTTATTTATTTATTTATTTATATTAAGGTATTATATGTGTATATATCTTACCATTGCCCCCTCCTCCCCATACTCCCATACATTCCCTCCCTCCCCAGAGTTTTTCATCCATTGGTTTTGCTTATATGCATGCATACAAGCCCTTCGGTTGATCTCTTATCTCCGCCATATCTCTCAGGACTTTTTCATCATCCCCATTATACACTAACTCCCCTTTCCCCCTCTCCAGCCCCGGCGACCCCCATGCTCCTTCCTGTCTCTGTGAGCGAGGCCTTCACACGAGCAGAAGCCCCGTGGGGTCCTTGGGTGCCGCAACCAAAGTGCGAGGTGAGAGCCCTGCTCCCCTGCTTACCTTTCAGGCCGAATATCCCCGCGGCCCCCTGGTCACCAGGTGACCCAGAGATGTTGGAAGGGGGTGTGACTCCTGGAAACCCTTGCTGTCCTGGGTTCCCAGCTGGGCCTCGTTCCCCTGAGGAGCGAAACAAAAGGAGCTGCTGTTAGTTTCGGCATCGACTTCTTCATCTGCCCATTTCCCCGCCCGCTATCACCTGTCCAGGAGCACAGCTGCCTGGGAGAGGCAGCGATGGAAGGAAAGAATGCCGAGCACAGTTCTTGGGGTGGGTAGAGGGAGGCAGTGGCCTTGGGGCCCCCACTTCCACCAGCCCCGTCTGCTGCAGCGAGCGTCCCTTGGACTCACCTCTGCTTAGATCTCATTCTCACGGGAGGCTACTTGCTCAGAGACTGTCCCCCACCCCCAGGTGGCCCGCCCTGGCGGCATCATCTGAGCAGTGAGGTCTGCTGGCTCTGCCAGCACTTGTGATGAGATGGATCTTTTCAGAGTTGGCAAGATGAGGCCTCTGGACCACCTTGATATTTTTTAATTTTTCAGTATCTTGGGTCCCACTATGGACAGAGCCCATCCTTACTGCTCACAGATTCTGTACTTGCATTTGGCCTGTGCACTAAGGTTTATGGTGACTAAATCAATCCTCGTGGTACTCCTGGACAAGCAGGAGAGACAGGAAATTTCAGTCCCTGCTGAGACCCGTGTGCAACTCAGAGTGTAAACAAGGATCCTTTTATGTCTAGTTAGTGCCATGATTTTTGCACGTTTGTGCTTCTTGTTGGTGATTTTACCGTTTACACTGGTCCCCAAGCCCAGGGCCAAAGTGCTGCCTGGTGTGCCTAAGCTCAGGCAGGCTCTGAGGTGCCTCACGTGGAAAACGTGTGTTAGGCCCTGGCCGGGTGGCTCAGTTGGCTAGAGCATTGTCCCGTGCACTGAAAGCACTGAAAGGTCATGGGTTTGATTCCTGGTGGGGTGTGTGTGGAGGGCAAGCAATCAATGTTTCTCTCTCACATCCATCTGTCTCTCTGTCTTTTTCCTCTCCCTTCCTCTCTCTAAATAATAAATAAATAAATAAAAAAATTCAATAAAAACATATCCCTCCAGTGAGGATTAAAAAAAAAAAATCTTTAAAACAACAAACAAAAAAAGGAAACGTATGTTAGATGAGCTTCCTTCAAGCATGAGTTATAGTGCTGATGGCATGAGGTCAATGTTAATCAATCAACAATTTATATTGAATAAGGTTCCTTTAAACATAAACATATATAAAACAAGGGTGCGTGTTGATCAGTGGATGAATATGTGAACGGGGCTCCCAGGAGCCAAAGCCTGTACTCCCACTAGAAGCTACGGTTCGGAATTCCTTAATTCAGTGTTTGCAGCCATTTTATAGAGCATGACTCCTAAGAGGAAGCAAGAATCAACTGCATTTGAGTCAAACCTGGAGCCCTTTGGCACCAATCGAGGACAGACCCTAGAGGGCAATCCACAGTGGAGGGTGCCTGTGGGCATCCTATTCCTCCCTGTGCTTTTGCCAACACCACATTTTATGGGTGCCCAGGTGGGCATGGGTGCTACCCAGGCAGTGGCAAGACAAATGACCAGCAGGGATGGGAACTAGTTTCTCCCCCAATTTCCCTACGAGTATTTGTTTTCCCTTATGGTCTGGGGACTTAGAAGTTAGCACTAGAATACTGCAAAAAATCAGCAGGTCACAGTGTCCAGTGACCTTACTGAGGACAGGGTATGAGCACGTGTTAGTTTGCTGCAATCAGGGCCAAAATAACTGTTTTCTCTGTGGCCCCCACGAATCTTCCTCAGTATTGAAATGAAAGCCCTGCCAAATTAATGCAAGATCACTGAAAGGCCATTTTGTAAAACTCATAGGCAAATTATGCCCTGAAGTCTGAAAATCAGCTGCAGAAGTAATTGAGGCTGCACACTGGAGCTTCGGAAACTCCCGAAGGTCATGTTGCAGATTGACATTATTTCCCGGTGCTTAGAGAAGGGTGCGGGTCCTGACCAGCCATCTGTGAATGTCACCACTAAAGTCACCATTCCTGCTCCCCAGCGGCCCGGGGGGCAGAGTGAAGGGTCTGCTTCAGCCTCCAGGACCACTCCGGAGCCACCAGGTCACTGGGATACCATGACCTTCATGCAGGATGAGGACTTCGTGAGGGAACAACAGCTTTAGAAAAGAGACACTATGCTTCAGGGCTGTTTGAGAGCCTGAGGTATGCTCAAGGTCCCCTTGACAGAGTGCAGGGAGCTACACAATACATCCAAAGGGTTCTGAGACACTGACTCTGCCCAGGTGAACATGTCACAGGACCCTTGCAGGAACTTTTGGGATATCCTTGAGCACGCATAACTTGTTCAACAGAGGTCAAAGTGAATTTCCCTACAGTTTCACACTATTAACCGTGAGCCAATTTTGAGCCAGGCATTTAGCCCACACATGCACACAGGAATGAAAGCAAGCTAGTTCCTGCTCTTGTGTCCTCTCTCTGGTCAGCTGCAGAGTCTGAACAGCATGCGGTGTGAATCGGATGTTACTACATACTTTGTGATACTGTGATGTTGTGTGAGCGCTGGCTATAGCCAGGACTGTGTGTACCATTTGGAGCTGAGGTCTCTCATGTCCTCCCAGGCTGGGTCTCATCTTCATCCTTAAAGGGACTTTTTTCTAACCCCATTCAGAGGGCAGATGGGCGACCTGACAAGCATGACTTCGTATCTCTCCCACTCTGGCCACCCAACAGCATTTCGGGTTCTGGTTATGCAGATGGTGATGTTGGAAGTGTCTGGCCTCACCTGGAATTCCTCGCTCCCCTTTTTGTCCTGGGGCTCCACTAGGACCCGGCAGGGTGTTGGCCTCTCCCGGCTCACCCCTCTCCCCAGCAGGACCTGGGAAACCTGGTTCTCCGTGGATGTCTGCTCCTGTAGAGGGTTAAACAGTGGGACGTCAGTCTCTTCAGCCACGCCCAGTGAACTTCCACAAGTAAAGGAACAGTAATGCCCTTCTGTGAGACTCAAAAGTGGAAAACCGGAAGTCAGCGGCATCAATCCCAGTTTGTCATGTGGCCTCAGTGTCCCAAACCTGAGGCTGGCAAATCATTGCTCTGAACTGAACATATATTGGAGGCCTCATTTCCAATGTGATGGTTGTTGACTCATGACTACATGAGATGACTCAATGTAGATGAGGTCAAGAGAATGGGTCCCAGGATGGGATGTGTTCTTATTAGAGATTCCCGAGAGTGTGTTCCCTCTCCCCACCAGGTAGGGAGAAGGTGGCCATGTACAAGCCAGGAAGAGGACCCTCACTAGGACCCAACGTACCAATGCCCGGATCTCAGACCTCCAGCCCCCAGAACTGTGAGGAATAACTGTCTGTCACTCGAGCCCCCCAGTCTGTGGTGTTTTGTTATAGCAGCTCTAGCTGACTAAGACAGCAGGATCCCTTTCAAAGCACAAGGAGAGCACCACCACAGGCTGGGCCCCAGCTGCCTTCCCTGAGCCAATGAAAGGAAAGATTACAGATGCTCCTGGAAAAGCATACCATTTGTTTCTCTCTCCCTCTAAAAGCCTGATGGTCTTGTTCAACATGTCTGACTTAAGGGATGGATTCTTAGGGGTCACATCTCGGTGTCTTTAAAACCAAAGGGACCCTGAGTCCACAGGGCCTCAGGGATGATCAAACAGTCCTCACAGAGCAGTCCTACTCTCTGAACCCTCCCCCCTCAACCTGGAATCCTAGATGGCCCTCCCAGCCCTCCCCCTGCCCCTGTCCCCTTCCCACCCTGCTGGGCCTGGCCTTGTCACCGAGTGGCTGCAAGGGCCATGGGTACCTGGGGATCCGGGAAAGCCTTTGGTGCCTGGCAAGCCGTCTAATCCCCCGATGCCTCGGCTGCCCGCTGAACCTGTGTGGATTTCACTCATGGTTATTTCATGCATGGGAGAGCAAAGAAAGAAACCCTTAAAATGATTCAACATGTGTTCATTTGCTATAATACGGTCAACCATCCAATTTATTCAAAAGCCCCACAAACAGGAAGCAGTTCAGCGTACCATTTGACATGTACTTTTATGTCACTGAGAGAACCATCTAACGTAAAGATGGATTTCCTAAAATCCTTACAGACTCGTTAGAGTCCGGAGGGAACCTGGAAGTGGTGAATTCCGTTCCTCTCCTTAGAGCCTGAGTCATTAGACATATTTGCTTTGTGAAAATTGCTTGGAACCAGTAGCCTGGCATTAGTTCCAATCCCTCTGGATTCTTGAGGACAAACATTTCTGAAGTAGGATGCAGGATCCCGGCCAGTGTGGCTCAGTGGTTGATCATCAACTTGTGAACCAGGAGGTCAGGGTTCAATTCCTGGTCAGGGCACAGGCCTGGATTGCAACCTCGGTCCCTGTAGGGGGCGTGCAGGAGGCAGCCAAGCAATGATTCTCTCATTGATGTTTCCATTTTTCTCTCCCTCTCCCTTCCTCTCTGAGATCAATAAAAACATATTTAAAGTAGGACCCAGGACACAGGTGGCAATTCTTCCTGTGGTGTGGACAGTGAATGTGGAGGTGGGTGGTTCACCTTGAATTTTGAGCAGAAAAACAGCTGGGGGCCTGTCCTTGACCATAGAGGGCTTGTCCTTGGAACAGTGGCCTGTCCAGGTCAGGCTGCATAACTTTAAAAAACCACCACAGGTCGAAACCAGTTTGGCTCAGTGGATAGAGCATTGGCCTGCGGACTGAAGGGTCCCAAGTTCAATTCCGGTCAAGGGCATGTACATTGGTTGTGGGCACATCCCTGGTAAGGGGTGTGCAGGAGGCAGCTGGTAGATGTTTCTCTCTCATCAATGTCTCTATCCCTCTCCTTTCCTCTCTGTAAAAAACCAATAAAAGATATTTTTAAAAAAAATAAAATAAAAACCGCCACAGGTTCTACCAGTCCTCGATTAGTGGGAAGTTGGGAAGCCTGTGGAGGAACATCATGGTGTCTGTCCCCACCCTGTTCCTTCTGCAATACCCGTGAGCTGACTGGGGAGTGGGCCTTGAGGCTTCCAGGCAGTTTTCATTCATCGTTCTGGGGAACAAAGCACTTCTCCACACACTGGCATATCAGTCTTTTTTACCAATGGTCTTGGACAACTGCAAATCCCGTTCCCGATATGTTTTGTGTGGGCAGTAAACCACACACGCCTGCCTTTTATCTCACATGGTCTTGGAGAAAACAGCAGGAGAGAGGGTAGCCTGGCTAATGGTGCCTCTCCTCCGCTGGCGCATCTGTTCTTGAACCGTCGTGTGCTTGCGTCTGTGAAAGGAGGGACTGTCTTACCTGGTAAGCCCTGAACACCTGGCCAGCCGAAATCTCCTTTGGCGCCGGGTACTCCGGCCCGGCCAGGGTCTCCTTGCGGTCCCTGCTGGCCTGTCAGTCCTGGGAAGCCTGGGGGAGGGGGACACATCCATAAGTCAGACACAGGAACCCTGAGGACCCTGAGAGAGGCCTACCTGCCCAGCCTCAGGTCCTGCCTGCAGGGGATACCAGGAGGTGCTGGGGAAAGGACCAACTTCCTTTCAAGCAGGAAGCGGATGTGGCTTGGACCCTACAGTGAGGTTCAGGGGGTTAGCTCAGCCTTGCCAAAGCAAGAACAGCTTGTGTTTTTTTATTCTCATCCTATCTTCCAAACAGAAGTTTGGAGAGAACCCACGAAACCAAACCGTGGAGGATAGCCTGTTAGAATCCCGGGTCCTCGGCAAAAGCAAACAACGCAAAAGCAGTACTAATGCCAAAAAGCATGAAACTAGTTCACTGTTTGCTTTCGGTTGTTAACTTGGGATCCCCAAAGGAATTTCTGCATATTCAAATTAATGGACGAGTTCCCTGGAACAAGAACTTAGGCTGTGTTTACGGAGAGACAGACACTGGGCCACACCATCCCCTCCACTGCTCCCCTGTGCGTCCCCCACAGCCAGGTTGGTTGTTTCTGCGTGTTTGATCCTCAGGCAGAGCGAGGTGAATGGGCAACATGTAAGAGCAAGCTTCCTAGGGTGAAGTGCGATCCTATCAGACAACTCCTTCCTTGGTGAGGAAGGTCGCCTTTGTTCTGGGGTTTTGGAGATTGGGGGGCTCGGCCGCACTCTGCCCCACCGGCTGCTGAACTGTCAAGCCATGCCCAGGGAAGTCTGTGTGCTGGAGGAAGACGGTGTGACTGCAAGAGACTTTACCTGTTTGCCCAGTAAGTCCGGGAGTGCCATGGGCTCCTGCTATGCCTGTTATCCCGGGGAAGCCAATGTCACCTGCTGTTCCTTTCTCTCCAAAGTATCCCTTTGGACCTGTAACCACAGATTTGCTGGTTGGGACAAACCATTGACATTGCATCAAACTGGGGCTTCATGCTTGTAGGGTTCAAGGATATGCAAGTTAAAGGATGCTGCCATCCCACACTTTGTACTTCTGTTGTGAACGGGGGTATCTTACATGTTCCTTCATCAATGAACTTTTTACCTAATCCTTCCCTCTGAGCCTGTGATCAGCAGCCTCCAAGTTGGCACCCAGGGGTCCTCATGCTCTGGTGTTCACACCCTCACGTAGTTCCCTCCCATACTGAATGGGCTGAATTGTGTCACCACCAGAATACTGTGGATATCACAGTGTGCCACTTCAAGTTTAGGACATAAAATTCTTCCTTGCTTTCACTTTGTCACTTTGCTTGCTGGGGAGGAAGCCAGCTGCCATGTTGTGAGGACACTCAAGCAGCTCTGAGAGAGGCCCTCGTGATGGGGAGCGGAGGCTTCCCACCAAGAGCGTGTGAGAGCACCATCTTGGAGGAGGATTCTCCAGCCCCAACCCAGCCTTCGGATGATGTAGCCCTGCTGATGTCAGACTGGAATCTCATGGGAGACTGTGGATCAGAACCACCTTGTTCCCAAATTCCTGACTCTCAGAAAAAATATGAGATAATACTTGCTTGTTGATGTTCTAAACCACTGCATTTTGAATACCTTGTTAAGCATCAATAGACAACTAAGCAGAGCCCTTATCAGAGTGGCTTATAATGCGTGATGTGCAATAGAAACCTGGGGGATTTGTTAAACATGCAGATGTTTGAGTTTCTCCCAAACGTGGCTTGACAGGTCTGGGGGAAGGGCTAGAATCTGCCTTTTAACAAGCACCTCAGTAATTTGGAGGTAGTCTTGGACAGACATAAAGAAGTGTGACCTTCATGCTAGTGACAATGTTCTGTCAAATGCTGTGGTGATTTCTGGTATGCTGGGATTTTGAAAACTTCAGACCAACCTGAATTCCATACAATCACTTTTGTTCAGTGTCTTCTTAAATCTATAAGGCTATTGCTTAGACAAAATACTGTTGTTTTTTGTGGTCTTAAAGAAAATCCACCTAAGAAGTTCTGCTTATTTTCTATTGATTCTTTTACTATTTTGAAAATCTGCTCAAACCGCTATATACCCTGTTCATCTTCTTTCATTCACCTTGGCCATCATCTCCACCCAAACTGAGGGCCCAGAAGTAGCCTGCTGCTTCATCCTCTGAGAGACCAGGTCTGGTCCCAGGCTTTCCAGTGCCTGTCATGTATGGAAGCTGATGTGACCCAGAACTCCACACCCACTCCCTCTGTCACATAGGGCAGGCTCTGTAGCTGACCCCACTTAGGCATATACCTCACTTGTCTTAGGGTGAATGGAACACCCCCAAGAATGGCTGATACAGCGGTCACTGCCCCCTGTCCCTGGTGATGGACAGGGTGTGAGGTCCTATTTCCTGGACCTACAGTTTAACTAAAACCTAAACACTTAAGGGTAACAAGCATTATTCTTGGAGCAAAGCAACTTCTCTTCCCTGACACATTTTCAGTTGCACCCATGAGGTCATTAGTGACAAGTGGCAAAGGTGGTCTCACATTTCTGCTGTTATAAACCGAACTGCCAAAATGTACTTATTTAGGACAGGAGATTTAGCCAAGCAAGAGCCAGAAGGCTCAGCAGCCCGGGGTACCCTGTGCCTGAAAAGAAAGCCATCGGGAGACCAAATTACAGATCCATATGAGTCCAGAGAGGCTCATCGATGAGGCTGCCTATTCCCGAGTGGTGGTCCTCTGATCCCATGCTGGGCTGAATACTTCTTTCCAATCTGCAGTTCTTTCTAGATAAAGCACCAGCTCAGCATCCTCCCATTGGCCAATCACATAGACAGATGCCCCCTCAAGCAGGATTATCTCTAGAAATATTTGGGGCTCCCGGCAGCTTAAGCAGTGTGAGGTCCCCCAAGATAAAATTTCCAGAAGAAGACATCATTATCAAAAGTCCCTTGGGATCTGATTATATGCAAGAATTTTTACCTTGAACTTCAGGAATGTTCAGAGAGGCGTAACCTCACAAGAGCCTCCACCCTACCCCCGTGCACACAGGACCAGAGGCTACCTCTTCTTGTCTTACTCAAGAGATGGACACGACTCCCATTGACCTTTCTTCTAGACCTTTCACTGTTTACAAGAAGCTCCAGTCACCCTACCATCTGCTCACGCCCTATAATGTGTCCTGGGAGCCAGGCTCTGCTTCTTCATGAGTCTCATTTTACGGGCCATATAAAATGTTGATTTATTAGTGTTGATTCTGGCTACTTTCCCTTTCAGGAAGAGCCAGAGAGAGGTTCCTTGACTTTGTCTTCAGCTTTAGTTTAATGAAGAATTCAGAGTCTCCCTTGCACACTGGGCTGGAAGACCTCAAACCGTTCCCTCCAGCATGATCTATAGTGCTTACCAAATAGTGATGGATTTGGCAAGCCAGCTCATACGTGACAGCACAGACAAGGGGTCAGGGCTGCTGGTGAGAGGAAGAGATGGAGAATGACTTAGATACCTGGTGTTCCAATGGCACCCTGTTCCCCCTTCAGGCCTGGGCTTCCTGGTAAATTTATAGTGTCTCCAACATCACCTGTTAGGTGCAAAAAAGATGGATGGGAACAGATACTTAGTTTGGTGACTTCTGTCGTGCTACATCCTTAATAAGAATAATGTGTTTTACAATAACTAACGGCATCTGCAGATCTGACATCACTGAGCTCTGGGTGTGGATGTCTCCTTTCCCCACCCAGGCGACACTCACCAAAATCACCCGTGCGGCCGCTCTCGCCATAAAGACCTGCTGTCCCTGGAGCACCCTTGTCACCCTAGAATCAAACATAAAATCATCTTAAAAGGCTGTTTATGAAATAAGTTTGTAATTTTGAAGGTTAGCGTACCCAACGCTTTGGTATTTCAAAAACAACACTCAAAGTTTGGGGATACCATCATTTTGCAGAAAACTCCTAAAGTTTTTAAAGAAGGTGGTTTGCTTACCCCTTCTTATTAAATATAGTAAAATGAAACAGGATTGACAGCTTTATTGAAATTAGTAATATCACTGGTGCAGATCATAGTCATGATGGCGGTGAGAATAACCATGCTGATTGCAACCTCATCCTGTGAGCACGATTTTTTTTTTAAATCCTCACTGGAGGATGTGCTTTTATTGATTCTTTTTTTTTTTTTTTTTTTTTTTTTTTAGAGAGAGAGAGAGAGAAAGGGAGAGACAGACATCGATGCGAGAGAGAAACATCCATCTGTTGCCTGCCTCCTGAACACACCCAACAGGGGATCGCTGGCCTGATACCTTGGTATATACCCTTACTGGGAATCAATCGAACCCACAAACTTTGGTTCACAGGATGATGCTCCAACCAGCGAAGCCACCTGGTGAGGGCATCAAGAGCTTTTTATGCCTCACAACAACCCTATGAGCAGGTGCTATTGACAGATGAGGAAATTGAGGCAAAGATAGGTTAATATTATGCTCAAGGTCACTCAGCTACTAAGGGGCAGAATTGGGATACTGATTTGGGCTGCCTGATTCTCCAACCTGCTCTCTATTACATGGCTATGCACATCCATCTGTGGAGAGAGTGAGATTTCTTCTAAGCAATGTTTGTTGTTGATACTGAGATTGGGATGATGTCCGAATTACTCTGTGACTCCAAAGAAAACATGGTTTTCTTCCCTGAAGTGCCTCCACCTCACAGGGAGGGTGGGTGTTCTGGTCTACCTTGCTCCCTCTGGTTTCTATTTTAGCATCAACCTGAGACTTCAGAACTGCCCTTTCCTAGCAAGGCTTAACTTGCGCCTCTAACTTATTATTATATATTATTGATTTTTTTATAGAGAGGAAGGGAGAGGGATAGAGAGCTAGAAACATCGACCAGCTGCCTCCTGGCAACCGATGTACATGCCCTTGACCGGAATCAAACCTGGAACCTTTCAGTGCGCAGGTCGAAGCTCTATCCACTGAGCCAAACCGGTTTTGGCAGCGTCTTTAAATTATTAACAAAGCCCCATTCTGTGGGAGGAGAGGGAGGATGTGCCAGAGGCTATACCTTTGCTGAGACAACGCTCTAGTTTCCTTTCTTACAGCTTGCTTTTTAAAGCATGACTTACATATAGTGCCGTGCACTCATCTTAGATGCTCAATGAATTCTTACTTATGTGATACCCAGATAAACACAGAGAACATTCAGCACTCTAGAAAGTTCCCTGGTGCCCTTTCCTACTCCACCATCCTGCCTCTCTTCTGATTTGCCTCTATCAGATAGTCTTGTCATAAAAATGGAATTGTATCGGATGTATTTCCTGTTTCTGGTTTATTTTGGTCAACATAAAATCTGAGATTTGTGCTTTTGCATTTATCAATCATTCTCATTACACTCCTATGCACTAGCCCACTGTCTGAAGGTACCATGCTTATTTATTCTGTTTCCTAGTTCTTGACCACCATAGATCAAGCTGCTGGGAACATGGCCTCTTTCCTTGTTACATTGACCCGACTAGCTGCATACAGACTGGACTAAGATCCTTTTAGGTACAGATTTTGGGAGTGATGGGAGGAAGACACTTGAAGTAGTCTGAGGACTCCGTGTACACCAGGGTGGGCTGGACAGAAGGCCACGCTAGGGCCTGCTGCTAAAGGTTCACGACAGGGTGGCTTGACCTTCTGCTTGACCCCACGTGTGCCGGTCTCACTGTGGATGCCAGAAATGAATCAGCGTGTGCTGAAGATTGTGAGTGCACGATTCCTTTTAAGTGAAAGAGGATAAAAAGAGAATTCCATGAAATACAGTCTATGGAGAGCCACCCTGCGCCCTGTGACATGTACCACCGATAGGACATGTACTCAGTAAAACTGCAAGGGAGCTACTCCCTGCATTTTATAGATGAGGACACAGGTGGGAGCCCTTCCCAGGTCAGGGCTCACCACTGCTGCCATGAAAGCCAGATGCCTGGCACACAGGAGGGGAGAGGAGTCAACGGTGGGACAGTGCCCTCCAGGCCATGCGTCAGCAATGGGATTTTGGTCCTGATGTCACATGGATGCTCGAGTTTAGAGCTCAAATCTCTAGAAATTCAAGTTTTGTTCTCTAGGTTCCCATGAAGAAACGCAGACACCGTGCTTCATCCAATAGGAACCCACGGAGTCAGATGAGCACGGCATCTCCTTACACTGACTCAAACAGCCTGGACCTGGGCCTTGGCCACTCCGAAATGCTGGCCCAGGGCACTCTGGCCAACAAGCAAGGGGAGAGACATTGACAAGAAGACGTGGAGTAAAAGGCACTCACCCTGCTTCCCACGAAGCCGGGAAACCCAGTAATTCCAGGGGAGCCTGGCACGCCGGGGAATCCCGGCATACCGGGCAGGCCGGGAACACCGATGTCTCCTTTGACTCCTTTGATGTAGCCGGGCTTCCCAGGCAACCCTGGGATGCCTGACAGGCCGGGGACTCCTGGCATTCCGGGAACACCTGCAGGGAGACCCCGAGTGTAAGGCTCTGCTGCTCCCCAGGCTTTAAGCTTTGCCATTCCAAGTGCTGCAAGTCTTACAATTGGAGGCAAAGCAGATCAGGCCTCCTAGGACCACCCGAGAGCCCAGGCGGGGAGATGTCAGGGTGTCAGAAAGGCCGGAACATAGCAAAGGCTGGTGTGGGCCCAGGGGTGTTGGTGTGCAGAACTGCTGCCTTTCAGTCTGGGAGAGGCAGGGGCAGGCACAGGGGAGCAGCGGGGGTGGGGGTGGAGGTAGGGGGGTGTGGTTGGGAGGGGGAAGGGGAGAGAGAGAGGCCTGGGTGGAGAGGGATGGGACCCCAGGCCTGACAGCTCAGAGGTTCAGACTGGATCTTTCGATGCCACCTTACCTTTTAATCCCAGGTAGCCCTTCAATCCCATAGGTCCTATATCCCCTTTGTCGCCTTTAAAGAATTTCATTTCTTTATCGATGGTGGGAGGCGGTCCTGGGGGACCCTGTTCCCCCCGGCTTCCTGGAAGGGAAGAGAATGCAATCATTACACCTGACCTCTGGACCAGGCATACACACACAGGTGGAGCTGTCCTTCAGAACCTGAGCCCCGAGAGGCTCTGCGCGGAGGGGTGGTGTGCATCCCTGGTTTGGAGCCTGTGCACGGGGGTGAGGGGCTCGGACAGACACACCCCTGTCTTCTCCCTGCCCCCACGCCTCTCCATAGTGGAGGTGTGGGCACAGAGCACATCGGGACGGAGGGACCCGCTGCCAGGCAATGCAGGGAGGAGTGTGACAGTCACACAGAACACGAGGGAAGGTTATGTATTCACACTCTGGTGAGACAGCGATCGCACATGATCACGAGGAGAAGCACCACACGGGGAAGGACACCAGCTCAATCCTTTCTTGTGGGCACCGGCTGGTCCTCAGAACCCACAGCGGGCCAGCTGGAGCTGGGAGGTCTCAGGATGATGCAGGTAGGGTGTTTGTAAGGGAACTTGGGAGGGCTTCCTACACTGGCCAGGGGGTCTGGAAGGCTGTGGACACATCAGAGGATGGCGCCACAAAGTTCAGGCTGAGAATGTCCCAGAATCTGAGTTCACTGAGTGGAGGGCAGCAGGTCAGGGAGATGCAGCTGAGCAGAAAGAGTGCAGTTGTACTCGCTGAACATTTACTGCGTCTGTGGCACAGGGTGAGGTGTGGAGGGGAACAAAGACGCTATGAACAGTTCCAGTTCTCCGAGAGCTGCTGCCCAGGGGAGGGAAGGAGCCCCCACGGCCTGCTTCATTCCAGGGAGGCTGGAAGGGGCAGTGTAGTGGAGCCGGAAGGAAAATGGCAACAGAACCCAAGGGTAACTTCATTTAAAAATATCAGTTTCTGCTCAGTGGCCTGTAAACCCCCCGTTAACATGAAGATGATTTGAAAATTTAAGCGTGAGTAGGAAACCTGGAAAACGTAGTACCCTACCTAGACTGTCATTTCCATGTTTCTAAGAATTTGTAAACGTTTTAGCTCTTGGAAGAATTAAATTTAATTTCTGAAAAACAGTTTGATTGAGATATAATTTACATACCATGCAATTCACTCATTTTAAAGAGAACAGTTCAATGGTGTTTAATGTGCTCACAGTTGTGCAACCATTACCACCATCTAACTTTAGACCATTATCATCACCCCTAAAGGCAATCCCATGCCCATTGACAGCCATTCCCCAACTGTTCCCTAGCCCTAGCTTTTATTAGTTTGGGTCTGGCTTTTGGGGTTTCTAAAAGGTTGGTTCTGGGCAGTGTTATGCCCCCATGGAAGTGAGTGTCAACCCCGTGGGAAAGACCTTCCAAGAAGTAGGCGTACCTTTGCCACCTGGCATCCCAGTCGGGCCCTTTGGTCCTGGAACGCCGAATCTTCCAGGCTCTCCTTTGATTCCCGGATTCCCGGGTCTTCCTGGCACCCCAAGCATGCCCTGGAAACCATCCATCCCGGGTGAACCTCTGAGACCTGCAGAGGGAACAAGCAAAGTCCTGGATGGTTAGGAATGGATAAAGGCACAGCTATTTCACTCTCACTCGTCTGTGGCATTCCCATGTGACTCATGTGAGAATATGCTAAGATTCTTGACCTAAAACAGGGATTTGCAGGATTCCATTTCCCAAGAGGCTTGCCTGCCGATCTACTCCAGACTGAGGGACACAGAAGCAGCCCATCTGACTTCTGGCCACCGGGGAGAAGGCGAAGGCAAATGGACAGTGGTCAGGCACAAAGACATGAGGGTAAGTGTGCGGAGTCCTAGGTCTGAGGGCCCACGGAGAAGGGGTGCGAAGGGGAACCGGAATTAACACGTGTCACCCCTCTCCCCCAGCACGGGGGTCTGGCTGAGAGCCACGGGAAGGTCAGACCACCGTGTCTCTGGCAACAATCCATGGCCAGAGGGCTCCACTTCTAGATAAGCCGTCCTCAGTTACATGCAAATAAACCAATGCTGGCAACCAAGCATGGCCCTTTGTTTTGGTTCTGTTTGCCAGCCAGGCACTGGGTCTGAATCCAGTCTCCACAGATGCCTGTGGATAATAAGTCCTGTGCCTCAGGCAGTCACTCTCCGGTAAGTTAAGAAATCAGCATTTTGGGTACACTGGCCACGCCCACCTAAGCAGCATCAGCCGGTTTTCCAGGCATCTGAGGCCTCCAGGAACGGGAGTCTCCAGGCTCTAGCCTAGCCTGCAGGCACATGGATGTCTTCCCCGGGCAGAGCTGTCCCACATCCATGTGTAACCTGCCCAACCCCCCGTGAGGTGATTCCTCGTCATGGAGTACAATTACCTTTTTGCCCAGGGGTACCAGGCATGCCGTCCATTCCTTTAAAGCCAGGGTTTCCTGGAGGACCGGTCTCACCCAAGACACCAGGGTCGCCTCTGTCACCGGGAACACCTTTCATGCCCAAAGGGCCGGGGACACCTGCGTCCCCTGGTTCCCCTCTTTCCCCAGGCAGACCTGTCCAAGAGAGGGGAGGGAAAAACAACACACACGATGGACACACCCCATATCGAGAGAATGCCTTTCACGATACGCTTACATTACAACAACTCATTGGACAAGAGACACTTTTTGGAAGGAGAATGTGACACTGTAACTATAAAGGTGAGTTTTAGAGGAGTGGCCAGAGTCTGTAGAAAACCTGCAGTGCTGGCCTTTCTACAGAGGTCTTTCTCTGAAAGCTGGATTAAATAAAAACAATTGAAACCGGTTTGGCTCAGTGGATAGAGCATCAGCCTGTGGACTGAAAGGTCCCGGGTTCAATTCCGGTCAAGGGCATGTACCTTGGTTGTGGGCACATCCCCAGTAAGGGGTGTGCAAGAGGCAGCTAATCGATGACTCTCTCTCATCGATGTTTCTAACTCTCTATCCCTCTCTCTTCCTCTCTGTAAAAAAATCAATATATATATATATAAAATGCTCTGCATTTAGCTGGCGTTCCATGTTTGAGAACTGCTGAGGCCCGTAAACGTGAAGGCCCGAAACCTCCTGCCCAGGGTTTCTGATACCATAAAACCGGGGGGTAGCACGGTGCCCTGAGCATCTGCCCCACCTGACTGGAGCCCCAGTTTTGGGACACAGGGAGTTTTGGACCAGCCCAGGTTACTCACGGGGATTCATGGGCCTGTGTGAAGGGAAGTGTCTGGCTTACACCTGGTTCCCTAGTGTTGACCAGTTATGGTCCTGGACAGAGCTGTCACCTGACTATGGCAACTGAGAGAACTAGGGTCACTCTGGATGGTGCCTGATCGACACATGGGCCTGACCTCCGTTGGCACCCCCAAGGCCACCTCCCAACCAGGGAGGAGGCAGCCATCCACCAGCCAAGGCCAGAGGCCGCGGGAGGAATCAGCCCTGCTGACACCGTAATGTTGGACCTCCAGCTTCCAGAACTGTGAGAGGATCCATTTCTGTCCTTTAGGCGATGCAGTGTAGCTGCTTTCAGGAGAGGTGTGGGAGCAGTTTGAGAAGGTGGGCATTTATTCAGGTGTCAGTGCAAGTGAGGCGCTGACCCCTTGATGGGAGGGTGGGATTCTTACCTTCATGGCCGAGGGAGCCCGGCAGCCCCAAGGGCCCCTCCTGGCCAGGATTCCCGGGGTAGCCATGCTGTCCTGGTGGCCCGGGCAGGCCTGGTCTTCCCAGAGCCCCTGGGTAGCCTCGCTGGCCTTTCAGGCCCAGCATTCCTGGCATCCCTTGGCTTCCTGCAACAATTGAGACAAGAGTCGTGAGGCCAACCCCTATGTACGGTCCATGGCAAACCGCATCTACAGCCTTAGAATTGTTCTTGAAAAATAGGACTTAATTTTTTTCTGGATTGTAGGAGCTCTGGGAAACATGAAGAAATACAAAAGGTAAGATCAAAGGAACTCACGCCATCACCCGGAGGTACTTACTAACATCTTGGTATATTTCCTTCTGGCCTTTTTTCTATTCACATACATATACCCAAAAATAGATGTTTTATGAAACTGGCATAACACTACAAGTAACATTTAGCTTTTTTTTTTTTTCTTGACATATTTTGAGCATTTTGACACCTTAAAAATCCTCTTTCCAAGCCTGTTAAATAGCTACATGAGTAATAAATCAGCACATGGACACATTTAGCTCCCTCCATCTTTTTTTGTTTTTATGAACAGTGTTTTGATAAAGAGGTTTTTAACACACACACACACACACACACACACACACACACACACACACATCTGTGCCCATGTCATTTCTTTAGGAGGAAGTCCTAGAAATCAACTTAGTGGATCAAAGTAAACTTGAGGCTTTTCTCTCCACACGATCACGCAGCTCTCAGAACACACGCCTGCTGCGTTTTCCTCCCACTGCTTTCCCGGCATGAGGGCTGGCATTAAAGCACAGTCAGAAACCCGAGGAAAACATTGAGGGAAAAGTGTGAGAGTCTGCATGTTTTTGATTATGAGTTACAGTTCTTTTTCCTAGTTTTAGCTATTTGGTGAAACTTTTGTTCTTCGCTGATATTTTCCTTTGGGGATTTTGGTATTTTTCTTATAGATTTTAGTATTCCTCATGTACATTAATTTATTTTCCCTCATATCTGTTTTAAAATTTACCCTACTGACCAAATGTTCATTTTGTTTTGACATGTAGACTGTTAAGATTTGTGTACAGATTTTATACATATTTTTGGGTGTTTTCTTTTCCTTGATTTTATCTAGAATATCCTTAACTAGTCAGAAGTCAGATAACTATGAGCATATATTTTTTTTCTATTTTTTTTTTTTAAACACTAACAGCCAGGATCTCCTCATATTTGGGCATTTTGTCCTTTCTTCTTGGAACTTAAAGTCTGTTACATTCATCCAATTGATACCAGTAGAAGGGCTGAGGACTACAATTTGCATAAGTTTCTCCAATAACTCTCAGGGTCTCGTGTTCATTTGCCCCTGACCTTCCTACCAAGTGTGCAGGGCTGACTGGGGGAGAGGAGGCAGACAGAGAGTGTGTGTGTGGGGGGAAGGGATAGGGTGAGAAGAGGGGGATCATTAAGAAAAAGGATCATGTTAGCTGAGGCCAGTTTGGCTCAGTGGATGGAGCGTCAAGCCTGCGGACTGGAGGGTCCCAAGTTCGATTCTGGTCAGGGGCATGTGCCTTGGTTGTGGGCATGTTCCCCGTGGGGGGTGTGCAGGAGGCAGCTGATTGATGTTTCTCGCTATCTCTCTTCCTTTCTCTCTGTAAAAAATCAATAAAATATATTAAAAAAAAAAAAAAAAAGGATCATGTTAGTCTTGGACCAGCCCAGACTCTCAAGTCCACATCCCAGTTGTCTGATATCTTAAACCTCACGGGGGAGAAAGGTGGGCAGGAAGCAGGCTGCCTCCATTCTCACGCACTTGTTTTGCGGTGGGAAATGAGGACACTTATTTTGGGTTCCAGCTTTAGAGTTCACAGCTCTGGGGAAAGTGTGATTGCTGGTGGCTGAGGCAGGTCTCAGGAGAGAAGGCAGGCAGTGCTGCCCGTGGTGAGGCTTTACCAGGAGGCCTGGCTCCTGGCATGATACTCGGGACAGACAGGGGACTTCACCAGCCAGCGCTCTATGTATGCTGCATGAACTGAAAGCTCTGAGCAGGTGAGGTCATGGGAGCTGCGGCCAACAGGGTCGAGGCTGGTCTGAGCGCACATTTCTGGAGTGCTTCTCCCACAGAAGTGGGCAGGCCAGGCCACGAATAACCGGCGAAATGACCTTTGCTACTTAAGTGGCTGCCTTGAACACACCAGGGGGAGGCCCTTTGTTCTTTTGGTTGTCTGTGGAGCTGACTATTTTTAGTCAGTTTCCATTTATAGAACATCTGTTAAAAAAGGAACAATGACAGAACAATCAGCTGCCCTCAGCTAAACGAGATCTGACCCGTGGATGTGTGTGATGACGTTACTCCCAAGTTCTGCTCAGAAATGTGGGGTTCATCAAACGCCTTCATAACTGCCCAGCCGGCCAAGCAGCCAGACATGGGGCCACCTGCCTGTGGCTCCTTCCACAGGAGGCGAACCCAGGATGAGGATTCTTGTCCTAAACACATTCTGGAGCAGCGGTTGCCAACTGGTGGTCGTGAGGTCCGAAAGGTTGGCGACCGCTGTTCTAGAGGAACGCTGGAACTCCGTGGGGAAAAGAAAAAGCAAGACTCCTGCCGTGTGGTGCTGTCGCCTCTCACCAAATCCCCGAGGAGGGATTTCGGAGCCGCCCCTGCGAGCCACAGGCAGCGGGGTCAGGCCCCTGCTCCCCTCCTGCCGCGGCCACTTACCCCTGAATCCGGGCGGACCCATGTCTCCAGGAAGGCCTTTCAGTCCAGGGTGTCCGGGCAGTCCAGCATCCCCCCGGAGCCCAGGCTGGGCTCCCAGGACTTCGCCAGGGATGCCTCTGTCCCCTGGGGGCCCGACTGGTCCAGGGAGGCCGCTGGGGCCTGGCAGTCCATCCGGGCCAGGGAGGCCCATCTGTCCTTTGGATCCTCGGGGCCCCACGAACCCTAAAAGGAAACATAGGTAGTCCCTGTAACCGCAGTCAGCACTGCGATGTCCTAGGAGAGGGATCAGAAAGAGGAGAAGTTTCTGGGTTGCCTCCCTCACAGAAGTGGACAGGCCAGGCCACGAATAAATGGTTCAATGACCCAAAGTGGCTGCGTTAAAACACGTCAGGGTGAGGCATTATGTTCTTTCAGCTCTCAGTGGAGCTCGGTATTTTAAGTCAATTTCCATTGGACAACTGTTAAAAAGGGAACAACGACAGAAAAACCAGCTGCCTTCAGCTAAACAAGATCTGATCTGAGAGCTGGAGGATTGCGGCTGGGCCCTCAGCTTGTTGCCCAGGCCCTGTCACTCACTTGGGAGCCCACGGTGCTCATGGGCCCTCCTGCCTCCCCCTGCCGCTGGGCCCAGCCCTACAGGGCAGCTACAATGGACAAGGCCTTCAGAACCAAGGCCTCCCTTGGACGTAAATCATCAGGATTCACGGTGTCTGTATTGTGCAAATAACCTCAAAACAGTGTTTGTGGGACCTTCAGGATTGAGTGGGCAAGTGAGGGACAGAGTGGTGTTGATGGAAAACCCCTCAGAGCCCAAACTCTGCCCCTGTGACTCTCTCCCTGGTCATCAGTCAATTTGGAAACGTGTTGAAGGGGAATCGATAGCCCTTTGGCACTGTGACTGTCAACTGCCCATATTTGGATGGAGGGAGTGACTGTCATGTGTCTTTCCCGGAGCTGTTGGGTCAAATGGTCTCACCACGACTTCCCCTGTCAGCGTCCTCACCCCTGATGCGGCCTCAGGTTGAACTGCGGGAACAGTCATGTGTCTGCTCAGAAGGAAAGCTTTCTGAGGTCATGCCTGCCTCGGTGCTGGTGTGCAGAGTGTGGGAAAGAAGGCACTGGCTGCCGCCTTTGTGTGGTGTACGTGACAGAAGGACGGTGTGCACGGGGCCCCGGGCCTTTCCTAGGGCGTGAAGCTTGCCCTGGGAGCAGGGAGGTGGGTGGAACGGTAGGGCTGTGTTTGGGAGACAGAACAAAGGATCTAGGACCAACGAGCTAGACTCTATTTCAGAATTTTAACGACGTGATTTACCCATAAAAGAGATATGGCTTTCACATGGTCTCACCCATTTGTGGAATGTAATGAACAACATAAACAGATGAATGAAAATAGATCCAGAGACATAAAAGCATGGAACAGACCGTCCAACTTCAGAGGGAAGGCAGGGGAGTGGTGGTGGTGGTGGTGGGGAGGGGGTAAGAGCACCCAAGGCCTTATATACAAGCACATAAGCATAACCAATGGACACAGACAGTAGGTAGGTGAGGGCATGTGCTGGGGGGTGGGAGAGGCTGGGAAGAGGTCAATGGGGGAAAGGAGACTGATGTAATACTTTAAACAATAAAGAATTTAAAAACAACAACAGAACTATACATGGGAAGTGTGTACTACTTAAATTTGTGGGTGTGAGTGCGTATGCAGCTCTTATCTCTGGATTAGACTCTTTGTGTTTTGCAGTCTTTGAGGCTGAGCATTTTATTTTCTTCCGCAGGTGGTGACAGAAGCATAGTATGTCCCATCACCAGGAAGAGGGACATACATTTTATAAACTGAACAGATCAGTTCCTCCTTTACCCCTTCCCGCTGCTCTACCCAACGTCCCTGTCCACATAAGGGTTTCTATTTCACCATAGAACAGGCTTTCTCCTCATGCTGTCCGCTTCCCAAGCCCCCGATAACGGGCACATCCCGCTCATTCTTCACGCCAGGAGAGCGCTATGTGGTTCACGCCCACTTGTCTGGGTATGAATTGTGACTACTAGGTACCCTTCATATTCAACGCAAGAAGGTCTTCATGAATTATTTCCCTTCTTTCAAAAACAAACGACACAGTCTGATCCTCGGGTGCAGTGGCAGAAAAACTTTGTTTCTCTCCAAGGCAGCGTTTGCACCAGTGCCTTGACGGAAGACCAGGGAGTGTGCCTCCCAATTTTGCAAAAACACAGCTGAGATGCACAGTATGAAAGGCAACAGGATAACAGTTTGCAACAATCTTTAAGGCTGGGACACTGAACCCAGGAAGAATATCGATCAGGGACCAAAGCAAAGCTCTACATTGGGGATGAAACCACTTGTATCAGGGGCCGAGGCAAAATTCACTTAATCTTTGCTGAAAATATTTACTAAGGACCTGAGCCTAAGGACACACAGACCCACTGCTGGGTGTGATAGTCCATGCATGCGGAACCTTTCCCAGTTTCTGGAACCAGTCTGAAATGAGTTTCTGCAAAACTCTAGTACATTAGTGACAAAAAAAAAAAAATATTCAAGAATGTTAATCTTCTACGGACAAAGACAAAAGTTGTCATCAAGTATGTGTCCACCCAGTTTCTAAATGTTGCAAGACAGCAGAGCGGGGTACCCCGATCATACGCTCACTGTCAAGTCCTAACCGAAGATCGGAGAGGGAGGCCCACCCTGACTTACCTGGGGGTCCTGGGAACCCTTCCCGACCTGGATCTCCTGGGGGACCCTTGAGTCCTTGCGGTCCATCTTCTCCTGAGAATCCTGGTAACCCTCTGAGGCCTTTGAAACCTAAACAACCCCAAAAAAAATCACAACACATATCAGAGCCACTCTTTATGTGCCCACCTTTGCCACAGCCGAAGCTGAGTCCTGAGCAGCAGGAGTCTTCTCCTTTCGACTGGGGTTCGACTAGGTGTCAATCACCACACAATTTCTGCCCTGATGCCTCCTTTAGTAGCTACCTGTCTGTGGTGAGTGCCAAGATGGCAGAGCACGGTGACATCCAGGGCAGAGAGGAATGGAGGGGGCAGAGGAAAGGTGTCCAAAATGACGATGTGAATGGGAAGCTGGAAGTGACCTCTGGCTTCCCAGAGCGTGTTACCTGGGGGTCCTGGGGGTCCCGGCTGGCCTGGCAATCCCTTGGGTCCTCCGACACAGCCTGGGAAGGAAGAGAAGAGAGATGAGCAGATGCAATCTTCAACGCGAATCTCACAGCCTTGGGACGGTGGCGAGGTCAAGAACACCAGCCATGGAAACTGGCTACCGTTTTATGATCAGAGAAAGTCAATGAGCTGATTAATTTTGATCTAACGTAAATAAAAGTATAATTTTATCGTGTAATGAAATGAGCATCAGAATATTATAATATTAACATAAAATGCAAATAAGGCAAGTCCAGTCAAATAACAGCTGGCGCTGAGCTGGCAGCCGTCCACCCCTCATTCAGGGCAGCAACTCGGCACGGCTGAGCTCATCTAGTTCTGCCCTCGAGTCCACACGAATGCCTTCTTTGTCTGGAAATGTCCACCAGTGGATGAAGACCGTTTGAGATTTCAAAAGGAATTCTTTGATTTCTCCTTTGTGACTTTGAATACCTTCAGAATCGGCCACAGCAATAACGTGGAGCCACACGACATGAAACCTGAGTGGCAACCGCTTCTGGGTGGCGTGGGAAGGCCGGGATGCCGGGCAGGGGTATTTTGTTGTGCGGCCTCTGCCAGAGAGAGCCCCCTGCAGTGCAGCAATTCTGCGAGATGTCCTTCATCTGCGTGCCTGGGATTTGGCCGGGCTCCTATCTTGAGAGAGGCTTTGGCTTCTTCTGACCCACCAGGGACCCAGGGGTGCCGCCTGGCCAGCCCAGGTCATAAAAAGAAAGGAACCCACTGTCTTTGGAGGGCCTGGCCTTGCAGAGCCTCACACCCAGGGGCCTTCCCGGGTCAGTGTCACTGGCTAGGTGTCTGGAAGCTCTGGGTATTGCCGTTCCGGCTCCGCACCTTTGCTCTCAGTGTCAGATCCATTCCCACACCTAATCCTCAACCTCAGCCTCATGCAGGGGACCCACCCATCCTGATACTACTTCTCTAAGCCTGACCTTTATGGATGCTTTGCCTCTCCAAGGCCAGTTCAACCTCTGGATTCTCCCTCTCTCCTCTCCCACCACAGAGCCGTGGCTCGGGGTTGTCTCCATATCCTCTCCAGAGAGCTGAATATATGCATACATTTTAGGTGTAAAACTGTATCTGTTGCATTCTTTCCAACATCGCAAACTGATGCTTTATATTGGTGGGGAGACTCGGTAACACTGCGTGCCATTATACTTGCCTTTTCTTTGATTCTAAGCAGAATTGGGTGGGGTGCCAGCTCCGTGCTCACGGCAGGAGCTC
Organism: Pipistrellus hanaki; assembly: GCF_964339955.1. NCBI lineage: Eukaryota > Metazoa > Chordata > Mammalia > Chiroptera > Vespertilionidae > Pipistrellus > Pipistrellus hanaki. Next base: position 27,573,563 of record NC_140505.1, read on the forward strand.
ACAGCAGTGGTTGACGAGTCACATGTCTTATAAACGAAAGGTTTTAAAGAGTTCTAAAACCGCCCGATCTCCATGACAGTACCTGGCTGGATGACCTTCTGTCCGTCCTCTCCGATGGGCCTTTTCACACCTGAATCACAGTCTGGGAGGAAGACACGAGGACAGAGTCAGGCAAATGGGGGACAACAGAAAGTGACTAACTTATCTCTGAATGTGCGTTGGTGGTGGTGGTGGTGGTGGGAAGGCTGGGGATGGGCAGGGACTGCCAAGGCCCATGACTTTAGCTCTGGAGGGAGACGCCCTGTAATCCAGCTGAGAAGAGGAGGCTGTGGGTGGGTGTGAGAAGCCTGTAGTTGGGTATCTTTTGTGTGAGCTGAGAACCGACGACACAATACAGCACTCTGACCTGACCCACTGGGGAGCTTACACATTGCCAGAAAGAACAGCAGATACATGCTGAAGCACTAAACACACTAAACAGTGTCTTGTAACTTTGAATGATGACAGAAAGGATCCTTATACCTATTTGTCCCGGGAGGCCTGGGGGGCCGGGCGGTCCGGGGAAGCCTGGTGGTCCAGGTAATCCGGCATCTCCGGGGAAGCCACGCTCGCCTTTGGGGCCTGGCAGGCCCAGTCCTGGGGGACCCCTTTCTCCTGGAAGGCCCTTGGTTCCGGGGGTTCCTGGGTAGCCTGCGTCCCCAGGGGGGCCTTTGATGCCATCACCCTGTGAGAATATTCAGTACGTATATTAAAAGATACGTAAACCTCAAAGAGACCATGTTCCCAGTTCCCTTTCCCCATTCCCCTGAGTTCCAGGCTATGGACTTTTTTAGAGAGCGTGGGAGAGTGAGGAGAGAGGGAGGGAGAGAGAGACCCCGACATGAGAGAAACACACTGACTGGTAGCCTCCCAACATGCCCCAAATGGGGTGGATAACCTGCAACCCAGGTAAGTGCCTTTGACTGGAATTGAACCCACGACCCTTTGGTTCACAGGCCAATGCTCTAACTACTGAGCCACGCTGGCCAGGTTCTCTCTGGCTTTTAAATGCTCACTATAGGCTTCCTACCTAACTCACTGTGTCTTAAAACATATAATTTCTGCTCGTTAAAATATAATGGGCTGCATTGTGGGATGGGGGAGGGGGGAGACTTAGGGTAGCACCAGCACCATTCATTTCTGAGGTGTTTAAGAACATGGCTGATGAGGATGGGGGCTGAGCCAGTCCCACACTCGGGGGTACTCACGGGAGGGCCTGGAAGGCCGGGGAATCCATCGAGCCCGTCACGCCCCTGGGTGCCGTCCTCACCTTTCAGACCAGGCATGCCTGGGACACCTGGCTGTCCCTTCTCGCCTGGGGAAGAATGTGCAGTGTGACTCGACTCATACATACAGTGCTGCCACAGAGGAGTCAACGGGGCAAGAACTGCTTGGCCACAGAGCACTGACCTTTGGTGGTAATTGTTCTAGAATCTCCCTTTATTCCTTTGGGTCCAGGAAGTCCAATTTCACCAGGGATTCCCTGTGGGAACAAACATAACGTTTCTTCCTCCTTCATACTGATTATGCGAGTCTGTGAAGATGATGATTTCCGGTTCCTACAACCGGAGGGCCATGACCTGCTGTCCAGCCCTGTGTTTTCCAAAGGAACTCTCTGCCGTGTTGGAGGCGCTCTCTTCCGGGCTGTCCAGTACAGTGGCCTCCAATTGCAAAGGGATAGTGAACATTTGGAAGTGGCTCATGGGACTGAAGAACTGAATTTTAATTTTAAATAATTATAATGAATGCAAGAAGCCAAGTGGCTGGACTGTGGAGATCGGGACCTTGTTACTCAAACTTTGGTCCAGGGGTTAGCAGCTGAGCCTCTCCTGGGAGCTTGTAAGAAATGCAGAACCTCAAGCCTTACCTGGGGCAATGGAACAAGAATTTGTATTCAGCTGAGTCCCAGGATTCATATACTTACGAGCTATTGAGCAGCAATGACCTAAAACATAAGGTGGCTCACTCTTCGTGACAATTATTTAGAATCTGAGCAGATCATCAGCCTCCATGTAGAAAGGATGGAAATGTGTGATCATTCATATTGAGATCAATAAAGAATACCAGGAAGTAAGGTTTGGAAGAAAACCCACTTTAAAGACAAGTTTATTGCAGGATCACTCACATTTTGTTGGAGTTTTCCAATGAGCAGCTTAATGGTGCAGAATGCATTTTAATATATGTGATGGCGTAGTTTTTACTTGCAAGGTTATGGGAGCTTTTAGTGTTGGTTTAATTAAGTGTGACTATGAGTTCCTTTCTCCTAAAATTAGTCCACAGATACTTGGTTTATTGATTTAGTTCTTCGCAGAAAAGGATGATGAGTACCTCTGTGTCCAGACAGTGTCTCACACACACACACACAGACGCTGCTTAATAAGCAGGTGTTGCATGGTCTCCCTTATATGGGGAATCTAATGAACAAAATAAACTGACGAACAAAACAGGTCCAGAGACAGGGAAAAATGGAACAGACTGGCAAATATCAGAGGAAGTGGGGGAAGGGAGAAGAGAGTAAGTAAATAATTTACACTGAGTGGCCAGATTATTATGATCTCTGAACACATAATAATCTGGCCACTCAGTGTGTGTGTGTATATATACTAGAGGCCTGGTGCATAAATTCTTGCATGGGTGGAGTCTGGCCAGCCTGGTCAGGGGGAGGGGGACATGGGCAGTTGGCTGGCCTGCCTGCTAGTTGAGGGGACAATTTGCATATTAGCTTTTTATTATGTAGTATATACACTAGTGGCCAGATTATTATGCGTTCATAGATAATAATCTGGCCACTCAGCGTATATACATATACCCATAATCCATGGACACAGACAAGAGTGTGGTGAAGGCCTAGGGAGGGGGGTGGGAACAGGTGGAGCAGGGATCAATAGGGGAAAATGGGATACATCTGTAATACTTTCAACAATAAAGATAAATAAAAAAAAAATAGGTGTTAGGCATATTAATGATGGATGCATTCATTTATTGACTGATTATTCCCACACTTCCATCACTCTGACAGACTCCATCAGTGCAAATATTTAAAAACAAAAAAACAATTTAGTCCTTCCTGCTGCTGTGGGGTTGGCTGACATATAAACACAGAATTACATACAAGACCACAAACACACCAGAGATGTTTGAACATACATGCTGTGGGTGTGTACGTGATACACTTGGGAAAAGCCTGTGCTTTGGGAAGATTTCAGACTTTTCAGGGGCACAAAAGGGAATCCATAGGACTTCCAGAAAATATTCAATCATTTTACAAAGAATAGGAGATTCTACCAGTTTTGCCATTAAGTTTGCAATTCTTACTACATACCCTTTAAAAGGAATAGACAGCCATGATTACTTTGAAAGGATAAAACGTACCATCTACTAATTTTAGTTGGAAATGGCTACTTGTTTCCTGAGAAATCTGGGGTCTGGAGCAGAGCGGTGCTTTGGGTCTCATCTTCGCCTGTTACAACCTTCCGCACCAGAATCTCGGAGGGGCTGCCGCTGTCCTGCACCATGTTGTGGGGTCTGACCACTCTAAACCTTTCTCGGCTTTCTTTCTTTCTTTCTTTCTTTCTTTCTTTCTTTCTTTCTTTCTTTCTTTCTTTCTTTCCTTCTTTCTTTCTTTCTTTCTTTCTTTCTTTCTTTCTTTCTTTCTTTCTTCCTTCCTTCCTTCCTTCCTTCCTTCCTTCCTTCCTTCCTTCCTTCCTTCCTTCCTTCCTTTCTTTCTTTCTTTTATTTTATATTTTTATTGATTTCAGAGAGGAAGGGAGAGGGAGAGAGAGAGAAGCAAACATCAATGATGATAGAGAATCACTGATTGGCTGCCTCCTGGAAATCCCACACCAGGGATTGAGCCTGAAATCTGGGCAGGTGTCCTGACTGGTAATCGAACTGTGACCTCCTGGTTCATAGGTCAATGCTCAACCACTGAGTTATGCCAACTGGGCTTCAGTTATCTTTTTAAACAACAACAACAACAATAATAATAATAATAATAATAATAATAATAATAAAATGCATAATTCCTTTGCCTTCATCTGAAATTTGCTTTGAAATGGTTAGTTAAAATCTGTCATGGAATAAAGGTCTACTCCAGATGATCTTTTCATAAGGTGTGAAATAAAGGCCACCTAGCTGATGTTCACAGGCAGTCTGTGGGAGGGAGTTTCATACATTCATACAAAGTAAACCTTCCATGATTCATGTGGAGATCTGGGTTTTCTTGGGTTCAGAGAGTGTTCATAAAATACTAAACAAGTTCTGTACTAAATCTGAAGAGGTGAATGCTCCCAAAGTAAGATGCTTTACATTCAAAATTCCAGAAGTTATTTTTTTTTTGAGGGGGTGGGGTGGGTATAATTCTTATACCATAAAATTCACCATGTTACAGCATACAATCCAGTGATTTTTAGTATTTTTACAAGGTTGTGCAACCATCATTATCTAATTGCAGGACATTTCATCACCCCCGAAAGAATCCCTGTGCCCATTAACCAGTCGGCCCCCTTTCGATCCTCCACCCCCTAGTACTTCTTGTTCCCAGATTTGCTTGTTCTGAACACTTCATATAAATAGAAGAATAACATCTGGTGTTTTTTGTGTGCCTATTTTATTTCATTAAGCATCTCACTTTCAAGTTTCGTCCACACGGTAACATGTGTCAGCACGTCATTCCTTTTGATGGCTGAGTAAAATCCCATTGTATGGGGATAGTACGTTTTGTTTATCTATTCATCAGTGGATGGGCATTGGGTTGTTGCCACTTTGGGCTCTTATTATTGATACTGCTATGAATATTTGCACTCGCGTTTTTACATGGACGCGTGTTTTCAGTCTCTCGGGTCTACACCTAGGAATGGCCTCTCTGGGTCAGAGGGCAATTCTGTGACTGACTTTTTGAAGAACTGTCACACTGTGTTCCACACTGGCTGCACTGTTTCATATCTCTACGAAGCAAAAGTCTTAAAGTTCCCCTCGGAGTACGTAACCTCTTTGGGTGAAGTGTTGGGTGCCTGAGTGTTGTTTTCCAAAGCTGTGTTAATTCAATAGAGAAAAGCTAGGAGAATAGGGAGAGGCGTCAAGGATGTCTTGTCAGCTCTGTGATGGAATCTGACTCTCACCTTGAACCCTGGGAACCCAGGGGTGCCGTGATGGCCAGGGTCTCCTTGAAACCCTTTCTTCCCCGGCTCCCCGCCGAGGCCTGGTAAGCCCTTCTGTCCGGGCAGCCCTGGGAGAGCCGGGACGAACTGATCGCCTGCGCATACTTTACAGTCCCCGAAGTCACCTGCAATGTGAGGGAGAGGGAGGGACTTGTTATCCACCCACAAGCACAGGTTAAACAGTCTTCTGGCTCTGCAGGGACAGGAGCGTACGTTGGGTGGGGGGATGGGCTGGGGGTGGAGGGAGGAGAGGAGGCAACTCCACATTCCACCGCCATCATCTACTCTGGTCTTCACACCCCCACACGCAGAATTCTACTGCAGTGTTTCTTGGAAATGCTTAAACAATGGGACCATTGACAGAGGTGTGTGCGGAGTACCCGCTTCCATGGAGGGGCTTCAGGAAGTCACCATGGAGGTCTCAGGGGTGAGGAGAGGAGCCAGGGTTCCGGGGTCTGGGTGAATGAAAGCCGTGGCAAGGACCGTGGCTTAGAGGCCCAGGTCAGGTGGGGAGAGAAAACACATGCCATCTCTCTTCCTCTGTCTCGCAGTGGCCAGACTCGAGGAGCCTGTGCTGGTGGCAGGGCCAGCTTCCCAGGAGCCAGGGGGCTCGTGGGGAAAGGATGACCAACGATGGCTCAGTGGGGGCCGGGCTGCACAGCTCATGTGTAGATGTCTGATCCTGCAGTTGGGCTGTCCATCGTGGGCCACACAGCCACACAGACCCACAAAGGTCAGATGTGGTTAAAGCCTGAACATGCTACCCACGCCCAGGAATGGGAGAGCTAAGCAGGCTTCACCAGGGTACCTGACAGACTCACAGCGAAGGGGCCACCTAGCAATCCTTCCATGGAAAGGGCAGGAAGCTAGGGGCTGTGTCCCCGAGGTGTGGCACTTCTACCACCAAGTGGGAGTGGGACACCGGCAGGCCATGCTACTCCTCTGAACCTCAACCTCCTTGCCAGGAACTAAACCCTAACCCAAGGGGTCAGCTGCAGGAACAAACTAGAAGATTCATTTGCAAGCATTCTGCAGCGGGCAGGTGCCTTACAAATCCGTGTTACATTGCCTTGAGCTGGGCCCTCGGATATGAGGCCAGCCGGAGAAATCACTGCTCATCTTTTTTTGCCCAGTGCTGGGCTCTGCGCTCCTTGGAAATTCAGTGAGGAGGTTGGCAGACGAAGAACAGATAAGGGTGAGCAAATGAGTGCTGGGTGGCTGCGCACAAAACTTAACGCACATCACCCACCTTGATTTTAGTGACGTTTCCATGGAAGACAGAGGGGCCAGTGTAGAATTAAAGGACTGTGTCCATTTTAGAACAAAGGAAAAAAGTGAAGTGGACTCAGCAGGGCCAAGTCTTCCCCCCACCCCTTCTCCATTGTACCTGACACCCCTTACCTTTCCATCCTTTCGGTCCACGAGCCCCAGGAAAACCGGGGGACCCAGGAGCGCCCTCCTTTCCTGGTCTTCCTTTAAGGCCAGTGAGGAAACCTAAAGAGGAAACCCACAGGACAGCACATTAGCACAGCCCAGGGGGTCCCACATGTCACCGAACCCAGTGCTGGAAGGTTTGCAGCTAAATCTCCTAACAGGGTGCAAATGTCCCGCGCGCTTCAATTCCACTCCAGAACTCCTCGTCAGAGAGAAAGGGAGACTGTTTGGTGGTCGTTGCTTTCGGGGATGGAAAGAAATGTCAAGAGCCTGTGAATTTAGCATTTCTATTAAAGTCTAAAGATAAAAACTTTTCCCTTTGAGAAACGTTGAGTCAAAAACAAAATTTTGATTTTTCAACCATGTTATTTTGCTAACAACTTGGATTCTAAGATTATCAACAGACATCTGGTCTCCCAAAGACAAAATGACAAAGTAAAAGTAGATGTCAAAATTAAGTTGGTTCCTTATTCTTCCCTCTCCCCGGGAATGGGTACACACACCAACATACTTCTTCCCATACATAACACCACATACACATGCACACCTGGAGTTTGCATAATGAATGTAGATAACTTGTGACCCATCTGGATTCAGTGTGGCCACCCCCACTCTCCCAAGTCTCAGCCTTTTTACTAGGATCAGGATACTTTCCAAGTCCTGCCACTGTCTGCAGGGCTCCAATGATTCCAAGCCAGGATCTGGGCAAAGGTGTAAGAGATATACTCTACAAGACAACAGAACTCTCCAAGTCGCATTTGAGAGGAGCGCCATCTTTGGTGGGACTGGGGTTGCACATGTGCAGGAAACCACTCCTGGGCATGGAATCTGAGTCTCCCTGACATTCTTATTTTCCTCACTGTTAAACCCTATCATGCTCAGACCTCCCAAGATCCAATAAAACTCCTTCCCTGGAAAGGGCAGGGAGTTTAAATGCATTAAAATGCATGCGGCCATACCCACCTCCTGGTATCTGAGAGGAGAGAATGAGGCCACCAAGGAGATAGGAAGGAGAGGAAAACACCAATTTTAAAAACGTTTGCTCTCTATTTGGGAAAATGATATCAAAATCTCAATGTCAGAACGCGCCTAGGTAACTAAATCTTTATGGAAAGGTGGCAGTGACTATTGTCCTATGTAGTTTGACCTCACTACACATTTAATAGAATCTCTCTTATGCATCCATCTATCCATTTATTCATTAAACATTTGCAGCACCAACGCTGTGCCTGGCAGTGTGCTAGGAGCTGTGTATACAGCTGGAAACAGAACCAACAGAACCACATGGAGCTTACTGGTTAGATGTGGAGGCACACATCAGACACACCACAGTCAATCATGGCCAGTGCTGTGAGAAGGGGACTGGGAGAAAGTATCAGGGAGAGAGGGCATCAGGACAGTCATTTTTGAGAACTTGAAATTCAATTTAAGACCTAAAGAATAAAAGCCAGCCAGCCAAGAGGGGGCAGGAAGGAAGTTCCCAAGAGAGGATCAGCTTATCAAAATGTACTCGAGGTAGGAAGGGTGCTGAGTGAGGAGCAGAATTGCAGAAAGGGAGGTGAGGAAGATCATGCCAGCCTAGTGGTCTAAGGAGACGGGTTTGGATTTTTATCTCAAGGGCAACAGGAGGTCATGAAAGGGTTTTCAGTGAAGTTATCCAATCTACCTTACAGGTAAAAAAGACACACTGGCTGGATGGCCAATTACTAGGAAAGAATGGAAGCTGGTGCTGAGTGGGTGGGCTAGTTCAGCAGACTAAGCATGAGAAACTGTGGTGGTTTTGGTCAGGACAAAAGTAGTGAAATGATGGACTGACTTAAGATTCACAAGGCAGAATCTCTAGGACTTGGCGATAGATTCCTGTGGATGGGGGAGACACCAAAGTGACTCCCAGGGCTTTGGCCCGAGTTCCTGGGTCTGTAGAGATGGGTGAGCCCAGGAGTGGGGCAGGTGGGTGGAGGAGCTGGGAAGCAGGAGAGCCAGAGTTTGGTTTTGGACACACAGAGTTGGAGATGTCTGTGTAGTTACAGTGGTAACTACATGGCGAGTTAGCAGTTTGTATTTGGAGCTCAGAACACAGACCTGGACTACAGAAAGACTGCTGGCATAGAACTTGTACTTAAATTCATCTGAATGGACGAGTTCCCTTAGATAGAGAGTACAGAGAGAAAAGGGGGTCCAAGAATGAACTTCAAGTAAGTCCATCATCTAGTGGGGGACATAGAAGAGTCAGAAACTGATCCTAAAAAAAAGAAAGAAAAAAAAAAGGTCATTGAGATAATGTGAGGCATCATGGGAGGTCGGAAGAGAGCATGTAAGGGAGGGGGTGTCGGCTGTATCCTGTGCTCAAGAGGCTGCTGATGGAGCAGAATGGCACCTCCAGGAGGTGGCTCCATGGGGCCTTGGTGACTGGGTCAAGAGCAGTCCAGTCCAGTGGCTGAGACTGTGGCTTTATTTTATGTCTACAGGTTCTTCCAATATGTTATGAGAAGTACAGTACCACAGGTAGCTGTTTAATCCTAGATACGTCAGGGAGATCAGCATTTTAAATGTGAGACAGAGGTTGTGTGTGTTCCTTAGAGTGTTTGTAAATCTAGTAAAAGGCAAGTGTGGCTATGTGACACCAGCTTTCCTTCTTTCTATTTCTTTTTTAGGTCTAATAAATTAATAATTTCAAATAAGTTGTACAGAGTAGCAGTATGCCTCTCAGATGTTGTCAAGATGCTTTCCCTGAACAAATCAGGCAGTATTTCGACTTACTCTAGAACAGACACAATGGAACTGCTCCACACTTGATTAAGTTAATTGAGCTGGAACTAGGAGTAAGCAAAATATTTAGCTCAGGAAAAAAAACCTGACTTCACGGTTTGATTTTGCTGGAACTGCAAATTCTGATTTCTATCAGCAACAACAACAACAACACACACACACAAAACAGGATGAAATGCAATTAATAAGAAAAAAAAATCCAACAATTCATTCCAGGGGAACAAACTCTAAGGAATCATGGTCATTGATATTAAATTCTTATAATACACGATAATGTTTTAAAAAAGGCCATTATGGGTGGCTACATTTTGTATAAGAGGTTGCTAAAAAAAAAAAAAAAAAGAGTTGATTGGAAATTGTGTGTCGTATGGTAAGATAAATATTCAAAGAGAACTTAAGTTGTAAGTTTTTAAATTTTTTAGTTGATAAATTCTATCAAATACCATTCTACCTATTTTGTAAATTCTCTCTTCACTCTACACTGTAAATCAGAAATAAGTTAATGTGTTTATAGTCTACAATGTAAATCAGAAATAAGTTAATGTGTTTACAGTCTACAATGTAAATCAGAAATAAGTTAATGTGTTTACAGTCTACAATGTAAATCAGAAATAAGTTAATGTGTTTACAGGTGACTTATGTTAGTAATTCATAAATTTACTAAGCAAGATTTATAAAGCAAGATGGTATGTGTTTGTATCTTTATAAAAACGGAATTTAGTCACAGGAATGTCAAGGTTGGCCTTTAATCAAAGTCCTTTAAAGAGGTATGTATGTATGTATGTATGTATGTTTGTATTTCCTTTACTTTTCCCAAAGTACTTTAAAAATATTTTTATTGATTTCAGAGAGCAAGGGAGAGCGAGAGAGAAATAGAAATATCAATGATGAGAATTATGGCTGCCTCCTGCATGCCCCCTACTGGGGATCAAGCCTGCAACTGGGGCATGTTCCCTGACCAGGAATCAAACAGTGACCTCCTGGTTCACAGGTCAAGCCACACTGGCTGGGTTATGCTTTTATTTTTAACACAGCATGTACTGTTGCCAGAAAAGGAAAACTCAACCGATACCATTTACTCAGGAAATATAACACTCATAGCAATGTAGCCATTATAAAAAGTGTCACAGTAATAAGTATTACTTTCAGGATAAAATAAATAAAATAAAGATATCACTGCTCAAACTATTTGGCAATTTTCAGGGAAATACTTGAGCCTAAAAATGTTTAAATGAATGTGAGAATATGGTTTCTCCAGTGAGAGGAAAATTGGAAGCATAGAGCCATATTGTCTTAAAAATTTAGTGTGGAATTCGAAAGAGTCAGAGAAGTGATTGCTGAACTTTTAGTGGAAGAAGTATGCCCAGGCATGCTCCTAAGGCTTCACCCCGAGTTTTCCTTCTTGAGAAGGTCTTCCCAAAGCAGTTAAAGGTTTGGTCTCTGAATTGGCCTTTACTTGGCATCAAATACCACCTGTTAGCAACTGTGATGCTCTTCCTCTCTGCAGAGAGGAGGCCATACCAGGGGTGATGTCAGAGGATTTAAAGTTAAATATTTTTGAAGAGAGGAAGCTGCTCAATTGTGATCCATGTAACACAGAAAATTATTGTAACCTCTGGTTTTCTTCTAATGCCTTAACTATCTAATCTTTTGAGGAGATCACATGTTCCCATGAAGAGATTCTACAATGTTCAGAGCACAACTCTTAAACTCAGAGGCTGACACGAGTAACCATGTTTGATGGCACGCTCCCCTGCTTCCTGAGAACATTCTCAACTAAAAGACCCATCACAGGAAACACTATTCTGTGCTGTGAATTGATGATGCCCCCTAGGTAGCCCATGGGGACAGACTCTCATGCTTGTCTACTTTCTTAATTTTTCACAGCCTTTCATCTTGGCCTTGGCTAGTGGCTGCCACTTCTTATTATAGGTGGTGCAGCCATCCCTTCTTGTCATCAACTATTGCCCCTGTTCAGTTGTAGCTTTGGCTCTGCATGGGCTGGGAAGGCATGATCACGTCTGCTTAAAATTGTTGGTGAAACAGTGGAGAGAGGCTGCAGGTCAAGGTGTGAGGCCTCCACACTGGAAGAAGATGTCTAGAACTTATCACCCGACAGCTTTCAGCTCTCATCTGCTTCCAGGGTGCACCTCTCCCATGCTTCACTGAAGGACAGACAACCCTGACTACGCAATATCCAAGGCACTGCTGCTCTTCAACAGGCTTGCAAGGTTTTGCTCCTTTTCCATCATTGGCAGAGCACTTGCTACACCCCAATGAACGGCCTACTGGCTTACGCATTATTGAGCAGAAAGCCCAAGTGAATCTATGGCTAGGGCCCGACTTCTTTGTCTGGACACTGGAATGTACACCTCCCATGAGTCTGTCCACTTACCGTCTGGTCCAGGCGGTCCGGCAGGCCCTGGGAGTCCTTGGGGCCCTGGCTTTCCGGGAGCTCCTGGTGGGCCGGGGTATAGCGCAGGGATGCCCGGTTCTCCTGGGAAGCCTTTGGGTCCCATTTCGCCAGGGAAGCCTCTGGTCCTATCTGAAAATCCAACACCATCGCCAGCGGTGTGAAACTTGGGATATTGAAACTTGGCCTTCCCACCCACAGGAGCCCACCAGCAGGACTAGTCAATTCACAGTCCATTGAGCAACATGACGGGCAATGCCAGGGGTATATTTCCTCACCATTTCCAACTTCCTTTAAAAAAGCCCCTCTTCCTGCCCCGAAACAATGGCCAGAGAGTTGTTATAAACACTTGGCAACAGCATTTGTTGACTGATCATGCTCTGCCCAGGCAACGGATAGAATCATGCCAGTTACTCATCAGCGGCCAAGGTCTAACCTAGCGGGAGAGCTTCTATCACGGGGCCGGTTGTTCTGTGAAGACATCCAGACGTGGCTGGGAGGCCCTTCTCGGCTGCTAAAGCCGCTCAGTGAAAACGAGGGCAGCACCGGCCAGGGAGGGGCAGCGGTTTCTGTGAGGACGCGAGGGGACTTACTTTGGGTTGTAGTTTAGATACGGGTGGAGCCACATTACCTTCATCTATGATGGACGTGCCAGGGCGGCCGGGTAGGCCGGGGTCTCCCGGTGGACCCCGAGCTCCTGAGTCTCCATAGTCCCCTGGATATCCTGGGTCACCTCTGCCACCTGAAACCGAGACAGGCCTCATGATAAGAGCAGGATGGTTGTCTAGGACCCCGACCGATGGTCACTGTTTCACTGAACACATGTTTACCAATACCCTGCACATGTGTGAAGTGCGGTGGGGTCCAAATGTTTAATATGTGGTGGCCCTGTTCTCAAGGAGCCCATTCCCAGTCAACAGGGGTGAGGCAGGACCCCTATACATGTCCTAACACAACAGAGAGACACTAAGGCCAGTAAGATACAGAGAGGTTTCAAAGGAGGGGAGACTGTTTTTTGGGGAAATCTGATACTGAGGGACCAAGAAGAATAAAGACAATAGAAGTAGATTTTGGGGCTATTGCTGTGTGTGCACTAGGCTTCGCGTTAAGTACTTTACAAACATTTGATTCCCATAAAACCATGTGGCATAGGTAGTATCATAGTCCCACTTTTACAGAGAGGTGAAGCAGGCATTCAGGTTCCCGGGAGCAGGTAACCTGGAAGTTGAGTTTTGGACAGGGGTGGAGTTTGAGGAGGCAGGAGAGGGAGAGGGCAGAGGATGGGAAGGGAAGGGCATCCAGAGATCAGCCCAAACTGACAGCAGAGCAGCGGGTGCTCAGCAGGACTGGGGTGTCCGGGTGCAGATGGGCAGAGGTGGTGGAAAATCAGGCTGGACAAAGAGCTGAGAATAAAGGGGGAAATGATAGCATTAGGACTCCTCCCATGCACTAGGCATCGTGCCAGCGGGCAAGGAGGCAGGGCGCTGCCTCTCTCTGAGTCCCTCTTCCCCAGAGCCTCAGCTCCTGCCAGGGTCGGCTTCTCATAACTATTTGCTGGATGAGTTACACATGAATGCTTAAACAAGCCTCATCCGAAAATAAACACAAAGTGGCATCACTCTGTTCTTCGGCGTGTTGGATAAAGACAGGCGAAAATAGCTAATAAACTGACACGTGGGTCACATCTAAGCGGGACGGCGAGTCCCTGACCCCTGGGCACATGTGATAGGGGCGAGCCAGATGGGTCTTGCTTTGTTTTACACGGACACATCTTTCTTGAAAGTCCATGGCTGTGTGTTCATAACGTAAGAGAATGTATTATTCTCATGCAAGAGAAACTGCATACAAACCTTTAGCTAGAGCAGGATGGGGGGAGTAGGCAGGGGGGCCGGGGGGGCCTGGGTCACCCGGTTCTCCCTGGAGAAAAAAAAAACAGAAGAGGAAAACAAGAATGTGAGACCGGCGGCCTTTTGGAGTTTTGGACACTGCCTGGTTCCAAAGGACAGAGCTGCAGTGGACCTCGAGCTTAGCGTTCTTTCTTAGTAACAGAACCACAGGCTCTGCCTGGGGTGCCCTGTCCATTATGCTGAGGCAGCAAGCCCAGCATCACAGACACACCAAGGGACAACTAAGTGTGCAGCTGCCAACGTCACTTTGAAATCCTCGTCAAACACTGGAGCCAGTCAGGGGGCTGCTTTCTGGAGGGTAGGCTGTTCCGTTGTTGACAATGGTATCTGAGTCACCCTGTAGGGTGAGCTGTGGGGGTAAGGGGGGTTGAGGCAGTAAGGGATGCAACAATTCCCTGATACAATGCCCTCTGCACTGTAAGAGCTAAGGGCCTGAGAGGGCTCCCTACCTGGCTAGGTTCCCCATCAGCTGGTGCAGATGCAGCCCACCTGGTCCTCATCCTACTGGGTTTCATGAATTATCCAAACACGTCAGTCACATCCTGTCTCGGGGACCAGGGATGTCCCACCCTCTGTTACTATAAAACTCCTCCCCCAGCCCTGCTGGGTGGGGTCCTGCAGGACATGTAGCATCCTAAGGCTGAGATAATGTGACTAATAAATGCTGTGTGCCCGGTTATCTATTCTTATGTGGGTCAGAGCAGTGGTCGCCAACCTTTCGGACCTCACCGACCACCACTGGTCCATGGACCACTGGTTGGTTAGGGAATACCCACTTGGCCAACATGATGAATAAAAGGTGGTCAGAACACCATCCAAAGAAAACCATCCAAATGAAAACCACACTCACCTTGGGTCCCTGGAATCCTCCAGAGCCTGGATAGCCATCTGGTCCTCTGCTTCCCTGCAGGAGAGAGACTCGGTGCTTATTTTTATCTCTGTAATTTACAAAACTGACCAAAATACCATTATTATGTCTAATGATAAGAAAAACAATTCATTAGGGTCACCTCCTACCCGGCCTCCGTTCAAATTTTCCTGATTTTGGCCTCAGAAACGTCTTTGTTCTCAAAAAGTTGCTCTGTTTGTGCATCAGGATCCAAAGTCCAAACATGACATTTGGCTGACACGTCTCAATTTTCTTATAATAGTTTCTTCTTCCTTTCTACTTTTTTTCCCAGTAACATTTTGTTGTTGTTGTTGTTGCTACTGAAGAAACTGGGTCATTAGGGCTGCCAATCCCCAGCTTGGGGGACCTGCAGCACATGACCCTGTGGCGTTGTGTAACATGATCCTCTCCCTGTGACTTTCTCTAAATTAGCGGCTGGATCTACTGATAGAAGCTTCCTTAGGCTCAGGTCCACATTTGGAGCAAGAACTGTTTTTGGAGGGTATGGATACTTCCCAGGGCTTCAGTATAAAAGGCACAGATGCCGAGTTTAAGTGATTTTATAATTGATCAATGGGGTCAGGTGTGAACAATCTGATCCATCTATTCAAACCTCCCTCTCAGACAGGCTTTGTAAATTTCAGTTAACAGGAAACAGGAGCATAAAGCAGTCCCATTTAGTTTCACGTAAACAAAACAAAACAAAACAAAACGCAACAAAACAAAACTCTAGGGCTAACTGTTGCTTTCTAATCCCCTCAAATATATTTCAACAAAAGTTACATCATATCTGGGTAGATATGTAGTTTAAAAAAAATAATCTAGAAATTTATTCCGCCTTGCTAAAGAATATGTACAGTGAGTACCCACTCTCCCTATATTCAGAATGCCAGGGCGCCAATGGTATAAAAAATGGACATTATCTGATTATTTTACCAGATATTTTGAAATTGAGGAGCATGTGTGCCAAAGATCACGTTGTCTAGAATGAAAAGAGGTGGGCTTACTTCTTCCGTGTTTTTATGGGGAAGTGGGGTGTGTGTGTGTGTTAAAATTTAGACTGACTTTCACACTAGATGGAGACCAAGATTCAAAGTGAAGGCCCATTTTTCTGATATTAAAAATGATCTCCTATTTAGAGGCCATCTCATGAGATAGGCTAGGAATCACTGAAGACCTTGCCAAGGACTGGGGAGTTGACAACGAGGCATTTAGTCTGAGTGTGTCCAAGGCTGACATAACAATCCAGTTCAAACAACATTGCTGGACTTGGCCAAACCTACACACCATTCCATGCCACCCACGCACTGCTCAGCCATGCTGAGACACCATCAGCAAGCAATAACGAGCATCACCAGAACTAATTAAAGTTCTATCAATCTCTGGTAGGATGAGGGAGGGGTAGCTGATTGCTCCTCTAGAACAAGCAAAATCTTTCCCAGAATCTTCTCTTTTTTGGCTTTTCCTATTTCAATGCATTGTTAATGCTGGTGTTCACAGTTGCTCCTTGGAGTTGATTCCATTTTACATCCTAACACCAAAGTCTGTGAGCATGACTGAGATGTAAGTTGGGTAGCCATGGCAACTTGGCAATAAGAGAACAACTGGCAGACAGGGAGGTGCAGGGTGGCACTAAAACGCAGGGTGACCCATTCATGTGTGTATCTCCTGGGCATTTCTTATCTTCATCGCTGAAGAAACAATTTCTCTACAGCGGCTGAGACGCCCCACTTAATTGGAAGCATCTGCATCTCCCCCAGTTGTTGCAAGTGCAGGAAGCAAGCTGGAAACTGTGAGCCTTGGATCCTAACATCTGGACCACAGCACTCACTGGTAGGTGCCCCAGGTGGTCCATGCCTGGTGAACATCTTGCCCGTCATTAAGTTTTGTGTTCTAGGGGGTGGCTATGTTGAACTGCGTTTTAAAAACACTATAACTTTTTAGTGTTGGGTGTAGAAAAACAAATCGTATGATGATTTCACTAGCATATGGCAGGCACTCAAAGGATTAACAGCAACACTTAGGTAGGTGGGGTGGGTTGAAATGGATTACTTTTAAATGCTAACGTTCGCCTTAGTCCCCTGTCTCTTTATAGCACTTGCTTACTGTAATCCTAAAACTAGAATTTGGCCTTTGGCCTTTAGTTGGGGTATGGCATGGACAGCAGCTGGTTGTAAGCATGTGACCTTTGGAGGATACTCCTATCCATCACTAATGCCATGAGAAAGTGGGTGTAATTAGGGCAAACCCTGGTGTCATCCCTAGCCCGAGTTTAGGGTAAAAGCAGAGGAATAGGAAAAATAAAGTCAACTGAGGTTGCAGGAAAGAATCAAATTTGGGGCTCGTTGCGAGTGGTCAAAACCAGAACTCGGGGTGGAGACGTCTGAGTTTAGAGCTGGGGAGGTCAGAAGTCAAATCTGGGGGTGGGGAGTGGGGAAGGGGCAATCCCCCTCGGTAGTCCCAGGGGATTGACTAGACCCACTGCTACCAGGATCCCTATGCTTCTTCAATTCTGCAATGGAGTCGTGAGCATAATCAGGGCAGCCATGATATGGAGGCTGAATCGATTTCTTAAGACAGTCTGTTTCTGTGTGGAAATACTAGCCCATGGGCACCAAGATGTGTGGGCCATCATGTCGACTGCATGATTGTTGAAAACAGCAAGCAGCTGGAAACCATCGCACAGGCTCGTTAAGCAAACGTGGCGGAACCTCTCACTGCAATTCTGCGCAGCTCGTTAGGAGAACCATGTACTGGTAGATGTGAACGTGCTCATGCGGAATAATCTCCAGGGCACGTTGGGTGAAAAAAACAAGTGGCAGGATGACACGGCCCACGTGACTCTGTCATTAAACTATATGCATGTAAAAATACATGTCCTTGTCTGAAACCCACAGAGTTATTACCTCAGGGAGAGCGCTGTGGGCCTGTGAAAGAAAGACGGTCTGCTACATATTCCATGGCCAAATTAGGGAAGGTAATAGATAATTAATTTTAAAAATCTATTTTTATGCGTACTCTCTCCTATGACCCAGAGTTCAGACAATTCTAAGCCTGATCCAGATTCACAATGCATTTCTCACATGTTTTCTTCCAAAAAAAAAAAAAAAAAAAAAAAAAGTGCCAAACATCTGTCCTCAGAACACACGGTAAAAATAACTAACTGGGTCATCATTAAAGATAAACAAAGTGTCCACATGTGTGAGATCAACATGTGAAAAAGGTAGGTGAACCCTTGGTCACCATGCTGACAACCTTCCTGATACCATCCACAGTGACACCGGCGGGGGTGACACGGAAGGTACAGGAGCCGTGGCTGCAGGCACTGGGTGAGGGGAGCCTGGAGACAGAACCACAGGAAGGAACCAAAGGGCTGCTTTGCAAAAGAGGAGGAAAAGGTAAACAATCTGACTCGAGCATTCTGAGTGATCTGGGATGATGCTATGGTAAATGCAGGTAAAATGTTAAATACTTTTTTTCTGGGCCAATTCCCGCCCCCAGGAATTCCACAGTCTTCATATTTGATTTCTGTGAGATGTTTCAGGCCTGGAGCTGACTGCATTTCATGTATCACACTTACCTTCTCTCCTTCGGAACCTCTGTCACCGAAGATGCCTGGGGGGCCCTGGGGAGGACAGGAAACAGAAGGAGGAACAGCTTAGAATGGGCAGCAGCGTTTCCCATGGCATCACCAGGAGCGGACGTGAACTCCAACAAAGCGCTTTATCATGAAAGTATGGAAACCACCGGAAACCCCTTTTCTTTAAAGGGGATGGCCATTTTGGCGACATTTTCACATAATGCATCGCATCTACCACTTCAAGAACTATGGGGAAATCCATAAAGTCAGGATGGTAAAAATGGTAACGATACAAAAGGCCTGTGTGCCAAAGTTCTCAGGAGTCTCTGTTCTTATTTTTGGAGATTGTAACTCGTCTTTTTAGCGGTAGTGGCTGCCACCACAAGGCCAATTTCTCTTCTTCCCGACCCGTGGTTTGGCCACATTTCCCAGCTCAGGGCGGCCAGGTTTGGCCAGGTGACTGCGTTCTGGCTGACGGAGAGAGGTCTGCCTTAGGGCAGGGGAGCCACAGGGGGCTGAATCTCCTCCAGGAGACACTCCCCTCCCCCTCCCCACCCCGCCAGGGACACTTTTGTTGGATTCTTGGTACAGCAAGAAATCAACATCTTGTTGCAATCAGTCTACATTTTCATCACCTGGCCCAACTAATACAAGCAGAAATGTGTTTGTGTTCTGTTCCCACCCTTCCCCACACGGAGGGGAACAGTTTTAAGAACCACAGTTAATGAGCGATAATGTGGTGTCCACCCACGTAGGCTCCTCTTGTCCACTGTTGCCAATGGACATTCTGGTTTGGGATGCAGACCGTAGGGGATGCTGCGAGGGGGTATGAGGCAAATATCTCTGCACTTTTGCTGTGAACTAAAACCTGCCCCCCCCCCCCCCCTAATGCCCATTTAAAAAATAAAAACAAAAGAAAGTAAGCCACAGTGATAGAATGCATGCTTTACCCGGGCTCCTGGGAATCCCAGGATTCCTTCTTCTCCCTTCATGGAAATGCCCTAGGAGAGAACACAGAGACCTGAGCCACAGCCAGCGCGTCTCACTTTACCTGCGCAGAAATTCCATTTCTTACACGCCGAGGCCAGCCTGCCTCTGTGGTTCTCTGTTCCAGCTCAGTGGAATCTGAGTCTGCCCGGAGAGCACCTCTCCCCGCCACAGAGTAAGTGGCCATGTGGGAGGGCAGGGAATGCCAGGGCAGGCATAACAAAGACTGAAGAGAGGACCCTGGCTGAGACCCCTCAGAGCAGAAGCCGGACTATAACACCTGTCCAGGCCCATCCACCCACACATTTTCTTTTAAAAAGCATTTGGGTTCTTTTTATGAGCTTCACGAAATGTTGATGAACCGTTGTTAACTATGCAAAAAAAAGGGGAAGATATTCGAAGACTATTTTCCGAAAAATACACAAAACAACAACAACAACAAACAAACACAAAACACCTCATACAAATAAGTTGTAACTTTCTTGCCGCAGACACATGGATTGGAAACCAAGAGTCCCTGGGTCCCTGTGACCCCTGCACATTCTCATGGCAACAGGGATGGCCAAGAATCTGGGAACCACCGGTGAGAGGAAACATCTTTATTGTTTGACTTACTCTTCTCCCCTCTTCCCCAGGAATTCCTTTATCGCCCTGTGAAGAAAATGGAAAAGAAGAAACACTCGTTCAGTTGAAAATAGGGAGACTTAAAATTAATCAGGCTTTGTGATCCCAAGAGAAAAGTACCGAATAAAACTTAAACAACCATTATACCTGAATTGTAGCAAACATCTAAAATTTTGCAGCCTTCAAAATTCAAGGGAGAAATGTGTTATTTCCTCTGGATTTTCATGATAGGCATGAAATTGTGTTATTTTTGACGTGATGGCAAGGCTGTCCCTACATGGTTTCCTTTGTTACCCCCACGGTTGCAGGCATATAATACCATCCTGTGGTGGGAGAATATGCCAGAGAAAAGCTCCAAGTGACAATACTCGTTTAATTAAAATACTATTGAGGGTTCTCTGAGGAAAAGACACATTTGGGATGTATTGAAACCCCAAGCAAAAGTGGCTTTGGAAGGCAATGTCAACTCTAACTGATCTTGTATTTTCTTATTCTTCTCTTGGTTTAAAATGGCGAAAGAAATGTGACTGGCCAGCTCCTAGCTTTCCATCACTGCTAGGACAGCTCCTGGATCCCTGCTGACCAAGACTGCCCCCTGCAGGCTGGTCAGGCCCCAGCCCTGGACCACCTTTCTTGGTGGTAGGAAAGGAAGGAAACGTGGTTTGGATGCTTGAGCACCTCAGTGAGGATCAAAGCTGCTTTGGTCTCACTGTATCCTCAGTTCCTGGACAGAGGCCCCACGTGGCTGGTGGTCAGCCACAGCCACTAGGAGCCATAGGTCTGCCCAGAATCTATCTCACTTTTTCAGCAGTGCACAATCACCTGCTTCTGACTCGCTTTCTCCTTGGGCATGTCTGCTAGCACCAGCCACCTTCCAGGCCACTTCTGTCTACAGTCAAGTCACTTACCACTGACCTACACCTGCCCAGATTCATTCCCCCCTAAGGCAGGGGTCATGCCTATCTCTCTCAATCATGACCAAGCACCCAAACCCCATCTTGACAGATACCTGATAGTTGGGAATGATAGTCTAGGTTTGGGGTTTTTATTTTGGCTCCCATTGATTATGCCTGACTTCAGACTGGGTGTTTCACCTGTGTCTACTCCACGGCTCTCCAAGGTCTGTGTCTGCATTACTATCTACAGGGTTACCAGGGAACACAAAGGCTTAGGAAGGTGAAGTGGGCCATCCGAACATGTCAGTGGGAGAGCAGGATGGTGCTTTTTATTGGATTCCAAGAGTATGTTTTTAATTAAATGAAACCGTAACAGACGTTCTAAGGGCCAGGAAATAAATCTAGATGAACAAACAACAACCCTACCATGACTTTGTCAGGGAAGAGTAAAAGCAGGTTTGTCTTGTAGACTAGTGTTTTGTCTGAGAGTTCCACACACAGGGTTTGAATTATGCTCCTACCATAACCTACGTCTACACTGAGACTCGCATACTTAAAGGTAGATTTGAGATTTTTTTTTTAATCCCAAATCTTGTGTTGCTTCAGATTCATCAGGATTGTTTAAGATGATGGACTGACATGGTTTTTGACATGGTTATGCTTTCAGGCACCATTTCATGGCGAGGTCTTTCCCTCTTGGCGATTGTTTGAATAAGATGGGAGACAGTTACCTTCTCCCCCTTGTATCTCTTTCTCTCTTCTAGTCTCACTGAGAAGACAGCCTGTTGGGCGGAGCCCCTTTACCTTGTACATCTCCGGGATGATAGTAGCCTTTGTGGGTCCGGTGCTGTAGTCAAATGGCATCCCATTGGGCCCTGGGGCTCCGTCATCACCCTGTGAATTGTTTAGCAAAGCACAGTCTTTAGATTTGAGAAGATGCTACCAAACTTGAGTAAAAGCACACGCCTACCACAGACTGTTTTTTTTTTCTTTGCCTCTTTGCATATTCTTTCTATATGCACACCAATTTTGTAGTGTTCTATTTATAAATCCAAATAAAAATCAGAGTTTAAAATGAAAGGATCATAACGTAAAATTACCTGTATCCCACTTGTGTCAATAATCATTTAGACTGTCTGCCTGAAAGCTGGTTGGGCTGTTCACAATTTGAGGCTGTGTTTGCTTAATTACTTCCTTACGATAAATTTCTATACAAGGAAATTATTAGGTCTGAGGGCTAAATGTCTTTATGGCTCCTGATAGGTATCACTCTATTGTTTGCCTAGATTGGTACAAAAGATAGAAGAAATACTTAGGAAATGAGCGATTACTCCAGCTTCATCACTACTTCACCACGTAAGAGTGTTTTTATATAATAAAAAGCAGCATCTTTAATTTGCATTTTTATCATTAGAGAATCCGTTTTCTATGTGGTACACAGAGGATGAACCTTATAGATCTGCAACATCATTGGACAACTACCCTGACATTATATACTCTCTTGATCTCCTGGGAACTAATTGACACAGAAAGAAAGTTATTGTGTGTTTTTTTCTTTTGCTATTCCCATGTATAAACTATATAATATCAGTTTGAGTCCAGACATCACATAATATGAACAGGAACAAATTGAGATGATGTATTAGTGGCAGAAAGTGGTATACCATAGTGTATTCTGAGTGTCTGCTAA
This sequence comes from Pipistrellus hanaki, assembly GCF_964339955.1. Classification (NCBI taxonomy): domain Eukaryota; kingdom Metazoa; phylum Chordata; class Mammalia; order Chiroptera; family Vespertilionidae; genus Pipistrellus; species Pipistrellus hanaki. The sequence goes on from NC_140505.1 coordinate 27,595,950, forward strand.
TATTATACCTAAAAAGCACCTAAACTGTTTGTTCATTTACTCTTTACCTATGGGGGCCTTGAGGGTTTTTTTAAATTAACTTGAAAAAAGCTTTTTGTACATTACAGACATTAACTTCATTTCCATTCTCTCTAATGTGATTATTCTTCCCAATTTATTTCTCCCTAGATTTTTCCTCTTTTTATGCTATTTTGCAATTTTATTATACTTTATTGGACAGGAATTTAAACTTTTATGTATTTGGATCATCCAATGTTTTTCTTTTGTGGTTTCTTGTATGGTATTAACACAAGGAACAAAGTACTTTTCTCACCCGTGTAGTGAAAGTTTAATGTCCACTTCAATCAAAAAGTAAAATGTAAAACAAAATGAAAATGCTCAAAGGACACCAAATGGAAACATCTGTTTTGTAGGTTTTGGGGGGGAATGCGATGGGGTTGTGTGAGGGTTAGCTCTCTGGATGTGAGCTTTTCCTATAAGTGATCTCACGTGATCCTCTCAAAGGCCATGCAGTCTTTGGATCTCAGCAACGTGGGCAATGATAAAAGTCCACGTGGTCCTATTTCCTGCCATGTCACCTGGGAGCCGAGCTGGCTTGTTAGTCTGTGGCTCTGGCTCCGGTCCCTGTCAGTCCTGGACTCCCCAGGTTAGAAGATAGCTGAGGTCATGTCTGTGCCACAGGTCCAGGGCCACCCTACATGGTTCATGTCTACTGTCTTATTGCTCCACAACTATCACCAAAGTGTGTTTGATAACATGGCACTTTATAATAATTACTTCCTGTGCAAATGGTCTATTTGCACATCACCTCAAGAGAATAGCATAGGACATAGTCATTAAAATTTCTTTCCTAACTATTACACGTTACATGCAGCTGCTTTAATCTGTTGTTTCCTTTACCTTGTTACCCTTTTCTCCATAAAAACCCAGTCCTCTGTTGCCCTGAAAGAAAAATGAGTTTCTGTAAGTTTTAAAAGTCAATAATCAGCAGGCTAGAAGGGGTCAATGGGGGGGGGGGGGAGGGGTTGGGGTGGGAGGGAAAGAAAGGGATATATTTTCAACAATAAAGATAAACTTTAAAAAAGTAAATAGTCACAGTGAAATAATTTTTTTCTTCTAGAAAAGGAAACCTAAAATATATTTGCAACATCACTGGACAACTATCCTTGTATAACATTCTGGCTTCACGTCCCAGAAACCAATTGACACAAAGAGAAAGTTACTCAAACAAAACAAACAGATTCATAGATTCAGAGATCGGAGTAATGGCTCCAGAGGACAGGGGGGTTGAGAGAGAGGCATGAAGAAGGTGAAGGGATTAAGAGGACAAATTGGTAGTTACAAAAGAGTCACAAGGATGTAAAGTATAGCATAGGGAATATAGTCAATAATCCTCTATAATAAAACCCTAATATGCAAATAGACCAAAGCGACAAGCCTTCAATTTGTAAAACACACAGTGTTGTCGAAGTGCCATAAAGTGGAAGCGCGATAAAATGAGGTGTGCCTGTACTACATTATAGAAATAATTCTCTCTCTCTCTTAAAAAAAAAAAAAAATCTCCAAACAACTGCTTCTTTCCTGGGGTCTCTACGTTCCCATCTCAATGCAGGACTCTATCTGATCTTTCTCTCTGCAGAATACTTCCTGCCCCCTCAATGTGCAGAGATTGTCTGAAAATAAAAACAAAGCATTTAACTAGTTTTTGCATTTTTGCATCTTTCCCACCTGGCTGGGAGCTGAAATCAAAGCATAGAAAGGCAGCCAGGCTAGATTAGAATGTGATTTGCTTGGGTCCCGGTGGTCCCTCTGCCTCATGAGCTGGTTATCCAAGTCATCAGGAAGTGACCTGGTGGGGGTGAGGGACCTTATTGCGGCAGCCAAGCAGTGATCTGAGATGACCCTAGGGCTGGCCGCCCCATCTTACATCTGCTTCTCTTGGCCGTGGGCCGTTCCCAGCCTGCTTCAGGCTGCCAGACAGTGGGGAGCCCAGCGGTGTGGGCCGCAGCCTTAACGAGCTCCAGCCCCAGCCAGAAGCCGTGTCAGAGGTGATGGGAGCTGGGGGTCCGGGGGTGGTGGTAGCTGAGGTCCCCAGAAGGTCACAGAGATGGGATTTCTGTGGGACAGGCATGGGAATGCGCAGGCTGGGAGATTTCCTTAGCTACGTGCAGGCCAGGGAACGGTCCTTCAATGTTGGTAATGATAGCCTGGGAGTTGACTTAAAAATGTTTAAATTACAGTTTACATTCAATATTGTTTTGAACTAGGTGTACAGCACAGACTCATGTCAAATTTTGAGCAAATACTTCCCTTACCTACTTCCTACTGTTTGTCTTGGACATTTGTCCAACTTTCACAGATTGTACCGAATTCTGGTTCTGTCTCCAAGTTCTAACACGCCACCTACTTTGTTGTGCGCCAACCAACTTAAGAATCTTTCTCTGATAGAAGCAATCCACCTTTGGGCTCTAGCTGAATTGAAAATCACTGACAATATATATATAAATATATATATATCCCTAGAGGCTGACATCACACTCTTGTAGAACCTAATTATATCCAGGTAGGCATGCCACCAGTTCGCCCATACAAACATAGCTACATTTTGTCCGTTCTTGTAAATTGACACCCATGGGTAAACATGAGGTGTCCCTAAATCTGCATTCCTAATCAGTTTGATTTTCATACAACAGAAAATGGTATGTGACTTGCAAACAACAAATCATTCAACCACACACACTTATTTAATGTGCCAGCTATGCCAGAGGTACCACTGGATGCATCTTTGGAGTTTATAACAGTGAGTCTTAAAAACCTATAAAATAGTTATCATGAAATAAGCAATATAGAGTTGTCCATGAAGTAGTTCTATATAGTCCAGAAAGATATACACGGATACAAAAGCCCCCACTCCCCTCTCCCTCACCCCCAACAGTGACTTACCGGCTCTCCGGGGGGTCCGGGAGGCCCAGGTGGTCCCTGCACAAATACAAAGATATTTGTAAACTGTTTTCTTTATCCCAGGACCCAGATAACATCTGCTGGAAAGCCCTGGGAAAGCCATGCACTGTATATTTAGAGCACTATGTCGTATGTATAGAGGTTTCCGATACATCTGTCTCAGCAGGCAGGAAGGGCTGGAGGGAAGAGGGCTGGGGTCAGGCCCGGTTCCCAGAATTTGCCGGCTGTCCACACACAGCTGTTTCGGGTTTGCTTTTCTGAGTTTAGACTTTTGACTTCATCCATGTCCTATTCATGTTTGCTCTGCTCCCATGCCAGGTCCCCAGGCCCTGTCACCACAAAGACCGTTTCTCCTGACTCCCCTTGGGATCCCCCGTAGGCCACTGTCTAACGCTTTTTGCTGGTAGGTCAGCAAATGTTCACAGGCAGACTTACTCTACAGGGTTGAAAGTCCATCCACAAATATCACCATGGGTCTATCTGCAAAGCATTCAGTGTCGACACTACACTTAGGCTGAAGTTTTAAAAGTGCATGAAAAGAATAATTTGTGTCGAAGTGCAAAGGTGGGGGATTGTGGGGGTTTTTAATGGCTATACCAAGAACTTAAAGTTGTCAGGTCAGCTAAGGACCCAGCGGGTACAATCTGCTATTTCATATTTCCTTGAACTGTTTGTTTAAAGAACAACCTCCATTCTCACCTCCCTCCCCCTCCTGTGTGCTTTGAGTCAATAACCATATGACATAGGAGAGCAAAGACCCTCTCATCATATAATCCTCATGTCATTCCATTTGGCCGAATCTTTCACAGCAGAGAGAGGCTACTTGCAAAAATGCCCTCCTCCATCCAAGCATTTGTCTTGTTGCACCTCAACTGTGTCATTTGAGTTGCAGTAAAAGTGAACACCTGTAGACTGCCATTTGGGTGGTGTACTACAGCGTTTTTCAACCGCTGTTCCGCGGCACACTAGTGTGCCGCGAGATGTTGCCTGGTGTGCCGTAGGTGCAGACAAGACAAGAATTTTATAATTTTTCACTATTTTGTTTACTTAATATTTCATAATAAAGTAATTATAAAATACTTTCTTTGTGTTTATTTGATTCCTTATTCAAGAGAATTACTTTATATATAGTCAATATAGGCACAGAGTTAAATTTTTTAACATTTTCTAATGGTGGTGTGCCTCGTGATTTATTTCATGAAACAAGTGTGCCTTTGCCCAAAAAAGGTTGAAAAACACTGGTGTACTAGGACCATTTTACTAATTGTTGTCCAATATTTCACCTGCTATAATGGACATGCCCAGGTGTGACACACCTGCTATGGTGTCCATGCCCGGGTGTGGCACACCTGCTATGGTGGCCATGCTCATGTGTGACACACCTGCTATGGTGGCCATGTCTGGGTGTGACACACCTGCTATGGTGTCCATGCTCGGGTGTTACACACCTGCTATGGTGTCCATGCCCGGGAGTGACACACCTGCTATGGTGGTCATGTCCGGGTGTGACACACCTGCTATGGTGGCCATGCTCATGTGTGACACACCTGCTATGGCGGCCATGCCTAGGCAAAACCCATTTCCTTCTTATCACTCTGTTGCACTTTAGTCTGTTTTGCCTAGGGATAACAGGCCCCCTTTCAGCTGGCTTTGTGGGGCCGAAGGAGCTTGCACATGACTGGAATAGCACCCAGCCAGCAGCAAGTTTAAGTTGGACAGAGTTGGCAGTGATCTGGTGTCCACAAATGTTGAGTCTCATTCTTCAATCTTAATAGGAGCAAAATGTATACAAGGGATGATCTGTTTCATCTTGACGCTTTTTATAGCGATCACAAGTATCCTAGTTGTATCGTGAAGCTTCCGTATCAACGCTGAAGAAGGGGCCTCTCTAGAGGATGCCTGGGCAGTGGTCCAGGAGTGAGCACATGCACGTGGTACTTACTGGTCTTCCTGGATATCCAAGTGGACCTATTGGTCCCATAGGTCCAGGGCGGCCGGGCGGCCCCTAAGGACAAGCAACAAGAGAAGGGTATTAAGAGAAGTTGACTGGCATCTTGGAGTCCTGATTCTTAAAGTTTTCTTGGAATATTTTCTAATAAAAATAAAACTTACCTGGGAACCAACCAATCCAGGATCTCCAGGTTCACCCTAAAGGAGAAGAAATAATTTTAAGAGTGCTAGTTTTTAAGATAATCTTTAGATTTAGTTACATTTTATTATAACACCAGAGGCCCGGTGCATGAAATTCATGCATGAGGGGGCAGTCCCCTCAGCCCAGCCTGCACCCTCTCCAATCTGGGCCCACTTGCTCTTGACTGCTCACCTGCCTGCTTATCTGATTGCTGCCACCCCGCCCCCCCCCCCCCCCCCCCCGCCAGCTTGATCACCCCTAACCATCTCTGCCTGCTGGCCTTTGGCGCCCTCCCCACTACCCCTCCGGTGACGTGGTCACCCTCAGCTGCCACTGCCCCACTGGCCTGGTCGCCCCCAACTGCCCCCCACTTCCAGCCTGGTCGCCCCGCACAGTCTGCTGTTCAGTCATTTGGTCATCCCTCACTAACCCCCCTAAACCCCCTGCTGGCCTTGTTGCCCCAGGCAGCCTGCTGATCATTACTGTTCCTATGATGGCATCCCAGACAATTTGTATATTGCTTTATTATTAGATAGATTGCAAACAAGTATATAAGTTATGTCAGCTCTAATAGGACTTGGTAATGTTAATTAACCTAATATCTGGGATACAGTGAGTATGGGAAAGGGATGCACCCACAATTAAGTATACGATTGAAACACATCATGAAAGGAAATGAAATAATTTTTAAATTAATCATGATTTTGGATTATTTTATTCTATGCATTCTGCTACTCCATTCATCCTTACAACTCAGAGTTCACTTAGAAATTAATTTTATTAATCAGAATTTACACTAGATCGCTTAATCAGGCCTCCTACCTCTATTAAACTTACCCTGTATTTGTCGCGGTCCTCTTTAGACAGTGCATAAGGTTCACCTTTCTGGCCTTTGGGTCCTAGGGGCCCCTACAGGAGCACATATGTGGGGGAAAGAGGAAAAGGCAAAAATGTCCATTAATATTCAGAGCAGCTATAGTAATTTGGATGGTTAAATACTGGCTTTTATGGGCAATGTCTAATTGCTCTTACAGCTTCTTTAGATTATTCTGAACACTAATCACTACATCCAACCACAAAGGTGAGACTTTCACTTTCCTATTTATCAAATAGTATCTTTCTTCAAAGTTAAAATTGAAAGACTTTATAGAGTTTGAGTTTTTAAAAAACCCAAATGAGCATTCAATAAACGAATCCTTTAGTAAACCATGCTATTTTTTGGGTACTATTATTTTGTGTTTTCTTTGGCGTTAGTGTACTGAAGGTATTAACAGGTACTCTGAAGCACCATTTGTGGGAGAGATACTGAGTCATTCTTTAAAACAGAAACTGTGTCAAGTATACATGCATGTATTAACACCAACATATGAAATCAATATTTTAAAGTAATGAATATGTTGGTTGATGATAAAAGTTATTTTATTGGAATAGTAGGCTAGAAAATGATGTAGCTTATTGAAAAGTTGAACCATGTAAAGGAAGAGTCAAAGAAGCGAGAATTGGAAAGCAGAGGTGTTAATGATGATTAGCTCAGGGGGAAACAGGTGAAGGGTATTTATGACTGTTCTTCCTCACCTTAAAAAAATGTTTACCAGATAAAACATTAGCATAACCTTGAATTTGCAGTATTTTGGTGGTAAGAGGGTAGCAATACACTACCGAAAAATATTTCAATATTCTTTGCAAAGACCTTTTGTGGCAAAGGCCACAAAACAGATTAACATACAAAAATTCTTCCATTACAGAAAATAAAACACCCTTCCGTATTGGATATACTGAAGAATATCCGTGACCTTTCACGTCACAAAGGATTTTAGCATCGAATCAAGATTTCTAATAATCTTGTGACTAATAATTTTGTCAAACTTTTAGCTTTTTTTAAATTTTAGTTTTAGTATTTGCTCTATTATATTTAGTATAATTGGAGCGTGAATATGGAAAATAAAATTATTTGAATCTAGGAGGAACATGCCTAGATATCTATAAGAAAACCTCCAAGAAGAGAGCAATGTTTCCTCAGGGTGTAAAAGGCAGGGTTAGCATGTGCCTGCGGCCCCTACTGGTGAGTGGGCAGAAGGCAACACACCATCCTTAGAAAGTTTCTCTAAGACCATTTAAAAAATTTTTTTTTATTGATTATGGTATCACATAATTGACCTCATCCCCCCCATTCCCATCCCAAACCCCTCCCCACATATGCCTCCACCCCCCTGTTGTCCATGGCCACTGGCTAGGCTCATATGCATGCACACAAATCCTTTGGTTGATCACTCCCCCTACCCCCACCCTCCCCTACTTTCCCTATGAGGTTTGAGAGTCTAATCGCTGCTTCTCTTTCTCTGGGTTCTGAGACCATTTTTTTAAGGGTCCGATGCTAGGCCTTCTGGACCCCATGAAAGAGAATAGGGTACTTGCATACATTTCTGCCAACTGGTGCCAGCCACCCAGGTCCCCGAGCTAACCATGTGAACAGGGTGTGCTGTGCTGATGATACTCACAGGCGATCCGTGGACACCGTCAATGCCAGAGGGCCCCTGGGGGCCTACATCTCCCCTGGTCCCATTGCAGCCATCATAGCCAGGTGGCCCTCGGGGTCCACCTTGCCCAGGATGTCCCTGGAAAAGAGGAAAGGAAGTAAGTCATTCAGCCCAGAGGTGTTTAAGTCTTCATAACTGTGTGTGATAAAAACAGTTTGAAATCTTCTCTCCCATGCCCCTGGCATGAATCCAAGGAACGACAGCCAGAATGAATGAATGAATGAATGAATGAATAAGACAAAGGCACACGGATAGAGTTCTAAGCAGGGGAAAGGCTGCCAAGACCAAGTTCTGTTTCCCAAAGGCTTTGGTGAGCAGTGAACCGTCTTGGCATTTCTCCTGCCTTGCTTCACTGGGTGCCTGGGCGCACTGTTTTGTCGGGGAAAATTTTTTTTTAAAATTCTAGAAAAAAGTTCTAGAAGCAGTGATCTCCTTCTCAGGGACAACAGAGGTGTCTTCATCTGTTATAGCCAACTGACTTTTGATGGTGAGTTTACATCCTAAACAGGTGAGAGAGCCACACCTCAGTGGGATTTCATCAATGGCGTAGTTATAGGTAGACGAACTGATTTCCTCTTTTTATAATCTTTGGAAACACTCCTTTTTAGATTTTAAAGCAAGTCAGCTGTCCCAAGATGTCTGGTGGGAGCAGGGAGGCAACATGACCAAATGTCTTTCGAAGGACTAGAGAGGGCACAGGTGAAGTCTGTGGGCATCTCGACAGCACCCACCTGGTTCCTGGAGACATCCGGGAGCTGGGTTAACTATAATTTATGTCCTACAAGACGTCAGCCCTTTTTGCTATTCTTTGCACAAAAGATATTTAGCTATATGCTTTTTTATTATGTAATTTCTTTTAAAAAATATATATTTCTACTGGGGAGAGGGAGAGATAGAGACATCAATGATGAGAGAGAATCATTGATCAGCTGCCTCCTGCATGCCCGCTCTGGGGGATTGAGCCCGTAACCCAGGCATGTGCCCCTGACCGGAATCATACTTGCGACCCTCCAGTCCAGAGGCTGATGATCCATCCACTGAGCCAAGCCAGCTAGGGCATTCATGTAATTTAAAATTTTTATTTTTAAGAGTAGGCCTAACATATACTTCAGAGTGATTTTTGAGGGTGTTTAAGATATCTTTTAGATTTACTTTGAGAAATTTGGAAAATTTCAAGACAAATGAACCAGTGCTTGTACTCTGAATAATACTAAGAAATACAGCAAGAAAAGTAGAATTTTTCTTTGGTCTGCATATCTTTTTGCTTGTGATGTTCGAAGCCATTGCTTTAACTTGTGCCATCAGAAAAGAGATCTGATAGCCCTTTCAGCTAACCCTCGGGGGGTCAGGGGAATCATGACCGCTTCTGGAAACCACGGTGAACAATCTCTCCAGCTGTTATGGAGCCAGCTGTCTGATGCCTTGGAAGGAAAGGACCCTTTTTTTGGGGTTTCTGAAAGCTGAGCCTTCAAATCCAGCCGGAGAAAACACGCTCAAGACCCATGATATCCTAGGATGTTTTTGCTTAAAACGAACTGCTGAGTTCCTTAGTCTTCTCCTGAATTATCTTTCTGCTGTTGGGTCTTTCTGATTTCCTTAGAACTGATTTGAAATTGCATGTCAATCTGATCTTCTTTTGAAATTGTGCTTCAAGGAGAAATCTCAGTTATGTTGAGCTAAATGTCCATCTCTTTATGTTCATCTGATTAGATACATTTCTGGGTGTACAACTCTACGATTTCATTGCACATCACTTTTAATACACAACGTCTAAACAGCTAAAATTACACAGGTCCTCAAAACGCTATGTTCATTAACTGCTTAGGGATGGCAGGTGACATTTAAGTTAATATGCAGTAGCAGGGTTCTGTGGTTTAAGGGACTATATTTAGCAGCACCAAGATTTTTTAGAAAATGATCAGTTATCTGCTCATCATGATCACTCTCCCTTATGACGATTACTTCCTTATTTGTGAAACATTTGCATCTGATATTAAATGAGTATGAAGTGGAGAAATGAATTAAAATATGATACGGATTAGTTACAATATTTTTCCATAATCTCACTCAGGTTTAAATCAGATTTCAACTTCTAGGAGCAAAAATTGATGAACAGTTTAAGTAGTTCAAGAAAGTAGTATAAAAACAGGTGGAAAAAAAAAAAAAAAAGATGGGCGATTTAGTTTGAGGCTGTTGGTAGAAAAATACTTCTATTATTTGTTTAACCCTTAAAATCTGCAGATTCTTCAACTGTGCCAGTGTCTCAAGATTCTGACCAATGTGAATGCTATTTCCTTATTTGTTCATAGCTGCGTGTTTTGCCACTGACGTATCGTTTGAGTGCCTCACTCAGGTGATGCTAAGGATCACTGGCCATGTAGGTCTCATGTCTTGGTGATCACACTTCCCTTCTTTAGTTCTGACTGCTTCCTTCTACTGTGGCAAAGGTGTTCTTGAATGCAGAGCCAGAATCTGAAGAAAAGGTATGAATTCTCTGCGACGACTCTCCACTCAGGCTCTTCCTCTATTTCTGCAAGGGGACAGCCCTCCTGGTGCAGCCTGAAGATTCTCTCTCCCTGTGTGTGCACACACACGTCTGCATATGTGCACACATGTAAATATGCATGCATATGCGTGTGTGAGCACGGTGATAGAGAACATGTGTATGCAGGGGGAGGGGACAGGCATCTGTGTATATGGGTGAGGATCCTTAAACCTCAGCAGCAGACATATGGGGTGGGTCTGAATGTGTGATAAACACATTTATTCCCGAGGAGGTCTGCAGGAAGCCGGCCCTGGGAACTCTGCTCTCGGGTCCCTGTGAAGAAGGCTGTGAGTCAGGCTGCTCTGTTTATTTTTTTATGCCACAAGAAGTAAAGTAAACTAGGTTAGAAAAACACATTTTATGGCGTTCGGAGATTTTCTCATGGATAATCCATGCCTCCTCTTCTCGTTTGTGTGTGGTTACTAGAATTTGAGAAGCTGCACAGATGTCCAGCAGGGCTTCCTTCCATCCACCGTCTTGGCTGTGCTGCTTTATATTCAGGTTGTTGTCCGGTTCAAACACAATTTCGAGACCAGCTCCTTACTGAGCATATCTGAGCAATGCTCTCTAGCTTTTCTTTACAAAACACTGCCTGGTTCTAGCGAAGTCTCCTCCATTCTGAAGCCAAGCCCAGAATAACGTTTACAAGGGAAAAAGTCTGTCCAACATTTGACTGGATTCCGGGGGGAACCCCCCCCCCACCCCACATAGATAGCCCCACAAATGTTACGTGATAAACAAGAAAGCAGGTTTAGCTTAAGATGTCTCGGTAAGTCATAAACGTGTTTGTTCCCGTGCATACAATGTCTTAAAACTCTAATCTCACAAAAAACTTACAGGAATTCCGTCAGCTCCAGGGAATCCAGAAACGCCTCTTGGTCCCTATAAAGAAGGTAAACAAATTGAATGAAGGTCAACACACCCGCTGCCCCCCATAAAATGAGAGGAAATACCAAGCTTTCCATACCACTTCTCCTTTCGGCCCGAGGGTCCCGGGAGAGCCTCGTTCACCCTTGTCACCTTTGCGGCCCTGCAGTCCTGGGAATCCTTGTAACCCCGGGGGCCCCGTGTATCCCTGAGAGCCCACTTGCCCGGGCTGACCCTGTAGAAAGAACACACATTCAGTTTCCACAGTTATAGCAATGAATGATCACTTTCAGTCACGTTGCTTTGGAAACTATGCTTTTCATTCTCAAAGAGCGATGATCTTCAGAGAACATTACATGTCAACTACCATCTGCTGCCACCGTAGCCCCAAAGTGATTTCTGGCAAAAAAGAATTCACAGAGTTTAAAGGAAAAAAGTATTACATGTAAAGAGAAAATAATCCTAAATTGCTAAAGTGATGCTATTGTGAAGTAATACTATTGTGCTGGAGAGAGTCAACTTACTTTTTTTTTTAAGTCCTTTCAGCATATAAAAAAAGTTCTAAGATTTTAGTCTCTATCTTAATATAATGCATACAATAGATAGGGGATGATATTAAAAAAAATTGAAAGCAGAGAATTAAACAGATATTTCTAGAGCATTTTTCACAATGGCCGAAAGTTGGATAAACAAAATGTGGTCCATCCAAACAATGGAATACTATTCACCTTACAAAGAAGGAAATTCTGACACATGCTACAACATGGATGAACCCTGAGAACATTATGCTAAGAGAAATCAGCCAGTTCCAAGAGGACAAATACTGTGTGATTCCACTTCTATGAGATTCCTAGAGCAGTAAATCCACGGAGACAGAAAGGGATCGGGGAGCGAAGGGGAGTCATTGTTTAGTGGGCGCAGAGTTTCCGTGGGGAAGATGAGAAAGATCTGGAGATGGAAAATGATAATGTTTGCACAACACTCTGAATGTACTTAATGCAACTGAACTGTGTGAAAATGGTTACGATGGTAAATTTTATGTTTTACCACAAGAAAAGTAAAAAGATTAAAAAGAGGGTTCTATCTCTCTGATTAATAGAACTTATTTACCTAGTTCACTTAAATAAAAAATAAAGTTCTATGTCTTGATTCCTCTTTCAAATAACGATTCTGCTGTTTACTCACTATAAAGAACCTTTACCTGCTAAGCCCAATTTGCTTTCACATTTCAAATACCCATCTGCCTTTATTTAAAAAAATATATATATTTTATTGATTTTTTTACAGAGAGGAAGGGAAAGGGATCAAGTTAGAAACTTTGATCAGCTGCCTCCTGCACACCCCCTCCTGGGGATGTCTCTGCAACCAAGGTACATGCCCTTGACTGGAATCGAACCTGGGACCCTTCAGTCTGCAGGCCGATGCTCTATCCACTGAGCCAAACCGGTTAGGGCTCCCATCTGCCTTTGGATGGAGTGGGGATTGAGCCATTACTTCTAGTCTTTTCTCTCATTGCCTGCAAGTAACTCTTCCTCTATAAACGGTGCAGCTAAAGAGTTTGTTAGTCATTACACAATGTTTACAGTCTGTCCGAAACATTCCACACAGCTGAGGTGAAGCAAACAACTTCAAAATACAGGCCAAGCCGCAGTATTACTGTCACAGACAGACCGGCATAGAGGGTCCGGGGACATCTCAGCTCTGCCTTCTGTTATCTTTCCTATCTGCTCATTCCTTTAGATGTCTTCACTTCCCCAGCGGGAGAAGCAGTTAAGACATCTCTTTGGGGTGGAACAACAGATAGAAATTAAGGTTTCAGCTGGTGAATGAGACCCCTCCTCAAGCTCGGGACCCCTGACTCCTCAGACAAAGGGGACTTGTAGGAATCTCCCTGAGCAAGATCAGAGTTTCAGATAGTGAATTCTCCTGCCCCGCCCTCTACATGTTCCAGAAGAGTCCATTCGGCACAGAAAGCAGCGGATAGCCACGGAGGGTAGTATCTTGCGTTGTGGCAAAGCCAATATATTTAATATCTTTGAAGGATGTGATAAACATAAGGCTTCCTAACTGAGGGAGATTGTGGTCTAGGACAGACAGCTCTGACCTCAGACACGTGGTACCCCAGGCTCATGCTAGTCGAATTCCAGTCAGGGGTCTTAGTATGCTACATCTGTTGTGAGCTTGGGGAACAAACTATATGCTTTGGTTCTGACTTTTATGACGCTTTCCCAGCTGTGCTCATTTTTGTTTTGTTTGTGGCTCTGTTGGCATATAGTCTTCCTGTGATCATATACCATGCCCCTAAGCCTTACGTTCCCTAATCATCACGAGGCTTGTTGGTGTTTACAGGGAGTGTCCTTTGGGGGATAAAATGTTCTTCATTAGCACTGTCCTTTTTTCTGTCCATAAACTTTATCTCTATCCAGGGGATTACTGTATGGAGCCAACTAAAGGGAACACACACTGCTCATCAACGTGGAATGTGTGTCTTAACGATGAAAAGCCACATTCTTGTCTTGCTCTCATTAACCTTTCCTCAGTTTTCTTTGATGGGGAAAGTGACTAACGACATCACACACTCATTTTCCTTCCATTGTCAGTAAACTTCTTTTTACCCATAAAGTCTTGGATGGGAAGTCTGACTTTTGGAATAAAACTCTAAGTCTTCCCTTTTCCGGAGCAAGTTGTCAAATATTTCTTTTTTATTGAGGCGAAATTCCCATAATGTAAAAGTAGTCATTTTACAGCGGTTTCTAGTGCACTCACAATGTCCTCTATCTAGTTCCAAAACATTTTCATCATCCTGGAAGGAAGTGTCATGCCCACTGAGCCGTCACTCCCCATTCCTCCCCACCCCAGTTTCTGGTAACCTCAAATCTGCTTTTGGTTTCTATGGATTTATCATTCTTGATATCTCTCTATATAAAAGCCCAAGTGACTGGTTAACCGGCTGCTATGACATACACAGACCACCATGGGGCAGACGCTCAATGTAGGAGATGGCCCCTGCTGGTCAGTGTGCTCCAACAATGGGAGTGCAGCTCAGCTGACCAATGGGTGCCAGATGCTGGGCTCATGGCTGGCGAGTGCTGCTGCAGCGGTGTGAGACTCTCCTGATGGGGACTGATTGGACACGAGTACACAGCAGGCTTAGTGGGATAGGTTGAGCTGGAGTGGAGTAGCGCTGGCCTGGCTCAGGCTCCTCTCTAGCTGCCTGCTGAGGCCCAATCCCCACAGGCATGCAGAGGGACCTTACTGGTGCACAAATCTATGCACCGGGCCTCTAGTTTCATAAAAGTGAAATCATATGTAATATATATGACAATTTTTGTCTGGTTTCTCTCACTTATACTTTTTTTGAGGTTCATTTATGCAGGATCATGTATCAGTACTTTATTAATTTTTTCCATTTTTTTCTTTATTGATTAAGGTATAACATATGTGTTCTTATCCCTCCACTAGAAGCCCTCAGCCTGGCCTGCCCCCTCTCACAGTCCAGGAGCTCTCAAGGGTGGGAGGCAACCCGGCGATCAGGGGAATGCAATGCCCCCCATCACATCTCTGCTGCTGCTACTGCTGGCAGCGCAAGCCTCGGCTGGCCCTGGTTACCTCAGGCTTGGGCTAGCCCTGGTCAGCTGATATCCAAGGCTTGCCTGTGCCTTGGGCCAGTCCTGGGTGGCTGGAGAGCTGAGGGAAATGGGGGACTCTGGAGGCAGGCGCGAGGAGCGGCCAGACCCACCTGAGGGGCGTCCCTGGTCGTGCTGTGTGCCTGCCACTCCAGCAGGGCTGAATGGACTGGGCACCACCTTCTTGTGGCTGTGAGCACCACTATCTTGTGGCTGTGGGCACCACCATCTTTGAGGGTGTGGCAGTCAACTAGCATATTCCCTCCTTATTGGCTGTGAGTGCTGCCATCTTTGTAAGAGCGTGATGGTCAACTAGCATATTTTCTTTTTATTAGATAGAATTGTCCCCCTCCACTCATGCCCTCACCCCCTTGGCTGAATTATATTCCATTGCATGGATAGGCTACAATTTATTTATCTGTTGTAAACAGCGCTATGAGCATGCATGCACAAGTATCTGAGTTTTTGTTTTCAATTCTTTTGGGTACATCCCTAGAAGTGGGATTTGCTTAATCCTATGGCAATTCTATGTCAATCTTTTGAAGAAACTGCCATCCTGTTTTTCACAGTGGCTGCACCATTTTACATTCCCACCAATAGTGTGTAAGGGTGCCAGATTTCTCCACATCCCTGTCGACGATAGTTATTTTCCATTAAAAAAAATTTATAGCCATCCTAATGGGTGTGAAGTTGGTGTCATTCTAAAGAGACATCTTGAGCTTCTGACAGATAGAACATTTCACAAAATTCCATCCAGCTTCCGGCCTGGGGAAGGGCCAGGAAGATTCTGGAGAGAATCTGAAGTAGAGCCTCGTCCTCTGGGACTGAACTCAGTCTTGCCACAGTTCAAGCCCTATGCTGTTGGGACTACAGGAACATCTTTGTCACGATCCAATGACCTCCTAATGCGTGTTTCAGCCATCAGGGACAGAGATCTTTCCCTAGGATATCCTGCCCCCACTCGCATTGTGTGTCTTTGTCAAGAGCAGTTGCAATGGTCAGGTAAATAAAAAGGAATTCCCTCTGGGCTAATGAATCATCATCATTAGCAACTTCCACCCTCAGCTGAAAAGTCCCAATTGGAAAAGTTATTTCCATCTCTTCCTTTCCTTTTGTAACAAGAAGTGATGTAAAAATAAAAATTAGCCCAGAAAGGAGAGGACTCTAGGTTAAATGTTTTTGCATAAATTTCAAAAGCTCCTGGGTGACTAATGCTCCTAAAATTCCTGCTCTATCCTCAGTAAAAGAATTTGTACAAAAGAATTTCTTAAAAGCCAATGGACCATATAATATGCCCCGTCTCACCAGCGAATTTGATCTGTGTGAATGTGTTGCTTTCTAGCAAACAGGATAATGAAGAGTAGCATTTACTTGTGTGTCCTCTGGAATGAAGCATGGTTACAGGTCTTAAAAATGGTTCATCTTCTAATGGCCTTCTGAGGTTGTTCTAATAAAACATGCTATTTTTTTTTTTAATGGTTCATCTCACGTCATCCCTATGACAAATGCATAAAGTAGGCATCTCCCTTGCTTGTGAGAGGAGGGACAATGGGAGCTTGGGAAGGTTTGGGAGGACTTTTTTGCCATCATAATAAATATCAGGTATGGGGAGTGAGGCTACCTCTGAAGCCCCCCATTTTCCATCAGACCTTACTCAAATGAGGTCCACGAGGTGCATCAGCCGCCTGGGAACCTGTGAGAAATGCAGTCTCAGGCCTGGCCCAGACCTCCTGGCCTGCACTGGATGTGACCCTCAGCAGGTTTCTTAGTGCAGCGATGTTTCAGAATCACGGCATTGGCCCATCCTTCTCCCCTTCCTGATGTTCTCATGGGAGGAGTTGGGTATCTTTTATTATTATTATTATTTTAATTTTTTTCCTTTTTGTTGAATTTATTGGGGTGACACTGGTTAAGAAAATTATACAAGTTTTAGGCGCACAGTTCTACAATACATCATCTGGACACTATTTAGCAACCCCGGTCAAGACTCCGTCCATCACCATTTATCTCCCCTACATCCTCCTCCACCTCCCTGCGTCTGACAGGTATTTTTTAACAAGAAAAATACCTTATGTATGAAGTTGGATCTTAGAAGGAAGGTTAGGCTTACCGAGTCAGGCAGAGGAAAATCTAATATTTATGTCCGTCAAATGCTATTTCTAATGACAATTTTCTTAGTCTTATGCTTCAGTGATATCTGCAGCAAGACAGAATGAACTTTGATTCCTGTTAGGGTGGAAGCTTGCACAATGCCTGCTCCCTTTTGAAATCACTACTGGAGTATGTGTGGGATGCCCGGGGTCAGTTTTGGAAGTTGAAGTCTGAAAAAGTGCATAGAATGAGTCCAGACTTGACTATGCATTGCTTAAATACCACGGCTGTGGAGTGAACCCATTTCAAGTCCCGAGACACTTACTAAGCTTTCATGAATTTAAAATTTTCACTTCCGTAAAAGGGGCAAAATATAATTGGATGTGTGTACGTGCGGAATAACGCTAACTTACTTCAGGCGCGAAGGCAAAGGCAGAAGATGTGATTCATCAGGGCCCCAAGAAATTTCACACTGATACAACCCCAAGGTGGTGCCTGTTTGCACTCATAGTTTAGTAACCTTACCACTCGCCTTGGGTGGGGAAGTGAGAGGAGCTTCACGTGTCAGGAAAGGATAAAGCGAGATGTTTCCAAGGATAAAACCTGCTTTGCTGCACATCAGGATTTCTAATCTACAGTACAGTATTTTCCTGGTAGAGTAAGAATAAGCTTTTCATGAGTTACTGGCCAACATCTGAATACTAGGAAATCCCTTCTCCTTCCTAAGTTTATTCTTCCTGCCTCCCCTTTTATGGGCACTGGGCGCCCCACCAGACACCCCGTATCCTCTGTGGTCTCCTGGGGGCCCCTCCCTTCCTTGGCTGTTGACGATGTATTCCAGACCTTCCTGGCCTTCTGATGCTGCAATTCTTGGTGGCTCTCGGGGGATTCCAGCCTAATTCCCAGCTTATCCTGTGAGCTGTTCACACACATTCGAAAATATGTACAATGGCTCCAAAGGCAGGAAGGGCTGCATTTTAAGATCCAGGAAGACAATTCCTTCATCTAACATTTAGAACTGGTCATTGTTCGTAGGGATGATCATTGGCATTTGTGAGCAGTATTTTTGATGGCCTTGGTAGAATAAGTTAATACCACAGTCCAAGCTAATGTGTGAAGGCTGTATTGGAACAGTGCATTAGACATATAATAAATGTCAGTTACTAATGGATGACGGCCTGTCCCATGAAGAACAGACAGAGCTGATGTTAATTGTGCTATGTTTTACCTAAAGCTTCTTATTTAGCACATAACAAAACATTAGCCCTGCTCTGGGTACTATTCCAAATGAAGGACTCTACTTCTATGAGGCAAAATTATATGGGCTTTTTGAATTCTTGCTTTCTAAAATTATCTAACACAGATTGTAGGCCTAGTGTCCACACAAAGGAAATAACATCCATCATATGTACAGAAAAAAACCCTTGACCCTACCTCTCTACATTACAAACATTTAGTCAAAATGGATCATAGACCATATAACTGTAAGAGCTAAGGCTATAACACTTCTAGAGGAAAATATAGGGAAGAACCTTCGTGAGTCTGGATTGGCAATGATTTCTTGGCTAAGACACACAAGTCACAAGCCATCAAAGAAAACATAAGACTAATAATGAGTGTAAACTTTAAGATGCGGTGACACCTCAAAAGCAGGCTACATACTGGGAGGAATATTTACAAACACATACCTGATAAAACGACTTTTATCCAGAATATTGAAAGAGCTCCCAGAAATCAGTAAGGTGATGAACAACCCAAAGAAAAAAGTGGGCAAAAGCCTTCACCAAGGAGGATGCACGAGTTGAAAGTAAACTTTTGAAAAGATGCTAGGCATCGAGAGAGTCAATTAAGTCCACAATAAGATATAACTGCAACCACTAGAATGGCTGTCACACAGAGAAAGCACTGGTGATGCCAAGTAATGGAGAGGAGGCACAGGGAGCACCCTCGCTCGCTGCTGCTGGGAAGGCTAAGTGGAGGCAGTTTCTTATACAGTGAAACATATACCTACCGAAGGGCACGCAGGTCAAGGTCCACAGCGGTTTGATTTATTTTAGTGAAAACCTGGAAACAACTTGAATGTCCGTCAGCTGACAAGTGAAGCAACAGACTGGTATGTCCATAAAGTGGAACATTACTCAGCAGTAAAAAGGGAGACACCGTATGACATGTGCAACAAGGACGAATTACGCAGGCAGACTCAAAGGCTCCGCTCCTATTTAAGTGATGTGATGTGATCGCCCTATTTATATGACATTCTAAAGAAGGCAAAACTAGGAACAGAAAACAGGTCAGTGGTTGCCAGGGGTGGGGCAGAGGGAGGGGACTGACTGAAAAGGGCACTGGGAAACTTTGGGAGGGGGTGGGGAGAAGAAGAGTCATGGGCTTGTCTTATGTCATGATTTGGGTGGTTGTTACAAGGCTGTGTACATGTAAATGATGCCTCAATAAACTCAACATAAAAACTAACAACCACAAAAAGGAGTCTGGTGAAGGCAAAGATTAAGAAGAGAAGGCCTGAAGTTCATAGTCACATTGGATATGACCAGATCGCTTTCACACATTTTTTCCAGTGATTTTACGACAGAAAAGGAAGAAGAGTGGATACTAAACATTAAAATAAAACAAACCCACAGACAGCATTTAGCCAAAGGCTTTTTAAAAATGTCTGCCAGGGAAATGAACAAATCTGAAGAAATCGAGACCTAGCTTTCCTTGTTTGGAATCTGGTCCATGTGGGTGTGATCCTAATGGAAATGAGACCCTGCCAGCACACAGCCCCACAGAAGGGAGCCAGGACCAAATTAGATGCATGAGTGAAAAATAAGCCCAAGACATCACCAGTTTCCATTATGCATGATTTTCAGAAAAAAACACACAAAGATTAGCAGGTGTCATCCGTGACTCTCAGACGCTCTGGTTATGGTTATATTAGAAATGATTTGACTTGGCAGAGTCACATTTTAAAGCAGAGAAAAATATATCATCTCAGGTCCTTCACCCACAGGATCCATAAGTTGACAACCTCTGCTCCTTATTCTAAAAACAGGCCGCCCCAGGGCAGTCCCACTCCATGGCTCTGAGACGAACGCAAGGCCAAGCTTTTTATAGCCTGGATGTGATTTGCTTGGCATCTGCAGGAAAAGCTGATTTTCTGGGAAAGCCTTTCCTTGCCTCTGTGCTTGCAGCAATAAACACATTTCGTTTGCTTAAAGGTGAACCCTTGCCTAACAGACGGACTTGATTTCCTAAGCCTCCTGCCCTCCAACAAGACATGGAGTAGAGTGAGGATGAGCCAGGGCCTCTCTGAGCAGAGCTGGCAGGGGAGGAATGGGCTGGAAGCAGCAGATGGCGGGGCCTCAGGAAGCACACAGAGAACTCTGGTCATCAGGCCTCCCATTAAATATGAAACACTCTGACTAGGAGCTGTCAACATGGGATAGAACAAGATCCACTATCATCATCATCATCAAACAACCTTCCCGTCATTATGAGTTAAAAACACAGGGTGGCTTCGGACTATACTTACATGGTTAGAAAGTGACAACTACAACAGGTGGCAACTCCTGAGTTATCCAGACGAAAAAGCTACCGTTAAGTCAAATAGTTGTCCATATTTACGGTCTCGATGACAGACTATTAATTTTCATGGCCAACGGCATGTACCAATATTTTACTGGTCTTCTTAGGTCATGTTCTTAGGTTATACTCAAGAGTGGTGTGACTCACAGTAGAGATTGCATGCTCTAATGACTGTGTTTCTGTCACAGCCCAGTGGGGAGCTCTGTACTTAGGGATTGGTCAACACCCCGGGGAATGCTGCCTACAAATGGAAGAAGCGAGAGGAAATATGGTGAGCCTGGCCTTCAAAAGATTGGCCGTCCCGCTGTGACTGTCCATGAGACTGGGAGCCTTTGAGAGTGACATTTTAGCATCTTTGGCACAGAGCCGGGTGAGAACCAACAGCTATATCTGTTTTGCATTTAGACTAAACGTAGTCACATAAGAGAAAATATTCTTGAAGTTGACATTGTATGGAGTTGGTCTGATGCGAAAAATAATTGGCCAACAGAAAGGAAAGGTTAAGAATAAGAGCAGACTCTGACCTGGTTGTGGGACACAGATTCTTATTTGAAATGTTCCTGAATAGGACACGTTGTAAATCAAGCTCCAAATTTTCTGTTATTAGAAAAGGTGTGACTATCATTCTTCTCTTCTTCCTCTTCTCCCTTTTATTCCTCCTTCCTTGGCTTTAACTCATTTACCTGTTATTTATATTCACTAAAGTTACTTTGTGTGTTTTCATTCCTTTTGAAAGACTTACATTTACATGCAACAAAAACAACTTTGTGTGTGTGTATAGTTCTGTGAGTTTTGAGACGTGCTCAGAGTTGCATTAGCCCTAATCCCTTGAGCTGCTCCTTTGCTAATCGCTGATCTCACTACAGCCTCGCTGTGCTGTCTCTTCTAGACCATCATACAAATGGAATCCTTTAGTGTGTCATCTTTTGAGCCTGGCTTCTTTCACTCAGCATCATGCATTTGAGATTCACCCGCCCTGTTTCTGTCCCTTTTCTGGTGTCCTTGAGGCACGTTCGTTGTATTCCATTAGCACAATTTGTTCACCTAGTCACTTGTGGAAGGATGTCTGAATGGCTTCCAGTTTTTGGTGAATGTGAACTGGGTTCTTTAAACATTTCTGTGTGGCATTTTGGTGTGAATGTATGTTCTTATAAATAGGCATGAATAGGATTACAGGATCATATAGAAAGGGTATGTTTAACTTTATGAAAAACAATTGCAGTCCTGGCCAGTGTGGCTCTGCTGGTTGGAGCACTGTCCTGTGCACCGGAAGGTCATAGGTTCTATTCCCAGAAGGGTACCTACCTAGGTTGTGGGTTTATGTAGGAGGCAACCAATCAATGTATCTCACATCCATGTTTCACCTCTCCCCTCTCTCTCCTTTCCTTCCTCTCTAGAAATAAAACAACAACAACAAGAACAAACAGATGCAGAACTGTTTTACAGCCTGGCTGCTCCATTTTGTATTCCTTCCAGCAATGCAGGAGAGCTCCAGGTGCTTGTCAGCACTTGGTGTCATCAGTTTTGTTCTCTTAGCCATTCTCTAGGTCTGCAGTGCTCATTTCTCCTACTAATCTCATTCCTTTTGATTACATGTTTGCTAATCCTAGATCCAGTTCAGGGGGCAGTAGTTCCCTCCTATGCATTACTTGAGTCATATATAATAGGAGCTACCATCCCGGGATTTAGCATGACCTGCCCACTTGTGGCTTCCCACATGCCTATATTCTGCTCCAGGCTAACTAAGTTCCTGACAATTGGGTCAGTTTCTCTTATACCTCAGGGCCTTTGCACATGCCTGTCATCATTGCCTGATGACTCCCTTGGTGGGGAGGGAGGTGGGAGGCACTAGAGGACATTTTCCTGACCCAGGAAATAGATTAGATGCTCCTTCAACTTGCTTTTATCACAGCACTCACTGTGTTGTACATTGGGGACATGCCTCATTTGAGCTTCAGTCTCCAGCATTTTATAGCAGTTGACATACATAGTAACATGATCCACTGTTAGGTTAAGTAAATTCACTTAACTGTTTGTTAAGCAAATGAATTATGGGTGCTACAATTACTCAGTTCTGCCTGACTTCAAATTCAGGTTCTTCCCACATGGAAGTAAAAAGCCAGAGTGTCCTATTTTTAGGGCATTTTAAAATATCCATTGTATTATGTTTATGATTTCTTTTTTAAAAAAATACATGTTTACTGATTTCAGAGAAGAGGGAGAGAGAGAGAGAGAGAGAAACATCAGTGATGAGAGAGAATCACTGATTGGCTGCCCCCTTGCACGCCCCACAATGAGGATTGAGCCCGAAACCTGGGCATGTGCCCTGACCAGGAATTGAACTGTGATCTCCTGGTTCATAGGTGGTCACTCAACCACTGAGCCATGCTGGCGGGGCTGTTCATGATTTCTAAAGTTCTTCTGAACACAGCTTCAGTGGATAACACTCTGGAGGGCTCTACCCTCTTATTCTGTCCCCTCAATCCTTAAGTCACCTTACTATGTGAAAATATGTCACTCACAACCTCAGCTCTTTTCCAGTCCCCATGCCGACCTGTGGGATTTCTGACTCTTGGGTCTACGTGATGACTTGGTTCTTCCGTCTGCATTGTCAGAGAGGATGCTTTCCAGGCCTCTAAAAATGCAATCATAAAACAGGACCACCCAGACATATGGCAGGGAGTGCCGGCCCTATCAAAACCGGGCTTAGGATCTGGTAGATAAACAAGACAGGATCTGCTGAAATCAAGCGCGAAGAAATGAGGCAACGGCTTTGGAATGCCAGGACTCCCTCCTCCGGGAGATTTAGTTCTGGTAATATTTGAACCGAGATATTTTGAGGACAAACGTCGGTGATACGCCAAACATGCTTAAGCCATTTAACGAAACTACCGTGACTCAGGAGGGTTAAAGGTTACAGAGAAAATGTGGGAGTTGGCCAACCCGGGTCTGTGAAAAAGCTATAAAAGGAAGATTTCTCAAGGCTTACTAAATGGCTCTGCTTGAAAATAAAATTTTAACTTTCTATCAACAAAAAGACACCTTCTTATTACCTTTTATATTCTCAGTCTGAAGAAAGCAGAGACTAGAAGGAATACCTTGCAGTTCTCCTGATCAACACTAGATGGCAGTCAGTTGCATTCTTTGGGAGCAGAGAACCCACCCCACTTGACTTCAGATTTGCAATGTCAAATATTTTGTGATTGTTTTGGGTTATGATGTCACCCCTCAATGGAACAGAGGGCAGATCCCTCAGTTTTCATGGGGAGCAAACTTCCCATGGGGAAAATTCTGATGAAAATTTTGACTGCAGAATTCCAATGGTGTCTAAAGAGCATATCAAATTCCATTTTTCTTTTTTAAAGGCTGGCTGAGTTCACTCAATAATTAATTGTTTTATAATTTCATTTCCTTTTGACTTGCTCAAAGAAATATGTTCTAAATAGATACAGATATGTGAGGACTTGTTAGACCCAGACCCAGTGCAGAGTTCTAAGGGATAGCGATCAAGTTTTTGGAGTTAATCTGTGTGGGGACTAACTTATAAGAGCAACTATCATTTCTAGACTAGAGCATTTACTGTTTGGAGCACTTTCCAAAAGTAGACTGATTTAACCCCTGCAACACCTCTACCAGGTAGGTGCTGTTCTTATGTTCATTTTATGGGTGAAGGAACTGAGGCCTACAGTGGCGTGTGCGGCTCAGCTGGTTTGGAGAGGAGGGATGCACACCCAGCTTTTTAATTTTATTTATTTATTTATTTTTTAAATATATATTTTATTGATTTTTTACAGAGAGGAAGAGAGAGGGATAGAGAGAAACATCAATGAGAGAGAATCATCAATCAGCTGCCTCTTGCTCACCCCCTATTGGGGATATGCCCGCAACCAGGTACATGCCCTTGACCAGAATCGAACCCCGGACCTTTCAATCCGCAGGCTGATGCTCTACCCACTGAGCCAAACTGGTTTCGGGTCACACCCAGCTTTTTAAAGCAGTTCCAGAAGGCACTGTCACTGTGCATATGAGCATCCCTTGTGTAATGAATATGACTTTAGACCCTGGAAATATCCCTTTGACTAATCTTCATGAAGCTATCATCGAGACAAAGCGTACGGACAAATTGACAAAAATAAACACGTATGCTTGGGATTCAGGGAAAACAGACCTAGTCACCATCCTGCAGTGATTATCTAAGAACCTGCTTCTTTGCTGTAACCCAATAGCTGCTCAATGGTGGCCATTTCACGGTTTATTAATCCTCCTTCTGCTAGAAAGTGATGGGGCAGAGAGAGAAGGTGAAACCCAAACAGGTCAGTTCTGTTACTTTTTAGCAACTCTGGTTAAAAGGTATGCAAGGGAGGCCTGAGATGCGGGTGGGGGCTGGGGATGGAGCTGTAGGCTAAAACACTGAACTATCAAAATACTGATGGAATAGTTAGATAGATCTCATAAGCTATGCTTTCTCTGGCTTCCATTAATAGAGTTCTTGTTGAAGAAAGATTGTATTAGAAAGATTTCTGAAGGTTGTGGACCTTTTCTTACATTAAAAGATTGAGTTGTCAATCAGTTCTTGAACAAAGGGTTTAGCAGGATTTTGGAGAGAATAAGTTTTCTGGTACAGGGAAGTTTATAGAAAATCAAGTGTGCACCTTCTGGGAGAACAAATTCATTCAGGGAGGAGAAAATCCTGGTTAAGAAAACTAGGTGGGCGGAGATATGAAAAGGAAGGCAGTACACACCACTGGCCGTTTCTGATGGGGGTAGAACTTCCCTGGAGAAGAGGAACGGTCTGAATGGGTAGCTATTGGTGGTGAACAAATTAAAAAGGTATAAAAGTGACTTCTAATTTGATGTTGGGAGAGACAGTATGAGATAGAATGGTAGTCGGTTCCTAGAGTAAGTCTGAGAGAAAAGGAATCATTGAAAGAGATGCTGAAGGACATGGATGAGAAGATGGTAGGTGGGAACTCCTGGAGGGAAGGGTGTTGGAGGGGTAACTAAGATGTTAGCATCAGTGGCAGGAGTCTTGAAACATCAGGTGGTGAAGGGACTTCCATGTTACTTAATCATAGGGGCTGTCCAAGAATATAGAGATGCTGGTGATCTACCATTGACCAGAATGTACTTGCACAGAGCTGGAAGACACCCTCACAATGTCAGAACCACCAGAAGGTACATATATTTGATATGGATGCATGAAATGATAAGCTTGGGGGCAAATCCTAGAGAAAGACCTAGTCTAACTTTGGATACGAGGATGACGAGCCCTAAGTGGCCTGGACTAAGTAACATAGAAAGCTAGTGGTGAGCAGCATGGCATTCCAGTTCACTAATTTTTCATACTCCATATTGCCCTGAAAGATTGATACTGGGAAAGGTTAAATGATAGGCAGTAACACCAGATCAAAACCCAGTCTTCCTGATTTACATGTTTAAAAGTATCTAACATTTTGGAACTTGCTCCTATTTTTTTTTTTTTTTTGGTAAAGATATTATCAATATATTTTTGTAAAGATATTATCAATAATAGTACTTAGCACAAAGATATATTTGTATTTTTGCAAAGATATTATCAATAATAGTACTTAGCGCATTGTTGAAAGTTCTGGAGCTACTGATAAGCCAGAGCCACATGATGGCAATGCTTGTGAGCCACAGTGTGGATGTGAGCTAGTCTTTAGCCCACTGTCAGGGCCAAATCTAGTTCACAAAGGACTGGCATTCACCATTGGGCTTGACGCCGCAGATGGCTATCTGGACATCCTGGACGCCCTCCTTAGAATCCCTGCTGGAGGAGGAGTATTTGGACAGACATTGAACACACATCCGCAATTAAAAAAAGGAACAACAAACCACGAGAAATTGATCTTTTTTCAGTCTGGTGGAAAGATAATGGATGGCTCATTTGTCCAGACAAGAAACCCGAGGTCTTGGGCGAGAGGAAACCAAATGACATTAACATTCATTCCAGAGGAGTGACTCAGCTGGCGCACTGTTCTCATGACATGGGGCGAAAACAACCTCCAGAACATTAGTTCTTCTCAACAAATTGGTTGTAGGGAAAATAAATAGCAGTTTTCATCCACCCAATGAGCAGCAACAACTGTGTACAGCTGCCCTTCCAAGGCACGCATTTATTCCTGATAGGCTTCTTGTGCATTTGAGGTTCCACAAAGATCTTATGGGGACAGCGCACATGACAAGCGAAGATGCACACGGTGCATTTCATCAAGGGGGGAGCAATCATGGAGAGAGTTGAAGGATTGACCTCGAGTAGGGTTGTGATAAGCATGGCAAATTCTTGCTTTCCTTGGGGACTAGAATAACTACCTTGTCGTTTATCCATTACAAATCAGGAGTTCAGCTTCCT
Organism: Pipistrellus hanaki; assembly: GCF_964339955.1. Classification (NCBI taxonomy): domain Eukaryota; kingdom Metazoa; phylum Chordata; class Mammalia; order Chiroptera; family Vespertilionidae; genus Pipistrellus; species Pipistrellus hanaki. The sequence goes on from NC_140505.1 coordinate 27,622,663, forward strand.
CACATGGGATTACCTCCAGAAGGCCTCACCCATGAAACCTTTGTAAGATGCTCCCGTGTGTGTGTGTGTGTGTGTGTGTGTGTGTGTGTGTGTGTGTCTTGTTCTCCATCATCATCATGGCCTTCTGGGTGATCTTTCTTTGAACGTGGTGTGCAGTCAGGCAGGAGCAACACACCGAAGGCTTTTCACACTAAAACATTCCTATTTCTCACTCCAAAAGATCCCTGACCTAATGATGGTCCAAACAGAGTACTTTGTGGGGCTGGTGGTGCTTTATGAACCAGTATTAATGACAGCCCCCCGCCCTCCCTGACAGGGAGGGGAGAAATGGCAGCACCCGGGGAAGCTTCCAGCCATCCTGGCATCACCTCTGAGTGTGGTTTTGGGGAAGTATCTCGATTGGGAGCATTTTCACTCTGTATTCTGACAGAACTTGAACATATTTCAAAGCTACTCCCTATCTCCCATTCATACCCAAACCAGAGCAAGGTTTAAAATCCCTCCAAATTTAAGCCTGGGCACTTGGACAAACTCTCCCCTCAACCATCAGCAATGATGTAATTTCCACCACGAGGGCCTTTCTCAGCTTCCAGATCCTTAAACAGCACCCACCGTGGTGGTCTCTCCTCCCTTCTTCAAATAGTCTCCTCTCTTGGACTTTGGTTCTCTTTGGAGTTTCTTTGTACACCTCTGACCTATCCTGCTTGGCCTCCTTCCTTGACTCCCATTCTGTAAAAGGCTGGTTTTCCTTGGGGGTTTAGCTATTAGCTCTTCTTTCCCCAGGCACTCTTGAGATGCACCCTCTAGTTCACGGGAAATTACATCAGGGAGCACTTTGAGGAAGGTGATTCTTATCTCCCTGCCTGAAGTCTCTACCTAGATGTTCCCCAGATGCTTTAGACTCAGCACACCTGACAGTGAACTTATCTCATTTCCTCCAGCCTCGCTCCCAGCAAAAACCAAAGAATAGCGATCAGCCCTTCTCAGCCCCTCAGTTCATAGCAAAGCATCAATCTAGATGCCAAACCTACAATGGGAGGTACACTGTTGGCTCCTCATACTGCAACCCTCCACCCACAACTAATGTGGGGCTCAGTCTGCCTTCCAGTTTCACCTTCTTCCCACCCTCCACTTGGGTTACAGGATTGCCCCCTTCCTCATTCACTTGCAAATGCCCTCCCTCTCTCTACAGCTGCCTTTGCTCCAGTCTCCTGATTATGGGAAAATAAATGCCACTCCACTTTGATTCTGTCTCAGTCTCCAAGACAAGGCCCTCTCCCAGCCCTTCTCTAGCATGTTGTCACTTCCATGCGTGTCTAGACTACCCACCAAGCTCATTGCTACACCTGGAACAGAGAGGGTGTTCCTGGATGGCTGGGATGTGAAACTAGACACTAATAATTTTAAATCAATCTTGTCCCTATCCATCTCCATCTGGGTCATATGTCAGAAAGTCCCTACATCATGGAGACGCTCTGCCCTCTTCCCGACCTCACCTGATTGGGAAGAGGGAGGCCATCTGGAAGCCTGTCCGGACAGCAGTAACTTTAGGAGATCGGCCGTCTCGTCTCCACCAAGTGCCAGCACCAGGGGCCTCTGTGAGCTTCTGATCAACAGAAGCAACTGCTGACTTTAGTCCTTCACCTTTCAGCAGATAAGACCTAGTTAAGCAGTTCACTGATCCTCAAGTGTTTACTGATTATAAATGGAATTAGAACTACTGCTGAATAGGAAAAACATCCACATATTTCTTCGTACATTGAGAAAGTGTGAAGAATATGGAGAGTGGAAAGATATATGAAAAAGAATAAAAACTGAAGACTCCACTAGAAATTAACATCTAGCAAAACAGTAGGAAAAGCATCTTGACTTATTGATAAATTAAAACAACAAAGCATTCACTTCTAAATTTCGAACTAGATTACAATAACCTAACATGCTCATGGACAGTAATTTAATCCTACCTGGATACCCCAAGCCCAGGCTTTATTCACATTAGAGTAGGTCATGCAACAGTGACGTGTCCAGATGCAAATGGCACTGTGTGCAGTATATCTCTGCTAATGTACTGGCACGTTGCTGGTTCCACTGTAACTTCTTTGAGCTCACACAGCATGCAAATCTTGGAGGCATATCTCCAGGACTGTGGGGTGTCCTGCATCCAGGGAATGCTTGGTGAATGCACCCCCCTTCTCCTACTTCTAGGGAGATCAAGGGAGGCATGAATGTCTATATGAATGATATCTGCTCTTGCAGCCACTTACACAGCTCTCTGATTTCAGACACACTGCTGGTTATACATGACTATTTGCTATCTGATTTCCATCTGGGATTTATGGTTAATGCTGTCATAGATTTATTAGCTGTTGGTTTTCTTTGAGCCAAATATTCCTTTTTGTCTTGTAAAACAGTAGCACGTTCTTAGAAGCCAGGAATCAATTCAGGAGGCAGGGATGTGACCACTAAAAGGCTGACATGGTTTTTCCTTCTCAGAGTGATTCATCAGAAAATGACCTCCAACTATGCATGGACTTTGATTTCCTTAGCTGCTGTTAGCTCACCCTCCCTAGCTCTTACCCCGAAACCACATGAAAGTACTGAGCTAGCATTAGGAGCACACTGATTGGTAGAAAGCCTAAAGGCCACTAACTGGTGGGAAGAGCCATCAGTCTCCCTCCCTTTAGAAAACCCCAGAAACTGAGGGAGTGGAAAATGAGGTGATTTCAAATGGTCTATAAATTATTCAACTAGAACTTGTTCATTTCCACAGCCACAGGTGCTATCTTTCTGAACAGAAAGTGTGTCCCATGTTCACCTGCAGAGGGCAGAGAGGCAGGCGATGAGCCTGGACTACAGGAAGAGGTCCTAGGTTGGGCTCATACCTGTTGTTTTAAGAAGTCATCAAGTCCTCTAGCCCCTCCTCTTCCTCGTCTAAGTTCTTTGCCTTTCCAGGAAAATGTTGGGTGGTGAGGAAGTAGGAAGGGGTGTGAAGGTGGCAGTCTTAACCTAAAACTCTCTGCTGGGATTCCCACCTGGCACCATCTAGTGGATGTTCCCGGGACACATACATGAAACCCCAGGCGTCCGCACTGGCGGGTCTTGCAGAGATTCCACATCATGAGTCCCATCCTTCCCCAGCACCTTAGATAGAGCATCTTCCACCGTTTGTTTACTCCCTGCTGGTCCTCTGAACAAAGACCATTTTTCCTATCACAATTCATCTTTTTGATCTCTGATGAAATCTGCTGCATTTGGATTTGATGGGAATTTTATAATTCCTGCAACCCACATCTCCCCCAGCTCCCGCCTCTTCCTGCTTTCTCTTATCAACCCTTTATTTAAAAGGGTCTTGACTCCACAAGTGTCCCGAGGCATCTGATGCTGCAGACCTTTCTTTTGTGGGAGTAACTGCCATTGCTGTCCCCTGCCTCTCCACTGCTCGTTCTCCAGGCTCTTTTCAGGGGTTTCTTTCTCGGCTCCTCACCCCTGCTCTTCCCATAGCACACACTTCCCAATGGTGAGCCCATCCAAGGGCCTTCCCTGGTGACCAGCTGCTTCTCTCAGTGTCCCCACAACCGGGACACTCACACCCTGCCACACCCCTTCTGTCTTTGCTAGGAGAGCTCTGGCTCTGTCCTCCACTAGGCGGTGTCTACTGAGGGTGTGGCCGACAGGCCTTATTCAAATGAGCATCTCTCACCCATACCACAATCTTGTACACAGTGGGTTGCTGCATGTATTGATTAAATAAAAAATTAAAATATATTAGTTTTCATAAGCCTTGCATTCTGCAGGAAGAGCAGAACCTTCAAATAGGTGTTCAGATATAAAGAGCTCCATTGACTCAAAGTTTACCTTAAAAAAGAAATTAGCTTACAGCTAATAATAGTGTTACAAGTTTGTATGGTGAAAGATGGTTACTAGCCCTGGCCGGTTTGGCTCAGTGGATAGGGCATCAGCCTTCAAACTCAAGGTTCCCAGGTTTGATTCCAGTCAAGGGCATGTACCTTGGTTGCAGGCACATACCCAGTAGGGAGTGTGCAGGAGGCAGCTGATCGATGTTTCTCTCTCATTGATGTTTCTAACTCTCTATCCCTCTCCCTTTCTCTCTGTAAAAAATCAATAAAATATATTAAAAAACAAAACAAAAAATAAAACAAAACAAAATGAAAAAAAAAAACACACACACTAAAGATGGTTACTAAACTTACTGGATGATCACTTTGTATGGTATGTAAATGTCCAATCCTTATGCTTATACCTGAAACTAATATAGTATTGTATGCCAACATTATAGCTAAAATATATATAACAAAAAGACAACTAGCTTAAATAAGAGAAATCAAAAGACATCATTATATGTCTTGATACTTTATACTTTTTGCTTCGAATAGCAGTTGCAATTTAAGGTCTTTTAGACCAAAAGAACTCCTTAAAAAATAAGTAATATCAACTGAGTGAACTACCTTGAGTAGACTGAGATTAGCATAAGTTCAGTTTGTAATGAAACTGAGTTCCTTAGGAAGTCACAGAGCTGAACGTTTTCTTAAACCAAAATTCAAACTTTGCAGACGCTGTTTAAAAAATAAGTTTTGTTTATTTTAGTTTCTGTGTGCAGGCAAACACAAGACAAAACTCTATTGTTTCTTCAAACACATAAAACTAGGTTCCCTTGAGCTTATCTGACATGACGAACAGTTCATTGAAATGAGTATGACATATGCTGGATTTCATTTTACTGTAAGTACTGTATTTTTCATTTCAAAGGACTCTGATCACACTAAAATGAATTGGTTTTATTTTCTTGAGCAAAGCCAAGGCGAACACTAAAAAACAGCAAAACCACTCAATGGACAAGTGAGGTTTTAGTGTTGACAATGCTCATCTTCTCCCTTGCTCCCCAACTAACCAGTAGGTAATGAGTGCGTATCTGTGGAATAAACAAATGAATAATGAACTTTTAATAAAATCAAAAGTGAACAACCATTTGGATGGAACAACGGTCAGCTACAAAAGTGAGCAGTTGCAAAAGTTAGGAAGAGGACTGGAAATGTGTGGGTGTGTTCTCAAGGTCTTAGAAAAATTCAGGAAGTCCAGCAGATGTTTTCTGTTAAGAGGCGTTGGAAGCCCCAAGAGCTACATCTGTTTTTTTTTTTTTTTTTTTTTTTTTTAATAAATATGTTTATTTGTGAGATTATTTTCCTTCTCTTAAATAGTTCTCTGCTGAAACTCCCAAAACGAAAGTTTTGAACTCCCGAGAACTCCATGCGTAACTCAGAATCCGTGCATGTGAACAGGAAAACCCCTATAGAAGTGGAAATCTGGGTCAATCATTGCAAACAGTTCGTTTTATGAATTACTCTTTTTTCCTATTTACTGAAGCATAATTAGAACTTTTTCTTTAATTTAATTGATTATAAACAGTATAATCCAGGTTTCAGTAACTAGATTGTCCTCCTTTGGAAAATGATGTCATAGTCATAATGATAATAATCCTGTTTTTTTTTTTTTTTTTTTTTTTTTTTAAATGTGTGTGTGTTTGATACAAACATTGATGAATAAAGGTTATATGCAAGAACCCAGAGAACAAGTCAGTGAATAATATTTAAAATATTGGGATTTTCTGCTCTGTAATTATAATTTCGAATTTATTACGTTGAAATACCTATGGAACCGTACTTTCCTTACTATCATTGTTTTGTTAGTCAACTTTAGAGTCATGAAAGTTGATCTGCAATTCTTCTCTTAGCTCCATTTTGTTATGATATTAAAGGGAAGAGGGACTAAAGTTTCAAAAGTCATAAAGTGGAATTAATGTTGAGTAAATGTCTAAAGTCTTATTTAAATTTCTCATCTCCTCAGGAACTCTCCCACTTTTGTAACTTAGACAAACTGTTCCCCAAAAGGCCTAAAAAAGATTAGGTTTACAGAACAAAAACACAATATTATCTGAATGAATTAAAATGGAAGTTACTATCCTAGCTGGCTGGCTGTTTAATGAGGCTGCAGGAATAGCCAACACACAAACCTTATTAAAGTTTAGAAACACAGCTGGCGGCATGTTTTGGAGGATTTGTCTGATTATTACACATGGTTACTGAATATATTATGAGTATGGAACAAATTCAAGAACATTAGATTCTTTTAGCCTCATGGTGATGACTAAAGACATCAAGAATTTTAATCGAGCATCTCACAGAGGGAACTTGTGCAATTATTGAGCTGCAAAAGCTGTGACCAAAGCAAACCTCACTGACATTCCCCCCCCCCCCCCTCCCCACCTTCAAACAAAATGCTTTATCCTTCTGAAAGAATCAGGTAGCGTCTCACATTCCTGCCAGGAAAACCGCAGGTTGCAAATATAGGGTGTTTCACCTCCCCCCAAATGTATACATGCACTTTGAATAGTTACAAAGACAATGTTTATTAAAATAAATTTCATTTTCGCCCTAACCAGTTTGGCTCAGTGGGTAGAGCATCAGTCTGAGGACTGAAGGGTCCCAGGTTCGATTCCAGTCAAGGGCATGTACTTTGGTTGCAGGCACATCCCCAGTAGGAGTGTGCAGGAGGCAGCTGATTGATGTTTGTCTCTTATCGATGTTTCTAACTCTCTATCCCTCTCCCTTCCACTCTGTAAAAAAATCAATTAAATATATAAAAAAATACATTTAATTTTCAAAATTGAGTTATCAGCTAGTGAAGTGTGTATATATATTTTTTGGGAGGATACCCATAGTCTGATGAAAATGAATTAGAATAGTTGTGTGGGAATTTACATTTCAAAACATTTTCTTGGCAAATCCTCCCAAATTTAAAACATTTTTGAAAAGTTCTAATATTTTAAAGTTTCACAAAAGTGAATTGCACCACCCAGGGAATGAAATGCATCTGAGGAAGGAAAGGTTTCACAAGGCCTAGCCTGGACCCTACACACTAGTTATTTGTCACGCGTGGGAACGAAAATAGGTAGAATGGGTCAGATAGGCAAGACTTAGGCCTAGGGCCAACCAAACTCAAATAGTCATCTAAAAACTCATTATGGGTAAAGCTAGACTTTTCCTTTATTCCCTGACCAAGTCAAGATGGGATGGCTCCCTTTTGCCCCCCGGTGCCAGCATTAATCTGTCATTATTATTTAACACCTGGTAGGGCTCTCTGGTTGTTTTATGAGCATAAGCTCACAACTATATTTTCAACCTCATGCTTTAAGGGTGTTACGGGAAGGACACTTTTTATCTTATTCAGATGTTTCCTCCCGTGTTACTTTGGTCAAGCGATTTAACTGCAGGCTCACTATCTACAAAGTGAGTGTTTATGTGAGGAGTCCATGAGCTGCGGGGCTAAGACAGGGAGTACAATAAGTATTCTTGCCTTTCTCTTCTCCTGCTCTTTCCTTCCTTTGATTATCTCTCTGTTTAATTTTTCCTTCGACTACCTCTTAAATGTCCTTCACAATAGCTACCGGAATACATTCTATCTTACTGTCAAGGAAGAAAGTTCCTACAGCTAAAAACAGGCAGGAATTTGTGGTTGATCTTTTTTATAAAATGCCCAAGCAAGCCAGTTAGACCATTAAGGAAAAATTTTATTTTAACATGGAGTTTCAGAAAGCCAACCTAAATTAATCTGGCTGGTGGTCTCGCAACTACTCACTAGGTGACTTACTCTGACTTGCCTCTGGGCTGGATATAGCTGGTATATAACTCGTCGACTGTGATTTTTGTTTTCTATTCCTTAAGCCAGTGATGACTCTGAACTGTTATCTCTGGTCTTTTGATGATTTATATTTACTGCCATTTCAATAGCCTGGTTGAGCTTTCCTCATAACAGATATGCATTTTAATTATTTTGAGTTGCACTTAAATAACTATACCTCATACTGTGTTCCCCTGCTCCCAAAGTACTCTGTATAAAAATAGCAATGGAACAACCAAGAAGGAGAAGAAGGGACAAGAAAAGGAAAGGAAAGCAGAAGAAAAAAAAAAAAAAAAAAAAAAAAAAAAAGAAAAAAAATCCAATATTTTATTCAGATTTTTGTGCTTTTCTAAAAATAACATCAAAGCCTTTAAATTACTTAATGGGGAGGTTATCTTCTGTTGGAGGCTGCAGTTTGTGTATTTTCCCAGGCTGGAAAGCTTCTTTCTTAGGTTTGACACAGCTGCTTCCAGCAAATATTGGCCTATTTTTTCAAATTAGAGGGCTGTTAAAATTTAACATGAGAGAATCTTTTTATGGGAGTCAAAACAAGAAATAAACGAGAGAATATAAAACATGGTGTGAAAGCCTTATTTCTAAATGCTCTCTCTCAGTTGACTCTTTCTCCTACCCCATACCAACCCACTCACTCTCCTTTATGCCCACAAAGGACTATTTATCCACTTGGAGCTGGTATAACTATTGCAGGTCACTTTCCACCACAGTTCACGTGACCCATCATTCCTTTGGCAACATTATTTTGCAAGTGACAGTTCCGTTTTGAGCCGACACTTCCGGCTTCCAGTTTTCATTTACTCCAAAAAATTCCTGCTTTCCCATGGCTGTGAAATATGCCTCCTACAATGTTCTTAAAAAGTGGGGGGGGGGGGGGGAGGGGGGGGGCGCAAGCTCAACTATTGACTAAGGAAAAAAATATTCATCTAAGTCTCAAAGAATGTGTATGCCTCTTGCACGCCCTTCACCCTAAAACAGGCGGCTCTATTTCCTTTGGGGTCTCTTCCTCCCTCCACAGCCTCCTCCCCCAGAAGTCACCCTAGCACGGTCCATTGGTGAACGGGCGGCCCAGACGGGCAGTGTCCTCAGTGCCGGCTGGCTGTGCTCTGACCTCGCTGGTCCCCAGGAAGTGGGGTTTCCCAGCATTTACCTGGGGGGTCGGAATGCCCGCCTGCCACCCGCCTGCAGCCAGGCCCTGGCCTCCTTCTCGCATCACAATTGGAACCCTGGGCGCCCCACACGCAGGTGCCCACCAAGGGAAAAATGAGAGCTCAGAAATTCATTTTATAAAGTTTTCTTTTATGTTTCCTCCCTGAATCAAGTCCATAAATATTAATGATCTGAAACTCCATTTACAGGACAGGGACACGGAGCCAAGGAGACAAAGCGGTGGCTTCTAACACCAAGAGGGGTTCTTTAGTTCCGGGTCGGCACGAGCCAATTCCCGGTCAAAGTTGCATCTGGCAGAAACTATGTAAGAAGATGCCCGAGACTCTTCTGATGCATTTGTAAGTACACTGACTGCAAAATTATCTTCAGACAAATATCAAAGGGGGTGTATAAACAGTGGGAAGAGGAGGGTTTTCCAAAAAAACATCTCTGACTGTCATGCAATATTAACAGGGCTACACTGGCGTCTTGGCAGCCCTGCCCGGGCCCTGAGCAGCCTTATGACCAAGGATGGTAAGGCTGTGAAGAACCCCGTATTAGTCATGTTTGTGAAACCCAGGCTCTCTGAAGGATCGCAGTCTCGGGACTTGTGGAATTCAATGCTTGAGCTTGAAACAAAATCAAGTCCCAGAATATTTGCATACTTCCTAGACCTCTTCCTAAAATCTCTCTGAGCACGCAGTTTGACATGTTTAACAGTTTAAAAATACGGTGGAAGACAAATATTTGCTCTTCATCATAAAGAAATAGCAGCTGTTGAAATATCAACATTGTATGTATCTTATCATTAGAAATTGGAAACCTCCTAAGAGAAAAGGGTCAGCCTAGTTATTTCTATTAAAACTTTAAATGGCTTGCCATTTAAATGGCAGGTGTTGCTCAGTGGTTGGCATTGACCTATGAACCAGGAGGTCACCCAGTTTGATTCCCAATCAGGGCACAAGCCTGGGTTACAGGCTCAATTCCCAGTGTGGGACATGTAGAAGGCTGCCGATCAATGATTCTCTCTCATCATTGATGTTTTTATCTCTCTCTCTCTTCACCTCTGAAATCAATAAAAATACATTTAAAAAACTTTAAATGGCTTAATTTTAGATACTCATGGTACTTAAGAACAAGATGTTCAGTCCTTATTTTTAGGAGATCACTAGTAATTTAAAAAGAAGAAGGGTGGGTTAGTATGTCTGATGCTTTACTAATTCAAACCAGAGTCATGAGCACATGTTCTCCAGAAAAGAAAACAATTCTATTTCATAGACTTCCTGCTGGCCAATCCCATTGCTATTGGAGCATGTCCAAGCACACACAGAGCCCCTCACTGAAGTCCGGGCAATTCCACAGTGAGAGCTACTCTGGGAGCAAATGTGCTTGTTTGGGGGCCACCATGACCCTCTAGCTACAGAGTGAGGGAAATGTCCGCTGTTTGAACCAGCACGAGGTTGGCTGTTAAAAACCCCTTCAATCTGCACTATTCAATCACAAACATCCCTAAAGACAGATTCCCATTTAAAAACCCAATGAAGGTCAATACTGGTTCATCAGTTGTAACACATGGACCACCCTAATGAAAGATGTTAACAATAGGAGAAACTGGGGGGTGGGAGGTACCAAGAGGGTATGTGGGAACTCTTAATTTCTGCACAATTTTTCAATAACTATAAAACTGCTCTAAAAACTAAAGCCTATCTATACTAATAAAAGGGTAATATGCTAATTAGACCAGATAGACCAGACATCTTCCAGAAATCCTTCTGGACAAAGCCACAGTGGTAGGGGCTGAGGCACAGACAGTTAGGGGAAATCAGGCAGGCAGGGGAGAGTGGTTAGGGGCGATCAGGCTGACAGGGGAGCGATCAGGAGCCAAGCAGTCCTGCATTGTGAGTGATGTCTGACTGCCACTTTAGGCCCGATCTCGTGGGATTGGGACTAAACTGGCAGTTGGACATCCTCCGAGGGGTCCTGGATTAGAGAGGGTGCAGGCCGAGCTGAGGGATCCCTCCTCCCCCAGGCCTTTAGTTAAAAATAATAGAAGGGAAATAAGAGTACATTCCATTTATTTGCGCGTAATTTCCATTAGGATTTTTACTTCCTTTGCGTTCTTATTATCTATTTGATTCCATATCCCTCATGTGGAATTAAAGATTTGGATCAAAAGCATCAATAGTGACATATTTTGTTGGGGGGAAATTCTTAGTATTATAAACTAAGCATTATATTCAGTTGATATAATAACTACATTCAAAAAGGTGAAATAAACATTACAGGAAAAACTGTGTTACAGTCTTATTTAACTTTGTAAAGTAAAGGGCAGGAGGATGAGGGGTGTGTGTATTTGTGTGTGTGTGTGTGTGTGTGTGTGTGACAGAGAGAGAGAGAGAGAGAGAGAGAGAGAGAGAGAGAGAGAGAAGAAAAGAGAGAAAGAGATATAGAGATAAGATATCATCTATTGAAATTGTGTGGATACTTTTCCCTATCATTCTGCCCAAGACACAAATATCCCGCATGCCTTTCATACAGTGAGCATCTCTCTACAATGTATGAAACTATCTTCTTTAAAACTACTCTGTCCTACATGACAGTTGCAGTTACTTATAGAAAGTGCTCAACAGAAGGAAAAATGAGCTGTCCCAACACTGAAGGAAGGGCTGGTTTGGCTTCACTTACTCAGATAATCACTAGGCTCCTGGTGGATTTTCAAGGGGAAGGTTGACTATACCTAACTGTCATCTTACTCATTGACTTGAGATCCCCCCCCCCCCCCCCCCCCCCCCCCGCCAAGGGACATGTATCCACTGTCCACTTCCCCAGGACCAGAACTGAGCCTGTGGAGAACTAGCAGCTTGTAGAGAATTTTTACCACAAGGAGCTCTCCAGCTCCTGGCTCCTTTGCCAACACTGAGCAGCCTGTTTCCAGAATAAGCTGTGGATAACTCAACACGTGTCCTCCATTTCCCCGAGTCCTCTCTTACTTGGAATCAGTTATGAATTGAAAACCAAACCTATGTCAGTAAGTTGTGGCAGTTGAGAGAGGATAGGTGTTGCCAGCTGGTCCGAGGAGAGTATCAGATGAGCCAGAACTCTTAATGTGGATGTTTCTATGAGGTGATGGGCTGCTTTTTTTTTTTTTTTTTTTTTAATAATATGTTTTTATTGATTTTTAGAGAAAAGGAAGGGAGAGGGATAGAAAGATAGAAACATCAATGAGAGGGAAACATCATCGATTGGTTGCCTTCTGCATGCCTACTGGGGATTGAGCCTGTGACCCTGGCATGTGACCTGACCGGGAATCGAACAGGTGACTGGTTGGTTCCTGGGTCGATGCTCAACTGCTGAGTAAAACTAGCCAGGCTGGGCTGCATCTTATGCTAGCAAAGCCTATGTCAAGTAATTCACCATCTGATCGAAGAGAGAGAATGCCTCATCAGCAGCAGTTCTAGAAAAAGGCTAAGAGAAATGTGGCAAGCAGCACGGAGAGGACAAGGAACTGAATGTTGGCCAGAGAACTGAGTTATGCATCAAAGGATGTTCTTGTGTTACTGAGCATGTGAAGAAGTGGATATGTGTCAGCTTGACTCGGATGTGGGTCACTTAGTCTGTGATGAGTATCAGGAAACATCCACCATCCAGGACACAATGGCAGGGATCAGGGAAAGACCTCTGACCGGGAAGTGAAATGTTTTTCTCTGTCTTTTGTGAGCATGAGCATGTGGCAATCTATCAAAGCACCGAACAGTCCATTCAATCTCTCTACACTGTCAAAGTGATCCTTTTAATAAGTCTGCTCATGTAAACTCTGTGCCTAAAATACTTAATGGTTTCCCTCCACTCTTTGGAGAAAGACCCAGCCTTTGACCCTGGCATGATCCACATCAGCTCCTCTGGATCAGGCTCTGCCCTCCAGCTACTCCCGTCTGCCTTCCATTCTGTAGAGGTGCATGCTGTCGGACAGTACTCTCTTCCATTGGCTCTGATAAGCACTCCTCTACCTTCCATTCTCAATTTAATCTTCCTGTCCTAGGCAGATCTCTCAAACTCAGCATCATTAAGCCTTCCCCCAGAGTGTCAGTTTAGCAATTCATAGCGCATTTGCCTAATTCCTCGCTGCACAGTGGAACACATGTGCCCAGAGGCCAGTGGCCATGTCTATTTGCCCGCCTAGCACACTGCAGCAAGCTCTAAATAAACATCTGTAAATGAAGACAGAGGGCTGCATCCAGCTGGCTGAGGCTGGCCTCTCCCTCACCCACCCTTTCATATCCATCCTCAAGGCTGCAGCATAGGACCCTGTCCCTCTTCAGCCTGCTCCAACCCGTTCCTATCCAGGTCATCAGCTACCACCTCCCTCATTCAGACATTTTGTTTCTCTATCGATTTCTGCAGCTCATAGAACATTCTTCTTATTTCTCTGATGTTCCACCCCAATTTCTCCAGCTAATCTGCCACTAAGCTTTCTTTATTCCTTCTTAAGTATTTCTCCTCCCTCCCTTTTCCTCTTTACCCAAGGGCCCTATGTTGTGCAGGTCTGAGCTCACCATGCCTGGATTTTGCCCTTTATCACCAACCTCTAATGAACTCTGAACCAGGTATCATTATACCAGCTTCTTTAAAACACCGTTTCTACCATGTCAGGTCACTGCTCCAGAACCTGCAATGGCCCTTGACTATGCCCAGCACGGAGCTCACTCTTTAGCCATTTAAAGCCCCTCAATTCAAAGTCAGCTTATCTCATTCTTGCCACTACTCCTTCGCTCATGGCACATCCTCACCTGGAATGTACTCTGGTGTCATCTAGGGTCTCAGGCCCAGTGTTCTGCACTGATTAGCCCAGATGTTTGCTTTTAAAAATAATTTCTACTGTTCTGGTGTATGTTACTCAGCTTCACAGTTAACTGGGCTCTAGGTCATTTCCTATGTGCTAATTTTATGTCTCTGAGCAGACTGTAAGCTCCTTAGGACAGAAATCGTATTTCTCAAGTCGTTTTAAACTTTATTTTTATTATAGTAAAATATATATAACATAAAATTTACCTTTCTAACCGTTTTAAAGTGTACAATTTGGTGGCATCAAGCACATTCATAATGTTGTACAACCATCACCATAGTTATTTTCAAACTACACTGAACATCTATATCCATTAAGCAACAATCCCCAATTCTCCCTTCTTAGAGCTCCTGTAACCTCTAATTTAGATTTTGCCTGTTCTAGATATTTCATATCAGTAGAATCATATTCTTTTCTGTCTGATTTATTTCACTTAGTATAATGCGTGCAAGCATGTATCAGCACTTTATTCCCTGTTAAGGTTGAATAATATTCCACTATGTGGATATACCATGTTTTGCTTATTTATTCATTCATTGATGGACACTTGGATTGCTTCCACCTTTTGGTGATTGTGAAAAATGCTGTTAGGAATAAGATTTTACAAATATCTGTTTGAGTTCCTTTTTTCAGTTCTTTGGGGTACATTCCTAGGAGTGGAATTGCTGATCATATGGTAATTCTGTGTTTAATTTCTTGAGGAGCAGGAACCAATTTCTCACATTTGTATTTCTCTATGGGGCCTAATACTGCTGGGGATGGAGTGGTGAGAAAATAGTGGGTAAATACTTAATATTAAATTAACTTAGTGGCAGCAAAAGGCAGTGTGGTTCAGAGCATGGACTCTTTTAAGTTGGAATGGTTGGATTAGAACCAGTTGACATTGGGCAAATGACTGAAAGACCTCTCTTGCTTCAGTTTCCTCATCTTAAGGTGAAAATAGCAACCCGCTTCACTGGCTTGTTGTAAGAGTTAATGCATGTAAAGTGTATTTGCTGTTGTTCAATAATGGCTATTTACCAAGATGTCAAGGGGGTAATAAGATTCCTAACCTAGAGGTCTACAAGAAAACCAAGCCAAAAAGACCAAAAAATAAATGTCACAGGTAATTCCAATATCAATTATTATTTTGGTTTTTGTTGCCTAAATTTTCAGCGTGAAGAAGTAAAGGAAGCCCTAGACATGGTGAGTGTGAAGGCACCAACACTCCATTCTGCATGAAGGTTTTTACCACCTAGGGCAGTGGTCTGCAAACTCATTAGTCAACCGAGTCAAATATCAACAGTACAACGATTGAAATTTCTTTTGAGAGCCAAATTTTTTTAAACTTAAACTTCTTCTAACACCACTTCTTCAAAATAGACTCTCCCAGGCTGTGGTATTTTGTGGAAGAGCCACACTCAAGGGGCCAAAGAGCAGTATGTGGTTCGTGAGCCGCAGTTTGCCGCCACTGACCTAGGGGGTCCCACACTCATGTTTTGGGAAAAGGTATTTTGAATATCCCTAATCATGCAATAAAGGCTTATTTAAGATTTTTTTATTGTGAGATCCTCCTGAAATTGTCTGGAATTATAGCAGAAAGTATAGCTGACAATTGAGTAATTAAAATACAATATTAAAATCCTTATTACCTAGAGAACTGAAATGTATTTCAAAAAAAATGTCATTTCATTTTTACATAAGGTTTACATCATTCTAGATTGTGGTCATAAAATAGTAATCCTAACATAATTTCCACATCCAAATATTACCATTTAAAAACTCTATGTGTTTGAAAATATTCTTGGGTGGGAGAGTAAATTACATTATAAAACTAAGCCAGTGAAAGATTTAGTTTGATATTTTAATTTTATTTTTTGCTTGAAGAGTCTTCAAAATGAGCTCTTTAGAAGAATAAAAAGGCTCAATTTTATAGTACAAAAAAGAATCACATGAGGTTAACTTGATTCATTATTGTTCATGAACTTACAAGGTTAGAAGGGATTTTGAAGCTGTTGGTAGCAACAGCCATGGTGAAACTTCCCAGGTAGGTACCATCAGGGTGGGGGTCACCAACATCTCTGTGATTCATGACTGGAATTCTCTTGGCTGTAAGTCTTTCCTGGAAAATTCTCTACATATCTGGGATGGAAATCACCTTCGGATTCCTTGTTTATCAGTCCTCCCGCACTTACTGACTTACGCAACTGTTCTTTAGTGTTACTCTCTTTCTCTTGGTTACTAAACTGTCTCAGTTCCTCTCCTTTTTATTCCAGGACTTCATTTATAGTTAAAGAAAGAGGGAGTGTGGAGAAGACCACAGAAGACCAGACGGCTTCTAGGGCAGGAAATAATTCAATAATTATTCTTGACCGCAATTAGAATAGAGGCAGGAAGAAGAGAAGAAACTCTAATGGGGGATTTTCAGGCATCCCATGAGGAAATAGGAATGAGACGGCGTTGTGCTAATATGGTCTTTTTACTGCATGGGGTGGGGGCCATCTGCTGCATAATACATGTTTGGGTGGAAAATTCACAAGCATTTTTTTGTTTTGTTTATCCTCACTCGAGGGTATTTTTCCATTGATTTATTTTTTAATTTTTTAGAGAGAGTGGAAGGGAGGGGAGAGACGGAGAGAGACAGAGAGAGACACATTGATTGGTTGCCTCCCAACCTCCATCTGGAGTCAGGGATCAAGCCTACAACTGAGATACATGCCTTTGATCAGAATTGAACCTGTGACCCTTCAGTCTGTGGGTCAATGCTCTAATCATCGAGACAAACCGGCTAGGCTAGGGCACAAGCATTTTTTGCATACTAGGTACATGAATATGGTCTCAAAAGCCCTCTGGACTATGACTTTGCCTTTGACCTTCTCCTTTCCTGTTTGTTCCTATTAATCCCATCTCCTCTTGTTCCTTCAGAATCGGAGTCATTTGTCCTGGTTCACTCCATACTGCACCAAGTTTTCCCCTACTCCTGAGAGATAAATAAATGGCCTGAACATAGTGATCTTTCAACCGCAGAATCATTCTTTGAATTGACTCAGATTCCTTTGGCATATGGGTTGGGTTCCTCAAATTGGTTTCTTTATTTTTTTAAAATAAATCTTTATTGTTCATATTATTACAAATGTTCCTCGCCCCCCCCCCCCCTCCGTTGCTCTCCTCCACCAGGTACCTACCCCACCTTCTGCCCTTTCCCCACCCCCCATTGTCCTCATCCATAGGTGCACAGTGTGGGAAGAGACTGAACATAAACTCAAATTGGTTTCTTTAGATGCTCTTTTTTTTCATGATTTGTTGACTGATTTACTTTCTTGCTGATTTTTTAAAGGCATAATTTTATAGATTTTTTAGGAGAGTGAAAGGAAGTCAAAGGGAGAAAGAGAGAAATACTAATATGAGAGTGGGAATCGAACCAGGGACCACTTGGTGTATGGGACAATGTTCAACCAACTGAACCACACCAGCCAGGGCTCACTGATTGTTATTTACTCTTGAATTCTCACAACGTTCAACTCCACCCTTCTTTTGTATAGAATCTCAAATCTGAAGTACTTCACCTTCTGCCATTTATTGTTGAAAACTCAAATGTTTGTTTCCAAGATATTTATGAAGGCAAGAAGAGAGAAGTTTCCAGAAGAAATGCATACAAAGATGGTCATGACACAAGGAAGTATAAGGAGGACTAAGAAATTCAAGGTAAATACTGAAGAACAACAAAATGAGACTTTCCCTAGCAAGCTGAAGAGAACCACCAAACCATGTTTGCAAATACAGCCTACTGAGAGTGAAATGGGCCACTCTCAGGATGTTGAAGCCACACTTTATTGAATACCTACAGGGGCCTGGTCACAACCATTACTTACTAGATACTGGAGATTACTTTATCTTCCTTGAGCACCTATTACACTATTACCATTCCATTTGTAGAATTAAAACCTAAGACTTACAAGAGGTGAGGGATTTCCTCAAGGCCATGAGCTAGTAAGTAGTAGAGCCAATTCCTTTATACTAGGTGTACAAGTTAAGAATGTGGATTTTTTTCAATAGATGGAGTTACACATATGTTGAAATATTTTCGATATGACATGTATGCTATTTTGTTGTATTGAGAGCAAAAGTCAAAACTTCATATGTCAAATTTGCTGAAGGTGTTAACATCATAGATATTTTTACACTTAAAAAATGTTGAATTTTGTGCCCCCCAAAAAAAAGAGCATTTGTGGGAAGTTTTAACTCATTATTTTGAAGAAAAGTGCTGCTGAAAGTGATTGTATTGTATACTTTGGGAAGCTTATGGTGAACATGCTCCATCTGAAAATACTTGTGAACGCTGGTTTAAATGCTTTAAAAGTGATGATTTCGATGTAAGACAAAGAATGTCTAGGTCAACCAAAAAAGTTTGAGGACCAATAATTACAAGCATTATTGGATGAAGATGCGTCTCAAAAACAAAATGCAGAAAAATTAAACATTGCTCAGCAAACAATTTCCCGTTGTTTACAAGCAATAGGAAATATTTTAAAGGAAAGAAAATGGGTGCCACATCAACTGAACAAAAGACATGGAAAACTGAAAACTTATCAGTAAAATGTTGCTTCAATAGCACAAAAGAAAGTCTTTTTTGCATCAAATTGTGACTGGCGATGAAAAGTAGATTTATTTTGAGAATCCCAGATGCACAAAATCACGGGTCGATCCAGGTCAACCATCAACTTCGAATGCAAGGCCAAATCGCTTTGGAAAGAAGACAATGCTCTGGTGTTTGGTGGGATATCAGAAAGGTGCCGTATATCATGAGCTTCTAAAACCAGGTGAAACCGTTAATACTGATCCCTAGTAACAACAAGTAATAAATTTGAACCATGCTTTGATCGTGAAACGATCAGAATGTTTCAGAATACACAGGCAAAGTAATTTTGCTTCATGCTGACGCACCATCACACACTTCAAAACCAGTTAAAGACACATTAAAAGATCTTGCCTGGGAATTATTAATCCACCCACCATATTCACCAGACCTTGCTCCTTCAGATTACCACTTGTTCTGATCGATGGCACACACATTTTCTGAGCAGCACTTCAAAACATACGAAGAAGTGAAAAATTGGGTTTCTGAATGGTTTGCCTCAAAACAAGAAAAGTTCTATTGGAACCGTATCCACAAATTATCTGAAAGATGGGAGAAATGTGTAGCTAGCGATGGACATTACTTTGAATAAAGCACTTTTAATGTTTCTCTTGAAATTATTGTGTTTTCTTTGATTACAAAATCCACCATTATTTACCGGAACACCTAGTAAACATTCTGAGCGACTCGGACAGGAGGTACACGGTAAGTTCTCTGGAAATTCTTTTAACCTCGTGGTCATTAGCATATTAGCATTATTAAACATTTTGCACTGGTAACAGCTGGTCAGCAACAGGTACCAGCTGCAGGGCACTTAAAAAATGATTGGATCTGGCAACTCCTATCTGGTAAGGTTTTCTGATTATCCCCATTTTGCTAATTTGGAAATAGATGCTTCCAGTTCTTTTGCTATTCAAAGTCACACCCCTGCTGAGTGGCAGAGCTCAGAGACCCTATAGATAATGTAACGATTTTCTTTTCTTTTTCTTTTTTTTTTTTTTTTAATCCTCACTCAAGGATATTTTCCCATTGATTTTTTTAGAGAGAGTGAAGAGAGAGGGAAAGATAGAAATATTGATGTGAGAGAAACACATTGATTGACTACCTCTTGCACGCTCCCTGACCAGGCATAGGCAGGGGAGGAGTCTGCAACTGAGGTACATGCCCTTGACTGGAATTGAACCTGGGACCCTTCAGTCCACAGGCCGAAGCTCTATCCACTAAGCCAAACTGGCTAGGACTGCAATGATGAACCCTAGCTCAAACTTAATGTTATGAGTTTAATGTGTATAGTAGACTATGAGCTCCGTGTAGCCAAGCCAGTATTTTGAAAGTACAGTCTCCAGCAAGACTCTTCAAAATGAAAACTAAAGTAAACAAACCCCCCAAAGCACTAATAAAACAATTACTTTTTTATGAGTGAGGCAGGATTATAGAAAGTCTTGACCTCACAATTTCTTATCCAAATTGGTGAATTTATAATTTATTTGTGACTCCAAATATTTTTTTTTTTTTTTTTTTACCTATAAGATTTTATTTTATTTATTTATTTATTTTTTTAAATCAATCTTTATTGTTCATATTATTACAAAGGTTCCTCATTTCTTCCCCCCTCCACCAGGTTCCCACCCCACCTTCTGCCCCCTCCCCATCCCCCATTGTCCTCATCCATAGGTGCACAGTTTATGTTCAGTCTCTTCCTCCCTCCCTTTCCCCGATAGTAAATCCCTTTTCAGATAGTAAATCTGTTACTTAGCATTTTCTCATATCAATAATACCTCCACATGCCCAATGATACACTTCACACAAAAGACATTTTCAAATAGGTCAACCAGCCTCATCCAGGCCCCACCCAAGGCACTCACAGATCAACACCCCAGCGCTATACTAATTCAACACATCCAGATCTAAGCCTTCATCACTTGATTCAGCAGACCCTCAAGTTCCCGCAAAAGTTTCCAGCCATGTCTGAGAGGCAGCCTTGGGCAGGTACAGGCGAGGAGCGAGCTGTTTCGGGCCTGGCTGCTCCGGGCCTGGCCTCTGTTGCTCTGGTTCGTTCCACAACCAGCTGCTCCGGGTCTGGTCACTGCCGCTCCCGACCTAGTTGCTCTGGACTTGGCTGTTGCTGCTACAGGCCTGGCCGCACCCGACCCGGCTGCTCTGAGCCCGGTTGCTCCGGTCCCGGCCGCTCCGGGCCTGGCCGCTCCCAGCCTGGCAGCCGCTGCTCCGGGCCTGGCCGCACAAGACCTGGCTGCTCCGGGCCTGGCCGCACCAGACCCGGCTGCTCCGGGCCTGGCCGCTCCCAGCCTGGCAGCTGCTGCTCCGGGCCTGGCCGCACCAGACCCGGCTGCTCCGGGCCTGGCCGCTCCCAGCCTGGCAGCCGCTGCTCCGGGCCTGGCCGCACCAGACCCGGCTGCTCCGGGCCTGGCCGCTCCCAGCCTGGCAGCCACTTCTCCAGGCCTGGCCACTCCCAGCCTGGCAGCCACTGCTCCAGGCCTGGCCGCACCAGACCCGGCTGCTCCGGGCCTGGCCGCTCCCAGCCTGGCAGCTGCTGCTCTGGCCTGGCCGCTCCCAGCCTGGCAGCCGCTGCTCCTGGCCTGGCCGCACCAGACCCGGCTGCTCCGGGCCTGGCTGCTCCCAGCCTGGCAGCCGCTGCTCCGGGCCTGGCTGCACCTGACCCGGCTGCTCCGAGCCTGGCCGCTCCCAGCCTGGATGTTCCGTGCTTGGCTACTGCTGTTCTGGGCCTGGCTGCTCCCAACCCGGCTGCTCTGGGCCCGGCTTCTCCGGGCCCAGCCACTCCGTGTCTGGGTGTTCCTGGACTGGCCACCCTGGGCTTGGCCGCCTCTGCCTCAGGCCTGGCTGCCACTGCCCCAGGTCTGGCTGCTCCAGTGCTGGCCGTTGATGCTCTTGTTCTGGCTGCTGCTGCTCTGGGGCCTGGCCACTGCTGCTCCGGGCCCAGCTGCCACTGCCTTGTGCCTGGCCACTCTAGGCCTGGTCGCCGCTGTTCCAACATTCTGTCCCTTTTTTCTCTTTTTTTTTTTTTCTTTTTTAAAAAAAAACCAAAAACGCATTTATGTTGCAATGTTGGCTGGTGCGTTGAGTTCTGACTTAGTCTTTGATTTTTCAAGATCTTCTTTGTATTCTTTCTTAAGTAATTTTACTATCATTTGCTCTCACTTGATTTCTTCACATTGAGAACTTCTTTGGTTTCTTCCTCCTTGTCCTGGGAGCTCAGCAGGTTGGCCTGTGGCACCCCTTTGTTCTCCGCAGGCTCCCGCGCTGCTCCAGCCTGTTGCCGGGGTCAGCGCCGCCCAGGAAGCAGCCCCCGTCCTTGGCTCCGTTGCCCGCGCTCAGCAGTCGAAGGCTCAGGGGCACCCCCCCCCCCCTGGGGGCCCCGTCGCCCGGCTCCTTGCTGGCACCCGGCTGGCTGGTGTCCGGCAGGGGCTCCTGCTCCATGTCGCGTTCCTCCAGTCTGGAGCTTTCTTTCTCCCTCCCACTAGGGGAGTCCAGGATCAGAGTCAACAGACTGTCCTCTGCACACAGTGTGCGCGACTCCAGGGGGCTCGGCCTTTCGCCGAGCTCCCAGGACTCCACCTCACAGCTCCGTCTCCCCCTGCCCGAGCCTGGGTCCCCAGGAACTGGCCCAGACCTGGAGTTCGGGGCGGTCTGGACTGAGGCTCAGCGCCGCCGCCGGAGGCTTTGTTTCTTCTGGCTAGGGTAATCCAGCATCAGAGTCAACATTCAGTTCTCTGCGCGCCATGTGCGCGCGACTCCGGGGGCCCCGCCTTTCGCCGTCCCCCGGGATTGTCTCCCCCTGCCGGAGCCTGGGTCCCCAGGGTCTGGCTCATAACTTGGGGCTCAGTGCTGCCGGTTCGGGGGTTCAGCCCAGGCTGGGGGTTCTATTTCCTTCCTGCTAGGGAACGCCAGGCAGCACCCAGCTCTCTCCTCCTCTCCGGCTGCGACCTCTCCGCGCGCGCATGCGTGCGAGCGCGCAGCATGTCTCCGTACCTTAGGCTTTTTTTCAGCTCCTCTGATTTTCCTTCTGGTTTTCTCCCTCCTTCCTATTGTAGAGTTTTCAGTCAGTCAACTACCTGTAGCTCTGGGCAATGTCCACTCTACATTTTAGTTGTATTCCCTTGAAATTGTTGTGAGCTGCTGTGGCTAGGTGTATACCGAGCAGCCATCTTGGATCCTCCGGCCGTGACTCCAAATATTGAATAAACAATTTGAAAAGATACTGTCAGATAAAAATGAAGTATCTACCACTTGATAGATAGCTGTTTAGAAAATATATCTCAGTATTAAAAAAATGAAAGTTTAATTAGAATTTGGTAACAAATGTTCAGGATAACATGGGAAGGGAGTACTTCAGCAATGGGGTCACTCACTCAAGTTTAATAACAGGCTGCTCTGTTTCTCAGGCCCGTACACCACAAAGCCCTGCCCTATAGGATTCCTCTGGTGAAAGCATCCTGGGAATGTGTCATTTGGAATTCACATCAGTGAAGTCAAAGGGCATGAGAATGGACTCTCCGATCCCTAAAGAATGGCTTTCAACTGCCCTATGGAATAACTACTGTTGAGCTTAAATATGAGCTTAAAAAAAGCAAAACTGGAAATCCTAACACAGAGGTTTTGAAATGTGAGTTAGTGGGGTATCAACTGGTGGACTGGAGCCTGGACCAAGTTCTGTCCCTCGTCTACGGCATAAGGTTAAATTCAATGCGTCACCTCCATGGTTCTCGCTCATGGAATCCGAGTGTAGGACTAGAAGGTGTCTGGGTCCCTTCTGACTCTAATGTCAAAGATTTTGAGATTATTACCCCCAGTCGTAGGGGTATCTGTGGAGGTAGGGATGCCACCAACTTTCCATGAGTCTTCCTGGGATTCCCACAAAGCTCAAGCAGAGTGTACAAATCCTGAGGTGAGCAGTGTGTCTAATGAATACTGGCATCCTGGCTCCTAGTACAACCTGGCACCTAGGACAAGCCCAGTGTGTACTTTGTGAATAAATGGAGATTGTCACACTGACAAAGTCTTCCAAACTTTTTTTTTCTTTCAAAATTAGGTAAAATAAGGCATTTAATGAAATTGAGTTGGTTCGACCAAGTACATTGTACAATTAACTACCAAGCACTTATTAAACATTGATTTTTTGGGGGAAGGGGATTAAAGAGAAAACAGGAAGTGAGTTTTATATTTATTTATTTTTTTGGCTTTAGACATGTTTAGGGTAAACAGCGTTTACCACAAAAAATAAGGGTGGCTGCATAAGCCAAATGCAGCTAATCCTTATCTCCATAAGCTGAATGAAAAGTACTGTACCCCAAAGGAGACCCCCAAGCCAGGAGCCTGTTTCCTTGGTCAGACTTTGCTCCTGGAACTCAAATCTCGGAGAATCTCTTATCATGCTCTGCAAGATGTTGGCACACAAAGAGGAATCTGTGGGGCATACTGCTCTCGTCACCTGCCCTTGAGCAAGGAGAGCAGAGGACAACAGTGAGGACCGAGAAGGTCTGTCTCCCTGAGTCCTGCAGGAGGTGATGCTGACCACATCAATGTGACTCTAATGTTTCATCTTTGCTGCTCTTGCTCGTTGCTGTGTGGTTTCAAATAAGGGGTGGATGCACCGTAAATGGCCTAGGTGCTCATCTGTGTGCGTGTGCTTGCACATGTGTGCAAATGCTGTGGCACAAGGCCTGCTAAAAGATGGTTAGTGTTTTAAAGATGTGAAATGTCCCCCAAAGGATGCACTGGTTTATAGGAAACAGAGTGAGGCGATCTTCCAACTTGAATGCTAAGAGGTGATGGTGGTCAGTTCCTTTGCCCTCTTCTGCACTCAGGTTTCAATTCCGCCTCTCATCCTGGCCACTGGCATCTCCTCTCACTCCAGGGCTAGGTCTCCTTGAAGAAGCTGATCGGCAGGGATGGCGTGACTGAACTGGGAGGTGTCTTGCCTATGTAAACTCAACTAGAGGTGTCAGACACAGGAGGATGGACCTGCTATTCCGCTGTTCAAACACTGGGTGAGATGAGAAACTCTGGACAGGAGACTGGGAGAGAGCTTCCTGGTTAGAAGGCTATAACCTCATCCATCAGGAGGGGCGAGGGGAGCACGTGAGCATGTGAGGAGGAGAGAGCAAGCAGAGTGCAGGGACCGAGGAGGCGGAAGCTTCAAGCAGCTGGCCTGAGGGACCCGCAGGGGAGGTCCCGGAACCATGGAGACCAGACCTTTGAAGTTGGAGCAACACAGTTTGTCATGCACAAATGCTGAAGGGAGAGCCGAGCCTGTGCCTGAGACAAGCAAACCTACACTACGTGAGCCAATCAACCCCTCATTTATGGGATGGACAACAATTTCTTTCTTTTTGCTGACTCACCACATAGAAGCTTTATGCCATGTTTAAAGTAAAAAACCATTGCTCTCGAATGGATAAAAACTGCCCCTTCCATAAACACATTCCTTCCGACGGCATTCATCTTGCTCCATGGTCTGAAGCGGTGGCAGCCGTGCAGAGCCTGACAGAGCGCAGGGCTCATTCTCTTTCTCATTCAACGAGTAAAAATAAACTCTGAGTTTGGGGCAGAGAAAAGGCCACGGTGCCAGGAGTTCCAGAAACCTTCCCTTTTCAAGTAGTGTCTGGAGCACTGAGACACGCCCGGCACTCCAGATGCCAGGAAAAGTTCCACGGCGTCACCCCTGCCTCCTCCTGCAGGCGCAGAGGCCACGGCCAGAACGTCCACAGGAGGCGCAGGCGGTCGAGGCTCTGGCTTCGGTGGAGGCTGGCGCTGGTGACCCATCTATTATTAAGTCCTGTCCTGAGGCTTCAGGTTGCCAATAAATCTTTCCTGAGCTTAGGTGTGGCCACCAGGGCCCGGCCCGGGGAACTCTCTTCAAATCGAGCTTCCACAGGTCCAGCCCCCGAGCGTCTCCTTGACCATTTTTGGTGTTTTGTTCTAAAAATGGTTGTACTCCCTGGTTTTCTTCACATAATAATCATTTAGGGCTACCAAAAAAGTCTATTTTTGGCCAGGCAACCAACATGGAAGTCTTAAAAACATCCCCGAGGCAAACATAAATATAATTGCAGGTGAGGGCCAGCAAAAGGGAAAATAGACTCTCAACACTCTAAAGCAGAGATTTTTCAACTCGTGGCACATAAATGGATTACTAAAATTCTTCAGCACACCAAAAATGTATCTTTGCTGATCTGACAAAAAAAGAAAAGATATAATTTTGATTCATTCACACCAGATGGCTACTGTTGTGTTGGCTGTTGACATTTTTTATTTGGCAATCCAGGGAAAAGAGGCCAGTGCTCCTGATTAAAACAGTAAAGGATTGCATGTTTTAAAATTTCTTGGGGCACATAGGTTGAAAACTGTTGTTATAAAGCATTGCTTCTTTTTTTAAAAAAATTATTGTTATTTTAATCCTCACTTGAGGACATTTTTCCATTGGTTTTTTGAGAGAGTGAAAGGGAAAGAGAAAGAGAGAGGGAGAAACATTGATGTAAGATCAATTGGTTGCCTCTGGCACACTCCCAGACTGGGGTGGAGATGAAACCTGCAACTGAGGTATGCGCCCTTGACCTGAATTGAACCTGGGACCCTTTAGTCCACGGGCATATGCTCTATCCACTGAGCCAAACCCATCAGGGCAAGCACTGCTTCTTAAATTAACGTCAAATTATCCTGAACTGAGTCCAGAGCAAAGCAGGGAGCTGGCTCAGGGAGGGGCATGGTGGCTCAGGGCACAGCTGCACATGGCACCTGGTCCTCCCTTCAAAGGTGGGGCCCGAGACTCAGAACCAGGCCTTAAAGGAGAGGGTGAAGTTACTGCCATGAGGCTACTTATTTGGCTCCATTACTTGCTTCTGAGTCTCATGGGCTGCCGTGTGTTTAGAAAAAACAAAATCGAAATCCCGGAAGCCATCTATACTTAGAAACAGGCACAGGAATCTGTCTGGGCTGCAGTTGGCCCGAGTTCCTTCCCAGCTCCGTGCCACCCAGAGCCAGGCCACTCCCTGGGAGCGCAGTGTGGGACTGCCGTGGACAGGTGGTGAGTTGGTTTGGCCAATAATTGGCTTCCCTAGAAGGGTACAACCCCCCTCACCCCCCACCCCACCCCACCCATTTCAGAAGCTCTCTTGAAATCGAGGAACAGCCCTACGGAAAGTACCAAAGAAATTGCCACCGCTTGGCAATCTGTCTTAGCAGATCGACTGGGGTGCAATTCTCAAGGCTTAAAGCAGTTCAACTTCTCGCCACCAAGAAGGCTGATTTCTGAACCTCAGAGGGAAGGTAGGGGAGGGTGGGGATAAGGGAGAGAGATCAACCAAAGGACTTGTGTGCATGCATAGGAGCCTAACCAGTGGTCACAGACAACAGGGACGTGGGGGCATGCGTGGGGAGGTGTTTGGAATGGGAATGGGGGAGGGGGATAAGGACAAATATGTGATACCTTAATCAATAAAGTACTAAAAAAAAGTATTGGTTATGGGACTGCTCCTGTATTTTTGGGTACTGGCATGGTGTATTTACCTAACTAACATTCAACCTTGGACCACTGTTAATGGACACTTTTCTAAAGGCCCTTAATTCAGAAGGCCAACATGAGTGGCATTTATACATGATAAATTCAGAAATATACTTAATTCCTGAACCCATATACTCTTAATGGGTAAATTTTATAACACAATCACACTCTTTTGTGATTAGTATTTAGGTGTGTTTGCTCGATGCTCTCTCTCCTCCATCTCTGCCCCAGATTGTGACCTTGAACGTAAGAACCTTTATCATCTTTTTCACTGGAGTCCTCTTTACATAGAAGATGCTCCGTTTAGGTTTGTGACATTGGTTAGTAAGTGGGAGAATACTGTAGTAACACTTAGCCTTTCCATATGCTGTGTGAGTTGCCCTATAAACACAATTTCTAAGCTTAGAGGTAAGTATCGGAATTTCCATTTTTACAGATAAAGAAGCAGAGCTCAGAGATATTAAGGAACATGCCTTAACCACACAGAAATGACTGAGTTGAGATTTGAGTGCTGTTTGTTTCTAGAATTTGCTGTGTCATGCTGTATACAAGAAAACATACCCATTCTGCCCACCCCCCCCATTCACCCCCTTAATACAAGAATGCTGAAGTCATTTTTTTCTTACTTAAGCACACCTCTGATTTAGGATGGTGGTGGTGGGGGGGTGCTTATCCTCTATGGATTGTAGAGTTTGGGGCTCAATACATCCCAGAAGATGCTGGTGGTCCAGACTGGAGACCTACCTCACTTGGGGAATTCCATAATGCTGATTGTGACTCAGCATTTTCTCAACACTCCCCTTATCGGGACCATCGATGACTAGCATTGCTGTGCATTTACTCAGAGAATTCTGAGGAGGTTGACAGCATGGCCCCTTTGGAGATGGCCCCAGATTTCAAAGCCCTTCTAGTTCTTTGTTTTTAAACATATTTATCTTTTTTTGTCCTTTGTTGTCAAGTTGTAGGCCCACTTCCTGCTTCCCTCCAGCAGTATTCTTATCTCCTTTTTTATCTTAATTTCTTCTAATCTTCTTTGCTGGGAAAACAGATAGCCACGCCTGCCTTGGCCATTCTGGCTTCTTGCCTTCCTCACAGACTATTGCTAAACGTCTCCTGTGTGGTGGGGAAGGGCTACCCCCAGGAGCTGAGAACCGAGGAGGGATGGAGAAGTCAGTCACAGACTGCAAAGGCTGCTGGGGGCACAGAGGGGACATGGGAGGAGAAATGGCTGGGAGTGGCATTCCTGAGAATGTATTTTAGAGTTCACTTCGGCCTTTTCCTTGTTTTAATATGGTGCCAAACATTCCCTGAGGAGATTAAAAATGAATGAACTGTCAAGGTGTAGCCATCCCGGAATCCTCTCCCTGGCCTGTCTTCTATGCACTCCTCTGTAATCTATAAAATTACTGCGTGGTTTGTATGCTTGCAGGGCCCTTCAACCTTTTTGTACAGGATCCTGTGATTTTTCGCTTGCTTCTCACACAGTGGGCCACAGGATTGCCTCGGGATCGTAATAACTGTGTGCAGGAATAAAAAAGGGAATTCCTCATTTTTAGAGGCTGGAGCAGATGCAATTCCTGGCTTTCCCAGCAGTCATTCCCCTTCATGTTAAATGGGCTCACCTTTCTTGGTGACTGTGTGTATCAGTTTAAATGATGGTGTAATTTGAAAAGTGCTAAAGTAAAAAAATCACAGATTGCTTTACTCTCTAATGTCTTGGTTTATTATATTTATAAAATCTTGCACAATATAAAAAGCCACCCCCCCAAACAACAACAACAACAACAACAAAAAACTCCACACACCAACCCATTTATTCTTGACCTATATAGACCTATAAATGTAGTCCTCAGAAGACAGCATACTAGCATTTATCAATATACTAGAGGCCAGGTGCATGAATTTGTGCACAGGTGGGGTCCAGTCAGCCTGCCCCCATTGGGGTTAATCAGTGCCAGGCTGGGGGAAGGGGCTACAGGCAGGTGGGTGGGGCTGATTGGGGCTCTGATCGGCCAGTTGGCCTCCACAGCGCACGTCATAGCGAGTGGTTGTTCCAGTCATTCTGTCATTCTGGCTGCTTGGGTTTTATATATATATATATAGATATGATGAATTCAGAAATATAACTAATTTCTGAACCCATACACTCTTAATGGGTAAATTTTATAAAATATTAACTTCCAGGATTTAGAGTCAATGGCTATTTTCCCACTCTTTTCTTGTTGTCCCCCATGAGTATTATAAATAGTATGTATAGCTAATAAAATCAAGCAATAAGAAAATAATGAGTTTCATATTTGTTTATTCTGGATCATGTTCTGACACTGTCTTCCATAGCTGGAAAAGGCCAGCCTGCTAGCATGGGCGCTGAGAACACAGCATTATTCCCCCATGTTTGAGCAAATATTTTAAAAAAATAAACAAGTCTTTTTTCCCCCTTTCTTTTTTAATGTGAAGCACCAAAAGTGATGTTTACAAGACCTTAGTTGAATTGATTCTCTGCCAGAATCTTATGGTTGAAATTAGATAAGAATCATTGGTGGAATTTTTTTGTACATATTTTAAACAAGAATATTCATAACTCACAATGAAATAGCCATTCAACCCTCATTCTGAACCAATCCTGTTTATAGAGGTTAATAACATAAGCAGGAATCTATCATCCCTTAATACTATTATAGGAATCTTTAATAAATATCTGTAGGTCATTTTTTCTGTTATTTAAGTTGTACATTTTAAACAGGAAAAATATGAAACTATTTTTGACCTTGAAAAAATTGCTTGGGAAATATTATAATAAAATATTTACCCATTACAATAGGCAAGGCAGAATGGAGGGGAATGTTTTTTGATTTCTTCTATTAATATGCCTTCTCTTAGAATCGGATTATTTTTAGAAAATCATTTATTTGTTAAAGGGCACCTTAAATGTTAAATTGTTAAAATTTAATGTTGCAATATTAACTCACTGAAGTGATATTTAGTAGACGCTTCAATTTTACTTACTTTGTATAACAATAAATTTATACTTTGTACGTCATTGTAAACAACGCTTATGTACAGAGTTACCACAAATAAATGCTGCTTTATTTGTGAAGTATCTAAGGAAAAAGATGACTCATGCTCTTTAGTTTACAGCACCTGTTTGGATGCTGATTCATTTGCAGTGTTGTGATTCATATATTTTGTCTCAGGGGAAATGGGTGGAAGATGGGTTGGTGCACATTGTTCTACAAAACCTCCAAGTTTCCTTCTTTTCCCCCCTTAAGTCTTTTGAAATATGCTGTGGAAAGAAGTTATTCAATTTGGCTACTCAGCAAGGATGCTATAGCACTATGCAGCTGTTTTTGAGGACAAATGTCCTCAAATAACACCATTACTGCTTTGTTTGAAGACATTTGGAATGAAGAGAAGATTTAGTGACGGATGAAAGGGTTTCTCCCCTATATATAGGACTTGATGTATGCAAACCCTTTTAGACCAGATAAACTGCTTTTATGGTCTGAGTTTAACATAGTTCTCCAACAGCAGAACACTAATGAGGCTGGTATTGTACAAAGCAGCCATGAAGAATTTAGGAATAATAAACACTGCAATTCTAGTGCAAATTTGTCCCACTGAAATAACTAATAAGCATGATATCAAACTCCTATAGGAAAAAAACAAACAAACAATTTAACAGGAGCAGTGATATTATAAAATCTTAGTATGGGGATAATAATAATAATAATAATAATAGGATGATATGTGTAGCTCTTGGCTATGGGCATTACAGACATCTCGTTTATCCCGCATACCTCTTCCAGGTGTTTATTATTTTCTCTGTTTTACAAATGGGCACGCTGAGGTTCTGAGAGGTCTGCACTTGCCTACATCACACAGCTGATGAGGGGTGAGGCAGATTCCAAACCAGACTGACCTTTAGACGAGTAGGATTCCTGGATGCACATTGCAAGCAGATTAAGAAGTTGATGACTCCGAGTCTCATTTTCCGAACTGTCCGTGAAGCCGAATCTATCAAGCGTTCACTGAGATCCTGTGTTCCTTTTTGGGTGGGAATCTCTAATGCCAAAGACTCACTTGGTAGTAAGAGGCAAAACCGCTCCTGCTGAGAGCCCTGCTGTAGCCACACAAGACCAGAGCGGAAGCTCGGCCGGCCGTACCTATGGAGCAGGTAAGCTCTGCTGAGCCACTGCCAAGTGCAATTACTAATGGGGAGCTGCCAAGGCCATTATCTCCCATTCACGCGCTCCGCGCTCCGCGCTCCGGAGAGCGGAGGAGGACGTCCTCGCTGGCACACTGGCGGTTCTGTCGCTCAGCGGCAGCTTTCATTCATGATTTTGTGGGCTGATACCCACGCAGGGCTCCCAACTATGATTCCGTCAGACAGGTAGTCTTATTATCAGGGTATGGATAAGAAAATGCACCCAGGAATTAAATTACTCGCCTAAGGACAGTCTAGATCAGATTGGAAATATTTTTTCTAAGACTTTCAAAGAGTTTCCCCTCCTATGTATCATGCCGGCGCAGTCTGTAGAGAATGCTGCACTCAGGAAGTGCCCAGTGGGGCCGAGTTTAACATGATTTTCGACACAGATGGAATTTGCTTCAATGATTTCCTTGTAAAACAGATTTTACTGATGATTTTTGTTTCTCTGAATCAATTCACTTCAGTTATTGTTATTTTCACTCAGCTCTCTAAATCAATGTTAAAAGGCTGCCTGCTTTGCTGTCATTCTGTATCTTGTTCTTTCCTAGGGAACCTCCTGGGGTGTGGGAGACCCCAGAGAAGGGGGCTCATCTGTCACGTGTGCCTGTGGACAAATCCCTTGATTATGATGGGCCTCCGTTTCCTCATTTGCAAAATGAGATTTCCTGGTGGTATCAGGCCCTGCCTAGCCCCAAAATTCTCTGAATTTGTTCCACCTACTCTTTTTTTGAACAAAACTTTTCTCCTTGTCTATACTTCCTTGCATCTGTGTTTTACTTACAAACCGTGTGATGAGCAAATCCTGGATACTTAACCTTATGAGGGAAAAGACCCTGTATAAACAGGGATAGAATTAAAGATGTATACATCTCATTTTTCGCAGAGAAAACCGAAAACATTCCTCAAGAAGAACAAAGGCCCGATGAAGCCTGTTGAAATTCTTTTGTTTCACATTATAGTTTGATTCAAGACACCTGGGGTTTATTCTTTGCCAAAGTCATGTAAAATGTGATCGTGCCTTTAACATTCTTACAAGATGTGCTTTATACCTCTGCTGAGTTCTCACTAGCCCCATTTGTTCTTTTTTTTAAGAGCAAACTACTCTCTTCCAAACTGGGTTTTGATTGCTAACAAATCATTTTTACCTTTTTTAGCATGTTTTTCTATTACTTCGATTTTAAGTATTATTTCACCATGTTTAGCTCAATTTCATGAATCTCTCCATAGTCAAGGCAAAAGCAAAAAAAAAAAAAAAAAAAAAAAAAGTTGAGTGAGGGAAGTGATCTTTTAAAGAGATGGCTCTTGGGGTTATTTTGGAAAGCATTTCCTAATGGCCAGTCAGTTTCAGTGGCACTACCGTCCCCACTCCTCCTGGCTGCACAGTCAGTTCAGGGTCTCACATTAGGGGTAGCACATCCAGGAAGAGCTGGAGGAGGATGATCAGCACCAGGTGATTTTTTCGCATACTGAAGTGCGTGCTGGCCTAGTGCTGTGGTCGGCATACTGCGGCTTGCGAGCCACATGTGGCTCTTTGGCCCCTTGAGTGTGGCTCTTCCACAAAATACTACCGCCTGGGTGAGTCTATTTTGAAGAGGTGGTGTTAGAAGTTTAAGTTTAAAAAATTTGGCTCTCAAAAGCAATTTCAATCGTTGTACTGTTGATATTTAGCTCTGTTGACTAATGAGTTTGCTGACCACTAGCCCAGTGCATCTCCAGGGACGTATACAAGCTGGAGGAATGGAGAGTAAACTAGCCAGAAATCACTCACAGGAGCAAAATCCCATCTAATCCATGAGGAGGCAGAAGCTCCTGCCCGGGAGGAGCCAAAAACAGATGTCACAAATGCTCTGTCTGAATAAAAGCAGAGTGTCGCCGAGCAAGGATGTAGATGGCGTTCACTGCATGGAGAACAGAAATGTCCTGCCCACTCCATCCTCGACTTTGGTGATGAACATAATCAGAGCGGCTGAGGGTGCCAGGGGTGGGAGAGAGAGGTGCTGGGCCCGAGGAGCTCTTTCAGGTGGGGAAGAAAGACCCTGCCCAGACCTCGGCCGGTCAGAGGGTCGCCAATGATGAACACCGAATTTAATAAGTAAAACGAACGTTTCCTGTAACAGGAGAAGCCACACTGGTCATTCTGAAGATCAATGACCACGGGTGGAAGGCAGCTCTTACTCTATATCACAGTAAGGAAAGTCACCGGGAGGGCGTGTTTTCTAGGTGTACGATGAGCATCTGCTGATAATCTGGTGGATGTGGGTGCTGGGAGAGCACCTGGGAGCAGCCCACTCAGGAAGGCCTCCAGGGGTCCCTGGGCCGGCAGCACTGGCAGCACCTGGGAGCCAGTAGCAATGCAGGTGCTCAGGCCCCATCCTGGACCTATTTAGTTAGCATCTGCATTTTAACAAGATCCCGGGCTGCTTGTACAAATGTTAACTTTTGAATTACACTGGTTTGTGCAATTTGCAGGGCGGGACAAATTGGTAGTGCAAAAAAGCGATTTTTTTTTTTTTAAAGTACAATTTCCAAGATTAATTTGAATTTTTGGTAAAACTCTCTGAAAAACTATCAGAAAAACAGTGATATTGTTAGTTGAAGAAACACAGACATTATTTTTTTGGGCAAGTGACTACCTATGTTGTGTAATGAATTGGAATCCAGATACCAAACATATGAATCAAGTCAACTTGATTAAAATAAACTTAAGGAGGGTGGAGGCTAATATAGTATCTAGTGGTAAGTAGAAAGGCATAACCATCTGAACAGGCAGAGCAAAGAGGGCTCTACTCCTGACACAGGTGTGCCAGAGTCTCAGATCTGCTACTTATTTATTTATCCTTCACTTGGTTTTAAAATGAACAGAGGTGGCGGGCAGGCAACTCAGCAACACGTCTCTCACTGCCACGAACAAGCAGGAGCTGCTCTGAGGGCGAGCTCCCTTCTCTGCTAAAGAATCCCTAAGCCAGTAGACATAAAATATTTTTCTTTATAAAACATTATTTAACCAGAATGAACAATGTGATACTAGAGGCACTTGCTCAGGGTAACAATATGTAAATTATCAAAACTAGGATAGAAGCTGACAAAGTCTATACTTATGCAGGGCACTGTGAGGAAAAAGATGTGCTTCTGCGGAGCAGAAACACAGAAAATGAATTAATAAAAATTGCAAATGCTATTTACTTATTCAGGCATAACACAATCTGTTTTTCTCTGTTCAATTTTTAGAAAAGACCTCAAAGTCCAAAATAGTCTCATATATGCACTTTCAAATGTGATCTTAATTGTAGGGATGCTCACCTGTAAACACACCCACCTTTAAAATGTTCACTAGCTTACACCTTATTATGAGGATGTCAGTTGTGGAAATTCCAGGGAAAGGTAAAACACCCACGGTAATATCCACTATTCGTTGAGCATTTAGAATATGCTAGGTAAATTGCCCTAACCAGTGTCGTTCAAATTCATTTAAGGATATTACCTCATTGGAGCTATCCCATTTTAAGGAGTTGAAGATAAAAAGGGTTATATGTAAGTCACCCACAGTCTAGAGACATATTGAAATTTGACTCTAAAGTCAAGACTTTTACCCAATGTTCTCATGTTTGAACACCAAGATCATGTTGCATCTTAAGAGTCCAATTTTACAACATATTTAAATCACATTTCCTTGTATCATAAGATATCCTCCATATGCCCCATTTGAGTAGGTAAGTGCTAAAGTAAAAGGGCTCCAGAAAGAAGAGGGCTCAAAACCAGGGTTTATAAAAATTAATCTCAGGATTGAACACCCCCTACAGAGGTTAACTGGCAGGGCTATACTACATCACCCCTTAATATGGTGAGGAGAAGACTTGAAAAACTTCCAGCCCACTCAGGGTGTTCTTTCACCTCAGGAATGCTTCTGAGGAGGGAAAACCACTTATTTAATGAACTCTGGTAGTACCAAAGGATAAGGTTACAAGGTGGGGCGCGTGGTCAGGGAAGAGTGGGAAGCTGGTGCTGAGTGGGAGGAGAGGAATGGGTGTTGATTGGAAAAAGGGGAAAATGAGAAGAGCCAAGCTGATGGGCCAATTCTTGGAACAGAGATGCCTCTGGAAGAGGGAAGAGTAGGATAAATACAAGTAGATGAAAGAAAGGATGGATTTTTAATTTACAGCATTGTGGCTTTATATATCATCGTTTCTGCTCTGGCTTAGTGGTTTTGCTCAGGAAAAGAAATAATTGAAGCAGAAATGATAGGTTGAGGATGAATAAATTAATTAGAAACAATTGAGTTTCAAATGTGCACTATCATACCCAGATTTTGAAGGGTGACCTTCAAGCAAAGTCAAGTGTTGGACTCTAGGTCTGGGTTCAGATTTTGTTTCTTCAACTTTTTAATGTCTTTGAGCAACTCACTTTATTGTTCTTGATTTGATTTCCTCAACATAAAATGGGGACCACATTACAGAACTCATAAGGTTGAGAGTTCATGAATGCAAAGCCTTTACCTAGTACCTCACTCAATAGAACTGAATATCATTACAATTAATAGTGACCCAACTGGACAGCAATTTCTGTGTTTCTCCCCCTATAAATTCATATCAAACGCTAAAATTGAACAGTATACAATTACCATTGTCTTATTAAAAGTCCAGTTCAGCTGAAAATTCTTGAGATGGATAATTTGTGGAGTCCAGGGTTCTTAGTCTATGCTTCAGACATGAAAACACTGACCATGGCTATAGAGTACTGTGGTATCTCCTTGGAGAACCATAGAATCAAAAAAACAGGGTAAAAATGAAACTGATACTTCTCCTTGGCACATACCCTATTAATCTACGGTTCAGAAGGCTAAGAAAAACACAGAGATAAGAGGTAGTCAATTTAACAGATGTTGGAAGAAGGAGGTATGAGGATGTGATATTTCTCAAAGTTTGGCAGCGTGTTAAAAAGGCATAATTTCAGGGGTACCTTGGATTCCGAGTCCTCAAGCTCTGTTACTTGGCTCTTTCTATCACATTGTGCACAACTGTGAGCAATGGCCAGACCTGAAGGCCGTGTTACTCAACACAGGAAGTTCCCTCTGTGGTGGAACCATGTCACATGTAAGCACAGGAGAGAGGGCAGCCTCTTGTTTAAATCCTAAGTGTTATTGAATTTCTCAGCAAATGCTTTGAGTATAATGGCTGATTCAAATTTGTTATTAACCGACCCCATTGGAAGGACTATTTTATGAGATATTTTGATTTTTACTTTTTGAAGCAGAGTTCAGTATTTCACTACTAAAACCCCTTTACAATGGACACTCTATGAAGCAAAGCAAGAAATATGTTCTTTCTGAAACTGGTTTG
This sequence comes from Pipistrellus hanaki, assembly GCF_964339955.1. NCBI lineage: Eukaryota > Metazoa > Chordata > Mammalia > Chiroptera > Vespertilionidae > Pipistrellus > Pipistrellus hanaki. Next base: position 27,659,065 of record NC_140505.1, read on the forward strand.
GCTCAGTGGATAGAGCATCAGCCTGCAGACTGAAGGGTCCCAGGTTCGATTCTGGTCAAGGGCATGTACCTTAGTTGCAGGCACATCCCCAGTAGGAGTGTGCAGGAGGCAGCTGATCGATGTTTCTCTCTCATCGATGTTTCTAACTATCTCTCTCCCTTCCCCTCTGTAACAAAATCAATAAGATATATTTTTAAAAAAATGTTCTTGAAAATGTATTAGCTACTAAAAGTCCAATCACATATCAACAAGGTGAAGAAGGCTAACATTTTTAGAACATCTTTCTACCTACAAGATATTTTTGCGACACAATTGGTAGTGGTTGGAAAAAAAGTGTAAAGGAAACTCTGAAGTTTGAGATTCTAATAGGGGTGTTCTGCAATCCAAGAGTGCCAATAAAGTGGAACAGATACCCCAAATGAGAAAGAGCAGTGGCAGGAAAAACTTACAACAAAATTATGATTCTTTATTAATTACAAAAACAGGTAATGGACATCCCACCTCTTAGAAATACTATGGGTACAAAAATAAATAGTTTAGTCACTAAACCATATGGTTATCAAAAAATGGGATGGATTGTTCCATAGTGGCTAACATACACCAGAATCCATACCGAATTTTGGAAATAAAACCATGTGAACCAGAACAATGACCTTCAATAACAGGCATTGTGCATGCTCCAGACAATGGGAAATTTAGACACACAAACAAAAGACAAACAACAAAACCTGCCAAAAGGCATAGGAAACACCTGCTATTTTTTTTTAAAAATGGAAAAAGATACTAATGATTATTTCATATGAAGGTTTTAAAATAATATATGCTTCACTGTAGTGACCACAAAACAAGATTTAAAGCACTGTAGAAAAATATCAGTGCAATATCTATAGCTTAAGTGGAAAAATTTTCTGTCTTTTCAGGGTTATGTCTAGTGGAAGTAGGAGAAAATATCTTTATAGAAAAAAAAAAGCTCACTTGTCTTCCAGAAATAACATGTTAAAAAGGATCATTATTATATACAAACTGTGAAGTGTCTCTAACTGTGAAACAATAGCACAACACTGATTATTTGCAGAGAAGTAAAACTACACAGGATGACACTTCTCATTTCCACATTCCTGACATGTCAAAAGAAGATATATGACATTCTGAAATAGCTCACAAATAACATGAAAGAAAAATGGGTCAATCTGGTTTGGTCTTTAGAGACAGAAACATTGTGTGTGTGTGTGTGTGTTTTGTTTTTAAACAAAAAAGTATGTTGTTTTGGAAAAGTATTTCTCCTTGTGCTTGACTCCACCCTTGTGCAAGGGACTGGGCCTGGCCTTTGAAAGGATCCACCTCAATGGTGGTCCCCAGGGCCCCGAGATGTCTGACTCAGGGAAATCAATGGTACTGTTGTCAATAACTTCTTGAAATATCCAATTGTACATGCTACTTTTATATTTAAAGTTTCTGTGAAAAATAGTAAGAATACCTGGAAAAGCTCAGGGTGAGCTACAGCATCCTTATTTATTGGGTCGGCAGCTAAGTAATTGCGGATTTTTTAAAGAAAATCAAAGACAATTTTTTCATGGAACTAAATAACTTTATTCTGTAATGTATTGCCCATTTTGATCAATGACCTTTTGCCATCTTTCAGGCAGCATCATAATCCCATGTTCAAAAAACTTCTGGTTTTTATTAGCAAAAAACTGAATCAGGTACGATTTGACATCATCATCATTATTGAAATTTTTACCATTCAAGGAGTTTTGTAAAGATCGAAACAAAAAGTAATCAGATGGTGCAAGGTCAGGACTATATGGTGGATGTGGCAAAACATCCCAACCAAGCTCCATTAATTTTTGCCGAGTGACCAAAGATGTATATGGCCTTGCATTGTCATGATGGAATACAACACCTTTTCGATTTGTCAATTCGGGCCGCTTTTCTTCAACTGCATTGTTTAATTTCGTTAGTTGTTCAATGTAGACATCAGAATTGATCGTTCGGTTGGGTGGTAAGAGTTCAAAGTAGACAATTCCTTTGTAATCCCACCAAACTGATAACAAAACCTTCTTTTGATGAATATCAGCTTTTGATGTTGTTTGAGTTGGTTCACCTGGCCTGCTCCACGATCTTTTCCGCTTGATATTGTTGTAAACAACCCATTTTTCATCGCCAGTTATCAGTCGTTTTAAAAATGGATCATTTTCATTACGTTTCTTTAGCAAATCGCAGCTGCTAATGCGTTGCGTTAACTGTGATTCTTTCAGTTCGTGAGGAACCCATGTATCGAGTTTTTGAACATAGCCAAGTTGTTTTAAGTGATTTTCAATGCATGTATGTGATACATGAAGCTTCTCTGCAATCTCACGTGTTGTACTGTGACAGTCCGAATTGATTATTGCTTTGATTAGGGCGTCATCAACTTCAACTGGACGACCAGAGCGTCTTTCATCTTTGAGTGAAAAATCACCAGAATGAAATTTGGCAAACCAATTTTGACACTGCCGTTCTTTTAAGGCTTCGTCACCATAAACAGCACATAACTTTTTATGAGCTTGCGATGCGTTTTTCCCTTTGCGGAAATAAAAAGCAAAATATGACGAAAATGTTCCTTTTGATTTTCCATTTTTCAACGAATGCCAAACAAAAACTACAAAACAGATCAAAAAACTTTTTTTACTGATTAACAGCTGAATAGCCAACTATCAAATACAAAATGTGTTTTACATTTGTACTACGTCTGCAAACCTAAAAATTCAACTGAAGCCATATATGTGTGAAACCCGCAATTACTTAGTTGCCGACCCAATAAAAAAAAACAACAAAAAGTGAGAGAATCCCCCAGCTGCTCAGGGTGGGAATGTGGTCCTGGTCATGCCCACAGGCTCTGCCTCCTTTCCCATATGTGAGCCAACTCCCTGTCAGTTTATTCTGGGAGTTCCTGTTAACACAAAGCCAACCGAACATAGAGATCAATGAGGCAATACATGGTGGAAATGGGAATGACAGCAAATTCCTGGAATAGCCATTGTGAGACCAGAGGCAGAAAAGTTTAATTCTAGAGTTATCTTATAGGATAACTAGAGGCCCAGTGCACGACATTTGTGCACGGAGGCCTGCACCCTCTCGAAATCCTGGACCCCTTGAGGATTGTCTACTGCCAGTTTAGGCCCAATCCTGCAGGGATTCCTGCAGTTTGGGCCTAAATCTGCAGTTGGACATCCTTCTCACAATCCGGGACCACTGGCCCCTAATCACTTGCCTGCCTGCCTGATTACTCCTAACTCCCTCTGCCTGCCTGATCGCCCCTAACCACCTCTGCCTGTCTGATCGCCCTTAACTGTCTCTGCCTGTCTGATCACCCTTAACTACCTTTGCCTGCCTTATCACCCCTAGCCACTCTGCCTGCCTGCCTGATTGCCCCTAACTGCCTGTAGGGGGGCTGCCACCTGGGGTGAGGGGCTGTGGTTGTTCTGGTCTCTGGTCATTTTGCCATTTCAGTTGCTGGGCTTTTATTATATAGGATGCCACCTCCCAAAATATTTCCAAAGAATGGGGAATATTTATGCCCAAAGTAGAAGTACATTTATGCTTTTGAAAATATTTATCAATACTGGTTCAAAGTGCTTAGGAACATCTGGACCAGGTTTGATGTAAAAACTTGGTAAATGTAAAAGGACAATAGTGTACTCTAGAAAAGTTTCAGGACATTAAAAATAGACACCGTCTGTGGGTCTATTTTGCTATCATGATGAACTGGCAATCCAAAACAACATATGCTCACCTCTCCCCTGACAATATTTGACAAAAGAGATCCAGGAGCACTTCAGGAAAGTGGCCAGCAAAGGACAGTGGGGATTCCAGGGCAAAGATGGAAGGCAAAGCAAGTGGAGGGAACAGCTTCGCTGAAGACACAGGGGCCAGGAAGTTGTGTTGGAGACCAGCACAGGATGGGGAGAATGAAGTTGTAAAGGTAGGTTGGCATTGGCTTGTAGAAAAGGAAAAGATGCTATTTTTGAAAAGTAAAACTTAATGTATTCTCCATAATAAACTTGAATAAGTTGATATTAAAAAACAATAACACACTGGAGTCATTCTGGTCAAGATGACAAAGTACCTGGATGATGTACTCACCTCCTCCCTCCACCTCACCAAAAATTATAATTAAATTACAGAACAAGCAACCTGGATAACCATATAAGACTAACTGAACAGAAGTTCTATAAGTAAGGATATAAAGAAGGATATAGAGACTGGTAGGAGAGGCAGAGTCCCCGAATGAGTCATCCCCAAACCATGTGTTACAATTGAAAATCTGGAGGGATATCTGAGCTGTGGAGAACAGACTGTTGCTAGATGGGAAGCTGGGCAGGTGAGGCTGGGTGGAAAAGGTGAAGGGATTACGAAGTCACAGGGATGTACAGACAGTCAATAAATAACTTTGTACTAACTATGTATGGTTCTAGGTGGGTACATAATTGTCTAACCACCATGTTGCACAACTGAAACAAATCCTATCTAATAAAGAGGGAATATGCTAATTGACCCTCATACCATCACAAAGATGGCATTGCCAACACCCAATAAAGAAGGAATATGCTAATTGACTGCCCCCTCTCCCCCCCCCCCCCCCAGATGGCGGTGCCCACAGCCACAAAATGGCAGCACCCAGTCCTCTCAGCCTGGCGGACAGGCCTGCCTCCAGAGTCCCTCAGTTCCCTCAGTCTCCCAGGCTCTGCCTGAGATAAAGGCAAGCCTTGGATGGAAACTGCCCAGCTGCCATCTAGCAACAGGCTGCCTTAGACTCAGGTAGCTAGGGCCGGCCAAGGCTTATGCTATTGGCAGTGGCAGCAGCAGAGGTGTGATGGGGCATCACCTTCCCCTGATCTCGGGGTTGTCTCCTGCCCCTGAGAGCTCCCGGACTGTGAGAGGGGGCAGGCTGGGCTGAGGGACACACCTCCCTCCAGTGCATGAATTTCCATGCACTAGGCCTCTAGTATAAAATAATACTGAATGTCAACTATGATTAAAAAAAAAATACACACTGGTCTTTATTTTAAATTCTAAGAGAACATTAAATACTAAAAATAAACAAAACCTCATGTTGAACACATGATAAAGTGTTTTCTATGATAGTTAATTGCTATTCTTCTGGAAACACACACACACGCATACACACACACACACACACACGATAGAAATATTTAGTAAGTACAAAATATATAAAATTAAAATACATAAATATACACATGTATATGTATACACACATATATAGTAAGAACATTTCAAAATCCCAAGCTTCTTACTGTATTGTCAATATCTTAATTCTAAGGAGAATCGTCTTATTCTAGGAGCTTTCTCTTGCTCCTTCAGTGACTGCTGGGAAAAGCTGCAGGGGGCAGAGCAGAGCCCCTCAGCCTCTGAAAATGCCAGTGTCAAAGGACTAAGCTATTCATCCTTCTGATCAACATAGGATTTCCATTACTCATCTTTCCTTCCAAGATAACTGACATTTTTGAAGGGAACCCTTTTTGTTAAAGTTTATTTCCTTCTACTAAAGAAGTCTTTTTAATCTTCTGGAATTAAGGAGTTCGTTTTCATCCACAAAGTTCTTTTTGTTTACTTCCTTAGTCTGATTATTCTACTCGAGGGTATGCAGATGGCTACATATCCCTTTGCATCAATGCTATCCTCAAAATAAAGTCCTAAAAATACCAGTGGCAATTAACATTTAGAAATCTCATTTTTGGTTACTAGCCATCCTCATGGAGAGTCTGTGTTTGAATTAGATCCATCTTAGACAAGTAAAACAGAGAGATAAAATATCAAGGCCTCATTCCTCCCATCTCCACATCAGAAACTTGAGCTGCACCTTTCAATAATTTCACAGGAACCACAGTAAACTCCTGGATCGAGTTTCAAAAATTAACTGCACAAATGACAGACCAACAGTCAAGAAGCAAAAACAAAGAGGACTACCACAAAAAACTTATTGGGAGGTGGGGGCGGGGGGAAAGATGTTTGATAGAAACATGATGGTGAGCCAATGCAGTCACGTGTTAGCTACAAAAGGGTGACATGGTTTTAAAGACAGTGTTTAGAAGCATAGCATCTAGATCTGGGGAGGAAATAGTTCCACTTTACTCCTCATTGTTCTGCAGCTGCTAGAAGTTGGAGTTCAATTCTGAAGGGCAGACCAAAGAAGGGAAGTGAGAAACGCAGAGAAAAATGATTAGAAGGGGACGGTTTTCACACGAGCCATTGGTCAGGGAGTCGGGGGTGCAGTGAAAGCAACAATCTACACTTTAATATGAAAAACATTAGGAGATCACGTTCTTTCCTAAATTTGGCTGAGGTCAGTACATTTGGAGGAAATGTTGTTTTGCTTGGGGGCTGGTAAAGAAATGATGGGAGAGAAAGCTCATAGAGGTGCGAGGGGCTCAGGTTGGAGTGAAATGCTGAAGGCCAGGCACCTAAGTCTGTGTGTATTTGTGGGGTACAATGGAGAGGGTGGGGATCCCGGTGAGGAGGTATGTGTGGGTCAAAGCTAACTCGTTCTACGTTGCAACTTTCTCCAGAGTATTGGTGGCAACAGCCACAGGAGATGCCATGGAGGGTACCACCTCCTGTAGGGTACAGTGGTCACCTGGTCTGACGAACTATTTGTCAACAGTGTCACCTGAAGGTATGCATATTACACGGTAGCTATATTGTAGCTAAATGCATTGTAGCCTTCTTGGATTTCAAATTAAGCATCCTAATGCTACTATTTAGTTCAACCCCCTTTTCCTTGCCTCTAGTGGACTGAGAGTTCAAAAAGTGTCTTTAAATAGAATACAATTATGGCACTAATATAACTTTATTATACACCCTGGAGAGGTTAACCCCATGTTTTCGGGGTGCTCTTTAGTTCATCTTCTACACAGCTGGAGAAGAAGCCCGCTAATGTCACTCCCCTGGCATCTCGTGCTTTCAAAATAAACTCTTTAAAGGAAAAACTAGTTCATAAAAAGTACTGGGTAGAGGACAAATAACTTCTAAGAAAGCTGATAAGGAATGGTAAGAAATATTCTAGTAGCTCAAATATGCTTGCTTTTATTTCTTGTCAATGGTGTGTCTACCACTGAGTTTCTTGTAAGTGCAGTTGAGCAATGAATCTTATTATCTTGAAATTTTAAGCGGGATGCAACGTTATATGAAAGCCTCAAACTAAAATTCTGTTTTTGAAGAGTTGAAAATTTATAGTTCTACTTTTAGGAGTTATTGATAGATTATTTTCGTTTGCAATCTTATACTATAATTTACATTAATTGATTTAAAAAAATAAATTTTACTCTAGACATATATATTTCCATGCTGTTCCCCCCCCCCCCCCCCCATTAAATTACCAGGAAAGTCTGTCCAACTTCCTTCCCTAGAGCCCTCTAAGAATGGAAGGAATATTCATCGCTCTCAGGTGGATTCTTCCATCCTTCCTGGGTATGATGTTAGGGAGGAGATTTGTCAATGTAGCATTCTATGAAGAGGGATGCAAATATTTTGTAAAATATCAGGTGTTGAATACACCCTGAGGCCTTTGCATGACGAAGCCTGCTTTCCTGTCTCTGAGTAGTACTTGAATTACCTAGGGTTGCATATTCAATCCTTCTCTTTTAGGCTGCAATGGTGTTGCTTGGGGCGGTTGGCACATAAAGTACATTCTTGTTAAAGATTGGTGAGTCTCACCTGGCTGGTGTGGTTCAGTGGTTGAGCTTCTATCTATGAATCAGGAGGTCTGGGTTTGATTCCTGGTCAGGGCACATGCCCAGGTTTCGGGCTTGAATCCCCAGGAGGGGGAATGCAGAAGGCAGCCAATCAGTGATTCTTTCTCATTATTGATGTTTCTTTCTTCCTCTCTCTCTCTCTCTCTCTCCCTTCCTCTCTAAATCAATAAAAATAAATGTCAAAAGATTTGTGAGTCTCACCCTCAGTGCAGTGTGCATCCTAGTTGCTTGGGTATAAAATCTATTGTACCACTTCTCTAAACTGGGTTGAAAAGAGTAGGATGCTTCTCTCTGCCACTTCTCTAAACTGGGTTGAAAAGAGTATAAGCAACATAAACAAAAGAAAATCGCTCCCTACAGAATCACAGGATTATGTTTTTTTGTTTTTGTTTTGTTGTTGTTGTTCCAAATCTTTGCAAATTTATTCATTCTGAAAGGCCATGGCAATATGTCTTTTACCAAATCTAAGAAAGGCTAGTTTTGACAGAGGTTAAATGTGTGCAACACATAAAAGTAATCTTGGTATTAGGATTCTCTTAAAACATACAAGGTATCTTCACAAGGCTTTAAAGATGCCATTATCATTACTTAGTGTATTTTCTTAAAAATAATTACTACCATCCAGAGCTTACACATACCAGCCTTTTAATTTTTATTACAGAGACACCAACCTCACCGTAGAGTTCATTCATCCTTCTATTGCTTTATTTAAAACAGACTTAAACCAGTTTCAGTGCCTTATACAGACAACAATTTAATAAAAAACATTGATGCTGACAATGCAGCCAAAAACGTATGAGGCCAAAGATATTATTTACCCAGCATTAATTATTTCCGTTTCATTTTTTTTTTCTTTCTGGTTACAAAGCCTTAAGATTTGTCTACCCTAACAGTGTTTTTGGATGTAAAAACTTTTGTTCCTATGGCAGGATATTTAATGTCCTCTGGTGGCTAGAAGGAAACAATCAATATAGGGCTTGCATTGGATTACTGGAGTCAATTCCTGATTCAGTTCTTTGAGAATCTGAACTTCTGGGTTGCACACAGAGGGGAAAGGGATGGGGTATTTTGACTTTTCTAATCAGTGGGGACACAGGTCCTTTTGATGGCCTCTTTGTACTTCCCGTATGAGTCAGACATCTGACAATTTGAATGATTTGGTTGTCTACACCACAACGATGAGGTTGGGTGGGTTGCCAAAGGTTTCAGAATTGCAGGCTGTTCAGGGTCTCAGGCTATGCAGTTTCTTAAGAAAATTTTGGAATGCCTAAAGCAGTTAAAAATAAATTTATGTTCACCCTATTGCCAGTGATGCTTGCAGCATCTTTGCTATTGGCTATGAAGGACATGAGTGGTTCCCTCTGATTAAAGAAAGTAAAAAGAGGGTAGAAATGAGATGACCCCAGTTTCCTTCTTCTGAAGGTACCCCAGTATGTGTGCATTTAGGTGCCAAGTTCAAGAGGCCCCTCATTGAAGAAAATGTGCCTACGTTATTTGGTTTGGTCATTTCTGCCATTTCCCCTCTGGTTATTATTTTACTATTTCTGGAAGAAAACAAAAAGTAATTCAAAACTTTGCAAAATGATCTATTAGTTTTCTCTTTATTAGAGTAGCAAGCTGATGTAAGAGTACTTAGACGCAAGAGCATTTAGCCTCCAGTACAGACTGTCCAACTCTAAAGGTCACTGGACTTATACTGGACAGGGAAGGTCGTACATTTTTCCACACGAAGACTCAACCATCTTAGACACTCTTTTCCTATTGGGAGAGGGAAGACAAATTCAGAAAAAGAAAGTTTCTATTTTCAGTGTAGCTTTTAGAAAGTGTACCATGGTTGGTGAGAATTTTGCACTGGTCTCTTTAGAAATCCTGCAATTGTTTACTAAGAATGAATTGGAAGTGAATGAAACGAAACAAAGGTCTTTGAAGACTGACGTTCCTTGTCTACCAGAAAGGGGGAAATGCTTTAATGCTCTACTTGTCAAAACATTCCATCAAGAGGTTTCCTAAACGCAGAGGAAAAATGAAGGATTTCTAAAAGCAGAGCTTTAGTTTGGTTTAGAAGAACAATAGAAATGTTCATTTCTCTACCTGAGTTTATCAACTGTCTGTTGGTTGGTGTCTGTGTGAGGTTTTCCAGTTAAGACACTATTCAGAAATAATAATCATTATCCTCGTTATGTTTTCCTTGAAGCCACACAAGGCCCTTTCCCCAGAATTTTGTATTTCAGAGATGAAGGAAGAGAAACAGCAATGATGAGAGAGACTCATTGATAGGCTGCCTCCTACCACACTGGGAATCTAGCCATGTGCTCTGACCAGGAATCGAACCATGACCTCCTGGTTCATAGGTGCATTTCCGGGGTAATAGACACCTCACTAAAGTCTTGTTGTGTTTGAGACATTGAGGTAATTATCTTCCATGAACAACACCTGGAGTCAAGAATGTGGTACAATTTTTCATTACGAAGAAATATGCCACGAAATTTGTGTGTGTGTGTGTGTGTGTGTGTGTGTGTGTGTGTGTCTAGTGTCCATCAGAAGAGGGAGAAATGAATAAATAAAATGTGAAAACACTGAAAATTCATCCTCTGCACCCAGGAGCTAAGACACCAATATGCCGATGCTTCCTTATTAATCATACCTTACCTATCAAATATCTGCTTCACTGCTGTGCCAGGGCAATTTCTGTTCAGGTTGACAAACACTAGGCCACAGCCATGGTGACTGATCTTCACCAATGACTTTCAGGATTCCTGTTATTTAACAATGTATTTTGCTGGTAGGAAACGACAGAATCCAAGGTGAAGTCTGTCATGCTTCAGATGAAGGAAATGATGATTTCAATAGTCATGGGAATCAGTTCCCCCCTAACCACTGACTTTGTCTTTAATGATGCCCTTTAAATTCATTCACTGAGGCAATAATGAAATTCCATCCTTTTGTATGAGCACCAAACTGGCCCATTTTCCATCAAATCTGGGGAATGTCATAATGGTCCTTTTGAAATTAAACATTTGTAATTGCCTCTATTTCCCCAGCTGCATAATGAACTCATTTCTACAACAGTTTATTAAAAAAAACAACTTTAAGAAAATGATTACTTAATCTAGCAGAAAAGAAAGCAAGAGAGACATTACATTCTGAAGCTTTGGAGTGGATTACCAAAGGCCTGGAGAAACCAGACAAGAAGTTTTCAGAAGGGAAGTGCCCTGATCAGGGTTCAAGTTGGAAAAGCAAAAAAACACAACTTCCCCAAGAGGCCATGCAATGAGTGGAGGATGAGGTGACAAACCAGTTAAGAAAAATTTCCTGTCTGGCTGATTGACACATCTGCATATACACCACACCACTTCCATTGTGCTCCATATATATATATATATATATATATATATATATATATATATATATAATTTTATTTTATTATTTTCTATTTTTTATTTTTTTTTAAATAACATCCTTTTTGTAAAGACATAAGCCCAGTAGGTACCAAATCTTGGTTTATTTTCATGAAATCTTTACTTTTTATTGTATTTTACTTTTGTCTAGGATGTGAGATCCAGAACATTCTTACCTATTCACTATAAGTTTTTGTCTCTTTCTCCCACTCTACACTCAGTAGAACTGGAATCTTCATATGGGAGCCACTGGCCATGTGGGGTATTTAATTTGAATTTGAATTAACTAAGAGTAAATAATATTTAAGAATCCAGTCGTCCATTTCTCTAGCCATACTTCAAAGGCTCAACTAGCCTTGGTGAAGAGTCTAGATAGAGAACATTTCCATCTTTACAGAAAATTCCATTGCAGAGCACAGTGCTGGAATACCAGCTCAAAAAGATTAGCCTGACCCAGTGTGGCTCCATGGTTGAACCAGGAGGTCAAGGTTCGATTCCAGGTCAGGGCACATGCCTGGATTACAAGCTCAGTACCCAATAGAGGGCATACAGGAGGCATCAGATCAATGTTTCTATCTCTCCCTCTCCCTTCCTCCCTTTTTATTAAAGAAAATCCTATCTAATAAAGAGGAAATATGCAAATATATCATCAAAATGTAACAAGATGGCTGTGCTCATAGCAGAGGCTGAGTACCGGTAGCAAGCCTTAGCGAGCAATCAGCAGGGACCTGAGGTTGGCGCTGGGCCAGGGCAGGGGACCTGAGGCTGTGCTCCCCGCTTGGCTGGGCTTGAGGGGGGACCTGAAGCCACACCCCCTGCCCCAGTACCAGGCTGGGAGACCTGAGGCTGCACTCCCCCCACAGCCAACGGGCTTGATGGGGACCTCATGGTATGCTCTCCTACCCTGGCCTGGGTGTGGAGACCTCTGGCCTTGCACTTCACCCTGGTGCCGAGCTGGGGAACCTGAGGCTGCACCCCCCACCTGGCAGGGCTTGATGGGGGACCTCAGGCCATGACCCCTGGCCCAGACCAGGGGAGCTCAAGCTGTGCCTTCCACCCTGTGCCAGGCGACCTGAGGCTGTGGCCCCCCCTGTCTCCCCCTTGCAGGGCTTGATGGGTGTGGGGCCGGCCGGGTCTGGGTCTCATGCGATTTTGAGGGGCATATGGGTGGGCAAGGACTTGACTCTGGTTCCCATGGTGCACCCCAAACTCTGATAGGAGGAAGATTTTCATATACATTTTATTAATTTTCTTTAATCTCTGACACTTCTATTATAGAGAAAGGGGAAATAGCAATATTAAAATATTTCCTTTAATTAACTCCCTTTTAATGTGCATGAATTTCATGCACTGGGTCACTAGTTAAAAAAAGATTAGGGATAGTGACTGATTTTCTTATTATGGATTCCTGGTGCTTAGATGGGGGGTCTACCTTATGAGCCACGTGCAATCAATATCTGCTGAATGAATACATTTGTTTTTAAATCTTAATAGCCAACTACCTAGCCTTTACAAGGGGCCTTCCCTGCCTGGAGAGCTCGTGGCATAAGGATATTATAAATCACATAACTTTTCTAAAGAAGTCTCCTGAGTGGTTTCTAGTCTCACTCAGTCAGACAGTCTCTAAGGCTCTTACCCAATATTCTTGCTGTTCTGACCTTCTCTCTAGAAGAACCTCACCTTCCCTGAGTGTCTCCTTCCTCGCTCTGTTAAAGCCACACTTCCTTCTTCACTGTCCCTTAAACACACCAGGCACACCCTTATCTCAGGGCCTCTGCTGTTCAGAGAGTCCTTAGACAAGTGCCATGCACCCGATGATAAAAAAAAATACATATGTGAGTGTTGAAGAAATGTGGAATTCCATTGCTAGCAGGAAGCTGGGTTCTTCCTACAATGGCAGGCATAAAAGAAAAATACCACTTTAAAAACATATCATCAGATGTGATGCACAAGTTAGGTGGGCATTGTCCAAATCTGCTGACATACTATTTTCCCTGTAGAAAATAACCAAGTCACCGAGTTGCTGCAGCTACTGTGGCATTGGACCAACCAGATCCACTGTGGTTCCCAAGGCACACTAAAAATAACCACACGATTTTGAAAGTGGTTGGGAGCTATGTGTAGACAAGGGTTATAAAAGCCCGAAAACCAGGCGGACTTTCTACTATTCCTGAATAATTCTTTGCCTTTTCTGGGGGCTGTGATAGTGCATAAAATATTGGAGAGGACTTCCCTTAAGTATGCTGAGTATGAAAAACGGTGTGGCTGGAACAAAGCTGCTGGTTTGAAAAGAGGCCTGCCCCAGTAGCACTGAAGTTTTTATTTGATGCTTGCAAGTATCTTCAAATAACGAAGATAGAGGGCCACACTGTGTATGGAAACCTATGGGAATTCCAGATGGCACACAGTACCTACATTCTGAACTGAATATCTCTCATGGTCTATCAGTTTTCAGATTTATATTGAACCTTTTCAAATAAAAATTCGATTTTATTTTGAAATCTTGGTTATGGTTAGCAATACACAAGAGAAGATACGATTATTAGCAAGACTACATCTTACATTAGAGAGAAGAGCTTGCCAATCACTTGCTGTCCATAGCTGCTCTAGGCGCCCCCCAGTCCTTTCCCTGAGGCAAGGGGCTGCTTCTGCCATCTCTTGGTTGTTACCCATCTGAGCTGACAGTGAGGGCCAAAGGCAATTTTCTTGGATCCCCATTCACCCATCTCTATCCACCTCCAAGAGCTTTCTGCTCACTCTTCCCTTTGTTTCCCCTTTCACTCAGTTTCTCTGTTTCTTTCACTTTATATTGTTGAATTTAAGAACTCTTGTGAGGTTAAGAATTATTCCCTCACACTTTGTACAGAGTCCAGGGACCCACAGACTGTGGGAAACTCAAACAACAGCTAAAGATAACTTGTACCAAGCACTCAGTCATTGCTTAAGAGACTGAGTTTAATCAATTGCAACCTTCTGAGAGTCAGTCTCAAGTTTTATGGATCATGTTGTCAAGCCCATGGAGGGTGAATGTGGATTGCATGACTACTGAGGGATGGGAAAGATGCCAATTAACTCATTCAAGGATATGGTTATTGATTTTTAGAGAGAGAGGAAGGTGAGGGGAGAGAGAAACCAATGTGAGAAACATCAATCCGTTACCTCCTGTAGGTAGTAATAGAAATGATTTGAGATACAGACCCTCCAACAACAATAAAGCCTGAAATCATTTCTTGAAGTGTTTTTTTTTTTTTTTTTTTTTTTTTTAAATTCACCAAGCAATTGAAGAGGTGGTTAGAGAATTGGCTAGGGATTCATAACTCCTGAGAACAGAGACAAAGCTCTTTTCATCTCTGCCTGTGTCCTTCCCACCACCCTGGAGAATCCCCTTCCTATAGGTTAACATCTGGCAAGAGGATATATAGACACAAAAGATTACTGTATTGGAAAAAGAACTCATCAACAAGTCCAAAAAAACCTGAGAGTTTTGTTCTGAATCCAGATTAGAACAAATCACTTCCCCCCAATGTTCATGTCCTCCTACCATCCTGTGTGCATTAGAGGATTCAGGCTAGATCATCCAGCTCTGAGCAGGGAGTGAGGACTGCACAGACAGCTGGGCCGCAGTGCCTGCCTCTTCCTACTCCAGCTTCTGGCTTCCTGGGATTATCCATGGGCAGCTCTGCCTGTGAGAAACAATTTTCTCCCCAGGACAATACCCCATCAGCTTACGCAGGGGTGGAGAATCAGGCTCGATGCATTTTACACAGAGCTTATTCATTCAGTAACGTGAGACTTCATTTGGAATGGGAATCCATAGTACATTTGTGATTTTTGCTTAGAGTCCAAAAGTTATCCAGTAACATACAGTTTCTGATGTTGGCTGTCACCATGGCAAGGAACAAATGAACTCTATCCTATGCCCAAATAAGGCAGAGCTGGCCAAGTGCGTGGGGAGTGGAGAGCTCTGCAGCCAGGCATTGTCATCGCTGCTACAGTAGCACCGTGGGGAAAATATATAGCGAGGGACCCCAGGGAAGCTGTGGGAAAGAACAAACTCTGCACACAGCTCCCCGAACAGCAAAATCCGTCCAACTGCTATTTTTATGCATTACATTACTTAAAAAAATTACCATCAAGCCACATGTAGGCCAGAAATAGCCCTGCTTTCTATAGAAATGCATTTAGGTAAATTTGTTAATCCACAAATATTTAATACACATACCATGCCAGGTCTGTAGAACTGCAATAGACACTGCATCTTAATAAACGATTTAATGAAGCATATGCAACTGTCCTAACAATAAATATCTTCAGTAATATACGTGGTTTGCCCCATAGAAAATTATAAATGACATCATTTACCTCACCTCGGTAGGTTTCTTTCTTAACCTTTTACCATGAGTAATTTCCATCATCTTATTGGTTAATACTCAATGGCACACCTGAATCAGCTGGGCAGCCTTGGGTACTGGCTGATAACACAACCCAACTTGGATCTGTATGGTCCAATCACAGGGTGAGTCTAGGTCCAACACCAGTGACAGTGTGAACCATTACGCAGTGTGAAGAGAAGAGCCATCTGAACACTGTGGACAGTGGGTCCTGCAGGGCAGGCCTCAAAGCGGAGTACCATTGGCTCTGTCTCTTGAACAAACTACTCAGACAACTGCCAAATCTCCAATGAATTCGGTCAGTATTAACAACCTGTCTGAATATAGGAGAGTCAAGTCCACAGTGGGTTCTGGGATACTCTCGTTAATCAAATTAAACCAGAAGGTCTCAAGTTTCTACATTACTTGGCAACAATACATAGGAACAGACTCAAGGTATTTTCTTGATTAGGGATGATGGGAAGTGAAAAAGGTTTCAATGCCTGTACTGGGCACTCACTACATTAGAAAGACACAGGGGCCCTTAGAAATCTTCCTTTTAATAACTCTTTTGAAAAGACCTTTGGCATTTTATGAAAGTATATTGCTGCGCAGATGGCATTATCTATGGAAATTATCAGAAAAAGCTAGCTTTACTGAAGAACAAAGTTCTTGTAAAAGCATCATAGGAAAGGTTAATGTATTGGTTCTGCAGTAAATAATTGCACAAAGTGAAAATAATAGAGCCAGTATGACTTTCTCCCCCGTTTGTCTGGGTTCTGTTTGGCTGATCACATGGAGAAGAATGCGGAGTCCCTCTAGAGTGGAGCGAACTCCCACACAAGCGAGTCTCACAGATATTTGTATACCACTCATTAATCTTCCCTGTGCCCATATAAGGCTGGGCCAGCCAAGAGCTGAGGGAGGGGAGAGTCTGCAGTCAGACATTTCCATCACTGCTCCAGAGCATCGCTGGGAAAATCTATAGCAAGGGACCCCAGGGGCATTTAAAATCTCATGAAATGGCTTTCATATTTAAAAAACAAACAAACTTATTCCTGTGAAATGCTGACAAAGGATCTTCAACTAGAAATTCCTACAGTGTGAAGTCCCCCGCTCCAAACACAGGAACCCAGGAGGAAAACAACAACAACAACAACGAGCTGTTTTGAGGACTGAAGCTCATGGGAACACAGTGCATGGAGATGCAAGCTTGGATGCAGCGGCAAGATGCACCTCAATGGTGACCTTTGCCATTCAAAAGAGATGAGTCACATGGTATTCAATACAACCATCACATTTATAAAGGGGTTCCCTATTACAAGTCTTACTTATTTGATTTTTGGAGAGGACTCAGGTAGGAGAGGATGTATGAGAACACCCAGCCACAGAGCCCGAGGTCTGGGGGGTGGGGATGGGGAAGGCTACTTTGGAAACTGACTGCAAGATTCCCGTTGGTGAAACTCACTGGGGACACCTAAGGGCTGCAATCATTTCTGTTTCCAATGACAGGGCAAGGCTGGCAAGAATTCCTAATCGTCTCCCACAACCTGGCATTGGACAAGCGTGGGTTCGAGAGGAAAACGCAGATTCCAAGGCATAAAGACTCAAAGGCTCTGTGTCCTAAAACAAAATGCTGCTGCCCACACCACCACACACCAACCTGGGCTTACTCATATAAATATAAACAGTGTCTTTAAAATCAGCGATGCGAAGACCCAAACACCAGCTTTAATGGAAACGGAATGAGAGGCCAATCACTTTGCTTGACCATATTAGTTTGAACTCTACCAGGTGTTATGATAATAATTCGGGGTGACTTTTCCCCCCCTCTTACTATCTATGACATAGCTACATAAAGGACATTCAGAAAATGAGTAGAATAATTTAAACAGAATTGGTATGAGGCTGGTGCTCTCAAGTTGGAATATCTATTCTGCAGTATGAATGCAACCCCGTTTTCTCTATGTATTGTTATAAAACATATATTTGTGTACCACATAGTAAGAATAAAAATAGTTGCATTATACATATACATACACAGACATATGTGTTCATAGCAATGAGTAAGAGGAAAAGATGCTTAAGAAAGTTAGCATTATTCTCGATTTATTGAGGGAGTAGTATAAATTGATCCCAATTTGCATTATATTGTTTGTTCCAGTGGAGAAGAATATAATAATTTCTTAGGAAAGTATGCAGCGGACTTCACCAGGCAACGTAAGGCACTCTGATTGACAATGGGAGTGTAAGGAAGATAATAACGTTTCTTGCAACGACTTACCCGCCCTCCTTTCTCAGGGTAGCACTGGCAGCCCCCACTGCAGTCTCTCCCTCCGCAGGGCTCATCAAACTTCTTCACCCCCTGCAGACAGAAAACACAAAGCAAAGGGAACGTTACGTAAAATACTCAACGATGATACATATCCCAATGCTACCTGTTGAGAGTACTTCTGATTCGAACAACTATCTATTCATTCACAACAAACAGACTTTAGTTTTCAGAGCAGTTTCAGGTCCACAGCAAAAGGTATACAGAGATTTCCCATATAACCCCTGCCCCCACATGCACAGTTTTCCAACCATTATCAACATTCCTCCCACCAGAGTGAGACATTTGTTAAAATCTATGAACCTACAATGGCTTGTCATTACCATCCAAAGTCACAGTTTACATTAAGGACACTCTTAGTATTGCCCACTCCATGGGCAATAAGCCTTTTTTCAGTGCCTACTAAGTGCCAGATGTCAAGCTTGATCCCGGGGCTGGAAAGTCAAGTAGAACATCCCCTGAATCCAGGGATTCAACATGAAGTAAACCCAAAAGGATGCTTTGTGTTAAGAGCTTCAGTGTGACGAAGAAACTCTAGGCCTATAGAAAGCGCCCTTCGTTCTGCCTGGAAATGTAGGGTATTCATCCTGGAGATGTTCAAGGTTAAAGTTAAATATGGCAGGGCAACCCTGGGCCCCCATCCCACAACACAGAGCCTGGTGGACTAAAGGGAGGGGGCTTCTGATGAGGAGGCAGAACTTGCAAATACACCTGATAGGATGACAAACCCTCACTTCCATCACATAGGTACCCTGACATCTATGGTGATCCCTCTGCAGAGGAAAAGCCCATTTTCTTCCCTTCACTCTGTGAGCAAGACCCACGGGCAGCAAGAGAGCAGGGGGGTTGGGAAAGTATTTATTTAGTCAGGTTGGGTGGCATACATGGAACTTTTAATCATATACTGAGCTATAAGTTTTTAATGAGCTGAGTGGATAATTTGAAAGAGTTCTCTGGCTAGACAATTCCAACCAGAATTAGGGGAAAGAACTGTTTCTTGCCCTTGATCTAGGTTTTTCAGGTAAAATATGGACTTGGAGACTGGACTATATCTGAGCTATTTCAGACTGTGTTCACAGTACTACATATTTTGAGCAGGAAATGACAATTGGGTTGGCTTTTCTCTCTCTCCTCTCTAATCAGCCAATCCCTGCCCTCCTCCTCTACCTTCCCCCTTTCTCCCCATTCCCCAAGGTGAATTAGTGCAGCTGTTCACAGGAGAATCTGCTGTCTGGCTTCTCATCCTTCATCTAGACTGCCCATCAGCAGGCATTTATACTCAAGGGACCCTGGGCACCATTAGCTTCTGGTGTGCATGAGCCAAATGCTACTATGCAAGTAACACTCCCCAGACAACAGAACCCACTCCAACTTTAAACAGAACTTCATTTTACCCCAGATCTTCCATTCTCTTTTGAATTAAGTCTCAATGACTAAACAGGATGGTCATGTAGGAACGCCCTCTGTAAGTTTTTCTGTTTTTCATGCTAGCATCTTCCCTGTTCTTGGCACTGTACTGAATGTTCACATGGAAATGCTGATGTTTTACCTGGCTGCCTCTGTGACTCCTGCTAGCACGGCCCTCCTGAATGTTCAACCTCAGATGGGTACACAAGCAAACTCAGACTCAAAGCCATCTGGCCAGAGTTTACCTTATACCTCAATAACTACTCAGTGTTCATTTTGTATAGAGGTCTCATTGAAAGTTTCATTTTTTGTGTGTTTTAATTGTAATTCCTTACCTAATCTAATATCAGTCATTACTTTAAAGAATTTAAAAATAATCTGAAAATTTCAGATCCTGAAAAGAAACCAATACCTCGAAAGCCTTCTGAATATCCTTTTGGTTATCTGGCCTGAGTGAGACAATGAAACAGCATGAGTTCCACAGTGTAAGAGTAAACACACAGAGAATCCTTTCATATCCTCAAAATAGGGTTCTAGGTATTTTCCAATTTTTATGACTTCAATGTTTATTTATGGGGGGGGGGTTCATTTTGAAATTCCATGATTTTGAATATTTGGCTTTTATATTAGGTAAGTCAAGCTCCATGCTAAGCCCCGGTTTTATGAACTACCCTTAGCACCAAAGAGAGAAGTCTATATGGACTGCCCTATTTACACTTTGTATTACATATGATTGTGACATGAATAGGTATGTTGGCAGGTATCCCTGGTTCATGCAATAATTCACTTAGCAGTTTTTAGAAAGGGTAGGGGGACTCCTCACTCCAGTGGGTGAAGCATAAACTCATACTCTCCATCTGCTATTTTTAGTTTTGATTTTAAAGCCACTTGCCAAGTTCTTGTGTATAAATCAATGGTTAAAATGATTTTAATGGTTTCAAATTGATCCAACAGACTTTCTATTCTAGGCTTAGGCTATGTGCTGGATTTAGTTATAGAAATGAGTTCTTCATAACCTGCTTGAAATTTAATAGTGCTTCTTTGCTTTTGGAACTAAGACTTGAAGGGTCGCTAATTCTTAGTCTCAACACTTTTCCAACTGTGTGTCCATGGCTCAGATACCCTGTCTCAGGAGGTGAGGAATAAATCGTCAAGAGATACCCTCCACCTTACAAGCCACAGACAATTTCTATCATAAAATTCTAGCCCCATGTGTGTGTGCTGTTTGTGTGTATGTGTACGTGTCTCTGTGTGATGTAATGTGGGGTGTGTGTGTTTTCTCATCAGCATCTTACATATACTACTGAGGGACTCTTATGAATTCCAAATCTACAAGAGCCCTAAGTATTGGAATGCCAGATCTCCGGATGAACAGAATTATTTACTTTACTAGGGCAGGGCATGTGTTCCAGACGTCTCTTAAAGACTGAACGAGTTTCAGACCTGAGCCTCTGCATTCCCCTGTTGGGACCTGGGCTCTGGAACAGTCTCAGGATATGAATTATCTTCTGAGGACCTTGGATGAGGAGTGTGTGAACTGCTCTTTGGCATCCTATGTCTGTGTCCCAGCCCCCACCCCACTCCCAACAGAAGAATATTAAAAGCTCACAGCAACCACTGCTCACGTTCTAGGCCCTTTCATCTACCCTAGCTTTTATTACTCAGCACAACTCACAGACAAAGCGTGATCCTTCTTGTCAATTCCTTAATAAAGATGACTGGTTTCCTCCTATCCTACATCCACCTCAAGGGTCTGCCTACCACCCTCAAAGGTGACAAGCTGGCCCTGGTCCAGATCTTTAACTCCAGGAAGGCATGCTCTCACCTGTATGGTCAGGCTCTCTCAGAAACATCAATTAAATCCTCCAATAGTTTCTCACTTCAAATCTGGATTCCCATTGGAGCACGGTGTAGAGCAACATTCCAAAACCATGTTTTCCCAAGGCCTCCTATGGATCAGTGAGGTCACTGTCTAGGCATCTAAGGAGATACAGTTCCCAGGGCAGGAGGCTCCCATGGACGCTGCTTAAGGTGTGAAGAGTGTCCACTGTCATGGACCACGCCCCAGCCTTTCGACTGAGCTGGCCCAAACTCTCCCCCTTGTTTTGAGGTTCTTCATCATGGGGCAGAAAAGGGCCCATGACCCAGTGAGACCAATTATGCTGAAGATCTGTGAAAATTGGTAAAGACTCCAACTCCCTGGAGAACGCTGGACTCTAATATGCACAAGTCCTATGGCCTCATATGCACACAGAAACTGCTCCCATGCGGCCTCTGGGACCACAAAGGAGCCTATGCCACATGCTCCCCAGCTCTGAGTGTTGCAGGGGTCCTCAAACTTTTTAAAGTGGGGGCCAGATCACGGTCCCTCAAGAGCTGGAGGGCCGGACTATATGAACTACTAATTCCTACTGTAACACCTCGGCTGCTCTCACTGCCCAAAAAACCTGGCGGGCCGGATCAGACTCCTCTGCGGGCCGCATGTGGCCTGCGGGCCGTAGTTTGAAGACCCCTGGGGGGCACACTTTCCTTCAGCTCCACCAGGGAGAGATCACTTGACTCCCCCAATTCCAAACTAATACGACAGCTGGAAGGGTCTTGAGGATAACTCATCCACTCTTCCACTTTGCAAATTCATTCATTCATTTATTCATTCATTCTTCACTGAATTTTCACTCATGGTGATATGCTGTGCTGGGCCATGGATATTAAGTAGGGAATAGATCATGTAAACAAACTGACAAGAAAATTATGTAAATGAACAATGAAACCTACATAATTTAAATTGTGGTGAGTGCCATTAAAATCATACCAAATAACCAACCAACAGGACAACCTTAGCCAGGATTCTTTCACTTGGGCTCCACTGTACTCCCTTCTTATGGGCCTATTCACAAGGAAGAACCTCCCTGCTGCCTGACCTGAGGCCCTCGCTACTGCTACCAAGGGGAGAGGCAGAGAACCACTCCCCTCTAGGCCCAGGAAAGCAAGACCTCTGGACTATTATCATTAGGAAACCAGGAGCCTCTTGGACTGGAGTGAATTTGAACCCATTCTTCTTATAATCCTCAGGATGGCCTTATATAGCCCTAACCCCCAACTCCTGTCTCAGGACTCAACTTCAATCCACTGCCACTTCATAATCCAGGAAAAAGACAATCTATAGGTGTGGGACATCCTCAGTCCTCCTTGCTCAATGGAAGCCATCTCAATTGCTACCAAGATACTTGAACCATTTCAAACTGTGGCTCTAATTCCCAAACTATGGAAGGAGTTTGACTGGGGGGATTAATCATTAATTTCTTCAGCAAATGAATGAACATTCACTGAGGACCTGTAAGTGCTCCCATCTGGGCAGCTGTCTGGTCACCCACCAACCTAGAGACTAGGCCCCACTGGTCTCACCTGCTCCTTCCAGAAAAAGTAGAGGAATTAAGAAACTTGCAGCCTTAGGGAAAGGGATGTTCATTTTGATATCATTGTAAGCTTTTGACATCTCAGAAAGTACTATGGGACTGCTAGTAGTTTTGAAAAATAAGTGTGAATCATAAGGTTTGGAAAATAAGATAGAGAGCAGCTTAGACATACGCAGCATAGTAGACTGGGAATATCTCTGGGCTATACCTGTAAAGATGAAGAATGGGTAATCCCTGAAACAATTAATATTGGCAAGGGAGAGTGGAGTGGAGAGAGCCATGGACACTAAAGAAATGAGAAGGAGTGAGAGTGCATGGTGAAGACAATGAATAAAGAGTCTGAGGAATATTTGCCTGAAAATAGTGTCACCACTGAAATGGGAGAAGGGAGAAAGAGAGAAGGAAGGCTGATTGATCAGACACAACAGCAAAGAGGTAACCAATCAATCCATGCTTAAAAGGCTGCTGTTCTGCATCTAGACCATTTCTACTCCTAGTGTGGTGTGTGGAAGCAACATCAGTATTACCTTGGCACTCGTTAGAATTGCAGACCCCACCTCACTCAGATTGATTGGATAAGAACTGGCTTTCTAACAGAATTTCCAGGTAAGCCCCTTGAGGTGTGTAGAACACTGCACTAGATTAATAGACTGGCATTGTGAAGAGAAGTTGTTCAGAGACAATGGGAGAGCAGCCAATCACTGAGCCATTCCCTTTAGTGGAATAGAAAGCAGTAGTTTGTAAGAATTCAGTGTGTTCCATGCCTAAAACGGACTCAGACATGTCTGTCCTAGACAAATGTCAGCCCTCAGGCTCTCCTTGACCCCTGGCACCTGTGGCATGTTTAGAGAAGCTCTGAGCACTCAGGACTCAGTTGCTGAGCTTCTAATCAACCAGAGTGCCAAAACATTTTTATCCTCTTGTCCTTATTCAAAACAGCCTTTGAAGACTCTCCCTGCCCCGAGCTGGTAGCCAGCACTGCTATGCTATTAGAAAGTCTAGGAATTGGAAATGACTTAGATCCCTTAAGAGCCGTTTGGCAATGTTAAGGCATAAGATACATTTTCTAGAAACCTTGGATCATATTCTACTCAAATGGAATGCACATGGTTTCCAGGGGCAACGCGGAGAGCTCTGAACAAGAGATTTTATAAGGGAATTCTTTGCTTTGGAGCCTTATCCGAATCTTGGCATCATTACATTTAGAAAGATTTAAAAAGACATCTATTAGCATGGGCATTCAGTTTGTCCTAGAGGCATCCTAATCATCCTAAATCAGTGGTTGGCAAACTGGGAGCTGCAGTTTGCCGCTCTGTTGACTAATGAGTTTGTCGACCACTGTCCTAGATGCATGATCTAAATTCCTCGGTCAGTCTTTTGTCTCTGGTAGAACAGAAGTGATGGAATCTTTTAAGGAAAGTTGAGTTCTAGCTTCCTGAACCAGGAACCTATCCGAGTCATGTAGAGAATTTGTTGCCTTGAGCCGCTGGCTTTCTGACTGCCAGAAGAGACTTTGCTCTGCCATCTATAAATGGAATTCAGTGAGGATTTAAGAGTAGAGAGATCAATAGTAACAGCTGCGAGATTAAGGGAGCATCCGGTCCCACATGCTGCTGGCCCTGCCTCCTATTTGTGCAATCCATTGGCACCAGGAGAAGTGAGTATCATGCTGCTTTCGTTAGGGATCATTTTCTCCGCTGCCTGGTGAAAAGGGGTACTCCTCTGCAGGCCTCTGGGGAGTGGCCCTATTTACAAACACCGAGAAAACAGCTCATTGTCACTTCTCCCAATGGCAGATTTGTCCTCATATTTAAGACGTTTAAAAATAAGTTTAAATAGCAAGTGGAATGCCAGAAAACAAAACACGTAAAACATTTAGACTCTAAGACTTGATATTTCTATAACTACCAGTGTGAACCATCCATGTATATTAAAAGAACAAATCCATGGACATGTACCTAGCTTTCTGCAGATATAAATATCATTTAAAGTTGATACTATATATATATATATGCATATATATGTATATGTATATATATGTGTGTATATATATATATGAAAAAATGCTTGCCATTGTTTTCAACTTGCACATAAGAAACGAGTATTTAATCAAATTTATATGAACATGCAAGAACAAAACGCATTTGTCCTATAACAAAGAATATTTTGTCCTCCACATGTTCCAAGAAACTTCTTGTCCAAGAAAGTCTTTTCAAGCCAATATACCTCCAGCCAAAAAGAGCAAGTCTCTGTAGGGAATTTACAGATATTTTACCATTGGATTGCCCCCAGCATCCAACCCCAGCTTCCTGCACAGAAGGATATTGAATAACCCATTCTAACGGACATAAAAGACAAACATTTCTTATTGCAAAAAAAGTAATCTTTCATATTTAAGGTAAAAAAAAAAAGTATCTGTACAAGTCTTTGTCTTTGTCACAAGTCCAGTCAAGCAAGACTTTTTAGAATTATCCATTTAGTCCAAAAAGGGTTCAACAAAGAAGGAAGCCAGCTTGAGAACAAGTTTCCCAGTAAAATTCTATTAGTTTATCAAAACAGGAAATATAAGCCATTTCCGCACATGCAGCTTTAGAAATTAAGGAAATAATTCCAACATAGTATTAGCAAGACAGGGTATATGGCAGAGGAAATGCAGATCACAGCCACTCCACACAGAACAAAACCCTTCTTCCCAATACACGGGGTGGGAAATCTAGCCAACTCAGTTTCCTTTGTGTAATAGCATTTCAAGGACATCCAAAGTAAATGTGCTCACTCTAGATGGCCCTGAAATTGCCACATTTGAAGGCAGTGAAATAACAGATGGACAGAAGTGCTCACCCATTTAAAATGACCTACTCCAATGGACTGTTGCCGAGTACCAACTCGTTCTAGTGCAGTTACATCTTGAGTTGCTGCCTGTTATCATGGGGCTAGGAGAAGGCAGGGGGAGAGGGGGATGTTGTGTTAGAAAGGATGACAGTGGTTCACAAGAGAGATAATGACCCACAGCAGGTCTTTCTAGGATGACGGTCTTCACGTCCTCCAGGAGTTCTTTTGCTTTTGCCCAGGTGAATACCTGAGGGATAATATCACTCCTTCTGGCTCACGTTTGCAGCAGACATAACCAGAAGGCATGGCATTGGGTGCTTTCATTTGAGTCATCAAATGAAATAAGCTACATGGTTTTTATACTCGAAGACTTACACGTTTTTACGAGCAATGACTAGCCAACAGTTCTCCACCCTCTCTTCTCAGGCAGCTCTAAGTCTTCTGGTGTTTTCTGAATGGATTTTGCTATTGACAAGAGTACCTATGACAGCCATCCTTTACTGCCAGGGCTTGGGCGTTGACAGGTAGGACTGATTAAAAACCCCCACAGTTCAGGAATCTAACCAGATGGGGAAGGCTGTTGGCAGGCACAGAGAGTGCCAGTAGGCTAAAGGCCGAGCCAGAACACTTTCTCAAATTACATCATTTATGCTTATGACATATAAAGTAGGCTAAATGACAGACTGCATTCAAGTTGCTAAACTCCAGGATAAGGAAGGCCCCTAGCAGGGACTGTTTAGTCTGTGAGGCTGGAAGGTAGGAATGAGGTAGATCAGGAGTCCTGATAGGGCAAAGGGCAGTCTTGACAGAGAAATGACCTCATTTTTTTCTGAACAGCAGTGCCCTCTGCACAAAATGAGGATAGTAGCCCTCTCCTAGGTCTGATGGGAAGACTCAACGATGTGCTTCATCAAGTCTCCTGCACCATCCACATCTTAACGGTCATTAGTATCAGGTGCAGGCTTAACTCTCTGGCATGGACCCCCAGACACAGCAATGAGGGCTGAAACCCAGCCAAGGATGTATGAGCCAATGCTTCCTGAGAAATTCCTTGCCCAGGGCTAGAAATGATCTCAGAGTGTGGGTGGGCCTGGTCCTCCAGGTGAAGACACGTGGTCCATCTGGTTAGGAAAAGGGGGCTTGGCATTTTCTGTCACATCTCTGTGTGACAGGTGACATAGTGCAGGTGATATGGGCTCTACCCTGAGCATCCCTCCCTCCTTCCACAGTGCCTGTTCAGTGTAGTGATCTTTCACCTGAGATAGGTTGAGGTCTCATTGTTCCATTCCTTCATTAGATGCTGGGTGGAGATTTAAAATTGCCTCATCTTGAGTCATCTAGTCTAGAAATTTGGAATCTATACAGTAAAGACCCAGGTACATAGGAGCGTATAGCTGTAGGCAGGAATCAGGCAAGGCACAAATCAGTGATTGTATAGACTGGGTGGGGGACAACTAGACAGTAAATCGACAGAGTAGGCATACAGCCAAGTGAGCATGCCTTGAAATGCAGATAATTTTGTGTGGGAGTATGAAATATCCTATCTGAACTGCCTCCATTTTAAGGTATTTCTTCTTTGTCATCAAATGTCTAGCTCATTTGAGTTCTGGTATCCTCCTATTTCTAATTCCTGTTTAACTCCAGAAATATATTCATTACCCCCACATGTCCATTGCCTCTCATAACATCCATGGCAGCCACAGTGTCAGCTCCTCAGACATCTGAAGATTTATTTCCCTTGCAATTTAGATATGCTTATGCATCTAAGGCTGAGTTTTATTTAGAATTGGGTATTACCCACTTGATTCCAAAGGTTGATCTTAAACCACTTCCTCCCTGGGATTTCCAAAGTCTTGAATTACAAATGAAACACAGCCACCAGTCTTAAGCGAAAACGAGCTCCTTTTCTTTTCAAACATTTTGAAACAGCTTGTTCAGCTCTCCACGAAAGACCCCCGTTACCAATCTGACTCCCCTTTTCCTGTCATGGCTTCTTGGTCACTGATGATATGGCTCACGTTGGCCTGTGTTCTGCCTGTTTGACCAATGTTCTGATGCAAGATCCTGGCTGGGGTTCCCTGACGTGTCAGGGTCCTCCCAGGGGAGGTGCTCTGATTGCTAAAGCCTCTCTTCTTGATGCCATGATGCAGTTGCCACAAAGCATGCACAATTTGAAGCCAATATGCCCATCAGCTACCCTGTAGGAATTGGTGTAACCAAATGTGCATGTGCATTCACACATGCACTCACACGTGCACACACACAGAGGATGAGGTCAGATACTGGATGCTTCTATTTGAAATCATTTTAATACTGTCTTGCACTTCTTTAGTGGGTTTGTCAACAGATCAACTTTCTGGAAGTCATCCTTCTCCATCCTCAATATAGACTGCCACTGATCATATTTTTATTAATTACTGATGCCTGGTACTTTAGTGTGTTCAGGCTGTTATATCAAACTGGCATAGATTGGGTGGCTTACACAGTGGCTTACAGCACAGTTTTATTTCTCACAGTTCTGGATGCTTGGAAGTCCAGGATCAAGACACTGGTAGATCCAACCAGGAATCTGGTAGAAACTGGTAGAAACCAACAAGGTTTATGGGGAAAACCGTGTTATAGGCAGACCACTCAATGCCTAGCAACTTGGTAATCAAGGTACTAATAAAAGTAGTCAAAGCACCAGTAAAAATCATGGCACAGTTGAACAGATATGTAAAATTTTCAATAAGTAAAAAACACTACAGTAAATATAGTGTTTTATTTTAAAAAACAGTGAAGGAAGAAATTTAATGGAAAGGTATTTAGAGAAGTATTAAGACTGCTAAGTTGCAGAGAACAAGGGACATATGGCCAAACATTGGGAATAGTCATGCAATCAGCACTTCTAGGGAGACATGTGGACCAACTGAGTCAAGAGGTTGAGGACTTGGGTATCTGGATCAGAGTTAAATTCTTCAACAGTGTGCTGTGTTCACTGTGCTAATCTATTAGCTTTCAGCTGCCCTGTTACCTGGTGTGCAAACAACACACTGGGGAAAATATCATGCATGAGCTAACATGACTTCCACTGCATACTGACATCATCCTTCTGTTGATCAGTAACGATTTATCAGCATACCTGAGTTAGAGAAAATGCACCTTGGCAAAGCAGACTCCACTTCATTACTCTCTTACCGGCTATACAGTCGTGTCAATGTTTCACCAAATAAATAATAAGATTGGCCACATTATTTTTGGTGGAGGTTATTGTCACTCAGTCATTTTTATAGCCTGAGGGACCTTGTTCCGTCTCAGTGTCGTGAAAAACAATCCGTCAGGAGCCTTCAACTTTTGTTCAAGAGGCCACCCCTATAATTATAACATTCTGTCTTACAGTGCACAGACGGCAAAGAGCTCCATGTTATATTTAGAATAAATGCCCTTAAATACTTATGAGCCATTCTGTTTATGCCCTGTTCAGCCAGTGAGAGACAGTCTACCAAGACATCCGTTAGTATAGGCATTACCTCACACATTACCTACACTGAATTTTATTTATTTATGCAGCATGTCAGTTTTTTGGGATTCTCTGGCAATGAATAAAAATGTGCATGTTGTTAGTGTTGGCATGTGAGCCTGAGTGAATATTTAACATTGTTCATTGTAAGAAACAAAGTAGGAGTATGTTCCCTTGAAGCTATTTATTCCAGAGATGCACATCCAGTTTAAGAGCTTTGTCCCAAACCCTTCCCCTATGCTAATTTTTTTTTTTTTTTTGGGGGGGGGAATCCCAAAAGAATGAAACGAAAGAGACTTAGCAATACTTTTTCATAATACAATAAGGTTTCTGTTCTGGTTTGGTAGGGACTGGTCCAGGCAAGGCAGGTATTGGTTTGTGTTGGCATGCAAGGATACCAGCAGTTGCCTGGGCAGGCTCAGGTCTAGATACAAATAGCTTCATCTCTGCAAATTTGACGGTAACCTGAATCAAAGTGGGGCTACGGGGCCAGAGGGAGTCCACACTAAAACCACAGCCACTTTACATAGCTGTTGGCCTGGCTTCTGGGGTAGAATTTCTGAATTTCTGCCTCGCTCCTTCTCTGATACATACCTAGCCAAGTTTGTCATACCTGGCAGCTTTTAGACGGTATCTATGCATGCCTTTGCATATAAGCGGTGACTGAGGATTCCTCTGCTGGCAGTGGACCAGTTTTCTCTTTGTATAGAAAGAAAGGTGTCTGAATAAAATCTACTCTAAGTCACAGCAGAAGCATATTTCTGGGGCCAGGCGCTCCATCTCAGAGTCCTGATCAGTGTGGGTAGCTCTCAATGACTTATGTCTAGATTATCCACTTGGATATTCCACAAGTGAATTTTCAATCCCGAGCATCTCTTTGCTCCCCAGCAGGCTGTTGGCTTTTAATTCTCATGGTTTTGTGCTGCACACCCAGGAACTACAGGCAGCAGTAACTGCAATATTAACATACCAAATTCTACATTTCTTTCTGGACAAGGTTCAGATCAAGTGTTGGAGCTGACTTCCATTGATAAGGCTAATTCAGAATTAGCATATGCACACTTTTTTTTTTTTTTTTTTTTTTTTTTTTTAGGATTAGGAGCCAAAGCTGTCATATTCTCATATACATTCAGTTTTTATGCTGGATCTGGGGAGTTTGCAGGAGGATCAGCCTCCAGGTTGTCATGATGCTGTGCCCAGGGCTTTAGGCAGGTGTGCACTTCTCCACTGTGACGGGCATGATTTGCTCTCCATGGTGCCATGTTTGGAGAAGGGTGCGTGAGTTCCAGGGCTGGTGCCACAGTGCCGTGGCCTTGCAAATCATCCTTATGCTTTGTTTCCTTCAGCCTCCTTATCTGCACATTGGATAGAATCTGCCACTCTTACCTTGTGGGGGGGTTGTTAGGAGGAAGTGAAATACACCCATGGGATGAGCTTGGCCCATGGACGAATGGGTTTGCTGTTCATGTTCTTAACTTTTGCTTTGTTTCACCCACTAAGGGCAGATGCCCATCTATTTCCACACTCAGAGTTCCGATTCAGTGACACAGCAAGTGTCAACATTTTCTCTCTTTAGCAAGATCGTTGCTTATGGACACATCTGAATGTTTTAACATTTGATCATGGAGCAGATATATAAGGCTGAATCTATAGCTTATGGAATTAACCTTGGCACTTTTAAGTTCCATGTATTATCAATTTCTCAGACTTAAGATTTTGAGAGGGAAAATTTAGTCTGCTAATTCACCTTTAATACTGGAATTGTTTCTTTCCTTTTAAGTCAGAGAATAGCTGGTGTCGGCACAATTTAAGCAGTTCATCGACACTGAATGTTGTACCCACAGTCAACTGATAAGTTAAGGTCACTTGGGTCACAAACCAAAGACCTCCTATTCTTTTTCCGTCACTCTGGGCCTAAGATAAAAATTCCTGAATGCTGTTTGAGCAACAAGGCTTGTAACTCCCCTTATGTATCAAAAGTGCTCTTATCATATTACAAACAACTAACATGCTGAGATTATAAACACGCAAAAGAGTGGACTTCCTTAAATATTTTCAGTGATGTCATCTGGCCCTTCTTTCATATCCGTTTTTTATTATGCTCCTGTCCTTTCAAAACAGAGCTTGTGCCACAGAACAACAAAAGCCAGGAAATGTCGGTGCTATGGCAATAAGACGGACCTGGAAACGAGAAGACTGATAACACACAAATCTTTCCAGATGGAGGAGGAAGAAATCTGGACTGACATTGCAATCTGGTCTGGTGTGGTTAAACCTGTAATCAATCACCCAAATGAAAAACTCTTGCTTTGTTCCTTGGCAAGTGAATTATGCTCTTTGCATCAACAGATAGACACTCCTCCCCTAAATGTCTTCTAGAAAACATACTTTGAGTCACAAATGCCAAGTACCAGGATCTAGAGGCACATAGTCGGCCCCTGGCCCTTGGGAGGTTATAAGTTCATCAGTCCTTACAATAAATACTTAACAACACAATGCATAAGATTATGTGCAAAGGAGTATGTGGGCACAAATCGGAAAGTAATTCTTACATGAATTGCTATGTTTTGACTTGAGTTTTGATAGCTTATCTGCATTGGTTAAGTGAACTTGCCTTACTGATTTAAAACATATTTCCAGTCCTTTCTGTGTGCCAGTATGGACTGTGCATCTAATCTGATGTTCTTTGGGGTTAGTGTCATGCTCACCCTCATGTAACTAGGAACTTGAGCGGACAGCTTTCCCGACTATGATGGAAAAGGAGGAGGAAGAAGCAAATGCAGCTCTTTGGAGAGTGAGAGAGGAGAAGGCAGGGGCGTGGAGAGGTGCTGGTTTGACAGTCTAAGGTTGAGCAGCTTGTGAGCAAGAGCCCTCCATGATTTGGTGGCTTAGACATGTCCTTAAATAGGAGTCTGTGTCTAAGGCAAAGCTTGCCATTGTTTCCCTCTTGACAGACACGTGGAAAGTAGAGCAGTCATACTCCTTTCCTGAAGTCCTCATGATTCAGAGCTTCCCAGAGCACCACCCTTGGGAGGAAACTCCTGTCAGGAACTACAGCTATACCGTAAATAGTCAAGCCCCGACGTGGAGGTCAGCATTGCTTCCTACCAGTCCACTGAAGTATTTGCCTTTAATAGACAATACTCCTCTCCTTGGTAGCAACCCATGAATTCCCCAACAGAGTCAGAAAGGGATGCAGTCCTTTGTAGTCCCAGCCAGGGGTGCCCTTAAAGTCACTCGACAGAAAACAGCAGGAAGAGAGCCTGCAGACAATAAAGGGTTGTGCAGATACCTGCCACGCTGGAGCAACCCGGAAGCTGGAGTTTGCTTTGAGACCACTTCACCATCACTTGGAGGACCTTTTAAATATTCTCTGTCCATTTACAATTCTTTGCACTTCAAAATGTTTCCATGGATTATATGCTTTGCTTTCTCCTAGAATTGGCCTGTCGGGCTGGACTTTGGGGCTTCCGGACTAGGTGGACCACCCTTCAGAAGATGCTGCCCAAGGAACTCAGACATTAGGGTCAGTGGGAGGAGCCAAACCTGAGCTTTTGCGAATAGAGTCATAGCATCCAATATTTTCTTTTTTGCATGCTGCTGTCTCTAAGTATTCTAGTCCTCTCCCCTTTATCCTTTTCTTTTACAACTTTAGAATAAAAAGTGCTTGGAAAGGGTTGACTTGCTGGATTTAGAAGTCAACTTATATGAGGCTTGCTGATTGATGTGTGGCTGTACATAATTATATCCTTAGGCTGGGCTGCTCACGGCATTGGGTTACCACTGGACCAGAGGCTCTCAGACCTTAAACCACAGAGCCCATTTATTCTCTGCTCCCCCTTTTCACATAGCCTCAAGGACGCAAGCCATGCTATGGCATCATAAACGCAAGCCATGCTATGGCATCATGAACCTTCTCCCATTCAGCAATAAATAGCATTAGGGTTGTACACTGACTCTGTAGATTTTCCACAAAAGCAAAGAGATCTGATGTTCTCTTAGCTTCTACAGCTTCATCATGTTCAATATCTGGGGTGCTTTTGAAATGCTACAGATTATCACTCCAGGGGCTAGTCCAGCTAAACAATGCTGAGAAGCTAAAATTGAAGTCCACGTTGTTTCCTTCAAGCCTGTTGACTATCCGTTGTAGCACCAATGCACTGCACATGCCAAGCTAAAACATGAGATTTATGCACAAGACTTTCTGCTTTTTCTTAATGAGGATTTACTTTTGATTTTATTTATTTATTTATTTATTTATTTATTTATTTATTTATTTATTTATTTTTTAAGTCTTATAGATGAAGAGCATGTGGTATTGGTGAAGGCTGAAGGTTGACAAGCAAACCTCAAGTAAGGTCTGGACGTTGTTAAGACAGACCTAGCCAGGCTTCAGATGCATGAGAATCCCATCTCTATCCCCATTTCTCACGAGAACATTGGGTGCTTTGGAGACTCCAAATAACTCCCCCCAAATTAAATACTGATACGCCAAGCCCCAGAGCACTGGAATACATTTTGATTCCCTAGTCTCTCTGGGAGTTCATTTCACACATGGTGGTGAGAACAGGCTGCCATGCCCACACCCTCTGTCAGGACTGAATTGGGTCCTCTTTTCCATAAACAACGATCTTCTCCATCACAGTAGGAAAAAAAATACCAATCCTCTGACCCACTGCAAAACAAGTAACTGAATATCCAGTGAGCTCCATCTCTGCTCTGACACGATAGCAACATGAAAACAGGTGTAAAACAATTAGCCCCATGGTCTCTCCAAGCGATGCTGGAGCAGTGCGGCTGCCCCTGGCCTGCAGTGAAACTGGCAGTGTCCTGACACTGCCAACCACAAGCCACTGATGAGCCTCCAAAAGCACCATTTTCTTCCTTTTATGGGGCACACACTCTCCCCAAAATTATCCTGAAGACATTTAAGAGAACAAAACAAAAAACTCAGCTTCTTATTAAACACATGCCATGACCTCCCAGCTAGAGCGCGGCGGCCAGGAGCACTGCGCCAGCCGGCCCAAACATGGGGCCGGGCCGGGGAGGGCCGCCAGGCGCTTATTAGCTGTTGTCTTCAGGGGACAGCAAACACACGGCTTTCTTCCCCGTGCAAAAGTCAGGCTGGAGATTCAGGAAAAAACAAATCGCTCCTCTCCGAGCTAGAAAAGTGCATGGCTTTCCTTGGCTACTCTGCATCCCCCCCACCCCAGCCCCTGGGCCCAGATTCAGCTTCTTCGCAGGGACCTGCTGCCCTTGTGTTCCCTCCTGCTTCTGGAAGGCTCCATGGGTCCTCTTCGGGGGGAAGCGTGTCACCAAATCAGGCCACCTTTTCCGTATCCACCCCCGGAATGCAAGAATATCCGCCTCATGTCTCAGTAACCGTGCCCTTAGTAACTCATTTTCTGTCCCTTCCTCCCGCTAACATTTGTTTTCCATTTCTGGAGTTTGCCCCTTTTACCAGCTCTTGGTAATAGGTCCCCATTGCCCCTTCCTCCGACTCTCAGCTTTAGCACCTCCAAAGGACTACATAACCTTCTTGCCTTCACGTCTGAATAGTCTTTCCTCCCATACATGACAGAAGATACTTTTTCTCTAATTATTAGAATCAATTAGTGAAATGTATATAGACTATAACATGCACATAAAGTTGACTCAGTAAGCATTCATGAAAAGGTCTAACTTAAAAACCATCTTGGGATATAATCTAGTAGTAAACAGCCCGTAGAGTGGCAGAGGGCCTATTGGGGAATTGTCTGCTGGTGGTTCTAGAGCACTATAAAATCATGCTGCCAGCCTCATTAACCAGAATGCTAACTCCAAGCTGTTGGTGTCATGCTGCGTACAATCACAGCATTTTCACGGAGTGGGCTTAACCTTCACAAGGACCAATGCTGTATTTTTAACAGTTAAAGTGTTGGCTGTCCTGAAAAATGTCTTGGGGACACAGGCACACACAACAAAGCACCCAGCAAAAAGCTTTCTGGAACACAACCTTTTCCGGTTCTGATAAACACCAGCATTGGTGCTGGAGGGGCTCTGTGGTCAGCCACACAAAGTAGAAGCTTTAAGACCACTAGCGTGAGGCTGATGGGGAATGTGGACGCCCAAGCCTTCAAAAGCACAGGAACTTGACTCGGGGCCACGCTGAGAGAATTCTAAGGCAACCCTCCCGGACCTGCTGTACATGGGTTTCCCTTCTGAGCTCCCAATTCCTCTTCTGCTTCTGGTCCTGGCCCTCCAACCAGCTGTCCTCTTGGCGTGGAGCTGGTAATCAGCTCCTGGCCCTGGGCAGATGCAGCTGGACTGGGATTTGGGCCTGTCTGGCACTCTGGGCTTACTGCCCACCAGCTGTGGGCCCTCACTGGCTCTTTTTGTCTGGGACAACCTGTTTTAAATCTTATGTTTATGATTCCAAATAGCAGAGCACACTCTTTCCATCAGATCAGTGGCTTTTGATTATTAGCATCATCTTAGGCGCTTCTGAAAATACCAGTTCCCATGCTTCACCCCAGGACTACAGGGCTACATTACTGTCACACTAGAAACCTAAGTATGTGCATGGCGAGAGTGTATATTATATGTCCTATGTATACAAAATATTATAAGCATTGAATGTACGTCATACACATACACACATACACTGAGTGGCCTGATCTCTGAATGCATAATAATCTGGCTACTCAGTTTGAGAGTGTGTGTATGTGTGTGTGTGTGTGTGTGTGTGTGTGTGTATTAGAGGCCTGATGCATGAATTTGTGCATGGGTGGGGTCTGGCCAGATAGCCAGGGGGAGGGGACATGGGCAGTTGGCCGGCCTGCCTGCTGGTTGAACTTCTGATTGAGGGGACAATTTGCATATTAGCCTTTTATTATACAGGGTATACACTGAGTGGCCAGATTATTATGTGTTCAGAGGTCATAATAATCTGGCCACTCAGTGTAAATAGGATCTGCTTTCTCATTTTTTCCTCTCATTTCTCCTTGGCCCATTGAAATGTTACTGCTGACCAGGGCCAGTCCTCAGAGCAGCATCTGGGACCTGTGT
The DNA here is from genome assembly GCF_964339955.1 of Pipistrellus hanaki. NCBI lineage: Eukaryota > Metazoa > Chordata > Mammalia > Chiroptera > Vespertilionidae > Pipistrellus > Pipistrellus hanaki. The sequence goes on from NC_140505.1 coordinate 27,695,120, forward strand.
TGTAACCCGCAGGGGAACCAGTGTGTGTGCCTCATGAACACACACAGGCACATAACTGTGCCCCCAGGGAGTGAACTCTTCTGAGATATGCCAGCCCGTGGCCCGGGGCAGCCACTTGCCCGTAACTGCTCCCAGGGAGTATAAGACGGACTGCCCTCGAGTGAGGCTTCCAAATAGCTTTGCGTGCCGAGACACTCAGAAGTTTCAGGAAGGCAGTGCTTGGGGTCGAGGCTCTGTGTATAAAATATTCAAACATCCTCTGGAAGGAAGCTCCCAGACAAGCTGCTTGCAGATGCAGTGCTCCCAGTGACATCCAGGCCCTGCCTCGCATATTCCCCCAGCAAAACCTGACAGATAAAAAGGGACTCATTTCGCCAGTAAAAGGACCAAGGGTCTGGTTAATCCTTTTCTCCACCACAGTGTTTTGTAGACAAAATGAGGGCCAATCAGCCAGTTAGTTGTAGGGCTCAGAAATCAAGCCCAGGCACAGCCCTGGGCTGGACTCAGAAGGCCTTCAACCAGTGGCGGCTACTGTCAGCCCAGCTTCCCCCGCGGTCCTACAACATGCATTTTGTCTTAAGGATCCTATAAAAACCTACTGTTCAACTTCATGTTGATATTCACTCCCCATTTTTTTCTGAATCCATCTGTTCATGAATAGTAGCATTATATTCAACTTTGCAAGTGGAGTGCCATTATAATTCCCTGCATGTTCATAAAAGATTGGTTATGCCTGAGACATACAATCAGACATATTATCAAAGAGAGCCATTAGAATATTTTCCAGGAAAAGAGGAAACAGCCAACTTTCAATTCTTTTATATCAACGTGCCAGAGTAGTGGAGAAAATAATTTGATAATTGGAGACCAAAAGAAAATTTTTTTTTTTTAATGTTTTGTTTTTAAACTCCTGGAATACACATACACAAATTTTGCAGACTTTTCCAATTTTTATTTTCACATATATCCGCTCTAGGTAGTAGGGTAGTTAAGAAGCATCTGAGTGTCAGATTGGGATGAAATGCATTGTGAACAGAAGTTAAAGATATCCTTAACTTTTTTCAAGGCACAACGTAAGTGGGCACAAGGAAAGGGACAGACAGATGGACAGTCTCATTGGTCCTGGGCTCATTAGCCTCCTCCCCACTCAGTGGAGGACTGGTCTGATGAATAGGCTGAACCTGCCTGAGGAAGGTGAAGAGGCCCAGCTCTGGGCAGAGGGCACTTTAGCAACTTTCCTCTGGTCTTCTCTCTTGTGCTTCTTTCTACATCATTGATATTACATTTGATGTTACATTCTGCATCCTCAATTTTTCTTAACATGAAACATTTCCCCATACTAATAAAACCTCTTCATAAACAAAACATATATCACAGAGCTGACTGAATAATACTTCTAAAGAGATGCACTGTAATCTTCATTGTCACAATATTCTCCATGGACATCACCCCCTCCCCCCTCCTCCCCAAAGTTTCCCACATTACAAATCTACACTGCAAGGAATAAATCTGTTTAGCTAATAAACATCTCAAGAGCGTGTGCTGTGACTGTGATGGGTATGGAAATGAAATGCTCCCTAGCTTGAGAATGGAAGCCTGCTCCCAAGTGGGAAACCTGGATTTCACTCAAACTGAAAAGGTGCATGAACACACTCCAAAGGATGCAACCATGAACCCACTTACCTACACAGGTGGTTATTTGTGGTCTAAAGAAAGAGGACATAATGCAAGCATGTTCGGACGCGCACATGGGAACGATACTCAGAGGGTTCAGTGTATACCATGCTTGATGTGCCTGACAAAGACTTGCTTCGAAAGCTAGGTCACTCTTGCTGATTGTCCAACTCAGGAGTATGCTTCTTGACTGACTCCCAAGAAGGCTTGATTTGCAGGCCAACCTAATTGCATATACTACTCAGCTCCCCAAAGAGACAGTAACTATGCATTTATGTCCGAAGCACTGATTAACCTGGTCCTCCTCTATTTCAGGCGGTGGACTAGGCACATTGGGGGTAGATACTCAATAAGCCACATGGCCACACTCTGAAAGCTAGCCTGTAATTTCAAGTTCAGATGCAAGAGAGCGGAGAGGTGGAGTAAGCGAGGATGTCAGGCTGCTCAGGCTGTGTCTGGCCCCACCCGCTCACTTAACTCTTCGACCTTAGTTTCCTCATTTGTAAAATGAGGGTAACATTAGTTCTTACCTCAAAGACTCACCATGGAGATAACTTGAAGTAATGTGTGTAAAGTACTTAGCATAGGGTCTAGCTCTCATAAGACCTCCATGGCATTATGTCTTATCAACTCTTTGTAACTATAACTATACAGCAGAGCAGACGTGACTGCTTAAGGGCCTTGGTGAAAGGAGAGAAAACTGACAAGGGAATTCAGACATTGTCCCAGTGGGAAACGCAGCAAGGCATTGCGGATGGTGCCACATGAGTAAGGCTTCCCTGGCAGGGAGGAATCCTACAGGCAGGCGACGATCAGACACAGAAGGGGTCATCAACAGTTGGCAGGAACTGAGAAAGCACCAAGGACCGGGGAGCAGCTCACCTCAGTTTGCTGGAGTGTGCAAGGCTACCAGGGAGCAGGGGTGCCCGGGAGCTGGGACTTGTTGAGACTAACAAGCCGAGAGTTTTATTCCATGGGTTGAGTGATCTAGATTTGCAAATATGATGATGAGTTGCACCTCTAAGGAGAAACACTGAAAAAATGAGAAGTGACGTGTTGGCGGTCACTGGGAAGCGGGTGACAAGGTGTTCAGGGCAAAGGCAGGACATTGCAGGAATGTGAGAGGATGCGGGCCAACCTCCCTCTGCCCTGGCTCATTGTGCTGTGACTAGAGGGACATTTTCTGCCTGGGACACCTCGATGATATCCTCCCCTCCCCCTTGCAGAGTGAGAGAATGTCTGGAGAAGAACATAAGTATTTCCTAACACTGTTCCCTCTGCTGAGAGAAGAGATAGGTGGGGAGAGAGCGTACCCAACAATTGTGCAGGTACAAGAACCCATAGCCTGTACTAGGAAACTAGGCTTAGCTGCTCCCAATCTCACCACATGAGATCAGAAGGCCCCGGGCTCAGTCAAGCAGACTGGATGTGTGATGGCCCTTAGGTCCCAGGTCATCAGGGTTCTAAGGGCAAGTGAGGAACTGGAATGTTTTCCAAGTACAAAGAGGACTTTATGAACCAAAAGTGATTACGTGGAGTACGTTTTTGCCTGGAGAAGGGCCCGAGGCAGAATGACATCGAAGGTCACCACAGAGATGCATCAAATGCATCAAATGACAGCCACACTCCTGGAGTGCTCACGAATCAGCAGTGGAACGTGGGGCACAGCTGGTCCGGAGCAGGGATTTTCTTTGACTCTCAAGAATAGTTCTTAGGCCACTGGCATAGCTGTATTCTCTCCCCCTCTTTCTGCTGATGGAACGCATCCTTTCCAGAAGTGAGCCTGGTTAGCTCCTGGCAGGCTGTGACATCTCTCACACCCACCTTTTTGCTGGCTCAGAGATAAGACTTACATAGCTACCCCTGGAATTTGGGCTTCTGGAAATGACACAGTGCTTAGACTGTGAAGAACTTCAACTGAGCTCAGCAACAGACTTCACCGTTGTTGGAAGCATACATTTGAGAATACTGCTAACGTTAGACACATGTTACAGGCCAGTTACACAGAACACAAGGGAATGCTGGATGGAGTCATTGCTCACCTTTCAAAACATAACTTTCAAGGACAGCAAAATATGGTACAAACTCAGAACCTAGAACATCTATTAAAAGTGACCATTTTGAAAGATCCCTATCTCATCTTCTATCTCCCTTCTTAGGAACGGCATTGTGTGCTTGCCTTCTTAGGAATGTCACCCACATTCCACAATCAATATTCAACTGCAGGAAGACAGAAGGAGAGGGGGAAATGTGCTGTATGAGAAAGTGCCCTGTAATGGGAGTTGTTACATTGATTTTTCTACAACAGTAAAAGCATTAGGTTGTGTTGCTGGCACTATCAATTTATCCCTTGTTTACTTCTCTCTGTACTTGAATCTCTGATGTAAACCTAAGTAAAGATGAGGAGGGCTTGGAAAACTGTTTCCCATGGGACTTTCCATCAGAGGACAGTCCAGAAAACTATGTTGGGGGTCACACAAGTTGAAAAGTGAGGTTGGGTTTTGAAAATAGCTTGTGCAAGTTCTAAAATCCATTTCACAGCCTATAGGTGAAGTGTACATACTATGTATGGGGTGAATAAGCATTTCCTGGTTTAATATTGCTTATGTAAAGCAAGTAAAAAAAGGTATAAGGACTAAAAAGGGAGATGTAAAGCACCCATTTGCAGGTAACATTGCATATGTAGAAAATATGAACAAATCTATAGTAAACTTCTAAAATTAATGAGTGAGTTTGGGAAAGCACTAACCCCAAAAAAGACTGATTAAATTGGACTACATTAAAATCACAGGACATCATTAAGAGCAAGAACAAGTAAGCCACAGGGTAGAAAAAAGTATTTTTAACACGGAACCAAACAAGGGCATGTATATAGAAAAAAAGAACTTTAAGTCAGTACAAACACAGTCACTAACAAGAAAAATGGACACAAGACTCAAGCTAGCTTATCAAAGGAGAGGATATCCAAATAGCCAAATAAGAATATACAGACCTCATTAGTAATCAGGGATATACAAATATTGTGAGAGTAAATATAAGATACCAAAATTTTCTGTTGGTTGTTTTGAGTTAGTTTTTGGAATATTGCCACATCCCTCCTGCTGCCCTTGGTCTCAGAAACTTGGCTCTGTGACTCTAAATGATTGGAATCTGAGGCCTGTTGGGGTGTGTTAGCACACCTCCCTGCCTTCCCTCTCATGGAGCTGTTGGGGTTTGTTGGCCCATTTTCCTGCCCTCTCTCTCATTATCATAGCAGCCAGGGTCTGGGGAATGAGGGTCAGGCATGAGTTTTCGTGGGTCAAGGCAGCTGAGCCCAGGCAGATTGCCTAATGGCGTCAGTTCTGTGGTGGACTTGACCGCTATTGACAGGCAGAGAAAATTATGACTTCCTCCTCTTTTCAACAACATGAAAACCTCTGGGAAGGCTAAAATGGAAAATTGCTGCAGTCAAACCTCTGAGAAGACTAAAATGAAAAATAGGCTGCAGCAAAAATGTTATGGAGGTTTGGGGCAGGTTTCCTATCTCTCAAGTAATCTTGTTCTACAACTTTGAGGATGAGTCTATAGAATTGGAGCTATATAGTACCAATTGCCCTGGGCCAGCAACTTGTACTTTGTTATGGCCTGGCATTATCATGCAGTTTTACTGGTATATTTTAAGCCCAGTATAAAATGTTCAAGCTGATCTTTGGAAGATATGTTAAGAGTGTTGGGATCTTTCTAGAAAAACAAAAAAGGGGCATCAGCACATTTCCTTTTGTGAAAACATCTATGAGAAGAAAACAATCTTATGGACTCCAAAAGAATCTGAACACCCAGGGATTATTTAAATAGCATTTGAAAAGTGGCTATTTTATGTAGAATTTAGGATGTAAGACACACCATAGAGGAATGTAGGCAATGAAGACTCCAAGACGGTCTAATAGCCTGATTACCAAACTATGTCGGGAGGAATCAGTCAGCCAAAATAGGTCAGTTGCCAAGAAAGGGAACCCTACTCCCAGCTGCTGGTAGAATATGCTTCTTAATTGCTGTTTTGGAAACTAATTGCTCTCAGGAAAAGCATCTAACAGGAGCTCTTTGATTCAAAGGAGCAGGGTGAATTATCTTGCGACATGGAAGCCATGTGTGGGACCTATATGGCACCGCCTTGGGAGGCACTCTGAATAAAGCAAATAGTGCCCCGTTTCCCAGAGAAGCATTTCAGGAGGGAAGGGGGATGGCCAATACTGGAAACCTGGAAAAACAAAGAGAATCCCAAAAACATTGGCCTAAGGAGGTGTTAGCCCCTTTTCAGAGTTGCTCAGATGACTTGTGAACAAGCAGATGGGGAGTCACAATAGATTTCAAGGGACTTGCCCCAATCAAGCTGACATCCTGGCTGGGAAGGACTCTGGCATGTTATTACTCCTCCCTCACTGCCCACCATCTCCCAGCTTCATTCCAACTCGCCACCCACCTACACAATGAGGCACTCAAGTGAAACACGGTGTTGGAGCGGTATCTTTCCACGACGGCCCTGAAACCTTACCCCCCTTCCAAATGCTGACGTGTCAGTTGTCTGCTTAGTGACCGTTATAATACTGAAAATTCCTTTATTTAGCTTGCTTGCGATGAAGTCATGCAGCTATAAGAGTGACTTGCAAAACAAAATCAAGTTCCATTCTCAGTTAAAGGGGACATGGAAAGTCTTCACATCTTTCATGGTAAAGCTTCTGATCCATCACATTTCATTGGAAAACTGTGATAGTGCTCTCAGATTATAAAAAAGCAATTCATATTTACAGAAAAACAAAACACACAGTGTTGGTCTGGCAGCTGAAGTAACAATACACTTGCTGAATCTGTCATATTTAGTTTTGCCATTAACAGTGATGCAAAGCTGGCTTCATTATACTGTAGACTGCTACACTTTTTTTAAACTCCTCCTCTACTCACCATGGAAGTATACACTTTGCTGGTTTTAGTTGGGGGAATCAATGAGAGCTTCTCTTTTTTTAAAAATATATTTTTATTGATTTCAGAGAGGAAGGGAGAGGTAGAGAGAGAGAGAGAGAAAAAAAAAAAATCAATGAGGAGAGAGAATCATTGATTGGCCGCCTCTGCCCACCCGACACTGGGGATCGAACCCACAACCTAGACATGTGCCCTAACCAGGAATTGAACCTTGACCTCCTGATTCATAGGTTTATGCTCAATCACAGAGACACACTGGCTGGGCAGGAGTTTCTCTTTTCTTACCAATGTCATGGCAGTTATAATTCTTTCTTGGGGTGCTTGATAATACTAAATGCTCATGTCTGTGGAACTATGTGAGTCTGAAATAATTTGCTTGGAACAAACATTTCATGATAAAGAAGGGCCCGGCACCAGCTCTGTCACAATCTAGCGCCGTTATCATGTTATTGAATTCCTCCGACTTTCCTTTTCTTCAGCCGTAAACAGGGATGACTGCACCTGCCCGCCCTTATATTGACAAGGCGGCTCTGAGGATTACATGAGAGAAAGGCTAAGCAACTTTTCTTTGAAAAGTACAAAGAACTAGGACAAATATAAAGTATCAGTAACAAGGAGGAGAGGCAGCGATTTTCTAACCTATCTAGGGGCACTGAGATAGCTTAACCCTCTGAATACCACATTTTATAACTCTGGCTGGCTGACCCTATCTTCTTTCATTCTCTCTTCAGAATCACCCCACTCCCAACCTTGCCCCTTCCTCACTATTGTCTAAGTCTTTTAAGAAAGCCTTTGAGTCACATCTCAGCTTTCTGGGATCTCTAAGTTAGGTATTCAGGAATTTGGGCTTTTCAACTTCAAAAAAATCAAAACTCAGGTTGACTCAAGGTGATATCAGGGAGGCGGGAACGGAATTGTCCTTAGACATGCACAGGACAATGGAAGAATAAATGCGGTGGTGCCTCACATTGTTTTAAATTTAGTATATCTTTTAAAACATTAAATCACTAACATTAAAAAAATGTGGTACCGCAGGGGTTGAAGTAATAAGTAACTTGTTTAAAGGTCTAAACTCCATTTGATTTATTCCTGCATGCAGTCCTATCTCTTTACCTGGTTAGGAACTTTAAACACATTGTGCTAAAATAGATGAAACATTTATTTTTTGCTATACCATGGGTCCTCAAAGAAGTCTGAGCCTTGTCTCTGATGTAGTTCTATGAAGATCAAAGGGTTCTGGCTTCTTGATAGAATGCTCTGTTCACCACTTCCAAAACAAACTTTTCAAAACAGCGAATCATGTAATTTACTAAAAAAATGATCTAATCTATAAAATTACTTAATTTAGTGAGGTTAGATGACAACATTCGTTTATCAAGGCTGACTCTGAGCTAGGGCTCGGGTGTTAATTCTAACAGGAACTAGCTGTCCATTTACCGGCAGGTCTCTGTACCTCTCTGGACCCCAGCCCCCTCATGTTTAGAAGAAATTTGGACAAGTTTATCCCTGAAGTCCTGCCTTTGAGCTTTTACATCTAATTATAATAACTTTTTCAGTATTAACTGAAGAGTTCTCACTGTTGTTTACTGAAGACAAAGTCATAATTATTAGTATAGATTAATGAGGCTTATGGCACACAATTTATAGTTCTACCATCACCTAATGATCATTTAAAATATTGACCCCTTATTGCCTTGGCTGGGTAGCCCAGTTTGTTGGAACATCCTTCCATACACTAAAAGGTTGGGGTTCAAGGCAACCAATTGATGTTTCTCACATCACTATTTCTCCCTATCTCCCCTTTCCTCTCTCTCTAAAATCAATAAGGCCCGAAGCTTGGAGGCATGGAACAGACTGACATATCTTGATGTGGGGGTGGGGAGACAAGGAAAGATAAACCAAAGAAATTATATACTTTATGCATAGCCCATGGACATGAAAAATAGGGTGGTGAAGACCTGGGAGTGGGCATGGGTAGGAGCTAGGCAGAGGAGAACAAAAGGGAGAAAATGGGAGACATCTATAATACTGTCAACAATGAAATAAAATGAAATCAATAAAAATATTTTCTTGGGTGAGGATTAAAAAAAATATTGACTCTGTTTCATATTAACATTTCAGGAAAATGTTATAAAAAATCTATTGAGATTTTACTAAGTTGAGAGGAATTTAATCATCCTGTGTATGTGACCAATGAAAGCTGTTTTTATGTTCACAATTTTGTTTTAAAGGGTGACTTTTAAGAAGTGATGGCTAAGTACTAAAACTTCACTTGGAACAAGTGCCTTAACGAATTATGAAAACAAAATTAGTGGGGTGTGGGTCTATTTCTCCAAAACTGTTTGGGGGGGAATTTTAATGCTTCAGTGACACCCACAGAATAAATTCCACTCTTGAATCAACATGAACCAACAACTTCAAGTGGCATTTATTCGTTTTTCCTCTTAATTTCCCATGTCTGGCTCTTCACTATAAAAAGACATACAATTACAAATCATCTGGGACTATTTAAGAAGATCACTCTGACAGCACTCTTCAATCTCTTGCCTTCTAATGACAAGAATTGATTGTTAGAGGTAGGGTCATTTTGACCCTGAGATGGATGAGCCAGGAAGGATGGCTGGGTGGCAGTGGTGATGAACCCACTGTGATCAATGATGTGGGGAGACACTTGTCTTCAGTGTCTAGTGTGGGTGACTGAATGTGCTGAGCCGTGTGGGGTGGGTGAGGCACTGAGCAAATGGAAGGAAGCCAGTGGAGGGAAGTGAACTAACTTAAGCAGAGTAGCTGGTGAGGCCAAGATGTGGATGGTCAGGAGCCCTCCTGATCGCAAGCTACAGAAGCAGCTGAAATGGGGGTCCTGGGAAGAGGGTAACCGAAGTTAGCAGACCAGCAGATGTCACACAAGGGAACAGGGCAGAGGTGTCTGAAGCTGAGACTACATGCGACTACGAGTTCAGCTTCAAACTTCTGGGGGGTAGGGTGGCAAATATTACCAGGTTTTGGCTTGAATTCAAACTTATTATCTATCCATGGTTAAGACTTTTTGGTTATAAATTGGTCGTGTTTTTTTCAGTTGGCTTTATGAGCTGCCATCTGAGATGGAGTTTCATTGGTTTCTCATGTTAATACAGTATTATTCTCACGGTGCCATGCAGATGAACAGGCTGACAATCAGGAACAGATTAGGATGTGAATGGATCCCAGTGGGCATGACTCAGCAGAGTAAGAGTCACTAAAGAGGCAGCTGGACAAGGTGTGGGGATTGAGGAAGAGTCAGGCATGCAGCCCCTTTCTGTGGAATCTATGTTGTTGAGACTGTAGTCTCCGGAGAAGGAGGCCCATGCAAATTTGGGAAAATGAAAACTCAGATAACTGATATCCAGAAACAGCCTATTTAAGACACTTCCTGTGGCCCAAAATATGCTGATGAGAAAAGAGGCTGAAGGAGCTGTCTCTACATTGGAAAATGTAGAATTACCTGCCAAGGCTTCATGACTGAGGGATGCAGAGGGGGTTGGAGGAGTGTGCTGTCACTGGAGAGAGTGGCAAGGAGAGGACATTCTCAAGTTCAAGTGGTCACTGAGTTCAGAGGAAAAAGCAGTAATCACAGAACCTGCTGGGATGTTTATTCCTAATAGGCACTGTGTTCAGTGCCTTCCATACGTTATGAAATGTATTCCTCTTAGCAACTAGCTGAGGAGAGACTATAACCACACTTTACAGAAGAGGAAAACAAGGGCCACCCAAAATGAGAGATCTAGCCCAAGGTTATATAGATTGTGACTGATGGAGCCTGATTTGAAGCCACGTGAGCTGGACTCTGAGGTCATAGCTCCTCACCTTGGGCGATGGGCAGGTAACAACCTGAGTTAGAAGCTAAGGACTGAAAGTTCTGGGACAGGACACAGCCATAATGTGGGAGACGCTGGGTCCTGCTGCTCTACCACGTGCAAAGTACAAAGTCTGTCCCTTGAAGGGGAGGGGAGGAGGACTTACGGGAAGAAGGAGCCTGAAGAAGTGCAGAGACAACAAAGGGACAAATGGATTAAAGTCCACAGAGGACTCTCCCGTTACCGCACCCCCACAGTGATTGTTCCACCCAAGAATTCTCTACCGCCACTAATCTTCCAAGATGATTTCCCTTGTAGACATTTAGGTAATACGCCTGTCTTCTTAATCTTAGCTTTCTTTTCTACTACTTGATTGTCTGACATAGAATTTTCCAGAGGATTCTGTTTCATAAATGCTTTCACTGGAGACTACCAAATACATAATTGACCATCACTAGGGAAAACCAAGTATCACTCCATGAGATACAGAACTGCCTCTAACAACGGAGAAAGATAACTGGGTGTGGGGGTGAGGGACCTGTGCTTTCAACCTCATTTCAAAAGGAATCAGGCTTCAAGGAGACTGTCCATGAAGCAGGATTTTTCTCTCTCTCCTGTTCTATTTTGTCAGTTTCTAATAATTGGTTCTAAACAGTTATTCAGAAATGTGTTGACTTCTGATCACTAGATACACCTTTGTTTTAAACTTTGTTCAGATGATGAGCTACGGTTGATGGTGTGAAGAAGACCCATTTTTATGGGAGTAAGTGGGTTTTTGTGAAATAGGCCATGATGCCCCTTCTTCTATTCCTTCTCCTTGCTCCTCTAACAGGCTGTTTTTGCAAGGGGCGAACTTGCTCTCAGGTAGGACATGTCCCCAAAGTCTTGGCCCCACTTGTCAAAAGATAAACTGCTTTGTAAAGGAGAAATTCCTAACACTTCTAGAGACCAGCAGATGAAAATGCTCTTTCCCTCCTAGGGCTTTTCAAAACTTGCCTGTACAAGCAAGTGTGGTGTGATTCCTGCAGCATTTTAGAGGTTGGCAAGTCATTCCAGGGTCAAGCGAGCCCTGGTTACACATTCTATCAATTTCTAGGAAGTGGAATTGAGTAGTTTTCCTACTCAAAGGAAAAACAGAATCCAAAGGCTCTAGAAACGGTGTCTAGGGCTTCTCCCCAAATTGTGGGCCCTGCACCAGTGGCATCCCATCCCTGGAGAGTGGATTGGAAATGCAGAGTGTCAGATCCTGCCCAGATCTGCTGAACATGCATCTGCTGAATCAGATCTGAATCTGCAGAGCTGGGCCAGCACTGCTCTGGCCCGGCTCTGCAGATTCAGCCAGGACTGGCGAGTTTTGCCTGATTTGGTTTCTCAGGCATCCAGGTGAGAAGTTATCACCTACGTATAGGTCTCACTACTTGTCAGGTATCAGAGTTTACAGGAAACCGTAACTTCTCAGGCCAGCACCCTTTCCCTTAAATCTTACTATCATGGGCCCAGTAGGGCGAGACTCTTGAAAGAATAAGTCCAGTTATCACTTTGCTTGCTAACTGGGGGGTTTTGATGGATGGCCACCGCCCATTCCCACAGATTGTGTGATTTTGGTCATTGGTTCGCTTTCCATATTCTTACTCTTGTCAGACCAGGCTAAGTTTCTGGAAGCACAAAGGAGGTCACTGGCCGATCGCTCCTGCCCTCCAGAAAAAGTTCAACTCAGTCCATAGACTGCTCGTTGGCCAAATGCCTGACTTCCCTTTGGGGCTGAAGCTCAAGAGAAAAAGAAAATGCAGGCTATGAAATAGTTTGGCACTCTGTCTTGCAGTGGAAGCATATTTTGCCTTAGTTTGATTTTGTAGATAAGCCAACGTCTGTCTACCCCAGTAGTTTTTAATCTAGCAATTTAAACTGAGTGAAAACAATGAAAGAACTCCTCATCAGTTGACCTCAGGTGCATATTTCTGAGGGATGGCACTGAGCATAATGATTTGTGCTGTGATTCTGTGGGGAAAAAAAAAAAAGGGCCCCAAACATTTAGTGTTGGTTCTGACCAGGACTCCTGACTTTGCTTTTTCTTCCCTCTGCTGGTATCTTTCTGTCCTGTGAGTTAGATCCCAGTTCAACCTTCCACTGGGTACTGGAGAGTCAGCATGCCCATCCCCTGGTCCCTGCCCTCACAGGACTCAGGGGGCCATGCTCAGGTTTGGGGGAAGAAGAAGCCCTTTTTCCTTTGGGAGTTTCTTACTGTATCCCTGCGTGTCCTCCCATGATGAGCACAGAGGGGTGGGAAGAGAAGACACCTCTGAGCCATTGTCAACTGGGTTTCTCTGCTTGGGAAAAAGACCCTCCAATTGGCCCACAGCTCCTATGACAAATCACTTATTTAAACCCTGGGTTTCACAACTGCAGGGGGACGAGTATTTATTAAAGAGACCCATTCAACACAACTGACTTAGCAAAGAAAAAGCTCACAGCAAGACCAGTGCCAGCTATCCACACAGCATCCCAACATCTCCAGTCAGGCAGCCTCCTCTCACACAGATGTTCTCCTCCTCCTGGGCTTTGATTCAACAGCCTGCTGACAGTTCCCCAAACAGAGTTTGCAGAAGAGAAAAGGCAGAATAACTAGCTGGCCTCAACCCATCCTATCTTTGGGATCTAAACCAGTGATGTGGCCACAGGCTCTCAACCTCTTTGAGAAATGTCACCTCCACGCCCACCATAGAATTCTAGGTTTTCCCAGGATTAGTGTCTTTGTCTATTTGCTTCTCTAAGACTGAGAGATAGTTCAGCAGCTGGAAGGGGTGCGGGGAGAGGGCTGGTGCAAAATGAGAGTTTGGGCTCAACGTGTCAGACTGAAATATTAAAAAGGGGTCCCTTTCTTTGAGCCTGCCTCTGGGTGTCCTCCCTCCTGAGCAGCTGACCTTACCCAGGCGGCCCTGGCAGCCTTCTGATCATGTCACCATTCTCGTTGGCTTAGAAACCTGAAATATGTTTAGCCTTCCCATGGAATGATTACACAGCACATGATTTAATAAAGTTCTTTAAGCACCGCTAGGCAGGCCACTGTGCCAAGGGAGGAAACAATGATGCATGAGACATGTTCTGAACCCTCCAGGAGTCGGAGTCCAGCAGAGAGGAGGAAGAGCAGTGGCTGGAGATGGACCCTCATCAGACTAGTTTAGAATCCCCATCTCCACTTCTCCATGCCCTGGAGTCTCCTCAACTCACTGACTCTGTGACCCCAGCTCGGTGAGAAGAGAGGGCCTCTAATTTGATAAGCTCGTGGGTAAGACTTATCTTGGTGGCATCTGAGGGCTTGATCTCAGGACCCTCCCAGAGACAGTCTCCTCTGCCAGCCTTCTGAGTTACAGCTTCTCCTACCCACTTCGCGTCTTGAGGCTTCCATTCCCTATTTTCTTCCCGAGAAACCTTGTGTAGTCCCATGGCCTCAGGAGAGGCCCTGACTCCGTGGCGACCTCATCTGTAGTTCCAACCCAGGCCTTGCTCCTAAGCTTCACTCCTGCATGTTCGTGCTTGACCCAGAGGATACTCGCACCAGCACATGCAGAATCCACCCTATCAGGGAGGTCAACATTTGCCAGAAAGCAAGACATGCATCAAGAGGAGACATGCAGAAGTGGGGAGACTGAGTCTGAGGGAGAGAAGTACAGGAGGACTCATGGCCACCTGGCCCAGGTGTCCCTCTGGTTTGATCTGTGACTCACTTCTTCTAAACCTGACATTAGCCATTAAAACCCACCAATCAAGAAAACAAAACTGAGCTTTAAAATAATAACTTAATAAAGGACAGGGATATTATTCAGCCTCAAATAGGAAGGAAACTACCACACATGCTATCACACGGTTGAAGCTTGAAGACATATTGCTAAGTAAAATAAACGGGTTACAAAAGGACAAATCTTGTGTGATTCCACTTACATGAAGTCCCTAAAATAGGTCCACTCCAAGAAACAGAAAGTAGAATAGACATTGTCAGGGGCTGGGGAAAGGGAAACGGGGAATCTGTTTTTAATGGGGACAGAGTTTCAGTTTGGGATGATAAAAAAAGTTCTGAAATTCTGGAGATGGATGGTAAGGCTGGTTGCATAACAATGAAAATGTTCTTAATGCTATGAACTCTACACTTAAAACGGATGAAGATATCAATAGTAAATTTTGTGTTACGTGTATTTTACCACAGTTAAAAAAACAAGTATAAAAGAATCAACAACCTGAAGTGACATTAATAAGATTGTTTCCAAATGATTAGTTTACAAGCACTGTATTTGTTGCATATGGGGTGTGTGAATCATGTATCAAGATTTTATTTTTTACTTCAGGAAATTTACCTATTTTTTTAAGACATAAAATGCTTAGAAAGAAGATCTGAAATAAATTTTTTTTTTTTTTTTTTTTTTTTTTTTTAATGTGAGGAACTAAGAAAAACCTCATGAAGTCCGTCTTTCTGTTGATTCTTAGACTCAGGCTAATTAACCCAACGAAGAGTACAAGCCAACAAGAAGGCAAAACTGTTCATTGACTTAATAGCCTTTGTCTTCTTTCCTTAACTCAAGAATAAGAAGAATAAAGATTCTGTAAATGGTACATTAGAAAAAGACATTTATTTTTCTGTGAGACACTGATGTGGCTTTGCTTTCTTGTTTTTATACCAAATAGAAGCCGATGGTCCCGGGTTTAGATTTTGTTCTAGGGCAGTGGTTGGCAAACTCATTAGTCAACAGAGCCAAATATCAACAGTACAACGATTGAAATTTCTTTTGAGAGCCAAAATTTTTAAACTTAAACTTCTTCTAACGCCACTTCTTCGAAATAGATTCACCCAGGCCATGGTATTTTGTGGAAGAGCCACACTCAAGGGGCCAAAGAGCCGCATGTGGCTTGTAAGCCTCAGTTTGCCGACCACGGTTCTAGGGGAACCGACCTTCTCAGTTATTTGAAGTATCAGTGCTGCCCAATCATTACTTGTTCTAGAATCTCTAGACATAAGTCAACACTACTCTTACCTGCTTTTACTTCTTAAGAATGTTTGGATTAAAAACAAATAATGAAGAATGAGCATGACTAATCTTACTTTCTCCCCCTTCTAGAGTAAGTCATAAGTCATTTATTTCTAGAACATTAAATTCCAATCAGGTGAGAAGCAGATAACAGACCGCTCCTATCGGGGGCATCACCCTACTACAAAGCTTCCCAGGTGATCCGAAAGTCCTGCCAGTCCAAGGTCCACTGGTTTCATAGAAAACCAGAGGCAAATTCTGTGCATAAATAATTTCAGATCCATTTTTGAACAAAGTTTTAGATCTAGAAGAGCACAGGGTCTCGGCAAAGAAATTCTGGCACAGGGATAAAAAGAGGAAATTAGGATCTGTAAAGAGATATTTTACTACTTCCCCCCTCTCCCCCCCCCCCCCAACTTCTTTGCTGGGACTCTATTGACATGAATAGGCAGAGAATAATCTTTGTCTTCTGTATCTCCTGGCAAGATCAATTTAATTGGAAAGGGACAGTAGAATGCTGAGAGAGAGAGAGAGAGAGAGAGAGACAGAGAGAGAGAGAGAGAGAGAGAGAGACAGAGACAGAGAGACAGAGAGAGAGAGGGAAATACGAACAGGAGTGAAGGGATGAATTGAGCTCACCTAACTGGTCCTGGGCACACTTCCCTCCCTGAGTGATTTGAGTTTCCATTTTAATCAAGAGCAGAACTGATTATCTGCATCGTTCCTATAATTGGGTTGCTCTGGTTTCCCCTAGAATCATTTGGGAGAATTTAAAGGCTGCATTCTCCTTCCAGACCCCAGGAAATCTGTTAAGGCTTTGAAAGAATGTTTCATGTCATGCCTCGAAGGTCTGTTCTCATGTGAGGTTGGGAACCAGACCCGGTAACAGCAGGAAATGTGACTAATCTGACCCATCCTTCTTCCAGCCTTCATCTAAATGAATGACTTTTGCTAAAATCGACATTTTTGTTTTAACTTTGCAGCTTTTTAGATACGCGATTAAAATGAATGTGCTTGCAACTTCTGCAATTTCACAAAAGCCAAGGTAGATAGCTGACAACACATTGTTATCAGGTGACTTAGCAAGAGACAGATTTTATTTTTCCAAACTTGGGCATCTTGATGTTGGTAAGCACACACAGAAACTGGTGTCTACATGTTTTGGCATAAGGTTTACAAATCCTTTTGGACGACTTGCTGTTACTATTCCTTGTTTTGCAAGGGGAGGGGGAGACTGGATCAGAAAAGCGGATGGCTGTGACGAAGGAAATCCTGTCTGAGCTAACATTGCCTTGAGAGCTGGGGGTGGTGGGCAGGGAACCCTGGTGAGAGCTGGCAGAGAAGAAAGGTGGTGTTGAGATAGGAAAATAAACTATTTCAGGCCCCTACTTGGCCCTTGATTGTACTTGGACAGCTGTTACAATGAGGACAATGACTAAGTAAGGAAGAAAGGGAAGGAGGTGGTTTTCCTCCTTGGAATTTCTGGCCTGGGATCTTCCTGTTAGAATCCACCCACTGGCCTTGCTCTCCTGGGTGCTCAGAAGGAAACAGGTATGTGTGTGTGTCCAGTTTATCCTGACTTCTGGAACCACAGCAGACACTGTGCATAGCTAATGCCCTGCCAGGAAATGGGAATGGGAGGAGAGGGAGGAGGGGGGATGTCCTTCTGTTCTTTCAAGAAAGAAGTTCTCTCCTAAGATTCAACTGGGTGTTTTCTATGCCATGTTGCCAGACCAAAACCTCTTTGAATTATCTTGCTTTGTTAAATCATCCTTGGGTCTCAGAATTATTTGAACAAGATGTTCTTTGTTGTTAAGTCTTTCCACTTGTTCTGGAAATAATTTAGTCGCACCTTAACCTAACTTTGATTAACACTAAAAGGTTTTGCTGGCATTTCTCAAATGCATGAAAAAGAAAACAACTGTCCAAAGGCAGTAGGAAGATGCCCCTGCACCCATCTTGCCATGTGAACCGTGTGTGCACTGGTGAGCTTGTCCACAGCTCAGCGTTGGGGCACCACCGGCACTGTGAAGATGGCAGGATCTTATCCCAACTTCCTCCTGCATCCCTTCAGGCTTGCTGGCTGGTGCACCCATGCCACATCCTCCTCTGCCCTGCTGTGCCTTGCTCTGCCTGAAGGCCACACACAGAGAACACCCGGTCATGGCAGTGAGGCCCGAATAATTTTTCCCCAAACTCTAGTAACACTTGAACTTTTCTCTCTGTAGCTTCAAGGGCTTTTGCTTTTTAAAATTTGAGCAAGAAGATCCATATTTAATTCACACACACGCACACACACAAAACCTAAAACCACGTAGGCACTAGCTAACATTCAACACACACACACAAAACCTAAAACCACGTAGGCACTAGCTAACAAGCACCACAATGCTGAGATCACTAAGATCTTTACATGCAATTTCTTCTTTTCTCCTCAGAGCGCATTTAGGAGTTAGAATTATTTTTAGTCCAGTTTTAGAAATGCAATAAAGTTTAAAAGCTAAGTAACCTGTCCAAAGTTACACAGCTGAAGTAGCAAAAACAAGTTTCCAACTCAAGACCCAAGCTGGCCTTATTCCTCGTGAACCCCATGCTATGGTCCTGCTCCTCTCCTCTGAACAGCAGGGTCTAACTCTTGATGAGTTACTGATGAGTACAATCACATGTGAAATCCGAGGTACTCCAAGTCCGATCTAGTCAAAGGAGAGAGACACTAGGTCTCAGACAGTGAGCCCTTGCTGGTTGCTCTCTACTTCTACACATGGACAATCCTAGAATTGGACAACTCCTACTTCCCACCCCTCACACACTCTAACCCTGCTGCTCCTGGCCTGTCCTCGCTCTGGAACCCAGACCTGAGCACATGATAGAATTGATGTACATTCTACTATTCCTAGTAGAACCGGGCACATTCATTTGGCCATCGAGTTTCACATGAATGATCTCACCATGAACCTGTGACATGATTATCAGCATCCCTGTTTTACATATGAAGGAAAGGAGGCTCAGACAGGAAGTGGCTTTCCCCAGACTTTGGACTCAAACCTAGATGCTCCAACTCTTTAACAGGCCACACCCGTCTACCTGCTGGCACGTGGGAAATGCCAATGAAAACCATTAAAATAAACACACAACAGTCAGAGCAGCCCCAATATAAAGAAATTGGCTTTGTCCCAGGAAAAAAAATGGATTCTGACATCATTCCACTGCTGACCATGGAGGTCTCCTGCCGAGCTAGATAATTGTGGGAAGGTCCCTTTCTCCCCAGGGGGGTTTCAGTACATTTTTCTCCAAGTTTGGACTGACAATCTTCCAAGAGCCTCTCCATGTGCTCTGCGATAATCATGCTGTGCTCACACGTCCCTCTCCCCTTTTCCAAGCTGTAGTACATACACCTTCAAGGCCTGGCATTTCGAAAAGGACCAGAGAAGGAGATCTCCATAGGAACCCAGTTCTGCCTCTCGGAGTCCCCCTTGCCCACTCTCATGCCTTCCGTGGTCATCTGTGTGGGCTTCTCCTGAATGCAGCCTCGCTAGTCTTTGTTTCTCAAGCTCCTTAGCCACCTACATGCACAGGGCAGCCTCTTTACAGACCCTAACGGGACTCTCATGCTCCCTAGAGACAGTCATTCTTCTGTCATCTGCCTGGGCAGCCTTGTAGAAAAAGGAGCCAGGAGCATCCAAAGGCCCTGAGTGCATGTGGGTGCATATGTGTGCTCTGTGTTCTCTATTTCTCTCTTTCTTCCAACTATCATTGTCTATTATCTACATTTATCTGCCCTCTATCATTTACATATATCTAATATCTAACTCTATAAATTCCATGTAGCTACATAACACACACATATTTTACATGTAGTATACATTAGATTTAGATGTAAGTAGATACATTTTGTATGCTCAACACCTTGTGGGTTTTAAATATGCACACAGGCATATGTATTCGACAGCTAGGGATTTGTTAGCCTGCACAGTGGTTAAGAGCAGAGGCTTTGGAGTCAGCGAGTCTTGGGCTTCATTCCCAACTTTATTCCTTATTGACCTCATAACACGTGCCCTAACCTGTGTGTGCCTCACTCCGTACATCTCTAAAGTGGGATAACTGCGGAGTTGTAGGCCTTTAGCAGGTAATGTGTATCAGCAGCTGAGGTTAGTTCCTGGTACCAGTGTGCTCACTAAAGGGAGTTGCTGTTGTTCCTGTGGGATATTTTAGCTGTCCCTGGGGGACCTGGAGCTCTAGAATGCACCTTCAAGGGTTAGTATTTCTTATGTCAATCCCCAGGGACCTCACAAAGACCCTCTTGGAGGTCCTCTTCCTTGTCTCCAATCTGGAGCCAGAGTCAGGGAGGTAAGGGCACAGGAGGGAGCAGGTCCCACGGCCTGGTCTGTTTCCTGCGTACCTCCTTCCTGACACCAGTTTGCAATTATTGTACAGTCCTTGCTAATCAGCCTCTCTTTTCTTTAATGGACAAACCAGAGCCTTGAGGCCTCCCAGGGAGCATGTGTCTTTGATCCACTCGCCAGCAGAAGCCCTTTGCTCTGTTCTCACGAGCCCACATCACTCCACAGAGTCACAGAGCCCAAAGCACTCCACATGCAGAAAAAGTTACATAATTTCTACCAGGTACCAGAAAATCAGTGCATGTAACTCAATAACCCAAATTCTTCTGTAATTCCCACATGGAGATCACGGACCTGGGCAAAAGCAGCAACAGAGGAATTTTATGGGTGGGGTTGAAACAATCCCTAGGAAAAAATGCAAATCTTTCACAGACGATCAATGCTCCTTTTATCACCTAGCTTTACCCAGAGGGGGAAGCATTTAATTTGGGGAAAAAAAAAAAAACAAAACAAAAAAACCCACCCTGCAGTGAGAAAAATTACATTTTTATCTCATCTTTTATTAGTTGTTCCATGACTGCATTCCTCATCCAGAAGATTTGTTTGAACACTTTCAACTATCTCATTTTCAACTGACATCTTCACTCATTTATGGGACAGACACTTCACTGAATGCTCCCTGTGTTTCAGGCCCCGGAGCATGCAATGTACCGAACAAATCCTGGGGGAACAATGTGACACGTCCTCATCTTTGGATTGTGGGAGCAGTAATTACCCTTGAGGAAGAGCGAGACAGATGTTTAATGTCTATGTAAGTTATGAATGATGACTTGAAGTCATTGATCTCTGATGATAATTAAAAAGTCCTAGGAGTTTGAGAGGGCACACTCTAATTAGATTCTAAAGTGGGTCTCAATTCTAAGGGCAGAGGGCCCAGCCAGGTACAGGCATTCTGCCATCTGCCACATGGGCACTCTAATAGGTGAGAGGGCAGGGTGTCCTTCATGTCACAGGGGCCACAGGCTCCACAGAGGAGATAGGGTGTGTATGGAGCCAGCTGCAAAACAGAACTGGAAAGGCCAGGGGACAGAGGCTGCTCTGTTCCTGCAGGGTGGTGACAGAGGCAAACGTGTGAGGCAACAGCCACTGGCCATTGGCCATCCTGGTTCTGGCCCTTTCCCCCCAGTCCATAACTGAAATAGAAGCTGTGGCAACAGGGAGATTGCTAACTCCAAATTCCACCATAATGGCTTGTAGGGAGTACTTGCGGAAGTAGAGCACAGGGACACTGGACATCCCAGCAGAGCCACTTTCATGCTCCCCACCCAGTATTCCAGGCATGCAAGAAAGTGGGGGAGGTCTCCCTCTTTCCATTCAGCACCTACCAACTCTGGCCTGACAAATCAGCAAGGGCTAGAGGTGTGAGCATTCACATTTATTGTCTCCTTGGAAGGGACACCATCATGCAATCCCGCCATGCCATGGCAAACTCAGGAAACAACGGTGCAGCCATTTTCCCTGCCTGGTTAGTCAGTCAAGAAGAGGGAGGCTGCTGCAGCTCCCTGCGGACCTCCTATTGGATGCTGAGCTGTGGTAACTCCCTTGGGGTGCCCTTCCTCCCTTCTCTTCACACAGCACTCCCCCCAAGTGAGGGGGACAAAAGTCCTTTCCCCATGATGGGGCCACTTCTGCCATATTTCTTAGCACACAGGAGTGCCTTTTGTTTACTTCGCCTACTAGAGAAGAGAATGGGAGCCATATTTTCCTCTTGCTTGCCCCATCTGCTGCCCACTGGCCCCAGACTTGCTGCTTCTCAGCTTTTTCCTTTGCACTTGTCTGTCTGGCTTATGTGCACCAAATGTGACTGTCTCTGGCTTCCAAGAGGAGGTTTGCAGAACAGTTGCAAAGACAGTGCAAGGAGTCCCCTATACCCTTTGGCCAGACAAGATGATGCTGTGCCAACATCTTACATTGTCTTGGCACATTTCATCAGAACTAGACATTCACATGAGTACATTAATTGCAGAGAATTTTGCCAGCTTTTCCACTAATGTTATTTTCTTTCTTCCAGAATGCTGTACTATACTCCCCCCCCCTTTTCTTCCTTCCTTCCTGTCTTCCTTCCTGTCTTCCTTCCTTCCTTCCTTTCTTCCTTCCTTCCTTCCTTTTTTTTTTTTTTTTTTTTTTTTTTTTTTTTTTAAACAAAATAACTTGTTGCTTCAAAAGGCAGCTTCAGTCAAGGCAGCAGAACACAAGCGAACAGAACGCCCAGTGCACATCAGCAGTCTGCCTCGAGCAGCGGGAGACAGGGAGGTACCAACATGAGGAGACCAGATCCAGGCACTCAGGGGCTTAGTGTCTGGTGGGTGGGACAGAGCTTGCAGGGGGAGCTGCTGGAGACTTGTACTTCCTTTGAAATTCACTCCCTGACCACATGGCTGGAATTGGACTACGTGCCTTGGGTCTCCCTAAGATTAGATATCCCCTTTTCCTTTCATGAATAATCAAAAGAAAAGTCACACCACAGGGAAGCCCATGAAATCAAAGTTAGTGAGTCATTCAGACCTTCATCTGTCCCAGGACAGGCTCATTAACGGAGCAAGCAGATATGAGAGGGGAGGCAGTAGGTAGACACCAAATGTCCTTCCCATTCTCTCATCTTAGATGATTAAGTTCCATTCACTGAATTCCAGAAGCTCCTCACAAAGACAAAAAGATAAAAAGCCTGATGCAGCATATTTACTTTTAAGTCATATCCTGGAGCAGCCCAAATGCTTTCCTGGAAAAGCCTTCCTATTCCCAATGTTACATTCCTATTCCAGCCGGGAGGGGGTGGGGGGGGAGGGGGAAGCCAGCTCATCTCTGGGGTGGGGGTGGAGGGGCGAGAACCAGCTCATCTCCGTGGTTTCAGCTCAGGGAAGGGCCTGCGGCAGGTGTGGGCGCTGTGTGTGCTCACTTCTGGCTCCCCAGCTCACCTGGAGCCCCCAGCACTGACACCATAACCTGGAGCCCCCAGCACTGACACCATAACCTGGAGCCCCCAGCACTGACACCATAACCTGGAGCCCCCAGCACTGACACCATAACCTGGAGCCCCCAGCACTGTCACCATAAGCTGGAGTCCCCCCAGCACTGACACCATAACCTGGAGCCCCCCTCCCCCAGCACTGACACCATAACCTGGAGCCCCCAGCACTGACACCATAACCTGGAGCCCCCAGCACTGACACCATAACCTGGAGCCCCCCAGCACTGACACCATAACCTGGAGCCCCCCCAGCACTGACACCATAACCTGGAGCCCCCCCAGCACTGACACCATAACCTGGAGCCCCCAGCACTGACACCATAACCTGGAGCCCCCAGCACTGACACCATAACCTGGAGCCCCCAGCACTGACACCATAACCTGGAGCCCCCCAGCACTGACACCATAACCTGGATCCCCCCCAGCACTGGCACCATAACCTGGAGCCCTCAGCACTGACACTATAACCTGGAGCCCCCAGCACTGACACCAACAGCAGAACCAAAGCATTGCATGACTTGCCCCGGGTCAAACAGCCAGTGAGTGGCCAGGTGGGCATGAGGCTTTGTTGCTCCCCAAGACTACGGTGCAGCCCTTAGCTCCAGAGGCCACCGGCTACTGCACAGATCGCCAGGTTTACAAGCTGACTTCCCTAAATCTGGGGTTCCAGACTCCACCTCCCAGCGGATACCAGCAGATACCAGCGGATACAGCAGGGGCCAATTTCAGAGCTTTCTCTGAAGTCCTCTAGTCAAAGATAAATATTCTTTCCCAGATTAAAAGAACAAGACATTTCAAAACCATCTTTTACAGAGTGACACAATTATTATCAGACATAATGTTGAAAAGTTAAACATTCACTGCCCTTTCATTTTCCTTTGAATTTTCTGTATTATTTAATTGGAGCATGTCATACTTTTTTTTTTTTTTCTTTTTTTTTCCCCCTCTCTTCAGAAAAACAGACAATCCTTTGATTTTTATTATTTTAGTCAGGTTTTGCTTTCTAGTCTAGAGCTTATTTGAATTTCTTTCCCCCCCCTCTCTCTGGTTCCAAATACACTCACCTACAGTGCTAGAGCCATGTTCCCCGTCCTCCCTTCATACCCGAGCCATGTTCCCCGTCCTCCCTTCATACCCGCGTCTCGTTCTGAGGTGCTGGGATGAGCCGCTGGCGCCGGGTACTGCGGCCAAGCCTGACCAGCCGCCAGGGAGGATCGCTTTAATTTCCTCCTGAGACATGTTTGTTTTTCCATTAAGAAGGAGCCTTGTGATATTTCCCTTTTTCTTAGGGGTCCAGGTTTTAAAACAATAGGACTACGCTAGGGAATTCTGGGAAAGAACTGTTCTCCATGATTCTTAAATAGAGCCTGGGGAGCATCTTAGCACTAAACACTTTTTCCCTTCTTTTTCCAGTAAAACAACCAAACAGATCAATTTATTAACCCACAAGATGCTGCCGTCATATTCTGAAGACTCTTTGAAATTTTCATAAACACATATCAGTTCTAAGAGCACATAGAAACAGACATCTAGAGAGTTTTTCCACATTACAATCCCTTTAAATCAGGATGGATGTTCTCTGGTTATTATACATTTTTTAAAATAATTTTTTAATAAACTGATTGAAAGGAGAAGAGAAAATCTTTAGGACACATTGCTGCTGCTGCTGCTGCTTTTTCTTTTCTTGTTTTTTGGTTGTGGGGAGGGAAAGGTATGGCAGCATGCAGGAGGGTAATTTTTCAAGTGAATTTTCCAGGGACTGGATTCCTAGAAAGCACCCTGGAGCCTGAAGCTAGTGCTGAAGGCAGCCTGGAGCCAGCACGTCCTGGGGTGCACAGGGCTACACCCTGAGACCTCTGAGAATCTACAGTCTGGGGCCTGTTTCTCCAGCTGGTCATGAGGTCAGCTCAGGCCCCCTGCATGTTTAACCTAAGGGGAAGAAGGCCTTTGTTCTCT
The DNA here is from genome assembly GCF_964339955.1 of Pipistrellus hanaki. Classification (NCBI taxonomy): domain Eukaryota; kingdom Metazoa; phylum Chordata; class Mammalia; order Chiroptera; family Vespertilionidae; genus Pipistrellus; species Pipistrellus hanaki. The sequence goes on from NC_140505.1 coordinate 27,719,925, forward strand.
GGAATTCTTTTCCTTTCAGAATCAAGATCTAAGAACTGGTCCCTTAGATCTCCAAGGCTGCTGCCCCATCTCTGAAGATAACTAACCATGCCAGCACAGGCTGCAGTGTGTGCTTTTGCTTTTAAGTCTCCTGAACCTTAGAACATGCTGCTGTGGATACCTTCCCTGACACAGGCCCAGCAGGCACCTGGAGCTCTTGCTCCGAGGCCACCCTCCAGCGCACTTCACACATATCCATCCAATCCGCTGACATCCCCAATCCTAGAGGTGGGTACCATATTGCAGGACATAGGGGTTTGGTGAGTGCCGGGGGAGGCAGCAGCTCATCAGCTGTGAAGTTGGGAATGGGCCTCTGCCCAGGCAGCCTGCCTCCAGAGTGTGGGCGGTAACCATTATGCAGCCTTGCTGTTGGGAAGGGGCCTCTGCATACACACTCAGCACCTTGGCTCTGCATCCAAGGGAGGGCACCTTTAGGAAAGGCAACCTGAACAACAAACAGCGAGCGCTGCCCATGGTGGCACAGGCCAAGCACACGTATTTACGTTGGGTCCTGAGCCCAGGCTGCCCCGTGGGATTTGTGCTTCCTTTTCTCCTTTGGACAACGGATCATATTGCTTCTCCCTTGCACTGGGCTCCTGCTATTCAGAGCAAAGCAGCAGTGTGAGGGATGAGGGGTGAGGGGTGGTTCTCCTTCCTAGGAACCAGGCTCCCAATACAACACTGTCAGCCACCATTAAGAGCAAGGAGAAATCACAACCAGAAGACAAATACTGACACTTAGGAGCACCTGCACACTGCAACAATGAGCCGCCCCTTTTACTGAACTGACCTCTCCCTGGGAAGAATGGGTACACATGGGCAACGAGACAGGATTCTTGAGTATGGCGCACCAATAGGGGAGGAGCTGAAGTTGCCACAGTGAAGAAAGACACTTGAATGCATACAGTTAAGGACCAAGGAATTATTTTACAAGGAATAGCTATTAAAGCCAGTGGGCAGTAAGAAGATCCATTGTTGAATATCGCCAATCGCATGCCTGTTGGATAACACTATTAATAGCTTTCTAGTAAAACAACTCAGAAACATTTTGTCTGTTTAGATTTAGAATCTACAGCCCAGGGACATGAAACAAATTGACAAGTGAGTACCATTGTCTCCCAACACAATACTCTAGCTCAGTGGTTCCAAAACTCTGTCATCAAGTCGGATTCCAGGCTCTGAGGCTCCACCCTGGCAAGTCTGATCAGAATGTCTGTGGAACAGAAGTCTGCATTTTTAACCAGCCTTCACAGGTGAGCGCAGGGGTCCAAGGACTGCACTCTGAGAAGCACTGCTAGGCAATAAATGCGCTTGGTCCCATCCAGGGATCAGAGAGCAAAGAGACTCAGGTGAGTGTGCAGCATCTAAGTTGTCAGAGGAAGGCAGAGAGGTATACTACATGTGGCAGGGCACTCACTGGCCTTTGTAAGAAGCTAGGAATATTCTCTTCCTGCTCAAAGTGTGGAAACAGGGCTCTGGATTTATGAGACTGTGCAGAGCTGCATTTAGGACCCACATATTCTGACATGAAGCCGCATCCACCGATTTTAGGATCAGTCCTAGATAAGATTCCCGGGACTCTCACCATCCTCAGGAAGGAAAACGCTGATATCACCAGCAGTGATTCTAGGGGACCAGAGGGTGTGGGAGTCAACAGGACTCAGTGCTTTCCTTTCTAGAAGTCCCGTCCTTCTTTTCAATGCATGCGTTTTGCTCTGCCTTATGAAAATGAGCCGAGTCCCATGAGGTCATATGTGCATAAGGACCCCTAAGGGTCAAATGTCCAGGATATTTGATCTTCTTACATCAGGACATGTAGAAAGGAAGAAACAGATCTGAGGTCTAAGAAAACTTTGGCCTGGAATGTTCCAGTCAAAGTCTCTGACTTCCTTTCTGACTTCCCAATCCCTGAACTGGAGCAGAAGGCTACAGGAAAGTAAGGCTAAAGGTTCTTTCCCAAGTTAGGGTAGTTCTTCCTCTCTCACAGCCTTTAATATTCCTGTTTTATGTGAGGACAGATCAAGGTGAAAATAACGGACTTTAAATCAAACTGCAAATACAGCTTCCCACTGTCCTTTATGGGCACTGGACCCAGAGTAGGGACCCTAGAAGGGGGGAGGCATTCCGGGCCGGAGTCCTCTGAGAAAGTCAGGCGTGACAGAAGTCATGCTCCAACAGCGTACAGAGAGGATGAACATCTAGGAAGTCCCCTCCAGTTTAAACACTCATGTCCTCAGCTGAAGAGACCCACCACACCTGTGGCGGTATGGCCAAGCTCCATCAGGCTCAGTAGAAGTGGCGCCCATTACTTAACCACAATTATAAAATCCCACAGGACCGTCACCAGTGCCATGACAACATGGATAGAGCTGCTCGGAAGGGCAGGGCTGCTGGGGTGGGGGCACACAGTAAACGGGTCACCTGGAGGGACCTGAGCTGCACCCAGGGTGCCTCTGCCAGGGCCAGACCAAATGTCCAGCCAGCGTTTCCTCCATCACCAAGGTTAAAGCGAAACACAAAGTTGCTAATGGTCCTCCTCGCCCCGCCCATTCCCCTCCCCCCCGCCCCCGCCCCCAAAAGGCGTGCATTAGAGGAAGAAGCAAACTCTGCCTAGGACAGGACAGCACTTAGACACCAGCTTCTGAGATCCACAAACACGCTTCTCCCGGTACCCTGGCGCCCCATTGCCACGTGCCTGACAGCCTCCCCTGGCTTCTAAGGCTTTGCCTAAACGTAGGAAAAGGATGCCAAGGCTGCACGTTTTAAATGACTGGTTCCCGTGGCAGGGCCAGCACTTGCAAAGCACTAATGGATGGTGGGAAGGCAAAGCGGAGAAGTTCCTTGGGGAAAGCGAGCTTTCTCAGAGGCTGGGCTGGGCAGGGGCTGTCGGGGACACCCGGACACACACACACACACACACACACACGCCCAGGTGAGCACGCAGTGGGCTTCCCAACCACACACTCCCGCGCGGCGCGCGAATCCAAGCCCGTGTGACCGGGAGCCAGGACTTACCGCCAGGACGCTCTGGGCCAGGAGCCCAGCTGTCACGGCCCCCAGCAGCAGCCACCTGGAAGGGAGAGGGAGGAAAAACAGCGCCGTGAGCGTGCGCCCCGACTTGGCAAGCCCTGAAAGTTACCCGGGGACGAGGCAGAAATAAAGTCTCTTACCGCCGCAGGGCAGGGCCCGCCGCCTTGCACCGGTCTCTGTCCATGCTCCCGGTCCAGCCGCACTGGGCGCGGGTCGGTCCGTCCTAGCGTGCAAGGAGAGACAAAGCGGGCTGAGCAGGGGCCGGGGAGGGGAGCATCCTAAGCCGCCGCCGCCTCCTCCTCCGTCCGAGAGTGGGGTGCGCCCCCCACCTCTGGGCTGGGGTGACGGAGATGGAAGAAAGAGGGGCCGTCCCACTTAGGCCCTGGATGGTGCCGCTAAGCCACGGCGGCCTCCCGATCCCCATCCTCTCCCCCTTCCATTGCTAACAGCCCGCACAGGGCGCCCCAAGTCCGTGTGGCTTTTCGGCCTGGGGCTCCCTCCCGGTCCCGAGGGTTGCTCTCACCTCCGGCTCGGCTTCCGCCCCTGAGAAGCGTCAGCCTCTCGGGCTCCCCGGCCGCCGGCCTCGGCCCTCCGCGCAGTCGGGTTTGGGGACGCGGGGACGCTGGGTCGCGCCGCGGAGCCGGAGCGCAGAGCCCTGGCGTCCCGGGGCGCCGGCAGCCACACTCCCGGGGCCGCGCGCTCCCGCCGCCTCTTACCCGCGCCGCAGGGTCCTCCCCTTTGAGACGCCGCCCGCGCGCCGCCGAGGGGAGGGGGCAGCGCCAACAAATTGAGGAGCTCGCCCGGCCCCGCTCAGGTCTCCGCCGCCCGCCGCCGCGCCCCGGACGGTGGTGCTCCGCGCTCGCGCGCCGCCGGCCTCCGAGAGCGAGCAGCCGCCCTCCGCCGCCCGCCGCCCGCCGCCCGCCGCCGGGAGCCGCCGCCGCCCCGGGCGCGCCACCATGGGGCCCCGGCTCGGCGTCTGGCTGCTGCTGCTGCCCGCAGCCCTCCTGCTCCACGAGGAGCGCAGCCGAGCCGCTGCGAAGGTGAGTCCCCGGCCGACCCGACTCCCCCGTGCGCCCCGCCCTGCGCCCCGCTCTACCCCTTTGTCCCCGGCGCGAGCCTCCCGCCCGCCCGCCCGCTCCTCGGGGGGCCGTTCGTGGCACGGCCAGGTGCACTCTCCCCTGTCTCCGCCGGGGATCCCTGCGGGCTGCGATCGCACTTCCATTAGGGAGCCTCCTTTGTTGTGGCCTGGGTAGGGGGAGAGTGAGGGGACTGACTCAGGGCCCGGGGGGCAAGCGATCAGAAAACTTGGTGCGCCCTGGATGGGGTGAGGGTGTCCGGGAGTGAGCGGGATTTGAACTCGTACCTCCGGGCGCTCAGCGGCTCGCCGCCTTCACCTGCAGTGGGTGCCCCGGGTGAGTCGGGGGCGGGAGGGGCGGACACGCGTTCCCCACGCCACTCCGAGCCCCCGCACATGTGCCCAGGCGTCTCTTTGGGCTTGTTTCTCTCGGTTTTTGGGAGACTCTAGGAGAGTTGATGTTGACCAGTCTGGGCTGTTTGCCTGGAAACAGCTGTATCTTTGCTTTCCCACGACTTTTATGTTGCTGAAGCAACAACGCTCAAGAACAGAAGTTAAGTGGGGCTCTTCTGCAATGCCGCTTTAGAAAGTTCTTACACTCGACTCGTTGCCTTTTATTCATATTTACTTTAAAAAAGTATAACCACATTTCTATTTGAGTGTGAAAGCAAAATGAAACTCCATCTCATTGTTCTGTGTACAAATTGTTTTTCTACTTTTCATTTCCTCTGGCTATGTGCTTGCCCGGAAAGGAGCTGGGAGTTCAGTTTGCAGGAGGAAAGGCTTCCAGCTCTGGACTGTCCTTGATGTTCTGTTGTTCTTTCCTTTCCTTTTTTTTCCCTTTCCTTCGGACAGAATAGAGACCTCAGCTTTTCCGCGCTGCAAAGCCATGTAGACAAAACCGCGGGAAGGTGGTGTTTCTGGACACAGTTTGCAGCATCCCCCGCTAAATATTTAAAAGGATTTTGCTACTTGCTACATTGCCCACTGATCCTTTTACTGTTTCAAATCCTGATCTTGCTCTTAGATATTTTTTTGTTTGCTTTTTTTTTTTTTTTTTTTTTTACTTTTCTTCTGGAAGAAGGATACTCACTAACTCCGCTTCACTGTATATAAATTATTAACTGTTACATGCCAGAATAAACTGGGAATATGCACACATGCCTCATCATCATCGAGAGTCTGACTTCTTGCTGGCAGTTAACTTCAGATTGCTGCTCCTAGCCTAGCATCCAGCCTCTCGCACTGAAGTCAGTTAGTTAAACACTCTCCGGTGATGATGACAAACTACTTTCCAAAGAGGAGGCTCCAGAACACTCTATTTGGGTGTAGAAATATTGACCAAAAGATGTAACACTCCCAAGGAGAGTTTGCTAAACCTGATGGCAATGAGAGAAAGTTCTCTATTTAGAAATATGAACCTATGTTTGGACTCAGATTTTAGAGTTTCTGACTTATAATATTAACAAAGTGAAGCTAATTATAAGAGCTAGCTGTTCAAATAGCCAGGACTTTAAGGAATGAGCCACTCACTCATAGAAACTCCTGTTCCTACCTGGGGAATAAAACTCATTACTGTGGAGTTGGGGATTTTTTTTCACTTCCAATTGTTCTCATTTGCAAATATGTTCTCCCACACTGTGGGCTTTCTTGTTGTTTTGTTGATGGTTTCTTTTGCTGTAAAAAAGCTTTTTATTTTGATGTAGTCCCATTTGTTTATTTTCTCTTTAGCTTCCATTGCCCTAGGGGAAGTATCAGTGAAGAAGTTCTTTTGGCATACGCCAATTGTTCTCTAAAGCCCAAGTACATCCCTGTCCACTAGTTTGCTCTATCCCTCAAGGTAGCACATAGTGTTTTAAGAGATCTAGCATGTGGACAACCTTTGATCATTAATTGACTTAACAGATATTATCATTACACTATATTTTTTCCTGGCTTCATTACAGAGAGATGCATATGACTTATGGGTATATAAGAAAATCCATTTAAAAATAATAACTGATTAGTTTGAAAATTGTCTCACTTTTCATGCCAGCAATAACTTTTTTTTTTTTTTTTTTTTGCTTAACTCCTACCAAAATCAGCTGTTAGGTATTAAAAAAGTTGAAATCAGCTCAGTATTAATCCAAGCAAAGTATCATTTAAAAATACATTTTTGAGTGATAAGATGTTACAAGTCAATCAAACCCTAATTTAAAAGCTAACACAAATTATTCTTTGATTCTCCACTTCTTGGAGAATCTGAATCACACTTTACCTGCATTTGTATGCCAAAAACACCACCTACTATGTGCAGGGCACAAATTGTACTTATTTATTTTTCACATGAAAGTCTATTTGATTGTACATTTGACCATATCTGCTGTGGTTATATTGTGTCCATTTACTAGTGGATGGATTTTCTAGGCTGGTATTTTATGTCATACCTATCCTAGTTCCCTTCCCCAACTTTTCTTTCTTAGGCAAGAAAGGAGGAACAGGGTACAAGCCTGAGATGAAAAATGTGCTCATAGTATTTTGATGGCAAATGCCATGTGTTTGCAGCCATGCACAGACCAAACTGAATGGATTGTTCCATCCACAGCCTTCGAAGTACCCCCTCCAATGGGTCTGTGTGATGTTCCTTAACAAATTATTTCTTGGGGTCAGAAATGTGAACTTTGCCCAAAGTTGGTGATGTCTGCCCTGCTTATCAGTACTGGCATCTCTGGACCATGAGTCATCACTCCTGTGACCGAATGACTTAGAGCTCAAAGGAGGTGAGGTTTAATTCTGCAGGGAAATGTAATCTAACTGAGAGCACTGATTTCTGACTTAGTCCCAATGACAGTGACATGAACCCAATATCTTGGGAGTAAGATTGGTGAAGATATAATCCAAACCATCATGCTCTTTCTAAGAGAATTGGATCAATTCCAACCAGAAGAAATAATGTGCATAAATTATGTGTGCGTAAGAGTGGTACTCTTCCACAATTATTAATGGTGTATGTTAGTCACATCACACAGAAGAGTGTTGTTTAGGAACAGGAGGATCCCATCTTTTGTGTCTGCTTTGATTAAGCAAATGATTTTGGAGGGCTCCCCGTGCCTCAGTTTCCCTAGCTGACCTGTCTCTGCTTCCAGGGATGCATCCCTTCCTTCATTCTGTACATGTTCCCTGAGCAATTCTTCATGCCATGCTCTCTACCAGGGGCTGGGCATACAACAGTGACTGGGACCCCCTGTCTGCCTCCAGAAGGGTCTCAGTCTAGAGAGAAATACTGAGAAAGAAACAGGCAAGTACAACCCATGCTGGTAATTGCCACAAGCAAGCTATTCCAAGGGCTGCAGAAGCACCTAACCCAGCGTCGGGGACTTCCGGGAAACTTCTGAAGGACATTCCATTTCTAAGTCAGAAAGAACCAGGAACAATAAACCCAGCATATATTTTTTTTATTAATTTTTTTATTGATTAAGGTATCACATATTTGTCATCAACCCCCCATTCCAATCCCCCACACCCCCCACTCATGCCCTCACCCAACTATTGTCCTTGACCACTGGTTAGGCTCATATGTGTGCACATAAGTCCTTTGGTTGATCTCTCCCTTTTATCCCCATCCTCCCTTTGAGGTCCAGCAGTCTGACCCATGGCTCCTTATCTCTGGGTCTGTTCTTGTTATATTTTTTTTCATATGCACTATTACAGGGCTTCCTACATGGGTGTGGCAATTCTACTTTGTCCTTTCACCAGTCTAAGGGCCTTTGCCTTTAAAGATGACCCTCAAGTTCCCTCCTTTGAGATACCAAAATGTTATTGTTTCTGTTATCAGCAACCCCGATAGCTGAACTTTTGTCTCAGTGGGGTAGAGAGGCGATGAGGGCTTGGTCTAGGTCAGGAGGGAGAACAGTGATAAGAAGCTCCTACCTCCCAGCCAGCGAGGGCCCTGGCACTGGTGGTGTTTCCTTTCTGGAGGCTGCAGGCACTCTGGATGTTTGCAGAGGTGCTGGCTGGGTGACTGATTCTAGGTGGGAGCGCCTTTAGGAACTGACCCAGAAAACCTACCCTCACTTGAGCAAGGGCATGAGGGAATTTACAAAGCCCTATATTATTCATTAACAAGACTGTTGGCAAATTCCTTGGGACTGGTAAGGATGGCCATAACTTGACAAGTTCAGTTATCTAGTTAAGAGCTGGTAAAGATTTTCCAGACACAAGTGACTTTCTAAAACAAATTCTTCTAGACATCAGGAGGGCCTCAAGAAAGGCATAAATGAAAATTCTTGTTTTGATGAAGTATACACAATGTTTGCTACAACAATTGCTCCAGAAATTAAAAAATAATTAACCTCATTAAAATGTCTCTCAAGCAGATTTGGTATTTGGAGTTCTTGGGCTAGAGTAAGCAAGAGCAACAATAGAATGCCTAAAATAATATCACTAGAGCATTGTTTTTCCTGCTATTATTGGACAACCAGTAAAAAAAATATCAGCTACAGAACAATACAAAAGACATATTCCTACCATTCTTACTCATACAATGAAAGGGGATGTAAACCAAAACATGTTTCAATTGTCAATTTCTTCTGAGGAGTTTTACACTGTAAGAATCACTCTGGGTTAATATTTTTATAGTCTGATTCACAGTGAGCTAGGTCCATCCTGTGTTCCTTCTCCATTGCTCTCCTGGTCTTACTTCTGTAGCACAAGTCTATTCTAGTTTCCTTTCTATTTCTCTGTTCTTTTCTCTCATTCTTCTTCCCAAACCTTCAGTGTAGGTATATCATGAAGGTAGGCCTAGCTGGCTTCTCTCTTTTCTCTACACTCACTACCTGGGGGAAATCTACTTGTTTAATTCGGTACCTTCTGTGAGGTTGACTCCAAACCTTTAAAAAAAAATTCCAGTCTAGTATATTCCCATTCCCATGGAACATCTCACCTGAGCTGTCCTGATTTGATCGCAAACTTAGCAGATATGTCCAGAATTGAACTTACCTTATACATAGATCAACTGTGCTTCCTGACTCTCCCATTTTGGTCATTGGCACCACTGACGTTTCCTGGTGCTTGGCCTCCAGATCATGAATAAATCTGGAGACCTCATCCATCCTTCTTTTTTATCCTCCATGTCACTCAATCACCAGGTCAACCCTTCTTAGGACATGCTTCTTAGAGTCCTCCCAACCCCTTTCTCTTTCCATGCTGTGACCCTGTTGACCCATGGTTGTCTACTCACCTTGTGCGAGGATTGCCACAACGCTCCTGACTCCTGCCCCTTCTTTCAGCCTTGAGTTTGCTCCAGCCCATTCCTCGTGTTGGTGTGAGGCTGTCTTCAGAGATCCTGTTGATGATCACATGATTCCACTGCTCAGGATCCAACAGTGGCTGCCTACTATCTGACCATAGGTTTCCATCCCTTTGGATGGGTGTTTTTTTTGTTTTTTTTGTTTTTGTTTTTTAAAATAAAATCTATTTTTTAGAGCAGTTTTAGGTTGAAAGCAAAATTGAGAGAAAGTTATGTCTGCACAAGCATAGCCTCTGCCATTATCAACATAGTGGTACATTTGTCACAATTGATGAACTTATATTGACACAACATCATCACCCAAAGTCCCAAGTTTACATTAGAGTTCACTCGATGTCCAATATTTTATGGGCATGGACAAGTGTATAATGACCTGTACCCATCATTACAGAATCACAGAGTGTTTTCACTACTCTCAAACTCCTCTCTCTGTGCTCTGCCTGTTCATTCTTCTCCACCCTGAACTTCTCACAACTACTGATCTTTTTACTGTCTCCGTAGATTTGCCTTTTCTAGAATATGTCCTATAGTTGGAATCATTCAGTATGTAGTCTTTTCAGATTGGCTTCTTTCACACAGTAATATGCATTTAAGGTTCCCCCATGTCTTTCTATGGCTTGATAGCTCCTTTCTTTTCAGCCCTGAGTAACAGCATTATCTGGTGTTCCACATTTTATCTATCCATTCACCTACTGTAGGGCATTTTAATTGCTTACTAGTTTGGGCGATTTTGAATAAGGCTGCTATAAACATCCCTGTGTAGGTTTTTGTGTGGATATAATTTTTCAACTCTTTTGGGTAAATACCAAAGCATATAATGGTTGGCTTGTAGGGTAAAGAGTTTATTTAGTTTTGCAAGAAATGGCCAAACTGTCTTTCAAAGTGGCTGTACTATTTGCATTCCCACCAGCAATGAGTGAGAGTGCCTGTTGCTCCAATTCCTACTCAGCATTTAGTGTTGTCCATGTGTTGGATTTTGACCATTCTAATAGGTGTACAGTGGTACCTCTCATTGTTTTAATTTGGCTTGGTGCATCCATTTCCCAATACAGATCCGTGGAATTTACCTGGCCTTATTCTTCGCTTCTCCCCAACATGCAACCTGAGTAATTGTCAAGAAGGACTAATCTCTGTGTTCCAATAATCTTCCTGAGTCTCAGTCTCTAACCTATTACATGAAGATAATATAGGGTCTGTGGATACCTTCCAGTTGCTCAGTGCACAAGGAGCAAGTTAAACATTCAAGAAATGTTGGGGACGTGGCTCCGATCCTATGTCTGCTGGTTTGACACCTCTGACAACTTTGAGATGCTGGAGGACATAGCTTCTTTTTTAAAGGCCCTCACTGTCCAGGGGAGTGCCTGACAATGGAGGGAAATCAGTAATTACTTGTCATTGGTTCTAATGTTTCTGGCTGCCATTCAGCCAGGACCCGGGCAGAGCCCTGTGGAGCTATTGCTTGTTGGCTCAAGTCGATTCTGTTACATTGCTGACCCCTGTGGCAGTTTGAAGGAACACAAGATAAGGAATGCCAAAGGAAGGTGTTTCCTCTCAATTTGAAATTTGGAGTAGATATTCCACCACAGACTAAACACAACTTGGAAACATATACGATGCTGAACTCTTTATGTAAATAGTTTATTCCGTGGTTTAGTAATATTCCTGGCTTTGCTACTTGGGGTTTCTAATCTGAATGTTATAAGAACATTTTATGTCCTATGAGTTTTAAAGCTTGCTTGATTTGTGGTAAAGTAAAAGACAAATATAAAGTGTCTGAATCAGACATTAAAGCAATATATTACTACCATGTGGGTTTTTGTTGATCTCTTTCTGACAAAGGAGAATTAATTATCTAGTCTCCTCATCTTTTATTGCTCTTGGAAGCAATCGTACTTTATTTATTACCAAATAAATGAGTGTACTGGTGGCATTTCTTTCTTATTCAGATGACAACAAGAGAAATAACACTGGATGTGAATTGGAAGAAGCCAAGTTGATGTTAGTTCCTAGTCTCATTTCATCAAATATACCAACAATTAAAAAAGCCATTTGTATATCCACTCAGAGAGAGTTTAGCTGATTAAATAAATTCCGTCCAACTCAGTGGAATATTTGGAGAGAGAGTATTCCTGTATTTGACATGTAATGAAAATTGTTTAAAAAAATTATTGAGTTTCTGTTAGAAGATAAATATATTCCGTTATGAAGAACAAAACCCAGTGTTTTCTCATTGTAATTCAATGTTCCTCAAATGTTTTGCACAAATTGCTCCCAGCAGCCACTGACACACCTGCGGATGAGGAAGGTTTGGAGGATAGTGATACCTGGCAGCTCATGTCTTCATTTCACAAAGAAAAATCTTACCTCACACTGGTCTTTTAGCGTATGGGCATTTCTGAGGATAGTACGTCCATATTGATTCCCTTACCAGTTTTGCTCAGTGGATAGAGTGTCGATCTGCAGACTGAAGGGTCCCAAGTTCCATCCTGGTCAAGGGCATGTACCTTGGTTGCAAGGACATCCCCAGTAGAGGGTGTGCAGGAGGCAGCTGATCACTGTTTCTCTCTCATCGATGTTTATAGCTCTCTATCCCTTTCCCTTCCTCTCTGTAAAAAAAAAAAAAAGAAAAAAAAAAAAGAAAAAAAATCAATAAAAATATTTTTAAAAGAATTAATTTGGAGAGGGCTTTGATGGCGGGAGCTGAGAATAGCTGATATCTAGAGAAGATCCTGGTCCACTGTGGTCCTCCTCGGAACATGGCACATGAGGTTTCTCATGATTTTGTACTTTGTCAGAGTTTTGCCAACTTTAGTGACTACATTCATTCCCAGGCACCTGCTGAGAATGTGGCTTGGACTGTACGCTTAGAGGCTGGCCCAGGGCAGAACCCAGTCAGAACTTTGTGAGACCAGAAGCCTATCATGTGACTTCAACTTCCTGCAGAGTCTGCCCCCATCCACTTCTTCTGTGCCTTGGCTACTTGGCCCCCAAAATGAGGAATTTGTGTTTCATATCTTAGTATGGCCAAACCCATTTCCTGAAGATTAAAGACCCTTTGGGGTTATTGGTTTAAAATAACTCCTAAATTTTGGTCAGGAAATGACCTATAAAATTAAGATGGTCTTGCCAAAACAGAAAAATGGGTCAGTGATGGGAAAAAAAAATACTGCTGTGTGGGTAGTTTGACCTCTGGGTCAGATGTATTTTGGATAAGTATAATACATAGCCTTGGTCCAAAATCAATGCCATTCACTGATACACTGGGGAGGGCACACTCTTTATTACATAGGATGTGAGCAGGCAGTCTGCTTGGTCCATCCCTCATTCATATCTTATCTTTAGTAGACACTTTTGCATGGAAACACACTAGCAACAAATGCTTTTTATCAGTTTTTAAAGCAACTCTTAATAAATAGCTTTTGGACGCCTTAGTAATTATTAGATTTTGTTTTCCCAAATACTTCAAATAATAAGATTGTATTTCTTTATTCTGGAATTAGTTTTTTTAAACTTTTTAATTCTATAATTAATCATTTTTTTTATTTCTTCTTGAACTCAGATATTTTCCCTTCTTTGGAGTCATCATTCATCAGTATGTTAATAGATATACATATGTGTGTTTTTTTCCTCTTGACTAATAATTCATTTAAAACATACATAAGTTTGGGCATTGTTTTAGGCTATAAGCCACATTTATAACCAAACTCCCAATGTTTTTTTTTTTATGTAGTAAAAATAAACCAAGTAAGGTTAAGAATTCACTTAAGCACATAGCACAAATTAATAGGCTGAAAACTCAGTGTTTTGATTCTGGCATTCAAAATCTGTTCAATGAATGTATGTTGAGCACTCATGCAGGGTCAGAAAATATGCAAGTGATTAAAATTGTTTTTATACTTTGTATTCTAATATATGCCCAAGTTAAAAGAAGGATAATTCTAATAATGGCATAATAACTTTTACACGGAAACATTAAAACTGTCACTGTTCTCTTTTTGCCCCCAAATTTTCACTGAAGTTTTGCTTTTTCAGAAAGAACATCACACAATCACAGACTCTGGAGCCACATCACATGTGTTTGAATTCTTAAGTTACCAGTGACTAGCTATTGGACCTTTGGCGACCTATTCAACTTCTCTGTGCCTTAGTTTTCTCATTTGTAAAATAGAAATAATGATAATATTCCTTTAGAAGATTGTTGCGAAGATAGTACATGTGCTGATATGAATAAAGCACATACATGAGTGACTGCCATATCATGAGTCCAAAAAATGTGAGCTCTTATTGTTGATTTCACTGTTCCATTATTGATATTCATCTGTAACTAAAAGTACACTTACTAAAAATATCTTTCTTTCACTTCTATTTCATTCCTTTAAATTAAATAAACTTCCTTGGACAATTTATACTAGTAAAATGTTAGAATTATAATGAGATACAGGCACCAAAATTAACCAAATATGTTTTTATTGCATATTTTTAAGGGTATAATTCTACCCCCAAAGTATTCCAAGATGGAAGACTGGGCTTTGAAGCATGACAAAAATAAAAGGAACAGAAGCAAGTTGAAGTGAAATATTGTAAGGATTTGTATAGGAAGTGACAGCATTTCCTCAGTTTCAAAGTTTTGTGAGATACTCCGGCAGCTGGTACTTTATAACCACTCAGAAGAGGTCTTCCGTGGATTTCTTTGTGAGAGTGACTAATGTGTGAAAAGAACATGGCTTAATGGGAAGTTATACAGAGTGAATCCTGTTGGAGAAGTTTGGTAGAATGGAAAAGGGCATCTCTTCCTTAACATGAGAGTTGGAGGACCCTCCAGGGCTGTTTCCTCAGCTTCCCAAATGCATGTGGTTTCTGGGAGTCTGATCATTGACTCTAGTAACTTCTCACCAGTGCATCAACTAAGTTCAGAGTTGGTGGGTCTGACTGAAGACAATAACTCCTTCATCTTTAGTGATTGATTTATCACTCCCAATAAATCCCTCGTAAGTCGGCCAGTCACAGAGATTATGAGAGGCTTTGGTGAGAGGGCCGAGGTGGGGACAGATCCAAGTGGTGGCTCACTCCAGCGCTAAAAAACCTTGCCTGCTGCCCAGTTTGATCCTACTTGGGAGGTCCTGCGCCTCTGTCTGCCTTGGGCCATTCTCTGTGATAGATGCTGCCTATGGAAATAGAATTCACCTTAGGTCATGGTCAGAAACCCATGGAGTGGGAGAAGGTAAGAGGACAATCCAAGCATGCTGATACATTGAAGATGCTTATCAATCAAAAAGCCTTAAAATGGGATGGACCCATATATCTTGATAAAGAGTCTTTCTACAATCTCTACATGTTTTAGGGAAATGAGTCTTATTTGTACATTTTTACATTAACATGAACATTTATAAAATGTTAGGGTTTTTGTATATTAAGTCCATTCAGTTGATATATATGTGTATGTACATGCATGTATATATACACATATATTAGTATGTGTATACCATGAATATATTATCATATATATCGATATAGTTAATGGTATCCATTCATTCATTTATTTGTATGATAAATATTTATTGAGCACCCATTATGTGCAAGTCACTAGTCTAGGCTGTGGAGCAAAACTGACAAGACTTGCCTCCTTCAAAAATAGTTTATGAAATTAACATAAACTGTTTGGTTTTCCTTCATGCTGAGCTAGAAATTATTTTTTAAAATGTCCTTCTTTGCTGTATTAGGAATGGCCCAGTCTCAGAAATTCAACTCTATCAAAAGAGTTCTAAATATAAGGAAAAGCACTGAATTTTCCTCTACAGGAAATATTATCTACTTTTTTATCTCTAAAGTAAGTTCATGAGACTAACAGTCATTCAGGCTCATTTTATTTATTTAGAAATTAAAAATTTTGAAATATCTCTAGCTTGATTCTCCTGCCCTGTGAATGATAAAAAAAAAAAAAAAAAAAAAAAAAAGAAGCTAGCTATGGGAAAACGAGTTGAATTTAGGGTGGATGAAAGCATCAATGTGGAAATACCAGATGGAAGGATGGAGACTTCAAAAGCAAATTCGTTCCCACAGTGTTCATGACTCTCAGGCATCTTGACCAGAATGGCATATGTCACAACAGTCATGGTGCAAGAATATTGTCCTTTGCCTTAAAATTGCATTGCTGTCTAGTCAAGTCAGCAAGGCCCCCTGTGAAGAGGCTTGAGGCAAACAGTCAGAAGGAGGGATGCTTTTGTAATCAGCAGGGATACACCCCGAGGACCTTTAGTTCCAAAGGGCACATGTGGTCACGCCGTTCCCACTGTATCTGCAATTCCTGCGGGACACACGGCGGCAGTGTGTAATAGCACCAAGGAATGCAGAGCTGGCATTCACCGACTCCACACTGACTCGAACCTGGAGAAGTTCTGGTCACCATTAGTATTGGAGCCCTTTTTCTGTGAGTAATGCTATTGGGCAAAATTAAAGTCTTGTTCTAAGGACGAAGGTTTACCAGGTTTTCCTGGACCAATCTAATTGTGAGTAGGAATAAATTAATCAGAAGCATGAAGACTGTTTCTGTGAAAAAATTGAGTGGCTTAATAAGACAATATAGGTCAAAGTTCTTGGCAGATTGCGCTGGCCATCTGTCCTAGACAATTGACAGTACACGCCCCATATTATCTTGCAACAGTGAAAGCTACAAAAAGAGGGGCGGCAAAAGATAATGGAAAAATCTCTGATGAAATTTATGGAGCCACAGAGCCTTTTTGATAGGGAATAATTATAGAAATGATCCTTAAAAAACTTAATTCCTTAATTAGCAATTCTTAAATAGTGTCAGAAGACCAAGAGGAAGTAAGATCAGTTGATGCTTCCAATATGTCTAAACATCATATTAAAAATGCAGCCCTGAGTTTGGGTGGTGGTATCGGAGCCATTATCTACCATATTGGAGTGGAATTGCTTGTGACCTCATCAGAATGACAGATGATGGATAATAAGTACTATGAGACAACTCCATACTTTAATGTAACTTATTCTAGTCCTGGATGGTATGCTGCTGTGAAATTTGAGAGAATGTAGTATTAACTTGAAAGCTGTGTGCAGCAAAGCAAAATAATTAGGTTGAGTTTCTAATTATTTATAGCCTTGCAGGTGGAAGTGACAACCGCTAGATTGTGTATAGTGTTTTATCTGTTCTTCCCAGAGTGAGGGCCATGACACGTGAGAACCATCCCCTTTGGTGGCCTAAAGACGTACAAAGCAGACATTACTTTATATGTAACAATTTTGCACATCTTTGGTTTTATTTGTATAAACTTTTCGAATTTTCGTGGCTGAGCCAAACCCCCACTGTGGCACGGGTGGCGAATGTAACCGAGGAGCAGGGCTTGGACTCTGTGCCCACCTGTCTGGTTGGTCCTCCTGTGTGTGTCCTGTGCTGAATGAAGTATTCACACAAGGAGACTTCAGATGGAATCCAGCATTTATCACCAGTGGGAGGAGAGTGACCGCAGATATTTTTAGGAGAAACTCTGAAGAAGAGGTGTAGGTGGGAGTTGAGACTTGTGTAACAACCACTAATTTCTTTTCTCACAATTGCAGGGTCTACCTGTGAGTATGAGGTATGTCATCGTTACCTACTGAGTGAGAGGCTGTTACCTCTGTGTGCTGGTGATGCCTGGGACAGTTGTGTTTCCCTGATCCCTCCCCATGCAGATAACTCTCCTTGATGGCCTGCTCATTCTAATTGCCCACCTATTAGAAATTACCACTGAGTTCCTGTCCCTCTCCCATACTTTGGGCTATGTAGGTGGGTGGGGGTAGGAATCTTAGGTGAGAAAGCTGCACAGAGGTCTTCCAAGAGAGGTCAACTTAACAGTTGGCCTCTGTTTTTCTTTCTAGTTAAAATAAATTAAGGATAAAAGGTAGTTTGGGGTACCCACCCCCAATTTAGAGTGGTGGGAGAGATTAGATGAAAAATAATAGTTTTAGCAATCATTTAGCATTACATATATGTATCAAATAAACACATCGTACACTTTATTTATTTTTAATATGTTTTTATTGATTTCAGAGAGGAAGGGAGAGGGAGAGAGAGATAGAAACATCAATGATGAGAGAGAATCATTGATTGGCTGCCTCCTGCACGCACCCCACTGAGAGCGACCAGAATTGAACCTGGGACACTTCAGTCCACAGGCCGATGTTCAGTCCATTGAGCCAAACTGGTTAGGGCAGTGGTCGGCAAACTCATTAGTCAACAGAGCCAAATATCAACAGTACAATGATTGAAATTTCTTCGGAGAGCCAATTTTTTAAAACTTAAACTTTTTCTAACACCACTACTTCAAAATAGACTCACCCAGGCCATGGTATTTCATGGAAGAGCCACACTCAAGGGGCCAAAGAGCCATATGTGGCTCATGAGATGCAGTTTGCCAACCAAAGGGCTAGAGCAACACATCATATACTTTAAACTTACACAATGTTATATATCAATTATTATATCTCAATAAAGCCAGAAAAATGTAATCAAACTTTAAAAATTTTAACTTATAAGAAAAAAAAAGTCTAGTCTAGACCATAACATGACCAATTTGTTGGGAGGGTTCTGTGAAGCCCTTAAAATCATATATATATTTAATGAGTCTGTGCGTGCCACATTTTTAAGGAGGTAGTGCCTAGAGCATTGATCAAAGAGATATATGAAGCAGACTGTTGGTCTAGAGGGGCTGGGTGGCAGATTTTTATAGTAAGGTATGTTGAAAAAGATGTATCAAGGAAAAAGCCTTTGAATTTGGCAGTGGATAAGAATAGAGCTAAATTTGACATTGCCTCCAAAGAATTGGCTCTTAGAGGCAGGCAGGATGCAGGCACTTGTAAGGGTGATGGGAAAGTTGGCCAAGGAAGACAATTTTGGCAAGCATTAATCTTATTGTCTCTGTCAGATGTTTGGTGTTTATCTCTTATTTCCTGGAACAGTGTGCAAACCCTGTCTTCTCAGCTTTCTTTCTATTTCTTTGTGCTCCTTCAGCATCTAGCAGTGTACACAAGCATCATTATATAGGAGAGATGCCTGACCAGTGTCTGTTGATTGGTTAACTGCTTGCCAGGACCATGCTAGAGAAACTGAAATTTGGAGAGGAATCTAGAATCCCTTCATCTGCAGATGACAGAAGCTGCAATAAATATAAAGAAGTCAGCGCTGAGCTCGTGAAGTGGGAGAAAAGAAAGGACCATTGAAGAAATTGTCTAACCCACAGGGAAATGTTTCTAAGAAGCGGTGCAGTGGACTGCATGACACCATAAGGGAGTGCACATTTATGGAAGGTCATTATACTCTAAGCACCTGCTTCAGGGGTGGGGGAATACAGAGCTTTATAAAGGCTCTTCCCTCACATCAGCCACAGAGGCAGAGAAAGGCCAGCCCCAGGGTCTGGCTTGCCTGGGCCAGCCCGGTCCATGCCTGTGCCTTTGGTATAATCGTTAATGATTTATAATGCTCCCATTCTCTCCCAGCAACGTCCAGATCTGGAAGATAAACCATGTGGGCTGCCTGATTATGACGTTACATGGCTAAAAGCTTTCCAGTTAGTCTTGAGAATAAAGCAGGTACTTTGGTGCTGAGAGGTGCTGAAGGAATTAAAAGATAAAATCAAAAGCTTGGAAGAATTTGATATAAAATGTAAAGATGGTCCAAGTCACAAGTGGATTTTAATTGTTGGAGGTCTTTGGAGTCCGGGAAGCTTTTCCTAGGGGAAGAGCATGAAGGCAGGGGTTTAGATACACTATTTCAAGGTCAGGAGGAGATGCGGGGGAGGGATGCCACTACTATTCTTGGCCAGGTCTGGATTGCCCATTGTCCTGGGAGAAAGACAAGCAGGGTCATTTACCTCTCTGTGTACTTGCTGCAGGCTGAGATGGGTCTCCCTTCCCAACCGTTTACCCACCTCTGTGTTTGTTCAAGTCTATAAAGACCCTATTCTGGGGAAAGCTGTTACCGTTAGCTTCTCCCACTGCACAGTGCCCCTGCTTTCTTTGCTCACTAACAGTCCTGATGGAGACAAGCAAAGTGTCCAAGGTCATGGGCAGAATGAAGTTGAAGGGATGCCAAAAACAAGTAGAGTGGGGAGGGGGGAACGGGTGGAATGCAGCCGGGGCGATAAGGGTTTGGAGAGGTGGGTGGGATTACTGGGCTGGAGGTGACTCCAGGAGGGGGCATCTTGGGAGGGCAAAACACTCCAGAAGGGAAATCACAGCAGGGCCAGCAACTCCAGCTGCTCTCAGGGAAGTGACCACAGAGTCCTTGTGGGGAGCAGTTAGGGAGTGAAGCTAGAGTCCAAAGAGAAAAAAAGAGCAAGTAAGACTGAGGAGCATGGAAAGGAACGTTAGGGGCTATGTTTCCCTGTAAGGAAAACTTGAGTGTAATATAAACATGTCGTGGGTCATTAGATGTACTGATTAAGTGAGTAAATTATAAAACACATTATGTTTGGCCCTAGATGGCTTGGCTCAGTGGATAGAGCATTGGCCTGTGGACTGAATGGTCCCAGGTTCAATTTCTGGTCAAGGGCATGCGCCTGGGTTGCGGGCTTGATTCCCAGTGTGGGATGTGCAGGAGGTAGCCAATCAATGATTCTCGCTCATCATTGATGTTTCTATCTCTCTTTCTCCCGCTCCAGTCCTCTTTGAAATCAATAAAATATATATTTAAAAAAAGGCATTATGTTTGGGACATAAAATTTAAGTAGTCCAATGACATTTTCATAATAAAACGAAAGCTATACAGATTGGGTTTCCTCTAGGGAACCTGGACATTCAAACGCTAAAGCTATTTGAGCTTGCCATATGCTCATATGGTGCATGTGTGGAGAAGTGTATTTGCATATATTGCATGGTAAAAATAAACTTTTATTAGACTTTAAGAGGGAAAAATTGCATGAACATCATAAACTGATGAACAAAAATAGATCAAGAGACATAGAAACATCAAACAGACCGTTAAACCTCAGAGGGAAAACAGGGGGGTTAAGAGATCAACCAAAGGACTTGTGTGCATGCATATAAGCAAAACCAATGGACACAGACAGTAGGGGGGTAATGGTATGTGCTGGTGGGGGGGGGGGAGCGGTAAGAGAGAGGTCAATGGGAGAAAAGGGAAACATGTAATACTTTAAAGAATAAAGAATTTAAATTAAATTAAAAAGGGGGAAATTGTAGAATCTGCAGAGTAGCATGTAAACATTATGAATGGAAACGGACTCTTTCATTTAGAAATACACCAAATCACCTTCGAAAGGAGCCAGATTGTTGCACACCTGTTTGTACACAGCCGTGGCTTCTGTCAAGCCAGCCCCTTTAACCCCTTTGTTCTGCACATCTTTGTTCAAAATTAGACTCTTATTACTTCCCAGAGGCCTTAAAACCAAACTGCTCATCTTTCATGAGGATGTGGAAACAGAGTATTAATAGTCACTACCCTGATATCTGCATAACAAATGGTCCGTGGAAGATTTGTAAAGAAGAGGTTGCCCGTGATGTTCCTTTACTACTACTTTTATTACTACTTCTTCTTCTCCTTCTCCTCCTTTTTCTTCTCCTCCTCCTCCCCTTTTTTTTTTTAAGGATTTGACACAAATTTAATAGACCAAGTGTGGATCTCCTCAATATGGAAGAACTCATAAACATTAACTGGAATTTTGCTTTAGTTTTGCTTTTAGTTCTTTGTAAAATAATAAAATCACATAATTGGATCCAGTAGTCAATTTTCTCCCTCGTATTGTTTTACAGATGAATAAACTCAATTAATTTAAGACCTGGAAGGCTTTCCACACCATCATCATGTTGCTTAGAGACTATTGAGGGTGACTTCAGACATGTGGCTACATGTAGTCGTTGCCATCTGTCATGCTCCTTTACTTTTTGAGTTTTCCACACAGAAGTCTGAGACATTAGTATTTATCCCCTGAAAAATAGTGGTGCATATTCTCTGTGAAATTATGGATTTTAGATCTATCATTCTTGTTTTCAAACTACATCAAGCTAACTCATATGGTTGTGATTTTAAAATTTGTGCAAAGGAAATATACATACTACAGAGTACAGATAGACATAGAGAAGTGGGACCAATTCTGTCAGTTGCTTCATTCACCCAGTGGTTAGATAATCCTTAAAAAGATTTGGTTGCACGAAATCAAATTTTGCTTATCTCTCAAACCATGATTTCTTTCCAAAAATGGTAACAGGCCACTCTCTTAGGCACGTTTTCCTGTTTCACCAGCATAATCAAGCATGAGATTAAGGTCTTGTAAGGATTCAAGGCTACAAGTAGCCTTCCTTAGCCATTAGCAGCTCTTTAGTCCCTCAAAGGAAACTTCCGTGGAGAGCAGCTGTGTGGAGTTCTATGTGCATTTCCTACTTGTAAATAGCACGGAAGCCCCCTGTTGCGGAAGTGTGTTTGATTTTCAGCATCATGTCCTTGAGCTCCAGCCAGCCGCTCCCGTGCAAGGCCATCTTGGTGTAAGGCACCCAAGGACACGCTGACTTCATTCTGGATATGGAAGCAAGGCGAGCTTTCCGCACAAGTGACAGTTCAGGGTTTCTAGCCTCTGGCCTCCAGAGAAAAGTACAGCAAGAGCCCAGGTGTATATTCACTCCATTTGTTCCAGGTTCAAACAGAGAATCCCAACCCTTGTCTGCAGTGGCATTTTCTCTTTTGGACAGAAAGCTGGAAACTTCATGCAGATAAGGTGTTTGCAGGGCTGGATCCTTTGTAGATGTGAAGTTGGGGAATATTTAGATTTGCAGCTGCATGTAACAATTTAGACGAGATATCCAACCTGGCTAGCCTTGGGCTCTGGGGTGGTGACCACGTGGTGTCTGGCTCTCCACGGAGGTGTTGCAGGAGCCTAAAGGAATTCTGTTACCATTGTTGGAATAAAAACAAATGAGGGTATTCTTTCCCTCTAGACATGCAGTAGGAAAAAGAACAACTCTTTCTGTCCATTGCCCCATTGCCTCACAATCCTTAGGGTTTCATCCGGGGGTGCCAGATGCCCCGCTTGCCCCTCTCTAGGTGGGTGGCCTCTGCAGCGAAGAGAAATGCCAGATAAACAGCACTTTAGCAAGCCTTTCCCCACCCTCAGCCTTAATTTTTCCAAATGCCACTCCTGAATTTTCTGGAGTTTTGTGTTGTTTCCAAACTTGTTGCGAAGGAGAGCTTTGAGCTGATGTAGAATGCAAAGTGGAATTCTTCCCGAAAACAAACTCTGCAGAACTCCTTTATGATGGAGTGGAGGTCAGGTGCCCTGTAGGAAGTACACACTCACTCTTTACCATGTGGACTTGGAAAGAGTGAACATTCAAGATATCACTGTTGACCTGGCTTCAGGCCAGGTTGGACTCCAGCTGTGCCCGTGCAAGATTAGTTTCCTGTGGCCTGCTCTGTTCTTGCCCGGCAACATAGGGAGGCCAGCAGGTCCAAAGAGCTGCAGCTGTGGCCCATTCATCTTTGGGGTTTGGGAGTAGAGATTCAGCCACCCTCAGTGCCCAGGAAGGTCATTAGGCTGCTAATTTGGGCCTCTTGGGTACCTGAGACATTCCTTTCCCTGTAGGTATCTGCTATACACCCCAGCTAGCTGGCCGTGACCTATTTTTTGGTCTTACTGCCACAGCCCATTTTTTTGGGGACTACCCTGCCTACCCACCTGAGGATGGATGTTTGGAATGACTCCTCTCCATCCTACCACCTCAACCTTGAACTTCCTGTGTCTTACCATCTTCATCCCCAGTGCAGGACCCCTGCTGCAGAGGCCCTGGACTTATTATGTCCCTTGTCTGGCCCGACCACAGATGGTCAATCCTTCCAGGTGCAGTCATTTCTTCTTTGTCCTCCCAGAAGCCCTAGTCAGCTTTATAGCCCTCCGACTCCGCCCAGGAGCTGTTGAGTATTAAACACTCTCCTGTGATTAAATCAGACAGTTGTCTGCCAGGTCTTGGGCCATGACCCAATCTTGCCTGCAGCGTTAAGTGACCTTACCCTGAGTGTGCATGCAGGGCTTTTGAGTCAATGTCATTCTTCCTTTGTTAACCTTCTTGTGCTATGAGTATTTCTCATTGGATCATTCCTATATCCAGGTCTTTCCCTCCTTTTAAAGCCTCTCTAGACTCGTCTCTCACACATATTGGGTAGATGTTGGCACCTTTGCCTTCTATTCTGTGAGAGTTTACTGCCCCAATTCACAGAGGGTCTAGCACAAGGCCTGGGGCAGAGGACATGACTATTAAATGGTAGCTTAGCTCAAGTGCTCTTTTATTAGCCGTAGTCGTAGCAACAGTATTAACAGTTGTCTTAGCAGGAGTATTAGTAGATGCATTACTACTCGAAGGATTAGCAGATGTGTTATCATTAGTAGCAGTACTAGTATTAGCAGATATATTAGTAGAAGTATTAGCAGCAGCAGTATTAACGGGTGTAGTGGTAGTAACAACTAAAGCAGCATTGGTATTAGTAGAGAAGTATTATTATCATTAGCACTCTTATTTTCATAGATGGCCTCCTTTGTTCCCTTATCCCTTCTCACTGGGTGCACTTCACAGGCCCATCATCTTTACCCAGCATCACCCAGCAGTACTCACTGAGTGTCTCTGTGTTGCAAATGTGTTTAGGGCAATGGGAAGGCAGTAAGGCCCAAGCTCTACCTTCTAGCTGACAGTCTCGGTGACTGTACTCTCTGGATAGGGTTTTGTGGGCACATGGAAGAACTCATCCTATTGCTTTTCCAACATATATTTATGTTTTCAGAATACACATTTTATTCAAAAATCTATGCCTATTGGCTTTAACATTTTAAGGAAAACAATTATAGCCAGGGCCCTAGTCTTTAATTTTAAAAATACAACTCATTTCAGAAAGTTGATCTGTGTACTCATACATGTTAAACACATAAAGATCCAAACACACTCGGGAATGCCCTTCCCCATAGCTGTGCCCCAGCAGGCGGCTGTCCTCTGTGAAATGGCTGTCTCTGGGCTAATAGGATTATGCTGACATGGCCTTTCTCTGGGGCATAGGCTGTGCCATCTCTAGGTTTGTCTCCTGTCCACAGCACACTGCCTGGCAATTGAAGCTGCTCAGTTCACTTGGATAAGAAGAAATAGGCAGAACATGGTAATTCCAGTCTAGGGTTGTATTTTCTCATCAGCTGTCAGGGCATGGTCATCCTCGATCAGCATTGGCCCCATTGCCCTGCTTAAGTGAATACATTGAGAAGCCCCCAGAGAATCACGCAAGGCGCTCTTTTTCATACCAACAGGAGGAGGTCTGAACTATAGTTCTGTTCATTTAAAAAGCCTTTTATAGAGAGAAAAGCGCTACAGGGCATGTTTTGTGTCTTTGAAGCTCGTCTTATGGAATTAGATCAGTCAGGCTGTGTGTTAGGAATCTGTATTTGATAATGTATTTTTGTGTGTGTGTTTTTTTATACAAAAATTGGCTTGAAAGCTGGGCTTCAACCTCCACATTCTCGAGGAGAGAGAATTAGATTTTTCTGCTCTTTAAGAGCTTGGAGGCTAAGACGAAGCTATCATGCAGACTTTCCCAAAGGTTAAACCAGGAGGTCCCGGCAGCTTTCAGGTCATACTTGTTGATTTGGGGCAAGGGCCTAGTTTATGTAGGTCACGCAGATTTGGATCATCACATTCCTCAGATGTTAGAGGCAGAGTAGTGGCTTTGGGCTCCTGAATTCCAGAACGTTGGCTTTTTCCCACGTTGAATTTACACGTGGCAGATGTTTAAAGTAGAGAGACACTAAGAAAGAGGCTCTAGGGGATGACAGGTAACATTCTTCCAGGCAGTGAACATAGTGTGTCTGAGTTAAATCTGAAGCTATTTCCTCCCCACCCCCAGGCACTGGGACAGGCTTGGGTCATGCCTCATCCTGGCCCCTTGGACAGGAATGGTTTTTGCTCATCACAGGAGGGTGGGATTGGGTAGTCTGGAAGAGGTTTCCAGAACTCTTCTTTCTACCCTGGCAGGACAACCGAATCCTAAAAAAGATGCTTTGTAAGAATGAGGAAATTGCCAGCCCCCCTTCCTGGGCAGATGCAGCCCAGCAGGTGAATTGCAGGCCCTTCCACCCTGGGCCCCAGATGGACTGTGTCCTGTGGAGGCTGCCCACAGGTGGTGGACCCTGCTCTGAAGTGGTGATTCCCCTGCTCCTGGCTGCTGACGGCAGCCATCTATTCCTCAAGGGTGCTGTTCTCTGGTGCCTAGTGCTGCTGTCCCAGGCTGCTCTCCTAGTCCCTCCTGGCTCACTGCTCAGTGTCTCACCCTGGGACATGTGCGTGGTGTCACCCTGTGAGCTCCCAGATGGTAGGATATCTTTGAGGGGAGCTTCTGTGTGTGTTGCATATATGCGTCTACGTGTACTTTGTGTGTGTGTATGTGTGTGCACATGTGGAGGGCCCAGACACCTGGCCCTTCCCTTTGCATCCTCCCTGTTGGTTCTGTATCATGCCTTGGACACAGACCACAGTCCCATATCCTTATTTTGTCAACATAAATATAATTCACTTTTGGCAATTAGTTATTTCTATTAAATAGCAGAAACATATGTATGATTTAAAAACTTGCGGCTGCTCCTAGCTGGTTTTGCTCAGTGGATAGAGTATTGGGCTTTGGACTGAAGGTTCCCGGGTTTATTTCCCGGACAAGGGCACATGCCCTGGTTGTGGGCTCGATCCCCAGGAGGGCGTGTGCAGGAGGCAGCCGATCAATGATTCTCTCTCATCATTGATGTTTCTCTCTCTCTCTACCTCTCCCTTCCTCTCTGAAATAAATAGAAATATATTAACTAACACACACACACACACACACACACACACA
This sequence comes from Pipistrellus hanaki, assembly GCF_964339955.1. Lineage (NCBI taxonomy): Eukaryota > Metazoa > Chordata > Mammalia > Chiroptera > Vespertilionidae > Pipistrellus > Pipistrellus hanaki. The sequence continues at coordinate 27,746,214 of NC_140505.1, forward strand.
CACACACAAAACTGGCTGCTGACATAAAATTTGCTAGTCTATATCATTCTTTTCTCCAATCTCGCTTGCCTTGAAATCTGATTTGATGACTCATCTTTTCTGAACAGATCATGTAAGCCTCTGTCTTTCTTATGAAGAAAAACATCCTTCAAACTGAAAACAATAGATAAAGCCATTTGACTCACAAACAAGGAGAGAGAAATATACCACTTAACTACTTTAAGTTGATTCATATCTTTATGTCCTGAGGTGAGTGATGGAGGGCTCCCAGAAGAGATCAGAATCACTGTCTCTCTTTTTGGTATTTGAAATGTGGAGAGATACTGGGGGACTGGAGATGGATAATGCTCTGATTAAAAATAAATAAATAAATAAAAAATAAAAGAATCTTGAATTCCAGAAATCATAGACCAGTGAACTTCACACAGAGAATTACATTCCCAGATGGATTTTTCAGCAGAAAGTTTGAGAGTCCTTAGACAAAGAGCTCATGGTTGCTGGAAGCTAGCACAGAGATGCCCTCTAGTCTGCAGACATAACTGGTCTTGGTTTTGTCAGGCATATCATGCATGACTCATGATGTCATGGTGCATACCCTAAGGGGAGTCTGGGCTGCTTGGTGAGCCTTGCCCTGTAGGTGGGACCTGCAGTTGTGTACAGCATTCTTTCTTGATGACCTTGAACAAGGCCTCAAAATTGTCCCAGTTTAAAGTTCCCAATAGCCACACTTGACTGGCAGGAACCAACACTTGAGAAGAAGCCTACTTGCTATGCTAATCTAATGGATTTACATTAGAAAAGAAGACAGGGTGATGTGGACAGGAGCAGCCACTGTAGGGATGGCCCAAAAGCAGGAATGAAGATGGTATTAAGAGCCCAGGTGATCAGCTTAGAATACATGACATATTTAGAAAGTGATAATAAAGAGTAAAGAAAGCATCCACAGGATTCATTGGTTGACTGTGTATTGGGTGAAGGAAACGGATGGGTTGAGGATGTCTGCTAGCATGTGAGAGTGGGAAATGACATCTTGACAAATGAAAGAAGAAAAGTCCGTATTTTGTAAAAAATTTTTTGCTTGAAAGTAACTACATGTTCCATAAGTAGAGGTTTTGTACGCAGTACTTCACTTTCTTTTAAAAAAATATATTTTATTGAGTTCATAAAGGAAGGGAGAGGGAGAGAAAGAGAGAGATCAAAACATCAATGATGAAAGAGAATCATTGATCAGCTGCCTCCTTCATGCCCCCCACTGGGGATCGAGCCCACAACCCATTCATGTACCCTGACTAGGAATCAAACCATGATCTCCTGGTTCATAGGTCAATGCTCAATCACTGATCCATGCCAGCTGGGCAGCATTTCACTTTCTGATGGAGAGTGCTATGATTTGGTTTTTGATTTCTTGGTCTTCATTACTTAATTTATAGATTTTAGATAAAATTGAATTTCTGTATGAACCCATATGCTAGAAATCTAAGCTCCCTCCTTTTTTTAAATTAAAATTTTTTTTTTTACTTTGCTCTGTCACTATTATAGCAGGTAAATACTTTTCTCTTTATCTTTATTTGTAATTACTAAACAATCTGGTAATTTCAGCCTACTGCAAGCCTGGTTTTTCCTTTGGTCATTCTCAAGGGGCTAGGATTAACTAATATTAATAAAATATTTTTAAATAATGTCATAAAATATGCTTTAAGGACTGTAGAGTACGTTCTGGAATGTTGAAAAATGTCCGATATTTCTTTTTCTCACGTTTTGTTTAAAAAAAATAGTAATTCCAGCTGTTGAGGGTAACCCTTCCTAAGTCTTGTCATCACATAGCAATGTTGCTTCTTACAGCTGTTATCCCAAGAGGAGAAAATTGGAGAGAGCATCTTCCATGTTTGGTAACTACACAAACCAAATGATGGTTTCAAAGATGTTGAGGTCCCCAGCCAAACAATATTCTGTTTACTGAGAAAGTTTAGCACTGTAGTGTTGATTTTAGGTCCAACTGGCTAAAAAAATGGGCCACATGGTTGGAGTGGGAGAAAAAGCACTCTTTTTAACTGATTCAAAAGCACTGGACACAAAAAAAGAAGAAGAATTGGGTTACTCCTGAAGCAAAGAAAGTTCAATATGTCAATCTGTCAATCTAAATAGATAACTAAATGTATTAGGCACGCAAACACACACACACACACACACACACACACACACACAATGGGAGGGGAGAGAGAGAGAGAGAGAGAGAGAGAGAGAGAGAGAGCAAGAAAGAGAGAGAGAGACAGAGAAGAGGAGAGGAGAGGAAAGGAGAGGAGAGGAGAGGAGAGGAGAGGAGAGGGGAGGAGAGGAGATAGAATAAGAGAGAAACCATCAGCCAGATATTTTGGATTTTATAAAGTATATTTATTAAAACAAAGAAGATAAAAAATTTCCTTTAAAAAGAAAGGAAATTCACCTACAATTTATATTAGAATATTATCAAAAGATTACAAGTTTCCCTAATGGAACAGGGCTGAGAGAGGCTTACCAGGATAATTGGAAATGGCATTTTTAGAGGCAGCTTTTAAAGCCAACACACCAAATTTGGTTCTGCAATATAGGGGTGGCATAGGTCTCTGGCTACAGAGGTGTGATGTGTAAAAATCATGCCATGTAAAATATTAAGCCAAAGCAAACTAATGATTTGTGAGCAAGAACTTGAAGATTCTTGATTTTACTATATAATTCATTTTTAGAATATTTCCCTTGTAATACAAGCACATAATTGTTTTCATTTTCAATAGCATAATGGTGACTTTGTGGTGCTTTCATGAGAATTCTGAAGTTTGGAATGTGACTTTTATTTTAAGATTTCGAGATACATTTTTGACCTTTATATGAAATTTGTGCTTGGCCATTGCTGGGTAAGGAGCACCAAAGATGCATTTTTGCTGTGTATGAAAATTTGGATGTGCTGCACAGAGAGGCATGCCGCAAACACGTAGCAGACTGAGAACAGTCAGTTGCCTTCTCTTGTTCATTGGACAGATGAACATGTAGTATTTTGGTTCTTTTAAAATCTAGCCCTACAAACACTGAGCTGTTTATAACTGGCAAATGTAATCATTTTTAAAATGTATTTATAAATAAAAATGAGCTCCAAATTAAAAGAGACATTGCCAATAGAAACAAACTATTAATATAGAAGAGAAAGTCAGGAAAGGGGGTCTCAAGAAGGGAGAGCCACAGAAAAATAAGTAATGTGCAGATAGTAGCATTTGTTAAAGCAAGTATAAGGTGGGAGCTCTCTGGGGTACCCGGCTGATGATGGCAAGGCTCAGGCAAAGACAGTGGGCACAACCAGTGAGGGAGGGCAGGTCAATCTTCTTGATGACAGCCCATGGAAGTCAAGCAAAAGATACTAAAGGGAGATTCATTGAGTAATAATGCAAAGGAAGTTAGGCGTTGAGGATGAAAGGGTAGTATGAGATGGGCACTAACTAGAAACTGAACAGCAGTAGCAAAATTAAATACATCAAGTCTTGGGGAGAATAAAAAGCTATCAAGAAAACCCTGTTAAATCCTTCTAAGGGTCAAGTTTCTGATGCTAGGAAGTTTTCCCCTGCAAGAAAAGACACACATAGTGATATTTGGATTTTATAAAGTATATTTATTAAAACAAAGAATATAAAAGGAATTTCCTTTAAAAAGAAAGGAAATTCACCTACAATTTATATTAGAATATTTGGTTTTCTCCTGTAACCTAGAGGTGTGTATGTGGTCCTAGAAAGAACTGGTTGACTGTGTTTAGCACAAGTTCAGGAGATGAGGAAGTAAATTAAGTAATATTTGCATGGCTTGTGCATTCAAGGAACTGCCTGGAAAACTGAGTTATTGAAATGATGTCACAGAACACCAACCTGAGGGTTCTGTGAGTTCAGAGAAAGTGCCCATCTTGTGGGGAGGAGCAACACTGGGATGCATCACTGTGGTGAAGGGTGAAAGGTGTGGAAGTAAACTCTAGAAGACCTCGCCTTCATATAGAACAGTCATTATTGACATGTGTTATCATAAAAAGCAATAATACATAAATCCTTCAGGGAGGCATGATTTCTTAAGAAAGGGGAGAGGGTGTCCAGTATATATGAGAAAATACTGGTTGGGAAAATGCGAATAAGTATTGTACATATGAAACAAAATATTTAGTAACATTAAAAACAGTTGGATGATCCAAAGCAGCTATGGCCTTACTTGAAACACTTCACACAGAATTAGAACCACACGGGTAATGAAAAGCACTTCGTTTCACATCTCACGGAGAAACTACATTTTGGGGAAACCATGGAAGGAGGAAAAGCTGCATGTTGGTCATCTCACTGACAGGGATGGCAAAAACCAAAGTGCTAGTCAGTTCAGACTAATGTGAAAGGAGCAGGAAATCAGGCACAAGGTGTGATGAGTACAGACTGATCATACTCGCAGAAGGGAGACCTGTAAAGGACTGGGAAAAGGAAAAGGAAGCAAGTAAAAATGGAGGGAATGAACTTTCTATACAGTGCGTAAAAGAAATAAAGAGAAATTGAATTTAGAAACCAGAATATCCATAGGAGAGGTAGAAAGTGTAATATATATCTTAGTGAAGGAAGAAAAATTTCTCATCTTGGTACAAAAAGCATTGGCTAGTGGTTTTTTTTGTCTCAGTTTGGACTGTATGACAAACAACAACAACAACAACACAACACAACAATAGACAGGGTAACTTTTAAACAACCGAAATTTATTTCTCATGGTCCTGGAAGCTGGGACATCAAAGATCAAAGTGCCCTTGTGCTTTGTGTCTGGTGAGACCCGCTTCCTAGTTTATAGATGGGGGCTAGGGTTGCAGCATGTACATTTTTTGGGGGGGGCGGGGGGCATGAGCACTCAGTCTATGGCAATTTTATTAAATAATTTATGGTTTTAAGACTTGAAAACATTACCCTTTGAAACAGCCTGGAGGAACCTGGAGGGTATTATGCTAAGCGAAATAAGCCAGTCAGAGAAAGAAAAGTATCACATGATTTCACTCATATGTGGAATCTAATGAACAAAATAAACTGATGAACAAAATAAATCCAGAGACATAGAAGCATAGAAGTTCCAGTGGCCAGGAAACTAATATAGATTCTTTTTGTTCATTAAAAACACCTTGTTCACCTATGCACAAAACAAACAAACCACAAATTGAAAACAAATTTTATTGGGAAATTGCCGTCATTGAAGCCAGATAATATATTTCTGACAACATGATTGCAGAAAGTGATAGAGGAATATGTGAGCTCAAAGCTTTTGGCTTAAAAAGAGAGTTGAAGACTGTGGGACAATAATTGTGGGTGAAGGGGGTGGGAGACATGGGTTTAAGTGTAGTCCTAAAAATCATATCTTGCAGGACAAGACATGATTTTTAGTTATAAAAAGAAAGAAAAAAGTAGCAGGATGCCTTTGAGTTGATGAAACGTGACGCAGCAAATGTGTAAGCAACGTTCTGATGGTAGATAGGCAGATTAAGTGATAGCATCAAAACTTCTGTCTGGGAAAAGTTTCCCTGAACTGCAACCCCATTCCAGCCTATGTAAGTTCTGGAGAATGCAGAAGAACATAGGGAAAATAAGGAAGAGGACTTGGCCTTGAAACAAATCAGAAGCATACTTATTGAACATTTATGATGTTTAGAAAACAGATAACCTTTAGGAGGAAAACTTAAAAACAACAACTTTGCAGTCAGGACAGTGTACTCTGTAGGTTTACATCGGGTGAATAAAAGAATGAATGAATTAAGTGAGAACATACACAAAAGGGGAAAAAAAAATCTTCAAAATGGTTTCATAAAAGTAGTTCAATGAATTCAGGGCAAAATATGAATTATAATTCTTTCAAATAAACAAATCTTTTCAGAATTCAGAAAAAGAGTTAATAAAATAATAGGGAAAGGAAGGAGAGACTGAAAAGGGAATGAAAATTTCAGGTGGACTCATACATATTCTGTGAATAAATTCTGGAAAAAGCTAAGTTAGTGGAAAATAGGCTTGGAAGAAGATGAGGAGAAGGTAAAATCATGACAATGTAGGCACTGTTTTATTGGAAAATATTTTAACTTTAAAAAATATTTTATTATTTTTTTACTCCCCAGTGACCAAACATTATATAACTTAATCCATGATCATCCCAATAAATCCCACACCCTTATAGCAGCACGCCTAGTTATTAGAATATTGACTATATTCCCTATGCTGTACTTTACTTTCCCGTGTAAGTAACAGCCAATTTGCACTTCTTAATCTCTCTTTCTTGCTCACTTCCCCAACCTCTCTGCCATCTGGCAATCAACAAAAAGTTGTCTCTATCTATGAGTCTTCATTGCACCATAATTTATACCCATCTACCACAACTGTAAATGAATGACTCTTGAAACTTACTTTTGAGATCTTCTGAATTTTAAGGAGAAAAACATTATTTAAAATTTGCTGATATACGTACTTCTTAGTGAAGGGAGCTGGCAATGAGAAAACTAGAATTCTATTTGTGATAGTTTTAAAAACTAGGCAGGGTTAGGTAAGCATGAAATAATCTTAAAAAATTTCCATCAAATGCAATCATGTTAGGATGTGTTACCATTTTGATAAAAAGGTAATAATGTTTAAAGTTTGAAAAAATATTAGAGAGAGAAAGTTCTAACAATTTTAAAAGGTGATTGGGAATTAAAGGAAAATGAAACCTAATGAATATTTGTGGAAATTTCAAGAAACTAAAAATGCTGGTGAACTTTAACTTAGTCAACATGTAAGACTTAGGTCAAGGAAGATATGAGGGAGGAAAGGATAAAATCTGGCAAGAGCCAATTGTGTAAAGGATGGAATGAGTCATCATGAAGAGCTAACAGGGAGCTGAAAGGCTCCATTTCCAAGAAATCTGAGAAGAGATCACAGACCCTAGGAAGCCGGTGTGGTCCCTGCATAGTTGAGGAAGAAAGAAGATTGTACATGTGTTGCTGGTACCCTGGCCACCAAGTTGTCATGGTAACTCTAAGGAGGGATTATTGTATAAAGTGCTTCGCAATCCTGAATAAAAAGATGTTCAGAAAAGATGAGTCATTATATCTGAGCTTTCAGGGAGAAATAAAGAATTATGTAGATTAGCAAATTTGATGTCAGCAGCTAGTTTTTTAATGATGTGATTGTTATGTGATATTTCAGAGATGACTAATTAGTTGAAAATGAAACACGTTAGTGTTGATAAGACAGGGAGATCAGTATGGAAATACCTCAGAGAGTATTTTCTTGCCCTGGAATGGGCTCCAGAAGGACATCCCTATGAAAAATGTCTAGCTTTAAATGCAAGTTTTAATCATCTAAGCTCAATTAGTACATGTAGATTCTTGATCTACACTGGAGGTCATTAAGTAAGAAGCGTTCTCTGTGACAAAGCCAACTTCCCAGCAGAAGGAACCCCACGTGGTTCTGCTTTTAAAGTCTAGAGAAAAAATTATAATCACAGAGTCTCACATTTAAAGTGTTCGTTTAAAAGGTTCTAGAATGTGATACAAGTGAAAAGAGACATCTACAATCTGAGTCCCACCACCAGTTTGGCATCTTCGTTCCAAGCTGAAAGCACTGGGGACCTTCATCTCATAGGGTTTTATGCTGTGTCACATTGGTCACATGTAAGTACTTACAATGAGAGCTAGCACACCATGCAGAACTCGATCTTTAGGGCCAATGTATGTTCCGATTGGTCGGTATGGAATACCATAGCAGCAGTCTGATATTTTTAAATATTATTTTCCATATAATTAGCACATTGATATGTCTAATAGGATGCATACTAATTAAAATGGAGCCGTTGATTATTAATATACAGGATGCCCCACTTAACACTTTAACAGCTGATAGCTCAGTTTGGAAAATAAAATGTATTTTAATGAGCACTGCCTTTATACTTATTCCAAGTGTGTGTATACATTTTTTGGGACACCCTATATTAGAGTTATGTTTCATATATTAAATAATTACTGCTTATGACATTTAGCGTTATCCTGTATCATACACAAAATTACCAAATGACCCGGATGCAGCGTCCAGGGTGCGGCGTGCTTTGGCAGAGGGGAGGCCTTTGGCTGAACACTGAGGCTCTGTCCTGAAGGCCAGGCGGGGTTCCTCAGGGCCCCAATGGGAGGCTCATTGCACATCTGTCATAATTTATTGAATTAGGGCTCTGGAAACAAAATGACAAAATATTTGGGTCAACCATAGAGCCATCATGCAGATGTTTTACTGAGCTCTGCTGGACCGTTTCACCATTTGCCACCGTGGTTTACAGCCCTGTCCTTACTTCTTCGCATGCTCATGACTTGGGCCCAGGCACATGTTGGATGTCAGTTCTAGGGCAGTGAACCAGCGGATCCCTATGGCTTCCTCCTCCTCTAACATGTCATGATTTAATGAGCAGATGCTGTGGTTATCAGTGCCACAGCCAGATGGTTCTTGGTTCCGCTCACTGCGTTTCAGTTTGACAGCCGTGATGATGTTGGAGGTAGTTCTGGCATGTAGAGTGCCCATCGCATTCTCTCACATGGATACATATATCTTTTTAATTCAACAGGTTAGATAGTGTTCCCACTTTATTGGGAGGAAACTCAGAGTCCTGGGGGTGGAGGTGGGGGAGGGGGTCAGTGTCTTGCTCAAAGCCACTCAGCAGGGAAGGAATGCAGCAGGATCCAGATCCAGATCTGTCTCCCCTGGAGGCCTCCTGCTTTCTTTCCCCTGATCACACTGCTCTCTTGGGGAATTGTATGTTCTTCAGAGCAGAACTTCTAATAACTAACGGGACAGAGGAAAGGCTTCTTAAGGTGGAACCATTGCATACGTCCTTATGTGTATTTCCCCACCAAACCTGCAAGTTTCCATGATTTAAGTTGGGGCTACATGTTTTGGAGAAGGTGTGGACGTCTATAAAAAGTATTCTTTGGAGCTTTCAGAGTAAGATCTAGTCTTTAAACTGAGCCCTTGATGTAAGGGAAGGGAGGTGGCCTTAAAACATATTTTGCTTGCTGGTTCTATGAGTTATTCAACTGCAGTTTATTGAGCATGCGTCAGGGATTTCATGGAGGTGAAAAAGGTTGATGTCTGCAAAGTGCTGTGGATGGCGCTCTAAGCGGTTCTTAGCAATTAATGACACATTTTTAGAAACATGTATCATTTCATTGATTATCAGGGCAAACCCATAATAGACCTTCAGGTTCTTCTAAATATTCATTTCCAGATAGCTGAGACCTTGTCAGCTTCTAGGAGTTAGAATAATGATTGGCAATAATAGGGGTTAAGTAGATATTTGCTGTGTTCATAAATGAGTGAGTGATTAACCAAACCAATTGTGCCAAAGAGACCTAAAAGGTAGTCTGGATCTCAAAATGCTTATTCTCTGGGACAAGTTCAGCCATTCAATTACCTTATAATATTTTATGTAAGATTTTGAGAGTTTTAACTATGCTTATTTAAAATTTTGCACTCATATTATTCCCCCCCTCCCCCCTGCAGAAAAGAGAAATGTAAAAAAGAAGCTTCAGTTTGCTTTAGGGTTATGCATTGTCAGCACAGAGAAATAATGTACCGGTACATAGTCCTGTACCCCCCATCAGTTCTTGTGGGCTGGCCTATTGACGGAGGGAGGCAAGGGCACGCAATTCTGACATCACCTATGACACATCTGCACAGCAAGGGCTACATTATTATGTGGTTTCCCTTTAAACTGTGCAGGGTGTAAAGTCAACTTCCACCTTGTCCCAATGTTGCCGGTCATGTTTGTGTTGGCAATAAAGGGGGCTTAGGTCAGTAATGCTTGGTGCCAGGTACCAGCCTCCCCTGGATTCTTCCTCCTTCGTTTGTAGGGAAGTTTCACCATGGTCGAACATCTGTGTGCACGGTGCTGAGGGCTGTTGGCATGGGTGAGAGGGAGCATGCAGTGGAGGTTGGAAGAGGTGAGAACACGGGGAGACAGGTGCAGCACCTGCCCCGCCCACAGCTGGGATGAGCAGCCACACACGTGCTCAGCATGTCCAGGGATCTTCCTGGAAGTCGAGGCATGTCTTAGAAAGAAGCACGTGACTGACATTCCGAGTCTGAAGAGTGTTTTTGTTGCAAGAAAATGTGAAGTCCAATGTGTTTTTGTGAGTTGCCTTTTTAGAAAAGGCTGAGTTAGCATTTTACTTTCCTCCTGTGTTTCACACAGGCTACCTCTTCCAGGCTCATGCTGGTTTTCCCCTGCCCCAACCCCGAATCAGCTTTCCTCCTACGTGTTCTGGCCTCTTTCATGGGAGGACAGTGTTTAGAAAACAAGTTACAGGACCTAGGTGTGCATGTTGCCACCGTGATGTCATTGCTTCTAGACTTTCTAATGGTGCAGTTCATTGTCACTGTTAGTGAAAGGAATGTCCCCAAAAAAGGGCAACATTTTAGCAATGTCACCTGCCATGTCACGTGGCTCCGAGGCAGCCTCTGTGGAGGGGTAGAAACAACAGAGCTTGGATGTCCGAGGAACCTGGAATCGCATCTTACCCACTCTGCGCCTCAGTTTCTTCCTGTATAGAACGGAGCCGTTAAATGACCCTACCTCAGTTGTATTGAAAGCTGGATGAGGCCCTGGCTGAGTAGCTCAGTTGGTTAGCGCATCAACCAGATACGCCAAGGTTGTGGGTTCTATCCCCGGTCAGGGTGTATAAAAGAAGCAACCAATGAATGCATAAATAAGTAGAATAATAAATTGATGTTTCTATCTTCCTTCCTCTATCTTTCTAAAAGCCAATCAATCAAATAAAATAAAATTTAAAAAAAGCTGTATGAGATCATACAATTCTCCTTTCCTGACCTATTTGTATGATAGCCTTGGATGATTTCTGGCAAAGTTGATGCTTCTATCACTGTTTTGTCAGTTTTGATTTTCTCTTCTTAGTTATTCCATGTTATTTCACATGATTTTTCCTGTTGACTGATGAGGAAATTGTAGGAAAATTGTAGTTATTGATTTAAAAAAAAAGAGCTTTAAAGAGGAATTCCTAATGTGCTTTGAGTGGATGGCCTGACGATCTCAGATCAGTTTCTGGCACGTTAACGTTCCTATTACTTCTCTGTCTGTGCTCTCTCTGTAAAGAGGAGGCACCAACTTCAGCTCCCAAGCTGCTCTTACCTGCCTTTGTTGTAGCTTCAAAGTCTCTCTCGTCATCCAGGTGAACTGCGGCCACATCTGACTGATCTGAGTCAAATACCTGAGCCAGCCAGCAGCTGTGTGGGGAGGGTGGGAAGAGGAATGCTATTGTTCTTTCCCAGGTCTGGTTTCATTTTGGCATCTCCCGGAATTAGGTCACCACCACTGCAGCTGTCGGAGCATTTACATGCTTCTGGCTTCACAGGGTCCAGTGTCCTGTCCTGCTGCCATTTTAGCTATTTACCACTCTTGTGAGGTGTAAAGACCCATTCCCTCAGCTGAGCAGCCCTAGGGCGATCCAGTTTTTCTGTTTGGTTTGGACCTTGAAATATGATCTTCATGGTGTAATCACTCACTCCAGAAACTCCCACAAAGGGCCCTCAGGTTGGTGTCGTCTGGTTAAGTGGATTGGGACTCTCTGTGGCGTGTGGTTCGCGAGGACCTGAATTGAAGGGCTCAGGGCGGCCACTGCACGCCTGGCCCACTAGCTGTCGCGATGATGACTGGTGATGATAGTGGTGGCCCACCCTCATGAGTTCAGTTCAAGGAGACATGGCTGATGTATGGTGAAGTCCGGAAGCTGGCTTTACCTTTATGCTTTCTTAATTGTTTCTGACACTGGTTGTTATAAATATATGAAATAAGGTAACTAATTGATCTGATCATAATCCCAGGTGTCCTTCATTTCCTAGTTTCTGTATTCATTTGATGCCTGTGAAACCACCTCTGATTTTTATAAATGTGTTTAGTTTGGTTATCCTAGTTTCCTATATTAATAAATTATCCCATAAACATGTTTTTTTTTTGTTTGTTTGTTTTTTTAAAGCATGTGATTTGTGCACTGTAGGATAGAAAAGTACTATTTTTTTCTGACATCAGGAAATGAGTTCTTTCCCTGGCTATGAGCTAATGTTCTGATGCTTTCTTAAAGTGCTACAATAATTTTTAAAATTCTAGCCATCAGTATACTTCGTAAAATAGGTTATGCACAGCCCTTTCTTAAGGGAGCCCAGCATCTGTATAATTGAACCTTTACTAAATGACTCAGAGCCGTCTGGCTAAGCCTCGCCATCACTATGCTCTGGGAGGTGTTCGGTGATGGCCAGAGGGGCATCGAGGTGTGGGAAGGTGTGGCCTCTACACCCAGTGACTTCCCACTGCTGCCCCCCTCCCCCCCGAAGGCCATGGCTCTGTTTCTCCCCCTTTGAGGTCACTTTCCATTCCACACTGCTTCAAACAAGTTCCATCCTCCTTGCTTTAACCTGCCCCCTATTGGAAGGTAAGTGAAAGAAAAAGGAAGATGCCGAAACTGGTTTGACACAGTGGATAGAGCATCCGTCTGTGGACTGAAAGGTCCCAGGTTCGATTCTGGTCAAGGGCATTGTGCAGGAGGCAGCTGGTCGATGTTTCTCTCTCATCGACATTTCTAGCTCTCTATCCCTCTCCCTTCCTCTCTGTAAAAAATCAATAAAATAGAAAATAGAAAAAAAGAAAAAAAGAAAAAGGAAGATTTGTTGGGCCTACTGCGTGCCAGCTGCATTTTCAGTAAGTCATTTTACAGTTATCTTAAGAGGTTGGGATTATTCCCACATCCACAGGCAAGAGTGCTGAAGTTCAGAGAGGTTAAGTTACTCGGCCAGTTGTGCACAGCCAATATTTAACAAAGTGTGAAATTCAAAACCTTTTATTTATTTTGCTTGCCATATCACACTAAAAATCCTCTGTAGAAGTCAAATGACTATCGTTCTTTAACTCAACAAGTTTTTGTTAAGCACTCACCTGACTAGGCAGAGATGGCCTTTTCCTTTCTAAAGAGACCTGGTTATGCCAAGTCTTTCTCTGTCTATCTCTCTGTCCCTCCTCTCCTCATCCAAACAGTTCCTGCCATCTTTGCATCCTGTGTCAAGTCCAAGTTCCTAAGCCTGGCCTTGAGGCTCTCAAAGGCTCATGGAAGCACTGGAGAGAGACATCTGTAGTTCATCCTTCCTGTCCTGTGCAGGTGTGGCAGTGCCTGTGCCTGGAATGGGGGCACAGTGAGCATCTGCCTTCTGCTCTCCGTGCAAACGTCTGTACGTTCATAGCGGCGGCCACCGTGTCTTATGTAGTGGGCATTTAGTAATAGCCTATTGAACTTTTCCCTGGAAGCAGATGCATGACATTGTGACAACTGGCGTGAGTTGTTTTATTCTCTTGGTTTTGGCATCTGTGTTCCAGGTGCTGATCAAGTGTCAAGTCTAAGGCATGACTGCATTGTTCTATAAAAGATCTCTAAGGAGCTTGGAGCTCTGATCTACTACGCATCAGCCTAGATGTTTTCTAGGACTATGTGTTTACCCACGAAACGGCTAGTAGGTTCCTTATTCTGAAGCAATTCCAGTGCTATGCCTTGGGGAACCCTTGGAATCTTAAAATATTGCAAAGGACATCACTGTCATTATTCACGTCTTGCTAAAGTTCCATTTATTTCCAACCCTGTAGTTTTCCTTATCGAAGTGCTTTTTCAATGTCTGTCACTGCAAACCTGGATAGCAAGGAAACAGCCCAACCCCCGCCACCCCTCCCCTGGCCCGGATGTGTGGGAGAGCTTGCAGAGTGATAAGGACTGCTGGAGAGAAAGCTGGCTGCAGGTGGCTGGCCCTGGGAGCACGGAGATGCTTTGGCAAGATTCCTCAGGCTCTTCTGCTTCCCAATCATGCACATGGCATCTGTGCCCAGGGCAGCCCTCAGATTACAGCTGTGTGATTCAGGGTGTGTCCAAGAAAACCACATTCGTCTTTATGTTGTGGGTGTCACCGAAGGCGGGATACTCCTTTTAGATTAGGAATCCTTAATGCCCTGAGTAACCCTTTTTTCCAAAGTCTTTCCTCTGTCCTCCTTCGAGGTGCTGAAGTGTGCGTAGCCCATCTGCTGGACCACAGCAAGTGCCACCAGGCAGGGCTGCCTTCTTCCTCGTACCTTGCACCCACCTTTAGGGGCTACGAGCTAGGACAGAGGAGGTCTGTACGTTGTCTTGCCCTTGACATTGCCAGTGGGGATGGCAGGGAAGCCAGCATACCCGCTGGGTGACTGGAAATCCTTTCTCTTACCGGCACACTGTGTCATCTGTGCCCTCGTCAGTAGCCATGGCTCTCACTGAGGTTTTCTTTGTGGCTAATCCTTAGCTGCTCCGAACGGCTTTCTGTACGTTTAGTCCAGGCTGCTGTCCCCAGGGGAATGCCTCACACCCAATTAAAAATGCTGCTTTCCGTCCCAATTTTCTAATGTTTCTTTATCTTGCTTTAAAAAATTTGTTTTAAAAAAATGTAATCTCATAGGAAAGTTGTAAGAGTTATAAAAGTAAAGTGAATACTTTCCAACTAGATTCATTGCTTGCTTACATTTTGCCCCCCGTGCGTTTTCTCTCTCCCGCATTGTTATAATTAATTACATTTTCCTAAGCCATTTGAGCATAAATTGTTGAAGTTATCCCCCTTAGCGCTAACCATGTCAGCCTTATTCCCCAAAATAAGGATATCGTTTCACTAAATGTAATATATTTATGAAAGTCAGGAGATGTAACATTGTTATGATTCTATATCTGAAATACTGTTTATTTTAAAATTTTGTTGATTAGCCAAAATCCTTTATAGTGTATTTCCCAGTACCAGTGCCAGCGTCCAGTCCAGGATGGTACGTGCATTTCATTGCTACACTGTCCAGTCTTCCTGGAGGCCACCACATGCTTTCTTACCCACATCCAGCTCAGGGGCCACATTTCCACCAGCATGACGCCAAGGCTGGGGCAGAGGATCCTGGGGTGGGAGGCCTTGTCTTGCTTCCCACGCAGCATGATTCAAGCCGACAGTGATGGCCCCGCTCAGGAAGCTGGTCGTGACTTGTCCATCTCACCGCGGAGAGGAAGTTGACTTGACATCTCTCTAAGTGCTTGAGCGGTTGCCCGGAGCTTGATGCTGTGTGGATGCTGCGTTCTGTCAGCTCAGTGCCAGATTTTGCTGCTAAAATCGCTGAATTGGGGAACAGCTTTCAGCTCTTTATCTCGGTGGCGATCTTTTGCTGTGTAGGATTTCCCGGGTGCAGGCCAGCGCATGACTTCATTCTTCAGGGTATGCAGGCATCCCCACTCTGGCTGCCAGCTCAGTCCGTGCTTGCTGTGTAACTGCTGGGAACTGTCATGTGCTGGGCATCCGTGACTAACGCAGGGACAACACCGGCAGATGGGTGTGCATAACGCTCTTCCTGCACCTCAGGGGTAACCCTGATGGGCATGTGGATTTCTGGGTTGATCCTCAGGAATTCCTATAAAGACTGCTGAGCCTGGTGTCTAAATCTGTTCCTGACTGAAATTGAATTAAAATGACTGCCTCAAGTGTTGTCTTTGCGCGGCTGCCAGAATCCTAGACTGCGTACAGGACTGCAGGAATGCAAACAGTAATTCAGAAAAATCTACTTGTTCACCATATTTCCTCACAGAATGTGCAGGAAGGTAGAGGCTACTGAGGGGTCTCTACCTGATTCCACATTCCTGAAAGCTAGCGATGGTGCCATGTCACCCTTGTAGCCTGTACTCAGCTTTGTTAGGCCCATTGGCTGAGCTGTGCCCTGATCAGAATAGGCTGCACTTTATTTATTCATTTTTGCTTTCTTATGGTTTTTATGCTAAAAAGCTTTAAAATAAAATTGAAATCAAACCATATAAACAACTTTTTAGCCTTCTTTCTTCACCTAACAATATGTCTTGAGTGTGTTATCAGATTTGGAAATTTTTCTCAATAAGTCCATTTCATTTTTATGAGACATTTGGGATGACTCTAGTCCTTTTTTTTATTATTTATTTTTTTAAAAATCATTATTACTTGTCATTGTTATGGGTAACTTTCTTAGAATTCATAAAAGGAGCATTAGTGAGTCGATGGACATCCACCATATACATGCATTTGGCAATTTGCTCCAAAATGTAATGTTTGCAAGATCAACACATAGTTTTCTAATATTATTTTTGCACTTTCTTTCAATGTCAAACTCTCTCTAATCTGATTGTGTGTGGTGCTCACTTCTCGGTTTCTATGATCTTTTGTGAAAGTATTGATGTGGGTCATTTCTGAGCTAACAATATGAGCTGTAACTGAATACAATGTTAGCTAAGGACGGGGCACTCTCTTACTATGGGAACTGTGGCTTACTTCCTTGATCCTTTTGTTTTGGACTTCTTTGATATTCTTAGTTATTTAGAACACATCCCAGGCCTTTCTGGCTTTGTTGGTGTACTCAACAAAGTGTAGGAGAATTATGCAATTGGTATAGGGGGGGAAAAAAATCAAATTTTTATTGCAGTTGACTCTTCACTCTTTCATCTTTTTCTGATTTCCTACCTTCCTACCTTTCTTTATCCCCCCCTTCATCTCACTGAAAGGAAATGAGGTCATGCTTCACTTGACTCCCATGTCTTGAGTGTGTTATCAGATTTGGAAATTTTTCTCAATAAGTCCATTTCATTTTTATGAGACATTTAGGATGACTCTAGTCCTTTTTTATTTTTTAATTATTTATTTATTTTAAAATCATTATTACTTGTCATTGTTATGGGTAACTTTCTTAGAATTCATAAAAGGAGCATTAGTGAGTCGATGGACATCCATCATATACATGCATTTGGCAATTTGCTCCAAAATGTAATGTTTGCAAGATCAACACATAGTTTTCTAATATTATTTTTGCACTTTCTTTCAATGTCAAACTCTCTCTAATCTGATTGTGTGTGGTGCTCACTTCTCGGTTTCTATGATCTCTTGTGAAAGTATTGATGTGGGTCATTTCTGAGCTAACAATATAAGCTGTAACTGAATACAATGTTAGCTAAGGACGGGGCACTCTCTTACTATGGGAACTGTGGCTTAGCGGAGTTTGAACTTGCATTTGGAGCTTAGCGGAGACCTGAGAAGGACAGGCAAAGTTATCTGAATCCTCAAGGTTGAGGGTGAGACCATCCTGTCAAACCCAGTGCCTCTACAGAGTGCCTCACATTGTAACACACCCTAGTTCTTAGTGTCAGATTAGAAGGTGAAGAAAAATCTGTTAAAACAAAGTAGGATACAATAGGAAAAAGTGTCAAAAGAACATCCCAGAACTTAAGAGGCCTTGCTCCCTGAACTTATCTGGTCTGGTGCCAGTGGCCCTGTTAGCTCATAGCTCTAGGATATGACGCCGCCGCCCCCTCCCCACCCCCCCCACCCAATCCCCCAAATGCCTGAGTAATGGGATGGGGGAAAGAGGGGAAAGGGAGGGAGAGATTTATTTAATAAGTTTGAGTCAGTGGACCAAAGTAATATGTGAAGACAGTTTACTTTCTAAAAAATGAATTATTTTGGGATTTAAAGAATTAATTTATGGGACTAGAATTGCCATTCCTTGATTTATTCACAAAAGGGAGGCATGGCAGTGCATCTGTCAAAATACATTATTTTAACCTTTTACTGCTTTCTCCTCCCTCTGTCCCTCTGAGGAATTATCAGAAACATGTATTTGGATCAGGGCTTCCAGGGGATAAAGAGGGATAGTTGCTAAGTTTTCAGTTTTCAGCGGGGGCCTATGCAGCCTGGGCAGTTGACGGAGTTAATTCCAGAGGATAGAATTAATGATTCTCCCAGGGACAGCAAACATGTTCCTGAGAGCTGAGAGCTTACATTTATGGTTTGCAACTCCTTCAAAGTTTAGTCTATGTTCTTCCCATGAATAAGGACTACAGTCTGGGGGCCTTCGACCTCAGAAACTAATTAACCCAGACTCGTGAGAAGTGTGGATTGAATGCCAACTCAGCCCTTGTACTGAATTCCTGATTTGGAAGAGGGTGGGGGACACGGCCTGGGGCGTCTGTTGGGAAAGTTGTCTTATTTAAAGTGCATGCTGGGAATACAGCTGCTGCACTGCATTACTGCCAAACAGCTCTCGGGATGAGGATGTTCTGAACTTTGTCTTTTGATACAACTTTTACAGATGTTTGGGCTCTGGAAAAATAAAATCTGGCCTACTTATTTCTTTGTTGGAGAATAGTAAACATTTAAATTTAATTTTTGATTTTTTTTTTTTTTTTTAGATTCATAGTTAGATGTTTATTTTTATTTGGCTCTAATGTACCTAGCCCAAGCTTACATTTCTTTACAATTCACAAAATAACCCTAATAAGTGTTTGAAGAAATGACCTTCAAAATAATATCATTTCAACTGTTTACATTTTCATTAATTATGCAATTGGTGAAGTTTTTATTATCCCACACATGAGGTAAAATTAGCTTTTCATTCATTAAAAAAATAACATAAACTCCATTTTGATGATAATATAAAACTTGCCCATTTTTAACGCAGGTTTCAAAGGTTTGTAAGGGGGTGATGTACAATTTCCCTTAATGATCTGCTTTGTACTTGTTATCGGGAATGATTGGGTGACTTCCCAGTCCTTACTGATTGCATAGTACTCTCTAGTTTCTCATTGGAACTTAAGTTCCCAATTGCAAAGTGCTAGATGAAGTATAATATCATTTCATAAAGTGTCCAGATGGTTTTCTCTCTGGTTTGGAGTAGAGAAGGATATATCATGTATTTTTTGAGTCAATTTTCGTTGAATCCTTCCCACTTTATATCCATAAAGGATATATCTTTCTCCTAGAAGGTTGAAGAGCTGGTAG
This sequence comes from Pipistrellus hanaki, assembly GCF_964339955.1. NCBI lineage: Eukaryota > Metazoa > Chordata > Mammalia > Chiroptera > Vespertilionidae > Pipistrellus > Pipistrellus hanaki. Next base: position 27,765,095 of record NC_140505.1, read on the forward strand.
GGGCCAGCCAGCTAGAAATAACTGCTGGGAAGAAGTTTGAGTAATTTAATTGAAATTCAGATTCCTAATTTTGAGTGCAGAACTCTGGCCCACCACTCTCCACTCTGAGGAGCTCCTTGTGCTCATGAAGTCTGTGGAGCAGAATATGTTGATTGGTTCTTTGCAACACTCGAAATGAAGTAAAGATTTTATATCCTATTCCTTGAGAAGGGAAAATCATTAGGATTGAGTGGAAAATTTAGTAAGGCAGAAGATCAAGACAGCTTGGAAATATAGACCCTTAACCTGGAAATTCCAGGTAGGTGCTATTCATCAGTGCAGCTGAATCAGGAGACATGTGTTTCCCCTGAAAATGTTTTGTTTATACTTCCTTCCCATTGTCTGGACTCCAAACCCTTGTGCACCATATTTCCTCTTAGTACAGTGGCATGATTGTGAGATAGAAAGCGTCTCAGAGGTTGTTGATCTCTGTGTAATTTTGCCCAAATAAAGGCTAGAATTCAGAGCGAGTAGGAGAGATGAATAAGAAGATTTTAAAATCCCATACCCAAGTTATGCACACAGTTTTGGATGTACTATAAATATACATCAGCTTGTACATTGGGTAGTTTAGCTATCACTAACCTGAAGGGGGGCAAGCATGTTTTGAAGTCAGCTTCATGCTGTCATCCATTGGGAGGGTTGATGGTTCAAGACCTTCGTCGAGGCAGCTTATTGGGGAAAGAGCCAGGGCTTTGGGATCAGGCCACCGTGCAGCTGTGCAGTTGTGCAGTTCTCATCTCCTACACTTCGTGGCTGGTGCTACTGAGCTCTCCAGATCTGTGCAACTGGAGCACTTTTCATGGTTTGGTGGAGACTATTAGGTGCTCAAAAAACATTGGCTCCTTTCCCTTCCTCCTCCCATATGGCTTCCAAGACAACACACTCCATGTCATTGAAATTTGTGGTAGAACCACATGCAGGCGGAATGGCGGGGGAAGCCATGGGATCCTTGTGTGTTTTTGAAATTCTTCACCAGGGTTCCGTGTGTTCTGGCTTCTCACTTGTTCACAGCTGGAATCTGGAGCCCGTGCTGCCCTGTGGATTCACTGTGTGGTGGTCTTGAATGAGCCATCTCACTGTTACCCTGAGATAGTCAGTATGTCCATGTGTGGCTCTGGCCTCCTTAGATGTCTTGTTCAGATGCGTGCTGAAGTTCCTGCTACGTGACAGGCACTGGACAGGGCACTAGGCATGAACATAGGAAGAAATGTGTGTATTGTTAGGAGACAATGTCTGGCCAAGGGCCCAAATGCCTCTGCACTGGTTTCCCTCACGCCGCCGTCTTTGTGTGGCGGATCTCACAGGGAGTGGTAACGCAGTTTCCAAACAAAGTTTCTCACAGTGATGACACTCCAGCCAGATGCCAGGGTCAGGTCCCGCTGACGCAAATCCCTGATGTGTGCCTAAATGTCTAAGTATCCCCTTTGGGTGGACTCCCTTGGGGACAGTAGATATCAGTGCTTTCTAGGAGTGATTTAAATAGAGCCATCTCTCCACATGTTGTGTCTTCCTTCGTGGTTTATGAAAATTGAGCCTTAAAATACATTTTGAGGAATTTGAGGAGATACTTGACTCAAAGGCTAGGGCATTCTTGGGCTGCTGGAGAGTCAAAGAATTGCTTAGGCTTTCTTTTCCTAAATATAAGAAGTCATGCTGTACACCTTAACTTTATGCAGTGATTGATTTATGTCAATTATCTCTCTCTCGCTCTCGCTCTTGCTCTCTCTTTCACACACACACACACACACACACACACACACACACACACACACACATACACACACACACGCACACACAAATGGTAGGGCTCCAGGAGAATGTAGCCCACAGTAAGTAAGGAGGGTCCCAAATCTGCTAGGTGAAAAGGGAGCAACCATCAACAATTTTTTCAGAGAATCCAAAATTAGAACCAAACAGCAAAGCACTTGGTTGCCAGTTTCTAGAGAAGGCAGCCCTTCTGTAGGAATGTGAAGAAGGCTTATGGGAGCAGAGATATCTGTGGTGGGTTCCTCTCTCCCTCCCAAGGATGACAGGCTGCCTCTTTTGATTGGCATGAGTCTTATTTGGAGGAAATGGCAACAGCTGCACATTGCACACTCTGAGAAAAAGGAGCTGCCTGGGAGTGTGATATTGTGGTCAATGGTCCTACCTGGGCAATGCGTCATTTGACAGTAGTCGACCTGTAATTTCTGTGGTCATGACATCAAAAGAATTCAAGAAGAATGCTTGACTCTCTTCAAGGTAAAATTATAACATTTTCTCGCATTCTTAACACATTCTTAACAAGAAACTTTTACTTCTACTTTTTTCTTTTTTTTTTTTTTTATGGACCAAAGCATTTGAAAACCATTCACAGATGACTGGACAGTGAGTTTTTCCTCTTCTTGGTGCAATGAACTGTTTCAGTAAAGATTTGCTCTGGCTTTCAAAGGAGGACGGCCTGTGTTATGTCAGTTTCCTGTCTAGTCAACAGAGTAAAACAAAAGAGGAGAGATGGACCGCTTGATTCCTTCAACTCCTTAGGCTAAAATAAGATTTCCCTTCATGTGTTTTGCTCCACCTAGATTTTGTGGACAAGCCCTTTTAGAAGAGCATTATTGTTGATGGAATACTGTCAAACAACTTGTTTTAGATTTGCACAAAGTTTAGAATAAACATAATTCACTCATGTGCCAGACTACAGAGTGAATCATGGGGTTAGTCACCAATGGAACCACCTAATTAGGGCCACTGAGCTAAAAAACAATAAAAATTAATTAAGATTGGGTGGATGGAGGAGGAGGAAATGATGGTTTGTCAAAGAAAAATAAAGGCTGGAGAGAGTATTGCCTTAAAAAGGTAAAATACACAAACTAACGATATGGAAAACCCCCAATTATGTGTAGTTCTGAAAGCTCAGTAAAGGGCACACAGCAGAAACCACCCCAGGGCCAGAAGGGAAATGACAGAACCCGCAGTGGGCCCTGGCACCCAGCTGTCATGCTGAGGACTTAGACACAGTGCAGTGTGCTCTGGGCTGCTCAGTATTGCCAGTTAAATGTGAACTGTTAGTTCACGTGTGAACCAGTAGATCAAGGCTGCATATACCCTACGTGTATTTTTCATTTTTACGCTATGAAATGCATCTACCACTAAAACTATACTGAAAATAACCCAATTTTTACATTTTAAAAGATCTAATGATGGTGAATTTTTAAAAGAACATATATAATATACATATTAAAAATAGTATGCTATTATTTTTTTTTTTTGGCATGGTAAGAATATCAAAAGCTCTAGTTAAATCTAAATTGAAATCACGTGGATTGCATTTAATTAAAAATTCACCGTAAGTGGTAGCAAAAGGCTTTCTAAAGCTTTTTAGATGTTCACATGCTTAATATAAGTGCTTTGTCATTGGAAACAATATTTTTATTTCCACAAATCTCGTAAAACTGTTGTATTGTATATGCACTATGTAATGGGGAAATAAGTATCTAATGAATGTAAGTGAGAAAATAAAGTAGGGCTGTTTATATGCCATTCAAATCAAAGGATCAGGGAAATGGAATGGGTTATATTGTCCATATTTTATTTACTTTATATTTATTTTCCTAATACATTATGAATGGCGTAAGTTTGCTAAATATATATATTTTAATTATCTTGGAAAACATAAGAAGGTTTTTACCTTCTTATTTTGGGGAAGGGTAGTGTGTGTCTGATGTTTCCCAAAAGCTGTAAGACATGTTGATATACATATGTATTGTAGTATTACATTGGTCAAGGGATTGGACCAGCAATTTTCAACCTTTTTCATCTCATGGCACACATAAACTAATTACTAAAATTATGTGGCACACCAAAAAATATATATTTTTGCTGATCTGACAAAAAAAAGTATAATTTTGATTCATTCACACCATGCAAATGTTGTTATGCTGATAGTTGTAATTTTTAAATTTGATAATCTAAGGGAAAAGAGGACAGTGCCCCTAGTCAGGTATTGCATGTTTTAAAATTTCTTGTAGCATACTTGTTAAAAATCACTGGATTAGACCATTTGGTTTCAACAACTTAAGGCTTGGTTTTAATTTTTATTATTATTTTTTTTTTTTAAGTTTTAAGAGTTGGGCTCTCTCTGCTTGGGAATATAGTGGGGAAGTGTGGTTTGAAAATGATGACTTTCACAAGAACCTCAGAGGTATCTCGTGGCCCCGTCTCACACCCACAGTGTGAATACCACAGCATGTCATTGGGAAACCACAGCTTTGACCAGCAAAAGTTCAACTTCCTTCTGTGGTTTACCCCACTTTTTTTCTCCTTTAACCATAAGTGTAGTACTTGTGTTTTTAGGTAGGTTATTTGAAAGCACCACTTATAGCTTGCAAAGTAGCATTTTGGGTCCACCATCCGTTATCTTCCATAAAGGCCCGATGAACTTGTTGAAGGTTTCAGCTGTGGCCTTGCTGGAGGAGGTCACATAGACCAGTGTTTTTCAACCTTTTTTGGGCAAAGGCACACTTGTTTCATGAAAAAAATCACGAGGCACACCACCATTAGAAAATGTTAAAAAATTTAACTCTGTGCCTATATTGACTATATATAAAGTAATTCTCTTGAATAGGAATCAAATAAACACAAAGAAAGTATTTTATAATTACTTTATTATGAAATATTAAGTAAACAAAATAGTGAAAAATTATAAAATTCTTGTCTTGTCTGCACCTACGGCACACCAGGCAACATCTCGCGGCACACTAGTGTGCCGCGGAACAGCGGTTGAAAAACGCTGACATAGACATATCCCAGAGGGTCTTTGACCTCCTGCCAAATGCAGAGCGGCATTGCCACACTGCCTTTCAGAGTATTCGTTACTCCACAGAGTTTATTACGTGAAGTTTCATTCCACGAAATGTGTTTACATTTTTTGATTGAATTTTCAAACTTGGTTTTAAAGATTAAAGCAAGTAATGTTATCCTTGGTGGGGAAGGGTAGTGTGTGTCTGATGTTTCCCAAAAGTGATTCCTCTGAGTTTGAGGAGCTGTACTGCAGCATTTTAGAATCTGTCATTTATAAAGAGGGCAGATCCTGCCACTTATTTTTGAAAAATGTCTTTACAAATGAGTCTGGTATTTGAGACACAGTGCAGGTATGAAAATTACACTTTAGCTTCATTTTGACTGGCTAGGATTGGCCTAAACATGCATATTTTTTTTTCTGAAACATGCCCCATATCTAACAAGAAAGGTGAACAGCTGTGATTGCTATCATAACAGGATAGTGTATAGTCTCTTTGCAATGCAAGTAGCAGCAAATTAACCAATATTATAGTATACTTGTTTGATGCACAGTGCACGATTAGATTCTATCCAACAAGAAAGAATATCCGTTTTACTCTCCTTGGTACTGAAAATACTGTATGTCTTCCCCATCTTGGAGCATGGTGTCTAGCTGTGTTAGAGTGGCATGCAAACCCTCCAGCATATGGCTGAAATCTGCGTTTTCCTCTGCACCAGTATATGCTCCTGTGGTTCAGTCCTCTGGAGATTTCTTAGTATTTCTCAATCCTCTGTACTTCCCATCTCCATATTGGTTCACTCTGCTTCCTAACTCTGAGATGCTTATGTTTGCCATCCAAGGCTCTGACATCTCGCCCAGAGTTCAGCGTTCCATGCACCTGCCACCTCTATGAAGTCTATGAAGTGTCTGGCCCGTCTCTCACACGGTGTGGTTACTAAACAAATGTTCATTCTCTTCTTCCATCTTTATCCCTTTCGCTCAGTGTATTATCCCAGACCAAAATATTTTTTTCCTCTTCAGCACCTTGTGTTTTTATAGCAGCAGTAATAATCATCCTCCCAAGTTATTCAGTTTTATAGCTATTTTTCTTCTCCTAGACTAGAATGTGCCTGCGGGAAGATACCATGTCTTATTCATGGCCCCTCCCATCACTTAGGACAGTACACGAACATCAAGCAAGTTTATTTTCAGGTCAATAGCTCGAGTTGGACATTTCCTGAGGGAGGAGGTTGAAATGATTGGCTGAAATGAAGTTTGGGGATTGTCTGCTGGATCAACAATATTTCTTGCATAAGGATTTACATTTTTTCTTGCATCCATGAATATAATCATGAGTTAAGTAAAGTTTGAAGAATATGAAACAGCGTGACACTGGAATAAAAATTTTCACATAACTCAAAAACAGTTTAATTAAACCAGTGGTAACAAGATTACCACTTTTTTTTCTGAAACAATATTTTAATTATTTAAAATATATATATATATTTATTGATTTTAGAGAATAAGGAAGAAGGAGAGAGAGATAGAAACATCAATGATGAGAGAGAGTCATTGATTGGCTGCCTCCTGCACGACCCCACTGGGGATCAAGCCCACAACCCGGGCATGTGCCCTTGACCAGAATCGAACCTGGAACCCTTCAGTCCACAAGCCAATGCTCTATCCACTGAGCCAAACTGGGTAAGGCTGAAACAATATTTTAAATCAGTACTTTCTTCCAAGATTAGCAACTTCACTAACCTCCCCTGTTACTTCCCTTTGAAAAATGTTTTTGGCTCTGTCCTGACTACTGGCAGTGTCCCGTCTGTGCCCACCATCTGTTCCACATGCCAGGTGTTGTGGGCTTGGTCTTAGCTTTATCTCACCTTTGCCTCTTATAGTAATGCCTCCTCCCCATGCTTACCTTCTCTCACTATTCCAATAGGATCTCTGTCCCTTGGACAGGGCCTAAGACTCCCTTCTTGGTGTGTCTGTGGGACAGCTCACCTCTCTGTGGGAACATTGTTATTGTAATTTCTCACTTCCTCATCTTACTCTATACCATGTTCATCTCTGCATTCTCTGCAATAAGGGAGCCTATGCCAGATGTAGATATTAAAGTCCCATCATTCTCTTGGTCAAACTGAGCACTGAGACTAAGTGTAAGGTCAGATGGATGGCCCAGTCTGACCTGGGATAGCTTCTATTCCTGCTGATGTACCCTGTGAGAGCTGGACTTGGGATTAAAATAAAGGTGGATATCTGAATGGCAGTGGCCAAACTCGAGTGGGGAAGGAGCAAAGACTGGTTTGTATTTTGAAGCCACAGAGAAGGGAAAGATGAGAAGTAAAAATAGCTAGTAGAGCTCCATGTACTCTAACCCAAAAGAGGAGTTGCACATTTTTCCAGAGTTGGAGGAAATAGTCCAACTTTTTTTTTTTTTTTTTCATGCCTGCCTGGGTAAAATTTGCTGTTCTTCAGAGAGGCTGGAAAATGTTTATTTGTGGTTCTCATTAAAGCATCTTTGATGGGATGAGTCAGTGTGGAAGGTGGGGACACTGGAGGGAAGGAAGGAAAGGTGAAGACTGTATGGGGAGGAAGGGGGAGCTGGTGAGAAAAGAGGTCAGGGAACCTGGAGAGAATAGCTAAGGTGAGAAATTTACTGATGAAATATTTCCCCTCTGAAACTAGCAAAGTTGAGTTTCACCTAGGGCCAAAAAATCTCCACATCCACTCCTTTGCCCTGGACAGTCACTTGCTCTGGGAGAACTTTTCCAGGGAGCGTAGGAGGACCCCTGGACTGGAAACTTGCCCAGATCAACTCCTCTGCATTTGTACATCAGGTCAGTGAGTCAGCAACCACCAGGAGAGACCCCGTGACTCCCCCAGTTCAAACCTCCAGGCAGCGTTTCCACCCGTGGGTCCCAGTGGACATACTCAGCCCACCAACTCATTTCACACACAGCCAACGGAATTGTGGTCACATGGCAACTACTTCTAGTCACATCTGTTTGCAGCTGGACTAGACCAGCGACCTGGAGGTGAAATGCTGGGCCTCCTTGTCATTTCCTACAGCCCAGCCTATTCCTAGGCAGGGACATTTAATGTCCACCCCCACTGAATGAAGGAAAGGGAAGAAAAGAAATGAAAGCGAGCCAACAAAAAAGGTCCGATGGGGGAAAGCAAGAACAGAACTGAGATCACATGTTGATGGTCAGAGGAGCCAAGCAACCACCCTCATTTCATCAACCCAAGTTGTTTGCTGGGAGCCCCGCATTGGCCCTGCAGAGTCAGTCTCTAATGAGAAACAGCCCAGCATGCATTTCACATGCACAACCCTTAGTCACAGTATGAGAGAGAGAGAGCGAGCGCGCGCGCTCATCAGAGGTTCAGTTTGTTTCTCCAATGTTTCATGTGAACTTGTTAGTGTGTGGTTGTTTTTTTTTTTTTTTTTGCCAAGAATGTATCAACACTAATAGTTGTTTTCAAATTAGGGCAGAAATAAGTTTAAAAAGTAGTAAGGAGGTTCTGTTTTCATGTTTTTAATGATTGGATGAAAGAAAAAGGTTATTTAATCTAATTAAATCCTCCTTTCTGTTGAATTAATGATGAAGAGTTATTTTCACATCCTTTGAATCACATCTATTTTACATTCCCCACAACAAGATGAAGATAATGTAATAATGAACTAGCACATGGACTCGCAAGCACCCTTAAATCTGCAATGCCAAATCTATTTTGGGAAGTTTAAAAATGTGCAAATGTAAGCTCTTTAACACTTGGCCATTATTTTGCTTTCTATTTTTTAAAATAATTTTAACATTCTATGCACACTTTTTGGGAGACTCGCCTTATTAAAGAAATACACAGCTCAATGCATCTAGCGCAAAGGGAGCTCCACCCATGAAACAGAAGCCAGATCATGAGCCAGAATGTTTCCAGAAGCCAAGAAACCCCTTGGGTCTCCTCCCATCACTAATAGCCCCCAAGAGTCACCACCATCCAACTTCGTTTTTTTTTTTTTTTTTTTTTTTTTTTAGTTTTGAAATTTATGTCACCATAAATGGACTCACCCAGTGTGCTCTTTTGTGCCTGGCTGCCGTTTGTTCGGTATTACGTCGGTGAGATCCATCCATGTTGTCGCCAGGGTATGCACAGTGTGTGGACGGCTCCAGTGAGTGAATGCATACCACTGTGCATGAATCCATTCAACTGTTTCAAATTGGGGCTGCTGTGTAGAGTGCTGCTATGAACACTCTCGAGTATGCCTTTTTAAATAATTGAAGTACAACGAAAAGAACAGGATTGTAAGTTCACAGCTCCATGGTTTTACAGTGGAAACCACTCACCCATGTAATGACCACCCTGATGAAGCACAGAATGTTTCCAGAAACCTCCCTCGTACCCCTTTAGTCAGCTTCGCCAAAGTCACCACTCTTCTGACTTCTTTCACCAAAGATAGTTTCAGTTGTCCTTGGACTGACTATAGTTGCACCATGTGGTGTGCTCTTCTGCTGAAAAAGTTTTTTTTTTTTTTTTTTTTTTTATAATTTATTTTATTGATTTTTTACAGAGAGAGGAAGGGAGAGGGATAGAGAGTTAGAAACATCCATGAGAGAGAAATATGGATCAGCTGCCTCCTGTACACCTCCTACTGGGGATGTGCTCGCTACCAAAGTACATGCCCTTGACCGGAATCGAACCTGGGACCTTTCAGTCCACAGGCCAACGCTCTATCCACTGAGCCAAACCGGTTTCGGCCTGCTGAAAAAGTTTTAAGATTTTTTTTTTTTCAGGGCAGTCCTCTCGGGGTGGGGATGCATGGAGGTGTAGCGAGTCATTTTCCTGAACCTCATGGTAGTAAACAAAATTTTAAAACAAGAATGACCAAAAACAACATATGCTAGTTAAAATCACAATCAAGGTGGAAGTTAGGAAATAAATACTTGAATCCTCTTCATGTACTTTATATTTTTATGATGTTTTCTTATCCAAAAAAGAGTGTTGCCTGTTTTTATTTGTTTGTTTGTTTTTGACTGTCATCTTTTATATACCACACCAACGTGTTTTTGTATTGAAATATAATTTAAAATGATAGAATTGAAAAGCTCAAACTCCAGCAGTATGTGATAAGGACAAATATAGTTTAATTAAGATAGTTTAAGTAATAAAAATAAGTATGTCTTCTGATGCACGCCAGCAGGCGTCACTGTGGGGCATCCACCAGGAGTGGAATTGCTAGGAAAGCGGTGTATGCATGGTGAGCTGCCAAACAGTGTTCCAGAGTGGTCAGCCCTCTTGAAAAATCCCCCCAGGGGGGTTTGAAAGTTTCACTTTGGTTTCTGCACGCTTTTAATTTCTGCTCAAGTAGCCCTAATATATAGTTCTTTAGTTGGATACTTATTCAAAAAGATTCCCTGAAGAAGTGCTACCACCAGAGAGAAAATTGGGGCAGTAATATCACCACAAAACTATTTTGACATTTTGTACAGCATCTGGAATGTGAAAAGGAATTTGAAAGATAAGCTGTTTAAACTTGGCAGATCTCCACATGTCCCTATTTGGTGGGATATGAAACACATAAAAATTGTTAAACGCTGTGATTTAAAGACCTATCTCCCATCAGAAGCAGGAAAAAATACCAGAAAACTCAGGATTTCACTCTGCTTCATTCATTTCTATAGTAGATGTGTCACAGATAACAAATTGGCATGGTAGTGCACTCTCTCTCTTTCTCTCTCTCTCTCTCTCTCTCTCTCTCTCTCTCTCTCTCTCTCTCTCTCTCTCTCACACACACACACACACACACACACACACACACACCCCAGTTGGTGTCCCTTTGTTAAGTAAAAAGGTACTCTCCAAACAGAATTGGCCAACCTTCTCCTTCCTGCATCTGCACCACGTGGAGCTCACTTTAATGTTGAGAAGAACTCCCTGTTGGTCTGTGGATCAGAGAAAGACCGGAAATAGGCTTCATTTCAAATTAAAGTCGTTGACCTCCATCATTTCCCTTCCTTCTTTGGCACGAATGTTCTATATCGTAAATCTTTGGAAATTTTTAGAACTTAACATACTTTATTAGATTAATGCTGATGGTTTGACTCTCTGAAAATCTTTAATCGGGGCATGAAAGAAAGTTTGAATAATATGAATTGCCTTATCATATCCTGAAAAATATACAGAAACTCACACATATTTTAAAATTTGTGTGTTATTTTGTTGTGCCTTTTTGATTGTATTATTTGTTTGTGTTTCAAGTTGGTCCCTGCTATTGAAGAGGTGTGTGTGCATGTATATCTGACAGAGGTCACTGAGAATGATGCGTTTTTTCTGTTTCAAGTACAACTAATTGAGTTCAGCTTCCATCTGGAGGTCATTTATTCTACTCCCATGATGAATTATTGGCTGGTTTTCTTTACGTTTTTCTACAGTTTTAAGGGTATGAATGACAATGTTTTCCCAAGCGCTTTCTAGGGTTCTCTTTTCCCATTTGGTCTGGGTGACCCATGTAGCTTTTGGCCATCAGTGGTCTATTGCAAGCATGCCTTGTTTGTTTGGCCCCTGTCATCCTTTGAGTTTGACATGCTTGGTCTACTTCTATAAGAGAGACTCAGACTCACAACGCTTTGACCTTTGGGATCTTCAGCCACATTCCTCATGACTGATTTCATCTGCCATGACAATTTGGGTTAAGCAATGGCCTTATGGGAAGAAAGCACTGGCATTGCTGTAAGGACTTGGAGCTTAATTTACTTGACGTTAGCACTCCAATGAGGGGAAAGGCAGAAAGAAAGAGTGTGTGTACTTCACAAATTGTACAAGTTCTTCCCATTCTAGAATCTGAAACAGATGAGATGGGAACGAGTTGATGGGGCCCAATATATTTCAGATGTTGGGAAAAATGAGCAGCCTCGTAATTCTCTCAGATGTGCAGCCAGTAGGGAGCTGTTGAGTCTGTGGGACTGCGTATATCTTTTAATACTACAGAGAGGTCCAGGTGCAAAATGTAATTCCTCAGGAAGTTAAGAAATTTATGACATAGCCTTTAACATGTAGGTCACCAAAGGAATTGTGAATCTGAGTAACACATATGGTTTATTTGCCCTTTCAATATAATAATACTAGTAATTCACCTGGAAAATTAAAGTTTGCATTACTAAAGGCTTTTATTTTAATTAACTATTTCAAAATTGTGCATGACACCCGGTTAAAGGGGGAAGTTTAGAGTGTCGTTTGTGTTCTTTTTAGCAGTGTGTTCTTGAATCACAAAATACCTATCTGTGCTAAGATGATAGCCAGCATGGGCCATGATGTGACAGCGATTATAAAGGACCAGAACAGAGATATTTCAAGATAGACTTTATATAGCAAAGTAAATGTGCAGCTTAAGATTTTTGTTTGCTTTCTAAAAATTGGGTTTTGTTTTTTACATAGGTATTTACATACTAGGCCACCCAGAACGTAAAGTGAACATCCTTGTCTAAAAAAATTGCCCTTTGTTCTGAAAAGCTGACCGTTATCTAAATGTTTTTAGAATTATTGAGTCTTTGGAATTGCCTTCTAGGGCCTGAATTGGTACTAAAATTTCCCAAATGAATAAATCAGATAAGGAGCCATGAATGTCTTTGGTCTGAGAATTGAGAAAATCTTGCTTGATATAAACTGGTGGGGGCAGGATGAGGGTCCTTTATTTCTATAATAGAGCTTATAAAAAAGGCTGTAGTCCTTTATTTTTAAATTTTTATTTATTGATTGACTTGAGAGAGAAAGAGAGAGAGAAGGGCAAGGGGTGAGGGGGAGAGAGAGAGAGAGAAACATCGATTTGTTGTTCCACGTATGTATACATTCACTGGTTGTTTCTTGTATGTGCCCTGATTGGAGATCAAATCTGCAACCTTGACGTATCTGAACAACGCTCTAACCAGCTGAGCCATCCTACCAGGGCAGTCCTTTATTTTTCGCTTTAATTTTCCCCAATGTTTGTCATGACCTGAAGTGCTGTCGAAAGTAAAACTGATTATTTGTTACTCCAAGACTGGGTACGTTTCTGTAGCAAAGGCTCATGAAGCAACTTGACCCCAACATCCACAATTGTGCCCCAGTAACCTCTTATCTGGGGTCCCCTGTCATTAAGGCATTACTGATAGCTTAAGGGAACAGTTCCAGGAAATTCATTTTTATAACTTCCCTCAAATTAAATTAAGATAAGCCTCTGAGATTTTATCAACAGAGAAAAACCCAGAATTAGTAGAGGAAAAACAGCATTACTAGAGAAAAACCCAGAATTACTAGAGAAAAACCCAAATTACCAGAAAGTCCTTTTCAGTTTAAGCCATTGGATTCCCTAATTGGAAGTTTTGAAGAACTGTTATTGAACTCTGAGCAGAAAAGCCGCATTGCTTCAGGCTGTTGATGGGTTTCTGCCAGCTGAGTGTGCGTGGTAGGTAGACAGTTCCTCTGCGGACTGTGCAAATAAATGAGCCTTCACCTAGTTGCTATTTCCTTCCTGTACCTGTGGGAGTGGAATGGAGTTTAGCTGAGTTTAAAGTGCAGAGGTGTTTCTGAACCTGGCTCAGAAGCAGGAAGGTTGTGGGGGGGTGAGGTAGTAAGAGAGGGGAGGCCAACCTGGAGCCTGTGACTTGGAGCTGCCTCACCTGTGGGCTTTCTTGGTTTGAGGACTCACCTAGCCGCTCCGGGACCCATGCACACCTGGGACATCCACTCTGTTCTGTCTAGCCTGGGAATCTGGAATGGTTTCACAGTCATTGCTGAGTTCCCTTTTTGTAGCTTTCCCCCAGTGATGCTATGCAGTAATACACTGTGGGTTGACATGCCAGTGGATTATTGTCTATGGTTGTTATTTAAGGTTGATTACATGGACACCACACCATCACCACCAACAACAAAACAACAGCAATTGGGTACCTACTACTCTATTTAATCAATTCTAAGATGCCCAATCATTGGTGTTTTAACAATTCTAAAATTGGGTAGATCTAATAATTGATGTGCCATTGTTCAGTTAGTGCTGTTCTTCACTTCCTAATGTCAGTTTTACAACCCGTGTAGTCTCAGAGAGAGGGTCTGGTTCGGCCCCCATGGGGTCCTGGGGAGACATACACGTAAAGGGCTATAAGGAACATGATACATGTTGCAGTAGAGGCATGTAGTCAATCTTTTATGGGAACCCACCTAGCAAATAGCCAGTGCTCATCTGGGTATTGGACAAGAGATGGTGATGTGAGGGAGGCACACTTCTTGAGTCTCTCAGTACTTGCGTTCGTGTATTTTGGAGGAACCTTCCGGAGCACAGGTATAAGATTTCAGCCTCATGTATTTGGTTACCAAAACCCAGAAGGTGAAGCAAACTGCAAACGAACATGGATTGATTGAAACATTGCCCAAAATGTGAGCCAGGGAAAGAAACAGAACCATAATTTCAGGAGTCTGGATTGCTGTCAATTGTCCCCATTTCCAAATATAAAGTTAAGAGCAGCTTATTGCCTTGGAGGACTAGTTTAGGTTTCATGAATAAAGTAAATAACTTCAGATGTAGTTGTTCTATGCAGCTCTTCATGGCAATGGAACCAAGATGAGTATATTGTTTTAAAAAATAGACTTCACCTGATCACACTATGGCTAACAGTATGGTTTTCTTTTCAAGACACTTATCACCTGAAACAAAATTCAGCTACACATTTTATCTCAGACTTATAGGCTCCTTAAATTTATTTCTGTCATACCCTCTTATATTCTGTCCACAAACCTCGGCCTGTTTTGGTTTAAAATTTGGGTTCTTCTATGGAAATTGCAACTCTATGTAGGTACTATCATATGTTTACCTTTTATTGTGTTGGAAGTTTTACATAATGGAAGTTGGGTTCTAATTTCAGCCTCATTCTTGCATGTTATATTAAGCCTCCTAATTCAGTTTTCACATCTGTAAAATGGGGATGATAGCTGACTAGCACTTGAACACATTAGTTCCCTTCTTCTCTAGCTTTTATTACATGCTTGAATTCTTTTCTGTGCAGTTTTAACATTGATTTACGTGCTAGAAATGAACTCCAAGGGACATTTTGTTGTTGAGTGTTCTTTAGTTGAATATTCAAGCTTTAATTGGATTTAAAATCAGTTCTTTAGGGTTTGGGATTGAAAATGAGCCCCTTCATTTATGTCCTCTCTGCCCAAATGTCGTTTTGCATGCCTGTGTTTCCCTGGGAATGGGAGGTTTGAAGCGTGGACTGTGCCCACATAAGCCACCATCCCTGGACTCACCTCTTAAACTCCTAAATCAGAAGTGTGACATTTTCATTGCCTAGTGTCCTGTTAACATGATCTCTTAGAAGGTCCACTTCAAAAGTGTAAGTGACAGTCTTCACTTTTTGGACTAAGTTATGCTTTGAGGTGTTCTACTCTCCAGGATTGTTCTTCTGTCTATTAGGTCAGTGGTCGGCAAACTCATTAGTCAACAGAGCGGCAAACCGCGGCTTGGCTTGTGAGCCGTGGTTTGCCAACCACTGTATTAGGTCAAAAGAGATGAACCATAGGACAAATACGTGACAGCCCCGTTAGGGCAAATCTAGGTGTCACATACTTTAAGACTGTGCTCATAATAACAGGGTTGGGCTTTCCCCGTTAATAGGTGAAGATGCCAAAATCATTTCATTTCAGAGGTGGACCTCAACGTGCAAGAGTTCTTCTATTGAAAGACTTTTTTTCTCTTCCTTCCAGGGTGGTGGATGTGCTGGCTCTGGCTGTGGGAAATGTGACTGCCAGGGAGTGAAGGGACAGAAGGTAAGTAGCCAAAACTTAAGTAACTACAATTTCTTTTGAATTGCCATTAGTGTGGAATGTATTAGCAACTACTTTTAAGCCACCAAATAATCATCATTTCATGGTAAAGCCTTATTACTACAATATTTTAATAATTTCCCCAGAACAATACAAATGAAACAAAATCAGGTTTAACATTATTGCTGTGAATCTTAACAGTTATCCTCCAAAGATTGTAGTAATTAGTGGCAATTAATGTAGGAAAAGTGATTTGGTTCATTTTCCTCTTTTGATTCTAGAGGTAACAAGTATATTGGAAGAAAGTCTGTCGAGTCAACAGTATTCTTTGGAATGAATGTATAAGAGCTAAACTTAGCCGTTTTCTGAAAAAAGAAGAAAGTTTTATTGAAGCTGTGGGCTTTCTATTCAAATTAGTATTTTTAAACATTTTTAAAAATCATTTTTATTTTTCAATTACAGTTGAAATACAATATTATGTTAGTTTCAGGTGTACACCCCAGTGATTAGACATTATAAAACTTACTAAATGATCATCTGAAATCTCCTACTCATCTGACATCATACATAGTTGTTAGAATATTACTGACTATATTCCCTATGCTGTGCTTATACCCCCATGACTACACTATAACTATCAATTTCTACCTCTAAATCCCTTACCTTTTTCACCCATCTCCCCTGTTCCCCTCCCATCTTGTAACCATCCAAATGTTCTCTATATCTATGAGTCTGTTTCTGTTCTGCTTGTTTGTTTATTTTGATTTCTAGATTTTAGTTTATAACATACTTGTCTAGATTCATTTACAAAACAGTAAATATTTATTGTTTCCCAAATGTAAAATGAAAATATTTTTTTTCTAAGCAAGCATTTTTCCTCCCTCATTTAAGCATCAAGGATCATTTTCTTTGTAAGGCAAGTCATATCTGTGCTTTTCAGACATGAGAGAAATTGCCTATCTGGTTTTTACCCAGGGATACTGTACATCCTAAACCTGTTTGGGAGTCACCATGGAAACCAGGCCTGGCAGTGGGAAAATATGCCCAATAAACCAGTCTGCCTCTCATGTGGGAGCACTCAGCAGTTGGGGTCATGTGGAAGGGAGTGAGCCCCAGTGGACCACTGCCTGCTTTCGGGGAATTGAAGGTGTCAGCCAGGCTACACGAGTGTTTTTCTCTCACTCATGGCCTGCTGAAGGTGTATGGGGTCCCAGACTCACACTTTTGAAATTGTACAAATTTTGTTTTACAGAAAATGGTGTTATTTCTTTTTAACTACTCACTGAAATGCCAACATTATTCTTTTTTAAAAATATATATTTTATTGATTTTTCACAGAGAGGAAGAGAGAGGGATAGAATTAGAAACATCGATGAGAGAGAAACATCGATCAGCTGCTTCTTGCACACCCCACACAACCAAGGTACATGCCCTTGACCGGAATCAAACCCGGGACCTTTCAGTCCACAGGCCAACGCTCTATCCACTGAGCCAAATTGGTCCCAGCCCAACATTATTCTTTTAAAAAATATACTGACAGTTGTTGACACTAGCACTACCGGATAGTTTTTGAATAAATGGAGGATATGGAAACATTTTTATGTCTTTTATTATCAACTTTATCACCTCTAATTCATCTTCAGGGGCTCTCCATTCTCTTCTTGGGGAGTTTTTCTAGCTGAGTCCAGCGTGCATTCTCAAGAGTTATTTTAAAGTAGAGGCAAGTATGTTCATACCATAATGACTTCCCCTCTCTTTTTAAAAAATGGTCTACCTTGAATTACACAAGCACACAGAACTAACAAAAAATCCTTCAAAGTATGAAAAGTAGAACTTTCAGATGTCAACAATAGGAAATGAAAGCCCAGATCAGCACTACGTTTTTCTTGCAAGGTACAGCATCAGGGTTTGGAGAGGGGCCCGCAGAGCTAGCATTTCTCTCTCTTGAAAGGCACAGGGTCCCATTCCACCGACTTCCTGGTTTTCCACTTCAGTCTAGCAGCTGCAGGCCCACATGGCTCTGGTGGTTTTCAGACTTCCTACTCTGTCCATACCTTTTCTAGCCAGTTTTATTTTAATTTTTACCAAAAAACCACCCATTGATATATAACAGAGTAGATTTATCTATGAATAGCTTTCCACATATTTTCAGCTGACTTTTTCATAACTTGATGACAGCTAGTTGGGGACTTGGCCCAATTCAGTTCAGAGTTATCCCAACATTTTTAGAGAAGACAGGGTCACATCTGAATCATAGACAGCACCCGGCACCCGACCTCTCAGGAAAAGGGTCTTTAAACATTTCCCCCCCAAAACTAAGCCTTGATGAAACCCTTGCTGTGGCCTTTCCTTTCCTCCGGCCCAGGTCCTTGTGGATTGGGACATGGAGATATACAGTGGACCCTGCTTCCATGTGGGCTTGCAAAGTTCAAGGGCAGGAGAGTGTTGAGGGAGAAGATGTGCCCTTCAATGGTGATACTTTCTCGTGAGGAGGGCTCAGGTCGGCCTGCTGCTGCAACTGCCTAAGCCTTGAAATTGGGGAACCATAGAGCTCTTGTTGGGACTGGATAGAAGATGTAGACCTCTGTCCCTAACATGTTTGGCTCAGTGGATAGAGCGTCGGCCTGTGGACTCAAGGGTTCCAGGTTTGATTTGATCAAGGGCATGTAGCTTGGTTGCGGGCACATACACAGTAGGGAGTGTGCCAGGAAGACAGCTGATCCATGTTTCTCTCATTGTTGTTTCTAACTTTCTTTTTTTTTTTTTTTTAAATCAATCTTTATTGTTCATATTATTACAAAGGTTCCTCATTTCTTCCTCCCTCCACCAGGTTCCCACCCCACCCTCTGCCCCCTCCCCATCCCCCATTGTCCTCATCCATAGGTGCACAGTTTATGTTCAGTCTCTTCCTCCCTCCCTTTCCCCGATAGTAAATCCCTTTTCAGATAGTAAATCTGTTACTTAGCATTTTCTCATATCAATAATACCTCCACATGCCCAATGATACACTTCACACAAAAGACATTTTCAAATAGGTCAACCAGCCTCATCCAGGCCCCACCCAAGGCACTCACAGATCAACACCCCAGCGCTATACTAACTCAACACATCCAGATCTAAGACTTCATCACTTGATTCAGCAGACCCTCAAGTTCCCGCAAAAGTTTCCAGCCATGTCTGAGAGGCAGCCGTGGGCAGGTACAGGCGAGGAGCAAGCTGTTTCGGGCCTGGCTGCTCCGGGCCTGGCCTCTGTTGCTCTGGTTCGTTCCACAACCAGCTGCTCCGGGTCTGGTCACTGCCGCTCCCGACCTAGTTGCTCTGGACTTGGCTGTTGCTGCTACAGGCCTGGCCGCACCCGACCCGGCTGCTCTGGGACCGGTTGCTCCGGTCCCGGCCGCTCCGGGCCTGGCCGCTCCCAGCCTGTCAGCCGCTGCTCCGGGCCTGGCTGCTCCCAGCCTGGCAGCCACTGCTCCTGGCCTGGCCGCACCAGACCCGGCTGCTCCGGGCCTGGCCGCTCCCAGCCTGGCAGCTGCTGCTCCGGGCCTGGCCGCTCCCAGCCTGGCAGCCGCTGCTCCTGGCCTGGCCGCACCAGACCCGGCTGCTCCGGGCCTGGCCGCTCCCAGCCTGGCAGCTGCTGCTCCGGGCCTGGCCGCTCCCAGCCTGGCAGCCGCTGCTCCTGGCCTGGCCGCACCAGACCCGGCTGCTCCGGGCCTGGCCGCTCCCAGCCTGGCAGCCGCTGCTCCGGGCCTGGCCGCACCAGACCCGGCTGCTCCGGGCCTGGCCGCTCCCAGCCTGGCAGCCGCTGCTCCGGGCCTGGCCGCACCAGACCCGGCTGCTCCGGGCCTGGCCGCTCCCAGCCTGGCAGCCGCTGCTCCGGGCCTGGCCGCTCCCAGCCTGGCAGCCGCTGCCCCTGGCCTGGCCGCACCAGACCCGGCTGCTCCGGGCCTGGCCGCTCCCAGCCTGGCAGCCGCTTCTCCAGGCCTGGCCACTCCCAGCCTGGCAGCCACTGCTCCGGGCCTGGCCGCACCAGACCCGGCTGCTCCGGGCCTGGCCGCTCCCAGCCTGGCAGCCGCTGCTCCGGGCCTGGCCGCTCCCAGCCTGGCAGCCACTGCTCCTGGCCTGGCCGCACCAGACCCGGCTGCTCCGGGCCTGGCCGCTCCCAGCCTGGCAGCCGCTGCTCCGGACCTGGCCACTCCCAGCCTGGCAGCCGCTGCTCTGGACCTGGCCACTCCCAGCCTGGCAGCCGCTGCTCCTGGCCTGGCCGCACCAGACCCGGCTGCTCCGGGCCTGGCCGCTCCCAGCCTGGCAGCTGCTGCTCCGGGCCTGGCCGCACCAGACCCGGCTGCTCCGGGCCTGGCCGCTCCCAGCCTGGCAGTCGCTGCTCCGGGCCTGGCCGCACCAGACCCAGCTGCTCCGGGCCTGGCCGCTCCCAGCCTGGCAGCTGTTGCTCTGGGCCTGGCCGCACCAGACCCAGCTGCTCCGGGCCTGGCCGCTCCCAGCCTGGCAGTCGCTGCTCCGGGCCTGGCCGCACCAGACCCAGCTGCTCCGGGCCTGGCCGCTCCCAGCCTGGCAGCTGTTGCTCTGGGCCTGGCCGCTCCCAGCCTGGCAGCCGCTGCTCCGGGCCTGGCCACACCAGACCCGGCTGCTCCGGACCTGGCTGCTCCCAGCCTGGCAGCTGCTGCTCCGGGCCTGGCCGCTCCTAGCCTGGCAGCCGCTGCTCCAGGCCTGGCCACACCAGACCCAGCTGCTCCGGGCCTGGCCGCTCCCAGCCTGGCCGCCGCTGCTCCGGGCCTGGCCGCACCCGACCCGGCTGCTCCGAGCCTGGCCGCTCCCAGCCTGGATGCTCCGTGCTTGGCTACTGCTGTTCTGGGCCTGGCTGCTCCCAACCCGGCTGCTCTGGACCGGGCTTCTCCGGGCCCAGCCACTCCGTGTCTGGGTGTTCCTGGACTGGCCACCCTGGGCTTGGCCGCCTCTGCCTCAGGCCTGGCTGCCACTGCCCCAGGTCTGGCTGCTCCAGTGCTGGCCATTGATGCTCTTGTTCTGGCTGCTGCTGCTCTGGGGCCTGGCCACTGCTGCTCCGGGCCCAGCTGCCACTGCCTTGTGCCTGGCCACTCTAGGCCTGGTCGCCGCTGTTCCAACATTCTGTCCCTTTTTTCTCCTTTTTTTTTTCTTTTTTTAAAAAAAAACAAAAACGCATTTATGTTGCAATGTTGGCTGGTGCGTTGAGTTCTGACTTAGTCTTTGATTTTTCAAGATCTTCTTTGTATTCTTTCTTAAGTAATTTTACTATCATTTGCTCTCACTTGATTTCTTCACATTGAGAACTTCTTTGGTTTCTTCCTCCTTGTCCTGGGAGCTCAGCAGGTTGGCCTGTGGCACCCCTTTGTTCTCCGCGGGCTCCCGCGCTGCTCCAGCCTGTGCCGGGGTCCGCGCCGCCCAGGAAGCAGCCCCGTCCTTGGCTCCGTTGCCAGCGCTCAGCAGTAGAAGGCTCAGGGGCACCCCCCCCACTGGGGGCCCCGTCGCCCGGCTCCTTGCTGGCGCCCGGCTGGCCGGTGTCCGGCAGGGGCTCCTGCTCCTCGTGGCGTTCCTCCAGTCTGGAGCTTTCTTTCTCCCTCCCACTAGGGGAGTCCAGGATCAGAGTCAACAGACTGTCCTCTGCGCACAGTGTGCGTGACTCCGGGGGCTTGGCCTTTCGCCGCGCTCCCAGGACTCCACCTCACAGCTCTGTCTCCCCCTGCCCGAGCCTGGGTCCCCAGGGACTGGCCCAGACCTGGAGTTCGGGGTGGTCTGGACTGAGGCTCAGAGCTGCCGCCGGAGGCTTTGTTTCTTCCGGCTAGGGTAATCCAGCATCAGAGTCAACATTCAGTCCTCTGCGCGCCATGTGCGCGCGACTCCGGGGGCCCCGCCTTTCGCCGTCCCCCGGGATTGTCTCCCCGTGCCGGAGCCTGGGTCCCCAGGGTCTGGCACATATCTTGGGGCTCAGCGCTGCCGGTTCGGGGGTTCAGCCCAGGCTGGGGGTTCTATTTCCTTCCTGCTAGGGAACGCCAGGCAGCACCCAGCCCTCTCCTCCTCTCCGGCTGCGACCTCTCCGCGCGCGCGCGCGTGCGTGCGAGCGCGCAGCATGTCTCCGTACCTTAGGCTTTTTTTCAGCTCCTCTGATTTTCCTTCTGGTTTTCTCTCTCCTTCCTATTGTAGAGTTTTCAGTCAGTCGACTACCTGTAGCTCTGGGCAATGTCCACTCTACATTTTAGTTGTATTCCCTTGAAATTGTTGTGAGCTGCTGCGGCTACGTGTATACCCGAGCAGCCATCTTGGATCCTCCCCTATAAAATAATTTTTGTTCTAACAGAATTACATGTGACTTCATGCTCTGGATTACAATTCTCTTGTTATGCCCAGACTTCGTGATCCCCCAAGGACCACCAGGGAGCCAAGTCCGATGCAATAAACAAAAGAGCCTTCACCATGCTAGCATGGGCCCCCCCAACTCATGCTGGCGGAAGAGCTGTTGTTTCTAACTTTCTATCCCTCTCCCTTCCTCTCTGTAAAAAATCAATAAAATATATATATAAAAAAAGAAAAAATGTAGACTTCTGTGCTTCCTAGAAAATCAATCAGACATCCAATATCTTGGGCCGACTGGATCTTTCCTGGCCTGACCTTGTTCCCTCAACAGTCTCCTTCATCGCACATTTTCAATTCCCCCTCCCCCCATTATTATTAAATAAAGAATATTTAACTTCAGGGGAAGCTATAAATTAATCCATTTCAAAGACCAGTTATTGAATGGATTCAGAAGACCTCTTGAAATCTAGAATTATATCCTTTAAACAAAGTCAGAGATCTATCTTTTGTCTTCTTGAGCATAAAGATTTCAGGTCCTGTGGTTCACATAACATGAGCAAGGAAGCAGCCCTTCCTCCCACGGAAAGAGGAAATTTTAAACTTCCACTAATTGTCTTGGAAGTGATGTTAAAATAATTAGTTTAATGATGTGATACATCTAGAGCTTGACTGAACTTTCAGATCTGCTTCCATTTCTCTCTTCCCAAGGTCAGACAACAAAGAAATTTGTTCTTGGCTGGCAGGTCAGTGAGAGAAATTGGTTTTTTGCAACTGCTACCAACTCCAACCCATTCTCAAAGCAAATCCTAGACATGCTAATTGGGTATAAATGCAAAAGGAATAAAGGGTTTAGAATCACAATTTAAATCTAGTGGTTCAAGTTGCAGATGTACTTTTGAGCTACTAACAAATGTCTTTAATTCTCATGGAAGTTTTCTTGTGTTCTCAAATATCCACAAATTAAATAATTTTGACTTGTATTAAAACATAGGATAATAAGAGTCATATAACCCCAAGAGAAGTAAAGTTACTTAAGTGGGACAGAGTGTTACTGCCTTAAAAATTTGGAAATCATTGTTTCTGAGACATGTCTTTTCCACATCTCCTTGAAAAACACTTTGATACATTGGCTGTTTAGAATCCACCAGTGGAAATTGGAATATCTCCAGTACAAATTGCCAAATCTCTTTTTGCTAAGCCCTGCTTTCCATGGAGATGTGATTAATTGACAAAATGACTTATATCCTCTAGAGAGGTAAGTAAACATTAATGTGGCAGATCCTTGGTCAATTTATAATCTCATAGTCATCAGTATAATACCAGGTATCTTATTCTGAGTTCAACAGTTAGATTCATGAGTCTTTCACTGGATTTTAGTGTCTTTGCTGAACTGTTTATTTTCCTACTTCCCTGGCTGGCCGCTCATCTCTTCAGATGTTTTCTCTTAGGTAATTAATTTGGGTTTGTACACAATGGCTTTGTGTTCTTCCTGAGGCCTCAGCAATGTAGGAATGTTATCTACTTAAACTGATTAGGGTTTTGAATGCTTGTCTACTCAGAAATAGCCAAAAGTTTAAGCTCCTCTTTTGCTTGATAACCTGATTTTCTCAATTGTTTGAGATGATTGGAAAGGCTACACTTTCCCAGAAGTTACTGCTAAATATTTGGAAATGAACTATTTATATTTTGCTAAAATAGAACTTGCATAAGAAGTCTTTCAAGTATTTTAACCATGGGAGTCCATGTTTGTGTTAAGCTGTCATTATATTCTATGACCCTGGAGTGTCCAAAAAAAAAAAAAAAAAAAAAAAGGCACTTCAGGTTAAACTAGAGAGGCAGGACATATGCACATTAAATCAATAACAAGAGTGAATTATCAAGTTCTGATAATTATCAAACAAATACTGCAGTTGTTCTGAGGAGGGATTGATCCCTGTCACCTAGGTTCTAGGTCCTAGAACCATAAATAAAGGGACAGCTTCTTAGACAAAGAGGATCCAGGCAAATTCGGTGTTCACTAATTCACCCGACTTGCTTGGATATAGAATAGAGTCACCTCTCACACATATGCCTAAAGACACATGCTGAACTGAACTACACTAATCAGAGAAAG
This sequence comes from Pipistrellus hanaki, assembly GCF_964339955.1. Lineage (NCBI taxonomy): Eukaryota > Metazoa > Chordata > Mammalia > Chiroptera > Vespertilionidae > Pipistrellus > Pipistrellus hanaki. Next base: position 27,789,154 of record NC_140505.1, read on the forward strand.
CACCTCTGGACAGTTGATAAATGCTATCATAGGAAAAGTTTTATAGTTCCTGACTCTTGAAAGGGACATTCCCAAGCCACATAGTCTTGGAAGCACAGAGTCTTAATTAACCAAAATTATAGTGATTTTAACGAATGGTGGGAACTGCGTGGGTATCTGATATCTTCTCAGAATACTTTAACCTGCTGATATCCAGATCCTTGCCAACAACGTGGGAAAGAAGCACATTATTCTGTTATTACTAATTAGATGGTTTATAAATTGCAGTCCCTCTCCACACGCCGGGTCTTCATAGCAGTGATATAGTCATCAGAGAGTATAGTCCAAGATTGTATTCAAGGCAGAGAACTTCAGAAATGGAATTTCTGTCTTTCTGCCTAAAATTTGTACCTTATCTGATCTGAAAGGGCTGGAGAAATCTGGCCAATCTGGAAGTAATTCTGTTTCTGGCCCTGGAGATGTAGAAAAAAGTTAATATTGCTTTAGCACAAAGATTAATACTCTTCTCTCTTATTATGGTAATTGATTTGTAGATTTACCAGCTACTTAGCTCCTATATATATTGACACAGTCAACAGATATTCAACATCATTCCTATATACACCTGTCTGTCTGTGTGTTAACATTAAACTATAGCCCCTGCTTATAAACAACAGATTTTGGCCAGGAGAGAAAAATCCTGGCTTTGGAGTGTCAGAGCAAGAAAGACTAGGGGACTGATGTACTTTGGACTTCTACCTAGGGTCAGGCATGGTACTGAATGCTTTTTATGCTTATTAAGTTTATACCCATTTTACTAGTCCAGGGTTTCTCAGCTTTGACACTGTTACACTCTGGATAGAAAAAATGTTTTTGTTGTAGGCAGTGCCCCGTGCATTGCAGGATTTTTAGCAGCATCCCTGGCCTCTACCTACTGGATGCCAGGAGCACTCTCCCTCCCCCATCACAGTTATCTCTAGATGTGGCCAATGCCTCCTGGGACCTAGGGAGAGGAGGGAATGAAGTCAGCCTGGATCAAAAGCCACTGCACTAGCCCAATCTCTTATAGCAAATGAGATGTGAGTAATGGGATTTAAGTCCTATCATAGCTCTGATCAATCTCCATTCTTCAAGATAAGAAGATTCAGATCTGAGAGAATCAACATGATGAACGTGTTGTTCAGGGTATCCTCGAGTCTTGAGCAAGCTCCTGCTGCTCTAAAACAGAATACAGAATCTATGGTGTATATGCTGATCCCCTGCCCACCTGCCAAGGCTCACAGACCTTCTGAAGGCCTTTCTCTGAATGGGTAGGGATGGAGGGTTGCTGGAGGACCACAAAGAAATGACTCTGTTCCTTTGGGACCATGGGAAGAACTCCCAGTTCCTGTTCTATGGGAGTATCCACTAGGTCCTCCACCCCGTTAAACAAATAGTCATAGGGAGCCACCTTGTCTTTAATATGAAGCAGGTCAGAAGTCATCTACTAAGTCTGAGCCCCATCTCCAGCTGAGGGAGGTCAGGGGAAGCCCAGCCCAGAGGAACCAGCTTTTATTTCGTGCCATTCAGGGCATGTTTATTCTGTACAACATTCAGAACAAAACCCTGAGTGGAGGGCATGCGGAAGTGAGGATTTCTTAGGCTTGCTTCAAGAGATGCAAGAGCACGTACATAGTGAGGATCGGCCCCTCCACTCCCTTCCTTCAGGAAATCCTGGCATATACTCTATCATGTAGGGAATTTCTCACTCTGGTTACAAGGCAGTAATCTTTGTTACTTCAGGGGCATGTTTCCTTGATTTCCCAAGGGGTGAGTATAGCTATACAGTTGATCCATTCTGGACATAGTCAAAGACTATATCATTAACAGGAATAGTACTTTATATGTTATACTTTATTTATCAAGTAGTTATTCTCTTTTCATTTCAAATTATTCTTAGTATCTGTGTATTATAGATTAGAGTCCTCAATGGTTATTAAAGAACAAGAGTATCTTTCTATTATCTTTTATCAGGATACTGAAAAAATTTCCCCATACATTAAATTATATTAACAATTGTTCTAAATGTTACAGGTGTCATATTTGTTCCTGGCTATTTAATTTTTTCCCCTGAAAGTAAATATTTTTGTGTAGACTTTGACACTTTGGCTCAATGAGCTGATTTGGACTAATAATGAATTACTACTAAGAACAATCTTTTATGTATAAAGCACTTACTCTGTGAGAGGCACCATAGTACATTTAAATTAGTGAAAATGTCAAAACCTAGTCTATTTCAAAAGAAATCCCATTTCCTTACTTCCAAGGAATGAAATATATAAAGTAAAAACGTAATAAAAGTGGCTACTTAGTATAAAATACTAGGAAGCTTATTTAATAAAATTAAGATTCGTTTAGTTAGTGCATCAAGTATATTTGAAATTACTTTTAATATTTGTGAGACTGATTGGATATCTTTATTTTTATGTATTTTGAACATTCACAAAAGTCAGATGGGTCTAGATCAGCCCTTCCCACGCTGTGATCCTCAGACACTTTGGGGTTGTTAGTCGATGTTTCTTTTGGGACGGAATATGGAAGAGCATTCCAAGGACAAATAAGTTTGGGCAACACTGAGTGATGGTTAAGTGGGTGTTTGTTGCTTCCACTCTAGGACCTTTGAGAAGCTTCTGAACCTTCTGGGGTACAGTTCCCCCAACTTAGTTGATCACAGATACCACCTATTTCTTAAATCAGGAACAGCTTTCAGGAAAAAAAAATGTTTTGTTGAGTAAAAACCTTGATTCCAGTGTGAGTCCCAGTATCTGGTAGCTGAAAGGGGTTACGTCAAGTCATTCTGATCAACTTAACCTATATATTATAAAAAGGGAAATGACCTTTGATCTTCAAAATTTCTAGTGTTGCCCATAGGATCAACTGAAAGGTATTAAACGTAAAAGAACTTAGGACATTTAAAATATCACCTGTGTGTACCTGTCATTTTAGCAGTAGTTGAATTGAAAAGCTGTGATAAATAGGAGGAAAGAGTTTGCTTGCTGGTCCAGTCCTGGATGGATGCCTAGACATAAAGACATAGGCACAGATGGGCTGACTCTCGATGCACAGAGGAAGACTAGAAGACCAGGGAAATGAGCTTGGTCCACTTGGGACAGAGGCTCTCCTGGGACCTGAGTTAAAGAGATGTTAGGATGTTTTGAGACTCACAGCACCACTATTACGAAGTGTGTTTGTAGCTTTTGGAAGCTTTTGGTGGAGGGAAAATGCAATGTACTCACTTGGGAGGTCTGTTTGGAAAGATCATCCAATTTCTAGTCAACGTGATTTTTATCTTCCATTTCCAGAATCATTGTCCCATAACTTATAAGGGAAACCACCTCTCCTTTTATTCACTTCCCTAACATCCCAAATGCCTCTGCAGGCTTCTCTTGTTATCTGCTTTTCCTGACATACATATAGTTATAAGTGTTGTCCAAACGCCTCTCCTCCCCCAGCCAACTCTTCTTGTTCCAGATATTATTTTAAAGGAAACCTTTTCATCACTGCCTTTCTGCCTTAAACCACTTTGGGGGCCATAGGACCCAGGGGCATGGGAGCTGGTTATTGGGGTTAATCCATGTTTTTTTTGTGTGGTGTCTTGTAGTGCCAAGATACTTTCCAGATGTCTCCTATTTCCTATTTCCACATATTGGGCATGAATCACCATCTGGCAGAGTCTCGTCATGAGAATTAACATGGGTTTCCACATTCACCTACTTTTGTCTTCTTGGTAGTTCTCTGAAAACAAAGAATTTAAAATTCTATGCCTGAATTCAAGGACAAAATATCAACATCAGTGGGCAGCCACTAGACATGTATTTATGCAAAGTGGGTTTATCTTGCTATGCACATAAGGCTCACCATTGGATGTCACCGAAATATACACTCTCTCACACCACAGGGCAACAGTGAGCTGTAGTTCTCCCAGTTTCCATCTCATCTTCTTATTTCTCTCCACCACACAAAACCTGCTCCTCTATCCTGTGCTTCTGAGACCCGTAAAACCTAGATAGATTACAATGATAAAAATCTACATTTTTTTATTTGCAACTATATTTGGAACATACCTCCTCAAGAGCAGCTTTAAAAATAGTGAGTTGGTTTTTTCCCCCGTGTTTAGAAGGAGGAGTAGAAAAATTAAATGTCTTGGATGGAATATTGTGTCCTGTGACTTTTCAAGCCCAGAACACCTCACATGAGTGCATGCTGTCATCAGTGATGCTGGGCCCAGACAGGCCTCATCTTGACTATTCCCAGGAAAAAAAATCATTTTTTTAAAATCTGATTTTAAAACACTGGCTGTCAGGAATAGAAGGAGCCAAATGAGCCTATATATATATATTTTAAATATATTTTATTGATTTTGTACAGAGAGAAGGAAGAGAGATAGAGAGTTAGAAACATCGATGAGAGAGAGTCATTGATCAGCTGCCTCTTGCACACCCCCTACTGGGGATATGCCCGCAACCAAGATACATGCCCTTGACCGGAATCGAACCCAGGACCCTTCAGTCCCCAAGCCGACGCTCTATCAATTGAGCCAAACCGGTCTCGGCGAGCCTATATGTTTTAATTCAAGATGGAAGACTTAAAATCAACGCTCACAAATGAAACCTGGGCCATTGGCTCTCCCTCCTGTGTGTTGGTGCCACATCATGACGCTTTCAGATTTGGTTTCCAGACGGCACGTAATGATGGTGATAATGATGTAGTGTGGGCGTGGAGAGCTGCACCCGAAAAAATGGTATTGCCAGAACCCGCATGCTTGTGAAGTGGTTCAGCACAATGTGCAATTAAACAAAGGAAGAATTAGTCAGAGGTAAGGAGCAAACCAGATGCCTGGGGAAGTGGTGCCCCTTTGTTTTCTTTCCCCTTTGGCAAACCATTAGATGTGTTAAAGGTATACCCAACACCCTCGTCCATGAAGTTTAGTCTGCCTCCATTGCTGAACCACAGAGATTCATGAAGGTCTAATGCTCGTCTGGCCCCAAATTAGTTGACTCTGGATCTCTTCACATGAAAATCCAACATGAGGAGCTAATAACGGTTCTTGGCTAATCTCTACAATGCTGTCATGAAATGATTCCTGGTGTAAAGTCCTTCAATGGGAGTTTTCCTTTATCAGTGTGAGGTTGTGCCATCCAGAATGCTTCCAGGCCAACCTACAGAAGTGAAAGATGCGTTTTGTAATGAATGAGAGCTGAATCTCTTATCCCTGTCTGGTTAGATCCCAGGATTTGTCTAAGTAAGCTTTTATGGATGCCTCATGGTAACATGCGAGGGCCATATGTTAGTCAACTGAACCTAGGTATGAAATCCCAGGCTTTCAGTTGATGTGGGTTCTGAGGTCTCAGCATCTGGCTCAATGCTTGGTTTTTAAAATGGTTTACCCTAGAAGACTGGCAAAGGAATTAAATGTATTTGTAATAGATCCAGTGAGCTGATCCACCATCTCACTCCATCCCATTTTTCCTTTTGGATTCAGGCAGTGGTTAGCTAGACAAGTAGACAACCCCATGGCAGAGGGCAACATTAAACCAGGAACAGCATAATTAAACCCCCATTTGATCACTGAGCCCCGAGGGATGAAAAGGCAGTGTCAAGAGAGTGAGCCCCGTAGGGATCAGAGTTGAGCTGGGGTTGTGGATCGGGGAGCTAAAATTCAGCGCACTAAGGGCACGCGAGTTAGGCCCCCCCAATTCTGTTTCTCTAATTTTCATCACCGTTAACTTGATTGGGGAATGGGAAAATGCCATGGACAATTCTGTCCCTTTGCCTCAAATTTATCTTCTCACTTCTACACCAGAGACCCCCAAATCATTAAAGGGCATATTTTCATGAAAATGAAGTTGGTTGGCAAAAAAGCAGAAGGTGTGTCTTTCTGAGTTTCCAGGAAGGGCCTCTTCTCGCCCATCTTACCAGAATTTCATGGTCAAGGCCTAGAAAAGTCTTGTTCTTAGACTGCCGGCCCTGGTAGCCAGGGAATTATGTATTTTCTTCTGCATCGGAAGTGGCACCTTTTCTCCTGGTCCATGGCATTTTGTAAACATTGCTGAGGCTACCCTCCTGCCCTGGCTGAGGTGGGCGGTGAGTGTCCGGTTCCACCTCTCCCCATAAGGAGCTGGAGGACCAGAGCTTTGGTGTCTCGGCTACACAGAGGCGCTTGGTGAAGAGCAAGCATCACCTTGTCGAACTCTAGACCACACAGGCGGTGACCCTGCCATCTCAGAAGGGCCCAGTGGGGGCATCCTAGCTTCCCGGGTGCTGCTGCATTCTGTCTGGATGTGAGACACACAGTTCTTTGCATGAGACGGTGACCTGACAGCTCATTGCACGCCTAGCCTGCCAGGGCAGAAGTAATCTATGGCTGGGGCAAACGTCCAGCAAAGGCTAATAATAGCATTCTGAAATATGACTGGGGAGTCATAAAGTAGGGCAATGTTTTTCTTTTTTTATGGACATTCGATTGCTGGTCTCTGCTGAGAACTCTGTCCTTAATCCCTTCTGAGTCCAGGGCCAGGAGGACGTGAGCTGAAGCCAGATTTCAGGGTGGATGCCCCCACTGCCTCGCAGGGCAGTCTGGCTTCCGCAGGGTATTCTGAAGATCTGACAGTCAGCACCCTAAGTGTTGACCGAGCTGGGGGGACATCACTCTTGGCTGCACTATTCATGCTGCACCCCTTTTTCTTTTAAAAAATTCAGCTCTTTATCCTCCTCCCACTGCAGATTCCTCATCCTTTCCCATTAGTTATCTGGCTTGCCTTCCTCTCTGCTCACCTGCACGGGTAAACCTATTTTACTTTCCAATGCCTCCTGGCACATCTCTTGTGACACACATTCTTTGTCTCTCACTTGCATGCCTGCAGACTCATGCACATAGGCATGCACACACATGCACACACGTGCATACACACTTCTTTTCCTGGGCTCTCCCACATCCCTTATCCTCCTGTTTGGTGGGATCACTCCCTGCCCTCTGGCTTCAAGCTTTTCTATTTATTTATTTTCTGGATCAGCAGTTTTGGAGGTAGCTGCTGTGGGACGTGGGCAGGGAGAATGGGAAGACCGAGTGGAGAGGGTAGAATCAGAGCTAGCAGCCACTTGAAGGTGAGGAACTCTCGTGACTTTAACAGAGGCAGCGGTCTGGGTGGGGGAGGGAACAGAGAGCTTGGGAGCTGACGTGAGGAAGGAATTTATTTTGTACTGCTTCTCGGGGCATAAGACACGCCTTAAACGACTTGTCTTGTAAAGATGAAGATGCATGACAATTGCGATAATTCGTGTCCTCGTGATTGGGTGTCTGTTTCTCCATCTGGAAAAGAATCTAGACATTCCAATTTCAAGTTGAAGGCCCGCATCAGGAATGACTTGGACTTCTGAACTAAATGCCTGCTATCCTCCGATTTCGGGTCTTCCTGTAAATCCAAGCGGGGACTTCAGTGCTGTGCTTTGCCGACCTTTCTAGAGTAAAATGTTATTTTTCCAAGAGGAGCTGTGGTATGCAATAAATGCCAGAGCGCTCCATTAATCTGGAGTGGAGGAAGGTCAGGCCCATAATGGGCTATTGCTTTACAAGTAGACATTTCCTCAGTCTTGAATACTTTCTCAATGATGTATGCTGAGAAAAAGAGGAACTGTGAGTCAGCAGCATTCTCCCAGGTTCCTTTATCACTCGTTTTCCAAGCCTGCGGATGTGAAAATTTAAGTTTCTTGAGTCCCAATTGCCATCTGGTCTCTCTCCCTGGAGTTAAGACAATTATGGCTGAGAACTTTTTGTGATTCTTGCCTCACTGCCTCTCCCCCCCGCTCCCACCCCCCCCCCCCCGCCCCATCTACAAATCTATTCAGATCTTCATGTTTTATTTCTGAAATTTTCTGTGGGACTGGGAGGGCAGAGCTGGTATTAAATAACTTCACTGGAATGGTGCCCGACTTTCTGAAACAATTGCCCTGATGGTTGCCCCTGGCCTGGTGACAATTGGTTAGGTGTCATTTCTTTTGTCCCACTTTTGGGTTAGTACCAAGAATGGAACAGGAGGCAGAAATAGATTTTAATTATGAAAATATTCATGGGAGTCACCATTCATTTCCTTTCATGTTTCACTTACTTGCCTCTGTGAGGTTATATTCTTAGCCCAAAGTGTCTACCTTTCCAATATTTAAAATTAAATTCCCCAATCTGAGGGCCGTTCATACTCAGGGGACGCATTCCCTTCAAGGCTCTTTATGCCTCATGGTGGGAAGACACGAAGGGCCGAGAGGAGTAAAGCAAGTGTCCACATGGGATGAATATAACATATTCTGCATGTCAGTCAGGCTTCAAATGAAGTAATCTACTCAATGAGTCTAGTTTAAAATTTTATATTTTAAAAAGTGATTTGCTTCACCCAGTGACAGATAAGAATACACACGTCATTTTCTGTGCTGTCAAGTATTTCGTTCCTCACACAGGCACCTCTCTCCTGAGGTGTTTCCTGTGTCCCATCATGTAATTAAGTGTGGGTTCTAGGCGAGTGTAGGTAACCATAGCTCAGAAGCAAATCATTTGTCATTCGCTCAGCAGCTATTACGTTGTGAGTCCTTTGCTATAAGGTGCAGCGCCTGTTTCCTTATTGATGGCACGTCACGTTTTCCTGGCATCGGATGCCCCGTACACAGTGGGTGGCTTTAGAGGGTTGTGTCCCAGAAGGGCAGGGTGGCCAGGCTTTGCCCTTGGGGTGTATTTAGGGAACCTGGAAGGACAGAGGGAGCTCTGGCTCCAACCATGCACGGAGCAGGACTCTGCTCTCCCGAGCCCTGACATAGAGAGCCGACTCCCTCTCACTCCAATATTGTTATTCCAAAATTCTGGACCCAAACAATCACCGGCAGCATTTTTATGTGGAGTGTCAACCTGCTGGGGTGTAGTTGCTCTCCATCTATGTCTTCACAGAAGGGGCTGCTGCTTCCTGTAGAGAGGCACTGACCTGGGAACTTGTTTATTCTTTTAAGCATGCCAAGTGGGCTCCCGTTGATTTGGAATTCTTGTGGGAGCTCAGGAACTTAACAAAATTAGGGATTTTATATCTGGGGGGGGGGGGGGGAGGGCGAAGGGGGAGAAGAGACAGGGAAGGTCACTTTTTAGGACATTTGACTGATGAGCCTTTTCTTGCCAAAGTGAATTTGCCTCCGTCATTGTGGTCATTGTGTCAGATGCCACGGGCCCCAGAGTGGGGAGAGGAAGGGCATTGACAACAGGTGTGGCCTGACCTTTCTCTCAAGGTATCTTCCCGCCCCCCTCCCTCTCTTTGTCTCTCTCTTTGTAAATGACATCGACACACTGGGCCATCTCTCCTCTAACTGATTTTAAAAGTTCAAATACAGGATATGTGGGAAAATGTCACACATTTTAAAACTCTACAAATCTAAGCTATTTTTTAATGGGAATGTTATTATATCCTGAATTTACACACTGTAATGCCATTTGTCTGTGTCTTCATCTTGGCTTCTTGTCAACGAGCATAATATTTTAGTTAACTGGCATTAAGTAAGTAAGAATAAAAATCAAGAAACTACATTGTAATTGAACTGTGAAACCTCTACAAAATACATTTAGTAAATGTGGCATTAAATAAGATCCTACTAATTAAGTTTTTTTTTTTAATAATTTGGCCATAACCAGCAGATATTCTTCACGTTATCCTTTGAAAACCGGCCTGTGAATTTTGTTAGTAACATTGAGGTGCAAGGAATATACCTGATCAGTGAAAATTACTTATAAGTATTAAAGAAGGAGCTATTTATTGTATTATGTGCCATCATTTTATATTGATTTTGCAATTATATGCTTTCTTATCTATTCAGTTTTAAAACAAAAATCTTGACAAAAAACAAACAAACAAAAAACAACCTTCAGCATTTTGCAGAATTTCTTTCCTTGTGTGTCTGTATAGGTTTTAAAAGAATTAATGGCATTTCCTGGAAATAGCTAAATTCAGTTATTAATACAGAATGGTCTGGCCATGACCTTCTCAAATCAATGAGGCTAAGCTAATAGTGGGTTTTGAAAAGCCTCAAGCTCCACTAGTGCTGCATTGTATTATATGTGCCACATTGGTTGCTCATGTTTTTACTCCTTGACCCTGTTCTTATCTTTGAGATTCTGAGCATGATAAATGAACTCTTGAAATTATTGCAGCATGCTGGGGGAAATGTTATTAGTGGTGGGCGAGGGCCAAGTAACTTGGTTGGAGGGTGAGGAAGTAATTGGAGATACAAGAACATGTGTATGTTATCAGACACTTACAGTCTAAAAAGAAGAGAAGGTCCTGGGGCCTCGTGCACGTTGGTGATGTGGTAGACTTCTGGGAGAATGCACAGAATATCCTGTTCTTGGAAAGAATTAATATCGGAAGTACTCATTAAGGAAAAACACACTGAGAAAATTTTGTGCATAAGATAAAGGAGGAATTTCATAAAACTGTCAGGTTTTTTAAATACCCAAGAATTCTTATTTTCAAATGTCAAATGTAGCCACAAAAACCAGAAGGAAATAACTCATGGATCATGACCAAAGGGAAGGGGGAAAAAAAACCCATAACACTGCATTCTCATTCTCTTTTAAAATATTCTGTCACTTTATAGGAAATGCAGTTGAGTTGATGGGCATAGAAATCTTGAAAATAAATGCATACTATCTATCTATACTAATAAAAGGGTAATATGCTAATTAGACCTGGTTGACCGGACATCTTCCGGTTGTCCAGTCCTCCTTCTGGACAAAGCCATGATGGCAGGGGGCCAAGGCAGAGGTGGTTAGGGGCAATTAGGCAGGCAGACAGAGGTGGTTAAGGGTGATCAGATAGGGAGGCAGAGTGGTTGGGGCAATCAGGCAGGCAGGCAGAGTGGTTAGGGGTGATCAGGCTGGCAGGTGAATGGTTAGGAGCCAGCTGTCCCGGATTGTGAGAGGGATGTCCTGGATTGGAGAGGGTGCAGGCGGGGCTGAGGGATCCCAGCCCCCCCCCCCCCCCCCCGCATGCATGAATTTTGTGCACCGGGCCTCTAGTGTTTAAATAAACTAGAGTTAGAACAGTTTAGTTCCTCATATTTGCTTTGTTTCGTGCAATGCAAAATAACTGAGAACTCGGTCAAATTTGGCCATTCAGGGACTCCTGCCGGGACGGGAGCCAGGTGCAGCTTCCTGTCTTACAGATGGCAGGCCTGATTTTCAGAGAATCCAAGTGCTGAATGCTGGGGCTAGGACCAAAATATTTGGGTTCGTAGGACAAGGTTCCTTCCCCACCACTTGGCATTATCAATGCAGCCACTATGGTGAGAACATAGAAAGTAAGATTCCCAGAAGCTCTGTGCACAAACCCTGAGCACAGATACCTATTTTTGCAGTCAAGTTTGAAAGTAGGATTTCTAAACCTGCACCCACTTGGTAGATTTATATTATTCCCTTAGAATCTTTGATATTTTGTGTTTTCTGATTCACTCATTAAAATATTTAGTGATCACCTACTGTATGCCATCTGTGCCAGGTGCTGGGCACCAAGGAATGCCCTCTGGCCGGGCACCCATAAAACTCAGTTCTGGTAGATAATTGTGTTTAACACATGTTTTTTAAGAAAAAAAATTATTTATTGCCAATTGATAATTTCTCTTAGGTTTAATCCTGAAAAATATCTTGCATACTTTTTTGTATTATTATAATTATTGTGGTCAGGATATGCTTTCTGCACTTTTTATTTTTACTGTGAGCACAAACCCCAAAACATCGTGACCTAGATTGTGGCACTTCCTGACTTTGTGTCCCAATTTTGTTCAGGATGCGCACACTTCCAGAACCCTGTCACACGCCCAGATACATTTCCAAGTTCAAGTTAATAACATCCTCAACTATGGTAACATGAAAACCCTCCAAGTCTTATTTAGGTTTTGTGCACTCATTAGTGTTTCTCAATTTTGCTAATAAGATAGAACACATCTCTTTAAAACCTCAGGGTTATTGTTGTGGAGATAGTGAAAATAAAACAAAGGAGGGTGTGTTTTGTTTGTTTGTTTGTTTGTTTTAAGAAAAATATACTTTTTTCTTGTCCAACCCTGAAAGCAGCAAACCTCTTGTTATTTTGTTGTCCAGCATTTATTTCATTGCAATTCCTCTCCTTTCCCCAAATCTTTAAGTTGTGACATAGAATTTTAAAAACTTTCATGTAAAAGAGAGAAGGCACATGAGATGGTGAGGAAAGGTACAATTTTACAGGCAGGTTCCCAGCAACTCTGAGGCAGGAGACCATCGTGTTCAGTGCTGGACTGGGACTTTGTAAGCATTCAGTCCTTGTAGGGTCTATTTCTAGCTGAGTGGTTTTGCTACCACTGGGTTTTATTTAGCTCTGTGCATGTTAGACAAGGCTCCCCCTGCTGGGCCAACGTGGAGCTGCAGCTGACTTTTGCCCCCTAGTAGGGTACCACCTTCCAGAGCCACAGTAAGATTCCCAGTTGCAGTGAAGCACCTTTTATATCTGGATTATTTTTCTGCTTTAAAAGACGATTTTAAGTCTATATATGAGAAGCAGGATGTAAGGTAATAGGTTTAGGTAGAATCATTTATGATTTTGATTTCCATGTCAATAAATGGAGTTTTTAGCAAGAAAGATTGTTATCACCTTTTTTTGGATAGAACAGATTTTTTTCACTTTACAAATGGAAAAACCAGGAAACTGGATTAAATTACCTTAAGTATATGTTTCTTATAAATTTGCAATAGAGGGACCAAAGAAAAGCTCTTAAATAAAATGTACTGGCAGTTGGACGTTTAGTAATAGTTTCTTAGAGACCTCCCTGCTATCGTATTGGTATCTGTTTTATACGGTTTACTTTTTCAGCTTATACTACAATATTTCCACGCAGTTATTTAGAACACTGAATTTACTACCCACTCCCGCCCCCATATTGTTAGATTTAAGTATTCTCATTTTATAAAATGGATGGGGAAAAAATATGAAAAATATCTACAATTCACATTATTTCTAGGGCGACAACATTTGCCTGTCCCTTAATAGCCTTGACATTCAGGTTACTATTTTCATTTTAATTACATTTTAATTTCTAATTAAAAATTTCCCTTTTCCTTTTTTGTCTTTTACACATTATCAAGCTGACTTCTTTCAACTGTGCCCACGCCAATATCTTCAATGGCACTGAATATTTAATATTAATAACACAATGAATATTTAGGAAAAGGACAATACTTCCCATTCCACTGGAAGCTTTAATTTGAAAAAAATGTGTAGTCCTATAGCGCCCTCTAGTGACAAGGAGCCAGAGCCCCATGGGGGCTTTCCCTACAGAAGCTACTCCCAAAGCCCATTTAACCTTTATTGCCTTTTAATTTAATAGGCTCAATTAGGGGTAATAATTTTCTTCAAGTCATTTCGGGTGTAGGAGTTCCTTCGCAAGGAAGGCATGTTTGGCTGATAGTTCCTATGGATGTGCTCAAAGTGCTAGGAGATGTAAGGGGTGGGGTATGAATCCCCGTTTTCTGGGTAGAAGCTGCCATCTCTAGGTGGGCTGGAAGCTGGAGGTTGGAGACACTGCTTGGGCTGGGGAGATGGTTGAAAGCCAGCACTTAGGCTGAAGCAGAGAAGAAAACCAATGTGGATGAAAGGACACGGGGGTGTCAACAGGAAAACCAAGTTTGAACCTTCACATTGACATTTGAATGTGTTAATGGAGAGTGAGGCCAAAGGATACACACGTTTCCCGAGAACACAGTGCATTGGGTTGCAGTTTGTTGGGAAAATGATTATTAAATATTAGTTGTACACACAGGATTCGATGGAATACACCCACAAGCCTTTGGAAAAACAGTATCCTAATACTTTTCTTCTTTCTAATTTGGGAAGCTGACCACTTCAGGGGCATGACTTACAATATTTATACTTTAAATATTTTAAACAGATTACTGTTTTGGCATAAGAATGAAAGTACTTTAAATTATTATTTTTTTTTCAGAAAGAGCATTCAGGCGAATTATTAAATAAAATATTTGCTGTTACAGATCCTTGCTACTGCGTATAGCTTTAAAGTGTGTCCTCCATCAGTGATACTCAGCGTTAATGAGTGAGAAATGTCTGGAACTTTCATCGTTCCGAGGGACTTTTGGAAAATCTTTAATTTTGTTGCTGCCAACAATTTGTCAGCACTTGTTTGCTTATCATTTTAGAAACTTTTTACTGGATTAATGAAGTTAGGCAGTTTGTTTGCTTTTAGATGACTTTAAGGGGAAGAGTTTTAAATTGTTTATATTAAGACAGCACTTAAGGCTCTTTCGAGTTATTCTTATGTTGAATGATAGTTCTTCAGAAACTGTTTTGTGAAGAACTCTTTACAATTCATTTTTTCTTCCAGCTGGTGTGCAAAGCGAATTTTTGTAGACCAGAATTTTATTTTTTTGTCAGTGTTGTTAATCAAAGAATGTTTATTTTGTACCCATTACTCTGCTAGTTTTGTATTATGTAGGATTTGAGCACTTAGGTTTACCAACCAACTTCATAGCAATGTTGACATTCCTAGAATTGTGTCAGAATTTATCCAGGGCTCAAATAATGTTCTGATATCAGCATTTATCCAATAGAAATCTATCCTTGAACTTGGGTGCTTAGAGATGCAGAGCTGTGCTGTGTCCATGGGCAGTCTGAAGCTGGTGACCCGTCCATCGGGCATAGGTGGACTTACCCAGGAGATGGATCTTACCCACAGGGGTTGGGATTTTTCCACTCAACCCTGAGGCAGGAAGTCCAGCACAAAAACGGAAGTCCAGGCTTGGTCACATAAAGGCTTTCCTTCCTACATACCCAGCTCAGCTCCTGTTCCCAAATCTCAGCTCTTACATCTGTCCCGTTCTTCATACAAAGCTGGCCATCTATAGCTTCAGCAGTACAGCAATCCTGAGGATGGTCAGAGGGAGGAAAATGAGGTGCATGTGGTAAGAGGCCGGGCGGGAACTGCAGGTCAGAAGAGGCAGAGTGGATCCAGAAGGCTCCTAGAGAGAGAATGGGTCTCATAGAATGTGAAAATTAGCTGCTCCTCCTCCCCTTCATTTTCAACATTTTCTTCTCACCTTTTACATTTGTAAAGATGGGGAATGCCCTCATTTCTAGGAACAATCTCTTAAATACTCCTCCCCTTATATACAATGGCCAAAGCTCCAAACATATACCCACATATTTGGTGGAGAGCCAGTGCATAAAGATCCCTAACACGGACTGTCTCAAGCTAAACATCACCAGGGCTTGAGAGAGAAAATGAAGAGTTTGGGAATAAGATAAAGATTTGTAGCCATGCTTTTTGTGCATGACTATATTACCCTGTCCTGCTCTATTATTAAAATGTTAAATGCAGGAAACATTAGTAACGATAGAGTGGTTACATGAAACAGTCTTCAGTATTATATCTCACTCATTAAAGAAATGTAGTGTATGTGAACATACACACATCCTTTTAAGAATCCGGTTATACAGTTCACAGCACAAAGAAGAATTGGCATTCATGTTTTCCCCTGAGGAAACGTGGACCTTTTGGGGTCCCAGCTGCGTATTTCCTCTCGCTGCTTCTCCTCTGCATCCATGGCGATATTTCTGCCACAATGTCAAGCTTCCTGGCTTGGATGGAGCTCCCCGTGGGGCCTCGTCACAGAGATTTTCCATGACCTCCTGACACCGACCGTAGCCTTCCCACCACTTTCCCAGCAGTATTGGTATTCAGGAAATGGTTGTGCAGATGTCTGATTAGTGTTGGGCTCAAGGAATTGGACTTGTGGAATTTTTGGCCGAGTTCCGCAGTCACCCATTGACTGTGACCCGTCATTTGAAATCGTTTCCTCATCGCTGGATGCTTGGTGAGCTCTGGCTCCAAATGTAAACACTTCCATTCCCTCCATTATTTGCAGCCTTGTTTGGAGAAAGAAATCTCAAGGCACCAGATGACAGAAAGAAACAGCTGATCCGGTGTCATGTCCCAACCGTGGTTTTCTCTCCTGCCACTTCTTTGGCCAGTGGTGCATAAGTTAGTCTGTCTCAAGCGGTGCCCACAGGCCTTTGCCAGGAGTCTGGGGAAGGGAGCTCAGGGATCCCATCCTGCCCAGTAACCATATTTTAGTATGTTTTAAAGTCTTTAGGACGCGTAAGTAGAATCATGTTATATTATTGGTTGGTTCATCATTCATTCACTAACTTTATATATATTGGTTCGGCAACTAAGTAATTGCGGATTTTAAAAAGAAAATCAAAGACAATTTTTTCATGGAACTAAATAACTTTATTCTGTAATGTATTGCCCATTTTGATCAATGACCTTTTGCCATCTTTCAGGCAGCATCATAATCCCACGTTCAAAAAACTTCTGGTTTTTATTAGCAAAAAACTGAATCAGGTACGATTTGACATCATCATCATTATTGAAATTTTTACCATTCAAGGAGTTTTGTAAAGATCGAAACAAAAAGTAATCAGATGGTGCAAGGTCAGGACTATATGGTGGATGTGGCAAAACATCCCAACCAAGCTCCATTAATTTTTGCCGAGTGACCAAAGATGTGTGTGGCCTTGCATTGTCATGATGGAATACAACACCTTTTCAATTTGTCAATTCGGGCCGCTTTTCTTCAACTGCATTGTTTAATTTCGTTAGTTGTTCAATGTAGACATCAGAATTGATCGTTCGGTTGGGTGGTAAGAGTTCAAAGTAGACAATTTCTTTGTAATCCCACCAAACTGATAACAAAACCTTTTGATGAATATCAGCTTTTGATGTTGTTTGAGTTGGTTCACCTGGCCTGCTCCACGATCTTTTCCGCTTGATATTGTTGTAAACAACCCATTTTTCATCGCCAGTTATCAGTCGTTTTAAAAATGGATCATTTTCATTACGTTTCTTTAGCAAATCGCAGCTGCTAATGCGTTGCGTTAACTGTGATTCTTTCAGTTCGTGAGGAACCCATGTATCGAGTTTTTGAACATAGCCAAGTTGTTTTAAGTGATTTTCAATGCATGTATGTGATACATGAAGCTTCTCTGCAATCTCACGTGTTGTACTGTGACAGTCCGAATTGATTATTGCTTTGATTAGGGCGTCATCAACTTCAACTGGACGACCAGAGCGTCTTTCATCTTTGAGTGAAAAATCACCAGAACGAAATTTGGCAAACCAATTTTGACACTGCCGTTCTTTTAAGGCTTCGTCACCATAAACAGCACATAACTTTTTATGAGCTTGCGATGCGTTTTCCCTTTGCGGAAA
The DNA here is from genome assembly GCF_964339955.1 of Pipistrellus hanaki. NCBI lineage: Eukaryota > Metazoa > Chordata > Mammalia > Chiroptera > Vespertilionidae > Pipistrellus > Pipistrellus hanaki. Next base: position 27,806,449 of record NC_140505.1, read on the forward strand.
TAAAAAAGCAAAATATGACGAAAATGTTCCTTTTGATTTTCCATTTTTCAACAAACGCCAAACGAAAACTACAAAACAGGTCAAAAAACTTTTTTTACTGATTAACAGCTGAATAGCCAACTATCAAATAACAAAATGTGTTTTACATTTTACTACGTCTGCAAACCTAAAAATTCAACTGAAGCCATATATGTGTGAAACCCGCAATTACTTAGCTGCCGACCAGCTAAGTAATTGCGGGTTTTATTTTAAGTTATATTTTAAGTTAGTGAATGAATGATATATATATTATTGATTTCAGATAGGAAGGGAGAAGGGGAGAGATCTATGATCATCAACAATGAGAGAAAAATCATTGATCAGCTGCCTCCTACATGCCCCAAACTGGAGCTGGAGCCTGTAACTCAGGCATATGCCCTGACCAAGAATTGAGCCATGACCTCCTGGTTCATAGGATGATGCTCAACCACTGAGCCATTCCTGCTAGGCTCATTCACCAACTTTTACTGAATTTAAAGTTTGTGCCTTATGCTGTGAATGAATAAAACAATACCCTGCCTTTAAAGTATTTACATCTAAAAGGGGAAACCCAACAGAAAAAATCTGTCTAATTTGTTGAATTTGTTCTGCTTTCTGGTTAATGAACCCAAGCATAGGTACAAGGCTCTACCCATGTAGCCATTCTGCCTTGGGGAGGAAGTCCAGTGTCTGGAGGCATTTCTGTTTCTGCTTCTGTCCATTGTAAACATCCATGATCATGATATTTTAAATATGAAAAATTAAAATATTTAAATACAAGATTGTGATCCCATGCTGATCACTGATTATGAGATGTTTGTTAACTGCTTATTTCCAGTTATATTTTTAACTTCAGTGTTTGTATTGGTATTTATATTGTCCTCCAAAGTTAGGAGTTTCACAATATTTCAACTTCCGCCATCCTTGGAGCTTATTTTGTATTTCTATTTCTGATTTAAATAGGGATGAGGTTATGTTCTAGCATTTGATTTCCATCATGAAGTTGTTTTCCTAAGCATTTTACGAGGAGGCAAGTAATCAGATATTATAACAGAACCAGTCTTTCCCCTATTTTATGGACTTTTTTGAAAGTATGTCCTTGCTTTGGATAATATATCAGGCAAAATTTTTTTTAAGTTGTTCCATGCGTGAAACTATTTCATGCCTAATTTAGAATAGCTAATTTGATACTAAGATTATTCTCTGTGGTTGTATTCTTTCATCTTTATAGATGGTGGCATTTTGTCCTTCCTCCTCAAATTCTGCCTTGCACCATTTGAAATTATAGCAATAATCACCTCTGTTGGTCTAGAAATTTCTTTCTTTCTTTCTTTCTTTCTTTCTTTCTTTCTTTCTTTCTTTTTTTTTTTTTTATCAGTGCAATACATGACACTGACATTCAAGAATAAAACCATGAAATGCCACTGCATCAAAGCTGTGCAATATTTTACAAGCTTTGCTCCCCTCCCTTTCTCCATTTTAAGTTTTCATTGCTGTGATAACAGTGCTTGTGGGTTTCATTTCTGTCTGGCATGAATTATGTGCCCGCCATGTCCTTGGGACCTTGCCTTTAGGGCATCAGGGGAAACAGATGACTAAGGGGTCCTACTTCTCCGCTTTTTCTAACTGTGCACATTTTTGCCTTGAACTCCAACATAAGGGGGTTGGCAGGCGCAGTATTGCTTGTTGCAGCCGCAAAGTCTGGCTTAGAAACTACTGGCACCAGTAACCTTTGCACACTGGTCCAGCTCTTTGCTCTTCCTCTAACCCCAGCGGAGATTTGCTAAAAGCTCGGAGGAATAAGTTGGCCCGCAGACAGCGTGTGATATTTGGCAGCTAATTGTATAGCTGTTGGAATGCTTTTCCTGTCTGTGTGCCCTGCTCTGGTGCCCACAGTAACCTTGACAGGGAATGGGACCTTAGGTTATTCATGTGCACTTATGTCCGAATGAAAGATTAGGAAAGTTAAAAAAAACACCAAAAAAAAAAAAAAATTAAACACACGCCAACAAACCCATGTGGGAAATGGCAAGAACCATGTCCATGAAGGCGTCACTTCCTTTTTAGCGACTTAATTTCAAAACTCTTGGGATAAACGGGTTGCTTAAGCATTCTGGTGACACTTGGGAAAGAATGTGCTCTTGTGGTGAAAGCAAGGACTGGGAATTGAAACTTCTGTATTCAGTTCCCAGGAGCATTGCGGGGGTCACCCAGTGACATGTGACAGGTCAGCTCAGCACCGGATGCTAATATCCCTATCTGTGGAATGGACAGAAAAGGGACTAAGTTAATGTTGGTGAATTGTTTCCTTTTTGCTGGGAACCAGCTTGCTCCAGTGACCTAGAAAAAAACGTAGACTCTGGTTTAGGCTGACCTCATTTCTATTTTTGGCTCTAGAGCTGACTCAATGAGAAACTTGTAGAAATCAGCCAGTCTGACTCTAGGCCTCCATGTATTCCATGATTAAAATAGGAACTATAAAACCTTATCTGCACTGGGTCTCATAATGATACTGCCAATATTAACCAACTCCTAAAAATACTCCACCAGATGCGTTAGAATGCTTTTATGTTGACCTGGCTCTGACATTTCCTTCCTATCTCATGTTAGGTTATTTTGGGTATGCAATCCAAGGTTCATTATTTTATTATTTTATTTTATTTTATTATTATTTTTTTTTAGCCAGCTCTTTGCAGTTCAGTTCAATTCTATTCTGGGTGGAGTTTTCCCACATATGAATAAAAGAGAAGAGGTGCCGTATATTGCTGCCATCTGTATTTTCTGCAGCTGTATCTTGTTTTTCTTTTAGGTGAATAAGGAATTTATTTAAGTAGTTTCACCTTTGATCAAGTCTTGGCCTGAGAATGTTTTTCTTTCCCAGCTGTCACAGGCCTGGGGAGAAGAAGCCAGCATTCTGGTCAGATCCTATGCTGAGAGTTCTGACGATATCAGCCTCCTTTTTTTTTCCTGGTAGATTCTCTGGATGCTGATGGTCCAAAGGGGTGTGCCAACGTGTAGGGCTTGGTTTTCTTGAATCCATCTACTATTATATCATCTATTATCTCTACTCGCTGTTCCTGGACTCCCGAACTACCTTCTCATTAAACCTACAACCCATGGACGCCCAGTGACTGCAGTTCACATCCTAAGTTCACATCCACATTTCCGCATTTCTAAAAGTGCAACAGGCCGTTAATTCATCAGCAAGTGCCAGGACTGGCTGAGTGGTTTGGAAAGAAGGATGACTTTGAAAGTTCTTGCTCTGTCTCCTTTTGTAACCATGAAAAAGTTTTAAGTAACTCCTGGTAAATGTTTGTGTTATGCAATGCATAGCTTGTCAGTTTGAAATCCTGCCTTGGAATCTCTGCTTTTAAAACTCAGCTAACCATTGATACTTAATCTGCCTACTTTGTATTGTAAGATTGTATTAAAGTCCGAATTCATTATTATTTTTAAAATAATGTTTTCTATTATTTTTGCTCCACAAGAGCAGAGACCATAATTGAACTTTGATCCAATCTTTGGGGAGGAAAAACAGGAAACCCAAACCCACATTTTAAAGACACTGAGGGAAGCCCATCTTCAGACCATTGATTGCACAGGGAAAGCTCAGCATCATGCTGGAACTCACACAGTGAGCTCTGCCTGCCCAGCTCCTGCAGGCACCTTTGGGGAAACATTGACTGATGGTCTAGTCACAAAATCTCAGTGCTAGGTCTACTTGTCCCCAAAAGATTCCACTAACCCAGAGGTTGGCAAACTCATTAGTCAGCAGAGCCAAATATCATCAGTACAACAATTGAAATTTCTTTTGAGAGCCAAATTTTTTAAACTTAAACTTCTTCTAACACCACTTCTTCAAAACAGACTCGCCCAGGCCGTGGTATTTTGTGGAAGGGCCATACTCAAGGGGCCAAAGAGCCAATGTGGCTCGCGAGCCGCAGTTTGCCTACCATGGCACTAACTGAATGAGATTATAATCACTTCAGTGCAAAGTAATCCTCAGCTTTCTATTTATCCAACAATTTATTTAGCACTTAGAATATAGTATATAGAAAGCATCGTGCCCAGTATCGCATTCCTGACCTCAAACAGCCTTTAAAAAAGAGGAGAGAAGAGCCACCTGTAAACTTGTGCTCTGTTGGATGATGCTCAGAAGCTGATTACTAATTTGTTTCTTCAATTTCTTTTCACTTGCCTTTTGTAACAAAATCTTACCTGCATTGGGTCTCATAATGATAACCGCCAATATTCACTCCTTCCTCCTCCGCAGGGCGAAAGAGGCCTCCCAGGATTACAAGGTGTCATTGGATTTCCAGGAATGCAAGGACCTGAAGGGCCACAGGGACCACCTGGACAAAAGGTAGACTTGCCTGGGTGATGGGGACTGTGATGTGTAGAATTGAAAAAATCCAGTCTTTTTATTTTTTATTTTTTTATTGTTGAAAGTATTACATATTTCTCCTTCCTCTCCCTCCCCTCTACCCCCATTGACCTCTCCCGCTAATCTGTATTCTTCTTATAACAAGTGGTCATAATGGTTTTTCTTTCTCTTCTTTTCTTTTCTTTTTCTTTCTTTCTTTCTTTTTTTTTTCAGAAGTAAAATTTTTATTGAATTTAATAAACATAAATACAAATATGCACTTATCCACTTGTAATTCTCCACATTCCTTAAAGGGATTTTAAAAACTTCTTTTATGTTTTTTTTCTTTCTATTGTTTTGTCATTATGTGTCTTTTCTTTCTTATTTTAAAATTTCTTTATACAATAGATTATGGTATCACATAATTGTCCTCATCCCAAACCCCTCCCACGTATGCTCACCCCCTGTTGCCCATGACCACTGGTTAGGCTGATATGCATGCACACAAGTCCTTTGGTTGATCTCTCCCCCTTACCCCAGTCCACTCCTACCTTCCCTCTCAGGATTGACAGTCTGACCGCTGCTTCTCTGTCTGTTTTGCTCCAGGGTGATGCTGGAGAGCCAGGACTGCCAGGAACAAAAGGGACAAGAGTGAGTATAATTGTCACTTAGGTTGGTAATGACTGTGGAGGCTTCCTTCTTTTCCTCCCTGTTCTCTTTGTTCCTCTCCCTTTCCCTCTGCCTGTCCTCCTAAGGGCTCAGATAGCATGTGTGGTGGGTGTCAGAAGTTAAAATAAGCCCATAGCTTACCGTTATTATTATTATTATTTTTTACCTCCAGTCCTTGCCACTCTTGCTGTGCATAAGCGGAACTGCTGTTCATTCTTTTTCACACTTGTTTCCTCCCATTTGTCCTTCCTCAAGGATTCTTGTAGACATATTTGAATTTGGAGGAGTCATGGAAGAAAGATGTCTTCATTTAATGTGGAAAGTGATACTATTTCCAGAGTTAAACTTCCTCTTCCTTCTTCACACTCTTTTACTTTCTTTGCTACTCCCATACCTGAGAGATGCAAAAATGAAGATCTCCGACAGGAATCCTGAAATTAGAAAAACAGAATTGCACTGTAAAATGGAAAGTTTTCATTCTACTATTGGTACTTGGTGGAAGGGGAGTGTGACAGTGACCAGGTGATGCATTTGTCCTTGGACCTCTCTGGGATGGAGAAGATCCAATTTTAACTAGAAAGAACTTGTCTCTTCCCCCTAAAGAGCTGATTTATCCCATGCAGCCTTCTTCCCAATTGTTTTTTTTTTCTCTCATTTTTTATTAAGGTATTATATGTGTACATACCTTACCAACTCCCCCCCCCCCATACATGCCCTCCCTCCCCAGAGTTTTGTTTGAGCTTTTAATTTGAATTTTGTAGATGTATATTTATTTATTCACCTAGAAATTACAAAGAAGGAAATGAGGGCAGAGTTATATTGGTCATGGGCAGCCTTGATTTTAGAAGGAAGTCATAGTCAGCTTTCCATGTAGAATTGCTTCTGAGAGCCTGGGGACCTGCCTCCCTGGGCTGGGCCCTCAGCTGCCTCCCCTGGAGGATGCCCCTGTGTGCTCAGTGTAATGCTCCGAATGCCATCAGTTAGGGGAGACCCCCTTCGGTGGATGCAGTGGGAGGAAAAGAGGCTCTCCAATGCTCATGGAAACCTTTTCACTTCCATCCTTACAGGGATCCCCAGGAGTATCCGGTTACCCTGGAAACCCAGGACTTCCTGTATGTATATAAAATGCACCTCCTTCCTTTATGAGACATTTGATGTGAGTGATGGGCATCATGAGGTGGTTTTTTAATTTTGGCTGCTTCTTCACTTGATTAATTGCAGGGTATTCCTGGGCAAGACGGTCCCCCAGGTCCCCGTGGTATCCCAGGATGCAATGGGACAAAGGTAAATTCAGAACCAAGCCCTTTCTTCCTTGCTGCCTGTTCACCTGACTTTGCATCTTGAGAAGTCAGACCAAGTTGTTCAGTTGCCATCACCGCAAAGCTGCGTGTCTCAACGCTTTCTTTATGTGATTGAGAAATGCAGTTTCCCCGTATTGAATGTTTAAGAATGATGTAATTATCACTTTCTTTTTTGGACAATTTTACTCTAAAATTGCTTTAAATGCTGTACTTCTTACCTATCATCTATGACTAAATAAAACAAAAAAAATGCTGCTCTTAATTCTGTCCCTATTAATTATATTTTCAAGTATATCTCTGCTATTGTGAAGTACCACTCAGTCATAATTTTTAAGAAATCATTTTAATTAACCAATGAGGTAGGACATAGAAACTGATGAGGGTGTCTGGACTGAGGTCCCACCTGCCTTGTCGGTACTTGTGAGTGACTATCTGATGTCCCCTCAGGGTGAACGAGGGCCCCTGGGACCTCCTGGTTTGCCTGGATTTGCTGGAAATCCTGTAAGTATGAGGCTGTTCAACTCAGAATTTCTCTCTTTTCATTTCCTTTCCTTCCCCCGCCTTTTCCCTTTTTATATCTTAATCCTAGTGATGTTTTGAGAAAAATGAAACTAATACCAACCTTTTTATTTTCAGGGACCACCAGGGTTACCCGGAATGAAGGTACATTATTTTATTTTATTTGATTCATTACAGCAGTCTTTTTAAAACAGGCGGTATGAAAGTAAATTTACTTTAAATCACTTTGGTGGGCCAATTGCCTATGGACACATTTGTCTGAACTCTGTTACATTAAAAGGGTATATAAGTCATTTATACACACTTAAATTTTAGAAACTAAAGTTTAGACATAGGTACACCGTCTTAATAGGAAATAAGCAGGAATAGGCAGACGGTGTAAATATTAACAGATGTGAGTCTAGTTCAGATTAATTACCTGCATAGACATCTTAATTTGGATGCTCCTTTTCCAGAGCAATAGGACATAAGTACAGGGCCACCAAAAAAGAACTCAAGTTGGTATCATATTTAATCTATCTAGTTTGACTTATATAAACCCTTTTTCATGTTGCCTGTACTCTGGAGTCACTACTATACATTCCATAATTATGGCAGGAAGACCCCCGGCTGACTTAAGTTACATCCTGGTGTCATTACCTCTTTATTCAGAGCCAATCCATGGTCCCTCTCAGCTTGATTTTCCTATATGTCCTGGTGGGGCGTAAGCCCCTCTGTATTGTGGCCTAAGTGAACACATGACATCATACCCTGCTTTGATAAAAATGCTCATCTTGAAATACTTTCCTAGAAGTCCAGTTCTTGTTTTATCATAACAGCCTGTGGTCACACAGTCTCTCAACCAGAGACTGGGTCCTGGTCTAGTATTTCTCGTTTCTGTGTGCTCCCATGGAAGTGTCATCGATCTTTTCACTTTGTTGTCTAGACATTCAGTCCTGGTTGCAGCTGAGCTGACTGTGCAACACTGAATGCTGGTTATTAAGAGAGTAGCATCAATGGGGAGATGGCCAATCTACTGAATATATTTCAAGCTTCAAGAGAGTCTAAACCCCAGACATGGGCTAGTTCCACATCAGTAATGCATGCCTACTGTTTGATAAGTTTTAAGTTTCTTTACACAAGTATCAGTATTCGAGATTTTGTCTTACTTTTCATCACGTAGGGGGATCCTGGTGAAATACTTGGCCACGTGCCCGGGATGCTGCTGAAAGGTGAAAGAGGATTTCCCGGACCCCCAGGAATACCAGTAAGCATTTGCTGAGTAACTACAATCCCATGCTGAGTTTTCCTCCTGGTTTGCATTTTGATTCTTTTCTTTCTCAATACATTGTAGGGTTCACCAGGATTCCCAGGGATGCAAGGTCCCGTAGGCCCTCCAGGATATGCCGGACCACCAGTAAGTTTGGGGGATGTTTCCCTGAGGCAGTCATTCAAAGAACAACTATGTTGAAGTGTGAAAACAAATACAATTGAAAGAAAACTTTACACAGTGGCGATCTCCTTGACTTGGGTTGGGCGAATGAATTTCTCATGAAAATATTTGGCTGCATCTATGGTGCACACATTCCCAGAGCTGTGGGAACAGGATAATAATAGCACTGTATGCCAAGACAGCCCTCAAATAGACAACACCTTCATTATGTGAGGGGCGGAGTGGATGCCAGTGATCCATGGCCTGAAGAGGCTGAGTTCAAGGTGGACAAGGAGGTTCAGCCCCTGGAGGTGGACTTGTGGGTCTGCTCTGTTGGGGGCTAAGGGCACAGACCAGGTGGTGGCTAGAAGCTATACAGTATTTCAAAGACTGTGCCAACTGAGCATCCAGAGATAACATCCAAGGAGGCTCAGCACTGTCATTGGCCTCCCTCACAGCTGATCGTTCTCAATAGAAGGAGAATGTCATCTGCTCACACATACATATTTGGGATTACTAGAGAGTTAATATGAACAAGACTTATGTTTACTAGGAATGAATAATGCACTTATTTTATTATCCTCACACTGGCCTGCCTGAGAGTCCTAAGATTTCCAGGCTTAGCTTTTAATTTACTCTTTTTTGAGGGTGAATAAAACTCAACAACTCTTCTTATATTCATTCCTGCACATGAAACCTCTTATATGTTCTTGTAATATATGACATCATATTTATAAGTAAAGAATGACTAGTAATATGTGGTTACTAGACTTACTGTGGTGATGGCATTCTTTATATACACAAAGAATGACCAGTTTTTCCTTTTTAAAGCATTCTGAAATTTTGTTACAAACACAAGTTTTTTTTTTTTTTACTTCACTATAGTCTACTTGCTGGAAGAAATCATTCAGCTTTTTTGAGATAAAAATTTATATCCAAATTAGTCAAACATCATTTCCAAACTGGAAAGTGTAGAATCATAGAGAGTTTGGCTGGTGATTTCATCCATTGTCTGTGAGCCTGGCCTGTTTTCAGATCAATGGGTTCCACAGGACAGTGCCAAAGATTTTTTAAGTATTTACATTCCTGTTAATAATCATACAAAACTATTTTCTGGTTACTTTCAAAGTTTTACAGTTCTAGAACACAGGAAAAAAAATAACAAATAAATTATTTTAACGGTAGGATCATAACATAATTTCTGTACAGAGCTTACCAGGGTTGTGAACTGTATGTAACTAAAATGCTTTATCTTTTAGGGTCCCCCAGGCCCTCCTGGCCCTCCAGGTGAAAAGGTAAAGATTTGTGTCATTTGTTTTTTGTTGGCATTAGTATATGACTGTCATGAAATTATCATAGCTCATTCTTTAAGTCTCTGTAAAATTTTTTTTTGAAAAATCTAACTTCTTTACCTTTCTTTATAGTTAACATCTGTCTAACTACCTATCCATCTATTCATCCATCTATCTAACCTATCAATTGGTTATTTGATTGATCTCTATATCCATTGATCTTTTTCCATCTACCAACCCCTTAGTCATTATTTTGGAATCATTGATTGTTTTAATAAAGCCAGAGTTTAAAAACCTTAAGTTAAGAAAAAAAGGCTTTTATAGACTTATTTTTCAATAATATGTTTAGAAACTTTTTATAAACATTGAATACAGCATGATCACAACTTCACTGAAAATCTTAGGATGGTTGTGGGATGAAGCAATTGCCTTAAATCTGCTATCATACTGTATGTTATATGATATTTGTTAGACACTTTTGAGCAAAGTAGACCACTCTACTAATGGAAGCCTCATTTTCAATCAACAGGGACAAATGGGCTTAAGTTTTCAAGGACCAAAAGGTGACAAAGTGAGTACATATTGCTTTTAACATGAGTTTTCATATTTAAAATTATAGTTCCAAGCATGATAGAGCTTCTGCCTCTGAACCTACTCTTGGGCTCTTATCCCATAGTTATTCTTCTCTGCACATTCATGAGTTTGTTAGTGTCTTCCTTAAAATGCACAGCTAAATGTCACTGAACTCTTAAGTGTGATCTCACCCGCAGAGAATATGAGGCAATTAATCCCTCAATTGAACATTTCAATCAAAATGTTCAATATACAGTTCAATCAAAATGTTCTCAGGCATTGATAAGACCAGACATAGACTTTATTATAATCGATTCCAATTTAGGACTTGACTGTTAATAGTGTAACTATATTGAACCATGCAAAAGCAAAAGTCATTATACCAAATTTGGGAGGAAATGAGCCATGGAAGCAGGGAGTCATGGACCGGAGCAGGCAACCTCATCGTGGGAAGAAGGAAGAACATCAGTGGGTCTCTGATTCTCTGGTGATCTCTCCATCAGTTCTGATGAATCACACCAATGAAATGGGTACTAACCAAGTGGGGATTATTGGAATTATGGCAGCAGCACCGGCCTGACCAAGGTTCTTTTCTGTGAATGGTCAAGCCATTGTAGACAATGGCCACCAGGGGGCCCCAAGTCAACCGAGGCATGGGCAAATGTGTCCTGGGCCAGGTGGCCTCTTCTTTCTACCACAAATTTTGCCCAGTTTTTTCATAAACCTCACACACAACAAAGTAACCCTGGAATTTATACAGTTGAATATTTTTGGACCTCACTCATTTGGGGACTCATTGTACTTCCAGTTGTACCCAGCAATTAGGATGTCTGAGAAAGACAATTCTTGATGGTTCTTGTACTTTGCCTAAAGATACCTCTTTTCTTCCCAGGCTCTTCTAGACAATTTGTGTCTTTTTCAGGACATCAAAATGCAATTGGACAGTGTATATGCATATGCTTGTATACATGTGTCCTAGTATGTATGTATATAAATATATATACATATATACTGTTAGTATATGTATGCATGGTCTATACATACATGCATTCATACATGTATCCTATAGATGACCATTGCTATTACTCAAGACAGTGGCTTTCCTGACCCCAGAGAGATGAAAGTCTCCTCCTGGCTTTAGATACTAGTCATGCCCTCTTCCTACTGAAACTTCATTTCTGCTAAGGCAAGGATAGATCAGAAAAGAGTACAAGAGTCGAAACAGGTTTGGCTCAGTGGATAGAGCGTCGGCCTGTGGACTGAAAGGTCCCGGGTTTGATCCCGGTCAAGGGCATGTACCTTGGTTGCGGGCACATCCCCAGTAGGGATGGTGCAAGAGGCAGCTGATTGATGATTCTCTCTCATCGATGTTTCTGACTCTCTATCCCTCTCTCTTCCTCTCTGTAAGAAATCAATAAAAGATATTAAAAAAAAAAAAAGTACAAGAACACTTTTAAGATAGATGTTTTATTTTAGGCCCCCTCTGCATTCCCCCCCCCCCCCATATATCATTATTTTTTCCTAACTAGTTCCCAATGTTTGCATCAACAGGGCGAACCGGGGGTCACTGGCCCTCCAGGAATGCCAGGAAAGGCTCAAGTTCAACAAAAAGTAGAATATGCCACTAAAGGAGATAAGGTATGAAACGACCGAATGCCGCCTTGCTAATTTTGTGCAAATTCCAAGGGGTCAAGAGAAACTGTGTCAAAAATTCAGTTTCTCCAGCTTTGTTCACCCCTGACCTGGAGGACAGATTTATAGATTATCCATCATATAAAAGATGGGCATCCCAGAGCAGAAGCAGTTGGTCCTAGGTAGGCGCAAACCTGGTTTGAGGCTGACTCGCCCCAGTGAGGGCTTTTTCAGTGCACCCCAGCGGAGGACAGGGGACCAGCTATGGATCAAGCATACTTAAGTGCCCTTCTTAAATCTGTAATCCAGTCAATGCGAGGACGTACATGTTGGAGACCAATGTAAATTTCTTTGTTACTAATATCAGGAAAAGGTTCCTTTTTTCCTTTCACATGTTCAATGTCGCATATAAAAATGACACAGCCATTAGATAGTACTAATCTATCTCTCTTTAAAATTCTTTTAGGGCGAAAAAGGTGACCCTGGACCTTATGTAAGTACTAAATTCTTGATCATTATTATTTTGTGAAGCTTATTTTACTTTAAGTGTAATATTTACTTAATTTAATATTATACTTAAATGTATGAATGAATCTAACTCTCTTCCTCCCCCACCTCCAAGGGAATGCCAGGGTTTGGAGAGAAAGGGGAACCTGGAAAACCAGGACCTCGAGTAAGTTCTTTCAAGAATCTTTTTATTCCCATTGTAAATAGTTTTCCTTGCATTCCTAGAATCACAGGGTCAGGCACACAGAAGAATGGAAGAGGCTGGGAGGGGTTTTCTGGTTTCTCTCTTTCCTCTCCTGAAGGGCTTTTCTGAAGCCCTTGGGAGTAGACATAAGGAGAGCTGTCATCACTTGAAAAGAGTCCCAGAAGGTTGAGGTCCTTTGTTATTCATACCTCAAGACAGCCTGGCATTGGGTGGGGGCCTCTCTGAAGAGCTGCCCACCTGCTGGCTCCCCACTGATTGCCTATCCGCTTGCTTGGAGCCCTTAGTGCCCTTTGCTGCCGCCTTCCCAGGCCAGCTCGGACCTCCACCCAGATCGGGGAGGCACACCCCGGAGTGGAGATGCTGACATGCTTCTCAACCCCCAGAGTCCTGGTGGAAGGACACCCTCCCCATTTCCAGTAGCCTGAGAGTTTTCATTTTCTCCCCTGAAATAATGCAGGAAAACCTCCACTAAAATCAATGCTCCGCATAGCCGCTACGCAAGGCTCACTGGCCAATAGGAAACCTTCTCCGGGGGTAGTAGCTATGCTGCCAAATGTAAGGGCACCTTCGAAGATTGGAACTAATCAGGCTCCTTTTTTTTTTTTTTTTTTTTTTAATGGAAAAGTCCTCTTCTGATGTAACACTTTCATAGGTATTCAGTGTTACGCTATTCCTTGTTGTTGTGGTGGCATCAGCTTACGCAGAGGCTTCCTAGGAAAGATGACATATCTTTTGCATTTGAATCAGAGCCTTGTTGTTCCAGTGTACTTGCTGTGTTGTTGATGAAAATACTAATATTTAAATTTTTATCGTACAGGGAAAGCCTGGAAAAGATGGTGAAAAGGGAGAAAAGGGGACTCCAGTAAGTATTTCTCTATCATTTTCAAAAGGAAGCTGTTGGCCTTCACTAGCTGACAATTGTTGCCTGTCCTGTTTCCTTTAGGGTTTTCCCGGCGACCGAGGGTTCCCAGGACAACCAGGACAACCAGGCTTTAAGGTAAATGGGGGCGCTATTTTGAGTTTTTAACCTTCATTTTGTAGGTCAATTCAGAATCTTTTACTAGAATAGTGGCCTATGGACTCACAAAGAGTTAAAGTCATTTATGCTCCATGTGAGCAAAAACTCAACGTAATGGTTTTATTTGTATGCACAAATTTTTAAAAGTATGAGATGTTGCATTCACATTTTTAAGGTTTTTTATTTTTTTGTACTAGATTAATTTTTCCTGATTGTAAACCACCACCAGAAAATGCAGAAAAATATAGTGACGATAAAAAGCTCATGGGATCTTTCCATTACCCACCAAGAAATAGTCAGAGTTAGTGATTGTCCTATGTGCACATATGTACATGTGCTTTGAAAAAATGATATTGCATCATATGTCCTGCATTGTTGCATAATAATATGAAGTGGACATATTTCTATGTCCATAAATGTAGTTATTCATTTACACTTTTAATGTCCACACCTTTTACTGTATTTAAGCCCCTTCCGCATTTTTATGATTATTTTTGTCCACTGGTCTTATCATTTCCCTGTTACAAGTTCCTAAAAATGTAATGTTTAAGGTCAACATTTAGACTCCTTTGGAAACTTTTGCCATGTACCCAAATTGTCCCCAGAAAGGCACCTCACTGCTGGTTATCAAACTTCAAAAAATATTTGTTATTCTGATTGACAGAAAAAACTCTTTGCTTTATTGTTTTCTTTTAATCATGAGACTAAATAATAGACCTGTCTACTAAAATAGAAATACAATTGAAACTTTAACAACATGGATTTGAAAAGCATAGCTGTACTTACAAGTAGATTTCCACCCCCTTCCCCCCAATAAGTGCATACAGAACAGTAAATGTATTCTGTCTCCCTTATGATTTTCTTAATAACACTCTCTTTTCTCTAACTTATTTTATTGTAAGAATAAAGCATATAATACATGTAACATACAAAATATGTGATAAACCCCCTGTTCATGTCATTGGTAAGATTTCGGTTCAACAGTAGGCTAGTAGTAGGTAAGTTTTCAGGGAGTCAAAAGTTAGACATGGGTTTTTACACATGGGTGTGTGTAGGGTCAGTGCCCTTAGACCCCGCATTGGTCAAAGGTCAGCTGTAATTTGGAAATGTTTATCTCTAACCATGAGTGATAAACTAGTGAAAGGACTTCAAGGTTTGCTTATCAAAGCCAGGGACAAAAGGAGAAATCCTGTACAAAGGCTATAATTTTTTAAGAAAGTACAATCTTATAGAATTTAAAGGTAAATATGTTTGGAATATATTAGCTAAGGTATTTTTTAAGTTTCACAAATATTTCTAAAATTCTTCTCATATTTATGAAAAACCAAAACAGCCAATTCTGATTCAATGCCTAAGTTTAATTCATTGTTTAAAAGGGGGGGGAAAAGGTACATTCGTGGAATAATGGCCTATCTTAAGACTTTTAAAAGTATTTTGATGTTTATATAAAAACAGTATATATAACATGACTAATTTTTTTTCATCTAATATGGATTAAATTAAGCCTCAAAGTGACCAGAACTTATCCACTTAATGTTTATAAATAATGTTGGATTTTAAGGGGAAAGAAAAAAAAAAAACATAAGTATCCTTTATTATGATTTCCAATGCAAATTTGGGCATTCTTACACCTAAAAACCTCAAATATAATGATTTCTTTAAGAAAACTATACTAAGAAATCAGAATCTTTCATATCATTTTATTTTAAACCACTGTGTATGAATTTAGCTTATAAATGAGTACACAATTTCACTGCTCTAAGCAAAAACAGTTTTCAGTTTTGCAAATAACATTTTACTCCTTGTCCATATGTGTAGTTATACATACTTATAATCACTCTATGTAACTTTTTTTTTTTAAAGTACATTCTTCATGTTTTCAAGTTATCTTCAAGTAAAGTTCTCTGAGGGAGCGTACAGTCAACAGAACAAAAAATGGCGAGCTTGTTTGTCATGTGACTAATTGGCTTCCCATTTGTATCTTTTAGACACTTTAATCCTCATGTATCACCCTTATGCAAAGCAAAATGAAATGTGTTTGCTTTTGTTATAGTTGTTACAGAGCGCTTTAAGCTAATCAGGATGGGAGGTATTGAGAGGAAAATATTTCTTGCCAAGTTTAATTGCTTTCTGAAAGAGCATTACTCTTTAGAGTTAAAAAATGCTGAAGTTATATATTTTTTCTTTTGTAGGGAGACAAAGGTGAAGCAGGTCGTCCAGGCCCACCTGGAACTGTGAGTAAGAGTAACGCTTGCTGGGCTGGGAGAGCCTTTGAAATGAAGGAAGGAAAGGAGTTGAGGCCACGCAGTTGCTTAGGTCTCAGGCTCCGCGGCATTCGTAGACTGACATTGTTAAGTAAAGGGGCTGTGAATAATCTGAACTAATAATTTTATATGTTTTATGGTGTGGAGTTTGGGTCTTACTTTTTATTAAATTTTGATCATTTCCGTATGTGGGTAAGAAGAGATGCCACACACGCTGAGACTTTTTTGTTTTAAATGGTCCATTGAGGAAAGCGTTACCAAAGGGGCCGGATCGTCCACAATTTGACTGCTCCTAAGCAAAACAGTTTTCATTTTTGCAAATAACATTTTACTCCTTGTCCATAGGCATAGTTATACATACTTATAATCACTGTATGTAACTTTTTAAAAATTAATTTCTTTATTAATTAAGATATCACATATTTGTCCGCAACCCCCCATTCCCATCCCCCCCACTCATGGCCCCACACCCCTATTGTCCTTGACCACTGATTAGGCTCATATGTGTGCACATAAGTCCTTCGGTTGATCTCTTCCTTTTATCCCCACCCTCCCTTTGAGATCCAACAGACTGACCCATGCCTCCTTATCTCTGGGTCTGTTCTTGTCCATCAGTCTATGCTGTTCACCATTTCCCCTAGATGAGTGAGATCATGTCCTACTGGAAATATACTTATCGGAATCAAAAATGAGAAAAGCAATAATCGTTATGCTGAAAGGCATATGAATCAGTCTGTATTGAGCTTCTTTCTGGGCCACCAGTTCTTTTTTTAAAAAGTACATTCTTCATGTTTTCAAGTTATCTTCAAGTAATCATTTTCAGTATCTTCTCAGTGTTGTGCTGTAATTATTTTAACCATTTTGCTCGAAAGCTTTTTTATTTAAAAAATATATTTAATGATTTCAGAGAGTAAGGAAAGGGAGAGAGAAACATCAATGAATGAGAGAGAATCATTGATCAGTTGCTTCCTGTACGCCCCCTCCACTGGGGATTGAGCCTGCAACCTGGGCATGTGCCCTGACCAGGAATCGAATCATGACCTTCTGGTTCATCAGTTGATGCTCAGTCACTGAGCCACACAAACTAGGCATCCCCAAAGCTTTTTTAAAATGTTGAAAATGTTGCCATTCTCTTGTTTGCTGCCATTGCACTGTGTTGATGAATGGGTGTACAAACCATTGTGTGTGAGAGTGTGTATGTTGGGCAGGGATGTGTGTGTGTGGTGGTGGTGGGGGGTGGTAGGCGGTGGTGGTGAGTAATTTTTCCTCAAGCTACATTTCCAGGAATAGTATCTACTTATCAAGCCTTCTTAATGCTTTTAATTCTCCATATATACTTATGATTCCATTTTCCATATTTGTGATCCCACAGCAGCATTCGTAACCTGTTTTTAGCTTTACCTCATCAGCAGATTTTAATAATATTCAGTAACTTAATTGCAGCAGAGGAATTATATTTTAAGGGTAATAATGCAGTAATCTGGCCATTTTCTTTGAATTTTAGTAATTTAGAATGGAGTGGGCAAGTTCACTCCTTTTTAACGAGGCAAAAGTACCTTCTTTTTGCCTAGGGCCTTAAGGAGGTCCCCACTTTGGACCATTTAATAAAAAAGAAAGGAGAAAACTCTTCCAATAAAAACGTTGGAGTGTTCTGTTGCAAACAGTGAGAGGAAATGTGAGGGTGTTCTTTTGCTAGCACCCTTTACAGGAGACCATCCATGGTATGGCTCGTATGGACATTTAGAAATTCCAAACCTAAACCTTGGAATTCATGTTTTTCTAACTTTACCTCGTGGGTAAAGCTCCTGCCAGGCAACTTATTACAGAAAGAGGCGGAGCTGCCTGGTGGACTTCTCTGCAAGGAGGACATGATGGAATATTTATTTTGTATGTGTTGACCTCCCCTTGCCCTATGACTACTCACATGTCATGCAATGACAGAAAAGGCGCTAGCTTCTTCACCTATAGCACCAGCCCCTCCCGGCCCCGCCGTGACCTCGTGTTCTGTAATCCAGGTGATTGGCGCAGGACCCTTGGGAGAGAAAGGCGAGCGGGGCTTCCCCGGGGCTCCTGGGTTGAAAGGAGAGCCAGGCCCCAAAGGTAAGTTGTTCCTTTCCTTTGTTTTTCCTTCTCTTTCTCTTCCCTCCTCGCCTCCCCTTGTCTCTCTCTCTCACCCTTTCTTCCTCTTTCTCCCATTTTCGACCTGCACTCGTTTGCACCTTGAAAACATCTGCATGCCTCGCAGGACCACGTGGTGATCGACTCTCCCTCGAGCTCGTGTTTCATTGTCACACTGTCGATCCCGGGGCCCCTCTCCTGGCAGCTCTGTAGCTTCAGGGGCAACTGCATGTCCACGTGTTCAGACCTCCTGTTCCCCTTGGCCATGGGTAGCCCTGGGCTCAGAGATACAAACTGTCAATCACGAGTGCACCAGCCTCAGCCTGACCAACTCTTTCTCTTTTTAGGTTTCCCAGGACAACAAGGCCTGCCAGGCCCCCCAGGTGAGCATCTCGGACTGATTTTTAAAGGATACTGTCCATCTCCTCTGTGGTTGCATTATGAACATTGTATCATGTACATCAGATATTTGCATAAAATGTTTCACAGTTCTGTAGCACCTTTTCCTAGTGATGAAAACGAGAGGTGTTCATGGGAAAGGTGTTCATTTTGTAAGGGACAAAGGCTAGCTAGAACCATGTATTTAGCCAGTGGGACTGTTCACGTCTCTTGTGGAGGCACGCCTACTCTGCCTGGCTCTGACCTTTTCCTTCAAGTTCATGTGTAGGAAGCATCTGACTGTCAGCATTTACGTGGACATGGTGAGGAAGGCCTGTCAGTGTGTTTCAGCAGTCCCCCTTTTAGCAATGGTCACTGCTCATTCTTCCTTCAACAGTTAAAAAAATGAGTCTGTACGGTTGACATTCAACTTGTGGTCATTGAGGGGAGGTTTTGTTCTGCTTTCAGGCCTCCCCGTACCTGGGCAGCCAGGTGCTCCAGGCTTCCCCGGTGAAAGAGGAGAAAAAGGTGACAAAGGACATCCAGGGTCGTCTTTGCCAGGACCAAGTGGAAGAGATGGACTCCCAGGCCCTCCTGGGTTCCCTGGACCTCCTGGACCACCAGGCTACGCAGGTAAGCTCCCTCAGGGACCATTTCACGTGGAGTCCCCTGGAGGACAGGCTACAGGGGCAGAGCTGGTCCAGGTCTTTGAGGGGGCTCCCAAGTTCACATGCAGTGCAGAGGGCTGGTGTGTCCTGTGACGGATGAATTCTTTACGTCCCCCTTAGGTTCTTTGCAAAATTAGCCTTGCTACAGAAAGGAATAGTAAAAAATAAAACCATAAAACTGGTTTAAAGGAATAAGAAATACGTTAACCAGTTCTGAGTCTCTTGGCTTCTAAAGCTGAAAAGTGAACCAGTTGAGTTGTGCAGTTTGTACCGAAAATAAAATGTATTTTAGCTCATCTGGAGTCACATAAATGATACTCAGAATTGACTAGGAACTGTCAGTTAGAGACACTTCTCCAGTCTGCAACTCTCAATAATTTTTGCTTTGCTGAAAGTTTGCTTAAGAAAAGTAAGGAATAAAGTGGCTCAAGTCTTCTTTGTGATGCCACAGATGTATGATGGTGAAGAAACCACTTAACTTTTTTAAGCCCCCGTTTCTTAATCTGTATGATAAGGATGATGGTGTGTACTTGGCAAGATAAAAATGAAATAAAGTATGTGACATGTTTTAGAATTCTGAAATACTAGTAGACATTTCAGAAGAGATGGCGTGCGATGCTGAGTAGGAGGATGGATGCTGTGTGTGCTGGTCCTATTTTTGAGCAAACTAAAGCTGGATTTCTAATACTTACCAAATATCCCCCAAACAGTTTGGTTTTATAAGAGAGATTGAATTACAGAGTGTGCAAATACCTAGCTTCAGTTAGGTAGGAATGATCCTATAACTTTAAAAATCCATTTCAGATGGACAAGTGGAATGCCGGCCTGGACCAGTTGGTGATCCGGGTCCTCCTGGAATTCCAGGGCAACCAGGATTGTTGGGTGAAGTTGGAGAGAAAGGTAAGAGATTACTTTTTTTTTTTTTTTAAATGATGCTTGTGGTAGGGCCTATAATATACTAATATGTCTGCAAACTCACTGTCTTGGAATTGACATGGATGTAGTCTCCCTTTATTTGGAACTCCCTGCAAAGTCCATTCTAGGATGTGTCTCTGCTGGGATTTTTCCTGTTGTTGGATTTTGAGAGGCAGCTCTCACCTGGGAGACAATGAGGAGACAGGGTGCTGATGTCAGAGTTGCTGCCCTTTACCTTCTCCACGGCCGGCAGGTGAACGCCCACTGATGTCTTACTGTGACCTTTCAGTTCGAAGTTTGAGTGAGAGTTCCCTTCTCAAAGGAGGCATGTCTTCTAAGCCAAACCACAAATGTACACCTGGGATGCTCACCACCCTTCTAAGCCATAATCAGTGTGAGCAAATCTGCTCACGGACCAGCTGACTCTACCCAGTTCTCTCAGTTTTATCTTATTCTTCCCAAGTTTTTGCTATAACACCAACCCAGGATACAGCATAATCCCTTCACCATGGGATTTTTCTTTTTTCCATTGGAAACAGAGTGGATAATCACCGCACCGACAGTCCTATTTTAGAGTGTAATAAACAAAGGATATTCCAAGACGCCTCTCAGTACCCAAGGGTGGAACAAATAGGAGGCTGCTCCCTGAGCCTACCCCATTGTGTACCTTTTCTGGCTTTAGATTGCTAAGAATTTTGACTCTTCCAAAGTCTAAAACACAAATGCTTCATGGAGAACAGTTTCAGCTAAATCTTAGAATTTTGGCAAGTTACAGAACCTTAGATGGAAGTGATCTCAGAAGTCACTGAAGCTGGAGTGGGGGTTCCCCAGTCACTGTCATTGTCTTTCAAGGAATCGCTCAAGTTGCCAGGTAGAGAGTCCTTTCTGAGATGGGCTGCTACATTTTACGACAGAGCCAGTGTTCAGAAGGTTCTCTGTACTGTGGTTTTGTTTATCCGTCTCCGGAATCCTAAGAGAAGAGTCTTTCTTCCATGTCTTCACGCTCCTGCTGGAGAACTGTCAGCCCGCCCAGACTGCGGTGCTGGTGCCTCTCTCCGCCCACTCCTGCACACATAGCACTCATCCACAGAACCCCAGAACATAGCTGGGTTGTTAGCAGACTTGCATTTTGTGTCTGTCCCAGGGCTGGGCTGCTGTTCTGCCTCTGGGAAGAACACAGAACGAAGTAATGCACTGTGCCCAGAGTTCAGGGACACAAGGCTGTCTGCATCGGTCCTTTTCTGTCCCAGAACATAGGGGTGGGCAGTAGCCGTGCCAGGGGCTGAGACTGATGCGGACCAGTCTCTCTGACTTCCAAACATGGGCATCTCCACATGCACTCTGCTCTACATTAAACCTGATTTGCACCTAGAAACCAGACACTTTTTAAAAAAAAAAAAAAATCTTTATTGTTCAGATTATTACAAATGTTTCTCCCCTTCCCCCCCCCCCCAATTGCTCCCCTCTACCAGGTTCCCAACCCACCCTCTGCTCTTTCCCCACCCCCTCATTGTCCTCATCCATAGGTGCACAGTTTATGTTCAATCTCTTCCTGCACCCCCACTCCCCTTTTCCCTGAGAATCATCAGTTCACTCCACTTCCATACCTCTGGTTCTATTATATTCACCAGTTAATATTGTTCATCAGGTTTTTTAATTCCCTTGGCTTTCAGTTTCACTTGTTGATAGTTACGTATTTGTTGATCATAATTTTTATCTTTATCTTCTTCCTCTTTCTAAAGAATCTCCTTCAGCAATTCATATAATTCTGGTTTGGCGGTGATGAACTCCTTTAGCTTTTTTTTATTTGTGAAGCTCTTTATCTGGCCTTCGATTCTGAGTGATAGCTTTGCTGGGTAGAGTATTTTTCGCTGTAGGTTCTTGCTATTTACCATCTTGAATATTTCTTGTCATTCCCATCTGGCCTGCATGGTTTCTGTTGAGAAATCAGCTGACAATCATATGGGTGCTCCTTTATAGGTAACTACCTGCCTTTCTCTTTCTGCTTTTAATATTCTTTGTCTTTTGCTCTTGGAATTTTAATTATGATGTGTCTTGGTGTGGTCCTCTTTGGATTCCTTTTGTTTGGGGTTCTGTGTGCTTCCTGGACTTGTAAGTCTATTTCTTTCACCAGGTAGGGGAAGTTTTCTGTCACTATTTTTCCCAATATGCTTTTGCTATCTTGCTCTCTTTCTTCTTCTGGGACCCCCATAATTCTGATGTTGGTTCCGTTTGAAAGAAACCAGACATTTTAAGGTTTAGGATACCCTGAGGCCTTTAGCTTAGTTTGAAAGTCAGGACCAAAGGTGTTAAAATTTCCAAGAAAGGCATTTCTCCCCCCCCCCCCCCCTTTTTTTTTTTTTTTTTTTGTGCTGCCATCTCTCTACTTTTCCACCTCAATGACAGGTCAGATATTTGTTCTTGCTTGGGGGGCTTCTTCTTCTCAGTGATCATCTGTCAGCTTGTTACCTGGGTTTAAGTCCAGGAGCGATATGTATAGTTTGCTAACAAATACTAAAAAAATCATGGGACATTATAGAGTGGGAGACAAAATTGTAACAGTCAGAACTTCAGGATGATAGGCAAAATTGAGTTCTGGATCACTTTTTAGTGATTTGTTGAAAACGGTTACCCGTGAAGTGTGCCCAGTGACAGGGACACGCGGCAGGTTAGCAAAGGCGTCTGGAGCAGGGGTTAGATCACTGAGAAAGCACACTTTTTTAAAAGCACACTTTTAAGAGTGAATGCATCACTTTTAAAATGACGGCTTTCTTTGCCCTTTTATTCTGTCACCACACTGCAGAGACTTCTGTTCACGTGCTACATGAAAGTACCCTGTGCTTCCCTTTATAGGCCAAAAAGGAGAGGGTTGCCTTGCCTGTGACATAGAAGGACTTCGTGGACCTCCCGGGCCACAGGGACCCCCTGGAGATGCAGGTAAGACCCCAAATGCGAAAGGGACTAGGTCAGAATTTGCTTCAATGCGCTGGAACCTTCACAGTGGAACATATCTTACTCCACGAGAGACCTGATTTTCTGAATTCAGACTAAAGCATAATAATGAGACTGTTATACTCAACTTCCAGGATGTGTCCACTTTGATGAAAATTATCAAGATGGCCTATAAATTCATTGTCATTAAAATGTCCTGATAAAAGGAGAGCAGCATATGGCTTACTCAGCTCTGCAAAAGTAATTGTCTTGAAAGAAGTTAACTGAATGTCTTTATGGGAAGTGGTCTGGGGTGGGATGAGGCGATTCCGAGCCATCCCACTTCAATATTATCTTTATGTATTTGAGGTCACTTTTCCCTTTCTGAGATCACCTGGAGCATTTTCATTATTATTTTCTTTTAAAAAATATTTTTATTGATTTCAGAGAGAAAGGTAGAGGGAGAAAGAGATAGAAAAATCAATGATGAAAGAGAATCATTGATCAACTGCCTCCTTAGGATTGAGCTCATAACCCAGGCATGTGGCCTGACCGGGAATCGAACTATGACCTCCTGGTTCATAGGTTGACCACTGAGCAACCCTGGCCTGGCTCATTATTACTTTTTGATATTCTTAAAACATTATTCATTTTGTGTAAAGACCTTTGTACTTTGAATCTTTTTTTTTTTTTTTTTTTTGTACTTTTGAGTCTCAAAAATTTTTTAAAAGCTTTTAAGTTATTAGAAAGTATCTCATCAATAACATGCTGTAATTTTTTTCTCTCTCTCTTATGAAAGGTTACCCGGGGCAGCCAGGGGCCAAGGGCGAGAAAGGTCTACCTGGCAGGGACGGTTTGGAAGGATTGCCTGTGAGTAAGCTTGTCTGAGTTCATGTCCGTATTAGAAGGTGCCCATTTTTGCATTTGCAATACAGTGTCTGCCGTATTTGGGAGCTGGTGAAAGTATCTCCTGGTCCAGCGGTCTGGAATTACTCCCTGTGTCCCTCTTCGCTCATTCCCCTGAGAATGAGCAGGACTCTGGGAATCCAGAACCAGCATCTCAGCTGCCCTTCTCCCCGGTCTGAATTCAGTTGCCACTTACTGGTGTCCAGGTGCCGCCGAGTGCTGGTGTGTCCCTGTCCCACAGGGTCTCTAGTGTTCTTGAAACAAACGATGCCACCAAGGATTACCTCTTAGCAGCGACACTGTTGAGCTGAATTGTCCTTCTGCACAATTACTGCTTATTATACCAAATCACCTACAAACTTATATTCATGGATAAGTTTAGCACCAATAGTTTCTAAGGAGAGAGGGAGGAAAACTGACCTGTGTCCGTCTAGGAGTTTGAAATATTGTTTCTTCTTCTTCTAACAGATATATCTTTTTGAAAATTTCTAACACCGTACTCTATTTTAAAGATGCTTTTTAATATCTATAAATGAAATACATCAGTCATATGGATGTGAAACCTTTCAGTTAATCAAAACATCTTCTTAGCTCTTTTAGTTTGTTTTAAAAGAAGCCATTGGGAAAAAAATAGCAGTAACCTTAACATTGAAGGACATTATTTTATTTCATGTAATCAGCTTTATATCTAAAGCTTTTAAACCTTAGGACATTGTTCTCTTCATGTTTTCTTGGTTCTTATAAGTTCTGTAAACATTAACTACTTCCTACAAATTCATTTCCATTTTCCCTTTCCTTTTGTCATAGATTGAATCTCAAGTCGTTAGCATTATTATTTTTTGTTGTTGCACTTTAACACTCAGATTTAAGAAAAATATTGCTGGATGCTTCTATAATGGCAGGTCAGGGTAAAAAGGAGTTGAAATGGAAACGGAACAGCTGGGATTCAGCAATAGTTTTCTCCTTTTGAAGTTAGGTCCTAAGATGCTGCTTCCCAGAGTCTGGGGAGATAAGTTAGAAGTTGCAATTGTTTAAAATATTTCTAAATCCATTAGAAGTTTTCATCGCTGGGAAGCCCTGGCTGTGGTGGCGATCAAAGGCGGAAAAACTTTGAAGGCAGCAGTAAAGGATGCTTTTAACCTCTGGACGTAGTCTTTATCTACTTGGCCTTTCTGGAATTCTTTCTGCCTCCACTGTGTCCAAAACCGAGTCCAGACATCCTTTTCTCCAACCTCAAATCTAATAAAAAGGGATAAAGGGGAAGGAGATGAGAGAGAAGGATGGTTGAGTAGAAGTTATGATAAAGAAGAAAGTAAAGAAAACGTGCCACAAAAATTTTAATCCTGTGCCTTCCCCATCAAGAGCTGCTTTCTTCAGATGGGGAGAAAAAATGCCTTAAAATTGTCTTATGAATAAATAATTTAATTGAGAAGAGAGTAATTTTCCTTTTTATTTGAAACTATATGGTTTAACTAGCTCAAAAGTGTGGTTCTTATGTCAAATTTAGCTGGAGGCTAAAAGAGGTACTCAGCAACCCATGGAGTATACTGAGACGTAGATTAAAATGGGAAAGTGATGAAGTGCTCACAGTTTTCATTTGGTGTGGATGGCACTTCGGTGACATGTTCTTTTGAAATCCAAGTGTTTGATTTTGGAAAAGAAGGACAGATCACAAGAGGCTGGCTCCTGACAGATGTGGAAGCCCATGCTGCAGAGCAGGCTCTGATTGCTGGGAGTGGATAATTGAAATGAACTCCTCCTGGTTTCCCCCACAGTGGCACCACGTTTTAGAAGCAGACCACATAGCCATGGGATCTTCTCGGATTTGTGCAGCCAGTGCTAAATTTTCAAGGCGCTACTTGATTTCCTCCATATTTATCTAAAGGGATTGGATCAAAAGACCTTTGAATTGCTTAGATTAAGAAGTTCTGTGGCAAAGTAACCCCATGAGATGGCCTAGGGTCATAGGTGTTCTTTTTCAAAAAAAAAAAAAAAAAAAAATCTAGATTTCTCCCTTGAATGATAGTGAACAAGGTCATTCTTATTTTTAAAAATTATATTTTCTCACCCTAGGCTCACAGTATTAGAAAACTATATTTCTGTATAATCACTATAAAATAACATAATGATCTTCTGGGTTAAGAAACATATACATTATATTATAATAATTTCTTACATTGGTATTTATTTTCTATTGGTGAATATTGCCAGTTCAACATATACTTCCCCCAATATTTCCTTAGTTGTGAACATTAAGGACACAAAGATAGAAAGCCTTGGTCATGCCTTCAAAGTCCCGAAAGACTAGTATAAAGACAGATGTGCAAGCAAAAGTTCCTAATAAGCAAATCAAGTTTTATAATGAGAACCATGCGCTACACCATGGTGATACAGGAGAAAGCAGCTCTACCTATCAGGAAAGGTTTCACAGAGGACTCTAGCTTTAGCTGAGATTTAAGGATGCATAGGAGCTAATATTTACCCAAGCGAAAAAGCTACAAAATGCCACTATACCTTTCAACTTAAATAATGAAATTTCCTTGACCCTCTTCTAACCTTTCTAGCAGGTGGCTGGTAGAGATAAAGAGTTGGCATTCTTGGGACAAGAGCAAATAGGTTGGACATCTTCTACCTTCCCCAGTTACATCTGAATGAAGTATCCTCTGTGATAAGGGGCACATCTAGCTCAGGGCCAGTTCCCACC
The DNA here is from genome assembly GCF_964339955.1 of Pipistrellus hanaki. NCBI lineage: Eukaryota > Metazoa > Chordata > Mammalia > Chiroptera > Vespertilionidae > Pipistrellus > Pipistrellus hanaki. Next base: position 27,832,841 of record NC_140505.1, read on the forward strand.
AGATCTGTCTGCCCAGGAGAACTTTCTGCCATGATAGAGACATCTATGCCTAGGCTGTCCAGTTTGGTAGCCACTGGCCTGTGGTTGCTATTGAGTTCATGAAATGTGGCTAGTGTGACTAAGGAGCTGAAGTTTGAATGTTATTTAATTTAAATATTTAACTGATATTGGACCGTGCAGACTTGTTGCAGACTCTCCAGGCTTCTGGAAGCACAATGGATGGTGCTGGTTGTACACCTAAGAAGGTAGAGCTGTGCCATGTTTGGTAGAGAAAGGGCAGCTGCTCATTCCTTAGCTGGCATTGTTTCAGCTCAGAGGAAGCAATATGAGCAGGAAAATGATTCAGCCTTACTTAGGTTCGTCCCAAATTTACCACTTGTGTGACTTGAGCAGGCCTCGGGACCTCTGCCAGCCTCATCTCCACATTTGTGTAGAGGCAGCTTTCATGAGATAATACCTGACTCTTCAGTGCTCGTGTGGTGTGGGGATAAAGTACAACCAGAAATATGACTTCCTGACTATTATCTTGAGTATTAGCTCCCTCATCTGCTAAAAGGTGCTTTGAATATTTTTCCTGCAGAGTTGGGATAAGAATCAGAGATGATCAGAGATGACACACACACACACACACACACACCCCAATGATTGGGACACATGGTAGGCACTTAATAAATGGTAGCCACTTCTTAAATCTAAAGATTGTATGCATTTTGGTAAGTCTTTTGTCTTCCAGTTCTTTCCTTTGAGTCATATATATTACACATAGACACATATATGTGTGATTCACAGATATCCAAAAACCGCTTGAGAAGGAATTTATGAAAAGGAATTCAAATTAAATGAATTGTGAAGAGTTTTAAATTCTGCCAAGTCAGCAGGGAGGCTAAAGAGATCGCTCTCCCAGGCCTAAGAGGACAAGCTAGGAAGACAATTATTTGAAACCTTGGCTATTTTCCTTGTGAACCCCAACTCTCAGAGTTGCTGGTGGAAAAACCTCCATGAGTGTGGGCATCCCTTGCAGATTTAACTTTCCAGGAACTGAAAAATGTTCTGTTTGTCTCCTGGGAAAGTCGATTCTGTTGCACTCCTTTCCCCGAGTTTCCTGTCTCTCTGGTGCCTCGAAAACCTCTCTTCCGGAATTTGGAGTGTAAGCTTAAACCTGGACAATTTCAACAGTGACTAGACTTAAAGAAACATGGCTCTTCCTAGCCCTCATTGATTCTTAACCACCATCTACACCTAGAAGCCATTTCTGCAGTTCCTGGGCCCAGAATCTTACACATTCACTGCCTTCCAACAGTTGCTGAAATGTTCTGGTGAATGTTTAACCGTTATAAGGGGCAAGAAAGCTACCTAAGAACCATTCCACGAGCTGGGTACCCAGTGCCACACCATTATGCCCCCACTTGTATTCCAGTCTCTGTTTCGAATCCCTAAAAGGAATATTTTTCAAGTGTGTTTACAAGAAGTGAGGTCAGATCAGGGCTTTGTCACAGCTATTGGATGGCTTCTAGTAAATGAATGAGGACATCTAAACACATCACCATTTTCAAGGAGGTGGCTTTAAAAATTTTTTTTTCCCATTTTTTATTAAGGTATTATATATGTACATATCTTACCATTGGCCCCTCCACCCCACTCCCATACATGCCTCCACCCACCAGAGTTTTGTGTCCATTGGTTATGCTTATATGCATGCACACAAGTCTTTCGTTTAATCTCTTATCTCCCGACCTCTCCCTAACCTTCCTGCTGTAAACAGAAAGTCAATATACAAGGAGGTGGCTTCTTGATTTTGTGTTGACTGTGTCACCAGCCATGCTGGTCTCTTCTATGGATGAATGTCTCCAGGGGTGTCATAAAGCTTTGTCCTTGTAGGGCCCTCAAGGTTCACCAGGGCTGATGGGCCAGCCAGGAGCCAAGGGAGAGCCCGGTGAGATTTACTTCGACATGAGACTCAAAGGCGACAAAGGAGACCCAGGTTTCCCAGGACAGCCCGGCATGCCAGGCCGATCAGGGACTCCTGGAAGAGATGGCCATCCAGGTCTGCCCGGCCCCAAAGGCTCCCCGGTATGTTTATTTCCAGACTCTGAACATGCATTGTACAAATGGCTATGCAAATAATGAAGAATAACTGGTATCGTATTTATATATTCTCACTTAAATGCTAATTCTCATAAATGAACTTGTTTCATGGTTCATGGAAAAACTTGTCTGTAAACCTACGCTGATGGTGTGACTTGATAATTAAATAATAACGGATCATTGTCTTCTGATGTATTGGGGAACTGAAAAGATTTTTTCATGTTAGAAGGGTGGTGAAGTTTCAAGCGAATGGTGTTCAAGTCATCTTTTATAAGAAGACTTCAGATATAAATGCCTCCCTCTTTGAAGTGTCTCCTTATGTAGGATAAGGGAGGGAGGATGATTGCTCAACTTAGAGAAAAGAATGCTGGTTTCACTTATTAACCACAAGTTGATCTTTGTAGAAGGATTACAGTAAATAAATAGCATAAGCCAGTTAAACCCTGGTACTTATTTACCACCGTGTGTGTAAAAATGTGACATGGGCAGAAGTGTTGGAATGTCTGATAATAAGATTTCTTTTTCTTGTTTCATCTCAGGGCTCAGCAGGATTAAAAGGAGACCGTGGCCCCCCCGGAGGAGTTGGATTTCCCGGCAGTCGTGGTGACATCGGCCCTCCTGGGCCTCCAGGGTTTGGCCCAAGTGGCCCCGCTGGTGACAAAGGACAAGCAGGCTTTCCCGGAAATCCCGGACCCCCCGGCCAGCCAGGTGAGGCCTGAGGACCTCAGATGCAGCACAAAGATGCACAGGGGTCCTGGACTCAGTGATGTGGGCATGTGGGTTTGGTTTCAGTTCTTCCAGAAGCGACCTGGGCAAGTCCTTCTTTGGCCTTTTTGTACATTCATTTGTATAATATATAAGATTAGAGGCCCAAGGCATGAAATGGGTGCACTTGGGGTAGGGAGTCCCTCAGGCTGGATTGCGAGAGGGTGCAGGCCAGGCCGATGGACCCCCACTGGTGCAGGGTTGGGGCCAGGGAGGGACATGGGAGGTTGGCCAGCTGGGATGGACTCGTGAGAGGGCACCAGGTCATATTCAGCCTATCTCGTTCAGTCCTGATCAGTCAGACCTCAGCAGCAAACTAACCTACTGGTCAGACTGTTTGCCCCATGGTGGTCAGTGCACATCATAGCGAGCAGTTGAGTGGCCTTAGGATTTAATTAGCATATTATTCTTTGATTGGTTGAATGGTTGACTGAATGACCAGACACTTAGCATATTAGGCTTTTATGATATAGGGTGGGCCAGATAGTATGTAGGATAGGGCTGAAAAGCATTTGAATATATAGATGGTTTTCCTTATAATAAATATATAGTCTATACCAGCTAAAGTCAACCTTTTTTTTTAATGTGGGAGTGATTTTAACATAAGCCCATTTTTTTTTTTCTTTCTCATCTGTTTTCAGTGTTTCCCATGCACAGTCAGTCCATTTTGGCCTCTGGATATCCTACGCAGTGTACCCTGCCTATTGATTAATTTTATAGCAGTGTCAGCTTCATTATTGATATTTAATTTCATGTTGGTTTCAGTCACTTGCTGACTTTTTTTCTGTGACTGTGTGTGCCAGGCACTGTGTTTAGTGATGATCAGAGTGATAAGGGAGACAGACACAGCCCTGCCCCCCTGGAGCTCACTGTGGAGAAAGGACTACGTGCAGTTTTCCTACAAGAACACTCTGATACAGCCTTATTATCAAGGCCAGAGGTGCACAAGGGGAAGCCCCGGGTCTTGCACACAATAGGCTCCCGATTAGTTATTAGTAGAATATGATTCAGGGTAGAAATGAAACACTCATATCTTCCCCTAGAAAATCATCTGGAATGAGAAGAGGAGAGGCTGGGAATGGCTTGCGTATAGAGAGGCTGGGAATAGGCTTAGTGAAGTGTGCTTCACTAGGACATGTTTTCAAAGCTGTAAACAATGAATGAAAGGACTTTGGGTGGTTAAAACTGTGAGACTAGTAAACATTGAAAAACATAATAACTAAGTAGCTGGATAACCAAATATCCAACAAGAATTCTGTATGTAGTAGCAATTACATTATGGCCTTCTTGCTTATAGATTTGCCAATTCTGTCATCAGTCATACATCTAGCCCAAGTTTTATCAATTCCTGTGCCCATTGGGAACTGTTTCCTTATTAAAACATAGTATAAAGTTTATAAGCATTCTGACCCAGAAAGTATTAGCCGGTCTTTGATGGAAGTCCAAGTTTTAGCCGGTCTTTGATGGAAGTCCAAGTTTAGCATCCGAATGTATCTGTTATTATTCTCATTCTCATTGTTTGTGAGAACATTGATTACTTAGCACCAAATTATGACTGATAATTGTTCTCTATTTAGTAAGAAATATCTCTTTTGACTCCTTTGGGGCAGGGAAATACTGAGTTTGGCTTAGAAAAACCCCCAGTCTTAGAAAAGAAACCTCTGATCACTTCCCTTCAGCTCTTATCCCAAAATCTATGTAAGAAGTGTTCTTTGTACTTCTGGGATTTGACAACTTATAGAGCTACAAAATTGAATCGGACCTTCTTCTTGGCCAGAAACTACTATCAGAAAAACCAGCTGGGGCACATCTAGATATATCCTGGTAGGATGGGGATAAAGGCATTGCTGACAGTGCTGTTCATCTTTTTCCGTATTCTGTAGCGTTTCTTAGCCACCCAGACCCAGTCAGCTTTTGGATTAGAAACCTGACCTTCTTTGATCTGCCAGAACTCTGTTTACTCTGGGACCATAAAAGTCTCCATCTCAGGGGTAGAGCTGATAGCAAATACGTGTTGGAATCAGTCAGGAGGCATTTCCCACACTCTATAGCTCAAGAATGTGTTGGCTGTCACTGGGAGGTCCTACATATCTTGAATTCTCATAAGGCATGTGAAGAGTTGCTGCACAGATTCCTGGAGATGATCCCTTTGTTCCTTTCTTAATAGCTAAATCCTGACGCCCTGTGGATCTACTAGGCACGAATGCCCTGGAAGCTGGACTGATACCTCATAGCTTGTGCTGGTCTCAATAGCACACATCTGTCCAGCCGTACTGTTACCAGTCATGCATAACCATCTATTTAGCACACTGTGAAGATAACTTACCACCAGATGAACATAAGTTAGGTTGTTCTCAATGCAACTCAGAATTAGTTGAAAAATTGACAGAAAACAGTAGAAGTGTTTTTGACTTCTTGAGACAGACTAAAGAAGAAATTCTCCAGGCCCGTCTCACCTTTTGTCATGGCAGGCCTTTCAGCTTTTCTTGATTCTTACTTTGGATCATGAAGGTATTCTTTAGTCAGACAAATCTAGGTCACTCTGGACATACATTTTGGGGTGAGGAGGAACAACACTCTGTGAAAAATTCTAGAAAAATAGAGGGAAGAAATGGAGGTATGCAGATGGAGGCGTCTGTCCAGGCACACAAAGGACACTCAGAGGATGCAATGCTGGGCTCACACGATGTCCTTGCTCTTTTTTCCGCAGGTCTCAGGGGTGAAGCAGGACGAGTCATGCCTTTACCTGGCCCCCCTGGAGCAGATGGACTTCCGGGTTCCCCAGGTTTCCAAGGGCCCCAAGGTACTTTTAAGTTCTATATCACCTAGAGGTAGAATTGGAACATTCTCAGGTTTTTCTCACACTGATTATTGGTCTTGCCCACAACAGGTGACCGAGGTTTCCCTGGAACCCCAGGGAGGCCTGGCCTTCCAGGAGAGAAGGGTGCTGTCGGCCAGGCAGGAATTGGATTTCCAGGGCCTCCAGGCCCCAAAGGTAAGCCTGCAGGACGAGCCCAACCATGAGTGGGACCATAGCTCCGATAGTGTTCAGCCCCTGGCTGGTCAGCACCCAGGGCTGTGCTCTCTCTGGTCACCTTCACTTGAACTTACGATAGTACCAGGCCATGGTCATGAAGACACTATGCGCATAGTGACCGTGCAGATATGGGAAGGCTTACCAATGACCTCACAGTACATGGCTGTCAGTCACTAAAGCCATGAGTGAAATGGTGCCTGCAACAGAGTCGCTTGGTTGGTGGATTTGGAACATTAGGGGACTGGAAGTTGCCCAGGAAGCTGGCAGATGATACATGCATTTAAACTCACCCAGAGGGAATTCTCTGTCATCAGTGAAGGAAATGCATAGCCAGTGGGAACTCCACCCGACTGGGGTAGGAAGTCAGAAGGAAGGTCATGGGGCAGGTGGGGGGGATGAGGAGGCTTCAGTCTTGGGGGGCAAGGCCTCTGCACATGTGGCTAGTATCCCCACAGGATGCTGTCATTTTAGAATCAGTACTTCTTTCTGAAAGTTGTAAGGAAGTAAAGAGGACAGTTTCGCCTTTTTGGTTGCTTTCTTACTCAACTAGTCCTTCGGGTAGACCCTGGCATATAGACTTGCCATAACCAAAATGGTCAGAGCTGCAAAGGTGCTATGAGCAATAGGGAGTGTGTCTTTCCCATTTGGATAGGCATCATGCCCCCAGTTTCACTGGCCATTTGGCCCAAACTGAGTTTAGAGACTTGTCAGCCTGGGCATCCTTCAGTAACCCGCAGCTGCTGTCTGCTGGTATCTTCCCGCAAAAGAACTGTTGGCCCAGAAAGGAACTCACAGACTGATTCATTTCCCTCTCAGCATAACCATTATGGCTTGTTGCAGTTTATGTTCTTACAAGGGTATTTCTTGCATCACATGATCTCACACATCTAGAGGAAATAATGAACAACACAAACAGACCCAGAGAAAGAGAACCAGCGATCAGACTCTCAAACCTCAGAGGGAATGTAAGGGAGGATGGGGGTAAGGGGAAGAGATCAACCAAAGGACTTGTGTGCATACATATGGGCCTAGCCAGTGGCCATGGACAACGTGGGGGTGGGGTGGGGTAGGGCATATCTAGGGAGGGGTCTGGGATGGGAATGGGGGAATAAGGACAATTATGTGAGACCATAATCAATAAAAATAAAAAATAAAAAAATAAAAATAAAAATAAAAATAAATAAAAATAGCTCACAAAAAAAAAAAAAAAAAAAAAAAAAAAAGACTTGTCAGCCTTCTGGCTTTTTGTCTAGAGGCATGCATCACACCCGCTGTCATGGTAACAGCCTAGACATTTGGCAGACCAGATATAGCAGCCTGTTTCCTCCTGGAGCCACATAATAACCACCCATGTGCGTGGCTACGTCTGTCAGGTGTAAAGAGCAGAAGGCCCTTGATGACCCTCCAAGTTCATGGAGGAAGGCATAGGCCTTCTCTACGTTCATGGACCCCACTATATTCCATATGAGAGCCATACCATTGCCATCATGACAGGTAAAGTTTAACTGGTAAAGGTCTTCATTAAAAGCCCTTTGCCCACATTTCGCGAAGCTGCTTGGATGCAGATGCTGGTGGGCGGTTAGGTCCATTATCTGTTGGGGCCCCTCAACACAACAGCCCCATAGCAGGTGCCATTGAGGTGTGTGCTTCTGCAAACTTTTAAATGGCTGCATCCCACAGGAGGGGTGTAAACCATTGTGTCTTAGACTTCACTGTGCACAGGAGCCATGTGGCCAGCTGTGCGAAAGTCTATGAGAACCTTCGGGTTGGGTGGGACCCAGCCTCTAAATGTCGCCACGAGCCTCCAGTGTGCTGCAGCCTCATTTGAGAACCAATGCTTCTCAAACTTGAATGCATCCAGGGATCACAAGAGGTCTGGCGAAGATGTGGACCAGCTTCCATACCTCTCTAGCAGGGCAACAGCACTGTTCTTCAAGCATGGCCACACTTGGGTAGTAAGAGTTTAAAGTGCCTTTCTCAGTCTGCAAACGCCAAGGTGTTTGTTGTTTGTTGTTTGTTTGGGGGGAGTCAGACAGGAGCAAGAAAATGTCAGTGAGTAGAAGAAAGGGGAGGATTGCTCTGAGTGGGTTACGGCCCCTGAGGTGGCACCGGTGGCACTGCCACGACCAGATGGTCTCATCTTCTTCTTAGAACCACCTTGATGGGGCTTCCTTTTTGTTGACCACCTCCAATCAGTTGACCCTGAGCAAGTATAAAAGAAGTGAAGAAAGTGGGAAATATTGTGTTCAATATTATTTTGTTTCTTTAAAATAGGCGTTGATGGCTTGCCCGGAGATCTGGGACTTCCTGGGAATCCAGGTCGCCCAGGAATTAATGGTTTCCCCGGCAACCCAGGTCCGCCCGGCCAGAAGGTGGGTACTGAGTGTTCTCTGGATGGCTGTGTCCTCCAGCCTTGTGATTAGGTGGGCACATACAATGTGGCTAGTAATCTCGCGGGCTTTGTGGGATCAGCATGTGTTGGTTTTTTAATAAAATAGCATAGAGTAGAAAATACCAAAGTACACAGCACATAGTAGTAAATGTTTTGGGGAAAACCATCTGTTTCCACTTTACGAGTATGCTCTTGCTTGTGTGTGTGTACTGCATCTCAACATACAATGTCTGTCTTATTGTGGGTGGCAGAAGAAAGCTGTTTGAAAGCCACTGTCCTACAAGCTGTACTAGCCCCTCAGGAAGGTCTAATGTTTCTCAGCCTCTGCATTATTGACTTTTTGGTCCAGTGATTTATTTATTTATTTATTTAGTGTGTGGTGAGGGCTGCCCTAAACATTTGGGATCTTTAGTAGCCTCCTCCGTGATACTTAAGGAGCATGCCATACCCACCCTAGTTGTGACCACCAAAAATATCTCCGGATATTGCCAAATGCCATCCGAGGGCAAAATGGCCCTGGTTGGGAACCCCTGGGCTAGTGTGACTTTAGGTCTCTCCTTGCCCTCAAACATCCCCTCTGCCCACTTGCTGACTGTTGAAATTCTGCTCAGTAGGTGTAACTGACTCTCGGTTAGATCCATTTCTGTTCTGATGATGAGGAAGGGAAGTGAAATTCCCCGAAGGCAACAGTCCTAAAAGGGAGAAAGGGCCAAGAGCAGTCCCTTGTCAATGTAGAACTCCGCTGGCTGTTTCCTTTGCTCTGAGGAGTTCAGGGAAAGCTGCGGGGATCGGGCAGAGGTGAAGGGAGGCAGCTGCGCCTCAGTGACTCCTGGTACCTCTTTCCTGAGAAACATCTAACTTCCTGGTGTCCCTGCTCCATGTGGCTAAGCACAAGAGGGGACTCCGGAATTCTTATCTTTATAGAACACTCCTAACCTGCACTCAATTTGAACATTAGTCAGCGATGGTGGCAGGTGGATCATCTTAACTCTGTGGTTAGTAAAGGCCAAATGCACATGGAATTAAGGATTTGGTTCATGACTTAAAACACTGTGCTTTTTCAAATATCCCTTGGATTGAGTTCCTGGCACTTTGCAAATTTCCTGCTGGGATGTGTAGAGAAGTCACCAATGCCCCCTCTTGTCCAGAGTCCTCATCTGGAAGTTGTCACCAACAGTGGACACCAGAGGGCACTGTGACGGACACAATGGCCACCAACGGCTTCACACAGCGCCTACATTGGGACTGTTTGGAAAGCACTCTCAGGCTCTCAAGATACTTCCTTTATTTTTATTTGTTAAAGCCCTTTGACTCATGAAATAGATTTAAATGTTTATTTGATGTGAAAGCCTTCGTTAAAGCAAAAACTACACAAAGGGTGTCCTGTTCCTGTGCTGGAACTTTTCCTCTTCTTACGAAAGTATCTATTAGCTGTGTCACCAATCACACCCAGACAAGTCATTGGGGGTGGGGGTGAGGGGTTTCCTCTCTTTCTTTGTAAAATGAAAACGACAAAAATTGTCTACCTTTTTGGGCCGTAGTGAGATCGAAAGGAAATAGTAGGCGTGAGGAAGCTTTGCAAACGGAAGCGGATTAGGCAGGTGTTATTGAGAGCACCATGGAATCAGTTAGCAGTCTGCACTTTTGCTCTTGGCTGATAAAATCATGGGCTTTGCTGCTGGTGAACTTGCTTCTCTCTGCTTTGGGGCTTTCCAGGGAGAGCCCGGGATTGGCCTGCCAGGACTCAAAGGAGCGCCAGGTCTTCCAGGCACTCCTGGCACACCTGGGGAGAAGGGGAACATCGGGGGACCAGGCATTCCTGGAGAGCATGGAGCCATCGGGCCCCCCGGCCTTCAGGGGATGAGAGGTAACTTCTTACAAGTAAATCTGGGCTGGGCATAGACTGGGTCTACTTATTTTGTGTCCTCAGAGCACCTATTAGGCTCTTAGTGAGTATTTGGTGAATGAATGATGAAAGGCCTAGAGCATATGGCTTTCTGTTGTTGTGGCTCATTGTACAGGTAGGTAGTGTGTGCTATGAAACGTGCTGTGGTCCCCATGCAGTTTACTCACAGTTTCTTCCCCATCCAGGTGACCCGGGACCTCCTGGATCACAAGGTCCCAAAGGAGCTCCCGGAGTTCCTGGAGTTGGTCCCCCTGGATTGATGGGCCCCCCCGGGAGACCGGGACCGCCAGGATCCTCAGGTGACGTGACATTCTTCCAGAACAATTTCTTCCCTAAATCATATTCATAACGGGATAGGAGCTGATGCTGGAGTTTCCACAAAGTTAGCAGAATCTGTGAATAAAAAGGCGAAAAGTGAATTCTGTTTGTGGAAGTGAGTTTGGTTGTTTGCTTCAATGTAGTCACAGGTGTCTCTCTTCTTCTCCCGCTGGGCTTGGTTTACAAGACTTCCCCTTTATTGTGCAGTCAGTAACTTTTTCAAATTCAAAATGAGGAGGTGTAGATATATCTTCTCTGTCCATGGAAGGGTTAGTAAGTTGTGAATAATCTGAGTCCACGTTTAGAAGCTTCCTTTGCCTTTGATAATAATTGTAGAGCTAAGCCAGTGATGGTGGACGATGGCAAGATAATCAGTGACAAGCGGTTGAAGAGAAGCTGGTCTTAGGTCTAAACACTGCGGAGAGATGGGATGGTGTTTTGAGTGCTAATTACTGACTACTGATGGCAGAAAGGAGGGACTTTTTCTTGGGACATTTGTTTATCCACTGCCTACCTCAGTAACCCCAAACACCTCTCTCTGGGAAGGTGACAACCGGCCCAACCTCCAGCGTGGGCGGGTTCACATACTTTCTGCAGAAAGTAGCCATTAAGCTCAGTCATGTGCATTGCCTGACCACGCTGTAAGTTCTGCTAAAGGTTATTTGCTCTTCACCTACCTTCAGGCCCTCCTGGAGTGAAAGGAGAGAAGGGTTTCCCCGGATTTCCAGGCCTGGACATGCCAGGACCCAAAGGAGATAAAGGCACTCAGGGCCTCCCCGGCCTGACTGGACATTCGGGACTTCCTGGTCCTCCTGGACAGCAGGGGACACCAGGACAGCCTGGGTTTCCAGGTAAATGATCTGTGAACTCCTGCCCCAAAGTGATGCTGAGGCAGCACCTTACCTCATCGTGACCCTTACCACATGTCCTCAGCATTCACAGTCCTTCCTTCTGGCTACAGGTCTCAAGGGAGAGATGGGCGTCATGGGGACCCCGGGGCAGCCTGGCTCTCCAGGACCAGCGGGCACGCCAGGATTTCAGGGTGAAAAAGGTAGGGATCTGATAACTTCAGAAAAGCCTATCTCAATGCTTCTTGGGAAATTCTGCAATGGTTATAGATGATGCTTCATTTCAAGAGGCAAAGGAAAGAAGTAAAGAAGATCAAGCAAGGGATCTGAAAGATTCCTCTTACAGTAGGAATTCATGCTGCACAGGTTGTGTGCCTTGCCAACAAATCAGAGAGGAGACAAGTTTCGGGTGTTTCTTATTGGCACAGTTAATTCATTTTCTTTCTCTCTTTTTTTTTTTTTTTTTTTTTTTTGAGAAATGGTGGAATCTTCAGTCATGTAAGGTCACAGAAGCTGAATTCTTAGACTCAGATGAACAAACTGGGCAAATTTATGTCTTAATTTTTATTTCTTATCTTGCTATTTTAACTTGGTCCCAAATAACATTTAAAAAATGACTTTGCATGCGAGACATAAAAATGGTGATTTGGTTGATTTGTTTAGTAGAATAGAAAAATTCCTCTTTTATTAGTTTGTATAGAATTGAGTGGCACCATGAACAGGAGTGATAAAGATATTTAGAGAGGAGAGAAAGTCGACATTATTTAAACTAATAAGTGAAGTCGCAAATATTAGAATTGTTAGCAAAGAATGAATTCTAGAAAATGGCTTTATTGTTCATTGACCTGGGTCAGATTCTTCTAGCTAACTCGAAACCAAAAATAACACTTACCATTTAATGCCATTTCTGGGTAGTCCATTAGTTCTTTACACTTTCTTTCTCAGTTGTTTCCACTAGCCAGAAAGAATGCCACACTTTGTCACTGCCTCTGAGATACTTGGTCACATCTCACTGGTTGCCTTCTCTTCCCTCTATAGGGGACCATGGCTTTCCGGGCTCTGTAGGACCCAGGGGAGACCCGGGTGTCAAGGGTGAAAAAGGAGCTGTCGGTCTCCCTGGCAAACCTGGGACCATGGATAAACTTGACACGGAAATGATGAAGGGTGACAAGGGCGATCCAGGAGAAAAAGGTAACCTGGCGGGAGCTTTTAACAATGGAGATAGAACGACTTGCCTTACCAGTGGTTTGGTTCTCCACCCGTAATATCAAACCAACCCGTGTTTCTGCAGCACTGCCCTATTTTAAGTAGGCATGGCTCCTCAATATTCTCTCATGTGTGTTCTGTAGGACAAATTGGCCCAATTGGTGACAAAGGATCTCGAGGAGACCCTGGGACCCCAGGAGTGCCTGGAAAGGATGGCCAAGCAGGGCATCCTGGGCAGCCAGGTATGAAGTGGAGTTCAACTTCACCAGCAAGACAGGCCCTCATGCTGAGAAAATGCTGATGGGCACATTTCGTAGGTATTAACCTGTTTGGTTTTCCTCTTCATTATTTTAGGACCTAAAGGTGATCCAGGCATTAGCGGAACCCCAGGTTCTCCAGGACTTCCTGGACCCAAAGGATCGGTTGGTGGAATGGGCCTGCCAGGTACGTTGGGTTTGGAAGAGGAGTCTTCTTTCTGGTCAATGCACAAGCATTGCTGCAGGCTGAGGACATAATCTAGGCCTGTGGTCAGCAAACTCAGTTAACAGAGCCGTAGTTTGCCGACCACTGATCTAGGCAGATGTGTCTTTTACACAAACACACATCTTTATTTTTTTTATGGTCTCCTACCTGGAGGTGAATGGGATTTGGCTGAGACTATGACCATTGCTAAAAAACAAAAGTCACAATTTAATAACAAAACATGGCTGTACACCATCAACTTTTGATGATCTCATGCTGCTAAAGCCTTTTGATGTTAGCTCAGCAGAATTCTCTGGGCCCCTCTGCCCCAGTTCTGAACTGGCTTCAGCACTTTGCTGCCAGCATTTGTTCTGGTGACAGCAGCCAGAGAGGAGGCATGTGAGAGAAGGCAGAGAGCTCAGGACTCAGGTTGGTCTAGGTGCTAATGCAGACAGTTTGCTACCGACCAGGCGGGAAACATCTAGGTTTCTGGTTGCACTTACTTATAAGTAGGTTTGGCTACTCACATACATTACGAAACCAAGTACACGTGTACTCTTCAAGGCCTGTCTCACGCCTCTCTGATTCGTTCAGCTGATGAGAGTTGATTGTAGAATGTGGAACATAAAAACCATTTCTCACATTGTTGTAGAAGTAAATATGCTAAGCAGTTCATGTGTTTCTTGTCTTTTTATGAAACTATTGTCTCTAAAACATAGGAGAAATGTTTTCTTGTGTGGCTTTTCCTGGGTTGGGGGACTGGCTTCTGCCAGGATGACTTACAGATGAATAAATGAAGGGACACATCTCCCTTTATCTTAGTCAGGGTTGGTTGTCAAGGTGCTATTAAATTTTTAACTATTAGCACCTGCTCCTCACATATTTAAGTTTCCATTGTTTGTGTTTGTAGGATCACCCGGAGAGAAAGGTGTGCCTGGAATCCCCGGCTCACAGGGGGTCCCTGGCTTACCTGGAGAGAAAGGAGCAAAAGGGGAGAAGGGGCAGGCCGGTCTGCCTGGCATTGGAATTCCGGGACTGCCTGGGGAAAAGGTAACAGCAGCCTGCATGGAAACCATCATTCAAGTGGAAATCCTTCATTAGGAATTTTCAGGAAGCATCTCGGCACATTAAATGAACCATGACAGAACCATGTCCCTCAGCTTATTATCAGTTGCCTCTCTTCTCTACTTCCATTCGTGACCCTGTCCCAAGGAAAAATCTGGAAACTTGTTGAGAGGCAAGGGTGGCAGCAAGCTGTCACCGGAGAGGGAAAGAGAGGGGGAGCGTGAAGTAACGTGAGGAGTAGGCCGACAGTTGGCTCCTTTGCTCTGGGTTGTTGGTTTTTCTTGTTTTCAGGTGTGGACTTGGTCTCTTTGGGTAGAAAGCTGGAAATGAACCCCACGTTGCAATCTTTATTGCACCAAAATGTATAGGATTATCCAGAAAGCATCTACAGACACATGTTCAGGGGAAGGTAGGATATTAATGGCCCCAATTTTTACTCACAGGGAGATCAAGGGATATCAGGTTTTCCAGGAAGTCCTGGAGAGAAGGGAGAAAAAGGAAGCCTCGGGCTCCCAGGCATGCCCGGGCCTCCAGGCCCCAAAGGATCACCAGGAAGTGTTGGCTATCCAGGTAGGTGGGCTGAAGCCTTCCCCTGAGCTTGGGCTTCTGAGATGATAAAGAAAAACTCAAAGTCATGGGCATACTGGTACTTTGTCTTTTCTTTTAGGAAGCCCTGGGTTGCCTGGGGGAAAAGGTGACAAAGGCTTCCCGGGATTGGATGGCGTCCCTGGCGTCAAAGGAGAACCAGGTAGAGACCCGCTTCTTAGAACACGGATGGGGGCTCCTGGAAGAGAGGTCAAGGGGATGGCCAGGGAGGTGGGGCATCAAGCTTCCAGGGGGTTATCCTCCCAGACAGCAAGTGTGGGCCCAGGTTATCCCTGCGTGACCTCTGGATAATCAGAGACAAGTCAAAACCATCACTGCACTTTTCAGATGAACAAACTGAGCCTCGGGGGCCAGACAGGGCCTTTTTCAAGGTCTGGCCGCCCGTTGGGAATTAGAACCAAAGTCTCTGAACTGGGTTTATAGCTATTTCCACTCCAACTGGTTCTAGAAGGAGTTTTCCCTGGATTGGCAAGAGAGGTTGATGTATGTTCTGTCCACTCTCGCCATCATTTCGGCATCGGGAGCAGTGGGGTTGCTGGCAGTGTGGAGGGATGTGAGGAGTGAACTTGGGATATGCCTGGGAATGCACCATTTTTCACAGGCACAGCGAGCGGTGAGAGGTTCCATGCCTGACTGACATGACCTTTCTCTTCAAGGTCTTCCTGGACAGCCTGGCGCGACTGGCCCACCCGGACCGAAAGGGGAACCCGGCAATGACGGGTTTCCAGGGTCGGCGGGAGAGAAGGGCGAACCAGGTACATCCAGCTGCTGTTCCCGTTCAGAATGGGACTGTTCTCTGCAGTAAACATCTCCCCAAGACTTACAGACCGGAGCTGGGTACAAAGTGGCACTGAGGCCATTTCTTCTTATAGCCCTGAAAACGGCAGCGTGGAGCAGGGCAGCAGGTCTGGATGGGAAGCAGAGAAGGCAGGCAGGGGTTGTTTATTTCTTTCTCTCTCGAATACTTATGGAGATCTGTCCTCGAAACTGCTCCAGCTCTGGGTGGTGAGTGAATGAGCAGACATCAAAAGCCCAGACCATTACCTTCTCTGCTTGGCATCTCCCTCTTTAGAGAAATGGTCCCAGGGATATTTACTGTTTCCCAAACCTGCTCTGTCTCTGATGGGGTGAGGGGTGCAACTTGGGCAGTTGTGCTGGCTGCTCCTTTGGAGGGTGACAGTTGCATGCATGCTTGTAGGTAGCTAGAGGTTACCCCGGGTCAGGGACATGGGAGGAGGAAAATGCCACTGGGAAGAAGCATCCAGGGGCTTTTAGTGCTATTAGTGTCGGCTTCTTTTTTAAGTTCGATTTTTTTTTTTTCATTCTGTGCACCTCACGTGTATATTATCTACACTCATTTTCCTATAAAAAAAAAATTCTTAAAAAATGCCTCCACACCTTCTTCCCCCCATTTTAATCTTTCCCAAAGCCCTTTCTCACACTTGTGGGATCCCCGGTGGCTGCTTCCCCAAGTGTCTCTGGCTCTCCCCTCCTCTCTGGAGAATTAGCTGTCAGTTAGATGGTTGTCTGAGAAAAGCCCATTTGTGAGTCTCCAGACAGTCGTAGGAAATGAGTACTCCTTTGTACTGATTATTTCTGCTAAGTGTCATAATGGTTCTGAGCTGAAAGGTACTTAGGAAGAAGTACTAAATGATATCTATCTGATCAAGGGTATCCTAGGACGACTCTAGGAACATAATTTCCCTCCCATGGTGCGATTAACTAATTTCTGTGGACTGCAGACGGGACAGGGTGTTGGCACTGCTTTGTGTGGTACCTGCAGATTAGCTCTTTTAGGAAAGATGAACACTGCTTCTCCCCCCCTTTCACAGGTATACCCGGAAGAGGCTCCCCAGGGTTCCCAGGGTCCAAAGGAGAGAAAGGTAACGTACGCTGAATGTGTTCTTTCTTTTCCACTCACCGAGGATGCACACGGTGCCTGCAGAACAGGGTGAATGTTTCAGTGAGGCAGTTGGACATAGACAGTAGATACTGGGCTTAGGACAGTCTAATTGACATGTTTTCTGGCCCGTGACAAAACACGACACAGGGCGCTGTGTTTTGGATTCATGGCCTTGTGAGTCAGCAGACGGAGAGGCAGGAGGGGGGCTCTGTAATCATGTCAGGTGATGGTCCTCTCTCGTTCCCTTTTTAGTTTTTCCCAATCACCTTGAAATAGTACTAGAATTTTTGTATTTTATTGGAAGGTTTGGGATAATATGTTTTAAACTAAACATGTAGTTCTTTTTTTTCCCCCCCTAAAAGCTCTTGAAACACACACACACACACACACGCACACACACACACACACACACACAACTTTTAAAAGTTTCATTACTATGGACATACAATAAATTGCACTTACTTAAAGTGTGTGATTTAATGTCCTGATAAATGTATGTACCCATGAAAATATCACCACATTCAAGATAGTTAACAAACCCATCACCCCAAAAGGTTTCTGCGCTGCTTTGTCATCCCCCATCCTGCCTCGTGCTGCCCCCAAACATTGACCTGCTTTTCGGCACATAGATTAGCTTGCATTTTCTAGAATTTTACATAAGTGGAATCCTGCAGTATTTTGCTTTTAGTCTGTCTTTTTTGAGATTCACCTGCGTTGTTGTCAATAGATCATTTTTTTTCCCTTGCTGAGTGATGTTCTGGGGTGCGGACATAATGTATTTTGTTTACCCATTCACCTATTGGTGGAACAAGCCTTTAACGTTAGCAGTGCTATGACTGAAGGCTTATCTGAGCAAATACATGCCTTTGGCATAGAGCACTTCCTTTAAAAAGTATACAATGATAGCTAAGAATGAGGGCCAGGCTCTGGTATCCTAAGCTGACTCCTCGTTAGGTTGGCCGTGGGAGGGGTGATATTAATCACAAGGAGAGGAAAGGGCATCCAGCTCCAGTTTTCCTCCTGGAGCCTCTGGAAGCCCCTCTCTCCTATATTCTGGGGTTTCTCTTCTTCCTGCCTTTCTCATGATCTCAACCTGTTTTTATTCTTTAGGCTCAAAGGGTGAAGTGGGCTTCCCAGGATTAGCTGGGAGCCCAGGAATTCCTGGATCCAAAGGAGAGAAAGGATTCTCGGGTCCTCCGGGGCCACAAGGACAGCCAGGATTGCCCGGAGCTCCGGGCCGCCCCATGGAGGGGCCTAAGGGAGACCGCGGCCCACAGGGACAGCCAGGCCTGCCAGGTAAGGTGTCCGACCAGGGGCAGAACGGGGGCTGAGTCAGCAAGTACAAATATATACACAGTGTGAAAGAGATTTAAATATGTACGGTCTCGATTGAGGTTTTATTTAGAAGTTGACAGCATTTATTTCAACTTGAAACTGCTTCAGGCATCGGGCCTTGGTATTTTGGTCTGGGCCAGTGCTTTTCTGTGTCCTTTCTGTCGAGGGATTCAGTATATATGACACGTGATTAAGGGAGAGGGGGGAGAGGATTGTGGGAAAGGGCTGGAGCACAAATGGCACCTGAGCTGGTTGTTTTGGCTAGATGACATCTGGCAGGCTTCCCCCTCATGGCCACGGGGACGGCTGCAGCACCGCTGCCCTTGACCCCAGCAACACAGGGCCTGTGAACACTGAGAGGGCAGTGTTTATATCCACCTTTTCCGCCCATTGAACAGATCAGGTTCTTCCTTCTGGGGCACCTTGATTTCTTTGGGGCTCACACAGATTGATGCTGTGTTGCTACATATAGTTGGGGACAGTTGAGTGACCATAGGTATGGTGTGGTTGTATATGTAATTGGTGACAGTTGGGTGGCAGTGATGACAACCATGGGCCAATGAGACCCATCATAAAACCCTCCTCGCCTGACACGTGTAACTTTTGTGCCTCCCATTAGGGCCTCCGGGACCAATGGGGCCTCCAGGGCTCCCTGGGATTGATGGACTGAAAGGTGAAAGAGGAAACCCAGGCTGGCCAGGGACTCCTGGTGCTCCAGGACCCAAGGGAGACCCAGGATTCCAAGGCATGCCTGTAAGTTGTCCGTTTATAGGTGTGGTTTTGAATAATAATATCAAAATAATATGCCTCTGTGTGGGGGGGTGCATGCACATGTATATGTATCACACTCTGAAATCCTCTCTGGATCAGTTCCTTCTCTCTTGCCAGTTATTAGCCATCTTTATTGGCACCACAGTAGGCAACTATTAAACATTTTTTTACAGTCTAGTGTTATAGTGACCATTTAAGAGAAATGTTATATCACTTGAAAACACAGTTCAATGCATGGGTTTAAAAATCTACTTACAAACCTGATGCAAAAAGCAAGCCTCAGTAACATAGAAATATACTCCTCATTTCTAGTCTATGTACATATATATATATGTATATATATATTTATGTGTGTATGCACTCATATGACATATATATCTTAAAATAAACACACACACACACACACACATACACACACACATGCCTATATATAGTTAACCCTAAACAACATGGGTTTGAATGACGCAGGTCCACTTATGTGTGGATTTAAAAAAATAAATATACAGTCAACGCCTGTGTCCCCAGGTTTTGCATCCTCAGATTTAACCAACTATAGACTGAAAACAATATTTTTGTTCTGTAGTTAGGGATTCATAGATGTGGAGAGCTGATAGTGTGCCTTGTTCCACTATGCCATTTAATATAAGGAACTGGAGTGTCCTCCGATTTTGGTATCCGGAGAAGGTTGTGGAATCAATTCCCCATGGATACTGAGGACAACTGTAGTTAAGTTTTGGGGGAGTCAAAAGTTATATTAAAATGTTTCACTGCTCAGGAAGTTGGCACTCCTAACCCCTGCATTGTTTAGGGTCAACTGTATATATTTGTGCATCTTATTTTCGTTATGGCACATTATAAAATAAATTAAAGCAAAGAAACAAATATATGTAGGAAACAATACAATTTTTTATATATTGAGAAAGGAACTAGAAGAAAAAACAACTCTGTTGAGTTAGCAGCTAGAACACGAGATAATATTTTTAAAATACGTGAATCCTATATAATAAAAAGGTAATGTGCAAATTGACCCTAATGGCAGACTGACCCAGGAATGACTGTTAGCTATGATGCGCACTGACCACCAAAGGGCAGATGCTCAATGCAGGAGTTGCCCCCTCAGCCAGAAGCCAGCTCATGGCAGGCCAGTGCAGTGGTGGTGGTAGTGGGAGCCTTTCCCACCTTTGCAGCAGCACTAAGGATGTCCATGGGGAGTGAACCTAAGCCAGCAGGTGGACATCCCCTGAGGGCTCCCAGACTGCCAGAGGAATGTCTGACTGCGAACTTCGGCCCAATCCCCTGGGGAGCAAGTGGACATCTTCCGAGGGGTTCTGGACTGTGAGAGGGCTCAGGCTGGTTTGAGGGACCCCCCTGAGTGCACGAATTTTTGTGCACCAAGCCACTAATATTGTTATAAAGAAAAATAATCCTCCTTTAGTCTATTTTATCTTATTTACATATTTAAAATCACTTTTCAGATAAGATATAAAGCTAATTCTAAAGAAAAATCACTATGCTTGAGTGTTTAGAAGAAAAATTTCCAGAAATGTAGTTGGTGTTGGTAGATTGATTGTTGCCATGATAAATGTTTAGGGACTCTGTTCATAGCATTGTGATCTGGGGTGGGACAGCAGAATGTAAGACTTGCACCTACTCTGAGAGCTTACCACATAGATGGACAAGAAGAGGGGACCCAGGGAATGAAGCAGGCTGATTCGGTTACCTTGTTTTGACATACAGAGAGTTTTTGGCATTCTCTTTACATCATTCAAGACCCACAAGACACCATTTATCCACAAAGGTATCTGCAGAACATGGAGGGGTTGTCCCAGCTTCCCGATGACCAGTTACTTGAGAGACTTGCTGTTCGTCTCTTGAATGATCCCCAACTGATGTCCTCTTTGTGTGTCTAGGGGATTGGTGGTACTCCAGGAATCACAGGTGCTAAGGGTGATATGGGACCTCCAGGAGTTCCAGGTTTTCAAGGTAAGACAGTAAAGATGATGCTGCTTAAAGACACATTTACCTATCCCCAGAACTTCCTAACCACTGGCACTTTCATATTGATAGAACCAGTATAATTATAGAACAAGTCTTGTTCTCTTCAAATTAAATATGCTATTTCTATGTGATAGCCCAATTTGTATAATGCTATATGAATGACCGTATAAAGACGTTCTGATTTTTTTTTTTTTTTTACTAAGAATCAGTGGATCATTTGCATCTCAATTATTTGAATATTATTAAGAAATCATGGATTTTGGCCATTCATTAACTTATTAATATATTGAGCAACTATGTAGGGGTGCCTACCAGCGTTCAGACACTGATTCTTACTGCTGAAACAGATACATATAAATGAAAGGTACATAAAACAAGTCCTCAGCCTGCAGATATTTTGTGCTCTATTTGGGGACATATGTGAATCAGAATGTGACCAAAAACAGTATCACGTGCCCCTCCACTGGTTGTGACCATTTTGCAGTTTGTTGCATGTTTAAAAATGTGGTTTTTGGGTTCTTGAAAGAAGAGTTTCATCAAACGTTTTACAGAGTGGACCAGAAGTAATACTCTTTTCTTCCATAAGCCTAAATGGAAAAATTGCACTGTGTGTGTATGTATATGCATGCGCACATATGTGTGTATACATGTACATGTGTATTGCCACACATGTATATGCATTCTCACATATGTGCATATATTTACACATGTCTATGCAGATACATACTTGTGTATCTTTTGTGATTCTGTACGAAGACCATGTTGTGCTTTCTTCCAGGACAGAAAGGTTTCCCTGGCCTTCAGGGAATTAAAGGAGACCAAGGAGACCAAGGCTTCCCTGGATCTAAAGGTAGGATGATGTGCTTCATTGGAGGGTGCCTTACGGATTTGATTGAACTCACAGCATTAGGGTATTTGGTTTTACCAATGTGAAAAGGCTTGAAGGTCATTAGAAAACAGTTAATCAACCAAATTCTTTGGTTGCTGTATTTGACTAATCTGGTAGACATGTTTACCAGTGACTTACCTTGAAGTCATAATAGGAATAACATCGATCTCGCACAAGTAGGATGAATGAATTCTGGTTGGACAGCAAGGAGTTCTTCACAGGAAGAGGTCTTCCTCTCCCCCGCACCAGGAGTCAACAGCGTGTAGTGGCTCCGCAAAGCACAGGATGATGTTAGAAGTAGTTTAATTAAGTACAGTGCATCCCGTTGTAATCTTTGCAGGGCAGACCTTATTTTTGGAGCTGTGTTTAGTTTTTTTTGTTTGTTTTTTAAACCTCGTTCCAAGGGAGAGAATGAGCAACTGAAATGCAGTGAGTAGTGGCTTGTCAGGAAAGAAAATAAAAGGGGGAATGTGTGTGGGAGGAGTGAGAGACTTAGGGAGCGCTTGGTTGAAGAAGGGAGATTGAGGCAGACCTCAGATTCCTCTGCAAACTCTTATCATTGCACGTATTTCAAGATCTGTCACGCAGAAGAAGGATTAAGTGTATTCACCATTAAAAAAGTAAGACCAGTGGTTATAACATACGGTGAGGCAGATTTCGGATAAGTGTGAGAAAAACTTCCTCATTGCAAATATGGGCACCATCCAAGTCCCAAGAGAGACGCCTGGAGAGAATGAGCGTTACTTCCTGGCAGTGTTCAAGTGAGGGCCGGATGGCGGTCGTCAGGGCGTCCAGCAGTTCGCATCCATGACCCCCATGTGTGTTCTAGTCTCCAGGACTCAGGATTTTAGGTGAAATAATAAATGTGTGCAGGCAACATAAGTGACTTATGAGGATATGATTACTTGTGTTTTTGATGGCGATTTTCCATCTGAGAAACATTCTGTTTGGATTGGGTTTCATAGTGGACTTTTCTTTGGAAGCTCTTTCGGGCACCATATGCTGACTGTGAAATTGATCAGTTGGTATCCCTGTTTCCCACAGGTCTTCCCGGTCCCCCTGGACCCCCGGGTCCCTACCAAATTGTCAAGGGGGAGCCAGGGATCCCTGGTCCTGAGGGTCCCGCCGGTATGAAAGGGTTTCCGGGACCTCCAGGCCCCAAAGGACAGCAAGGTAAGATTAACCGGGCTGTGCGGGGAAGGAAATGAGGGTCAGGAGGGAAGAGGGCAGGCTTTCCTCTTCACACATGTGCCTCTGGGTAGTGACTACATCATCGCCTATTTGAATATGACTCTCTTACCTTTCTTTGATGCATATCAAAACCAAAGTTTTTGAGTGGATCTAAAACAGCCAGAATGAAATATAGGAATAGCTAGAAGAACATACAACCTAGCACATCACTTAGAAAAACATGGGTGAAAGGAACCACATAATTGTTCCCTAGCTGAAAGGTAGCATATAGGAAAATGTAAGTTTAAACTACCTCAGATAAAACTGCACACATGAAAAGAAATATTATCTGTTGTCAGTATATCTGTTGCCTAAAAATTGTTTGAGATGCTGGAGTATGGTCAAGGGGGACACACTGGAGAAGGTAAAAATGTGTCAGATAGCTCCTCCCAGCCCACACAGCCTGCCTTTTCCAAAAACGGCCTGCCAAACAATAGCAGACATAACAGCAAGAAACTAGGGAGAGCTCTGAGTGGGATGTGTAACGTTCACCCATTCACATGTCCGTTTAGCAGCTGCTTGGGTGAACTGGGTACAGGGCTTTGCAGGAAGCAGCCGTGCTTCTCTGGGAAGACGTTTAGCTGCAGTCAGAGGCCTGCTGCTTGCCTTCCAGAAGGCTAGAGAGCACATTTCAATGGGGAAGTGAAAGATAACAGCCTTCTGCTCTCTGGGACCGGAGCCTAACTTCTCTTTCTCTTCCTTTAGGTGTGACGGGATCAGTGGGCATACCTGGACCACCAGGCAGTCCCGGCTTTGATGGTGCCCCTGGCCAGAAAGGAGAAAGGGGGCCCTCTGGACCTCCGGGTAGGTTTGCTGCCGTCTCCCAGCCTTATTCCTGTGTCTCTGGGTTAGAAGCAGTAGGCCCCGGTGTGCGGAAAACTGCAAAATGGAGTTGGAGATGTTATTTGAAAGGTTTCCAGAGAAGTCTGTTTCTTAGAAGAAATTGGATCCTGTAGAAGAGTTAAAGGGTTGTCATCGCCTTTTCTGTGTAGGGAGGCAGACGCTGATCAAAGCGCAATGTTTCCCAGATGTTGCTGAAAGGAGGCCAATTTTGATGGTTTTCTATGAGGGAAGCGGGCTGCAGCCTCAGAAATTCCGTTTCAGCAAAGGACAAGGGAAAGGAGATGACAATGCCAGTGCTGGCCAGAGGGCCTTGTCTGCCTGAGGTGAAGTTGGCCTGCTTCCCTAGGAAGCAGGAACTCAAATATCCCATAAATGACCGAGATGCTGAAGGTTCGGGGCATCAGGTGACTGAACAAAGGGCTCAGCCCAGCAGAAGGTGTGTGAACAGTTTCCCAGGCAGCATAGTTACCCTAGGGCCGTGGTCAGCAAATTGCGGTTTCGTGGGCCACATGTGGCTCTTTGGCCCCTTGAGTGTGGCTCTTCCACAAAATACCATGGCCTGGGCAAGTCTATTTTGAAGAAGTGGCGTTAAAAGGTGTTTACGTTTAAAAAACGTGGCTCTCAAAAGAAATTTCAATTGTCGCACTGTTGATACTGTTGATACTGGCTTTGCTGCCTAATGAGTTTGCCAACCACTGCCCCAGGGGATGGAAGGACCAATTGCATGGATGCTTTCTTACTGCCCTGTTTCCATGCACAGGCTTTGGGTCGATATGGAAGAGAAGCCACTTTAAAAGGAGGTTGTTTTAATAATTCTATAATAATTCTTTCCTAGAGAAGCCTCCAAATGCTATATGCATCACATGATGGAATCACATGATTTATTCCATTTATTCACATAATCCTTTTCACATATTTTATTTACTC
The DNA here is from genome assembly GCF_964339955.1 of Pipistrellus hanaki. NCBI lineage: Eukaryota > Metazoa > Chordata > Mammalia > Chiroptera > Vespertilionidae > Pipistrellus > Pipistrellus hanaki. The sequence continues at coordinate 27,857,427 of NC_140505.1, forward strand.
ATTGGACTAAATTGTTTTGAGCATCTGCTTTGCTTATAAGACATCATATGGTAGTATGTAAAAAAAAGAAAAGCTAAGGTAGCAAGAAGGAGGTGGGTAGTTGTATTTGACTGGTCTTGCTTGGAGCCTTTCAGAGGAACATGTCTGTGACGAGGCAAACCATTTTCTCTTCTCTCTTCCAGGTCCAAGAGGGTTTCCAGGACCACCTGGCCCTGACGGGCTGCCAGGATCCATGGGCCCCCCAGGCACCCCATCCGTTGATCACGGCTTCCTTGTGACCAGGCACAGCCAAACAACAGATGACCCGCAGTGTCCTCCCGGGACCAAAATCCTTTACAATGGGTTCTCTTTGCTCTACGTGCAAGGCAATGAAAGGGCCCACGGACAGGACTTAGGTGAGACATCTAAAATGTATGACTCATCCAGCATGGATCTGTGGAGGGCCTCGGGGGTGAGAGCTGTATTCAGCTCTGGTCCTGTAGTCCAGGGTGCCATGGAGACCTCATTAATGAAAAGAGTAGGCTTAGCCCTATTTCCCTCCATCCTTGCCAAATGAGACATCAATTGGCTACTATATTACTAAATGGGAAGCCCAGAAAACATAAAAGATGAATCTTTTTTTTTTTTTTTCAAGTGACTTCAGTATTTTATTTTATTTTTTTTTATTTATTTTTTTTTATTTTTTAAATATATTTTATTGATTTTTTAAAAGATGAATCTTTAAAAATTTTTAAATCAATAAAGCTTTCGATCTCTTCTTCAACTTATCAAGTAGGACCAAGATTTTTGAAATGCACACTTGGAAGTTTGCATTGATATGTTTAAAATAGAGCAGCTTTACTGTGGCTCTTTTTTTTTTTTTTTTTTTTAAAGTCCATGTTATTCTGTCCAAATGTTTTTCTGCATGTTCTAAACTGTGTCCCTGACATTAGTTTAGATCAGCAGAAAGTTCATATTTGTAGTCATTTCCTTGATCCCCCTCAGATACCTTCCACTACAAAATCCAGGCTAGGTTTTAACATCAGACAACAAGGGGCTGTATAAAGAGCATCTCTGCATTTTTGGCAAGACTGCCATTAAAGGCAGTGTCCACTATGTTCATATCCATTGTAGAAGGGACCTGTGTTAAATATATTTTAGAATTCAATCTAAATGTCACGCATAATTCTTTTTTAGTACCTCTCTTTGCTTGATTACATTTAATGTAATGCTCATTTACACTCATACTAGTTTTTGGTATATTTACTACCTTCTGTTTATAATTCTTAAAGAATTTTATTCCCATTAATGATGAGGTTGAATATATGTCTTTCATTATTGGCCAGCTCAGAACTATGTGACACAGAGGTAGACAGTGAATTAGAAAGCAAATCCCTCACCTGCCTTCTCTCCCTGCGCCTCCAGGCACGGCTGGAAGCTGCCTGCGCAAGTTCAGCACCATGCCCTTCCTGTTCTGCAACATCAACAACGTCTGCAACTTCGCCTCCCGGAACGATTATTCCTACTGGCTGTCCACCCCCGAGCCCATGCCCATGTCCATGGCACCCATCGCCGGGGACAACATTAGACCGTTTATTAGCAGGTGAGACGAGCAGATGTATAATTGAGGAAGAAAAATTGCTTATATAGTCTAGACTAGGGGTGTCGAACTCAATCAGAGAAGGGGCCAAAATCTAAAATCCAGCCTAAATCACGGGCCGAATGGTTTACTGAACAGTCATAAACTGACAATGTCATAAACTGACAGCAGAGTGCAGTGATGACAGCGCGGTGCGGGCCACATTGCAAGGCCTGGCGGGCTGGATTTGGCCCGCGGGCCTTGTGTTTGACACATGTGGTCTAGACAGAGGTTGGTTTTTTTTTTTTGGTTTTTTTTTTCCAAATGCCCAACTCTGGAACAGAATTCATACCTCATGTAACTCACTCATGAGTTGGTTGTTTTTCCTCCCATGAGCAAAGCAACGTCACCGGAGTCCTCAGCGAGCATTAGAAAAGTGTTTTTAATTTAACCCCTTACATTGTGATCCTTTTAAGACATTCTTTTTTATGAATTGCTCATGCTCTTGTGAAATTATCAAAATAATTATTTTTAACTATAGTAAAACACACATATTTACCATAACCATTTAAAAGTATTTTTTATTGATTTCAGAGAGGAAGGGAAAGGGAGAGAGAAATGGAAACATCAATGATGAGAGGGAATCATTGATTGGCTGCCTCCTGCATGCCCCCTACTAAGGATCCAGCCCCCAATCTGGGAATTGAACTATGATCTCTCCTGGTTCCTAGGTCGAGGCTCAACCACTGATCTGGCTGGGTGAGATCACAGTCATATTAAGAGAACTGTGCCATGTAGGACCCTGGAACCAGAAAGGCCGAGAGATGTCTAATAAATAGGCAAATCATAGTGTGTTTTTTTTTTAATTACCTTACATTAAAATATCTCCAGACAACTTCATTTGATGTTTCTTGTCAGCTTTAAGAAAACATATATTATGAGTCTGAAATGAGGAAAATCATGCATTACCCTTCCTGAGTGGCATTTTTCAAAACCCAGACAATACTTTCTAAGTGTCCGTGTGGGGGGCTGTGGACTGTGGTGGGATAAGACTTTTCTTGCTCAGAACCCTGCTGAGTGTGTGAGAAGGAAAACTAACCGCCTTTGTGTTTCTGTTTAGCTTCCCTCGGACAACAGGTAGAAAATGACTTTTCATTTTTGTTTTCTATTTACCTTTTTGATAAAACTGACATTTGACCTTGGTTTGGTGGAGAACACCTGGGCTCTGACATGTATGTGGAATATTCCAAAAGCAGGGCTTTAGGAGACTGCGGCTTAGTTTGGTTTTCTCTGTGGTCCCATTAATTTCAGTAAGAGACCCACAGTTCTGTAAGCATGAGTCGTTTAAATGGCCCAGTATTGTACATTTCAGGCTTTTTACATCTTTCTGTTAACTGACCCATAGAAACACAGCGTGAAGGAAACTTGCATCCTTTAAGCCCACTGCTCCTTCAGCCATATATATATATATATATATATTTATTTATTCTCACATTTCCTTTTGAAAATATTGCTGCCCATTCCTCCTGGCCTCTTCAGAAGCAGTTTCCATGGTTACTTAACTTAGGTTCCCAATAACTCTCAGGATTTAGCATATTTCTTCTGAGGGCTTCTAAGAACTTTATGGCTTTCTAAAGGCAGGAATCGTCATAAAACTGTGGGTTGTTTCATTGTTGTATTAGTAAGACCCCTGGTTTGAGAGCAGCAAGAACTGACTGAGTTCTGCTTCTGGCTTCGACATATCTGTGACCTTAGTTTCTTCACAAATGATCTGGGGAATTAGACTGAATTTGAAGGGACCGGAGAGCTCATTAACTGTGGTTCTGTGTTTCCTAATCAGCCATCTGACCACCTCCCGCACAGCCCCTTGTGTCCCCCTAGCCCAGAGTGAGCCTTTCCTTCGTGCTGTATTTCTGGATTCTGTGTCTGGCAGGCAGATGGTGGCAGATGTATAAGGCCAATTTCAGTAACTGTCGCTTAACCGAGCCTTTTAATTCATCTGCATTTGTGTGAAGAAAATAGAAAATTGCACACACCACACACACACACACCCTCCCCCCCCAAGTCCGTGAAAAATCGAATGACTAATTTAGGTCCTCTTCCCACTCCTCATCCATTTTCATGCAAATGTTCCAGCATAACTAGGTGTAATTATTAACACCATCTACAGTCATTTATCAGCGTTGCTAACACTCTGTTCATTTTGTGACTTGAATATAATTATTTTCCTGCTGGTGTTTCTTTTCTTTCTTTTTTCTTTTTCTTTTTTTTAAACAAAACATTATCTCATCATCAAAGGGTTCCCTTCATTGAGGGGGTCTGAGTCAGAGCAGTGTGGGTTGTTTTAATTTATTCCTGGACGGCTGTGTGCGAGGCAGCCTGGTTAGGAGGTGTCGGGTCTGGGGAGGGTTCTTTGGGACTGACTCCAGCTTCACTGACTCCGGTGGACAGTCTTGGCCCGGACAGGGTCTCGTTACTGGTGTGTTGGCCCCGGGTCTGGAACAGGTCTCCTGAAGGAGACTCACGTGGACACCCAACCTCAAAAAGGTGCACTGTGTGCCTTGGCGATTCTAAGTCACTAAATGCATTTCTTACATCTTAAGATGATTCCTAGCTTAAAACCAATGGCTGGAAGCACTTGGATTTCACCAAGCATTAGTTGTGTTTGCTGAAATACAAGCTCATTGTTAAAAAAAAAAAACAAAAAAACTGGAAACACAAAAGAGAAAGCAGAAGATACTGTAGCCCCAGCCCCTCTGGGAGATGGCCACGCTGTTACAGCGTCCTCTTTCGTCAAAGCACATAGCTAAATCACATGTGTGGGATGCATTTTTTAATTTAATATTTTAATACGGAGACAGGCTTATGACACCAAGGAGAGTGCAAGCAGTGGGCACATTATTCATTTGATAAGCATGTAATTGAATCAGATCTAATGAAGAGATTGGCTGCACATAATGGGAAAAGGCATGAACAAGTAAAGGCTTCACCTTGGGCCGTCCCTTCAGCCGTGCTGAGTATCTCTGTTCTGGTTCCTGCCAGGTGTGCGGTGTGTGAGGCGCCAGCCATGGTGATGGCTGTGCACAGCCAGACCATTCAGATCCCGCAGTGCCCCAACGGGTGGTCCTCACTCTGGATTGGCTATTCCTTTGTGATGGTAAGTATTTGGGAGACTCCGTGTTTCCCTGGGGGAGCCCCTTACCCACACCCCCACCTATACTCTCTGCTGCTGCCACCTTCTCCGTTCTGTGGCTCCTCCTGCTCAGGCCCAGCTCCCATCGGATCCCCAGGGTCTGGCCTGCTCTGCTGGGAACCGCATGGGTCCAGTGCCCAGCCAGGGCCCTCCTCTTGCCTTGGGAGGGGCTGCTCTGGGACTAGGTAGCTGGGAGAACAGGGCACCATTTCCTAGTCAGGTGGAAGAGGGGGAGGTACACGTTTACTAAAGCACGCAAGCCCGAAGTCAGGAGGAGAGCAGCAGAGTGTTGGCTAACAGAGTGCAGCCTCCTCCGCACTGTATCTGGGAGCGTGAGTGTCCACGCCCTTCATGTGGAGTGAGACTGCCCCCCTGTCACCCTGACGAACACCCCTTGTGTTCACTTCCCCTGAAAAACCAAATACAACAGGAAACATGGTGCCTCTTTGAGGTCCCATTGTAGTTTCTTACTTTATTTTATTGCCTCGATGTAAAGTATTGCTTGAGTCTATGAAAGCTCTGAACTTGTAAGATCAGGCTTTACTAGACTAACACCCAATAAGTGACCCTGCACACATACTTTCCACATCACCATTATAAGCCATTAGACCAAAATGCAATTTAACAGTTACAACAGTAGTTATTTGTTTCTCTCTTCCTTGTTCAATTCCCTCTTTAAAGAAAAATCGATGATTTTTCTTTCCCTTATAAAAGGATATATAGCATCTAATCTAGCAAATATAGGATGTAATTTAATTTAGAAAGTCTGATGTCACATCAGTTGGTTATAGCATCACTTGCACATCTTGCCTCTAGTTGCATCTCCCCAGTTGGAAGAGGTTTCACTGTTTCAAACATAAGGCGTAGTGAGAAAAGCATTTCTTTAATTCTAATGAAGCTGGACTGGCGTCTCCTCCTTTGGGAGGAAGGGCTGACTGGTTTCTGGTGCTGTGTGGAGTAGTGCTGTGCCCAGTGTGTGAGCAGAGTGGGCATGAGTATGTTCTGTGGTTGATGGCATGAGGCAGAGAGCTGGCTTCCTGGCAGGGAGTGCTCTGGCTCCTCCCTGGAGACAGTGCCGCCCTCTGCTGTCAGTGAGTGGGAATTGCTGACACATGCTCCCTCTGTCCCGCAGCACACCAGCGCTGGTGCCGAAGGTTCCGGCCAAGCCCTTGCATCCCCCGGGTCCTGTCTGGAAGAGTTTAGAAGTGCGCCATTCATCGAGTGCCACGGCCGTGGGACTTGTAATTACTTTGCAAATGCTTACAGCTTCTGGCTTGCCACTATAGAGAGAAATGAGATGTTCAAGTAAGTCCGCATGACCTTCTCTTGTAGCTCCCTCACCCGGTTGTGGTCTTTATTTTTCATCATCCCCGATCCATACACCTTCCAGCACAAAGTCCCAAAGATCGTTAGGAAGCAGTAATTAGGAGTGCTCCTCCACGTGTAGCCGCGAATATCTGATTCTGTTCTACATGGGCAGAGAGTCGAGACGATTTTCAAAGGCAGGGCATAGGCGATGGGCTTAATTCTCTCATTGACTGAAGAACCGTGAAAGAACAAAGGCCATTTTTCATTTTTCCTAGGTGAACCCACTAGAATGTAATTAAAGCAATTAAAATCTTCAAAGAGCACTTAAAAATACCGTGTCTTAAACACTCAGCAAGAGAGGAAAGTAAGCAGCGGTCATTCCGTTGCCTTTATAAGGCTGCATTTAATGTGCTGCGTACGTAGTTCTGGGTGGCTTCACATGACTTTGTTTTTTAGACACGTGCAAAAAATAAATAAATTCCAGTACAAATGAAGCTGAAATGGAAAGGGAAGACCTTCTTTTCCTTCCTTTTCCATTGCCAAAATTTCACCTTTCAAATGCCTGTCCCAGGAGGCTGCTGACCTTGTTGAAGTTAGTTTGGAGCCCCGCCTGGTCCCCAACGGGCAGGAGCACATGAGGGGGCCGCTAGCTGTTGTTTAGTTCTTGCTGCAGCCCCTCCTGGAGTGGATGTAAGATAAGGTGACTAGACGTCCCGCTTTTGGTGGGATAGTCCTGATTTTTAACAATTAGTCCCGCGTCCCGGGACTTAAAAATCGGGACTGTCCCGCCCAAAGCAGGACGTCTGGTCACCTTAATGTAGGAGGCCGATGGAGCCTGAGCGGTTACTTACTGTTCATTCCCAGAATAACTGCTTCTCACCCCTGGAGATAAGCCCTCCTGTCTTTGTCTTTTTGGGAGAGAATTTTTGTAGAACTCTGCTCTGACCCCGTCTCTTTGTAGCTTAGATCGTAAAAGGTGAAGCTACACACTTGCCACTCGTAATTCTTTAAGCATCAGAACATCACTAGGAGCCTAACTGGTAGCTTGCATGAGACTTTTTAGGCAACTGGAAACTTGATGTCACCTTTATAGGTAGAATTTAACCATGAGCTCCCGAAATGGGCACTCAATGCATGTACTCATCAGCTCCTGGACTTTGTGTTGTAGGGTAAATAGGTAAAAATGGGGGCATTTTTGAACCATATCCTGATACAATGAACTAAAGTGCTTTCTTAACAAAATTAGGACCTATCCTAATATTATTACCTTAAGACATAGTTTGGGGGCACTAGGATTTTCACCAAAGGTTACTAACATTAAGCAGCCTTCATTTTAGGGCAAAGTACTCTGCTTATATGATTTCTTTGGCTTTAATAGAATTTTATCTGTCAATTTTAGTTCAGTCTCTACCTTTCTGGTAGCCAAAACAAGGTAGGACTTTTAAGATCAAGGAAGCATTTGGGGCACTACGTCTTCCTTTCTCTTTGACCATCCATCAGACCACCTGCATATAAATCCTTCAAACGGTATAAAAGTATTTCCAAGGCTAGTTAATTTTTCCCAGGTTTGTTGCTCATTGTAGCATTCCGTCAACATTTGATGAGAACTTGTGAAGTATTGCAGAGAAGACCAGTATCTTCTTCCCCTGGGGGAGTTTATAATTGGGTTGAGAAGACAAAGCTAAACTATAGTTCAAGGAGGCAGTGGTGCAGGTGGGGGGTGGGGAATGGGGAGGAGTGTTTGAGACTTTGGAACCAAGCAGACATGGGGTCCCTTCACTCTCTCTGTGCTCCTGGGAGCGTCACTAACCTCAGGGCTCGGGGATGGGGAATGCAGGTGATAACCTGCTTGGCTCCATGAGTTACGAAGGCCAGGCGATGGATGCCCAAGCAAGGTGCCCGCTCAGAGTCAAGCTAAGTAACGGTGGCTGTTGGTCATGGGACCGGAGCCCATCCTCATCTGACCCCTTGGAGGTCTCCTGGCAGGTGGGAGGGCTGACAGACGTGCCTGCGGTTTTGATAAGCCTTGACGTGACAGCTGGTTGTTTTTTTTTGTTTGTTTGTTTGTTTTTTCTGCATCGTAGGAAGCCCACGCCGTCCACCTTGAAGGCTGGGGAGCTGCGCACGCACGTCAGCCGCTGCCAAGTCTGTATGAGAAGAACATAATGAAGCCCAGCGCTCAGCTAACGTCACAACATGGTGCTACTCCCTCCTCTTCCCCTTCTTCCTCTTTTTTTTTTTTTAACAGCAACGAACCCTAGAAATATATCCTGTGTACCTCACTGTCCAGTATGAAAACCGTAAAGTGCCTTATAGGAATCCGCGTAACTAACACACCCTGCTTCATTGGCCTCTACTTGCTGAAGGAGAAAACAGAGACATCGATAAGCTGTCCGTTAGTGACACGCCAAATGGCACTTTTGACGAAATAAAAAATATAAGTCTGTTCTACAATCCGGTGCACTCATGTGTGACATGAGAACTCCATCAGAAAAACCAAAGGGTGCTAGGAGGTGTGCGGGGCCTTCCATACCGTGTGAACGCCCGTTTCCAGTTGTATGATAATAGAGTCATTTTTCACCACCCCCGGAATGAAGTGTTTGTTGATGTCACTGTCTAGCTGTTTCAAAATTCAGGTCCCTTGGTCTGTACAAAGAAGAGTCCCTTGAAAAACGATGTTTCGAACCTCCAAGTGGAATTACGGCCTCGGCGGCCACATCTTTTGATCCCCAAATATAAATTTAGGTCTTTCTGCTATGTGTGGTACTACGCAGCTGCTTTTGCAGAAATCACCAGTATCCTGTGGAATAAAGATGGTCCAAGAGTAGGCAGAAATGAAATATATATATATATATTTTAGTAATTTATATAGATGTCAGCAGTTAGGCAGATCAAGTTTTTAGTGTCAGTTCCCACTGTTAAAATAAAGCTTATGACATAGATTCTTCCTTTAAAAGACTGTGTTGTCCTTTAACAGATTTTTTTAAACACAAGGGTATTGAATGTGAAACACCAATTTTGATTGTTCACCTCCAAACCAAAAAAAAAAATTTGTGTATTGCCAAAACCAAACCCAGGTTCATGGATATGGTGTCTATTATGGTGAAATATGTACTTTGAGCTTATTGTTTTTATTCTGTATTAAATATATTCAGGGTTGAAACACTAATCACAAACTGAATGACTTGACTTCAAAAGCAACAACCTTAAAAGGCCTTCATTTGATGAGTATTCCTCATTCTGCAGCCCAGTGTGAAAAACAGCTCCGTCAAATCAAAGTATCAGTGTTTTTACCTGTCAGCATGTTCAGGCGGCTTCCGTGTTTATTTTCCAAGCGGTGTTCAGACTTCAGTAGGGGAGCGGCTGGATTGCAGGAGAGCAGAACCGGGCCACTATGCCCGAAATGACATTTCTCTAAAAGTCTCCAAAAACGTTTTTAAGACTACTAAGGCCTTTGATGTAATTTCTTTAAATGTGTATTTCTTTAAAAATTCAAATTTGTAATAAAACTATTTGTATAAAAATTAAGCTGTTATTAATTTGTCGCCAGTATTGCCACAGAAGCATGAAAAGGAATGTTTCTGCACTAATAAATTTATAAGCTTTGCATATCTTAGATCATATTTAGTTTGCAGTTCTTCCAAATAAGAGTCATAGACTGGGCATCATTTACAGGAATGACTACAAAGAATAAAAGAATGGTCTTCTCACACTCCCCCTTCTACCCTCCCTTTCTCTCCCTCCCCCTACCCAATCCCTTCCATCTATCCGTCCAGGCAGCCAATGTCCACCCATCCACCTCTCCATTCATTGTAGGAATACCAATGGTTGCCACTTTTTAAGTAGTGGATATGCCCTAACCGGTTTGGCTCAGTGGATAGAGCGTCAGCTTGTGGACTAAAGGGTCCCAGGTTCGATTCCAGTCAAGGGCATGTACTTTGGTTGTGGGCACATCCCCAGGAGGGGGTGTGTAGGAGGTGGCTAATTGATGCTTCTCTCTCATCCATGTTTCTAACTATCTCTCTCCCTCTTTGTAAAAAAAATAAAATAATAAAATATATTAAAAAAAAAAAACACAAGTGGATAGTTGCAAGATAATTAGAGATGAATAACACAAATATCCAACCATTGAAAGCGGATCCATTAGGGGTGAGACCTGAGGTCATAGTTACGCAATGGATAGTGTGAGGCAGGGGGTTGGATTGCAAGTCTCCCTTAAAGTAGGAAAGACAGAAAATTTCTTTTTCCCTGGTGATCTAAGTTTCAGTTTCAACTTGATCTAAATATGATCCATGTAGTGCAATACTGTGTGCTCAAGAAAAAGCTCTAAATATTGTTATATTCTTGATTTTCATACCTACAGAGTGAGAATGAAATGAGATAAGTTACAAGCATGACCCCTCACTGCTTAATCATGAGATATCAGTCAGGGTCTCATTTCGGTCACCTCCCTCCCATCATTCATTGATAAAAGGGAGGAAAGGGGCGGTTAGGTTTCCTTAATATACAGTGGATAGGAAAGAAGAAAACGAAAATCAGCCCTAGCTGGTTTGGCTAAGTGGATAGAGCACTGGGCTGGGGATTAAGGGTCCCAGGTTCAATTTTAGTCAAGGGCACATGCCTGGATTGCGGGCTCAATCCCCTGTAGGGGGAATACAGGAGGCAGTTGAGTAATGATTCTCATTGTTGATGTTTCTATCTCTCTCCCTTCCTCTCTGAAATCAATTAAAAATACATATTAAAAAAACCTAAACTAAACTAAAATCATTTGGCTTGGTGTCTGCTGAAGTTACTGAGAAATATTAATCACCTCCATATTGTAGCCATTTTAGAATATTTTATTTCTACATATAAAACCGATTTGTTATAAATTATAATTTATTATATACAGTTTGGTCGCTATAGGAAAGTAAAAGGATCACATCATACCTTGACTCTCAACATTCAGATCCTGTGCATTTTATACCTCTGTTTCTGAAAGCAGTTTATATGTTTTATTTCTAAATTATCCTAGAGTAAAATGGACTTGTTTTGATGTACAGTTCTATGAATCATAACATATGTATAAGTTCATGTAACCATAATCAAAATCAGTACACAGAAGAGTTACATCACACCCAAAAAAAACTCCTCCAGCTCTCGTTATGTAGACACACACATGCCCACTTCAACCCTGGCAACCAACCACTGAACTTCTCCCCATCACTATAGATTTGTCTCTTCAAGAATGTCATAACAGCGTGCAACCTTTGCAGACACTCTTCTCTCACTCAGCATAATTCCTTTGACATTCATCTGAGCTGTGTGCATCAACAGTTTATTCCTTTTCTTGCTGAGTGGGATTACATTGTGTAGATGCACCACACTTCATTTACCTATCACTTTTGAAGCACATTTGGGCTATTTTCAGTCTGGGTGATTATGAATAGAGAATAAACATTCATGTGCAGGTTTTTGTGTGAACATAGTGTGTGTTTTTTTTCCCCTCTAGGGTAAATACTCAGCATTACAATGGCTGGATCATATATAAGCACATATTGTATTTAAAACAAAAATAAGTTATCAAACTGGTTTCCAGAGTGTCTGCACCATGTTGGGTTTCCACCAGCAATTGTGAAAGCCCTGCTTGCTCCGCAGGGTTTGGCATTCCCAGTATTTTTTCTTAGTCATTCTATTTAATATGCAGTGACATTTAACCATGGCTTTAATTTAGATTTCTCTAATGGTCAATGGTGTGAACATCTTTCCGTGCATTTTTTAGCCATCAGTATATCCTCGTTTTTGAAATTTATTAAGTCTTTGCTCAATTTTTAAATCCTCACCCAGGATGTGTTTATTAATTTTAGAGTTTGTGTGAGTGTGTGTGTGTGTGTGTGTGTGTGTGTGTGTGTGTGAGAGAGAGAGAGAGAGAGAGAGAAAGAGAGAGAGAGAGAGAGAGAGAGAGAGAGAGAAGTGTGAGAGATAAACCAACCCATTACCACCCATTTGCATCCTGACTGAGAATCAAACCCGAAATCTTTTTAGTGTATGGGACAACATTCCAACCAATTGAGCTACCTGGCAAGGCTCTTTGATCATTTAAAAAAAGATGTTTCTTTTCATCCTGTTGAGTTTTGAAAGCTCTTTGGATATTCTGGTTATAAGTTATTTGTTGGATCTGTGGTTTGCAAATTCATCCTCTTAACAGTATCTTTCACAGAACCAAAGTTTTTCGTTTTGATGATGTCCAATTTACCAATTTTTTTTTTTATGGGACATGCTATTGATATCAAGTTTGACTCTCTGATTAGTCCTAGGTCACTTAGATTTTCTCCTGTTTTCTTTTAAAAGCTTTGTTATACTGAAACCGGTTTGGCTCAGTGGATATAGTGTTGGCCTGCTGATTGAAAGGTCCTGGGTTCGATTCTGGTCCTTGGTTGCCGGCACATCCCCAATAAGGGGAGTGCAAGAGGCAGCTGATAGATGTTTCTCTCTCATCGATGTTTCTACCTCTCTATCCCTCTCACTTCCTCTCTGTAAAAAAAATCAATAAAATATATTTAAAAAAATAAAAGCTTTGTTATTTTACATACTATATTTATATTGCAATCCATTAATTGTTTTTTAATTAATGAAATTTACATAACAAAGTTCAGCATTTTAAAGTGAACAATTCAGTAGCATTTTGTACATTCACAATGTTGTGCAACCCTCCCCTACGTCTTGTTCTAAAACATTTTCACCACCCGAATCCAATGCCCATTCAGCAATGACCCCTCCCTCCACCCCTAACCCCCAGCAACCACCAATCTGCTTTTTGACTCTGGATTTACCTATTCTGGATTTCTTACAGTGGGACTTGTGACTTTTGTGTCTGGCTTCTTTCACCTAGCATAATATTTTCAAGATTCATTCATGTAGTAACATGTATCATGACTTCATTAATTCTTATGGTACAACAGTTTCCATTGAATATATATGACACAGATTTTTATCCATTTATCTTTTTGGTGGATTTTTGGACTGTTTTGAGCTTTTGGCTACTTTTTATGATGCTCCTATACAAAGGTTTGTACATTTATTTGTTTGAGTTTTGTTTTTAATTCTTGGGGGGGGGTGGGGGGGGCTGAGGGGTGTTATGCCTAGGAGTGGAATTGTTAAATCCTGTGTTTAACTTTTTGAGGAACTGCCCAATTATTTTCCACAGAGGCTGAACCACTTTCATCCCCACCAACAATGCATCCTGACCAACACTTTTTATTTTCCACTCTTTGATTATACCCATCCTACTGGGTGTGAAGTGGTCTCTCATTATGGTTATGATGTTCATTTCCCTAACATTGAACATCTTTTTGTGGTCTTATTGATCTTTTGTGTATCTTTGAAGAAGTATTTATTTAACTCCTTTGCCCATTTAAAATTAGGTGGCTTGTCTTTTTGTTGTTTAGTTGTAAGCGTTCTTTAATCTATTCAGGATACAGACCCTTATCAGATATATGGTTTGTAAATATATTCTTTAATTCTGTGTATTGTCTTTATTTTTTTACATTGTTCTTTGATGCACAAAATTTTAAAAATTTGATTAAGTACAGTTTATCCACTTTTTTTGTTGTTGCTCATGCTTTTGATATATCAAAGAATCCATTGCCTGGAGACAAGGGAGAAAATAAACAAATGGGACTACATCAAAATAAAAAACTTCTGCACAGCAAAAGAAACCATCAACAAAACAACAAGAAAGCCCACTGCATGGGAGAACATATTTGCCAGTGCTATTTCAGATAAGGTTTTAATCTCCAAAATGTACAGAGAACTTATAAAACTTAACAAAAGGAAGATAAACAATCCAATAAAAAAAATGGGCAAAAGACCTAAATAAACACTTTTCGAGAAGGACACATAGAAGGCCCAGCGACATATGAAAATATGCTTAAAGTCACTAATCATCTGAGAGATAGATACCATCTCACACCTGTCAGAATGGCTAACATCAACAAATTAACAAATGACGAGTGCTGGCGAGGATGTGGAGAAAAAAGGAACCCTTGTGCACTCCTGCAGGGAATGCAGAATGGTGCAGCCACTGTGGAGAACAGTCTGGAGTTTCCTCAAATAGTTAAAAATGGAACTCCCATTTGACCCTGTCTGTGATCCCACTTCTAGGATTATATCCCAAGAAATCAGAAACACCGATCAGAAAGGATATACACACTCCTATGTCCATAGCAGCACAATTTACCATAGCTAAAATGTGGAAATGGCCTAAGTGTCCATCTACCCAATGGAATACTACACCACTATAAAAAATAAGGAACTTTTACCATTTGCAACAGCATGATGGAACTGGAGAGCATTATGCTAAGCAAAATAAGCCAATCAGAGAAAGATAAATATCACATGATCTCACTCATATGTGGGATATAATGATCACCATAAACTGATGAACAAGAATAGATCCAGAGACAAATGGCATGGGAGGTGGTGGTCGGGTGGGTGGTTAGAAAGCAACCAAAGGACTTATCTGCATGCATATTAGCATAACCAATGAACTCAGACACTGAGGCAGTGGGGGCTTGCCCTGGGTGGGAATGGCTGGGGGCGGGGGGTCAATCAGGGAAAAAGGAGACATATGAAAAACTTTAGATAATAAAAAATAAAGAAATAAAAAACTTTTTAAAAAAAGAATCCATTGCCGAATCCAAAGTCCCCCATAGTTCTAGGGGAACTTTCTCCCCCCCCCCCCCCATTAGATTTTCTATATAACAATCATGCTGTTTGTGAATATGCCCTCTTCTTCCATTTTCTGGAAGAGATTATGCAGAGTTAGTATTATTTCTCCTTTAGATATTTAGGAGCATTTGACAGTGAAATTCTGTGGGCCTTCAAATTCCTTTTTGGGGAGGTTTTAACTATACATTCAATGTTTGATAGTTATAGGACTGTTCAGATTCTATTTTACCTTGGATAAATTGAACAGCTTTTCCCTTCAAGGAATTAGTCTATTCTGAGTTATTGAATTTGTGTGTAGAGTTTTCATAGTATTCCCTTATTATCTTTATGTCTATGGAACCTATAGTAACATCCTTTATTTCTTTCCTGATTTGAATAATTTGCATCCTTTTTCTTTGTAAAACTTGTTAGAAATTTATCAGTATCCTTGATCGTTCAAAGAATCATCTTTGGTTTCATTGATTTTTTTTTTTTCAACTTTCAGTTTCATTGATTTTTTTACTCATAACCTTATAATATTCTTTCATTTCTTATTTTGGGTTTATTTTTGCTCCCCCCCCCCTTTTTTTTCCCCTCCTAGCTTCTGCAGGTGGACATTTAGATGATTGATTTGAGACTTTTATTCTTTTTTAATATAAGCATTGAACGCTATGCAAATTTCCCTCTATGCACTGATTTACCTGCACCTCACAAATTTTGTTAAGTTGTAGTTTTGCTTACATTCACTTCAAAATAATTGGATATTTCATTTGATCCACGGTTTATTTGAAAGTTGTTGTTTTAATTACCAAGAATTTGCAGACTTTCCTGTTATATTTCTGTTTTTGATTTCTGGTTTAGTTTCAATATGATCATAGAACATACTATGCATGATTTCAATAATCTTACATTGGTTAAGATTTCTTTTGTGACCAGGTATGATCTTTCTTGGCAAATGTTCTGTGTATCACAGGCATTCAATTGATGTTAGATAGATGGTTATATAAATGTGATGTAGAACCCATTGGGTTGGTGCTATTCTTTAGTAAGTTTATATACATTTAAAGTTCCGGTCAATTACTGAGAGATCAGTGCTGAGTTTTCTAATGTTAGTAGGAATTTCAATTTATCCTTTCAGTTATGTACTTTCAGCTCTCCGTTATTAAGTAAACATACATCTAGTATTATTATGTCTTCCTGGTGAGTTGACTGATTCACCTCTATGCTCTGTGCCTCTCTCTGGGTTGTCTTCACACCTCTGCCTGAGTGGACACCGGGCCCCGCAGAAGTGGGATGGAGAAGAGAGCCATCCGGGTTTCTCCCTGCACATGCTCCTGGCACTCAGACTCGCTCACCCCGGTCCCCTCCCCTGACCACAGACCCTGGAATAAGGAAGCAACACCTTAGCGACGTTTTGCAGTTGAGTTTGCTTTATGTAAATATTGGAGCAAGCCTTGTCCTCCCGGTGACCAGGTGTCTGGGGTGCAGCCTGCCCAGCAGCGCCTGCGGTCTGGGGAACGAGGTCACCCCAGGACGCAAAGCTCTTTTCAAGTTTGCTTGTAGCTTGAGTCTCTCCTGCACCCACCCGCAGGCGGGCTGGGCGCCCCTCCCTCCCTTTCCCCCGCGAGTGGGAGCGCCTGGCCAGGAGAGGATGGTTCTAGCAGCTCTGAATCATCGCGCACAGCCTCTGCGTGGGGAGTGTTTTCCTTTCATTAACGCCCTATTTGTACTTCCTGAGAGCGCGCGTGGCCTGCCCTCCCCCTTCCTGATTGAATCCCTTGAAATAGCTGCGCGGGTTCGCAGGGCTTTGCGTCCCCACAGCGCCGCAGCTGTGTTCCCTCTCCCACCGCCTGAGCCACCCCCAGCCCGGCTGAGTCACCGGGAAACGGGATCGTTTAGCCACGCTCAGGAAGTGCCTTTTATAGACTTCCAGTTTTATGCAGAGCTCAGGTGACTTCGCAAATTCGGTTCCATGTTTTTCCACCCTTTCCCCAGGAACCATCCTTGTTTGCTTCTTGATTCGCTGCTTTTTGGGGCAAGTGTCACACGAAAGGTACCCAGGCACTCTGCCTTAAGGGATATTTATTTATTTATTTATTTATTTTTCTGATGCAAATGAGCGAATTCTGTAGGGCTGTTCACTGAAGCAGCCTTGGCTAGCCTTTTCAGCGAGGCAGCCTGTATTTGCACATCAGATCCCTTGGGATCTAGGAGCAATTCCCAGGACAAACTGCAGATGGCGCCCCTATCTTCTGATTGCAGGGTTCCACCTCAGCAGAAAGCTGGCTAAGATTGGCAGGCGCTCTGCCCCTTTTCAGTCAGGGTTGAAGGAGATTACCCGGAAGCAAATCACTAGGTACTAATTAGGATTCATGGCCGTGGGGGCCAGGCATTTCCCCCCTCTTCTTTTTAATGAGATGGAGTAGGGAGGAGAGAGTGGATGGCGAACTATTTCAAATATACAAGTGAACTCTTTCACCAGAACTTGTGAACATGAGTTACAACGGTAAAAACACAGTGAGAACACATTGTTAAAGATTTACTAATAGCCATCATTGGCACGATAGGCGTCTGTTGTTGGAAGGTTTTCTGCTAAAAAAACAAAACAAAACAAAACAAAACAAAACAAAACAAAACAAAACAAAACTGCCTCTGAACGGAAAGAAACCCTGTCCCTAATGGCTGTACCTTCCATCCTGTCATTGTCGGGGGCTGTCTCCATGCTCCTGTCAAGTATAGGAATATGGGGGCTGAGCCCTGCTCTGCAGGGGGAAAGGGTCTTGGAACCTTAACAGAGTTTGGTGATTTGGTGAGGAGGTTACCCCCTGGCTGGTGGCTTCTCAGAGGAGCCTTCCTTAGCTCTTGGTGCTGCAGCAAGAAGCCCAGTGAGTGGGCCATTTCCTGCTGCCCCCATTAGGAACTACAACCCCAAACAGAAAATGAAGGCATCCAGTGTCGCATGTTCTGAAGACAACTGCCAACAACTGGGGGGCAGGTTCCCACCAGGTAAAAGATCATGGCTCCCCCCATCACCCGTTCCCCCCAGCGCCCCTTCCAGGAGGAGGACGGGAGAACTAGGAGCATGAGCCAGCAGTCCTGAGGTGAGCCTGGTGCTTTTCTTTCTTCTTGGAGAGGAGAAGGTGCTTGCCAAGGTGCTTGGAGAGGAGAAGGTGCTTGGTCCCCACTCCTGGAGAGGAGAAGGTGCTTGGTCCCCACTCCTGGAGACCAAGGGCGGCTTTCTGACTTGGTGGGTGCCTCTAAGAGTATGGTATCTGATGCCCGGTTAGAATTTGGCTCATGCTCCCAGCACCCTGTGGAGTTGGGGAAAGAGGCAGAGAGGGACAGGGGTGAGAGGACACAATCTGCACACCCACAGCTTCTTGTGCCTGGAGTTGCGAGCTTTGTCTAGGAGCCTGAGGAGAGAAGTTGGCTTGAGCCATCCTTCTCCAAAGTGCGCTGGCTTTGGGGAAGGGGACCCCAGCCCTGAGAAGCTGTGAGATGCTTGTGGTGCAAGAGCAAGGCGACCAGACGTCCCGCTTTTGGCAGGACAGTCCCAATTAAGCGGGACGTCTGGTCACCTTATACAAGAGCTGAGGTTGGAATGGGAAGAGAACAAGCCAGAGTTGGCTCTTCAGGCTGAGGACTGACAAGAGGGTGTTACAGAAACTCATCCACAGTGCCCTTGAGAGCCAGCCTAGGGTCTTAACAGAAGCTGGTGATTTTGTGAGAAGAAGGTTACCAGATGGCAGGTGACTTCTCAGAGGAGCCCTAACGTTCACAGCTCAGCTGAAGGCCCCTCCTTCCCCTCACCTGGACTCAGCCCTGGAGGGCCAGGACCAAAAAAAAAAAAAAAAAAAAAAAAAAGGAGAAGGTCTCCCCAGTCAAGGACGTCTTATTTGTTTGCCTGTCTTGTGTGCTAAGGACAACTTTGGGCCAGTGAAGCCTGTGGAACTCTTCTCAGAAAAAAAAAAAAAGTGCATATAGTAACATACATATGGAGTATAAAGCTATTTTAATGAATGCATTTATCAAACTATTATAATTTTTGACAAGGTATTTGTACTTTTTCATTAAATAAATGCTCTAGAAGCAGAAATAAGCACATCTTAAAAGCACTAATGAGCATATATAATGTTTCATATTATTTGAAATTCTTGTTATATAACATGATGATATCTGTGTTTTGTTTTTTTTTTTCTGTTGGTGACCAAGTTGCAAATATTGCTACTACTATGATGGTTGTGGATTACAGTCATAATTGAAAGAAATGCTGCAGAGGTTGGTGAACATAACACTGCTTTTTTTTTTTTTTCTTTCTCATCTAACTTCAGGGATTCTGAATTCCACAGAGCCAGATCGGAGGACGGCTGGAGCAGGGATCAGGGGTCAGGTGGGCATCCTACTGTGAGAGAGGAAAGCATTTATCAGTGTAAGACAGGGAGCCTGGAAGGTCCATATCTGCCCAAGTCACTATTAAGGGATAGGACAGGTGATTTCACTCAAGCACACTTTGGAGCAATTGGAGGAAATGGAAAGCTTCTACTACTTTACTAAGCTCACTTTCCAACATTGGCTTTTTATTTCATTGTACAAATTATTATGGAACATTGTGTTCAACAGCAGTGTACAGGTTTTGAAACTAGACGAACTGTGTTTGAATTCTGAATGACCTTAGCCAACTACTTATTTAACCGCACCTCAGTTTCCTCATCTGTAGAACCTCATAGGGTTGTGTGAAATGCCTAGAACAGTATGGATGTGTGGTAGACAAGGAAGTCTGACCCAACAGACACCACCTAGGTTTCCCCCCGATGTGTTCCCTAAGGCATCCATGAACCTCATTTCCCACACATCTGTGGGTTTAAGGAAGAATCAAAAGGGCCCTTGCAACTTCCCAGCACATTTGATGATCCGTTTCTCATCATTCAGCCGTTGCTAGCAGACCAGTTATAAATAGAAGGCTGTATTGCAATCCACGTCCTCTTGACGCTGTGTGATCCCTGATGGCTCATATGACACAGTGTCCCAGGAAACTCAACCTTCGTCACCACAAGATTATTTCTTAAGTAGGCCAGCGGACACTGCGAGTGCTCTAGTAAGTTCCGTAGATTAAGTCATGCCTTATCAGGCTGTCTCTGGGAGCTATGCGTAATATAATTCAAACATAACCAACACAGCAACCATCCATTTTAAATCCCATGGGTGTCCTACTTTATAATCTCAGATTTATGGGAAAATGACAATAAAGCTTCATAGCCTTTCAATTTTCCCAGTTGTCTTAGATGAATTATACAAAGGAAAGCTTCTCTTAAAACACAAAGACAGACCTCTCATTTGCTGGTCTGTTCACACTCTCTAAGGTGTTCATGCAGGAGCATAGTAATTACAAAAGCCAAATACAGAACCCTTGCTTTATATTTGTCTTATTATTATTATTATTATTTTTAGTTTATTATATTAATGATAGATGTTCTCATCCCACTCTTGTGTTTCCCACTGTCCTTTCCAAATGGGAAAATTCCATTTAATTGAATATAATTGTATAGGCAAAGGAGTTTATTGCTTCTAACAGATCAAAAATTAGGCAATTTCAAATAATCTGTTTTTTAATCACATTGAAACTTAATTTCAAAACAAGACCCATCCTTATAGATCTCCTAAATTACAATTTTGACATACCCCAGATTGTCCCTGCACTTTGAACCCTCAAGGGCTGAATTCTATATTTGGTGTTTCATTCTTCTTTTTAGCCTTTGTGTCCATCACTTGGGCTTTTATGTTCAAGTTCATCACCAGGGAAAACATGAGGATAGATATCTGAATAACAAACCACCCAAACATGAACTAAGACCGTTTATTTGCTGACAGTTCTGTGGTGGGCAATTTGGGTTGGGCTCCTCAGGATGGCTCTCTGTGTTGCTGTTTGGGCTCAGTCACACATCCGCAGTCACCCAATGGCCAGCGTCATTGGCTGGGGGTGGAGGCTCATCATTGGCTCATTCGCATGGTGCAGTCTAGACATTGATGTTATATTGGCCAAATGCTCAGTGTTTCTAAGTGAGTGACGTCAGGAGCCATTGTAGCAACAAGCATTTCAGTTCTTACCAGTGTGAAATAGGTCACCATCTCTCTTCTGCCTGGCAGGCTCTCTCCCCAAGAGCCACCCTGGCAGTCCAGCCAAGAGCACACTGTGCAGTGCGCTGAGCCCCTGGTCCTGTCCAGGATGCACCCCACAGGATCTGTGAAGTCTGCATGCTCCATGAAGTCACTGTGCACTTTCCTCCTGGCTCTCTGACTCTCCTTAGAGATGAGTCTGCACACTGGGTTCCTTTTTTCTAAATGAAGAAACTGATTGAGGAAAGGGATGTTTGGAAAAGGCAAATTGGCCATGTTAATGAGGTCACTGCAGCAGTGGGATTGGGGAGACACGCTTTGGGGCTCTGAGTGATTGGCATTCCTTAGCTCCTAGATGCATGACTCCAATCTCTGCATTCATCGTCATCACATGAAATTCTCCTTTTCTTATAAAACCAGCAGTCATATGGGATTAGGGCCCATCAACTGCAGTATGTCCTCACCTTAACTAGTTACATCTGTAATGACCCTATTTCCAAATAAGTTCTCCTTCTGCTGTTCTGGGGGTTAGAACTTCAACATATTTTTGCAGGACACAATTCAAGCCATCGTGATGCCCAAGTAGAATGACATAATTTTAGCAAGTGAGCTCTCTGTTTGAGGCATCTTTCTCAAAGGATTTCTAACAATAGCTCATGTTACAGGTTGAGTTTATTTTTTACTATAATGATTTTTAAAATGTCAAAGCTTTGGCCCAACAGCATGGGTGAGTTTGTTTTTATTGTTAGGAAGGACTCTATGCTGCTTTCAAATGTTGGCAAGTTTATTTTTAACTGGACAGGAAACGAATCTAAGCTTGCATTTATTTGTGGGCTGTCTGTTATTGGAGGAGTACTATTGTTAGAAAATCATATTAGGGTTGGAGATAAGTTTGGATGGAAAACCACACAAGTCTTTGTTATTATTATACTACTCTCTGCTATAGATTTTCCAAAAACAATCTTTCTGCTCATCAGATTCTGAAACCTTCCCAGTAATGGTTCTTTTTATTATTCACAATTTGACAGCCTAGCCGTTGCCTTTGATCTGTCTTTAATTGAAAGGTTAAGAGGCTTTGACTTAACCTAGGGTTGAATTGAAGGTACCATGTCCACATATGTGAGATATAAATTGGAAAATATATAAAAGTTCTATGTTGTGGCTACGTTATACCAGGGCTATTCTTGTTTGTCAAAGCTAAACATCTCGTTATTTCAGTAGAAGGAAAATAGTTCAATGAAGACCTGGGTTACATTTTTTATTGTTTTAGAAAATGAGTCTATGATATGGAATAGTTTAGTTCCTAAGGAGAGAACCCATATTTCAAACAAGCTGCTTCTATTTATAGTTGGTGTCAAGGAGGGCCAACGTTTCAGAGGAGAGCAAGGTGATTCCACCTTAACTGCCCAATGAGGGTGGGAGTGAGGTCCAGGAAACTGGGACTCTGCCTGGGAAATAACTGCCAGTCTGGCTAACTGTTTGGACAGGTGGTAATTGTCCATTCTCTGAAGGATAGCCATCTCAGGGAGGCTCCATGGCCCTACTAGTTAGCTTGCCCTTGAGAAACATTTCATTGAGTGAGGTCTGTTACCCAAGCCTCTTCCTTAAGAGCTACCTGCATTAACAAAGCTATCATTCTTATTTCCCAAACCAGAACTTTAATTGTCTGTTGAGATAATATTTAAGAAATTGATGACTGAAGACAAGTCATATTTTTTCCTATCACCAAAGTCTCAACAAGTAGCCTAGATTATTTTCCACTCTGTCTTGAGTGATAATGATGAATAACCCAACCTTCATTGTGGGTAAGGAAGGTTGTCAGACTCACAATACACATACTTGATGGCTACCACATACTGAGTGCCTGTTATGTGCCAGGTGGGTAGTATTGCTTTGTATGCACCATCTCATATAGCCTTACAACAACAACCAGACGAGGTAAATGGCGGCCTCTGAGTCACCTTTACTGAGAGGCGAAGAGCACGAACCAACTACAGTGCTGAGGGCTTCACCATCCATCTTTTTGGCATCAGACCATGACATGCTTGTGCTCAAGTGAAGAATCTGCCCTATTCCTTGGGCATTTTGGTGGATAGACTATGTAACTTTCAGTACTAGGACTGCAACTCCCCTCTGTGCAAACAACCCAATCTCCTTTTTAGGAAGGACTGCAACTCCTCTCTGTGCAAACAACCCAATCTCCTTTTTAGGAAGGGGGGTTGTCTACATCAGAGACACCTCCATGACCTCACAAGCAGTTCAAAGTGAGATCACCTTCCATATTTGGGACCATCAGTCCCCTAAGAAATTGGTGACTACTTAGGGGACCCACTGCTTCTCCACTATTGTTTTAGCATCTCTGCTTACCTCCACCTCCTAGACTCCAAAATAACCCTGAGTGGTTCCACTTGCCTTGTTCCTATATTGCAACTAGGAATGCATTTTTTAGAGAAAGAATATGGGCACCCTTATGTTCATAACAGCACAATTTATAATAGCTAAGATCTGCAAACAGCCCAAGTACCCATCAGTAGATGACTGGATAAAAAAAGCTGTTGTACATTTATACCATGGAATACTATGCAGTGGTGAAAAAAAGAATCTTTTATCCTTTGAGGCAGCATGGGGGGCCTGGAAAATACTATTCTAAGCGAAATAAGCCAGTCAGAGAAAGATAACTATCACATGATCTCACCCATATATGGAATCTAGTGAACAAAATAAACAACAAAATAGATTCAGAGAATAGAAGCATGTTGAATTTCAGAGGGAAGGCAGGATTGGGGAGGGGAGGTTAACTGGAAAACTTATATGCCTATATCCATAGCTCTTGAACACAGACGATAGTGTGGTGAGGGCCTGAGGGGATGGGTACAGGATGGAAGGGGTCATGGAGGGGGGAAAAGGGAATAGGGTGACATCTGTAATACTTTCAAAAAATAAAGATAACATAAAAAAAAAAAAAATCCCCTCCAGAGAGGCCCTGTTGCAGTAAAGCAGATCATGCTGGAAGAACCTTAGCATTCTGTATTGTTCCTTCTAAACCTCCTGGGAAGGTTACATAAGGACTGTTTATGTTTTAAACGACGGCTCATGTGACTTGGGAAGACGGACTCTGCCGGTTGAAGCAGGATATGCCCTTCCACATTTTAAATGCTTCCAAGAATGGTCAGATAATCGTGTTCCTTTGAAAGATCCAGGAAAATATGCTGAAGTGTTCTAGCAAAGCAAAGGAGAGTCTCTGTGCAGTTTCCATCCCCAGCTGGCTCTGTCGACAGGCACTGAATGCTCCGGGAAAGAGCAGGCTGAAGGGAGGTTGGGCCCCCGAGGAGGATTCAGTTTCCCTCCCCAAGATATAAAGATATATAAGTGAATTATTCTGATTTAACGAATAATACCATGTCCGCCATTCTGGGCCTCTTTCAGCGACACTTGCTGAAAGCAAGAGAAAATCTGAAGAGCCTGGGCACATAATTCATTGCCACCTTGTTAACAGAAATTCTCTCGAGATGGGAACTCTAAAAGGCTGGGCTGGTTTTATACGGAGATTTCTAAAGGTGAACCAGTTTAGTAGTCAGATGTGACCATCTGTGCCTGTCGTAGTGGCCTATCGGTTCAGATAAGTAGGCAGACGCTTTTGTAAGAAAAGGAAAGAAAACACACTCTCATTATCTAAAATTTTGGGTGGTTTCTGTGCTTAGTTGTCACAGAAGTGTCTCCCACACTTGCTTGGGAGACCCACCAAAGGAAGATTTTTCCGATCTGACCATGGCTTCCTGCTGCGTTTGGGTGTTCCCGTCTGCATTTCCAATAGAGAACGGATTTCCTTCTGTGTCCAGGGGTCAAAGGTGTCTCGGCTCAGTGTCAGTGTTGATGGCTCAGGCCACAGTGTGCTAATGTAGGAAGCTCTGTTGCATTGGACTCTAAGCTTCTAAGGGCAGGGTCAGGGGTTAAGTGCAAAGGCCTTTGCACAGAGCTGAAACATACCGAGTGGGCACCCAATTAACACTGCATCTTGAGTGAGCCATTGGCCCTGTATTTCAGGGTGTTATGAAGTCAGGTAACAGGCCAAGACAGAAGCTCTGAGGATCAAGACAATGGTTCTCTAAGTGATTTGATACAGCAGAATCCAGATGCTCGGCTCTCACAGGCTGGCGGTGTCTCGGTGAGGAAAGGGATTTGAGAAGGTTAAGCCACATGGCCGCAGTCTAGGAGTCCACCCCCTTTTATTATGACAAAACCTGGCTGCTGGGCTATTCAGTAGTCCCTGAGTGTCTCCAGCCCTTCTGTTGTAAGGGTTTAGGGTCTGGGGAAAATTCAGTTGCTGCTTCCAAGTCCTCACTTACCCCTAGACTAATCTTGTCATCGGGGGACCCTGCAGCACCCCTACCGCAGTGGGTGGGCCCCCATTCGTGTCGGGATTGACCCCGTTCCACGTCAAGGACTCCAGGGGCCCCATGTGCTTCTGCTCACCCCTCATGCTCTCCCCACCTTTTCCACGAGAAGAGAGAGTCGCAGGCAGCTACCAGGTCAGGAAGGGTGATGCCATGTGGAACTGACTGAGCCCAGCCAACCCACACCCCATACCAGAGCAGAGCTACCCCAGACCCCTGTGGGCTCGTGAGTGCAAAAATCCAAAGGCCATGTGAAGAAGCCTCTGAAATGTTTAGAATTCCTTTTATTATGCAGCACAGACTGACTAATGCAGGATCTTTGGACACATAGCAAGGAATCCTGAGTGAGCCTGTTATATACAGAGATTTGGCCAGAGCAGCAGGAAAGGAATTCAGCGCTCAGAGCCCATTTCAAAGGCAGGGCCTTTGACCTGGGATAATCATTCTCTTCTCCTGAAAACAACACACACACACACACACACACACACACACACACACACACACGCTGCATTCCTTGAGGACTTCCTTTCAGAAGGAGCCGCCAGGACGCATGGCCACAGTGTCCTTTGGGTGGTATGTGCCCTATTAATATTAATCACCCGGGCAGCATTGCGGTAACTTCCCCACATCGCTGTCTTTTCAACGATCCCCCTTGGATCTGCCTCTTTGAAGTGGGGCTTTAAAAGCAAATTGACAGCATCATTTGGGTGATTGGCCCGTCCATTGTCCAGAGGTTTAAGAAGATTAGCTCGGCTCCTCCAGAAGATGGGTGGACGGCACTGCTCCGCGGCATCCAGTCATTAATCTGTGCTTAGAGCCGCTTCCAGGAGTGGGGGAGGCCTGGGAGCCTCGGCAGCCACAGCTCCAAGGGCAAGGGGCCTTTTGTCCCACGCGCATTCTTCACAGCAATCAGCCTCGCCTGCGCAACAAAAGGCATTTTCCTGAATTATGGGAGGCAAAGTCCATTAAGTGCAAAACCATGGTGCAAGAAAGGCTCTCACCGTTTCCTAGGAGGCAGCCCCCCGGGGTTACAAATCTCAAGAACTTTCCTACGTGAGAGCTTAACCGCAAATCCCAAATTTCCCTGGAGCTCTGTCTTGCTAGATTTTGTCAATCACAGGTCCTTGCAGTTCCAAATGGGTTTCCATTGCACGCTTCTGTGGTGTATGGCCTCACCACCTAGTAATGCCACCTCAAAAAGGCGGTCCCTTTTTGAACAAAACCAAACGAATGCTTCCCAGAGGACGTAGGTTTCCATCCTTTGAAGCTTTGTTGTAACACTGGAGAACCCGCATGGACACGTGTTTAATATGCGAATGCCCCACAGAGAAACCTTACAGATGAGTTGTGTTTCAAAACTGTCTTGAAAGGTCAGATTTGGGGAATGCATGAAGCAAAGTTTTCTTCTGTAGACAAAGTTTGGGGGCTTTTACAGCAGGCTAGGTGAAGCAGGACCCTGGATTATGATACCAATGGTACTGCAGGAACTAAACAAATCACCAAGAAATCAATGATTTCTCAGGTTTCCTCTAGGGACATTGCGGGGATGCTCTCCCCTTTGCCTTCAGTCTCCACAGTCCCTCTGGCTTCCCTCCTCCTGCACTCAGCTCTGGGGGAACCATAGGGGCTCAGCATCCCTGCAGGGCAAAGGCTGGAGCCATTGCAGGTGAAAAGGAGGTTGGACTTCTAACAGGCAGCAGGAAGTGTGCCCCCCACCGTCCACGTGGAGGGGTTTCCCGGAAAGTGGTTTTGGATGTTTACGGGTTTTGCCAACTGCTTGCTGAGAGGGACCTGGAGAAGCTGAGAAGAGCTGTAGATCTTAAACTCTCAGCCCTTGGTCTGAGGTCAGCTGTGATCTGGAAAGAGCAGCTCCCACCGCCCACCAGGCACTAGCAGAGGTCCCAAGGCCTCCCTGAGCCAAATGCTCCTCAGAACCTTGCAACACAGAGCTGCGTGAAAGAGCTCTCACAGTTTCTACTGAAGCTATTTTTTTCCTGAGACCAATTACGTGCCCATGGGCTGGGTCAGGGGGGTGTCCAAGGCCACCTCCCTGCAGAGTCTTCGGGATCAGTCTTATTTGCTTCTTGGCTTTCAATTTCCTTAGAAAATGTGGTTTCCTGGATGTGTGGTGTTCATGTGAAAGGGTGCCCTGCTGGTCCCTCTCACTGCAGGCTGGGCAAGCCCAGGCGTATCTGAACCCATGTGACTTAGGAGGTTCACTGGGGTCGCTGCTTTATTTGGTCATGTTATTTGGGCTTACAGTTCAATGAGTCTTCTCAACTTCAGTAGAGAAAATTTGAATCCTTATCCTGATCATTTGCAGAGGGAAGGCTTCTTGTCAGACACTTCACCCAATGTATACATGCTTTAAAATTAAAATTCTAGATTAGTAATAGAATAATGACTCAGTCTACTGGTCTTTTATCTACAGAACTCGCAGCCAACCCCCCAGCACACTTATATTCTATTCTGGGTTGAATTGTGTCTTCCAAAAAGATATGTTGGCATCCTAAATCTGATTACCTGTGAATGTGACCTTATTTACCCTAATAAAAGAGTAAGATGTAAATTGAACGTACCTTCACGATGCCCACCAGCCCATCAGGAGTGAGTATGCAAAATAACCCAACAAATATAGCAGGTTAATTTGCATATGCAGGTGCAGAGCGGCTGGCTGCGTGACAGGATGCTTGCATCATCGCCATGGCAATGATGCAGGTGTTCCACACAGCCCCAGCCACTGCAGGCCTCTGGGCAGCATGGGAAGGCAGAAAGGTGACTCTGTGCTGGAGTGAAGGCGGTGCCAGCAGCCAGGGAAGGAAGGCCCATTCTTACAGGGATCTTTGTGCATCGGGCCTCTAGTTTAGAAATAAGGCTGTTGCAGATGTAATTAAATAAAAGGAGGCTATGCTGAGTAGACTGGGTCCTCACACAATATGATTGGTGTCCTTATGAAAAGAAGAAATCATAATTCCAAGACAGGGGCACACAGGGAGAATGCCACGTGATGATGGAGGTGGAGATGGGAGCGATACAGCAGCTGGGTAAGGAATCCCAAGGATTGCCACAACCATCAGCAGCTGGAAGAGTCCAGGAAGGATTTTACCCAGAGTTGCACAGGGAGGGCAGCCTTGCCAACACCTTGAATTCAGAATTCCAGACTCCCAATCCAGGAGAGAATAAGTTTCTCTTGTGTTAAGCCACTCAGTTTTATTTATTTATTTTTTCATAAAATTAATAGAGGGTTGGTTGAACAGCCTGACCATGCCTGGCAGACCCTGTTATCCCACATTGACAGATGAGAGCACTGGCCTCAGAGAGGTTGGGCACCTATCCAATATCACACAGCGCACACCTGGGCTCTGTACTACAGTTCTGACCTTTGTTTTGTTTCCTGATTATCAAAAGCTATCATACCTCTAGTTTGTGAAAGGAAATTATCAAAAGATAACTAATTACATTTTTGAGGCATAATGTATGGACATGCAGTATTATAATGAGTTTTGATAAGTGCATACACCAATATAACCCAAATCAGATAAAAATACAGAACTTTCCCATCACCTGGAGAGTTACCTCGTTCCCCTTCTCAGTCAATCCCAGTCACCTTTCCCCAGGACACCATTGGCCTGACTTCTATCACTCCACATCCATTTTGCCTGTTCTCACACTTCTAGAGGGCACTCATACTGTCTGGTTCCTTTCATCCTGCATGTGTTTCAGATCCATCATGCCCTAGGTGTACCCGCAGTTTGTTCCTTTGCATCACTGGTGGGGTCTCATTGTGGATAAAGTTTGCTTATCCGTTCTCCTGGTGGTGGACACTTGGTTGGTTTGCAGTGTTGTGCCATTAAGTTTAAAGCTGTGATATTCATGTGGCTTTGTGAATCCTATTTCCATTCTCTTGGGTAAGTAGCTAGGAGTGGAGTTGCTGGGTTATTCAGAAAATGTATGTTTAAATTTATATGCAACCGAGAAATGATTTGTAAAATGATTTGTAAAACCTTATGAAGATGAAGGCATATCTCGTTGAAGCTCTGTAACAATTCCCTTCCCCCTTTACCACATAGACATACATGTGTTCAAGCAATGTATGGGTATATAATACCCATAGCTAGCAAATATATGCAGATATATATTATGTTAGTACAAATTACATGTCATGTAATGGAAAAAAAAGATTTTAATTCGTTGTGGAACTCCATAAAGGATGAAACTTGGTTGAATCCCATGTACTCTGCCATTTGCACACATTGAACATTTTGATCAGCTCCATTTGCTTGTCTTGGATTGCATTTGGATCATTTGCAGGTAGCATCTGATTAAATGCTCAAGTTTTCAGGGAACTCCTGTGCCTTTGTGGTATCAGTTATGTCCTACAGAACAGAACACATCGACTCCTCACTCTTTCCTATGACACCCTTGAAGTATTTGCGGACAACTTACACGTCTTACTTTTGACTGCTTTTCTTCAGGCCAAACAGAGGCCACCTTGAAGTGGAGGAAAGAGAAGAGTCAAGTTATGGCCTAAGCAAGTCACTTACTCTGTCTGGGCCTCGATTTATTTGTTTATAAAGGAATGATCCCAACCTGCCTATCTCATAATGTGATGCGGTTGAGTGGGAGAATGAACTTAAATATATGTTGTTCTTTTTAAAGAAAAATGTAAGTCATTCCCTGAGCTACCTAGGTTCTTTAGCCTTCCCTAATGGCACCAGAACTAAACTCATTGCTCTGGACGTGTTCCAGCCAGTTCAGAGTAGAGTGAGACTAATATCTCTTGTCACCTGGGTACCACACTTAGGACATCCTATATCTATATTTTTCTTAAAAATGGCAAGAACTTTATGAAGTTGCTATCACCTCTTTGCACAGCAGGTAGAATATGTTACTCTTAGAAGTGACTCTGATAAAAACATCTATCAATTCACACAGTTGCTGAATGCTAAGTATAAAACCAAGGCTGACGCATAGAAGACAAAAATGAGTGGAAGACAAAATCCTGCCCTCAGGAATTTATGGAACAGCCAAGAGATCAGACAAAGCACATAATATGACCAGACAGCAATAGAAGACACCACCTGAGGGAGGATCAATCATCTGAGACCAAAAGGGTCTCAGAAACAGAGGACCTGTGCATGGACCGCAGAGGGTGAGGAAAGACTGCAGAGAGTAGGTGAGCCTGGTGCAGGACAGGGAGGTGAGGGGGTGGAGGGTATGAATTGGGCTGCAAGACAGAGAAATGAGACCTGCCCATATGAGCACAAGGGAACAAATACCTTCAATCAGAACAAACCAGTGCTCGGAGAGTTTACATAAGATCTTTATATAAGCACACAATTGCAGGAAGTTAATGTTTGGAGGGCAGAGCTAACATTTAGGAAGGAAACCTACTCTCTCCCTAAACATCTCTTAGAGATGCTTTCAGAGGCCCGCCTTTTCTTCTTCATCATTCATTGACCCAACATAAGTGGATTGTCCCCCATGGGATAGATGTTGGGATGCGAGTATGAATATGTCGCCGTGTCTCCCTTTGAGGAGCTCTCAGTGCAGCCAGAAAAAAAAAAAACCACACACACACAGTCTGACTTTATCATCACGAACTCTGTGCCTCACTGGAGGTAGGTCTGGAGTGATTTGAGGGGTTCCCCCAGCAGTTGGCATTGACACTGGCTGAGAATGAGGATAGTGTTCCCTAGACAGCGAGGGAGAAGGTCAGGGCAGACCAAGAAAGCAATCTTGATGTCCACAGAGTTGCCAAGTGTACAGTATGCTGGGGCAGCAGCAGACATGCAGTGTGTCTCCAGGACAGTTTTCCCAGTCAGAGAGTGAGTCTTATTTACATGGGGCATCTCCCATTGTCAGGTTCTTGTCCCAGCTTTAAGAAGGGGCTCTGAAAACTGGGGAAAGGAGCTGTGCGTAGATTCAATAAGGAGTCCAAAGATGAAAGATAGTTTTGAAAGGTATTGGGGGTCAGAGGAGCTTCAGCTAAAGGAGCTAAAGACTACCTCCTGGACTCAGGACCCTGCTTTTATTAACACAATTTGTCCTAAGGCACGGTGGAGATAATACACTTCAAAGGGTAGGGTTTACAGAAGCATTGTTAGGTTGGGGAATAGCCTACACCTGTTCAGGTGTTCGGCCAACAGGAGGCAATGACTTGCAGTTTAAGATGCTTTGAGCTGTCTGGCAGTAGACAATCCTATTCAGGTTTGGGGAAATGCCCTTTAGCCATCCCAGATGATTCAGCCCTGCTGACCTGCTGGAACTGGCCTCCGGCATTTCCTCCTGCACCTGGAGTGTGGGGTGGATGCAGGACTCTTCCTCTGAAGGTTTTGATGAGGTGGGTGCTGGATTTGAAAAATCTCTCTACCTGCTGTTGATGTGAGCTCTTGGTTGAAAAGCAAGGGATGGGGCTTAGGGCCTCAGGGAGGCAGAGGGATGCAATGAAAAGATAGCCTGGCTCAGCCTGTGTGTTGGTTTTACAATATGCCCATAATTCTCAGATAGTCCTTCCTTCCAGAGGTGGAGCTTCATTCCCCTCCCCTTGAGTGTACACCAGACTCAATGACTTGTTTCTCACCAAGAGGAACAGGCAGACATGATGATCTGTGATTCTGGAGACAAGGTCGTGTAAAGGCCTGAGGCTCCTCCTTGCTTCCTCCCTGGGATCTCTCCCTATGGAGGAGGTATGCTGTAAAGACACTCACGCAGCCCTGTGGAGAGGCCCACGTAATGAGATTCAGAGCCTCCAGCCAACAGCCGTGGGAATGATATTAAAAACGGATCTCCCAGCTCCCCTCAGCCATGAGCCAGAAACACCCTGTATTAATCATGCCATTTATTTTCTGTACTTTCTAGTGTTTTGACATCTGGGACCTTGCTGACACAGGAGAGACTGTTTCTCTCAGGGCGAGTTAATTCCCAGAGATACCAAATGTCTTAGTTCAGGCGGCTATAATAGAATACCACAGACCGGTGGCTTATAAACAACAAATCTAATTCTCACAGTTCTGAAGGCTGGGAAGTCTAAGATCAAGGTGTTAGTCGATTCGGTGTCTGGCAGGGCCTGTGTCCGGGTGCCTTCCCCGATGGCTCTGTATGGTGTGGCGTGGTGCGCCCCCTCCTCTTGGGAACTGTGGGTAACAAACTCTCTTTTCAGTCGCAGTTGTCTCCAGAAAACCTGAATAAAAGCAAAACCTACCTTCCAAAACACACCCAGCTGAGCTTTGCCTGAATTCCTGCCCCATGGAAACTGGGAGATACCAGTACATTTTGTGGGAATTCATTGTCTGCGATAGATAACTAATACAGCCATGGAGGCCTACAGATTTAGAAATTAGGAAAATGCTCTAGTTTTTAGGAAGGAGAGATACATGTTCAATTTTTATTTAAAAAGGCCTCACTTGCAGTCATTGGGGAGGGTTAGGAGAGGGATTGATCACAGGATAGAGACTAAGGTATTGGATCTTCCTATTCTGGCCGATAGGGCAAGTGCGATCTATTTCCTGTCAATACAAACATCCTAGGCCCCGCAGTCACAGACTGTAACTAACTTTGAATGAATGTACTGAGAGGACAAAAGAGAACGTGTGGAGAGTTTGACTTCTTTTATTTACTACTTTCCAGAGTCTTCTGTTTCATGGATGGGCATTGTGGAAATATTTGTTTTCCTTGGGAGGGCCATCCTAAGAAAGACCTAGAATTGACAACTGCCTTCTCTCTCCCCTTCTTTCCTCTCTGTGTTTGAAGAGTCTAAGACCCCTGGTGACTGTTTCCTTCCTTGTGGTTTTGCCTTGGTTATTTAGGTTAGTGACAGCAGAAGGCCTGACCCAAGTGCTGAAAGCTGGGGGCCGTTCAGTTTGTGTAGGTGGTGAGTGATGAGGAACATAGGACCTGGCCGGAAAAGCAGGGTACTGGGGTTTCCTGGGATTTGGAAGAAGGCTTGGGGTTGACTGAGTGCCTTTTTCACGCCTCCGCTGGGAGTGGCTCCTCTGTGGAGGACAGGGCCCAGAACGGCGGTTTGTCTCCGTAGAAGGAAGAACTGGGCGGGAGGCCTGAAGCCCTGAGTGTGGGACTGAGCTTAGAGGCAGGAAGGGCTCTATGATTGCCTCGGAGCCATCTGCACAAAGCCAAGTCCTTCCACGAGTCACATCTCGCTCATCCGAAGGTTTAATCTCTGTGTACGTCTAATGACGCCCTAAAACCAGCGTTGTAGTAAATCAGAAAGAAATCTGAAGGTTGTTTTTGAACAAACAACAATCATAAGCCATCAATCTATGCTGTAAGCACTCTTTGAGGAGGCAGAGAGAAGTATGCTTTTAGAACTAATTAGATTTACTAGTAAAAGTGACACAATGCCATTTTCTTGGAATTGAAGCAAGGAATGTGGGCACTGGCAATTCCGGAAGTTCGAAAACTCATCTCTCAGATAGAGTCCCAAGATCCCGAGGGGACCCAGATCCGTGAGGAAGGCACCAGGTAGGTCTTCTTATGCCTATAAAAGGCTCCATAATTTCCATGACATGTTTATTAGGGCATTGGGATGGAACATGGCAGCTTTGGACAAAACAACAAAATGAAGTTTCATTGACATTCAGAGAATCTACTTAATTTTTGACGAGGAGTAACGATGCTGGAAGGTTACTTTCCAGTGAGGACCAGGGTAGAGATAAAGTGTGGCAGAGCGAGGGAGATGTGGCCTTCGCCCTCTGCGGGCACTAAACCTGCAAGCCCCGCCCTCGCGGCCATGGGGGGTCCGGGGTGGGCTAAGATTCGATGATTCTGAGACTGATGATACAGCCGGATCGTTTCTAAAGGGACTCGGGCTCTTAGCTCCTGCCACCCTCCTGCTGGCCCCAAGGCGTCCAGAGACAAAACACCCTGCCCACCGCCACCTGACTCTCAGCCAGGGCCTGCATGCCAAGCGCGGCTTAGGAAGCTTATCCTTCTCCATGGCATGCAGGGGCCGCCCCGTCCTCTAGGTGGCAGCACACTCCGCATAAAGCAGGGGAGCTTCCTTGCCAAAGACATGTCCTTTCCCAGGAGGGTGGCTCTGCAGAGGTAAGACCAGGTCACTGCCCTGCGTCCCTCGCTCAGGGCCTGTGGCTGCTCATTTTCCTGCCATGTCACTGCCCGCCCTGCCCCACCCCACCCCTGGGGCGTCGACAGGCACACATGCATGCACAGCCACACATACCTGGTATACACACACATGTGCACTCACATACACATGCTTACATACTTACACTCAGTTATAATCTGAATGTTTGTATCCTCCCAAATTCACATATTGAAATCCTCACTACCCTCTCCCCCTACCCCCTCCAGAGTGATGGGATGAGGAGGTGGGGTCTTTGGGAGGTGATTAGGATTAGAAAGGGTTCTGAGGGATTCACATTCCTATAAAAGAAGCCCCACAGAGCTCCCATATTCCTTCCTCCAGGTGAGGACACAGTGGAAAGTCTGCAGCCAGAAGAGGCCCTCACCTTCCCTGGGCTGGCCCCTGGGG
The DNA here is from genome assembly GCF_964339955.1 of Pipistrellus hanaki. Lineage (NCBI taxonomy): Eukaryota > Metazoa > Chordata > Mammalia > Chiroptera > Vespertilionidae > Pipistrellus > Pipistrellus hanaki. Next base: position 27,892,193 of record NC_140505.1, read on the forward strand.
CCTGACTTCTACCCCCTGACCTGTGACAAAGGAATTTCTGCTGTTGATAAGCCACCCAGTCTGTGGTATTAAGTTATAGGGCTCGAACGGACCAAGGCGCTCACCAACACACACTCACATTCATGTGTGCACCTTCACAGTACACCAGCATTCACACACAGTGCTCATCGGCACACGCACTCACACATGCCCACACACTCTCACATGAGCTGCACACACTCCCAGCGCCTCCCTCGGTCACCTGCTCTTGCTGGTTCTGAAGGTCAGGGAAAGGGCCGCTCTGGGCTGCCCTGCCCTTGGGTCAGTCTTAGCTGTTTGCTAACATCGTGCTAATGACTCCTCAGAGCATTAAATGACAGGAGAGTGTATTTTGCCTCCTGGGTAATCCCCAGACTGGAGGGCTCCAGCTCCTCAGAGTGACATGGGGCTGCTGATGTGTGCTGCCTGCCCTGGGCCCACATGCCAGGTCTATATAAGGGGCTGTGTCCCCGAGGCACACTGTCCCAACCTCTCCCCAGCTATGCTTTTGACGTAGGCAAGGGGGACGCCCTCTTTGGTGACTCACCCTGTGTCCACAGAGTCACCAGGGATGCCAGAAATGCCAGCAACTCAATCACGGTGCTTGGCACTGCCCTTTGAACCTGTAAATGCTCGAAGCATGTGGCCATGAACATGTGACACAGCAGCCTAATCCTCACAGGGGCATCTTGGGTGGCTGCCGGCCCTGGGAGACTGATCCCTCAGTGCAGGGCAGGAGCGAGCCTGAAGAAGAAGATGCAAGAAAACCCTCATGGATTTGGGCACTGCCTGGGCAGGTCGGAGAGCAAGGGGCTGCCATTGGAAGAAAGGCCTCCATTCTGGCCCAGCAATGCCACTTCTGTGTAGAGCGACCAAATGTATTGGGTCTTATTGTCTTCATTTAGAAAATGAGGGTTATGATATTTACTGTCTCAGTTTCAAGAATATCCTAATAAATGATATAAATAAAAGAAATACAGACTTGGGTGCCGGAACCGGTTTGGCTCAGTGGATAGAGCGTCAGCCTGCAGACTGAAGAGTCCCGGGATCGATTCTGGTCAAGGGCATGTACCTTGGTTGCAGGCACATCCCCAGTGGGGGGCAATTCAAGAGGCAGTTGATCGATGACTCTCTCTCATTGATGTTTCTAACTCTCTCTCTCTCTTCTTCTCTGTAATAAATCAATAAAAATCATTTTTTTAAAAAAAAGAAATACAGTCTTGGGGGCTCCCCATGGGGTCCCGAGGATGTTCCTGAGCTGGCTGGAAGCTGCCTTTGGGGCAATTCCGATGCCACACCTGGTTTCCTGGTGCTCCAGCGTAGCAGTCCTATTTTGGGGTCTGCTCAGTTCCGGGTTCTCAGGGGTCCTTGGCAGCTCAGCATTCCTTCAGGAGGATGAGGGACTCTGCAGAGCCTGTGGGTGGGGTGACTCTGCCTCTTTCCTAGGGGTTAGCTGCCTGGATCTCTGGGTGCTGATCCAGGGCTTGGCTCCAATTGCTGCCCTTCACCTCAGAGCCCCAAACATCTGATGCTCCTGGAGTGTGGTCAGCCACCCGGCCCTGCCTCTCCGTGCCCGGAAATGCAGAGACAATCCTCAGAGCCAGTGTGGCCTTTTTTTTTTTTTTTTTTTTTTTTTTTTTTTTTTTTTAATATATTTTATTGATTTTTTACAGAGAGGAAGAGAGAGGGATAGAGAGTTAGAAACATCGATGCGAGAGAATCATCGATCAGCTGCCTCTTGCACACCCCCTACTGGGGATGTGCCCGCAACCAAGGTACATGCCCTTAACCGGAATCGAACCCAGGACCTTTCAGTCTGCAGGCCGACGCTCTATCCACTGAGCCAAACCAGTCCTGGCCAGTGTGGCCTTTTGGAGGCGCCCTGTGGTGCCACTGATAGAACCTTCACCACCAGGCAAAGTGGAGCCCACGTGGTCCCAGCGCCCTCCCAAGGCCAGGCATTGGGAATGAAGCTCCTCCTGTCCTATGCGAACACTAGCTGCACTGTAATCTCACCAGCATCTTTGACCTTCAATCCTTTCCCTGGAGCGGCTTTTCCATGCTTTCCACCTGACATTTCCATGCTTTCATCCTGACCTGCACATCTTTAATGTCGGTGCCACTTCCGTGATGTCTAATCTCATGGTGATGGCATGCTTGGTGGATCCCGAGATAGTTTGTAATTCGAAGTTGAAGGGGGCACTAGGTGGTTTTCCTGCTGCACTCTGGGGAAAGACTTGCTCTAAAATAACATGGCAACCGTGTGTCTGGGATGCAAGACTTTGGTGGTGGGCACCGTTAAAAAGACGGGAAGAAAAATTCACAGAAGACATGTTAAATTCCACTGGACAAATATGGCACTGGGGCTCCCCTCTGAGAAGGAGCAGGAGTAATAGGGTGGCTTGAAATGCAAGAGTTCCAGGCCCAGGGCAGTGGGCGGTGGGCTGCGGGCTCCTCCCCAGGTACCTATTTCCCCACTTACCTTGGCAGCGATGGGGAAGGGATGCCTAACATGTAGGCTCTGGAATGCATGGTCCCAGTGCTGTGGTCGGCAAACTGCGGCTCACAAGCCACATGCGGCTCTTAGGCCTCTTGAGTGTGGCTCTTCCACAAAATACCACGGCCTGGGTGAGTCTACTTTGAAGAAGTGACGTTAGAAGAAGTTTAAGTTTAAAAAATTTGGCCCTCAAAAAAGAAATTTCAATCGTTGTACTGTTGCTATTTGGCTCTATTGACTAATGAGTTTGCCGACCACTGTCCCAGTGCATTCATAAGAAAGAGGACACAACTCTGGCTTCCAGAGGTCAGATGTTATGTGCTCTCTCCCAAAAGCAAGCAGGTAGTTTAATCCAGTGGTTTGCAAAGTGGGGTTCCTGGGCCCTCAGCAATAGCATCAGCCAGGACCACATGCTGGATGCAGATTCTCGGGCTCCAAAACAAAACTTCACAGACCAGCAACCCTGAGCTGGGAGCTGGGAATTCATGTTTAGCTAGCCCTCTAGGCAGTTGGAATGCATGTTCAGGTGTGAGAACCCCTCGCTATTTAAACATTAGTCTGAAGACATATAAGTATTTATTAAAAAAACTATAAGGGGTTAAAACTAAACTTACTTTTGTGGAAACCAGTTTGGCTCAGCGGATGGAGCATCGGCCTGCGAACTGAAGGGTCCCAGGTTCGATTCCTGTCAAGGGCATGTACCTTGGTTGTTGTGCAAGAGGCAGATGATCCATGTTTCTCTCTCATCGATGTTTCTAACTCTCTATCCCTCTCTCTTCCTCTCTGTAAAAACTCAATAAAATATATTAAAAAAACCAACAATAAAAAAAACCTAAACTTACTTTTATTCAGCTATTGCGTTTCTAGGGGTTTATTCTATGGATGCAGTCATTTAAGTGCCCAAGGAGATGGGCATGCTTTCTATAAACAAAGATACCATAAAGGTCTGTCCCACAGAGCAATGGTGAAATCAGCGATGGGATGAAATCAGTGCATATGATGAAAGTCTATGCTTCCTAATCATGAGGTAGCTTTATAGACACTGGTTTACCCAATGCAGTCTCATTTGTGTTTGGAAAAGGAGGTAACATGAGTTCAGGCACAAACACATTAGTTTGTGTCTGGGAAATACACAACGTGAGCATGAATTAACTTAATAATTTAAAAACCACCCAGTGAAAGGAGATGAAAGCCAAACAATCACGCAGGGAGAGCCCACAACATCTCTCCGGGTACTGCCCATTCTCTTACCGCCCCCTTCCTCGGAGCAGCTATGACTCTCATTCCCGTCAGACTAACACACCATCGGCTCATTTCCCCTTGTCTGTCTTCCATGGAAACGGAGATAGAAGGTTTTGTGATGCTCGAAGATATTAAGCAGCCTCATAACATTTATTTTTCCAGACTAAATAGTTTAATCTTGCAGTCTAATTTCTCCTCAGAAAGCCTAAGCAGCCTCGAAGGTTCTTCAGAGATGTGCCAATGTGGAGATGTCAGGCGGAGGCATCATTAATTCCCTCAGATGGGCTATTCATACGAGGGTGGTTGTGAATCGGTGGCTAATCATGATGGCAACGCTCTTTGTAATCATTGGCTGAGGCTAACGTTTAATTGACAGATAAAAGAGAAGTGGATTTTAAGATGTGCTGTACATGAAGGAATATGAGAAGTTGTGAGAAGAGAGAGAGGTGAGAAAGTGCAGGTTTCCAATGGTCAGCCTTGGCCCTGAAACTTGGTGAAACAGTGCCCTGACACAGAATCGAGGGGACCTAAGATCAAAGTCCTCTGTGGTGGGGGCTCCCATGCTGACACGATATTAAGGCCATCTGCTAATTTCTGATTGTTGGGATTGCAAAGCACCCACAAGGATGGCGGCCTCCACAAAGGAGCCCTGATCACCCAGCTTCCTGGATCCCCCAGAAACCCAAGAGAAGGGAGAAATGATCAAAAGCACAGCCAAGCCACTCTCTCTGCTCCGGCCGGGAAATGAGAAGCCTAGCGGGCAAGGACACATACCTGTAGGCACACCTATGTCCTCAGAGCAGGAGTGAGAGAGAAAAAAGGGGTGACACTCAGTGGTGAGCTCCTGTGACGGAAGGCATTCCAAGTCTATTAGCTATTATTATTATTATTATTATTATTATTATTATTATTTACCATTATCTCAAATTTCTCCACCAGGAAGATATATTTAATCATTTTATTTGGGAAAGCAAAAGAAAGGTGGAGATAGGAGTTAGCGTCCTTGGAAATATCCAAACCCAGGACAGTTTTCCTTTGGATTCTGACTGTGCAGCAGGGAACTTGGCAAAGGTTCCCACTTAATAGCTTCTGAATGGGGTTCTTTAACTTGAAACTTGGCAAAATGAGAATGAAAGGATTGTGAAGTACCCAGGCACCGTTTCGGGCGAGCTGTATCGTGGCGTAACGATGGCTTTTAACCTGCTTCCTGCACACGGGACGTGTGTAATCCGGGGGCAAGCCTAGTGCCTTGGGGGTTGGTGACATTTTCTAGCCCCTTAGCGGCCGAGGCTCAGTCCCATTCTTGGTCCCGGAGTGTTTCTCCTGGGCACTCTGCATCACCCTTTCTTGGTTCCTGCGCTCAGTGTCTGCATAAGCTACCAGTTGCTGCAATACACATTATTCCAAAATCGGCAGCTTACACAACCGTTATTATGTCACATCTTATGAGGGTCAGGATCTGGGAGTGGCGTAGCCAGGGGATTCTGGCTCAGGGTTTCTCTTGGAGGTTGCAGGCAAGGTCAAGGTTGTCTGACAGCTTAAAGGGGCTCGCTCCATGGCTGTTGGAGGAGGCCTCAGTTCCTGGCCAGGTGGGCCTTTCTATAGGGCTACCTGAGTGTTCTCGGGTAGGGTTTCTCCAGAGTGAGCAAGCCAAACAAGGCAGGAGGGAGGAGGCTAGGGCCTTTCATGTCTGCATCTCAGAAGTCATTATTGTTGTTTCCCGCACATCCTACTCATCAGAAGTGAGGCTTTCCCTGCAGTCCACACCCAAGGGAGGCACTCAGGCCCTCCCTGTGCAGGGAAAGGCACTGAGTAATTTTTGCACATAGTTTGCAAACCGCTGCCGTCTCCCTGGGATGTCACATTCACTGCATCACTTACTTGTTTGCGCATCCATCTGTCCATCTCTCCTTTTATTCAGTGTGTTTTTCATGAATGGGTCTGAAAGCGGTGGCAGGTGCTAGGTCGATGATAGACGAGGGGAACACTGAAGTCATTCCTCCCTTCTCCGCCCTCCCCAAGCCTATGTCTAGTTGTTATTAAAATACAATGTGTATATATTTTAATGGCTGCGGATGGTGTCTTGCAGGAGTGGAGATAGTGAGGGTTTTTGTTTAATTTGGGAACTAAGTAGATGTTCCCTTTTCAGAGGAAAGTACACCCCTGCGGGCTTACGAAGTACAATCTCTACAAAAAAACCCTCCAGACCATCAGGTGGTTAATTTCTCTGCATAAGAAGTGAGCAGGAATAAAACAGCAACAAAAAAGCCCTGGCTAGTGTGGTTTAGTTGATTGAGCCTAGTTCCCTGCACCAACAGGTCACTGGGTTTTGTTTTTTTTTTTTTTTTTTAGTTTTAAATTTTTAAAAATTTCTTTATTGATTAAGGTGTTATATATGTGTCCTTATTCCCCCACTCTCTCCCCCCCCCCCATTTCCCCACTCATGTCCTCACCCCCCTGTTGTCTGTGTCCATTGGTTAGGCTTATATGCATGCATACAAGTCCTTTGGGTGATCTCCCCCCTTAAGTCCACCTTCCCCTACCTTCCCTCTGAGGTTTGATGGTCTAAAAGATGTTTTCCTGACTCTGGGTCTATTTTTGTTTATCAGTTTATGTTGTTCATTATATTCCATAAATGAGTGAGATTGCTGTTTTGATTCCTGGGTTTTGGTTTGATCCCCAGTAGGAGGCATGCAGGAGGCAGCCAATTTATCCCTGCTCTTTTTCTTTTTTTCTAAAATCAATAAAAACAAATTTTTTTAAAAAGTGAGTGGGCCAAGCAACCAAACTCTGCTGAGGAAGGACACTAAAGTGAAGTGCCCAGGGGCATTTAAGAACAAGGGATTCTAATGCCCAGCTAAGGATTTGCATTGCTGTGTTGTAACCTCTTCCTCATTTCATCAGACCTTTCCATTCCTCAAACCAGTGCCTGTGTGAGAGGTTCTTTGAGCTTGTCACATTTGGGATTCCAGTCCAGGCTGGTGATCATAAATTTTGGTGACTCTGCCTGCTCTGGCATTAATACATAGCATAAAAACAGACAACTGAGCTTGTTAGGACTTTGTGAGGCAGTTGGGACACACATATCATGACACAAGGAGTTGAGGCATTGTTGGGGAGCTGAAGAAAGAGTCTGGTCATGGGTCCAGAGGAAAGAAGTGACTATAGATGACTTAGTTGGTAGGAAGGAAGATCAGTTATGGATGGGACATTCAGAGAAAGTTGAAGAACTGGGACTGATAAAGCTAATGACCTAGAAGAATGGGAGATTACCACCAGAGAGACAGGTTTTAATTTATCATATCAAAGACCTGACATTCTGGGTGAGCATAGGATCTTAAATGTGACCATGAAGTAAAAAGATGAAGAACAGTAGAGTGAGTTGATCAGAATTGAGGCATTCCAGTGTCTGAGGTATTGGATGGCATGTTTGTGAGGGAACTGGAGTCACCCCAAAGCCCATCTGTACCTGAGATGAAGACTAAATTAGTTCAGTTCAATGAAGGACAACTGTCCAACTCTTCAATGAATGCGGTGAGTACTTGGTGGGGATGATGGGATAAAAAAGGCATGAATTTCAAGGGCACATAGATTTTCCCCCCCCAGAGACTCAGGGGCTATATTCAGACAGCTACAAGGAAGAAAAAGTGTGAAGACATGGTCTTTGCATCCAGACTGAAGTTTGAGGGAAAGGAGCTACATTCTCTCATCAATGCTCCCTGGTTCTTCAGGGAGAGAAGGGGGCATAGGGAATTTTGGTTAAGGTTATAAGGGAGACTGTGTTTCATAGAAAAGGTACCAAAGCATGCCAGGGAGGAGTTGGGTACCAACGGAACACTTTTATAAAAACAGTTCTGAGTCAGGTGTATAGAAGGCATGAGTGATGTGATTTATACTGGTGTAATATCTGATAGGTAAGCCAACCACCATAGGTGAGGTGAGGGTGATGGGGGGTGGGGGGAGGTGGCTATTATCTAACTAGCCAGTTATTTTTAGTCTTGCTGATTTCTGTGGCTGGTACAGTGGTCAGTCAGAGCTCCATCCTGCCTGGTATTGATGCAAATGTGGCCATCTCCTGATTATCACTATCCCTACTTTCAGTCTGATCTCTTGGTTCAGTGCTGTGGGAATTTGTTTATTTGGATATAAGACATCTATAGTAGTGCTTCTCAACCTAGGGTCTGTGGGCCTGTATGGGTTCTGTAATTCTTCTGCATACAACAAGATATACATACAGAAACCAAGAGTAAGCATTTAGAAACATTTTCAGTAATCTGACATCGCCAAACCATCCTAGCACATGAACCATTGTCCAAGCAATATATATCAAACTAGAAAGGTATTGTTGAATTTGTGTGGTATGTTGAGCATGGCATGAGCCTGGTAGTACCACATACTAGTCAGTGAAGACTTGGAAACTTAAAAATATATAAATTATTCCTTTACTGCAGGTACTTTGAAAAGTGCTGATCTATATCTGTTTCCATGCTTTATAATTTTTTCCTGACTCAGTCATTAATGATTGACAAAGAAAGAAAGACTCTGATAATAAGTGTATGTGTTCTCTTTGCTGTTTACAAATGGAGACAGATTTTCCTATTCATGCCCCTGGTTCCTTTGAAGATTCTAGTGATCATTCCCAGATATTCTGACTCAATAGGTCTAGGAGGGGCCAGGGGTTCTATATTGGCAGCAATTCCTGCCCTCTCCCTCTATTCCCCCCCCCCCCCCCCCCCCCCGCCTCCGGCAACTGCCTCTCCACCCTGAACTTGGAGGGGCTATAGTTTCAGAAAAAAGTGACCTCTTAGAAGGAAACTCTCAATGGTTAGGAAGTAGGAGTGTTCTTGAGGTTGGTAAGAGCAGACCCTACCTGGTATGTGCTTCAGAGGTGGGTCATTGATCCCCACTCTGTCCATTCAGAAGGCTGACTCTCTCCCTATCAGAAGGTGCTCCAGTTGCAATCCGGAAGGCAAGACATATATTACGCTTCTCCTGAAGAGCTGATCAACCTCCTATATGGAAAGAATAAGAGGCTCTATGCTGCTCAATAGTAAATTTTTCAAGAAGAACATACCATATTAGTAGTTGAACCCATAAATAAGGGGCTGTACTTCTCTCACTCCCCTTTTCTTCTTAGTCTCTTTAGCACAGTGATATGAGATTATAACCATGCATCTTTGTGACAAGGTCGTGTGAAGCACAAAGAAGAATTTACAAGGTCTAGCTCTTTCGCTGTTGTGGTTTTCCTAAAGCAAAATTAGTATCCAGTGAAGTCACTGTCTCAGATTTTATTGTTTCTAGTGCCAGTTTTAACTTTGCCCAGAAATCCCCCAATTATTTGGAGTTAAAATAACAAGAAAGCTGAAACAATTAGACCATTATTTGTGGGACTTACCTCTTCTCCATGCTTGTCTTGTTCCTCCTGGTTTTATATTGCAATGGTCTTAGGCTCTACAGCAGCGGTTCTCAACCTATGGGCTGAGACCCATAGGTTGAGAACCGCTAGCAGGGTGGCCTAAGACCATCGGAAAACACAGATATTTACATTATGATTCATAACAGTAGCAAAATTACAGTTTTGAAGTAGAAACGAAAATAATTTTATGGTTGGGGGCCACCACAATATGAGGAACTGTATTAAAGGGTGGAGACATTAGAAAGGTTAAGAACCACTGTCTTAAAGGGTCTAAAAGAGACAACTCCATGTTCTTTTTCCATGGCACAGCACCATTTCTCTTATTTTTTATAGAAGGAATTTGAGAAAATGGGCTCATAATTGTGACCAAGTTCTTGAAGAGAGGGTAGTGAGGAAGAGAGAGGAGAGAGGGAGGGATGGAGAGAGAAAAAATGAGTGAGAGGGATGGAGAGAGATGGAGAGAGAAAGAGAAAGGAGAGAGAAAGAGAGAGGGAGGAAGAGGAAAAAGTAGGAGGAAAAGAAAGGGAGAAGGAAGGTAGAAGGAGAAAGGAGGAGGGAGAGGAGAGAGAGGAAGCTGAAGTTGGGATATCTGGGTTCCTGTCCCCAACTCTGTGCCAAGCTTCTTCTGTGCCCTCAGTGAATCCCCTGGACTTTCTGGACTGAACCTCCGTTTTCTTTTTTTCATGTATAACAAGGAGGAGTTGAGTCCAATGCACCTAATTCAGTTGCAACTCTGGTATCCGTAAATGAAGAGAAGAAACAGATTCCTGCCTATGAAGACTGGAGTTTCCAACACTGTGTTTGTTCTTCAGAAGAGGAGTTCCAGCTCTCCTTAGAGGTATTGTGAAATTTCTACAGGAAAAAAAAATCACCCCATTATTAAATTTGAAAGGTAGGGCTTGAAAAGGGCAATCATAAACCAACATGGAATTCTAGCTATGCATATGTTAAAGTGTTTAGGAGGAAAGTATGCTTATGCTTACAACTCATGTCAAAATATATAAAAATAAAATATAGTCACACATTGATAGATATGACTAGATGGATAGCTTTATGAGACATGAGTATATGAGTGTCCATTGCAAAATTATCTCAATTTTTCTATGTCTGGAAATTTTCATAAGATGTTGGGGAATGAGCGGGGTCTATATTGTGGCTGTGTGGACAAGAGGATAGGATGGGAGATGGAACAGAACGTGGGGCACAGAGCTGAGGGATAGAAGAATAGCATGGAGTCTCCCAGCCCTGGGCATCCCAGCTTTGAAAGCTGCCTTTCTAAGCAGAGAACTCTCCATCCCCTGCCTGTTCCGAGGCTGGTGCTTTTCAGGGAAGTGGTGGAGCTTCTGAGCTAGTGCTTGTCAAATACTACAGGGCTAGACAAAATAAGTACCCTAGCAGACAAGTCCAGGAAGGTTTTGAGTCCTGTGCATTGGGTTGTCTTCTCTCATTCTCTTCATTCATTTCCTGCCCAGTGTATTTTGAGGACTCAGCAACATTCTAGACAACATCCAGCAACCCATAAAGCTAGGAGAGCACTCTCCATTCACAGTGACGATCGGCTTCAGGGTGCCTGGCTTTTAACATAAGCCCTCATCTCCAGACCTAGGGACGGAGCAAAGAGAATGATCAGAAAGCACAAACCAGGGATGATAGACAATGAAAGTGAGTGATGGACACACCAGTCTTGTGTGTGTGTGTGTGTGTGTGTGTGTGTGTGTATGTGTGTGTGTGTGTGTGTGTGTGTGTGTGTGTGTGTGCGGTTCCATCCTGACCCTTAGCTGACTGGGGCCCTGCTCTCCACAAGTCTGCAGACCACCGAGCAGGTGATGGCTCCCAGCTCTCGGGAGTGCAATCCAGTTCCAGCACAATCACGCCTTGTTCCTGAGAGTTCCAGGCCCACGTTGCATCAGCTTTCAAAGGGCTCTGACTAATACATTCCGAGTGCTGTGGAAGATTCTGAGAATGAACAAGCGGGAGGTAAATGTCACTATTGTGTGAGGCTGAGGTTTGTTTACCATTTCAGTCCTGGCTGGCCTTGCTAAGAGCTCAAGGGACAAAGCATTGTGTAACTCCTACCAGCGCCGAGGAGTTGGGGCTGGCAGAAGGGCAGGATTCGCTAGTCCTACAAGAGAAAGTACCTTGAGGGTTAAGTACGGGAGCGGAGGTCAGCTAACAACGGCTTTAAATCCAACATCCTTTCTTCAGCCAGACGTCCAGATCAGGGTGTGGGCAGGATTGGTTCCCTCTGAGGCTTCTCACCTCGGATTGCAGATGGCCATCTTCTCCCTGTGTTCTAGAATGGTCTTCCCTGTGTGTCTGTGCCCTAATCTTTTATAAGGACGCTGGTTATACTGGATTAAGATCAACCCCTATGACCTCATTTTACCTTAATTGCCTCTCTTAATCTAGTCACCTTCTGAGGTGCTTGGGGTTAGAACTTCAATGTACGAATCTTGGGGGGACACAGTTAAGCCCATAGAAGTCTCCAAACCATCCTCGCCTTCCATAACTCTCAACAAACATGCACCAGTGGGCATTGACTAGCATCAGGCAACGCACATGAAACAGCCTAATGTGACAAACACCACAGACTATAGGCTCACGGATGCTCACACTGAAGGGCCTCAGAGATGTTTTGCGTCAGTCAGCTTTCCTCGATGAGGAAACTGAAGTGTAGAGAGGGGTGAGGACAGCCAAATACTGTGAGACTGTGGAGCAATAGGGACTCCTGGTTGTGTGCTGCTGGAAATGCAAATTGTACAGTCACTTTAAAAGACACTTTGGCAGTTTCTTACAAAGCTAGCTAGCTTTTTACCATAAAGTCCAGCAATCATACTCCTTGGTATTTGCCTATAGGAAATACATTCTACCAAATATTAAGATTTTCTAGAAAGCGTTTATAAACAGACAATTTGAAATAGCAAAAAATAAAACTAGTGATTGTATTTTATCATTTTTCTCTATACACATACATTTTTTCATAGTTATTGCATTGTCCTTAAAGGTATCCTTGCATGTGTTTATAATCTATTAATTGCCAGCATTATGAATGGAAAGGACATTTTTCTTCTAATGGGCACTTTTTGCATTACAAATGAAACAAAAGATCCCATGAAGACACAAGCAAAGCGACACAACAGTGAATTGCACTGTCTCACTTTTGGGCAATTTTATTAATGCAAAGCACTAATAATGCTTCACAATCCCACCATATAAGTAACCACTTATAAGTCATGATCTGCAGGTCTCCTGAGCATAGAGAGCGAGGGGGAACAATCCAGACCATGGCGAGTGAAGAAGCAAAGGAAATGCACAGAGTGTCTAACCCACAAATAGCCAAGAAAGAGTCCACTATCAACATGTTCACCCTGTATTTGGTGCCTACAATTTGATGGTGTTATTCCTGGTGGCCATGAAAGAGGGTTACGTACCTTGACATCATGTTCTGGAATGGTGACTTGGGGGGGGGGGGGGGGGGAATCCCAAATTGCTGAAAATTCATCAGCAGGAAAGTGAAAGTCTAGGCGTTAGTGTACAATCTACTGGGACTCCATCAGAAGGATAAAACTGAGATTCACTGCCCTCCAAAGACAGAGATAACAATCTCCCTCCAGGCTGTACTTATTGAGTAAAAAACTAAATGAATAAAAAGAATAGGGTGTCAAAGAGTGTCCATTCTGGCAGACCTAAAGAAGCAAGCCTTGGTCTCTGATCATTGAAGCACCTAATTGATCATACACCTGGCTCTTGAATTGGGCAGCTTCTCATCTGCTGTCATGTTAGTGGCTTCAGGCTTCTTCAGGGGAAATGAACAACCTAAGGTTCATTTCTGGGAACTCGTCTAAGACTTCTGGTACAATATAAATGTTACCTGAAATACTCCTCGTTCCTTTGATAGAGATACTCCAAATGCGGGTGGCATACACATGAACTTATTATGAGTTAGTGGAGCTTGAGCATTTCTGAAAACAATACCAGAGAATAAGCAATGGGGAGGCATGGGGATTAGTACATTTTGCTATGGGCACTTCTCTGCATGAACTGGCCGTGTGGCCTTGACTGGGCACCTCTCAGACACACAGGCATATTTCTTTACCTGCAAGGGAAGGCATCAGACAGTGGTTTCCAAAACCCTTTCAATGGTTCTGTTATAAGGTAGAGAAAGACACATACAGTCTCTGAAAGGAAACATACTGAGCAGAAGGAAGGCCAAGAGCACTGGTATTTTGGTTAGAACGAGGGAAGGAGGAAGGCAGGAGTGCTCCCAACAGTCCTCATAGCAGAGGCGAGGGGGCTACTCTGTAGTACACAGACTTTGTTTGAAATATTACACTTTATCTTATCACGAGAATGATGTATTCTAAGGCATAGTATACCCAGGTTTTTAAAATGTAAAATAATTTTTCACTAAGATGTTTCAGAAAGTAGCCCTACGCTTGTCTGACAGCATGAAAGTGTCATATGCCTCATTTCCGACGCCTACAGTTTGAGGATCATGCAATTTTCTGCTAAACAGAAGTTAAAACCTGGAGTGGAATAACGTTTTCCCTCTCCCCTTCCTTGGGGGTATACCAACAACTGATTTTTGGAGTAAGCCTCTCAGTTGAAAACATTATTATAATATAAATAGCTAATCAAGACCAAATACTTCAGCAGCTTCCACCAGTGGGCTGCTTTGTGAATGCTTGTGGTAGGAGTTTATTTGTGATGAGATTTTTTTGGAAGATGTTATAAACACAAGGAAGCCTGTTGATTTTTAATCTCTTAATGTGGCCAATGGTCTCCGGGTACCTTATTAAATTGGTTTGTGTTTGTTTTTATAGCACCTGAGCAATGACTCTTTCTGCACAAAAAGCTTTGAAATCTTTTTATAAGAGCACAGCATCAGAGACCGAGCTTCCCTGGGTCTTCTATTTTCTTAACATTCTCAGATCACATGAGTTCCCACACTTTACTTGGACGATGGCATCAGTTCCTTCATTTGGGCAGACCCCATGCCTTGGCTTGTCACCAGGTGTGAGTGTTCCCCCCTTCACATCCCACGTGGTTCAGGGTTCAGGTTCAGGGTTTGGGTTCTGGAGAAGGCCACACAGAAATTAAAGAGACTAGACAAGAAAATATAAATTTGGGAATTTGGGGCCAGGTGAGAGCCCAGCTCAAGAGGAAGGACTACACTTTGCTCTGGCCTTGTGATCCCTTTTATTCAGGTTCTGGGATATACCCATAGCCCTTTAGGGGGGCAATTCCAATAGTAGTCAATCAGCAAGGATTTACATAATACTAAAAGGTGGAAGTTTTTTCAGCTCCCTTTGTCTCAACTAGACAGTGGATGCTTGGCTCTGACCCTTGCCAGAGCCTTCAAAGTTAAGCAGCCTTCCGGACTCCTTGTCCCCCTCTCTCTGCTAGTGAAGGCAATGGGCAGCTTCCAACAACCAGGGGCTCTCCCGGGAAAGGCAGCCTTTCCTCAGGTTGTGCAGGGACAGAAGTGAAGTCGGGGTCAGGTTGTCTTTCTCATAGAGGCACAAGCCAGGGGCAGGGGAGCTTCTTGCTTACTGAGCATACTGTAGGGAAAATCAATTAGTGCCTGTAATAAAAAGCTACTTTCTTTTGTTTGCCTTTTAAAAAGCAAATTAAGTGTTCTAGTCATCATACATTTAAATTAAGAATACGGAACAAGGATCAAGCACAATTAATAAAGATATATTGTAGTTATATAATATGATCAGATAAAAGGAATAGAAGTATAAAAAGAGAGAAAGGAAGGCAGACAAACATCCACAAGCACAAAGGGACAAGCAGAGGCAAAGAACACATCCAAGCAGACAGACATACTCTTATGTTGACCCAGACACATAGGGTATACTCAGTCAACATACTATATAACGAACAGCATGCCATCCCCATCTTGTGTCTTCTGGGACACTGGCCATAGAGACTTTTAAAATCAGGTTGCCTTTTAACAGTTAGAGAGCACAAGTTCCTGTTGGTATCTGCTCCATCTTTTGGAAGACTGATCCAATCCAACTTTCCCATGGTGTCTCAGGGTCTTTTGGGCAGAATTAGCAGAAACATTACATAGCTAGAAGGTTAGGCATCTGGTGAGGGTCCAAAATAACTTAGAAGCTAGTTTTACAGGTAAAAGACTCAAATAATTATAGAACTATAGATGAAATGAGAAAAAAAATATACAGGTACATGGATATTCAAATTCAAGGGGCTGTACTTTGGGAACAGTAAACTTAATACCACATTAGGGTTAGGCTCTGTTGTATCTTCTAGACAGAGCACTGTACTTGAGTACTGCTACCTACTTCAGATGCTGCATTGGATTATGGGTCCCAAACATTGGGGTCCCTCCTACTCAGAGGATGCCGGGTTAAGGCAAACCTTCAGAAACTTCAGACCTTTTTGGTTGGTGTTGGATGGAGTGTTTTATGTCAGAGCCCACCTAACCTGGTACCGAGATCATGCTGCTTCTGGGGCTGGTCTTACGTGCTCTTTGGAAATACCTCTCATCAAAGAATGCCTGCTTTGCAGGCTCCCATTCTTCCTTTACACCAAAAGGCTTTCTTCATGCATACCGCGCCCCCCTCCACCATTTCACTCCGCAACTCTGCTACAATCTGTTTTACCACCAGACAGTGAAACCCAACAGTCCATTCCTTTCTTTTTTTAAAAGATATTATATATATATATATATATATATATATATATATATATATATATATATATATATATATATATATAGAGAGAGAGAGAGAGAGAGAGAGAGAGAGAGGTCAGTGCCTCCCACAGTCCCCTCAACCTGGGATTGCGGCCTCAACTGTAAGTGGGGCGGGGCCTGCATTGCTTCCTCTCTTCATTGGGAAGCTGTAAAGGGCTCTCAGAAAAGGTGATGAGATGGAGTTTTATGAAGCGTCAGGGCTGATCAAGAAAGTCCAGGGGATGGGGAGGACCCTGGGGAAGTTGCTTTCTCCACAACCCCATCCATCATCATCAGGGCATTTAGGGCTTAAAACTTGAGCCCAATGCCGGCCTAGACTACTGGAACTTCCCAAAGGTTTGTCTTGAATCTCTAGGGTTTAGAGAAACCCAGTCCTTTAGGATTCATTTCTTACCGGTTTTGAAAAGTACTAATAGTTGTTGTTGTTGTTGTTGTTATTGTGTGTGTGTGTGTGTTTAAGTATGCAAGAAGCCAGGAGAAACAGAATGAAAAATGGCTGCAAGTTATTGAACGAGACGTTTGCCCTATCCGAAGGATGTGAATTCTACCCGAGTTCATGTAAAGATTAGATGCTGATCTCCAGGCTTCTCTGCACGGAGGATTGTGACATGCCTGAGTTTTTCTGTGCCATTTATTCTTCCCCACTATAATTTCAGGGTCTGACTTGGCGTTTTAAAATTGAGTTGTCAAGGTTGAAGACAAAGGCAGGAGCCGAAATGATTGGCATGCGTGATGAGACACAGAACAGAGGCAGTGTTGGGCTTCCTGTGGTATTTTAAGCAGGCAGCAGGGCATCAAAGGTATGTGGTTTTTTTTTTCATGTTTTTTTTTTTCCTTTGTACATTTATCGTCTATGAACAAGGATTTCTCAAAACTTGGTTTCTACTAAAGATTGTGAATCTACAATGTTTTAAGGCAGTTTTTTTTTTTAAATCAGAATATTCTAAAGATCCTAGAATTTCTGTACTTGTTTTTAAGTAATCAGAGATTTATAGAACAATAAACTGGAAGCCTCAGATATCTTAAATTTAGGTTTGTTTTCAGAGAGGTACTTTACTATTGGATTTATAATAAACATACCTTTTTATGATTAACAAAACCAAGAAATTTTACTTGAAATCTGTTAGAGGTTTCTTTCTCCTTTACATAATCATGGGCTATTTCCCCATCTTTGGAACAATTCCTTGGCTTATTCCCCCCTCCCCCCCTCTGTTTTAACTAGTTTTGTGAACTTTGAGTTTTATCACCTTTTTGGAAGCCAGGAAGATAAGACTAAAATAATGAAGTTCATGGGAGGAAAGAGTAGATCAAAGAAATAATAGGGAAAAATGCCCTTGAGCTGAAAGAGATTTACGTTTCCAGATGGAAACGGAGGAGAATGTATCAATAAAAAGCTATTCTTGGAAACATGGCATGTAATTTTGGAAGAACAAGGGTGAAGAGGTAACCCTTAGAGTGTAGGCAGTGAGTAAAGCACACACACACACACACCAGGTTATTTAGAAAAGAACACAAGAAACACAGACACAGACCTCTTTCTTGTAGAGGAGTTAGGAGACAACAGGACTGTGGCTTCACAGTTTATTTATTCATTTACAAACTAGTGGCCCAGTGCATGAAATTCATGCATGGGGGTGTGTCCCCCTCAGCCTGGCCTGTACCCTCTCTAATCTGGGACCCATTGGGGGATGTCCGACATCCCTCTCACAATCTAGGACTGCTGGCTCCTAGCCACCTACCTGCCTGCCTCCTGCCTGATCACCCCTAACCACTCTGCCTGCCAACCTGCTTGCCCCAACTGCCCCCCACTATCCTGGTCACCCAAATTGCCCTCTTCACCCACTGGCCTGGTCACCCCCAACTTCCCTCCCCTCCTGGCCTGATCACCCCTAACCACCTCTGCCTCAGCCCCACCACCATGGCTCATTAGCATATTACCATTTTATTAGTATAGATAATGAGGTCTCCCGGTATCATTAGCATATTACCATTTTATTAGTATAGATACTTATTTAATATCTTCTGGGTGGCAAGCACTGTTCTGGACACATATCCCTCTCTTCACGAATCTCACATTATAGTTGGGGAAGACCAACAATGCACAGATGAATGAGTAAAATGTTTTCAATATTAGGTGGTGTTACAGCTTCATTGAGAAAAGAGGAAGAAGGTAAAGGAGCTCTGTAGTGTTGGCTGGGGAGGGAAGTGGCAGGGTTGACAGGTATCTGGGCAGAGGCTCCCTGAGAAGTTACTTCTGAGTACAGATTCCAAAGATGGAAGGAGCAGTGCATGCAGCTTCTGGAAGGAGGGCGTTCTAGGCAGAGAGCACAGCCAGCCCAAGGCCCCGGGCAAGAGCTTGTCTAGCCAAGCCCTGAGGACAGTGGTTTGAACCTAGGATTCTGTGCTGAGCCCATCGCCAACACAATGTTAGAGCAAAATAAGAGCATTATTTTGCACATGCCAACACTTGGGAAGTAAATACATACACAGCGATCTACTTGAGCAATGTGAAACAGGAATCCAGGAGAAAACACCATCTGGAATATAAGAAATTGTGGTAGCTGAGGATGGCTCAAAAGAACAAAAAGCAAAATAAAACAAGCAAATAAATAATCAAAACATGTTAATTTAAATGATGGTTCATCCCCCTTTCAATGTTTGATGAATGGGTAATTCCCTGGCAAGCGGCTTTAGTTCAGTGATGTATGGTGACATTTCCTGTCCCAAGAGTCCGATCATATCCTTTGTTTCTGCAGTGGCAATATTTTTATAATCCTTACATTGTAAATTCTACTTATAGTATTTTAGTTTTAACATAGTCCTTTAGATAAAGTGTGAATGATTTATCCAACATTATAGGTTAGAATGTAATTATTATACACTAATTTAACATCAAAGGGATGAGCCAAATGACATTGCCTAAAGCAATAGAATTAAACATGTTCTTAGATGTTTTTCAGTGTTAAGAGACATTCTTAGATGTTTTTCAGTGTTAAGAGACAACTGTGGGCAATTTACATCAGATTATAAAAATCTATCTGTAGCAAATTCAAGTCGATGTCAATAAAATGGGTTTCTAGAATGAGGATGGTTCTAAGTTCATTCTAACATAGAAATGTTAATGGAATTAAAGTACCATGTATAGAGGGAGAAACAAAGCTTTATATACACAATATCATGCTCAGGGAATATATGGAGCAAAAAAAAAAATGAGTTAGTGACCAAAATTGTTGAGTGGTCTAAAATGCATGGTGGTTGGTAAAAGCAGATAGTTACCGGTATGTCCACTGAGCAGTTTCAAATGCCATATGGATCAAGATACTCTTGCAAAAACAAACCGAAAACCAAAAAGTCCACCCAGAACTCCAAGTCATGAGCTGTGTGATGGCAGAAATTACATCATAACATCATTTATGACACTATCATTATGCTTCTACTGCATCCCTGAAGGAGACCAGGGCACAGACATGGCTAATGGACACTTGGCAAGTTCAATGTGGAGACCCAGGGAGAACACAAGTTAAAGATCAAGCTAGTTGTGCCATCCCTTTATCAATGGTAGTTGAAATCATGGTGAATGGAATCATCTAGAGCAGTGGTTCCCAACCTTTCTAATGCCACAACCCTTTAATACAGCTCCTCATACTGTGGTGACCCCAACAATAAAATAATTTTGTTGCTACTTCATAACTATAATTTTGCTACTGTTAATTAATTGTAATGTAAATATCTGTGTTTTCTCATGGTCTTAGGCTCTACAGCAGGTTGCAACCCACCAGGTTGAGAACCGCTAGCAGGGTCGCCTAAGACTATCGGAAAACACAGATCTTAACATTATGATTCATAACAGTAGCAAAAGTAGTTATGAAGTAGCAATGAAAATAATTTTATGGTTGGGGGTCACCACAACATGAGGAACTGTATTAAAGGGTCATGGCATTAGAAAGGTTGAGAATCACTGACTTTGGGGAACAAATGCCAAAGACTGAGCAGGACTAAGTGTGGTCTTCCAGAAACCATTACGTCAGGCATTGGCTAAAGAGCCAGAAGAGGACGAAGGAAAGGAAGCCCTGTCTGAAAGGAATAGAAAAAGGGCTCGTGCCATGGAAATTAGAAGGCCAAGATTTCAAGAAAGTGAATGTGCTTGTAGGGATGGCCAGTGTGAAATAGTGTAGTTAGTAGGAACACAAATTAATGCAGACTTTTGGATTTTGTAATAAGGGACCATTGGATTTCTTTCTTTCTTTTTTTTTTTTTTCTCCTGTCAACACTAAGATTCTCTGGAAAAAAAAAATCACTCCCAATCCTCCTTGTTAAAAATAGAGCAATAGTGAAATTAGATGTATGTGTGTATTATTTTCCTTCCTCACTGTAGATCACAGACAATCCTTTCCTTAATATGAAAGAAAAAAAAATGCTAATTTTTAAATGGGGAGCCTAGTAGGAATTTTACATTGGTACAGGAGGCAGAATAATGTCCATATGCTGGCCTGCAAACCAAGGAACGTGGTGCTTTCTAGCAACTGGAAAAGCCAAGGAAGTGAATCTCCCCTAGAACTCCTAGAGCAGTGGTTCTCAACCTTTCTAATGCCGTGACCCTTTAATACAGTTTCTCATGTTGTGGTTTGAAAGGGTAGGGCAGGGCTAACTCCTGATCCTCCATTTTGTAACTGGACCCTAGCCCTCACCCAATCAATCGGGGTCAGCCAAAGCAGTGACATCACCACCCTTATAAAACCCTTTGATATGTTGAAGCTCGCTCTCTTCTGCCTCGCCACTGTCAGTGTAAGTGGGACAGAGCCCATGCTAGCATGGAATAAAAGACTCTTTTTTTTTTTTTTTTTTGCATCGGACTCGGCTCCCTGGTGGTCCTTGGGGATTCTGAAATCTGGGCATAACAGTGGTGACCCCCAACCATAACATTATTTTTGTTGCTACTTCACAACTGTAATTTTGCTACTGTTATGAATCGTAATGTAAATATCTGTTTTCCGATGGTCTTAAGCAACCCTGCTAGTGGGGTCGCGACCCACTGGTTGAAAACCGCTGCTGTACAGCCTAAGACCATCAAAAAAACACAGATATTTACATTACGATTCATAACAGTAGCAAAATTACAGTTATGAAGTAGCAACCAAAATAATATTACGGTTGGGGGTCACCACAACATGAGGAAGTGTATTAAAGGGTCGCGGCATTAGAAAAGTTGAGAACCACTGCTCTAGAAGGAGTAAAGTTCTGCCAATACCTCGATTTGAGCCCATGGAGACCGGCCCTGAACTTCTGATCTCCAGAACCTATTACATAGTAAGTTTGTATTGTTTAAAAATTACCGGCTTATGGTAATTTGCTACAACAATAATAGGAAACTACAAAGTGGCTTTTTAAACACAGATCGTGGTAATATTTGTATTTTTAAAGTTTATTTTGAATCCATATGTGGAGGAATTGTATCTATTCTTGATTAGAAGGATCTTGTTTAATCATATACAACTGTCTATATACAGTAAAAAAAGAAAGCATTGCTAAATAGGAAGAGTTCTTATTTTTCTCCAAAAAAAACTTATCATTTTGCTCCCAAGAAAAGAAAAACAAAACCTGCCGTAATTTCAGGCCACCTGTGTGACTATAATCATGTGATACTGAAAGTATTCCAGTTCCTGAGATAAAAATAAGTTGATGACACTGTGTTCTATTAATGAGTACACTGTCTTATCAGAGGACTCTGGGCTTTGATCTAGAGTTCATCTGCTTAACATCTTCATCATTAGTTTTCCTTGGGAACCCTGGGCTGACTTTCTCAGGCTTTCTTTTTTCCCCCTGTTGAGTGACCAGTAAGGACGGCTCCTTATTGCACGTGTGGTTGTTCTTTGTTCTTGTAAAGAAACCCCTTTTGCTCCAAAGTCTCAATGTAGCCATTCTCCTTCTTGTCTTATTTAAAACACAACAGTTCCCATCCCTGTCAGCCAAGAACTGGAGCGGTTGTTTTCCTTGCCGGGGTCGGATCGGCACTCTGTCTTCCCTTTGGTTCCACCTTACGAATAGATTATGTCCAGTCGTTCTTGTGCAAGTCTGTTGTTTGGAGTTTGGAAAGATTGCCCCAGACAAACGTGGTAATAGAAGATGATTTGGTTCCTAGGCTGTTCTTAGTGTTGTATTTGAAGGGTCCTGACCTAAGCGCTAGGGTCTGGGAATAGAGGCGATGTGTGAAGGAGGAGAGAGAAATAGGTGAGGAGTTCTGAGGTCTGCTCAAGGCTGAGCATCCCTGCTACAGCCTCTCAGAGTCAGTGCTGCTCCCATGGGAGCCACCGCTTTGGGGGAGCTCAGGGCTTCTTTGGGTGCCCTCACATAGACCCCTCTGCACGAGGTCTATACAATCTGGGAAGTCCAACTCCAGGGCAGTCCATGCATGCTCTCAACTCTGGGGTCTCTCATGCAGGACACTCAGGGAACATCCGATTTCCTACCATCTCAGGGACACCCTTCCATCTACACTTGGCTGCATGACAGTGACAACTCATTTTTGCAGCCTTTGCAGAAAGGAAGGGAGAAAATAAGTGGTTCCACTGGACCAGCACCACCTTTTCTAAGGTGCTGGCTCCTTGGCACTGATCTCTCTGACTTTCCATTGGGAAGAGACATTCCACAAGATGCAGCCTGCATGGGACATGGGTAAGAGGCACAGACCCTGGAGCTGGACTGCCTGGCTTCTAATCCCAACTATACCACTTACTTGCTGTGTCGTGAAAGGCAGGGCACTCAACCTCTACCTGCCTCAGTTTCTTTACCTGTAAAATGGAGATGCTCTCCCTTCCACGTGGGATTATTGTGCGTAATGAATAAACTAATAAATGTGAAGCTTTCTAAACAGGGCCAACTGTAGAACATGTTCTTAAACCTGTTAACCGGGCGGGACGTATAAATAGGTCAAACGTAAACAATATTGGGATCGGGTAGGACGTCCTGGAAATATATGTTGCGCCCTGAGAGGGATGGTATATATTTTTTGTAATCTTTATATTTGTTTGTAAAACAATAATTTTTTAATTCGATGTTTTCATTTTTTTGTTGGTATTCTTTTCTATTTTTTTGTAATTTTGTATTTTCCTTTGTGCTTTATATATAAATAAATGAAAAAAAATATATCATTTATTTTAATTAAGTATAAATAAAAAAAAATAGTAATAATATGAAATTACATCCTCCGGGCGTGACGTACTGACACGTCCTAGTGAAAGAGTACGCGCCCATTACAAGTTGCGTAATTAAAAAGGGAACTCCCCAGTTAACAGGTTAAAAAAATATTGCCTAGTATTTTCAGCTCCGTGGCATCTCTCTATATTGGAGTGTTGTTATTGCCTCTTCCCCAGCAGAACGCTGGGGCCACACCCTGTATGGCTGCCTGTGTGAGGCTCTATTATCCACCGACACAGGAATGCCTGCAGCTGTCTGCTTTCCCGACTTCTTGGGTGAAGACATCCCGATGCACCAAGATTAATCAGTAGCTCTAAGGAGGGTTATCTGATGAGCTCGTTCACTCTAATATGTAGTTGCCACCGGCACCTTAGCTTTCCCAGGGTGTTAGAGCTTGTTTGCTAAGGTAATACCTATTCCTTGGCTGCCCGTTTCATTTAAAACTGGAGGCCTGGTACACAAATTAGTGTATGGGTGGGGTCCCTCATTTTGGCTGGTAATCAGGGCCCATTGGGGCCACTTTGCCCAATCCTGATGGGGGCAATTAGGACCGGCAGGAGGAGATTGGCTGTGGGAGGGCACTGAGCACCAGAGGGCATCTCCTGCATTATATATATATATACATACATACATACACACACACATACACACTATTTATCTATAATATATATACAGAGGGCATCTCCTGCATTGTATGTATGTGTATATATATATATATATATATATATATATATATATATATATATACTATTTATATATATAAAGTGGTCAGTATGCATCATAGTGACCAGTTGACTGTTTTTTCAGTCAACCTACATAACGGTCACTTAGGCTTTTATATATATAGTAGCTCCCCCCTGCCCCCTTCCCCCACCCAATCATGGATTCTATTGCAAAGTTAGGAGTTTAAACTGGTAAAGACGGTGTTTTGGGGAGAATGCCTAATGACATTTTGCCCATATGAAGGGTGTATGAGCCATTAAAATGCCCACAATCTGCTTTTTCTGCTTTCTGGCTTTTTACTGTCCTATCAGCCCACTGGAGCAAGGGGGTAGATTGCTTCACTTTGGTGGAATCTTTAGAGCAGTATTCCTAAGTGTATATTCTGAAACTTTAGTCCTAGTCAAATATGTGATATACAGTATATGTGTATATATGTGATATATGTGTGATATATGGGATATATATATATATATATATATATATATATATATATGCAAAAGTAGGTTTACAAAATAATATAATGATTAATAATAATATAAGAATAAACTCTATAAACTGTTTTACACACACACACACACACACACACACACACACATATATTAGAGGTCCAGTGAACGAAATTGAAATTCATACATGGGGGTCCCTCAGCCCAACCTACACCCCTACAATCCAGGAGCTCTCAGGGGATATCCTACTGATGGCTTAGGCCCACTCCCCGTGGTTCTCTGCTCTCTGCAGGCCTGGAGGTTTCGCTGCAGCCATGGATATGAAGTCCCCATGCCCTGCTCTACGGTCTCTGCCTGCCTTGCCATGCGCCATGCGAAGGAACCCCAAAGCCCTGCAGTGTGCTCTGTCTGCCAGGCCTGGGGGCTTCACCAAGACTGTCACACAAAGGAAATCCCCATGCCCTGTTGTCCTGGCTCTGTCTGTAGGGCCTGGGGGTGTTCCTGCTGCCACCTTGCTAAGGAAGGCCCCAAGCTCTGCTGTTTGGGCTCTGTTTGCTGGGCCTGGGGCTTCCCTGCTGCTGCCACTGCTGCTGCCACGCTGACTGCCGTGTCTGGGGTGGATAAAAAACCCCTCCAGAGTCAGATCCAGCCCTGCTGCTCCTGCAGAGGGGCTGGACACTCCAGCAGCGAGCTGAGGGGACTGGGCGCCGCCATCTTGTGGCTATGGGGGGTCACCATTTTTGTCACGGAGTGATGGTTAATTTGCATATTACTCTACTATTAGATGGGGAGGGGGGCGGAGGGAGAGAGAGAGAGAGAGAGAGAGAGAGAGAGAGAGAGAGAGAGAGACAGAGAGAGACAGAGACAGACCCCGGAGTCAAAAGTCAAATTACTTACATCTCATTAAATGTGGTAGATGTAATATGCATTGTTTTCCAAACGTATTTGATCTCCAAGCACTTTTTTTGGGCAGCATCTCGGGGTTTGGATTCTGTGGGGCCACACATCAGAAACATGGTTTTCACAGGCACAGATTTAGGAGAGGAAGTTGTGTGTGGGGTGGGGTGGGGGGCTACCATAGTCAAGTAGGTAACTGTTCATGGTCCTGAACCATCCTTGTGGGCTATGCTAGCATAGGGTTGGTTCATGTAAAACCAGGAAACTGGATCTGCTGTGGACTCGGGGATTCTGAACTGTGGGAGGGAAGAGATGGTGCTGGAAGAGAACGGAAGGACTAGGGAATGAGAAACAGCCAAGTCTGCTGCAGGAGAGGCAGAGCTGTGCGAGGTTGCCAGGAGGAGAGAAATAGATAATTCTTTCACCATTGCTTTCAAACAATTCTAGTTATCAAGAAAGCAATCACCATGGTCCTCAGCTAAAACCTAGAAAGACTAAAGGAGAATAAGAAGTTAACATCTCAATAGAACCAGTGCTGACAGAAATAGATAAGCTTGCCAATGCAGTGAGTGTCACTGGGTTATAACAAAAGTGCTCTTGGCTTTCATTAGTATTTTTTTTAACCATGTAAAATTTTTCCAATTTAATGTAGATTGAAGCATCTCTCCGTATCATAAAAATGAAATCACTGTTTGTATGCTGTGGGGAATTATGAAAGGATGTATCCTACCTCATCTCCCTTTGGTTTCAGACCAATGGGGAGCCATGATAACACCCACAGGCTTCTCTTGGAGTCAGCACAAGTTTAGGCTTAATCAAACCTGTTTGCTTTGATGTGGGGCACATGGTCAGGTCTTCTCTTTCTCATCTATATCCTAGGCAAATACAGTCTCCAATATTAAAGCATTTATATCTTATTTTACACTATGAGTTTTTCTAGGATAATTCTGCCAAAGATGAAAACTATTTTTCCCCCCCCAAATCACCATAGGTAAATATATCAGTCCAAAAAATCACTTTTAAACCTATAATTAAAATTATCTTATGAGATAATCTGCAACTGTAAAAATAAATGTTATTCTTATGATACAGCCTATGATTGGAGGCAGGAGTGGGGTAGGCCAG
Source organism: Pipistrellus hanaki (assembly GCF_964339955.1). NCBI lineage: Eukaryota > Metazoa > Chordata > Mammalia > Chiroptera > Vespertilionidae > Pipistrellus > Pipistrellus hanaki. Next base: position 27,918,475 of record NC_140505.1, read on the forward strand.
TGGAGAATTTGTTTCTTCATCTCCAGAAAAGTTGTTTCTCCCTCAAGACAGAAGGATGGGCATTTGAATAAGCTCTACTCTGAATATTCTCCAGGCTCTGTAAATATCCAGTAAAACTTTGCAAAGCAGTCATAGTTGATGGATACTTCCAAAATAATATATTCTGTTTTTATTTTTTTATTTTTATTTTATTTTATTTAAAAAAAAATATATTTTATTGATTTTGTACAGAGAGGAAGGGAGGGGGATAACAGAGTTAGAAACATCGATGAGAGAGAGTCATCTGTCAGCTGCCTCTTGCACACCCCCTACTGGGGATATGCCCGCAACCAAGGTACATGCCCTTGACCGGAATCGAACCCGGGACCCTTCAGTCCCCAAGCCTACACTCTATCCATTGAGCCAAACCGTTTTCGGCTATTTTCTGTTTTTAATTGCCTAAAACACTTTGTAATTTTTTAAAAATAAAATATGACTTGGGTCATAAGTGGGGATATTTTTCCTATTTTTCCATTTCAGAGACTTTTTGGGGAGATTGGAGTAGAAGAAATTAAAAAGTGACTGAAAAAATAATGAATCCTGATTTGGAAGTTGTGAGGTGGATTGAAGATTGAACTGTGGCCGCAAGCAGGAAATGTAGGAGAAGATAACTATCTGAAAGAGTTTATTTATTTTTTTAAACATTCCTTAAAGAACCACAGTTAGCACTTGAACACTTCTTATTAAGATATTAAGTACAGTGTCATGGACTGGCTAGCTTAATAACAGACATTTATGTCCAGGAGCAATGAAGTAGTTTCTCAACATAGAAATCTACAAGACAGTTGCTCAGAGTATCTGTATGTACTTTGCACAAAAGAGAGATCAACTTTATTTTCTAACCTCACTTTGGATGAAAGGCTTGCATTTGGCAAACAGAAAATAATATGAAGAGTACATGGTTTTTTAAAAGTATGCCTGGCTGGTGTGGCTCAGTGGTTGAGCATTGATCCCATGCATCAAGAGGTTGCTGGTTTTATTCCCTGTCTGGGCACATGCCAAGATTGTGGGCTCGATTCCCAGTAGGGGGTATGCAGGAGGCAGCTTGATCGATGTTTCTATCTCTCCCTTCTCCCTTCTTCTCTCTTCCCCTGTCTCTAAAAATAAATAAAAACATGTTTGTTTTTTTAGAAAAGAGAAAACAGTAATATCAAGTTTAAGGTAAGATGGTAAAATAAATTCTTGGTAATTTATTATCAATACATAACTTTGACAGAGGAATGGGTGCTCTAACGTGAGTTGTAAAATAAAGCTTAACTAATGTGACAAAATGCAGCCTGTTAGAGGAAGGTCATACTTTAGCTTTACATCTTAATTAAGATTATAGGTTAGTTTTATATCCTAATCAAGGTATCCCATTTAACAAGGGATTCCACTAAAGTTATTACATTAAAGGGCCTCTTTCATTCTATAGCTTTTCCAAGCCAAAGCATTTTGTTAAATTTGGATGTGTTAAAATATATCACTATACAAGAATTATTTTACTGATTTAATTTAATTTTTCTAATTCTTAAGTTAGTTCCTTATTATAAAAGTAATATATGCATGCTTCAAATGGGCAAAATTTCAAATGTCACTGAATGGCACAAAGTAAAATTTATCTTTTATGCAACATCCATGAACACTTATTGTGTATTCATCCTTCCAGAAATTTTTACTAAAATGCTGTTTTGCCCTACGCATTCTTTTGCGATGTGCTTCTTCTCTCCCCACCTCAACCCCATTTAGTATCAGACTCTTCTTCATGTCTCATTCTTTTAAAAGACAGCATGGCATTCTTTGGAAGGATGGTCCATAATGTCTATAATAAATCTAAGAGACATCTATTCACGAGCACTTAGCTTGTTTCCAATTGTTTCCCCATTTTCAAAGAATGCTGTGGAACACAGAGCTGCATACTTGTTCAAGCAGTGGATACGATTTTGGAAGTGGAATTGCTAGGACAAGGGAGATGTACATTTTCAGTTGTTGATTGCTACGGATAAAATACTCTCCAGAAAAGCCTCACCTGATTAATTGTTCCAAGCCTTACTGAAAATTAAGCTTACCAAGCTCTTTAGTTTTAAAAATCTGGTAGATAAAAACCTATCTCATTGTGATTGAAATTTCCTTAATAATTATGATATTGAATATCTTTACATATTTTATCTGTCTTTATTTTTAACTGTATCTATTTTTATATAAGGTGGTTTAAGTTTTATCTTTCTCCACTTGTGAGAAACATTTGTGCGGAAGGAAATTAGGCTTTGATATGCTTTCTATATTGCATATATATATATATATATATATATATATATATATATATTTTTTTTTTTTTTTGCAAAATTTCTTTTTAAATTTATTTATGGTATTTTAAAAATCATACATTAGTTTAACTTTTTTTTTTTTTTGGTGGGGGAGTGGGCTATGCCATTTGTGTACTCATATATCCTAATCATTTCCTTCCTGACTTCTGGGAGATAATATATTTTCAATACTGATTTTATTCTGCTGTCCCATCCTTTTCTCCTATATTGGCCATCTTTTGTTATTTGCTAAAGACAAAAATCTCAACTTTCTCACCCATTTTTCTTTTTAACCTTTAAGAACAATTTTCAGGAGTTCAATAGTCCTGTTGTGTGGAGTGGCGTGCTGTTCATGTGGGCTTTTCATTTGCGAAGAATGCAATTACCTTTCTGGGATTCTCAAATTAATATTATCGCAGACCAGAGAGACTGGCGGCATAATTAGGGGTCAGAGGAGGAATGCAACTTGGAGACCCAACAAGGCTCCTGAATTTCAGGCTGGCTTTTATGTTTGCAGCTCACATGTAATTTAACATGTTCGTGTATTCTTTCTAGGTGAATAGCCATACTGTAGCAACCTTAGAAACAATTAGGGTCTCCAAAGGAGTCAACTGCATCCTTGTTATGTGGTTCCCATCCCTCTGGGTGACTGAAACCATTCCCTCTCTCCTGGGCTATTTAAGAAACATTTAAATGAAAGAATAAGCTTGTTTGACACCCCATCAAGACACATTTAAGAAGCTTAAGAGGAAATGTTGTTATGAAAAAAGTGATAGAACAGTCCCCAGAAGTTGACTTTTGAGGCAGCCACTGAGCATACAAATCCTAGACAAAGAACAACATTTCATCAATTTGAAAAGTGAAAAGTGAGATCTTGTTTTAATTTGCATTTCTTTAATAACTGGCAAGGTTAAGTCTTTTATTTTTCTTTTCTTTTTTTTCCCTCATGTTAATGGCCTTTTGTATTTTTTGCCAGGACACTGAAAACCAATCCCTTTAAAACTTGTTTTGTTAGACACTTGCTTATGCAATTTTTCACCCAATCCTGCTTTGGTGTCGCATTGTGCATTGCGCAGGCATGGGAGAGAGAATGCTGTCTGTAGACTCAGAGGCTGGTTCAGGTCCTCTCTGAGCTAACTGACATCTGAATGACATTGGGAACATCTTCATGTACATAATGGCCATCGTGACATAGGCCCTGTGCTCTCACAAGGTTTTGTTGAGGAAAAAAAGCAACCACAGACTTGGAAATATTATTGAGCTTGTAAGGCATGCATAGATGCTTTAAAAAATCTAATCAGTAAGATTTGGAAACAGCCTAAGTGCCCATCAACAGATGAGTGGATTAAAAAACTGTGGTACATCTACACAATGGAATACTACACTGTGGTAAAAAAGGAGTTCTTACTATTTGCAATAGCATGGTTGGAACTGGAGAGCATTATGCTAAGTGAAATAAGCCAGTCAGAGAGAGATAAATATCACATGATCTCACTCATTTATAGAATTTAATGAACAACAGAAACTGATGAACAAAAACAGATCCAGAGACAGAGAAACATTGATCAGACTGTCAAACCTCAGAGGGAAGGCAGGGGAGGGTGGGGATAAGGGGGAAAGATCAACCAAAGGACTTGTATGCATGCATATAAGCCTAACCAATGGAACCAGACAACAGGGGGGTGAGGACATGAGTTGGGGGGAGGGGGGTAATGGGGGAATAATGACACATATGTAACACCTTAATCAATAAAGAAATTTTTTCTTTAAATTAATGAATTAAAAAAGGAAGAAAACACTAAAAAATTAATGAATCAAAAAAGGAAGAAAACAACATCCATTTCTCCTTTCAGGATGATTATGTTGAATAGGCAGAATCATTTACAAAATCACTTCTATTTCTATAAACTCAAAATCTAAGACTATGCCTGACCTAAGTCACCATGCTGATTCTACACTCCAGCTTACCTAAAGGAGGGGTCTTATGACTTTACTCTGAATCCTAGAGGTTCTTTAAGATGAAGCTCAAGACCACCCCATGGCCATGAAGAATCTTCCCAAATGGATTTCCCCCTTTGAATTCTCTTATCTTACAAGCCTCACAATTTTATTAAATGTTGCTGACTATGTAAAACTGGACATTGTCTTTTGGCCTTTCTTGACGGAATGATTCCAAGATTTGCTCTGTTAGATGCTGCCCTTCTTTGCTACTTCTGTACGTTGTAAGATTATGGTGGTGGTTGTAAGATTTTTTGTGTCAACTTGGCTACATGATAGCCCCCAGTTATTTAATCAAACACTAGCCTAGACATTGCTGTGAAGGTATTTTTGTAGATATGCTTCAAATCTAAGATTGGTTGGTTTTAAGCAAAGATCGGCCTCTATTGGACAGGTGGGCCTCATCCAATCAGTTGAAGGCATTAAGAGCAAAAACTGAGGTTTCCCAGAAGAAGAAGCTTTACTCTGCAATTCCAGCCTGCTGGTCTGCCCTATGAATTTCAGATTTGCCAGCTGCCTATAATCATGTGAGCAAATTCCTTAAACTCTGTTTATCTTTCTATCTGCCTACCTACCCATCATCTCCTATTGTTTCTATTTTTCTAAGAAGCTGACTGACACTATTATGGACAAGGACCAGAGCTCTATGGCACCTCAACTTTGGCAAAGGCGTGAGGGCAGTGGAATATCTCTTAGTGATGAGGCTAAAACATATCTGTTATTTCTTGCTCTTATCCTCAATCTGATTATCAGCAATCAGACTCCCTTCTTCAAAAGTCCTCTACCATGATTCCTTCCTGTTTTATAAACTCAGAGAACAAAAAGCTGCCGGCATCTTAGCCTCTCCCAAGCCTGAATTAAAGACTGCCTCTGGGAGTGAAAAATGGCTTGAATATACAGAAGGGGCAAGCACGATAGTTCAGAACTCTAATAAATTTCTCCTGTGCCAAATGCCAGTGATCCAAGGTCCAGGTTTTCAGCCCAGAATTTCAGCGAGGGGAGACATTTACATGAGCCACTTGACTATGTTGCTGCCAAATAAATGGTAATTTACTTTGCGGTCAGTCACCTGCTGCAGAGCATTGGCTGGATTTCACCACGGGAGAGAGGGTCACTGATTTATCTGTTTTCTATCCTCGTGCACAGGCAGAGAGCTGTGCTGAAATGGAACAAGCTTACTAAATGCCATTTTGGTGAGACTGTGGTTTCCTCACTAAGCCAGGGGTTTAATCTACAGTCTGCCCTGTCACAACAACACATTGGATAAATATTTACTGTCTGCCTACACAGAGGGCATGGTGCTGGGCCCTGCAGAAGCTGCAACATGAATGAAGCACATGGAAGATCTCACAGAGTTTTCATTTTGTAGAAATGTGTGCAAAGTGCTTCTTTTGGTGCAAACGTTAGAGAGACATCCATTCAGTTGAATTTATTCAGGGTATGGCTAAGGAAGATTGGATAGTCAAGTTAAGACAAGACAAAGAGGTGAAGACAAATGGTGACGATAGGAATCAAATTCAAGGAACTGATTCTATTAATTAGGCATTTATGGACTCATGGTTTTCTTTAGATGCATCGCCTACACACTTTATAATTAAAGTAAAAAAATAAGGTAATGGGAAAAAGACAAATAAATAAGCAGATTGTGTTATGTTTAATTATTGGTTCATTTCTGAGCTTCCTGGTAGCCTGGGAGAAGCTATAGTGTCTATGCTAACTTGAGACAGGACAGACATCAAAGCGAAGTGTAAGATCAGAGATACAGACAATTCATAATTATGCTAGGTTTCTTTAATAAGGAACACACAATAATTCTGGATGTGCATGCATCTAATGACACAGCTTCAAAATACACAAGCAAAATAACACATTTAAAGGGAAAAATAGACAAACCCACGAACATAGTTCAGTAGATTTCAACACTCTTGCAATCTTAACACTTTTCTCTCAGTAATCGTTACAAACAGAAGAGCAAAAATTCAGTAAGAATATGGACTATTTGACCATCATAATCAAACAACATATGCCTTCTAAAACAATTCTGCTGGGGAAAAAAAGTCTTTGTCACACATTACATTGGAACTGAGTATCCATGTGGAGAAAAGTAAACTTGAACTTCTACCTCCTATCTGTAGTGGCCAGAATAGTGATCTCCAAAAACTCACATCTACCAGGAACCTCAGAGTGTGACCTTATCTGGAAATAGGGTTATTGCACATATAATTAAGAATCTTGAAATTAGATCATCCTGGATGTAGGTTGGACCCTAAGTCTAATGGCTGGTGTCCTTGTGAGTGAAATGAGAGAAAGACTTTTCAGAGATAGACTCAGGGAAGAAAGCCACAAGAAGACAAGAGCAGAGACTAGAGTGGGGCATACACAAAACAAAGGACACCAGGATCAGACACTGGGAGAGCAGGAAGGATTCCCCCTAGAGTCTTTGGAGGGAGTGTGGCCCTGCTCAGGCCTTGATTTCAGAGTTCTGGCCTTCAGAACTGTGAGGAAGTAAGTTTATACAGCTTTAAGCCACCCAACTTGTCATAATTAGTTAGGGCAGACCTAGGTAACTAATACAGCGCCATGCACAGAAATAATTTGAGATAAATCACAATCTAAAAACTATCCTATATAATAAAAGGATAATATGCAAATAGACCGAACAGTGGAACAACCAAACTGGCTGCTATATCGTGGGCTGACCACAAGGGGGCATGCATGGACCATGGAGGGCATTGACCATTGAGGGATGGTGGAGCAGGTGAGCTGGGGCACCAGACCATGGCGGGGTGCCAGTTGCTGTCATCGGGGTGAGCCTCTGGTGGTTATTGAAAATTTTTTGCTCCTGTGCGCTGTGGTCCCGCCTGGCGCTCCCACCTGCTCACACCCATTGCTAGCATCCAACACTGGCACAGATCACTTGGCGCCATCAGCAGGTGTGAGCAGCAGTTGCTAGCCCTAATTGCCTTTCAGGGCTTCTCCACCTACTCCTCCTCCTTGAGGGGAGATCGAGGCCGGCACCTACTTGCACCTACTGCCGGCAATGGCCCTGCTTGCACCTGCTGCCAGGGCTGGAGCTGCCGCTTGCACCTGCTGCCAGTGCCTGGTGCTAGTCCCAATCACTCAGCACCATCAGTGGGTGCGAGCAGTGGTAGGGGGAGCGGGGCTGCTGGCAGACAGGGGATCGAGGCCCTGGCAGGAGGAACTGGGCAGGAGTGTAGAGGATGGACCAAGACCCCCCCTGTGCCTACTGCAGCCTTGAGCCCACAGTTCCTTTTAAGGTGCATGAATTCATACAGTGGGTCTCTAGTGTTTCCATAGAAAAAGAAGAGAGCATCTGCAGGGTAGGCAATTATTTATTAGGATCTAAAAGCACTAACCATAACAAAATAATAAATTAAACTATCAAAATAAAAAGCTTTGATTTTATCAACCACACTATTGAGAAAATCAGGCAAGTGGCTTACTAGGAGCAAATATTGGTATTACATATATTTGACAAAGGATTTATATCTAGAGTCAATATATAAAGAATACCATATGAGTTCACTTATATGTGGAATCTAAAGAACAGTATCAACAAACAGAACAGAAACAGATGCACAGATATAGAGAATAGGCTGATGGTTGCCAGCCGAGTGGGGAAGTTGTGTGGAAAAGGTGAGGGATTAAGAAGTACAAATTGGTAGTTACAAAATAGTCATGATGCAGAGTGCAGCACAGGGAATGTAGTCAATAATATTGTAATAACTTTGTATGGTGCCAGGCAGGTACTGGAAATATTGAGGGGAACACGTTGAAAAGTATATGATTGTCTACATACTGTGTACATTTGACACTAATACAAAATAATATGGAGTGTAAACTGTAATTGAGAAAATTAAAATTAAAATATTTACAACTCAATAATAAGAAGACAAACAAAACTAATAAAAACTGGCAAAAGGCTTGAACATGCAATTCATTAAGAAGAACATATAAATGGCTGATAAGTATAAGAAAGAGTGCTCAATGTAATCAGGTCATACTAGTATATGTTAAAAAGACCATTGAGAGACCACTACAAACCACGAAGGTGGTTAATTTAAAAAATGCTCCCAAACAATAAATATCTGTGAAGATGTGGGCAACAGGCACACTCACATTTCTGTCTACTCCTGACTAGATTGCAACATCATTGAGGACACAGGACCTGCCTTACTCATACAACTTAACAAAAGGAAGACAAATGATCCAATTAAGACACAGGCCAAAGTCCTAAATGACACTTCTCCAATTAGATCTCAAATGTTGACTTGTTAATCCTCACCTGAGGATACATTTTCCATTGATTTTTAGAGACAGAGAGAAGGTGGGAGGGGGGGAGAGGGAGAGAGTAGGGGGAAGAGAGTGTGAGAGAGAAACATTAATGTGAGGGAGACATATCGATTAGTTGCCTCTCACAGGCGCCCTGGACAGGGATTGGGGGCCAACCCTACAACCCAGACACTTGCCCCTCCACTGGGAATGAAACCCTCAACCCATAGGTGTGTGGGGGCAATACTCTAACCACTGAATAACACCATCCAGGGCTTACATTTTATGTTTCAATTGCAGTTTATATACAATATAGTTTTGCATGACTTTCAGCAGCTCTGGGAGAAGAAGGGAGGAGTGCTCAAGGTGAACAGGACACAGGTCTTCTGGGTTCCTCCTTCCTGCCATCTGTGCAGCCCCTACGGCTGGCTTCAAACTTGTTTAAATAACTTCTTGTGTTTAAATGTGTGTACTCCTTAAAAAATACCATAAAACCAACGCATCCTGCCTTGGTGTGTAGAGGGATTCTGAAGGGCATTCCTAGAAAGCAGTGTGCAGATCTGTGCATGGAAGGATCCCTCACTTTGAATGAGGGAGAGGCAGGTAGGAGAGTGCGTAAAGTGCGGGCACAGGGCAGCTGTGCTTCACGGTCAGCTCTTCCAGGCTGAGGTGGCTCTGCTCTGCCCGTGTGTATGGGTTCAGGGCATTGCTTCTCATGCTGAGTTCCAGCACAGCAAATGTGGCCTAAAGGTGCTAGCACAGCTCCCTAATCCTGAAATTAACCGTCACTCTCTCATCAAACAAACCAAAGCCATTCATTCTTCCTACAAGCACATTTTTAGCTTCGGGGATGCAGGCTAGAATCCCACCAGCATATTTAAAGGGTGTCCTTGCCCAGCAGGTCATATTTAACACTTTTGTTTGTATTTTCTCCTTTGGGGTCCAGAAACGCAGAGAAACCAAATGTGGGATTTGGTGTGAGTGACAAATACATCGCATCTTTAATTACTGCCTATCACAGGCAGCGAGACGAGATTGGAAATGAGTGTTATTCAGCTCAAGAGACTGGGGAAGTAGTCACCTGGGCGTAATTAGGTGCATGGTTGCTATCTAGACATGCGACGTAGTGTAGGTCTCAATTGTTGCACACTTTCAACATCCCATTAATTTGCAAAGTGATGGGAGGAGACTGTCCTAGGCTTTTAGAAGCTACTTTGTTCAGAAGTTCCCCCAAATAGAAGAGGTTTAGCAGAGAGTTTTAAGTGAATCTGTTTTGGGTTAGATTTCATCCAGCCTAAGCAGTTCTATTTGATTCCTCAGGTAAGTTAAATGCTTAATGAAAATGGCGTTTGCTTGTGAGTCAAATTACCCAATGATAATGAATGCTGTTGGAAATGTTTTTCTTTTGTAACTTGTTTTTATTTTTAAATTTTTTTCTTTCTTGATTAAGGTATTACATATGTGTGTGTCCTTATTGCCCCATTGCCCTCCCCACTCCCCCACTTATGCCCTCACCCCCTGTTGTCTGTGTCGGTTGGTTAGGCTTATATGCATGCATACAAGTCGTTTGGTTGATCTCTCCCCCTTACCCCCACTCTCCCCTACTTTCCCTCTGAGGTTTGATGGTCTGATTGATGCTGCTCTGTCTCTGGATCTGTTTTTGTTCATCAGTTTCTGCTGTTCATTATATTCCATAAATGAGTGAGATAGTGTAATATTTATCTTTCTCTGACTGGCTTATTTCACTTATCTTATGCTCTCCAGTTCCATCCATGCTGTTGCAAATGGTAAGAATTCCTTCTTTTTTTTTTTTTTTACCACAGTGTAGTATTCCATTGTGTAGATGTACCATGGTTTTTTAAATTTTAAACTGGGAAAGAGGTAAGCGGGGGATAAGGAGGAGGTCTAGGTGAATGAAAACATCACTGGACTTTCAGAACACTGCACTAGCTACGTGTGATGGTCCCCTTTGCTTCCGCACCAACTGGACCACCGGTGGTGAGAAATAAGAAATCACAGATGGTATGTGATTGACTTCTAAAAAGTCCCTAACTCTTACATCTGTAATTGCATTTTCTAAAGACTAAATAACTTTAAGAAAGCTACTGTCATATTTAACAATAGTGATTAACAGGGAGGGACATGGGCTCAAACAGAGTTTCAGTTCTAGTTTTCTTAATCAAACAACATGAAAAAGTGTGTGATTACTATCCTTAGAGATTTGTTTAAAAGAATCTTGCTAAAAAGGTAAGAATCAATGAGTAGGCTTCATTTACGCCTTTGTGCCAAGGAGTCCCAAGATATTTTTCTCTCAGGAAGGAAGTGGGATTTACCTTTCCTGGAAACCATTTCCCAATGCTTCTCCAAAGAAGAACCTTACAATTTTGCTCCTGCTCTACCCGTGGCCCAGGTCAAACACTGAGGACCAGGAGATGGAGGGGGAGCCTTAGTTTTAATGTACATCTGTTTTCTACTATTTTTCAATCGCCTGAATGATGATTCAGGTAATTGAGTGAAAATTACAATGTTCTTCTTTTAAATTTTTTTAAAAATTGATTTCAGAGAAGAAAAGAGAGAGGGAGAGAGAGAAACATCAATAACGAGAGAATCATTGATCGGCTGCCTCCTGCATGCCTGCAATTTGGATTGAGCCCAACTAGGAATTGAATCATGACTGCCTAGTTCATAGGTTGACATCAACTACTAAACCATGCTGGCTGGCCTACTTTTATATATTTTAATACTTTTCTTTTAAAAATAGAAACAGATCATGGCAGCTGTACATATATTTGTATTTACATATATGAGTAGCTACCAATTCTGTGGAGTTGGAATGTTAAGAAAAATCTCAATCCTTATGGCATTTTAGAACTGATGAGGACTTTGGAGAGCACTAGCTTTTCTTCTTTTTTCAAACTTAGAAATACAGTTGCAAGTCCACACAAGGTATGTGGCTCACTTTATTCTTTTTGGAGAATTTTGCAGTTCATTTGTTGAGCAGAGGGTGGGCCGGCTTACTTTTTAACTCCACTTGAAAATTTACATGGCACATGACTCATCCAGTGATTCAAGGAAGGGGCATGTTGGTGGGACTGATCTTGGAGGTGTTATTCCTCTAATCTAAAATCTATCTAATGTTTTTGCCCACAGATAGCCTCTACTTACAGGGAGTCATCATAGATTCCCATATCTAGAGAGGAGCAAAAGCTCTTGAGAAATCTTTATTGTTGAAAGTATTATGTGTGTCCCTCCCCCCCCCCCCCCCATTGACACCTTCTAGTCTGCCCCCACTTCAGCCCCTGGCCTTTACTACCTATTCTCTGTGTCCATGGGTTATGTATAAATGCAAGTTCTTTCATTGGTTTCTTCCCACACACCCCACTTTCCCTCTGAGATTGGACAGTCAGTTCCATGCTTCTGTATATTTTGGATCCAATTTGTTCATCAGTTTATTTTGTTCATTAGATTCCACATATGAGCGAGATCCTGTAGTATTTGTCTTTCTCTGACTGGTTTATTTCTCTTGGTGTAATATTCTGCAGGTCCCTCCATGTTGTGTCAAAGGGTAAGCGATCTTTCTTTTTATTGCCGCATAGTATTCCATGGTGTAAATGTACATAGCGTTTTTATCCACTCCTCTACTGATGAGCACTTGGGTTGCTTCCAGATCTTAGCAATTGTAAATTGTGCTGTTATGAATAGGTATGCATACAGTATTTCTGATTGGTGTTTTGAGTTTCTTAGGACATATTCCTAGAAGTGGGATTGCTAGATTAAATGGCAGTTTTATATTTATTTTTTTGAGGAAAATCCATATTGTTTTCCATAATGGCTGCACCAGTCTGCATTCACACCAGCAGTGTACTGGTACTAGGGTTCCCTTTTCTCTACTTCCTTATCAGCACTTGTCATTTGTTGAGTTGTTGATAGTAGCTATTCTGACAGGTGTGAGGTGATACCTCATTGTCATTTTAATGTGCATCTTTCTGATGATCAGTCTCTTTGAGCCTTTTTTTTTTTCATATGTCTCTTGGCCATCTATATGTCCACTTTGGAGAAGTGTCTATTTAGGACCTTTGCCAGTTTTTTAATTGGATTTTTTTCTCTTCTTTTTGTTAGGTTGTATGAGTTCCTTATATCTTTTGGCTATTAACTCTAATCAGATATAGCAAATGATCCAAAATAAGCATAGGGACTTGTATTTAAGAAGTTGATTTTTCCTATCTAATCAAATGAGGTACTCCCTGCCAACTGGTCATTTTCACAGGAGGGGGAATGTATTTCAGAAGGAGAATTAGATTTTTTCGTATTTCATTTGTCCCTCAGAAAGTTTTCCCATTAATTATTGTAAAATTCATTGTTATTTCCTTCAAGTATGACTATGAACTTTCTTTTCTAGCCTTCTTTAGATTAATGTATGTGTGTGTGTGCGTGTGTGTGTGTGTGTGTGTGTGTGTGTGTGTACATAAGGATAAATGTGATTGAAAAACTCACCCATTCATTTTATTTATATATTATTTAGAAAAAATCATTCTGAGTCTACCCTTGAAAAAGGCTTGATATAGATATTTCAGGTCCTCATAGTAACAATTCTCATCTAATACTCTCCATATCACTCGGACCAGAACATTATAATTTTCACTCAATTACCTGAATAGTCTGTGTGCCTGGAACCTCTCTGTGGCTTACAGAATATGGGAAACAGAGGCTAGGAACATGGTGTGATCAGATCATGGAGACCAGCGCTGTACCAGGCCTTAACTTCTTATAAGGGTCTTGAAATCTTCTATGTGAATCTTCTAGGTGGAAACACTGAAGGTAATATCATCTTGGTTTGTCATGATCTCAATTCACAGCACTGCTTAGGTTGAAATGAACCACACATTCCTTTTGCGTGTTGCTCCAGTGTAGAACCAAGCTCAGCCCTAAGGGCCCTCTGCTGCAGAGTTGGTGCCTTCCTGCTTCCTCCTTCTCTCTTCCTGTGCTCATGTAAATACCTCCTTCAGCGGACAGGCTCTGGGCATTCGTCAAGTCTTGCTCTAGTAATTCTTTGAGCTTTTGTGTCTGATATACCTCCTCTCCCTTTGTTTTCATGGTGTTTCACTGGGTGGACATTCTAGAGTAACCACGTATGTTTATCTTCCAAACCACTACACTTTTGAGAGTGCTAAAATGCTAACCCCAGCAGATGCCAGGAAAGCCGTGTGACCTGGGATGCATGGTTACCTTATTGTTCGAGCATCGTAAATTGTGTTTTGAATAAAATTTAATGAAAAACTGTTACTGACCAACATGAATATCCCCTGAAAAGAACCAGAATCTTAGAATGAAACTGAGCGAGGTAAATAAAGCTGCTTATCTGATCTCGACTCAAGATTATTTGACCTTTATAAAACATGATAAATATTTTCACCTGACTTTATAAAAATAAAGATTGATAAGAGAAGGGCTTGAAGTAGAATTCTCCCACTTTTTATGCAATATTTGATTTAACTTCAATTCCTACAAACCTCAGATGAATCTGGTTCGTGCATCAAAGCACTGAGTTTAATTTATTATGGCATTAAACATACAGGTAGCTTATATGTGAATGAATATATACTATATAATAAAAGGCTAAGTGTCCGGTCCTCTGTTCAACCAATCAAAGCATAACATGCTAATGATATGCTAAAGCTGCTCAACTGCTCACTATGACATGCACTGACCACCAGGGGCCAGACTCTCTGACCAGTAGGTTAGCTTCCTGCTGAAGTCCTAAAGATCAGGACTAAGTGAGATGGGCCAGACATGCCCTGGAGCCCTTCGCAGTCCCTCCCCAGCTGGCCAACCTCCTGCATCCCTCCCTTCCCCTGATGGTGCACCAGTGGGGTCCCTTGGTCTAACCTGCACCCTCTTGCAATCCAGGACCCCTCCAGGGATGCAGAGAGCTAGTTTTAGCTTATCCTGCAGGCCAAGGGACCAGAATTCGTGCACCAGGCCTCTAATATACATATATTATATTCATGCACCAGGCCTCTAATATATATATATATATATATATATATATATATATATATATATATATATATATATATATATATATATTCTGTTCCCTTAAGAGCTATCAAGGTATCAAGGGAATTTCATATATCAATTTTTTTGGCATGCTCTTAATATTAAATATCCAAAGTGCCAATGTCAAATTATTTGACTTGAAATCACAAAACCAGAGTATCTCACTATTTTTAAGCAAGGTCCTAATATCTTTTGATCTTGAACACCAGCAAGTTCTCAGACTCTAGCTATTTATTTTTCTTTCATTCCTTTTGTTTCTTTAATTTGAAACAAGCTTTTTTTTTCACATGGTACTTAAACATGGCATTCTTTAACTGTGTATAAAGAATAAAATTAGAGTAAAGAAAGTGAATAATTATTAGGAGAACATTTTTGACTTTAGAATGGTCTTGGGGGAAGCAATAAATTGGCTTTGTATTTGTGTTTTATTTTGTTTAACATCAACATGTGTTTACAACAATGGACAAATAGATTCTGGATGGGAAAATAGAGGAGGGGAGGTGTCTAGAAGTTATATTGTATTTGCCAGCAAAAGGGGTCTGTAATAATCCTGGGACACTGAATATTGGTGACTATTATGTGACAATTTCCTCTGACTAACCTTTCATGTGGTAGAGTCCCTGTCTTGGGGATGCTCTTGACACATGCCATGTGAAGCTACGGTCTGGCAAGGTCCCTGGCAGGCGGGTGCTGGCATCCAGGGGCATGCAGTCCTGTTTCCTGCTGCTTCTATCTGCTAAAAAAAGTTTTAGTGTATTAAGAAAGGCTACTGTTCATTCCAGCATTAGTAGTTTTAAAATGGCGTCTTATATTTCAATGTTGCATGGTTCCACTTGGGATTAATATTCAACATTAGGTTATTGAAGTTTTCTGCCTCAATTTATTTATTGTCTGCCTTTTTCCGGGCAAAGGATATGAAGTGGGTAGGTTTCTATTATAAGAAGGACTTTTTCCGTTCTCTGTGACAACACCTGAAAGCAAGCAGTTGGCTTTAAAAAGGACATAAACTGGACAAAGGGTAAGTCAATTTCTTTATTCACACCATATTTTCACTTTTGGGGGAGATTGCCATCAGTAATTTTAAGATCTCATTTTAGAAGTTTTATCTTTCAGACTGTGAATTTGCATTAACTTATCCATGCAAATTTTAGTTTTGAGGCAGATTCACCGACGGGACACACTTTTGCAAAAGAACTTAATGGTCAGCACTGAATGAGCAATAGGAAACAGCAGGTTTATGGCTTTCTTTCTTTTCTTTTTCTTTTTTTTTTTTGTAAGGGAAAAAATTAATGACCTCCATCAACCACCTCTTTCTTCCTTCTTTCCTCCCCTCTCTCCACCCTGCCTTCCCTTGGGATCCCAACTGTGTGATGGTTCGGCTTCCACACAAAGGAAGATTTATTACTTTAATGTCTTTGTGATTTAGTTGTATGTAATTTTTACTTGGGACCCCAGGGAGTGCATTCCCCGCTTCCCGTATATGTTGTGATGCCCTTTGGAACAAAAGGAAGTGAACATGCGTAGGTGAACAAAGCAGCCCTCGTCATCTTCTCGAATCTCAGCTTTCTGAGTTAAGCATTTGGCATTAGTGACAAAATAAGATCAAACATTCAGGACAAGAGATGTTGAATGTTAAGAATGCAGAAAACACACAGTCGAGGCATCTCACGTGTTTTACATTCTTCTCCATGAACTCTATAGTCACTATGTCTGAAAGTGTTTACCAAGTAGAAACGCACTTCCATAAAAGGGGAATTCCAGGTTTCCATGACTTTCCACCTTACTTAGATGTCGGAATGAATAATGTAGTTGTAACCTTGATTTATTTGATATTAAAAAAATACAGGGAGGGGGAAGAGTGGAGGCTGAGGTCGTTCAGCCACCCTTGGTTCTCTCATGGAAGGTCTCAGTCTTCGCCACTCATGTGGGAGGAGTGAGAAGTAAACTTGTATCTCATCTGTAGTTTATATTGGAAGTTTTGCAGTTATTGATTTTCTGTCAAAGATAGCAAACATTTTATGTGAGGGGGTAAATTGGCTTTATCTTCCATTATTCCACTTAAGTGAATATTGGCCTAGGTTATTAATATCTACCTTTTACCTTATAGTTTAACCAAGTCAAATGCATTCATTGTTGGGACAAGGGTGCATGACAACTCCAAATATATCCGCCCCTGCCACCTTCATTCAGTTTTCAAGCAGATGAATCTGAGACTCAAAATGAATACTGTAAGCAACTTCCTAAGATTAAGTTTCTCAACAGCAAGTACCAGACCATTAAATTCAGATGTCAAGTCCTTTCTATTCTTCACTAACAGTGAAGCTTCAAGTTGAGGCCTCTCAACACCACTGTCTTTAACAAAAGATTAGGTTTTCAAAAGAAATGCAAAATGATTTAAGTCTCTTGGGACTTTCCTTTTATATGTGCATATCAGTTAGGACTGTTTAGGTTAACAGATAACAGATAAACCAAATCAAACTGGTTGATTCCATTAAGCTGCAAGTGCGGAGTAGGATATGTTTCAGAGTTGGTCGAGCACTGTCTTCTGAGACTGTGCTTCACCTAAAACGTGTTTCCTTTGTTTTCTACCCTGTAACTCCAAACAGCACTCCTGAAAGTAATGCTAATGGACTCTGTGTGTCAAATGACACGATGGCCAGGGGAAGGAAAGGTGCTGACCTAGTCACTCTCTGAGATGGTGTAAAGTCAGCCTTCCCCAAATTCCATGGGTTTTGTGGAGCAAGGGAAGATGATGGAATAAAAATCTGTGTAGCATCCTTAAGGAGAAACAAGGAAAAGTGGAAAGTAAACACAGCAAGAATGTGGCTATCTACAAGCCAATGAGAGGGTTCTCACTAAAATCCAACCTTGCCAGCTCCTTGACTTTGAACTTCCAGCCTTTGGAACTGTGAGAATATAAGCTTCTGTTGCTTAAGCTGCCCTGTCGGTGGCATCCTATATAATAAAAGGCTAATATGCAAATCAACCGAATGGTGGAATGACCAGTTGTATGAAGTGCACTGACCTGACCACCAGGGGTCAGATGCTTAACTCAGGAGCTGCGCCCTGGTGGTCAGTGTACTCCCTCAGGGGGAGCATTGCTCATTCAGAAGCCGGGATCATGCTGGAGAGAGCAGCAGTGGTGGCAGGAGCCTCTCTCACCTTCACGGCAGTGCTAAGGACCCCTCTGGGGGATGTCTGACATTCCCTGAGAGGTCCCGGACTGTGAGAGGGCATAGGCTAGGTTAAGAACTTCCCTCACACCCCCAGTGCACAAATATCATGCACCGGGCCTCTAGTTATGTTATGAAAGCTCTAGCCAGCCAATACACCACTGGAACAGACCACCATTATACTCTCTTGAATAGATGGGAATAGAGGGCTATGTTACCCTGTGCTCCTCATAGGGGGCATTTTCCAGGAGATTTTCTCTCTGGGAGATAACTCCTTCTGGAGTTTTAGATCATGTACTCCTATTCCTAACAATTATTTTGTTATTTTTAAAAATGATGATTAGCCTAATGTAAATTAAAGACTGTTAGCCCAACACATTTTGTTTATGCAGCTCCTGGAAGTTGTCCCATTTTGCATATCCTTATAATTGTGTGTGTGTTTATTACAATATTCATGGTCAATAATAGTCAATTGAGTGAATCACATCTGACCCATGGAGGGGTTTCTGGGTTCATAGATGAGTTAGAAACTCCAGAACCATCAGGCCTGATTGTCCTTGGATAGTGAAGATACTTTCTACTGACAGCTGTCCCTCTGAATTCACTCCAAAGCAGCGGACATGTCTGGCCCAGCTCCTGGGAAAGGTTTGCTCTTGGTCTGGATCTCCCCTTGAGCTTCTCATCCTGGAACTGCACATCTGACACTTATAAGTAGTTCAGGAACTTCTGGATGGTGAGTTATGTCCAATTTCTGACTTTTCTGCTCATCACCAGTAACCATGGCCAGTGTGCTTCTGGTACAAAGTAGTCAGAAACTTTATACAGAGCTTGAGCATGTGGTTCCTTCTTCTTTCTGAAGAAACACTTTTCATGTCAGAAAGGACTAAGGCTGTAATGTGAACACATGGGCACCTAGTTGAACCCATTCAGAGCACAGCAGAGGCAATTTATTCCACTAGTCTTAGAGAATTTTATAAAACTAAGCCTGGTAAAATTGGTATTTAAAAAAAAATCTTCCAGGTTTTTTTTTGATAGAAAGATTTTCCTGAGCTAAAGCATCTTTTTCTAGTCCAACCAGCTTGTTTATAGAGAAATATCTTCATAGTCAGAGTCCATTACGTTGTATGCAGTTTACAGCCAGGAAGGGAAGTTAACTCCCCGTTAACACCTTCCTCCCTACCTCCTTTGGCCTAAATGATTTTTTCCTTTAAGAGTAATTTCAACGTTTCAGGATATTGGACACATCTTATTCATTTGACAAGCTCTGAATGTAAAACTCAAATGCATAATATAAAAATAGGAAACACAGAGAGGTGAATGCACAGTGATAGTTTATATGACCTGCAATCTGAGAGGTAAAAACATGTTGGCCAAAGGGCAACGGAGGGACTTTTCTCTGTGTCTCAACTATGGTGGTGGATACACAAAGTGATTAAATTGCATAGAAGCACACACATGTACAAGTAAATCTGGGGATATCTGAATAAAAAAAGGTGAATTGTATAACTGTTGATACCCAGGTGGTGATATCGTACTATAGTTTTGAAAAATATTATCATTGGGGAAAATTGGATTAAGGGTACATGGGCCTTCTCCCTATTATTTCTTATGACTGCATGCACATCTACAGTTATGTCAATAAATTTTTTTTTAAAGTTAGCCATATCTCATACATATACCATCCAAATCTATGAATGTTAGCAAAGCAATGGAGAGAAATATCATCTGAAAAAACACAGAAGTGAAAATAGCGCTCTTGATTATTTAACTGTGGATAATGTTTTCCAGACTGTTCCACCGATAGGCATAAAAATTGATTAGCACACTCTTTTTAGGCTGAAAGATGGTATGCCATGGAAGTCCTGGGACAGGCCATGAAGACATTTGAACATTTAGGACTATGCCACTGAGACCATTTTACTTTTTTTTTTTTTTATTACTAACATAATGCAATTTATAGAAAATTGGGGAAGTAGAATAAGGCACAAAAAATAAGGCACAAATAAAGGGAAAACACCCCAAGCCTCAGGGACAATCATGGTTAACATTTTATTATATTTCCACCAATATTTGCTCTATTCAAATATATATTTACATACAAGTATTCCCCCATTTCTAGGCAATGCTTACAAACAACACTTACAAAGTTTTATAAAGGACATTCAAAATGTGATTGTACAAATATATATACACAATTGCACAGGTTCACAGCAGAGTGCAATCTCTCAACTTTCCTGATGTTTTAGGTAAAAGTTGGTACTTATTGTTTTAAAGTTCATCAAGGTCAAACTTTTCTTACATGTTTGTTAGTCATTTGTAGTTCCTCTTTTGTGAACTAGTCGCTTCCACACTTTGTCTATTTATTGGAACAGGGGTCAAATCATGCAACACTAATGTTACTTGTCATGCATATAAAGTTATTTATGGTTTTCTTTAGGGAGAGCTTCAGTACTTTGTAGTAGCTTAAATATGTGAGACATACTGGGGCATTCCCTATTCTTTTTGTAATGCTTAATTCTCATCTGTATTACTGCTGCAGATTGAGATAAAAATGACTGCTGTATTTCCATATTGAGATAAAAATACAGTGCAATGGAGGTAAAGTCTGATTTAAAGCTCAAAATATTGGAGTTAGGGGGCAGGAATGTGTATAATGTTATCCAAAATCCATACTGGAAGCCAGGCTAATCTGAGGGAAAAAGTTGTAAAAACAAACAAACAAACAAAAACCAGTGATCTTTTAAATCCCTCAGTGTCACCTTCCTGTATCCTACTTAGTCCTAACCCTCTGGGGTCCTCACTCTGCTCTCTCACTTCCCACTTTGGGAGTATGCTCTTTGAAACTGTGCTTTCACTAAAAGGAATTTTTAAGCATTACTCTTTTTTTTGGTAGAGATTTTACATGTTAATAAAGTCAAATCCTTAAGATAAATGTTAGAAACACAAGGTGAACTTTTAGTCAGCAGCCAGGAAATGAAACAGAATTTTGAGGTGTTCCTACTGCCCTCGAGTCATCTGTGCAGTCTTGTCATTTTTTAAAGTGATTTTAAAAAAAGAATGGTTGGAACCAAGTCAGGAATAATGACCTGAGAATGAAAGCATGGTTCCATACACTAAAACTTTAAATATGAACCCATGAGTGCCACTGTTTGTCATATGAAATACCAGGAAAAAGAATATTCTTACCCATATTTATCTGTGCCTAAATCATGCCTCTATTTCTTGGACCAAAAATAAATTAACAGATGTTTGTTTGTTTGTTTTTTTCAATATAAATAGAGACATTTTGAAAAGTGTGTTTTAACTCTGTATGAATGAAATTTTATTGTTCATTCATTATTGTATTTAGGCATCAGTATCAAAAACCACTTAAGTGCAGTCAGAAAGTAGAATGAATGAACTTCTTTCACCAGTTGGAAGGAATAGCAGAAATATGTATGACTCCTAAAAAGATAATATTTCTATATCCTTTGATTTTACCCTTAAAGTAAAATGGTGGGAAAACAATGCCTTTGGCTTCCTGGTTTATTCCTAAATGCTCTTCAAGTCTGCACTGATGTTTTCCTTTCTCTGGAGAGCCTTTTCAGCCCACTTGATGCTAAAGAGGCTTATGGCTTCTCTAGGTATCACCCAACACTCTGGCTTTCTGGATGGCCACCTGCAGGAAATTGTGTTGTGATTTGGGGTTTACTTGTTCATCTGCCTCCCATTGTCTCAGGGGCTGTGCTTTCTTCACTGCATATCACTGGAATTCTGAGATCTCCTGGTATACACAGGGGACAAAATAAATATCTCATCAGCAAATCAGTGAGTAAAGGAAGTGCCCACCTTCCTCTCAGTATTGGTCTATGGCCACAGGGGCTAGAACCCAAGCCAAAACCATACTCAGGTTGGCTGGGTAAAAAGTCGACAAAGCTAGATCTTTTTGGGCTGGTGGACCACAGTCCATTCTCATGATGGTGTCCTGTCATCTTTCTCACCAAGAACACTGTCCTGCTTTCTCAGAGGGAGCCTTTATCTGATGGAAATTGTAAAAAATAACAACCCTTATTTTAGTAGAGAAATATTTTGTTTTGTTTTAAATTCTAGAGTATGTCACAAAAAAGTTTGGCATGGGAAGAACTCTAAGTTCATTTGGCTTACTCAATACCACATATTCATCAGAGTATGTGCCAGATATTGATGTTTGTTAATTTTAATTTTTTAATCTTTGCTTACAGGAATAATTTTTAAAATTTAATTTTATTGTTAATAATATTATAGATATCTCCCAATTTCTCCTCCCCAATACCCTCCTCCTCCCAGTACCTGCCCCTTCACACACTTTGCTTCCATTGGTTATGAATATATGTATATGAGTTCTTTGATTGTTGTTATTTTTAGTTACATCATCATTCTTACTTTTTTAGAGACCTTTCCCTATTTCAGAGAGATACATGCTTCCTGTAACCATATCAAACTCACTCTTCCAGGTGAAATCTAGCATATTTATAGTGATGCTTGAAGTGTCCTTGTGGTGATTGAAAAAGATTTCCAATAGTGAATTTTAAGTCAATATATAATATAAATGTACAATTGGTTATTCTTCTTCATTGTTCAAGCCATCTTCTTTCTGACTCCTCAGTAGCTACACAGATTTTCCTGTAATTTCTGAATGATATTGAACAACTACCTTTTGGATAGGGGAGGTATGCAAATTATATTTTTCCTGATTAATGATGTAAGGGGACAGGTGGAATCAATATCCATAGCATATGTGTTTAGCCTGTTGAAGCAGAGGTGATTTTTTCTCTTTCTCATTTAAAGACCATGAAGACTGTAAAAATGAAGTTGATCTTTCCTTCTGGACAGCAATGAATAATGATGAATCCATTGGTTTTGCCTTAGAAGTAGAGGTGGGAGGATATCTCATAGCCATCCTAGAGAACATTCCAGCATTTAACAATTAATTGATTGTTAATTAATTGAATTAATTTATTTTTAATTAAATTGTTAATGTAAGAGCAGAGTATCAATTGTCTTTACCTTTTGCATAAAACTTATTCCAGAAAGTTAAGGACATGTTGGATTATATAGATCAGTCTAAAACTGTAGAGACATTTCTAGGCTCTTCATGCCTTCCTGTGGATCTTTGTTTCCTTGGGGTCTAATTTAGCTTCAGCCTAATCTACTTTTAGAGCAAATCTGATGGTGATGAATTCTATCTGCTTTTGTTTGTCTGAAAATATCTTGTTTTTGCAAACTATTTTACATTTGAAAGATAATTTCACTGGGCATAGAATTCCATGTTGACACTTTTTTTTTCTTTCATATTTTATGTTGTTGTCCACTGACTTCTGGCCTCTGTTTTTCCCTAATGAGAAGTCTGTCACCAGTCCTTATAGGAAACAGTATGTCTCTGTTCTCTGGTTGGTTTTAAGATTTTTCTTTAATCTTCAGCACTGTCCTATGTATGTAAGACTGCATGTATGATAAACTTTATGATGTTGTTCCATAGGCCCCTAAGACTCTCTTTTTTAAATTACAATTTTTATCTTTATTGTTGAAAGTATTACAGATGTCCCCCTTTTTTCCTCCATTGACCCCCTCCATCCTGCTCTGCCCCCTCTCAAGGCTTTCACTACACTATTGTCTGTGTCCTTGGGCTATGCGTATATCCTAACCCTAAGACTCTTTAAAAATATTTATCTTATTTTCAGAATGAATAATTTCTATTGATTTGTCTTCAAGTTTGCTTTTCTTCTATAGAATCCAGTCTGCTGTTTAGGCTATCAGTGAAAAAGTTTGCACTTTTCAGTTCTAGAATTTGCACTTTTATAGTTTCCCTTCTCTGTTGTGATTCTCCAATTATTCATTTATTGTAATAACATTTTCCTTTAAATTTGAGCATACTTAAAACAGTTGTTTTAAAGTCCTTCTTTCTGAGTCATTTCAGGCATCTGTACTACAGTTTTCTTTATTAGAATCATATTTTCCTTTTCTTTTCAGGTCTAGAAACTTTGCATTGGGTGACAGAAATTGTGGCTAGCACATTGTAGGGAGTCTGAATGATGTTTTACACTTATATAATTTTTATCTAATACTCATGTTCACCTCTTGAGGTCACTATAATTGTTCCAGTTTATAGATGAGCAAACTGAGCCTCCTGTTTCACAAAGGACCTTCCCAATATTACACAGCTAATATGTGGTGAAGCTGCCACTCAAAGTGAGAATTTCTGCTATTATATTGTCAGCTAGATTTGCTCAATTAGAGGTGTTTTGGCCAGGCCATTCTTGATTACACCTGCCAAACTTTCAGTGTGCCAAGATTCTGCTTTCCCTAAGAGGGGACTGAGGCCTGTGTGGCCCTCTGCTGTTCAGCAGGCTCAGGCGGGACACAGACCTCATTCCCACTGTTTCTGAAAACAACTTGGAGCACAATTAGCCTTGTCAAACCTTTCACTCCTCTGCCGTATATGGTTGCCAGCTTTCCAGGGCAGCTCAATAATCCCCAGGGTCTTGCTGCAGGGGCAGCGATTAACCGAGGTGTTTACATGTCTGAAAATGTACCAGGCTATAAATAGAAGCTATTTTCCCAGCATCCTGTGATACTGGGTTTATTCTTTTCTTTTTCTTTTTCTTCCCCATTTGTCAGCTTTCATAAAGAAGAAAAGGAGCAAAGGGGGGAAAAATAACTCACCCACCAAACAATTTCAGATTGACAGAAAGAGCATTCACTTAGCTTCCCAGAAAATCGATGGCAAAGCTCCTGGCCCACAGAAAAAGGAAACGGCAAAGAATTACACAGCTTTTCCGAGAAACAAAGTGAGAAATGAATGCAGTAATGTTAGGAAGCAAGTCCCCTGCATCAGAGATGGGCGCCTCTGAGAGTTCTGAGCTGCTTCTGATGGACTCTGGAACCAGCTTGCAACACAGCTTCTTGGCTCCTAGATTAGCTCTCCTCCTTGGAGTCTTAGAGTCTCAGTGGTGGATAATGGCTTTGTGTGTGCCCGGGATCTGGGAATGGAAAACATTGTGGGGTTTCCTCTCTCCTTTCTCAGCAGGTTTTGCATGGAGGCCATCTTCTTAGGGGAACTGAAATTTACTCCATGGAGGGGAGCAATGTGTTAGGGATTACAGGGGCTATGGACCCCAACCGATGTGGGGATGGGAGTGGGCAAAACACTCTAATTACCAATGATCACATTTCCTACAGCCCTGGGCCAAGTGTTAGGATAAAAACTCATCATACATTATGCCTTTTGTCCTTACAACAAGCCCAAGAAGGAGGAACTAATATTTGATACAAAAAGAAATTGAGGTAAAGGGATTACACAATTTACCTAATGTCACACACTAGTAAGTGGCATAGCCAGGTTTTGAACATAGATGATTTATAGTCTATGTTTAACTGCCACACAATGTTGCCTTTTAATTCTCATCCTCAGGGCTGACCCTCTCCATGGGGACATTGGAAAAAGCCAGAATAAGAAAACCTATGGTGAGATCTCTAGAGAATGTACTAATACAAAGGTTCTCAGCAGTTTCCAAAATACAGAACAACATAAAGGCATTACTTATAAAAGTACCAAGGCCTGAGAATCCAGAAGAAAAGAAATAAATACTGATTAAAAAGTCATTTGTGAATATACCTACAGTGTATTCCTGTTATCAGAATTGCTCCCTCGATCCTACTGAACAGTTGGAAGGCTGCTGAGGGGTTAGAAAAACAAAAATAAATGAGTAGAGAGAATATTGGACCCTGACTGCCAAACAAAGCTTCCCATATTGGTTAGGCTTAGGAGGCTTCTCCCCTCTCACTAAGATTGCACATTTGAGGAGATGCTTAGTATCAGGAGAAGGTCTTTATCTTAGTTTCTCATGGTTGTCACTGAGTTGTTCCTGGCCAAGCCCACACGATGTAGTTGAAGCAGGAAATTCTGTTTCCTCAACACCATGCATGGGCATGGAGATTGCTTTCTGGCATTCTCTAGGCCATAATAGTTCAGGCACCTTCAATTTCTCCCACCTGCTTCCACCACATCTATACATGATACCTGCCCCTTCTCAGGTTGCTGGGTGGGAGCAGAATGCAAATCTCAACCGTTCCAGAAACTTCTACCACTGTTCCCTCCCTTCATCCCCAAATGTTGGGGCCAGTTTTCTTCAAGCAGCATATACTTTCAAAACTCATGCCTGAGTGAAGAGTGAGGGAGGGTCTTTATGCCTTAGAAGCATATTTATTACTGACTCATCTTAGACAAGGAAGGCTAAACTTAGAACACCAAGGGGAGGGAAAAACACCTTAAATGTATGCCCATGCAGGGAAAAACAAATGTAAATTAGTATCTCATTCAATTCCTTGTCACAAATGTTTGCACACTATCCAAGTTTTCCATCAACCAAGAAGAATACATCAGATTAAGATACAACCTTATACCACCACTAGGCTCCAATTCTAATTGCTTCTGTGTATTTCCACTGCCTCCTGTCTCTATTTGCTCTGACCACACAATGGTCTTCCAGCTTGCTATCTTGCTTCCTCAAATCATCTTTTATCCTGTGGTTGGGGGGAGTTTTTAAATAATGCAAATATGATTCTCTTACTTGCAGTTAAAGGATTTCACTGTCTCCTCCTTGTCTACACACAACTATAGTTGTATAGAAGGCAAGTCCTAATTCCTTTGCCTTCTCTTTGGACCTTGACATGCTGGCCTACTTAAGGCCGCCATTGTCATGATTGGCATCTAAAGCTCTACCTACAGCCTCAACATAGAGTCCCCTCATAATATTGTGTCTTTACAAAAGTTCCTCCTTTGTGTGTTTCCCCTTTATGTTCAATGACTGGATACTTGCTCAACCTTCAAAACCCAGCTGAGCCTCGGGTCCTCCAAGAAGCATTTCCTTATTTTCTCAGAGGCAGTTTATTTTCCCTCTTTTGTGGAGATGCTGAAATTTGGCCTAATATTTTTCATGGCATTTACTACACTACATTGCATAATGTATGTACACCTATGCTTCTATTACTGTGAATTCCTTGAAGGCAGGAATCATTTGCTCATTTATATTTATTTCCCTGGTGCCTGGCACAAGTCTGTAAATATCTAAATTGTCTATAGTTGTAAATAGGAGGGCAGGGGAAAAAGGGAGGGTCAGGGCCATTCTGCCCAGAGCTAGACAAACAGGAAGGATCAAAGGAAAGGAACCATATCTCTCATCTCAAGGGAAAAAAAATAGAATAAGAATGACAGGACCATCTTTTACACCTTATGACTTCATTTTAAAATAAAATTGTCCTTTAAGCTCTTCATGCATAAAGGCAACAGGAAAGAGCAATGTTTTTCATCTTTGATTCTAGTGGAAGATTGAAGTGGCACTCAAAAAAGAAACTGTTTTGGAAAAGTAGAAAATAATACAAGTCAGCAGATCTTGAGCATTAGGTTATATGTCAGCTATGGACTGTGAGTTCTTGAGCCATTATCAATATTGTTCCCTAACAGTAGTGATCACTTTTTACCATCATCATCATCATCATCATCATCATTATTAATGTGGTCAATGGTCTGAGTTGCTTGACCATTAACCTGATAGGTACCATATTCAGTAAATTCTAGACAAAAACAAAGATATGACAAGAAAAATCTCCAAATGAAGTGCTGAGAGAAAAGTCTGTCTGATTATTGCATGCAAAGCCAAGCATTCTAGAAAAATGCAAAAGAAGAGAGTGATGGCATATTCAGTATTATCCAGTTAAGACCAATGCCATCATTCAGCAATAGTCATTGTCATTGCATGTCTACACTTTACAAGATGCTGTGAGTGGAAGCAAAAGGTTGTCCTTGACTGCCAAGAACTGATAACCCAGTTGTAATCAATCAGTGTGTGCTATAAGTATCTAGTTAGATGCATTCTAAACACTAAAAGAAAAAGTGGTTGGTTTTTGTGAAGAGTGCTAAGCTGTGAACTACTTAGAGGTAGGAAAGATTGGGATGGCAGAGAAAACTGGGGAAGCATTCTAGACCTGAAGAAAGCAAAGTGGGGAGAAATTGTGAAGTGAGTGCGCTAATTGACTGGAACAAAAGATTGAGATACATATTATGAGCAAATAATATAGGACCTAAAATACTAAACTTAGACTTCAATAGCTATTGAAGGTGACATAATTAAACTCATAATTTTAAAGAATTGGTATTGTTCCACCCCCCCTTCCCCCAATGCAGCTCAGTGGTTGAGCATTGACCTATGAACCAAGAGAACCCAGTAGGGGGGCATGCGGGAAGCAGCTGATCTATGATTCTCTCTCATCATTGATGTTTCTACCTCTCTTTTCCTCTCTGAAATTATATATATATATATATATATATATATATATATATATATATATATATATATATAATTTTTTTACTTTTTAAATTTTTTTAAATTTTTAAATTTTTAAATTTTTTATTATTTTTTAATTTTTTTTTGTATCAACCAATGGGACCTCCTTGGGAATGAGGCCATTTGGGGGACAGGCACAGTGATGGTATCAGCATAGTGTCAATCAGGAATCTAGGTGATACAATAAGAGCACCAGGAATGGAATCTATGAGCTTCTCTGCAGGGAGAGCTCTCCTCCCCACCAGCAGTGAGACAGTGAACAAGGCCTCCAACTTCTTTAGGCTTTGATTTTTAATCTGTAACAGTAGGATATTGAACTACAGCTTTAGCTGTACCTATGGATCTTCCAATCTAGACGTCCATATTTTTGTAATTCTAAAGGTAAATGTACTTGAGGACAAAGATAAAGGCAGAATCAATGGTGATTTGGAGCTATTGAAACTGAGTGAATGAGAAGATGGAGATTATCTGTGACAAAAGCAGAGGGCTTCTTTAAGGGTTTAATATGTAATTATTCTAAAGCAATGCAGTTTTAGAAGATCCAATAAAGAGTATTGAAATGACAAGCTTTAGGCTAGCTTCATTTTCAAAGCCTTCTTGGAGGTAGATCTTTAAATTTGGCAAGAAGGGAGGAGGAGAATGGATTGATGAAATGATGAAAAATGAAGCAAAACCAAGATCTCATACATCTACATTAGTAATTCATTTATGTTTTCACCTGTCCATTTGCTTCCAGGGAACAATGAGGATGGCACAATACTATAGAAAATAATGAAGAAAAAAATAATGAAGAAAAAAACTAAAAAAAAAAAAAATGAAGAAGGGTTGCCACTGAGGCTGAGGACAGGGGGATTGGTGCAATAATTAATGAAGGAGATGGCAAGTACCTGACTAAGAAGGCTGAGAAGAATGCAGGCACAAGAGCCCACAGATTACTGCATCTGGGTCAGAAGTCACATGCTCACACCGTAGTTGCTCAGTGGTGGTTAATGCTGGGTGCAGTGTAGTGTTCAGTTGAAGCTGATGATGTTAAGAAGTCACAGAGTTCTAGTAGTCTAGAGTAATAACCGATGCTGTGATAGTGCTTCGTGGCTAGTGTGGTCATTGCCATATAAATAATGGAGTGGCATCAGCCCAGGTACCACCGCACATGACACTTAATGCACTGCCAATCTCTCCCTGTCCCCGGGTACTTCTAGCCCCCTCCATAATTGATGGAATACCTGAGCACTTGGGTTTTTTTTTTTTGTTTGTTTGTTTGTTTGGGATGCTTGCTTAAATCACCTTACCTAGGTATTGTTGAAAAAAAGTAAGAGAAACAAATTAACTTGATTCTCTGAGTTATGCAAGAGGCATTTTGTCTCCATCTATATAATACAAATGATCCTCTATGCTTTTCCTAAGATTTGCTGCAAAATACTTCAGCAATACTAGATGCAAGTGCTGGGGAATGATCACTCACCTTCTAATCTTCAAGGATCTGAGAACTTTTCTTTTGCCATTGGCTAACTAAGCTCCCCTGAAGGTTGAGAAAGTAAGGGGGAAAACTACACAGCTATTTCAATTTTTCTGAATGATAAAAGGTTCCATTCATGAGCTAGATGATACAAACATTTCACAAATAAGGAATGTGAGGTGAGCAAAGAAACTGGAACCTCAGGAATGAGAAAGTAAAAAAAAAAAAAGTGTCCTGGTTCTTGTCGCTAAATCTTCAGGGAAACGTCTCCACTTACCTACAGAAGAATCCTAAGCAGCGCATGACCACCAGCAGTTAGTCTTGACCAGAGGTTGTGAGAGCTCTTTCCCCCCCCCCCCCACATTTCTAGCCAGGGTGGCTGCATTTCCTGAGGATAGGTCACCAACTTTACAGCTACCACCTGTGTTTAGACTGGAATGCTTTCACTCAGGACTGAGATTTCTAGCAGTTGCAAGCAACCATGCAATCTTAGTAACTGTCTTCATGTTTCCTTCTAATAATTCTTATAATTAAAAAGCCCTATATTGATCTTAAATTTTAAAATAATAGAAGAGAGTATGAACAAAATACAAGAGGACAAGCTCACAGATGAAATGAGAGTTTATGAAAACACTTGGAACTGAAATAAGCAAAGAAACTGAAATGAAAGCAACAATAAAGTACATTGTGGCTAATGGACACCCTCATGTGTAGCTGGTCAGAGTTAATATCTATAAAAAGTTTCTGGGAAGCAAATTGATATTAAGAATAAAAAAGTCCATAAAATATTGACACCCCTAGACTTCACAGTTCCATTTTGAAGATTTTTATACTAAACAAATTTGTTAGATCATTATATTCTGTTCTGGATAACAGAAAGTTAAAATAAAGAGCAATGGTTCCCATCCAATAGAAACCTATTTTTGTTGTATAATATAAAAGTTTGGAGGTAAGGGGCCAAGGGCTTCATTGGTGGCCCCATGATGACATTAGGACCCAATCTTCTTTCTGCTTTCCAGGCCACTCTGCTTAGTGGGTGGTTTTCAGGTCTTGGTCCAAAATGGCTGCCTATCTCCACTCCTTGTGTCTGTTTCCCAGGCAAGAAGACAGGAGTAGACAAAGCAAATCCATAAGACCCTGGGAACGATGGGAGCCACATCAGAAGTGTCACTCAGAACCTTCTGTTCACACTGTATGCATCAGACTTTGTCATATTAGTCAGGGATATTTTCACATTAAACAAAATTAGAATCATATTAGCAAGGAAGAAGAGGAAATAGATGTTGGGTAGGCAAGTGATAGTATCTTTGACAATAGTTTCTAAAGATTGCAAGTAAATTTTTTGTATACATTATATATATCCAAGCATACCTTGGATATATTGCAGGTTCCGTTCCAGACCACTGCAATAAAGTGAGTATCAGGATAAAGAAAGTTATAATCTCCTCTGCTGGTAGAGAGTTTTGCCTTCAGGCTGTAAAAAAAAAAGCAACGTTTGTGAATCACAATAAAAGCAAAGAGAAATAAAACAAGTATGTCTCTAATGCATATAGCTTATATTATAGACAGGTAGACAGATAAGAAGATAATATGGAAAACAAGCGAAATATTCCAAAATTAAGAATTTGGAGAAATGGTAATAATGCAAACTAAAGAATACTATGTAATTAATAAACAACAGGCCAGGGGAGGATATATCAAACCTGGCAAAACTATATAAGGTTTTGATCAGTGAAACTAGACTTCACATAATACCGTATGTATGCAAAGACACCGTTAGGGTGAGAAATATTGATGTGCATGTGAGCACAGAAAAATAAGCAAAAAGAGGTACCAAAATGTGAATGGTAATTATAATCCCGGGAGTGGAATTATGAGTATCAGATGATCATAAAAAAATCTTTGTGTTTTTATGAATTTTCCAAGGTTACTGCAATGAATAGATACTAATTTTGTAATCTAAAAATAGAAAGCTGTGAAAAAAATAAAAGGTTGAGTTTAACTTTCCTGATGGAGTCCCAAGGAAATGAGTCGTGTTGTGGAATCGGGCCAAAGCAACAGAAAGCTGGTTTCTGGATTTGGAGAGTTTATATTCAAGAAGTTCAGGATTTACTTGTGGTAAGCAATCACTTGGCCTCCTGCCCGATGTTCTCAACCATCACGTTTACTCTCAGGGCAGGTAAACAGATGAAAAGCAATGTTCTCTGATCTGTTTTTCATTTAGTGTTACTTTCAGATTTCATGGAAAGTTTAGTTTTCTCAACTTTTAAAACATGGGTGAGACATAAGGTGCTACAAAATAAACAGAAAAACAGGATTAAAAACATAGAATGCTACCATGCGTTCATCTTGAGTCTCATTGTTAACTTTTCATTTGAGATCTTTTTCTTTGTAATGGTAATTGAAACTACAAAAATGTTACATTTCTTGGGGGCAAAATCCTCTTTATTAAAACGAGTGAGCTCTTTATCCCTGTGCAGAGAATACAGTTTGAGTGTGCTGTAAGAGGATCCATATTTATGTTATGTACGCTTCTATATTTATATGACTCACATCCTAATAAGGGTGTCCTATAGCTCCATGACCAGCTGGAACCCTTCTGTTGGCATCGTTTAAAGTGCTGCTGACGTCACGTTGAAAGGGACCACCTCACAGGGGTCGAACAGGTGCTCGCTGAATCTGTGCTCGCTCACTGTCAGACGCAGCCCTCCCAGGGAGCAAAACAAGGGGTCCTGAGAGCCTCAGCCAGCTTATCCCAGTAAATAGAAGAGCATGTTGAAAACTCGTCCTAGGGAACCCCAGTTCTCAGCCTTATTTTTTTTTCAATGTAAAATCGATCTGATTCATAGGCTAGGAAACAACATAAAAGAGTGAAGCTTTTCTAGTACGTGCCTGTAAGCCATGTTGAGCTATAACTTGTGTTCATTTGTTTTTCTGTTGTAGCACAAATTTCCCATAATACTCCTGGGACAGAAAAGAGAAAGTGACGTATGACACATGGAAAGACAAGAGGGTTGATCAAGGTTCAAAAGGACACAACCCTTTGTATGGAGGCAGCCTTTTATTAGCTGAGAGAAGCATGAAATAGAGTCAGAAAAATCTTACTTTAGGTGTGGCAAGGGATAGATGACTAGTTTTTGGAGTTCAAGACATATTTATTCATCTAATAAATTGTTATTAGATGTCAAAGCACAGTTCTAGGATTTGGGAATACAAACAAGAAAAAGCCACTTCCTCCCCCCCAATTTGTGGAGCTAGAATATAATAGGGAGAAACATAAACAAAATTATTTCAAGTTTTAACAAGTATGACCCAGAAGAGAAAAGCATGGGGGTAGAGCAAAGGAGTTCTGGGACTGTGTGATGGGTGTGGTGACTTTAGGCAGGACCGAGCAGAGACAGTCTCCGTGAGAAAATGACATTTAGGTTAAGTTTACAACAATGTGTGGCCAGGCTTGGAAACATCTGGAGGAGGAGTTCTTCAGGCAGAGAAAAGAGGGAGGTGAAAGGTCTGTGGGGAGAAGGAGACCACCACGCTGGAAGAACTAAGAGATAATGAGATAATTTGTATGCCCTTTTGGCAAGAAGAGAAGATGATATCCAGAGAAAATAATAAAAGGGCCCTAAAATATGGGCTTGGAGAAAGGGTCTTGGAAGGGAAAATGGTGGATGTTCTTATCACAATCCTACTTCTGAAAGATCCCAGTTCAGTGTGTCCTTGGTAGTTTCTAAAATAAAAGTGCATTGGAAATATTCTACAAAATAGCTATTATAACAGGAAGTCTAATTTATAAGCTAGTGATTTTAAAAATTTGCAGAGCACTTTTACATATATTATTTTACTAAATTAATTCAAACTCTCAATCATTCATTCGTCTAGTAATATAAAACAATACTGTTTTGTTCTGTTGGGTTAAATTTGCCAAGATCATGAAGCAGGTTCCCATTTCAGTCAGTTGTATGACCACACGTTAGAGCTGTCTCTCCCAGAACATTGTTTCACACACGTGTGCTTATCCCAACCAGTTAGAGTTTTCTGCATGGATTACTGTTACTTTGAGTTTTCAAAAAGTCTGTTCTGCTGATAGTGGAATATTCTTTGGGTGTGAGTAAGAGCTGCCTTTTAATTTTTCTCAAGCCTTATAGATTTATCTCATACGTTTGTTGTGAAGATAAATGATATCATAGGTGAGGCCACCTATGCTTATTTTTATCCTCTTTAATCCTTCATGAGATCATGGCACTGAGTGAATGAAAATAGTGTATTATTTCCAAAACATTGCAGGGTCTCCATTGGAGTGTAGTGCTATATGAAAACAATGCAAATTCCATTTGTTGTTCATATAATCTCTTGAACGGAGAATACTGTTAAGTGTAGGCCACAAATGGGCAAGTGATGGGGCCTTCTGGGGACTATGAACAGGGCTGTTGTTGAGCTACTAGAAATTAAGAAATGCAATATTCCTCAGGCATTTTTCCTGTGTATATGATTGCCATCTTCAATTCAGCTCTTCTAAACATAAAAAATAGGAAATAAAACAAATCCTATGTCTTGAAAATAAAGTGATGAAAATGAGGATTTGGCTTAATTTTAATCCTTTTTAAAAGGAGGGAGCAAGTACTCTTACTCAGTGCCAAACCCTATAGGAAGTTATTTATGGGAAAGAAAATCCCCAAGAAGACATGTGGGGAACAGGGCCAACACGGTCTGACCAAGGGAAGGAAAGTTGTAATGAGACTGGGTTTCTTCCCCTTTAAAATTCTCTGCTTTACACTGACGGAATGCTTTATGTTATAAATAAAGCTACATTTAATCCCTTAAATATGTGTCCTGGGGCCCTTATTATGGGGTCAGATTTGTCACGGATTCTACTGAGATGTGTTCATCTTGCACCAAAATTATGAATTAGGGAGAAGGGATTTTGTGGGCTCCAAACGTCAGAACTCATTATCCGCACGAAGAATGAAGAGGGCTATGCCCAATGTCTGCTGTGGTGACTAGAAACTCAGGAAGAAAAGAAAACATATTGACAACTTGTTTGTGACTTGCCCAATCACTTCCCCCACAGGAAGGGTTTTTAAAAAGTCTTGCACTTTTTTAATGTCGTGACTCATACTATGAGTTAATAATTCTCTTTCCCTCGTTTCTCCTTGCTTCCTATGGGGCACTATAGATCAGGGGCTCATAATGAATCAGCTGCAGAGCACGTGTTGCTGGTAGAATGGGAGGTTGTCATCCGCAGTGGTAGTCAGAACCGCTGAATGTCCTTCTTGGATATGCTTGGGGAAAATGTTGGCTATTGGAGGAGCCACTTGAGTGAGCAAGAGATGATGTTTTAAATTGAGGTTTCTTGGAGAATTCCAATCCCAGCCCATTTCCAAGGACAGCAATGCTTTTCCTTGTTGACTATTAGTCTTGGAGGAGTAACTGTCTTTGCCATTTAAATATACATGTCCCATATGTTAAAACTCTATTCTCCCATGATATTTTGATATATTTTGGTTCTTCTTTATGGCTTTCTTGGTGATAACTGCCTTTTGTATTGTCAACATCAAGGGAGTGTCATGTTTCTGAATTTCCAGTCTTTACTGATCAAAGATCAATCCAAGCCACCTTTATCATAGACAAGTACACTCCCTCCAAATAATTTCCAAACCATATAGTCTTTTATGTTGGCATTGTAACATATTTACTTGGTTTTACTCTAATTACTAATTTTTGTAAAAATACCAGTGTTTCATCATTTTTAAATGCAAATAGACCTCATGAAGATTATCCTCCAAATTATAGTTCTATTAGTAAAAGAGCTTTAACCACATTTTGTTTCATTACTTCCTTTAGTGTGTTGATCTTTTATTACTTAGGAAAAGAAGTGTTCCTTCAAATGGCTTATTTCCTGAACATGAAGAATAAAATTGGGACAGTCTGTCTCTCACAGTATTTTCTGGTCCAAAGCAAATCAAGATAAATACAAGCTTTTGAAGAGAATAAACCATTTTACATCAATTACATTTGCCTTGATTTAAGCAAGCATACCAATAAGGAGGAAGAATACAATAATTTAAGCCTTGGGAAACTCTGCAAAACAGAAAAAAAAAACACCCCCAAAAAACCCCAAAACAGAACAGCCAGATTAAAAAAAACAAAACAAAACAGAACAGCATCAAATGTGTAAAATACTCATCCATTATGAGAAGAGAGGGAGAACCCATTTCTTTTTACTTAAAGATTGGAGCAGACTCTCCTTTTGAGCTTCTTTTTTTTTTTTTTGTGGGTTCCAAGTGAATTGGTTTAATAATGCCTCTTACCACCTGTCTGCTCTCTTTTTTATTTTTTAATTTTTAAAAAATGTGTATTTTATTGATTTTTTTACAGAGAGGAAGGGAAAGTAAGAGAGATAGAGAGTTAGAAACATTGATGAGAGAGAAACATCAGTCAGCCACCTCCTGCACACCCCCCACTGGGGATGTACTCGCAACCTACGTACATGCCATTGACTGGAATCGAACCCGGGATCCTTCAGTCCGCAGGCCAATGCTCTATTCACTGAGCCAAAACCAGTTTCGGCCTGCCTGCTCTTTTGCTAAATAATTGGATTGTTGCCATTGTTGAAAATAATTTTTGGGTGATTTTAAAGGTATATGCCTTCAAAGTGTCATCACACACACACACACACACACACACACACACACACACACTTATTAAAATCCCAACTCTGAGCCTTCTAAAAATGCACATGTGAGGATTTTGGTGCCTGGATATGGCAATATCTTTTAAATGATGCCTTATAAACAGGTGTTCTCCATATTAGGAGCCAGAGCCCCATACTCCTGACTTGACATCTGTGACCTCAGAGCAATAGCTGAACAAGTGTGTTATTACTATTCTTTTGATGGATGAATGCAATAAATCAAGAGAGTTTCAGCATTCTTAAGAGGCAACAGTAAAACAGTTAGGAAAAAATGGAAATAAATGACTGCTTTTCAAAGGCAAGAGATTAATAGCTCTGGACATACCAGAAATTATCTCAGGAAAACTTTTTCAAATCCTTTAGTGAACCTAGCCCGCTCCTAATTGGCATTTCCTCTGCCAGGCCAGGGTTGGCTTTTTGGTGAGCAGCTCAAACTTATGTGCCTTTAATTCCAACAATTTGGAATGGAGATGAACAGAACTGAATTATCTGTAAGCATTCTTGAAATTACTTACATGGCTTCCCATTGTCAGCTACATGACGAGGACTAGTGATTATCACCAGGCAGTTCTACCAAGTCCTCCAATGTTATCTTAAAAATGTCCCAAGTTCACATGATGATGTAGCTTCAAGGTTTTAAAATAAAAGAAGAACCTACAGCTCTCTCGGCAGTAATTCATAAGCTGATTTTCACAGCTCTGTCTTTGTATTGGCTGGTAAAGTGCTACCATGTTTAAGATCCCTCTAAATTTATATCCACCCCTTGTTTCTAAACATATTAATTTTTTTCTTTCTCCATTAAGGTGATATGTCCATGGTTGATGATCTGTTCAATAAGTTTACCAGAATGTTAAAAGAGTAAAAGCCTCTAATTGAAACCAAAGGCATAGTCTTTCCATCCTTAAGGACACATTTTAGCCATGTGATAGAACTGAGCTGGTGGCAGTAGCCAGAAACGAGTGATAACCAAAGGCATCCATATTAAGAAACAGCTTTATCTCCATTTCATCTCAACCAACTCTGATACTGGGTTGACATAAAACAATACAGTGGAAATAAAACACAATAACTTCACAATGGAAATAACTGGCAAGTAGCTTTTTGATCTATTGCCCTTAAAGAGAGACTGAAATACAAACTCTCATGAGGCCATAGAGCAATTCCCAATTAGAACAGGTTGATGGATGGGTTATATTAGATGGCATATATACCTTCTCAAGATTTCTAGAGCTTTGTTTCCTTATTAGAGGGCTGGGACTAGCTACTCCTTCCTTTATCAGGGATTGTAAGTGACTAAGCCAAGTACTAGATTTTAACTAACAAAGATTTTTATCAGTTGTTTATAAAGTTGACTACGGACAAACCTGAATCGTAATGGAATTTTATTATGGATCATTAACTGAGTGTCCAACAGATTCAGATACAATGAATTCTTTCAGAATGCAGGAATGAAATGCATTTTAAAAATTCAAAATATTACCTGTATTTCAGGCATAAAGAGCAGCAAATCAGTCTGAAATTCCATGAGCAATGAACCATGGAATAAGAATATGCTTTTAAAAGTCTGCTTAGGAGAACAAAATGTTACAGGATAATGTAACCCTGGTCATTTTTTCATTGAAACTTTCCACCCACTACTTCTGAAATGAAAAAGTACTCTTGAGTCCTATGCTACCCATTATGCATTGACTCTTTTCTTAATAGTAGCTGGCATATTAGCTGTTGAGTAGGATGTTCTGGAACTTCTCACTATGCTCTCATTATTCTATGAAGTGACATTCCTTGTTAGTTTTGAAGTGGAAAATACAGATATTATAACTCACCATACTTCTCATAAGAAATAAAACTAAAAAGAAATTAAATGATTTTTTGTGGGTGTGTCTGAAAAACACATTTAAAGATTAGCTAGACTAATTTAACTCTCAATTCCTTTACCACACCCAATTGGGATGATTTCTTAAGTAATTATTAATAAAATAAAATAATTTATGTTAATGTGATAAAAGTTGATGGTATTTATCTTGAACTATTAGAATTTTTAGTAGACATTTAGAATATGTCATTGAAAGAATCTCTAGAGATGAGGCTATATTTACCCTATTTGGCCTAATAATTTGAAGGATCCATATTTCTTACTATAGAATTCTAATAATGCTTATTAAGTAAAATGAGAAGGCAATGAGACCCACATTGGGTATGACCTCACCACTATTAAATTTAAGAGTAAATTTTAGAAAAAGCACAAATAAAATTAACAGGAAGGCATAAAAACCATTGATCTAATCATGGGGCTATATATTCACTGTACTCTTTCTGATCTCTTATCCCAAACTCTGGGGAAATTATTCAGTGGTCATTTCAATAAGTCTCCAATTTTTTAATAGTTCTTGTTTGTAAATCCAATACTTATGGTAATCTTGTATAAACCATTTGTCATGTGATTTGATATTGTTATGCTAGATACAGTTCATGTGTAATCAGAGCATTTATTTATTTATTATTCTTAAAATATCTTTATTGTTGAAAGTATTACATATATAAAAACATCTTATCTTCATTGCCTCCCTCCACCCAGTTTCTGTCCCACCACCTCCACCACCCTATTGTCTGTGTCCATAAGTAATGCATATCCTATATAATAAAGATGTAATATGCAAACTGACCATCATTCCAACACACAAGATGGCTGCCCCCATGTGGTCATAGATGGCCGGTCCCATGTGGACACAAGATTGCTGCTACAAGATGGCTGGCAGAGGAGGGCAGTTGGGAGGGGGGCGGGGGGCGAACCAGGCCTGCAGGAGAGGGCAGTTGGAGGGGACCAGGCTGGCAGGGGAGGGCAGTTAGGGGCAACAAGGCCTGCAGGGGAGGGCAGTTGGCAGGGACCTGGCCAGCAGGGAAGGGCAGTTAGGGGTGACAAGGCTGGCAAGAGAAGGCAGTTAGGGGTGAAGGGGCCAGCAGGGGAGGGCAGTTGGGGGTGAACAGGCTGGCAGGGGAGTGGTTAGGGGCTGATCAGGCAAGCAGGCAGGCAGAAGGGGTTAGGGGCAATTAGGCAGGCAGGCAGGCAAGTGGTTGGGAGCCAGCAGTTCTGGATTGTGAGAGGAGTCCCAGATTGGAGAGGGTACAGGCTGGGCTGAGGGACACCCACCTCCCCCCATGAATGGATTTCATGCACTGGGCCTCTAGTATGCATATAAATTCTTTGGTCAATCTCTCCCTCTCCCCAGCTCCCCAGTCTCCCCTCTGAGATTCATCATTCTTCTCCATGTTTCCATGCCTCTGGTTCTATTTTATTCACCAGTTTATTTTGTTCATTAGATTTCTTGTTCATTTATTTTGATTCAATTGTTGATAGATATGTATTTATTGCCATTTTATTGTTCATATTTTTCATCCCTCCTCCTCCTCCTCCTCCTCCTCCTCCTCCTCCTCCTCCTCCTCCTCCTCCTCCTTCTTCTTCTTCTTCTTCTTCTTCTTCTTCTTCTTCTTCTTCTTCATACTGGCTGTTTTTCTCTTGCTGCTTTTAAGATTCTCTCTCTGTCTTTAACCTTTGGCATTTAAATTATGATGTATCTTGGTTTGGACCTCTTTGGGGTCCTCTTGTTTGGGATTCTCTGCACTTCCAGTCTTATAAATCTATTTCTTTCACCAGGTAGAAGAAATTTTCTGTCATTATTTCTCCAAATAGATTTTCAATATCTTGCTCTCTCTTTTCCTTCTGGCACCCCTATAATACTAATGTTGGTACACTTTAAGTTGTCCCAAAGGCTCCTTACATTATCCTCATAATTTTGAATTTTTTTTTCCTTTTTGCTCTTCTGTTTGGGTGTTTTTGCTTCCTCATATTACAAATCATTGATTTGATTCTCAGAATCTTCTATTATACTGTTTAATTCCTGTAAATTATTTTTTATTTCAGTTAGTGTTTGCTTAATTTCTGACTAGTCCTTTCTCATGTTTTTGTTGTTCTAAGGTTCTTGAAATTCTCACTAATATCCTTGAAAGTCTCATGAAGTCCATTGAAACTCTCATTAAGATCCTTGAGCAACCTTATAATCATTGTTTTGAACTCTATATTTAGCAGTGTTCTTTCTTCCATTTCATTTAGTTCTTTTTTGTGTGTGTGATTTCTTCTATTCTTTCATTTGTTACATGTTTCTTTGTCTCTGCATTTTGGCTGCATCCATGTATTTGTTTCTATATATTAGGTAGAGCTGCTATATCTGCTGGAATTGGTAGAGTGGCCTTGTGTAGTAGGTATCCAGTAGGGCCCAGGGGATCAGCCTTCCCAGTCACCTGAGCTGGGAACTCTGTGTATCTCTGTGTGCACTGTCTTGTAGTTAAGCCTTGATTGTAATTGGCATCATGGGGAAGACTTGACTTCCAGGCCAACTGGCAGTGAGGATCAACTGTATCTATAATGGAAGAGCTCCTGTGCAGGAAACATCCCTATAGAGCAGGTCTTGCTTTAGTGGGGCTTTGGTGCTCACTGAGTCTGCCCCTTGTGTGTCACTCATGGATATGTAGAGTTGCAACCTGGTACGGTCTAAAGCTATCCACCAGGTGCACTGGCTCTGGGGCCTCCCAGGAGGTGCAAAGTCAGCCACAGCCTACGGCTACCTGGCAGGAGCTACAGACCAAATTGCAGATGGCTACTACTTGTGTTGGGCTTGTCAGTGCCCAGGTAAAGCTAATCTATCTTAGACCTCTTATTGATAGGCCCGGGGCATGCTGATGCCAGCTGCTACTTGTTTGAGTAAATTTTGGAAAGTCTAAAGTCTGAGCAACAGCAGGCCATTCATATGGAAAAGCCACTGCAAATGGCTTAGGAGGGGCTGCAAATTGGATAGGGCAGGTTCTTAGGGAATCACCAGGGTGGAGAGAATAGTTTGAGCCAGGTTTATGGAAACTCAGATATGGTTGCCAGTCAGCTCTGTGATGGAGGAGGTCTCAGCATAAACAATGACTCCTGCAAACACCCCGTCTGGGAGAAAGCTGCCCCCCCCCGCCCCCGCCACGAGTTCTTGCTTTGATGCTAGACAATCCAGTTCTTCCTCATATGTCCCTGAATCCCTCTAGTTGAACCATTGCCCCAGCACTGGAGCTCAGAGGGAGCAAGTCCATGTAAGTTTGTGCACTGGCCCTTTTTCGAGGAACTGCATGGATCTCCAGTAAACTCCATGTTATTCAGCCATAATTCCCACTGGATTTTACAGCCAGAAGTCATGGGAACTTCTCTTTCTAGCTCTGGAATGCTGTGCTTGAGGTCTGGTACTGGTTTGGGACCTATTTCTGATCATGGGAGGTCTCTGCAGTCAAGATATCCCTCCTGATTGAAAAAAATGCCACAAGTGGGCATTGGATCAGCCCAGTCCATGCCTCTGCCCTTTCTACCAGTCTCCATGTGCTTTCTTCTTTACTTCTCTAGTTGTAAGACTGCCATTCAGCCAGATTTCAGGCAGATCTGAATAATGGTTGTTCTGTATTTTAGTTGTAATTTTGATGTGGTTGTGGGAAGTAGTGGGTACCAGCATTCATCTATGCTGCCATCTTGGTTCCAGAGCTTTTATTTGTTTCATTATAGTTGCTTGGTCCAGGTATGTTAAATTTTTAAAAATTTAATAGGCATAGTAGTCATTCATGACTTAACATGAAAAATCATTGCCTGAATTCTGCTTGTTTAATAAATAGAGTTGAGATACTCATTTTGATTTGAGGTTCATCCAATCTATATATCCCATGTACCCATTGAATCTAAGTGAGACTTGGTAGGTGGGAGTTTTCAGTGAGTGGAGAAGAGTGGATCATAAATGGGATATTAGTTCTGACTTAGGAGGATGGGATTGGGTAATGAATGGCAAAAGGCAGAAATCAGAGACAGACAGCTGAGGGCACATATAGCAATGTTTTGGAGAGGGCTTGAGACTGTGTTCCTCTGGACTGTGTGTGTTACAGAGTCAGAGAATAAGAAACTGATTTGCTTAAAAATGAGGAAAGGTATGTCATCTCCTTGCTAAACCAGACATAATACTTAACACACAGTCTTTCTGGCAGAGAGAAAGTCTCCTTCAGGTGCCGCCAGCATGGAGCTGTTGAGTCATTAGGTGTTATAGAGCATGTCTAGGATGATTACAATAGAAACCATTATGGCTGGGATTGGCAATGCGATCTCATTTTAGGATCTATTATTTGTTCCATTATATAACCCAATTTACCTCAGTCATTTCAACTCCTTTTTAGCTAAAGCTTGGTAAAAATTTTCCTGGTAGTAAAAACTTCCTAGTGTTTTAAAGTGATTTAGTGCTATGGAAATTGAGTGGAAATAATTTAGAATGTGGTATGGAGTGTTTGTGCTTAAGCACAAGATTTCTTAGTGACATTTAATTGATGTGTAGCTACAAATATTAACTGTGCATGCTAGTTACAGTCTGTTTTGTACTCATCAGTGGATTTTAAGATGGTTTCATGTGAGTGTGTAGTGTGTAAGATTTATTTGTGTCAGCAAATTACCCAATGGACCAACATATAATATGAAAATCCAAATCTCAAAGGCTGTTCTCACATTCTCTTTAAGATACAGTGCTTTATTATATCAATAGATCAACTCATAGGTCAAGTCAACCTCGTAATGTTGTAGCATAAATCCGGATGGTTGGCTGATTTATTAGGGAAGTACAGATAACCACAGAAATGATAAAGCCAAAAATTCTACTTTGAGGCATGACTGGATTGTTTTGACCATATATATCAGCTAAACTCACAGGAAGTTGTTAGAATCCTGGGATCAGCCTAGGACCCAATCTTTTCAGTTTGTTTCCTCTACATATTGTTCCTTGTTATAGACACACCCCTTCCTATCCAACACAACTTCACTCTAGGCCTACTCTGTCCAGGACCCAGACTAAAATGAGGGGAGTGAGATGTATAAGGAGCGA
The DNA here is from genome assembly GCF_964339955.1 of Pipistrellus hanaki. Lineage (NCBI taxonomy): Eukaryota > Metazoa > Chordata > Mammalia > Chiroptera > Vespertilionidae > Pipistrellus > Pipistrellus hanaki. The sequence continues at coordinate 27,961,763 of NC_140505.1, forward strand.
GATTTCAGAAGGTCCTCACTCTCTATTGCTTACTTTATTCTTGCCCATCGAGCAGCTCCCTCACTTCACCCAGTCCCAGATCCATTCTGACTCCAAGGCCAACTGGACCTCAAATGCTCTAAGAACTCTTAGTGTGGTTGTGAAACCCAGCCAACAGACATTCACTGTGTGTCTGGCTGTGATTACATGTCACATTCATCATAACCAGAGTTATATTTTGTTCCTGGCCCCCACTTTCTCTGGAACCATCCTCTTTTCATACTTAATCTTCACAGTAGCCATGTAAAATGCATATTATTATATTTGTTATTCAATTGAAGCTCAGAGGGGTTTTGAAAATTGTTCCAAGTCCCATAGCTAATAGCGGGGATCCTGGGACTTAAACCTAGCATGAGGTCCAGCCTTCTCTTGTCTCTTGTTCTGATGGCTGGCTCTCTTGGAAGGTCTTTGCCTGTTTCCGTTATCATACCCACTCCTAAGACTGGAGTTCTGTCTTCCTTTAACACAGACACCATTTGTGAGTTCACTAGGTCAGATCCTCACACTCAACTACCAGATTAGGTCTCTAATATTTGGTCTGGTAGTTGAGAGTGGAGTCTCTAGACTCCTGATTTTGCCATTTCATTGCTTGTGAACTGGGGAAGTTACTTAACTGCTCCGTGCTTCCCTTCATATGTGTAAAGTGGAGATCCTAATAAATACGTGCCTCGGAGGCTGTCAGAAAGATTCAATGAGGCATGATTTGTAAATTATTTATAACAGTGCCTGGCCAATGGGCAACATTAAGTCAATATTGGAAATTATTATGATACCTCCTAATGTCTGTGAGTTGCCTTCTTCTTAAGGCAAATTACATGTAAACTTCTGTGGTAGCAACTGTGGGAATCTCCTATCTGCAGAATCACTCTCAGGACCAGTGGTCACCAACTGGTGGTCCATGGACCACTGGTAGTTTGTGAGGTCCAAAAGGATAGTGACCACTGCCTAGGACCATATTTCTCCAACCACCTACAAATGGACTTATTTCCTGGACCTCTCCTAATCTCCTTAAGCCATTGCAATGAGCTAGGCTCTGCCTTGACTCAGTGGGTAGACTACCTTCACTAGAAGTTGGCTGATGTACTGAAATGCACAGTATAAGAGAATGCTGTGATGGGAAAGGGTCAGCTTTTTTTTTTATTTTTTATTTTTTTATTCAGGCTTGAATTCATTGGATGAGGCCCATCCACATTTTGGAGAGTAATCTGCTTTACTCAAAGTCTACCAATTTTACATGTTAATCTCATGTAAAAACTACTTTCACAGAAACATCAAAAATCTCTGACCAAATATCTAGGTACCATGGCCTAGCCAAGTTGATGTAAAACTAGTGATTATACTGGGCCTTTGAGATAAACTGGAGATCATATATACTTTAACTCTTCACCTGGGACCCTCGTTCCCTTACAATCCTGTTAAGAGTTATTTCAGGCCAAAATCACTTCTTCTTCTAATCTTAAATTATCATGGCTATTAAGAAGGTATCTTCTTTGGGATGACTCCCATTGGGCTTTTCAAATGGAGAGATTGTATGCTCATGAAAATGGTAGACTTATTGTTGAAGAATATTTTCCAGACAGGGGGTGAGTTCTGTAACTCTTATCAACAGTAGACTCTCTCTCTCTCTCTCTCTCTCTCTCTCTCTCTCTCTCTCTCTCTCTCTCTCTCTCTCGCATCTTCTCACTCCCTCTCTTACACACACACACACACACACACACACACACACACACACTGGTTTTGATGTTCAAAGAGAAAGTTCTAATTGGGAAACTTTGTCCAAGATGGGAAATGAATGGAAATTTTAAGTTATATCCATGGGACCCAGAGACAGTTTGTGTTATCGATTCTTTGGTTAAGGAAACTCAGAAGATTGTGTTATGTAGGGGGATAGACCTTGTGAATTTTGCCGCACATTTACAGAGAGCACCAGCCCCTTAATAACGTAATGAATTATTATGATAGGAGAGAACACTCTGCTGGTTATGATATGCCCCTGAGATTTTATGGATGTTGAAAGGAACAAAAATATGGTGCTTTAATACTCTGATTTGTACATGTAGTACAAGTTGTAATTGTTTGGGAAACGGTGCTGTCGTACTTTTATAGGAATGATATACAGGGACAAACATTATTTTTTATGTCAAGCAGGTAGTAAAAATTGTACAGAGGCTGGGAGATCTGAGTGTGCAGGGAACTGAATAGTCTGAACCTACTTGTTATCATTTCTAAGCACTTAGTCTTTCCCCTTGTGGGACTTGCGGCTATTTTGAAAGAATGTGGATGTGGGAGTCAGAGCTTACTGCAAGTGCAGACTTCAGCTCTGAAATCAAATGTCTTCTGTCAGGGCAGAGAGAAATGAGAACTGAAATAGGTTGAAAGTTTGCTGAATGAGACCTGAGCCTCTGGGAGGGCCAGCTGTTTTCCTGCAGCCTCCTGGCCCTGAGTGCTGGGTCTGCCGTCTTATGTTCAGCATCCTCAGCACCCGGAGGTCACAGCCCACAGTCAACACCATACACACTTCTCTCTGAAATGGCAACACTAAGCCTTTATGCCTCATGTTTATAGGCATATTCTTCCCTTTCAGTAATCCTTCTAGAACTTCTAAAAGTCTCTCAAGTTTTTATTTCACAATCTCCCTTACTATTTGCTTGCATTCTCCTGTTATTCTGGACCACCCAAGTTTTACTCTAAAATTTATACTTTTTTGTCCCTATGGCTGCCTCTTCTGTTCCACTAAGCATTGGGAAACTTGACAGTGTACAAATGCTGACAGACCTTATTCCAGGACTTGACTGATATAGAGGGCCTCAGGCCCCTACAACCTTGGCATTTATGGGACATTTTCTCCCTCTTCTCCCATATCCAACAACAACAGAACCCAGGGCTCAGGTTCCTTGGGGAATTATCTGATTTAATTCCCAAGGAATGTTCCACTAAAGGGCATCCATGTGTGTCTTTCTTATAGTATTTCATGTACACACATAGGCCAGGCCATATTGGGGCAGAAATAGAACACTTTATAACAACACTGAAATCAAAGTCATTTTGATTCTCCCTCTATGATTATCCTTTCTTTAATTATTTGGGCCATTTCAATGGATGCCATGAGTTAGTCAATATCCTTCTTGCGAGGAAACAGATATTTCTGAGATCCCGGGAGTCAGAGCTTAGCTTGGGGGGAAATGAAGTGAAATAAATAAATGTTCTTGCTTTTTCTCAGCCTGAACAAAGAAAGAAAATAGGTCTTGATTTGAGCCATAACATATTTCTAGCTAATTAAAAGGGAATACAGACTGGAGTTAGGAGTTTTACCTGCCTGGATTGCTTTGGCTCTTATTAGTTTAGTACACAGAGGTTTAATTTCCAGCAGCTATCACCAGCATCTCTTTGCCTTGGGGCTTTTTCTTGCTGCAAGAGCTCACTCTGCCCACAATAGGTTAGAAATACTGGGGTGCTGCCCACCCTGGCTCGGCCTCAAGCAATGGTTGTCAGGAGCTGGAGTATGAATACTTTCGCTCCCTTGGATGGATAACCGAGAGGTGTCCCATGCACACTGTTTTGGAATTGGTTCTGAAGGCACTCAAACCAATTCACCAGGGTTGTGATTTTCATTGTCACCGACAGTGAACTTGACGAGACAGGCAGTTCCTATACCCCAGCTTCTCATCTGTCAAGTAATTATACCTCAGCTAAGCCACCTCACAATGGCGATGTAATTAACGCACCTGCCCTGAAACTAAGTTTAAAATGACTCTTCTGCGGCTCTCCCTCCCGTGGAATGTGGCCTGATATAAGTTCCTGAAGTCGCTATTGGACAAGCACTTCAGAGGAAAACAACCTGGCATTTAATTGGGTTCATTTTTTAAACAAGTTAAAGTCCCATGGGTCTTTTAAAATATATATATAGTTGAAAGTATTATATATGCCCCCCCTTTTTTCCCATTGACCTCTCTCCCAGCCTGCCCTCAGCCCCCACCCCAGGCCTTCACCACCATTGTCTGTGTCCATGGATTATGTACATATGCATACAAGTTCATTGGTTGATTGCTTCCCACCCACTCACCCACCCATCCCTACCTTCCCTCTGAGGTTGCCAGTCTGTTCGGTGCTTCTATGTTTTTGGATCTATTTTTGTTCATTAGTTTAGGTTGTTCATTTGATTCCACATAGGAGTGTGATCATGTGATACTTATCTTTCATCTAGAGGCATATGAAAAAAATACTCAAAGTCACTAATCATCCTAGAGATGCAAATCAAAACGACAATGAGTTTTCTCACACCCATTGGTCTTTTTGGGAAAAACAACTTAGTTTTATTTCACCTCGTTCTGTGCCTCCTGCATCGGGTTTCCTAGTTCACTCTGAGGTGGTGTCCCCTCTAACTCCTCCCAACTTAGAGGACCGGAACTTCCCTGGATGCCTGCTGCCCCCTGCCCGCTGCAGTGCAGGAGGTCAGTGGGGGACACAAGGCTACATGAAGCAGAGTGGCGGCTTGTTAGCCATCGGGCAGATGGCCTGAGATGACCCTGACCTTTATCTCAGGTGAAAAGCTAACTGGGTGCCAGGCTGGAGAGAACACGGGGCCCCGTGCTCTTTGGAAATGAGCGCCCGGAGGCAGCCGTGAGGCGTGTTGACTTCTTAAACCTCCTTGGCGTCTCTCCTGCAAGTCCTCTTCTAAAATAACCTCTTCTGAACAGGCGCTTCCACTCAGCTCCTCCAGCTGCTTTCCTCCTTTGGGGACAACATTCAGAATAGGTGCCAGTACGTGCATGTGTCCCTGCTCCACGCCATTTGCAGACACAGAATGACACGCTACAGTCCAACAGCCCCCTGTCAAGTGACTCTACTGGACTTTTTCCAAAGTCACCAGGATGTCCCAGATGTGTTTACTCTGTTTTCCCTCACCTACTGCAGCACAATGGCAGGGCCACTTTGGCTGAAGGTCCTTCCCTCCATGCAGCCTCTGTGGCCACCGGAGAAATCTTGGAGGAATCACAGCTCTTCACCATAGTCCTTGGCTATCAATTTCATATCAGAGCTATGCTGAAGCCAATCACTGCAATGCCAGGGCATCCTATTCTATGCCCTCTGTGTTGTATTCTTTTACAGGCATACCCAATTACTCCCTAGCTTCTGGGAGCTGGCAGCTAGGGACCTGGGCCCACACCAATTAACAATGGTGAGAGAATAGCCTAATGAGCTGAGAAAGTGACAGCACCCACCCAGCCTAAGCTCTTTTGACATCCTTTTGCAAAGTGGTGTTGATGCTCTTCCTCCATAGTCACCAGGAATTAGTGTAATTGAACTCAAACATTTGCAAACTTTGCATCTGTTTTTCTTGCAGGTTTTGGTGAGCACACCAAATATTCCATTTAGAATATGTTGGAGGGAGAGAAAGAGAATAAATAGAATTGAAATTTGGCTGTATTGAAGAAGTTCACGACATTTACCAAGTTTTGCTCTAACATACCTTGAGCTAGTACTTACTGCAGATCACAGAGGTCTGCTTTTCTTAGTGCCTTAAGAAGGGATTGAGTTAATTGTTTTCCACAGATATCACTGGGAAAGGAAGAGCATGGGAACACACATATTCCTTTCCTGCCCTCACCTTTGGTTACACTTCCTGTTTCCAAAATAGCTAGATGGAGCTCTTTCATCTCTAATCAACCGGAAGCCATTGTGGGAATTAGTTAAAAAGCTGGAGAAGGAAGCCATGGATATACAATCTGTATTGGAATTTCTCATCTCCGTGACAGGGACATGGATGAGAGACGATAGGGTGGAAGGAAGGTGGACAGCGTGAGCTAACAGGTGATTTGTCAGGAAGAAGCTCTCAGTAGGCTATTGTACAGAAAATGATGCAGGGTAGAGAAACCACTGAAGTGTGCAAAGTTATCAATTGCATTACTCAGGGTGATGCCTTAGATAAATATCTCTGAGGGAGTCAAGCAGAGTGAGAAGAACATTTATTTGATAAACCCCAGGGCTAGTTATTCCACCAAGTGGACTTTTCTCTAAGTTAAGTAAACTTTGCATGGGTTTTCCCCTGAGGACATTGTGGCATTCAGGGAGGGGGGAAAAAGACTGTTGGAAACTTTAGACTCCGGTAGGAGATTGCAAACACAAACTTTGCTGTTTGTTTTTAAAGAGAGAAGCACAGATTTAAATCTTGTCTCCACTCAGCCAAGAGATTCTTGAAGACCGACATATCCCTATGCCCTGTAACCTTACTTCACATCACGTCTTAGGCAATCGGTACATTTTGTTTTGGATATGATGGGCAAGGGAAGCTTTTGTGTTAAGAAGAAACTCATATTGAAGTTCAAACCTGGTGTGATGATGTGGAATAACTTTTTTTTTTTTTTAACATTTTATTATAAAAAATTTTAAAAGCAGGAAATTGAAAGAGTTTTAGTCAACCCCTAAATAGGAACTGCCTAGATTCTGTCATTAACATTAGACTATATTTGCTTTGTCACCTATCTATGTATCTATCTATCTATCTATCTATCTATCATCTCTATTTATTAAATTCAACCTAAATGTTAGTATACCTTCCCCTATATATATGTCAATATACATATAATAAACTAGAGTTCAATATTTACTTACTAATTTTTCTTTTGATGTAAAATTTACATTCAGTGAAATACACAAATTTTAATGCATGTGTTGAGCTTTGGTATATGAATACATTGTTGTCACCTAGCCTTTATCAAAGCATGGAACATTTCCACTACTACCCAGAAAGTTCCCTCAAGCTTCTTCGCAGTTAACCCCACTCTCTCTTACCCCTAGAGGCAACTATTGCTGATGTTTTTTTTTTTTTTTAATTTTTTTTCAAGTGGGAGAATTTGGTGTCCTTTTATCTTTCTTTATGTAAGACCAGATGACCAAAAGCATATTAAAAATATCATATCATACCATTCACAAATTATCATATTTACTGCCTATGTTTTAGGAAATAGCAGAAAGAATGACTTTGGCATAGGATACCTCTGTCTTATAGTAACCTTAGGGGTATTTGACATTTACCCTCATGAGTTCCACTTGGACAAAATTCTAAGTGTAATGGAACATAAGCTTGCTGTGATTTTTAAAATAAGAGCTGTTAGATAACTATACATTATCAAGTTTTTATTTTTTCTATTTAAACTACATAGTAGGTGAATACATTTTAAAACCTACCTTATATTTACAACAAAGTACAAGGTTTGAATAATAGTGCTTTAATAAAGGATGAAGATGTTCATACCCATGGCTTCTGTATGCACCAGCCATCATAGAGTTTTGAAGTTTTCCAAATTGCCTGAAAGCAGTGTCTTCGACCAACTCAGAAGTTAGTTAGTAAATTTTCTTTTTATGTAAATTAAAATATCCTGAACTCAATGGCAGGGATTCCCAGGATATGAATAACTACGCTTGAATGACATGTCAGGGAAGTATGCATAATTAGTCCCAGTTCACTTGGTGGGTCTGAGAAAGAAAATAACTGTTGTGAACATAATACTATACACTACATTTATAATTACACCCTAACATTGGACTCAATTGCATTAAAGAGAGAATATGAAATCATTTCATGTCCTAAGGTCTCCAGCTAGTTTCACTTAAAAATTAGAGACTCAGAAAAATGTCTTCTTTCTTCTTAGGCTCTCATAATCCTTCTGTAAGAGATTTCAACCTTTGCAACATGGATTGTGATGAGGACATCTTCTATCTACTGACAGACACCTCCCGTACCAGTTCGCAGTTTAAGGTTTTTCTGGAAATGGAAACTTTGGCCACCAGGGCCTAGGTAATGACCTTGTTTATTAAAAAGCAGTTAATCCATTTTTATTCTATTGTGTAGGCAGAGAAATAGATAAGTAATTTATTATAAGGTATTTCCAATTGGGTTTTTCCAGATCTGGAAAAACCTTTTCTCCAGTGTCTATTGAGTTACTCTTTTGTTTGTGGCTCCCCAAATGTCTGCCCAGTTTGGAGAGTACAATGACCTGTGTCCACCCTAAGGACAGCCTTCATTGCATCGTAATTTTGTTGGTGCCAGAGTTGAAGCTGGAAAACAAGAAGTCATACTTCCTTTCCACTAATGTCCTCTCTTGAGTTGGCACAGCCTGCCTAACCCTCTTTAGGATGAGCCCTTCCCTAGCAGATCCTGTTTACTCCCAAGCCTCTCTCCTTTGATATCTTTAGTGTTTTTATTCTCATACTAGAGGCCTAGTGCATTAAATTTGTGCATGAGTAAGGTCCCTAGGCCTGGCTGGTAATCAAGGCCAATCAGAGCCCAGCCCAGAAAGAAAGAGAGAGGCAAGTGCTAATCAACAGCTGCCACACAGACTATGGATCAGACCCTGCTTCCCTCTTCAGGGCTCTCTCTGGGCCTGATTTGCAGCCCCCTCAGCAGTCAGTGCTGGGTTGCCATGAAACCCCAGTGCCCAGCAGCCTGGGTAGGTTGTCTATTTTCAGATGATGATGACCCTGGAGAACAGCAAAGTGAGCTGCTGGACCAACTCCTGTTAAATTAATTAAATCAACATATTTATTGAATGTTATATATATCCCAGGATGCTAATGGATATTGAAGAAAAAAGGAAAAAAAAATAGAGAAAGAAATCATCTCTACCTCTCAAACTAATGGGAGAGAAAGGTAAATAAAAACTTTAAAAATATTGCCACACTCAGTGATAAAATAGATTTAAAATCTAAGTGCTATGTAATCATGAAGAAGGAGCAGTTAATTTTACCTGAAGAAGTGATTTAATGATTTGAGGGCAGTTGGACCCTGACCTTGAAGAATAGATAGGAGTTTGTTGAGCAGTAAAAAAAAAAAAAAAAAAAAAAAAAAAAAAAGTTGAAAGGCATTCCTGGAAGAGAAACAATAGATGCCAACAATAGAAGTGCAAGTATACACCAAATCCTTGGAATTGTGATGGAGACAGTAGAGTGGATTGGTTAGGAAGCAGAGAGCTCTAAGTTCTGTTTATGGTTTACCATTTAGGAGAGGGTTTTCCTCAACAGTCCTGAAGTTTGGTTCTAGAAATAGAAGCTGGAATACTACTCCACAGGAATAGGAGGGTTAAATGAATAAGAGAAACGAGGAAAATGATGAATACAGTTGACTAGGATCACCAGGATAGTAGACATTAGCTTACACAATTGCCAGGCTGTAAGGGAATTCATCTTCAGGGTAGGTCAGAGGCTGAGAAGGATCTTCCATATTAGCCAAAGGAGAGGGAAGATTGTGGGATAAGCAATGAGGAGACATCCGCATTATCTTAATTAATGAGGGAAAACTATCTAATGTTGCCTGTGTTGTAATTAGTCAACACCAATTGTAACATGGAAGATGGCCAACGGCGGAGACTGAAGATAAGGAGGACATTTTGCAATTATCCATGCAAAAAAGTCAAAACACTCAACTAACATTTTTTAATGTAAAAGTAATACATACATAGTATTAAAATTTAAAAATTAGAAAAGAGAAAAGGGGGAAGGGGGGGAGAATCAGCCATGGTTCTTCCACCTATGGTCAAACATAACCATAAATAACTTGTATATTTTATCCATACAAAAAATCTTATTTTTCTACAAAATTCTTCTCACACTAAATTCTGCTTATAAATTTCTCTAATATTATCTCATATGCATATTCTATATTAATATATATTCCATACAATCTTCATTTTAAAAGATTAGTTATTGTGAATTTATAATGAACATTTGTACTTCAAATATTTTCCATATTTAATAGCTATTTTATAGAATGGATTTCTTTCTATCTTTCATTTTTAATCCTCACCCAAGGATTATTCCCCCCCCCCCCCATTTGTTTCTAGAAAGAGTGGAATGGAGAGAGGGGGTGGGGAGAGAGAGAGAGAAACATGGACATGAGAGAGACACATCAATTGGTTGCCTCCTGCATACACCCTTACTGGAGCTGGGGAACCTGCAACTAAGGTATGTAGCCTTGACTAGGAATTGAACCCATGACTCTTTAGTACAAGAGCTGACACTCTAACCACTGAGAAACACCAGCCAGGGCCGAAATTCATATTTTTTGAAGAGAAACTGGAGTGTCACCTTAATCTCAAATCTCTGCTGTTATGCCTTTGCTGAATAAATTCACAGCTTGTGCTCTCTTCTTATTCCCCCCCCCCCTCTCTCTCTCTCTCTCTCTCTCTCTCTCTCTCTCTCTCTCTCTCTCTCTCTCTCTCTTTCTCCTCTCTCTTTGCCTTCTTAAGCATAACTTCAGCTTCTAAAACATTAAGATAGCATGTGGGAGGTGAAGTATGCAAGCCTACAGGACAGAAGGAAGGTCAGCCTGCAGGTTGGACATTAGATGCCAATGTGGGTGAAGGGTAGATGGCAGTGAGGGTGCCAACTTACAGGCTGAGCCTTTTCTAATTAGGAATAATGAAGCATGAGCCTCTCCCCTATTTGGAACTCTATCCTGACCCTGCCATCTCCTCACTCATTCTTTAACTGCACCACATACTACCTCTGGTGCTGTGTAAAGCCCAGGGTAGGCTAATGCTCACAGCAGCAAATAATTATCCAAATTAATTAACTAATTAACTTATTTTCTTTTTGTGTAAACATTCATGTTTGAAGCTAATTGTTCATTTAATTAAAGCCTTCAGCCTTAATCAGGGTTACCTTATAAATACATCCACACATATTAAAATATATCAACTGCTTTTATTGCTATGTACCTCAAACCAAGACTGAACAGTACAATAAATAATTACTCAAAAAAGAAAATCATAAAATAAGCACAGTAAAATAATTGTTCATAGCTTTTTTATAAGGAGTTTGATTGACTTTGAAAATATATATTTTAAAAAATTTTATGGGGGGATGACTTTAAAAAACTTTAATGATTACCATTTCTCTCCCATTTTATTTTTAATATTCTATGTTCTGGTTTCTTCAAATAAATATTTTTTGGGGAATTCAATTGTTGCACAATGGTATATGCTTTTAGAACCAAACAGGAAATAGGATGGTGTTGATCATGATTTTATAAAGTCATATATTCCAGGGGCATTGAGAATCTTCAGGGAGCTATGCCTGGGGACTCTCTGGCAGGACCAATTTCAGGTGACTGGGCTGGGAATTGGTTGAGGTGGTGGTTTTGTAGTTGGTGGAAGGCCAGGATACTCATTGCAATTCTGGAGTATCTATGGGTGATGGGCATGGCTGTCTTTAGTTATTACTTTACTTCCTTCCAAAATATCTGTATTGTATCAAAGTGTGCAGGAACTAAAAACACAAAATGTCCTGTATTAAAGAGGAGGGAAATTATTGTCTCCTATAATAAACAAATTTATGGGTAAAGCTAATGTCATGCATGACTAGATTCAGGGCCCAAATTATATCATTGGGATGCAACTTCTTAGCATTTCTTGGCTCTATTGTTCCCATTGTTGGCTTCATTTTTAGAATTCATGAGGTGCCAAATGACTTCCACCAGCTCCACCAACATTTAAACCTCACAGAGAAAGGAGAGTGTCCCTCTCTTAACGGTGCCAGTAAAAGTCTCATTTGTTCTGTGTGAGCCGTGGCCATCTATGAATCAGGTAGTATGGCTGGGAGAATACAATGGGTTTAATGGGCATCTCCACCACAAGGATCTGGGGTGAGGTCAATTCTACTGGAAATCCCACGGATCAAGATGAAAAAAATAGGGTTGTTATTCAGAAAAGCATTAAAGTCAAAAGAAGCTTGCCTAGTTGCAGAATAGCAAAAATAATGTATTTATCTGGGACAAGTATGAGGATGATGGCACATATTTACAAAACTGGTAACTTCAAACTTTTAAAACAGTCACTCCTGGAATTTCTACTTGTACTTAAAATAACAGTGGGGGTTGAAGAGCTGGTTTTCCAGCTGTCTGATTCTCATATCTGGGCTACATCTGGAAGAGGACACCTGAGTATTGTCTCCGACTGGTCAGAAGACTGGGAAACTCAAAAATTCATTCTCCATTTTACAAGATGAGGACTTTTGTGTCCATCTACCTGCCTCACAGGGATTGTTTGAACATCAAACAAGAAGGTACAGTGTTGTGTTAATAGCACATATATTATGATTTAATCAAACAAAATCAAAGATCTTAAGCCATGATGTTCTAGACTCCTGACAGTCTGTGCCCAAATATTTGCTGTAACTTGATTTCTTTCTGTCTGAATTCACTAAGCCTGGGTCTTATGATAAATGTCACAGAAGCAACATTAGTCATTGTCATGAGATTTGAACTTCACAGGCAGCACCAAGAACCAAACTAGAACACTGGTGATTATATTACAAAACTCTGCTCTGTCTCAAAGCTGCACTTAGAGGGCTTTTAAAATAGGACCCCATACTCATACCTGAGGTTTTCAAGGCAGGCCAATCGAAGGAGCACTCTTGCCTGAAGTAAATTTGATAGCCCCTTGGTAACAGAGGGTGATAGGTTAGTGAAACTAGATTATGGAGGCTCTTGAAAATTGGACTAAGGAGTTGATACTTTTTAAAGGTGGTGCGAACCCTTCAGAAAGTATTAATGGAATATCTCTTGAAGAACTGAGTGCTATGATGAATGTGGTTTCACACTGGGGAGAGAATCTGTCCCACCAACCTCATGGCCATGATGAGCTGATCAAATCTAGGAGGACAAAGTATGGGGAAGTCAAAGCAAAGAAAGCATGCTCAGAAGGATCCCCAGGGCCAGGGATCGCCTGCAACCAAGGTATGTGCTCTTTAACTGGAATCAAACCTGGGAATGGAATGACACTCTAACCACTGAGAAAAACTGGTTAGGGCTCCAGGCACTGTTTCTTTTAGCTGCCTGGGTATGTGGATCAGCTAAAATATCCATAACTTTCCAAAGGTTATCTCTATGCCTCTCCACATAGCTCTTAGTACTGAGGAATAAAATAAAAATGTGCGAGGGCACACCTGTGCCCCTGTGTTTCACAGATGAGCCCTAGAGCATAAATGTCAATCTCTAAGAGTTTCTGAAATAAATTGATAAAAGGTAGGGGAAATCTGAGACTTCCACCTCAGTGAAAAACTAAATAGAAAAAAAGCAAAAACAACAACAGATGGTAAGTGGAATCTTGACTCAGAATCAGAGTTGATGTCCTTTAATGCGGAACTAAATTTCACCCATAATAAGGGAATTAAATATGCAGAATGTGCTGTTTACTATCAAGTTCTCCAGCCACCTTGGAAAACAAAATAGTAGCAATATTTGTTTTAACTATTTTAAATGCTAAAATAGTCACCTAATTACTGAATTCCATACTTGAATGCCCAAGAAGTGACACCAGAATTACTTTCAAAGGCAAATTACAGTCAGTATTGGTTGAATGAGTGAAGAACATATATCTCTACTCAAGAGTTGTTATTCGAAGAAGGACTTGAAATTTTTATTTTAGATGTTCTGATAGCTTACTAGAAAAGAGGCAAATTAGCACAATGTCACTCAGCTTCTCCAGTACATAGAAAGGTGTGTGCTTTCAACAGTGTGCCAATAATGAAGATGAACAGCACACCTTAGAATGAGCTTAAGACTCTCAAGATCATTTCAGAGGCCCCAAGTGGCTGGTTTCTTTGCATATCCTTCCCATGGAAACACAAAAATGAAAACTTCTTTGATCATTAACCAACTAGCTGATATAAGGCATCTCTGTGTGATCTGGTGAAAACTTCAAGGCCTTCTAAGTCTGGCAGAAAGCCCTATGTTCCAGCCCAGCTCTGTCATTTATGGGTGTTTGGATTTTGAGGCCTCAGTTTTCTCATCTGGAAAATGGTGGTGCAAGGTTAAACTGCAGAATAACAAAAGAAGCATCTGGAAGGTGGGAAGTAAGTATAAATTCCTTCCCCTCTTCCCTTTCAAAAAATATAGGTAGATTTCAACAATAGTAATAAGGAAAGGCTGAAGGAATGCAAATCTTTTTATTATTTTTGCCTACTTTTAATAGCTTTCTTTTTAATTGTCATTTCTTATTGCTTGTTCTTTTTTTTCATCCTTGCTGTCTTTATACATTTATTTTATTTTTAATTTTTTTATATTTAAAGGTAATTTTTATTTATTTATTTTTATTAAATTATTATCTATGTACATATTTTAACATTGCCCCCCCCCCCCATACATACCCTCCCTCCCCAGAGTTTTGTGTCCATTGGTTGTACAATACTTATATGCATGTATACAAGTCCTTCGGTTGATCTCTTATCTCCCCCAGATCTCACTACCCTCCCGGCTGTAATTTGACAGTCTGCTTGTTGCTTTACTGTCTTTTAGTTCATCAGTTTATAATGTTCTTTAATATCCATAAATGAGTGAGGTCATGTGGTATTTCTCTTTCATTGACTGGCTTATTTCACTCAGCATGATGTTCTCTAGTTCTATCCAGGTTGCTGCAAATGATGAGAATTCCTTCTTTTTTATGGAAGCATAGTATTCCATTGTGTAGATGTACCATTGTTTTTTGATCCAATCATCTGCTGACGGGCACCTAGGCTGTTTCCAAATCCTAGCTATTGTAGATTGTGCTGCTATGATAATAGGGGTGCATATATCCTTTCTGATTGGTGTTTCTAGTTTCTTGGGATATATTCCTAGGAGTGGGATTACTGGGTCAAATGGGAGTTCCATTTTCAGTTTTTTGAGGAAACTCCATACTGTTCTCCACAGTGGTTGCACCAGTCTGCATTCCCACCAGCAGTGTACGAGGGTTCCTTTTTCTCCGCAACCTCGCCAACACTTGTCCTTTGTTGATTTGTTGATGTTGGCTATTCTGACAGGTGTGAGATGGTACCGCATTGTTGTTTTGATTTGCATCTCTTGGATAATTAATGATTTTAAGCATGTTTTCATGTGCCTCTTAGCCTTCCTTCTGTCTTCTTTTGAAAATATTCTATTTAGGTCCATTGTCCATTTTTTAATTGGATCATTCATCTTCCTTTTATTTAGTTGTATAAGCTGTCTATAGATATTGGAGATTAAACCTTTATCAGTGATAACATTTGCAAATATGTTTTCCCATATAGTGGGCTTTCTTGTTGTTTTGTTGATGGTTTCTTTTGCTGTAAAAAAGCTTTTTATTTTGATGTAGTCCCATTTGTTTATTTTCTCTTTAGCTTCCATTGCCCTAGGGGCAGTATCAGTGAAGAAGTTCTTTTGGCATATGTCTGAGATTTTGCTGCCTGTGGATGCCTCTAGTATTTTTATGGTTTCCTGTATTATGTTTAAGTCCTGTATCCATTTTGAGTTTATTTTTGTGTATGGTGTAAGTTGGTGATCTAGTTTCATTCTTTTGCATGTATCTGTCCAATTTTCCCAAAACCATTTATTGAAGAGACTTTCTTGACTCCATTGTATATTTGTGCCTCCTTTGTCAAATATTAACTGAGCATAGTGATTTGGATTGATATCTGGGTTCTCGATTCTATTCCATTGATCTATATGTTTGTTCTTGTGCCAGTACTTAGCAGAGTGCTCGTGTATCGAAGGTATTGAAATACTTGTTGAATTGATAAATACTTTATTATTTGAATCAGATTACTCCATAAAAGGTGAATTTTAGCATTTGCCCAAGATATATGCTTAGATGTTAACATCTCTGACTGTTACTGGAGTGGCTAGGAACACTGTGGGCAGGTATGTGCGCCATTTGCCAAAATCATTTTTGCTAAAGGGATATGGATATCACCCATCAAAACCTTTTTTTCTAAGTCTATAAACGTATTGAGTAAAAACAAAATCAATGTCAGACAAGTAAAATTCAGTTTGGTTCAAAAAAAATTTGACTGCTGTCCGTTTGCAGCAGAGATGAACTGAGGAGAAGAGAAGGCAGAGGGATGCTGGCATGGAGACACTGAACAAAACGACCTTCTGTTTATTACAAAAACAGCATCCCACAGCTGTGTGGGTCAGTTAGTAAAGGCGGGGACCTGGTGTTTAAAGAACAGGCATCAAACAGAAGGAAGCAAGAACTTCCGAGAGGAGAACATTGAGAGAGCACGTTGCAACAGGGGCTAGTTGGAGGATACTGTTGGGTACAGACCTGCTGGTCACTTGGGGAATTCAGTGACCACGTCACAGCATTTGGGTGGCATGTCCTGTTCTCAGGCATTCTTTTCACCATAGATTTGATCTTCTCACAAAGAAATGGCCCTTTTGTCTCAGGGGTGACACTGTGGGCCCCAACCTTTTTACACTGATGTTCAATTCGTTTCAATACAACTAAGTGCCAAGGAAGCAAGACCAGTTTCTTTCTTAGTTGAGTTTTAGGTTGATTTGTCATTTGGTTGTATTTGGATAAATTCCTTTAGTGCCTTTTTTAAAGCCTATTTAGGGAATTATAACACATATTTTTTTATTGTTTTTCTTGGTTGTCAATGTGCAAACATGAAGTTGTTTTTTTTTTCTTTCCCCTAGTAGTTACAAATACGTGAAAAGAATAAATGGAGTCTAGGCTCTTGCTTGTTTTCCTTAAATTAGAATGTTTGCCACTAATATTTAACTGAGTTACACAAATGATAACATTCTGGAAAAATATCAATATTTCTTAAGTAACATATTATGGTTGGGCTTTTATGAGTTTAATCTATGAAAATTTTCTATGAAAAACTATGGTAGTCTGCACAATGAAGTTGATTTTAGGCAATTGAATTCATACAATATATTTAAAACCAGCATCACCCTTATTTAAGGAAATTGTCAGGATTTATTTTAAAATTGTGTAGTTAAATAATTTTTGTGATTTTGAAAAAACCATGTTGAAGTTTTGACAAGCTTTTGGCCTATTTCCACAACTCTCCATCTGGGCACTCATAACGATTTCTTCCTTCATTCAGCATTTGCTCTCAGACATCATTCCCTTACACAGAGCATTGTGGGCTGAGAGAGATAGAAGAGCACTTTGTCTTTTGCTGTCAAAAGCATTGTGGCAGCATTCTCCATCTCTGTAGGAGTGTAATTAAAGACTTTGGTAACCTTAAAGCAGGTCTCTCCACATTTTGTACATATATGTATTTGAGTTCTCTTTAGGCGTTCTGTTTGGGATCATGGTATGTTCTAGTTAATAAAACATTATAGCTTATTGAACACCCTTCATTGAATGCTTAATGTGTGTCAGTTGCTGTGGGAAGGGCTATCATACATGATTTCTTCATAACAACCCTTCAAAGTATTTAGTCTCATAAAAATTCTTAGGAAAAGGGGAAGTTACTCAGAAAAAGTTAAGGAAATAGCTCTGTGATTCTGGTTAACTTCTATACACCTTGAAAGTCAGAATTTCTTTCATTTGTAAAGGTTGGGTGCTGATAATTCTTCCTGAGAAAGCTGGTGTGATGTGTAAGTGAGGTCATAGTTGAGAAGCATAAAGCACAATAATGGATGGGCTAAGTGTTGAGTGAATTTTTAGTGGTTACTTTTAATAGAGTAACTCCTAATTTTTTTTTTTGTTCAAAGAACAACATGAATAAATCTGATTCTGTAGAACACATTTACTCTACTGGGGAATGACTGACAGAGGGGCGTCAACGCTTTCCACCAACTCATAGCCAGCAACTGAGGTGAGATGACACCACTGAGCTCAGCTGTTTTACACTTTGATTTTGGATGCTGTGGCCCCAACACAGGAAGTGGTGATACCACCTGTCCTGAAAATATTTTAAAGCATTTTAACATTTCACCCAATGGGGATACTTAAAGGTGACTTTATTGGAAGGCAGAGTAGAATCAAGCACTTTTCATGGATAAGTTTGATGTTTGACTCAAGTCCAACTTGATCATCTTTTGAGGATGATTTTACATGTATAGCTAATTAGGATTTCACACTTAGCCATCTATTTTTTTTATTTTAATATTATTGGACAAAAGTCATGCTCATTCTGTTCTCTTGTGGATTGTCCACATTTTAATTACACAGTCAAAAATTAGTGTTTTTATCAAGCACTTCCTATTTGAACTGATACTTGCTAAGTGTGGGTTTAGATTCAATGAGAATTTTCACTACTTTTTAGCAGGGCAAGAAGTGCTTTAACAATGTTAATATTTAAGCTCTGTAATTCTGTAGACTGTGCTAAAAGAGGAAAATAGTAACACAGCCTGAATGTCTTGCCAGCGCTCAGTATTTCCTTACTTCAATTTCATGCCAAGGTCTGTGAGTCTGAAATACAGCGAGGTAGGCCAAAACAATGTGAATCTGTGAATACTGGATATAAAAATAACATCCATTAAGAAGCTTTAAGATATCACTAATTCTGCAAGGTTTGGATCCGCAGATCATGGTGAGAGGAGAATTTAATTTTGAACATTCAATGTAAATGGAGAAAAGCTCCCCACTGATTCCACATCCCTCACCAATGGTCACCAGCAGGAGACTTCTCCACCAGTTTCCTGTTTTGAGGTCTCCTCATGCTATCTCGGGCTGTAAGACCTCAAGTCTGGTATTGTCATAACCAGATCTTCCGTTGTTGTGCAGAATGGTTGAGGTTGATGGCAGTTCTAAGGTCGCCTGGCCCCAGAAACCCTCACCAGCATGGTTGTAAGGCCTCATGACCTGTGTTCTGGAAGTGATGCTTTGTTAACTTTCCTTGATGACATTAGAGTACAAGGCACCTATATTTTACCAACTCATTCGTTAAAATGTCCAATAAACACTGACATCATGTGGAATAGAAACTGGGCATCATTCCTCACAGTGACAGACCATTCCTTTTGACTTGCTGAAAATCACAATTATGGAAACTGGACATCTGAGATCAGGTGCTTATGTGGTCAGAGAATCAGCAATCTGGGGCCCAACTCTAAGAGTACACTAGTCCCATCCACCCTCATGACCTCATCTAAACCTAATTACCTCCCAAAGCTCCCATCTCCAAATGCCATCGCACTGGGGCTTAGGGCCTTTAGCATATGCATTTTAAGACATAATTTAGTCTATAGTCATGGCTGATACGGTAACCAGTAGTGTCTCTGTGGCAGATAAACAAATGCTCAGGTCTTCCTTCTCCAAGCAGATTCCAGTCTCTCCCAAAATTGCAGGTCAGATGTTTGCCTGGTAACCCCAGTTCTCTGACAGGCCCAAGAGAAGTCATGAATCATCAGTTTGCTACATTTCCTCTCTTCCTGTAGGAGTGAGAGCAGCACTTGTTCCAACTCTCTGTCTTCACCTTGAAACAGGATGCCCTCCACATGTTTATCAGAAACTTTTTGATTGTTTTAGTTTTTTTTGTATTCTCATTTTGCTCCACACAAACTCAGATTGCCAATTCTCCACCCCAGCAAAAGAGAGCAACTAGAATAATTTTTAAAATGAAAAAGAAGAATGAAGATAAAGGAAACTAAATTTAAAAAGGCTGGTATAAAGAAAAAGAAGCTACAGCATCTATAATAAAACACAAACTACTTTTTTATGCATCAAAATTCAAAGAAGTTCTAATATCTATTGTCACCTTTATTTGCATTAATTAGGAATAGGCCACATGTAGAAGTGAAAGAATGTGAATTTACTAAGTTCCCTGTTACAGAAAAGTTGTCAATGACTCAATCAACCTTTCCTTGAAATGAAATAATTTAGCAAATAATTATCTTGAATTTCTGTGCAAAATAATTGTATTGCTTGCATTATATTCTATTATTGTCATCTGAATCTTATATGGCATTATATCATAAAAGGTGCTCCAATTGGCCTCTGTTTTCAATTAACTGTCTTTTCGCACAACTCCTTACCGTTTTAGCCTATAGCTGAAATGTTATTTCTGCATTTTGAAGACTTGAATAATAGCTTCTGATATTTTGCATTTACTGGGTTTAGCAAAATTTATTCATATAATAGGATTAAAAAGTCAAAAAGAGCCTTAAGGATCAGCTGGGACTATTCTAAAATTGCAGAGTGACATACAGAAGTATGTCATTGAAACAGAGTTCCCACAGAGCTGGCCTGAGCCCACATGCCTGTCTATATTCCAGGTCGGAGGCCTCCAAGGCATCGAGGGGAAATCAGTGATGCCCTACCTTTTAGGGCTTCCATTTGGAACCCGAATGTCCTTTATGGTTAATGAACAACTCAGGCGTTTGCCTGGTTAGCTTTCAGAGGCTGGTCTAGAAAGACATGTTCCTGGTATCTATTCCTTTTATAAAAAAGAAGTCTTTTCTGCTTATACTTCACTCATCCTTCTGAAAATAATTGTTCCTACAAGAAGGATGCAAGCCTTTCTAAGAATCTGTTACATGCTCAAAAATAGCAAGGTACCATTTCCTGTTTTAACGACAATGGGACTAGAAGATACAGATTCCAAGTTGTAAATAGACACTTTCATGACTGGTAAAGGTAGGGTTACACTAATTTATTTAATAGGATTACTTGTTATTAGGGGTTGAATTGTGTCCCCAACTACTCCCTCATAATTCATATGATGAAGCCCTAACTCCTAGTGCCTCAGAACATGACCTTATTTGGAAATAGGGGTCATTGCAGATGTAATCAGTTAGGTTAGGATGAGGTCACACTAGAATAGGTTGGGCCTCTAACCCAGTGTGCTTGATGTCCCCATAAAACAGGACATTTGGGCATAGATATTCACACAGGGAGAATGCCATGGTAAGATAGAGGTGGGGACTGGAGTGATGCTTCTGCAAGCCAAGGAAGAAACACAGGAGGTCCCCAGCAAACCACCAGAAGTTAGGAGAGGCCTGCAACTGCCTTTGTTTCACAGTCTCAGAAGGAACCAGCCCTGTAGATGCACTGACCTTGGACTTCTAGCCCCCTAACTGGGAGATAAATTACTGTTGCTTGAGCTGCCCCATTTTTGTTTGTTTGTTTGTTTTGTTTTATTTTTGTTATGGAATCCCTAGTAAATATACTTACCTACTTTCTTGAAGTCAAATTTAAAATTTATATAATTTATCATTTTAAAGGTACTGAAGAAGTCAAAAGTCTTCTTGATTTAGAAATATTTAGGACACTATACCAATAGATGCACTAACTTTGTCGTGACTTTAACAACTTTGGTCTAATCTCTGCTCAGTCCTAACCTAATGAATATATGCTCATTTACATGGCTAAACTGAATTTAAGTGGGAATTTCATCTGAATATCCCCTTCTCTGAATACTCACATGCACAAAAACTCTGACTATTGTGTAGTAAAATTATCTAGTACTCAGAGTTGCACAAGCTGTCTTTTTATTGACAAAGTAGAAGATAACTTAGTGTCTATAGTACAAGTTAATTTCAATTTTTACAATGAGAATATCCTATAAGATTTAACAAATGCTGCCTGCTCTGCACCTTGGCAGTTCCTGGAGGTGGGGGTATTTTAGTAACAAGCCTAAAATTATCATCTTAATCTACTTCTCAATATTTATATCTTTAGAATTCTAAATTAGAGTTCATTCATTCTCCTCACCCCCAATCCCTAGCCCCAGGGAAAGAAAAGCAAGCACATTGTGCTCTTGCTAAAAATATTATCTGGAAGGAGATACCCTGAAAACACTTGCAAATAGAGGAAGATTTCCTTCTTGTTTTGTGTTCTTTGCTTCCCCCTCCCTGACTATGACACCACCGAGAGGGATTTGGTTTATTTACCTGCTTGTTTTTATAACTGATATTTTTGGGAACATCCAAGGTTCAAGCACCTGGGGTGCTTTATGTCCTGTACCTGTTTAGACCTCATCTCTTGCCCAAGACAGGGTCTCCTCTGCAGTCTGTGTTATAGGTTCGATCTGACAGCAGATTAGTCTTGATATGACTTAGAAAGGGCTGCCTATTGAAAATGGCAGTGCAGTTAGCCTGTGAGTGTGTGTATGTGTGTGTGTGTGTTGTGTCTATGTGTGTGTGTGTGTGTGTTGTGTCTATGTGTGTGTGTGTGTGTGTGTGTGTGTGTGCATGTGTGTCTCTCTCTCTGTGTTTTTTGTTGCAGAAGAGAAGTCTGAGCTGTCTTTATTGCTTTCACTGAAATGAGATATTAAAGGTCTTTCACTTGCATGTTGCTAAGAAGATGGGATTAAAGAGAAGTTTTAAAATGGAGTGAAGTTAAAGAGTTGATGACTTTAGGGACATAGTATTTGTCTTACAAAGAGATGGTCCAGAGCGGGGTGCCTTGGGAGAAAAGGGGTGCTGTGTGCTTGGAATGGTGAGTTAACAGTGAGGGGCACAGAGGAAATTTTGTGGATGAAGAGAAGACAACACCTCTATACTAACACTGGCCCAGTTAGTGTAGATAACACCCACATGTTTCTCTTATTGCCTGTGGCTCCTGCCATCTTGTTGGTGGGGTCTGAAGGGAGGGCTAGATAAAAACATAGGCTTGACTCTTTGAGCCAGGACAGCAGCAGGGTTTCTGGCCCCAGGCATGATATTCCCTGTTTGTTTCCTCATCTCCTCTTTTCCAAGTCCCTGCCCTGAGCTAGCCTCCTCTGTGCTCCAGGCCTCCAGGTTCAAAATTTGATAGTCCTTTTTTGGGGGCTGGATGAAGAAGACCCAAGACCAAGTTCAAGTCTAGCTTGACCTTGTCTAGGTCACTGCTGACGTTGGATAAGTTACTTCTCCCCCTTTAGGGCTTTGGTTTCCTGTTTTATAAAATGAATCTTGGTGGTTCTCCCACATTTTTTTAAAAACCATGGAACCTGTTTTTCAAGTAAAAATTTACATAAAATCCTAATATTCAAAAAGTACACACTTTCAGTTATAAGGTAAGTAAGTATTGGGATGTAATGTACACCATGGTAACTATAGTCAACAATATTTTATATTTGAAAGTTGCTAAGAAACTAGATCTTAAATGTTCTCATCACACACACAAATGTATAAATATGTATAGTAATGGATGTTCCTAAATTTATTGTGGTGATCATTTTGTAATATATTCATACATCATATCATTAGGTTGTACACCTGAAACTAATATAATGCTATATGTCAATTATATCTCAACAATTTGGCCTTGGGGAAAATTCATTCACTTAACATATTAGGAGCCCACTCTTTGTCAGGCCCTGTTAAAGGCATTGGGCTTATATCAGTGAATAGAAATGACAGAGATTTCTCCCTTGTCAGTATATATTCTGATGCATGAAAACAGTTAATTGTTTTTCTCATCTTCTGTGTCTATTTCATTGCCTCCTCTTTTCATCAGTTTACTTTAATACTTCTCATTCACTGGGTTCTGTGCCTGATGCCCCTAAATGCCTGCCAATCTCTGACTTATGTTCCTTGTATTGGTCAACCCCAGATCTTCTTTTCCTGAGAAACCCGGCATTTGAGTCTCATCTTGTACTTCTCTGGTTTCTTTTCACCAATCATCTGCTTCATCTGGACTCTGACTTCCATCTCAACTCTGCCAATTTTTAAAATGTTGGACTCCTCAGCACATCCTGTATTCTGCCCGATTCTGAGGGCCACCTTCCTTT
Organism: Pipistrellus hanaki; assembly: GCF_964339955.1. Taxonomy (NCBI): domain Eukaryota; kingdom Metazoa; phylum Chordata; class Mammalia; order Chiroptera; family Vespertilionidae; genus Pipistrellus; species Pipistrellus hanaki. The sequence goes on from NC_140505.1 coordinate 27,985,214, forward strand.
CTTAGTTATGCTTAGCTCTCCACATCCTCCTCACTCCTGTGCCTGTTAGATGCTTATTCCTGGGATGTGATTCCACTATCTTATTTGTTTTTTAGTATATGATGTGTTATATATATAGTTTTGGGCCCATAGCCAAAAAAAAAAAAAAAAAAAGTATTTTTATGTTTTCTCACAGTTTCTTAGTAGGAAAACTTAACTTTTAACTGTTGAAGCTTCCTTTTCCTCTTGTATTCTTTTTAAAAAAATGTATATTTTATTGATTTTACACAGAGAGGAATTGAGAGGGATAGAGAGTTAGAAACTTCGATGAGAGAGAAACATCAACCAGCTGCCTCTTGCACACCCCCCGACTAGGGATGTGCCCGTAACCAAGGTACGTGCCCCTGACAGGAATCAAACCCAGGACCTTTCAGTCCACAGGCTGACGCTCTATCCACTGAGCCAAACCTGTTTCGGCTCCTCTTGTATTCTTAAATGAGACTTTTGTTTCTGTTCTGGGGAAGGCTTAATGTAGGGAATAACGCAATCATAATCCACAGTGATGTTCTAAATAGTGAGCTACTTATTTTATACTAGAGGCCAGGTACACAAAATTCATGCATGGGGGGAGGAGGTGTGTGTCTGTGTTCCTCAGCCCAGCCTGCACCCTTTCCAAACTGGGACTCCTTAAGGGATGGCCGACTGACTGTTTAGGTCTGATCCCATCAGAATCGGGCCTTAACTGGCAGTTGGACATCCCTCTCACAATCAAGGACTACTAGCTTCCAACTGCTCACCTGCCTGCCTGTTTGAATACCCTTAACCACTTCTACCTGTCAGCCTGATCACCCCCTAACCTAGGGGTGTCGAACTCAATCAGAGAAGGGGCCAAAATCTAAAATCCAGCCTAAATCGCAGGCCGAATGGTTTACTGAACAGTCATAAACTGACAATGTCATAAACTGACAGCGGAGTGCAGTGATGACAGCGCGGTGCGGGCCACATTGCAAGGCCTGGCGGGCTGGATTTGGCCCGCAGGCCTTGTGTTTGACATATGTGCCCTAACCACTCCCCTGCCAGCCTGATTGATGCCTAACTGCTCCCCTGCTAGCCTAATTGCCCCTAATTACCCTCCCCTGCCCTCCTGGTCACCCCTAACTGCCCTCCCTTGCCAGCCTGGTTGCCCTTAACTGCCCTCCCCTGCCATCCATCTTGTGGCGGCCATCTTTGAACACATGGGGGTGGCCATCTTGTGTGTTGTAGATGGCCAATTTGCATATTACCTCTTTATTATATAGGATTGAAAAAGACCTTATATGTAAAAGCAGAAGAAAATGGGTTTGTTCCCATCTGCTGGTGCCCCTCACTTTCCCTCTTAGCTGTATCCTCCCATATCCCTCAGAAAGCTCCCTTTCTTTATAGGCTGGGTAGCAGGGAAAAAGGCTTGAAAAGTGCTGCTTTACACTTTGTAAAATGAAACACTTTCTGATTGTAAACCATCAACTTCTAGATTTCCCAGTGTAGGGTGCTGTACGGTGCTGCCCAGGCCCCTGCCAATGACCACTAGCTGCCCCAGCTGCTGGTGGTGCCAGAGGTAAACAACCTCAGGTGTCTGCCCTTTGCTGCCCTCCTTGGAGGCCCACATCCATCTGATGGCCAATTGTGGCAGGACTGGGAAGCAGGGCTGTCCCACTCCACTCTGGAGGACACAGGCGCCCCAGGTGCCCAGGCTGTCATAGTGCCTGCATGGCAGCTCCATATCTCCGTGCCCAGCCCACGCTGTTCCCAGGGCACTTCTTATAAACATATTAGAGGCCTGGTGCATGAAACTCGTGCACCGGGGGTAGGGGTGTCCCTCAGTCCAGCCTGCACTCTCTCCAATCTAGGACCCCTCTAGGGATGTCCTGGTGGGATCAGGCCTAAACAGGCAGTTGGATATCCTTCTCACAATCAAGGACTACTGGCTCCAACTGCTCACCTGCCTGCCTGTCTGATTGCCCTTAACCACTTCTGCCTGTCAGTCTGATCACCCTCTAACCACTCCCCTGCCAGCCTGATTGATGTCTAATTGCTCCCCTGCCAGACTGTTTGCCCCCAACTTCCCTCCTCTGCCAGCCTGGTCACCTCTAATTGCCCTCCCCTACAGGGTTGATCACCCCCAACTGCCCTCCCTTGCAGACCTGGTGCCTCCCAACTGCCCTCCCCTGCTGGCCATCTTGTGGTGGCCATCTTGTGTCCACATGGGAGCAGGACCTTTGACCACATGGGGGCAGGCATATTGTGTGTTTGAGTGATGGTCAATCTGCATATTGCTTTTATTAGATAGGATAGAGGCCTGGTTGATGGGTGGGAGCCAGCTGGTTTGCCCTGAAGGGTGTCTGAATAAGGGTGGGGGTTCCCTTGGGGTGTGTGGAGGCCTGGGCAAGGGGCCTGTGGTGGTTTGCAGGCCAGTCACACACCCCCAGTGACCCAAGTGGAGGCCCTAGTATCTGGAATTTATTTACCTCCTACAATTAAAACTTTGTATCCTGGAGTGGAGCTAAGCCTCTGGCTTGCTCCATGGCTGCCGCCATTTCTGTTTGGATTTGTTTACCTTCTATAATTGAAACTTTGTAGCCTTGAGTGGAGGCTTAGGCTGGCAAGGGCAGGCAGAAAGCTTGGCTTCTTCCATTGCCAGAGAAACCCAAGCCTCCCTCCTACTCTCTGTGGCTGCAGCAATCTTGGTTGGGTTTATTTGCATACTCACTTTGATTGGCTGGCTGGTGGGTGTGGCTGGTGGGCATGGCTTGTGGGTGTAGCAGAGGTATGGTCAAATTGTATATTACTCTTTTATTAGATAAGATACAGGCTGCACTCCATGTTCAGGCTAGCTACCAGGCCTGCCTCTTTCTATAATTCTGAATTATTTCCTGGACATTGCTTTTCCTGAGAAAATAAATATTCAGATTTTTAAAACCCACCATGGTTTTTTGGGGGGTGAGAAAGGGAATGGATTGCATATACAAATAAGACCCTGTCTGGGAGCCTAAGAATCTCTATGTATATTCCTGTGATAGAGGTGTGGTGAGTAAGAATGCGTGGGGCTGAGTTGATTTGCATTTTCCTGGCACAGGATAAAACTGCTGGAGGAAACTAGTTGGGAGCCTGGCGTCATAGGCCATCCTCTCCACTCTGAAAAAGCGATACACACAAAAGAGAAATCAGGCATGACCAATGGCCAAGAGCTGTCTTCTCTGAGTGCCAGGGGATGCCCTCTGGGACATCCAAGGTCCAGGCCTGTCAGCTCCACCAGCCATGCCAAGGAGGAAGCCTCCCACTGGATGTCAGCAAGGAGATCTGTCATCTCTAAATTCATTACATCTGAGACTAATATGGGTTTCAGTTTTTTCTTAGGGAGTAAGGTTTCCAGCAGCAACAGAATACAGATTTTTAGCTAGCACACGATTTAAGAGTCACCATGCTGCTTCTCCTGCATTTGCTGTGAATGGATTTGCTCTGAGATATATAGGCAGGTTTTCTGGCAGAGAGTATAGAAAAGCATCCGTCAAGGACATGCTCTAGGAGTCCTTAAATGATGGAGATCCCACCTGCTTGGGCCCTTTGACCAAAAAGTCCAGTTGTTCAGATCATAACCAAAGGTGACAACAAAACTTGTGTCCCCCTATTATTATTGTTAATGTGAGCCCAGGGGGCCATTAAGGTGTAAAACTCTGAATAAAAATACTTATACTGTTGGATCATACCATCATAGGATCACACATCTTCAATGCGTTAGTTTGTAGGGCTGCCATATCAAAATGGTACAGACTGGGTGGCTTAAACAACAGAAATTTGTTTCCTCAGAGGAATGTTCTGGAGACTGGAAGTCCTAAGTCAAGATGTGAGAAGGGCTGGTTCCTTCAGAGGCCTCACTTCTTGATTGGTAGATGACCATCTTCTCCCCATGTGCTTCACATTCATTGCTTTCCCCCTGTGTCAACCTGTGTCCAAATTTCCTAATCTTATAAGGACATCAGTCATAACGGATTAGGGCCTTATGACCTCATTTTAACTTGACCACTAATGCAAAGACCCTATGTCTAAATATGGTCACATTCCGAGGTATTGGGATTCATATTTCAATATATGAATTTAAAGGGAACACAACTCAACTTATAAGAGTCAGTAAGAGTAGATGGCGAATAACCCAAACAGAGATAGGGAAAGCCTGTGTACATTCACAGGCACTGGGTTGCTTGTCTCACGGTACATTGAGGTGGCGTCTGAAATCAGTCTCTACCAGGAAGGGTGGAGTGTAGCTGCCACCTTTAAGTCTCTTAAACTTAAAAATACTTCCGCCAGTCAGGCTTCACAGATATGCCATGTGCATTTTTACCTACAGATTAGCCTATGATCCAATGAAATGCAGGGCTCAGGCATATCCCCTCATGTGTGGGGAACTCACGATTGATGTACCTCCTTGGACAGAATGTTGGTGTCAGATGCGCACTTACAAATCAGTCTATGCCTGGTGGACATGAGTTGTCTTTTAGAGGCTGTGATGGAGACTGGACTGCTGGAAACCAACATTGGGTCCAGGATATTAAATAAAGAGAAAACAAATAGTTGGATTGAAGTGAAGATATTATTTGGAAGCTCAATTTAGGCTCTGAATAGGATTCACATTCCAGAAGAGAGACTTGCAAGGAAAACCCGGAGATGGATCTGCTGAAATGCAATGTAAAGGCTTTGATGTAGCCAGCAAAGCCAAAACAGTGGACTTGGGACTCAGAGATCATAGAAATATGCTTGCTCAGATGCCAGAAGGACAGCAAGGAAGGAAAGTGACCCCAAGGTTGGGACTGGAGGAGGACACAACACTCTGGACTAGGCCAGATGCTCCCTAAGGAATCCTGTGTGCTTGAGGTAGTTTGCCTATATACTTTATTGCCTCTGGATTTACTCTCTCACAGGGCTGTCTCTTTTCTTTTCTCCAGAGCTGGGCATGTTATAAAAGAGTCCTGGAAGAAAAAGAAAGGGAAGTTGTAGCAGAAGAAGGGCCCCAAACTTTCCAAAGAGAATCCCCTGGTCCCCGTATATAACTGCCCAAATTTTGCTTGCCCATCACCCTTTGGAGCCCTGCTCAGTTCTGGTTATCTTGAAGAGAAGTGACAACATTTGAGTGTTATTGCAGGGGCTCCAATGATCCAGGACAGTGTTTGCCTCACTCAGGATGCTCCTCTTGGGGAGGAATGTGGTTCTCTGTGGGCCAGCAGGGTGGTGGGGGTGGAGCATGGAGGCAGGAAGGTGGAAATTCCCCATTTAAGCTGAAACATTGGCATCTTGGGGAGGAGGCAGTACGTGCAGTATTTATATTTGGAAACAAAAACATGTACATACTGTTTTGGTAGTGCAAAAATAGAAAGCAAAGAGCAACAAAAATCTTTGTTTTATGTAGTGTGTTATGCAAGTATGGCACAATTTATCATATGCCACATACATACTATTTTTTCTTTTGAAGAAAAATACATTTTTATAAAAATAATGCTGATACTATTTTACTTCAGTGGAGGAAGAAAAAAAGGTAGGGCACACAAAATTATAATATTTAACAAAGAGGAGAATGGTTTTAAAATTTGCCCCAAAAAAGTATGGAGAAGGAAGTTTTCTGTTTTATATTCCAGAATTCCCTTGTTGTCCCTGAGATGAGAACATTAGTCAATGACTCAATGGAAATATTAAATAACAATGACAAGTATGCATAGCTTTTCATGGGTTATAAGACATAGTTCCTTTATATAAAGCAGGCTTATTGAATTTTTGAGCAGTACAAGAGCTTTGAAGGGGGATTTGAACCAGGATCCCGAAAGATCTAAATGTGTTGAAATGTGGAGCAATTCTATAATTGGATAGAATTAAATCATGATGAGTACATTTGCTAACAAAAACCCCAATTGCATTTCAGGTGTGAGAAAACTGTGATTTAACTGAAGCTTATGTGAAACAGAATTTAGAGGTTCTAATAGACGTAATGTTAAGTAAGTGATGAGGTTGCCAAAAGAGCTAATGCAACTTGAGCTGCATTAATAAAGGTATCAATTACAGACCAAGGGAGATGATCATATTTAATCTTGACTAGACAGATTTTGTCTAGAGATAAAAGACTCTATATCTATATCTATATCTATATCTATATCTATATCTATATCTATATCTATATCTATATCTATATCTATATCTATATCTATATCTATATCATCTATCTATATATATATCTATATATGGCATGGAATATAAGAGTTTGGGTTCCAGAGTCAATTTGCCTGAATTGAAATCCCACCTCTACTGCTTCCTAATGTGTGACTAACTTAACCTCTCTGTTCCTCAGTTTCCCCATTTCAATATGGATATAATAGTAAGTACCTTTTGAGATTGCTTTGAAGATTAAAGGGAGCTGTCTTAGTCTGCTCAGGCTGCCATAGCAAAGTACCACCAATTGGGTGGCTTTAACAATCTATTTTCCTACAGTTTTGGAAGCTGGAAGACCCACATCAAGGTGCTGGTCAATTTAGTTCCTGATGAGATCTCTCTCTGTAGAGTACAGATGTCCCATTCTCTCTGTCCCCACATTCAGAAGAGAACTCTGGTGTCTCTTCTTGTAAGGACACTAATCCTTTTAGATTGGGGCCTTGCCATATGACCTTATTTAACCTTAACTACCTCATAAAGGCCCCATCACAGAATATAGTCACATTGAGGGGTAGGCCTTCAACATAAATTTTTTGAGGGAGCACAATTCATTTTATAGCAAAGATCATATATTCAAAGCAAAGGAAAAACATCTAGAATAGAATCTCACACGTGGTCAAGTATTCATTAAATGCTAGTTCATTATTATCTAGATTTTATTTGGATTTGGACACTACTTTAATGGGGGCATGAACAAACTGGATTAGGAACCATTTCTTATGAGGAATGTTTAAAGGATGTGAAATATTTAGACTAAAAAGATAAAACTTTGGGGAGATGTGTTAGCTGTCTTGAAATAGTCACAGCCTGTCAGATTGATGAGCTGTGAGGTTTATTCCAGTTGACTGTAAGTGTTAGAGCAGGAACACTGGGAGAAATTACAGAAAGACATGTAGGCTTAATTCGAGGAACACTTTCAGATTGGCTGTCAGTTGAGTGTAAACTGATACCTTTTATTTTTTAGGGAACAACTTAGTGATGGGAATCAAATTCTTAAATATGTGTATACTTTTTTTTTTTTTAACTCAGCCATTTTATTTGGAGAACCTTTTCAAAAGAAAATAATCAAATGCCCATTGACACAAATTTTATTACACCATTATTTGTGACAGCAAAATATTAGAAGCAACCCAACTTTCTTCAAATGGGAAATTAAGTACGTAAATTAGGGTCCACCAAGAAAAGAGAACATTATACAAGGATTTAAAATAAGTGTATGTTCCTACACAAATTTTGAAAAGTGGGAAAACTATTTAAAATAATTACATGCTTCTAAGGTATTCATGGCAAGTTGTTAAGTGCAAAAAGAAGAATCTAGAAGAGAATGTTGAGGGTAATCTGATTTTTAGAAATTAAAAAAAGGAGATGGTAAAATGACTGTGCAAGTAGGCACATGTATTGTAGGATGAAGGCCAGACAACATCTTCAATATGTTGATAGAGGTGGGTAGAATATCTTAGGTTATTGGTCTCCCTTCTTCATTGTTCAGTAGAGTAGCTACTAGCCACATGATGCTATTTAAATGAAATAAAAAATGCAATGAAAAATTTAGTTTTTAGCTTCATGGACTACATTTCAAGGGCTCAATAGTACATGCAACCAGTAGGTACCATATTGAACAGCGAAGAATTACAGAACATTTCCATCATGGCAGGAGCTCTATGCATCACCACCTCATGCACACAACAGGTGGTGATACATAAACGAAAGAGCCAGACTTTGTCAGCATACGATCCACAGATTTAGACTTCAAGTTCAATGAGGACAGGGATTCTACCCATCTCATTCCTAGAACCCTCTGGTGCTCAACAAAGCATAGATACTGTGTAGCATTAGTTTATGAATGAATGAAAAATATATGTAAAGAACTAACATAGTAAGTACTCAATTAATATATGTCCACCATTTAGTATATGTATCTGAAGGAGGAGGGAGCCCCCAGCCCCCCTCTTTCCCCATGTAGATTAGATGATTGATTATGAAGCTGTCTATTGCCTGCTCTAATAAATGTCTGAAGGACAAGGTTACTCACTAAACGCAGACATTCATAATATTGCTAAATGCTTGATGCCATAATCAATTTGACAAGAACCCATCTATCACTGAGCATGATCAGTATTCTAATGGGGAAGTCAAATAGTCTAATCCCTTTCTGCATTACGGGAAATAGCAGTCCTATCTGCTCAGTATGGCAAGATAGATGCATGTCTACAAGGTGAATAATCATTGCCAATGGCTTGTCATATCTTCAGAATCCTGACTGTATGAGATATGCATGATGGCAGAAGAGAGGAACACACGATGAAATAAAATAAAGAACCTGATAGGCCCAGGATCTGCCTGGGAGACTTGTAGGTTTCCTGGTAGTGCAGCAGTGGAGAGATTCAATTACTCCATCTTTTACTGCTCCTCTTTGCATCTGGCACATCTCTTGTTTGACTCTCTCATTTGAATTCTGCTGGGGATACTTGTTCTGTACAGATGTATCACTGTCTCATCTGTGTATCTTCCACCCCCTTTCCATATCCATTTTAATTGTCCCATTTATACCATTTTTTTTTGGCACAATGGATCTTTGTAATAGGGCCTGGAGAGTATTTTATTTCTTCTGATTAAATCTGTTAGATTTTTTTTCCTGGACGTTATTGGGTTCTTTTAATTTCCTCCTGTTTATTACTTTTGCTGTCAATGACATTACTATTCTTTGAGTTGCTATCATGTGCATGTGTGTGCGTGCGTGCATGCATTTAATTACTTACAAATGAACATACAGGAAGATAAAAGAGATCATTTAGAAAAGCAATTCTGACTTTCCAGACACATTATGTCAGTCTTAGACCTTAGTTCCTGCCGTGCTGAAACACAGTATTTCCACTTGGGTTGCATTTTTAGAGAAATTTTGGAAAATAACAGTTTTAGCTGGGGTTAGAGTTAAAGCTGCAAAATGAAAGACATTGGTGGAATCCATACTTTTTTTCATGCCCTCTTGCTAACTGGCATTATTTACAGTGTTTTCCCACCTAGACCATTTAGAGATGTGCTCTCCTGGCCTTATCTCCCCAAACATATTGAACTGAATCCTTTTCTCTCAGCTATAAGCAAACTCCCTTTTCTCAGTTAAATACCATATTTTGAGCATCTCAATGTATGTGTATTTTTCCCCCGAGGGAACAGATGTATTATTGCAGCTCAACAGTTCATTTTTTAGATGGTATATACCAGGTACTAATCCAGGTAAATTAGATAGTATGCTTGTTTGAAGGCTACTTGCAAGCATTGTCTTCAGTTCTGTTTAATGGAAAATCATCAGCTCTGTTTCCCTGTCAAAGGTAGGATGATTTCAAGATAAACAAAAAATGAGAGAGGGACATCAAGCAGAAACAAGTTAGGTAGACACCTCAGATCATCATTGTTTGGGCCACAGGTTATCACATTTTTATATTTATCATGTGTCTACTAGTAAGTCTGGTCAAACCCTTCAGAGATGGGTAGAATTTCTGCTTTAGAATCTGACTGAAACCCTCAAGAGTTTTGATTTCTTGTCTGTTTTCCAGTTCTTTATTCATATTCCTTTATTGTCCCTTTACCTTTCATGATTCATCTTTAGAACTGATCCCTGACAAATGCCATTGACTCCTGAGATTTTCCTGTCCCTCTTCCTTGGCCTTATTCAACCAACACACCCCATCTTGGATGACTCTGACCACTGTCTACTGTCACTCAAGTGGAGTGGTCAACTTGACTAGAGAATATGACACAACCAGGCACCTGGTTTTACTCTGAATTCACAATTGCAAACCTTCAAAGGGGCAGTCATTCCTGACCTGCTATATTTCTTTAAAAAAAAATTCCCCCTATTCTTCCTGATGCCTATTTGATTTTTATCTATCCTGATACTTTCATGCTCTCTTTCCAGGCTGGTCAGCTAATATCACACTTTACCAGGACATCAAATGAGAACACTCATCTACCACACCTACAATGATAAATCTACCTGTGTTGACCCATCCTCTTTCTTTCTGTTTCTCTCCATATCAGGAGCCTGTCTCTTTGTGGATGCTCTGGCCTTTAATTATCCTTAACCTCTTAAAGAAATGCTGCTGTGGTTTGGTCCTATTCCTCCCACATGAATGTCTCCTTTTCCACAAGACAATTACCATCAGCATTCCACATGCTCTAGAATCTTCTGTATTTAAATAACTACAGGTATGACTCCACTTCTCCTCTTTAGACTGGCTCACCTGTCCATATCCCTACATAGCCAAATTTTTCAAAAGACCAGTCCACATATGATGTTTGCATTGCCTCATGATCTGGACACAGATTGCAACTCAAATCTGGATGTTTATGTCAGCATTGCCAAAGGCCTGCAAATCTAAATAATGCTTTTGTGTCTTGTTTTTCCTCAAGTCTCAGAGTTATTCAACACAAACCAATCACACATTCCTGGAACAAATGTTCTTCCTAGATCAGAAGCTCCAAGAGGCAAAGGACTTGTCTGTTTCGTTGACCATTGTATCACAAACAATTTTAAAAGTGCCCAACTTCATAGTTGTGCAAAGCAATATTTGTTGAATAAATAGGACATACTCTTCGTGTGGCTTGACCTCTGTGAGACTGAACTTCTTGAGATTCCTCTTAATTCATGGCCCTCTCTTTCTCCTTCTCCTTCTTCCAGCTCCTATTTCCTCTGCAAGTTCTCAATGTTAGCATTCTTCGGAGTTCCAACCTGGGCCATCTCATAGACAAACTTGGTCATTCCCATAGTTTCAAATCCTACACTTCTACTTTACATGTTCAGCCCTTGTCTCTCTCCTGAGATCCAGGCCTATATGTCCAATTTGTCTAATTCAAAGTCTCATTCATATCTCACGTTTATTCAAAACAGATGTATTAACTCTCACTTTCTCTTTTAGTTCTTCCCATTTCTGTGAATGACATCACAACCCCCCTTGGCCATTCAGGACAGAATTCTTTGGTTCATCTTTGTTTTCTCTGCTTCCTTTTTCTTGTCCCTGTGTTCTATCTTATCAGCAAAACTTTTCAAATATTTTCCTAAATGATGCGTCATTACCAGTCACTTTCTTTCTCTCCTATCCCTTATTCAAGCCACACTCCCTACTCATCTATTCCACCCCGAGACATTCCTAACATTCCCCTGCTGACCATTCCCCCATCTTTCCTCCCACCCTTCCTGCCCCACAGCCATCAGTCAGATCCTCAAAGTTCACTGGGTTTTCTCACTCCTCTGCTTAGGACACTTCAATGGCTTCCAAGTACACTTAGAAGCTCTTTCTGTTGCCTACCAGACCCCACATTATCTGACCTTTCCACCTTCCTTGAAAGCATCCTCACTTACTGTGTTCATAACCTTTGCCTTCTTTCAGATCCTCTAAACACTTTCCTGCCTCAGAATCTTTTACATGTTGCCCTTCCACCTAATGTGAAAGAGGCTCAGATGCACTAACCTGAACCCTAACCCTAACCCTAACCCTAAACCTAGCCTAAACCCTAACCCTCACCTGAGCCTGAAAATGTGAAATCCTGTGGCCCAAACAATGATGATCTCCATTGGGAGTGGGCCTAAGCCCCAGGCTGGCCTCCCTTTGCGGGAGGCGACCCAGCTGATCAGGGTAAGGCGCCATTCTCATCACTCCACTGCTGCAGCCACAGCCAGCCACCACAGTCACCAAGGTATTTTCATCAACGTGAACTCTAGTCCCTTTACCATGAAAAAATTACAACTTTCTTTAGGCATTTTCAAGATGTGTCTTTCATAGGATATAACGTTTCTTTCTTTCTTTCTTTTTTTTTTTTTATTCTCACCTGAGGATATGTTTCCATTGGTTTTTTTCCCCTTCCCTCTGATCGCAGGCTTGGTCCCTGTCCAAGCCTGCCCACGGCTCTGCCCAAGGCTTTAGGCTTGAGCTGGGGGCTCCCCTACCCCTCCGATGGCCAGCTCAGAGTGACCTGGGTGTCAAGGATGTTCCTGGGACCCAGGTAAATATGCAAATTAACCAACATCTTTGTTGAGTTAATTTGCATACTCACTCTAATTGGCTGTGGGTGTAGCAGAGGTATGGTCAATTTACATGTTTGTCTATTATTAAGTAAGATTCTTTGTTTACTTCATTGCACTTGCCACACTTTCATTTTTCAAAATTTCACTTACCTATTTGCTGACTGTCTTGCTCACTAAATTGTAAGTTTTGTGAAGATATAGACCATATTTGACTTGTTCACTTCTATAATTTCAATGTCAAGCACTGTGTGGCACAGAAAATGTACCTAAAAGTGATGAACACCTTTAGGATTTAGTCACTGTGACTTTTTAGTCATTGATTAATTTCTGTTATGGGTAAAATTTTTTCTGTTCCTCACTTCTCCATAATTTTTAAAATATTAATGAAAAAGCTAGAAGAGAAAGATTCTATGTAAATGTTGGCCTTGTAGTTTCTAATAGGTTAGGCATATTTTATTATTTTCCACTCTAAACATTTGTCTGATCCAGATATGTGCTCCTGCAATTATTTTTGTTGTCATATGATTAATTACCCACACATAATATTTATTGATATTCATTTATAATGTTAATGTTTATTCATCAGTCATGAGGTCTCATTGAAAGCTGGCTATGGATCTGAACTGCCAGATGCTCTGATTTCCTCATGGCCATTAGACTGTGTGGGGTTGTACACTGCTGTGTATATTCTATGGATGCCTTGGTAATTCAAGAATCTAAGTCTAACTTTATTAGCACTAGATTTCTTTTTATTTTGAATAAAAGTAAAAAAGAAATAATATTTTAACTGACCTTTGAAAATAGTTTTCCATAACTGAAGTGATTGGAATGTTTGGGGAAGCTCTAGAGAGATGTTACTTTCAACCTAGGTAAATTGGGTGGACTGACCACCAATCGACCTCTAGGTGGCAATGAGATGGTGGAGAAGACAAAAGAACTGAGGGTTCATTAGATGTGAATCTGGGTTCTTCATTCCCCTAATCCTAGCTGTGTGAGAAGCATTATCTGTGCTTGCTTTAAGACTGCCATGCCTCAACTGGAAAGTGGTAATAAAAACATTACCCCCTCAAAGGGCCATTGGTACAGTTACAATGCACTCTGCAGATAGAGTATTAGATACTCAGATATTATCTGTGTTTTAATATTCATGTAAATTCTTTCCAAGATGGAATGAATCACCATAACATTGTTCTGTCATAGACTGATCATACCTACAATTTTGTACTCCAAATCCTCAATAAAACGAGATTCCCAACACTGAAGCTGTTTACTTAAGAATGACCACTCCAATTCATGCTTTAAATGTACCAATTTTTAGATATCCTTTCTGGAGGGCAGTGGTTCTTCAATTGGGGTGATTTCACTCCTCGCTACCAAGGAATACTTTACTTGGCAATGTCTGGAGACATGTTTGGTTGTCACACAGGAGAGAAGGGGGTGCTTCTGGCATCTGGTAGGCTGAGTCCAGGGACATTGCTAAATATCCTGCAATTTACAGGGCAGTCTCCATGACAATGATTTATCTGACCCCATATGTCAATGGTTCCATGTTGAGATACTGTTGTAGAGAATTTTATGTCCAAGTGGCATTTTCTTTTCATTTTCTTCTTCTTGACATGACTAAAACATACATGGATTATCTTGGAAATTTATTATTATTTTAATCTGAAAAACAAAATGTAACATTTTGAGTATATAAGTTGCACAAGCAGATCTAAGCTTCCTAACTATTTATTTAGGAGTTTTTAAACAGATTGATTTTTAAATTATGCACCAGGAAAAACTACCCCTTTTAATTACTTTCCTGAGAAACACAAACAAGAACGTTAAGTCTGGAACATTGTATGGATTAATGGTTAAGTAATAAGTTTGCAGCTACTTCATATATCACCAATTAATTTTCTGAGTTTCCAAAATGATTACAAATCAAAGGGTTCTAAAGAAGCAGTCTCATGCATTAAAGAAACAATAAGGAAAATATGTATTTCAGAACAAGTCAAATAGAAACTGTCATTTTCTAATTCCCCTCCACCCACATGTATTTTTTTAAAAAAAGGTATCGGTTGTGTCTCCAGAATTTTGGATGCCACATTCTTAATGTCCCAGAAGATCTCTAAGTGTCTCTTCAGGACTGAAATCCTGAAATTATATAATATTTCACTGCTTTGGAAATGGCACAGTAGATTTGTATAGACAACACCAGACTTACTTTATTCTTGAATTTTCCTCTAAAACAAAGTGTTTTCCCCTCTTGACTGGTTGTGTCTTTCCCCTTGCTCTCTGCTAGACTCTGAAGTCTTTAATACGTCCCAGGAATCAGATGTTTTAATGCACTTTCATTTCAAAACTGGCTGCTTTCATCTTTGATCAAATAAAGAATGACACGCCTGGGGAGACGTGTGCTTCCGCCGCTGGTGGACACCGTTGCAGAATGGCTTTGAGACTCTATAGCTCTGTGATTTTAAATGTCAGACGCGTCAACAGGGCGGCGTAAAGCCCTTGGAGTTGTGTTTTGATGGTTTCTCAAATATTCAGCTGGCTGAAATGACTTTTAGCACAGGCCTGAGCTCCTCGGTGAGAAAGGTGCATGAAAGCCCCCTCAGGGGCTGCATTAGCTCTTGCAGTAGGAGAAGAGCTAGAAAACAAGCTTAAGTGAATTTGTAAACTCACCTTCATGTCTTAAATTCCTTTTCTGGAGGAATGTAAGCGCCCCCCCCCCCCCCCCCCCCCCCCAAAGCACAGTTGGGCTTGTGCTGTGCTGATGATCAGCTCTCCTGGGAGCCGGGTCCAAACACAGTTGTAAATGATGTAAAGTCAGGAGTGCAGTGGATTTCTTTGTTTTTAAGCATGACATGTTTTGTGCTTAAATGTGCAATGCAGCAAACACCAACATTTCATTTATGATTTCAGAATAATTAATTAGTCATTGTAGCATGGCCTTGGTTCCTTTAAAAACAGTGGTTTTGATCCTCTCACTCTAAAGGTATACAAAACACTAGTTCTCTTTCAGCTTCTGGTCCTCTCCCTTTTCTCACTTCATCTCCTTGGAAAGGAGAATTGCAGTGAGTTCCACAGTGGATGAAGCCACTGTTTTGCCAGGAGTCTGCCCAAATGGCCCCCGCCCCCCATCTACCTCTTATAAATATCTTTTCCCCATTGGGGGTCAGCTCCCACCCATTTTTGGGGTAGCAAAATCAATGAGAGCTTCTTCTGCACAAAACAGTAGCTCCTGTACCCCCTTATGCAAATAACATGGCCCCCAAGCCTCATTATATGTCCCAAGAATAGCTCTGTTGCCCACTTAGCACTCCACGTGGGCAAAAAAAACACATCAGACTAATTGAATCCATGCGACAAACCTGTTGTATGTGATAACGTGGTGCCTCAGCTTCTTTCTGATTAAAGAGGCCCGAGAGTCACGTTATAAAATCGATTTACAGCCAGACACCTCTTCATATTTTTGTCTAAATCCATATGGTGTGGCTCTGTTCTTAGTATTTTAAGCTGCAGACAGTGATAGTATTTTCAATATCTTTTTATGGAAGGTATTATTTATAGCAAGGCTGTTTGGTTTTAAAAAAGAAAACTCAAATGAGAAAATTAAAACAAACAAATAACCAATGAAATACCTCTGGGTGGAGGGCTTGCCTGTCTAACGTGAAGGAAGCACCTGCAGTGACCCAGAAAGGTTGATCAGTGGAAGGAAAACCGATCAGAGAGAGAGAAGTCTGCTGTTAACCCACGCGTGTGACAGTTTTTGGAAGGACCATTCTGGGACAGACCGTGATAGAAGCCTACACATTTGTTGGAAAGAAAGGCTTATGATGCACTTCCCAGTAATACTCTAAAAACATGCTAAGTGCTCGCGTGCCTCCCTGTGCTTATTGACAAAACAGCAGGGACCATGGAGGCAAAGCTCTGCTGTTTCAATTATTGAACTCCGCTTCCCATCAGCTTCAAAGGAGACAATGTCTTCCTTCATTCCCAGACAGTGTTCTGTTAGTGTCAATTTGTTCTATTTTAATCCAGGATGAAAAACTGACTGTGGTGCTCAGTCTGGCCGGATCTTTACTGGCAAATGGGAGAAGGAAATGTGTGTCAATTTCTTGGCTATTTCAGACAACACCTTCCTCTAGCTCATAAGTGATTTGGGCAATTTGGAGCAAAGGAGGTTTTTATTTTCTCGTCTGAATTATCCAGATAAGGGGCTTTCGCTCTCTGCTCTCCTGGCTACTGGCGTCCCGGCTTCCAATAAGACACAACATAGACAGTTTGAGAGAAACGACATTATTCTTGAAAACCTCTGAGTAGAAGTGGCATATGGGATAGTTTATGTGAAAGAAGAAACTAAAAAACATAGTTTTTTTGTTTTGTTTTGTTTTATTTTGTTTTGTTTTGTTTTGTTTTGTTTTTAAAGCCAAGTTCATGTCTGTCAGTATTGAAGGGCTTGGCCTTTGCAATTCTCCTATCTCCTCCTTAGTCCTAGGATGAGTGTTACCCCATGGATTTGGTGCGATCCTCTTGTGCTCCACACTCCCAGATCCTGAACACCCAAGCCTCCCCTGAGCATTCAGCTGATGGAGGGTGAAGCATTCTGTTGTCCCTTCGCAGAGATCCTTTGTCCAGTTTTGAACCATCAAGCATGAATCGTGAAGGATTTGAGACATTCAGTCTGAGGGCCAGTGTGGAGAGCACAGGAAAGTGGCAGAAGGTGGGAGGACACCCTGTAATTTGTGACCACTCCTCTGGGGAGCTGGCTCATGGAAAGACAACATGTATTATGGCATGATACCCAAGGCCATTTTTCACCTTTAAAAGTATTTTATACTCTACTCAGGCACCCAAATTTATTACAGTATTTCTTAACTCCCTGGTTATCAAATGCATGTGTGCAGACATTCTTTACTTTTAAGATATGATAGTTGACTATGAATAATGTTTCATGCAGGAAATGTAATATTTCAAAATTATGTTCTGGAAACATCAGTAGGATATTGTATGTAGAATTAAAGTTAATGCCATCGACTCCTCCCCTCCTTGGAAAATAGACGAGGGTGAATTTTTTGAAGCATTGGAGGCACTTGTGTTTTAAGTATTCAGAGCAGATGATAAATGAGACAGTATAATATATTGATATATGGTCCTTCTCTGCATTGATCAGGGCTTAGTAACTACCTTAGAAATTAAAAAAAGTTATTACCTGTGCATGAATGTAAGGAAAGATGACACTAAGAAAAGAAATGTATAATGTATTTTCCAGAGTCCCATTATATTAAGTTGAAAATGGAGCTACCATACTTCCTTATTGTTGTTAAACATGGTACCAACTTTTTTAATGGCTTGCTGAGGTGGACAATGAACTGTTGTAAAGACAGAGGCCCGGGGGGGGGGGGGTGAGTGCAGTGTCTGGAGATTCACATCTTTTCAAGGGTAATAATCCTCCTTAAACAGCTGTTCCATCTTCTCCCGCTCTGCACTGTGTGTTTGGAGTTGGGGTTGGGTGAAGGGTCTGAGAGAGGGATGAGATCAGCTTTGAGTCATTACTCGACCTTTCAGAGGTGCTTTCTTCTCTGATACAAAAAGCATTCATTTATTCATCACAACAGTTCAGTTCTCTCCTGTGAGTATTGAGTTAGTTTCCTGGGGCTGTCCTAACAAAATACCACAAAGTGGGAGCCTAAAACAACAAACATGTACTCTCTCACAGTCCTGGAAGGTCAAAGTCTTTTATCAAGGTGTCCCTGAGGCCAGCTACCTTGGAAAATCCTTCCTTGCCTCTTGCCAGCTTCTGGCATTGCCAGTAATCTTTGGTATTTCCCGGCTTGTAGCAGCATTACTCCAACCTCTGCTTGTATCATCACATGGACTTCTCATCTCTATCCTTGTGTTCTTCTTATAATACACCAGTATATTAGGTTATGATCACCCTAGTCCAGTGTGATTTCACCTTAACTATATAATTGCATCTGCAAGGACCCTGTTTCCAAATAAGTTGCCAGTGGCTAGGACTTCAGCACAATTCAGCTCACAAATGTGTTTGTGTAGAGACCAATGTAATCACTGAAACACTGTCACTATTTCACTTAAGTCATTTGAAGTGCATGCTTAGAAAATCTGAGCTCTGGGGTGAAGAAGAGACTGACAATAAGAATTGAAAATTGATGGGACCATGATGCAAGACCCATGTGAAATGGTTAGTGACATTTGTGTCTATGGAGAGCCATTGGAAAATGCAATGGGGATGGAGAGACTGGCATTTTGCAGCTCTCTAAGTTATTGTTATTCTTCATTTTCTGCTGAGGAATTAGGATTGATGTTCTTCTTGGAAGTATGAAATAGAATCCCTTCCATCTCTCCATTCTTCCCTCTACTACTCCCAAGCACTTGACTGTATATCCAGGAAAAGACATAATGTGAGTGCTTTTGTAGGAAAATTTTCTGAAAACATCATAGGGCATATGCTTTCAATAATTTTGATAGGTATTGGCATGTAACCTTAGGATTGTTTTCATTTACATTGCTACCTGCATTGTAGGAGGGTAGTGTTTTTTCCCAGAACACTGTGATGTTGAAATTTTAAACACTTGCTAATTTTTTAAAATAAGTCTTCATTGTTCAGATTATTACAGCTGTTCCTCTTTTTTCTCCCCATAGCTCCCCTCCACCCAGTTCCCACTGCAACCCATGCCCTTACCCACCCCCTATTGTACTCATCCATAGGTGTTTGATTTTTGTCTAGTCTCTTCTTGCACCAAAGCCCCACTGAAGCAAGTACTGCCCCCATAAGGGTATTTCCATCACAGCTGTTCTCACATTGTAGACACAATTGGTTCTCACAGCCAATTGGTCTGGAGGTCAATTCCACCCAGTGATACCAATAGCAAGCAAGGCTTAACTGCAACAAGACAGTGCACACAGCCCACAAAGGGATGTACCAAGAGCATCCACCTCAGGTGATTGGGGAGGCTGAGCCACTGGGCCCTATAGGACATCTAGCACACAAAGCCACTCTCTCAACACAGGGAAGCAGCCAAAATGCAGAGACAAAGAAACAGGTCACAAATGAAAGAAATGGAGGAAAGCAAACTACTGGATATAGAGTTCAAAACCACGGTTATAAGGTTATAAGAATCTTTTAGAAACCTCTGAGAAATTTAATGAGATCCTCAAGGATATGAAAAAGGACCAACTAGAAATTAAGCTGACTGAAATAAAGAATAATATACAGATATCCAACAGCACACTAGAGAATCCCAAGAATCAAGTCAAAGATTTGAAATATAAATAAGCAAAAAACACCCAACCAGAAAGCGCAAAGGAAAAAGAATCCAAAAATATGAAGATAGTGTAAGGAACATCCAAATTATGGGGGGACCAGGAGAAGAGAGAGAGCAACATATTAAAAACCTATTTGAAGAAATAAGGATTGAAAACTTTCCCTAGTGAAAGAAATAGACTTATGAGTCCAGGAAGCACAGAGAACCCCAAACAAGAGCAATCCAAAGAGGACCACACCAAGACACATCATAATTAAAATGCCAAGGGCAAAATACTTCTATTTGGGCATGGCCTAACTGAATCTCTGCTCAGAGTCTTATAATTCACAAGGCTGAAATCACAACGCAGAGTACTAACCACTATACGATCATGGCGAGCTACCGGAGCCTTCACAAGGCTGAAATCAAAGTGTTGGCCAGGGATGTAATCGCATGTGAGGCTTGGGGGTCTCTTCCAAGCTCATTGGTTGCTATCAAAGCTCAGTTCCTTGCAGCTATATGACCAAGAGATCATTTACAATTCCTGACTAGGAGGCTAGTCACCTACCTACTTCTTCAATCAGCAAATAGAACTTCTGGTCCCAGTGTTTTGTGAGATGGAGCCTAACAAACATAGCATGATCACAGGAGTAATATCCCAATACCTTTGCTATGCTTCATCATGTCCCAAGTACTGCCCACACTCAGAGGAGTGAACCATTGAGCATCACCTTGGGGTCTGTCCACCACATCTTCTCAAAATCGTTAAGATCATGTGAAGGGAAAACAGCATTTTCTTCTCTATGCTGAGTTTGCACATCCTAGTCATAAGTTTCAACTATACTTTGCCAATACAGAAACAAATAGCACAAAATGATTATATAATGAAAATCTTTTAATTTCCATTTATGTTGATGTCACAGTCATTTAAATTTTATATATAGTTGCTTTGATTCTGTCTCACATTCAATGTAAGCTGATGAAAACAGAAAACAGAGTTAGTTTAATTGATTCTCATACAATCCATGACACAGGATATGAGGATAGTTAACCATCTACAATAACATGGAGGAATTAATTTCTTTAAAGAGATGCACATATTTTAATGATAGATGATTAACTTTCAAAGTCATTGAAATTTCTTCTCCATTCAAAAAACATTCTGTTTTTGAATTAAATTATATGGTTTAAGAAAAAAAATGGGATTTGCATTTTAATTATGTCTGCAGAAAAGGAAAGAAGGAGGCCCAAGTGGAGTAAGTTGGAGGATAAGTTGGAGGAATAAGAGGAAAAGAAGTAGTAGTGAGTTGAGATGAAGAGTTCAGTTGTGACACGTGGTGTGTGACACCTACAGTCATCTGTGTCTACATAGTAAGCCAACAATGGAAGAGACAGAGTTATGACTCTTGGAAGAATTTAGAACTGGAAATAGCAATGTGAATGTCATTTGACCATGAAAGGCATAAAGAATGTGATAAAACAGTCTGCTGTGGAGAGCACTCTCTAGGGAATTTAAAAAATGAGTGAATCAGCAGAGAGGGGCCTCAGGAGAAGCAGGAAAAGAGCAATCGGGGAGGAGATGAGAGGAAAAAGTGTATCAGAAGGAGACTGGCTTTTCAAACAAAGGGAAATACCAAAATACTCAGGATTAAGGGCAGCAGACATGACCAGACAGATAAGCCTGGAAAACCATCTCTTGAATTTGGGAATAATGAGGTCATTGACGACCTTTGCAATAGGAGTTCCAGTGATGTGCTCCAAAATTACGGAGTTTGGAGAATGAATGAATAATGAGCAAGTGGAAAGAAAGTGTGGACTAGTTTTTAATGCAGTGGCTGATAGAAGAAGGAAAGAGACAGCATAGTTAGAGAGCAGACACCAAGTCCATGGGGCTTTTCTTTCTTTCTTTCTTTCTTTCTTTTTTTAAAATATATTTTTATTGATTTTTTACAGAGAGGAAGGAAGAGAGATAGAGAGCTAGAAACGTCGATGAGAGAGAAACACCAACCAGCTGCCTCTTGCACACCCCTTACGGGGGATGTGCCCGCAACCAAGGTACATGCCCCTGACCCGAATCGAACCTGGGACCTTTCAGTCCGCAGACCGAAGCTCTACTACTGAGCCAAACTGGTTTCAGCTATTTCTTTGTTTTATTCCATTCTATTTTTAAGGATGAGATTGGGGGGGGGGGGGGAGAAGAGAGAAAAAAAGTGAAAAACTTGACCATACAGATCGGATAATTGCTGAACCAACAGCTCTAAGGACACAGTTGGTTGAAAGAGTTATCTGTGAATATGAGAAGGTTATGAGCCCCTGAGAAGTAAAAAGGGGTGAAGGGATAGGAAGGGGAGGGAGGGTGGGAGATAAGGCGGGAGGGAGGAAAGATGGAAGGAAGTGATGCCACCAAAATTTGTAGGCAGTGGGCAGGAATTTGCAGCAGCTGACAAACTGCCCCACTTTTTCTCACAAGTGTAGATGATGAAAAGATGGGTGGTTAGAGGACAGTGGGGAGCTTGCCATATTGAATGAAACTTTTCAGCAATCACTTGAAGTGGACAGAAAATGAACCAATCACGAGTAAATGTGGTTTAGTGTCAAACTGAAGTTGGAGACCAACAATAATCAATGGCTCCAACTGGCCCATTTTCTGAGTTTTCTTCAGGAGGCGGGTTGTCCCATCCATCTCCCGTCTATCATGAGCTGGAATCATGTGTTGCAGAGGGATAGGAAGAGAGTTGAGCCACTGAGGTTGCTGAGAGATAGGAAGCAGACTGAGCAGTCCAGGTGGGAAGAAGGCCCCTGGAACCAAAGGCGTGTGCACAGTGAGTGAGGCGTGACTTTGGGCATCCTCACTATTTCCGAGTGAAAGCAGTAGCTGGGATGGCGTCTGTGATGTGACAATGTGTGTCTGACTCTGACCTCCAGCAAGAAGCCTTCTCAGATTCTCAGTCAGAGGCTTCTCTGTCTCATTCCTCTGAGCTTGCATATGGTTTTGTTCTTCACGTAAACTCATCTTTGGGCACCAAGTGTGCTAGGTTATAGAAATGGCCCCAGTTCTCCACCCCTCTCTATTTCCAAGCCCTTTGCCAATGCCCCTTATAAACACCTTCCACTCTTCCTCTCAGTTGACTCTGACTTCCCTTGGCCAATAGGATGTCAGCACCCATGATGTAAGCTGAGGCCTCAAATGTATTTGAGTATATGGGGCTGCCCTCACCCTGGCTGCTGAGCCATGGTCTTCCAGAGGAGTCAGGACATATGGAACAGAGATGAGTTCTCTCATTGTGGTGCTTGCAGCCTTCCCAGGTCAGCCAACGCGTAGCTGAGCCCCAGACACATGGTAAATATAGCCCAGGCCAGCAGAATTCTCTCGACTGATCACACATGAGACACAAGAGTATGTCCAGCACTGATCAGCCCAAGCATGTCCATATCTACTGAATCCCGTGTCATTATGAGCCAATCATTTATTTATTTATTTTTTATTTCAGTAAGGTTTCTTTTTACTCAGCCTTATTGATAGATAATTGATCAATATACAATAGTTAAACTCCCTCAATATACAAAAACTCAGTAAGGGCAGGATATATGCACAACAGAAGTGATAAATATTGAAAAATAATTGAATAGACCAAGGCAACATCTCAGATCCCAGCTTTCTTTCTAGCCCTATTTAGCCTATTCATAGCCAAGTTACATAATCTGAAATCCTCATTTATAAATTAATTAGGTTAGGTTTTGTTGATCACCAAACTAGCAAAAATAGGATTTAATAAAGCAAGTTTGGATACTGCATTGCCCAGAGTGGAAGGTAGAAGTTATCTCATTAATGGTAAGTCAATCTTCCCTTTTGTTACTTGAATTCCAAGGGTTTGATGGTAAATCTCAATTTGATTAAAAGGTCATTTTTCCACGAAGCAAAGAGAATGAGGTATATAGAAAGAGGATGGAATTTTTAAAACACAACAGCATGCTTCATGTTACAAATGCACATGCATTTCTGTTCGGCATTACAGAAGTATCCTTGGGTTTGCCAAATTTGCTACATGCCTCTCCATCTAAAAGACCAGGGAAAGGTGGTTTTAATAAAGGTTTCTAATGTAATAGAACCAGCAGTAATAACATCCTGTTTGAAATCTCTGGGAAAAATATTTTTTCTTTTTGAAATGTTTCTTTTTTTTTTCTTTTTTTCCCCCTCAAGAATTGTTTTCAACCCACTATGAAAAGAAAGATCTGTGTCAGGGCACTGAAATGGGTGCTCCATAGAATTTCATAGTTATCCCTTTCATCTGGCTGATTGATGATCTTATTAGGGGCTCAGAATTACTGCATAATCAAATGAAATATCCAGAAAGCTAAAAAGCAAAGGGAAGCCTTTGAATGTGGCCACAAAGGGACGTAAGTTTTTCATTTCTGTCATCAATTAAAGGAGCGAACGCATACATATGAAATCTATATCCACGTCTGTAGTTCGTGAAACAGCCTTGGCGCTTTAAGAAGGTAGATGGCTTATTCTTGTAGGAGGACAAGTAATCCTTTAAGTAAAAGCGGTTACATAACGGCAAAGAAATTTAATGCTGATCTGTTTTCTCTAACGAATACAGCCCTGGCACCCTGTCAGCTATGACTTAAGTAGCACATCATAACACTCTAGGCGTAGAAGCTGTGCGTCACCCCGCAGAACCCATCAGTACCTGCATTTTGAGACTAGTCTAGGGAGTTAAAGCAGCTGAAGTTTATTTTTTTATTTGCCTTATGAATTCTGTTGGTTTTCATTCACGTTGACCTGGATGTGCTGTAATAGGATCCGCTGCGTAGACCTACTTTCCTGGGAAAACACTGCGTTTCAGTCAACTGGTTGTTCCTAGAAAGGAATTAGGGTTTAAACAGGACTCTGTCCTGCCAGGCCTATGAGGTAATGACAGCGAGGCTGTGTGTGAGTTCTGGGCATGGGGTGCAAAAGGGGAGAGAAGCCTGCAGCCTTAATTGACTCCGCTGAGAGCCACCCTTCTTTCGCGGGCAGAGGCGAACAACCTCAGATCGTAATCAGGCACTTGTTTGGTAGCTGGTGGAATTGTGACAAAGTGGGACAGGTCCCAGGGGTGCGTCTCAGTGGGAGCCCCGTCTCCCAAACCGGAAGTCTGTGCTGCCACCACCTCGAGTTATTAGAGAAAACAGTTTCCCCCATGGCCGGCACACGAGGCTCACAGCTTGTCCTACTTTCTCCCCTGCTACCAGCGTTTCGCAGACCCCCATTGTGGTTACTGGGACAATAACGAAATCCATCCCTTACTGAGCATGCACTTCATTCTTTCAATAATTGTTTTATGTAATTTTTTTTTACATTCTTATTTTAAAACTAAGATAACTGAGGCTTCTAGAGGTGGCCCTTTGCCTAGGTCACAGAGCCAGGATGCACACATTCCAGGTCTGCCTGGATCCAGAGCCATGTGACTCTGAGATGGTTCATTGTGTTTGTGGATTTAGCTAGGCTGTGGTACCCTGCCAGGTTAAACACAGGGTAAAGATGTTGGGGTAAAGATATTTGATGTTTGGATGTTGGTGTAAAGGTATTTTGTAGATATGGTTAACACCAACCATGAATCGACTTTAAGTAAAGCAGATTACCCTCAATGATATGGGTGGGCCTCATACCATAGGGTGAAGGCCTTAGAACAAAACTGAGGTGTCTTGAAAAAGAAAGAATTCAGGAATTCTGCTGTCTCTTCATTGATTAATCTATATATATATAAAAGCCTAAGTGACCAAACCACTGAACGACCAGCAATCAGTTGCTATGATTCACACTGACCACCAGGGGGCAGATGCTCAATGCAGGAGCTGTCCCCTGGTGGTGATTGTGCTTCCACAGCCAACCTCTCATGGTCCCTCCCTCCTGCCAGCCCTATCCCCTCTCCCCCGCTCCCAATCAGCCCCCATCAGGGAGGGGTGGGGTGGCCAGCCAACCTCCAATGGTCCCTTCCCCCAGCTGCCCCCCCCCCCATCAGCCCCAATTACTGGCCAGACCCCACCAGTGCACAAATTTATGCACCAGGCCTCTAGTAGATAGATAAGTAGATATACAGATATAGATATATAACAATATAGATCTATAAATAGACATAGATAAATAGATAAATATATATTTATTTATTTATTTTAACAAATTGGCTTGTTTGTGGGGAATAGCAAGTCTAACATCCATAGTACAAACAGCAGGATTTGATGTTGTTTAAAAAAAAATTTTTTTTAATTGATTTCAGAGAGAAAGGGAGAGGGAGAGAGAGAGAGAGAAACATCAGTGATGGGACAGAATCACTGATCAGCTACCTCCTGCACACCCCTCACTGGGAATCAGAGACTGCAACTGGGGCATGTGCCATGACTAGGAATTGAGCCATGACCTCTTGGTTTACAGGTGAGCACTCAAGCACTGACCACACGGGCTGAGCTGATGTTGCAGTTTTGAGGCAGAATTCCTTCTTCTTGGGGATTCCTCAGTTTTTCTTCTTAGAGCCTCTAACCGACAGGATGAGGCCCACCCACATTATCTGTTTTACTTCAAGTAGCTGATTATAGATGTGAACCACTTCTACAAAGTACATCCCCAACAATACCTAGTTTAGTATTTGATGAAGTCACTGGGGACCAGAGTCTGGTGCCGGTGACACAGGGACTGACCATCACAGCATGGACCTCAGGATCCTGGTGCTCCAGAGGGTCCCTTCTGGGGAAATCTTTGAGGAGTCTCCCCCTTGTCTCTGAGTACTTAGGCCCTACTAAAATTGCTAGATTCAGCTATCTTTAAGTTGACCATATAATTATTGGCCTAACTGAGACACTTTTGAGGATTAGAAGGATGCTCTGGATAATTCTATGAGGCTTAATTTAGGGCACGTGATTGCTATCCATATCATCCTTTGCAGAGCCTAAGCGTGCTCTTTTTATTCCTTACACAGAGCTTACTATTTTTTTTAAGGACTTTTAAAATCCTTACCCAAGGACATGTTTAGAGAGAGGAAGGGAGAGGAAGAGAGTGAGGAGAGATAGAGAGAAACATCGATTGGTTGCCTTCTGCCCGTGCCCTGACCAAGGGTCAAACCTATAACTTAGGTATGTGTCCTGACTACAATTGAAGCAGCAACCCTTTCGTGCACAGGACAATGCTCAACCAACTAAACCACTCCGGCCAGCTCCCAGAGCTTTCTTATAAGGCTCTTCTGCAGAAAGTTTTCAGGGAACAAAGTAGATATTTTCTATTGCACCATAGTACCTATCCCACGGTTATATTTCCATCCACTCTGCACTCAAATCTATTTTCTAATGTATTATGATTCATTGTAAAAAGTTTGTATGGCCCACCTAATTGTTATCTGGATTCAATAATGAATTATAAACTACAGTTGGAAAAATCTTGTTCCAGTTAACTGTTTGTTTCAAGCAGCCACCCAAGCTGTTCCACATCTTCCATCTGAGCGTATCTTTCTTCTTTCTTGTCCATTTCCCCCTTTCCATAAACTGAGAAACCCACATTCATTCTCAGATTCCCTACCTCCATGCTGTCCAAGATCAGGTCTGCGCTGGGGCCTCTCTTTCCTGCAGAAGAAAATACTTAACATTACTCAAACCATAATCTTAATATTTTTAATATGTAACATTTGAAAAGTAACATGATAATTTAGGAATTTTGGAAAATATAGATATGCCCTGATCCTTCATCGCTTTACCCACCCCTTTTGCTGTTGGAATTTGAAGCCCACCTCTACTGGAGTGCTTTGCCCACTCCTTAACACTGGGCTTAACAAGGTGACTTGCTTTGGCCAATGGGATGTTAGAAGGTGTGATGCCAGCGGAGGCCTGAAAGGGGACTTTGTGCTTGTGTTTGGTCTCTTGCTTCTCTTATCACCTCGAGGAGTTGTCCAGGCTAGCTGCAGGTGCCAGGAGGAGGAAGAGGGGTGTGGAGCAGAGCTCCATATCTACATTTTATTTTATTTTTGCAAACATCCAGGTACATTTTAAACAAGCACCTAGAAGATCTTAATGTAAGTGATTTGTTGACTAAAATCTGGGAAGTCTAAGAGATGACACACAGTTAGAGAAGTAACCTGTGATCCTGCTTTTCTATATTCTTTTTTCTCTAACCCAAGAATGGATATTGGTTTATGGTGTATTTTTTTTTTTCAGATGCCATCTTTTTAGATGATCACATAATGTTTTTTTTTTTTTTTTTTAAATCTATTAATGTGACATATTAAAATATCTTATTTTTACTTGGTCATAACTATTGTCATTTTAATATAGATGGTCTGGAATTGCAAGTATCTTATTTAGAATTTTAATAAGCCTATTCATAGCCTGCCACTTTCTTTTTTGTGCCACTTTTGTCAGGTTTTGGGATCAAAATTGTGCTGGCTTTGTAAAACAAACTGGGAAGCTTCCTGTAATTGCCTCTGCATCAGAGCGTATACATAGCATGATAATAATCTGTTCCTTGACAGTTGGAAAGAACTTACCCCAAAATGTCTGGGCTTGGCACCTTCTTTGGAGAGTGATGCTTTGATAATCCTTCAAATTTTTTCCACTCGTACATTTAGATGGTATACTTAGTCTTTTATAGGCTATGGAAAACTACCATTCCTGAAAAAACCATTCACTTCTGCAAGAAAGTTAACCATCTTTATTATGACAGGATTTACCATATTATTAATTTAATATTCTATCTAGCGATTTTTCCATTCCTTATTTTGTGTATGTGTGTTTTCTCATTTTTCTTGAAGAGATTGCCAGATGTTTGCAATTTAATTAGTTTTTTTTTTTCTCTAAGTATGAGCTCTTGAATGTGTATATCAAATCTGGTTTTATTCTATTTTTGTTATGAATTTTCTTTTCTAAAAATTACTTCCTTCCTCTTTCTTTGTTTTTCTTATATTAACTTCCTAGACTGAATGCTTTCATTTACCTTCATTTCTTCCTGTTTAATAATAAAAGATTTTATGGATATAAATCTGTCTTTGAACACAGGTTAATTTTATTTCTCTGTAGACAGAGTATTTGCCTGTATGATTTCTGCCTTTTGAAATGCACTGGTGTTTTTCATATGTGCTCTGATGCATAATCAATTTTTGTAATTATTCTGTGGAATCTTAAAAAGAATATGTTTTTCTATAGGGAACAAAGTTAAAAATATATTATTTCAATTATTCCATATAATGAAATCATTCAGGCATCTAAAAATTTCTTTTATTTTTCATTCCTGATCTGTTAAAGACTGAAGTTTTTTAATCCTAAAAATATTTACCTTATTGAGTAAAAATATTTTTTAAAAATTAATATACAGGCATATTTTTGAAATTTCTTCTATCTTTTCTTTCCCCATTCTCTCGGTTCCCTCAGACAAAATAAAATAAAATGAACTACCGTAGGGAGTCACCATTATTAATTTGTTCATGTAAATCAAGAAAATACAAATGTATATCCTTATTTTCAAACTTTTGTTTTACATTTATGCTGAAATCTTCTAAATTCTTGGAATCATGATATTATACCATAAAATGCATTAGAAGCATCTAAGAAAATTAGAAAATATTCCTATTTAACCAATATAGCATTACCATATGTAAAATTAGTAAAAAAAAAAAAAAAATCAACATCTGCTAGTAATGAGTACATATGCAAAATTTCCAAATTGTTTCTTTCATTGGGCTGCATCTTTAACTGTTCTGTCCAAAAAAGCACATTTGCTTTATCTCTGGTTATTTCAACTCTTAAATTTTTTTATTTTTCCAACTTCATATAATATTTTTTTAAAATATTCAGGGACGTGAAAGGAAGCAGTATTAATTATTGCAGGCATAAACCAAGAAGACCAAGAAAGTTTGTACAAACTTTTTATGATAATACTATAGCCACTTAAAGTTTTTTGATTAGTGTTTACTTGGTACATTTTTTACTATCTTTTCACTTTTAATTTATCTATTATAATTATATTTGAGATTTTTTAAAAAATAAATAGTATATAATTAGATTTAAAAAAAATTCAACCTGTCAATTTATTTTAACTAGTGCTAATTTGGGCCATTTATATTTAAAGTAATTATTGCAATGGTTACATTGATGTGTCTAATTCAATTGCTCAAATTATCTCATATTTAATATTTGAAAATATTTTTGAATAGGCTACTGTGTACTTTGACACATCTTTATTATTTTGTGGGCAATTTTTTACTCTTGGGCGCCATAAGATGTTTCAGGCTTATCTTATACTTTTCTTGCACCAACTTTGGAATAGCTACTTCTCTAAAGAGCTCTAGTTATCATTGGAAAATGTTATTTAGAAACGAAGATATGTGTTCTAACTGTGATCACTGCTGCTTTAATGTCATTCATTATAGAATTTCTAGTCTTTTTTTCATGGACAGATTGAGAAAATATATGTATTCAAATGCACATATGCCTATCTATGTCTGTTTCAATATCTATCTATCTATCTATCTATATATCTATCTATCATCTATCTATCATCCATCCATCCATTAGGACATGCCTTTGATTCCAATTCAACATGCTGGGGTTTATTTTAGCATTCCCCTTTCTTTATTTGTAACTTTTTGCTCTGGCAATGAGAGCCCGGGCTGTCATTTAGTTTTTGGTCTTGGAACACATAAAAGCTACTTTTATAATTCTACACCCATCTGAAAAGCAAATTTACTAACTAGATTTCAATATTTATATACTGTTCTGTTTGTCTTAATTGTAAAGACCTTAACCTTTCTTATTTGCACTGCTTTAGGCAGCTCTCTGGTGTTTATCAGTCATCCATCTGCTGCAGATCTGCTTCACTGAGGTGCGGTTTCCTATGACTGCCGTAGTCTTAATTGGGAGCATAATTTATTTTTGGATAATGTGAAATAGACTTTGCTAGAAATAATAAACTAACACAGTACAAGTTCCAGAAGGCATTGCTTCAGTGGCCCTCCCAAAACTCAGCACCTTTCTCTGCCAGCTCTATGTTCCACATGCAAATTGCTGTCCAAAAGCTCTTTTGCCGAACTGGAAGCAATGGAATAAATATAAATATAGTGGGAGGGAAGGAATCAAAATGGTCCTAGATGTCTCCGAAAGAAGCTGTTTGGGGTGGGGATGCTCTT
Organism: Pipistrellus hanaki; assembly: GCF_964339955.1. NCBI lineage: Eukaryota > Metazoa > Chordata > Mammalia > Chiroptera > Vespertilionidae > Pipistrellus > Pipistrellus hanaki. Next base: position 28,015,846 of record NC_140505.1, read on the forward strand.
TACTTCTAGGTATGCAAAGGACAGAGGTAACAAGTGGACATTGCTTGATTTCCCTGTGCGTGATCAAATTATAACTCCATCCTCATTTAACTTGATTCTTAGAAATTACACCTCTGGTCTGGCAGAGCTTGACATTTCTGTGTCCCATTTTTTTTGAAATATTTTGTTTGTTTCTTTGTATTTAAGATAATTTGAAAAGAAATGTGAGGGAAGTTTCTCATAAAAAACTACCTTAGGTCACAATGTTCACAGAGACATTTTATTTTTAAAGAGACACCATCTTACTCTGGTGCTTGAATGTTCCTGTTTAGTTTCTAATTTGTAATTCTCTGAATAATCTAGAATATGCACAGCCTTACATTTTCTTTTCTAAAAATATTTTTAAATTGATTTCAGAGAGGAAGGGAGAAGGAAAGAAAGATAGATCATCAATGATGAGAGAGAATCACTGATTGGCTGCCTCCTGCATGCCCCTACACTGGGGATTGAGCCTGCAACTCGGACATGTTCCCTGACCAGGAATGGAACTGCGACCTTCTGGTTCACAGGCTGATGTTAACCACTGCGGAACACCAGCCAGGTGAATCTTACATTTTCCATCTCTTTTTGGAGGAGGAAGATAATTTTGCTGCTATGGGTGGGACTTTGAGAGTTATGCCATTTAACATGGAAGTGGAGCCAGCTTACATTATCAAAGTCATCTAACAGTTATTACTGGTCTTATTAAATTTAAGTAACTAATCAAATACCCAAGAATGAGAGCTTTTAGCACTTCTACCAGTATTTAATACTGAAAATTTTGTGTTGTCTGTTTTATAGATGATTTCCATGAAATTAGAATATACGTCTACCCAATGCACAGATAATGGGTAGTTTCATAGTCTCAATATCCTTGTATCATTTATAGTTGTTTTTTTTTAACTGAAAGAGACATTAGCCTTTTTTAAATTTAAAACACTCTTAAGACATAAAACAAACTGAAGATGATATTAAATTAGTTTAACAGAGATAATGTATGGCATAACATTTTAAATAAATAAACACCAATGCAAATTTGATGAACTTTAGTAATTATTTTGATGATTGTTATTTATGACTTGTTCTAACCAGAAATTTGTTTCTAGGCTTCAGAATAAATTTTTTGAATGTGTTATTTTAATATGTCCTTAGAACATTTTATTATGAAAAATTTCAAACATATAGGACAGTTGAAAGAATTTTAAAATAAACATCTGTATATCTAATACTTAAATCCAACCATTAATATTTTATTATACCTATCTTATCTCAAATCTCTTAATCTAGCTAACAATATTTATTCTTTTAAATTAATTTTTAACTTGGATTTAGACTCTATCTTCAATAACCCTTGGAATTCAGGTAAACTTGAAATCTATATCCCTTGAATACTATTTGTCTTCAGCTTCCACCAGTTTTAATCTGCCTTTGTTTACTTTCTTGAGCTGTTAGCACCAAATGAAAAATGACTTCACCGTTTATGTCTTAGTCTTCTATCTCTTTTCTTATCAGAGAGGCCTCCCTGATAAGAACCTGTATCACTCTGTCCCTTTCTGTTATCTTTCATTTCAGTACTCAGCATCATATGATATTGTTATACAACTTTGTGTACCCATATGAGCAACATGCTAACGGAAATTTTGTTTCTATTCATATACAATGAGAGCCTAGAACTGCACTGAGAACTGAGTGCTCAATTTCAAGAACATGGAGAACTGTCTGTCTGACTTCTAGTGGCTGCTCTTTACCACTGTTCTATAAACATGAAATTTTAAAGCATATTTCTGTCCTCAAAAGCGTTACTTAAGGCATCAACATTTATTGCAGAAAACAGCCACAACTGTTAATCATTGAAAACTCTCTTCAGAAAAGTGATTTATAGTGTACTTTTATCAAAACACTAAAAGGTGTAGGCCTGGCTGCACAATCTCCCCAGACAATCATAGCTTCGGCTTAACCACCAAAGTTAAATCTTTTCTCACTTTATATTTTATTAGTTGGCTTTCTAGAGGAATTTCTTGTACTTTAGAGATGGTTTTATTACAAAACAACTCCCAAATAACATGTATGTTTGTTCTCTATAGTCATTGCTTATCAAAGTTGGCTCACTACACCTCAGACTTCTTTTTCCTTGTGAATTAGATTGCAGGAAATGAAATTAAATAACAGGGATCGATTACTTCAGTGAGAATCTTACTCAAACAGTATAACAACCATCATCCTTCATGGGAGGAGAAAGCTTATTTCCTGATGTTAACTTCAGCTGAACTCACAAAATATATGCTGTATGAGGAGGTAGGGAGCCACACGCAGATTAGTTCCTGGTATTAGGGTGGAGGAAGGCCCCAGAGGGTGGGTCACAGGTTGCATGTCCCTTTCTCAAGGAATCACTTTGAAAGAAAATAAATGTTCTCTGGCTTTGCTTCTACAATGAGTAGAGCTATAAGGTCAAACTACATTCTTAGCTAAATTATGATATGTCAGGCAGACAATATAGAATATGTCCAAGCAAATTTCCAGTTTCTCATCTTTTACAATATAGTATTCCAAAGCAGCAGTCTTTTAAAAAATATATATATTTTATTAATTTTTTACAGAGAGGAAGGGAGAGAAATAGAGAGTTAGAAACATTGATGAGAGAGAATCATCCATCAGCTGCCTTCTGCACACCCCCTACTGGGGATGTGTCCGCAACCAAGGTATATGCCCTTGACCGGAATTGAACCTGGGACCTTTCAGTCTACAGGCTGACGCTCTATCCACTGAGCCAAACCAATTTTTGCAAGAGCGGCAGTCTTTTTTTTTTTTTTTTCTAAATATATTTTATTGATTTTGTACAGAGAGGAAGGGAGAGAGATAGAGAGTTAGAAACATCGATGAGAGAGTCATTGATCAGCTGCACACCCCCTACTGGGGATATGCCAGCAACCAAGGTACATGCCCTTGACCGGAATCGAACCCGGAACCTTCAGTCCCCAAGCCTAAGCTCTATCCATTGAGCCAAACCGGTTTTGGCAAGAGCGGCAGTCTTAAGACGTTTTGCCAGCCATAAGAACAGTTTGAAAAACTCTGTACTACCTATTTTTTTTTAATGATAATTAATACTTTATTCAAAAGTTTTAATTGTTTGGAAAATTATAATTTCTGGTGTATAACAAATATTACTTTTGAAAAATAAAAATGGTAAATCATAGAAAAAAAAACCAGTGGATGCCCAGTTGGGTGTAGCTCAGCGGTTGAGCTTTGACCCAAGAACCAAGAGGTCCCTGGTTCTGTTCCCGGTCAGGGCATATGCCCAGCTTGTAGGCTTGATCCCCAGTAGGGGCTTGCAGGAGGCAGCCAATCAATGATTTTCTCTCATCATTTATATTTCTATCTCTCTTTCCCTCTCCCTTCCTCTCTGAAATCAATAAAAATATTTAAAAATTATTTTTAAAAAAACCCTTCCAGTGGGATCTAAATATCTGAGTTCTTTTATATCTACCATTATCCATTTAAAATGAACAATACTTTAATCACTGACTATTTTCTTATTCATTTTTCTTTATCTCAATTATACTTTTCCACAGAAATTTATGTTTATGTAGTATATTTTACTAGTCAGCCTACATACATCTTTTCAAAAACTGTATATAAAAATTTTAAATAGCCTGTATTTCCTAATCATGTTTAATGACCATAGTGCTCTACATTTTTCTTATAAATTAAATTCATTATAATTTTTAACTATAAAAATTGATCAAAACAACAAATATACTGTAAACTGTTATATATCATTATTAAACATAAAATTAAACTTTTATTGGAAAAGTATCTGTTGATGAGGGGAATGGTGCTTTTTATCAATTAGTTTATGTAATCACTGATGACAATTATCTATTGATGGAATGAGACAGGGCTCAGCATCAAGTCAATTCCTAATTTTTATTTTTATTGTTTTAAGTACTGGACTAGTTTAAATATATGTCTTTGCTGTTTTTTTCCCCCCTGATGAGATGAGGTACTATTATCTTCAGTATTTCTTCCTTTTACTCTGTTTGTAGGCTACCATAGGTGAGCAACAATTAGACAAAAATTTGGGAGATGTAAAGCTTTATGCCATTTAACCAAAGTTGTCCTTATCACCTTCTACTCTACAATAGCTCAAAATTCAGAAATCTCATCATGGGCCCATGAGCAGGTGTGCCTTTCTGACTGCATTATCCTGGGGGTGATGTACAGTTTTATGAGTCAGGAGATTTGGGTGACGTGTCAGTGGAACTATGCAGCAATGCTGGGGGCCTGGCTGACATTGTTCAAATTGCCATAGTTTTCTTTCCTTCTGTGTTTTGATAAATAACAACTGTTTCATTGTATTAATTGCAATGCATCTGGTTTATATTACCTACCTATTAATCAACATGGCTGGCAAAACGGTTTTAAGACTGCTGCTCTTGCCAAAACCGGTTTTGCTCAGTGGATAGAGCGTCAGCCTGTAGACTGAAAGGTTCGATTCCTGATGAAGCTGGGGCTGTGAGGGAAGCCGGGGTCCCAGGTGCCTGCTGGTGGCCACAGATAAGCCTGGGTCCCAGGTGCCAGAGGGAAGCTCGTGCTGGCAACCGGAGGGAAGGAAGGCCTAATCTTGCACAATTTTCTTACATTAAGCCTCTATTCCTATATAATAAAGATGTAATATGCAAATGGTCGTTATATTGTGAAGCATAACGACCGGACCATGGTAACAATTGGATCAGCATGAGGGTGGGGCAGCAAGCTACAAGCGGACAGCGGAAAGCTACAGGAGGAGGCAGGGCAGCAAGCTATGAGGGCCAGGGGGCGGAGGGAGCTCAGGAGGGCGGGGAAGTGGGCAGAGAGCTACAGGAGGGCATCAGTGAGCTACTGGTGAGCTACTGGCACTCGGATTCCTGCGCAGGGCTACCAGTAGTAATATAATAGGCTCCATGTTACCCACTTTCCAGCTGTCATTTCTGGGTACAAATATATCGATAAGAAGAGATCAGCCTTCAGATCTGTGCTAGCCTTCCTCTTATAATGACACATCAACGATCTGTTTCTCCGATTCCTTCCACGCCACCAGACAACCAAATCCTAATCTGTTCATGATTAGTATACAAAGCATGCAATCCGGTTAACTTTTCCTAATACCTCCAAATGATGTCCCAGTTATTGAAACAATTTTGAATTAAAATAAGAGCATTATTCATTGATATTTTGGTTAAAAGATGCCCTATGTTTTTCCATGAATGGGGACATGTCATGTTTCCAATTATGGGCACTCGATCACAGCAGGTGAGTTAAAGGAGTTAAGACTGTCTCTTCGCAAAAAAAAAAAGTATTTCCTTCATTCATCTTAAGACTTTCCCCCTGTGTTATTTTCCTCTGAGTACAAAGAGACTTTTATGAAAATGCATACTTCATAGGAAGGTTAACACCTTAACCCAGAGTAGTTAACACATTTTTAGGTTTCATTGGATGTTCTCTGAAAACAAGATTGTTATGGTCATGCTAGAAGTGGGCCATGTGGAGTGAAGAGAGCACCTGCCAAGGTCAAGCAGAAAAACCTGGAAACTGAAAGGGAAAAGGATATGACATCCATGGAATCAAGGATAGCAAACCTAAAATGTTGCGTTCTGTAGGTGTTCAAATCCAGTATCTGAAATCCCTTGGAAAAAGTATGTCTTCACTGCACACCTTGGAAGGGCACACCATGTGGCATGTAGGGTGTGTCCTCTGAAGGCTCCTCAGCCCATTTCTCCAAAAGCCCATCCACAGGCCGACGCTCTATCCACTGAACCACACCGGTTTCAGCCTTTTCAAGATTTTTTCCATATATAATATCATGTTAATTAGCTAATTAACTGACTACACTCATTAAGCATACTCCATGGACCGGCCCCTGTGATAAAATCAAGGGGGGAAAGTCTCTGTTTTTCCCTTTATTAAATCAACCTGAAGGCAAGCAGCAAACTGAAATCAATTAATTTCATCCATGTTTTTCACATTCTGTCACACAAAACTTCTGGCAAAATGTGAAAACGATGTGTCTCTGATCTCAGTTCATCTGAATGTGATGGACCTGGATAAAAGAGCTCAAGGTAACCTAGGATTGAAAAGTAGGATGGTGTGTCCGCTCACTTAAGGTGAATTTTTTTCCATTTGAAATAAAATCATAGATTATTTCTCTCAGAGGAAAATACCTGAGAGATCACGTTCTTTCTGCTTATTCAGCGCTGATGTTGGGAAAAAGGTCAAGACAGTAATCTTTGAATGTTTGATCCCCTTTGATGTGATTCTGAGAGGGTGGTGTCACCAGCCCACACAGAGATGGCCGCACTACAGCCTTATCACATTGGGGCCGGGGTCCCTCCTCAAGAACAGCTCCTGTCCCAAAGGGCAGTCGGGGTCACAGTCTCTTGAGAAACTTCATTGAGAGACATACTGCTTGATTCCAGCGTTTTGCCTAGAACCAACCAGTATTTAAAGGTTGTGTGTTTCCTTTCTCCACTTTGTGTTCACTGTCTTTGTGGTTATTTGTGCATATGAAATAAATGTCTCTCACCATCTAAATCTGGAGCTTAATATAGATGGCTTTTCCTTCCTTGGCACTGGCTAGTTGGCAGAACAACAAAGCAGCGCCGCATACAATTACGTTTCTCTTCTCCACGCCCCGTTCTTTATGTTGTGGACATATTACTGAAAGTGTAGGCACATAATTTCTTACAAAACTGATATATATCTTAAATACAAGTGAGAAACTCACATTATAAATGATAGCATCTTTGGGATTTGTATTTGCCATTCTCTAGATTTATGTGGTTTGAGATAAGAAGTTTAATATATTTAGTTCTTTTATTTTGCTATAACCTCAGCACTTTCCTCTTATGTATTACGCAGATGTAATATTTATTACAATTCCAGACTTAGGGTGTTTGGGGAAACAATATAGGAATCATTGACATAACTCTCAAATTTCCCATTGTTGTGTTATAGGGAGTAACATGCGCACTCTAAGTAACAATTCCTAAATTCACTAGCTTAGAGATAAAAATACTTCCTGATTGAGGCCCCTTTTTTTTCCATGAACTAGATAATGGGCAAAACCTGTCAAGTGATAAAAGTGCTTATGCTTAAAGCTTCCTTGGAGCCATCGGTTTATGCAGGCAGCGAAGTAATTGTGAACCGCTCCGGTTTACATCAAAGGTGCTGGTGGCATTGGCCCTGAGATATTGGATCTGACCGCATTGATGTTCCCAATCCATACCAGGAATGCAAATTCTATTTCCCCTGGACTTATTTTAAAGTTCACACTTCTAAATCATAAAGCCATCTGCACCATTGCCTTTGAATAACTGGATTGGTTTAGTGTCCACTGTGAATGACAGAAGCCACGATGCAACCATCACCACAAATGTTATCATATGAAATTCAAGGAGAATCGTCCCTATGCTGGATTCAACCTGGCTTCCTGGGTGTCTCCAGCTCTAAGTTACATTGAGATGTGGGTTTCTGATTGCTTCGGCTCATAAATATGCTAATCATGACCATCAAGTGACCAGGGAACACATAGCTAAAAAAGATTTACAGGCATATAAAAATAAAATTAATGGCACCCTCAGCACCAGCAGAATGTGTTAAAATTGAGGTTAGCCACGATGTCGGCAGGCAGCCAGGGAGACAGAGACTCTGAAGAGCATGATTTGTGAGGCCGAGCCTGAGTGGAAAGGGTGTAGTTTGGGGAAGATGCAGACTCAGATGATGGGCACCACTGGGAGGCGTCTCATGTCAGCTGCATTGCTGGAGTCAGCTGCAAGAGTGATGAAAAGCAGCGGCTTTGAGGATTATGTGTGAGGTGACTCCCGGTGGAGAGGAGGTTAGCTCAGCTGCCCTGATGTCCAGGGGGAGGCTTCCTTCTTGGCATGGCTAGTAGAGCTGCTGGCCTGGACCCTGGATGTCCCAGTGGGCAGCACCAGGCACTCAGAGAAGGCAGCTCTTGGCGGTTGGTTATGCCCCATTTCTCTTTTGTGTGCATTGCTTTTTCAGAGTGGAGACACTTTTCTGTGGCCTTTTATTATACTTGCATTTGCCATTGTAAAATACAAAAAGTAAAATAAAACTTTTTTAGAAGAGCCACAAAGAGGCTTGAAATTTCCACTGAACAGAGATGTTGAAAGTCACAAAGGTTATTAATTGTTATCTGTGGACAGAACCTAAATTTAAAAATAAATTGTACAATGTTAGTAACATACTTGTACAGAATTTTTACATAGAACTATTTCCGTTAAAATTTGTCTAAGAAATAGAAGCCAGATAAATAAAACAAAAAAGATCACAAGCCCTTAAGAGGAAATTAAATGCCCTAAAATTTTAGTCTGGCTACAGTCATAAAGTACCATTTTAACATACATGGTGGGGTAAAATTAAATTTAAAGTTTTGAGTGCATGAAACATAATTCATTTTTGTATTTTTTATTTATTAACTAGAGGTCCAGTGCATAAAACTCATGCACAGGGGGTGGGGGAGTGTCCCTCAGCCTGGTCTGCACCTTTTCTAATCTGGGATCCCTTGGAAGATGTCTCAGTGGCCAGCCTGATCACCCCCAACTGCCCTCCCCTGCTGGCCTAATCATCCATAATTGCCCTACCCTGCCAACCTGATTGCCCACAACTGCCCTCTCCTGCCAAGACCCACCTCCTGCACCAGGCCCCACCCCTGCTATGCATGTAGCCATCTTGTGATGGCCATCTTGTGATAACATTAGGGCATGATATGTGATGGCGTGATGACCATCTAGGCTATTATTAGTATAGATTATTGTATTATTTTCCATACAAACAAATGTAAACCTGCTTTTCCCCACCCTGAATTTATTTGAAGCATTGGTTGAATTAGTTCTATCAGATGCAGCAAAGTGCATCACTTAGCTAATTCAGAGAGGCATTGCATGAGATACTCACAGAGGCTGAGCAGAGACGGTGCCCTTGGGATTGCCCTTTTCTACTGACCTTCACAGAACTTGAGCCATGAAGCCATCAGAAACCAGTCAATGCCAGTGAGAGGCCATACCTGGATCCCCTTTCATCATCTGTCTGATTTTTTTTTCTTGGCATTTCTAAGTCTGTATCTGGTTGCTCTATTCTGTCTCTTCACTGTGGCCTTTCACCTTCTTCTCTCATCACTGCCCCCATCCCCCTTAGTTTCAGCTGCCAATGGCCTGCTCTTTCCCTGATTCTACCTCATGGAATTTTCCAACTACAAATCCTTTGATTAGTTGCTTTATTCTCTTATTATTTCCACATCTAAACTCCCAAGAGAGGGATTCTGACTGGCCCAGTTTGTCTTTTCATGCCAGGCAACTTCTCTGGTCAGCCCATGGATTGCATCCCTTGGGTTCCACAGGGATGATAGATGGAGTGGTGTCAGCAAAAAGGAGGAGTCAGATAAGGCAGGCACATTTGCTGGCACATCCAGAATGACAGGGTCACAAGAGAGGTCTAAGTGGACAGAGGAGGACTCAGAGTGCTGGGGATTTTCATGGGAGGCTGTCCCAAGGAGGTGAGTTTTTAAGACAGAAAAGATCAAGAATTCCCAGAGGCATTTCCAAGTGAGATGAGAAGGAATAAATTATGTGAGCCACTGTGTGAGATTTGTTCGACTGGAGGGCATTGATGTTTTGAAAATTATGGTACCCCAAATGAGCATAAGCCTGTGTATATTATTTAAAATACAATTAGTTACCTCTAATGAAAAAGTGGGAAGAGCTGGCATGTGTCTATTAACATAGAAAAGCCTTTGCATAATAGTTAACAAAATCAGTGATTTACAATGCATCCAAGTTTTAGAAATTAGAGTGGATAACTGTTAAAAATGAGCAAAGTCAAACTGTTTCTCTTACATATGTTACCATCATATTTACCACCATCAAAACTAGTGCTCTTTATGCTTCTAAACTGCTGTCTTGGTTAGTATCAGTTCCAGTAACATTGAGTAGCAGACCCCAACCTGTCTCTTCCACAATGAAGTAGCTATCAGAGACTCTGAAAGCAAATTGAAGCAGACATATTGGGGAAGAAAATCAAATATACATGTACCACCAAACCAGTGGGGAGTTTGTTGTTATTGTTGTTGTTATTATTATTAGCTCTTGTTCTCCTGTCATTTGACCCAGGCCTGGCCGCAGTCACAGGAAGTATGGGCACAATGGGGTAAATAACAACCCAGTTTTGGGGGCAGAACATCAAACAGAGGAATCTCAGGAAACTGAAGGTGATGAGAAGATCATGAAGAAGAAAGACCTTGAAATGGTGACGTTGTAAAATTGTTTATGAAGTCCTGAACCCACCTCTTTTTTTAAAGTTATTTTATTGATTAAGGTATCACATATTTGTCATCATCTCCCTCCCACCCCTTCCCATCCCAAATCCCTCCCTACGCATACTCCCACCCCCCCTGTTGTCCATGACCACTGGTTAGGCTCATATGCATCCACACAAATCCTTTGGTTGATCTCTCTCTCTCTTATCCCCACCCTCCCCTACCTTCCCTCTGATGTCTGACAGCTGGACCCACCTTCTATTTGTGCAGGTAAAGCTCTGACTTTAAAGAGCATGACAACAACTTTGAGAACTACAACACTGCCCACACCCCAAAAAGGCCAGGAGATGGCATTCACTCAGGGATGATCTGGGTAGTACAGCAAGACGTGATCTGACATCGGCACCAAGACTATGGATGGCATGTTGGAACTTGGAGCCTGGAACTTAACAGGATCATTAACCTCCCCAAAATAGGAATATTTCCATAGAAGAAAGTCATAAATCTAGAGATTCAAGAAGAGAACCCATTCCACACCCAGAAATGCCATACTCAGTTCTTTGAAAATTAAAGACAATGAGAAATTTTAAAACTAGCCAGAGCACAACACATTATCTGTAGAGGAACAATGATTTGATTGACTGAGAATTATTATCAGAAACCATGCAGGCCAGAAGAAAGGATGTAAACAACAGTTTTGAATTGCTGGAAGAAAACTGTCAGAATTCTATATCCAGTGGAAAAAAATCCTTTAGGAAAGGTGAAGTAAAGACATTTTCAGATGAAGGATACTCAAAGAACTGTTTGCCAGCAGACTTTCTCTAAAAGGTTTGCTAAAGGAAGTTCTTCAGACATGAGGAAAATGACATGAGAAGAAAATTTAGAACATCAGGAGTAAAGAAATATAGAAAATGGAAAGCATCTGGTAAATATAATAGATTATTTTCCTCTTGAGCTTTAAAAATATGCCAGTAGTAAAAAAACACAATAGATCATCTTAAATAGCATACTAGAAAATGTTAAACTTAAAAAAAAAAAAAAAGGCAGGAAAGGGAAAATAAATAAAAAATGAGATAGCAAACAGAATATAAATAATAAAAAGCAAGAACTAAAACCAAACCTATGTCATAAGCATACCAATCAAAGACAGAGATTGTCAGAATGAATTTTAAAAACATAACCCAACTTCAAATGCAGTAAGTAAAAAGTAAAAAAACAAAAACAGAAAAGTTATATCATGCAAATACTAACCAAAAGAAAGATGGAATGGCTACATTTAATATCAGACAAAGCAGATTTCAGACCAAAAACATAATTATCATAAACTAGAGGCCTGGTGCATAAAATTTGTGCATGGGGGGGATGGGACTGCACCCTCTCCGATCTGGGACCCCTAGGGTGATGTGCGACTGCCTCTCACAATCTGGGACCTCTGGCTCCTAAACGCTCGCCTGCTTGCCTGCCTGCCTGATTGCTCCTAGCTACCTCGGCCCCTTCACCCATGACCCAGGATTCCCTCCTCTGGCTGTAGACACCTGGGACCTGGGTTTCCCTCCCTCTGGCCAGTTGCAGGCACCAGCAACCCAGGCCAGCTTCACCTGGGGTGGATGGCTTCTCCTTCTCCTAGGCCACAGCCTCAGCTTCTGGTGTGAGGGACTATGGGCAGGCAGTTTCGCCAGGGCCTGGCTTTGTCAGGAAGGACGTCTGGTCTAATTAGCCTATTACCCTTTTATTAGTGTAGATAAAAGGGCACATAGCATGAAAATAAAAGGCCAATTCGCCAAGAAGAGATAATAATACTAAATGTATGTATAACATAATATTAGGAATTCGTGTTTTCATTTCCTTTGGATATATTCCCAGAAGTGAAATTGCTGGATCATAGGGTAGTTCTATTTTTAATTTTTTGAGGATCTTCCATACTGCTTTTTTGTAGTGGCAGTATCAATTTACATTCCCACCAGCAGTGCACAGGGGATCCCTTTTCTTCACACCTATGCCAGCATTGTTATTTCTTGTCTTTTTGATGAGGGACATTCTAATGGGTCTGAGGTGGTATCTCATTGTGGCTGTGATTTGCATTTCCTTAATATCTAGCAATGTTGAATACCTTTTCATGTATTTGTTGGCCTTGTAGATACATCTTCTTTGGAAAAATATCTATTCATGGTTTTCCCCGTTTTTAATTTTTCTTTTTCTTTTTGGCTATTGAGTTGTGTGAATTCTGTGTGTATTTTGAATATTAATATCTTATCAAATATATGGTTTACAAATATAGTATCTTTCCCATTCCATACTTTGTCTTTTTCTCTCTGTTGATGGTTTCTTTTGCTGCACATTTTGATTTAGGAATTTGAAATCTTAACTTTGTATTCTACATCTATTATTTGGTAACCAAGCTAGACACTCTTAGCCAAAGCAAGGATAGAAGTATAATTTTCTTCTTCCTGACTCATCTAAGAAGATGTTCTCTAAACCTGAGGTTATTAATGACACAGCAAAAAATTCTGGGTGATACTCACTGTCCCTATTACCTTCCAACTGGCTTGTCATAATTCCACTTTTTTCAATATAAGATACTCATAATGGGCTGTTGCAATTGTAAATGGACTCATCTACACAGAAGAGAGAAGCTACCTTAAGGGAAATTGTAATCTTGAAAAGCTAAGAGATTTTAGAGCTCAGCACACATATGCTAATGACATACAAATCATATGCAAATCTATCGCTAACAATCTAAGTCCTTTGCTTTGATGTGGCCCTTGGGAAGTGTCCTCCTGGAGATCATTAATCGAAAGAGTTGATTTAACAGCTTTTTCATTCTTTAACTTTTTTGTTATCTAATTGCTTTTATCAGCTGGGATAATTCATAAATGCATTTCCTAGAATTTCATAAGTAAGAGCTCACAATTTCCACAAAGGGATTTTTATTTATTTAGTGAATAGTCATATGTCATATATATATATATATATATATATATATATACAGAAATGCTATTTTGAAAGCTGTTATAGAAATTAGAATGCAAACAAAAGATATATATATAGTAGTTATCACTTTCAAATTAAGCATATTGAAAGGAATGCCATCTTTATGCCACTCTTAAGAATTGCCCTTTGATATGTATTAATTACCCTATGTCTTTAGTAAAGCAAAGCAATTACATTTACATGCCAAATATGTCTGTCAAGAGCTGTACCAACATATAGTGAAATCATACTAATTTATTTTTTTAAATCTCTCTTACTTATATTGTTGGATGTCAGGCAAGTTGTCCATAAATACTTCCTAAGTACTTCTAAGGTCACCCTGTGGAGAAACAGTGCCTGAATCTGATAGGAGGAGGGGGACCCAGGGTCCTTTTCTTGTGTTCATAGGCTGGTACACTGAACGCACTCAGCAAATGTTTGAGGATGGAAGACAAACCCACAGACAAACCTGTTTACATAAGGCTCATAGCTTCAGGGAACAGCATAGCAGCAACCTCTAACAGCAAGTTAAAGGAACAAAAATTTCTGTTTTGATGCAATCACTTGGAAGCTGAGTGTGCGGAATAGTTAACCAACTTTCAACCAGCTGGCATCTTTCCTCACCCCCCAGCTTCATTTTGGCCTCAGCAAATCAGCACATACTCACTGAGCACCTTGTATGGGTGAGATCCCATAACACGCACTGGGGAAAAACAAAGATGTGAAAATATACGCCACCACCATCAATTAAAATCATCCTGTAAACCAACATCCTTTAGCTGATGTACATATAGAGAGATCTCACCCTTTGAGATGTTTCTCTTCCTGGACTTCAGCCAACAGCAGGAATATGAAAAAAAAAAATTGATGGGAGAAGGTGGACTTTCTCTTGTCATGTCATGGGTCATGGACCTGACCACTTTATATAGACTGCAATGGATAGAAAAGCAATGGACTCTATTCAGATATGTCATAGCCTGAAGGGTCTTATTAACATGATATTGCATTTAATGGAGATTAAGAGAAAAGTTTTATTATGAACTGATACATTTGTGAGTGTATCTGCGAATGTTGTACTTCCCTATGTATTTATTAATTTAGTTTTTACTTGCAGACTTATCTGAAAGCTGAACATTTCAGGACTATAAAAGAGAATAAATGCAAAGCAGTAATGCCCTTTTAAAGGGAACTGCCATTCCAGGCACTGCATTGATCTGCAGACAGAGCTAACCAGGTTTTAAAAAAAAACAGACTTAATTTTGCTTAGGTTCACATCATGGAGATTTATACCCAAAGACAATCTAGTTACAGAGTTTACACTTTTGATCACTATGCTTTGCTGCTTTGTTTTTTAGTAGGCTCACATGACTGCCTACAAACTTTGGTGATTTGCTAGGCAAATGCAAGAATGACTCCAAAATTAGGTACTGGAGGTCATCCAAAGCAACTTAGTTACCTTTGGAATTTGGAGGAAAACCTACATGCAAAAGTCCGATGGAAACACAAACACAAAAACAAAAACAAAAACCTTTGCTGGTAATCTCAGTGCAGGAAGTGATGGATCAATCTGGTTATCATCTGAACTATAGGGTAGTTGTGTTCTGTTCTGCCAAAGATACGAATGTGCATTGCAGATGGAACACCAAGCCAATTACTCCCAGGGACCAGGCTAAATATTTCAGCTGAAGCAGAACAAAAAATGCCTAAGGTTTTGAAAACTGCAGTCAGGGAGGAAGATAAGGTGGAGAGCAGCCAGACAAAAATCAAAGAAGTCCAAAGCAGCCCCTCCAGCGCTTCCCTGTGATCTGCAATGCTGCTGAAAGGCAGGACCCGGAAGGGAAATTAGAGACATTTGTCAATGGGCAGGCATTCTGGATCTAGTTTTCAAAACAGCCACGTGCTTCTACTTGGGGAAGAACATTTGGGGAAGTCATGACAATAATAGCATGTGCTTTCAAGCCCACCCTGGATTATTTACAGTGCCCATAGAGGGGATAGGGGCTCCTTCTAATTCAGAGGAAAGCTTTGAAACCCCCGAACCTTCTCCAACCTGGCTTCCACTTTCTCTGCCACCTACTTTATGACTATACTTTGATCTCAAATACATCCTTAATTTTTATTAGTTATTCTCTAGCCAGTAAGATATTTTAGGCAGGAATCAATCTTTTTAAAGAAGAGTCAGATTTAACCAGTTTTGTGCTGAGGCAAGCAGAAATTGTGCCAGGAAGAGGTACCAATTTAGAGTACATCAAGTTTGGTCCTGAAGGGTAGGCTTGGATTGGTCAATTCTGACCGAGCACCCTGGCATAGATGGGTGTTATGTAGGGACTCAGTACTTATTGAGCATCCAGCATGTGCTCACTTCATGTACTGGTGCAATCACTGCTTCTGAGGGGAGAGACCAGACTGGAGAAGGGCAGTTCTAGTTGGGCAGTACTGGGGGATGCCCAGGCCAGAAGGGATGGTCATCCCAATATAACCAATGATACTGGTTGGTGACTACTGAGCACCGTGATGAAGAACATTGTCTGGATTAGTTCAGCTAGGTGAGTACAACCTGTTTCCACAAGGGGAACCTGCCTGGTATCAGAAGCTGAGATGCAGTGCTCCATGGGTCAGAGAAATGGGAACAGAGAAACTGAGGGCTCATGGTTTGGGATGGCAGTGACCGGAAATTGGTCTGGAGTTGATTTGTCTAAACTCCTCGTGTACATTTCTACCAACATGTCTAAATTCTTCAGTTTTTTGTGGCATGGATGTTCTTTGACCTTCTGGTGATGAGTATGGACCCCTTTGCAAATAATGTTTTTTAACGCATAACACATGATACATAGGATTATAAGTAACTCTTAAAATATACTACTATCCTCAGATTCCATGGGCCTCAATCAAACCCAGGAGTGGTCACAGTAAGAGAAAGATATAGGTGTTTTCTGACAACCTGCCTGGAGTAGAGGGTTTTATTTCTATGTCACAGATGAGGGAAGTGATGGGTCTCAGAGGTTAAATCACCTCATAAGACCCAGAGGCCTAGGTATGAGGGCTTTTGGACGGGATCAGAGATAGCTTTTTGAACTCCAAAGAGCCCATTTTTGTTTCTATCCCATCTTGTGACTGAGGGGAGGGCTGAAGCTGGCAGAGGACCCAGAGTCAGCATGCTCTGTGGATCTGCTGTACAATGGGATGAAAGCTGAGAGCAGGGACAGGTTCCAGAGTGTGGAGGCCTACTGCTCTGCCAACCAGCGCTTCTAAGTCAAGCATTATTAGCATTAAGGTGGGCATTTGTTGTTCAGGGGGCTGCTCTGTGCACAAGAGAATGTTAGCTGCATCTTAGGCTCTACTCTCTCGATGCCAGTAGTACCTGTGAAAATCACCCCATTGAGAGCCATGACTATAGCATGGCAGGTATATCTGGCCCTGTTAGACAACTGAATAATTCAGAGCTCTCTCTGTTGTTATTCCTGCTTAAGGTTTTCTCTCTCAAATAGTGAAACTTGGGATTCTAAATGTAGATTGAAAATGAGGCACAATGCATAAGAATGGGATCGTGCAGAAAAATGTCAGACATATGGCCAATGTAACTCTACTAGTAAGGCTTGGGCAAGCTTGAACCTCTTTATTACCAGTATCTAGGGGAGACCTCTCACTCTGGCTAGGCCGGGTCTTGATCACAGTGTCAGTGTTCTTCCAAGTAAATCCAGGCAATCTTCAAGGGACCACACAACCTCCTTGTCAAAAGTTCTTATCTCCAGGACTTTGCCATTCAGGACAGCATTGGAAGTTTGGGGCCATCAGAACTGGACCTTCATCTTTACCCACATCCTGGAATTCCACAAATGCAGTATGACTTTATATTAGCTTCCTTTCATTCACATCACCTCATGCTTAATACTGAATTTGCCCTTAACTAAGATTCTTAAGTACAATTCCAAATCTCAAATCCATTCAGGTGGTTAGAATTTTTCACTTCATTGTAGGAATCTGTGGATGGTCTTTAAAGAAGGGAATGTATTATTTTTTATCACCATAATACAGTGCCTGCTACTATCAATCAATGAGTTCATTATATTGTCAAGTTAATTTCATGTTGTGGTATGGCCTACTTTTCTGCCTTTAACTGCCCTTTACATAAAGGTATATTCTGGAATAATTTTAGATTTATAGAAACATTGCAATGATATTACAGAGTTCCATATACTTGACCCAGTCTCTCTCCCCCTTCCCCATTGTAAACATCTTACCTTACTGTAGTACAAACTATAAAACTGATATTGGTGCATTACCTTAACTAAACTCCTAGTTTTATTTGGACACCACTAGTTTTGTCATTAATGTTCTTTTTGTGTTCAAGGATCCCATCCAGGGAACCGTACTGCATTTAGCCATCACATCTCTCCAGGCTCCTCTGCTCTGTGACAGTTTCTCAGTTTTTCCTTATTTCCCACAACTTTGACAGTTTGGGGGCAGCACTGGCCAAATATCCTACAGAATTCCTAAAACTATAATTGCATGATTTTTTTTTTCGTAGTGATGGAATGGCATTTTGGGGTTTAATTGTCCTTTATAAGACATGTCATTTATTTTACCTTTTCTGGCTTTGTGTTATTTGCAGACCACAGGTGAACCCCCTCCCATTTTTTCTGTCATTAACTAAGTAGCTAATAAAGCTAAAAGGACAAATGTCTCTGATAGTCTAAACCCTATTTTATAAATGAGGAGGATTTGATAAAATGATCCCTTACTAGTGCCTACTTATCACAGTTTTCCTTTTAATGGTCCATTCTAAAGTTTTTCTGTTTATGTTTTTTTCTGAAATAGGCATCAAATTTACCTGCTTTGATCATATTCTCCCACCTTTGAAAATGTGTAATAGAGTTTTGTCCCTGAGATTATGTATGCTAATGGCAGGTACATGTGGTTGTGTTTGCATACACATACATTAACAGATGCTATGTTATATTATCTGAGTTACTAAATTATCACAGGGTGAAAATGTCATCGATAGAGTTTGTTTGGATTTCAGCAGGCATTTAACAAGGTGTCTCAACATGTTGTGGACAAAACAGAGTAACATGGGCAATCTAAGAGTGGAATGAGGTGGACTATTTCTGATTGAGTGACAGTGTATTACCTGAAGAGTTTCCTAGCAGAGCTTTTTCATGGCTTCCATTCTGAGCTACACTTATTAGCCACAACTTGTAAAATGTCAGAGAAAGGCTAAGAAAATGAATGGACGACCCAAATCTGGTAGAGTTACTTATCTGTAGAACTCTTTAGGTAACAATGCATCGAAGTGATCTTGAGAAATGGGTATTTTTTAGGCCAAACTAACAAAAATGGTAATGTATACTTATACAACATTTTCTAATTTTTCATGAGTATATTAGTTTCCTATGGCCGCCATAAGAATATATGACAAACTAGGTAACTTAAAGAACAGAAATTTACTGTCTCACAGTTCAAGAGTCAAGAAAGCTGAGATCAAGGATTATCAGGGCTGGTTCCACCTGAGAACCAGGGAAGAGAATCTGTTTTAGACTCCTCTCCCAGCATCTGATGGTTTGCTGGCAATTTTTGGCATTAGTTGGCTAGTAGAAGCATTACCCCATTTCTGCCTCCATCTTCACACCCTGCCCGTGTCTAAATTTTATCTGTGTCTAAATTTTCCCCTTTTATAAGGATACCAATTATATTGGATTAAATACCCACTCTACTCCAAGATGACCTCATCTTAATTCATTACATCTAAAATAACCAAGTAAGGTGACATTCTGAGATATGAATTTTGAGGGTACACAATTAAACCCACAGGAGCTCTGGTTACAACAAAACTTAGTGACTTAAATCATGTAGTTGATTGTGCTCAAAATGTGCAGGTCTAAAATTCAGACAGGGCTCATAGGAAATGGGTTGTTTCTGCTCTGATCTCTGAGACCTTAACTGGAAAGACTAATAGGTGACCCCATACCTAGAAACCACCTAAAGGATTGATCATTCATACATCTGATGCCTGGGCTGAGATGATTCAAAGACCAGGTCTGCTGACTAGAGTATCAAAGCTTGGCCTCCCCAGATGGTTGGGCTTCCTCCCAATATGGCTGCCTCAGGCTTCCTACCAATATGACTGCCTTGAGGTAGTCAAACTTCTTACCTGACATCTCTGAGTGTGGGAAGCCACCACTTTCCCAATGCTGTCATTAAGAGTGCAGCAAGGAACTCGGAAGGCCATTAGACCTTGGGCCTTAGCAGGGCTGTGTTGAGATAGTGGTGCTCTAGGCAGTTTCCTGATGGAATAGCCTCAAAGTAAATGTTTACTGAATCTTTCTGATCTTTAACAATCTTTATTGACTTTAGAAATGATCTGTATGTGTTTGCCATGCTTTGCTGAGGGCAAGATGTGTATCTAAAACTGAATAAAAAGTGGATAAGGCAAGGTTTCGGTGTGTCTCTCCAATAGAGAGATCTCCACCTGGCCCCCCATGCCTTCTAAATTCATATTTCTTATATAGTATTTTCATTTGTGTGACGGCCCCTCCTTCAGATCCTGAACCCTTGCTGCAAAGATTGTGGCACTGGGTTCCAGGTGTGAGTGTTACAGGGATTAAGGCATAAGATGTGCTGCTTTTCATAATCCAGACTTGGAAGTTCTTACTTCCACCATACTCTATGAGGTGAAACATTTGCAAGGTCCCAGATTCAGGGGAAGAGAAATTAGATTATACGTCCTGATGGGGGAAGTAGCAAATTAATATTGTAGAAGGACCTGTGAAATAGGTAATATTGCACTGGTCATTTTTGGGACTATACAACTTGCCAAAATAGGTTGTCCTCATAAACAGTGTTAGAGCTAGTTGATTGTAAAACAATCTTATATGGACTGTTGTGAAAGCCTGCTTTTGGGATTTCCTCCCGCTTTTTTTCTTTCTTTTATGAGCACGAGGGGGAAAAGACATCTACTAAGAAGGGCTTCTGGTGGGTAACTGGTCTCAAATAAAAAAAGCAGAAGCCTAGCAGCCATTTCTGCACAGGGGCCTCTGAAGCAAACTGAACTTTGAAGAGTGGCCTCTGTGCTAACCTGCCTGCCTCCATGCTCAAGTGAGTGCCTTCACTGTTTCTGCCATCGGAGGCAGCCCTTATAAAGGTTTCCTAGAATCTTATTTCAGCCAATACAATTGAGGCTTTCCCCATCTTTCCAGAGCTGTGCAGCTCTGACTGGAGTGGCATTATTCTGACCAATTAGGACAGAGCCTTTGGACAAATCTAACTGTGAGGATTTGGATACCTCATTTGCATAAAGACAGACCAATCAGGGACTATGGGTGGGAACTTCTGTCCATATAAGCCAGCTCCCCTTGGCTAGAGCTGAAACACTGAAAATGTCTCTCCCAAGCAGAGCAGAGATGACTGGCACAGAGTACAGCAAAGCAGAATTGGCAAGCCAAAGAAGGGCCTGGCCCCAGGGCTACCTGATCCCAAAACTGTTTTGGCATGGATCTTTTCACAGCCATGCTGTGTCCTTGTTTGCACTGAATAAAGTTTCCTTCTTCATGGCACCCCAAATTGGGGATTCCTGTTGGCACTGAATTGGAGCCAATTGGAGCCAATGACCATTGGTGGACCCTCTTCCTCCCCTAACCCCTCCCTCTCCCTTCCCCTCCTCCTCTCCCTTCCTTTTCCCCTCCTCCTCCCCTCCCCCTCTCCCTCTCCCCTTCTCCCTCCCCTTCTTCTTTTTCCTTTCCCTCTTCTGTCTTTTGTTAAAAAACTCCTTTGGTATATTTTCCATTCTCTTGATTCAACTTTTCCAGAGGAAAAAAAATCTATTTAAAAATTTATACTATGACATACAACACTACTAATTCAAAGTTCTGTTCCACAGGACCCTGAATAAATTATGTTAGGCTCTGGCGATATTTATAAGAACGTTTTTGAAAAGAAGATAGAGTAAAGTTCTTGAATGCACGTAATAAATTCAATGTTTTTTGTTTCAAAGAAAATCACACAAATGCTCATGTAAGAATCAGTACAAAGTGTTTTCATCTCAAGGAGAGAAGGCACAGAGTGTATTATCCATGAGAATAGAAACTGCAGACAAGCCTTTTCTATCTTGTGATTATGGGGCTAGCATTCACCAACAATAATTCAAATTCTTCCCAGGCATCAAGGAGCCTTATGTCTGTCTCCTCACTGTCTTCACACCACAGGAAATTCCAGATAGAGTTTCATCACAAATGAAACAAGGTTAGGGCTTTTCCCATGCCATCCATTCTTGCTCTGATTCTTGCTCTCTCGGTTCATAGGGAGAAGAATTGCTCTTCATATCACCTGCAGGCTTTCCATGGTGGCTGCCAGGAAAATTAGCCACTATGATGGCTTAAGAATGCCCTCTCCCTACTGACCCCATTCCTTGCCTACACATAAAAAAGTGACTTGGAGGTAACTGGGAGTTCAGTTCAGAATTATTTTCTCAGCATGTCCCTCTGTTTCATCGTTCTCCCATCAGAGCCCAGAAAACAATGTGTTCCCAAAGATGCACGCACACATCTATACTAATAAAAGAGTAATATGCAAATTGGTCAGGACACCCTCACAGTAACAACTGAACATCAGGCTGTGTGGGGCGACAAGGCTGGCAGGGGGGTTAGTGAAGGATAACCAAATGACTGAACAGCAGGCTGTGTGGGAGACCAGGCCAGCAGGGGCAGGGGAGCAGTGAGGAGTGACCAGGCTGGCAGAAGGGTGCAGTGAGGGGTGACCATGCTGGCAGAGGGGGAGTTGGCGGCAGCCAGGCCAGCAGGGGGGGGCATTTTGGGGCAACCAGACCAGCATAGGGGCGCAGTGAGGGCGACCAAGCCAGTGGGAGGGCAGTTGGGGGCAACCAGGCTGGTAGGGGGGGCCAGTGGGTGCAATCAGGCTAGCAAAGGGGGGGGGTCAGTAAGGGGTGACCAGGTCAGTAGTGGGGGGGCAGTTAGGGGCAACCACGCCAGCAGGGGGTGAGGCAGTTAGGGGCAATCAAGCAGGCAGGCAAGCAGTTAGGAGTCAGCAGTCCCAGACTGTGAGAGGGATGCTGTGAGAGGGATGTCTGACTGCCAGTTTAGGCCTGATCCCAACCCCCCTCCTCTGCATGTATTTGGTGTACTGTGCCTCTAGTGTTATAATATAATGTCTAGCCCTCCAGCCTGTCCTCTGTCACACACTATGAGAAATCCAGTGTGTTCATGAGGACATTAGAATCAATGTTTATAGTCTTAATGTTTATATAAAAATATATCCATTGTTTTCTTTTGGTTTGTTTCACTATCTTCTTGAATTAAATGGTAGATTTATTTCTATTTCTTTAGTTCTTAAGAATCAACCTATTTAAGGATGAAGTTAAATTTTGCTACTTAATGGTTTCAATGTCTTATTTTATAAACAATCTCTAACTCTGGTTTTTATTTTTTTATTTTGTCTGCTACTTATTAGAATTTTTATTCCCAAGTTCTGTGTTTTAATAAAATGAGAAAAAGGAAACACAAAGCATAATAAGGCCATCATGCAAGCCCAATCATTCAGAATGAAAAAATTGTTACCTTATTCTGTATTTCTTCCAGTAATTTTTACAAATGCACGTGTAATCAATGTATATATTCTTTATAAGTGATAGAAAAAGAAATGAATATTATAAGCAAAGCTAAATGTTCCTTTAATGGTCATTTCTAACTTCCAGAGCTACTAGCATGAGGGAGTTATATAGCATTTTGTTTAGTTATATATATTTTTAAATTTCTTTATAGAAATCCGTCCTAGTCTACATTGCATTTATTCACCCCCTATTGAAGCCTGTTTCTGTTATCTCTGCCCCCATTTTTTCTATCGCAGGCATTGCTGTAATAAACCTCTCTCACTATGTCTCATTGTGATCATGCAGGAGAGTTTCCTTAAGATGTGCACAGAGAAGTGCAACTGTTGGATAGATATGCACATTTCTAAGTTCAGTAGATATTGTATAATTATTCATAAAGGTCCTTATGGCAATTCATGCTCAGAGTTTTAAATGCAATCTTTAATTAATAATATCTAGTTTGCAAATGTTCAGAGCATGTGCCTATGTTCTGGAGTTGTACAGAAATAATGCATATTACATTATATTACATTCTCCTTGGAGCTAACCAATCCTACTTACTATTTTTGATACTAGCCGAAACCGGTTTGGCTCAGTGGATAGAGTGTCGGTTTGGGGACTGAAGGGTCCCGGGTTCGATTCCAGTTAAGAGCATGTACCTTGGTTGCTGGCATATCCCCAGTAGGGGGTGTGCAAGAGGCAGCTGAATCTCTCATTGATGTTTCTATCTCTCTATCCCTTTCCCTTCCTCTCTGTAAAAAAAAAATCAATAAAATATATTAAAAAATATTTTTGATACTATTTTTTTTTCTCAAATCTATCACTGATCCCAGTGACTACATCAGTATTATTTGACTGCTTGGCCCTAACTTATGTAGTAGTTTTTAAGTCTCAGCCCCAAATATTCAATCTTTAGATATTTCATTTTCAAAATGAACCTCAGTAGCATTTTATTTATTTATTTTAAAAATGATTTTTATATGTCAATTATAGTTGATATCCAATTTTATTTTATAATAGTTTCAGGTGTATAGCATAGTGGTTAGACATTTATATAATTTATGAAGTGTTCCCCTCTAGTCTTTTTTTTTTTTTTTAATGTTTTCATTAATTTAAAAAAAATATATTTTATTGATTTTGTACAGAGAGGAAGGGAGAGAGATACAGAGTTAGAAACATCGATGAGAGAGAGTCATTGATCAGCTGCCTCTTGCACACCCCCTACTGGGGATATGCCGGCAACCAACGTACATGCTCTTGACCGGAATTGAACCCGGGACCCTTCAGTCCCCAAACCGACACTCTATCCATTGAGCCAAACCGGTTTCGGCTCCCCTCTAGTCTTATTGGGGGACCACTTGATACTATATTTTTTGATGCTTTAAGATTCATGGCTCTTCTGTTTTCAGTTTAGATTATTCCCTTTATAAATATTAAACACCTTAGTCCCATTTGATTTTTTTTTTTTTGATTTTTTATTTTTTGTATATCCTAAAATTTTGTTAAATTATACCATGGTTCTATTTTTTAAAATTTGTTGTTTTTTTTTTTTGTTTTTTTTTTTGCCCATTGTTTTGTTTCTCCCACTCACAATGTTACTCAGTATAGTATATACTTATTGTCTTCTAATGTGTCACTTGGCAGAAGAGAAATCCACTAGTAAAGGCAATTTCATATTTGTTCCTTTTAAGATTACTTGTTTATGGCCTGCATGCTTGTGGCAATTTTTTTTTAATGATTGCGATAAAAGTTCAATATTTTCAGGTGTGTATTTTCTTTAATTTTTCTTTAGTTATGTTTTTCAATTTTTATTCCAAGTTGTTTGTTTTTTTCCAATCACGTTTTTATTCTCTGCATAAAAGCATCTTAGTTATTCTACTCGCTGCTGCCCTTTTCTTCTGCATCCCGGAGGAGCTTGCCCCATATTACTGATTTTTTTTCCGTCAGTATCAATTCCACTGTTTACTCCTTCTTATGCTAATTTACTTTATTGTATTTCTTGAATTGTTCTAATTTTTTATGTTCTCATCCATGCTCCCTTTTACTTTAGGGATTTTTCCTTTGGCTTTTTGGAGACCTCTCTCGCATCCCATTAAGATCATTAAACAATCACCCAGTTGTTGTGGCTCAGTGGTTGAGCATCAACCCATGAACCAGGCGGTTCGATTCTCCATCAAGGCACATGCCCCAGTTGCAGGCTCCATCCCCAGTGTGGGGGGATGCAGGAGGCAGCTGATCAATGATTCTCTCTCATCATCCACTCTCTGAAATAAATAAAAACATTTTTAAAAAAGACAAATGGTCTAGAAAGCATTTTTCTAGGTGTTCTGTTCAATTTTCAGAAGATTTTCCTGCTTCTGACAGTTCAAGGGATGACTTCCATATCTTTTACCTGTTAGCTTATTGCCACATTTTCTGTGTACATGATTGTGTGTATATACTCATCCTTAAGAGCTATTTATTCTGACCCAATATTTGCCAAAGGCAGCATAGACCCAGTGCCAACAGCCCAGCGTCCTATGCCCTTTAGTGAGAGATGTCCTTTTATGTCAACACCAGGGGTCTATAGAGGCAGCGGGGCTCTCTGTCAAAGTCAGCTGAGTTTTCCTTGAGGGCAGTCAGCAGAGAAGATCTTAGGGCCTCAGTTGGTCCTTTGATACCCTGAACTGACAGAATACACACAGGTCTCTTCAGGCTTGGTCACTCCTCTCTTCACCTCCAGAAATACTTGTCTGATGGGAACTAGATTACCCAGAACTTCCTGTGTCTCCCAACACCTTCATGTTCCTTCCCACACCTTCATGTTCCTTCCCGACTTTCGTGCTTCTCCATTTTTCTTATTTTTATGCAGACATGTCTGCATAAGAATATGAAAAATGGTGATGTGATGTGTTGATGTAGAGGTGGCTGTGCTGTACTGTCACTTTTAAACAATATTCATTTATAGAAGAGGATTGGCTGCCAAGTTTGCTGTTCCCAGAGCAGGGAGTAGGCAGTGGAGGAGGGAAAAACATCTCCTGTCACTGCCTGTCTGGCAGTTTGCTGTTTGGGGCAGGAAGGAAAGCGTGTGTAAGATGCTCATTCTAGTGTCTCAGATAAGCACCCTGTGGATACAGTTTTTAAAAGATCAGTGTTATGTGTCGTTATACTTTGCCATCTTTTGCTTTGTCATAAAGTATGTTTCAGAGACTCCTGGCTAGGATTTATGCTTAATAACATGCATGCATCTGAGTAGATTTCCTGAAAATTCCATTGCTCTATCATAAATGACTTTCATTAGATACATACTTAAGCATTGTTGAATATCACATAGTTATCAAACAGCATCAGTTCTATGGAACAGTTAAGTGAAATCATCATGAGACAATTTGTATAATGAGGGCCTGCAAGTTCAGGAATCACTAACTTGTGGGTGGTGCTCACAAATGTGGGTAGGCTGACTGCCTGGGTTTACAGAAGGAGGAAGGAAAGGAAGGAAGGAAGGGAAGAAGGAAAGAAAGAAAGAAGGAAAAAAGGCCTGCAAAACAATTCCAAAATCTGCAAGATAATTAAAAATATGTATGATATGAAATAGCAGGGCATTTTCTACCTGTAGATCAATGTAACTAAAAGTCCTAATTAAAAAAGAAAATGCAACATTAAAATAAATGAAGTACATTTTGTTTTCTGTGCATATATACTCATATTTTATGTCTAAGAGCCTTAGCAAGAATACAAATTCTGCCCAGACAGTTTTATTGATATTTTTGCTATAATTTTAAAAGCATAGAGCATACTGTGGTTTTTATAAATGTCACAGCTTACAAAGTCATTGGAAAACTGGAAAAATTCCATAGCTTTTCTATATTTCAGTAATAATCCCCATGATAGTCTTCTGTGCACCCCCTTGCTTCTGCCAAGTGCCTCCACAAAACAATTCATGCAGTTCACATTGACTTCAGTTGTTCTCTGCAGTACTTCATCCATAGCCTTAAAGGTGTGCAGTGATGTTTGCCAAGCATGTTCGAATGTTTCTGCCTTGTCTATGGGTTATCTACTTTCCTATAGCTTTCCATTCCAGCCTTATTAAGTGACATAAGATAGAATGACTTGGAAGTAACCTCCACTCTCTCAGTGTTACTAGATGTTTTCTAAATACGTACTGCCTCTATGGAGAGACGTTTTGCCCATACAGAATTTTCTCTGACAGGCTATTGAAAAGTCTTCCTGACATTGAAAATTTCCCTTCAGGAAGATCATTTTCCCAAGTAAATTGTGACTTTGTGCCATTGAATCAGATGAACAGACTGGAGTGTCTTCCACGTGTGACTCTGTACTTTATTTCATTTTTATGAAAGTGGCTTAATTTGGCCATAAGCCTGCCATGCTCTTAATTTGTTATCAATAAAGAGTATTACCAAGGATAATATCTCAGTAGGAAATCCTGTAATTTTTCACAAGGAATTCACTAAGATCACAGTATTTTTTTGCTTGCCAAAAATTACAATGTGTAAATTTTTGTCAGAAATTCTACTCACAGAAGTATGTGAGTTGAGGACCTATCAGTAAATCCTAGCCCCAAGAGTGTTTGGAAGACATAGGCCTAAATACCATCCTAATTAACACCCTTAGACAAAAATTAATTAGTTTACTATGAATTCATAGCATGCCTGGAACATGATTGTTCATTATACAGGGGAAAAAATTCCACTACACAGAGATGAAATGCTAATTCTGGAGTTTATAAGACCTGACAAAGCTTTAAACAGCTAATAATATTTTAACAAAGATCTTAATAACATGTTGATGAATAAGACCAATGGGACAGCATTTTCAATGACACCATAATATGCTCTTGCCTCTTTTACTATAAATAAGGGAGGCATGGACAGTCACTCACATTGTTTCACATGGGAATTATTTACCGTCTGAGTTCACTAAAGCATATTCTGAATCACAGGTTAATGACCCAATGTGTTTTGTTTTTTTTCTAGAATGATTGAGGTAGGTGTGTGTGTGTGTGTGTGTGTGTGTGTGTGTGTGTGTGTGAATTATGTCAGTTGCTAGTTCAGTTTTCAGTTATTCTATTCATTAGGTCTGGGTATATTTTCAACAAATGATATAAATAAGGTTGATAGAAAGATAATACTGTATTTGCCCATGATATGTGAGCAGGCTGCTTGCAGGTTGTTTGTTTTTTACACTAAGCAAAGGAGTTGGGCTTTAGTAATAAGAAATACATAATGACAAATATTAAGAGAAGGGAATTCAAGCATTAGCCGCCAATAACCTAGAAAGAAGCAAAAGAAGGATGATGCAAAAGAGAAAGCCTTAGGGGATTACTAAATTCAGGAAAAAAAATATAGGTAAATCATGGAAGTCACACAAAAAGTCAGATATAATTTAATTTTATGTCCTAGTTGAGGCTAATGATGGATGGTATCTCTGTTTGGAGACATGCAAATATAACAAAGGGGAATTGTCAATTCTGGAATTTCCTGATAAAGCCTCTCCCATTCTTAAGAATTTTAAGGGGGAAAAAAAACACAAAACTTTTAGACTGGTGTAATGGTGAATGACTTGACATTCTTCTAAATCCCCATTCTTTCCAAATTATTTGCAAGGCAAAATGTAGCTCTTGGGCCTGGGGAACTCATCTGATATTGTAACACATTGAAACTGACATTCACTCTGAACCTTTAAGAACCTGGTTACTAGCATTATTTCATCATTTAAACCTCCTAGCAACATACAAGTGCCATTATTGTTTCTATAAAACCTGCTCCCCCTTGAAAAAGTGTCAGGGCCAAACAGTTTCACTGGCGAATGCCTTCCAAACTTCAAGGATAATGCTAGGCCTCTTTAAACCATTACAGAGCTTTAAAAAGAGTTCTTTTATATAAAGTAAAAAAAGCATCAATATCAAAATGTGATAACCACCCTAGCATGCAAATGTGTGTGCACACAGACAGACACATCTTGGACAAAATTAAATTCATAAATAAGGTTTGATTTATAACTATGAACATAAAAACCCTACTTAAAATAATAGTAAATAGAATTAAGGAGCATCAACAATATAATTCTCCATGACCAAAGTGTGATAGGACATGCTTACAAAAAAAAAAAAAAAGAAACTTTTAAATTAAAAAGTATAAGGCTGAAACCAGTTTGGTTCAGTGGATAGAGCATCAGCCTGCGGACTGAAGGGACTCAGTTT
The DNA here is from genome assembly GCF_964339955.1 of Pipistrellus hanaki. Taxonomy (NCBI): domain Eukaryota; kingdom Metazoa; phylum Chordata; class Mammalia; order Chiroptera; family Vespertilionidae; genus Pipistrellus; species Pipistrellus hanaki. Next base: position 28,044,946 of record NC_140505.1, read on the forward strand.
CGATTCCTGTCAGGGGCATGTGCCTTGGTTGCATGCACATCCCCAGTTGGGGGTGGGGGGGTGGGGGATGTACAAGAGGCAGCTGACTGATGATTCTCTCTCATCGATGTTTCTAAATCTCTATCCCTCTCTCTTTCTCTCTGTAAAAAATCAATAAAATATATATTTTTTAAAAGTATAAGAAGATAGCGACCCAATAAAAAATATTGGAATATTTATTTGCAGAGGTACTTTAAAAAGAAGATATACAGATGGACAGTAATCACATGACAAAATGCTTAACATCACTAGGAAAATACAAATTAAAACCAAAATGGGATACCAATGCATACACACCCATTATTAGAATGTCTAAAATTCTAGTTTTCTTGTGTCTTTTTGCAGCCTAATCCTCCCTCTACTCCAGATAACCACTGATATTATTTCTGTCCCTAGAGATTAGCTTACGTTTTATATAATTGTACATATGTGCATTATTTAATACTTTGTGGCTAGTTTCTTTTGCTTAGCAAAATGACTTTGACTTTGAAGTTCATCCAGGCTGTTGCATGTATCGCTAATTTATTCTGGTTTATTGGAGAGTAGTATTCCATTGTATAGACACATCAAATTTTGTTTACCTTGTCTACTACATATTTGGATCGTTTCCAGTTTGGGCTTACTAGAAATAAACTTGCTGTGAACATGTGTGTACAAGTACTTATGGAGGCATATGTTTCTATTTCTGTTGGGTCAGTATCTAAGAATGGAATGGCTAGGTTTCATGATAGGTATACTCTTAATTTTTAAAGAAACTGTTGAATAGTTTTTCCAATGTGTTGCACTGAACTGAAGTGAACTCAAATGTTTTCTATGTAACAACATTCAACCTCTCTTGAACTTACACCAGTAAAGCTTTTTAACCCCAACACACAGTTGAAAATTTCTTGTTAAGAACATCAAAGCTCTCCATGCTGACACGTTTAAAGGCTGGTCCTCATGCGTTAGCTTATTCTATCCATTAGCAGTCTTTGATGTTACTGATCACTCCCTCCTTGGAATGCTTTCTTTGCTTCCTTCCAAGACAGCTTACTTTCCTAGGTTTCTTCTTACCATTCATTCATTCATTCATTCCTTTCCAGTCTGCCCTGTAGGGTCCGTTTCCTCTTCCATAGGTCTAAAAATGTAGGTGTGTCTTAGAATTCCATGCTTGGGGCTCTGCCCTTCTCTGTCTATGCATGTTGTATGTGTCTCATTCATGTCAGTGGATTTAAATGCCATAGACTCTCTAGTGCCTTTCTACTCTTCCATCTAGCTGCCTGTCTATCTTTCCTCCCTCCCGTGCTCTTCAATTTTCTAACCTTTCTATCTCCAGCTTTGCCCTTTTAAGTTGAACTCCAGTATTATATATTCAAATACGTATTCAGTTGGTAGCTGATATGCATATCTGAGTAGACATGTATGTATTTAAGGAAAAAATCCTGACTTTTCCTCTCCTCCCCCCAATTCTAGCTTCTCAAACCTAGATCTTCCCTATTTAACAAAATAACAACTCCATTTGCCAAGTTGCTTTGATCACGGAACTACAAGTTAATATTGATCTCTCATTTCCTCACACCCCTAAAGCTAAGTCATCAGCAAGTCCTTTGGCTTTAAATTCTAAAAATAAATCTGAATTTAACACTTTCATGATCTCATGACTATTCCCCGTGTTCATGACATGGTCAATATCGAAAGAATCTTCTGAAAGCCCCTTGTTTATGCTCTTACTCCCCAGCCACCTATAATCCACACAATAGTTCAATTGAAGTCTTCTATACTAATAAAAGGGTAATATGCTAATTAGACCAGGTGACAGGGACATCTTCTGAATGTCCGACTTCCTTCCAGACAGTTAGGGGGCTACCAGGCCGGCAGGGGACAATTAAGGGGTGACCAGGCCAGGGGGAGATCTTGGGGGGTGATCAGGCTGGCAGGGGGCAGTTAGGGGGTGGACAGGCTGGCAGGGGCAGTTGTGGGGTGACCAGGCAGGCCAGCAGGGGCACTGTTGGGGGATACCAGGCAGACCACCAGGTGGAAATTTGGGGGGCAAACAGATCACCAGGAGGGCAGTTGGGGGATTGTTGGGGTGGTGACAAGGTCAGCAGTGGGGCAGTTGGGGGGTGACCAGGCCAGCAGGGGAGTAGTTAGGAGGTGATCAGGAAAGCAGGCAGGCGAGCAGTTAGGAGCCAGCAGTCCTGGATTGTGAGTTGGACATCTCCCAAGGGTGCAGGACAGGCTGAGGGATCCCTCCCCACCCTTCCCCCGTTCACAAATTTTGTGCACCAGGCCTCTAGTTACAATATAAATAGAGTTACATAACACCCCTGCTCAGCAATCTGCCATGGCTTTGTTTGAATGTGGACTCACATTAAATCTCAACCATATCTGAGCAACAAGATCCTGCATGATCTGTGTCTGCTTGCCTCTGTGACTTCATCCTGTTTCATCTGTGCCCAAGCTGGCCGTCATCCTGTTCCTCAAATAAACCAAACTCCTCCAGCTTCTGGAGATTTGCACCTGCTTTTCTCCTTTCCTGAAATGCTTATTCCATCTTCTTCTCACAAACCATCTTCTATGCTTTTTTTTTTTTTTTTTTTTTTTTTTTCAGATATCTGATCTCTTTAATAAAAACTTCCCTAAACATCAGATCAACATAGGCCTCTTTTATTCCACTTTTCTCCAAGGAACTTTCTCCACATAGAATAACTAGAACATGAAATCTGAGTGGCCAGCTATTTTATCTGTAGTCTCCATAAGATGGTCTAGGCCTGTGGTCGGCAAACTGCGGCTCACGAGCCACATGCTGCTCTTTGGTCACTTGAGTGTGGCTCTTCCACAAAATACCAAGGCCTTGGGTAGACTATTTTGAAGAAGTGGCATTAGAGGAAGTTTAAGTTTAAAAAATTTGGCTCTCAAAAGAAATTTCAATTGTTGTACTGTTGATATTTGGCTCTGTTGACTAATGAGTTTGCCAATCACTGTGGTCTAGGCAATGCTGCACTTGCAAATTACCCAGAAATCTTTGTGCTCAATGCACTCATATCAAACTAGATATAGATGGCTCCTCAGAGCCACAGTCCTATGTGCTTGGATGTAGCTACCCGGCTGGGAGATGCCCTATCATCTTTTGCTGCCTTATCTGGAGCATATAGGCAAGAATCTGGAAGGAATTAAATGGATAATCATGCACCAGGTCTAAATTACTTTTGCCTAGAAGTGACACAAGTTACTTCTATTTCTACTTTATTTACAAAACATGCCACACAACCACACCTAGAGGAAGTGAGAAGCCATTGAGAGAGGGAAGAGCAGTGGGCATACCTACTCCACCTGCCTTATAATTATTCTACCCACAGCACCTAGAGCTTGACAACTAGAGCTTGACTTAGAGCAGACATTGAGTAGATCTTTGTTGAATAAGATTAAATATGTTCAGATCTTGTTTTTTATTGCCATGGACTAATGGTCCTAAGACAGCCAAAGACTTCTGACTGTGCCTTGGGGCTGCCTTACCTCCCTACTTCTGGCACATGCTATTAGACATACATTGCTCTTGTATTTCACTCTCCTTCCTATTAGACGTGATGTATTTGATGATGCATTAGCATGTAGTGTGAATTAGTTAAATATGTCATCCTATGTGGTTCCAGTCTAAAAAACATTTTTTCTTGTAAGGGACATCTTTCTGATGCTTTCAAACTACAAGACAGGGGCAACTGCCTACTTCTGAAAGATTTTTTTCTTTATAATACTTTTTATATTGTTAGTTTTAATCACTAATCAAGTTACCTACTGATATTGTACAATTTATCCTAAGCCTATTACAATGGATTACCTTAGGAAAAAAGTGCTCCTTAATTTTCATTGGTATCAGGCAGGCCTTGTCTATGTATAGAATGATGTACTCAGCACATTGGAGGTTATCTATTCTGACATACAGATGAGCAAAATAGAAGCCTGAGATATTGAAGGTGTTACCCAAAGTGACACAGCTATTTAGGTGAGAATTGGACACAAGAGCTTGAAGTTCCCACTGCTAACCAATAGACAAATTGTACAATAAAAGAATAAACTCCAAAACATATAATCTTATTTTTACTAGGAAGTTGGTTCTTTAAAAATTCTTGAAGATGAGAATTAAAAATCTATTTTAACTTAAATATGTCTGTATGAAATCACTATCTTCTCATCAGAAAGAATATATTAAATTCCCACTGTGCTCTGAGATCATTATAATTGAGTCTGAATTTATAAAATAAAATATAAACCCTGGAGGTTTCCATGAAATTTCATCCTGTACTTCTGAGGAAATAACACAAAAATCCTTTCTCTTTGAGAGGAAATAATTGTGAATTAAACTTTTTTCCAGCAGTTTTGTGTACTCCACTGAGGGATGTCAAACCCTCAGAAGCAATGCCATTTATACTGTGGAGGAAAGTTAAATTCTTGCAAACTCTTCTTGATATATATATATATATATATATATATATATATATATATATATATAGTATTAAAGAAAGAATTAAAAGATGATAGAGGAAAATCTGGTTTCTTTTTCAAAGGCCCTTAAGATCCTTAAGCAACACATTTCTGACAAAGGCAAAAGAGTATAAAGGTTAAAGGCATAAACTCTGGAGCCAGACCATACTAGTAAATTCAAATCCCTACCTCTTACCAACTGAGAGGCCTTGGCAAGCCACTCTGAGCCTGTTCCCCCATCTGTAAAATAGAGATGCTAAAAATAATAATATCCACCTTATAGGGCTGTTTGATGGGTTGGATTAGAAGTTAGAACAGTGCCTGCCACAAATAAATGCTACAGAAGCACATGAGTTATTTAGACATATGGCATGTTGATTGATCTGCAACCCTCACCTCTTACATAGCTGTTACCAGCAGTGGTGCTGCTGTTACACTGGCATCTCTGATGGGAATAGAAAAGCCATCCTCCCAGTAAGTAACACTGGGTACCCACAGCCACTGGTCCATGGAAGTATCTCAGACTTCAATACAATAGTCAATACAATACACATAATTACCTGACTAATATTAGCTAATTACAGAGGTAATGGGGCCACTCCATGCCTAAATTATCTAAACTCAGGTAGTGCGAAGTGGGGGTATGTGTTCTTCCTCCAGAGACTTCTACTTCCACTTTCTGTGGTTCCATGAAGGCCCTACTCATCCTTTGGTAACTCACAGAAAAGGCTTTGGAGCCATCTTCAATTCCTCCCTCTCTCTCAACCCTACTTTGCGTCACTCCTCAAATCCTGTCCATTTTATCTGATAAGTATGTCCCTTGTCCATTTACTCTGGCTCATGGAGCATCCTAATTGATGCCTGTCAGTACTGCAGCTAATCAGTTTGGATTAATGCAGTGGTCTTCCCTCCACCCACAGAGCCCCAAGTCCATGCAGGTGTCCTCTCTAAACCGAATGGGGTTGAGTGCTGCTCCGCAGAGAAGACAAACAAGATAAGTAATTTTCCCAGGATCAGCCTTTTGCCTCTGGCCCTGTTAGGACTGTTGCACCCACTCACCTTTTCAGGAGATTATTCTTGATTCTGCAAACTTGGGTTCCTAGCCTTTAGCATACTTTCTTTCTACTGACTGATATATTCCATTTTATTCATCCCCGAAATTCCTTCTCACTCTAAGAAGCAAGGAAATATCCACCTCTTCTATTCAGCCATCCCCTACACTCTTAAGGAACCACACAGCTCTCCTGGCATGGACCACACTGTTTTCTAATTGTTCCTTGCATACCCAGCTCCAATGAAGCAGCCACATATTCTTCATCATGGTATCCCAGGGCCTTCCCTGACACACTACAGGTTCTCAATCAGCATTGTTAAAGAACCATAAATTGTTGAGACAGGCCAGAAACCAACCCTCACTCCAAAACTTTCATTCATTCACTCATGTATTCATTCATTGAATTGCCCTGACGTAGCCACAGCCCCAGCCCTTTGTTTTAGGCATTTGTCATTTCCAAGTGCAGCTGCCTTTGATGTCAGGCTGGCCAATAGCACCACTTCTGATCATCTAAGTGACTTCAAACGAAATCCCTGCTCAAGTGGAAGCACATTGAAAGCACCCACCCAGTGCTGTCCCCTAGTGAAGACATCTGGCACTGGCTCCCAAGCTGGCCTGTGCATTGCAATCATCTGGGAGTCTCCAGCGATCACTGGGAGTTGTGGCCCCTATGATTATTATTTAACTAGAGGCCTGGCACATGAAATTTGTATGCGGGTATGGTCCCTAATACTGGCCTGTGATCAGGGCCAACTTCCTCAGCTGCCCCCAGCCAGCCTTGCCCCCCACTGCCACTCACCCCCAGGTCTCTATTTGCCATTGGGTGATCAAAGCCTGCTGGCCAGGGGGAGGAACCAAGAGGTCAACCATTCCATCCACTTGCTGGCCCCACCCAACTGTGGGTTGCCCTCTGTTTGTAGGGCAACCTGTGGGGTGGGGGCTTTGGCCTGGAACCACCTGTATCCCCCACCACCCACCCCTAGTTCCCCATTTGCCATTAGGCAATTGGAGCCTGCCGGCTGGGGAAAGGGACCAATAAGTGGTCAGTGTGCCTCATAGTGACTGGTCGAGTGGTCGCTCTGGTCATTCCACTGTTAGGGTCAATTTGCATATTACCCTTTAATTATATAGGATTGGTCTAGGCCATGGCCTAGAGTTTGAAAAAGACCCCCAGGTGGTTCTGACCTGCACACATTTAGGAACCACTGGTTTAATAGGTAGCTATCGTTACCTCTGCTACCATTATAATTACATTTGATATAATAGATAATCATATATTTTAAAATATCATAAAATATTTTTAACATACATCACATGATTTAATCATGTCCAGAGATATAGGAAAAGTGTATTGCAGGTTTTACTTGGGAAGATAAATTTATTAAGATAATTTTTATGAGTCTGGGTTAATTTATTAGATTATTTCTATTCTTTCTAAGGGAGATGATCTAGGCTGCATAAACCATTCTGAGAGAAGGAAAGGGAGGCTCTGGAGGGCTGTCTCCTCTGGCTCATCTCCAATGGCTCAGGGACCTTGGACCTGTGAGGGGGAAAGAGACTGAGCTGAGGGAGAACACAGGTCTCCAAAGGGTCACTGCTTACCTCTCAGGGTATAAAAGCAAGATGGCAGCAGTGCTGATGTTCAACAAACAGCTGAAACCACACCAGCCCTTTGCTCAGGCGGATTGCTAAACTGTATGGTTTATACCCAACAAGCTATATAGTTCATCTAGCTGAGCCCATGACCAGGCTTCACTCTCATATTAGAATAACTTCCCATTCTTTCCTATCACCCTCTCTGATGTTTTTTTTATTATTATTAAATTATTATCTGTGTACATATCTTACCATTCCCCCACCTCCCATACATACCCTCCCCCCCCAGAGTTTTGTGTCCATTGGTTGTACTTATATGCATGTATACAAGTCCTTCGGTTGATCTATTATCTCCCCCAGATCTCCCTACCCTTCCTGCTGTAATTTGACAGTCTGCTTGTTGCTTTACTGTCTCTATATCTATCTTTTGGTTCATCAGTTTATAATGTTCTTTAATATCCATAAATGAGTGAGGTCATGTGGTGTTTCTCTTTCATTGACTGGCTTATTTCACTCAGCATGATATTCTCCAATTCCATCCAGGTTGATGCAAATGATGAGAATTCCTTCTTTTTTATGGAAGCATAGTATTCCATTGTGTAGATGTACCATGGTTTTTTGATCCAATCATCTGCTGACAGGCACCTAGGCTGTTTCCAAATTCTGGCTATCGTAGATTGTGCTGCTATGAACATAGGGGTGCATACATCCTTTCTGATTGGTGTTTCTAGTTTCTTGGGATATATTCCTAGGAGTGGGATTACTGGGTCAAATGGGAGTTCCATTTTCAGTTTTTTGAGGAAACTCCATACTGTTCTTCACAGTGATTGCACCAGTCTGCATTCCCACCAACAGTGCATGAGAGTTCCTTTTTCTCCGCAACCTTGCCAACACTTGTCGTTTGTTGATTTGTTGATGTTGGCCATTCTGACAGGTGTGAGATGGTACCGCATTGTTGTTTTGATTTGCATCTCTCGGATAATTAGTGACTTTGAGCATGTTTTCATGTGCCTTTTGGCCTTCCTTCTGTCTTCTTTTGAAAATATTCTATTTAGGTCCATTGCCCATTTTTTAATTGGATTATTCATCTTCCTTTTATTTAGTTGTATGAGCTGACTGTAGATGTTGGAGATTAAACCTTTCTCAGTGGTAACATTTGCAAATATGTTCTCCCATACAGTGGGCTTTCTTGTTGTTTTGTTGATGGTTTCTTTTGCTGTAAAAAAGCTTTTTATTTTGATGTAGTCCCATTTGTTTATTTTCTCTTTAGCTTCCATTGCCCTAGGGGCAGTATCAGTGAAGAAGTTCTTTTGGCATATGTCTGTGATTTTGCTGCCTGTGGATGCCTCTAGTATTTTTATGGTTTCCCATCTTATGTTTAAGTCCTGTATCCATTTTGGGTTTATTTTTGTGTATAGTGTAAGTTGATATATAGTTTCATTCTTTTGCATGTATCTGTCCAATTTTCCCAACACCATTTATTGAAGAGACTGTCTTGACTCCATTGTATTATATATTCGTGTCTCCTTTGTCAAATATTAATTGAGCATAGTGATTTGGGTTGATATCTGGGTTCTCAATTCTATTCCATTAATCTATATGCCTGTTCTTGTGCCAGTACCAGGCTGTTTTGAGAACAGTGGCTTTGAAGCAATCTATAGGTTCAATGCACTCCCCATTAAAAATACTAAGGGCATATTTCACTGACCTAGAAACAACTCTCCAAAAGTTCATTTGGAACAACAAAAGACCCCGAATAGCCACAGCAATCTTGAGAAAGAAGAGTAAATACCTGATTTTAAGCTGTATTACAAAGCCATTGTTCTGATGGGTTTTATATGTCTTTTTATAAGCAGAAAATTTTCCACATTTTTTTTGTTTTGTTATTATGCTAGTTGTTGGTTTTTTGTTTGTTGTTTTTTTTTGGTATTAAATTACTATTATTAAAAAATAACATTATATTTTTCTTTAAAAGGGTAGAATATTAATATTTACAATCAGTATAAGGAACATTTGCTTTGTTTACACAATTATATTTTCCAGACACAGAAATCATCATACATAGAGTCAATTGAATTACTTAGCTTCCATTTTCTTATTGTCAATATTTGATACATTTGTTGCACATTTGTCAAATTATGTAGATAGGTAAGGAAGCTGTCATTACTTGAAAATTCTAATAATAATAATTGCAAAATTATAGAGAAACTTCCAAGCATTCAAAAATCAGTTGATAAAATGTTTGTGTTGAAAAATAGGTGTGTAAAAACAGATCTAGTGGGACCACAGCCAAACTTCTGATAATATTGGGAGGACAAGCCACATGTTTATGCATTATTTCCTAATAGACATGGGGGTCAGAGAGTAATGATCTGGAAGTGGGGTACCCCCACTCTGGAAGGCACAGCCTGGGGAAGGGAAAAACGTGTTACCTTGTACATATGAGGATGGTCCCAATTCCTGATTCCTAAGATTCTTGTCAGTAGGAGGAGGTGTAGGCTGGACTTTCAATATTACAGATAAATTTTAAAATAAATAAATATTTTCCCAGTATTCTACTGGGTCATTAAGAAATTAAATATCTATTTGGAGCAACATAAACTAGAAAGAATGAAGGGAGGATAAACTCTATAAATAGCGCCTCCCTTCTAGCTGCTGACCACATCCTATCTGTGTCATTTGAAAGCCTCTGAAGGGACAGGACACTGACCTGGGCTGCCTTCGCTGAAGGGAGCGTCTGGGGCAGCCTCCACATGCGAAAGCCACAAAGTAATGTAGCTTTTCCCTTTCTGGCGGTATCTGAATTCCAGCCTCTTTCTTTTTGGCGGTATCTGAATTTGCTGCACAGAATCTCTTCCTGGTGCAGACACAGACCTCCTGGGCCCCCAGGGTAACCTCTGTGAACCTCTATTACAACATCAAGCTCCCGATTGAAAACTGTCCCCTGGATCTGCAGTAGCCGGGTCTTGTTTACCTTCGTGCGGCTGGGTCTGACCCTGGTCCCTGGTGCACAATGAATGTGCAGTGCGTGTCTCTTGAAAACAGGGCTACAAGTCTTCCCAAGGCTTTGCTTCTCAGCATGTGGTCCAGGGATAAGGCATGGGCATCAGCAGGAAATTCAGAGGTTCAGACTGTCAAGCCTCACCCAGACCTACAGAATCCATCTGAATTTTAACCAGCTCCCCAGGATGAGTGCCCACAGTGAAAGCTGAGAAGTGCTATCCTGAGCGACGTTAACTGGACTGTCTTAGGTGAACCTCTGTTCAGCGCAGTCTTTGCTGCCTAAATGCATCGTAGATAATGGGAGGTGTGGAGAGAGATGGTGAATTCGTGAATCTCTCATGCCTACATTTATAATAACTTCACCCTACCATTAGATAAGAAATGAGGGCTCTTGATGTTAAAGTGGCTATTTCTGTAACTTCACTGAACTTTTTTTTCTTCTTCTTCATTTCAAAATAAAGATCACGAAAGTCTGAATACCACTTGCATGTTTGTCTTATTTTCAGCTCAGTATGGCATCTAGAGAATTAAATACCAAATCCAGGTGTCATGGGATACAGCCTATTATTTCCTTTGATGAGAAAAACAAAACAAAACAAAACAAAAAAAACCCACACACACACACAACAACAAAACACACCACTCACCTTAGCTATCAAACTAATTTTTTTTAGAGCTTATCCCATTTTTCTGATCCATGACCTATATATCTGTTTATTTGTTAGTTTACATTCTGTATCATTCCAAACTGCATTTGGGTTGCCTTGAACTAACTCTCTCTCTCTCTCTCTCTCTCTCTCTCTCTCTCTCTCTATATATATATATATATATATATATATATATATATATATATATATATATAATAAAACTAAGAATGTGTGACTTTCAACTGAGCTTGACGATGTGTGATCTCCATTTATATAGTGTTTCTTTGGAATTTTATTCAATGATTTTGTTACATCTGTTTTTAAAGTTTGAACTGAATTTGAAGCTAAGCTCCTAGGGACCATAAGCTGTGTGTTTGCAGTGTTTTCCTCAGAGTGACTCACATTCCGTGACCAGGCTAATCCTGCTGGCGTCCTGGCATGGAATTCTCCGGGTTCCCTTGTCGTGTCTGAACGGAACACCTGGAATGTTCGGGCTGACATTTCCGCTCACCTAGCCCTTTCCTTAAAGAGGAGACTCACTTGGGGTTCAAATATGGACCAAACCCCTGGTATTCTTGGTCTTCACTAATTATCTAGCACAAGCTGTCTCTAGTATGGAGAAATTGAAATCTGCTTACCTATAGGCATGGCCAAGCACAGTGACCTGAGCCCCCCTAGGACTGTGCAACACCAAGAAAAAGAAGAACACAGATGCCTTTGATACAGCACGACGTGTGGTCTTGAATGTAGTTTAACTCTGCTTCTTAAGACTGTTAGCCTGGCTTCCCTCCCCTCTCTGTCCTCTTTATGTTCATAATACTGTTCTGCATATATTGGGAACATAAGAAGTATATAATACATGCCTTTTTGGATTAAAATTCTCTGAAATATTTTATTGGGGATGGCATTCTAACTGTATGCCTGGCATCCTTAATTGTGTGTCATGGAGCAATCTTATCTAATAAAAGGGTAATATGCAAATTAACCATCACTCCATGGCAAAGATGGCAGCACTCATAGCCACAAGATGGCAGTGCCCAGTCCCCTCAGCCTCGCTAGAGTCCCCAGTCCTGGGGGGACTGCCGCTGAGAGCGGGCAGCATAGCAGCCTCGTGGGATGCTTGCTTCATCGCCACGGTGATGTCCTGGCCACAAAGGGCCTCTGAGGGACAGGGAGCCACCCTCAGCCTCTGAGGCTGAGCACGGGCCCAGAGAGGAGACAGCAGGCCTGCCTCTTATGGAAGCTGCACGGCTCCCTCCTAGTGCCCACGCTCACTTCCGCCTCCTGTGGAAGCTGCCTGGCTCCTGTAAGAGGCAGCACAGCTCCTGATGGCGTGCTGTGGTTCTCAGCCTACTGCACACGATATCGCACAATGGACTACTAGTGATAAATAAAATGTTACTATATACACTAGTTTGAGTCTTGATTTAAAAGGTGAGTGTGGGTGAAGAAGAGATTCTTTGTTTAATCAAGAAGAGGACCATAAAGAACAGATCTTAAAACACTGGAAAGTGAAGATTGAAGTGAAGATTTTTTTTAAAAGAGAAAGTCAGCACTGTATTATAGGATGCTGATTTTCCATAAATTGAATTTATTTAAATATACCTAAAATTACATGCTTAGCAAGTGTGGCAGCTGCCCCTGCCTCACTGGGGAGACACCATGTGTGTGCTGCTCTGTCTCACCTTCCAATGCTCATTGGTCACAGGAGCCAGCATACCTGGGACTCTTCCTTGGGGAGAATAATGTGACACACCCAATAGACAAATTCCACTGGGCATCTAAGCCATATTTGTGACCTCTGCAGCTCCACTTCTAACAGACTGGAAATGATGCTTCTCCTTGACTGAAGCTTGTCTTTGGACTTGATTTCCTACCTTTTCCTGTGCTTTGCTTTGAGAAGTTTCTCAGGACCATGACCTTTCCCTCAGCCACTCTGAGCTCTCTATGACGTTCTTTCATTCACATGACTTAAATTTAGCTGCCAGGAGAGAAACCAGAGGGATATCCTGAGCCATGGGAGGGTGGAGCTCTCTTCATGGTGCCAGCAAGCACTGGCTGCAGGTGGGAACAGGGTTGTGAGAGCAGACCATCCCAATACATAAAAAGCCAAGGGTTGTCATGACTGAAACAATCAGATGGACGACCGAATACAGGCTGCATGGGGCAACAAGGCTGACAGGGGGGTTAGTGAGGGACAACCAAATGACTGAACAGCAAGATTGTGTGGGGTGACCAGTCTGGCAGGGGGGCAGTTGGGGGCTACCAGGCCAGCAGAGGGGGAGCAGATGAGGGTGACCAGGCCAGCAGGGTGGTTAGTGAGAGATGACTAAATGACTGAACAGCAGGTTGATGAGGCAGCCAGACCAGTGGTAGGGGGAAGTTGGTGGCAACTAGGCTGGTGGTGGTGGTGGTGGGGCAGTTGGGGGTGACCAGGCAGGCAGGGGGGCAGTTGAGGGTGACCAGGCCAGCAGGGAGGGCAGTTTGGGGTGGTCAGGCCAGTGGTGGGGGGACAGTGAGGGGCAACCAGGCCCAGGGGAGTTTGGAGCAACCAGGCCAGCAGAGGGGGGGGCAGTTGGGGATGACCAGGCTGGCAGGGGGGCAGTTAGGGTCAATCAGGCAGGCAGGCAGGTAGGCGAGCAGTTAGGAATCAGTAGTCCCAGATTGTGAGAAGGATGTCAGACTGCTAGTTTAGGCCCAATCCCAGCAGTCAGACATCCCCTGAGGGGTCCCGGATTGGAGAGAGTGCTGGGCTGAGGGAACCCTCCCCATGCACAAATTTTGTATACCAGACCAACCTCTGATCCAATAAATAAATAACTGCCTGTTTTAAAGTCTTTTCAGAAAAGAAAGGTGCACTCATACCTCCTCTTCCTCCCCTCTCCCTTTCCCACACACCCACACCACCATTCTCTTTCCTATGACCTGTGTTAGAATCTATTTAATATCTTGTTCTCCTTTCCCACCATTTGCAGCCTTGGCTGTTCATTTTACCCATCCCTTCTTCCCCGCCCACAACACCCAGGATTGCCATTCTGTGAAATAATAGCTCACGTGAGTTCCCAAGGCTGCCATGGCCTTCATGGACTCAAGGTCACCCAACACTGGTGTGACACATGCCCATGAACATGTTGGGACGGATGCGCGGTTTTAATGCTTCAGAACTCTCTCATTGTGAATTTCCTTGACATGCCTGTTTTACATGAATATAGAGTTCCTCTCAGCCATTCAACAGCCTTAATGCAGTAACACAGATCAGCACTGGGATTGCCCCACATCTAACTGTTGCTGCTTCTCCAGGTGAACATTTTAGGTGTTATCGAATCTATTTTAGCATCTCTGGTCTGAGCTGTTCAGCAAAGGCCTGGACCTAAGGTTAAAGCTGATCAAATGGGCCTTTCTCCCCACAGATGAGGAAGAGGAAGCCTAGGACTCAGATTATTTGACATGTTAATGTTGGAGGCGAACTTTAACTGTCTTATTCTTTACCCAAAGTGATTGGATATGAAATATATATTGGATTCTAAATATGTTACACCATAACTAGCAGGGGGAAATGACAGTAAAATGTACTAGAAAGAAGCATATCTGGGTTATTGATCTTAGTCTACAACTTAGGTTCTGTGTGATTTTTGAGAAATCCTCTTCAAGCTTCTAACACACAGTTGCCTCATTATACAAATTAATTGAATAGCCCCTTACCTGCCTAAAAATACAGGCTGGGTCCATTGATGTACTGAGGTCATATCTGACTCCTAGACAGATGGTTCCTGTAAAGAATGTTCTCTGCTACATACAGAATGGATTCCTAGGCAGGGGGCGTTTTCCTGTGTCACAGGCTGGTCAGCATCCTTACTAAATGCTCAGAATATATGTGAAGAGGCTGATAAATATTTTTAATATATTTATGTTGATTCCAAAGAGGAAGAGAGAGATAGAAACATCAATGATGAGAGAATCATTGATTGGCTGCATCCTGTATATACTTCACACTGGGGATTGAGCCCACAATCTGGGCATGTGCCCTTACTGGGAATTGAACTGCGACCTCCTGGTAAATAGGTCAATGCTCAACCACTGAGCCATGCTGGCCAGGCTGTTAAATATTTTTAACATTACTCCTATAACAATATGTGATTTTGAGATAAAGATTATTCTTTATGTTTAAAACCATCTGACATTAATTTGATTTTGAGACCCTAGCAGGTATCTTTCCCTACAGTTTCTGGACTCTAGCAATGTTCTTCACACAACATTATCACCCTTGCAACACATGTGTTTTATTTCCAATCAGAAAGTTTCCCCTCTTTCCAGCAATATCCTAGACCTCTTCCACATTTTTCCAGGATGCATCTTAAAGTTTCCCCAATGCATAAGTTTTCCAACTTGTACTGAATTCCTATAACAGAACTATAATTTCTTTTCACTTTCCTTTGGAAAAAAAATTATGCTAAATTCAGTCTATGCATATGCTTATTTGACTTTCTGAATTAAAAAAATATTATTGAATTATCTGCTGCAAGAACTTCATCTTTAACTTAAACAAAAATAGTTTATTAACCTTTTTTTAGGAACAAATGTTTGCAGAATAGGAAATGTCATAAATTTTAGTAAGTTCAATAATAGAAATACATTGCCAAAAATAAAAGAATTCTAATTCTTTAAAATCCTAATTATTTTTAAGAAAATATTAAAAGTAGCTTATTAAGTATTTAAAATACAGTTATGCATGTGCTGAAGCAAGTGAATAGTCAGATAGACTTTTTGGCTCACTGTATTTTCCAAAGATTGCCACACTGATATATACTCCATCCACATGTGCTTATAGTGCCATTTTGAAACCCTTCCATTAAGAGAGGGGACCCTACATTCCTTCCCCATGTTTATAATAGCCTCAAACAATATAATGTGATAAAAGTGACTGGACATCTTCTAATGCTAGGTGGGAAAAAGCATTATGGTCTCTCTCAGTGATTGCTCTTGAAATCCAGCCACCATGTTGTGAGGAAGCCTAGACCACATTGGGAATCTATGTGTGGGCATTCTAGATCAGCTATTGCGGCATAAACTACCCTTCATATAAACATGAGTACTCAGAGGTGTGCATGCTAACAACATGCTTTTTGCAGTTACCTGTCTGTTTCCCTCCCTATTATTTTACCAGTGACCTTTGAAGACGCCTGTGACAGTTGTGCTGCTCTGACACAAACGTCCTCATGAGCAATGAGTGCTCATCTGACAGCTTCCCAGGGCTGCTCTTCCGAATTAGTAGCAGGGCAGTGGCACTGCTCTTATTGTCACAAGCTGACGGGCCCCCTTCAGAGAAACTGAGATGGACTTCTCTGAGGCCAGGCAATGGGTTACCAGGGACCCAAAGAAGATTATTTCTGGGTTATCTATCTGTTGGTTGACCTGGTTTCTGGTCTCCTGAATCTCACAGCAATTCCTTTCACTCACGTAAATAAAACGTGGTGGCATTAATTAGGAAACATATTATTAACTAGAAAAAGGTCCATTTATGCTTTGACAGTTCTTAGATACTTGGGGTAAAGAGAGGACTGGAAACTCAACAAGAGCCCATCTTGTCCCCAGTCCAGGCCTCCCACATGGCCACAGCTCCCTGAGGCTGGCACCCCATGTGGCCCCTCACTCCATGGGACAGTGGCTGTAGATGTATTGATATGTGAACCTGGGAGCTCAGGATTGACAACACAGCTTCCAACTAGTGAGTGTGTGATTAAAAACCGTGTCCATTTTCTGTGATCAAATCTTGGCATAGACTCTAAGTGAAAACAGTACCAAATGAATGAACCTTCCTCATTTTCATGGTCTTTACCTCCCTTTTCTCTTTCTTTTCTTCCCTCTTTCTCTCCTTCCCTGCCTCCTTCCTGCTCTCTCCTCCCTTCCTCTCCCTTCTTTTCTGTCCTCTCCTCTCTATTTCTGCATTGCTTTTCTTTTTCTTTTTTCTTTTTAGTCTAAGTACTCAGTGTCTCCATTAAAGATGTTCTAAAAATGTTATTTTGAAGGGCATTATGCATGAACCCAGCCATGGTTTCTAACTAGGGCAGCCTGTCCTATGTCACCAGCATTAGCTCCTGCTCTGCAGGCCATCACAAAATGAAAAGGCCGTCCTCAGATAATGGTCTTCATTTTACTCATTGTGGAGATGAACTGGCTCTAATAGTTTGATACCTGTCAAAACCTGGCCAGAAACCAGGAGCAGTCAGGCTTGTTGTGGTTTTGTTTTACTCGTGAATCAGTATCAAAAAGCACTGGTGTGGCCGGCTCTTAAGTTTCTTGGTTGTTTTTTTCTTTTTTTTTTTTGTATCAGTGACCTTTGTAGACTAACTGTAATAAACAGGAAAATATTCAGCTGCGATGAATTATGTAATACTTTGAAATTGTCTAGACAGTGTTATGAGGTCAACAGATGGAGCAAATTCTTAGAAATGAAAAGCAATTTAGCAATAGAATTCCCAACCAAGATGATGTCCATCTCTCTCCTGTCACAATCCCTTGGTCCCTCTCCTCTGCCCTTTAGTTCCCCAACCCTTTTTGGCCGTAAGACACAGAAGGGTTTTTTGGAGTTGTGGCCTACCCTTTCTACTGATTTAGTAACGGGTGCAATGTCAGCTATGTGCTCATCTGTCAGATTTCTTTCTCAGTCTTCTTGCTGCCTGGTGAAGTTTTAATAGGTGAAGGGTCAAGGGTTTTCCATAGCAAGTGGAATCCTCCACCGTGGAGGCTGTGGCCACGGTGCTTTATGAACACAGTGGGGGGAAAACAGAGAGGGCCACCTGTGGGCCCCTTTGGATTACACAAGCATCATCTTCCTCATACAAGTGCTTTCATTCCTTCCACTACAGGAAGTGGCAAGTGTTCCTAAGCCTGTCTTCGGGTGTATTTACATGGTGGGAGTGCTACGCAAAGATAAGAGGCTCCATAATCCAATCATCACTTACTGGGCAGCCAGATGAATGTCTGATGAATGAATGTCTGATGAATGAACAAACATCAGCAGAACTTTATTTCCTAATGAAAACAAAATGAAACAAACCCATATGCAAAAGTCTGTGGAAGCTACAAGGAAAGAGAACATGAACCAGCTCTAAAAGGTTACGCATTCGTTTGGGAGCAAGGTGGCATGCCTATGAGGAAGACAAATAAACTATCTATGATAGGACCCACTCAAAGGATTGAAGCAACAGAGCATATAAAAGAGCAAGTCTTCTTTGTGCCCCGGTTGTTAGAAATAGATCTGCAAGGGAGCTGGAAGGAGGGTAAACTTCAGATGGATAAATGAGAAGGACACAACCAGTGGCAAGAGCGTCATCAAACTTTGAAAATAGGAAATAACCCTTAGCAGGGAGGAGCAAGCATGGGAAAGCTGGGATTCGGAATCCATGTAGGGCACAGGCATGGAGCATGGCGTATGGATCAGTGAACTGCGAGCTGTCACACATATGTAGCCCTCCAAGACCTGTTGCACGTACCGTGTGAACTTACATGTGAACCCACACAGGGTTAGTGCAGTTACCTGTCTGTGTCCCTCCGTATTCTGCAAACACCTGGTGGGCAGCATCTTTGCAGGGCTCCCCCCGCACACAGATTGTAACAACAGACTTGCGTGAAAATAGCTTAGGTGGAAGCATAACGGCAGAGCGGGGCAGCCAACAGAGCGAATTGCCCAAGGATGCGGAGTGCTTTTCCACCCGTGGCCACCTCCAGGCGTGGCTTCAGTGGCACCGGGAGACAGCTATCCCACGCAGGCTCAGGCAGGTAATCACACACCACAGCCCTCCTGAGCCCCTCTGTGGCCAGGGGTCTCAGGTGCAGGAAAGCCTTCGGGAAGGTGCTCAGTGGTCAGGCCCGAAAGGCTGGGGTTTGGGCACCAACAGGTGGGAAACCCCTTACTTTCATAGTAGCCATGATGTCCAACACAGTATCTGGCCACAGGACTTAGTGAGAGTCTGATGAATAAAAAACTGTAGAACCACTGTCAGCAGAACTTTGTGCCCCCGTGAACACAAACCAAAACAATGCAAAATCACTATTTCTATAGCTTTTTAAAAATTTCTCCTTCCCCCCTACCCCATCTCTATCTGCTATCGCATTCCTGCATCACAGATTATCTGAGCTCCAGGGTCAGAGGTGGGAGGTTGGCCCTTTTCTGAGTGGCTGCCCCCATCTCCTCCCTGGGGGAGTCAGTGCAGGGGAGGAGGGAGAGTCAGTGCAGGGGAGGAAGGAGTCAGTGCAGGGGTGGAGGGAGAGTCAGTGCAGGGGAGGAGGGAGAGTCAGTGCAGGGGAGGAGGGAGAGTCAGTTCAGGGGAGGGAGAGTCAGTTCAAGGGAGGAGGAGGGAGTCAGTGCAGGGGAGGAGGGTGAGTCAGTTCAGGGGAGGAGGGAGAGTCAGTGCAGGGGAGGAGGGAGAGTCAGTGCAGGGGAGGAGGAGGGAGTCAGTGCAGGGGAGGAGGGAGAGTAACAGTGTCTGCCCTGTTAGGAATTCCCAACCCTCTCCACAAATACACTAATGGGAGATTGATGTGAAAGATACTGGAAGTATGTTAAGAAAAGCATTTGGGGGACATTATTGAAAAATTGTCCTTGAGAAATTCTGTAAGATACATAACAGTGTATTCATTCCAGGTGAGGTTACCTGTGGCTAGCTGCCTGCTCTTTCTCCACTGGGAACAAGCTCAATGTTTTCCGCAAACACGACAGACGCTGACATATCATGGGAAATGGAAAGTGTGCTTGAACGGAGACCAGCTCCCATCATCTCTATATCCCTTTTAAAAGCACGTGGGTGATTCAATTAGTAGATTCATTCAATTAAAATTGATTGAGAGCCCCCAGACAGCACAGGATCAGGTGTCCTTTCCAGCCTTCTCACCTTTCATTGTCTGGAAATTAACCTCCTTGGGGTTGTTGTGCCAGAAACATTAGCAGGGTCTTTATGCAATTACTTGAGAGAATAAAATGCCACCGGCGTTTTCCATAAGCCTTTAAGAAATAACCTCTCCGCTCAGCTGTGCCCTCCCCAAACCAATAGACCGCCCCTCCCTCGTTTTAAATTTCTTTTCCTGTGTCTCACTGAGAGAGACCCCGTGGCAGGCATTGCATTTAGGGAAGAAAGTCAACTCAGCAGTCAAGTCACTAAGTCACTAGATGTCTCCTTGCCTCTGAGGAGGTCATGTGTTGTTGGCTGAGTCTTCCAGTTCAGAAAAGACTTCTCTATGAAACAAGCAGAAGACAAACAGAGAGTGAAGGGGTGTAGGGTTAGTTACAATCCTCTCTGGTTACCATTTAAACAGATACCCATATTCAGTATATATATATATATATGTTTGTGTTTATCAAGGTAGGATTCTAATTGACCTCTACCATTAATATAAAACTAACTTACTCATACATTGTTGACCCCAGAATAAAAATTGAGAGAAAAAAATATGTGTCTGTATATACGAAGCCCTGGTTTTTGCTGGTTTTGAATAAAACTGTGAGGTGTTTTCTCATTTAAAATGTGTATCACATAGGGGATTGCTGCCTTCATACTTGACGGTACTAACCAGCAGAAACACATGGTGGGTTGTGTCTACTCTTCCCACCTATATTGAGGGCCTGGAAATTGAAACACTTTTGACCTTTGTCTTTGTCCTGATGTCTCAGCTGAGGCTACTGTGTCCTCTTGGTCTAGGTGTCAGCATTCCCTGCTTTTCTGCAGGAAAGACTTTTGAAGTGGAGCTATAAAATAAAAATGTAAAAGGCTACCTTTCCCGGTGCCCTCTAAACTATGACAACTCCCGTGTCAACTGTTCTTCTAACCACTTATGGAGCACTGGCTAGGTGCGGAGAAGACAGGTCAGGTACACATTCTTGGCCAGCTCTCTCGAGGGGCTCCGGGGCTGTCGTGGGGGACAGTTTCGGCTTATTCCCTGGGACCCCCTCCCCTACTCCTACCTGGTTAAGTCCTGAACTGTCAACTCTCATTGAAGCATCATTTCTTCTTGGAAGCCTTTCCTTGCTGTCCAACATAGGGGTCATGTACCTCTCACGTCATTGTTCTCCTGACACACGTAATGTATTCATCACTCTTGATTTGTCTGAGTTCCTACCCGATTCTCTTTGCAGATGGAAGTGGGGGCTGCTCTGTCCGGTGGTTGGGCAAAAGCAGAAAACCCATACATATTTTACGACAGAATGAATAGAATCAGCTGAGTGCAGTTCACAGAGATGAGCTATTTGGTGGGTGTGCATGCCATGCAGATTTCCAAGTCCATCATCACAGACAGTTATGACAATAGCGAAGAGCTTGTCCGACAAAGAGCAGAGAGCAGCCTCGCAGGCAGAAAACCAATACGCCCAGAGGCACCGAGCTGTGAAACTGTGTGGCTGGAACTCCCACACAAGTCTCCACTGGGTGCGAGGGCACCTGAGAGAGAGAGAGAGAGGAGGGGAGTCAGAAGGACAGGCAGGAGGCTGAGTAGAGCGGGCATCGCAGAGGTAACCAGTGGGGCCATGGGAGGACATTCCTAGGTCTACAATCACTGAGGAACCCTGAGGCTGTGGGCAGGCTCCATAATCCAAAGGTTCTGAATGATTATCTATGTGGCAGCTCCATGCAGTCTCCTGGAAGGACTTCCCGAGACGGACTTGCCTAAGTCTCAGTCTCAGGGGCTCTGTTCCATAGGTGTGGGTGGGCCTCCCTGTTACTGAGCAAACACCAACAGAGCAGTTACAGCACAGAGATGCTATTCTAAAACTTCAGACCAATATTAACTCACTCAACCATCCTAATAACCCCATGAACTGGCTCTATGTGACACAGAGAGGAGTCTGGTGCTAAGATGTAAGGTCAGGGAGATGCTGATCTATCCAGTACCCACCACGGGGCATCTCAAGGTCCTTCTGACTGGCAGCCAGACTGGGGAGAACAGGTAAGCCATGCATCTTCCTCCAGGTCACAGGTACTTTCTGCAGCAGCCCCCGCCCCCTCCCCGCCCCCTGTGAGGAACACAGACGGGAAGGTCAGCGCCTTACCCTGAGAGATGCTGGCACTGTCTTCACGGCAGCCAGATGCCGTTATTGTACCGTTTTTTATTAACTATGGTTGTTACAAAATTACTAACGGTTTGGTCCGGAAGGGTGGCATTAATCATCCCATCTTTCCTGTGAAGCCTTCCCGAGAAAAGGGAGTCATTGCTTCCACCCTCAGTCCCACCCCCGCCCTTTAGAATCTGATGGGATTCCTTTTGGATTCCTCCTCTGTTCCTCCTCTGGTTTCTGCTCAGGGCAGTTTTTCAGAGGCCCTCATTCATTCTCTCCCAGCGCAAGGAGGGCCTTCTGGGGATCAGCGAGAGAATGGCAGTCTCCCCTTTGTAAAAGGAACCGGCCAGGGCTCTGGGCAGCGTGGGGAGGCCTCCTCCCAGGCCCGCAGCATCTGCTCTTTTGTGTGCAAGAGAGAGGAGGATCAACCCTGCCGCCTTTTGTCTGAGCTCCCGGGCTGTGCTCATTGCCTGGCAACCTGCTGGTGCCTCCAACTTCAGAAACCACTTTCTCTCCTCCCCGTGTCATGTGTGTACTCACCCAGAAAGATGACAGAATGACTCCCGGGTCGATCGTCTTCTCCTCCGTGGCTTCGCTTCGCCCCGTGGTCTAGGAGCTGCAGATGGTTTATATGCAGCTGATGCCTGAGTGTTTTTCAAGGGACTGTTCTGCGCGGTTCCCAGAAACGTGGCCTTTTGCTCTCCGTCTGAGAGGAGGCTGCCGTGTCTGCCTCCGGGAAGGAGCGAGGGGAGAGTTTTGAAACGAATGGTATGTTCCTCGGCTTCTCGGGAGCAGAGGCAATTGGGCTAGGTCTGCTTCGCGACCTGCCATGAACCTCCTTGACAAATGGGCGCCCATATTGGCCGGGGCCTGTTTCTGTTTCCTGTGCAGCTCCCCCAGGCTGGGATTTTCTGAGGAATTATGATCACAGCTAGACTTGAGTCTCATGCATCCTAGACACTCACGTAACAGTGGATCCAACTGGTGGACAGAGATAGGCATAAAGCCATCCTATTGTTTATCTAGATGTGACCCACTGGTGTACTCACAAGTCCCAACCTTTGTTTCAGTCGTATTGTGTTTAATACTTTCAGGCGATAGGAGGAATTGCTGATGATCTAAGGTCAAGATCTCTCTCAACTTCATGAGCCATGTGATCTTGGGGAGGTAATCACAATAAAAAAAAAATTAGTGTAAAAATGAAGGCTGGAAATGTTGAGCCTTTTCTATGTACCAAGTATTGTGCTCAGCACTTATCAGGAACGGCCACATTCAATCTCATAGGCCCCCGAGGAGGCAGATGAGTCTCTCTCCTCATGGGTTTACCATAGGTTATGGTAAGGATGGTTAAGCTGCCTTACTAAACCCAGAGAATGTCCAAGGGATCAAAACAAATAACCTGCATGAGAGCACGCTGTTTCCTCCCAGGGGCCATACAGATGTGAGCACTGTTGCTTCACATATGATCCCATTATTGACTCATCGTTCATAGGATAAGCATGCAGAGATGTTTTGCCAAGAGCAGGGTAAGGTTTATACAGCTCAGCTCAGCACACGCTTCTGAGTGGGGTAGATGCAGCCCCCATGACCACAAACAATGCTGCCATCTCAGGGCGAGAACCTGGCTCTTATCACCTCACAGCCCTGTGCTGGAATGACCTGTGCACGCGAATCAGAATTTCCATCACTCACAACTCTTTGGTAGTGTTAGTTCTAACAATGTTTTCTTAATTTTTAATAAAAAGCTGACATGTTTCTGTGTAACTCAGTCAGACATAGCAACTGAATCTAGTTGTAATTTCTGCTAGTGACATGATTTCCTCCACGGAGTAATTTTTGATTAAGGACCAATAATTCTACTTAAAAATGATGTTGGACTCCCTTCAATGTTTTAGTCATTCATGGAGAGCTAAAAGTTATTGTGGCTGCATTTTTTTTTCATTGTCCCAGGTCATGTGTAAATTTAAAAAAAAAAATACATCTGTACTTTGAACTTAGCTATAAAAATTTGCCAGTATGTATTGGAATAAAATTGTATTTTCTAGGAAGAAGCTTTGATAAAAAGCCAGGATTTTATTAAAAGAATGCAAATATTTTATAGACCTTTTTAAGTGTGTGCCTGTGTGCCTGTGTGCCTGTGTGCGTGTGTGTGTGTGTGTGTGTGTAGACATAAATAGATGGTGTTATTGGTTGAATTATGTCCCCCCAATTCATATGTTGAAATGCTAACTCCCAGTACCTCAGAATGTGACCTTATTTGGGAATAGGTCCTTTGCAGATGTGTCCAAATGAAAATGAGGTCATTAGGGTGGGCTCTAATTCAATATGACTGCATCCTTATAAAGAGGGAAATTTGGACACAGAAGCACATGCACTGAGAATGTAATGCGATATGCCTACAAGCCAAGAAATCCCAAAGATTGCCAGCAAGCCACCAAAAGCTAGAGGAGAGAAACAAATGCTCCCTTACAGTTTCAGAGGGAACCAACCCTGAAACAGCTTGACCTGGATTTTCTGGCCTCATACTGTGAGAGATGAAGTATCTATTGTTTAAGCCATCAGTCTATGGTATTTTGTTATGTCAGCTCTAGGAAGCCAATATGAATTTATAGATGAACAGATAAATGATAGATGGATGATAATGATAAATAGAGAGGTGATAGCAACCCACTTTGCATCCACAATTTTTTCTTGTCTGTTTAATATTGCTGCATTTTTATTGAAGTAAAATATACATTCAGACACTTGTGCATGTAGTAACCATACAGATTAATAACTTTCTCACAGTGAATACACCTGGTAACCACCATCCAGATGGAGAAACCAAACATGACCAGCATGCCAAGGGGCCACTTTACCAATCTTCCCAAAGGCTACTGCTACCCTTATTCAATCAACATTGATTGTTGACTGATTTTGAAACTTACAAACATGAACTCATATAAAATGTAAGAGCTTGTATCTGACATTTTTTCCTTAATGTATTATATGACTCATTCATGGTGTTGGGTATATTTGCTGAATTATGGAGTACACCTATGTTGAGTTTTAGAAAATACAACCAGTTTTAGATGAGAGTTCCAGTTGCTCTGTATGTCCACCAACATTATGAATTGTTGCTTTCTTTCTCTGTCCTTTCCTTTTTAGTGTTTACTTGCTTTCTTCTGTTCTCTCTCTCTCTCTCTCTCTCTCTCTCTCTCTCTCTCTCTCTCTCTCTCTCCTTCCCCTTTTTCATTTCTATTTTCTATATCTGTAGTCACTCTAGTGACAAAAAAATATTTTTTTATTGATTTCAGAGAGAAAGGGAGAGAGAGAGAGATAGAAACATCAATGATGAGAGAGAATCATTGATCAGCTGCCCCCTCATTGGCGATCTAGCCCGGAACTCGGGCATGTATCCTTGACTGGAATCGAACCTGGGATGTTTCAGTCCTCAGGCTGACATTCTATCCAGTGAGTCAAATCAGCCAGGACACATATTTTTATTTAATTTTGTTTTCATTTTCTTGCTGAGTTTGAGCATCTTGTCATAAGCTTATTGGTTACTTAAATAGCTTCTTCTGTGAAGTACCATGAGACACCATTTCAAGTCCAGGGTTTTGTTTTTTTCTTAAGGTACTTTTCCCCCTTTATAGATAATGCAGGATTTCTCCATTTTATGACAAGTCTCTCACCAGACATATGTATTGCAAAATTTTTACCTACTTGGTAGTATGCATTTTCAAGTTTTCTTAATAGTTTCTTTTCATGAATAGATGTTTTTAATTTTAATGAAGAAATATTTATCTTCTCCCCCCCCCCTTTTTCAGGCTAGCACATTTTGCATTCTGTTTAAGAAACTTTGCCTTCTCCAAGGTCATAAAGATACTTTACATTTTATTTTCAGATTTACAACCCATCTGGAATTAATTTTTGTGTATGGTGTGTGGTAGGAGTCAAAATGTATTTGTAAAACACAATCACACCATTGATTCTATAGCATTTATTATACAGATAATCCTTTCCCTCTGCATTACTATGTCACTTTAATTCTTATATTAAACAAATACATGTGAATGGGTCTTATTCTAGGTGTCCTAGTCTACTTGTTTATCCTTGTGACAGGTAACACTATTTTAATAACTGTAGCGACTAGTAAGACTTAATATCTTCTAGTACAAGTTCTCCAGTTTTGCTGCTCTTTTTCAAGATTGTTTTGGCTATTCATAATTTCAGAACACCTGGTAGTATTATTATATATAAATTTAATATATAACTGTATTATGTAATATATAAGGTTAAGGCTATAAATTTTCTTCTCAATTTAGTTTTTACATCATCCCACTAGTTTTATTATTATATTTCCATTATAATTTAGTAAAAATATATTTTCTAATTACTTTGATATTTTCTTTAACTCATACGTTTTCTATAAGTCTATCACTCAATTCCCACTATTTGTCAGTTTCTGGTTATATGTTTTGATTTCTAGCTTATTTCCACTATGGTCACATAGGATAATCTTTCTGATTTCAATGTTTTGAAGTTTGTTGAGATGTGTTTTATGGTCCAGAATATTTTCAGCTTAGGCAAATCTTTATGTATGCTTACCAAAAAAAAAAAAAAAAAAAAAAAAAAAAAAAAAAAATCGTATTCCTTCTTTATTGATTGGTGACTACTATTGTATTTTTGGGAGTAACTAAAGAATACTTATGAACTTTATTCTGTCCATTGGTCTTCTGAAGAAGGAGCAAAGAGCTTTATTTATTTTTTTAAGTAGGTACAAAGCCTTTATTATTGCAATTATATACAAGTCTAGAAATGGCCTCTTCCTAAAGAAAAGTACAACCTATTCCATACTTAGGACAAGTTATAAAAACCTCTCAGTGCCCTGGCTGGGAATTGAACCAGCAATCTTTCAGTGCATGGAACAACACTCAACTAACTGAGCCACACTGGCCAGGGTGAAAAGAGCTTTAAAGTTATGAAACATATGTAGACATTGGCAAAAATGCATGCTTTATTAATGCCACTTGGTATCAGTCAAGCAAAGGGCCCAGTATGCGGACAGTAGAGTTGCTCTTTGTTTGAGTTCCCACACATCGCTAGGATAGACTTTCTCTTCTTTGTAGAGGAGTCCAGAAATATTTTAGGATATTGCAAAGGTATGCTTTCCTTCCTTGGTCCTAAGAACTTCCATTTATTCTTTCTCTCTTTCCCTTGTACCTTCACTTTTGTTGCCCAGGTTCTCATTGGTCTTTCTCAGAAAGAACTGCAAAGCTCAATGCTTCTGATCTCTCACCTTTGCAAATAATATTATTCTTAAAATCCAGGTAGGGTTCACCCACATCCATAAACTCCTTCAGGTAGCTTAATACAACCCATGTAATAAAGTCCAAACATACTACCATGGCATTTGAGACCCCGTGACCTAGTCCTACCCTTTTACCTTACTTCACCACCTCCTGCACTATGTGGTTCAGCTCTGCCTGGTCACAAAATGTTTAGCACAGCCCTCTCATTCTTACGATGTTTTGCTATACCATCAGCATGGAATGCTTGTCCCTCCTCATTAAAGCCTTCTTATTCTTTATCTTTGCAAATTCTCTTAAAATTTTCCCACCCCACATCAAGATCTCACATTTTGTCTTTTCTCTGAGATTCTATCCCATTTTGTTCCAACTGCTCCAGTTGTTTTGTTCCATGCACAGTGTCTTGTGTCTTTCTCTACCTGACTCACTAGAGTGCCAACTCCGGAAGTACAGTCCCCTCCCCCACCTTGTTCAAAGCATTTTTTATATCCTCACCAGCATTTTACATGGATCTTTGCAAGCCCACTCAATAATAGAACATGGAGCTGAAATCTCCTGGAGTCTGTTATTGCTCATGGTAATTTAGAAAGTGTATGTACTTCTTAGAAACAGTTTTTCAAATGAAATGGGTCATCTGAAGGTCAGGCAGTATCAATGTGATATTTTGTAAGTAAGTCTAAAGCAGGAAGCATTAAGAAAGCAGCAACTCAGAGTTGGGGGATAAACAAGATTAAGGAGAAAGAGAAGTATGAGTTGCCTTCCAACTCAGAAGATTAGAATTTCCACTTTCTGTGTATGAAAAATAAATCTAGTATCTGAAATCAAAGAATGTGGTCAAAAGGTGTTCCCTCTCTCAGCTCCTTGGAGAGCTTTGTTTTTTTGTTGTGTTTTTTTTTTTTTTTTGATAGTCAAGAGTTTCCGAGTTTGCCTCTATAGTCCTGAGTTCAGATACATCAGCTGCAGATTGAGATGGAGATAGGAGTTATTGAATTGACCAAGGAGCTCATATCTTAATCTCTTTCTGAAATGAAAGGGAGACAACTTTTTTATTGTGTGCCATAATTTAGATGACTTCTCATCAACCCAACACCCAGGCTAGAAACCTTGACTCAAGTTTCAACTTTGCATGCCTCTCATTCTCTTCTTTCTCTGCCAACAACTGCTGTTATTTCTTCCCCTGGAAGTGACCTCAAATTAAATACTTTCTTTCCATTCTGTGCCCTCTAATCACCCTCTGCCCACATTGTTTCCTGCTGGTTCTCTTGCCCCTGGTGTCTCTCCTTTTGAGGCCACTCTGCATATGTCTGCAAAGTTATCTTTCTTGTTTGAGGTTTAAACTTGTTGATGTCATTATAATAACATGATTATTATTTAACAGAAGAGAAGGGGCAATCAGATAATATAGTCATGCCATTTATACAGCTTTGCCAAAAAGCTACATTGAACATTCTCTAAGTTTGTTCTGGATCAATGAAAGAAGGAACTAGATAAAGGCAGTTTAAGCTTTTAAAACATTTTTTAAATTTTTAATTTTTTTATTGATATCAGAGAGGAAGGGAGAGGGAGAGAGAGATAGAAACATCAATGAGGGGAGAGAATCATTAATCAGCTGACTCCTGCATCCCCTTACTGGGGATTGAGTCCAAAACCTGGGCAGTTGCCCTGACCAGGAATCAAACCGTGACCTCCAGGTTTATAGATCAACCACTGAGCAATGTTGTTTAGATACATGCCCATATAAGATCTGAGTGACGTGGGAGGGATCCTATCTATCTACCAGTCATACCTGGGAACAAATTAGTGGCCAGGACGGGCAAAACCACTGCAAATGCAAGAAACCTGAATATTTAAGCTTCTAAGCAAAGAAGTAAACTCTCTCTCATTCACTGGCCCTTTTGGGGACCTGCTGCAGGGGCTGTGCTCCCCTGTGCCCACATGGTGCACTGCCATGCTGGACTCCACACATGGACTGATGAACTTTAATTAGCTTGAATGCTGAACCATACCCCTCTGGACATTGGCCTTGCTTCTGGCTATCAGCTGCACCCTTTCTAGGACTGGCTTAAGGGGAGGGGACTTTGGAAGCCGAGAAATGTAACTCCTTGCCAATAAAATCTTCTATCACCTTTCATCATCCTGTAGGAGCCTCTGAAAAGTCTTATTTCAATGGCGCCCCAAGAACCTCTACCTCACTCGCATGAGTGACTGGAGAATTTAATTCTCCAGTAACAACATCACCCTTTTCTGAAGAGCAGCTAGAGGATCCACAATGCCTGTGCCACCATTTCCATTTCCTCTGCCTAATTTCCAAGCCCATCCATAACTTGGGCCCACCTTATTTATCCAATTCTGTTTCCTTCTTTTCAAAATGCAAAATCTAGGTCAGAGGTTGTATGACATAATGGGACTTCTTAATCTTCATAATAGTACGTTTGAGCCAATTCTTTTTTATCTGCTTACTAGAGGCCCAGTGCACAAAATTTGTGCAGGAATAGGGTCCCTAGGCCTGATCAGTGATTGATCAGGGCCAATCAGCACCTTCCAGCTGCTGGCCTGGACCTTCCTTTGTTCCATGCCACCCTGTGGTGGTCAGTGAACATCATAGAGGGCGACTGAACTCCTGGTCGAACTCCCAAGAGGACACTTTGCATATTAGCCTTTTATATATATAGCTTATCTATCTATCTATCTATCTATCTATCTATCTATCCATCCATCCATCCTGTTGGTTCTGTTTCTCTGGAGAACCTGGACTACTGTATCTTTCAAATAGGTTATGTTGATCTCACCAATTAAATTTTAACCTTCATTCATTCATTTATTAATTCTTTTTTTCAACAAAGATTTATTGATATCCTGTTCAATAATGTATTTTTGGTTTACTTATAATCTGTGTCAATATAACGTAAAATAAAATAACAAGCTACTTTTAAAAATGTATTGTCATTTTTATTTCAACAAATATTTACAGACATTAGGTGTGCAAAGATAAGACAAAAACCTGCCTTCAAAGAGCTCCCAGTCTAGAAGAAGATATTTATAAACTGATAATTTTAGTATTTATATTATCAGAGTTTACATTTAATTGTGTTCTGGACATTTTTACATTTGCACTTTTCATTTTTAATACAATTTTCTGTGTATTCATATATATACATATATGTGTATATATCTATATAGTATATTAAAATTCCATTGACATGTAAATTTCATACATATTAATAGTACATAGTTCAGGCTACCCCAGATATTTCTACCTGTGAAAAAATGTTGATTGGTTAATGCCTTGTTGTTTTCACTACACAAGAAGGGATTCCTGTTCAAAGAAGATTTGAAAATAATGCTTATTAGAAGTCCTTCTTTGAGATTTACAATGAACATCAGCAAGTCTAGGCTGTAAGCAAGCCTTTAGTAAAGAAAGTAGTTTACCTTGATTTAATTCAGCGTTTTCCACACTTACATGACTTTAGATATTTTTCCCTGGGAAATGCAGTGCTAGAGTAATTATGACTGAAATTCTATTTCCTAACAAGGAGTTATCATGAGATCTTATAGAACTGAATGTACCCACAATAGATTGTAAAAGATGAAATATTGAATGAATAATCAGGCTACCAACAATTATACTATATGTGTGCATATACGAAAGTTAATTATCTGATTAAGCTTATTATTGAACTCCTAATTCGTTTATTCATTACCTAGCTGATAAAAGTTAAAAAGAAACATAAAAGCATGCTAAGTTACATTCCTATAATATTAAAGTTTAGCTTTTTTAATGATCTGTTTGTTCCTGAAAATGTTAGGAACATGTGATTTGGCTGTAATTAAATTTGATTGGTTAATAATGCAACCCAAAATTATCCATCATTCCCCTATTTTAGCGATAGCTGTGTTTCACTTGGGATTCACATGATGTCTTTTCTTTATATTATAGGCAATTAAAAGAATATATAGGCTTTTACCATAATTATACTACTACACTAAAATGGCCTTTGAGATATGTGGAAGTTCAGAAGGAGCCATTTTTCCTTGAGAAATATTTTTTTTGTGGTAGACAGAATAATGAACATGTCTACAGAACATGTGAATAAGTGATATCCCAAGGCAGGAGGAATCAAGGTTGCAGATGGAATTAACATTGCTAATCAGTTGACCTTGAGATGGGGAGAGTACCCTGGGTTATCCAGGTGGGACCAATGTAATCCTACAAGCAAAACAGGGACGGGATTCAGAGCTAGACTGATGTCATGTGAGTGAGGCTCAACCAGCCATTTCCCTCTCTGGAGATGACAGGTGGCCATGCACTAAGGAACTTTTGAATCACTGTGGAGATTTCAAACACCAAAGCATCAATGCTGAAAACCTGCTCCAAATAAGAAACTCTGGGAGTGGAGCCCCAGCATTTGGTGGCATGAATATTAGAAGAGGAGGAGGAGATAGGGTTCCTGAAATTCAAGGGCATACCACTTCCCACGGCCTTCTAGCAGGTAGCATCTGAAATCTGACCCTATCCCTAAGAACAATCCTTATTTGTGGGGGAAAATAAGAGAGAATGAGGCAGAGAAAGAGAGAGAGAGAGAGAGAGAGAGAGAGAGAGAGAGAGAGAGAGAGAGAGAGAGAGAGAGAGAGAGAACATTCTTCTCTTTGCAAAGGCAACCTTTCTTGTAATATCCATAATGGATTTTACTTTCATTCCAATTTAGTGAAGATGAAAGCAAATATAAGGAGTGCAGTAAAATATGATCTACCAGGAATTAAAACATGCCAGGGGATGCATTAACTTAATTGTTCTATATTAATAGAATGAAGGAAAGTAACATAGTGTGCTTCATGATATATCACAAAAGCATATTTGTTGCCTCAATTTTAAGAGAAAAATCATATCGTGGTATGTGCATATGTGTGTATGTGCACATGTGCATGTGTGTGCCTACATATGTGAGCATGCTATTGTGTGAGTCCTGTGTAACTGTCTGTGTGCAAGTGTGTGGTCTTGAATTCTCTTTAAATTTACACTTTCTCTCTCACACTGATGTTTCTCTCTCTCTCCCCCCTCACCTTTCTCCCTTCAACTCTTCCTAAAAATCACTGGAAAATATGCTTGGATGAGTATTAATAAAAACAAACAAACAAATGAGAAACCTCTCACAGTACAAGCAGCAGAGCACAGCAGAAATTATTATAAACAAACAATGTCCACAAAATAACTAGGTAAGATATCTCCACAACCCTCAGAATGTCAGAGAGGGACCAATAGCAGCCATAAAACTTGGGTGGATCATTATTTGTTTGAAAGGAGGCACTGGGACAGCTGATGGAGATGGGACCCAAAGCAGCCTGGAAACTCTCACCAGAAAACATGGGGTCCAGTCTGAGAACAATGGTGAAAATGGGAAAGGCTCTGTAAACTCAACTTGTGGGTGAGTGTAAGGGGTCCACTCTCAACCTGGCCAGCCAAGCTCCCATCCAGGACAAAGCCCCACACAGAGGAAAAGCTGCTGGGGGTAGAATCCAAATGAGCAAACCTGAGACAATCAGAGAGGGGGTCGGGGGAGCTGAGGGCTGGTGGTAAGCACAACCAGGAAATCTCAGTGAGGACTAGCCACATCCTGTACCCCTAAAAACAAGAAAAAAGGAAAACTGTAAAAGCTCTTTAAAACAATCTCACTCCTAAAAACTCATCTCAGGTAAAAATGAGCAACAGAAAAGGATCACAGCATAACTCCATACACAGTGACTCAGATAAAGGAGAAGAAACAGAATAATGTCCCTACAGATAATGAGACTACACACTTGAAAGACATGTTCATAAAACCAGTGAAAAATGAAACTCACATATTTCAACACAAACTAAAAGGCATTAAGGAAACAATAGAAAATATTGAAAATCATTGTAACTTAAAACTCAGGAATTTGGTAACAGTATTCAGGGATAAATTAGAATTAAGAGAAAACTCATTTTAGTAATGAGAGCTAAATTAGAAGAACTACACAATGCCTTTATAAAGCTGAAGAAAAAGAAATGTTTTAAAATCAAGCCTGGCCCAGTGTGGCTCAGTGGTTGAGCATCTATCCAGGAACCAAGAGGTCACTGGTTCCATTCCCAGTCAGGTAAGGGCACACACCTCAGTTGTGGGCTCAATTCCCAGTGGGGGGTATGTAGAAGGTAGCCAATTGATGAATTTTCTCTCATCAATGTTTCTATCTCTCTATCCCTCTTCTCTCTCTAAACATAAATAAAAACATAAGTTAAAAAAAGTAAGGAATTCAATAAAAAATGGAAAAAATAGATGATAAGCAAAGAAGTTTTAAATAAATATAATAGAATTTCCCAAAGAAGAAAGTAGTGAAATAAAGAGTAAAAACTCTTTGTTCAATCAATATTTCCTGAAATAAAAAGAAAGACAAACTACATACTGAAATGGACCACTGCATTCCTGAGCACATTGAACAAGCAGGGCCATAAAATTAAAGAATTTTTGAAGAGAGGAAACATCTAGGCAAAGGGATTATTCAATGTTTTTTATTTTATTTATTTCTTATTTTGTATTTGTGTTATGTTTAAGAACACAATGTGAGATTTACTCGCAACAACTTTTTAAGTGAACAATACACTAGTGTAATCTATAGGCACAATGTTGTATCCCAGATCTCTGGACCTTATTCATGTCACATAACTGAGATTTTTATACCCATTGATTAGCCAATTTATAAAGGAAAGAAAATCAGACTGTCTTCAGAATTTTCAACAGCAACTTTGAGTAATATTTATGGTACTCAAGGAAAAAATCCGAGTCAAAGATTTTGTGTTTCAGCAACTGACTTTCAAATATAAAATCTGTAGTTAAAAACTTGTTGAAACTCTGGGAATATTGTTCTCATCATAGCCTCTCTGAGGAATGTTCTGGAGAATGAGCTTCAGACAACCAAAATCGACCTGCAGATGGGTGATGAACACTACATGAGAAGGCTCCAGGTGATACACTGTGGGCATCACAGAAAGAAACATCCTTAACTGCCTACTTTGAATTATTTATTGAATGGTTATTTTCCAGCCAGAAACTTTGGCCATGAAAGATTCCTGTGAAGACAACCCACAATATATACAGAAGTTTGATGGCTGCAGTGGTTGTAACTTGAATACTGCTTGGGCTATCAAGATTAGTCATCTTTTATAAAACACACAAGAAGAACTC
Organism: Pipistrellus hanaki; assembly: GCF_964339955.1. Classification (NCBI taxonomy): domain Eukaryota; kingdom Metazoa; phylum Chordata; class Mammalia; order Chiroptera; family Vespertilionidae; genus Pipistrellus; species Pipistrellus hanaki. Next base: position 28,079,280 of record NC_140505.1, read on the forward strand.
TGGTCTTTTATTGATAAATTATCATTGGGAAATTATATTTTACTAGAGGCCTGGTGCATGGATTCATGCACTGGTGAGGTCCCTTGGCCTGGCCTGTGCCCTCTCGCAATCTGGGACCCCTCAGGGGATGTCAGACTGCCAGTTTCAGCCCAGTCCCTGCAGACCAGGCCGAGGGACCCCATCTGTGCATGAACCTGTGCACTGAGTCTCTAGTATACATATAAGATCTTTGATTAATCTCTTCCCACCTTCCCCCTCCTCTCTCCCCTCTGAGATTCATCAGTCTGTTCCATGTTCCCATGCCTGTGCATTGAGCGTCTGCCCCCTGGTGGTCAGTGAGCATCATAACTACCGGTCAAATGGTCGAATGGTCAAATGGTTGCTTTTTTTCTAATTACAATTTCAATTTATATAGATTGAAATTGTAATTAGGAATATTGTATTTTCCAGATAGGAATGTGATGTTATACCTTGCCAGTGGAGTATGACCTCACTGCTGTATATTTTAAAATAGTTTACAAATTGTTCTTAGAAATGATTCTTTCAAATATCTTTTAGTTCTTTCCAAAATGTCCCACCCTTAAGGTTTATTAGTGGACATTGCCCTCTTGGCACATTCTCTTTCTAAAGCATTATCCTAAGTTCCATCAGGGGAAGACATAGGCCAGTGCCATGAGATGAGCTGGCTCCCACGGTAGTAAATTAAGAAGCTCTTAGGGCAACCCCAGCTAAATGGCAAAGCAATTTCTCCCCTTAATTAAAAGAAAACAAAACTGTGTGGGCTGAAGTGTTTGCCTATACTATTGACATTTATTTCCTGTTTGGAGATGTCATCGGACTCAGAGAATTGACAATGTTCGTACCTGCCCTCTCTCCTGTGATAGTTGTTATGATATTCTGATAATGAACAATACTGTCTTGTAGTCACAGCCACCTTCACCATTGCACTTGAGTATGTTCCCTCATCCTTTTAAAATAAGAAACTAGTAGATCAATAAGATTCCATAATCAGAATCGCAAATTTCTTCATTTGTGAAAAATAAAAAGTGAGGATGTGTGAAAAAAGTTTATTCTGTGTACTTTTAAAAACAGATAAATGCTATGGCACCAAAACTGGTCACTTAATCAGCTCTTTATATGTGAAGGTATACAATAAGTTCATTGGTAAGGTAAATCTGATGATTCTTTTAAAGACAATCCAAATTGATGAAAAAATAATAGTTTCCATTTTTATATTAGAAAATAGATGAGGCTTAACTACCTTATGTATTTTCATCAATCCCCAAGAAAAGGATTGATGAAAAGAAGTAAATGGCTTATTATACTAAAAATAAAATTGGGAAGATATAAACAAGGGTTATTTACTCTATCTTTTATTTTAATTTTTTTTAAATTTACTCTTTTACTTAATTAATGAGCAAACTTTAAAGTTCTATAGGTAATTTTCCAGAAAGGGTATTATAAGGTAGAGAATTACTAGAGGGACTATTACAACTAAACAAAAATGAGGAAATATTTGGTAAAGAGAGTATGTAACATATTATCACACCTTAAGATGATTTCTTAAGAAATAATAAGATATACCACAAGAAAGTTATATTTTAATTTTTAAATACTAAAATTTAACTTTTGAACTCTGTAAGGAACTATGGGTTATCAATACCCATGGGAAAGGATAATAGATGCGTCTTCATTCATACCTTCCTTTCTGACTCACCACCTTGTGTAGTGTTCAGGGATTATAACCCTACAGGACAGCCTAGTTGGTCTTCTCATAGGCTCATATTCAGGTTCTGAAGCACACATTGACCCTAAAACCCTAAAATGACACTCCCAAGTATCGTGATGTCATATTGAATTAAGTCCAAACTGGTACTAAGACCCTCCAAAATACAGGCCTGATCTGCCAGCCAAATTGTCAATAAGAGGGTAAGTCTCCCCATATGAATGTGGGGCAGGTCACTCACCATTCTAATCCCAGACCTTTCAGCCAAGACATTCTTTCCAATAGGAATGCCCCATTTCTGCCTAATTAAAAAAAAAAAAAAAAAAAAAAAAAAAAAAAAAAAAAAAAAGCCCATACATTTGGCTTTCATTTTTATCCTCTATCCTTCTATATATTTTCTAGAAAGTATATAATTTATAATTAAAACATTTTAAGGGAATCACTGTCCAACTAGAAATTTCCAGAAAATATAAATATCCTATATAATAAAAGGCTAATTGGCAAATTGACTGAACAGCAGAATGACTGGTCGTTATGATGTGCACTCACCACCAGGGTGCAGACACTCAATGCATGAGCTGGGCTCATGGCTGGTGAATGCAGCGGTGGTGAAGGGAACCTCTCACATCTCAGCAGCAGTATTAAGGACCCTTGAGGGATGTCTTCCTGCCAGTTTAGCCTAAACCAACAGGTGGACATCCCCTGAGGGGTCCCAGACTGTGAGAGTGCACAGGCTGAGCTGAGGGACCCACCCCCTACTAGCCCCCAGTGCATGAATGTCATGCCCTGGGACTCTAGTTTATAATTAAAACATTTGAAGGGAATTCCTGCCCAACTGTCCCAGCTCCTGCTGATGTGGCCCATCTTCCTGACACCTCCCAATTGTTCAGCTAGAGATTCTCTCTTCATTCCCTAACTCTTAAATGAGTTTCTTTATGCGCCATGCTCCTCCTATGTCACCTGCCATGTGCTTCTTGGCAGCGAGGATGAATCTTTGATCGGGAATCTTAAAGATCCACATCTGATTCAGGGTTGTATCCATCAGGGTGAATTAGGACACTTTAACCTTTTTCTAAAGATATTCTGACAATGTGGATAGACCTTGAGGCCATTATGCTAAGTCAGATAAGCCAAAGACAAATACTGTATAATCTCACTTCCAGGTGGAATCTAAAAAAGCAGAGAGTAAAATGGTCCTTACCAAGGACTAAGAAGGTGAAGGAATTAGAGAGATATTCTTGAAGGGTAAAAACTTGTAACTAGTAGATAAAAAGTCCTGAAGATCTAATGCACAGCATAGAGATAATAATTGGAAATATGATACTATAAACTTCACAGTTGCTAAAAGACTGGACCTTAATTGTTCTAAACACACACACACACACACACACACACACACACACGCTAATTATGTGATGTGATAGAGTGTAGCTAACACTTAAGTGGTAATCATATTTCAATATATAAATGTATCCAATCAACTGGTTATACACCTTAACCTTACACCATGTTATATGTCAACTAGACACCTGATGCATGAAATTTATGCAAGGGGCTCAGCCCTCACAACTGTGGTGGCTGCCTTGGCCCTCAAAGCCCTGGCTTCATCTCAGGGGTCTTCAAACTACGGCCCGTGGGCCACATGCGGCCCGCAGAGGAGTCTGATCCGGCCCGCCAGGTTTTTTGGGCAGTGAGCACAGCCGAGGTGTTACAGTAGGAATTAGTAGTTCATATAGTCCGGCCTTCCAGCTCTCTGAGGGACCGTGATCTGGCCCCCACTTTAAAAAGTTTGAGGACCCCTGATAGAAGGTCGTCTGGAAGGTCATTCAGCTTTTATTACTATAGACTAGAGGCCCAGTGCATGAAATTCGAGCACAAAGGGGGTGGGGAATTCCCTCAGCCGACCTGCACCCTTTCCAATCTGGAACCCCTTGGGGAATGTCCCACTGTTTATTTAGGCCCAATCCCACAACCAGCAGTCAGATATCCCTCTCTCAATCTGGGGCCGCTGGCTCCTAACTGCTCACCTGTCTGCCTGCCTGATCAACCCTAACCACTCTGCATGATTGCTTGATTGCCCCAAACCACTCTGCCTGCCTTCCTGCCTAATTGCCTCTAACCGCTCACCTGCCTGCCAGTCTCTGCCTACCTGCCTGATGCCCTTAACTGCACCTCTAACCACTCTGTCTTCCTGCCTGATGCCCTTAACTGCTTCTCTAATAGCCTGATTGTCCCTAACTGCTCTTCCCTGCTTGCTTGATCATCCCTAACTCCTCTGCCTGTCTACCTGGTCGATCCTAACTGACTCTGCCTCGGCCCCTGCCATCATGGCTTTGTCCGGAAGGTCGTCCAGAAGATGTCCAGTCTTTTCGGTAAAATTAGCATATTACCCTTTCATTAGTATAGATTACATCTCAATACAATAAATAAAGACAGTAAGTAATTTTTGTCCTACAAATTGCCTCCAGGTTCATACATCTGTTACCTCCCAAGAGAAAAACAACATTTTGGTAAAAAGTGGTGGTTTTTACTGAAGGATGAGAAGACATGACTTTGCATCTGGGAGTATGTCAAAATGAGCCCTTGCTTGGCAAGACTCTACTAATATAAGCATTGGCTATACCTGGTTACCTCAGTGAGATAGAGTGAAATGTTAATACTCTGCCTTCTAACTAATCTTCTTTCTAAAATTTACCTTTATTGCTGAAAGTTATACAGATGCCCCCTTTTTCCACATTGACTCCTTCTAGCCCCCCTGCTGCCCTCTACTCCCAGGCCTTCACCACACTATTGCCTGTGTCCATGGGTTATGCATATATACATTCAAGTTCATTGGTTGATCTCGTCCCACCTATCCTCCGACTATCTTCAGATGCATTAGTGATCGATGGCGATATATCAGGAGATTTTTGTTTCAATAGCAAAGTAAATCCCTGCCTTAAATTGAGGTGTGTCCTCCACCATCTCAGACCCAGCAGAAAACAAGGTCTGACAAGAGGGTAAGAACAGGTGCTAAGAAATGTGTTCTCAGCTGGCACCCTGGAAGAGGGATGAGATCATCAGGAATTCTTGGTATTTTATGGAACACTTGTGCAGTTTTGAAATTTTGCTTGATTTTCATCTGCTGCCTAACTTTGCCATCCCTTAAAATTCTTTTGCCCTTTCACTAGCTATTCAGAACCAAATAAAAAGTTGGAGTTCTGGCCTATTATTTTTTAAGAGATTTGTTAAAAGTTGGAACCACTAAATAATGGGCTTGATTATGAGGCAGTGTGGGGCACTGAAAAGAATAGAGTGTGGACTGACAAACCTAGGTTTAATCACAACTCTGGCATTTATTAGCTGTGCAACTTTAAGTGGCTTAACTGACTTCTCTGAGCTGCAACTTCATTATTTGTAAAAATCTGGATGACCACATCTCCTGCTGGTTTGTAGGAAAGAATAAAAAGAGATCAAGAATGCCCAGTAAGCATTTCTGAAGTCTCAGTTTCCTTCTTCTGCAAAGTTCACTCAACCTTCCCACCTCATTAGCATGGGAAATTGAAAGTGGGCTGTGGTTATATATATTTAAATACTTTAATGTTCCTGCACAATGTATCTCTGGTCTAATATCTACGGACTTTAAATTTTCTTGCTTAGGAAGGGTGGCCGTGCACCCAGGAGGAAATATTTTCGTACCTCTTGGTATGTGGGGTTTGGGATTTGGTGGAGGGGCATGGTAGCCTTCACCCCACAAAGCCAGCTGAGCCAGTGACTCAGAGCCAGGAGAGGGAGCTGCTCTGCTTCCTGTTGCACCCCACGGGGGTTCCAGAGCCCCACCACCTGCCAGCCTCAGTCTCCTCCACGGGCTTCCCTTTTCCTGTCTTGGGTTTCATGTCGGTCAGCTGGGGTGGGCACTCAAACACCCAGTGGTTTCTCTCGTGGCACCAGATAATTCCCGTCCTTCCCAAATATGGGGACAGCTGAGTTCCTTCCCCAATCCTGATGCTGGTTCACTTGCCCTGTTATTTGCATGTGTTTTGAGATCTATGTTGCTTTCCTGTGAGTCAGCTGAGTAACACTTGCTAAATGAATTTCCTCTAAATGGTTTTTGCAGAACAAAGTATTGGATGTTTTAAAACATCCTAATAAGAGATAGAAAGTGGCTAAGTGCAGGCTGGTTGGGTGTGGAAGCTTGATGTAATTCAGCAAGCATCTGGATGGTCTACCTTCTCCAGGCCTCAGAAGGACACATTGGTGTTTGAGACTTCTTTAAGGATGAAGGTTATGTCTGCTGAACACCAGGTGTTGTGTCATTGGGAAGATGGGTGCTGAATAAAAGAGCTCTACTGATTCATATCCTGGATCACGTTGGCGAAATGAAATGCAGTGGTTAGGTTTAGTGTTCCAATCTGTTCCTGTGAAAGAGCAGTTGGGCCCACACTGTTTTTAATAAATGAGGTCACAGAATATTTATATGTACCCAGGGGCAGGCTCCGATTGAAACAGGAACCAACAAACTTGCACTTTAGTAACCCCACTGCTCACCAACTTCTAGTTTCATTTCATTTAGATCAGTTTAATATTTGGTCCATGAAAGTAGAGAAATTAAGCAACAGGAAAAAAAATTAATGGATGGAGGAAGGATTTTTATTTTTACCTTTCTCTTTTTCTTTATTTAAAAAGAGAAGACAGATAAACAACCTCGTGTCCATCCTTACAATTAAATAGTATTCAGTGATAAAAAGAAATGATCAAGCCATAAAAGGGCATGGTGGAACCTGAAGTGCATATTGCTAAGTGAAAGAAACCAGTCTCAGAAAGCTACACTGCATGATCCCAACCATATGACATTCAGAAAAGGGCAAAACTATGGAGACAGTAAAAGATCAGTGGTTGTCAGGGATTAATGGGGAGGAGTGATGAACAAGTAGAGCATGGAGGATTTTTAGGGTGTGAGACTATTCTGTATGATACCATATAAGGAATGCACATCATTATACATTTGTCCAAGTCCACTTATATACACCAAGAGTGAACCCTAAAGTATGGACATCTATACTAATAAAAGTGTAATATGCTAATCAGGCTGGACAGCTGAACGACCATACTGACATCATTCTGGATGAAGCTGCTTCAGCTGGGAACAAGGCAGAGGGGTTAGGGGCAATTAGGCAGGCAGGTGAGTAGTTAGGGGTGATCAAGCAGGCAGGTGAGCAGTTAGAGGCTATTAGGCAGGCAGATGAGCAGTTAGGGGTTATCAGGAAAGCAGGCAGAGGGTTTAGGGGCAATCAGTCAGGCAGGTGAGTGATTGGGAGCCAGTGGTCCCAGATTGCGCGAGGGATATCTGACTTCTGGGGGATTGGGCCTAAACAGGCATGTGGACATCCCCCTAGGGGTCCCAGATTGTGAGAGGATGTAGGACCCTACCCCCTTCCCCCCCATGCACAGATTCTGTGGCCTCTAGCTTGTTAATAATAAGATATCAACATTGGCTCATCAGTTGTCACAAATATATTACATTAATCCAAGATGTTAATAATAGGGGAAACTGTTGGGGGCATATATGGGGGGTAGGGAATACAACAGTTCCTCCTTATCAGAAGGGAATATATTTCAAGACCCTCCCAATTGGATGTCTGAAATCACTGATAGTACTGAGTGAACCCTATATATATTATGTTTTTTCCTGTACATACCTACCTATGATAAAGTTTAATTTATAAATTAGGCACATATGAAGTTAATTACAATCCTATAATAAAAGGCTAATATGCAAATCAACCAGATGGTGGAACAACTGGTTGCTATGATGCATACTGACCAACAGAGGGCAGATGCTCAATGCAGGAGCTGCCCCTTGGTGATCAGTGCACCAGAAGTCGGGGTCATAGTTGGCAAGCGCAGTGGCAGTGGTGGGAGCCGCTCCTGCCTCCTGAGCAGCAGACATCCCCCAATGGGATGCAGCAGGAAGGGTGCAGGCTTGGGTGACGGATCCCCCTGAGTACATGAATTTTGTGCCCTGGGTCTCTAGTAATTAATAATATAATAGAACAATTGTAACAGTATGCAGTAATCAAAGTTAAGTGACTATGGTCTCTCTCTCTCAAAGCATCTTGTTGTACTGGACTCACCTTTCCATTTAAAGAAAACACTTTATGTATTCTCTTTAAAATATTAGAATTGCCAGCATCCCTACTCTTGCCCATTGGGGCAATTAGTAAGTAAAACAGAGGCTACTTGAACACAAGCGCTGCAATACCAAGAGAGTGGATCTGATAGCTGAGATGGCCATGCTGTGACTAACGGGCTGGGAACATGTAAGCATGGATCCACTGGACAAAGGGACGGAGTGGAAATCCTGTGAGACCTCATCATGCTCCAAAGGATGTTCACAGTTTAAATGGTATAAATTTCTTTATTTCTGGAATTTTCCATTCAATATTTTTGGACTGCAGTTGAACATGGGTAACGGAAATAGCCAAAAGCAAAACCACAGATATTTCTATAAATGGGAATTCTATATTTTTCACTCAATTTTTCTTTTTTCAATTTATTTTATTGATTTTTTACAGAGATAAAGAGAGAGGGATAGAGAGTTAGAAACATCGATGAGAGAGAATCATCGATCCATTGCTTCTTGCACACCCCTACTGAGGATGTGCCCTCAACCAAGGTACATGCCCTTGACCGGAATCGAACCTGGGACCTTTCAAGCCAAACCGATTTTGGCTTCACTCAATTTTTCAATAAACTTAAACTACACTAAAAATATAATCTATTAAAATTTGTATGTGGAGACATACATTTGGAATTCTTAGGGTGATTACACTATACTCTAAAAAGGGAACCTTTAGGCCACTTGCTTCTTCCTCTTCGTCGGCTCCTGCATTTCCCTGCCTCACCGCCCTGAAGAACCTCTCCCAGGAGGCAAGGGTGCCTTGAAGTTAGCTGCCGATTTTGTTCCTGCGACTCCTTTCCTGGCCTCAGAGCAGCTAGAGGTCAAGCCCACTTTGCAAGCTTTAAGCTGCTACCTTACTAGGACTTCTAGTAAGAATGTATTGTTCCCTTCAGGTGACTTTAGTAAAAACCAGCACTCTCTGCCACATTCCTGATGTCCAGTGAAGCATGAGCTGTGCTTCTTTTCCATTGAGATGACTGGCCCCGAGAGGAGGAACCACAGGTGTTTAGTAACAAGGTCTTCCCACACCCATGGTGGCCCCTAGAGCTCCTGAGAGGTGCTTAGAGGATGCCCCTTGGCCAGCACTCCCGTGGGCAGAGTCTCTGGCTGACACTGACCCTGCCTGAGCAATGGGTGTCTACTCGTCATCTACTAAGTGCCAAGCTCAGTACCAGGCAGGGGATGGACACAGTGAGGCACCGGACTTACCTCTAAGAGACTGGGCAGAAAGGATGAATCCAGTAGCAAGGGGTTCTGTAAGAAGGGGTGTTTAGGGCCAGACTCCAGGATCAGTAGGGACTAGCCAGACCCCCAGGAGAGGAGGAGAGGAAAGCTCTCCCTGGCTCCATTTGGTGCCCAGAGACACTATCCCTGCAGTCCTCAAAGCGCCAGGTTGCTGTCTCCTGTTCCACCTGCTCCCCCAGCTCTGCTCGGCTCAAACTCCCAGCAACATGTGGGGTACAAGGACCTGGCTTCCTCCTCTGGTCGTACTTACCTTGCTTTAGGGGTCTTTTGTGGATTATCCAAAAAACCATTCCAAAATCTTTTAGGACAGTTGCCTTACAGAGTAAGCCCCTGAATCACCATAACATCTAACACGTCATGTAGCATAAATGCCTCTATGCAAAACTGAAGCCTTGAAAGGCTGTCTGATTAGGGTTTTTCTTGTGCCTCAGAAATAGTTCTCAGAAGCAAAGTAAATGGGGCATAGAGGTCTGTTTTGAGATAAGCCCACAGATTACCATGTACGTACAGTACACGATGTGACCTTTCTCAGAATGCTGCCCGCACTCCCCCATTCCCGGTTCACCTGGGCAACCAGCACAGGTGTGGGGCTTTCGGTGGCATGTGACCCTCCCTGGCTCCCCATAAGAGTGACACTAGCTAAGTTGCCAGCACTACTCCATCAGCAGTAAGACACAGGGATGCTGACCAGAATTCCCAGTGCAGATTCCCAATCACCTAGCAACGGTTATGAACAATGTCCACTGAAGAAAGCACTGTTGTTTTGCCTCTTAGGCATTATGTGTTGCTTGATTTTTATTTTATTTTATTAGTTTCCATTTATCTTAAAAGAAGATGAGTGCAGTGCAGCCCTAGGTATGCAGGCAGTGGCTTTGCCTTGTGGCCTTCGTGGAAAAAAATGCTGGCCTTGACATTATGGGTGAGTTGCATGCTGATGACATCTTCAAGCAAAAGTATCTAAAGAAGGAGGCCGATCTAAATGCTTTCTCCAGACAACACCACCAAGAAATAAACTTGTAATATTAAAATGTAAGTGTTACAATTCCAAACTTTTAAATTAGTTTTATAGTTGTGGTAAAGAGAAGTTCTATTCTGCTGTGTGTGTGTGTGTGTGTGTGTGTGTGTGTGTGTGTGTGTGTACGTTTGTATGCAAGCCCCAATCTTGACACCACTAATATAATATTTTGGCTATAAAGTCCATGGGCTCTTGATGCTGAAAGTATTTTGTCTGTATGGGTTCTAGTAACATTGAGGAATACATTCTGCAGTGCAGGGAGAAAGAGGGCCTAGGTGGCTGTGCAGGGCAGGCCTGAGTCTCACCCTCCCAATGACTTTAGAGCCATAGAGTGTCCCAGCCAGTGCACTTCTCAAGTTACAGCTGTAAAGTGACTGTAGTGCAAATGTCACCAATGCCACCATTGCATACACCTCACCACCCAAAGTAAGCCAGGACTTTTTACAGAACAGAGTGAGTGGAATACAATAATATGCAGTTGTTCCAGTTGAATCTTTCTTTTCAATATATATTTTTATTGATTTCAGAGAGGAAGGGAGAGGAAGAGAGATTGAAACACCAATAATGAGAGAGAATCATTGATTGGCTGCTTCCTGCTCGCCCCCTACTGAGGATTGAGCCTGAAATCCAGGCTTATGCCCTAAATGGGAATCAAACCACCCTCTCCTGGTTTAGAGATCAACGCTCAACCATGAGTCACGCCAACCGAGTTGATTTTTAAATGCACACCAGAGAGAGGTTTAAACCAGATTTGCAAACAGGTGTGTGTGCAACCATGATTGGGGGTTAGCTGACTGCTGTTCTTCAACATCTGTGAGTCCTTCTCAGAGGGTGACTGTAAACATATTTGAGAAGGAAGTGGGGATAGGGGGTGGCTAAGCCATAGGGAATGTGGCTTGGTTTGCTAATTCTGAGGACAAGGCTCAGGGTTTACACTTGTCTTCCTTCCTCCTCTGAAACTCAGAGAGTGGGGTGGGCACACTGCGTGTGAGCTCTCGGCGCTTGCTTGAGTTTGACTTTGCAAAACCTGGCCATTCTTCTACTTGCTTGGCCAGCTGTGCAGCTCCTCATTCTGTGAACAGCTTAGGTAATATCTCTGGAAAAACATCCCTGCCCTAAGACACCCTGTGCTCTATTTCATCTGTGTGCCCCAAAACCTTCCTTCAGGGTGGCAATGTCGCTATGTGTCTGTGTCCTGCTTGTCCCACTGCACCTGAGCCCCAGACAGCAGCGGTAGAATGCTGCGTCTCTGTGTCCCCAGCACCAGCCAGGAGGCTGCCACATTCTAGGTGTTTATCACACACGCCTATTTAGGAAGTGTTTGAAATGAACAAGAGCCTGGGGGTCATTAGCAGGATACGGACACTGACAACCAGCTGGTGGCGCCCACGCTGGCTCTTGTCCAGGCACCGCAGTGAAGCTTGTGATTCCCAGACCACAGGAAATAGACCCTGCACTCCTTGGGGGCTGCATTGCCTTACCCTTAGGCTAATCGTTCCTGAACATGCTTCCTGCTTTCTCATAAATGCTCTTTTGCCTTTCATAATGATACTAGTATATTTTAAATGCTTCCTGCGCCTTTGTTCTTTTGATATTGGTTGCCTCAATTAGAAAAAGTGGCTGCCTTCTTAGATTAAGTTATATATCAGTCTCACATACCACTTAAGTTATGTAACAGATATCACTTGGAATGTAATACTAATGGAAATGTTGCCTATTATCCTACCCACAGTTTATACCACAGACTGGTTGTTCCAGGTTAATTTATCCACAACATACTTAATTCGTTCAAGGCAAATGCACTAATCTTTATTTTGATGTTTCATGATTTCAATTAAATGTCTTTCATTTCAGCATATGCTCTGCCCAAAATGGATATGTTATGCTTCACCACGAAAGAATATTTGATGGCATAAGAAAAAGCAGGCCCTACATTGTTTATTAAATAATAAAGTGTGTTAGAATCTCTATTATATGATGACCCCAAATATAAAAAGAAAATAATTAGTAAATATCTCAGGTTCGTAGGCTTATGAATGATTTAAATTTTCTTCATGTTTCTCTAGCCTTTGGAGTTTTCTTTGATGAAGAGAAATGTCTTTGTATCAGGAGGAAAACTATTTTAAAAGTCTTCAACATAGCTGAAGCTCTCTTTTTTTTCCTCAAATATCCAGAGAGTGAGGGACCCTTAACTCACAGAGACACCAGGAGATTCCTGCTGCTCTCCAGGAATGCAGGAAATCACTTCCACACTAGGTCTGAAGCAGGTGTGATGTCATTAGGGTTAGAAGGTTGAAAATCTGGATTTGCGAAAGATGAGAGTGTTGTATAGCTAGATATCATCAATGAGCAGGGAGAGCCATACAGATGTTCAACCTTTTGACCATGAATGGAAACTCAAACAGTCAGGTAGACCTTGGCCAGCCCTCCAGGCCCAGTCACCAGTCTTCTCACAGACAACCAATCATCTTCCTCATATGGGTACACACCGTTACCTCCTTAGTTATCTTCTCACGTAGCTTTAAAACATCCAGGGTAGTCCCAGGAAAGATCACACCAGACAAGGGCATAATAGAATGTCTGGTACAATTGGATGACTTGAGACTGAAGTCAGCTGGTCTGCCATAGTCCATCTGCAGCTCAATCTGCTTTTAGAGAAAGGGGTAAAATAACATTTCTGAGTATATACTCTATAAAACAGACATTTCACATATGGCATTCTGTTTAATGTCTATAGAAAAGGTGGTGTCTCCACTCTACAGATGAGGAAACTGAGGCCCAGGGAGGTAATATCTCTAGAGCTAGAAAGAGGCAGAGTTATAATTCACGCCTGGTCCCAGATTCCATCCAAATTTTATGTTTTCACACTAGCATGTGCCCCGTGTACAAAAACATGAGATGGCTGCACGAGCCAATGTCTCTGAGCCTCCATTTCTGTCCATGAAATGAGGCAACTGAGGGAAGTGGATTTTGAGGTCCTCTCCTGCCCTCGGATTTTATTATTCTTAAACAATTTTGCTCATATACTAGGGTGATGGCTTAATACAATTTTTAATGAAATGCTAAATTCTTTCTGGCATTAACTTCACACAGTCCCTTGAGCAAAGCAATGTTATGGGTTCAGATGATAGAAGGATCCAGGAAGGCCATAATTAGAACTGCTTTTCCTTAAGGCTTGTGCCTTCCCCCACCGAACAAGAAAAAAATGTTTGTGAAATTGAAGCATTGCCTGTAATGTTTGAAAGGGAGTTTCTGAAGTAGTACATTTACTTATGGATTTATATCACTATATCTATTGACCTTCTAATTTTTACCTGACATGTACAGCTTGGGGTATACAAATTAGCTTTTCATCATGTTGAAATTCTAATCCCTTCAAAGCCTTTGAAATGACTTCAAAATAGCAAATGGAATCATGTCCACCTTCACTTTGATTCTAAGCTACCATTGAAATAAAAGCATCAATCTCACAACCATATAGTAACAAATATTTTCAGTACGTGGTAAAGGGTCTGTGTTTGTAAGATGGCTAGAAACCAAGCAAGTTAACAAGCACAGCACTTCAGACAATGCACCAAGTATGCTCCTGTCCGGACTTTTGTTGTTTATGTTACACATTCTTTGGATTAAACATTTTCCACTTATAATCAGTATGAATGCCTGGAAAGAAGAATATCTTTGAATATTTTAGTCTAATGATAGAAATAATAACTTCAATCTGTAATTTTATATGGTCATACAAATCATTTTACTTAATTCTTGAGAATTATTGAGAAATAGATGCTGTTAGGGGGTTTTAGATAAAGAGTGTGAGGAAGAGTATTTAGATTTAATTTATGTGCAAAGGTATGCAGAAAGTACCTGGTTAGCTCAAGTTTCTGATTGCAACTGATGTTCAGTAGTTTTGGTGTGAGGACCCAGATAGCCTCGGTGGCTGACCTTGGAAGAGGCAGTCTGGAGTTTATTTGGAATCTAGCTCTGGATTCAAGGAAGGCGGTGCTGGTCAGAGAATGACTGGGGTGCAGGGGCCACCATGCTGCTTCTTTCTTGCTGAGCTTTGCTGATAAGATGGCTTTTTCTCTCTCTTTCTTAAAAGATCATTCATCCAATGAATGGGTCTTGTAAAATGCACCTTCTCACATGAAGAAATAATTCTCACTTTCGTTTTCTCATTGTGGCTATTCCTGGTCCTTGTGTTTGTAATAAGTTGAGTTAGTACAATAAATGCTTATCTCCATCTGCCACAGGTCAGAGTGTTGTCTCTGTGTTGGTCTGCACAGGGGACAAGTGCAAGCTGGACAAACTCAACTGACAGGATGAGGTTATCAGCCAGAAGGCCCTCATTATGTGGTTAAGGCAGCCTTCGTGACTGTGAGGAATTCCGAGAAGAGGGTTAAGGAGAAGGCCACGCTGCAGAACAGGGTATGGAAGAGACAGAAGAGAGGAGTGTGCTCCCTGATAACGTAAAGGGCATGGTAACCCACATGGTTACCCTTCACCAAATTGAAATTCTATCTCTTCTTTCTTCAAATTTGATCATGAGTCTTCTCTGATTGGATGGTTAATCTTTGATGGATACCATGTAACTCTTTGAGTAATATTGTTATTTCTATATCTGAAATAACACATGTAATATAAAAGACACTCTTTATAATTTGGGAGAGGAAAATTATAAATATGATTAAAAATATTTTAATTGCCTGAAAATGGGTCAGAGTACAAGGCCCATCACCCATAGAACAATGTTGTCATTGGCTTGGAAAGTGGATGGAAAGAATTTTGGTAAAAGGTCTGAAGTCTTGCAATGCTAATGAAGTAGGCCTGCTTGCAAAATTCTCCTTTTACAGGTGCTAATCAATCTTCAGGCAGTCATAAAAGGAAAAAATTCTGAGTTAAAAAAGTTAATCATTTTAGAGTATCCAAAAGATGTCGCCCTTTTATCCATTTCTTACTGAGGATCAGCAAAAGCACAGATGGATAATTTGTTTTTCTGACTGGTTATTCCATAAATTTTACTTTTAGTGAAAGATCATGTCAGAATCAAAGCTTATCTAGTAAAAATAAAGCTAACCTATGGGCATTTCCTTAGGATGGGTCCACTGCTGATATTCCTAACATTGATTTAGTTCATGAATGAGGATGTTATTTAGAATCTAAAATATCACAGAAGCATTTTTATAAGAAATGTAATTATATGACCCATTATCCATGGAGTGTCCATATTTTTAATTTCATTATAACATTGGAGATATAATCTATAATAATAAAAGCATAATATGCTAATTAGACCGGCTGTCCTTCTGGATGTCCTTCTGGGACTAAGCCAGGGCTGTAGCCCCTGCAGCTACAAGAGAGAGATCAAGACAGCTGTGGCTACAAAATTCTACTTTTGCACAAATTTCATGCATTGGGCCTCTAGTTTTTAATATTATGTATGCCTGGGATTCTGTTAAAAATAGAGCATCCAGAATAACTTGGATTAAACTGCCCATTGGTGTCTTAACCTCAGGAATTATGGTGCACTTCTGATAACAATGGGGAAGAAGTGTGGGTTTTGGAGAAAAATGCCCAAAGAAACTGGTTTAAAAAATATTTTTAAATGGTTAGGCATATGACTTGTTTCCATTGCATCAACTAACAAGAAAATCAAACTGCCATTGGAGACACAGTTGACTCATTTTGAGTGTTGTTTTTTTTTTTAAGAAAGAAAGAAAACATGATGATGTGAGCAACACTGGTGCGTCAAAAGGCCAGATGGCAACAGAGCACAGCTCTGTTCTGGAGAATGAGAGGATCAATTTAAAGAGTGTTGCGTCAACTGCTGATTTGTTAATTAATTTTACAGAAAGACAGTTATATTTCCTTACCTTGATCAACAGTGTCATTACCTCATTCTACTGTGTGCTGACATAGGGGATTTTTAAAAAGCAAACCTTGGTTCATTCAAGTTCTTCATATTTTGTTTCAATTGATTTGAACAACAAATACATGTTTATCAGTGGATCTCCACCCTTCTGTGAGTGTGCACTGCTTTCCTCCCCCCAGGGTATGCTGTTCATAATAAAACCTATAATTAGAAAGAGGAAGTGGGAGTGGGCTGCACTCACTGGCTGAAATTTATATTCTCACCAGAAGTCAAGGGCAACACATGGAAGAGATGGAGAATGATGAGCGCCTACGGTAGATTATCTGCTGGGAACACCTTTAATAGCGTAGAAATCTCAATACTCTAGTTGTAAACACTACCTTATGGCAAACTAGATTCACATGATCATAATGAGATCATGGGATTTGGTTGTCAAAATCTATCTTATCAGCAGTTCCTGTCCTCAAGCAAAATTTTAGGCAAGTCTTTAATATTACAAAATAAACAGCCAAGATTAATGAGAAGCTTCTCTAGTGAAAACAGGGGTTGAGTAGCTAGCCCAGAAAGGCTCATTCTAGATGACTCTAGATAGAACTAAAATGGTTCTTGAGCAAAACAGCAACCCTGAGGATCAAGGAGATTGCTAAAGTGCTATTTTGCTGTTTGGCAAACCAACTCATTGGAAGCAAAAGTAATACGAGAGCCTACTTCCTTTGAAAAAACACACTGGGGTGATGTTCTTTCTAGCACACATTGGGTCAACTGAAAATATTCAATTAAGTATGGGATATATAATTTAAGAAGCTGAGAAATTTGCATTTTAGTGTAGAAAGCCGTCCATTAAGTGGCCAAATTAATACTTCAGGCATTAAAAATTCACCATTAGCTATCTAGACAAGTTATTCTTAGAGAGGAAAACATCCTTTATGTAACACCAGATAACAGGTCGTTTGGTACATGTGTCAATGACAACCCAAATACTTTGCTCTTGGTTTTTATATTCAGATTCACACCTTTCAGGGTCCGGGGGCCCCTGACAACAATATGAATCATTTCTGTCTCCTCATCACCATCACCATCACCAGCTCTCCTGGCCATGCCTTGGAATCTTCTCACAATCAGGATACTATGCCCCATGTCAGCATGTTTCCCCCTAGCTTTTCCCAGGGTAACTCAGTCTGTGTGATCCAAAGAAAAGTCTCTTCCCTTCGCTGTAGTGTAAGGGAAGTACATGGGACATGGTTAGTCATGAATCCTGGGTTGTCAGAAACAGGATCATGCCACATCAGTATAAAGTAGCATTGTATCCATGGCGGGGAACAGTTGCAGGACCTCTTTGTATAGTTTTGAAACTTCTTGTTACTCTGTAATAATGTCAAATAGAGTAATTTTAAAAAGTCCTGAAATCTCTCTCCTAGTTGGGACTTGCCCCTTCTCCCCACCTTTCTTCAGGTACCCCTGGTGGGCTAGCAGCAGGTGACCAAGCTCTGGGGGAACTACACTCAGGAGCAGCACTGGCATCTGGAGAGGCTCAGGGACGCCCACACCTCTTCCCCAACCTTCTCTGAGTCACCAGATCCAGGTTCTCCATGCACATCAACCACATGCCAGGGTGCCCACAATTTGTAATACGTCTTTTGCTGTTTGTAGTCAGTATCCATGTCCACGTCTGTGTAGGACAGATCTCTTGACCGCTCAAAATGTGTGTGGGCTTTTTATTTTTCAAACATACGTTATCATAGAAGAGAAACTCATGTGTTGTTTTTTTTTAACTTTAAACACGGCTTTCTAGGTACTTTTCAGTGTTGCACACAAATCCCTGTTATCATAACAGAGGTAATCAGAAGCTGCTCCGGGGGCTCACTGTGGGGGTATGGCCAGGAGTCTGAAACTCTTCCTGCATTGTCTAATTGGAGGTGCAGGAAATCTAGGTACTTTTCCCCACGAACATTAAAGTTTTGTATAAAATGAGTAATGTAAGACAACGGGAAAATCCAGTAAGAAATTTTCAAGTATTTTCCCAAATGTGAGTCCTTTGAGAGCTATTTGTTGTCAGTGGCCATAACCCCACGGTGAGCCCTGGAGCAGCCTCTGATTACCTCTGTTTTGATAAGACCTATTCTTGCGGCACAAGCTGTATCCATGAGACATGCAAGTTGTAAATGTAAAACAATGAAGCAGGATGAAAATGTCAATAGGGAAATGAAGATGTTGCATTTCTCACATGTTGGCATTATTACTGTTTACTATATCATAATTCTAATGATTAAAAAGGTTCATTTGTAAGAAAAAATTTTGGAAAGCAGTATTTTATAATTCTCAAAACCTGACTGCAAATGAAGTGCATTTAAAATTTTCTGAGGGATTTTGCCCTAACCGGTTTGGCTCAGTGGATAGAGTGTCAGCCTGGGGACTGAAGGGTTCCAGGTTCTATTTTGGTCAAGGGCATAGTCAAGGGCATTTACCTTGGTTGCAGGCTCAATCTCTGGTCCCAGGGCCTCCTGTGAGAGGCAAACAATGGATGTGTCTCTCTCAGATTGATTTTTCTCTCTTTCTGTCTCTCTCCCTCCCTTCCAGTGTCTATAAAAATCAATGGAAAAATATCTTCGGGTGTAGATTAACAAAGTAAAACAACATTGTCTCAGGGATTTGAGTCAATTATTACAGAATTGAAAATAAAGGGCAATAACTAATCTTGGTCTTTAAAGTCCATTTGAAATTTAATTGACCATTAGGCCACCAACTATTTTGGCACATGACCATTTAATAATGAGAAACGCAACCTTACATTAGGAACAAGAGCAGCATAATTTATCAAAAGCTACACACCACTTGCATTGCTTTCCGTGGAGATTTCTTGGGGAAAGCGCAGAACACACAGTTTTAATTGATTTATGAGCTTTTTAGTGGTGTTACAGCAATTGAGTTCTGGCAATAATGAAAATGTTTGTTGACAATTATGCTTAACTTTTATTTGACTTGGACCATGATTATACCTCATCTTCTGCCTCAGAAGCTCAGGCTGCAGTTAATGAAGTTATGGGGGGTGGGGAGCGGGGTGAGGGGAGAATTGAGTAATGCTGATCAACATAAACATCTTAAATATTTAAACCAGGATGAAACAATAATTCTACTTTACAAAATCTATTTGTAAAATTGCATTGCTATTCTGACAAATCTCATTTGATCCATATGGATCAGATTATTAAAATACCAATTTAATAATTTTCAGAGTTGAAAAAGCATTACTCTCACAGTAAGCCTATGATATGCTTGTAACAATGAACTATGACCCACGCCAGTTTTTCAAGTTTTTACCTACAAACAGACATAACCCTGATCACTGGTGAGCCTCAGTGGTAAAGACACTGAATTGATCCTCACTTCTCCTTTGGCAAAAGAGGGAATCTATCTCCTCGATGCTGACTTTTCCTCTCACAAACTCCGTGGCCTTGAATTTAGCATTCATTCTCTCTGGACTGCGGATTCCAACCTGTGATTCTAAAAATATTTCTGTCCCTTTCCCTATCCTTATCCTTATCCCTACCCCTATCCCTACCCCTACCCCTACCCCTATCCCTATCCCTATCCCTATCCCTATCCCTACCCCTATCCCTACCCCTACCCCTACCCCTATCCCTATCCCTATCCCTATCCCTACCCCTACCCCTATCCCTATCCTTATCTCTGCCTCTATTTTTATCCCTATTTCTAGCTAACTCTATCTCTGATTCTATCAATATCATCAGAACATCTACTAAGTGTATGTGTAATCTAGTAATTATAATAACATGTCAAAATTGTAAAATTATTAGCACAGATGTATGATAATTGGAATTTATTCATTCTATAAAATCATCAGAGCTGTGGCTCACTGAGTCCTTATGTGGTAAGCATAGTGCTAATTACATACTTGACATTAGAAGTGCACAGTATTAGTATACTTACTTTAAAGATGAAGGAACCAGGGCCTTAAGAGATTAATTAACTTGCTCAAGGTCACAGAGCTAGAAAAATGTGAGCATATTGAACCCTTGCAAATTACTTCAGACTCCTAAACTCCCACATTCCCAGACCACATGTTGCGTACTGCCTGAAATGACTATTCTAAGCTTCATCATTCCATTATAATGCTTAATTTTAAATAAATTCTTCCTCGCCAATCGCAACGTTAGTTGAAAAGACCATAACCTGTTTTATTTATTCCACAAGCATTTATTTACTCAGTTAGGTACAATAGTAGTTTTTAGATATATGCATGGTGGAAGTAAATAATTTATTAACTGTGTAGGTGAACCTGTCATTGGTAAAAATGTGTTTCTACTTTGATTCCATATGACTTATTGAAAGCCCCAGATAAGAAATACAGGAGGAAATGCATTTTTGGAGAAGCTGGCTTATGATGAACAAACAGGATGATGACTTGAAACTTCTTTTCAGAGACACTACTGTATTATTTATCAAAGAGTGTAAATGCCTAAATGTAAGGAGCTTTTCAAGGTAAACCTCGGTTGAGTCTTTCCACATACCCTAACATTCAAGGAGAATTTTTTTTTTGCCTAGATTTTAAGATATGGCCATTGTCTAGTTTCATTTCTGTGACTATACTCACTGTTATATAATTTAGTATCTCCAAAATAATTTTACGTGTCTTTGCTAGGAGAGCCTTATTTTCCACTGTAAACATTAGACTGGTATAAGACACTGCTTTTAAACTTATACCAAATGGTAACCAACTTATTTCTCATAATACTTGTGTCATAAATATAGCCCTATTACCTCCATTCGAGTAAGATTCCTCAAACAGCTTTGAATTTGATTAATCCCACCTGTGAGTCAGGAAGACTGTTTTAACTACTGGACTCAAAAGTTGGGTGGGGCGAGGGTAGGGTTGAGAGGTGGGGGGGGGGGGGGGAAAACAGCCCTAAAACTACAGATAAATGAATCAAGTACACACATTTGATCTCATTATTAATTTAGGTTGACATTTTGTTTAATCAAGCAATTAAACAAACATTCTTAACATTGCACTCTATACATATGCATTAATATGGTCTTCTAAACTGAAAATTATATTCATACACACATTATCATCATTATGAATAATAGTAAATCATCCCAAATTGACATATTTTAGTATAGTAAAATAAATCCTGCTATGAAAGTTATTTGCATATGGAATGTTATTTAAAAGAAATGTTATTCCTAATTATTTTAAACCATATTCATTATTTATTAAATTGAATACTGACTTCAAATAGTCCAGAAGAGACAGAATTTCCCTACAGAAATCTACTTATTCTGGAAACAGTTGTGTGTTTTTTTTGTGTGTGTGTTTTTTGACAGGTTCTAAAAACAAAGTTCAGAAGGACTGGTTGCATACACTGATAAATTCAACAGTTATTAAAGACCTAGGGGGACCCAAACAGTGGAAATAATACCTAAATATTATATTGCAAGTTGCAAAGTGACTTCTGTTATGAAAAATAAAGTAGAAATAGTAAAGAGAACCAATTAAGTGACATGTGATCAAAGCCTTAAAGGAGACAGGAAGATGTCCAGGGTAAGATCAGCAAGTTCAAACCATGTCTCCAAGGGGAAGCCTGCCTGGGGTGCCAAGGTACCATGTTGGCTGAAACAGTGGAAGGGGCAGGGAGTTAGAAGGGAAGGCAGACAAGGAAGTAGCTCTGGGTGCTCGATGTCCTTGTAGGCCATAGAAAAGCCCTTCACTTTTCCTCCCAGAATGAAATAAGGAACCAAGTGGTTCTCTGAGTAAAAACAAACTCTACAGAGGAAACAAAAAAGGAACAAGTCTGCCTGAGGGGGTTGAACTATGTCCCCCACAAAAGATGTGTTGAAGTCTAATCCCTGGTACCTGTAAAGGTGACTTTGTTTGGAAATAGTGTCATTGCAGATGTGATTAGGGTAAGAGGAAATCAAGACGTGGGCCCTAATCCAATATGACACGTGGCCTTACAAGAAGATACAGAGACAGGGAAGAACAACACTAGGTGAAGGCAGAGGCAGATATTGGACTGCTGTGTTTTCACACCAAAGATCCAAGGCCACAGAACTGTGAGAGAATCACTTTTGGTTGGTTTAAGGTCCCCCAGTTGGTGGTACATTGTCACAGCAGCCCTGGGAAACTTATACGTCAGTGAGAGTGAGGATGAGGCAGGAGATGGAGGTTTCAGAAGAGAGGAGGGCATGGGGAGTGGAAGGGACATTGGATCGTAGAGATGCTGATGATTGTCCAGCCATCCTGGGATCACTCTGTGTTTATGCTTGTGAATTAAGTGTGGTCTTCTGGTGCAGCTGCCCAGTGACAGAGAATTGCACGTAAGTTCAAGGGGGTACATGACAGGTGGGCAAGCTAGGGGCAGCAGAGGGCATTTCCTGGGGAATGATCTTGGCAGACAAAGAGATCTTTATCATTCTTTTTAATTGTTGCACATGATACCCCTAGTATGAATACGTTGTAGTTGATTTAATCACTTCTTTATTGATGGGCATTTAGGTAGTTTACAGGTTTCTGTTATTGTGATTTTTTTAAAAATTTCTTTATTGATTCAGGTGTTACATATGTGTCCTTATTCCCCCATTACTCCCTATCCCCCCCCCCCAACTCCTGCCCTCACCCCCCTGTTGGCTGGGTCTATTGGTTAGGCTTATTGCTATTGCTATTGTGATCTTACTTACATTTCTAAAAATCTGAGCGTGGTTGCCTATTTTTTGTTATCTAAAATATTACAACACGTATTTATATTTGATTTACTAAATTTTTAAGTGAAAGAAAAATAAAAGTGTTTACATGACAATGAAAAAATAAGGTGATCTTGGAATTAAAATTGGGTAAGAGGGAAGTAATGGCTTGAGAGAGAGGTGAGAAAACATGAAAAAAGAGGAGAAACAATGAATTCTGGATCCCACTGAAGTTAATTTTTGTTTTGCATTTCCTGGCATAGTACCTCACATATAATTCTATCCAATAAATTGATTAATTGAAATATTAAAGCTCAATAGCTTATTACTTACAAAAATAGGTTTCTGGATTTAAACACTGTAGAAAAATGTAGTATTTTAGAACAGGAAGGAGCCTTAGCAAGCGTCTAGCCAGCTACCCAAATGTTATTAGATGAGGAAATATTTAGGGTAAGTGCATATTACATAGCTATTAAATAGTAGAAGCAGAAGCAGAATTCAGGTTCTTGGTGGTTGTCTACTGTTGCTGCCATTTTTATCAATTACTTGACTTAAAAGACCCTCAAGTCATCCATGCTGGAAACAACTTTGAAATGCAATTCTTTTAATGTGTCTGTTAATGGTCATTTTAAAGACAGTTTGTTTTACAGAACACATTTTAAAAATCAAGTAATATTAGAATAGCGAGTAACCAATTATTTATCCATGGTCTATGCTAACCTATTTGCTTTTGCTACCGAGTTAGAGCATAAAAGAAAAAAAAAAAACTGTAATTACTTTTTCTTTTAGTTATGTAAGCAAATGCAGAGTTATTAGGCGATTGCTGGGAGGAGGGTGGTTATGGTGAAAAGGAATTGTATTCCATGTAGTCATTTGCATTAAAATGTATACCAGATGCTTGATGATAATTTATGGACAATGCCTTCCCTTGCATTCCCTTGGTTGTCACACAGTGAAAGAAAAATATTAGTCATATGTGGGAAAATCTGCACCAGTGGCCGTATCTAATTTTGTGTTTCAATAACTACTTTGGAGCGGTCTGGAATTTCCAGCACTGCTGAGCATGTTGGTTATTGCCTAGAGTGCACTGTTCCTTTGAGCAATTTACCTATTTTGAAAATGTTAACATAGCCTCAGTACTTTCATTTCCCTCCACTCAGCATCTCACAACTATACACACCAAGGAACAAAAACTAGAGAGGAGATGGGACCTCAGTTCCATTCCACTGAAGATGGCAGCAAAGTGGCTGCTAAAGAGTAAAAAAAAAATAATAATAATAAAAATAATAAAAAAAGAAAAGAAAAAAGAGAAAGAAAAAGTAAAAGTACTTCAGTCTTTTCTGAAGTTGAATCAAGAGCCTTTTGTGGTCCTTCCACAGACTGCGCCTGTGGTACATCGGCTGGTGCCTGACCCCCAGTTCATTGTGCTAACAAATGTTATTTCATTAACCCCCACACTTCTCTTTCCACTGGAGAACATTCCCTCACTCATCCCACGTGACTCTGGCTAGCTGGTTAAGTCTGGGACCAACTGTCCCACCCACAGAAAGGAGATGAGACTGAGTCTGGTGAATCCTGGTATCTCCTTTACCCTTTGCAGGGATGGGTTCAGAAGGTAACGACAAACCCTAAGCAGGAACAGAGTTCTTCTGTGGCCATTGGGAGAAAGAGATTCTTTCTCCCTCAGATCACAAGCTATGAAGACAAAGGGGGAAGTTGCCGACAGCCATCTTTTCTACTACATGAATGACAATAAGGTTAGCAAGAAAAATGAAACAGAAATAAGATGAGAAGGTGAGGGAGAAAGAGAAAGACACACACACACACACACACACACACACATACACACACAAAAGAGAGAGAGAGAGAGAGAGAGAGAGAGAGAGAGAGAGAGACGTTATATTACACCATTTAAACTCCAGATCCAAATGTGTAGTCCATTCAACTGCTGATCTTGTGCTGTAGGGCAGTAAGTCTTTTCTAGTTAAGCTAGTGCAAACAGTAGGCACCACTAACTTCAAACACTTTCTACATGTTCCCTCTCCCTGCCTCCTAAGTATACCTTAAACCAGTCCCATAACTTTTCTGGTTACTCTTGGTCATTGGAACATTCACATTCTCATAAAAGAAATCCCACTCTGATCTAAACAAAACCTTCCCCTTTCTTCCAGTTCAGACATCTCTGCCTGAAAGCTCAGGGATTCCCTGAAACCCTGGAACCGGCAATGAAGAGAGGGCTGGCATCCGTCCTCCCATTCAGCTCTCCACTCACTGCTCTGGCTTCTCCGGAGGAACGGAAGAAAGTCTTCCTTAAACATATTTCATAATCTAGCTGTTTATTCCTGCTGTTTGCAAATGTCGACACGCCGGGTGTTTCTCTCTATATTCCGGATTCAGGAGCCCCACCCTCAGCTGAGGGCCGTTCCCTGACACTTGGCTTTCCCTGCAGCCCTTTTGGGGAAAGGCTTTGCGCTGGGCTCCAGCTCAGTGACCTTTCCTGGTATCCGTCTGGTCAACGGGAAATCTTGGCAGCCTTGTCCCCCACCCCACCCCACCCAGTTTGGAAAGAGCATGTTTGTCCCACTGTTGCTCTGCCCTTCGGTCCTGTCCCTGTGGGCGGCCACAGCTTTCCTGCCTGTCTGCTACGCCAGGTAACAGCCAGCAGTCTCTTTGTTCAAATGTGCCCACCATTTCCTGGGGGTGCCTCTCAGCACCCCCCACCCAGAGCTCCTGTTCTGACTGCACACTTCTTGACCTAATGCAGGATTTGTGAGATTTCATATGTCTCCTCTTCTTGAAAGCATGTCCTTGCTGCTCAGAGATGCTCATGGGCATCCATTAGTTGACTTGGGTACGCAAGTGATATGAAATCCAAACTAGACCTTTGAGGAAAGCCAGCTCAATAATTAGTCTCCTTGAACTCTCATCTTTTACATTGGCCAGTGGTGAATAACTGGCGAAGGATCTCAGAAAGAACGTTTTGCAACGCCTATGATTTTTCCCATGGATGAGGACAATCCTGCTCCATTGTCCCGAATCTCTGAGGCACTAGAGAGGTTCAAATTGAATATTCCACTACAATGATTTCAGCTTAAGTTGTGTCAGTTACACACAAAGGAGTCCTGACATGTACACCTCTTTTTTCTCATTCATTTCAGAGGCCTTGGGGTACTGTTTACAGACATTATCTTGAAAGGCCCCTATAAATGCCAGGTTTATTACCGCTGTGTTTCAATTCCCTACCATCCACTTGGCATCCCCTAGGAATTCCCCTCTGCTTACATAGAGGTCCTGAATAGTCTTTCCCACGCCTTGGCAACAAGTGCTTGATGAATGCATAAATAGACAAGTCAGCACAGGAACCCATTGGCTGCTACCATCCTGATGTACTCTGGCCAGTAAATTTCCATGTGCGAGTTCACGACCAATTTTCACTACTACCAATAGTCAGATCATTTTCCCAACCCACACAGAAAAGTGTGCATCTTTCTCTATAAAATACTTTCAACATAGAAGTAAACTTTATCAGATAATCAAAAGGACAATGAAGACTCTGAAAGCAAGGGCAATGAGTTGCTACCAGCTTATAAACAATAAGAAAATAGGAGCATTCTTTGGGTCAAGCTCATAAAACACAGATACCGTAGTATATTGCAAATGTGGAGCTCAATAAATTGTTATGAAGCCAATGTGTTTGTAACAGCCACTAGGTCAACAAATGGAACTATGCCAGTCTTCCCAGAAGCCCTGCATGAGTGCTTACTCCAGTCACAAGCTCTTAGCCCCTCCCAAGTCAGCACTATCAGCACTTTTATACTAATAATTCCTTTGCATTTTTTATTGTTTAATTAAACTTGATATGATCTTAAATTTACACATTCCCCAATCCTATTCCTTTTCTTAAGAACCTGGGCTATATCTTTTCCTTACAGTTCATTTGTTGAATCATGTAGGTCAATTATCCTGTGGTTTTTCCAGAACTTGATGATTTCTAGTTGCATACAGCAATTATTCCGTGTCCATTGTAAGCAGCTGGATTCAGAGGTGTGATCTGATTTGGGTTTGATTCCTTTGGCAAGACCAGTGGTGCCATTGTGCTTAATCATCAGGAGAGATTTCATGTTTGGTTTTCACTCCCTTTCAATGGTAGCAGCTACTAGTGCTCAGTGCTTCAACCCATAGATTCAGTGGAGGTTGGAAAATAGTTATTTTTTAATTGTACCATTTTGTTTTCATTTATTAGCTAGCATAAATCTATGAGACCTTTACCCTCATCTAATATTTAGTTAGATGTACTAGTATATAGTTGCTGTAGGATAAATGAAATACGTGCTTGATTCTTTCCACTTATTTATTGAGGTTTCCAGATAATGGACTCATTACATACTCTCCTAAAAAAAAGTGACCAATTTGGTTTTTAAAGATATTATAATCACAAGGATTTAAGTCTATATGATATATGTCAATCTTTGTCATTTCTACCCTTATTGAAATTCAAATTGCACCATTTTGGTCAGTGGGAATTTGTCTAGCTGGCTCTTTAATTCTTTTGAAATAAGCTCAGTAGTTTTTTTATTTTTATTTTTTAAATATATTTTTATTGACTTCAGAGAGGAAGGGAAAGGGAGAAAGAGATAGAAACATCAATGATGAGAGAAAATCACTGACCAACTACCTCCTACACACCCCCTACTGGGGATTGAGCCAGCAACTCAGGCATGTGTTCTGACCAGGAATTGAACCATGACCTCCTGGTTCATAAGTCAATGCTCAACCACCGAGCCACATGTCGGGCAAGCCCAGTAGTCTTTTATTGCTTCTTAATTATCTGACATTTCAAAAATGGTTTAAGCTAATTGTAATAGTTTCCTAGGGATTCTATAGCAAATGACCATAAACTGATGGTTTAATGCAACAGAAATTTATTCTCTTTGTCTAGAGACCAGTAATCCAAAATCAAATTATTGGTAGGACCAGGGTCTGTTCCATGTTAGCTTCTGGTGTTGCTAACAATCCTTGGTGTATCTTGACTTGTAGACACATCACTCCAACCTTGGTCTCTATTGTCATGTGCTTTTCCCCTGTGTGTCTTCACATTGTTTTCCCTCTGCATGTCTCTGTGTCACAAGTCATGTTGGATGAGCCCACATAATATACCATCTTACAGGTTGTGGTACAAAAGAGAGACACACATGTCTATCTGCTCCCTCCTCCATTGTTTGAGAGTTCTGCATGGTATGCTAAGTTCCCTGCACTTCCAGGAAGCATGTGCATGAGTGCTGAGAAGACATTGCCTTACATCTTCAGTTCCAGGAAAATCAAGAGAGGGGTGCTTTGCATTTGAGTTGAGGGGCTGTCAGTATGAGATAAGATGCAGCCTCACTGAACTGCCAGCCATCACTGTGGCCAGAATCTGAGATGAGGTT
The DNA here is from genome assembly GCF_964339955.1 of Pipistrellus hanaki. Taxonomy (NCBI): domain Eukaryota; kingdom Metazoa; phylum Chordata; class Mammalia; order Chiroptera; family Vespertilionidae; genus Pipistrellus; species Pipistrellus hanaki. The sequence continues at coordinate 28,107,420 of NC_140505.1, forward strand.
GAGAGAACTGGAGATTTCATACAAACCTCTTAAACATCAACCTTAGATGGGCTCCATGTCAACCCAGATGTAGGTGGTGCTGAATTGGCAGGGCATTTCTTTTATTCTCAACACAAATCTTTATCTCCGAGTCCAAAGTGGTTCCAGAAGGTATAAAACTGGGGAGCTCATGCCCATTCCCCAGAAAGAACTGTCCTAAAAGTGTCGCCCATCATCTCCCATCATCTGGAACTCAATGACTCACATACATTGGACTCCAAATGAGATTGGAGAGTCATTAACACATGCAGCCAAGTGGTTTTGTGCTTTCCCAAAAATTACCATAAAAGGGAAAAGAATGGGAGAATGGATATCAGTGGATATGGATGCCAGGACCTATGGTGGTAGGAATGATGGCAGCAAATAAAAGTGACCCAGCTCTCAGCAGAGGAGTGCTCCTTGAGTCCTGAGAAGGAGCAGTGACATTCAGGCTGAGACCAGGAGGGTCCCAGGGGACTGCCAAGGACTCAACGCAGGTGGAATTCCTTCTTTTTCATTAGTTAAATGTGGTTCCAATGCAAAGGAGTCAGTGTCCTCTCATTTCAATACTCACCCCAACCTTTTGCTGGTTGATGCCCCTCTTTCCCTCTTGGCTGATACTCCTTTTGGGCTTTACCGGGATCTTACAATAACTTTTTCCCATTCCACCATATGGTCCGAGGCAAAATATATAACAGCTGTTCCAAAGATTTACAGACAAAGAACAATAGCTTAAAAACATTTATATCTAGGCCAATTTTCAAATAAATTTGCAGCCAGGTACTTCCAGGAACCCTCTTAGCCTGTCACATTGGCAGGCGCCACGCTGAGCCCAGTGCTCGGTGCCAGGGCACATTCAGTGATATATTGAGGTGGTTCAAGTCCACATTTGCAATCAAACTCAAGATACAGGAAAGGCTTCCCTAGAGCGCCTCTAACCAGGGGCCGACTGGAAGACAACAACCATCTGTGGATGAAGGTTCTGAGAAGTGGGCTAAGTTCCAGGTCTTCTGAGGATTCTGATTGTCATTCTGTCTGCTAAAAAAAATCTATTGGTCGTTCTCCAAAAATCAGGGCACTCTGCAAACCACACTCAGCTCCTTCAAGAATTTTAGGGTACAGGTGGCCTCCGGTTGGCCGGTCACTGCTCATTTCTGTCCTATCTCCTCCCCTCTTGATCTTCTCTGCCCAGAGCTGCTCTACTGGGAAGAAAGGGGGAAGCACAAACATAGAATTCTAATCTGGGTTCCTGGTATATAATAAAAGTTTAATCAATGTAGTTATTATTTCATCTGTTTCCTATCCAATTTTGTTAAAAGATACCTGGGGCAGAATTCATCTGACATGCTTCATTGTCCCTCTCCTCCCCAACATATGGCATAGTACATTGCACACAGTAGGTCCAATATGGTACTGTTTGCTTACCTAATAGTGAGAAAAGCATGTTATTGGCAATATTCATTGACTACTGGGTCTGAATTTGCCCCAGTGGCTGTGTGCCTCACAAAACTTCAGAAGGATGTACCAGTGTGGCCTTCAGAGCTCAACTGCCCAGCCCTGAATCTTCCCTTTGCTACTTTCTGGCCATTTGATTTTAGGATAAGTACCTAAAATTTTATAGATAATGAGCCTCAGTGTCATTCATTATCTATAAAATAAGAAGAATGATACAGGTAAAGTATTGAGAGCAATCCCTGGTCTATCTCCTATTCTCCTCACTCAGTGTTGTGTCTTTGAGAGAAGGATCCCTGTCCTCATTCGCTTTGGGTCTTCCGTGGCCAGGATTTCTGCATGTAGGATGAGTTTAACAGATGTTCAGTGAGCCAAACACACCTGTACTTCCCATGGAAGGTGCCAGTGATGAACTTCCCAGCATCTGCTGAATCTCCAGCACCTTAGGGACACTAGTGGTAGAGACTGTCGTGCTCATGAGTAACTGGCTCCTTTCTTCCAGCACCTGAAAGACTGCCCTTCCAATATGCCGAGGGGAATGGGGCTGTGGGACAAGTGATAGGCCATAGGCAGAGAGAGGAGGAAGTGTGTGAAGCCAAATGTACTTGCAGGTGCTCAGCCCCCACTCGCTTTTCTGAGGCTACAAGTTTCAGGAGGCAGAACCTCCACTAGCCTAACCCACAAATTTGACAGAGCTGACTCCACACCAATCTGCAAGGACACATACTATGAACTATAAACCTCGTTGGGTTCAGTCATTATAATTTAGTAGCTACCATAGCATAGCCTAGTCTGATTAATATACCTAGAAAGGAAAACACACACACACACACACACACACACACACACACACACACACACACACACAATTTAGGGATGAAAAAATTGAAAATTGAGAAACAAATGAAAATAAATGATTCTGACTTGATCAAGAGAAGTGATTGATATTGTAACAAGAACCTAGATTCTCTCAATCCCAAACCAGTGTGTTCCTCCCTTCCCCAAGGCTGCCCTCATCAACTCAATCTTTTTTCTGTCTCCCCACATATATTATACTCTCTCTTGGGCCTAGACTTTGCACAAGTTGGTCTTTCTGCCTAAAATGCAATTTCTTACTTCTCCAGCTCCTGTCAATTCCAGGCTCCCAGACTTGTCCTTCTGATCTCAACAATAGGTAGCACTTCAGCTGGGAAGTACATTTAATCCTGCTGAGAGGCTTCTCCTCTACTACCCTACCCCTCCTCCTAAAAATAGAAAAGCCCACACTGACGTGTATTTACACATTAATTTCTCTATAATCGCGACTAGACTGAAAACTTTGCCCAGTTAGGGGCCATGCCCCTCTTTGCTCACTGTGGCGTCTTCTGGTCCTCAAACTGTACCTGTACACAGTGGACTCTCCATGGATGTTTATTGAATAAATATAATATTATAGCTACCACTTACTAGGTGTTTATCAAGGGCCAAGTTCAATGTTTGCCTCTTCACATAAAGGATCCCAATTTTTAAAACAATCGTATAATATACCTAGAAAAGAAACACACACACACACACACACACACACAATTTAGGGATGAAAAAATTGAAAATTGAGAAACAATTGAGATATTGCCATGCCATCTTTAAATTCAGGAAAGTCTTTAAATCCATGGAGATTTAAGATCCACGATTTGAGATTCTCCACCAGAAATGAGCTGATGCACTTGGGCTCACTAACACATCAGGTAATGAGGAGCTGCCAGCACAGGAAGAGCCCAGCCCTTTGGAGGACAGTTGGTCAGGGCCATCTCAGGACACCTGACTCTTATAATGAGGAGCCTGAGGCCACTATGGATGCCAATGAGGGAGGGGCAGGTGCTGGCCCATGCCTGCCTGTAGTGGCTCCTCAGGTTTCTGGAAATCCCACTGAGAACCATCAGACATGATGCAACTGAGGCCCTGCAGTGCATTGAGCGACATATTGTCACCTTGAGGGCACCAGACATGTCCACCCACAGGGGCTTCTGTACAACCCTCTGAGGTCAGTAAAGGGCACTGGAAACTTGATTCAAAGATTTTAACTTGCACACATTCCATTCAATACACATCTACTTAATACTAACCAGCAAGCGAGACTGCTGTTGCCTATGCCTAAGAATTTGACATTTTCACCACCCACCGGCACATGTTAGCTTCTGGTGAGTCTGCTGGCCATGGGGATAGGGGATCCCAGCTGACCCTCGGCACAGTGATGGCACATAGGGGGAACAGAAGGGGACTCTTCATGTCTGTGTACTAGCACCTTCCAGCATGTTGCTAGGAGTCCCACGTGGATTCTATCAGGCTCAAATTGCTGGTATATGTCCAGATAGTAAATATTCTACCCTCTGTGGAACACATGGTTTTGACATAACCATCAACAGATGGGTTGCAACCAGGATTCTAAGTCAAGCTTATCTGAATCTGAAGTTCCTGAGATTTCCCCTGAGGTTATTCTAAAAACATAGCTATTGCTTGCACTTATATGCCTATATATGACAGACATTGTTTTAGCACACTTCAGATATTAGCTTACTAGTATGTGATCCCCATATATCAAAAATATAATTTATTTCTTCTACCTATGAAGTAAGAGTGACCTTTATCTGCATTTTAGAAATGAGCAAATTGGGGCTCAGAGAGTGCTAGTAACTTGCCTGGATCACACAGCTGACTGTGGCTGTGCTGATATTTAAACCCAGGAAGGCTGCCCGGAGAATCTAACTCCTAACCATTATGCTAAAACACAGGCGAACCAAGCATCCATAATAAAAGGTGTGTAATTTAATGCTAAATTGGGTGACAAAGTTTAGAGGAAAGTGCATGTAGAACAGAGCTTTCAAAACAGTCCCCCTGAGTGAGCGAGGGGAAAGAAGGGAGGGATTCCAGTCAGGAAGAGCAACGTCTCAATGGCACCAGAGGACAGTGCTGGGTTCCATGGAATGGAGTTATCTGGTCCTTGTCCAGACACGTTGTATCCATCCATAACTAAAACCTATCAAGCACTTACAATGTGCCTTACCCCATTAAGCACTTTCATTGCCCTAAAAGGCCAATTAATCTGTTTTACTGCACAGGCGGTCAGAGACTGTGAAAACTAAACATGGCTTTAGAAACTATGTGCCAGCTGCCCTCCTGAAGGAGAGACTGGCTCAGCACCACTGGCATTGACACCTGACCAATGGCTTTGCACACGGCACGGCCATGAGAGGTGTGTCAGGTAGGGCTTTTCCTTCTTCAGATGGCAGACCACACACTTCAAACTTGGCCTACACCCAGAATGGGAGTTTTATTGGCTGCAGACTGCAAGGTCCAGAGCCATTCCCTCAAAGCAGGGTCAGCGGCCTCATGAAGTGGGAGTGGGGGTAGGTGTCCTGAAAGCAATATATTTCCCTCCATTCTATCGTCTTGGACTGAATCTTCTCTCATATCCTCAATACCTTAAAGCCATGGTCGGCAAACTGTGGCTCAAGAGCCACATGTAGCTCTTTGACCCCTCGAGTTGTGGCTCTTCCACAAAATACCATGGCCTGGGTGAGTCTATTTTGAAGAAGAGATGTTAGAAGAAGTTTAAGTTTAAAAAATTTGGCTTTCAAAAGAAATTTCAGTCATTGTACTGTTGATATTTGCCTCTGCTGACTAATGAGTTTGCTGACCACTGACTTAAAGGGTTGATACATTGAATGTAAAGTCCTTAAAACAGTTGTCTACTGTCCCCCCCCCGACCCCACACACACAATTTCCTGCTACTCTTCTTTACCTGTGCCACTCCACCCCCACTGAAGTCAAGTCCTTCTGCCCTGGCTCAGACATTAGAAGGCCCCTGGGTTAGGGATCCCAGGGGCTGGAAGGATGTGCCCACGAGAGTCTCCATCTCCCCACTTTTAGAATGTGTTCCAAAGATCCTGGATTTGCCTGCCAAACACAGCAAAAGGTTAGACATTCTTTTTTGGCAGGTGGGAAAATCTGAAGCAAAATGGAGGGTGGTTTCTGTTCTTGTGATCCTATCTCTAACTTCATGATGCGCTGAGCTAAAGAAATGTTATAGGTACCCAAAAAAGAGAGAATGGAAAAAATAACACTGCCTAACTTGCTGTAAGATTAAAAGAGAGTGAAACAGTAGGAAAACAGAAAGAGCGAACTTTTTTGCTGGTGCCCTGGGCTTGAGTCAGACTGTTCATATGGCTTTATTATGCAATGTGAAATTCTTCTGAAGTTGAATGAGTGGCTAACAGCCAACGGAATTTAAAAAAATATGTATATTTTTATTGATTTCAGAGAGGAAGAGAGAGATAGAAATATCGATGAGAGAGAATCATTGATCAGCTATCTCCTGCACACCCCCAGCCAGGGATTGAGCCCATAACCTGGCATATGCCCTGACTGGGAATCAAGCCATGACCTCCTGGTTCATAGGATGACACCAACCTGCTAAGCCGCACAGGTTGGGCTAAAATCCAACAGAATTTGTACCAACTTTGTAGGTTCTCTCAAAGATGCACACAGAAGTAAAAATAACATTTTTAGAGTAATTTCATGCAAGCAATCCTGTTTGTTCATTGCATCAACCCTACCATCAGGATTTTCATTTCATAGGTGCATAACTAAATGCTCAAGTATGTCATCTGCTAAAGACCAGGCCACACTCTGCATAAAGCCAGGAACTACCATACTTCATAGTGTGCAATGACCCTGAAGTAGTGTGTGGCTTCATGTGGTAGTCCTGACCAACCAGAAATGATGGAAAAGGTGGTGCTCAAAACTAGGTCTTTGCCAGGTACATGTTACTTAAATCTGTGAGTAAGGGAAGGATGATTTCCTCCCTGTCCTTTGTCTTCTCTTATTATAAAATATAACATATATTATAAATAAGTTTCCATTCACATATACTAGTAACTTACTGAGAAAATTAGTCTTCGTATTAGACTCAGTATCTTAAGAATTGTAAGTAATTTTGTTCAAATATATTTTATTTAATATTGTATTCTATTGGTGTGATATGGTATTCTCATCAAATGTTATTTAAAGCACATGTATAAAAATAGTTATACATTTATTACATGTAAAAATGAAGGTTTCTAAATTGAATTTAGATATTTTAAATACTCTAGTTTTCCCTTACCAGCAAACTTGTACATTTGATATCCTGAAAAAATGTCTGCTATAAAGTACCTGTAAGATATAAAATGAAATAAAAGTCTGAATCTTTTTAAGTTTACATGATCTTGAAATAACATAAGAAAAATCCCCAGGGGACAAAACCAAATGGGGCAGGAGGACAGCGGTGAACCAGCGCTATGAATAATGGTTTGCCCATTTCCTGAAACTTTGTGCTTTGGGTTTTAAATCAACAAAGAGGCAGAAGAAAATTATTAGATATCTTGTAAGTGGAGAATCTAACTGGACCTTCTCATGCAGCTAGAAACTCTAAGACCCCACTCAGTGAGAGGATAAACACAAAAATGCATCCACCTTTCAAAGAGAGAGAGGTCACTTAAACAATTAGGCACAAAGATTGACAGTCAGCAAACAACAAACAAACAAACGGTGATACTTCAGACACAAAATCAGATGTGAGACTTAAGAGACACACTGAACTTTTCTTAAGGTCTGTTTTTATGGGAACCCAAAGTTAAAAAATGACTAGGTTAGAATTACTCTAGATATGCAAATTTTATTTAACATTTGAAAATCAATCAACGTAGTTTGCCACACTATTAAGTTAAACTAAAAAATCCTAAGGCCATCTCAATAGGTGCTGAAAATATTTGATAAATGTCCACATCCCTTCAGCTTAAAACCATCAGCAGAAAATTTGAATCTACTAGAAATCTTAGAGCAAATATTGTACAAATGGTAGAATTTAAAACATTCCTTTTAAAAAATCATTAAGACAAGGTTGTTCTTACACCATGAACTGGTGGCTGTAGACAGTTGAGTAAGATGAAGAAAATAATAAGATAAGAGTTTGAAAGGAAGACACTAAAATTCCACTGTGTGTATATTATCTATAAAGACAGTCCCTTCAAACATTTTTAAATTACTCTTATTAATAACGAGGTTTAACAAAATTGCTAGGTATAAGATAAATTAAAAATCAAGTTTATTTCAATAACCAAGCAACAAAGAGTAAATACAACTTTTATACAGGTGCTATTTACAATAGCAACAAAATATAAAAGATAGTAGGAATAAATCTAACCAAGTATGTTTAAGAGCTCTGTAGTGAAAATGATAAAACTTTATTAAAATACTGTATATTTTGAAATCCCCTAATTAGATTGGGAAATGTGCCATATTAATGGGTAGAGGAACTCTATATTTAACAGATGTCCAATCTCCCCAAACATATTTTAACAAGGTGGTTTATTAAACTTGTTCAGCTGATTCTAAAACTTATAAGAAATAGGATTACAAATATTCAAGATGCTCCAGAAGAGGAAGGTAAAGGATATGTTTTACCAGTGAGATTTGTTAAAAACAAAACAAAACAAAAAACCAGCAGCCCTACTAGTATAGCTTAGTGGTTGAGTGTTGACCTATGAACCAGGAGGTCCCAGTTTGATTCCTGGTCAGGGCACATGCCCGGGTTGTGGGCTTGATCCCAGTGTAGGGTTTGCAGGAGGCAGCCAATCAATGATTCTCTCTCATTATTGATGTTTCTATCTCTCTCTCCCTCTCCCTTCTTCTCTGGAACACCCCCTCCCCCCCCCCCCCCACACACACACACTAAAATAAACATTGCAGTAGTTTACATAGTGTGGTACTGGCATAGCAATAATCCAATAAGCAATAACAGTGGGAAAAAGAGAGAGCACTGTATTTACCAATATACACATGGAGACGTGCTGTATCAGAGAGGTCCTAATTACAGACCCATGGAGAAAAGCTAAATATCCAAAACACGTTTTAGAAGAAAGAAGAAAAAAATGAAAGCAAACTCTTATTGTACACCATACATAAACATAAAATGCAGGTTATTTAAAGCCAAGAAGAAAGAGGAGATAAATAAAAAGAAATATGTATATGGTTATGACTTTAAGGGTAGAAAAAATATTTTAATGAAACAAACAAGCAAAAAAAGTAAAAAACCCAAAGGGGAAGTTTGATAAATGTGAATCCATTGAAATTTAGAATTGCTGCTCATTCAAAAGACAACACAAAAATGAGGAGACAATGACAAGCCAGAAAAGTACATTTTTATAAAATATCAATATGCAGAATATATAAACAACTCCTACAAATCTGTGAAAAAAGACCAACAACCTAGCAATGAAATGGGCAAAAACTTGATATTCACTTCACAGAAGAGGAACTGCAAATGGCCAATAAACCCATGAAAAGATGCTTACTTTCTTTAGTAACTGAAGGAAATAAAAGTTAAAACCACAATGAGATATTATTTTACACACATATAAACAGGAAAATTTAAAAGTCGCTGATACCCTCTGGTAGAATTTTCAATTTGTATACTCACTTTAACAATATTTTTAAAATACGCATTAAAGTTAAAGTTGGGCAGAATTAAGATAGTCTATTCCATTCCTGTGTCCAAAACACTGTGCCTTAGAACATTATATATATATATATATATATATATATATATATATATATATATACACACAAGTATATGATAAATAGTGCTTAAATTGTTAAATATACATTTTTTACAAGTGACTTAAAATAAATATTTTAAATGTAAAACAACTGCAAATAACCTAAATTTGTAGTTTCACAGAAGTGAAAAATTGTTGTGTATTTATTCCAGTTTAAATGAAAGAACTGAGGCTACATGAATAGAGGCACGAAGTGGATTAGTGGTCAACAGGATTGGGGAGAGCGGAGAAGGAGTGAATTACTAATGGGAACAAGGTTTCTTCTTGGAGTAAAAAAAATGTTCCAGACTTAAATAGTGGTTATGATTTAACAATTCTGTGAGTATGCTAAAGCCACTGACTTACTAGTACACCTCCTTATGGTATACAAATTGTATCTCAATAAAATATATAATGTTTAGTAAATAAAGCAAGTTGCAGAATAACACAAATAGTATAACAATGCTTAAATATAAGCATAATGCAGAAATGTACTATTTTATTTACAAACATATGTGATTAATTTGTAATTAATTTTTATTTATATAACTTTAATTTGATAACTAGTTCTAAATTAGTACTAAGTTTAATATTCTTCTATTCACTTTTTCATAGTCTAAAATTGTTCTACAATAAGCAATTAGTTATTGAGATTATTTATTTATTTTTTTAGAGCAGGAGGAAGGGAGAGAGAGAAACAGCTATGTGTGAGACATACATCAATCCGTTGCCTGCACATGCATACCACCCAGGATCAAACCAGAACCCTAGGTATTTGTCCTGGCTGGGGATTGAACCTCCAACCTTCTGGTGCACCAACTGAGCCACACCGGCCAGGGGAGCAATTATTTCTGCCACGATCAGAATATAGTATGTGTGGTATGTTACATTGTGGCAGAAATCATCGTCAGTCTCTTCAAGTGTATGTAAAGGCACTGAAGTTGTCTAGTAGGTTGCAAAGCCACACATGAGACCATGTGTGTGCTGCAAGATAGTGTGGGAAATCAATTGGAAAGAGAAATGTATGTTTGTGGTGACATAATCATGTGGTTGAGGTTTAAAAGCCTCTTTCGGCAACCAAATTATAGCTTTCAACTCAGATGTTTTTAACGCATGACCATAACGCCTTCTTTTCAAGTGCATCCCAGGTGATCCAAAGTGAGTGTTCAGCACAGCACCTCCTTGCACAAAACCACCTTGGGGAAGAAAGCTTGCTAATTTATCAGAGACATTTTAAAATCTGGTGGGACTACAGGCACTACATGGTTTTTCTCTTCTCCTTAATTTGGGAATGTTGGAACTTCGTATGTTTATCCTGGCCTTGCCCATTTTTCCTAATTTTCTCTACCCTTTTTTTTCTGATCTCCTTCCCTTCCTTCTTTTTGAAAGAACATGTTTTGGAATAAATGTTATGTTTTGGTTTGTCTAGTCATTACAGTAGGGAAACCCTGGTGTTCCTTGAACTTTCTCTTAGAGGTGATGTGCTTTATTCGTGACAGATTTTTTTTTTTTTTTGGTTAAATTCACTTTATATAAAATAATATACTCAACAGCTGTATGGCCCTGACTCCCAAACTGATACCTCCCATCCAAACCTTTTCAATGGTCTACCTGACATCTTCTCTTGGATCGTGACATTTCTGTCAAATCTCCGCTGTCTAGAATCACTCTCTCAGTTCCCCCTCTGGGCCCTCTCTCCGCGGCCAGTCTCCCCTCCTGCAGGGAAGGACGCTGCTGTGTGCACAGTTCCTGCGCACAACTTTCAGGAGCCATTCCTGATTCTTCCCCCCTTCCTCATACTCAAACTGTCTCCAAGGTCTACTGAGCTTTTAACAATTAAAACACATCCTTTGTGCACTTTGAATATTTAATAGATTCTTGCGTTACAAAATTCAGAAAAAAATCAAAAAAGTAACTTGGTGAAATGTGAGTCCTTCCCTGTCTCCTAACCCTAACCTCTCCCGGGGCTATAGGGTTGCCAGCTTTGTGAGTATGCGTCCAGAGTGTGTATGCATGTACAGGCACACTGCTTTTTTTAAAAAATAAAGATGTATCACTCTACTATGCACACTGTTTTGTGATTTATATTCTCACCTTACACTGTTTCCTCCAATATTATGAGTCAGCATAAATAGAGCTATCTCATTCATATTGCAGTAGCACAGTATTCTGGTATGAATATATACACACATACCTGTATATAGATAGATAGATGATAGATAGATATATGTAGATCTATAGATCTCTACATATTACATCTATATGTCTCTATCTACATATCTATCTATATATCTTTATCTATTTATTATCTATCTATCTATCTATCTATTTATCATTTATCTAAAATTTGACCAGTTTCAATTGTTGGCATTCAACTTGCTTTCAATTTTTTTTTTTTTTGCTATTCTAGACAAAACTGTAATGAAAATATTTCAATAATATTATTGCACACGTGCATGAGTTTTTATTCTAAACAATAATAAAATAAATACGCTTGTAAAGAAACCATCACATATATTCACAAGTAATTTCTAGAAGTTAAATCATGGGTCAAGGAATGTCAGCATTTGTCATTTTGATAGCTACAGTCAAATAGCCCTGCATAGGTGCTATGTGGGTCTGTACCATCAGCTACCCTGTGTGAAAACCGTTCCCAACATTCTGGCAAATAAGCTGCGTTAATAAACGTCTCAATCTGTGCCAATCTGATAGGTGAACGATTGTAGCATTCTGTGGTTTAAATCTGCATTTATCTTATTATGAGAGAGGTTAAGCAAACTTTCATTTGTTTAATACTTTCTTACATTTTTTCATTATTGTGAACTTTGTGTTTAGATCCTTCATATAAAAATATTTAGGAGCTTTTTACGTTATTAAAACTCAACCTTCCATTCAACATACATCTGCCCACAACAGAAGCTATCTCAAGCCATCCACCAGCTCCCACTGGTCCTTGCCTTTCTTTATTATATGTTTAACTAATTTTTTTTTAAGTTTTCAATTGCAGTTGACATTCAATATATTAGTTTCAGGTGTACAACATAGTGATTAGACATTTATATACTTTACAAAGTATTCACCCCAAATAAGTCTAGTACCAAGCTAACACTGTACATAGTTATTACAATATTATTGACTATATTCCCTAAGCTGTACTTTACAACCTGTGACTATTTTCATACCTGACAATTTGTGCTTATTAATCCTTTTCACCTTTTTCACCAATTCCCCAAGCCTCCCTTCCATCAATCTGTTCTCAGTATATATGGGTTAGTTCCTGTTTTCTTTGTTTATTTTTACTTTATTTATTTATTTTTAGATTCCACACAGAAGCAAAATCATATGGTGTCTTATTCTGACAATTTTCAACAACACAATGGACCTAGATAGTATTATACTTTTTCCTCGTTTATTTCCCTAATACTTCCAATGGGTTCTTTCTAGTGTCCATTTCACTGCAAACCTTTTAAATACATATATACATCATGTGTACATACATACACATATACATATGTACATAATTAGCACTTTATCTGTGACACTAGCTGCAATTTCTTCCCAGTTTGCAAACTATACTTTGACTATGTTTTTACTGCATCTTTACTCAGAATTCTTTTTCAAAAAGTCATATCTTTCAATAGTTTTTTTTTTAATTTTCTCCTAAATTTTACGATTTCGTGTGTTAATATTTAAATCTGTGATTCATCTGACATTTTAGTGGAAGACCTGGGATTCAACTTTAATGTATCTTCAGACTTATTTTCCAGTATTCCAACCCCATGATTTATCTTCTCCCCAATGAAATGAAATTTGTAACATACAAATCTCCCCTATGCAATTGGTCCTATTTCTGAACTTCACACAATTAGCCCTTTGCTTTGGCTATCTGCCTATAGGTTCTTTCTCTCCCGTTAGACTGTGAACTTCTTGAGGGTACTGTGGGGTCAGAGATTTCATTTCACATTTTTTTTTTTAAACAAACTGATGGGTCAGCCTGCTGCTATGTCACACATGCTGGTGGAGGACATGAGCTTCTCAGATCTGAGATTTCTGGCACAGAAACTTGCTTCTGTTCCTCTTGCTCCCCACTTCCGAAGCATGATTGAGGTGACATAGAGAGGCCCAATGGACATTACCCCTGGGGGGCATTTTCACAACTGACACACTGGGCTTGAGGCATCCACCTCTTTTGTAGCAGGAAATAAGCTAGCTGTTTGTCCTGGAGGGAGCCATTATTTTATGGGTTAAGGTGATTGGCTGGAAAAGCAATCCCTAGAGGTGGCTTGACTAAAGGGAGGCCAGGGACATGTAAATTTCACTTGACCCCCAAAAGGTTTGGGGAAATAGAACAGGTGGAGGAGCTGTTGAAGGTTTGCATTTTGTTGTCCACAGGACCACACCCACAGTGTTTAACACAAAGTGGATGCTTGAAACCTATTGACACATTTAAAAGAATCCAATGTTTCATGGGGTTAGTATGAATTTACCAGACTACGTAATTGGGAACCTCACTGTTATTCCATACTAAGCAGATAATTCCTTGTATTCTAGACCCAGGCAGAATCAATAGTATAAAACATTAGCTTTAAAAAAATTAACCTAAAAATAGACTAAATAGAATTACTGATGTTTGACTAATTAAAACTAATTTCTTTATTTACAATTTCATTCCCTGCCAAGTACTCAGCTGATAACCTTGAAAGCACGCACCGAGTTTAAGCACCCTTAATAGCTTTTAAATGGATATGTCTTATTTATAAAATGGGCACTTGGTTATAACCATTAAAATGTTGCAATTACGCATTATTATGTTTGAAACTGTAATCCAATCATGATTGGGAATCCTATTCAGAAAACAAACTCTGGGAGACTGAAAAGGGTTTTCCCTTCCTGTGAAATTAGTTAGGATGCAAACAACATTGAGAAGAAAGCACAATGAACTTGTTTAAGAACTAAAAACAAACAAACAAACAAAAAAAAACCAACAGGAATTAACGGTGAGACACCAATAGCAAATAGTTTCATTATATTTAAGGAACATTTTGAAGCAAATGACAGGGACTTCAGTATCATTACAAATGGAGTTACTCTTTAACTTAACACGGGACAACGACGGGGATGCTTCAGTGGGGAACACTGAAGATGCTGAACAGCAAGGTGGGAGTGTCAGAAGCTGCAGGGTCGCTTCCAAACCAAGGAGGATGGTAACTGCTCAATACCTAACATCAATCAAATCAAATAACGTCAATTTTAAAGTTGTCCCACTTTACCTTTTACTTTATCCCCTCTTTCTTAAGGGCAAACAAAATTTCAATTAAAATTTAGTTCTACTTAATCAAAATGAAGTCCAGTTCTTGTTATACCATATTTTCCTAGAATTTTTCTGAATGTGATGTGACATATGATACTTTGTGAAACTTCCTGGGCTTGAGATAAGAACCATTTTATCTACCATGTGGTATTAGTAAGAAGAGGTTAATATAGCAATTCTAGGAATTAAAATGAAGCATTAGGGAAATTAAGAAAAATGCCAGATGATAGTTTTAATAAAATATGACAATTTTTGTTTCCAAATTATTTGACAATATTTAACAAAGGTACAAGAAAAATAAATCAGCTGTATAAAACATTAGCTTTTTAAAAATTAACCTAAAAATAGATTAAATAGAATTATTGATGTTTGGCTCATTAAAACTAATTTCCATGAAACGAAAACTTAGATACTTTATTTACAATTTCATTCCCTGCAAAGTATTCAGCTGATAACTTTGAAAGCACTCTCTGAATTTAAACACCCTTAGTAACTTTTAAATGGATGTGTCTTATTTATAAAATGAACGAAAAGGGCTTCAATATAATTAAAAATGTAGTTGTTACTCAAACATAAATAATTTAAGAAAAATAGAGATTATTATTTAGATCAAAAACGCAAGGGGCAAAGATCTGTTTTTAGATAATTCCTAAAATATACTTGATACTTAACAAATACTTAACACATGTTTAGTAATGCAATATTTGCTGATTTTTTTAATGTTTTGACTTGAGAAAGATATAAATTACCTGCATAATAAACGATAATCCTATAATCCTACTTTTTTATTATTCTATAACTGAAAAGTAATGAGGATCAATGATAATCTGCATAGTAATTTCTTTTTTAATATATACTGTGGAGGATATGAATGCAACTTTGAAATTGGGACACACTTTTAGTTTGTACAAGTTTTAAAATCAGGTACCAAAATAAAAACAGAAAAATCTCATGTCTCAAAATATTCACATATTTTATTTTCTGTGTGCTGCTTTTCAGGATGGATAACATGACTTTTTAATTCTTACCCTTTATTATCTAAAAAAAACATTCTTGCAATACAAAATGTAATTTTAAGAAAAATTTACTGTAATTCTTTTGTCTCTCATTTAGCAAGACAATAAGTTGGCATCTTATTTAAGAAGTAGCAAACTTGAAAATACAGGCTGATGCTTACACTTCCAGCAGTAATTCTTAGAATGTGTTTATCTAAACTGAAATCTCCATTTAACATTTAACAGTCCTCGGGAAATGGCAAAAGGTGGCATCTGCTTTAATTGCACAAGTTGCTGCTTTATCTATTTTCTGTGAACCTCACTAATCCATATTTCTTCAAGTCGCTATAGTTAATATTATTTGTGTTGTAATTGTTCTAAATAGGGCAAAAAAACATAATGCATATGTAAATAGCTAGTCATGCTTCTTAAACATTGTATGTGCACTCACAGGACAGGTTAAAAAAGATTACCCACTAGGGGAATTTTAAGACTTAGGTTCCATGCTCAGTTGTGTTAGAATCGTATTTTTATCACATATTTATAATAATGGCATTATGGGAAGATAATATATATATATTTTTTATTTATCCCACAGACTGGTAAGAATCAAATGGCTTAACTTACATAAATACACTGATAAACTACTCTCACTAGTTATTATTTTTATTATTGCTAATTTATATACAAGCTTTTTTTTCCACCCACAAATAAAGGTACCTGAAGAACATGTTTGATAGCAAATAAAATGTCTTCTGATCCCTTCACTCTATTTGGATAACTTAGCTCTAAATGCCATCACTAATTTGAATATCTCTATCATTGGCATTGTCTAAAGACTGAGACCAAAGCAATTAATGTAGAAGATGTAATTTATACATTTAGAGTTGATAAATAAGTCATGAGTACATAAGTCCAAATTATTTTAATAAAAAAGATAGCTACATTTGACATATTAACAGCCATTTATCATTTAAAGTTTTAAAATGTTTCTATTATTTATAGTTTTCAAATATATTTTATTTCCCATCTATGCTTTTTTCAAATTTTGCTTTTCAATAGGACTTGGCTTACTCTTAAAAAAAAAAAAAAAGATAAGGAAAAAGAATGAAAAAATATGAGACTGATAGGCCAATTTAGGGGAGAGATATAATTAAATGTTTACCTACAAGACAAGCAAATTTTGTCTGTAACTCTTAGGATTGCCATAGCAAATATTCCAAAAACAATCCTGAGTGTTATTTTGTTGGCTAGATAGTTTTCTAAAATCTTACAAATTGGCACAGTTAATATGCAAATTGGTAAGTAAATATGCAAATTGAAATATAAAACATATTAGAAAATGTGAACACATTAGCTTAATACTTACTCAACCATAAAAAATAAGTTTGTAAACTTATTAATGTACCTATTCCTTATTTGTCATCTGATATTGTTCTTAGTCATTCATTGTCAATATTTCTTTGCTTTATCTCAAATTGTTTCTATCAACTTATTTAAAGATTTGTACAAAAAAAAATGTACGTTAGGTTGTAATCAACTTTCAAAAAAGCAGCCACCACCCTGGCTGTGACAACTGGCAGGAGAGCGGGTTTCTGCCTCGGGAAGAAACATTGCCAGTTGGTGGCAGCATTCACAAGAGCGGGTCACATTTCGTCTGTTATCTTTGGGTTGTATTTCAAAACAACTCAAGAAAACAGACTCAGAGGCAAGCCTGGAAACAGCACGTGAACTGCAGAAAAGTGAAATATTTCTGATTAAAATTCGGTTCCACAAAACAGTAGAGCATCTGGCGGAAAAGGTAGCTCGTGCCCTATTTACCTCCTGAGCAGTTTTGGAAAAACAGGTGAAAGCTTGCTCCTAGAACAAACAGTGGGATCGATGACCAGGGCGCTGGTCTTTCCCCTTCCTGACATTTGCTCTTGGTTCAAGGACAGGAGCAGCCATCCTCACTGCTCATCCCCCCTCCCTCTCCTAGAAAATAGCTGCGTCATTTTAGAGACTTTTTTAGAGTGGTTAGGTTACAGGGCCAGCATTCCCAGGGAGAGGGATGTTCTAAGAAGAAACCTTTTGCTTTATTATTATTATTTTTTTTATGATTCAGTAATGTTATACAGTCAATAATGCAATTTTTTTTCTTTAATCATGGGTAGTCTTTGAGAGATTTTTTTTTTTAAATCTAGAAATATATTTTCAAAATTTAAACATAGCAAAATCCAGTGGTGAATTAATAAGAATTTTAAGTTGCTAACTGTAGTCACTTTGTAATTGGTTGTTTATATGTTTAAATTTCTTCTTCAATTTAATTATATTTAAAACAAAAATGTTTTTAATGTTCGGTTAAAAACTGTTCTTGTGCCTACTGGATGAGTATTCTTCAAAACAGTATTGTTATCAGTGAAAGTCGGTTATCTATAGCAGCTTGCTCTATTTACAATATATGCACATGAAATATTCTTTTATTATGGAAAATTCTTCCTCTCTAACTGAATATTTAAGAAACAGACCTTTTGAAATATATCACTATTTCAAAAAAAATGTTTTTATTGATTTTTAGAGAGGAAGGAAGTGGAAGAGAGATAGAAACACCATCCATCCACTGCCTCCTGCACGCCCCCTACTGGAGATTGAGCCTACAACCCAGACATGTGCTCTGACCACGAATCAAATTATTGACCTCTTGATTCTTGGGTCGACCTTCAACCACTGAGCCATATCAGCTGGAGCATATCAGTATTTTTAATGATCAAAATAAATACTAAAGTGGAAAGTCTTTACAATTCCCAAGGAAATGATGTGACCTATTAACAAATCATGATCCTTTAGAGTCTAAAGTTTAGACATTTGGAATGCCATACATCAGATAGCAAGTGATCTGAACAAAGTTACATATAAAGCATTGCAGCTCAGAATTAGAATGTTACAAAACTTGTGAAATTTCAGTTGACACATATTAGCAAATATATTTGTGATGGAAAAAAAAAAACACCTAGCCACTATAATGTAGGAAGTTCCTTTAGAATCCTAGATGAGGAAAAGTCTGTCTTTGTATGGCTCATTCATCAGAGAAAGGGAAACTTACTAAATCAGCTACTAAAGTACTTTATTTATAAAGCTAAATGTGATGACATGTTGCCATTCGTTTAAAAGACAAATATATCCTGTGACATAAACCTCTGAAGTTAAAATCTATACCTCCTAAAGTACATTTTAATTTAAAACAATTTTAACTGGTCATATAATATTCCACTTAACGATCTCCCTAGTAAGGTTTCAGGTAGAGTTAATCTAGATAGAAAATACTGTCAAATAATTGCTGTGTTATGAATTAAAAAGAAAGAAAGAAAAAAAAACCCTAATCACTGAAATGTTATCTATTTTTCTCCTTCTAACATGCCCTTTCTATATGAAACAGAGAAAGTATAAATGATGCTTACTATTATAAGTAGTATAGATTTTTATACATTTTAACATCTATATTTTAATGAATGGACTATTTTCTTAAAGGCAATTAAATTATTCCAGGAAATACTTTCAAAAAAATATATAAGGGTCATTGTATACAATTTTATGGAAAAACACACACACACACACAACACAAAACAAAAACACTCCTTGCTAAGAGATATGGCCATTTTGTTATCCATGAAGGGAACTATCTATCCAATGAAAGATCTTGGACCATGAGAAAAAGTGACATCCAGGCTGCTTGCTGGCAACAGGCCACACGAGCAGTACCCAGCCCTGCGTGGAGAGCAGGTTGGCAGATGTTGTTAGCTGACTTTTGCTGAAAAAGTATGGGAGAACAGTTGGAAAATCACAAGGTGTAGAACAAGCTTTAAAGAAATAAATAGCTTATTTGGCAATAGAAAGGGAGAAAGACAACGAGTTCCTTCGTGGAGGAGGAAGACTGGGATACTTCCAATTACAGAGTTTCATGAACTGACTTCTTAATAAGAATAGAATTTGTATTTAGATGTAGAGCCCCTGATACCTTAACCTGAATACTGGCATTTTACATTAGAATAGCCCTAAGGGAAAAAATACAAACCCAAGATGACACTGTGAACACCTGATGGCCATAGCAAGTAAATATTCAATAAATATGTGAAAATCTAATTTTGTATTAAAGTCTGAATCAAAAAAGAAAATATGAAACAATTGCAAAGGATACTTTCCAGAAGAAAGCATTATTACATGATGCTGAAAAGAGGTTGTCCCATGATCATTGTCTGCTAGTTAGCATGACTGAACATACAGGCAGGCCCATTAACATCCCTTATACAGTGGGATGTAAATCATCACAGAGCCAATAAAACTGAACCACATTTTCTTCAAGCTCTAAGATAAAAATCCTTTCATCTGAGTAGACATATTGCTAGGCAACATTTGTTGACATAAAAAGAGCAACAGGGTCTAAAAGAATAAAAAAAGCCAGAGTACAATGCCCATAAAGGTGGATTCCCCCAGCATTCACACAATTATACATGTATAGATATACATACCCATACACACACGTATAGATACATATATATATACATGAATGCATACAGACACACACATACATACACACATGCCTACATGTACACCTATAAATACATATGTATACAAATACATACATACACACACACTTAAAAATGGCATTCCTAGCCGTATTTTTTAAAGCATGGTTTAAAATGGAGGTGCAACTTCAAATATAATCCTATTATATTTGCCTCACTGATTATTCTTCCCAAATTTATGCTTTTCATAACTGTATGCATGCTACAAATGCTATGATCTTTGTGTAAGTAGGATTCTCTTTACACATATTAGCTAACAGAATCTTTGTCACATTCTTACACATGTTATATTATAATATGCCACAATATAACACATTTTCAAAAATTACAATCTTTACTTTTATTTTCCTTAGATTTAAGATTTCATTACATCTTTAAAAAAATAAAAGGCTTATATAGACTACAGAGGACATTCAAAGGCAGGGCTTAAAAAATAGCCACATTATTGTTTCAGATTATTTCATGAAGACACATTTTTTTTAAGTGGACAGGGGTTTGTTTCGTTAGCGTTCTTAGTTTCTGCAACCCCCAGCCTGTTAGGACCTCTACCCAGACCTCCCATCCTCACCAGTAGCCCTCACTTCAGTCATTTTCAAGAAGCCATTGTATGGGTCCTTATTTGTAATCGACTTTGAAAGTCAAAAGCGGCGCAGATGAAAAACTAAAAGCACTTATTCAAGGGCATCCTCAATGCTGCAATTGCTGCCTGGTAAGGACGTACAGGTCTGGAGCCGCCCATTTCCAGCGCCTCGTCGCAGGGAGTCCAGGGTCGAAGTGAGGGGGTGGGGGTACCCCGCCCCAGGCACCAGGATCCCCAAGCTGTTTTCTCGCTGGAGCCCACCCTCTTCCCGGCACTATGGAAACTGCTATTTTTTTTTTTTTTTTACGTCCTCTTCTTTATATTACACCCCTAACAGATAATTTCAACTTCTCAAGACAAGTGAATGGTGCTGGCGACGCCGGGGGGCGGAAAAGCCCGCGACCCGGGTGCGGGGGAAGGGCACCCTGGAGGGTGGGGCCCGGGAGCCACCCGAGACCAGTGGGGCCGGGAGTTGGGGGGCGCCTCGGCCCCTCCCGCACCCCGGCTCTCCTTCCAGGAAGGCGCACGAAGCTGATATCGATCCTGAGCTCACCGGTGACTAATGTGATGAGCAGCGTAAACAAGCCGCCGCCGCCGGCGGGGCACCGAGGAACCACCCAGGCGCAAACCCGCTGCGGCGGGCGGGCGCGCGCCCACCCTGAGTCTGGGCGCAGGATCCGCGCGCCCAACTGGGTGTTGGTGGGAGGGGATTACGAGAGGGCAGCCAAGTTCATTACCCTTTCTTACCCGCCGCGAGCGTGGCGGTGGCGGGGCAATGCAGCAGGGCCACAGTGGGGTGTGATCCCATTCCCTGCGCCCAGATCCGAGGGCGGTATCGGGCCTGGATCATCATCGGCCGCCCCCTGTCCCCTGTGCCCTGCAGCGTCCCCTCCTCCGATCCCCTCCCAGGCGGATGTTCCGAGCCCAATTAATTGAGTAAAAAGCGGGAGGGAGGGAAGGACCCTCTGCGCGGAGGAGGCTGGCCCCCACCACTTCTGCGCGCCCTTTTTCCCCCGCCCTGGGTGGCATCTCCTCCGCCAGCATCCCACAAGGAGCCTCTGATTAATGAGGTCTGGGCCGGCCCCCACACCCCGCCCCAGCCCCAGCCCCAGCCTCCGCGGGAGAGGGCGGGGACGGCGGGAAACGCAGCCCGGGGAGAAAGGGGGGCGGGGCAGAGGCGCGCGGCCCGCCCACCCCCCGCGCCTCACGCCCATTGGCCGCGCGTGCCGTCCGTCGGGAGGCGCGGCGCCAATGGCGGCGGCGGGGCGGGGCGGCCGCGCGGTGTGTGCCTGCGTAACGCCGAGTCACATGTTGTTTTGCTCTTCTTAGTTCAGTCACTCGGTGCGCGATGTGTTACTCACAGTGCGGCGGGGACCGCGCAGAGCCCGGGTCGCCGTTGGCAGCAGGAGCAGCAGCAGCAGCAGCAGCAACAGCAGCAGCAGCAGCAATAGTCCCGGCAGCAGCGCGGACCCCGAGTGCCCAGGCGCACCCCGGCACCCCGAGCGTGGTGCAGCGGTGGGACTAGAGCCTTAGGCTCGGCCCCTCGACTAGGGGACCCCGACTCTCCTCTCTCCAGCCAGCGAGTCCCCAAGGCGCCGCCCGAGACAGAGCCCGGGAGGCAGCAGCGGCCGCGGGCAGCCGGCGGCCAGGCGTTCGGCCACCGCCGGCGCTGGGCATCCTCTGGGCTCCGGATCGCGGAGGAGGGTGCTGCGCCACCGCCGCTCGGTGTCGGCTTCCCCCGCGGCGGGCCTCCCCGAACCTTCCCTACCTCCTGGGCCCAAGGGACGTGGGCTCGAGCGGGCGAGCAGGGGTGAGGGAGCAGCCCCCGCCTGCGCCCCCTCCGAGCCCCTTGACACTGGGCTGGGCATCGCGGCCTGAAGTGCCCGGGATGGCGAGCCCGCCGCCGCTGCACGGGGCCCCGGCGGCGCCGGCGTCCGCGGCGGGCGGCGATGGCCCCAACCTCAATAACAACAACAACAACAACAACCACAGCGTGCGCAAGTGCGGCTACCTGCGCAAGCAGAAGCACGGCCACAAGCGCTTCTTCGTGCTGCGCGGGCCCGGCGGCGGCGGCGCGAGCGGCAGCGGCGACGAGGCGGCGGCGAGCGCGGGCGGCGGGGGTCCGGCGCCGCCGCAGCCCCCGCGGCTCGAGTACTACGAGAGCGAGAAGAAGTGGCGGAGCAAGGCGGGCGCCCCGAAGCGGGTCATCTCGCTGGACTGCTGCCTGAACATCAACAAACGCGCGGACGCCAAGCACAAGTACCTGATCGCCCTCTACACCAAGGACGAGTACTTCGCCGTGGCCGCCGAGAACGAGCAGGAGCAGGAGGGCTGGTACCGCGCGCTCACCGACCTGGTCAGCGAGGGCCGCGCGGCGGGGGGTGCCGGCGGCAGCGGCGACTCGGCGACCCCCGCGGCCGGGGCGGCGGGGATCCACGCCGGCGGCGGCTCCTGCAGCGCCTCCTTGCCCGGCACCCTGGGCGGCTCCGGCGGCGGCTCCGATGACAGCAGCTACGGGCTGGCGGCGTCCTCCGCGGCCGCCTACCGCGAGGTGTGGCAGGTGAACCTGAAGCCCAAGGGCCTGGGCCAGAGCAAGAACCTGACGGGCGTGTACCGCCTTTGCCTGTCGGCGCGCACCATCGGCTTCGTGAAGCTCAACTGCGAGCAGCCGTCGGTGACGCTGCAGCTCATGAACATCCGCCGCTGCGGCCACTCGGACAGTTTCTTCTTCATCGAGGTGGGCCGCTCGGCCGTCACGGGCCCCGGCGAGCTGTGGATGCAGGCCGATGACTCGGTGGTGGCCCAGAACATCCACGAGACCATCCTGGAGGCCATGAAGGCGCTCAAGGAGCTCTTCGAGTTCCGGCCGCGCAGCAAGAGTCAGTCCTCAGGCTCCTCGGCCACGCACCCCATCAGCGTCCCCGGCGCGCGCCGCCACCACCACCTGGTGAACCTGCCCCCCAGCCAGACGGGCCTGGTGCGCCGCTCGCGCACCGACAGCCTGGCCGCCACCCCGCCGGCCGCCAAGTGCAATTCGTGCCGGGTGCGCACGGCCAGCGAGGGCGACGGCGGCGCGGCTGCGGCGGCGGCAGCGGCGGCGGCGGCGGCGGGAACCGGGGCGTCGGCGGGTAGCAGGCCTGTGTCGGTGGCCGGGAGCCCGATGAGCCCGGGGCCGGTGCGGACCCCTCTGAGCCGCTCCCACACCCTGAGCGCCGGCTGCGGCAACCGCGCGAGCAAAGTGTTGCTGGCGCCGGCAGGGGGCGCCCTGCAACACAGCCGCTCCATGTCTATGCCCGTGGCGCAGTCGCCCCCGGCGGCAGCCACCAGCCCGGGCAGCCTGTCGTCCAGCAGCGGGCATGGCTCGGGCTCCTACCCGCTGCCTCCTCCCCCGGGCCCGCACCCGCACCTGCCGCATCCCCTGCACCATCATGCGGCGGGCCAGCGGCCCTCCAGCGGCAGTGCTTCCGCCTCCGGCTCCCCCAGCGACCCAGGTTTCATGTCCCTGGATGAGTATGGCTCCAGCCCTGGCGACGTGAGAGCCTTCTGCAGCCACCGGAGCAACACGCCTGAGTCCATCGCCGAGACGCCCCCTGCCAAGGATGGGAGTGGGAGCGGCGAGCTATACGGGTACATGACCATGGACAGGCCCCTGAGCCACTGTGGCCGCCCCTACCGTCGGGTATCGGGGGACGGAGCCGCCCAGGACTTGGACAGAGGGTTGAGGAAGAGGACTTACTCCCTCACCACGCCTGCCCGGCAGCGGGCGGTGCCCCAGCCCTCCTCCGCGTCCCTGGATGAGTATACCCTGATGCGGGCCACCTTCTCCGGCAGCTCGGGCCGCCTCTGCCCCACCTGCCCCACGTCTTCTCCCAGAGGGGCCTATAACCCTTATCCGGAGGACTACGGTGACATTGAGATCGGGTCCCAGAGGAGCTCCAGCAGCAACCTGGGCACGGATGATGGTTACATGCCCATGACCCCCGGAGCGGCCCTCCTGGGTGCTGCCGGCAGTGGCAGCGGCAGCTGCAAGAGCGACGACTACATGCCCATGAGCCCCACCAGCGTGTCCGCGCCGAAGCAGATCCTGCACCCACGGGTGGCTGCTGCAGCAGCTCTGCCCCCGACGGGCCCCGCAGCGCCGGCACCTACCAGCGTGGCGGGCAGGGCCTTCCCGGTGAACCGAGTCAGCTACAAGGCTAGCTCCCCGGCGGAAAGCTCTCCCGAGGACAGTGGCTACATGCGCATGTGGTGCGGCTCCAGGCTGCCTCCGGAGAGCACCACGGACAGCAAGCTGCTTCCCAACGGGGACTACCTCAACATGTCCCCCAGCGACGCGGGCACCTCGGGGACCACCCCGCCGGACTTCTTCACCGCAGCCTTGCATGGCGCCAGCGGGGAGATGCTCAGGAGCATGCCCGGCTACTGCTACAGCTCCTTACCCCGCTCCTACAAGGCTCCCTACACCTGCAACGGGGACAACGACCAGTATGTGCTCATGAGCTCCCCCGTGGGGCGCATTCTGGAAGAGGAGAGGCCAGAGCCTCAGGCCACCAGCGTGGGGACCACTCACCAGGCCAACAGGGTGGTGGCTGGGGTAGGTGGGGGCAGCCACCCCCAGCCTCCTCACTCCGCAGTGCCTTCTGCAGGGAGGCAGAGTGGCAGTGGCAGTGGCAGTGGCCGCCCGGAGGGCTTCCTGAGCCAGCGCTGCCGGGCGGTGAGGCCCACGCGCCTGTCCCTGGAGGGGCTTCAGACCCTACCTAGCATGCACGAGTGCCCTCTGCCGCCTGAGCCCAAGAGCCCGGGCGAGTACATCAACATTGACTTTGGCGAGGCCGGAGCGCGCCTGTCGCCCCCGGCCCCTCCGATGCTGCTGGCCTCGGCGGCCTCGTCCTCCTCGCTGCTGTCCGCCAGCAGCCCGGCCTCGTCCCTGGGCTCCGGCACCCCGGGCACGAGCAGCGACAGCCGGCAGCGCTCCCCGCTCTCGGACTACATGAACCTGGACTTCAGTTCCCCCAAGTCCCCCAAGGCGGATGATGAGACCCAGAGTGGGGACCCCGTGGGCTCCTTGGATGCCCTCTTGTCCCCCGAGGCCTCCGGGTACCCGCCGCTGCCCCCGCGCCCCGCCGCCGCCCCATCCTCCTCCAGTTCGCAGCTGCAGCCGCCTCCGCCGCCCCCTCCAGGGGAGCTGTACCGCCTGCCTCCTGCACCCGCATCCCAGGGCCCCAGCGCCGCCTCCTCTTCGTCGTCCTCCTCGGAGACAGGGGACCATGGTGACTACACCGAGATGGCCTTTGGCGTGGCTGCCACGCCACCGCAGCCCATCGTGGCCCCCGCGAAGCCGGAAGGCGCCCGCGTGACCAGTCCCACGTCCGGCATGAAGAGGCTGAGCCTCATGGACCAGGTGTCCGGGGTCGAGGCCTTCCTGCAGGCCGGCCAGCCCCCGGACCCCCACCGCGGGGCCAAGGTCATCCGTGCAGACCCGCAGGGCGGCCGCCGCCGCCACAGCTCGGAGACCTTCTCCTCCACCACCACTGTGACGCCTGTGTCTCCGTCCTTCGCTCACAACCCCAAGCGCCACAACTCGGCCTCCGTGGAAAACGTGTCTCTCAGGAAAAACAGCGAAGGGAGCGGCAGCGGTGGCGTCCTTGGTGGGGGCGACGAGCCCCCCTCGTCCCCTCGCCAGGTGCAGCCGCCGCTCCCCCAGCAGGTGCGGCCGTGGACACCGAGCCAGCCTGGGGGCCTGGTGGGCTGCCCAGGGGGCAGTGGCTCTCCCATGCGCAGGGAGACCTCAGCTGGCTTCCAGAATGGCCTCAACTACATTGCCATCGACGTAAGGGATGAGCCGGGGCTTTTGCAGTCTGCACAGCAGCACCCGCACCTGCATCCGCATCCGCAGCCAGGTGACAAGAGCACCTGGGGCCGGACCCGGAGCCTCGGGGGCCTCATCAGCACTGTGGGGGCCAGCAGCACCGGTGGTGGGGTGTGTGGGGGGCCAGGCCCTGGAGCGCTGCCCTCCAACGCCTACGCCAGCATTGACTTCTTGTCCCATCACCTGAAGGAGGCCACCATTGTGAAAGGTGAGGCCCTTCACCTTGTGGCTGGTGGTGGGAGGAAGGGTGGGTGAGTGAGCGTTGGTGGGTTCACGCCTCTTCCCTTTTTTTTTCGGTACCTGGACCTAAATGCCAAAATATTGGCCCTGGCTTCTTGTTTTGTTTTACTTTAGGCTCCTGGGTCCTCCTCTTTCCCCAAAGACCTTGCCAAGAACAGTCAAATCATCTTTGAGTTGAATGTAAAGCTTGCTATTCAGGAAACTACTATTTGTATTTGTGTGTTTTGTGTTGTATTTTTTTTTCCCCCCAACATGTTTCTTCTTTCCCACAGTCCTCTTCCCACCTATTAACACTGGGCATGCTCTCCAGGTCCCCACCTCAACAAACCCATTTCTTGATCTGAGAGTGGGAAAGTTCTGCTGGGAAGGGCCCTGAAGTTCTGAGTTCTCCCAGGCTTGTACCTTTCATTTTCCTCTTTGTTTTCCTGGCGCAGGGTCCCAGCTGATTCTTGCCGAGCCTCAAAGTTTATAACAACAGGCTCGAAAGCCACTTAGGAAATGAACATCCATTTTTGTGGCCGCTAAAGGGAACAGTTAACCATTTACAGTTTACACATAAACTATAGGGGCCTTTCCATTAGAGACATTCCTTTTCTCCTGAGGGGCTGAAATAGTAATGCCGCTTTTAAACACAGCTTCAGAGCAGTGGTTCTCAACCCTGAGCATACCTGAGAGTCACCTGCAGAGTCTGCTGAAACCAGGAGGGCTGGGCATGTGGGAAGCCCCAGGGATTCTGAGGCAGTAGGTCTGGGGTGTGGCCCAGAATTCGCATTTCTAAGAAAGTCTCCAGGTTGTGCTGCTGCTGATTTTGGGACCATCCTTTTGAGAGCCCTGTCCCAGGTTAGACCCACCTGAGGAGGCTGGAGAAATTGGCCTATGGGGGCCTCATGCCAGACACTCAAGAAAAACATCCAGTGGGCAGAGTGGAGGCAGGAGCATTTTTCGGTTGCCCAGGTGATAATATGCAGCCAGGATTTAGAATCAGTGCTTTAGAGAAAAACAAGGGAAGACAACATCATGGGGCTTTTCAAGAACAATTGGATAGGATGGTAACCCCATATTGTTCTTCACATTCTCATCAAATATCCATGAGGAGAGAGAGACGGCTTGCTTTGCAGCTGGCGGTGCATTCTGACTGTCTCAAACTTTGAATGATGTTGTGGGGAGAGAGAAAGAAAGGGGTGAGGGATGTTCCAGGGTTTCTTCTTTAATTGTGTAGCTGATTCTCTGCAGGGTTGCTAGTAAGACAGAGGCACTGTGGGAACCACAGAACACATAGTAGTGGATGCTGTCCTAGATGCTGGCGTAAGGTCAGCAATCTGCAGGGGTTACAACAAGGTGATCAAGGTACCTTGGACATCCATATGGCGTTTTTTTGTTTTGTTTTGTTTTTCTGAAAGTAAACAGTTCAAATTTAATGCTGTCTAAATGCAGCATGTGTTTGATAACATCCATGGGGTTTTAAATTACAGCTGTAGGGTAAATGCCCTGTTATTGTGCTATAACAGAGAAGAAGCTATTTATGTTTTTATTAAAACCATAGAATAAAAGGTGAAAAGGGTCACAGAATTATAAGGAATGTGGTGCTTCAGTATCTAATTAAATCAATTGGAAGTTGTCAGAATGTTTCCCTTAAATGGTGACTCGCAGCTGAAGGTCATTTTGCTTGGAGTTATATGATGGGCACTACAGGTACCTCTGAAAAATTGCTAGTGTGTCGTGAAGTTAAGGATTAGCTACCTTTCAAGACACAGACCATATAAACACACCGTCTAACTAGAATCAAGTGTTGGGGTTGGGGGAGGGGATGTACACCCCCACACACACACACACACAAATTTATTTGGTATGCCCAAATGGGTATATGCCACAGTGAACATGAAAGTACATTTTGCTGAAATCTGATTCTAATCAGAAAAACAGTCTGAGAACATAACACCTTTTACTGTTTCTGGTGGAGTAGGCGGTAAAAACCTGGACTGGATTCAGGAGGGCCCCAGGAGTGGGTTCTTGTAGTAACAGGAGGAGTGAGCCAGAGTGTGCCTGCGACTACAGGCCTGAAAGGAGGCGAAGGCCTTTTTGATAAAGTAGATACATTCAGAAACATGATTCATGTATGATATAATGCCCTTTTCAGTCTCAGGAAAATTTTAAACTGCAAGAGATAAGTTTAGCTAGAGACCCTATTTAGCTTGTTTTGTTTTAAGATTTCCCACCAGTATAAAATTCCTTTCAACCTATAGGATTCAGGATTCTGAAATCAAAACAGCAGTTTGTATGTTTCATGGTGGCTGAACAAAGATGAGAAATCGTTTTGGTGGCTGTTTTTCCAAAGTCTGTGTGGTAAACACGCTTTTGAGAAGGAAAAGGGTTCTTTTTAAACAAAATTGATCATTGCAATTAATCCATTGTGCCCCAACCACATTTTAGAAAAAAGGATCACGTGTTAAATGGGTTTCTAGTAAACACATTTGAACACAGAGAACAGTAGAATCAGAAAGAGGAGGGTGTCATCTTAATTAATGTGCAAGCTGTGGTCTGTGAAGCCAGGAGGACATTTAGAAACTCAGAATGAGCATCCACTTGTATTTAACTCATGTATTCCCGTAGACATTTGTTTGGGGCGCTCATAAATAACAAGCTCATGGGAGATTAATAAGTTAATCCTTTGAGAGAATAATTTCTAGAAGGAAGACTTGCAAAGCATCTCTTTGAAGATGAAATAGAAAAAGAACATCCTGGGTCATGGCGTGCACTGGTCCGTCGCTCAGAAGTGGCATATGTTTGTTTCCACATCGAGCTTCTTGGGTTCTGCATGGAAAAACTGCATTAGTGGTCCTGAAGCAGAATAATTTGGGGTCACTGGGTAGTGTTTGGTATTTGCGTAAGTGGTGACCAAGACTGAGGTTCCAGCGATCTTTGATCGTTGTTTACAAAATAATTGGGAAAGGGGGTGAGGTTTAAATGCTCAAGCCAATTAAAAGTTAGTCCACTTGAGACCTATGTACATAATGTAGACATATTAGTCCAGCGAAAATAAAAATTGAACTAAAGTTTGCATCTCATTTGTAAGTAGGGGAGGTTAATAACCGTGTTATTTTTTACGTGTGCGTATGTAGAAAAATCAACCAATCTGTTAGCCTGTTGTTGTTGGGGCAGTTGGAAGTATGTTACTGAATTTGCTGTGCTTTAAAACTTTTAAAAATTAACTTTTACATATTTTGGGGTTGATTATAGATTGGTACATACCATAAAATATTTTAGTGTTTGTTTTTAGTGGGATTTTTATTCTAAAATTGTTTTTTTCTTTGTGCACAAGGCAGATTAGGTAAGAATTGCCACTGGAAGCATCTGTATTTAAATTTTGTTTTGAATAAAAGGGTCTGTTTATTCATAGCCTATGGTAAAAGAATCATGGCATAAGAGAAATGTTTCCATAGGAACAATACAGTCATGGCATATGTTTAAAAGTATTGCCTGTTGAAGTCTTAAAGCAAAGAAATTGAACACTTTCAGAAGGCCAGTGAGATTGCTTGACAAACAATACCCCTTATTTTTTCTGTTGGGCATGTTTTTCTGCTTTCGCTGGATAGCTTTGTCATAGAGGATAATAATAATGTGCACTGCTCCTACCTCATTCTTAGTTGTCTAACTAAGATCCAATGAAAACACAGAGGCTTTGGTGAATGAAAGTCACATGACTCGTTCTATTTCCTTTATTGAAAGAGAAACCTTTACAAAAATAGTACTTCGTAGAAGGAAGCATACATAGTTTGTGGAACACTAAGCCAGAAGTCAGGAAACCAGGTTTCCAGTTGCTGATCTTAATGAGTCTTTGTGTGACCGGAGGGAAATCATTTAATCCCTCTTTCTTACTTTCTCTGTCTGTAAAATGGGGTAATTATAAGCCTCTCCCTTCGGTGTCACTGGGCCACTGGGAGGTCCAGGAGATAGTAAATAGTTAACAGTGGTTAAGCTCTTTTAAAGAAATGTGCTAACACATCTAATGGCGCTATTGATACTTGTTACCTTGAAACTGTGAGAATATACAGAAAAGATGCTTTTGTAAATGGGCGTTCTCTTAAAAAAAAAAAGACAAAAACTCATAGTTGTCTGGTAATGGAGCCAATCGATACCTGTTTAAGACATGTTTGCCTTTTCTCTTTGATTGCTAGTTCCACCTCAGTCTCCAGGAACCATTGTTTTTCTCCCCCCCCCCCCTAGATAATTATAAATTGTAAGGAAAGAGTGTCTTAAATTACATGATAAAATAACTATTAAGGAAAATAGTGCCTGGATCCTGAAACTATACTAAGACCATACTTTCAATTATCTTTTTTTATTTGTTTACATACTAAGAGATATTGTCAAATGGTGTCAAGATGAAAATGTATCATTAGAATATAGATTTATTTAAATGGACAGTTTTGGTTCTTCATGCTGGCTGCAGTGAAAGGCAGACACAACTCTTAAACTTTCAGTAGTTGAACCATCCATTGTTCAAACCTGGATTTTCACTCTTCGGAGTTGATTTAATGAGAATGGTCACCCCTGCACTGTTTTGATTTGTTTGGTTGTAAAACATTAGGAAAAACTTGTGGTGTTTGGTTCTTCTGTAGTTCCACAGACCCAATCCCCCCGCAAAATGAATTTTATTAGATAGTTAATGTGTTAAAAGTATGTCCTTTAGAACTATTAGTATTTAAATGAAATGTCTTCCTGAAGAGGAGAACTTGCAGAAGTTTTAGTAACAGCTCAGATATAATGGGTTTTCTGTTAAAATTCCCACTAATGCATTTTCTGTAGAAGCATAGTCACAAGAGCTAGTTAACTTTTGGTATCAGATTTGGCAAGTGGAGAGGTTTCTTTGTTGTGTTTTTTTTTTTTTTTGGAGGGGGAGGAGGGGGGGGAGTAGCACAGAATCAAGTGTTCCCATTTCACCTTAGAAACTTAAGGGAAAATGTAACTTTACTCTTTTATCTGCACTGCCAAGCAGAGTGGGGGAAACACTCCGAGGGAAGCAGAGCGCTATGCCCTGCCTCAAAGCCAGCCCTTCCCTGAGGCCACTGTATGGGGGACTTCTCTGCAGGCTGGACTACAGACAGGCAGCATGTGTGTCTCTGTGCAAGTCAGGCAAGGCATTTTCATGCTGCTGTTTTAGTAAAGACGTGAAAAAATTTTCCAAACCTCCGTAGTAATCAGCTCAGTGGCAAGTTTTGTGAAAACAGAGCTATGCAAATTTAAATGGGAACATTCTTTCTGTGTTGACTTTGTTGACTTGAAGGTATTCTTAGGGATTGCAGTGGCTATTTTGAATCATTCATGGTAGATTATTATAGACAGTTCAGTGGTAGGTTTTTTGTGAACTGGTGAAGTTATCACTCAAGGCAGAGGAAATGCTGAGATTTTTGCTACTGATTATTTGATTTTTTTTTCTTCCTAGATAGCTACAGAGACTTACACTGAGTGGCCAGATTATTATCATCTCTGAATGCATAATAATCTGGCCACTCTGTGTGTGTGTGTGTGTGTGTGTGTGTGTGTGTGTGTGTGTGTAAAGAGGCTTGGTGCATGAATTCGTGCATGGGTGAGATCCGGACAGCCTAGCCAGGGCGGGGGGAACATGGGCAGTTGGCTGGTTTGCCCGCTGGTCAAACTCCTGTGTGAGGGGGTAATTTGCATATGAGGCTTTTATAGGATATACACGGAGTGGCCAGATTATTATGCGTTCAGAGATCATAATAATCTGGCCACTTAGTGTATATTAACTATGAACTAAAATAAAAGGCACAGAAGAAAATTTGAGTAGAGACAGTTAGAGTTTATGTTGCATATTGTTTTGTGGGCACAAGTAATACAATGTACTTCTCTGCATTGTATTGGAACTGAATTCATTGAATTTTGCTGAAATAGAATTTGGTTAAAACTTTTAGGCTCCCGATAACATAGTCAGTTTAGGGATTCTGATTTATTTTGAGCTAGAAAAATATTAAATTTGCAGAAATTCGCTTCTACATGTCCAGAAACTTTATAAAACTAAGCAAGCAATTGCATCTTCAAACCTGGCCTGTATTTGTGAATGTGACATTGTGCTTTTTCTATGCAAATTTCAAAGTAGTTACTTAAATCAGTTTATCTTTTGCCTCCAAATTCTAAGTATAACTAGCAGTACCAAACTTGGTGGGCAATTAATGATTTTAAAAGGATGGTATTGAAATTGGAGATGATAAAAAATGTAACCATTATTCTGATCAACATTTTAAAATATATATATATATTATTGATTTTGTACAGAGAGGAAGGGAGAGAGATAGAGAGTTAGAAACATCGATGAGAGAGAGTCATTGATCAGCTGCCTCTTACACACCCCCTACTGGGGATATGCCCGCGACCAAGGTACATGCCCTTGACCGGAATCGAACCCGGGACCTTTCAGTCCCCAAGCTGACGCTCTATCTATTGAGCCAAACCGGTTTCGGCTGATCAACATTTTTTTTTTTTTAATTCTGATCAATATTGAAAGATAAGCACAAGCCCCTCTCCCATTTGGATCAGAATATTTGCTTAAAATTCAAAAGGTGTTTTTCTTTACTTCATAGTGTAAGACATTTTCTTATATATAGTATCATGTAACACTCCAAAGACCTTATGACATACGCAGGGCCACTTGGGTCCCCAATTTTTAAAATAAGGAACTTGCAGTTTTAAGAGGGCTAGTGATTTACCCAAGATTCTCAAGCCAAAAGGAATAGCGTTGGACTTTATACAAAGATGCTGTTTCACCAGCATTTTCCTTTAACATTTTGCTTTTTATTTCACTTGGGTGATAATTTCTCTTTGTGCATTATTCGTTTGGAGTAAAATGGGGACAGTTAAGCAGAAATACCAGACATTGAAGCAAAGTCCCTTCTGAAGAGCTTAGGATTTGATATTACTTTCAGGGCTCTCATATTGTCAGGGGATTTTAGGGTTCAATCAAGTGGTTGGTTGGCCATCTGTTCAGGTTTGTTTTTTGTTTTTGTTTTTTGGGTTTTTTTGTTGTTGTTGTTTTTGTCTCACTTTCAGGACTTCTAGTGGTCTGCATAATGGAAAATTTACATTCCTTCTCCTGTTTTCGTTTCAGAAAAGCAAACTATATATTATACTTGATAAGATACCTCCCCATCACCACCACCACCAAATACATTAAAACTCTTTCCACACAGTGTAGTGACAACCAGGAAAAAACACAAGGACGTTTTGAGGGAAAGGGGTAGGGAACCATTGGTATAATGTAACTTATTTTTAAGGTTGTGAAAACAGAGCTCAAGGGAGGTCGGGAGTCTTTTCCAAGGTCACTGATTTAATTAGTTGGTAAAGATGTTTGTAAATATTATCAAGAAAGAATAGGGAATTCTCTGTCTCTGTAGGTCTTTGTGTACTGATGAATAACTTTCGCCCAGGACATGGCCCGTTCCCTCCAGAACAGTTTAGTATTTGGGGAAGTGGTATCCATCTTTTTACTTTGGAACATTTCAGTAAACTCTTCCATGCATAGACAAGGTAGCTAGTGGGCAGAAATAGAGAATGCAGAGGTGTTCCTAAGCCAGGAGTATGTTTTAATCAGGGAGCTAGGGCTGCTCATGACTATGTGAGCAGTGTTACTGATGAGGCAGAAGAGTGAAGTTTTGCTAAACACTCCTATGTGCTTGTGAAATAAAAAGGAGAAGAAATAAAATTTGGGGGATGATTCAGATCAAAAGGCCTCTATTTGGGAAAATGTAAGTTCTTGCTCTTTGTAGATTGGCTCACCCTGGGCCACTGATTACCTAAGGGGTCATTTGGTGCATCTGTTGCTGCTTGAGGTGTCTTTAAGATGCATTCACTCCATAAGTAGTATATCATATACTCCTCATTATGAATAAGTTCACTACAGGTTCCTAAGAAATGAGTCATTAACCTATTTAATGATGAGTTTATTTAAAAACTAACCAATTTAGAATTTACCTAAGAACCCATAAGTCAGTCATCAGTTGTTGCAAGGTATTCTGGGGAGTGAATTCTTTTACCAGTGTCCTTTTTTTCAGGTTCCCCCTCCCCCCTGCTTTTTTTTTCTCTCCTAACAAAAACATTTAATTGAGTTTTTATATGAAGAGAAATGTTTTTCCCAAAGGCGCTACGTTTCTGCTAATGTGACTATAACGCCACATGCAAAAAGAATAAAGAAGACGTAAGCAGACATAAAAAAGTCATAAGCTACCCACGTTTTTCAGAAATGTAATCGGGCATCCATGGCCTCGTGCTCCTGCGGTGACTCAGGGTTTTGTTTACATTCGCTGTCAGTCTCTGCAGCATCCTAGGAGAGAGTACTTCCTTCCTAGCAGATGGCAGCCTCAGGGCCCTGTGCCTGCCGTCATAAGCAACGTGCACAAGTGCTCTACCCAGCGTCTCTGTTGACAAGAGGTATGGGATTGGAGACTGTCTGTCACACAGGATCAACAAAATAGGGGAAGGCTTTCTCCTTCCATTGGGGATTAACGGAGCGCTGAAGCTACTTTTCAGGTTATGAAGAAAGCAAAGTTCAGAGTATCCTTGCGGTAGGTTATCTGTGGGTCACTTCACAAGTCAGGCAGAAAAGCTGAGAGGATAGAGATTCTGATGTGGTCTCTAGGGAATCCTCACAGTGAGGCCCAGCAGGCTTCCTCTGCGGGAGAGGTTCGGAGCCCTTCTGTGAAATCTCGCCTTCCGCTGAGGGCCTGGGAATGGAGCGCTGACTTCGGTGTCCAATGCTGGTCGGGGAAAGTCACTGAAAATAGGGACTGAAGTAAGCGGCCATCTGATGCCTGTGGATTCCAGGGTCTGTTGTAGAGGCCACCCCCAAGCCCATCATGTGAGATCCACCACCAGCCCCTGGCCCTGTCAGGCCCATTGCGCACCCAGCAGGGCCACCTGCAGCCCTTGCCTTGTTCCTGGCTTCCAGAGCCCTTTGGTGGGTGGGTGGATGGATGGATGGATTGGGGGGAAATTGTGAAGTAGGGGGAAAAGTTTGCAAATAGGACCAGATTGTTCTTACCAAATTTAAACATGAAGCAAATAATGCTTGAGGAACTCTGGACAGTAAGGCATGGATTAGAATGTGATGAGCAGTGTGGTTTTGTGTGCAGCTCAGAAATGGAGGTGCTAGCATTCTGGTACACTGGGGACATCACTGGGTTCTGAACTTACAAGACAGCAGAAATTCCTAGAAAGGAGGGTAATAGTGGCCAGTTTCTTAATACCACACCCTGGATGTGTTTAAAAAAAGATTACTAAAGTGATCTTTGGCCATGCTGTGCTTCTGTTTTATTCTTATATGATCATAGGAGTTTTATTTTAATTGGTTTCCAACAGAAAAGTGACATAAAAATAACACTTTTCATATGCAAATGGAACAAAACAAATCCATAATCTATATCTATGCTCTTCCAGATATATATATACATATGTGAAACCTTCACCAAGTAGACTTCTAAAAAATTGAAAATATTCAGCTGTGCTTTAGTAAAATATGTTAGTTGCACAACTGCAAAAATCTAATATTTTCCTTCTTTAGGATCCTATAAACCCAGGAGTGTAAATTTATTGTATGGTCAGTTTTAGGAAACTGACTTGAACTGGTTGAGTAAACAAACGTAAAACTTTAATAATGAATGGTGTGGATATATTAAACAGGAAAGCCTGACAAACGCATACCCAGGAATAACTTTTTAGAAATTCTTTAAAACTTTACTTGTTTTGGCAAAGTTTTGCAATGAGCCTTTTCTTTTAAAGTTTTAACATTTCTGTAGCTTCCTTAATGACCTTTTTGTCTTTAGGGTCCTATCAAAATGCTAAAGATGCCACAGAACTAACTCACCTTCATTCTGTTTTACTTCTTATCGTTATTTGCAGTTTAGCTTATCAGCGGTGCTGGTTTATTAGTCGTCTTAGTTCCAAGTGAAATAGCCGCAGCAGTAAAATATCCGCATCTCCCTGGCATGGAGCATTTAATTAAGTTCCTAGAATAACTCCGGGCGATAAGCATTCATCTTCACAGCTCCGGGGTCCCTGCAGTTCAGTTGGAACTCTCCGAAGTCAGGGGGCGTGCAGCCATTTCCTAGGGCTGGGAGATGGTTGATGTTGAAGCCAGTGGGTTTATTGAGAATTCATTGTGTACCAACATGGGAGTAGATGTTCTGGGAGATACAGGAGAGTCTGAAACAAGCCTCTGTCCCCTCGGCGCCTTTCTAGTCCGCTTGGACAGCACCCCACTCCAGCTGCTTTCTGGGCAGCCGCTCTGCACCCTTCGCTAGATGCCCACTCTCCAGGCATTCTTGGCCCAAGACAAAGAATGGGATGTCCCCGCTGGGGCTGTGGGTGCCCTTGCTGGAAAGTTCTGAAGGGACCATTTCAGATGTTGAGCCCCCCTCCCTACACAGACTTGGGGTGCATTCGAGGAGGAGGCTGCCTTTCTGGATCGGTTTTCTTCTCTGAAAAACTGTAGGTTTGATTCTGCTGGAGTCCTAGCTCCTAGGTGTTGGCAGCCTTGCCTCCTCACGATTCCAGTGTTTCTCCTTGTGCCCACTCTTTGTTGGCAGGGGTGGTATTCCAGAAACTTCTCAGGGCTGGTGTATTGGTCTCCCTTTCCTGTGCCTGCTGATTCTTCTCTGGCTCGCCTTGAAGGATTACTTTAAAAAGACACTCCCTCTTTCATATGTGATGGGAATTCTTCCTGCAAGTTCCCTAGACATTCACAGCTGCACCCGCGAGAGAGTTCATGTTGAAAATGGGGTTCGTGCCCTAGCTGGCTTGGTTCTGTGGATACAGCGTCAGCCTGGGGACCGAAGGGTCCCAGGTTCTATTACAGCCAAGGGCACAAGCCCAGGCTGCAGGCTCCATCTCCAGTGGGGGGCGTGCAGGGGGGCAGCCATTAAATGATTCTCTTTTCTCTTTCATCATTGATGTTTCTATCTCTCCCCTCTCCTTGACTCTCTTAAATCAATAAGAATATATTTTAAAAAAAGAAAATAGGGTTCATACTGCTGCTTGCACCCAACTGGGCCTTTCCACAGAAAGTAAACCTTTTTAGTTAACTGTTTTTCTCAGAAAGAATCTACACACATTTAATACGGTCTTAGTTCTTTTTATAGTTTATGCTTCAAAATTGCTTGATCTCTAATCACCCTCATAACGTCCAGATAGGATTGCGTTTTCTTAAGAAGCACCTAGAACCATGTGCAGGTGGCTCTGACCCCTTTTGTAAAAGTTTGTATCCCGTCGTTTTTGCAGACATCCATGATCTATCCAGGAAAGCCCCCTTCTCCTCCTGTGCAGAGGAGGCCTCCTGGCCCGCGGCAGCCCCCTCCACTCATAGTGCCTCCTGCTCTGAAAGCCTGCCGCTGCTGGACCCCCTGCCCTCCGCCGCAGGGGCCACTGTGGTCCGAGTAGGGCAGTCCCATTTGGTTGGGCAGCTCTGTGTTGCCAACACATCAGGCTGATGGAGTCAGCTCCAGGTGAGTTTCCTGTCATTCTTACCTTTTACCACCTCGTATCTGTTCTTTCTGGAGAAAAGAAACAAACAAAAACGACAGGAACTTCACTGAAGGGCTGCTTGGGAGGAGGGTAGCAGGCTGCTGGGCTTTGGGGCAGGAGGGACAGAGGCAGAAAGGGTTAGATCTCTCTTCACCTTTCAGGTTTAACCCAATTGTTACACTTTCATATTTTTTTCATTGCAAAGAGGCCAGTTGTTCCATGCTAAGTTGTTTTTTTTTTTTTTGTTTTTTTTTTCAGTATTTCACTCCTTTGGAATGTATTAAAGCACAGTCTATAAGAAAAAGGTTTGGTTTCTAAGCTAAGAAGAAAAGAAAAAAAAAAAGAAGGCACTGAGTCTTCAAAGTCTACCTTTGAAACCTAGGAAATAGACTTAATTTTAAAATGTGTTCAGAATATGAAGTATTATAGGTAGTGATAAATGATCTAGAAAATAAAATAGGAAAGGGAGAGAGGGAGAAGGTGTCAACCTCAAGGCGGTGAAGAAGCAAGTCTTGCGTATCTTTAGAGGGAGAATCCATATAGGCAAAGGGGATGAGTAGCCATGCAAGGGCCCTGGGGCTGAAGATTGCAAGTATGTCCCAGGGTCAAAGGAAACCTGTGTAGCTGACACAGAGGGAGCTGGGAGAGAGTCAGTGATGTGAAGGAATGTAGCAGGGGCCATGGAGAATCTGGTCAGCCATCGATCATAAGGATGTGTGTTCAAATTTAAGTGTAAAAGGGAGCTATAGCCTCTTTGGGACAATATGCAGAGCATTTTAAAACTTTTCTACTGAAGTCATCTCCTTTGGTCATAGTGTCTTCTTCCTCGGTGAGGTTATGTCTAGTCTTCAATTTCTTTCTCAAAAATAGTATATGAGATGTGAAGAACCCTAAACGTTTTCTAGCGCCTTGAAGATACCGAGATGTAATTGAAGTGGGGGAGGCAGCCAGAAATTTGCACAAGATAAACAACGAAATCAAAGTGCCCGTGTTTAGTCATAGAATTGCATACTTGATTGCACAAACATACTTGTAAAGCACCTTATACTTTATAAAACATGTTCAAATGGTATTTAATCCTCAGAACCTCCTTGGGAGGGGAGGTCTTGTTGTTGTTTTTTAAAAGGAAAAACCCCAGGATGGAGAGTTCCTCCCACAGGCCTGCCTTGGCCATGCTGGAGAGCCTTTCCCGACCTAGAGGGAGGCACTATTCGAGGAGGCCTGCTGAGCCTGGTTCTGTGTCTTCTAGGCAATATGGTGCCTTTGTCTTTTAAAAAGAAAAAAGAAAAAATTAAAAAAAAATTCCTGGGGCCCAGGCGGCATGGCTCAGTGATTGAGCGTCGACCTATGAACCAGAAGGTCACTGTTTGATTCCTGGTCAGAGCACATGCCCAGGTTGTGGGCTTGATCTTCAGTGTGGGGCTTGCAGGAGGCAGCAGGGATCAATGATTTTATCTCATCATTGATGTTTCTCTCTCTTTCCTTCTCCCTTCCTCTCTGAAATCAATAAAAAAAATTATTTTTAAAAATTTATTAAAAAAAAAAAATCCTGGGGCACATCTTGGACAGATATATCTTTTGGATCTACGTCAGTGCTGTGTGCAGCCTCATTTCCAGCTCTCTCTGACCCAAGGGTCTCCCGAATAGTTTGCTTTCCTGTGAGGAATGCTAAATTCAGGCTATCCAACCAACTGACTTAATTCTTCAGCTGATTTGGAAACTGAAATCAGTCCAGGTATTTCATAGAATTTCCACCTTAAGAAAGCACTGTGGAATAAGTGTGGAGCGGAGGGTGTAAAACCTGAGAAGCGCTAGTGTGCTGCCTGTGGGAGAACTCCTCACGCCCCCCCCCCCCCCCCCCTTAGCCTGTCTGTGAGGAGCATGCACACTGAATTGGTGGACTTGGGTCAGCTCCATCTCTTATCTGCATCAGAGGAATTTAAATGTCCATCTCTATTTTGGTGCATCTTTGTATAGAAGCCAGAGAAAACAGAAAGGCGATGCCCTGTGACCCCGACTAATCAGAGCTCAGCTAGTTGATAACCTATTGTGCCGGCTGGGCACAGGCCACATGAAGAAAGATTTGTGCATTCTCCTTGGGCGCAGCTGCCCGCCGAGGGACACATGGAACCCCTCTTTGGGTGTTTTGTCCCGTCCACGGGGCGTGAAGAAAGCAGCTAGGCAAGGCGCCCTGTGCTGCGATTGAGAACTGTTAGCTTGACATGGCCTAGAGTTACCCCCAGAAAAACAATTCTACTTCTGTTCTGCTGCTCTCCCATTAAAGCGAGTTTATTCATTTTATTCCGGGAGCTGTTTGCCATTGTTTTTGTGTATTCATCGTTTGTTTGTGCGCTGCTGAATTTGCAGTTGTTCGTGATGTCATTCATGGATATAGTTTTGAATGAAGGGAAAGCTGTGATGGCCAGTGTGCTCAGACACCGCGGCTGTGGCTCCACAAATGAGCCCAGCGAGCAGGGCGGGAGAAGCAGGCTCTCCTTGGCAGCCAAGGGCTGCCTGGTTTAAGAAGTCTTTGTAGTTCAAAACAAAACATGTGGTTACATGTGTACACCATTTAAAGGTGCATGAAGAAAGCAACAGGATCAACCACAAGATGCAAGTCATGCCAGTAGCATGTGCCTCGCCGCATATGAAAAAAAATATAGGTATGTGTGTTTGTGTTGTTTATAAATTGTTTACATAAAACTTCGTTTGGCAGTTTCACAATGACCCAGTGAAAAATTCAGGACGGGAGGATAATGTCCCCATTAACAGGCTGGTGTGGTGGGTCCTGGGCCCCAGAACCCTAAGTCTGGTGGGGCCAGTGGCTTTCCACACCCACGTCTGCTTGAGCCATGGGACTGGCATGGGGTTTTAAGGTGTGGGAACAGCTTGCCCTGAGTCATTCCTAAGCTCCCAGGAATGCTTTTGTGGTGACTGATGGTGGAATGAGTACTCTGACCTGTGCCGGGTAAAGAGACTACGCACTTCAATTCCTGAGGAGGGTTTGCCTTCAGCCTTGACCTTACTGGTAGACCTGAAAGAGTGCCCATTTACATGAGGGCTGTTACATTAGATACAGTTTTCCTCCCAAGAGGCAAAGCTGGCATCCTGTGTTATGCAGATGTTACACACCATAGTCTGGGAGGAATTTACCTATAGAGGAGCAGACGCTACTAAGGCCACTATATTTGTGCCCAGTGGGAGCTCAGTTTCTAGAGGGAGGACTGGCTCTCTCACTGGCCTAGTGGGGTGGGGGAAAGGGGAGGCAGTGGATTATATAGTTTTTCCCTTTTTTCTTGAATCTTATTTTTTCCTTGTAGTGAAAGACAAGTACTTCAGTATACCTATTTGCAATACATTTTCAAATTACTGTATTTTTGTTAAATATGAAAAAGATTACATTTTAGAATCCCAATGGTATACCTATCAATATTTAGGTGTCTCATAAGTATGTCACATTTAGTGATATTATAGAAGGTATTTGAGTTGCATTAGGCATAATTTCAGGCTTCAGAAAATGCTTATTTTAATTTCAATGGTAAAAACAACAACAAAAAATAATCATGAAACTAAAAAAAGCAAAAAATGTAGTAGCAACTCTTAAAATATTTAAACATTTGAAAGAAAGGTTCATTTGTAATGATATATAACAAGCTACTGGGGATGGATATAGTTTGAATAAACTGTTATCCTACTAGTATATTATATAATTTCATAGGAAAAGCACTTAGGTTTGAGAACTTCAGATATAAGCAATATAAACATTTTTGTAGTGTAAATAAAATACATATTTTTTACATCAGTATAAAATCATAACTATAATGTGTTAAATTTGAGGAAAGAATTATACCATACATTGGCTATTTGCATTTTTAGGCAAGTTATCATATATCCCAAATATTCTTATTGGTTTGTAGGGCAGAAACCGTAATGCTTATATTCACATTTTCCAGTAACTTAAGAAAGAGAAAAGGTTTGGTCCTTTAGCATCGCAGATCTGATGTGAATAACTTTACCTCTGTTAAAGTTGAGAAAGTGATAGTGTGGGATATATGTAGTAATAATCAGAGTTATTCAGTACTTCTGTGTTATGCATGAGAAGCCGCATAGAAGAACCGTTAAGTAAGGAAAATTAATTCCAAAAGGGTGCCAGCTTCATAAATGATTTCATAACTTGCTTCCTTATTTTCAGCAGGGTCTGTAATCGGATAGCATGGTTCTTAGCAGATAGTATTGCATTTCTAAAGTATGTAAGCTTGCAGATAATTTTCAAAGGGGGTATCAGTTAGTCCCCAGGTGTAAGATACAGATGGAACTATACAGTGTTATTTTGACAAATTAGTCCTTCTTTCTCCTCATTGTCTTCCTTATGTCGACGGGCATACAGCCTCTGTAACAAATACTCAACTCTGCTATTAAAGTGTGAAAGCAGTTATAATGCAGATGAATGAGTGTGGCTGTGTTCCAATAAAACTTTATTTGCAGAAACAGGCAACAAGCCAGGTTTGGCCATACTTTGCTGACCTCTGTCTTAGAATTCCACTCTCCTTCTTTGAAGGTCTTTTCTCTTGGGCCTCAGACAGTTCTAAATTTTTGTTCTCCTTTAGGGAAAAAAAAAAAATGTTTAGCCTTTCTGCCTATGAGAAATGGCATAAACCACATGGGTTTTTGTTTCAATTTAATTCAACAAAGCTTTGTAAGGACCAAACAAATACTGTGCCAGATGCTGGGGGCAGGCATGGTCCAACTCTTTGCCTCGCAGGGGAGGCAGATGCACAGAGCAGAAATTCATTGTCTGGGCAGTGTTTTGTGTCACGGGGAAGAGTTGTATAAAAGCTAATGGTACTGTGTAAATAAGTGAAAATTCCAGGCCTCCTCTTCTAGCCCCTCCTCTCCCTTTTCATCATTTGCAGAAATTGGCATGGATGGCCCTAAGTGGAGTAGTGAGGAAAGTTCTGGGAGAAGTTAAGGACTCTCCTGTCCTTTTGACCAGATGTGAGGTTTTGGGTAAAACACTGATGCTCCCTCACCTGGATTTTACCTAGGAAGGTCTAACATTGTATAATTGAACGATGTTAGGGTCTACCGGCAGTTAGAGGCATTGCTGCCTCTTGGGTGTTTGTGCTGAAAAACAAACAAACAAACAAACAAACAATATTTCTCCAATGGACACTGCTGCTACAGGTGTGGGAAAACCTTGCCGTAGAAGAGTAGCTTACAGGATGCACAGATCGGTCCTTTTAATAACAGGTACAGAAAAGAAACAAATATAATACTTAGGTGATACAAAGTTGGCTGAAGCTATGTTGTGGATGAAAGCGTGACTATGTGGAGATACATTGGAAGTGTATAGCTAACAGTCCAGGAGGCCTGGTTACTCTAGTCTTTGGGGATTAAGACAAAGTCTTATGAGAAGGATTAAACAGGAGCTAAAAAAGGAGAGATACCTTTTATTAACCCAAGCCTTATATGAAAACGAGGTTTTCTCATTGTCTCATCCTGTTTCGTATTGTGTCATTAACATCAAGTTACAACTTGATGCTAGGAAATGTCTTTAATAACAAGCATTCAGAGTGAAATGGTTTTGTCAGTGGACGTGATGAGCTCATGTAACTTTTTTAACTCTTTCACAGGTAGGGTTGGTAAAGTAATTTACTACCCCCATTTATCCGGGGAAACTTGTTCTTCCATATTTTTCTTTTAGGTGATTTTTTTTTTTCAATTTAAAAGAAAGGTTCCAGTAACCGTTTTTCTTAGAATCTCTGGCTTGTTCGTTATCACACACAACCTTAACTTTTTTTTTTTTTGCTTGTATATTCTAAGACTGTTTTGCTTTCAGTAAAGTGTAGAGATACTGAATTATCAGGTATATTTTTCTAGGAATTTCTCATTTAACTGAAAAGTTTATTTTTCCCTCCATAATTCTATATTTAACACAAAAGATCTGAATGGGCCTTAAGGACATGTGTGGGCTCACCGGAGAGTTTATTTCTTAATCATAGTTGCTACCAAAATATCAATTTTTATTTTTAAGTATATATTTTTTTTCATTTTGTCATGCAGAGCATGCCTGTAGAACTCTTAATT
Source organism: Pipistrellus hanaki (assembly GCF_964339955.1). Taxonomy (NCBI): domain Eukaryota; kingdom Metazoa; phylum Chordata; class Mammalia; order Chiroptera; family Vespertilionidae; genus Pipistrellus; species Pipistrellus hanaki. The sequence goes on from NC_140505.1 coordinate 28,151,676, forward strand.
CAGATATGTCTAAAAAGGTTAGCTACTAAATGGACTGTACTCTGTTTGGTCCAGTGTTGCTTTCTGTGAGGCCAGTGAGGCCCTGTTCCCTTCATCAGTGCCGTGGAGCCCTCCATGGGATTGTCTGCATGGGCTGCACATGAAACTCTGCACTGAGCTCCATATGGGGCCTACATGGAGCCTTACATGGGACTGTATGTGGAGCCCTACATGGAGCTGTATATGGAGCCCTACATAGAACTGTATGGAGTCCTCCATGGAGCTGTGTATAGAGCCCTCTATGAACTGTTTATGGAGCCCTACATAGAACTGTGTATGGAGCCCTCCATGGAGGTGTGTATGGAGCCCTACATTGAATAGTATCATGGAGCTGTATATGGAGCCCTCCAGAGAGCTCTACATTCTAGACCTGATGTTTCAATGTATCTTCCACTAACAAGAGTGAAATCATGGAGCCCAGCGCACAGGTGCCGTGGCATGTTAGTTATTTTAACCTTTGTGCCATCTGGGGAAAGAGAGATTTCCCACTTGTTTTAATGGCAAAGTTTTTCAGTTATCTGTCTGTCTGTCTATCTATCTATCTTGTAAAATAGGGCAGATTGAATGTTCAGTCTTTACTAGACCCCACCTTTTTTTTTACTCTTGTCATTTGCATCCTGATTGGTCTTCAATATTTTAGAAATGGAGTGGAATTATTACTAGTCTCCAGGGAATTAACTGGCACCTGGGACTACACTCATATGAACATCATTTGTCCTATGTGACAGAGCAGAAAAATAAAATATGGGAACTAGTTAGCCTGCATGACCTGTCATATGGAGCAACTTTAATCTTTTTGCTGGAAGTTCTGTTTTGAATCAAGTATCTCTAGATCAATGCTCCTGTGGATAGGATTCTGGACAGACCAAGGTCTAACCATCATAATAGCACAGTGTGTAATTATATGACAGATTCAATGAGTATCAATAAGTTTATTTTTAGATGCGTTGCCTCTGAGAGCAGAATCGGTGCAGGTTGTTCTGTAATTGCATTCATGACCAACACACGCTTCTTGCTATATTCTCTTTTGTTTTGCTGTTGCACCTAATGTGTTCCAAGAATGTCTCCCATCTTAATGAATATTCAGTGTGCAGTGATCCTAAAATTAATCATTTGTTCTTTGCTTCTACTAGAATTAATATAGATAATAAATAAATAAAATTTTGCTGAATCTCATCATTAGGAAGCCCTCCCTGGAAGTTGAATATATCAGGTCAGTAGTAGTGTTAGCAGACATTTTATTTCCTCCTCTGGAAGAACCAGATTAATTTGCAAGGGGAGGGATAACTTAACTTAATTTAAAAGTAGGTATATAAAAAGGCTGAAAGTGTCCTTGCATTCCTAGGTTCCAGTTCCTGCTTCTCCTCTTCTTCCTGTGGATGAGGGAATGACACTTAAGGATTTCCAGGTGGCCTTCAGACCTAGTTTGATGCTAATGCTTTTAGCCCTGGCTTCTTTCCTGAGTACTTCCCACACACTTGTTCCTTTGGCTGGTTCCCTCCTGTGGTTCTAGGTCAGAGCCCATGCTGGCATGTGCACCAGAGATTTACATGCCACCCATATTGGAAACAGGTGTTTTAGATCTCAGTTGAGGCACTTTTCTTCTATCTCCAGCTTTCTTTCCATAACATTAAGAAATTGTAGGTAGTTTTCTAAAACAGACCCTTCTTGCTCTGTGCATTCTTCGTGAGTATTTACCTTCCGTAGATTTTGTCAGAACCCTTTTGCTCAGCAAGTAATAGTCATCTCACTCCAATGTGGAGGTATACACAGCCTTTTCCTTCTTTTGCATCTTAGCAAGGATTGCTTTTGATGGCTAGCTCTATTCATGTTTGCTGTGGGTACTTCCTGTCGGGGAGGATGTCCAGGGAATTGCTGGTAAGCCACAGATGTTTCAGAGGCAGGTTGCTGAGTGGCACGGACTGAGGTTCCATGAGCCATGAGGAGACCCACCATCTCCATTCTTTTCCTTGGCAGATAGGAGGCGTCCAGGGAAAGCAGTTGGTCTGTATCCCAATAGGAGACAGGTTGCATCTATGTTGTCTTTGCTCTCATGCACATCTCTATATTCAAAAGTGTCTGGAAGCACTGCACACCTCATGCCCAAGATGAGCTGGTGACCCTCCTCCTTCTGGTCCTCTAGCCTGAGCCTGCTCGCTCCTATCTCAGGTTCCATGAACAGATTCCTTCTCTTGTGACAGTACATGCATGCGTGAGCCTGTGCACTCAGTCATCAGTGGCTCTCCCTACCCCTTCCTTTCCGCAGAGGACTAGGGCAGCTAGTCCTCCTGGGAAATTGGGTTCCTTACTGTGCCAACATGAAATTGTATCCCTGGGTTCCCGACAGCCCTCGCTTCTGCTGTGCTTTTGGAATAGCTTGCTACTTTGCTGGTAACTGCAGGCTGGCAGTCCTCTGCAGTCTAGGCATTTCCAGAGTGCTGCACACGTTTCAAAGGCCTGCTTTCACTCCCTCCCAAGAGAAGGGCTGCCGAGGGGCTCCCGCTCTGATAGGACTCTCTCACTCGTGCATATCCCATGTATCTTAGAGAGGCCCTGCGCCAAACTAGAATTTCTTTTGAGAGGTTATTTTGTGAATAAAAGCATGAATGAATGATTTCCTGGCCATTATCAACTCTTTTCATAAGGTTAATGCATAGAAATTAAGGTCATGATAATTGTATCATTAGTGTAAAAATAAACCGTGAATAGAAATCTTTCGTCAAGTGGATCCATAGGGTCTGGATTAACTACTCTGGGGTGGCGGTGGGATACTTCTCACAATCAAGGCTTGAGTGACAAAATGCAGTCATTTTAGAACTAGAGGCAAATCCAGGTACATTTTAGCAAGTGCCTGCTTTTAAGGGGCGTGAACTGAAGTCTCAACGATAAAGGGTGAAATAGCTGGAGGCCACTGACATCTTTCCTTCCAAGGACAGTTTGGGTCCTGTTTTCCATTAGGTTTCGTTTATAGAACAGTTTGCCTATTATATTTTTTGGAAGGAACTAGGTAATGTTTTTTAAAAATAATAAGACAGACTTAGCACAGCCTCCTTGCAGGGACAATTTAAAAACAGTTAGGTGTGCAGGAGGCAGCTGATCGATGTTTCTCTCTCATCAATATTTCCAACTCTCTATGCCTGTCCATTTCTCCCTATAAAAAATCAAAACAGTCATGAAAAGATCCAGTATTTCCTTCTAGGTTGACAGCACCCTGTCTGTACAGGCTTTTGTTTTTCTGGCCACACGATACAGTCAGTGCTTTCAGTTTGTACCAGAGGACTTTCTGCCTGGCGTGCAGAGCCCGGGAGGTTTCACACATGCAATCCCCATTGTGGGACACACTGGAAAAATTTTTTAAATGTATTTTATTGAGTTTTTACAGAGAGGAAGCGAGAGGGATAGAGAGTTAGAAACATTGATGGGAGAGAAACATCCATCAGCTGCCTCCTGCACGCCCCCTATTGGGGAATGTGCCCAAAACCCAAGGTACATGTCCTTGCCTAGAATCGAACCTGGGACCTTTCAGTCCACAGGCCAATGCTCTATCCTCTGAGCCAAACCAGTTAGGGCCACCCTGGTAATTACTTGTTGGCATTGATCCTCTGAACCCAAAATGAACAGAGAAGAATGAGATTCACAAAGAAGTAAACCAGAGTGTGTGGTGGGTGTCTAGGATCAGAATTCTAAATGATCAGAAATGCAGGTTATGAAATGTGCTATGCTGTGAACTCATAGCCTGTCCCTTAAGAAACAACTCCAGTAAGAATATGCTGTAAATGTTGGAAACTGGAAAAAGGTTGAAGTCTTTAGTCTGGAAGGGCAGTAGCAACGATGACTGGTTGGGGTCCAATGCCATGTCCCCTCCACGCTCAGCAAGAAAATCAGTTAACCTGGAACATGGAGAGTTGGGTGGATGAGGAGTTACTATGTAACAAGTGCATCATTGCAGGAGCTTTTGAAATCTTGGGTTGTTTCAGGAATAGGGTAGATGATCCAATTGGAAGGCTTTTCTGAGAGCAGGACTCATTCCTTCTTTCTCTTTCTTACTATGATACACAGTTTGGGCAGTTGGGCAATCGGTGTAGCTTATAGTGTATTAGTACTTGAACATGTGCCGTGTTTTCTCACCTTCTCAGCAGCCCTGTCAGGAAGGCAGTGGGTCTTCCCCCTCAAACAACCTAGAGGGGCAGTTAGAGGGCCCTTGTTGGATCGCCTCTATGTCTCACTCAAAGGAATGACTCATATCAGCACGTGTGAATAGTTTTCTTCCATTGACCTCACAGCTTACTCTAAACCTAATAGTTCTGCCTCCAGGGAAACCAAATAGGAGTGCCATGCTACCCATCAAGCTTGTTTCTGGAAGAGGGAATTGCATAGATGTTTGCTTCCCAAAGTGCATCGTTTTATGAAATTCACAGATTAGACAGGCTGGTTAAGAAGGGTCTTTCTCTCCCTCTAAGGATCGTCTTGTTCTCCTGACAATCACTAACTGACTGACTTCTTGTCTTTTCAGAGTGAAGACCTGCCTGGCTTCATCACCACAACATCACACATCAGAGAATCACATGAAGAAGAAGAGGCTCAGCGTTTTATAAACATTTGAAGCTGCTTACAATTGTTCTTTTGTATCTGAGCAATGACTTTGTTTTAAAACATCTGTGGCTGTCCTAGACATGAAACCAACAAGGCGAGAACAGCCGCCTCCCTCACTGGTTCCCACAGGGGGCATTCATCCTTATGCTGTTTGTGTTGTGTTTTGTTTTGTTGTTTTAACACAATTTACCGAAGAAGTGTAATTCTCAAGAAAACTGGGTGTTTTCGTTGGCCTTTTTAAATTGTGGCCAGTGTCTTAATTTTCTTCTTAGGTTCATTTTGGCCAAGCCAAATTGTCCCTCAGCATGCTAGGAGATTCTACCAATACCCATGAAAGTGGTAAAATCTGGTATTTACTGGCATACACTCAAAACTACCACAGTCCTACCTCAGTTCCAGGTGAAGCCGGATTTGCGGGGTTGGGGGCCGGCAGGACCTCCGTGTATCTCTGCTGAATGCGGCGCAAGTGTGGTCATCAGCCTTATTCAACTGGTCCCAGTACACAGCTGCTTGTCGGACTCCAATCCAGGTTCCTGCGTGTTTACTCAACAGACAGAGCCCAGTGTGGGACTGACATTTCTCTATGGGAATGAAATGTGTGATTGGACTTTGAAGATGGATGAATAAATAATAATTATATGTAACTGAAGCAGCCTACTTTTGAAAATCATCAACTGTATTGGGTATTGGGGGTGGGAGGGGAGGTGTTGGGGAAGGGGCTGACTATCTCTTTTTAACGGACGTGTTGAATCTTCTCTATGTAGATGTGTATGTAGGTACTTCAGATTGCGAAAGCCTTTGATCCTATCTACAAGCTCAAATGTCTCTGCTGTCCTTAATCTTGAGCTTGCATTTCTGTAACCAAAAAAATCACCTAGGCATGCTAGCAATTCAAGGGTGGTCACAGGTTTAGCAGAGTTTTTAAAAATGTATTTATTATCTTGACTATGATGCTATGGTGTGGGCCAACGAGGCTTCCCTGAACAACAGTACAACAAAACAACGGGAGGGGGGAGTGAAGGAAAGAAACTGATACAAGAGGCATTTCGGGCCCTCTTGTTGTTCATGGGAAAAGAAAAAAATAAGGAAAACAATCTCACACTACATGTCACGTGTTGAAAACCTCCTGACAAGACTACTCTTACGTTTCCAGTGTTCTGAAAATACCAGTGTTGTGTCGATTATCACAGGTGTCGCCTAACACTGCTGCCCTTGACCAGCAGAATGTCACATCATCTCGCTGCTCCCTTGACACTTGGTGGAGGGCTCTAGACCTTTTTCTCCCATGGGTGCATCCCCAGTGCCTATCTTCTCTGATAGTCCTGAAGAGGTTACTCTAGTTCATTGGAGGTGTGAACTTGTTTGTTTTTTTTTCCTGTTTTTTTTTTTCTTGGAGAAAAAATTATATATATAAATATATAAATATATATCGCTATAGGATAATGCATTAATAAAAATGAGGCTTTTTAAAGAGGAAGACCAAAAAATTCAATGTCTTAAGAATATATTTAATGGCAATGCAAACGTCTTCCTGCTTCCGTGCTGAACTTTTAGAACAGAGGATTGTATTGCAAGACAAAGTTGAATGTAAAGTGGTCCCCGGGACATTTTCTAAAAGTTTTACTTTTCTAAAATTACCCATCACAGCAGTGCATAGACCACACGACGTTAGTTGGAAGGTCAACTTCAGTGTATAATAGGCATACTTTATAATAAAATGTATAAAATGTCCTAAAGTTTTGATTTAGTCTTGGGACTAGGACTCGGGTGGTATTTGCTATGTGACTCCTCCAGGTACGTAGGACTGAATATGGACCCTACCGAATACAGTGTATGACGGTATTTAAGTAGCTCTCTATACTTAGAGTAGTCATGCCACTATACCAATGGTTCATGTTCATACTGCAACTTCAATCTAGCAAATGAAATGTCGGTAGTATACTAAATTTTCCTCTATCCTGTACATTTCAAAAAAGGCATATGCAATATTTACATTTTTAATTTAGTTTACAGAATGGAACCAAAATGTATAAATGTTATGTTTGCTAAAACTTCACAATGTATATTGGGGTCTTTGTACATTTTGCCTGACTTACCTTAAATTTAAAATATTTTTTGCTATATAAACTTTAACAGTTATTAAACAGTGTTTTCTTTTTTGGGTACGTATTTGTTCCTGGATTTCAAGATGTTAAATATATTTCTTGCTATTGTGATATGACAAAAGACTTAACTAATCTTGCTCTGTCTTCCACTGTACACGCTGTATATAAGGGTCAATGTGATGCTGCTGGAGACAAGAATAAGTGGAACTAGAATAGTGCATTGTATTTAGTCTGTATTGATCATGGATGCTCTCAATAGCCATATGCAATAAAATAAAATACATTATTTATGAAATGAATAAAGCCTTGAGGATATTTTTTTCAAGGTAGATTCTGGATTTAACATAAAGCCATTCCACTCTTGGTGTTTTGGAGTAAACAAGTAAACACTTGGCTCCTAAAAAACCTTTGATGCCTCTCAATATGTTAATATGTTCTGGGAACCAGAAAACCCCCAAATCACAAAATGTTTGAAAAGTAAATGTGTTAAGAAAACAAACAAAAAAAAGTTTTGCTTTACAAAAGAGAATCCTCGCAAGATGCTAGATGCTGTTCTAAATGCTATACAAATATTAAATCCTTTATTGCTCACAACCACCTCAGGTGTTAAGAATCACCCCATTTTACAGATGATGAGACTGAGGGACAAAGAGGTTAAGTGAGTTGTTGGAGGACGCATATAGCTCATGAGCAGCAGAACTAGGGGTCAAACCCAGAACTGCAGTCCCAGAATCTGTGCACCTGTGCACTCTGCCATGCAGCCTCCCAGAGATGCACACAGGAGAAGACATAGAAGTAAAGTCAGAGCCACACTGTGCAATTTAGGAGGCAGAAACTATTAATTAACATAACGATGTTTTAACCAAGGACAATGCTTCCTCCTTGTCAGAAATACTTCTTATACCTTTTTTACCCTAAAATTATAGCAGTGCAGTAACATGGGTGCCATATCTTTTGAACAAATAAAAAGTGGAGGGATTTATAAGATGATTTAAAAATAATGGCTCTTAATTCACAAGCCTGGCATGTATCATGTGGTGTTTGGGAACGGGCAGGTGACCTATTTGTGCCAAGATGGATTGTTCTCAGGGTTCCTGTTTGGCAAAGAAGGAGGCACGATCTGCAAGGTTAGGTATCCCTGAAGTGTAATGACGAAAGGGTAAATGATAGCTGTCACTCCATGGGAGTCTTTTCTGGCAGGAATTGGCAAATGTGTTTTCCCAAAAGACACAATTACAAATGAAGAAGAGAAAAGTTGTTTCAAAGGGCCATAGGTCTGGAAATATTCCCTCAAAACCAATTCATAAACTTTTAGGAGGAAGCTAAGTGTTATAACAAGATGAAAGATAAAGATTGCATCACACTGATGTAGGAAGTTGGATTTTGATCCATTGATGGTTTTAGTAGTCAGCTTGGAAGACACAGATGGCTTTTTGGTGCTGTCATATTCTCATGGTGCTGTCATTAGACTCAAGAATCCAATATCATTAAGCTGATCTGCAGACTGTAGTTAGTCCCTCTTGAAGCAATAGACTCAGATTTAATGTCACTTAACAGGTTTCCAGGTGGACTGGGGCAAACTGTTCGTTCATTTGGGTATCTAAACCTGTGTTGACGAGGTATACTAGCATTACTTATAGCAGTCCTTAGATGCCACCAGTTGAAGGTCAGAAGGCAAAACTGGTTCTTTTAAAATATGCAGTGTCTTCATCATCACCCCAGTTGTACAGCTCTTCCACATTTCTCTGATTTACACAACTAAGTGAACTATGCTTACAATCCTTGTTTGGGCAGACGTCTCTACACAATAGAGACCTCTGTAATCTCATGTAGTTGACAGTTTGAAAACACCGAACATCCCATCCCTCCAGGTTCTCTTGTTAAATTTGGACTTTTCTACCTGCATTTCTGCTCTTGTCTCTTGAGCTTGCTTTCACCCCATAGCTCCAAAGGACTCTACATAGCAATTTGGGAGTTTCCTTGGCACCTCCTTGATTTCATGTGAAACTATTTTTCTTTTTTAAAAATATACATTTTTTTGTTAATTTCAGAGAGGAAGGAAGAGGAAGAGAGAGATAGAAACATCAATGATGAGAGAGAATTATTGATTAGCTACCCCCTGCATGCAGTACATTGGGGTTTGAGCCCTCAATCCTGGCATGTGCTCTGACCAGGAATTGAAGAGTGACCTCCTGGTTCAAGGTCATTGCTCAACCACGGAGCCACACTGGTTGGGCTGAAACTACTTTTCTTGAATCCACCTGAGCCCACAAGTTCAGTAACTTTCTCTCTTATATGTGTTACTTACATTATTATTTTTGCATTGTTGGGAATATAAAAGTTACATTTGTTCTGTAATTTAATCAACAGGATTTTAGAATTTCAACCTCAACTTGAAATGATTCATCATCTTTTGACCATGCTTACTTTTTGACCCATTTATGAATTGTCTGGTTTTCTGTACTAAAAGCAAACAAACAGAAAACTCAAAACTTTTCAAGAAACTTTTCTATATGCTATATGTTTAAGTTCTCTCATATATGAGGATATGTGCCTGTTGCCTTTGTAGATGAGCAACGAATTGGTTGGGTAGAATATCCTTAGGTCATTATGTTCTTTTCTTAAGAACTTTACATACATTTCTCCATTGCCTTCTGTCATTGAATATTGGTACCTAAGCTGATATCTTACTCTCATACTAACTTTTCCTTTCTGTTTAGATGCCTGATAAGTTCTTCCTTTGTTCTTTGAAGTTCAGTAACTTAACCAGGGTGTGTCTAAGTGTTGGGTATTTTATTTCAAATACTCTTGGCAATACTGTGACCTCTGTGTTTGCAGATACAGATCTTTCTTTCTGTCAAGATAACATCCTTGTTTTATGCCTTTGAATACTTTTTATTTTTAATTTATTGAGTTTTCTACCTAAGGGCCAATGATCATTTCGATGGGCTTTATCTTTAATGTATCTTTATGTCTTTAGCTTCTTTCTAAATGTCTTTTTATCTTATTCCTTTTTTCATCTGTTTGTATTCATTATGAGTTGAATTTTTTTTTAGTCAGTAAAAAATTTCAGCCACATCTACCCTATTTCTTACATTAATAATATATGTATTAGTACTGTGTCAATGTTGATTTTGTCCTTAATTCCTTGATTTTAGAGCTATAGCCCCCATTTTCATCTTATTCTGATTTTTGTTTACTAATTTGTTTCTGAGCTCTTAATTTATTGAATCTAAAGGTTCTACTGAATGGTTCCTGAGTTTGAATCTCTTTGAGGGAATTGGCATTGCTAATGGTTCCTTATGTACGCTGTCTCCTAGCTACCTAATTTCAGGAGCAACTTCTGCCTCTGTCCCAACCTCCCACTGTTAGGAGCAGTTGCACTGAATTCTCACCAAATGTTAAACCTTTTATAAAACTGTAACTTTGCATTAAAAATTCTCTTGGTGCTCCTTCTTTACCTGGAAATGGGCACTTAGTCTTCAAATATCACTTGGATCAGTTAGGATAGGATAGGATAGGCGATGCTGCAGTGACAAGCAGCCCCAAAATTTCAGAAGCTAATTTCTCATTCACAATATATCCAATGTGTATGGGTGGAGGGGGGAATGGGGTTTGGCTTATGATGCTACCAGAGACCTAGGCTTACTCCACAATCACAGCACAGTTAGTAGGAAACATGGTAAATTGTTCACTGCTTCTTAAAATTTACACTCAGAAGTGAGACATGGTGCTTCTGCTCATGTTTTCATTTGGCCAAAGCTAATCTTAAGGCCAAGTCTTCAAAGAGCATGGGAGACAACCTTGCCATGTGTCAGAAGGAGGAAATCCGGAAATATTTGGTGAATAGTTTTCATGAAAGCACAACCTATTTTCAGCTTACCTAAGCAGAACTAATTACTCCCTTCTCTGGATTCCAAAATACTCTGCTCACCCCTCTGTTATTGGATCTTCCAAGTTTCACTGTATCATCTGTTTATGTATGTTCCTCCATGAGAAAGTTCCTTGATGGAGAGAATCACATTGTAGATGCAGAAGGTACCAAAACTCTGTTACCATAACTGCAAAACAATTATTGTATCTACATTCCCATTTCATATTCACAAACCCCCTTGCTCTAAGTGTTATTTAGAACACCGAACCTCAGAAAGATTAAACAACTTGCTCAAGGTCACACAGCTAATAAACAATGAGTCTAAATTCATAGCTGTTTTTCTGGGCCCGTGCTTTGTCCCACTATGTTTTGATAGAGCCAACACAACACATGATGTATAACAAATATGGGTTCAATATTTTGAATGAATGCCTTGCTCTTATATATTTCTAAAATAAAACCTGCATGATTTTGTTGTTTTTAATGAGTATCATGCATACTTGCATTATTTCTCAATATTTACCTTGTTATTGGCTTTATGAAGGCATGACATTGCTCAGGAAATTGAAATACATTCTCTGAATTATAGTAAGTGACCAATATTGCATCTCCATGCTCCTCCAATGCCAATATGTCTGAGAATCCTATTTAGCTTCATATAATGGAAAGCAAGTACAACAGTAGTTTAAACATAGAAAGGTTTATTTTCTCAGGTTAAACTAGACCAAATGTGGGCATTTCAATGTGGGTATGGTGTTTCCATCAAGTTTCCTAGGACTGAGGCTTTTAGCTTTGCCATCCTCAGGGCACATCTTTTGTCTTCAAGTTGGCTTTATGGTTGGAGGTGGCTCCTGCAGCCGTCACTTTTGCTTTGCCAACATAAAAAATGACATAATCTTCTGTTGTGAGAACAACACAACTTTCCCAGGGAAAAGTGTACAAATTTAAATTAACTAAATTTAAAAATAACTAAAAAAGTTTCCCCTCCTGACTTAGGAAGCTACTTTAAAGGTGAATCTTCCGCTCAGGTCTTACAGGCTGGAATTTAGACACATATGAAAGCTGCTACAAGAGCTGCTGGGAAACAACAGAGTTGGAACTGAGAGCACTGCACTGCAGAACTCGTTCCGGCTCTTAGTTTAAGGAGGATGGGAAGAATGACATTTGGGTAGGCAGCAACCTCTGAAATATCATATGTGTAGCTCTGACTTCAGAGCAGCTGCTGCTTTTGGGTTAACTTGATCGTATGTTTTGCTTTTTAAATATGTGCCTTTTATTAGGTTTCTTTCTCTTTGAAGAGTTTTAAAAATAGCAGGACTCTGAAGTGAACGAAGGACTTAGTCTGAAGGAGGGTGCTCGTGGATGAGTGCTAAAAGCATTGAGCATTTGCCGGGACCCGTTTGGCTCAGTGGATAGAGCGTCGGCCTGCGGACTGAAAGGTCCCGGGTTCAATTCCGGGCAAGGGCATGTACCTTGGTTGCGGGCACATCCCCAGTGGAGGGTGTGCAAGAGGCAGCTGATCTATGATTCTCTCATCGATGTTTCTAACTCTCTATCCCTCTCTCTTCCTTTCTGTGAAAAATCAATAAAATATATTTAAAAAATAATAAAATAAATAAATAAAATAAAAGCATTGAGCATAGTAGCATAATGGCTTCACTAACATGCACTTCCTTTGACCTAGACAATGCTGAATAGGAAATATACATATGGATATGTCTATTAAAAATGACATAATCTGTCATGAGAACAACACAGCTTTCCCAGGGAAAAGAGTACAAATTTAAATCAACTAAGATTACATATGAACCTCAATTGTGGTAGGACAGTCTTAGCTCTGATCCCTCACTCAGCTGCCCAGAGACAACAGGGAAATTCATTTAACATGAATGCATGGCAGGAATTCCATGAGAAAGGGCAGGCCATGCAGAAAATCCACTAAACCTATCCTCCTCCTCAGAAGATATAGAAAAAAGCACAGCCATCCCTGTCCAACTGGGAAGATGGTTGCCTTTAGGTAAGTGAGAAGGCAAGACGCAGTATACACATACATATTTGAAATACATATTTGAACATTTCTTCTCCATTATTTATTTCTTCAACAAATGTTTATTGTAGTTCTTCTCTATGTCTGGCTCTTTTCTGTTCACAGGATATAGCATGATGAAGAAACCTTAGTCCCTAACATTCTTTAAACTCCCTCCTAGTGATAGACAGATAAGTAAATAAATATAAAATGGGAGATGAAGATAAATAAGACAGTAAATAAATGTAGAGCAGGCTAGAGCAGGAATGAATGGATGAGCACTATTTCTTGTAGGGGTGGTTGGGGAAAGCCTTTCTGAGGTTACACTTACACAGAGCTCTGTGGGAGGCATGGGGGATAGGGGGATCTCTGTGGATATTTAGAAGAAGAGCATAGAGGGCCAGGGACCAGCATGTGTTAAGGCCCTGGGGCAGGAACATACTAAACCAACTGGAAAACAAGGGGGAGGCCAAATAGTTAGTTCCTGCTCCATCATTCTATTCTTTACAGTTCACTATTTAATGCTCATGTTTAAATGAGAATTAATTATGCACATAATCTATCAAAGTTGTGCCATTTAAGTTTTGCCCATCTGGCATCCACGGATCCGTGGTTGAGCACTGGCCTATGAACCAGGAGGTCATAGTTTGGTTCCCAGTCAGAGCACTGCCCGATTGCAAGCTCGATCTCCAGTGGGGGGCATGCAGGAGACAGCCAATTGATGATTCACTCTCATCATTGATGTTTCTATCTCTCTCTCTCTCCATCTCCCTTCCTCTTTGAAATCAATAAAAATATATTTATTTATAAGCAAATACATACATAAATAAATAAATGTGTCTATTGACAGCTTTGCTTTACTGCTTAATAGGGAGATCAGGTGAGCCTAAGAGGAAAGACAACATTAAACAAACAAATAGAAACTTCCCTTGGCTTTGAATGGTTACTCACTCGGGTGGCAAATCTATTCTGAGTAAAGGGATAGGACCTCGTAGGCTGGACATTAGCATAAACAGTGTGTATCCTAGAGAGGGAATGTCCATACACCCCAGAAGGGCTGTAAGTGAAGTCTAAGGCAATCATCAAGTGCTTGGAACCAGGCTTTTTCTGGGGACATGGCCTTAGCTCTGCTGTTTCCACAAAGTGCTTGATTTCCTGAGAGACCCTGAGCTGCCGCAGAAACCACAGCTGACAGTGCAGTGATCCTCTCTGTACGGACATGCTGAAGGACAGTGTGTGGGAGCCAAGGCTCTCAGGGCCAGCGTGCATGGTCACTGCACGTGGCCGTGTGCTGATAGGCTGTTGTCTTTGGCCCCCGTGTCCTGCCGTGATCAGGCTGGTCTCCGTGGCAGGATAACACATGTGCTATGTCATCGCTGGCTAATCACACGGAGGCCTTGGATGAAATCCAGGGTTAGAAGGAGTTGGGCCCTATGCTAACAAGATCTTGATGCTGATGAGTCCACCACCCTACTTTACAGATAATCTTAGGAGTCAGTTTAATTAAAAATTACTAGACCCCTTATTTTCTTTTTCCACTATGATAATTACCGGTATCTCATATCTTAATTATTGTCATCATCAGTGACGTCTGCTGTCCAAAAATAAAGCAAAATACACAAAAGTCAGGGTCCCGGGTTCTCACATGGTGATGAGTCTTAACTGGTGTGCTGAGGCGGTATGTTCTGTTAAAATAATCAGATATTGGGTTTTGAAAAAGGTGTCATCACTCCCTATGTGTTTTTCCATGACGTCTCACTGCATCATCCTGGGATGCCCAAGGATGCCAGAAATTGTCACACCCACAGTGACTTTGCTGAGATTAGAAATTTGGTTTATAACTGTCCTGCTGGCTGTGGATGAGCAGATTTCCCCTTAAGAGCAAGAGGAATGCCCAGCTGGTGTGGCTCAGTGGTTGAGTGTGGACCGTGGGATCAGGATTTGATCCCACGTCAGGGCACTTGCTGGGGTTGTGGGCTCAATCCCCAGGGTGGGGCAAAGAGGAGGCAGCCAATCAGTGATTCTCTCTCATCATTGATGTTTCTCTCTTTCCCTCTCCTTTCCCTCCCTCTCTGAAATCAATAATGTATATATATATTAAGAGCAAGAGGACCAACCAAACTTGACAATGGCAGTAGATGAAAAATCCCAGGGTCTGTCTTTGCCAAGTCCCTTTATTTTTGCAGATGTGTTCGCACAGCTTCTCAGATCACTTGCAGCAGAGGGAGGGAAGCTTTTGGCCAAGACAAAACCATGCCCTCCATAACGGACCCGATGGCCATTGCCTGGGTGGCCATGGAACCTTCGCCTTCGTGGGAACAAGCTCCCTGGCCAGCTAAGAGCACCTGCTGGCAAGAACTCAGGGTGACGCCGCCCTCCCACTGCTCTTAGGAAAGCTGAGCCTGGGTTGGGTGTATCCCCAGACACCAAAACCATCCTGGGTTTTTCCTCTCTGCCCTACCTACCCCCCGAGGCCCGAGAAGGGAAAGGATGCCCACTGCTCCTGGCCCGGCAGCCCCTGCCCGCTGCCCCCTCCGCAGCCCTAAGGAGGCCCCATCGGTGGTGGCCTGAGCTTTCGAGGATCTGCTGGATGTCAAGCTCTCCTCTGGCAGGCAGCCACGATTTTGTTTACTGCTCTCAAAGCAAACTCGCACTCCTTCCTCCCGCCCAGCCCTTTTTTCAAAACATTAAACTCTTGGCTCGCAGTCATCACTTCCTGCTTTCATCTGCTTGGCCCGAGCCGATGACATCGGGCGGGGGGGCCAGAGCCAGCCGTCCCTCCAAGGACAGCACCACCGCCCCCACCAACGCACGGCGGCCCAGGGACAGCAAGGCCAGCGCGCGGTGCTCCGGAGAGCTCTGTGTTCCCTTTTCTTATCACCTCCCCTGCGGTTGCTAAAAGTTAGCTGACTTCTGAAGACTCCCTAGGAAGGGGTATGTCTA
The DNA here is from genome assembly GCF_964339955.1 of Pipistrellus hanaki. Classification (NCBI taxonomy): domain Eukaryota; kingdom Metazoa; phylum Chordata; class Mammalia; order Chiroptera; family Vespertilionidae; genus Pipistrellus; species Pipistrellus hanaki. The sequence continues at coordinate 28,167,256 of NC_140505.1, forward strand.
ACTTGGGCCACGGCGGCAATATGAAATGAAAGTGACACAGCAGCCCCATGATCCCCGAGGAATACAGAGCAAGACCCACAGGGGCTGCCTGAACCCACAGATGGTGCCCAACCCTATGTACACCATGTTTTTCCTACGTATACGCAGTGATGGGAAGATTTAATTTATAACTTAGACACAATAGGGGATTAACATCAATAACTGATAATAGAAAAGAACAATTATAACAACATACTGTAATAAATAGGTGAATGTGGCCTCTTTTCCTCTCAAAATATTTGATTGTATTGGACTCACTTTTCCACTTAAAGGAAGCACTTTAGTGCTTCAAACTGCCAGCATGACTACTGTTGCACACTGAGGCAATTATTGCGTAACTGGGGTTACTTGAACACAAGCCCTGTGATACTACATGTGATACTGTGACCGTCAATACGATAACTGAGATGGTTACTAAGTGGTGACCGGGTGGGTAGAGTGGATACACTGGACAAAGGGATGATTCATGATTCCCGGGAAGAAGAGAGCAGGAGGGTTCAAGATTTCATCAGCGTCTCAGAAAGGCACACGATCTAAAAATTATGAATTGCTTATTTCTGAAAATTTCCATGTAGTGCTTTTGAACCATGGTTGTCTGTGGGTAACCGAAACCGCAGAAAACAAGACCACGGATCAGGGAGACTACTGTACCTCTGCGTCTGGCTTAATCGTGACACCCTGCCTTGGTTTCACACCGTGTTTGCAAGAGGGCAGCCCCCCCTGGGCTTGTCCTCCAGAGTTCTGGTAAATCCTGGAGCCGCTCTGATAATGGAATTCCCTTCTGGCATCCTCTAGAAGCCTAATTGAATACAGCAGGAAGCAGTTACGAAAGCCTTTTAGCGTGTCTATCTCCTTCCAATTGCACACTTTCCCAATAGGAAGCAAAGTGGCTCTCTTCTGAGGGGATAACGCAACCCCTCCTCCCTCCCACTCACTTTCCCCTGCACACACATTCCCAATTTCCAATTATTCAAAGCTATGTGGTTCCCCTTCCCACTAAAAGTTTTCTCCTAATTACCCGGAGGCATCCAGGTGTGGCTGAAAACATGCTCAACCCTGGGAGTAAATATACACACACCTAAGGGCCCTGAGCAGCAGATCCAGACAGCCTGTTCAGCGAGCCTTGTGCTTCCAGCAACCTGTAGCTGTTTATCTGGTGACTCAGGGAGGATGCAGAGGCCAGATGGTTGGCATACTGCAGAGGCTGACAGGCACTTTCATTTGATTGCTTAAGAATACGTTCAATGGAAAGGAGGTTTCACGTGCCCTCTTCCTCTCTGTAGTTCCAGAGTTGCATCTTGCAGCTCTCTGAACTCTTATCAAGGGGAAGGAAATAAAACTTTTTAACTGTTTTCTTTGCACTCGCGGTCAGGTAGGAAGGTGGGGCTTACACATCTTGAACTGCACAAAGGTATACATGTAAGTAGACTTAAAATAGATATTGAAATAGTTTTTGTCATTCTGTAGGATCATTTCCAGTCTTTAATTGTTGATATCGACTGAATGTTTGTGTCTCTGCCAGATCCATGTGTGGAAGCCCCAAGGCGCTGGTACTGGGAGGTGGGACCTAAGGGAGGTGATGGAGGGGACTCGTCCCCTATCAAAGAGGCCCAAGAAAGCTCCCCTGCCCCTTCTGCCACCGGAGGATACAAGGAGAAAGCAGCAGCCTGCAACCCCGAAATGGGCCATCAACATGCTAGCTTGGACTTCCAGCCTGCAGACTGTGAGCAATAGATTTCTGCTGTTGTTAAGTCACCCTGTTTACAACAGCTGTTATAAGATGTTTGTAAAATACCCACTTGTGACAAGTATGTGGAAGTGGCTGAACTGAGACACACCGGTAAATGTCCAAACTAGTTGACGGCAATAAATAAATAAATAAATAAATAAATAAATAAATAAAATAAAAATGTTAGAGTTTGCTCCTCTCTGTCTCTAACACTTGGAGATTGCAGGAACTACAGCATCAAAAATTCTGGAATAACAACTCAGAACCAAGGACTGTGTCCTGCACGACTTTGGACAAATGTCATTCAACTTCCTGCTCAGGAGCTGGTACAGGGGGAATTCTCTTAGACTCTGCTGGGTCCTTGAAATAGTGAATATATACGAGGGGACTCTTAAAGGGGTGAGAAAGTGCTGTACCAAGCAGGTATGAAGGATACATGAGCCACTAACAATAAGTCCCTGCAATCTGCATGGCTTTGCCTCACCTCTTTATAATAGCTCAAGTGCTTCCTTTACTGAAAAGTGAGGAGTCTGTGTAGTTTCTTCGAAGGTTTTTCTTTGGAAAAACCTAAGTGTTATTTAATAATCCATAGTAGTGCTTCTCCAATGTGAATATTGCATGCAGACTCTGATTCCGTAGATCTGGGGTGAAGTTGGAGACTCTGCATGTCTAACAGGCTCCCAGCTGATGCTGACACTGCAGGTGTGGGGACCACACGTTGGGCAGCAAGGGGTAAAATGCTAAGCACAGAGTGAGAGGACCACACATATTGGGAGGAGGCGCTGACTCTTAGAAATTAGTGTTCTCCACCTTTTATTTAATTCATCTTCAAAATCGGCCTTTCCCGCCGAAACCAGTTTGGCTCAGTGGATAGAGTGTCGGCCTGCGGACTGAAAGGTCCCAGGTTCGATTCCGGTCAAGGGCATGTACCTTGGTTGTGGGCACATTCCCAGTGGGGGGGCGTACAGGAGGCAGCTGATCGATGATTCTCTCTCATCGATGTTTCTGACTCTCTCTATCCCTCTCTCTTCCTCTCTGTAAAAAATCAATGAAATGTATTAAAAAAAAAAATCTGCCTTTCCCAATGGGCACAATAATAGGGCTAATGAACCAGAGTGCAATCAGGAGGTTCATTCATGACATGGCACAAAGTTAACTGTAACCGGTTATCTGAGTGTCTCTCCCCTAAGACTGATGTACTGAGGGCCTTGTCCCTGCTAGGAAGTAGCTAAGGCAGGATGGACTCAGACTTCTTGGCATAGCTAATCCAACTGTGCCACCAATAACACTGTGCAGTGAAAAGGATTCCTGCGAAACCACTCTGAAACAGGGGACGAAACCTCCACGATCAGCAGCTGCCTTCTCCCTAAGCACCTCCGTATGTCACCACTTGTCACAGAGGTCCATGTGAGAGTTGTCTTTAGGAATTTGGGGAGAAATGATGAGAAGTTATGCAAAGTCGTAATAAGAATTTCTTTCCTATATCTACTTATCCTTGAGGTCCTCCTATTCCATTGTGGTCAGGGTATGACTTTCTCTTTTTCTGCATATTTACCCAAAAGCCCCTTAGGAGTGTTTACTGAACCAAACCCCCTTTTCTTATGTTTATACTGTTTGGTGGACAGAATTGCCATGGGTGATAAGAAGGGACAGTGATGCTAACACAGATGTGGGAAGCAGATCCTCTCTTGATTGGAGTTTGTGTGACACAGCTTCTCTCATTAGCACATTTTCCTCTTCCTGTGCCACGAATCAGTGTTCTTAACTGTCCCAGTGCTCGCCTTACTCGACATCCTTTCTGGATACCCTCATTCTTCAATTCCCAACACTATATCCTGACTTTTTCCAGTCTCAACTCTAATTTTCATGAGTCTCAACTTCACTTAACTCCAAGCTGAACAACTCATAAGGGCGTATCACAGACACCTCAGGCTCAACATATAAAACAAAACAAAATCATATTCTTGCCTAGACCTGCTCTTCCTCCTGAATCCCCCATTCTGCTATTCTTGCCAAATATCCTCATTACCACCTTCTTCCAAAACACAAAGTTTGGATGGCGATCTTACAAAAACCATCTATATGCCAATGACTCAAGTCTACTGAACATCTCACCTGCATGTCTAACACATGCCTTGAAATCAACATGATCAAAAAAGACCTCATATTTAACACAGCCCATCCCACCCACCAGTCTTCCCCACTTCAGTAAATAGCACCATCATCCATCAACACACAGGCCCAAGAAGCTGAGAACCATCTTGTTATCTTCTCTCTATCTCATACCCTATATTTAACCCTTCAGTAAATCATAATTTCTTTACCTTAAAGGATGTCTTGCCCTTAATCTAACCTTCTCACCATCTCCCCTCACAGCTCATGTCATCATCATTTCTTGCTTTAGTTACATAGCTGCCTCCTAAGTGATCTTCCCTGCTGTATTATTCCCCCTCCCTCCAATTCCATTCTCCATACCACTCAGTGAGATGTATGCCACATAAATCAGATCAAATCATTCCCCAGTGGCTTTCGAGCACACCTGAAGGAGAATCCACACTCCTTTCCATGGTTGACAAGTGGCTAACCATTTGTTATGCCCATCCATACTAGTACAGGTCTATAATCAATACATTAATTTACCTTTACATTTTTTTAGAGTTATGGGAGAAATTGAAAATGGGAAAGTAGAAAAGAATGATCCAATTATTATTAGATAATTAATATTTACCATTCATTTGAATTAAAATACATGCATGCATATCTGAATATTCACACAGATATGAAGCTTTAAATACAACCAATATATTAATTTATATAACAATGCATAATAATAAGCTTTGTTATGTGATAAACAGGATCCCATGTTTTCCTTTATAATGTTTTGCCTACAAATCCAATTTCAGCACCCTAACTTTTACTTGCTGATCACTTCTGCTGCTGCTACAGATACTTCTAGTCAAATCACTTTCCATGGCACATGCTCATTCTGGAACCTACTTCTCCTTTTTCTTTCTTTCTTTTTTTTCTTTTACTATCTTCTGCAGCATCATTCCTCTGTGGTTTGAGGCTGTTTTTAGCAAAGGGCTATCATGCAGTTTGGGGATGGAATCTCCACTAGCTTCTTGACAAACAGATTAAGACTATAAAAACAAGGATCATTTTTTTTTTATTAAAGCCTTCCTTAAATAAATATGGAATGAGTTATTATGGAAAATTACGATGCTGAAATAAATATGGTACAATAAAATGATTGAACAATGTTCTTGGATTTGATTTTCTAAGTCATGTTGTTAAGTAAATAGCATAGAAACTGGTTTCTTATATAATATGATACTCTATTTCATACCACATAATGTATCACATTAGTCTCAGTACTTCTTTGGGGAGATGGGGTAAATAAAAATTACATGACTTACTGTTACTGTTACTTCAATCATTTTCTTTTTTTTCTATCAGCCATATAAAACTTATTAACAAAGAGTGAAAAGAAGATGGGGAAGATTAGGAGAATATTCTTCTCCTGTGTCACACTGAGCAAATTATCTTACCTTGCTGGGCCTCACTTTTCTTATAAGTGAATTATCTCCTGGGTCATTAAATTATACCCATTCAGCAAATACCTATACTTTTTCACTTACTTTGTTTCAGGCACAAGCCCTTCATGAAGTTCATTAATTTTATAATAGGTCACAAGCATTAAAATAGATCATAAGAAATGATGACGATTTCTTATCCAATTCGTTAAATGACATTCTGCATGACAGAATCTGGTATCAACAAGTAACTGTAAGATTTACTCATTAGGCCTTACCAGGAGTTGAAAGTGATTGATTGCCAAGACCTCAAACTCCAAAGTCCCTTGCTTGGACATCCACCAATCTTCTTTGTTCCCCTTCTCTTCTTCAAGCTTCCTGTGGTAAATTGATTGCAAAACAGTCCTACAATACTCCCCTCTCTGGTCCCTATGCCCAGCCCCCTGAGATGTGACTTTGAGATTTCTTTCATCAAGAAATAGAATCTAGTTGGGCTGTGACTTGCTGTTGCCAGTAGGATGTGGAGGAAGTGACAGAACCTGGTCCTCAGGAAGCCTTGCAGCTTTTTCTTGCTTTCCTGGAGCCCTGCCTTTACCATGGTACATGTCCAGGCTAGTCTGCTGGCTGATGAGAGACCACACGGAGCAGACACCAGTCAGTCTAGTTGTCCCAAGCACATAAGAGAATCCAGTCTAGATGAGAAGTCACCCAACTGACTCACAAACTCAAAGCAAAACCTTCAGAGCAAAGGTGAAGGTTTATTGGTGTCTGCCATTGAAGTTCTGTGGTTTAGTTTGTAAAGTCACATGACAATAGGTACTCCTTTGGACTTGTGCACCAGTCAGTGGTTACCACTAGTCCCTCCATTCTCTCTATTCTCCCAGTCCATCCTCCTTCAATGGCTTCACATGCATTTCTATCCACGTTCACCCTGGGGAAGTAAGGAGATCAGCCATGAAAGGCCTGACAGGTGTCAAATTCCTGGCCCCTAGGTGATCCTGTGGTAAGGGGCATTCCTGGCATTGGGTTGCACATGACACCCCACATTAAATTTCTAATTTCAATTTGGGTTTCATTGATATTTTGTTATTTCTATATTTTTGTCTCTTTTATTAACACTTCAGAACATCATTGGAACCTATTATATGATAAGGACACTGTATGGGTTTTCTCAGTCCACCTCCTCAGTCCTCACCACCCAACAGTGGCCCTGGCTTTGTATAAATGATCCATATTTCTATGCAATTGCATTCACCAATCAGAGCTCCCTTCTTCCTCCTCTTCTTAAATTTCACCCCATTCCCCACCCCTTGCACACCCATCCTCCTTCTGTCTCATCCATGGTCAGTCATCATTCCTGTTTGAATCATTCTCAGTCTAATCAGTGTGGGCGAGTTCCTGGAAAATATGCATGTAAGAAAGTAAGTGACTAGATTGTGTCATTGGCACCTAATATAAAGAACAAAGACCTATCAGGACAACAAAGGGTGGAGCCACTAATTCTGGTTTGAAGAGTCAAGGAAAACCTTCAAAAGATAAATCACCAGCTACAATTGGAAAAAAAGGAAAAAAGACTTTCTCCAGGTCAAGAAGAGAAGACAGAAATGCCTGTCTGTTTCCATAGTCACTCCCTCCCTAGTCCTTTGTAGTCTGGCTCCCTCTATGCCAGCCAGTGAAATGGTTGTGTTGACAACTTTCTACTTACCAAAACAAGAACACATTGCTGTTGAGCAGCTCCCTCTGACTCATCATCCCTGTTTAATGAAGTCATGACACTTTTTCTTGAGTGCTTGTTGTGGGCCAGACCTCCCACCAAACACCCTCATCTCACCCTCACAATAACTCATTGAAAACATGATGAATCAGAGAGAGTTGAGACCAATTTCCCAAGGTTTTATGACCACAGAAAAGCAGGATCAGGCTTCGACCCCAGTCTGTCTGATTCCAAACCTGTACATACAGTCGCCATGCCCTTACTTCTTGGTCTCTGATTGCTGAATAATCCTCTTCCTTTACCCCTTCTTGTTCCTTCTGGTCTATAACCTCACCGACTCCAAATTTCAATCAGTGACCTTCTCAGCTCTTCATTTCCTTTCTCTATGTATGACCTCGCTCTTTGGCTTCTCTCTGCAGCTGCCTCTCAAATCCCAGAAGCCACAACCTTGCATGAACAATTGCCTGTGAGATGCCCTTAATTTGGTGTTCCCTAATGGCATTTTAAATCCAACATGTCCAAAACTGGATTGTTGTCTTCCCCAAAAACCAATTCCACCTCCTGACCATTTTCTCTGAGTCAGGGATGCTAAAACTTAGAGTGGGCGGCTTATTTCTGACAGTTTCAGTCACCCTCCCTACATCCAATCAATTTCAGTCTTTGACATGTCACTGGAATCCATCCATACACACTGATGTCATTGCTTATTATGCCTGGACTTCCTGTCCCAGTTTATCTCACTTCAGTCCACCTCTGCATAGAGACAGACTAATGGTTCTGATGCTCAGCTTGGATTATGTCACTGCTCTATGCACAAAACCATAACAGTTTCCCCCTTGTTATCAAATAAAGACCAAAATCTACATATTAGTGTTGCAGGTCCTTAAAGCTCCAACCTGGACTCTAGCCTTATTAACTGTAGCCAATCTGCACATCTCTTGTGCTGCAGCAGCCCCATGGCAGGCAGGAATAAGGGGTCCTCTCTGCACGTTTACACCTTTGTATCTTCATGCTTTCTCCAGTTCCCTAACTGCCCATCCTTGAAGGACTTTTTCCACTGTTACCTCTTCCATGACTTCCTTGATCCCCTCAAACACATGACTGACCCACATCAATTTTTTTGGCCCATATTTGCCCCTGAATTAGTCTACCTGTTTTATCTCTCTACTAAAGCGTATCTCTCTCTCTCTCTCTCTCTCTCTCTCTCTCTCTCTCTCTCTCTCTCTTTTAATATATATTTTATTGATTTTTTACAGAAAGGAAGAGAGAGGGATAGAGAGTTAGAAACATCGATGAGAGAGAAGCATCGACCAGCTGCCTCTTGCACACCCCCTACCCGGGATGTGCCCCCAACTAATGTACATGCCCTTGACCGGAATCGAACCTGGGACCTTTCAGTCTGCAGACCGACGCTCTACCACTGAGCCAAACCGGCTTCGGCTGTATGTCTCTTAAGGGAAGGAATGAGTGACTGTGCCAACTACCATGAACATTGACTCTCATGGATGCAAATATTTAGAAAATTGACTCAAAATAATAAATGATGATTATATAAGTATGGTGGTAACTATGGTTTTATAACTCAGGGATAATCCTTTTAGAAATGTTCAAATCCTCCAAAGAGTGAACTGGAGAGGTGTGCCATGTGGTTAAGAAAGACCAAACAGCTTCAGGAAACTTAAACATCGTGCGGCGTAGGCCTCACGCTGATTAAAGTTTTTGTACCAATAGCATTGGATCTCTCAAAAAATGTGAATTTTTGGGTCTTCAAAATCATTTGTTTGTGCGATTGTGGGTTAGTATGAAAAGGCAGTTCTGTAGAAAACTAACTTTGCATTTTGATAAATAGCTTTTGTGGCCAGTTTGGGTAACTCAATGACACTCTTCTGTATATTTTGGCAGGGCTGTACTTGAAAGATATGATTATGTGTAACAGGCAAATATATCATGAGTATGTATCCTTTTGGGGGGACTTTTTGGATTTAATAAACCTATTCATAAAATGAGCCCTAGATGTTCCTTTAGAAGATCTGACCATTTGATATTAGCATTTTGAGAAACCCTCTACCTGAATTCCCTCATTCATTGAAAATTATGTTAAATCCCACAATATGCACATTCACTTCTTTAAACATGCAGGGACATTATAAGGAATAAAATAACAGTTTGAGTCAGAAGCAACAGAGTTCAGCTCCCCTCATCCCTACTTCCGCCCCCACCTTAACCCCCCCCCCCCCCCAGGTCAAGGCAACTAAACAGAAAAAGAATATCATCTGCAAACCTAAACTTTTTATCCCATTAGTGCAACAAAAACAAAGATTTTCTCACTCTAGTAAGTTCAATGTTTCACATTCTTTACTGTATTTAAGTGCCAAAACCCTGATTTGGTGCCAAAAAAGCAAACACATAAGCAAGTAAACAAGAGGAAATTTGTTTTAGCTCATACTTTCTTCTCCCCTCCCCTCCCCTCCCCTCCCCTCCCCTCCCCTCCCCTCCCCTCCCCTCCCCTCCCCTCCCCTCCCCTCCCCTCCCCTCCCCTCCCCTCCTCTCCCCTCCCCTCCCCTCCCCTTCCCTTCCCTCCCCTTCCCTTCCCTTCCCTTCTTTCCTCTCTCTCTCTCTCTTTCTCTCTCTCTCTCCCAATCTCTCTTTCCCCTCAATCATGCAGATTTGACCACTGACCACTTTCTTCTCCTTCCAATGTGTCTCTGATTTCCAGGACAGCATATTTCTTACATTCCTCCTTTATCTCTGCCTGCTCTCATTTAGTCTCTTTGACATTATCTATCCATCCTTGGGCCTCAGACATATGTGCTGCTTTTCTACATGTACTACCACGGTCACCCCATTCAATCCCATGTCTAAATATGCAGAAACCATCTATATACCCATGCATCTATATATCCATGGCTCTCTACTTCACATCCCCAGATCTGTAATCCCTGAAGCCTCCTCAAATTATCCAAATTGATGGCTAGTGAGCATTGGAAGTTTGTTATTTCCCAAACTTAGTCCCTCATCCTGACCTTACTGTTCCTGTTGCCTCCCCACCACATACAGCAGCTCCATTCTTTCAGTTGCTTAGGCCAAACATGGTGGCAGGTGGCAATATTCCTGTTCTCCAAGAAGAGGCAAGTCCGGGGGGGGCTGTCCCTTCAATGGGACCTCTGGCCACTGCTGAAGGCTCCTCAGATCCGACTGCTGTCACTTGGCCCAGCTGCCTCCTCTAGCCTGGATTTTGGCTTCCTTCCTAACTGGTCACCCTGCTTTTGCCCCTTCCGCCTTTCGATTTATTCTTTATTAAGAAGCACTGTGATCCTGTTAAGAAAATAGGTCAGATATGTCCCAACTTCACTGGGAGGAAAACTGTGTCCTGAAAAGCTTTCTGGTTTGGTTTGGTTACCAGCTTCTCTGAAAGTTTCTCCTTGAAACTCCTGTTCCCATTGCCTGCTGTGCTTTTCCTGATAACCACTTTGCTTGCATCTCTCAAAGTCACCTTAGCAGGACTTGGGGCCTATCACACCCCCATCTGCTCCCTGTGGCCTGTGACTTCTGATTCCTCTTCATGGTCCTGCCTGAGGGAAACCCCTAGCTGTGTCCTCCCTGATTATGTGGTCCTCAGCCACCTGGACTCCCAACTTACTCAATGTTAACTCACTCCCAAGCACATCCTTCACTGCACTTCCCTTTTTTTGTGGACCTCCCCACCTCCCCACTGGGAGCTGTGGAGTTGCCTTCCAAAGTAACCTCTTGAACCCACTAAACTGCCCCTCAGGGAAGGATTTGGATTCAAGTTGTTTCTTTTTTTCACAGGTATAACATCTGACAGAATGTTGTAATTGAAAAAGCCTCAGAAGGGGTTGCATCTTGTTTCCTTTCCCGTGCAGAAAACCTGATGACATTCCTGACAGGTAATCAATGGTTTCTCTCTCTTTGGATTATTCTTGTGATGGGGATTTGCAACTTTGTACAGGCTGTTCCTTTGCTACAAATCCCAGCCAGCTTCAAAATGAAGTATGGTAGCAATCATACTTGGGTGCTATTTGGCTTCTGTATTCATTTGTTTGCTAAGATAATAGAAGAGTTATTTTGATTTTTTGAACTTCTGTATGCGATCACAATACTCCACTAATAATGGTTTAAATATCCCATTGATTGTGATCTCACTGGTCACCGAAGCACATTCTTTCTAGAATCCTAAGTTGTCTCAGTAGCTACAGATAGTGCATTCCTGTTGATTCAGTGATTCATAGATACTTTAGATAACTAATTTGCTCAGTTCCACTTCTGTAAAATCGCTAAACAGGTTTCTCATTCCAGACCCAAAGATGTAATTGATACTTTTGTGATATTCTGCCAATATAAGACAAAAGTGGCAAGTTGTTCGAGGCTGCGAGATTTGGAGCTTTAGTCCCTTGCATGCCGCCAGCCTTTAATAAATGACTCCATAATTCAACTTTTTTGTGGCGTCCTTTATAAGATGGGGGTTACACCACAACATTTTGACAAAAGTTTCTTAAGAGAAAGCTAAATCCAGGCAGACCATCAGCAGTGAGGGCGGCTGGTCCCACTTGCAGCTCTCTCTTGGAGGGGCAACTAAGCCACCACTGTGCTGTTGAATGGCTCAGGACTGCTGCACACCCAGGGAGGGAGACTTTTACAGCTCATGAAGGGCTTTCCCAGCCAAATGAAAGTTCTGGAAATGATCACTCAGTGGACATAAGCATGCTCTCAGGGGATCAGCCCAGTACACCAAGAGGTTTCAGTGTTGTGACAAAACCAATGCAGGTGAGAATCTGAGACTGAGGACACAGTGGACTCCTGGCTACTCCAGATAGGAAGCAGCCCTGTCTCTTGACTTATAGCACAGGGGCCACTAAAATTCCTATTAATTAAATGGCTTTGTTCAGAATTTCTGCCATTCTACTGGCACATGTACAATAATCAGGAAGGTTTACTGTAGACATATTTTCATGGAATAAGTCAACAGTAATGAAATTTCTGATGCTAACACTGACATATAGTATGGAGGTTACCCCTAAACTCTCATTTCAATGAAGTCTGACCTACATTACTCTCTCTTGAATTTTACAAATAAATACCAAGTAGGAAAATACTGAGAGTAGCTTTATTTTCTTTTAATAAATCAACAAGATAGACTTCTCTGTACTGGGATCTACCAAATATCCTTTATATTAATTTTGGAATATTCTTCTTTTAGGTGTATCAATTTAATTACTTTCATTACAGATTCCCAATTGTCCCTACATTTTATAGCCCCTACAATTTATAGTTTTGTTGGTGGCTAGAATGGCACCAAGTGTAACCTGGTGTAGTCAGATTACACTTTGTCTCAAGCAACCTTGGCACTTGAGTTTGGCTAAGAAAGAATTCAGAGCCAAGACTCAAACTATAAGAGAAAGTTTATTTAGAAACTCACAGAGGTGGGAGAAGTGAATGGTAGAAGAAATGGGCTCAGGAGGTTAAGTGCCTGGGGTGAGAGTATAGTGGGTGAAGGAGGGAGAGGGGAAAGGCACTGGGTCCTCCATCATAAGAGCTTTTAAGGGTGGTGATTTTAGGGAGGGGAGGGGACTGTCTTCTATTCTCAATAGAATATTTATCAGCATTCCTGGTGTGTCCTTTCAGGGTCCTGGTTGCCACCAATTGGTTGGCACTAGAGCAGGATGTTAGTCAATGCAGCTGATCCTGAGGTCGTGAGAAGGAGGCTTTTGCTGCTTTTCTGTTCCTAGAATTTGAATACAACCGAGGCCTAGATGTATTTGATGAGGGTCAGAACCTTATTGTCCTAGAGGTTTAATGCTTAAGGCCTGTTATCCAGCCCCCTTGTTCATTCTCCCTCTGAGGGGATCTAACTCTCATGACTAGCAACATGCTTGGGGAGGAAAGGTCAGGGGAGGGTCCAAACTGCATGACCAATGATATAAAAGGTCATGGTGTCTAGACCGAATGACGTTGTTCTGTGGAGAAAAGGTTACCTGGGGGTGAGATCCTTATTTTCCCAGTTTTTCCTGCTGCTAGGCACCTGAGGCTTTCCACCCTGGTAACCCTTTTGCACCCGGCCTGTCACCCTTGCTCTGATCTTGTCTAACTGCCTACAAGTTTAGATCATTTAACACTTGATTTTATAGAAAAAAAATGGTTATCTAAAATCACAAAAATGTGTTTATTTAACATAATCCAAGAATTTCATGGATACAGTCCAAATTATAATTCAAAATTGAAAAGAATGTATTGGGCTAAAGTATCCAAGATCTAAGGCAGTAACTATGAGTTCATTTTATTATCCTGAGTGGCAGAAATATTAAGTAGTACCTAGATAGAAAGTTAATCCTGGCCTTCTTGGGTATCTTAAGCATATTTTTTAAAAATATGATATTCAAAGTTGGAAATGGGAACTTAAAAAGTCTGACAATGGAACAGGCGATTGGGTTCTGAACTCTGTTGAACACTTGCACACATTAGGAGATCTGATCTTCCCGCACCTTCAAATTTTAAGCCACCAGGTTCTCTAAAAACAAACTTAAACAAGTCAACTCATTCATAAAATGTGAGTTGTTTACACATGTTTTCCAAGCACTGATGGAAAAAGAAAAAGAAAGACGTGGACTCATGTGTGAGGTAACGAGTTGGAGAAAATAGTTGGCTACCTTCTCAACAATTTCTTCTACAACACACTCCCCTAAATTAGCTCTGCACGGATCTGTCTTTGGGGAAAAGAAACAATGACTTTTTAAAGGACAAGTTCAAGTGTGTGCTCTCTATGTCGAAACCAGTGAAGGGAGACGGGGGTCTACAGCAGACCTGGGAAAGTTTTAATCATTGAACTCTGCACAACTGTGGCTGGGCGGAGCAGCAGGGAATGAACTGCCTTTGCAGAACCCAGCCAGCCTGCAGGCATTCCTGATCTGAGGAAAACACTTTAATTAATATGTAAAACAGCAGTGGGAAGAAAAGCAAGGTTAATTTCCAAACCACATCACTGCAGGCAGCATCCAGGTTATGAAACCCGGGGACACTTACAGGAGTTCCTGTTTAAAGGCACAGAGGTGCTTTTGTGTGTGAGCGGCTTTGGAGAAGGTGCTCAAAGCCCTTTTACCCGCCCCCCACAGTGGTATTCCTCTTTCAGTGCTTAGAAACATTGCCTTTGACTGGCAGGCTGTTGTTTTTAATTTGCAATAGACCCTCCCGCTTTGTGAAGGGTTCCCAGTGGCTGCAGGCAATTGTTCCGGATGGATCTGAAAGCTGAGTTGCTGGGATAGGAGTAGGGAGGGGGATGCCAGCTTCCTTTCTCTTTTTTTTGCTGCTTCCTTTTTTCCAGCCACTGGCTACTTTTGAAATGTGTGAAGCAGGCTGCCTCACACTGCTCAGGAAACTGTTCTGTACTTGGCCTGGGGTGAGGCTCATTTCCTGGGCTGAGGTCTCTAACCATGACCTGGGCAGAATCTATCGCATTCTCCTGGTCCGCAGGATCACTCTCTGGCTGACGCAGAGATCTTCCAAGGCAAGGAGAAACAAAACTGACAAGTCTTCCCCAGATTGACCTGAGACAGGTTCACTCGGTGCTTGAACAATTAACCTCATTAGAGAGCACGTGCAGCTGCCCAAAGACTTGCCTACATGTGAATGCATGTGCGCCTCCTGATTCCTGCCTTCTCAATGGCTCACAGACAACGCATGAGCAGCATACATGCAAACTGTGGAGGAGACACCCTGGGGAGAAGCCAGAAGCTTGGACATGACACTGTGATACCTCATTATACAATAAACTACCCAGTTCTAGCCAGTGGACATGCAAGCATCTCCAAAATATATGGACATTTTCTTGAACCACAGACTTTTTAAAAGAATTAACTCTCCCTAGGAAGAAAAGCAAATTTGCTCTTCTATGCAAATTTGTACATATTTTCATGGTTTTTTGCATACCCACCTATAGCCCAGTTGTCTTCCTTGAATTGTCCTGTCCAATTTCCTCTGCCATTGCACCCATCTTTTGCCTAGATTGTTACTGGCACCAGTTTCCTTCCCATCTACCACACTGGCAGAGTTGACTTTCTGCCCAAGGGCTCTTGATGGCCTTTAGCAGAAAGCCCAAATACTAGCTCAGACTTACAGTCATGTGGAGTTCCTTTCTGGCCCTGGACATGCAGAATGTCTTAGGTTTTTCTGAATTTGCTCATTCTTCCCTCCTGCTTCTCCTAGTACATCCTGTTGACTCTCTTCTCAGACTGGATATCTCATATTAAGCCTCCAATGTTCAGGACATTCCCAGTCCCTCTGGGAACATTCCTTGCTATCTGATGGAATCTTATGACCCCCAGGTACACACTGGAGCACCCCGGTCTACTTCTCTCAGCATGTTCTACACAGTTGGTGTTGTCACTGTTAACTGAATGTCTGCCTCCTTCGCTTGACTTTCAGCTTCTGTAATTGTTACTATAGGTAGCTAGATAATAAAAGAAGGAAACAAAGGGAATCAGACATTGTTGAGCCAAATGGGCTGGGGAGCTGAATGGGACACTGAGCCTATTTGCTACACCAGGAAGCTACAGCTTCACACACACCATAGGGGACTGCCCCAGAGTGGACAGGAAATCTCCCCAGCAGCACTCCAGTATGAACTGTTAGGGGCAGGAGGGGTTTGTGTGTGGAGTAGGGGGAAGTAAGCACATATGTAGTAGAAGTCAAAATGGCACAGGAAGTGGTACTTGACCATAGAGATCTTTCAGCCTAACCTGGGGAAGGGATCATTGGTCAGGGTGTGGGCCCATTAGAAGCCTACAAAAGCTTGAAAATTGGTTATTTTGGAAAAGCTCCTTGTCCTTCCCTAGCCTGAGATGATATCAACCCCAGAGAAACAAATAAGTTGCCCCCTCTCCTCTCCCTCCCTCTCTCTCTCTTTCTCTCTCTTATTCTAATTATCTCTCTCTCTCTCTCCCCCTCCACTAGACCCATTTGTTAGTGTACTCTCTTGCCTAGGAACATGCTACCATGGAGGTCTAGCAAGCCAACTGGCTGGGGCAGTTTATGTGGGCTCCAAAGGACTACACTTTAATATGAAAAAGAAACTCTAGACACTGGCCTTTGTTTTGACCTCCATGAAGACAAGATTGGATTTTTTCCCAGTGCCGATGGGATGGAGATGGGACATTGGAAACTCTGGAACAGTCTTCCTGAATAAATCTTGTCACACCACAATCTCCCAAGTATGGGTCCATGAAATAATTTTCCCCGCAATCCCATGAAAGAACACAATTTCCACCAGCAACACAATCACAGTTTTGGTCTTCTGTGTACTCCTCTCTAAGCCTTCCAAGGCAGTCAGTGCCCTAATTTCTACGGAATAGAAACCCGTAAAAAGGTAGTGATCCTTGTTTTGAAACTGAATGTTATAGCAAGAACAATGTTCCAATTTATAACCTGTATGCATTTGATATATTTGAGGCGACTTGAGGAGTTGATGGAGAACATACAAAGTGGGAGCTAAAGCCCCTATCCTATCCATCAACTACCCCTTTGGGAGTTGTTAACTGCCTGTGCACAGCCACATTGCCTGGTATATAGGTGCTCATGAATATTTGTTGTATGAATAGATGACTGCCTCTGGAGAGACATAATGCAGATCTATGGGTAGAAAGAACAGAACCCAGGAATTGCAAGTTTTGGGTTCTAGCCAACCTCTAACCTAAGCCATGTTTGTTCTCTCTCTCTCTCTTTCAATCTCTCTCTCTCTCTCTCTCTCTCTCTCTCTCTCTCTCTCTCTCTCTCTCTCTCTCTGTCACACACACACACACACACACACACACACACACACTCCCCTATACCCATGAGTCTCCCTAATTTTTCAAGGATGTTGGCTCATACATTATCCCATATCTCCTCACTTTTTCATGGCTTTGTACTCACTTCTCCTCTCAGTTTATACACCTGAAGTAACCTCCCTTCTCATAGAACAAGCTATATTCAAGGCTTTACATTAACCTTCTGCCATCCATGTGTACCTCTCACCCCCAGGACAACCTCTGGTAGCATCTACTAAATCATTTTCCAGTTTAGTGTGGCACCCATCTTCCCAGCTCTGCCAAAACAGCTCACCAGCATTCTCGATTGGCAAATCCAACATTCCTTCTCAGCCCACACCCTTTGACCTCTGGGAGGTGCTTTAAACAATTGCCCACATTCTGCTTCATTGGAAACTCTCTAGGAAGCTGACCACCACAGAAGTAAGGAAGCACTGTACCTCATTCACTGTTCTCCTTACTCTGATATCCTGTGTTATCTTTCAGGACTTTTTATTCTCAACTCATTTAGTAGATGTAAAGATGTAGTTCATATCCATCTTTCAACTCTTTCTTCATAGATTTCATTTTCTTTTATTTTCTCTTCTTTGTTGGAGTTTTATGTTGTTTTAATTATGATGTTGTCCAATGGCCAGATCTACACTTCTGGCCCCAGTCACGTGACTGTGGCCCAGACTGCTTTTGCTCACTGCCTTCTGGTTAACTCTCTCATAGGACAGGCAGCTCAGCTTCCACATGTTCTGTAATATGTTTCACTGTGTCATCGAATACTTCCATCTGTGTAGCTTCATATTGCCTCTTTCTTGCAAGCATCAAGAGGATGTCTTACCTCTCATGCAAACAAACAAAACTGAAAGCTACCTCAAAGACATGTATGGATTGAAAATTTTATCATTATAAAATAATTAAAATTTGCTTGCAACTTACAAAATGACTTTAGTTAATTTTATGTGAAAATAACTCAGAACTATCTTGGTTTTGTTTCTTTTATTATAATCAATGTCTATGCAAAAACAAGAACAACAAAAAACAGGAGTTCATTAATTCATGAAACTAAAAACTCCACAAATTGATCAAGAGCAGGGGTTTTCAAATGGTTTGAGCATCAGACTCAGCTGGAGGGTTTGTGAAGAGAATATCACTGAGCCTCAAGTCCAGAGTTTCTAATTCAGGGAATCTGGGTGGCTGGAAATTTGTATTCCCAACAAGGTTTCAAGTGCTACATCTGCTCCAGGACCCATCTGAAGACCGTTGGCCCAGAAATCCTGGCACTGCTGGATCCCTGGTTCAATGATGCTCCTAGGAATCCGTTTCTCTTGTCACCTCCCCATACTGTATTTCTCTGTGCTAATGTCCTGACACAGTAAGTTCCTGGCAGTCCCGGGCCAACATCCCCTTTAAAGTTAGTAATTTCAGAAAAAGATTTTCCCTAATATCCATACAAATTTCCCTCAACATGACTTTGGCTCCAGAAGACTCACATGTTCACTCCTGAACCCATCACTTAGTACCTTGCAGGGTATCCCTTATGTGGCTGGCAGCTTCTTTAGTGACAGCACTCCTGCCCACCCTATTTAAGGGAAGGAACATCGGGCAAAGTGATATGCATATCAATATACAAGGGAGGCAGCTATTTGATTGATGTATGTGTACACACTTCGAATAATTATTAATCCCAATGGGTTAAATCTGAGAATAAAGGAACAAAGGAAATCTCAGGTAATCCATGTTTTGATGCACCTCTAATTTTAAGCACCAAATTAATTTCAGAAGTTGCATAAGGAAAGGGCGACCCTTCCATTTTCTTTGGCAGTGGCAGAAACAATGAGCTATATCAGCTGTTAGGGTGTCCCCCCAAAATGTATATACACTTATCTATTGAGCAGGGCAAGGTACTCAATGGCTCTGAACCCCGTTTCTCTTATCCAGATAACTGATTCAATAATGGCTATATTTTAGGATCACTGTGGGAATTAGAAATATCACCAGTTTAAAACAGCCAGCAAATTGCCTGCCACATAAAATGCATGGAATAAAAGGTAGTTAGATGTTAAGGGAAACTTGCTATGTCTCTGACTCATGCCTCTCCCAGTTAAGATGGTTCATGAGATGCCTGGCAAGAGAATGGGTGGACCCCAGTTGAGGGTAGCCACCCTATCATTTGCCTTCACCCATCTCTTTCTCCTTGACCAGTGGCCACACCCTCTTCATCCATTCATGGGAGGGCTGAGGTTCTTCATTGGAAAATGAGCCATGTGTTAGAGGAACATTCATCCATTTAGCACCAATCAAGCAGCTGCTTCCCCTTGGCCAGAGATTCTGGGGTTCGTCTTGGGCTCCTTCCTTCTGCTAAGATTAATATTTGTGTGCTTTCACTATTTCTCCCATGTTTAAACTTCCAAGACTTCAGGTATAAACAGGTTTGCAAGGGTACCATGAGGTTAAAATTTACCTCCTATTGGAGCTGATAATTACATCTGTAGCTCTTTCTTGGAAGTCTCTCCTCTGAGGTAAGATATAGAGAGCTCCTCATAAAGCTTAGATTAAGGTAATATCAGGATTCTCAATAGTTTGAGAGGAGGGATGGGTCAAAGATCATGTCCTTTGCTTCTCAGTTGAATCTACCACAGCAACCTGGAGGATAAATGATAACAGTAACCATTACTTGCTGAGAGCTTATGTGCTGGCACTGAATCCTCACAAAGCCTACGAGGTAGGTATTCGATTTTATAGATGAGGAAACTAAACTTTGTGAGATTAGTGGCATAGCAGAGCTTGGAGAGCCAACTCCACTCTCCCTGGTCTGTGAATGCAGGCCTCCTGCTTGGTGCGCTGTTCTTAGCTCTCTCCAGACTTGAGCTGGATTCCTCCCAGGCAGAACTGGGAACACTAAGTTGTTGATGTTGTTGTTGTTGTTCTAAATTGGATTACATATAAATTCTCTTTTTCTCCAATATTCAGCGAGATGTCTGGCAGCCACTGAAGACTCATTGCCTAATTGTTGCCCTGGGTGATTTTCTCAAATCACTGCTCTGGGCCTTGGGCCATCACACCGATTCACCACACTGAAGAGATGCCTTTGTTAGTGCAAAGGCAACCTCAGGTAATCCATGTTTTGATGCACCTCTGATTTTAAGTACCAAATTAATTTCAGAAGTTGCATAAGGACGGGTCAACCCTTCCATTTTCTCTGGCAGTAGCAGCCACAGCTCAGCTGTGGGTAAGCATCCTCTGCCTCTGCCTCTGCCCTCACCCCACCTCTGCTTTCATCAGACCAGGGCTGCATTTGGATGGGGTGTCCTGTTCCAAGGTCATTGGCAAGCACTTGACTTAGGATGGACTGAGGATTAAAATATTGGACTTCCAATCCCTAGGAGTCCTATCATCCTATCATCATCTACCAGGAAACTGAGCATACCACTTTCTTTCTTAGCAGATACATGTGAGTACTTTAGTTATGTTATAATGTTTTAGGAAGTTAAAAATAGTCACAATTTGGGGACTCCCATGGATTTTTATACCTTTCCTGCAAGTTTGCAAGCTGAACCTGAACAACACTGAGGCTGAGGTTATATTAGACACATAATGGGGGAGAGCAAGGCATGTCAGTTCCAATGACATTGGAACTGCAAAACATTTTGTCTGGCCATCTTTCTTGCTTGTTTTTTATTTCCCTTTTTAATTCTTTTTTTTTTTTTGGGGGGGGGGGGTGTAGATAGGATTACCAGAAGAGGAGGGAATGCTCATCAACACTCATGACTGGATATAGAATTTAAGAAAACCTGGAGGTGACAAGAGGAAACCTTATGATTGAATATTGCCTATTAAGATAAGTCCACATAAATCCAGGCTCACATGGCTCTTATATGAATAAAATATTACACCTGGAGGCAGGAGGATGGGATATATTTTACTATCTTCATTAATCTGCAAGTTTGCTGTTCAAGGCTGAGGCTACTCATCACTGTAGGGAAGAGACAGACCTGAGGGTCAAGAAAACGTTCTTCATTTAGTAAGACAGCCAAAATCGGTTTGGCTCAGTGGATAGAGTATCGGCCTGCGAACTGAAAGGTCCCGGGTTCGATTCAGGTCAAGGGCATGTTGCGGGCACATCCCCAGTAGGGGTGTGCAAGAGGCAGCTGATCGATGATTCTCTCTCATCGATGTTTCTAGCTCTCTTTCCCTCTCTCTTCCTCTCTGTAAAAAATCAATTAAAAAAATATATATATACATTTTGTAAGACATATCTCTGTTCTCTGTTAAACACCTGACTTAATCTTTTCCAAGGATTTACAAAATTACTTAGACAAATTCAGGTTCAGGGATTAGTTAAGTGCTTGCACCCTATCTTAAGGTGGCTACTATCCAGTATTCTATATCTATCTATATAAAAGCCTAAATGACCATTACAACCAGTTAATGGTTGCTCTGACACGCACTGATGGCCAGGGGGCAGATGCAATGCAAGAGCTGCCCCCTGGTGGTCAGTGTGCATCCACAGCGAACCTCCCATTGGTACCTCCCCCTGCTGGCGGGCCCAAATCGGCCAGGCTGAGGGACCCCACCCAAGCACGAATTTGTGCACTGAGCCTCTAGTTTTATAATAATTATGTTGTCCTCACTGACAGTCAGGCAGATATGTTATAATTAAAACCATTGTAGGGACAATGAATTTGCTGACTGGATCTACACACATGTTGTCCAGGCTGCTTGACATGGTCACAGGCCTGGTTTTATAAGTGAAGAAATGAAGGAAGGGTTGAGACTTAAGCTCAGGCCTTTTGTGAGGCAGTTATTGTGAACTCTGGAGAATTTGATACATTAAACATTTTGCTATGGTCCAATCAAACAGTGTTCATGACCTCGTGTGACAGTTATTCAGGATGTGCAATAAGGTGATTTTTCTTTTAAACTATCTTATCAACCAAGCAGAGTCTTCCTTGTGGCCAGTGCTCCTTTTTGCAACCCTCAGCTGTTCTTGGAGCTAAAAAAATCCTGCTGTGGGAAAAAAAAAATCAATGCACTTCTCTCAGAGAGACATAGATTTAATGTGTCACAGGAATGGATGCCGAAGAAATACCTGAATTGATAACACTGATTATATCTCCATTTGATCGAGAGATCTTAGGGTAAATAAAAGATGGCTTCATGTATGGTCAGTCGGATTAAGTTATTGTTTTAATAACGAAGTCAGCAATTTTAGAAAGTAGAAGAAGAAACCTATAACATTTTCACAGTGAAAGAGATTTCAGATATCTTTCCTATAGTCTTGTTGAGATTATTTTCCTGGTATTTTTAAAGCTGTGGTTCTGTTTGTAGTTTCAAAAATGAAATCTTTGAATTTGGCTCCACTTGGGGTTCAGCCAATTTGTGCCTTGTGTATGAGAGGTTCTGTTTGGTACAAGGCCTGAGAGTGGACACCGTATTTGGGAATAGGGCCCACTTTCACTGGAGAGTGTAAATAACAGGAAAAACTATTTCCATTCAGCCATAACTCCCCCATCCCATTCCCTCCCACTTTTGCATTCATGTCGCCAGCTTGGCATTTGTCCCTAGAGGTCAGAGCAGGCCTTCCCTAGTCTAGAGTTTCAGGGGTGAGCCTAATGAGTCACATAGGGTATCAGTCTGTTGTAAATACAGAGATCAAGATGCCTGACTTCTGCTCCCTCCCCTGGCACATATGCTGAGGGGTTCAGACATACCTGTCAGTGCTGGTGTTTATTGCTGGAATAATGCAGAGGTTTCCAAAAAGGAGGGTGCCTGGACCGAGTGCCTGTCAGGTGTCAGGCAGCGAGTTCAGCCCTCCTGTGGGCACAAACTCAGTGGTTATGGGAGCTCTCGGCCATGCTGCCCCATTTTCACATTTGAGGAAAATGAGACTCAGGAAGGACTCGTGTTTGAAAGTCAGATGACAAGGAAGTGAAGTTTATTCAAATGTCTTTTTGGCTCCCAGCAGTGGTGCTTTCTCTTCTTTGGCTTCCATAAATGCAGGTAGGGGATAGGCTATACATTGTAAACTGCACCATTTTTATACGGCAAATGTTTGTGAAAACCACAGTAATGTCATTATAAAAAATCTCACTCAAATGGAATATTTCAATGTGGTAAAACCAAGTAACAGCAACCACTTTTATCTGCATATAGATTCGTCATTGACCAAGCATAATCATAACCAATAAACCTGTTACTTGTGTAAAAACAGTTTCTCTCATTCTTACTACAAGAATGGCTTTTCTGGATTAAAAAAAAAAATAGACTATCTAGTTTTTTGTTCACTAGAAGTGGGCAGACCCATGGGCCCGAAGGAAGTAACACATTCACAGTGATTTCATTACACCGCTTCACCTCAACTCAAGGAGGTGGGTGAGACACTCTCTGCTCATTCAGTCACGTGAAGCCTGAAATTCTGTCACAATCTATGAATAAAATGAAATCTACACAAATTTCTACTTTCCTTTGCTCCAAATTAGTTAAATCCAGCAGGCAACAGGAAAAGGCTGCCAATGACAAATATGAATAAAACAAGTGAAATATTTAGAGCAGGTGTGATTATTGATTTTCATACATAGTAAAACTCTTTAGAGTGTGGTGTGCTGTGGAGGAGTTTTTCTCCGTTTATTTTACTTTGGCTTTTTCATGTGTTTGTTGCTTTTTAATTAAGGAATGAGGATTCTGTTTTCTTTTCTTTTCTTTGGTATTTTGTGATTTATCTTCCTAGGTTTTCCTATTAGTTTTACCCACTTACACTTCTAACTCATCTCCCTTAGCCATGTCTTCATCCATCATTACAGTGACCCTTTAAGTGAACAAATGGTCCCTTTGAACCGTGGAATAGGTGAACAATATTTTGAAATAAACACATACTCTGCTGCAATGCAGCCAGAAAAACCCAATGAACTGAAAGCCCAATAAAAAGCAACCGGTTCAGTGGCACTACACCTGCCAAATCCGGGCTGCCAGCTGGGAAATTCTCATGCATTTTCCTAAGTGACTGTTATATAAAATATTGAGGCTGTGTTTGTGAGTAACCACTGCTCTGATTTTAAAGAGCCTTGTTGTTTTGTTTTTCCTTCCCTCAATGGAGAATCAAGAGTCCAGGGACTACATATTGAGAATGAGGAACCAAATCAAACAGTGGCTCATTCTTTAAAGTAAACAGAGCAAAGGCTATCGGTGGCAGATGTAACCGAGAGCTGGCTGGCTCTCGGCAGACAAAGAGGAAATTATAAAAACCAAAAACCTCTTCCACTGAAGTAATTATCTTTAATTGCTGAACTGCTTTTAATATTTTTCATTTGCACAGAACTTTAAGGGCATATGATGCTGACATGTACTAATGAGAAAATGGGAAGTGTCAGTGTATAGATCTGGGGGCGGGGAGGCTCCCAAAGTCTGCCCTTCTCCCTTTGCCCAGTGGACTCTACTTCCCCCTACCATGCCAGTCCTTTCTGACCTCCTCTTCTCTGTCTTTCTGAAACCCACACAGTCGTGCTGTTAGTCACCTGGCTAGCTCTTTCTCTTTAGTTGGTACCTTGGAGGACAAAGGCTGGCTCCATCCAGAACTTGTATTTGAAAAGCAAAATAAAAATCAGAGTGCTTTTGATGAATTCTTTTCTGTTTTGTGTATCGTTCCTGTCACACCATCTGCCTGAAAGGAGAAGGGGTATTTTAGGCCTGTCTCTTTCCTCCATAGCCCTCTGCACCATGCTGAATCCCCTGGGAATGCCTGGTGGATGGAGCCATGTGGAAATGTGTCCAGGTGATTGCACTCTGGCTTTAAAAGTTCATTCAGATACAGGGAACAAGATCAGAGACGATCTTCAACAGGCAGTAAAATGCGCTCCTTTAGCCAACCCGCTGAAGGTGAACAGGCTGTCTGTAAAACTGATCCAGGACCATGCCTGCTGCCAGTTCACAGAGAACTTGAACCTGCTCTGGGTTTCAGGCGCCAAGGCTGATCTCTGAAGGCTGTGTTGTTATTGTTTGGCTTCTCAAGTCTGACCCTGGTTGGAGCTATTCTGTGTCCTAACAAGTTCTGAGAGGATGAGTTAACCACGGTGGATAGTGTTGTAATGGGAGCTGGATAGTTCCTGATGAGATCATCGGGCCCTTCAAAATCCCAGGGCTGATCCCTTATCAGAAGTCCTTAAAATACGGTCAAGGAGCTAAGGACCTTTTGTTAACACAGGTATTGCCAATTCACCTGTTTTCCCTAAAAGTAAATTATTGCTTTAGATTCCAACAACATTTCTTATATATGTCACGCAAAGAACTAATTTTCTTCTACAAAAGCAGTAGTCTCTCTCTTTTACTTTTTTTTTAAACTAAGTTATACCAAGAACTGTAAAATATTCAATTTCTGTTGTGTATGAGAGACCAGCTCTGAATTTTCAGTGTAAAACTAAACTTTAATATAAATATAAACATAGTCTTTTAGTACTAGTGGTAAACTTTGTCTTAATATATCTCCATTAAATGGTGACTATCTCCATTGTCTTAATGTATCTCCATTAAATGGTGACTATATATGAAGATGTTATTACAATATTAAGAAATACATTTGGTATAAATAATTATCTATATATATAAAAGCCTAATGTGCAAAATGTCCCCTTGGGAGGTGGACCATCAGGAGTTCCGTCACTAACTATGATATGCACTGACCACTAGGGGGCAGTGCGGAATGAAGGGAGGCCCCAGCTGGCAGATGGTAGCCACTAGGACCCCTACTCATGCACAAATTTTGTACATTGGGCCTCTAGTTATTTATATATTATATATGTGTGACCCAAAGTATGTATGTAGTATATACATATGTTTATATACTTACTATATAAGTAAATCTATACATATATGTGTGTATGTATTATCAACTATGAATCAAGTTTCAGAAATAATTAAAAATAAGACTATCTTGCCAAATCAACAGGATAATTTTTTCTACTCCCCTGCCCCTTCTTTTCCTTTTGCCAAAGTCCTTTTGCTTTAGAACCTCTTTTTATTAATATTCAGGGTCCCTGTGTAAGTGATCTGTTTGCCTGAATTTGCTATTGCCCATAGAATTTCCAAGTTCTCCTTAAAACAAAAGAAAAGCATATTTTGTAGAAAGCAGAAGTAGCCCACAGGCTACTTACAGTCATATTTATAATCAGCACATTGAATTGGGTATTTTAAATTGGATTTTGTGTATGTATGTTCCACTGACTTTATAAAAGGATAGTTTTTTTCTCCTTTTAAAGTTGTGATTTTACCATAGTTGGCTAATAGGTACATTTTAAGTAATATTGTAATTTCTTAGGAAAATGAGTTTGGCCTTTAAAATAAAACATATTTTTCTCTTACATTAAAATCAAACAAAACAAGACTAAAAAAAAAAAAAATAAAAAATCTTTAAGTATAATCAAATATCCATTGAGTCTCTTCCACTCCCAGGAAGCTTTTGTTTCAGCATGCTATCAGCTCAGTGACAATGCAACCTAATTTAAAATAAGACCATTTCCTCTGGGTCACCTCTGGGAACAGCTTCCTTGGGAGATTCTGAAGAGATGGAGATATTGTAGATGACTGGGCTGTCTCCAGTGAGCTGTGGTCTCTATGTGCACTGTTGCCTTTACAGCCTTCTCAGTGAGAAGTGCCCTGAGCCCCCTTCCCTAGCTCTCCAGAGTGGTGATCACTCAACTGCCTTAGGCCATCCAGAAGGTCCAGAATTGTGGAACTTTATATAATTGCAGGGGGAAAAAAAACCCTGAAATTTTTGCGTGCATGTGATGTGCAGGCTGTAGCTAGGTGTTTTATATGCATGACCACATTGAATCTTTATTCCAGTTTCAGAACATTCAGCTTTGACTGACCTTAAACTTCAGAGAAGTTAATTAATTTGGCCAGTCATAGAGCTGGTAGGTGGGAAAGGTGGGAAGGGAACTAAGGTCAGCATCAACCATGCTTTTTTGCTAATTTCTTTCTGATATTATTTCTTCTGTGACAGATATCTTTGCTTTGTCCCTCTATTCCCATGGCCTTAGAACTACCAGTTCTTAGTGGGCTTCCTTATTTATGTCTGCAGTTCACCCACCCCCTCCCCACAAATGCTGGGCCACTGTCATTTACCCCAATCCAGTTGGGCATGAATCCTTAATGACACTAGTATCCCACCCACCATTCTCCCATTCATTCATTCATGTAGCCAAGGTATCTATTACACTCCAGGTGTTGGGTAAGAATTACCAGTGTCAAAGGCATCATGTACTTTCCTAAAACGAATGAACTTTGCTCCAAAAATGACCATAATAATAGTAATAATAACAATTACTATTATAATTGGGTTGAATTGTGTCTCCTGCAAATTCATGTGTTGAAGTCTTAACCTCAGAGTGTGACTATATTTGGAGATTAGGTCTTTATAGAGGAAGTTAATATAAAATAAAGTCATTGAGATGGCCTTCATTCCATCTCCATTAAATGGTGACTATATGAAGTATTGTTATAAAAGGAGATTTGGACACAGTGCCACACACAGAGGGAATATGATATGAAGGAACACAGGGAGAACATGGCTGCCACAAGGAGAGAGGCCTGGACCAAACTGTCTACCACCCCCCTCAGAAGAAACCAACTGGCTGAAACCTTGATTTTGGACTTCAGAACCAGGAGAGATACATTTCTGTTATTTAAACACTGAACACTTTGTGATGATAGCCTTGGCAATGTAATAAAAATGTCAATAATAAAAAAGTTTATCTATCTATCATCTATCTATCTATCTATCTATCTATCATCTATCTATCTATTATTTAACTATCTACTGTCATGTACTTTATGTCTTAAACTAGAGGCCTGTTGCAGGAAGATTCCTGTAAGAATAGGGCTTCCTTCGGCCTTCTCTGCCACCCCACCTGCTTCCCTCCCTTCTCCTCAGCCCCGCCTGCTTCCCCTGCCGCCCTGCTTGCTTCTCTGCAGCTTCACTCCCTTCTGCAGAGCGTGGCTTCCTTCTATGCTGTCCTCAGTCTTCGCTCTGGCCTAGATATGCAAACGAACTGCCATCTTGGTGGGGTTAATTTGCATGCATGTTCATGATTGGCTGGTAGGTGTGGCTGGTGGGTGTAGTTGAGGTACAGTCAATTTGCTTGTTTCTCTTTTATTAGATAGGATATGTGCAAAGTGAGTTTCAAAATTCTTCTGATGCACTATTTCCTATAAACCTCCCAATAGCAGTGATACCAGTGCCACTGGGACTTAGAGGTTATGAAATTTGTCCAAGACCACACAGCTAGTAGAAATCCAGGGTTCAAACACACACTTTGTACTACAGAGCTGTTGCCCTTTACTGGTTTAGTGGATTATTCTCCTCAGTCTAGCTTCATGAAGTCCTCCCAGCTGGCTGAATCTGAGCCCTAGGTGTCCCCACTGTGAACTGCTCCTGTGTCTCAGATGTCAAAAATGTCATCAAAACAACAATGATTTTTTTCAAATCACTGTAGTGTTCAGGGGGCATTAAATTAAGTAGGAGTTCTCATATTCCCAGTCCCCACATAAGCAGAAAAATCTGTTAAAATGAAGAAGGTAATCTCATTAGTCAGCCATTACCTGGGGACTGAAGAGCAAACAGGATTGGTTATTTTTTTCTGGCAACTGTGGGTTTTGGTCCTGAACAAAAGATAGCCTGGTGCAATATAGTATATATTTTTATGAATAGGTCACTGTTTACAACACACATACAAATGTGGCTTCAGAATCAGCCTGGCTTTCTGTCACGTGGAGAAGGAGGAAGATCTTTTTCTCCTGGCAGATCGAGAAATTGATGTTGTGGCAGAAGCAGACGGAGGCTCTGAAAACTAGGCATTATAGATTATAAATCATACATTTTGATGAGCCCATGCTAGCAATAACTTTCAAATTTATCCATGTTGGGTTGAACTGTGAGTTCTCTGACTTATTTTTCATGCCATTCAACATTGAATCTTTTCTGTAAGACTTACTGATATTACGAAGATTTTCATACAAAGAATTAAGGAAAATTAGAATAGATTTATAGCATTTACAGGTAACTAATAGAACTTTCCCTTAAAAATAATTGTTTAAGGACCAAAATCTAATAGCAAGAGATTGCCTCTCATTTTTGGCAGCCTTACTCGAATCAGATCAATTGAATTACTGTTCCTATCAATTTTGTGAAATTCTTATACTAACAATATAAAATAGAAGGTGAATCCAGGGGCTGTGTTGGTCTTTGTTATGTATTTCTCTCACCTGACTGAATTTTTTATGTAATGAGAAGTTGAGTATCTCTCCCTTTTTTCCTAAAATATGGCTAGTTTTACCAATTAGTATGTACATTTAAACAATTATATTTCTTCAATGGTTAAAAATCATAAAATGAGAGCAGACTCCTTCTTCAGCAAAGAGATATGGTGGAAAACTGGAGGCTACAGAGTCCTGTGGGATAAACCATGCTCAGGATTGAGGTGGTTTAAATGATGTAACAAACATTTGACAAGTGATAGGTGCTTTAGGCATAAATGCTCCTCCCTCATTGTACTTGACTCTTACAATGGAATCAGACAATTTTGGTCATTATAGCCAATTTTATGGGACAGAAACTTAAAGCTAAGAGGGACACGGTGACTTGTCCAAGGTCACACAACTAGTAAGTGGCAACATTGAGATTACTAGAAGCCATGTCTCCTAACCATTTATTGTTTTTCAACAGAATTTCAGTATTACTACTTATTTCATAAGTCATACCCAGTTTGCAAATTGCCACACGATGATGTCTTTATAGGTAAAAGCTGTGTTTATTTATCCCTTTGTCATTTCATCCCCAATGCCTGGTGCACAAAAGGAGCTCACTTACGTATGTCACACTTAAATTTAAAGAACAAGTATGCTTTCTCTTAACAATTGTATTCCAATATTTACTTAAGAATACTAAGAGCATTGACTCTTCCATTGCTCATGAATATGATCAGATGGAGTTGAAAACAAAGTAAAATTCGACCTCTATTTTGTTCATTGTTGTTAGTGATAGTAGCAAGTTTCATGGCAACTGAAGATAAAAATCAATGGGAAAATGGAGTAGGAGGTTACTTTTGATATCTTCTATCGTGATGTGTTCCTCAGTATCACAAATGGAGAAGTGCAGGTAACATCAACAAAATTTGCTTTCACAAAGCCCAGACTCAGCAACATTTTAGTAACACGTAAGGCCATTAGGATCTTCTAATACAGTTATAGACCCAAAGAGGTCAGTTAAACTTTGCAAAGCTTGTGCAGCACTATTGCCTCTAGGAAGTCTATAGACAAAGGTATGAAAAAATTAAACAAATTAGTTTCTCTATGTGGTATGGTTCCAGGAAGTATTGTGACAAGCTTCTGCCGAAACTGATCAATGTAAGTAGATCTTTGAATGTCTAAATACTATATCCAGAGTAGTAAGCAAAATTAAAAATAAATTCCTGGGACATGGGAATATAATGTACAGCATGGTGACTGTAGTTAACAGTTCTATATTGCATGTTTGAAAGTTGCTAAGAGAGTAGATTTTAAAAGTCTTCATCATAAAAATTTTTTTGTAACTATGGGAAAAAGAGAAAAAAAAATAGATCCCTAAAACAGAAGAGAACTCATTTTTCTATTCCTTCAGCAATACAGTTTTTTCTATGGTATCTTAGTTGCAACACTAGAATAATCTGATGAGTTTCCAGTATGTAGATTTATGACTGCCTTTTACCTTAAAATGCATTTATAATCTTTTAAAAGCTTGGTTTTACATGCACAAACACCCCTCAGGGTTGGGTCTAAAGATGTTTGAAGTAAAAAGTCAGTAATTTACAACTGTATTTAGGGTTTATTTTGTTTGTGCCCCAAGCTTATTCAAGTTACTTCCAAGGAAATCTGGGAAATTGGCTGAAATGGCTCGTACAGCATAGCAAGGGCAATCATTTATCTTTTTGGTGGAATGATAGCATCCAGAGGTTGAACATCTAGATTGTAGACCAAAATGCTCTGAGTGGGCCAATGTCTGTTTATCACCTAATCAGCAGATGTGTTGATTCCTTAACCTTTCTCTTCCAGGCCAAGCCTTCCCTCCAGCCCAGGCACTTAGCCTAGATCCCATTCTTTCTCTAGGCTGGCTGTCTGCTAATCTCTTTGAAAGTGTTAGCTGATAATTCAAGGTGTGACCACTCCCAGGAGTATAGCATTTCAAAAGAGGCCTCCAAATAGAAAATACTTCAATTAAAGGAGCAGGAGAAGGGAGGACAGTTGTTATTTTTTAACTCACTGGTAAGTTGAGTTCCAGGCCATTTAATTTCAGCTACAGCCCACTCTGAGCTCCCCTCCTGTATTTAATTCCCTCCAATTCTGAGAGCCAATGACTCTGAGAGGCATTTCCTCCCTTTCAAGCATCACATCACAATAATTTCAGCCTCAAGTCTAGTTTACTCACCTGTGTCTTAACTACAGATGTCACTGAACAAAAACATCAAACCTTACTCAGTTCCTAAATGGCGTCTTAACAGTGTGTGAAAGAAAGAATTTGTATTTCCAGGACCTTGGACTGCTACAAGTATGTGTGCTCATACTTTCACAAATGTAGTTGCATATTTTATGCTTTGAGTTTAAAATATGATTGCAAGTTTGGTCCCCTTCTTTCTCAGGTATTTGAACACACTTACATGTAAACCATCCAGTGTGCCAGGGTTTACGCACAAAATTTTTTTCCTGTCCAAATCTGAACTAATAAAAAGTATATTATATGTAACCATGAACATTAATATATATACGCAGGATATGCCAGTATTTTCAGCTTATTCTCATATAATAAGAACTATAATAACAATAATTTCTATGTTCAAGAAAAAATATTTCTGGAGTTTTCTCTATGGTAGGCCAACGCCAAACATTGGATATACCATACAACCAGGAATGTATATATAGAACTTCAGGTTAAGAAGGATTCTCTTATCACATTTCAATCTTTCTCCATGTTTCTCCTTCAAAAATAGCAAATGGTAAAGTTAATACACACAACTCTGCTCACAGTTTATGAGATCAGCTCAGTTTTAGGTTTCTTTAGCTCTTAGGGTCACAATGGTCTACTTTTTACTTGACTTGCCAACAATATGAGAATATGCCTCCTAAAGGGACTTTGTCTGAGATATTTGATATTCATGCCCACATATGTATTGTAAACATTCAGATATGAATGGTTAACTTTCTGGGCTGCAAGGGAAGAAGAGAAGGTGCTCACAGCGGCTTGATTTCCAGCCTGCTCCTGCTCATTGGTTGCAGTGATCTGAGCCCAGGTGTAAAGATCTATTTTGGTATATGAGCAAAACTAAATCAGTAGTCTGGATTTGCAAAATTTAATGAATGTTTCCTAGTAATATAATGTTGAGATACTTATATCTCTGATTATTCTTTTCTGAATAATATTGTTTTTAAATTTGGGGTTTAAAATAATGACTTTTTCCTCGAAGCAATGCGGCAGTGTTCTGTTCAACAGAAAGTCCTTCAATAGCAAAGACGGTATTGCACAGCCTTCCCCGCTTTTAGGGTGATAAACTCCCAAATTACCTGGAGCAGCTACCACACTTATGCTCCTGGACCCTGCATCCACCTGCTGGGATGCAATTCTGAAGGTGCCCCCGTCAACCATTTCTCAGTTTTCGTCTGAATGTTGCTCAGTAAGCCAATTTTGAGCCATTTGTTTATTTATTAATGGATATTTTCAAACTCATTAAAAAAATTTTTTAATGAGAAATTATAAAATTACACAAAAGTGGAATAGCCAAATACTTGTCTTCTGGTTTCAGAAATGAGGCAAGACTGGGTTCTGTTCAGGGTGAACAGAGAGCCTAGGTGTGGTCACTGCATGGTGACCTTAGGCAAGTCACTAGATCAGTAACTCTGGGCTGTACTTTTCTGCTTCTTTAAATTTTTTTTTAGAGTTTATTTATTTTTATTTTTTTAAGAACAACAATTTTAAATATAATAATGTTATCTGCAATAAACATTAATATTTCAAGAAGAATTATCTTAAATATAATATTGTTACATGCAATAAACACTAATATCTCAAGAAAAACTATTTTAAATATAATAGTGTTACATGCATTAAACACCAATTATTCAAGAAAAACCATCTTAAATATAATAATATTACATGCAATAAGCATTAATATTTCAAGAAAAAAAGATTTTAAGTATAATAATATTACTAAAACTCTACTAACATAGTATATCACAAAAGTTGTAGAAAATATTAAAAATCTGCAAATAACAAGATTACTTCTATTATATTCTAAAATATTTTTCCCCCACTGACTCTATTTTTGTTCATCTGTTTATGTTGCTCATTATATTCCACAAATGAGATCATGCTATATTTATCTTTCTCCAGCTGGCTTATTTCGCTTAGCATGATGCTCTTCAGTTCCATCTATGCTGTTGCAAATGGTAAGAATTCCTTCTTTTTTACAGCAGCGACTTCTTTCATTTTTAATTACATGTTTATTAAGCATTACTGTTTGTCACAAACTGTGGGGAACACAGGGCCAAGTAGATCACCATTCTAAACACAGAGCCTCCAACCTAGGAGAGTTGAGCAGGGGCTGGATGTTTTCTGAGGCTATTTCCAACTCTGTTAGTATGTTTTTAATTATTGATTTTATGTTAATATTCTTTTCCAAAGCATTCTGTGTTCCTTGTTATTTACAGGTCTAGTGGCCTGGTGCATGAAATTCATGCAGGGGGTAGAGGGTGGGAGGTGTCCCTCAGCCTGGCCTGCACCCTTTCCAATCTGGGACCCCTCAGGGGAACTGCTGGCTCCTAACTGCTTGCCTGCCTGCCTGCCTGCCTGATTGCCCCTAACTTCTTCTGCCTGCCATCCTGATTGTCCCTAACTGCTCCCTTTCTGGCTTGATTGCCCTGATCCACCTCTGCCTCAGATTCCCTCCTCCAGCCAACCACAGGCACCAGGGATCCGGGCTTTCCTCCCTCTGGTCAGCCATGGATGCCCAGGCTGGCTGCAGCTGCAGCTGTTGGCTCCTGGGATCACGGGATGAGTGATGTCTCTGTCTACCAGGCTGTAGTCAGCTGTAGGTGCTGACGCCTGGACCACCACCAGGCAGCTTCTCCATCTTCCCTGGGATGCAGTGTGGGCGACTTCTCCAGCTGGCTGCAGCCTAGGATCAGGGACAGACAGCTTCTTTGCCTCGTGAGCTGCAGCCAGCCTCAGGCACTGGGACCCCACTTCTCTGACCCCCACAGGCCCAGAGCAAGGGGGGCAGGGCTGCCGCCATATTTTATGTTAATTTGCATACTCACTCTGATTGGCTGGTAGTGTAATGAAATGAGAGTAATTTGCATATTTCTCTTTTATTAATGTAGATAACACTTATTAGACTAATATTTCGAATGACCATACTCTGAGCCAAATCTGCCTTTGCCAACATTTTTATTTCCTATTAAAATTATTCTCTTTGGTTATACTGATTTCTATTATTATTGTTACCCCAACATTGGATCACCAAGGAGCCCCCTCTGCTTTCTGTGCCCTCACTGCTTTCCTCTGAGCATCTAATTTCCACCTGTTCTTTAAGAGTCAGCACAATTCTTACCTTCTTTGTAGCCCTCCTCCCTTCGGCACATTTCCAGCAACTGTAGCATCCCTTTTCTTTAGTATAGAATTGTGTCTAGATGTTCACCCCTCCCAGAAAGACTCCCTGGCCTAGCCAGCTGGCTCTGGGTTCTCATAGTAACCACTGATTTCACTCTTCTCACCTCTCTTTCCCACCAGGAATCTTTTGGACAGGAATTCTGTAGACAGGAAATTTGGGGACAGAAAGTTTGCCATTCATTTTTGAATGCCTAACAAACATAGTAGTTAACCCAGGTGCATGTTCAATAAATGATTGATGGTAGATAAATGGATGCCTCAGTACCACCCCCCTCCCCTTTTCATAATATGATTTTACCTTGAGTGTGCAGGAAACAAAACTGCAAAGCTTTAATTCCTTCATGACACTCAAGGTATGATTTACATAGAAGATCTTTAATTAATAGAATTCTATTTCCAATTTGTTAAACAATTATACTTTCTCAAGAGCTAATAATTTAAAAAAAAAAAAAACCTGCTATATCAATTGCTAAACATTTTAAAAACCATAGAATATAAAGATATTCTACGGTAATTGCACACAACCATTAATTGCACACAATTCCAAATGTTTAGATATTTGGAAACACCTGGATGTCCTTAGTAAGTTATATCACATTTTTTTTGTGATGTTTTCACAACCTTACTAGAGAAAAAAATTATCAAAATATTTTTGAATTTTGTAATTAATTCTGTTTAACTAAAATAAACTCTTAAGAAAAATCCCCCAATGAGGGAAACCCTTGGGTTCAGAGCCCCTGAAAGGCACTTGAAGTACTTTCATGGGTCCTGTTAGTGTTTGAGCCTTAAAGTAAATAGTGAGGTAGGAGGTTTCCAAGCTTACGTGTTCTTTCACATTGACCTTAGAGGAAATTTGGTTTAACATCCAGCTTTGTAGTGCTGTCTAAAAAGCAATAAACAAGACACAATCTGGTTTACTTGGGATATTAGCAACCCGGAAGCTTGAAACATATCTGGAATAGTCATAATCTGAACAAGATAAAGCAAAAAGCAAATGTGACAACCAAGAAAAACAGGTTTTCTAAAAATTGCTGTCGCTATCTAAAATGCTACCTAGGAGAGTGATGAGTACTCAGCTCCCTCAAGTCAGATACCACCTGCTCCCCCACCCTCTGACCTCAGGCCTGCCCCGCACTCTCTGGTATCAGGCGTGCTGCCTAATCTTAGGGGCTTTAGCTTCCTCATCTGTGAAATGGAGATTCTGCAAAGGTTGATATGCTTCCGTATCTGTAAAGCACTTATATCAGTGCCTGGCACATGATCTGTGGTCGGTGCTTGCCTTTATTATTATACAGATGGATTCAATAACAAAGTAGTCATTGAGATCCAGCTTCATGCAATATTATCTTGGTGTGTAGTTTTTCTTTATTCAGTTTATTTATTTATCCAGAGATAAATGGCTAGTAACTGATACTTTTCATTCATGTAGCTATACCTACTACTTGGCTGTCTGTTGTGTGGGAAAGCAGTGTGCTAGGTGCCACATATTTATGTAAGATCTAGAGAGCAAGCCGCTCTACCTGAGCTGTAGGAGTATCATGTACATTATTTTCACCAGGCTACCTTCTAAGGGTCTGGCTAGAAGCTGGATCTGCGCCCCTACCCCCACAGGAAATATCCATATAGCTTTCATTGTCTTCACTCAGTTCCCTGCTGGCTTTGTCCGCATTTGGTGTGACATTCGCCACACTGGCTGTGCTCCTTGGGAAGTAGGGGAGGGAGGAGAAGAGGCTCCCCATCCAGCCCTCATGGCCTCCAGCCCAGACAGGGGCTCCACGCACCAGTGGCCGGCTCCTGTGTATCCCCTTTCTCAGCAGATAGTGTTGCTAGGAATGCTCTCCTCCAACCCCGTCCCCATGGCATTGCAATGTTTACACGGGCATTGCCCTTTATACCCAGAGAGGTGCCTCATGACCCCCTGCCTGCAATAATTCCCCCTCTTGTGTTCAAGGACTGGATCCTGATTTTTCTTCGGAACCACACTGTTTCCCGTGAACACTCCCGAGAGGTTCTCTGCCACCCCTCGGCTCCCACTCCCGGGTTCTCTAGAGACTTTCCGCACCAGCTGCAGACTTACTCCCTCCTCTCTTTAAATTTCTCCTGTGACAAGATGCGTATCGCTTTGCATCAGGTTGCATCATATGATGTCAGAAAGCGGAGAGAAAACAAAGTGTTTTCCCCAGGGCACTGGGCACTGACAACAGCAGGGGACTAGTGGGAGGGGGTGATGCAGGCTCTCAGTTGCAGAATGTCTGTCTACCTCTGGCCTTAAATAATCCTTCCTTGCTGTATTTTTTTCAGGGACATTAAAAGGGTGCCCCTTTTTCCTTAGGTGTTTTCTGAGGCTTAAAATTCATTTTGCTTGCATAATAACATTCAAGGTTCAGCACAGTACTTGATTTTGTGTTCCTCCCAGACCAAGGGGAGATGATTAAGACATCATCAGCAATATGTAGAGGAACCCCTTGTGGGAAACTTCACTTGGAATTAATATCCCATTGATGACTATTCTGATTTGCTTTAAAAAAAAATAACTTGTTGAAAAACTTCCTTGGCATCAGATATTTTGAAATAAAAATGTATAGCTAAAAAAAAAAATGCATGTGCTGTTTTTTTAGAACAGTGGCAACAAGCCTGGTTGGTAGCTTAGTTCTGTAGAGTGTTGACTGAATATGCCAAGGTTGTGGATTCAATCCCTGGTCAGGGCACATATAAGAACCAACCAATGAATGCATACCGTATTTTCTGGCGTATAAGACGACCCCCTAATTTTACAGTTAAAACATAGGTTTAGGCCTATATTCGCTGTATAAGACTACCCCCCACTTCAAAGAAAAGACTTACTTTGCCGTCAAGATCTGCAGGTAAATTTTGTGCAATTTTGGTCTTTTGCCCCCGATTTTCGGTTGACTCCCCCCCCCCCCGCTTCAAAAGTCGTCTTATACACCGGTAAATAAGTGGGACAACAAATCTCTCTCTTCCTCTCTTCCTCTCTATCCCTTACTCTCTCTCTTAAAATAAAATAAAATAAAATAAAATAAAATAAATAAATCAGCAAATTAAAAAAAACAGGGTCAACACTTTGTCATGAATTTTACCTAATTTTTTTTTTTATCATGATTTCTCCTGCTGGTACTCTTTGATTAAATTTCAGGAGAGGGCCTTTACCTCCTATTGATATTTTTTCTCCAGTGAAATCCTCCTGGTCCACATGCCAAGGTCAGATATTTGAGGGTGCCAGAGCTTATAGGAAATTGGCTATGATACTTTCTCAGAGGTTGAGGCTCAGCTGTGCAGTCATTTGGCCAGGGTTAATGGGAAGGCTTTAGCGTTCTGAACTTCTCTGTCGATCAGAAACATACACAACATGGGGAAATAACTCACACGCCCTGATCTGTCTCCCTAACTCAGAGTTCTAAGACACGAAAATATAAGGTAAAATTAGTCCAGTGTTTTCCCCCATCCATAATTTCTCCATTGTTGGGGAAACCAGGTAGACTTTCCTGAAACCTCTGGAGCTGGGGTCCCTGCAGGACTTCCACTCCCCTTCCATAGGAAGTTTTTCAACAAGTTATTTTTTTTTTTTTGCTTTGAGGGAAATCCCCAAGACAGAAGACCAGGGAAAGATGAGATTGGCGATTCTATCTTATGCTCAGTTCCCCTAAAATAATCCAGAGTTTTCCACTGTGTTTGAAGACATTTTCTCAACTGCATTTCAGACACAATGCAGGTGGTTCTCATACTAGTGGGAAAAATTATAGAGGACAAAGGAGAATCATGGTGTGTAGAGAATGATCTTCATTTTGCTTGCTTCAGTTCTGAGTGTGTCTGGGAGAGTTGAATTCCCTACCTGGGAGTCGTGACATGTAGAAGAACAGGGTGTAGGCCAGAGAATCCTTGGACAAATATCCCCCAAATGTTTCATTTCACAGTTCTTGACGTCTTAAGTCTGTGGACAGCTAGTAAGTCCCCCAAAACTCATGGAACAAACCCTGTCAGAGATCATCTCAAAATTACTTTCTTAATAAAACTTTTACCCACTCCCCCTCAGATTAGGCAGATTCTCCTGTGTTATAACATCTCAGTGCTATATATTTCTTTAATTGTTACAAGACAGGGTGAATATTTTTGAGATACACTGATGTAATTTTATGCTTTCCACCTCTCAGTGTATGGCCTTCCCTGTCTCAGCCTGGGCAGCTACCTGTCCTGGGTAGAGGGTGAGTGGGGGAGTAGGGAGAGGAGGGGGGTGATCAGCAATAATAAAAAGAACAGGTTTATGCATACAAGTAAGGTAAACAGCTTTTGGCAGCTAACTGAGACATCTGAATGCACAGAGGCACACAAGGCCTGAAGGCTAAACTTTATGAAGAGAGGAAAAGATTTCTCAAGTTCGGGATCTCCCCTTCTAGTTTTTCATATGCCAAACTAGGCAAAGCATATTTGTATAATTAGGTGTTTATTAAACAGAGAGAAAGGTTTAGAATGTCTGATCCCAATAAACTGTGCATTAGAGAATATTACTTAAGTCCCCTTTTATCCCCCCATTGACCCCTTCTAGCATGCCCCCTGTCTCCACCCCAGGCCTTCACCACCCTATTGTCTGTGTCCATGGGTTATGCGTACTAGTAAATGCATCCAAGTTCTTTGGTTGATCTCTTCCCACCCTCCCCCATTTTCCCTCTGAGATTCCTCAGTCTGTTCCATGCTTCCATGTCTCTGAATCTATTTTGTTCATCAGTTTATTTATTTTTTTCATTAGATTCCACGTATGAGTGAGATCATGTGATACTTGTTTTTTCTCTGATTGGCCTTATTTAGCTTAGCATAATACTTTCCAGGCCTCTCTATGCTGTCTCAAGGGTAAGAGGTATTGATTAATTGATTGATTGATTGCTGCATTGAATTCCAGGGTGTAAATGTACCACTTCTTTATTATTCACTCATCTACTGATGGGCACTTGGGCTGTTTCCAGATTTTAGCTTTTGTAAATTGTGCTGCTAGGAGCATAGGGGTGCATGCATTCTTTCTGATTGGTGATTTTAGTTTCTTAGAATATATTCCTACAAGTGGGATTACTGGGTCAAATGGCAGTTTCATATTTAATTTTTTGAGGAAACTCCATACTGTTTTCCACAGAGGTTGTATCAGTCTGCATTCTCACCAGCAGTGTATTAGGGTTTCCTTTTATCTATATCCTCACCAGCATTTGTCATTTGTTGATTTGTTGATGGTAGCCATTCTGACAGGTCTGAGGTGATACCTCATTGTCATTTTAATTTGCATCTCTCTGATGATTAGTGACTTTGAGCAATTTTAATATGTCTCTTAGTCTTCTTTATGTCCACTTTGGAGGTGTCTATTTAGGTCTTTTGCCCATTTTTCAACTGGATTGTTTGTCTTCTTTTTGTTAAGTTGTATGATTTCCTTTTATATTTTGGATATTGACCCTTTATCATATGTATCATTGCCAAATATGTTCTTCCATACAGTAGGCTCCATTTTCATTTTGTTGATGTTTTCTTTTGTTGTGAAGAAGCTTTTTATTTTGATGTAGCTCCATTTGTTTATTTTCTCCTTAGTTTCCTTTGCCTTAGGAGATGTATTTGCAAACATACATCTATGAGAGATGTCTGAGATTTTGCTGCCTATAGTTTCTTCTAGGATTTTTATTGTTTCACAACTTACAATTAAGTTTTTGTTGTTTTTTTAAATACATTTTGAGGTCATTCTTGTGTATGGTATAAGCTGATGGTCTAGTTTCATTTGTTCTTTTGCATGTATCTGTCCAATTTTCCCAACATCACTTATTAAAGAGACTTACTTGACATTGATTGTTTAAAGTACAATTTATTATGAGTAGATAATAACCAGGAATATTTACGAGCCAGATAACAAAATATATAAAATAAAAATACTCAGAAATACAATAAGAAATCAGCAAAGCAGTTAGAATATATTAATAATTTTTCTGTTCTTTATAAGTATTAAGTAGACAAATGTTAAAAAGAAGTACCAAATAATGTAATTAATATATTTTATTTATTAAATTTTTGTAAAAAGTGTATCTTCAAATGTCCATTGTACAGTTAAACATTGATCATAGCCTGTGTCTCAAAAAAGAGCTCAATAACTTTCCTGGACAATATTTTCTGACAAGAGCAATAGCATTAAAGTGATAATAAAAAGTCCTATGTCAAAACTAAAGCCATGTGGAAATTGGAAATGCCCCCTAAATAATCCTTGAGTAGCAGAGAAAATTAAAAGTGAAAAGAGATTGTTTAGGAGACCATAAAAATGCTAACATCACACACCACAATATATGGGACGCAACCTATATTAAGCTAGGAGAAAACTTTTAAAGGTTTTGATCTATAAATAACAAAGGATATAAGTAGGTGTTCCAATCCACTCCAGAAGCAAAACAACAGGTACAGCAAACCTATAGAATAAATATAGTAATTCAAAACCTGATTTTAAAAAATGAAATATTAATAGTGACAAATCATTGGTAAGGCTAAGAGAAAGAGTGGAAATATACAAATATTCAGCATTGAAAATGTGAATGGGGGATAGGGAAGGCCAGGGGAAGGTCAATGAGGAAAAAAAGGAGACATATGTACTACAATTTGTAATACTTTAAACAACTAAAAAAAATGTGAACAAGGTAGAGGAGAAGTGCAGCTCAATGGTGAGAACACAGAGCCAGACTGATGACCTTAGTTCCATCCATCTTACCTGGGACTCCAGGAAGACTGCCTAACCTCCTAGTACCTCAGACTTCTCACTCCTCCTCATAATGTGTTACCACTTGTAAAAGTACCTGGAAGGGGATTTTTAAGAAATTCCCTTTGTGTGTGTGTGTTTGTTAAGTAAAAAAAAAAGTATAATCAGGAGGTTTCAAAACTAAAACAGTATTATGCACAGCCATATGATAATACATTTTGAAATTTAGCCGAAATGAATGAATTTCTAGGACAATACACCAAATATAATGTAAGCAGAGGTATAAAACCTGAATTTCAGAAAACACTAAAAACATTCCAATAGAAATACACTTCTGTTGGTAAAAAAAAATTATTAATTCATTTGTTCAACAAATATTGAATAATTATCTATCATGTATTTCTTGCTGCTTTTATTCTAGTAAAAGTGAGATGATTTTTTTTATCCTCATTTCAAAACTAATCTATACTTTTTCTTTAAAAAGAGAAAGGAGAAAAGGAGAAGGAGGAGGAGAAAGAGGAGAAGAAAGGAGAAGGAGGAAATACTGAGCAAGATAAAAAGCTAATGGCTTCATCTCTTCTCCCCTGTCCCACATGTTTCCTCTGTATCTTTTTAAATATCTATCTATCTATCTTTCTATCTATCTATCATCTACTACCTATCTACCTCTGTCCAATTTATTTGTACTTGTGTGTGTATTTAGCTTCTATAAGACAAGATTATCCATTTGTTCTGTTGCTTCTTTCTTTTAAATCAAGGATAACCCTCCCTGTCAGCAAACAGTATTTTAATCATGCAAGTTTTATTCTCTTCAAAACAAGCTATGTGATTGAATAGGTAGCAAAGGGAATGTAATTCCATGTCACTCACTCCTACCATTTGAAGAAGAGTGATCCAAAGCCAAATTCTTCTAGATCCTTTTAAAATTGTGAGTTTTTCTAGCTTTCTACAGCTTCCACTTGGCTTCCTACACGTTGTTCTCTTATTTTGTGCTGTGGAAGCTTTTACAGTGTTCTTTTTATGTTTGGTTTTCTAGGTACATTCTTTTCAGGATAGGCCTAAGTAGGAATGTATTTTTTCTCCATCCTATTCTTTTCTTGCTGGACGACTATATAGAAGCTTCAGCTCTAGAAAAGATGCTTCAATTATTTCTCCTTTTGTTTATATTCACTAACATTTTTGTTCTCTGCTTTTAAAAATCTCTATTAAGTTATATATCTTCCAATACTTAATTTTTTCATTTATTCATGTACGTTTATTTTTACTTTTAGATCTGGGGGGGGGGGTTATTTGACGCTACTTGCCGGTTGTCCAATCTCTACAGTGACAGGGAGCTCTTGTCTAGATAAGCAGCTTGGTATTTCAATCAAATGTTTGTAATCCTATTTTAATTACCAGCACCTCCTTCTTTCCTGTGAGTGCTATTTTCTTCTTCTTTTCCTTTCCCTCCCCCCTCCTCCCTCTTCTAATTGTAGCCAATTCTAATTTTATGGGTGCAATTTCCTCTCTAATCTCTCAGGATCAAATTAAATTAGCATTAGTATTAGTATTCCTGTTTTTCTCTCAGGTGAACTGTTTTATTTGGTCATCATTATCATTATCTTCCACTCTGCTATTTTCCTTCTGTCTCAGATGGCCCATGGTTTGGTTCATTTTTATGAATGAAGGCCCAGGTTGATTGACGTAGGTGGTGATTTGGGGTTTCCTCTGTAGTATGCACATCTGTTTCCTGAGCAGACCTTTTCCTTGAATGGTTAACTATAGGCCCCATATAAGTGGGTGAGGCATCAACAGCAGGAAGAACAAGCTGCTGACATCCTAGGCACCTCCTCCTTCTCCACGCCCCTCTGGGGACAAGTGCCAAAAGGGAGTAGTTGTTCCTTGAGAGTTGATAACACAGCACAGAGTTGTCCTCGCTTACTTGGTTCATTGGCTCTTCGTTGTTTCAGTGATTTTTTCACAGCAGCCAACAGGACTTTCTAACAGTCCTCTTCCCAAGTAGCTAGCTCTTCCCAAGCAATTTATTAGTTGTTTATGTACTAACAACTTAACAGCTTGAAAATGAATACTTATAAATTACAAGAGAAAATATTTCTCTTTAAGCTTAAATAAGCCCTATTAGTTCGTAGTGGGCTGTATGTGGACTTGGGAACTGCACAGTACTTCTGACCATGCACTCAGATCAGACACCTTTTGGCCACGTTTTCTGTTCCACTTTGATTTTCTAGTGGCACTTGCTTTGTGTCTAGCAGCTGTTGAAAATCTTGCTTCTTAAAGATATGATATCATGGAAAGGAATGTAGAACAATCTAAAGCAGAAGCTATGAACTGCCTACTACAATCATTTCTCCTGGTGTCTGTTAGCTCTTCAGAACGGCTGTGTTTACCCCCCAAAGTTAAAACATCATGGCATCCTGGGACCCTTGCTGTATACTTCAGAACACAGTTTTGGTAATTTCTCTCCAGGTGGCCTGGTTGTCTTACTTCCTCATGCTCATGGGATGGTTTGGGGTTACTTCAGATCTGATCTGTTTCTTTTAAGCCCCCAAAACCTCATTGGTTTTTTTTTTTTTCCTTTGGAAACAGTGCTTGGGATTTATCTTTGGGGGAAGAGTTTTATCTTCTTTTTGTCTCTATATTCTATTTTAGGATGGGTAAGAGGAGACTTAATGGCTGACACCTGCCCTCCCCTCCCCTGACTTTTGGCTCCTGGCAAAGTCTTTAGTTCTTGACTTTGAGCTTAGTTCTTTCCCAAGGCTCACTTGGGAAGTTCTCAACACTTCTGTCCCACAACAGTTCCCACCTTCTTTCCAGTGCTGTTATGTTTAAATTTAACTGTTTATATTTATTCTTTTTTTAAAAATGAAAAATTGAGAAATAGAAAAAACAGTTGTCTGTTCAGTGTGTCACATTAAATTCTAATTGTAGTGGGCAGCACTTTTCTTTCTTAA
The DNA here is from genome assembly GCF_964339955.1 of Pipistrellus hanaki. Taxonomy (NCBI): domain Eukaryota; kingdom Metazoa; phylum Chordata; class Mammalia; order Chiroptera; family Vespertilionidae; genus Pipistrellus; species Pipistrellus hanaki. The sequence continues at coordinate 28,211,441 of NC_140505.1, forward strand.
CATTTTATTTAATCAGAGCAGTAGATTTTGAATTGTATTGAATCTTTTCATATTCCACATCTCATTCTGTTTATTTAACATGCCTTTAAATCATAACCAGTATGTAACCTCTGTAGTTTCTGCATTTTTAAAGTAAGATTTTTTTGAGGTTCTAAGTTAGCCAAGAATACAATAGATTCAGAAGTCAGTGAGAATGGACAGTGAAAAGAGTCCCTTTTCTCTTCTAAGGATGATTAAAGTATACCAATACAGAACAGATTTCTTCTAAAATGAGCTCAGTTTCCAAAAGAGAAGAGAAAACACAGCCACAACCATACACACACACACACACACACACACACACACACAGAACAAGAATACCCATCTCATCTAATGTGTGAACCCATTTTATGGAGAAAGCTGTTTGACTCACTAGTTAAGAGCAAGCAGATCAGGGTTAGGTGACCTTGAAGAGAAAAAACTTTGTATAGACTTTAAGGAAAATGCAAGAGACTTAACAGTACAACAGAAACCTCTTAAGTCATTGCAATAGAAATCAAGGGGAAAAGAGACCACATAGGTACAGAGTGTGTCTTTGTCTGGTCAAGTGTTTACAAATTATTGGCAGCTTTATACTTTATCACATATATGCCTTTCTACGATAGAAGACGTTTTACCATGGATGAGTATTTTTCTCTATTTCCTCATCCTAATATCTCACAGAAACAGGATATCGTAATATTCTCCACTTTATGTTATAGCACTTGGACATTGTATTAAACAAAGTGAGAATTAAATTTACCTGTAAACCCATTTCTGGAAATTTATAATTAGCTGTCAGAAACTAATGTCTCTTGTAAGAAATAAGGCAATCCTCCCAATTCAGGGGTCCTGGTAATACACAAAACACACTTGGGAGCCAGGCAGCAAGGCAAACATCAGTACTTCTATGCAGAAGGGTGTGCACCCATGGTCTGGAAGCATGTGCACTGAACAGGTAGTCTGCTTGACTTTATAATCCTTGATGCATGTGACCTGTCCCTTACTCTTGATTGGAGCTCAGGCACACAGTCTTTCACAATGGGCTATTCAAATGGAGAGGTTGGCCTTTGCCATTTCAAAATGGTGGCCCCCAGGGGAGCTGCAAGCCATACGGCAAATATGATAACTGCCACGTTATGAAGTCCAAGATGGTGGCTGATTAAACTGTTCTTTGAGAAAAAAGATGATTTGTTTATTATCACATCTCCCCACCCTGTTTATCCCTCCATTGTGGATTTCGGGTTCCTTGTCCACTGCCAAAGCCTTAAGGAGTAAGTGTTCTAGAGAAATCTCCTATATTCTGATAATGTCAAGCCTGCACATTGGGGATTTCCAATAATACACCTATAGCTTGATGTCTTTCTATCTTCTAAATAGATTTGAATTTCCAAAGGCATTCTGAACACATGCCTAGACACCTGAAACTCACCCTGTTCTAATTGATCAAATGTTCTTCCACTGCTTTTCATAGCAGCTGATGACATCAGTCTATGTCCTATGCTAGGTTGGGGCATCGGTGTCTCCTTCCTAGCTTCAATCCCCCACACAGAGCCTGACCTGCTTCTAATGCCTTCCAATTCATTGTTCTCAGACCTGTCAAGTTTCTACCTGAAATATTTCTTAAATCCTTTCCTCCCTTCTCTCTCTCTCTCTCTCTCTCTCTCTCTCTCTCTCTCTCTCTCTCTCTTAAATATATTTTTATTGATTTTTTACAGAGAGGAAGAGAGAGGGATAGAGAGTTAGAAACATCGATGAGAGAGAATCACCGACCAGTTGCCTCTTGCACACCCACTTCTAGGGATGTGCCCGCAACCAAGGTACATGCCCTTGACCGGAATCGAACCTGGGACCTTTCAGTCCGCAGGCCGATGCTCTATCCACTGAGCCAAACTGGTTTCGGCTCCTCCCTTCTCTTTGTGTCCTCACCAACATTGTTCTACCTTAGGCCCATTCTCTTTCCTTTGGAGTGTGTCGTGATGGACTCTCTGATGATGTTTCTCCCCAAGACACAGCCACCAGACCTCTTTTCAAAAGCATAGTCACAATGCTCCTCCAGAGCCTGGAAAACCCTCAGTACATTTAGAGGAAAAATTCAATTTTCTGGCAAAATAACTTAAGGGCTTGTACAAGGTGGCTGCAGCCTATCTGTGTAGCGGTCTCTCCCATTTTATTTATCCACAAGGCCTGTGCAACTGAGCTTGCCCAAATGCAACTGTTGTTTTCAAAGCCCACCCTCCTCTCTTCCTAAATGAACTCCTCTTATGTGCCTCTAGACTAGGGGTGTCGAACTCAATCAGAGAAGGGGCCAAAATCTAAAATCCAGCCTAAATAGCGGGCCGAATGGTTTACTGAACAGTCATAAACTGACAATGTCATAAACTGACAGCGGAGTGCAGTGATGACAGCGCGGTGTGGGCCACATTGCAAGGCCTGGCGGGCTGGATTTGGCCCGCGGGCCTTGTGTTTGACACATGTGCTCTAGACTCTACTCACACTTGCCAGTCCTGATAAAATACCACTTCATGTTCACTCACCACTCACCCATTCAGGAGCCCTCCTGCTAGTCGTGGGGACAACGCCTGAATTCTCTGAGTCGGTGGACTCTCCCCACTCTAGTTATCCGGTGGCTTTGTTTGCTTATTGCTCATTACTTGCCTTTTCCAAGAGAGAATTGGATGGCTTCATCCTCATTTAATTGTCTGCAGCTTCAATTCTAGATCAATTATCCTTTTGGTACGGTTTTGAAGGCAATGTTCTTCTTACTTCCAAATTTGCTAAGCAAAATACAATCCCCCGACTCATATATTGTGATCCCTCTAGTGCACATGTGTCAAACACACGGCCCGCGGGCCAAATCCAGCCCGCCAGGCCTTGCAATGTGGCCCGCACCGCGCTGTCATCACTGCACTCCGCTGTCAGTTTATGACATTGTCAGTTTATGACTGTTCAGTAAACCATTCGGCCCGCGATTTAGGCTGGATTTTAGATTTTGGCCCCTTCTCTGATTGAGTTCGACACCCCTACTCTAGTGGCATTCCCAAAGTGCTTGTTTCCCCCTGACCCTCAATGCAATTCATCAAAGGTAACTTCATCCATACTTATGACTTCAACTACCAAATTGTTACTATTATTAGCTCAAACCTCTTTCCATGGCTTCAGATTCATATATTCAACCCCCTACAGACGTTTTTGCTCCAATGCCCCATAAATGTTTCTAACTCAGTATGTGCAGAGCTGAATTCCTTATCCCTTGCCCTTAATTGATCTCTCTTGCAATAGAAGACTAATTGATTTCTTTTTCTTCAATGTAACCCTCTCTAATCTATCTTCTATACTGTCAACAGAATGATCCTACTAAAACCAAAATCTAATCATCTTTCACTCTTGATTAAAAATCTTTAGTTTCTCCATTACAATAAAAATGCATTTAAAACCTCGGTGCAGCTCTTCACAGCCCTGCCTTAATCTCCTCCTCAAGTCTTTGTTTTCTACCACTTAAACCCTTCAACAATGCAATAAAGTTTACATTTTTCTTTTGGTGTGCAGTTCCATCTATATAACACATGGGATCCTACCACTGTGAGGGTATGAAATAGTTCCAGCATCCCCAGAAAAGCCCTCGGGCCATTCCTGATAGTGGCACCCTCCCTCATGCCTAGCCCTTGGCAATTACTAATCTATTCTCCAATACTGTAAGTTTGTCTTTTTAATAATGTCACACAAATGTTATTATACAGTATAGAACTTTTTGATATTGGCTTATTTCACTCACCACAAGCCTTTAAGGTTCATCCAAGTTATTGTGTGCTTCATATTTATCTCTTTTTATTGCCGAGTTTTAGTCTGTTATACTATGATATTTTCTAGCTTGTTTATTCACCTGTTGAGGAACATTTTAGTTGTTTCCAGTTTGGGGAAATTATGAGAAGAGCTGCTATAAACATTTATATATAGTTTTTTGTGTGTGTGTGTGAACACATTTTTATTCCTCTTGGGTAAATACCTAGGAATATAATTGTTGGGTCATGTGATAAGGATATGTTTAACTTTATAAGAACCTACTAAGCTATTTTACAGAGTGAATGCCTATATGTTTCTAAAATAGAGTCAGAGTTGATTTGATGTTGTCTTAGTCTGTTTGGGCTGTTATAACAAATACTATAAACTGGGTGGCTTATAAACAATACAAATTTATTTCTCACATTTTTGGAAGCTGGAAAGTTTAAGAGTAAGGTGCTGGAATGTTTAGTGTCTGGTGAGGCCCTTTTCCTGGTTCATAGACTGTCTTCTCATTTGTTCTCACCATTGTGGAAAGGATGAGGGAGCTCTCTGGGATCTTTGTCACAAAGGCACTAATTCCATTTATGGGGGATGCACCCTCAGGACCTATTCACCTCCCCAAAGGCCCATCTTCAATACCCTCATAGTGGGGGTTAGGTTTCAATATATAAGTTTTTGGGGAGAGCTTGAAAACATTCATACTATAGTATATGCACAACTAGGTTGTGTATAAATCATGGCCATATATGATCATTTACATGCTAGTCTTCTGAATAAACTATAAGCTGCTTGAAGACAAAGACTATGTATGTTTATTTTTGTAATCTCTGTATGCCCCAAATCTAGCCAAATGCCAGCTTATATGCGGTTACAGGTGCATAAATAAGAGAGGCAGTAGTCATCCATGCGGGTGAACAGTGGGATGCTAACAGGCCTGATATCCCACAGAGGCACACCCAGGATATTTGACACTCCACTCAAGTAATTTTTGACACTCCCCACCCTCATATAGCAAAATTATTTTTAGAGATGGTCATGTAATAGTCAGAAATAATAATGGTTTTCTTGATTTGTTCCTTAGTTATAAAATAAGTGAGGGGTTAAAATAGCATATTTCTATTGGAAAACATTTTCCAATTTTGGTAAAATATTCTATCAACTAAAATATGTACTTAACAAACAAAAATATTCTGGCTAGCAGTTCCTCCAGTGCCCAACTGCTTTAGATATTAGCATACACGAAAGCTCAAAATGGTCAACATGAAAGGCAGATCGAAATATCTCACATTGTGTTTCTTTGTCTTTACAGTCACTGTCCTATTCATTTTTATTTAGATTCCATGGTTGCATGCACAAATGTGTATGCCCTCAGAGGCTGGAGAAACACCTGGAGCAAGCTTGCACTGGGCTGCACCACGGGCTCCTCCCCTCCAAATAAGGGCAGGTAGTTGAGTCCTCCTGTACAGGGGCCTACTGTATACCCTGGTGTCCTCTGGATTAACTTTCATGTGGAATGTGATGTTTATTAAATGACAGAACCCACAAATGCAGTCATGAACATTTACATGAGCTGCAGTAACACATTACCACAGGCTGGGTGCCTTAGAACAACCGAATTTTATTCTCTCACAGTTCAGGAGACCCATGTCTAAAGGTTTTGGCAGGTTGATTCCTTCTGAGGGCTCTGAGGAGGAGTCTGGTCCAGGCCTCTCTCCCAGCTCTGGGGGTGGCTGGCAATCCTCAGTTTTTTCTTGGCCCTGACTCCAGTCTCTGCCCCATCTTCACGGGCTTCTCCCTGAGTGTATCTGTTTCCCTTCTGTTCTTGTCAAGACACCAGCTCCATTGGAGTAAGGGCTCACTACACTTTAACATGACTTCATGTTCTCTAGATTACATGTGCAAAGATGCTCTTTCCAAATCAAGTCACAAGGGTTAAGAAGTGAATATAAGTGCTGGAGGGACATAGTTCAACACTCACCGACACTCAGCCGTGACTGTAGTTGTCTAGAACTTAGGTCAACAAATGATTTTATGTGAGTATTTTATCCCTGTGTTTGCAATGATGAGCTTATGGTGACAATTACAGCAGATCCATTTTAGTTGGTTTTGTTATTGTGTTTAAGTTCTTTACTGCCTGCACTGGCTCCAAATGCCTCAGCAGGTTTGTGATGGCCCTTGAAATTCCTGGTACTGTTCCTTTTGTCTATGGCCATGCTTTCACCAGAAGTAGAGTACCATTAAGGTAAATAATGACCTATTGTTACCAGTTCTTGAATCTCTGCAATATATACCACTTTTCTTCCTGGACCATGAATTTTACTTGATGGTAAGCAATTTTGACAATAACATAAACACAGTATAAAGTAGGTTGTGAATTTTATATGTATTTTAAAAATTACATAGGAGACAACAAAATAGACCATAATTCCATGCACCTGAAGTTACTTTCCTGTGTTATTATTATTTTTTTTAGAAAAAGCAAATTCAATGAAGAGTGGAAAGGGTCCATTTCAAACCAATAAGAAATAGAATTTCTAAGTCTGATTTCATCATTTATTTGCTCTATGTAAATCCTAAATAGCAATAGAAATTGTAACCTCCTTGTTATCCCAGTAAACTGTCTGTAACAGTAAACAGTGAATAGGTTTGAGCCAATAATATTGTGTGAGGAAAAAACTCCTGATTTCTCAAAGGGATGTTGTTTTTCAAGTGCTCAGAGCAGGTGGGCAATCTTTTCCTGCAAGGAGCCAAGTAGTAAATATTTTAGGTTCAGTGATTCAGACCTCTCTGTCCTGACTGCTCAACTCTGCCATTGTAGCCTGAAAACATCCACAAACAACACACAAACAAATGAGTGTGGCTGGGTTCCAGTACGATTTTATGAAAACAGGCGTGGGCCAGATTTGGCTCCTGGGCTGCAGTTTGACAACCTTTGACTTAGAGGAAAAAAATAATTGGGAGAACAGAGTAAGCACTGATAGAATAAAGGAAAGAGAGCTCAAGTTTTCTATGTGTTAATTTCCTGTCTCCATGGAAAATTTGAGATTTTTTTATATTTTCACAAAAGAAAGAAAACTGTGGCTTAGTGTTCACAATTTATGCCATTGGTATCAGTAGTTTTAATAATTCAAGTATTTGCTATCTGTTCTCTGAAATATTGGGATATTACACAGGGATAAGGGATGGGGCATGAAATGAGGCCCCTCCCCTCATCCTCACCTTATCTCACCCCTGTGATAACCCAAAGAGCCACTAAAACAGTGGTTTTCAAGCTGCCAAGTCCTGGCCATTTGCAGGTCATTAAATCAATTTAGTGGGTCATGACCTGCATTTAAAAAATAAATCTGGTTCAACTACATTAGCCTGGCATGGAAAAGAACAAGACTCATCATTTATAGCATGCAGTATTTTGTGACATTTGTTGTACACTTGAACAGATACATGTGCTAGGTTGCCATACTTAATGAGAAAGAACCATCAGTAAGAAAAAGAAAGTTGTTCCTGTGAAGTTAAGCATTGAAAAGAACGTAGTCAAGGCACTATGTGATAGTAATTATGAAAAATAAGGAAGCAAATCAATCTAGAAAGATTTGGCATATAGATGGCCTCTAAAGGGTTTCTTAACTTCTTTAAAGTCCCAACTAGAATTTGGGAATAGGCACTAAATGTTTTATTTATGTGGGGAAGAAAAAAAGAAAGAAAAGAAGGGTGTTAAATTCCAATTAGCTAAGCCATTTTTAACAGATGCTTTTATCTCTAAACAAAATATTAATGTGTGAGTATACCGACACTCCTTGCTGTGGTTGGCAGGTACCCTCTCCTTCTACCTGTGAATGGAGGTAAAGGTTAACAATGATGACACAAGAGACCTTTCTTCCTCAAGATCTTAGAATAAGTGGTTTTGATTTTATTGTTCCACTGTCCCCTGCTCTCCCTCCTCTCTCCAAGACATATGTGCAGCTCTGGGCACAGGCACAGAGGGCTTGAGGGACATAAAATGGACTCTACCAAGGCATCCAGGCTGGCCAAGCTGTCCCCTAAGGCTTTCTTCCCCCCACAGTGTCTCCCCTCCTCTCTCTTGATGAAGGGTGCACTTGTGTGTAACCTAGACATTTGTCTCCACTGACTTGGATGGGGATTGGGACCCCATACGCATCAGACAACCTCCTGGCACTAACAGTGCTCCGGTGAATCTAAACAGCATCTGGTGGTGGCCACAGGGGGTAGATGCTAAAAGCAGGGGAAAATAAACGTTGAGAAATAAACCACACCACACCAAGAACTCAACTCAAACTCAATTTGTGATGTTGTGGCTACTGATGATTTGTAAAGAACTCACCAATGGACAGGAAAAAAAACATACTCCTGCTTTTGTGGAGTTTGATGCATTCTCCTTTGAAGGGTCTCTCTAGGGGCAGTTTAAACTAAAAACAACAGAAAGGAAGAAATGCTCAGGTCTGATGCTCCGCACCTATCTCCTGCCTTCATGACTGAGACCTGGCATCTGTGATCTGTCCAGGAGCCTCACCCCATTTGCGCCAGGCTGCTGAGCTGCTCTTGCCTGCTGGGACTGGGGACCCTGTCTGCTGGAAGCAAATCTGCCATTCCAAGTTTGTGTCCACACAGCTGACAGATCTCAGCATAGGGGGTGAACTTCTGGTCCCAAGCAGGGCGGCGGGATGGCATAATATAGAAGTTTTCATTACATTCTCTTTCAATATCACCAATTAATAACAAGCAGACCCTTCTGCTTTTCAGGAACTTCTGGGAAGAGGAGGGAGTTGTCTAAACATTAACTTCAAATGATATCAATGAAAAATAGACAAGTATACTTAGCTCTATAAAATGAAGCTCAAAACATCCAGTGGTGTTTTTATAAGCGTATTTTATTATCAAAGATCAAATACTATTTATTATATAGTCCATGTTGAAAATAGATTTTTTTTTGTTAAAATAAGAAGAGATAGACTAACATAACTAACATGCGTGCCCTCGCCACTCAGGTTTGATATTGCTACCAGCATTTTGCCATGTCGTTTCAGACATTTTTTAAAGAATTCACACATTCTATTCTATAAAGGCCCATCTTCCTTCTCACCATCCTTTAAAGAGATTTGAGAGGATGGATGGTCTCCCTCTGAGGGTGAAAGGCAGGGGTCCCATGGCAGGTGCACATGGACTTCAGAACACACAGTGTGGGGTGGGCAGGGGTGGGGGGTGGATTTCAAATGAAAGTTCATTCTGCACAGGCTGAGCTGTGGTTTTGTGACAGAGAAGACATATTTGCTGCTATAAGACTAAGCTTTCCCCTGATGTCTGAATCTAAAGCGGCGTGGCCAGGAGGCCTGGCTGGGGAATAAGACAAGGTGCAGTGTGGTCAGGTGGGACAAGACAAGACCTGGCAGCCCTCCACCACCTTCCTTAATACAAAGGCAGATGCCACCTCAATCGATAGCAAATATGCTTTCTGCATTTCTGTGAAAAGGTAACTTTCTAGTAACACCACTGAGGTATTTCCAATCATATGGGTGGGTGATGTCACCCATTTGGATGCAAGGGTTTGTACCCTGCTTTTAGCCAAAGTTCCATGAGTGTGCCAGCCCTCTGCTCCCACTGCCACATTCACGGCAGAAGAAAAATGGAAACTGAGGCCTGTCAAGAGGTAGAGTGAGGTTTTGCTTTGTAATTGGCAGTGAGAGATGAAATACATTCTGGATAGTTATCTATCTATCTATCTATCTATCTATCTATCTATCTATCTATCTATCATCTCTATCATCCATCATCATCATCATCATCTATCTAATCTTTACTGATTTGATTGGGTTGCATTGATAACTATAGTATGTAGGAGAAACTCCTGTGCCAGCAGCACAGTGTCAGTCTTTGGGAAGCAACCTGCTGCAGCATTTGGGTTGTCCTGGCGCTGGTTTTGCTGCAAAGTTGCAGGGGATTTGACCCAGTGCAGTGGGAACCCAGAGGCTCTGCAAGAACCACTTGGCCCTGTGCTCTGAGGACCCATACTCTTCACAATCCAAGTCCAAGTGAAGCTGGGGACCCTGCTCTATTGGCTCACTTGTTTTCCTAGCTGCCACTTTCAGAGAGATCTGGGTCAAATGAGGAAGCTCTCTGACAATTTGCAGGAAAAATGTCAGCCAGCTGAGCTTCGGCAGGAGCCAGGTGCCTCTCAAAGCCAACCGCAGTGTTGGTGAGGCTGCAGGAAGGGTGATTGAGAGCTCAGCCTCCTTTGCCCCATGTGGTGAGAGCAAATCAGTGGAAACCATTAAGAGCAGGCTCTGAAAACCTTCCTCTGAGCTTGAGAACACAGGTGTGTCTGGTGGAAGCAATGCGGGGATTTTGAAAAGACAGAGACATTCATTTCTCAGGACTTTGACTTTTGTCCTCATAAAGGAAGTCATTGGGAGGCTGTGTGCACAACAGCAAAGGCTTTGGGGCCACCTCGGTTCTAGAAGGGTTAAAGTCAAAGAGCAAATCCTGCCCAGAGCCCTACACCTGCCAGCCCTCTTCCTGGAATGCTCTTGTCCCAGATAGCTGCATGCCTTGCCCTGAATTTTTCTTTTGGTTTCCTGTTTAAATATCACCTTATCTGGAGAGCTTTCCCTGACCACCCTAAGCAAAACCTCCCTCTCCATCCCCCATATCCTGCTTGTTTTTAATCATAGCCCTTACTGCCACCTGCCACATTGATTACCAAGTGTTATTTAACTGTTTGTCTTCTGTTTACTCCTTCTAGAATCTCAGTTCCATGGGAACAGGCATTTGATATATTTTATCTGGTGCTTTATTACAGTCCTGGAATGGTATCTAGCATAGATAGAACAAGCTCCCATTAGTTACTTGCTATAGGAATGAAAAACTGAATGGATGACTGATTTAAAACTCTAAATTCCTAGACTCTCACGTTTGTTTTCCGGGGTTTTGGGTGGGGTCCATGTATGTTCTTGTTTGTGTTGTATCAAAATAACTTATTTATATCTCTTTCAAAGGGGATGTGTACTGTCTCACAAAATGTACAGGGAGTAAGATACAAGAAGACAATGAGATCAGAGTCAAGTAAAGCGTAATGATGGCTTCAATCTTGCAGGCAGAAAACACATATTCTAAAAAATGCATTCTAATATTTGTAAGATGGGCATAGGCAGTGAAAGCCAACTTAAGACAATGGCTCTCCAACTACATTCCTGGGGAAATGTGTGTTTTGCAGGATGAACCCAGGATTCTACCATTAAAGTAAAATAAGAACTTTTCCCAGTGCACACACAAGGTTGAGAAAATGGATAGAATTTTCTTAATTTAGAAAGTTCCCCAATAATTTCTTAAGTCTTTGACACAGGCTACTGCTTATCTGCCAGGAAGTGCTTAAACTGATAAGAAAAAGTGTGTAAGTCCCAAACCCTTAGCAGAATACAGATAGATTTTCGTGGAGAGTTGAGCTCATAGTTTTAGATTTGTATCACATGCTTTCAATGTTGACATACTTTTAAGCACTAAAAAGAAAAATCCCACTTTTTAAAATAGAGCTGGATATCAATATTTTATTATGTTTCATAACGTTTTGATATTTCACTCCCCAAATAATTTTAAGAACTCCTGTTTAGACATAACAGCTCCACTGGTTAGTTAAGATAAAAAAAAATTGAGGTATTTTTCCAAGACAATTTATGCTTAGAAATGTATCATCTTATATAATAAACATGTAGTATGCAAATTGTCCCCTCCACCGGGAGTTCAACCAGGGGGCGGAGCCAGCTGGGGGAAGGAGGGAGGCCCTGGGCAGTGGCCAGCAGCCACTAGGAACACTACCAATGCATGAATTTTATGCACTGGGCCTCTAGTTGAAAATAAATAAGAGTCAGTTTAATAGGTTCTCTCTCTCTCTCTCTCTCTCTCTCTCTCTCTCTCTCTCTCTCTCTCTCTCTCTCTCTCTCTCTCTCCCCCTCTCTCTCCCTCAGGTCTTCTCATGGATCAGATTGCCTTCTGGTTCAGAGTTGCAGTTGATGTTGGCCATTCTATCATGCCCTAAAATGTCAGCCACAACTTTACACTTTAAACACAAAAGTCCATATTTGCCACAGTGGCTTTGGTCCAATTATCTTTATATTTGTCCCTAAATGGCTCAATTTGGTCTAAGAGATTCTTAATGAGCTGGTCGTGATTATTCAGTAAATGACAGATTTCAGGAAGGTAAACAAGTGGATGTAGAAAGTGTGATGGTCCCCTATACAATACCATATGGGTTTGTGTAAATTTCCCCCCTTCCTCCCTCCCACCAAAGTTCTGAGCCACTGCCCTAGGGATTCATCTGAGTGAATTTCAGCAAATGTAACCAACAGGAGGTCAAATCCAACCTGGGCTGGCTGGGCTTCCTCTCAATGACGAACTCAGGGCCGCCTTCCCTCCGTGCACCTACTTAACCCTTCCCTTCGTTTTCGCCTGTTGACACAGATCTGGGCTCCAGATCTTAATCTGCTATTTTTTTCAGACAGTTGCCTAAGTCTCCCCTTTTGCCTAAACGTAACCGAGCTGCCTTGGCCGGGCCGATGGCAGTGATACTGCGTCATCAGCTGCAGTTCCAGCTCTTTGCAGAACGTCCAGGTTTCCCGAGCCCCGCAGTAAACATCACCTTTTCCCCAGTCGACCTGCTGGAGTGCCGAAAACACACCTACCCCTTCCTGCTCCTATTACAAACTTGGACTTGACTGTGGGCCAAGTTCCTTTTCACACAGGAGCAGTATCTCTGCCTCACACTTGGCTTTCCACTGGCAGCCAGGACTAAGCCTGGCTGAGACAATGCCTATGTCTTCTTATCCTCTGGGGCTCAGAGAACCACAGAACGAATCAGTGAAATTTAATTGGAAGAAAGTAATCAGAAGGTCATTTCTCATCTGTCCCATCTGCAAACATTAGCTGGTTCCCTGTCCAGCCACATGTCCCTCTTTTCAAGCAGACTATCTGAGACCGCGACTTCCATTTGCTCAGCCCCCCTCTTGCTCTCAGGGTTCCCATCTTACCCGTGATGATTCCACATCTGTGGATATTGCAGGTTTGTCCTGGAGCAGGGCTTTATTACACAGATGGATTGCCCTAGTTCTTGGAAATGGGAGAAAAGTTCAGTGCTAACAGGTGAGTTAGGCCCTGAAACGCATTAGGAAATATATTAGGAAATTCATGTACCATAAAAGCAAATCAAAGAGCGGAAGCTGCTGGGTGAGGCTTAAGTGTTCTGGGAACAGGGTCAAATGATCTTCCATATTCACTGACTTTATGGAGTTTAAACAAGGCAGCTTCTTTGCTTTCTGAGGCAAAATTTTCAAAACTGTGTTATTCCTTTGGTGCTGACCTGTTCCCACATGTACTTCACTAGACAGCAGGCAGGGATAATTTTCTGGAGCCGCCAACCCCTGTTGTGCTTTGCTTGCCTTCATAAGCACCTGCTGGCTTACGACCTTCTCAGCAGCAAGCCCGTCGCTCCACCTCTGTTCTTCCCTCTTGCACCTGAGTGTGCAGAGCTCTTCCCAGGAAAATCACATGGTGATGTCAGGTGATGCCACTGTGGCTGGTAGTGCCCAAGCAGCTGGGTGTGGGTGCTGCTGTGGGGGAGAGGTCCTTTCCCATTCTTCTCAGGGATCATTTTAAACTTTTATGGTTCCCTCTAACTCTCCAGCCTATCCCTTGCCTGCCTGCCCCCCACCCAACCCCCAGCCACCACTCAACCCCACTGAGCAGTTGACCTTGACTGAGACTTCAAAGAAAAAAGAAATTAGCAGGACCCACCCCTCAACTTGCTGATCACTTCCTCACCAATGTAATTCCATCTGTTTACATATCACTTTCAAGCTCCTTTCAGAGGGAAAGTTATTTCTCTGTTATGAGCTGAATGCTTGTGTCCCCCAGAATTCATAGGTTGAAGCCCTACCCCACAGTGTGCTAGTGTTCTGAGTTTCGGATCTATGGGAGGTAGAGTTAGACTGGGATGTTACCTGGAGCTCCCATGAGGGGATTGGTGCTTTTCTATGAAAAGGAAGTGATGCCACAGCTCTCTCTTCACCACGTGAGGACACAGCATGGGTCGCCCTCTGTGACCCAGAGAGGGTTCTCCCTAGAATCCGACCACCTCAGATCCTCAGGCCCCAGATCGATGAGAAAGAAATGTCTGTGGTGTGTTGTGACAGTCACCCAAGCCGACTAAGACCTTCTGTGACTCTTGGAGGAAGCATTCAACACTGCCTTGTCCTTCATCAGCTCATCCATCACCTTCCCCCATCTGGTGTCTCTTCTGTCTTTTTTTTTTTTGTCATTTCCCTAAAAAGGCAAAAACAAAGCTTCTACATATCTTCAATGTTAAATATTCTTGGCAGCCTTTATATGTTTTCTTTGTAATTCTCTTCCACTATTTATCACATGTTCTCTAAACACATTTTTCTCTACTCAGGACTTTATTATCATCATCATTCTGATGTTTATCACTTCACACTCTTAAAAAAATGTATCGGCATGTACTTTACATCAAAATCCAGGCTGGATCTTGAAAGATAGAAAAAAGAAAGTTACAGCTGCAGTGCACCCATCATTCTCAGAAACTATGTCGCTGATTTATGTGATTGCTTATTTCTAAGCATCAAAACTCCAGAATGTGTGCCTTCCCTGTTGTACGCCCAGTGAGTGCCTGGTTTGTCATAGGTTTGAATAAATTACTTTTGAATGAATGACTGAAGTTTTCCCCAGGAGGTTACTGTGCAGTAGACATATAACAGATCTTAGCACAACTGTGCCTGTGATGCGGCCAACATGTCTTCAGGGTGTGTGCTGTGCCAGAAATTCCTCTGGCTGGTGGGAAAGTTTTCCTTGAGCTGCGTCTTAGAGGATGAAAAGGAATGGTTCAGGTGAAGGAGGAGAGAGGGGCTTGGGAGCATTCTAGGCAAAGAACCAAAAGAAAACTCAATGGTGAAAGGCTGACAACAAGCTTGATGCATTCAGGGAGATCCCAGCAGGAGAGATTTCTGGAGGATAGGATAGAGCAGGCATGGACTAGAGGGAAAGGACTTTGCAAAGGTGAGCTCAAGCTTTGTAGCTTATGCCCATGGGGAGCCATGGGGAAAGGATGTTCCAAGTGGTATTTATGAAGATCTTGTTCCTTGCAATGCAGAGTTCCTTGCCCCCAGAGGATGGGGCAAGATGAGAGCAGGAAGACCTTTCTAGTGACTCAGGTGATGGATAAAGAAGGCTGACCCTTTGGCAGATTGTGGGATTGGAGAGACAACCACAGGTTCATGCTGCCCTGAGGTTGGAGAGATGAAGTGCTCACAGGGTGCGAGAGGGGAAGACATCTGTCAAGTTCTCCTTGGTTTAAGAAGGGGTTTAACTTTATTAGCAACTGATCCTATGTTATTTATCACTCTGGTTTTCTCAAAAGCCAGCTGCTGTGCTAAAGAGGGGCAGGTGACCAGTTTTCCCATTCAATGAGGAGCTGGTGTGAGGACAGAGAGCAGGAGGAGGAGGAGGAGCGAGGGGCCTCCCCTTTGTCCAGGCTGCCTGGGTTCTGATTTCCAGGCTGGGCTCACACTGGCTGAGGGCTGTTTCTCAATCTGATTCTATTGTCTTTCTCCTTAGCTGGCATGTCTCCCAGATTCTGGCTGTGGGGTGATAGGCAGTCCTGATTTTCTGTGTTGTGTTTTTATCCTTTTCTGTGTTTTCATAGGTATTCTAGTAGGAAATTGGAAGTGTCTGAGTCAGGCACCATTGGAAAGATATCATTTTTGTCCTGAAGCACCCTTGCTTAAAATAACTGTTTGGGGGAGAAAAGTAACTTTTTTGGAAGGGAAAAAAAGAGTAATTTTTAAAAATTAATTTCTTCTCCCTGTCCTCAAGCCCCAAACAAAATACACTCTTACACTATAAACCTGTTTTTCTTATTCCATATAAGTTTATTACAAAGAAGCAATTTTGAAATTTTTCCAAATTAAAGGTGTTTCTTTGATTTTGTTACTCCAATTAAAAGAATATTATGTGCTTTAGATATATACATAGTAACTAGCCATGATTACCTATAAAAATAAAAGTATATGTGTTACTGAAATATACTTTAAAAGTTGATGAAAAGATGACACTATAAATTAATATGTTGGAACACAACTTGAATATATATGCTTTATTTATTGCATGGAACATTTTAAAGCCAAAAAATCTTTTAAGTTTTGCATTTCTTGCAGCCAAAAAGAGGATGGTGGTGATGTGGCTGCCATCATTGTTCATTCCCTATTGAGGACCGGTGACCAGTTTCCCTATACAATGAGAAGTTTCCCAAAAGCTTTTGGAGTGTGGCCTGGCCCTGAAAGCTATTTCACAGTGTGTCCTGTGGATCATGATGTGAGATGGGTGACTGGGGAGTAGGAACTGATCACACTAACCCATTTCCATTGTTGGAAATGCACATTAATCCACATGCTGTTTGGATTAGTGATGGCAGCTGGTTAGACTCTTAGTAAAGATAGGCAGCAGGCACCATATTGCCCTAGTAGTCATGATCTGGAAAGCCAAGTAGTCTCTACTTTGTAGATTGATCTAAGCCTTGAAACCTATAGAGAAATAAATTAAAATGGTGAACCCCAATAGAATTCAAGTACAATTAGTTACAGCAAATATATTAGTTATAGTGAGCCTATAGCTGCATTTTCCCATTGTCTATGCTACCACCTACAAATGAGGCATCTAAGAGTATTTAGGGTTCCAGGACATAGACCACTCTAGGTGTCTCCATCTGTGGCTCTGGATCCAACCATGGTAGAAGAAGAGCTGATTCAACACTTGAAAACAATTCTCCTTGGAGTAGATGGCTCTGGTGCACTTCTCTCTATCCTGATCGTGACATTCAACATCACTGCTTCTGAGACCTAGAGCACAGGCTCCCCATTATTTAGCCTCTAGCATTAATTTTTGTACATCACAAGTAATATTACATTATAGATCCCTATTTTCTAGTTAATCACAAGCCTTCTTAACTTTTAACTATTGCAAGTCTTTCCTGGCCTCCAAACCCTTTCCTATCTGGGTACTCTATTACATTTACCCTTTCTCTTTACACATTTGCTTCACAAGTTAGGCAAGGCTTCTTATAGGGTTCCTGCAACTTCAGCTTCCATATCTTTATACCAGAGATATCCTCCTATAGAATGCCTATCTCCATGCTCTGAATTCTCATTCCATCTGTAAATCCCAATTCCATAGGACCCCATCATGCAGAAGTCAGCTTTCTCATGTAGCTTTAGCCTATATATATTGTACAGCCTTGACTGCTGTCTGCTGGCAGGGTCATCATTTGTGGATTTCTTTTTGCAGCCATTCTGGGCTGTAAATTACCAAGAACATAGCTAAGTCTTGGTCATATTTTAATGCCTTTCTGTTTTTGTCATAATATTATACCCTCAGATGCCAATGATACTGCTAAAGGTTGTCTCCTCTGTTCTCACCTTGGTTTAATTGCTCACACCATATCTATGTCTGTGAAACAGTGCCAATAAGAGCAAGAAAAAGCCACACAAAACTTTTATTTTTCCTGTTAGCCTCTACACAAAAAGTTTGAAGTGAAAATGAGAGCATTGAATGCTTAAAAGTCCTTCATTCAATAAATAACATTTGTGGTGCATTGACTGTTCACGTACATCAATGTATACCACCCACTCCCTCCCCCTCCACTCAAACCATGTTTTATTTAAGCTTATTTTCCAAGAAGGGGAAGCATATAATGAAATATAGACATAATAAATATGTTACAATATAGTAAGATATGATAAGTGCTATAGAAACAAGATAAAAATTAAATCAGGTGAAAGAGTAAGGAAGGTGCCAGGGGGTGATTAATCTGCACTTTTAAATTGTGTGGTCTGAGTGAGACAGTCTAACAACTGAGAGAGAGTAATTGAGAGAAAGAGAGAGGAAGAGAGAGAGAAAGATTAGCTAAGCTTGTATTTAATGTTACAATTGTTCAGGGATGTATATAAAATAATTACTATTTGAAATATAATTTATGAATAAGGTTTTGAACATAATTTAACTGTATTTTTTTCTGTAGCCCTACATTATAACTCTCCTGGAGATAATGAAGAAATTAATTGAATAATGTAGTAAAGTTTTTATTATAAAGGAGAGATTTATAACTCCTACAATAAAGGGCTTTGAATCTATCTTAATTTTCAAGCAAGGATCCAATTATCTAATATTTATCTAATGCATGGATTTGAATGAATTCTTTTTTTAGACATCTTTTTCATCTGTTATCTCATCCATCTGGATGTTGTTTTTCTAGTCAAATTTCCCTAGCTTTTTAACTGATCTTTCTAACTGCTTATTGCTTTTGTGGTAAGTAACTTTCATGTTAGAAAATAACATTTATATTAATTGCATTGCACGTCACCATAGCTCTTTAGTTAAATGTATAAAAGTTGATTTTCAAAACAAATAAACACATATAAAAAGACATGACAATTTCCATTTTCACTGAAAGTTTTATTCAGATAATTGTAGATTCACATGCAAATGAAAAAATAATATAAGGAGATCACATGCATGACCTTTACCTAGATTCCTCTAAGGTTGACATTTTGCAAAATGTTAGTATCACATCACAACCAAAATGTTGGCATCACATTCAAATTTCCTCAGTTTTGCTTGTATTCCTCTGTACAGTGCATAATTGCACTATTTCCCAAATATCTATAGATAGTCTTATGACCAATAGACTATAAACTCTATTCAATCATTACTGAATTTATGGTAGCTTTTGTTACATGTTTCCTCAAAGAGTTATTTTCAAGCAGAAAGATTCCCTCCCATCCATCTTACACACACACACACACACACACACACACACACACACACTCACAAATTACCCAGCCCTGAGAAACAGGGTTGAAACCTTAGAAATGGAAGGTGTGTGTGTGTGTGGTGTGGTGTGTGGTGTGTGTGTGTGTGTGTGTGTTACATGTTTCCTCAAAGAGTTATTTTCAAGCAGAAAGATTCCCTCCCATCCATCTTACACACACACACACACACACACACACACTCACAAGTTACCCAGCCCTGAGAAAAAGGGTTGAAATCTTAGAAATGGAAGGTGTGTGTGTGGGGTGTGTGTGTGTGTGTGTGTGTGTGTGTGTGTGTGTGTGTGATCATCTGTATTTCTACAGGTTCCCTGGTACTGCTGACATTGACATTGCTGGTTCCCTTTGAGAGCCCCTGTAGTTTGGGAATCATAGACCCATGCATTATTTCTTACATCTACTCACTTGCACTCCTTGAACAACTGAATTGCTCTCCTGAATGTCACCAGGGACTACATTGTTGACCAATTTCATGACCTTTCCTTAGCCTGGCTGTCCTCTTCCATCTCTGCAGTATCTGACCCAGCTGACAAACTCTCCCCTTCCAGGAAGCCCCTCATCCACAGGCACCTGTTACCCTGAGTTCACTGCTATTTTCCAATCCTCTCTTGCTTCCACTGGCTCTTATCTTTCTCCCAACCCTTACATGCATCTGTTCTCCTAGGCTCCTTCTCTGACACTTGTCTCTGAATCTGTTCTCTCCTGGATCCATCACTTCCACAGAAAAGGTTTCAACATTCATTTCTAGGCAAGTGATCCCTGGTTTAATCTCTTGGACTGCTGAACCTTAGTATACCATTCTCAACTGCAAGAACACCTGCTCTTGCTTTTGACATAAACCACTTAAAACCTTTGAGTTCAATCTTGCTTTCAAATTAGCTCCCCTCTTTTCCTGATAAGCCCTGCTACCCTCCCTGCCCAGTTTCTTATCAGAAGATCACCCTGGAAACCTCTTCATGCTAATCCTCCCATCCTCTCTGCAGAGCCTTTCTCCTCTCTTCTCTCTCCCTTCCCTTTACTTGTCATCAACGCCACTGGCCTTGAGCCTCATTGATTCTCAGATAGACCGTGCCTTTCACTCTCAATCCTTTTTCTCTACCTCTGATGTTTGTTCCTCCAATCCATCCTTGCCAGCTCCAACTTCCTGAATGCAACTCAGATCATGATAATTCCAAGGCAAAACCCTGGCTTTAGCCAAAGTCCTCATCCTCTTGGTCAAGGCCTTTCACTCCAGATCTGGTAATAGTTTATATGACTCATTCTCAAGTCAGTTTGGTGGATGCAACCTGCCTTTTCTCAGCTTGCTGCTTTTTCCCATGTTTGTCCTTTCTTCAGTCCAAAACTGCCATAAGAATTTATTGTTAATTAACAAACACCTTTATGACCCTTTATTACATGCCAGGCACTCTTACAAGCATCTAACAAGTGCTAATGCATTTACTCTTCATAACACTCCAATATAAGTGCCAATATTATCCCCATGTTACAGAGAACATGGAGGTAGAGCAACAAATAGCTTGGCCAAAGTCACCCAGTTCATAAGTGGCAGAGCTGAGGATGGAAAGAGAGCCATACTAGTACCCACTACAATACTAGTAATGTAGGTTAGGTTTTGGCAGCTACTCTGTTTAATGCAGCAAAAGCTCTGTATATTTAAATCTGTAAGAAAAAACAAAAACAAAACAAAACAAACAAACAAACAAAAAACAACAACAAAAAACAAGCTCCCTGAGTTGCTACCCCTGACAGCTGTCCTGGAACCACATTAACTTGGAGAAGTTAACTTGGAGAAGGGGTGCTAAAATCAGAACCTCTGAGCTCTCGCTGGTTTGGCTCAGTGGATAGAGAGTCTGACCTCGGACTGAAGAGTCCTGGGTTCGATTCTGGTTAAGGGCATGTACCTCGGTTGTAGGCTTGATCCCCAGCCCTGGTCAGGCCCATGTGGGAGGCAACCAATTGAGGTGTCTCTCTCACCTCAATCTCTCTCTCTCTCTCTCTCTCTCTCTCTCTCTCTCTCTCTCTGTCTGTCTCTCTCACCTCAATCTCTCTCTCTCTCTCTCTCTCTCTCTCTCTCTCTCTCTCTCTCTCTCTCTCTCCTCCCTCTCTCTCTCTCTCCCTCTCTTCCACTCACTCTAAAACATCAATAGAAAAATATCCTCAGGTAAGGATTAACAAAACAAAACAAAAAATAAATAACTTTAAAAATCAGAATCCCTTTATTAAATTCCAATACTGAAACTCGCAAGCTAGATGTATGTTTTACCACCAGTGAATCAGGTGTAATAGTAGTGACCATCTGGTTGGGGGTGGGGAGCTTCAGGGCAGTGATACTGGTCAAGCAGCCATACCAGCACTTGGCATGCGTAGACACTTCACTTATCATCATTATATGGTGTTGAACAACAGGAACAACATAACTCTGCCAAATTAAAAAAATAAATCAACAAATTTTGCTTCAAATTTTATAAGAGTATTTGAAGTTATTATTCACAGTGTGAACAAAATCTGTTCATCTGGCATACTTGTGTGTGTGTGTGTGTTAATATTACAAATCATTCCCTTCTTTACTTTTAATTTTGTAATAGGGGTCAATAGAATTAGATTGCTAATAGTCTTTACCAAACTGTCAGGAGCCTTCAGGAAATAATCTGGAGGTTTCTGAGAGACCCAGGTACACAATTATAGCCAGATTATATGTGCTGTGATTCTTGTTAACTCTATTTTTTACACTGGAATGGCAAGAAGACATGACTTCACTTTTGCCCTGGCAGACATTCTTGAAACAATTTTACCAAATAAAATATGTTATTTTAAACATGAGGTGACTGTTAGTGACAGCTCTGACTCAGCTATACTCTTCTTCAAATAATATTGGCAGCTCAGCTCACCGGAGCAGCTATTCACTGTGTATCTACTATGTGCCAGGTGTGCCATATTTGAATAAGACTTGGCCTTCACTGGAAGAAGCTGGACTCATGAGCAGATGATTACCACGGAGCATGGGAAATGCACATGACCCACCCAGCAGGCAGTGCTCAGCCCACTGTCCTTTTGTCTACATTTCAACCCTGCACATCCCCTCTTGGGATCCCTTGTCAGTTTCTGCCTTCCCTAATCTATCTACCTTCATCTGGTTCTGAGTTTTAGAGACCGGGATTCAAGCCTGGGTCTCCCAACTCCTGGCTATGCACTGGGATCGGAAGTCACAGTACTTAACATTTAAGGAGCACTGGGGCTCACAACTTCATTTTATGTATCTCAAATTTAAGCTATAAAATGCTGTCAACCTTCATTTGTTTATTCAGCACACAAGCGTTACATTTCTACTGTGTGGCAGGCATTTTTCCCAGGTCCCAGAAGCTAGGGAAAGCTGGGGTGAACCGGTCAGAGACCACTGAGATGGAGACCAACCAAGGAACCAGCAGAAACCTCCATCAGTCTGCACAGTGCTCCTTCCTTCAAGCGTTGCCACGCTGGATAATTTCCGTGATTATGGTCAGCAGGATGTGGAAGGAATTCATTTGTTTATTTCCTTTTGGTGGACAAGAGTGTTGAGAATTAGCCTCTCCAGGAAGCACTTTAAGAGTCAACAGGTCACTGCATGGGGTGTTCACAGTCAGCTACGCTGTGCCCTGTGCCATGCAGAGGTGAGAAGAAGGGGAGGAGAGGTCAGAAAGCCAAGAGGAGCTTATGCATGGGTCAAAAGGCAAGAACGGGCAGACATTTGTGCAAATAATAAAGCGGAAACCAGGGAACTGGGTGAGTTTTAACAAAGTTGTGGCCCTAGGAACTGTAATTTTTGTTCCTTTTACCTGCCATGGTAACTAATACAATAATGGGTCCATGAGAAAGGGTAGACCCATTGAAACGCCTGAGAACTGGGGAAAAATACAGTCTCTGTTGTCCATTCATATTCTCATTTTCTTTAGGCCCACTTCATGTCTTCAAGATCTGTGGCTATAGAAACACCATGCCATTTCCCCTGTTTATCTGTCCTTGGTGCCTAAGCAATTAAGAAACATGATTTCTTACTCAACACTTACTGGTGTGGAAACTGGGGATTGGAGCCAGGGGGCTCTGTTGCCACCAGGGCCCGGGAAATGTGCATAATGGAACACAAAGTCAACATACCTAGGTTGAGAAATCCGCTTGCCTACACATCCACTCAAGTTGGCCAGGAAGCCCTCTCCTATGGATAGCAAAAAGAAAGTCCCATGACACTAGTTAACTGAAAACACATTTCATTGAGTTGGGGATTTGTTATGAAATCTACAAACGTGCGTGGTTTCCAGGCCAAAGTTATTCAAACAACTAAGGTCTTGGCTAAGTTGGCAGTTCCTTCTCGATGCCTCTTAGTTTCACTGCAGGTTCATTAAAACAAAAACTCAAAAGGAACATGTGAGTTGGCGAGGAGACTGAGAAAATGAGGTCTTCTACAAAGTTCCATTATAACACTGGGTCCTGTTCCAAATCCCAGTGACCTTTGCCTTAAAAGAGATTATTGCCTAAAAGTAGTATAATGTGAAGGCTTTGTGCAAAGGTTTAATGGATAAGGAAAGTAATTTCTGTTTCCATTTCCTATTGCCCCTCATTTATTTGTTCCATTTTATTTTGTTTGAGATATGATTTAGCTATCATTGCACCCACCCTTTTATAAAGTGTTTAATAGTCAGTTGTTTAATATCTTCACAAAGGTGTGCAACCATCACTACTATCTGATTCCAGAATATCTACATCACCCCAAAAGGAAGCCCCTTGTCCACTTAGCACTTCCCATTCTTCTCTAGCCTCAGCCTTTGGCAACCACTAATGTATTTTCTGTCTCTATTAATTTGGGTATTCTGGATATTTCAAATAAATGGAATCATACAGTATGTGGCCTTTTGTGTCTGGCTTCTTTCACTTAGAATGATGTTTCAAGGTTCATCCATGTTGAAGTGTGCATTAATGCTTCATTTTTTTTATGATTGAGTCATTTTCCATTATACGGTATACTGCATTTTCTTTCTTTATTTTTATAATAAAGAAATCTTTTTTTTTTAATATACCAATCCAATATGTTGTTTTTTAATGTACTCATCCTAACACAATAACATCTGCGATGTTGCCCATCAATGCTCCTGTGTTTCTTGAGTGCATTTTTTTGCTTCCTCAATGATATTATATTGCTGTTTTTATCCTGCCTGGGTTCTGTCTATTTTGTTGGTTTGAAAGTGGCTTTGACCATGCCCTTAGGTGACTGTTGCTGGTCTGCAGTTGTTATTTTCCTGTTTTCCCGAGACTGTGCTTTCTGGACAGAGGAAACATAGGGTTTTCTGAGAAACACATTTGCTGGCTACCGTACTCAGGCAGCACATAATTTTCCCTGAGTTGAAAGCCAGCTACGGTGGAGGGGGGTGGCGGGGGGAGGTGTGTGGGAGAATGCAAAGAACCAATCTTTTGTATCTGATAGTCTTTCAAGACATGAAACAGAGTCCCCAAAAAGACCTTGGTGACCCTGAAGATTCTATTTCCTTCCCTCCATTCCCTGAGCCCTACAAGTTCACAGTCACATGTTGTTCTGAGGCTGAGTACCTGGTGGCGCCCACGTGTTTAATAACTCGTGGAGGTGCTCTCACCTTGGCATGGCTAGGGACTCAACCGAACCCACTCAATGCAACATCACATCAGTTGTGGGTGTTGGGCTGAGTGGAGCAAGGGGAGGGGTAAGGTTGGGTAAGAGGAGACAGTTGAGCCAAAGCCACTGCGTGTGTTCCAGCTGGCTCCATAGGTCACATCACCCACCGGGGGAGGGGGGGATGTGTAATTGCAGGCTGTGGGGCCAGCATCCTCCATGGGTTCCCAGAGGAGCAAACATTCTCCCTCCTCCACCCCCGGCCATGCTGCGGCCTCCTACACTGTTTTGTGGACACAGCCTGGAACAAGGAAAAGAGGAGATGGCTCCTTCAGTGCAGGCTTGTATGTTGCTCAACTTTCCCTCTTTCTTCCCAGCTCAGCCCACAGTGCAGCACATGTTCAGCAAGAGCTTGCTGTGTCATTTTTGAAGTCTGCCATGAGGGTTTTCTGCTTTTGAGTGCAGCATTCCCTCCTTTGGGGCACTATATATATATATATATATATATATATATATATATATATATATATATATATGTGTGTGTGTGTGTGTGTGTGTGTGTGTGTGTGTATGTATATGTATATGTATATGTATATATGTATATATATATATTATATATATATTCCCTATAGTAATAGAATTAATAACTCAGCGTGTCTCTGAGGATGCCTGGACAAAGAAATTCAGGAGCTTCAGCAGAGAGTTGCTTTTTTCCAATTGTCTCATACAGAGCAGAGAACATAGAGGCAGGCCTATGGCGGTTATTTAAGTGATAAATATTTGTTGGATTGAGGTTTACACAATTTTTTAAGACCTACTTCAAAACAACATGGGAGGGAAAACTGTCCTTATTATGGGGGCTGTGGATCTGGGCTGTGGGGAGACTCAACTCACTGAATCAATGAAGGAACTGCCAACTAGTGTTTGGCCTTGGATGGCCTTTCAAAGTCTCTGTCTGGTAGAATTTAGGTTTTATTTTGTGGTAATTGGCTAGGGGAATGTCACCAGAGATTGAGTCTGACCTGACCCTTAGTTTCCTGGACACTGTTGGGGCTTTAGCTCACCCGACACTCATTCTCCCCCAGACAGTGAAGGAGGATGGGAAGTCCAGCCAAACTACTATTCGGTAAATCCTAGAATGTGAGAATAGTGCAAGTCCCTGCCCCCAGCGGGGCTGAGCAGATGGGCCTTGAGCCAAAGATGGATCACCTATTCTGTGTGCCTTCACTTGCATTGCACACTGGGGAAGGGTGTCATTGAGCACACGGAGAACATCTGTTTAAGATCTGTCCTTAGGAGAGAATAAAAAAAAAATAAAAATAAAGACAGCACAGCTTGGAAAAATAGACATAGTAGAGAAGCACTTAAATTCCTTGGATCACCAGGAACAACAGCTCAGGATAGGCGGGTGCCTGTCTGAACCTCTGAACTGGACGTTTGTTCTCCTTCTGCTCTCACCCCTGCAGGCAGCCTGGGACAGCAAGCCTCAAGGCTTCTAGCACAAGTAGGTGCTGCCCCAGGGGACAGGGGCCACAAATCCCGGAGAGTGCTAATTGAGCCCTTTCTATGTGGTGACATGTTGCTTACCAAGCCTTTTTGCATCATGAAGTGTGATGATTCTGCTTCCCCAAGACCCAGGAAAGCATGTTCCCATCCAGGTTCTCATCCTCTAGGAAGGAGCAGAGAGGAGCGACCCATTCTATCTTATCCTTCTAGCCCACCTGTTCTGCTTGCCTAATGGTGCAGAGGGGTTGCAGAAGGGGAGCACAGAGACTCAGTGGAGTCTGGGGTGTCTGGGGCCTCAGAATGGTGGAGGAGGGGTCTCCCGTAACTCACTGCAGATCTCGGGTATAATTAAAATTTGAATTACAACCTTTCATGCAAAAGCACTAGAACACCGGATCCAAATACTTCATCTCATACCGGTGGGGCCTAATTTTACCTGACAGGTTTAAGCCACTTGGAAAAATATCAAAAGAAAATAAAGAGGCTTATTTTTCCAACATGGTAAAGGCTCAAGTAACGAAGCTTCTCCATTAAACATAGGCATGCCTCTCGAAGGAGAGTCTCCCATCTTTCCAGCTACCTGCCTGTGACTATGTTTTCAAAAAAGTATTCTTTCTTTCTTTCTTTTTTCTTTTCTTTTCTTTCTTTCTTTTTCTTTCTTTCTTTTTTTTTTTTAAGCAATGTGTCCCTATTTCTTCAAAGTAAATATCTTCAGGGACATTTATCACATTATCATATCTCTGGTTGGAAGCAATTACAGTTTTGACTTTTTTTTTTTTTTTTTTTTTTTTTTTTTTTTTTTTTACTGTTAGAAACTGCTCTTTTATTCCCTAATGTAAAATTCTAGCTTCAAAGTAAATACCTACTCAGTCAACACCAAATAAGGTGGAGGGGGGAGGAAAAAAAAGAAACAAAACCCCACAGCCTCACAAAGCCATAGATTGTAGGGACTTCTAATCAGGTTTCAGAAACTGCCGTCCAAACAGGCATTCCTAACATATTCCAGGCAGCTCTGACCTCCAGGCACTTAGCAACTGCACAGCCCTTTGAATTTGCTTAAAACTATTAAGAAGCAATTAAGTAGTTAAGGGTCTTTTTCAGCCTGCCTGAGGTTTGGGAGGTGGGCTCAATGAAAGAGAACAGCACAATCGCTCTGCTTTGTCTTCCTTTGAGCTGACCTTGCACGCTAATAAATTCATCCTGTATTTTTCTGCTACTGCCAATTTATGGCCTACAGGAAACTAATCTTGTACAATAACTACCTTCCTGTACTTAGTTCCTAAATAGAGCCAAATGGATTTGGTGGCGGAAGCGCTCCTCCGCGGTTCCTGTGAAACAATGCTGAGCCCACAAGAGCATAGAGGCCGGGGTGCTCTCACGGACTCCACGGTGTCATTATGTTCTTGTTTTGGCTGCCGTGCACTTAAGCACAGAAAATAAAAAGCAATCCTCCGTGCAGTGCCTCCCATAATGATCTTAACTTCAGACCGGAGGGGAAGATGTGCGTTTGAAACATGCCCACGGACACAGGGCCAATGTAGGGAGCTAGACACGCAGACAATCCCCACTGCGCTGACACCTGTGATAAGAAATACAGATCTGCTCTGGGATTAAAAAAAAAAAAATCACAAAGGAGGGAATTTTGTTTTGAGCTGATGAAAGAATGGTGTCCTTTCAAAATCAAATAAATGTGTTATTTAGGAGGAGGGAGAGAGGGAAAGGGAGAGGAAGAGGAAGAGGGGCAGGGACAGGGACACGGACAGGGATACAGACAGGGAGAAACTTGCCAACATTAATTCAGTAGTAGTTTACAATCAGGTTGAGACAGACATGGACTGAAACGAGAGAATGTTGCCGAATGGCAGGATAAGCTGTGTGATACCTTGTCGGAGCCTCCAACAACTGAGCTGTGAAAACTCAGTTTGTCCCTTAATGAAACCAAAGGCCCTTAATCTGTGATAAGAGCAGGGCTCCGCCGTGCTGCTGCTTCTCTGCTTCTCTCCACGCTGATCTGATGACTTCATGTCCTCATCGATCCGAGCCATGTGTACAGAGTCCACTTCCTGTGTTAATGTGGAGCGTTGTTCTAGAACTGCAAGGGAGCCACTAATGCAAAGGGAGGTGGAGCTTTCTGAAAAGGCCTGAAAACATGGCCTTGACAGAGATAAAAGAAGGGCATGAATAAAACAGCTTTTAAACCCACAGAGGAGGGACCCCCTGTAGAACTGCTGGATTGGAACCCCCAGGGTCCAGCCTAGGATCTGTACGTATTTCCCAAAATTTCCACAGGGGACAAACTGGGTTAGCACCAGGGGTTGAGAAGGACTGCCTCTGGCCATGAAATATCTCAGATGTAGTGAAGAACCTGTGGCCTCTGTTGATAACATAGTCTTTCTTGTGAGGATTAGGGATACTGAATAAAAGGTAATAAAAATGCCAGTTATATGTTAGGTGATACAATAAATGTTTTTAAAAATACTTACTGTGTTGACCAGCCAGGATTATCATCATCACTGTTAATATCACTAGGAACACTGTACGATTCAAAGGGTGCTTTTGAATTGTGATCATCCTACGTGGGGTTGGATCAGAGGAACTGAAGGTTCCCGAGTGGGTTGGATTGAACAAGGCAAGGATATTGAAAGAGGCTAATAAGGAGATCAAAGAAGGAACTTTGTTCCTAATTCATTTCATAGCCATTCCACCTCATGCTTCTAAAAGTAACTAGGATAAATAGTACTTATGCCTTATGTGTTGACAGCATGTTATATCTTATATATTCACTTATATCCCTCATCTACTTTAAACATTTTAAACCTAAACACCAAGCAGAAAAGTCATGAATGTCGAAGAACACTCTTCAGATTCCAGATTGCTCAGAATGGCTCCCGATTGTTATCAAGAAAGAGTAAAACATCAAGGTTTGGCATTCCTTCCTCAAGATGTCTAGACACGACAAAGGAGCAGGGGAAAACGCCTGAGGAAAACAGGGTTCAAGAAGAGAGAAGTCCTCAACTCTGACTCACAGCTAGTTGTGGAGGCTGTATATTTGGGATCATCCCTTGTAATTTCAGCCTTTCATTTCCTGTCCTAAGACACGTTGCAACCGTGTTTTTAGTTGAATTGAAGGGCATCATGTCCAGGGAAGCTCCCTGCAGAGTTCCCCCATGTTGGCTCATTGGGAACATCGAACTTCCCTGTGTCCTTCCCTCTGCAGCATGTGGTCATGTGGAAGGCCCTCCGTGCATGTTGGGGGATGAATGGACAAGAGACTTGATAAAAGACCACAGTGGGGCTGTTCCCAGAACCAGAGCCATCCCCAGGCCCTCCCCTCAGATCTCAGCTTCCCTTTGCTGTAGCATGTGGTGCTCCACCTGCACTCAGCTGACATCAAGGGGACATCCTGGGCAACAACATCAATACCCACATTAAAAAGAGATGGCTTGGCAGGTTAGCAGTGTGGGGGAGGAACAAATGGTCCTCTACCCCAAAGGTCCTTCTGGCTGGTCTAATAATCAAACAGACATGAGAAAATAAGCAAATTTAATACTTTCGTATATATGGGAACCCCGCATATATGAGAGAGTCAGAGAACCCACATGTTCAGAGACAGAAAGGGAACATGGCTATAGAAGGCATCCTGAGCTAGGGATGAGGTAAGATGCCTTGGGGGCTTCAAAAGGTTATGGCAGAATGATAAGAAGAGCAGATCTTCAGTAAATAGAAGTTTGCTCTGAATGATAGGTCAAAAGAAGGTATCTCTGATTGTCTTGAATGGGAAAGGTCTCTAATTCAAATTCTTCTAGGTAGTTAGGGGGTCAGGCAGAAGTTTCTCTTGAGCCTGTGGCTAAGGTTACCGTTAGTTCAAAACAATCTGCATACCACAGAGGACATCTTGGGGTGATTCATTCTGCACCCCCACAGCAGTAACAGCCCAGCCATGGAGCTGCAGTCTTCACCGTGTTCCTCTCCTGTATATATGGGAGTGTCCTCCAGGCAGCATCATCAGTTATGGAGACCGTCCTAACAGATATTGACTCTATGGTTAGCCCTGAAGATTGCATTGTTTATATATTGGTGGGAGGCTCAGGAAGAGCAAGGATGTCTAATGCTGAGTCCCCCCAATCTGGGCATCCCTCTTCTTGAGAAAACTGGGTATGAGGTTCGAATTCCAAGACGAGATATGACTTGACATGCTTAAAGGTGACAAATCCGGGGTCAACCTAAAGCCCAGAAAGAAGGTTGTGGAAGTTGGGAAAGAGGAAGGAATGCTGTCTGTGTCCTGTCTGTGAGAGAATTGAGCCGAAGGCTGTCACCACGGACAGTGGAGGTGGAACCTAGGAACCTTGTCCCACCGACTCAAGCTGCTTAAAAGATAAGTGGTACTGAAATGTGCTCACTTGACTTTTGCTGCAATGACAAAGACTGTGTCAATGAATGCAAGCCCTTAAAAAAGGCCCTGAAGGTTAGGGGAGTGCAGCTTACTCAATGAGAAAGCTGCTCACCAACTGTGCGACAGCAGGCAAGCCCCCAAGCATTTCTTTATCTTAGGTTCCTCATCTATGAGAGGATAATTGTCCTCTTTGTAAGACTACTATGATGATGAAATAGCTGAGTGACATTCACCAGGTTATTTATTTATTTATTTACTTATTTATTTACTTTTATTGCTATGTATGTAATCAACATATAATATGTTATAGTAGTTTCAGGTGTAACAACTACCACCACCATATGCCACATTATGTAACCTTCCTGGGCCTTTAGGTCTAAAATCTCCCGTGGGGGTACTAATTATACTCACTTTCAACAGTGGTTGCAATGGTCACATAAGATAGTATGAGGACAGGATTTAGCACAGAGCATGAATGGTCCTTCTAGTGATTTTTAGTGTCACCATTAGTCCCGGTTCTAAGAATCCCTGATCCCTTCTCATTGGATGCTCATCTGATTGGATTCCAAGGACAGATATTTCTTGACCCACTCTGGTAGAGCCAGTCAGCCTTTGCTGATTCTCCTGGGTTGGCAGTTGGCAGACATCATCTGTTGGTCTCACTGTCTTTTATTTAGGACACTGGCAAAGGACACAGGGTTTCATCACCGTGCACAGCATTCTACAGCATGCCTGTGCCATTCCAAGCAGCACGCATGTGACCTGGGAACCACTCCAGGTCACTGCTAGAGAGAGTAGAAATAGGAGATCCCGGTGGGTGAAGAGGCTGAGAGGGGTTCCGGGGACTTATTTTTACCAGAAATTTTTATCCCCTCTTCACTCATCAAGGTATCACCTATAGGAAGCCTAAAAGAGTTATAAACTACTGATAGAGAATTTGCAAGTATAACACAAATAAATTATTTTCCTGAATGTTTTAAGAACAAGTTGCCTACATGATGTGCTGTAACCCATGAGTATTTAGAGTGTGTTTTCTGAACACAGCAATATTCTCTCACATAACCACAATAGAGCCCACAATAGCAGAGAACTAACAATGATACATTACTTCAACCTAATTCTCATGCCACACTCACGTTTGCCCTGAAAATGTCCTTTAAAACAAGAGGGCCAACTTCAGAATCACCGGTTATATTTAGTTGTAATATCTCTTTACACCTCCCCATCCTGGAAAAGTTCCTCAATCTTTCTTTGACTTTCATCACCTTGGCACTGTGATGATTACAGGCTGGTATTTTGGGGAGATTTCAGGCCTGCCCAATGCTTCCTCATGACTAGATTTTGTTCATGTGTCTGGCGGGAAGGACCCAGGAACGATTTTTTGCATTAGTGTTTGTGTTCACTTACTGCTTAATGAGAGTGATGTCTGCTAGCTTCTTTACTCATTTTCCCCAATGTAACTAATAAGCATTGGGTAGAGAGCTATGCTAACGTATCCTGCCCCTCCTCCAACAATTAATTTATTTGTTTCTGTATTTCCCTCTATCGGTGGCCTCAAGGTTTCCATTTTATCCAATGGATAATAACCTTTTTAAAAAATATATTTTTATTTATTTCAGAGAGAAAGGGAGGAGAGAGACATACAAACATCAATGGTGAGAGAAAACCACTGATTGACTGCCTCCTGCATTCCCCCTATGAGGGATCAAACCTGCAACCCAGGCCATGTGCCCTTGACCAGAATCAAACCCTTCAATCCACAGGCCAAACAAGCTAGGGTAAGTGGATTATAATCTTATTATAATCACTTATCTTGACACTCAAATGTTTTTAGATTTTGGAGAATGTAAGAATAGAATCCCTTCAAACAGACCTGTGTCATTATTCTTTAAGTATTTCTTTACCATCTAGCTTGATAATAGGCTACAGACTCATCTCATCATAGACCTTTAGATTGATAGAATGATAGAGAGAGATAGCTTTTCTAAGTGACTAGTAGGTCGAGATAGCTTTTCTAATTATCCTCTTTTGGCAAGAACTGGCCTTTATCCTGGTTATGTCCTTCTTGTTTCTTTTTCACATTAAAATGTATTTTTTAAAAATGAAATGATGGTAGTATTTGGTAGGAAGGGATATAGGAAATTGTCAAAAGTTGTCTTGAACTGGCAACTCTAAATCTCTCTCTCTCTCTCTCTCTCTCTCTCTCTCTCTCTCTCTCTCTCTCTCTCTCTTTTTCATTATTGCCCATGTCTATTTCTCACCCCATTTTAGTTCACTGATCTGTGAAACCGGACTCTGGAAACCACAACTTTATACGCAATCATTTATTTGTACATCTGTTACCCTTACCTGATGAGCACTATTTGAAAGTAGAAATGGAGTATTTTTTACTTTTGTTTCTCTTTTATTTCTTCACTGTCTAGCCCATCATGTTCACTGAAGGAAGAAATAGATGATGAGTGGGCACAGGAAGTGGTGAGGATCTTTGGGCCCTGAACGCATGGCTACTTTTAAGAGTATGGAGCAGTACCCAAGAGTGAGGCCAGCAGGGTTCTGGGTGTACAAAAAGGAGTGCAACATGTTGCTTTTATTAAATTTCTCTGTAGAGTACAGTCTGAGTCTGGTTAGTCATGCTTGGCTTTCTGGTGGGACCATTCATTCCAGAAAGGGTACGCAGGTAACTAGGGTAAAAGCACCCAGGCATTGCCTGTTTATTCTTCTTCCCAACATGGGTCATGACAGGACATCGTAAGAGCTAAACCACAATTACTATGTTGGTCATTTGTGCAAAAATAATTTTTCCTAAACAAGTTGCCTTAGGCTTTTTTTTTTTTTTTTTTTTAATAGGTGCCTTTTTCTCTGAAAAACTCATTGGTTGTGTAATAACTTTTAAGAGACCCTCGGAGCTATTAGAATAAATGTTTCTGTCTTTCCTGATGTGAAATGAAGAAGGAAAAGAGAATGGGTGAGGGGCTGGAATAACCTGCCTGGAAGGGTGGGTGAGGCAGGAAGCCCGAGGTTACAGCTGTAAATAACAGGGGAACAACAGAGCACAGGTCTGGGGTTGGGTGGTGTCTACTTGGAGAACAGGAAACCCATTTATGTGAACACATCTTTCCTGAGAAATTCTTTCAGAATGAAAGACTATTCTGTTTTTAACTTCTTTAACTTTTTGCAACTTACACCTGTTTTCAGGGCTCACTGCAAAATCTCAAGCTACTGTCCCCAGAGCAAGCTGCTTCTTGCCTGGTGTCCACCCTGCAGGCATGCTGCTGCATTCCTTAAAACTCAGGACATTCTTCTTACAAAAAAAGCCACTTACATTCAATCTAGATAAAGCACAATATACAAATAACCAAAAAGAATGATAAACAACCCATGACTTCCATGCCTAGAGGTAATCTCAGTTATTATTGTTAGTGACAAAATCATACTTTGCATATGACCTTATAACCTGATTTTGTTCTTTCCACTTAATACTAGTTGAGAAACATATTTTCTATCACCAAATAACTATGTCCAACACTATTTTGTTAGTTCAGCAATATTCAGTTGTGGAATATGTCCAAATTTATTAAGTACTTCCCTATGATTATATAAGACTATGTTACTTAGTTCTGTAAAATCCCTCTTTTAAATCTTTGGTAAATTCTTAAGATTCATATTTTAAATATGTATGAAATATATATGTATATTACAGGCCCAGTGCATGAAATTCATGCACGGGTGTGTGTGTGTGTGTGTGTGTGTGTGTGTGTCCCTCAGCCCAGCCTTTACCCTCTCCAATCTGGGACCCCTCAAGAGATGTCAGACTTCCCTCTCACAATCCAGGACTGCTGGCTCCCAACTGCTTGCCTGCCTGCCTTCCTGATTATCCCTAACCACTTCTGCCTGGCAGCCTGATCACCCCCTAACCACTCCCCTGCCAGCCTGATGATGCCTAACTGCTCCCCTGCCAGCCTGCTTTCCCTTAACTGCTCTCCGCTGCAGGCCTGGTCACCCCTTATTGCCCTCCCCTGCAGCCATGGTACCCCCCCCCCCAACTTTCCTCCTCTGCCAGCTTGGCCACCCCTAACTTCCCTTCCCTGCTGGTCTGATCACCCACAACTTCCCTCCCTTGCAGGTCTGGTCCCTCCCAACTACCCTCCCCTGCTGATCATCTTGTGGTGGCCATCTGTGTCCACATGGGGGCAGGATCTTTGACCATATGGGGGGCAGCCATTTTGTGTGTTGGAGTGATGGTCAATCTGCTTATTACTCTTTTATTAGGATATATAATTAAATTAATTTTTAATTAATTAATTAATTATAATTTACACCTGCTTGGAGGACCATTACTATAAAACACTGTAGATTACAGGTATGTAGAAACCATGGAATGCAAACAACATTGCACACACTTCCTATATTTGTAACAACTAACTTGGTTCCATACTTAAACTGAATGCATTCTGGGGCAACTTCTCCTTCTGGTCCCACTTTAAGCTATTGTACAAACTGCAGCCGTGACCAGTAGACTCAAAACTACAGTGCTTATTTTGGAACAAATAAAGTTGTTATTTGATAGCTACATTAGATTGGTCATCTGAAAACAACAACAACTATGTTATATTTTTAAGCTTTTTCTCCACTTTCTATGCAACTTGATTCTATCAATGTGCCCTTACTGAGAAGGTTAAACACTGTTCATGCTTAGAGGATTGGTCTCCTTAGACCAGTGAGTGATGTTTCTGAGTTGTGGCCATCATTGCTTAAAGCAACAATGAGAAATTATATGAGCTATCATGAGGGAGCGTATGTTTATCTGTACCAACATTCAGCAGGGACAAATACCAGATCTGGTTGCAATTTTCTCCTACTACAATATTAGCAAGGCATTACCAAAATAAAAACTGAACTGGTGTGAGTGAGTTTGTAATATTTATTATTATTATTATTATTATTATTATTATTATTAAAGTGATGCTCTAAAATTATAGCTGAAGTGAAGTGTATGGGCTCTGGTCCCAGAGCAACGCATTCCCTTCCATGACAGCACTGCTAGAGAGAAATGTGTTTACTCCACTAAGATTTGCTTTTAGGATTTCTAAATTTGTAGCTTGCAGAAGCCCGTCCGGAAAGATGAACAATTTTTAATCCAGTCTATCCCAGTAAGCAAATATATATCACTATGTGTGAGGCATATTGATATCACCAACTTGGACAGATGCACATAAATATGAAAAGAAAGCTTTTGTTTACAGTTTTTGATACAGAGTTTAAGATAAGAGAGAATACAGAAAATGTGCCAAGCTGTGCCCACTTCCTTCTGAATCTCCTGAGACTATTTTCTCTGTCAAATCAAATTACTTTACCTTTAACATAAATGCTTTCATAGGGCCTACTTCTTTTAAAAATACAAACCAAAGCTTCATATTACAAATATGAGATTTAAAATCCTTCAAAAATGCAGTGTTTGGATTCTGATTGCATAGTAGCCTCAAGCATTTGCCATTGTCTTGTGGCTCACTCAACTCTTGGATGGTTGACTCCATAGCCATCTGCTGACACAGCCAGTAACAAATTTTGTGCTTGTTCATTCTGGTTCTCATCAGTAAAAATAGACAGCCATCTTCTCTTGTATGCATTTCTTACAAAGATGGGATAATGGAAAGGAGAGAGGAGAGGCAGAATGAGAAAGGCGTCAAGTAGAAAATGCATAAGGGTAAAAAACTGAGTGATTTGGCAAGGTGAAACTGTAATATCGAAGGGGGTGTTTTGCATGGTAAGAGGCAGATTTACTTGCAGAGAACACATTCAACAACATTTTGAGTTTCCTCAGAATTGTAGCTTATCCTGGGGGAAGGTTTTTTATTTGATTTTTTTTAATGTAATTTTTAAAAAATATTTTATTGATTTTTTACAGAGAGGAAGGGCGAGGGATAGAGAGTTAGAAACATTGATGAGAGAGAAACATCTATCAGCTGCCTCCTGCACACCTCCTACTGGGAATGTGCCCACAACCAAATTACATGACCTTGACCGGAATTGAACCTGGGACCTTTCAGTCCACAGGCCAACGCTCTATCCACTGAGCCAAACTGGTTAGGGCTGGGGGAAGATTTTTTAGGTCAAAACTAGCCAAGACAGGTGCCATTGGCAAAGGGAGTTTTAACCACTTTTAACATCATCATAGACCAATTTCTTGTTCCTGTTGTCTGGATCAGCAGAAGTCTCTTTAGATATACAGTTTAAAAGAAAATGCAGACGGGAAATATTGAGTGTGTGCAAAGCAGCCATCTGATATTTTTCTTCCTTGGGATTTTGGAGAAGCCCAGTGTACTCCTGGTTACTCTGGAGGCGCCCTTGGCAAACTACCACTTCTTCCTTCCTGGTCCTGCTCCTCTTCCCGCCCTCTCCCACAGAGCTTCCTTCTGCAGCTTCCAGTGGCTCTCCTTCCCACAAAGGACTTCAAGGCCTTTAGCTGATCAAGCTTCCCAGCCACCGATTCTTAATGCATGGCTGCATAAAGCAACTTGTTAAGAATACTCACAATTGCTAGGCCCCATCCTAAGCTTTTTTTTTTTTTCATTTCATTTCTTGTATTTGCCTCTCAAAAGATGCTATACTTATCTCCCTTTTAGAAAAGTGGAGAAGTCTTACAGAGGTAAAAATTTACCCAGCTCTTTCATAGGGGCAGCCAACATGCTAAGCAAAAACATTTAACTTGAGAATGTTCAGCCTCAGCCAAAAGGGAAGCCTTGAATGTTTCCTGTGAGTTGATCTCTGGTGTATTGTGAGGTGGTCCATAAACCAACCCTGATCTCTCCAGAAGGCCACTCCCATCACCCTAACTGGACCAGAGGGACAGCTGACCAACCATGATACTTTTGATTGTTATGCTTTCTCTGAATACACTGGAGTAACCTGGGACTCAGGGGACTTCCACCAGGAAGGCATTCCTAAAGCGGGTTCCCGGAAGATCCGAATGGCTGACAGTTGTGATGCCCCAGATTAATCCTGTTTCAGCTGGACACAGACGCTTGGTGACTCTCTCTCCCCCTGCCCCCTATTCTACTCATGATAGGCTTTCTCCTGTTATCTATGCTGCTTTGGGAGATTCCATTGAGAAATCCCTCCCTGGTCATTTGATTGCATGTTATTTTTAAATTCAAAAGGAGGAGAAGGAAAAAAAAGGGAAATGAAGACATCCTGGGTTTAGAATTTAACTCTTCCCCTGAAATGGGAAACAAGCATGTCATTTATGTTGAAACTTCAGCCTGGCTTAGCTCACAAAACACCATCTATCAAAATTCCTAGCTTACCAAGTCACTCTGCCAGACTCAATTATAGAGTTAATTCCGCCCTAACTGGAAACAGAGATTTGGTTCATTTCCTCTCTAAAATCTCTGGGGAAGCCTTTAATACAATTCCAGTGAGTCCAAGTTCAAGCCAGTTCAGTCTGAATCAATGGGCACTTTCTGGCTCATCTTCTATGAATATAGAAACACACACTCAGACACACTCACATCCACTGACATACACTGCACAGCTACACATAGTTACATATTTACACACATGCACTCATTCACATGTGTATGCACACTGCACACACACACACACACACACACACACAGTCCAATGGTTCCTTCTAACACTTGGTCAACATATTTTTAAGAAGGTACATTCTTATTCTTCTTCAACATTTGCATGTCATACTAAGTTCACTTCTTTGGATTCCCCCTTCCCCCACCACAAGTTGTTATTTTAGGTTGCTGCTTTCATTCTCTTCCTCATTGCAAGAGTTACATTTAGATGATCAGGAACTGACAAGAACAGAACACTGTGTCTTAAGTGAACTCACCACAGACTATATTACAACATTGCTATCATCAGATCACTTCCTTAGGCTGAAAGAATTCCTGGCAGTTCTGATATGCAATCAAATTGTGGTTTTTAACTCCTCATGCTAAGAATATCATGAGCAGTCTGATGTAGCATGCATCATTATGTGTATATCCATTCATATTGATGTAGAAAAATATATTTGCCTAACTATCTAATATATGACTCCAATATTTATCACTCATTAGGTTCAAAATATTTGCAGTTTTCTGCTTTTATTATTTGTTCACCCAGATATATTAGGTAAAACTGCATAAAATGATCACTTTTGTAGGTGAAAATTATTAAATATCATCAATGTTATGTCTTATTAAAGTTAAGTTTGCATGGTTAAAAATTTAGGTATAAGAGGTGTCTGACTTTTGACATTGTAAGATTTATGATTACTAGTTCAAGAGAAAGCACAACATTTTAAAATGTATTAATTAATGAATTTAACGTGGTAATTTTCAAGAACAAAATACATAAATACCTGAACTTTCTAAACAAGGATACAGGTTTAATGACAAACTATTGACTATGGCATAATGCACTCCTGATCAGGAAAAGCACTTTTGTAAATTATACGTAGTATTACCATCAGAGACCCAGAAAGATAGATTCAATAACAATTGCAGAAAGAGCATATGCATATAACTATAATTTAATTGGAAAACAGTAGTTTTGTCTTCCTTATGTGAAGATAATACATTTTGATTTTTTTTTGCCTATGTTTTTTTTTTATTTTTTTTTTAGAGTTTAAGTTTTTTTTGTTTTTTAAATTTATTTTTACATATTTTATTGATTTTTTTTGCCCCCTTCCCTTCCTCCCATAAATCCCCTCCCTCCCCAGAGTTTTATGTCCATTGGTTGTACTTATATGCATGTATACAAGTCCTTCGGTTGATCTATTATCTCCCCCAGATACTCCTCCCCTCCCCACTGTAATTTGACAAACTGCTTGTTGCTTTACTGTCTCTATATCTATCTTTTGGTTATTTTGATTTTAAATGGAGCTCCATTACCAAATCTCATGTGAGCTTTCCTTATAACTGGGCTGTTTTATAACATTTTTTTAATGCTAGTTTTTAAGTAGTCAGTTGTTCATGATGTCCAGTCTTCTGAGGAAACACCAGTACTTAGAACTGGTTCTTCTGAGAGGGCTCAGGTGGGCTGTAGAGATCCCCTAGGACTGTGGTTGGCAAACTGCAGCTTGTGAGCCACATGTGGCTCTTTGGCCCCTTGAATGTGGCTCTTCCACAAAATACCATGGCCTGGGCGAGTCTATTTTGAAGAAGTGGCATTAGAAGAAGTTTAAGTTTAAAAAATTTGGCTCTCAAAAGAAATTTCATCATTGTACTGTTGATATTTGGCTCTGGTGACTAATGAGTTTGCTGACCACTGCCCTAGGATAAGCCCCAGATCTCAGCCTTCTAGGACTGTGGTGCATAAACCTTAGATTTACCTTAGTCCAAATTTCATTTCTGAGAAGGAAAGTTAAATAGTTATTTAACTGGGCATGTCCCTTTCTTACACTAGTTCTGGAGAATTAAATCCTATGTCTTCAGGCTGCAGATGTGGTGTTAATTGTCAAGAATGTGGACCTTGGTGTCCAACCTCTTGAGTTCAAGGTCCTTCTTAATTGTGTGACCTTGGGAGAGTTATTTAACCTGAGAGTCCATTTCCTCCTGTGAAAAGCTGGGATAACAACAGTCTCTTGTTTGTAGAATTGATGTGGAAGGTAAATTAGAAAATTCATGTAAAGTTTTTAGCATCTTGCCTATCACATGTTGAATACTAAGTAAATGTTTTCTGAATTACTTTCAGTGCTATGACTTTTAACCCTTTATCTCAGGCTTTTGGCAATAAGGAAACACTTCATTTCTGGCTTGGAAGAGAAAAGCATGACTCCAACTTTATGGCAGGAAATACAATCCAAACAATATCTTTTTTTTTTTTTTTTTTTGCCTTAGACTTAAATTTCCTCCTTGAGAACTTTACAGTTGCCTTTGCTGAATCTTAGCTGACTATTACAATAGAAGTTTCCAAAGTCTAGATTCATAAGAGAATCCTGTGCATTTCAGAACATATATAAAAACAATATATATATATATATATATATATATATGGATATATATATATATATATATATATATATATATCTCCTTTTTTTAAAATTAGCATTACTGGTTTCTTTATTTTTTTAAAACAGAAGAAGGGAAAGAGAGATAAAAAATGTTGGTTGCCTTCCACAGGCACCCTGACTGGGGATCGAACTCACAACCTGGGTATGTGCCCTGATCGAGGATCAAACTGGCCACATTTCAGGTGTATGGGGTGATGCTTCAACCAACTGAGCCACACCAGCCAGGGCAGAATATATATTTATGAATGCCAGAATTATCTTGTCCAAATGATCTGAGCCAGGGCTCTAACTATCCACTCTGTCACTTTTTTTTTACAGAGAGAAATTCCTAATGGGATCAAAGGAAACATTTGGACGTCAGAACTCACTGGTCTTGCAATAGTGTCATAAATCTCAAGAGTTGAAAAAAATGTTCAATATTATTATTTAAATCCCTTCAATGAAACTGAGACTGAGATACTAGAGGGCAGATGTGTGTGCTTACTTCCTTGTAACTTTGCCTATTACAGTCTAAATCTTTAAATATTACAGCCTAAATTTTAAAGAAATGGGACCTGATAATAAGATCTTCTTAATGGCTTATTCATAACTCTTATCGCCTTACCCTGTGAGCAGCAGACCTGACTATTGACTTGACATGCCTAACTCTGAGGGTGGATATTCATTAGGGAGGAAAGGGTAGGGGAATCTTTCTTGTTTGTGCAATTGATAAAAAATAAAAGCCTAAGACTTTGCAGAATCTCCATCTGCAATCACTGCTTGCCATCTTGTTCATTTTTCCCCTCGCTTTGTCTGCCTGGCTGGAGGGCTGGTTGGAGCTCCACTGTTCAGTTAGTTTCCTGTGCATATTTTCATTCCCGCTTTTGCCTTTTGAAGTGTCTGGCTTCCATTCATCCAGAACACCATCTGAATGTAGCATGATCTTCCTGTCAGGGGTATAAACAATTTCTCTCTGATCTGGTGTCACAAGGCTTAAACCCAGACTGGTCCCCGCGCCTCTGTAATTTGGATTTACTCTAAGTTAATGCCTTCATGGTGCTCAGATCTGGAAGCCATCCAAGAGAGGAGACATACAACCTGTGCAAAGAGCAGACATTCAAAGATCTTTTAAAATGTTTTCCTCTCACAAATGCTTTAAGGAAGTATTCATCACTTTCCATTCTTCTTCATTTATTTTTTGTATTTTTACATGCCTCAGAAATATTACTAAAATTAGGGAAGCAATCTGATATTTATCTATATTCTGTAATCTAAATTTATGTATAGATAGTAAATGTGTTGGCCTGTGTTTCCATATACTTTCTGTGGTTGCTATTGTTGCACAAAAAGCAGCCACAGATAGTAAGTAAACAATTGTCCTAGGCAGTGTTTCAATAAAACTTTATTTGCAAAAAACATGTTGTGGGACATATTTAAGCCTTAGGCAATAGTTTGCCAGCTTATGATTTCATGAGCTATGATTCAACATTAAATCTGGTGTAATTGTTACTAAAATCTACCTTCTCTCATTGTTACCTTAACACTTAAGGTCTTTCGGTTCCCTGAAGTCAGTGGGCTCTATGCTATAGCCCTGTCCAGTGTGGCTCAGTGCTTAGGGCATTGGCCCATGCACGGAAGGGTCTTGCATTGCATTTCTGGTCGTCAAGGGCACGTGCCTGGGTTGCAGTTTGCTCCCTGCCCTCAGTTGGGACACATGTGAGAGGCAACTAGTTGATATTTTTTTCTCATTCTGATGTTTCTCTTTCTCTCTCTCTCCCTCTCGCTCCCTTCTACTCTCTCTGAAAAACAATGGAAAAAATATCTTCAGCCAGAACCGGTTTGGCTCAGTGGATAGAGCGTCGGCCTGCGGACTGAAGGGTCCCGGGTTTGATTCCGGTCAAGGGCATGTACATTGGTTGCGGGCACATCCCCGGTGGGGTTGTGCAGGAGGCAGCTGGTCGATGATTCTCTCTCATACATGTTTCTAGCTCTCTATCCCTCTCCCTTCCTCTCTGTAAAAAATCAATAAAATATATTTAAAAAGATATCCTCAGGTGAGGATTAACAAAAAATAAAAATTAAAAAATAAAGGCTCCCCTCTCCTGTTATCTAGACTTGAGGTAGCAAAATTATTTTGACTGAAAATTTATTTGTCTACTTTCATCTATACCCAGAAAACCCCCATCCCATAATACTAATAAAATAATCACCAGAGAATTTAAATTGCCAATTTATAATTATTATCATGCAATAAGGGTGTGAGTTCATACCTGTTATGGAGCAGTTTTAAACAATCTGTCTGGTAAATCTAGCTAATCAATTCCACTTAACTGAATTTTTTTTTCCTGTAAGATTAATTCACCTTTTGTATAGTTGCATTCAAAGGTCACTTCTTTGAGAAATGTGCTATTAATTCTGAAATTTTTTAAAAGTATAGATTTTAGTTTTTAGAACAGTTTTAGGTTAACAAAAGAATTTACAAAAGGTACAGAGAGTTCCCATATAATCCCCTGCCCCCACAAATGCACAAAAGCACAGATTCACCCAACCATGTGGTGCCTAGATATTTGTTCAACCATTACTCTGGGCATATCTGAGAGGGTATCTTTGGATGAGATTAACATTAAAAGAGTAGACTGAGTAAAGCAGATTG
This sequence comes from Pipistrellus hanaki, assembly GCF_964339955.1. Lineage (NCBI taxonomy): Eukaryota > Metazoa > Chordata > Mammalia > Chiroptera > Vespertilionidae > Pipistrellus > Pipistrellus hanaki. Next base: position 28,254,293 of record NC_140505.1, read on the forward strand.
CCCTCCTTAGGATGAGCCTCATCCAATCAGTTGAAGACTTGAATAGCACAAAGATACAAAGATTGACCCTTTTGTGAGTAACATAGAATTCCTTTGGCTTGACCGCTTGAGAACTGGGACATTAGGTTTAATTCTGATGGTTTTGGACTAGAACTTACATCATCTGCTCCCCTGGGTCTCTAATGTGTTGAATGCAGATCTTGGGATTTGCCAGCTTCCATAATCATGTGAGTCACTTTCTTAAAAGTCTCTCTCTCCATCTCTATCCCTTCTCTCTCTCTCTCTCTCTCTCTCTCTCTCTCTCTCTCTCTCTCTCTCTCTCTCTCTCTCTCTCTCTCCTCTCTCTCTCCATTCTGTGGATCTTGTTATCTTGTTTCTCTGGGGATCCTTGACTAATACATCCACCATCAACTTCCCCACCAGAAAGATACAGGTGTTGCATTGGATTAATCTGTATTGACATATCATAATTATCTCACAGCCATACTTTACATGAGGGTTTACTATTGGTATTGTATATTCTATGGAATTGGACAAATGTATAATAATCTATATCTATCATTATAGTATAAGATAGAATAGTTTCACTGCCCTAAACATACTTTGTGCTTCATCTATTCATCACTCCTTCTCACTTCCCTCCAACCCCTGGTAACCAATGATCTTTTTACACTTTGCTTAGATTTGCCATTCTCAAGAATGTCATAAATAGAATCATTTAGTATGTGGCTTTTTCAGACTGTTGTTTTTTTCACTCAGTATATATTTAAGGTTTCTTTATGACCTTTGTTATAATAGTGAACTTATTTTTAGAGCTGAATAATATTCCACTGTTTGAATGTCCCAGTTTATTTATCCATTCACCTAGTGAAGGACATCTTGGTTGCTTCTATATTTTGACAGTTATGAATAGAGCTTCTAGGTTTTTGTATGGACATAAGGTTTCAACTCATTTGGGTAAATTATAAGTAGTGCAATTGCTGGATCATATGGTGAAAGTATGTTTAGTTTCATAAAGATCTGCAAAACTGCCTTCCAAAGTAGCTGTACTATTTTGCATTTTTGTCAGCAGTGATTCAAAGTTCTTGTTGCTTCATATCTTCACCAACATTTGGTGTTATCAATGTTTTAGAACTTTGCCATTCTAATAGGTGTTTAGTGATATCTCATTGTTTTAATTTACAATTTCCTAATGACATATGGAGTTGAATATCTTTTCATAGGCTTAGTTGGCACCTGTATGTAATTGGTAAAGTGTCTATTCAGATCATATGTCCATTTTTTAAAGTTGGTTTGTTCTTTTTCATATTGTTGAATTTTAAGAGTTCTTTGTATATTTTGGTTAACAGCCTTTTGTCAGATATGCCATTTGCAGATATTTTCTCACATTCTGCTGTGGCTTATTTTCTCATTTTCTTAACAGTGTCTTTGGTAGAGAAGTTTTTAATTTTAATAAAGTTTAACCTAACTATTATTCTTTAATGTGTCATGCTTTTAAAATTGTATATAAAAAGTCATAAACAAATCCAAAATTATCTGGATTTTCTCCTATATCTTCTAGAAATTTTACAGTTTTTCATTTTATATTTAGTTTTCTGATATATGTTGAGTTAATTTTTGTGAAAGGTCTGCATTTGTTTTTTGCATGTGGATGTTCATTTGTTCTGGCATTCTTTGTTAAAAAAAAAGACTATCATTTTTTCATTTATTTTTCTTTGCCTTTTTGTCAACAATTACTTGGCTATATTGGTGTATATGTATTTTTGAGTTATCTATTCTGTTCATCTACTCCTTTGCCAATACCACACTGTTTAAATACTGTAGTTCCATTTTAAGTCTTAAAGTTGGGTATTATCAGTCTTTCAACTTTTTTCTTCTTTAATATTTTGTTGGCTATTATGGGTTTGGTAATCTTTTTAAACTTTATAGGATTTTGAGAAATAGATACTTCAACCCTAACTCCTTTTTTTGTGTGATGAATCAAAATATGTATGGCTTTTAATTATTTTTCTTGAAAATCTTTACTTATTTTATAGACCCTGAGTCTTCCCTTTAGTCTGTGCTTCCTTTGCAGGCATGTAGCACTTGATTTTGTTTTATTTTTCCTGTTGAGGCAATTATGTTCACAATGTTGGTTTCTGTTTTATTAAAAAATTTCTATGAGCTTCCAATGTCCCAGTTACCATCTGCAGAAAACCACAGTTTGGAGTTTCGAGACGCTTTTACATAGCTGAGAAAAATGAATTTCCCAGGGTTACAAGGTGTGGTTTTTGGCATGTTCAGGAAAAACCAAACAATAGTAAAAAGGAATTTCTAAGAACATTCCCCTACCTGTGAGTAATCTTGTTTTATTTCCTGTTTGACCTGTCTAAAAGAAATTGATCCTCCTGGGAATATTCCTGGTTTCATGAGACCCTGAGGCAATTGTAGTTGATGGGCAGAGCTAAAAGGTTTGATGAACATTGATATTATGAAAGAAGTAACTGACAACTTTTCTTTGTGACTAAAAGCTGCTTTCTTTTCCCTTACCATGCCTCTATCTCTGAGGTTTTTTGGTTCTAGAAATACGATTGAAGAAATCAAATACTTTAGAAAAGGTCTTTACTAGGGGTTTAACACATGCTTGTCTGGATTAGAGTTTGATATAGCAACTGGTATAATTGTTATTAGAAAGGAATTGGAAAATTGTCCATTTTGAGAATGATGTTTACTTTCAAACTAATAAACGTAAGTCTCAAATTAGTTTTTAGACTTTAATAACACTTTGAGAATTTCCTGGCAGTTAAATTGGGCCTATAGAAAAATAGTTACACAAAGTTTTGCTTATAATTTTCAAGGGATTCAAAGACCCTCTTCACCTCAAAGTGAAAGCCCCTGTTCTAAAATAATACTTTAGAATTTATGTTTTTTAAGGGCATATATCATGTGTACAATATAAATTCTTGTAAATCATATTTTATAGATGAAAATTCTGTTTACCATGTCAGTTTTGTTTCAATGCTATAAACCAAGGAGAGCAGACTAAAGCCCATGGACCTGATGTGGCCAGCCATTTGTTTTCATAAATAAAGTTTTATTGGAACATAGCCATAACCATTTGTTTATGTGATATCTATGGCTGCTTTCATGCTATAAAAGCAAAGTGAATAGTTGGGAGAGAGACTGTATGGTCTGCAAAACTGAAAATGTATACTGTTTAGACTTTTTTAGAAAAAGTTGCCGACTCCAGTTATAAGGAGTAAAATTTGGGAAAATGAAATTTATGGCTTTATATTGAACTAGAAGCCTGGTGCACAAAATTCATGCACAGGGATATGTGTCCCTCAGCCCAACCTGCACCCTCTCTAATTTGGGACCCCTCAAGGGATGTCTGAATTCCTGTTTAGGCCTAATCCTGGGATCCGGACATCCCTTTCACAATCCAGAAATGCTGCCTCTCAACTGATTGTCTGCCTGCCTTCCTGTTTGCCCCTAACAGCTTCTGCCTGCCAGACTGATCATCACCTATCCACTCCCCTGCCAGTTTGATTTCCCCTAACTGCCCTCCCCTGTAAACCTGTTCAAGCCCAACTGTTTTCCCCTGCAGGTCTGGGTCCCCCCCCAAATGCCCTTTCCTGCAGGCCCAGTAGTCCCCAACTTCCCTCCTCTGCTAGCCTGGTCACCCCTAACTGCCCTCCCCTGCTGGCCATCTTGTGGCAGCCATCTTTGACCACATGGGGGCAGCCATCTTGTGTGTTGGAGTGATAGTCAATTTGCATATTACTCTTTTATTAGATAGGATACCTATCAATTCTCCAAATCACATGGCCTTGCCATTCATGTAGCAGGATGCACAGTGGGAATTTTCCAATTACTTCACAACTCAAAATTTCTTTCTAAGCCTCCAAGCTGAAGACAATGATTATCATCCCACCAGTTAATTAAAAACAAGGCCCTCACAGGCCCTCACCCACTTCCCCAACTTCATCTCTGCTACAACACAGACCTGGGGTTGCTGCACTTAACCTTGCCTATCTAGTTCATCATATATTTCCTTCCCTTGAGCACACTGTTATATAAATGAATGGGTGAAACTCTAAAGGTCACCATTTATTTTATATTAATGTCGTATAATGTACTTTTGCCTTCCTCACACAATTGCTATGAGAACACAATAAGAGTATTACCTTAACCCATACCCTCATTCTTAGCCAATGTTTTTACTTCTGCTTTTTGTTAAAAAAAGAAAAAGAAAAGAAAAGGTAGAAACAGTCAGTTCTGTACTCACTAGGGGGTAATGGAGGGTAGTTTTGAGAGTTTCCTTCACTCATTTCTTCAGCAAACATTTATTGGGCAGCTTCCACACACACTGTTTTATACAATATTGGAAATAGAAAGCCAAATCAGACATTGCTGAAGGTCCTGCAGCTGGTGGCAGAGCTTGCACTCCAACTTCTGCCTGTGAGCTTTGTCTTTTTTCTTCTGACCAAGCATCAGGAAGGGGGTGTTTAATCCAGCCAATGAATACAGGGAAGTCCAATCTTACAAAATCAATCCACAAGAGTGTAAATACATCCAAACGAGTGGTCTAAAATAGAAACAAATCTGCTTTCTTGGCTAGTTTGCATCTTCCTGGCGGGAGAGGATCTGAAATGCAAAAGCTGTTGGAGGTGAGAACGTGTTGTGATAGGCCAGCCCAGATAGGTTCTGGCTGCCATGTATCCATGAGAGCCACCAGGTATTCCAGCTGGAAAGTATCTGAGGAAGGGTCCACCATGCATGGCCCATGAGTCTGACCCTGTAGTGGCAGTGCTGATTGCCAACAGCTGGGAAACCTCGCCTGCAGCTGGCGGGCATCTGCTTGGAAGAGTGGTCTAAAGGAGGTGCACTGAGAGCCTCTTCTTCCAGCTGGCTTTGCAGGAACCACAAGTCCACAGCTGAAGAGCTTTTCTCTGATCTTCACATTGCTCAGCCAGCTCTGGCACAGGTTGAGAGGGCACATTCTCTCACCTCTCACAGGAGGATGAGCTGTAAGAACCACATCTGCAACTTACAAGAGACGGATGGTTTTGATTAATGCTCAAAGGCAGTGCACATACCTGTTCCTGGACATATGCTTATCGTTAAGGCCATCTGCTGGACTGGCATATGGCCCACTCTCAAATGTTGGTGCCAAACACAGACTGTGGAGGCATCAACCAAAGGTAGACTGTGTATCAGTAGGGAAAATACTCCGTGCCTGGGGGCTAACTTCTACACAGAAACAACTAAGAAACAAAAACTTTTGCTTCCTTCTGCAAAAGTTCAGAAAGGTTCCTATGTTATGGGAGTGTTGATACTATAGATATTTTGTTTTTGTTAAAATTAATATGTATTTTATTCACTTTTTTAACATCTAAGATATTTAAATGTTTTCTCTTAAATGTTCTTTAATTAAATAGTGAGTTTCTCTTCCTACTCATGATATCAAATGCCTGACAGTACTTGTCACTTGGCACCCATTCAACGTCACATTTCCTGTCCTCTCACCTCCCTCACTCAATCCTCAACTAACCTCAAAGGAAAGATGTGATCAGCCAGCATCACATTTCAAAACTCTTCAGTCGTTCTTGGGGAGAGGTTGGAATTTTTATACACCGGGAAATACCATAATAATCTCACAAAGTTTTAAGATAAGGAAGATCATTTATTGAGAACTACTTCATTTGGAAATAGGAACAACAAATTCAAAAGCTCTAGTTGAACTCCATGCACCTCTTTTTAAAAATGGGATGGGGAAACCATTGTCAGTGTGGAGCATATATTCTTAACGGAGCAATATTGTCCTCAAGGGGTGAAAACTAATTCTTGGTAGACAAAAATTCTTAGGTTTCACAACAGTTGTGGGCCTTTGATGACCATAGTACACACAGATATACCTATAACATTAGAATGACATGGATAGAGGTTAGAAAGAGATGGAAAAAAAAAAAGAAAAAGAAAAAGCTCCTTGAGCTTTTTGAAAAAGTTTTTGGGACACCACTGTAAAGAGATAGCACACTGGGAGGACTGAAGCACAGACACACAACTAAAATGAAGCCAGGGTACAAACTTTGCAGCATTGTCTCTCTTTGTTCTAGGAATGGGTTGACAAGAAAGTAAAGATATTTAGTAGTTAACATGCCCATCCCGGGAGATGCTCACCCACTGGCACTGATGGGGGAGACAGACAGGAGTTTACCTCCAGGAAGATGGCATTCTAATTGGGGAATATAGAGAAAATATCAGGTCAAATATCAATTTTAAAAACATATTAGGACCTCCTTAAATGTTACTGGAAAATCTTATCCGTGTAAGAGCTATCTAAATTGAAACCTGACCTATGAGAAGAACCCTCTGCCATGAGGGATCTGCAGGCCTTTCCAGAGGAGGCGATGAGCACAGGGGAAATGAGAGGGGCTCAGGGCATGAAGACATCAGAGAGGAAAGTTCAGATGTGACTCTGAATTTGGAACTTATGGATATGGCCTTTCTTGGAAATAGTCTTTGCTGAAGTAAACAAAGTGAGTTAGGGTGAAATCCAATCAAAGGACTGGCATCCTTATACAAAGAGGAAAATTTGGACACCAACACACAGAGGGAAGTAGTCCATGTAACGATAGAGACAGAGTTTGGAATGAAGCTGATAAAAGCCAAGGAACCCCAAGGGTGGCCAGCAGCCATCAGAAGCTGGAAGGGGCAAGGGCTGATTCTTCCCTGTAGGTTTCTGAGGAAGCACAGGCCTGCCAACATGTAGATTTTAAACTTATAGCCTCCAGAATTGTGAAAGAATATTTGCTGTTCTCTCAGTCATCTCATTTGTGGAACTTTGCATGGCAGCTCCAGGAACCTAATATATTGGCTAAGCAACAACAGCTTAGTCAGGGCCATGGGAAAGATTTTTAAGTAGTGTGGTCATATGACCTGACTTTCACTTTATAAAGTACTAGAGGCCTAGTGCACAAAAATCGTGCACTGGGGGTGGGAGGGGTCCCTCTCAGCCCAGCCTGCACCCTCTCCAATCTTGGACCCTTCAGGGGATGTCCAACTGCTGGTTTAGGCCCAATTGCCATGGGATCAGGCCTAAACCAGCAGTTGGACATTCTTCTCACAATCAGGGACTGCTGGCTCCAAACTGCTCACCTGCCTGCCTGATTGCCCCTAACTGCTTCTGCCTACCAGCCTGATCACCTCCTAACCACTCCCCTGCCTGCCTGATCGATGCCTAACTGCTCCCCTGCTGGACCGATCACCCCCAACTGCTCTCCCCTGAAGGCCCAGTTGACCCCAACAGCTCTCCTCTGCTGGCCTGGTTGCCCCCAACTGCCCTCCCTTGCAGGCCTGATCCCCTTCAACTGCCCTCCCCTGCAGGCTTAGTCACCCCCAACTGCCCTCCCCTGCAGGCCTGGTCACCCCCAACTGCCCTCCCCTGCCAGCCCGGTTACCCTAACTGCTCTCCCCTGCCAGCCATCTTGTGTGACCACTTGAGGGCAGCCATCTTATGTGAGGGCGTGACAATCAATTTGCACATCACCTCTTTATTATATAGGATTCCACTGCTTAGTGCTGAGGAGGTGAGGTCATAGGCTATTGTGATATCTGTGTGACAAGGGGCAGGTCTCTGTGGTGGCAATGGGGCAGATGTGCCATAGAGCTTGCAGATAAGCCCAGTGCACTCGCTTTGGGCTGACACATCCTGGCAGAATAAGCATGAAGCCAGGTGACAGGAAAGAGGTTGTCTGAGTCAATTGGAGAGATGGGGAAGGGAAGGCATGGTGGGAGTGGAGAGAAAGGGATGATGGTGCTGGGCTGAGAAGGCTGAGGAGAGGGAGGGCAATTCCTGGGTTTCTGCATAGATGGAGGTGCCAATGACTAAGATGAGAAAGACTGGGATAAAACCAGGTTGAAGGAAAAATATAAAGTATTCTGCTCTGTAATTGTCAATTTTCAGACAGCTGTAAAAGTCTTACTGGAGATGTTACCATTTCTATCACACTCACCTCTTCATTCCCAATTGTAGTAATTTTTTTTTTTAAAGTCTGGGAAGCATTTTTCTCTCATTATTAACTCTGGGATGACAGACAATTGATGATATTACAGTGACATAATCTTGGACACAGAAGGTCTAGGTTTAGGAGAGGTGGGGCCTCTCCATTTAGAAGGTCCCTTTAGGGTAAGTAGGCCCATCATTCAGTAGAACAGCTCATCCACAGAAGGTAGTGTTCATCTTAAGCCCTGGATCCAGATGCTCCTGGTGATAGGAGAGCAGTGTCCCTCTATGTCTGCCAGGGCTGAGCCCCATAGCTCCCCCAGGATGTCTATTGGACTACAGCAGTGCCAATGCCCACCTAGTCCTGCGCATTGGCACTGCTGTATTCCAATAGACATCCTGCTGCTGCTCTGTCCCAGATGTCTCAGAGCCCTTATCCCTTCCAGCATTCTACTTCCCAAATAGCTTTCCCAAAAGGATTTACTGGCTTATTTCTTTCCTAACTGTGCTGTTTTAATTAATTGCATATTTAATTTAATTTCTTAGTTTCTTATAGTTCTCTGTCTCAAGGAACTTTCAAAAAATGTACCTAAGGCTTATTTGGGGGATATTTATATGGTGCCACTTGCTGTACCCCAACACCCATTTCCCCAAGATATCAGCCTAGCCACAGGGGAAGCTTTTCTGCTTCAGAAGGGTGGGTTTTCAGAAGGTACGAATAAACTGGTGCCTTCTACTTTAAAAGTCTTAACTGCAGCTGATAACCTGCCTGAGCAGCAGAGATCTGTTTGCCACTCCATGCTAGTATATCACTATGTGACTGGGCGTTCTAACATCTGGCCACTCTTCTTGACCAGCCAGGATTTCATTGGAAGATATAATCACCAGGTATCCCCCCTGATGCCTACAAATATGCTTCAACTCTCTTGTAACAATCAACATTCTCCTATATAGAAGCAAGAAGGGAAATTTATATGTCTTAATAAATTGATTTTCTCCAGAAATTTATTCCATAAAATGAAAATGAACAAAAAATGTTACATTTTACAAATATGTTTAATGTCTTTGTGGAATCTTCCATTTTTTTTTAAAGGAACATTTTAGGGCTAAAGTGTTCTGTAAGTTGTCAGGCAATATTCACATTTTGGTATGACATGATTCAGAAGTTTGACAAGGTAATTGTCCTCCGGAGGCAATCATTTTCGATGCAGAGCAAACTATCTGGAAATGTCAGGAAATTAGAGATCTCATTTTCTGACTTAGCGGGGTTGATCCAGACTCATTTACAGAGACTTGAGCTAGATCAGCTAACCTGTAAACAGAGCATTCAGAAGTGTTTAGCCTATTGGCTATAATATTAATAAACACTGGATTAAAACAAACAAATAAAAATAATGTGTTTGGGGGAATCAATTGCACAATTTGAATCCATTGCAATGATCATGTAATTAATTATGAAGACTCCTGATATAGAGATACCTGGGTAGGGCAAAAAAATCATGAATACCCAACAACAACAACAAAATTATTTTTGCATAACCTAACTTGGCCTCAATTCTCCCAAAGAGTAGTTCATTTGAACAAACGATATCCCCAGTGTGCAAACCTAAGAGTTTGCAAATGCAGTGACCCTAACAAAAATGAAATGATTGGTGGGGAAAGATAGAAACTCCACATCAATTCAATAATATAAAGAGGTGAGAAAAAGTAAAGGTGACTGTCAGCTTGAAAAATAATGAACTTGAAGGAAAAGGTGAGATTCCTGCCCTCTCTCCTCAACTATGGTCAGACTGCATCCTTTTTGAATGTGACATGAGCTCTGAAAATATGAAAATGAAATATGCCAAATTAGTACCCCCTGTTTTTTCTCCTGCTTCTGAGCAGCACAGACTTTATGCTTATGATGGAAATCAGTATATGAAAAGAAATCAATCTGTCAATATGTTCTTGTTTTTCTCCACCAGCAAGGAGCTCAGCTTCTTATAAAAAAAAGAAAAAAGAAAAAGAAAAAAGAAAGGAACACGGCTGCTTTTCATAATTAAGTTCCCCCAGGAAGCTTAGCCTTTGGAAAGCAGATTTTCTTGAGGGACAATCAGGTCTACTTAGTTTGTCTGACCTCATAGTGGTGGAGAAAGCAAGACTGTGTTGATGAGATGCACTTCCTCTGGTGTTTTGGAGGCTATACTGCTGCCCACTGTGGAGGGTGGGCCACGCAGGGGAATCCACAGGGACTCACGTGGTTGAGAGGAACAAACTTCTGTACAACAAGAGAGATCTTGGGAGGCAGGCCAACAGAGATCAGGCAACTTCTTAAACTCTCTTTCAATGAGATCTGTGATTGACACATGGCTTAACTAGACAAGTACACTATTCCACGATTACCAAGTCTCCCTAGAATTTGGGGAGTAGAGGCCAAGACATGGTACTATAACTCCCATGAAGTATTTTATTAAGAAAAAATGTAGGCTTAATCTGTCTATAGTTCCCTCTTCCTCTGAACCTCATTCCATCTTGGCCTTCTCATCTTGAAGGGAAGAAAAGAAGAATTTATATCAAGCTGTAGGGTATGCTTGCCAGACCTAGTAGATTCAGTTGTTAAGTTCTCAGATTTATGTAACAAACAAACATAAAAATCAAAGCCCTAAAACCTTGAGCAATTTGAAATACACAGCAAATGAGTGACAATATTTATCTTTTGAAAAAGACCTTTAAATAAAGACTCAAAGGAAAAACAAAAGAAAAATAATCATTTGGTATATTTCCCCAACATATTGGCTTTTTAATTGTCAGTGTATGCATTTTAGCTTCCGCCAAGAAATCTGCATCCTGCTTATTACTAAAGATTGAGCATCACCAGAAACGTCTGTTACTATGGCAAATGCTTTTATCGGAAGAGGAATGTAAATGAGAGTAATTCATAAAACATACGGCTAAAACATGAACACAGAAAAAAAAAATCATCTTTCTTGGGCTTTAGTATTTTGAAGGAGGTGGTGTCAATTAAATCAGAACTACAAATATTTAGCAATTACTTATTAGGTTAACAGCCCTATTTTAAGAGCTGTGGGAGATACAAAGACAAAAATGGTATCTGTTTCTTGTTCTCAAGGATGTTCCAATCTAACTGGGGAATGCAGATATAATCACATGAGAAGTTAAAGATACCCTCAAAACAATGGTCAGGTGATCACCTTAATCTAATACATTCATGATTAACTGAGAAATAAGCTATTTAGACAATAATTGTTTCAGGAGTTTAGATGAGAGAAATATAATTGGCAATGTTTGATGAATAAAGGCCTAGTGAGGAAAGGAGTGGAAACATTGATTTTTCAATGATGGATAGTGTTGGGATAAGTCAGGAAGAGAGTAAGGGTAATGGAAAAGTTAAAATGTATATTTGAAAGTTTAGAGGATTGACTGAAATAAGGCTTTTGTGAAGAAAAAAAGTGGAATCCAAGATTAAAAAAAGGCAAGTCCTCATTCTGGGGCTTCCTTTGGAAATGCTATGGGATTTGATTTCTTTCCTATAGGAGAGGAGTAGATGCAATGCTTATGTGATTGTTGTTAGTTTCCTACTTCTTTCCAAATAATGACCACTGTCTAATGATGACTGTTGGGTCAGCCTTGCCCAGCATGGTCTCAGGCAGGAGGATTGGTGGTAGTCCTAAATCAGTGGTTCATTTGTTCACCATCCAGTCTTGCTCTAGTTCCAGTTTCGACATTGGCAAACACATCCCTGAAGTGTATTGTATTTTGTGTTTCCAGGCTACCTCTCATATGTCTTAGCTTAACTGGAGTTCAGGCTGTCTGCCAACAAGCCCCAATCTGTGCATAAATCAACTTTCAGTGTCTGCTGCAGTATCTTCCCCAAGCTCACTGCCCACCTGCTTGAACCTGCTGGTTTCCAGGGATACAGATGCAGCTAGTCCCTGCTGCCATCATGCTGACTATTGTGGGTAGTCCTGGGCTTTTCTGTGAATGGCATTCACACACTACACCCACTTGACTTACCTTCAGTATTCTGGTTGCCACTCAACTCTCCAGACTCACATTTCTAAGTACCTACTGCTGGAAAAGTCAATCTTGATCGTATTTCCACAGCTAGGTGCTTAGATTAATGAATATTCTATCTCCACCTGGCTCAGCTTTTCCCAACCCAATTCATCTCATAGTTAACTAGACAAGGGCAAGGGATATGATAAATAAAGCAATGCATAAAAATGGAGAATAAAAATGGTAGCAAAAAAACTAGGTAAGAGAATTTAAATATACATGAAGTAAAATATCTGGGCTATAGTGGTGAAAAAAAAAAAATATATATATATATAAATTTTGTGAATGGGTATGGTCCCTAGACCTGGCCAACTATCAGAGCCTATCTGTGGGGTGACTCTCTGGTCAACTGGGAGGCCCCCACTCTCCACTGGAACCCGCCTTGGCTGTCCTGGCACCGTCTGCTCGCCAGCCCTGTCCCCTGCTACCGCCATTGCAGGGTGACCTTCGGGATGATTGGGGGGACCTTCAGGATGATTGGGGGGATCCCCACTGGCACCCGCCTTGGCTGGCCTGGTGCCTGTAGGCTGGGGAAAGCACCTGCATTGAGCATCTGCCCCCTTGTGGTCAGTGCATGTCATAGCAACTGGTCATTCTGCTGGTTGGTTGATTTGCATATTAGGCTTTTACTTTTTACTTATATATATATAAAAGTAAAAGCCTAAAAGTAAAAGCCACACACACACACACACACACACACACACACACACATATATACTGAGTGGCCAGATTATTATACATTCAGAGATCATAATAATCTGGCCACTCAGTGTATATCTTATATAATAAAAGCTAATAAGCAAATTGTCCTCTTGACCAAAAGTTTGACCAGCAGGCGGGCTGGCCAAATGACATATCCCCTCCTCCTGGCCAGGCTGACCAGACCCCACTCATGCAGGAATTCATGCACTGGGCCTCTAATATATTAATATGTATATATATATATATATATATATATATATATATATATATATATAGACTGGCCAGATTATTATGTGTTCAGGGATCATAGTAATTTGGCCACTCAGTGTGTGTGTGTGTGTGTGTGTGTTTGTGTGTGTGTAAGCGAGAGGGAGAGAGAGAGAAAGAGAGAGAGAGAGAGAGAGAGAGAGAGAGAGAGAGAGAGAGAGAGGTCTAGAGAGACTGACAAACTAGATGAAGACTGGACAAGGGTTGATGAATGTCTTTGTCTTTGGCCCTAAGGAACAGAAAGAGGGGATTCAGAGCTTCCAGTGTGGGAGATGGAGAGAATGAGGGTGCCATTAATAGAAGTAAAGAGACAGAAGGGATGTTTAAGTAGGGATGAAAAGGTTGAATTTAATTTCATAGTAAAGTAGAAGTAAAACTTTTTTTTTTAATGTCTTAGAGTGAGAGATGTTGCTTGTGGGTGATTTTATTAGTGAAGAAAATATAGGAACAAACCAGTCAGAGATAAAAGAATTAGCTTAGGGAAATATTAATATTTATAATGAAACTAGAGGGAAGAAGAGAACAAAGTTAATAGAGAAGTAAGAGTCAAAGAGGTTGCAATTGAACCAAGTAATTTAGAATCACAGAACTTAAATAAATAGCTCAAAATTTAAAAATGACTATATCAGCCATGTCAAATGCTATTGAGAGGTCACTGTGAATGCAGGATAAACACAATTGGGGAATGAGAAAGTCACTGATGCCTATTGGTGCAATTTCTCTTTAGTGGGTAGAGACAGAAGCCAGATTCCTAAGCTAGTCAGGAAGTCTATAATTGTAAATAATTCTAGAAGTTTGTACCTAGTTGAGGACATGAATAAGTAGTAATCATTGAGAAATTTGGCAGTGAAAGAATGAGGGCTTTCACTGTATGTGTAGACAAAGAGAAACAAGTCCCTGCTGTGATAAAGACTGGAGAGACATAAGATAAGAAAAATAGTTATTTAGAAAGGGAGAAGAAGAAGATGGAGTGCAGTTCTCATGGCTCTTGACCCGTTTCGTAAACAAATTGAAAGTAAAATCATTTATCTAGAAGAGATACGGAGAAATGGGAGCTTGAAGAAAAAATAAATATGGTGGGGATAGTCATTATAGATTATGTGTTAGGAAAAAAACAGAGACACAACACATTAAGGAAATCATAGTGGCACAGCAGGAAGGGCTAATTAAAATAAAAAAGCATACATTTATAGTAGGTTCAAGCAGCTTTGTGAGAACAAGGTGTGGAGCCCAACAATTGAGTTGAGAGAAAACAATGAAAATGACCCAAAGGTAGATCTTGCCCTGGTAGAGATAGTTCTGAGGGTGAAGGAAGTCTGTGTTAGTAACAGTTGAAGCAGCTGATCAGTCAGTCCAATCTGGACAATGTTTGAAGTTTAAGATTATCCGCAGGAGACTAGAGAGTGATCGGAGTTTGCCAAGAAGGCATAGGGTACAGTTCTGCTGTCCGGGGGAGAAGGCAAGGGCATCAAGTTAAGTGAAAGATGAGTTGGTTTAGAGGGAGAATGTACTGTTTCTTGGCTGGTGTGGCATATTCAGAAATGATTGTGGGCTATTCATGATTCCCACGAAGGAATCATGAAGCAAAGAAACAGGTAGGTTGGAGCATTTAACAATCCCTTTGAATCCCACTTTAAATATGGACCTTCTGGACAGGATTTCTCAACCTTGCCATTATGACACTCTGGGCTGAATCATTTTCTGCTGCCCTGTGAATTGTAAGATGTGCAGCAAAATCCCTGGGGACATTTGTATTATAGTGACTGGCGCACATCTACCCAGTACCTCCCAGTCATGACAACACAAATGCCTTCAGACTTTGCCCTTTGTGGGGAATGCTGAGTACTAGTTTGTAAAAAATCACCTAAAGTTCATGATTATGGATTTCCAGAAACAAGAAAAAGTGTAACCTAACAAGGAAGTTATCTAAGTAAGAGAAAGGAGTTAACAAACATAACAAACATAAGTGATTTGCTGAATGGGTAGTGGTATATGAAATATCATTCAGCTTTTTAAAAATTAAGGAAGTTCTGATACATATTACAACATGAATGATCCTGGAAGACATTATGCTAAGTAAAATAATCCAGACACAGAAAAAACAATTACTGTGTAATTCCATTTATATGAGGTAACTAGAGTAGTCAAATTCATAGAGACAGAAAGTAGAATGGTGGTTACCGGGGGCTGTGGGGAGGGGAGAATGGTAATTTATGGTTTAACAGGAGCTGAGTTTCAGTTTAGGATGATGGAAAAATTCTGGAGATGGAGGGTGGTGGTGGTTGCACAATGCTAATGCACTTAGCCTCACTGGAGTGTTCACTTACAATAGTAAAAATAGTAAATGTTATGTTATGTATATTTTACCACAATAGGAAAAGTTACTTTCATGTGTTGCTTAGGCATGATCTACATTGTTGTGGTCTCTGATTTAATGGTTCAGAAAGAGAAATTAACAACCATAGTGGTGATTTGAACAGAGTGGAACAGAATGGTCATTCATTGGCTTGGGCAGTGAGTAGAGATTTAGATTCTGTATTAGTCAGCCATAACCAAATACCACAGACTGGATGGCTTAAACAACAGACATTGATGTGCTCAGAGTTTTGGAGGCTGGAAGTCCAATATCAAGTTGCCAGCATAGTCAGTCTCCAGGGAGGGCCCTTTCCCTTGCTTGCAGATGGCCACCTTTCTGCTGGTCCTCACATGGCCTTTTAATTGTGCACTCACACTCCTAGTGTCTCTTTTCTTAAATGAATACTGGTCCTATCAGATTAATGCCTCACACCTATAACTTCATTTACCCTGATTACTTCCTCAAAGCCTATCTCCAAATACAGTCCCATATAGTGTGGAGGGCTTTAGCATATGAGTTGTGGAAGGACACAGTTCAGTCCATATCAGCTTTCTTCTCTCTTCCCATTTAGATTGGACAATGGGCTGAGGACACTGATAGCAGTTGCTTCAGTGTGTTCCTGAATGAAGCACAGGTTTTCCTTTAGGTAAGGAGATGACAGATAGCTGTCGAGGGTGAACATATAAAAAAAAAAAAATCAGCAATCATTCAAGGGAAGAGAAACGACAAACTTGAGAAAGTGTGATAATAAGAACTAAATGTCACTAGTAAAATACATACATGGTTTATAACCTGAGGAATAAATGACACAAAGGCATTTTTTTTTACACAGTATACAACAGCTTGAAAAACACGGATATATACAATCCTCTAAATATGTCAATCCTCTAAAGGGAACAAAATAATCCACTTTCTTCCCATTAAATATTGATAACTAGAAGAAGGCTTTCTATTTAAAAGTAGTTGTGGAGATTTCCATATTGAGGGTAACAAACTTGAGTTAATCCTTGACTAGTGAGACTGAGAGAATCTATATATGTAAAAGCCTAATGCGCAAAGTGTCCCCTTGGGAGTTCGTCTGAGTGGGAGTTCGATGACATGCGCTCACCACTGTGGAATGAAGGGAGGCCCCAGCCAACAGGCAGGAGCCACTAGGGACCCTACCCATGCATGAATTTCATGGACTGATCCTCTAGTTTAAAATAACAATCTTTATTGGACCAGTGTTTTTCCCCTATTTATTCGGAAGACTTCATCTTTCTATGCTTATATTTTCATGCAGCTGTGTTGAAATAAGTGGCATTCAGCTGTTCAACATGATGAAATGCTAAACATGGTTTATGCCAGATTTAATTGCCACTACAAACGACATCAAGACTCTGTCCCTTGGCATAAAATTGTACTGCAGTATGGCTAATCCTATCATTTTGGTCATTTCTGTGACTGATCTAGATCACCACAAGATTGATTTGACTAGTATTGATTACAAAAGAGAGCTCGAGTGAACAGTTGGGCTGGACCAAAGTCTATTTCAGATGTTCAATTTAGATACAGTCATAATCTAAACCTAAATGCACCTTTAAAAATAGACATGAGAGATGAAATGTTAAGGTGGATCAATAAATGCTTGTTCCATTAATGAAGAAAGGAATGAGAAATCCTGGCCATATTTATATTGAGAAATTGACTGGAGGAGATAGGAGTGAAAGTAGGCAGGCTAGCCAGGAAGCAGCTGCAGTGCCTAGGTTACTGGATGAGGAGGGCTGGGTCCAGTGTAGGTCAATGTTTCATTGTTCTGCGTCCTCTTAACGTTGCAGCCATGAATGTCCAGTGGTAAAAATATACCTGGTTGTGTGATATGCTCTGACAACATTCAGTGTTTTCAGTGTAGTTTCAGAGAAGATGGAAATGATCATTCATTTCTCCTCCCCTGTCATTTTCTAGGCAGATTTTATGAATGGAAACTGGGGCAAGAACTTTAGGCCATTGTGAAAAGAGGAATAGAAGTTATTGGCAGGAGACTATATGCTGGAAAAACGGGAAGTAAAGAAGGAGAGAGAGAATGGTGAAGGAAGAAGTAGAAGAGTGACTGGACTGGAAGGATCGATGAGGTTGAAGGAAGTTGTGCACAAAGAGTGAAATGTCTAATTTTAGCGGTAGAGCAATTTCAGGTGGTAACAAGTAGAAATGGAAATCATTAGGAAATGAGTAAAGAAACTAAGTGGTCAAAATAGTGGTGGTTTGTCTGCACAGATACTGAATTCTATGGGCTGCGGCAAGATTTGGTGGTGAGGAAGACTCTAACCACGTTAACAAAACCTGCAGTAATTATGATTTCTGAAGCTCTAGCAACTCTTTTTGAAACATGAAGCTAAGGATACACCCTAGAGATTATAGAGTGGTTAGCTAGAAGTAGGGTTAGTCCCTAGGTCTTTGGTGGCAAACCTACCACCCCAGCCCTAGACAGGTAGAGATTTTCTATTTTATTAAGTTGATGTTATTTGCAGTGAAACCTACTCCTAACTAATACATAATAAATTTGAATTATTTCCTTATATGCTTGCTTTCTCACTAGAATGTACATTCCTAAAGGGCAGGATTTATATTTTTATTTTATTAAAAAATTATTGCTCTATTTTATTTTTTCAATTTATTTTTAATTATAGTTGACAAAATGTTATATTAGTTTTAGATGTACAACACAGTAATTCAACATTTATATACCTTAAAAGTGATCACCAAAGTAAGTCTAGTAACCATCTGTCCCCATATAAAATTATTATTATGTTATTGACTATATTCCCTGTGCTATACATTACATACCCATAAATTATTTTATAACTGGAAGTTTGTATTTCTAAATCTACTTCCCCTTTCCCTTCCATTCCCCACCCACACCTCTCTGGCAATTATCAGAAACAAACTCATAGATATAGAGATATTATATTTTAATATTTGTGCCCTTAGGCATTCAGTAACTAGCACTGGGCATGGCATATGCTCAATAATATTTGTAGAGTAAAAGATTTTGTTTCTAACATAGTGACTTAATAATAAATTATGTGAATGAAAGACAACATAGGATCAAATTAAAGACAAAAATAATCTCTCAAATAATATGAATAAATAAATAGGAAAATAGACAAAATATAATCCATAGACATTTTTCACACAAGAAAATGTCAATATATATCAAAGCATGACAATACATGTTTGATTTTGGTAAGAAAAGTTCACCTAAGTCTGTTTGCTCATGCTGAGATTCAAAGGACTGAGTTCAATGAATAGTAAACAAAGGAAATGGTCTAAAGATTCTTTTAGAGAAAGATAGAAGGGGACAAAGGACAGTTGGGAATACAGTAACTTACATTGATGGGACTTAAACCTAAATAAATCTGTAGATCTCAATGGGAATCCATGATGTCTGAGTTTATCTAACTGAAAATGTTAGAAACTCTAAATCTTCCTTCTGTAAATTATGGTACTGTGTTTAACTGCCCGGATCAATATGTTCTCTGCATATAGCAGACTATAAAATTATTATAAATCATAATACAAACACATAGGTTCTCAATAGCCTTATATGGTTAGATATTGCAGGTTGCACCCAATTCAATCCAGTCTATCAGTCATGGCTTCAAAATGAGACTATAGCAACCCCATTTTTGCTGGATGTGAAAAGTTTAGCAGTACAACTGTAACTATCAAAATAATCAATTTTTAAATCTAAACCAACCATTAGAGGAGCCCTGGTAGATATTAGGGTCAATGTCTAAATCAATAATATTGTGCAGCTCTAGTGACAAGTCAGATGTACAGTAGAGGATCCGTTTTGCTGCTGCAAGTGAAATCACTAGCAATCAAATATAATTTAGTATCACAAAAGACATGTGGCAGGCATAATATATCTAATTCCTCTTCTCTGCTCCACTGAGAAGCAGTTCAGTTGTTGCTTTACTCACTGGAAAACAACTTGCTAAAGAGAAGATGTTTTCACTGTGTTAAAAGGCAGACATGCAAAGATAACAGTAGCAGAGTAGCATTACAAAAAAAGGCGACTGAACCCAAGATTCTAATTTGATCCATTCTTCTTCCTAAGTGGCTGAACTTGAGTAAGTCATATGACTTCTCCTGGGTTCAGCATCTTAGGTAAAACCAGAGGATAATGGTTTTGGAGGAAAGAGAGTTCATTGAACTATGGTATGTTTTGAGAGGCAATACAAACTCACCGGGCCAATGTGAAATCATGAAGAGGGAAGAGGCAGCTATTAGGCTAAGCCCACAGCATGAACAACTCTGATAGGTGAAAATAGGCACCTGCTTTTAGAGAATAGGTAATGAACCAAACTGACTTAGCAACAGGTTCTGCCAGTGGGTCAGACCTCTTCTGGGCACCATTGTTAATTTCTCTCCTTTTTTTCTTATTCCTTCAGCAACCTGCTCTGCACAGTCTTCAGGCAGCCAACTTACAGTCCCTCATTTGGGGACCACACCATGCCTATCAGTTTCCTAAGGCTGCTGTAACACATTACTACAAAGTGGGCAGCTCAGCACAACAGAAATTTATTGCCTCTCAGTTTGGAGTACAAAATGAAAGTCTCAGTAGGGCCACATCTCTCTGAAGGCATTCTGATGGGATCCTTTTTGCTGCCTCATCCTAACTTCTGGTGTCTCCTAACCATCCTTGGCATCCCTACTTATAGAGACACCAGTCCAGTGTTTGGTCACGTCATCTTTCCTGTGCCTCTCTGTGTCTTCTAATAAAGGCAATGGAAGTTGGGTTTCTGCCCTATTCCCCTATGAACTCATCATAATTAACAAAGTCCGTCTGCAAAGATCCTATTTCAAATAAGCTCAAATTTGAGGTCTTGGATAACATGAATTTTAGGAGGATGCTCTTTAACCCACAGCACCATGCATTTCTCATCTGCCAAGAGGTCTCTCTGGTATCACATGCGATGCCTTCAGGAAGCTACATAGTCATTTGTGTGTAAACCACAAGTGATTTGTGAGATGTTGAACATTTAGAACTGCTGATATCTGCTTGTTTCTGTGGCCATATTCCGGTGACTGTAGAAACTATCCTTCTCTGCAATGTTTCCCAAAGTGTGACACTCCCCGTGTGTGACTTTCCAGATGGTTTCAGGTGCTTTTGGGTTACTGATCATGTTTTTATTTATGCATCACATAATGATGATGCCATCTGATAATATGGCAACGATATGGAGACTCAGTGTGAATGAACATTAAATAAAAAATGAAAACTAATGTTATTTATTCAACTTCAGGCTCATAGAGAGACCATAGAGTCCAATTATTTTCCAGGGCACTAGTTCGATGGTCGAAACATACAGAATTAATAGAATCATTAAATACATAACCAGTAGAAGAAAATCCAAATCACCATCCATTTTGGTTGTAATATTCTTCTGAAGAGTGGACTAGGCTGTTGACTATTACACTTACTTAAATCTTTATTAATTACATACTGTATAAACAATATCATGGACTTCCATATCTAATTTCTTCTTTAAGTCCATGCCTTTATTAATCAAATTCCCTTACCAGTATACTACATTTTGTCTGTTATTACTTTTCTTCCAAGCTCCCTTATAACTGAAATAAAAAGTTGATAATATTTTATTAACATTTTGATTTTTTTTAAAAAAACATGATCTATTTAATTGTGCTGAAGGTACATATAATTTTGTGGTGCATTTCTCTTTTTAAATTTTATTTTTGCTGTTTATCTTGCTGCAGTGCAAAGCCATGTGTTGGCATTCTTTTGTATTTTTTTCTTAAGAGTGCAATTTCCTCGCTAATACCCAATGAGCCAGGTTTACCACCTGTTTTATTGATTTTGTATATTGAATTATGGGATGTGCTGGTAACTGAGAAATAAAATAAATGAAAAACATAAAAAAATGATAACATTTGTGCTTTGATAAACAACCTGCTTTTGGATGTCCATGTAAATAACAACAGGGAAAATTATAAATTATTAGTTATTCAATACCAAATTGTGTGATGAGATTTCAGGGCTGTAGAGATTGAGGAAAGGATAAGGATACTGTATTTTATTGGATAGGAATGTCTCAGAGAGGGAATGGAATTAAGCTGTTATTTAAGTGAAAGCATTTGATTTGACAGTGTAAAGGATGGAAATAAGAATGTAGGTGAAAGAGTTTCATTAAAAATGCTTTGAGAAGGATCATGATGTCTAAGTATGACAACACTTGTTTGTTTGTTTTTAAATATATTTTATTGATTTTTTTACAGAGGGGAATGGAGAGGGATAGAGAGCTAGAAACGTCGATGAGAGAGAAACATCGACCAGCTGCCTCCTGCACACCCCATACTGGAGATGTGCCTGCAACCAATGTACATGACCGGAATTGAACCTGGAACCTTTTAGTCCGCAGATGGACGCTCTATCCACTGAGCCAAACCGGTTTCGGCGACAACACTTGTTTTAAAGGTCTTTTTTTGAAAACTGTTAGAGGAAACCTGTTAGGAGAGAAATATAATCAGGTGAGGTCTCTGACTGCGCAAATGAGGTGTTAGATTTGCCTGGTTAACGACAGAGAGTGAAATTCTATTATTGCATCAATATTTTCTGATAGGTAATACCTTTTTTATAGCAGAGAATTTGGAAAACACATGAAAGCATGATGAAGGAAACAAAAATCATTTGTAATCTATCACTAGAAGAAAGCACTATAACCATTTTAGTGTTTATTTGTCCTGGCCTTTTTTTTTTTTTTTTGGGGGGGGGGTGGAGGAGGGAAGGGTGTGAGGAGCTTATATAATACATATTTTCTTGCATAAAAATGAAATTCTTCTCTGTAGACTGTTAACATTCTGATTTTTAATATTATCCTATAGCTATTTTTAAGTCATTTTTCTTTGAAATATGTTGAATAATACTAATATGTTCTCTAATACTAAACAAATTCTTGCATTCTTAAAATAAATTTTGCTTGATGATGCTGTATTATTCATGAAATATGCTGCTGGATAAATTTGCTAATTAAAGAAAAATCTCTGTTCATAAAGAAAATTGGCTGGTGGTTCCTCCTTATTTGTAAGTACAGTTTAAATGCACACACACACACACACACACACACACATCAGGCTTATCTAAGTGTCACTGAATTAATTGGGAAGCTTTTCATATTTTGTCAAGCTCTGGAAAAATTTAAATACCAGTTAGACAAACACTGCAGGTATTGGGACTTCTAGTCCCAGCAACGTGTTTGGCAAAATTAACATAAAACACTACTATTACAGTTACCTGGGCAGGCCAAGTAATTGTACAAACAGAGCAAAAATTAAAGAGATAACCAAGATTCCAAGAAAAAGAGGAAATCCCGAAGATTCCGGAACTAATGGCCTTTTACACTGAAAAGCTGAAAGAGGAAGTAGTTTCGGTGCCACAGAGTTAATTAGCAGAAAGAGGGACAGCTCCAGATAATAGCTGAGGCTTGGTCTTGATGTCAGTACAGGGACCTGAGATTAGAGGAAGTGTTTGTAGAGCTGGGAATTGAAGTTGTTTGCCTTGCTTAGTTCTGGGACTGGCAGTACCAATGCCCTTGTGTCAAGGGCAACATGTTAATAACATTCCTTAGATTTCATACTCAATTTATATATTTAAAGGAATAATAGGATTATTTCTGTTATGTCAACAGCAGAATTATTAGGAGAAGAATACTGTATATCTTCAGTATTCTGGCAAAAAAAATAAAAATGCTGCCTGCTTATATTTCTGATTCAGCAAAATATCCTAATATAAAAATGGCAAAATAAATTTTTAGAAAACAAATGGTGCAAGATTTTGACTCCAAGACACTCTAATTAAGGGAAATTCTAAAAAAATATACTTTAAGCAGAAAGAAGATTCCAGATGGGAAAATTGAGATTAAAAGAAAGGATAAAGAGCAAAAAGTGGTAAAATGGTGGGTTAATTTAAATTAATATTGAGGATATAAAACAATAATTATTGTTACTTATGGGAGCAAATGTAGAAAAAATTACAGACAAAAATAACATTTCTATTATGATGAAGAATAATAAGCTTTAACTATTTTAAAGTCTGCATATAATTTGCAGTGGTAAATGTTTTGGTTAAGTTCATACTTGAATATATGAATGTTGCATAATATACTTTCTAGAGTGTCACCAAAATAATAAAAAAGAATGTATAACTTCAAACAAATAGAGAAATAAAAGAGTAAAAAAATAACCATTTTTTCAAAAATAGGAAGAAGTGTACAAATATGGGACAAGTACCAAACATAAAATTAAATAATTAATATAAATAAAAATATACTAGCAATTTCATTAACTATAAAGAAAAAAAAAGAATAGTTTTGTCTTACTATCTGAGAAATTCAATTACTATATCACTTATCTAGGTGCTTAACTGACAGACTTGCTAGACAAAATACGGGATTCCCAATTATATTTGG
Organism: Pipistrellus hanaki; assembly: GCF_964339955.1. Taxonomy (NCBI): domain Eukaryota; kingdom Metazoa; phylum Chordata; class Mammalia; order Chiroptera; family Vespertilionidae; genus Pipistrellus; species Pipistrellus hanaki. The sequence continues at coordinate 28,278,129 of NC_140505.1, forward strand.
ATTTTAAATAAATATTTTAAAGATGTAGTATATATAATTTAGGGTGGTAAATGAAACTTAACTCAAACATTGCATGGAACATATATAAAAATTTTGTTTATTGTTTATAGGCAAATTCATTTTTAAGTAGGTTCCTTTACTTTTATTTACAGAATCTGACAACCTTTCCTAATATCAGTGCATGAATATTTCCATGGAAATATTCTCCTCCATACCTTTATTTCAGTGCAAAGCATCAGTGCTCAGCCTAAGATTTATTTCCCTTTTTACATCATCAGTTCTTCTCTCTCTACACAAAAGCCTGTTGCACAAATTTCTTCATTTCTTAGACATCTGCATCTAAATGTGTCCACAAACAAGCTCATTATCTTGTCACTAAAACAAGATAATGGTTTGCCCCTGAACCTCCCTATTTATGTCAAGAATGCTGTCTTAGGACTCTGTCGGAAGTGACAGAAACTCAATTGGACCAAATGAGGTAAAATGATAGAAGTGGGAGGCAGTAAAACTTCAGGGATGTCGGAACCTAATACTTGAGAAACTTTCGCACCCTTCTTGTACCTTGCAGAGTGGCCTCATTCTTACTTAACTCTCTGGGCTCCTATCTCTTCCACGTCATAGTATGGCTGTTGCACAGGTTACTGGACCTTTTCAGTACTCAGTTTTGTCATTTATAGACTCCATTCTAAGTCTGGTTCTCTAGAATCAGAACCTGGAATGGGCAATCAGATACATTTATTTTCCTGAGGATATCCTCTCAGAAGCAGCGAAAGGAGGAAAGTAAAATAGGCCATGGCAGGATGTGGTCTCAGCTAGAGTCCATCTGATTCCGTGGGAGCTCTGGAGAATGAATTGAAGTGCAAAGTTGCTCCCAATTTAAGGCAAGAAACTAGCCTTGGTACCCCTGTATTAGTTGGCTGCAGGCTGCCTCTCTGGGAGTCAGACACAGGTAGGAATAACCTCCTAGGAAAAGTGGCTCCCATTGGGTCAAGGGCAGTTGAGGAGGAGGGAACATCCTTGAAGCATTAACAGCCATGACTCCCAGGAGGAAAGGCAGACTGATCAACCCCTAACCATTCCCCAGTTAGCCTGATCGATGCCTAATTGCTCCCCAGCTGGCCTGATTGTCCCTAACTTCCCTCCCCTAAAGGCATGATAACTCATAACTACCCTCCTCTGCCAGTCTTGTCACCCCTAACTGTCCTACCCTGCAGGACTGGTCACCCCCAACTGCCCTCCCCTGAGGGCCTGGGTCCCCCCCCCCCCCCCCCGCCAACTACTCTCCCTTCCAGGCCTGGTCCCCCACAACTGCCATTTCTGATGGTCTGGTCAACCCTAACTGCCCTTCCTGCTGGCCTGATTGCCCACAATTCCCTCCTCTGCAGGCTTGGTTCTCCCTCCCCCCAACTGCTGTACCCTGCAGGTCTGGTCCTCCCTAACTGCTCTCCCCTGAAGGCCTGACCTCCCCCCGCCCCCAACGGCCCTCCTCTATAGGCCTGGGTCCTCTCCCAACTGCCCTCCCCTGCAGGCCTGGTCTCCTCAAACTGCTCTCCCCTGTTATCCTGGTCCCCCTACTACTGTCCTCCCCTGATGGCCTGGTATCCCCCAACTTCCCTCCCCTGCTGGCCTGGTCTGCACCAACTGCCCTTCTCTGGAAGCCTAGTCACCCACAACTGCCTTTCTCTGCTGGCCTTGTCACCCCTAAATGCCCACAACTACCCTCCCCTGCAGGCCATCTCATGGTGGCCATCTTGTGTCCACATGGGGGCATCCATCTTTGACCACATGGGGATAGCCATCTTGTGTCTTGGAGTGACGGTCAATTTGCATATTACTCTTTTATTAGACAGGATGTCTGAGTAGGTCAAGAAGGCCTGTTTACATTTGTACATTTGCATTATCCTGTGCAGAGCTAGGCAGAGTACTATGATTGCATTTCATTTTTCATATAACCCTTTAAACTAGATATGTATGCAGTTCCTTTTAAAAAATATATATATTTTATTGTTTTTACAGAGAGGATAGGAGAGGGATAGAGAATTAGAAACACTGATGGGAGAGAAACATTGATTAGCTGCCTCCTGCACACCCCCTACTGGGGATGTGCTCACAGCCAAGGTACATGCCCTTGACTGGAATCAAACCTGAGACCCTTTAGTCCACAGGCAGATGCTCTATCTACTGAGCCAAACCAGTTAGGACTCTGCAGTTCTCTTTTCCCCTCTCACATTGAATTCTATTCCCTGGTCCTTGCATGGCTTAAAATGCCATCTATTTTTCTTTGCACTTCATATTTTGATGGATTTTAGAATTCTAAATTGAAGATTAGAATTCTCAAAATTTTCTCTCAAAATTTTAAATGCAGTTTCTTTCTTCTTTTTTTCTTCTTTCTTCTTCTTCTTCTTCTTTTTTTTAGCAAACATCACTGCTGTTGGAAAACCCTATGTCTTCTGATTTCTATTTCTTAGCATGTTATCTATTTAGTTTCATTTTGTGTTTAGACTTCACCTGCATAAGCATGTGATCAAGTGTAGGGGGAGGAGGGATCACTGAAGATGCCTTGCACCCACTTCATACACACTCACCAGAACCTGGTTCTGTTGATAATCAACTTACACTAGGGGTTTCCTCTTGTATTCCTTCTCTACTATGCAATTCTTTGTTTCTTCCCATGTTCTCCTTAGCATGCATTACATTTCATTCAGTGATCAAAGAGCACACACTCTGCTTCTTTATATCACCAGAGCTTCATACAACTTTTAGTTTTTGCTCAAGAAACTGTGCTCAGTAATGCACAGTATTAGCAATTTTTTGCTTAATTTCTGAAATTCCAGATATTAAACAATATGAACATGTATGACAGGCAATCTTTTGACTTTTGAAATAGATTTTTCAACCCCAAATCACAGGTCATTTGTTGTTGGTTGTTGTAAACCAGGGTTAAGTACAGACTAAGGAGACAGTAAGTACTATCTGTTCTTATTCACTGGTAGTCTCTCCTTTACTTTCTATTCTAGTGGCAGCCCCAACATACACAAATACATTTTGCAAGTGGGATTATGTGCAACACTGTATCAAATGTATTAAAATTGTCATTCTAGACGTGTTACATCAACTCCATTGCTTTCATCTGTAAATCTTATAATAATTCCATCAAAAAAGCAATCAAGCTGTCTATAGAATGATTTGTTACTCACAAACACCTGGTGATTATACCTCCTGGTTCCATTATCTCAGGGATGACTTCAGATTTCCACCTTTCTTTCATTCATTATTTACTGGAGATTCAAGATGTGCACAGATAATTCAAACTTACCAGGTATCACTGACTATTTTATAATGCCATTAAATAGGAAGATAGTACTGTATTTCACAAATGAGGAAGTTAAAACAAAGATATGTGGGAATTGGAGTGCAATGGCCCAACCATAATTTTCTCTGGAACTGAAAGTTCAGCCTTGACACTTGTTCACCATTTTCTGTGGGTGAGGTCTCACAAGCCCTTTTGATTTAGTGACATTGTAAATAATCAGCATACTTTTTCTGCCTATAAAAAAACCAAAGTCTTATAAGTATGGCTCTTCTCAATATACTTACTTAATTTGCAGCCACAAGCTTTCACACGTTCTTCGTTTTGCACTGTTTGGGAACACATCTGCTAGCAAGTATTGTATTGCCTACAATCACTAAGCCAGAATGTATTAATGGGCATGGAATGCATGTAGCAACTGCAAAGAGGATGGAGCTTCAGTACAGAGGATAGTTCCATGGGCCTAACTTTGGGTTTTAATGGTACTATAATGGCAACTGATGGGTTACATAAACACTTCATTTATTTATAATAGAAACACTCTGCACCAAATATGCTACATTTACTGTAGAGGCAAATATTCCCAGCCATATTCACTCCCCTGTGTGCATTCTGCACATACTTTAGCCAGGGGTCTTCAAATAAGTGTGTTATTTGAATAAGTGTGGTATACTTCAAACTACGGCCCGCGGGCCACATGTGGCCCGCAGAGGAGTCTGATCCAGCCCGCCAGGTTTTTTGGGCAGTGAGCGCAGCCGAGGTGTTACAGTAGGAATTAGTAGTTCATATAGTCCGGCCCTCCAGCTCTCTGAGGGACCGTGATCTGGCCCCCACTTTAAAAAGTTTGAGGACCCCTGCTAGGCCATGTGCTTTTTTATGTGTATAAAATGTAACACACTTATTCTACAAACGAAGTAAGACTTGTTCCTATTTACTACAATTTAGCCAACTGCAAGTGAAAGATTGTGAAACTGGGTGTCCCAGATTCACCCTTTCCCATGCTTGCAAGCAGTAATCTTGTGGAGCTGGAAACCATCTTCAAGGGTAGCAGAGCTGTGGGTGAGTACAGGAATCTTCTGTGACTGTGAATAGGCTAGGCAAGCATACTGGGCTGTCCATGGCTTTGAGACAACATGGAGGGGCCTGGAGCTTATTACGCTAAGGGAAATAAGCCAGTCAGAGAAAGACAAACATCACATGATCCTACTTATATTATATGTGAAATCTAATGAGAAAAATAAATGGACAAACAAAATAGATCCAGAGACATGGAAGCATGCAACAGACTGATGATTCTTGGGGGATCAGGATGCATGGTGGTGGTGATGGTGGGGTTGTCCCTTATGGGAAGGGATGGGAGGGGTAGAAGGGATTAGCCAAAGAACTCAGATACTAGTGATTTGAAGGCCTGGGGAGGGGGAGGGAATGGGAAAGAAGGGGTCACTGGATAAAAAAAAGGGGATGGATATCTGCAATGCTTCAAACAATAAAGAAAAATTTTAAAAAATAAAGCCCCCAAAGCACTGGAAAAATGAATAAAGTATAATTTCATTGGGAAAAACAAATGGGCAAATGGCCTAAATAGATGCTTCTCCAAATAGGAAAAACAGATGGCCAATAGACACAAGAAAAAAATGCTCAATGTCACTAATCTAGGGAGATGAAAATTAAAACTATAATTAGGTATCACTTCCCACCTGTCCGAATGGCTATCATCAATAAATCAACAAACAATAAGCACTGGTGAAATGTGGAGAAAAGGGAACTCTAGTATACTGCTGGTGGGAATGAAGTATACCAGCAACCACTGTGGGAAACAATAAGGAGTTTCCTCAAAAAAATTAAATATACAACTGCCTTTTGACCCAGTGATCCCACTTTTGGGAACATATCCTAAGAATCCAAAAACACCAATCGCAAAGAATATATGTACCTCTATATTCATAGCAGCACAATTTGTGATAGCTAAGATCTGGAAACAGCCCAAGTGCTCATCAGTAGATGAATGGATGAAAATGCTGTGGTACAGATACACAATGGAATAATATGCAATTGTAAAAACGAAGGTACTCTTACTCTTGTGATAGCATGGATGGACCTGGAGATTATTATGCTAAATGATATAAGCCAGTCAGAGAAGGACAAATATCACTTGATCTCACTCATATGAGGAATATAATGGTCAAAATAAACTGATGAAAAAGTATGACCAGAGGCATGGATACATGGAACAGATTGATAGTTTTCAGAGGGGAGGTGTGTGTGGGGGAACTGGAAGAGATTAGTCAAAGACCATATATGCATATATATACATAGCCTATGGACATAGACAATAATGTGGTGAAGGCCTTAGTGGGGTGGGGGCTTGCTGGGTAAAGGGGGAGATAGGAGACAATTCTAATACTGTCAACATCATTAATAACAAAAGACAAATAGAAGTTGTTCCAAATAAATACAAGACATAGGAATAAAGGTTAATAGGTCATTGAGTTAGCCTTATCTGTTAAATTCCTCTTTCATTTTATTAGTGCTAAGGATGAGAATAACTTATATACTGATATTTACATTTCATCTAAGGCTCAATTTGTAGATCTTGTTATGAGGTTGTTTACTGGTAATAGTGGGGTAGTTTTAGTCCATAGAAATGTGTATGAAAGGAAGAGGGAAACATCTAATGCTTGCTTGAGTTCATGTGTGTTTATGCTTGAATGTAGAGGTGATCTCACAGCAACTATATGCAGGAAGCACACAACGGAAAGTGAGAAACAAGATGATTCTCTATCCACATGCTTGTCTCTATATCCAGGTAACCACAGCCTCTCATCTCTACCCATCAGGGAGCATCTGCTCAGCACCCTCTTCAAACCATGTTTTATTCTGTTTTTAATTTTTTTTAAATTTATCTTTATTGTTGAAAGTATTATAGATGTCCCCATTTTTACTTCATTGTCCTCCATACCACACCCACCCTTCTCAGGCCTTCACCACTATTATTGCCTATGTCCTTCCTTCCTTCCTTCCTTCCTTCCTTCCTTCCTTCCTTCCTTCCTTCCTTCCATCTACTAGTGACCTGGTGCATGAAATTCATGCATGGGGGGAGGGTTGTCCCACAGCCCATCCTGCATTCTTTCCAATCTGGGACCCCTTGGGAGTGTCTAACAGCCTGTGGGATCAGAACTAAACTGGCAATCAGATATCCCTCTTGCAATCCGGGACTGTTCACCTGCCTGCCTGCCTGATCTCCCCTAATCACTAGGCCTGCTGGCCTGCTCATCCCCAAATTAGTGAATACTAATCATTTGCTCTTAGGGGGAATAGAAGGTTATGTTCCTGTGAGCCTCTGGTTATGACATTTTTGTCAATTAATAAATACATAACCTTGTTTTATGTGTATTTCTGTTTTAAAAACACCTTATTTAATATATTTTGTTCATTGATTAATGTTGAATTCATAGCCTTTAGAGCTATTACTCAGGCCTAAAGGAAACTCAAGTAACACCTGTGTTTGCTCCGTGAGGCACCTCACAGCCTTCCTGATATATTAGCAACACCAGACTGTACTTCAACATGATGCTTGGGGGACAATTTGAACAGTAAAACCACCAATAAAAGCACATAAAGCATGGCACTACATAGACTGAGAAAAGGCACTTGTTTACATATGAGAGATGAACTAAGAGGGAAGTGTGGCCTTGTTTGACCTCCCAGGAATGGATGGGTCAGGAGACAGAAATCTGCTGCTCTGCACATGTCCACAAATGACTGTGAAAACACTGCTTGTTCTATTTGGGGTTACACATATATTCTGGCAAGTAGGGAGATTTGCAAATGCAAAAATCTGTGAATAATGTAGTTGGACCATCTATGAGTCTATGACTCTAGCTCTTCTGGCCTCAGCCTCTGTATTTTGACAGCAGACATATGGGAGAGGGAATCTGATTTGCTCTGTTCAGCTCACTCTCCACCCAGCTCTATTAGCCGGCTGGCTGAGAGGGGCCCACCTGCTTGCTGAGGTCCTGGCATGACAGCAGAGGTCATAATGAAATTTTGTCCTTTCACTAAGAGCTCCCCACCTCATAAGAATTCATAAGTAGCGAAATAACATACTAAATTAGATGACCAATTCAGCAGGATTCTGTGAGCTTGGTTTGAGTCAAGCCCTTGTCTCACCACAATCTCAGGTAAAGAGAATCAAAGAACTCAGTTCTGAGAACTATTCAAAATCTAGAAGGTGGCACCAATGGTTATTCCATCATTAGTGATGGAGACAGTCCTTTAATTGATATGAGATGTATTGTCCAAAAATTGTGCTTGACAATTGCCTGCCCAAATATTGATCAAGAGGGCCTTTTTAGCTATTACAATTTCCTTTACCCAGGCCTACGCAGCCTCACAGCCATACTACTAGGGATCCAGATCCCTTGTTCCCTAAGCCCCAGATTATGGCTACCTTTCCCTTTCTTGGGAGACAGTCTGGCATCTATATTTTCTAGGTATTTCTGCTCCCCTCTGAGGTCATGCTGCTTAGGAACAAAATGGCATAGCCTCTAAAATTTTAAACTTTTATTCAAGAATTATGTACCTGGAGTGAGAGGGAAATCCCCCCCCCCCCCCCCATTCTCAAAGCTTAAACTCATCCTTGGGCTCAGATAATCCCAGTGGTCACCTCTCTGGGCTGCCAGCCCACAGCCCAAAGATATTAGCATGAGCGAGAATAGTCAGTATAGCTGCATATATAAATGTTTGTGGCTTAATAAAGCACTGCCCTCCTCAGGAGGCCTAGTGAGCAAGCAAGTTCTGGTCCCTTAGGGTGGAAAGAAAGATGGATGAGATTAGCAATACTTATCACCTGTTTGAGAAAGGTGACATATTTGTCTATTGTTTGATTGAGATGCCTATGAGGGAAACCCTGGATATGACTAGTTAAGAAGCTAAAAAACAGAGGGTGATGGATACTGATGAAGTTCAGAGAAACAAAAACAAATTGTATTATTATTTGATACAAGACACTACCCTCAATCATCTTATTCTCACTTCCACTGTCTCAGTCTACTCTCTCCTTCCCAAGTCCCCAGAAAAACCATGATCCAGTGAGTAAGGAGTTAACAGGGATTCAGCTGAGGCCTGCATCCTTCTCATTGGTCTGCTTCTGTTTCATCCTTCTCATTTGTCTGCTTCTGTTAACTATTTTGAATATCACCCTAGTCTGCTACTCAATATTGCCTTGGAGGGAAGAAGTATTTGTTTCATACAGCACTTTGAAGAAAGAGAATTGTCCCCTGTCAAGTGAAAATAAAACTGAAAACATTGGAGGAGAGTGGGGGACATCTATGAAGATTAAAGCATGCCATTGCTTTAATTGGGATGCCATCTCAGCTCCCGCCCAGAGTCCTGATTAGAAGACTGTTGCCTGTAGAATGGGAGATTGTACTGAGGTACCACGCACTTTCAGCATGCACTTGGCAAGGAAGGATGGCACAGGGAACAGGGGAGGATTTATAAATCCTTCTTAGAGAAGAGAGCCATCTTCCTATCAGTTTTAGAGCTGACTCCTCCAGCTCTCACAACAGACCTGTGATATCTGCATTATTACAGCTTCCTGCATTCATCCCTTGCACTTTTGTAATGTAGAAAAGAGAGAGATTAATTGTATGGTGAAACTCTTCAGCAATTTGCTGAAGCTCTGCATTCCTGACATTAATCTTTCCCCAAGTGCCCTATCATTAACTTGAAAAATCAACCGGGCAAAACCTTCGAGTAGGTTCATGCAAATGAAAACACATAAATAGTGTGCAGAGTGGAGATGGGGCAAAGCTGTTTGGCTACCTGAGAATTAGGCAAGATGACACATTAGGCTTTTTTTTTTTCCTCCAGAATGCTTCACCCATGGAGCATATCATTTATCCACAACCCTATACTATTGAATTAGAATAGTTTATTTTGGGAATGGGCCTGGTAAGAGCATGGAAAACATTTCCATTTTCAAGTTGTTTTCAAATTATGCAAATAAAAAAAGTCACTTCTCTCCCTGATTTCCAAAAGAAAACGTCTTTTCCTCTCAGTTGGTGGAATTCAACAACCAGCTGCCTTCACCTACATTGTCTTCAATGTAAAAAGAAAATAAGCAAACATTTATTTGTTGAATAGAGCCCTTAATTGATGTATTAATGTTGGAAGTTTTGAATCTGCTTTTTCTAATAACACTCTTCTACACCAGAATTTGTTCTTATGTAAATAGAGCTCTCTGCGTTAAAAAAAATCATGATGATAAGCCAGATGAAAAAGTAGAGTTTCTACTGAGGAGAAAATGGGTCTCAATTAGGGTTGGTGGGAATGAATTTCTTTTACCCCAGAGGTAGCCTGGGGTGACCAGTGTAGGCTGTATGCTCTCACTTTCAGCTGCAAACTGTGATTTAAGTTTTTTGTTACAGAACTGGACATTAAATGTTAGTAGTTTGAGAAAAAAAGTAAGCACGCACCATTGTTTAACCAACTACTTTGAATTCCACCTTTAATGTCTGCACTGAGCAAAATCTTTCCAGCACGGAGCAAACCCTTCCACATTCACATTGACTAGTTACCTAAAGAAGGCAAAGAGCAGGATACATAATTTAAGTAAGACTAGGTTACATGAGCCAATATAATTAGAGATTCATGCAAAGGGAAGTTTAGGCATATGCTCGAGCTGTTTTCTAGGTTTAGTTCAAAGATAAATTCATAAACTATATAAAACCTGTACTATTTGTTATCGAAACAAAAATGAAAGTGGAATTTAAGATTAAGTCTGTTTCCTCGTCCAGGCACAGACTTACCACTGATTGTATTTTTTTTCCTTGGTGAATGGTAAGGATCAAGAAAGTTAGCCCCAAAAAGCTTGGATTTGAGTAAAAATGCATGTAAGTTTATTTTCAATTACTCATTCAATTAATGCTTATTGAAAGCCTCTAGGGTGAGCATCTTAATATTGAATGAAGCAAATGGTCAAGGAGCTTATAGTATAGACAGACCAAGACAAATACTTGGATAATAGATAATGTAATGACATATAAAAAGTTGACTTTCAGTTTCCCAGAGCAAACCATCTCCTTTCTCCTCTGCTAGTATCCATAGTTGGGAAGAACAAAATAATAATTGGATGCTAAATGACCAGGGATTTATTTGGACTTTGATTATTAACTAAATGAATACATTTATTTTTATAAGCTACAAATTCAGTTTAAATTAAAGTCATCTGAGATTGTGTGCAAGGTAAATATGTTTGAATTTTCACACTTTTTTAGGTGGTATCACGTAGGGAGCAGATATAGGGTCAAGCCACATACAAGTCCCAGCTTAGAAGGCAGAGCCCATCTAGTACAATTAAGTTTGACCTTGTAGTCCTCCCTTGTTCCTAGGTAGCTAATGGGCTGTGGGAGGTGCAGCAAGTGCTGCCAAAACAAGGCATGAGTAACGAAATAGATTTGAAATTCACAAGAACATTGTAAACATCTTGCCCTTGTTTTCTTTGTGTGATCTGACTATAATATAAAGCTTTGGCTCACTGTTTCCTCATCCAGGCACAGTGATCCTACCTGGCCCCAACTGTATTCTCTTATCTGTTTTCTTTAATTCTTCACCACCTCTCCTCAGGTATACCCCTGGCTGTGCTGGACAGGGTTCAGTATCAAAGCAGGGAGCCAGGCTGCACTAAAATATGGTGGGAACATCATTTACCTGGACAGATCATCTTAAAGTGGAAATAATCATTTATACTTATGTAGCACTGATGAAATGCCAGGAACTGTTCTAAAACACACAGACATATGCATACAGGCACACACCTATAATTCATTCGTTTCTATTAAAGCAACCTTATGAAGGGGTTATAATCATCATCTACATAAACAAATGAAGGATGGCAGAATGTGTCACCTGGAAATATGCTACTTTGGCATGAGACTTATTTTGAGTTAAAGTCACTTGAAAAATGGCAGCTGTAAGAAAGACACTGTCCCATGTTTCTTTCTGAAAACAGAAAACTTGCATGTGAAAGGTGCTCTCCCTGTACCAGAAGGAAAGACACATTCTTATCCCCAGAGATGAAAGTGGAAGCAAAGAGAAATCTATACAAACAGATTTTGTTAAAATAACTCTTATCTTCCTTTAGTCACCCTGCATTTTTTAGTTATTTTTCCTTCCATCATTGCCTCTTTTCATTCAACATAGTATATGGGCACTAAGATTTTGCCACTTCTTTGGATCTTTTTTTTTTATAGGTCCTATCATATACATGCAAAAATCCACATGCTTTCACCTGTTAGTCTGTCTTTTATCAATTTAATTCTCAGGCCTAGTGAGAGGCCCAAGAGCTTACAGATGAAGTTTACCTCCCCACACTAACAAATATGTCACTCAGTGGAAGAGTCAATAGAATTCTTTCCATTGCAAGAGACTTAGGGGATGATGGTGATCAACAGCCACACATTTATCAAATACCTGCCATATGGCAGATAATGGAGATTCAAAGATGATCAAGACCTGATTCTTGACACATTGCTTATCTTCTAGGGACAGATGGACATGTGAGCAGATGAGTGTAGAGGGTGGTGGAGGTTCTGTGATGGAGGACCCTAAGAGTGGAGTGGGGCATGCAATTTTCCCTAGAGTCGTCACAGAGCACTTGAAACACTGAACTTTTGGGTTGTCTTCTACCAGAAGGTAGCCCAGCCAAGTTAAAGTCATGTATAAAGATCCCCCAAAATTCTAACAATGCACTTGAGGCAATAGAGTGGTTCTAGCTGTAATCTTTCATCTAGGTTATAGTATCTTGAGCAAGTAAGAAAGTGTGTTGCTAGGTTTGTTTCATCTAATGTAAAAATTTTGGTCAGTACCAGGAGGCAAATAATGGAGGCAATTTCCAGTTTGAAATAGAAGAATCTACAGTTTTGTAGAGATAGACTGCAACCTCCTACATTTGCCCCATTTTGTTCATGAGAAAAATCATCAACCACTGACATTAACTCAATATACAGAACAATAATAATATAAAAGGTAACAACAAAGAGAAATTAATATTTTGAGAATTGTATAATTGAATGATTTTAGCAATACTTAGAATTATTTAGCAAACTTTTTCCCCCCAGGGACTAAAACATGCTAGGACCTGCAAAGCACTTTAAGAGAGTAGTGATTTGAGAATAAGATTGTATGGATGGTGTTGTCCAATAATTTGTGTGTTCATGCTTGTGTGGGTATATACATGTGTGTGTGTATGTGATTTAACAGACACAAATAGTAACATGTGATATATACATACCAACATAATTTACTAAAGACCCTTCACCGTATCTTCTAATATCAGGCACAGTTTAGTATATATATTCATATCTTAAATCAGGCATATTCTATAGTTGTTTACTTATGCTAGCTTCATATTGGGTAAGATTGAACTCTTACCCCAGCACATTATAAATTTGTACATGATAGTATTTCAATAGAATTTCAAGTATTTGTAGATCACTAGCAATCTGACCTAACATTTAAAAGGTGTGTGAATTAAACATATTATTCAAATCATGAGTTCTTGAAAACTCACTGAGTTAGTTGTTCCTGGCTATCATCTTGGAGTGTGATGTGCATCTTAATTTTGCCTAAGGAATCTGCCTGATGGAAATATTTGACTATTATCACTCTAAAAACTTTATCAGATTACTGGGCACTGGCTTCATAACAGACGCATAGTAGTCATAAGAAAAGTCAACATTCCAATTAGAGTGTATAAATAACCTCGATGACATGTGAGACAAATCCTGAGTTCTTCAGCCTAACACCCCTAAAGAACATTCATGACATGATTTCTCTCAGCTTGCACACTATATTCTCTGTCTGCATTAGGGAGGCCCCAAGACCATGCTCCTTCCTGTGCCAGGCAGAGTATGAGAGAATGACTGTGCCACTTGGAGAGTATGCAATGGCTGTAAAAAAAATTCTTTTCAGGAATCCTAATATTCTGGTTGTAGGATGGCACAGGGGTTTAAGAAGCTAGCTACATGAAAAAAGATAACATCCCTACTTCCACACAAAAAGAGTGTTATAGTGTGCTTTGAAATGAATTCTGAGAAATTCAGACACATCAGTCACATGCAAAGGACAAAATTTTAGTGTTGTTGAGGATGTGGAGAAGTTAGAATTCTCATCCATTGATGGTGGGAATGTAAAGTGGTGCAGCTATTTTTGAAACCACTTTGGCAATTCCTCAAAATGTTATATAAAATTACCATATGACCAAGCAATTCTACCCCTAGGTATGTATTCATGAGAATTTAAAACTTAAATCTATGCAAAAACCTGCCTGTACACAATGTTTTTTATCAGCATTTTTCATAATAGTCATATTGGAAATAATCTAAATGTTCATCAACAGATGGATGGATAAACAAGATGTGGTATATTTGTACAATGGAATATTCAATATTTCATAAAAATAAAAATAATGAAGTTTGAGTACATGCCACAACATGGATGAACCTTGAAAACATTATACTAAGTGAAAGAAGCAATAACATGAGGCTACATATTGTGTGATTTCATTTATATGAAATGTTCTGAATAGGCAAATCCAGAGATACAAAAAGTAGATAAGTGGCAATTACACAACGGTTTCACAACTCTTTGACTATATAAAAACAAAACAAAACACTGAATTGTACACTTTAAAAGAGTGAATTTTATGGTTTGTGAATTAGATTTCAATAAAACTTTTTCAGTGGCTATGTCCCTGGAAATTCCTGTAAATGGTCAAGATTTAATTGTTGTTTTGGAATGTATTATAGCCTAAAGAAGAAATAAAACAAAGTTTAAAGCTAAGCAAAGGCAACAAAGCAATAAGAAGTTATTTTTTCATATGTTAGAATTCTATGTTTTCAAACATATGAAGAGAATTATCCATGACATGAATCAGAATGATAATAGATATGTTTTTGCATTGCATTCACAGATGGTCTTATTGAAACACATTCCGGGAGATGATAAATATAGAAGCTTATAGAGTTATATACTGTGAAACTCTGGATTGGAGATGAACTGAAGAGCAAGTTGTCTGAGGGAACATTTCTTATTAGCTCTTTTATTTTCCAGGGCATGGAGTACATTTAAGTTGAAGAGAAGATTAAACTAGTCATTGTTTTGCAGTTGTCCCTTTTCAAAAGACAGCTTCAACCAGCAAGAAAATACATATCCTTTTATCTCTGAGATAACCTAATTTTAAAGATTTGTCCATTCTGGAATGTAGTAGACACTTGATAAATGTTTCATGAAAGAATGTAGGAAGTAATAAATGTGTGAATGAATAAATGTGGAGTGTATATGAATGGATATTCGAAGAGAACGCCCCACAGTATTTTATTTTTAAATAACATCTTTTTGAAAATTAAAAAAAAAAATTGATTTCAGAAAGAAAGGGAGAAGGAAAGAGAGATAGAAATATCAATGATGAGAGAGAATCACTGGTCTGCTGCCTCCTGCACAACCCCCACTGGGGATTAAGCCTGCAACTCAGGCATGTGCTCTTGACTGGAATCAAACCTGGGACTCTTAAATTCGAAACTGACACTCTATCCACTGAGCAAAACCAGCTAGGGTCCCATGTTAACTTCTTCCTTTGCCTCCAAGGTAAGCATTGGAATTTTGAAGCATTTTTAAGAAATGAAATTTCTTTGACATTTTGGACTGCTTGTCATTTTGAAAATAGTTTTTAGCAAAAATCAGCAGTCTTCCCTGGTGTTATTATATTGGCATAGTTTCTAGTTATTAGATGTGATATTGTTTGACTTAAAGACCACAAAGAGCACCATTGGACTTTATCTTAAAAGAAAAAAAACACACAAAAAAACAATGAGTTGATTCACCCTTCCATCAACCACTGCTTCCATCAACATCTATTTATGAGGTCAAAGCTCATATCCCAGGAGGGCATACGTGTCAGTTTAAATAAATTATTTTTTAAACATTTTGAGAATTCTTTACTGATTTACTTAGATAGATTTGCACCTTCTGAGATCAGGTAAGAAGTACATCAGATTCCTCATGGAGCAATTATTAAATTAAAAAGTGTGATATGAAAATACTATAATATTTTCAATATCACTGTTTTACATGTAAAGTATTATGCAGTCTGTTCTCTTACTTCTAGGGTTTAAGCAATATTCTAGTTTTGTTTAATAATTTGCACCTTCTTCCCATCCTTAACAGCTCATAAAATAAGAGACCTACATTGCCTCCATTTTTAATCACATTTCAAACTAATCCTGTTAATGAACTCCCCTGTCTAGCCAAACTTTCTCAATTAATTCTTGGCCCTCTAACTTTACTGCCTCCACTTCTTTTTCCTGGCACCCCCTCTATCTCCCCATCAAAGTTTTACTTTCCATCCCTTAACCCCAAGTGCATTTATTCTGTAAAATGGTCTCTGAATAAAAGATTAGAAATATATAATACTGCTCTGAATGCTTGGCAATTATTATCTGTATCAGACATGTGGCGGCACATTTACAACTTTGTTTTAAAGTTAAATGTAGGCATATTCACGGCTAGAGCGAGATTATAATTCCTGGAGTTCACAGACCAGCCTGATTGATTTTTGCAAAATATGTCACACATGACAGCCTTGCAATGAAAGTTTGAGTGAAGGAGAGGATGTGAAAACTGAGGGAGTGGTGCATCTGAGAGGTGTCTAAACAGTGACTGATTAAACAAATTCAGTAATACATACTGTTCTTCCTTCTGACCTGTGCTGTTGTTTTGGAAATTGAGATCCTCTGGTGACTAAGTAATCAGATGTATGGATATACTCCCTTGAGGTGTACTACTTGCAAAGGACTTTGATCGTCACCCACAGAAAAGATGAGGGCAGATCTGGTGTCAGCCCGCTCTTGTTTTTTTGCAAAGAGATATACTCCATACAGTACCCTTTGGCCACAAAATGGCCACATTCATTGTTTCAAACAGTGTTTAAAATTTCATTTCAGAATGCTTACAAATAACTCAAAATGAATAGATGTATTCTTGGGTGACAATAAATTTGATTTTGTAACTGAAATAGTAGTTTTCATCCCTATTATATAACAGAATGTTATAGCAACAGAGCCACAGGATTTCAAGAAGTACCATACTCACATTCAATGAAGTGGATTGTTTTTAAGGTTCCAACACAGACCACTCGGTACAAAGGGTCAAATGCAGTCCAAACAAAATGCTTGACAATAACAGGTACAAAGTGCTGTGTCCTTGGTGAATGATTAATCATAAGCTATCATAAACAAAAGTGTTCTATACATTTGATAAACAGGTTCATAGAGAGCACAGGAAATATGACGGACTGTAAGATCTTTCCAAATTAAATGTCAGTCATAAACTGCTGAGTGATGCTTGGGTCATCTATGTTTGAGGGGGTTTTGTATAACACTTTTAAGTCTGCACATCTTTATTGGTAAAATACATTGCATCCATAAATGTGCTCTTAGCATTCTTATATATTTATTTCATTACATCGTCTCCATTCAGTAGGTTATGTTATGAACACTCACTCTCAGAAACCAATGTAAGGAGACACTACTTTTCTGTTCCTGTATTTATTTATTTTTCTCATGAGAATTAATGGCACAATAACCATGACAATCACTAGATAGGAAGGCAAATAAACCAATGTTGAAAAAACAAAACAAACAAACAAACAAAAAAACACAAACCCCAAACACCAAAACAATTTGTTGCATCTTCAAAATAGTCTTAAGAATAAAAGTGTGACTATAGAAAAAGAGAATAGCATTTATTCTTTTTCACATAGGTGTTGGAATGATATAGCTAAATGCATGTGACCATTCCAAGTGGCCTCATTGGATGGTTACACAAAATATTTTTTAAATTTTCCAATAATTTTTTTATATTTCAGAATACTTCCAATGCTTAACTTTAGAAATTATACTGAAAACTACTTAGTAAGTCACATAAAAACCAACTTTTTTCCTCAGTAAGAGTCAACCCTGGTATTGACAGGTTTATTAGTGCCCTTTTTGGTACAAAAATAAATGTGCAGGCAAAGAAATGGCTGCAATCAACAAATCTAATCAGGCCTCAAATATTTATGGAAATTATTGTGAAAATGCAAAGGAAATAATCCTGATGATGACAGTGCTTTCAAGGATCAGGTTTCAATGTAAAGGCTGGAGAAGTGCTTTCTTAGCCTTGTCATTGGGGAAGAAGAAAATACTACTAAAATTATATTGAGAAAGGGAAAAATGTAAAAAAGAAAAGAAAGAGAAGAAAAATGGTAAATGGGATTTTTTTATTTTATTTTTTATTTCTCTTTCTGTGAGTTCATTATTGGTGTATAAAGAGGCCATAGATTTCTGGGTGTTAATTTTGTAACCTGCTACATTGCTAAAATCATTTATTAGGTTTAGTAGTTTCTTGATGGAGTTTTTAGGGTTTTGTATGTATAGTATCATATCATCTGTGAATAAAGACAATTTTACTTATTCTTTTACAATTTGGATGTCTTTTATTTCTTCTTCTTGTCTGATCACTATGGCTAGCACTTCTAGTACTATATCAAACAGGAGTGGTGAAAGTGAGCATCCCTTGTCTTGTTCTTGTTCTCAGAAGAAATGAGTTTGGGTTTTGCCCATTGAGTATGATGTTGGCTGTAGGTTTGTCATATAAGGTTTTTAATATGTTGAGGTATGATTCTTCTATTCCCACTTTGCTAATTTTTTTTTTCAAGAAAGGATGTTGGATTGTCAAATGCTTTTTCTGCATAGATTGATATGATTATGTGATTTTTGTCTCTCAATTTGTTTATATAATGTATAACATTTATTGATTTGTGGATGTTGTACCATCCTTGCAACCCTACAATTCCACTTGGTCATGGTGTATGATCTTTCTAATGAAATGCTGAATCTGATTTGCTAGAATTTTGTTGAGGATTTTAGCATCTATGTTTATCAAGGATATTGGCCTGTAGTTCTATTTTTTTTTTTTTTTTGTGGTGTCTTTATCTGGTTTTGGAATTAGGTTAATGCTGGCTTTATAGAAAGAGCCAGGAAGTGTTCCTTTCTCTTGAATTTTTTGAAATAGTCTGAGGAGGATATTTTAGTTTTTCATTCAATGCTTAGTAGAACTCCTCTGTAAAGGCATCCAAACCAGGGCTTTTGTTTCCTAGAAGATTTTTGATCACTGCTTCAATTTTCTTAGTAGATATCAGCCTATTCAGGTTATTTTTTTTTATTCTTCTTGATTGAGTTTTGGGAGCTTGTATTATTCTAAGAATATGTCCATTTCATTTAAGTTGTCATTTTATTGGAATAGACTTGTTCACAGTATCCTATATAATAATCCATATAATAAAGAGGTAATGTGCAAATTGACCATTACCCTAACACACAAGATGGCTGCCACAAGATGGCCAGCAGGGGAGGACAGTTGTGGGGAACCAGGCCTGCAAGAGAGGGCAGTTAGCGGTGACCAGGCCGGCAGGGGAGGCCAGTTAGGGGTGATCAGGTAGGCAGGGGAAGGCAGTTAGGGGCAATTGACCTGGCAGGGGAAGGCTGTTAGAGGCAACCAGGCTGGCAAGGGAAGGAAATTAGGGGTGACCAGGCCTGCAGGGGAAGGCAGTTGGGGACAACCAGGCTGGCAGAGGAGGGCAGTTAGGGGTGTCCAGGCTGATGGGGGAAGAAAGTTAAGGGCAATCAGGCTGGTAAGAATACAAGCTCTGAAGGATCTATAAATGAAGTTTCCCACAGTAAACACTTTTTCTCCACTTTTTCATCATGATCCCTCCCATAGAAAAAAGTCCCTGAGTAGATGTGTACTGTCAAGCATTGTCCTGTGTGGTCCCTCTCCTACACCAGCCTCCTAATGTGCCCCTAGCCTCTAAACTTCTATCTAGGTATGGCTCTTGGTTCCTTTCTGCACATCCTGGAATAGATCATGAAGGCCAAAGCCCATGGATTTTGAATGGATATTATAGATTCTGTGATTTTGTTACCATGTGATGCTGGGGTTTTCCTTATGATATTCTTTTGAGAGTCATTTAATCCCTTGGAACTCTTCCTCTTGGAAAGAAATCTCAACCTCCCAAAATTATATAAGCATTAAAATAGAAATGCATGTAACTCATATTATGAAGGGCTGGGGCATTGTGGGAACTAATTTGATGAATTATTCCTTCTCCAGAAAGCTCATACAAGCATCATGTGATTGGGATCTTGCTGATCTGAAATCTTCCCCTTATAACTTCTACCTATTGATTTTATGATTAATTATGCAACCCTACACAACCAGAATGACTTTTGAAGTTTCTTCTATGTCTACTTTACCCCATGTCAACTGTTCCTCATAAGATAAGATTCTTCTCTTCCTATCAGGTTTCAGGTTAATACTTGCTAGACAAATATTTAAGATTACCATTTTCTTAAATGTATGCAACTTTTTTTTTTTTTTTGTCAACTATACCTAAAAAAAAAAAAAAAAACTAAGGAAAAGATACTGTTATATTATTTTGTAGTTTATTTTTTTAATCTATGCTTCCCTTTCTAAAATGCTCTCAAACCATGCTTAAAACTATTTTAATTAATAAGGATGGTAAGTGTGACTATGCACAATGTCAGATAGGTGCTTGGGATGATAATAAGGGATCACTTTGTAAGGTATATGATTATCTGACCTCTAATCCATACATCTGAAACTGGTACAAAATAGTCTTGAATGTAAGCTGTAATTGAAAAGAATTTTAAAAAAAGAAAAAAATGGTGGTAAGAGTGAATATGTAATAAACTCTTGTTATAGACCACATACTGTACCAAACATATTTCATTCACGTCAACCCTCTCATGTAGGTTTGCTTATCATCAGTGTTTTACAGATAGAAAACACAATTAGGCCACAGTGTACACAAGCTCACCTAGGAAGAAAAGGACAAAGCCAACATTTAAACCTAGATGTGACCAGTTCCAGAGCCCACACTCTTCTCTGGTTCTCTCTTTCATTTTGAATGTGGTTACAAGGTCCTTTTTGTCACTCATTAACATTTTCTAACTTCAGGTCTTTGAAACTTTAGCATAGTGACAGTATTTTCAGCAGGCCACTTTTGTTCTACTATATGTATCTTTGATTGTATGTCTATCCTTTTTTTAAAAAAAATATATTTTATTGATTTTTTTACAGAGAGGAGGAGAGAGGCATAGAGAACTAGAAACATCGATGAGAGAGAAACATCGACCAGCTGCCTCTTGCACACCCCCTAACAGGGATGTGCCCGCAACCAATGTACATGCCCTTGACCGGAATCAAACCTGGGACCCTTCAGTCTGCAGACGGACGCTCTACCACTGAGCCAAACCGGTTTCAGCTGTATGTCTATCCTTAAAAATGATGTACATAAACTGCAGAAAATCTGAGCCTGTAGATTATCTGATGAACATTAGTCAGTCAATCTCATGTGTTTGGGCATGTTCCCTTTCTTCATTTGAATCAGAATTGCCTTATAAATTCCATTTCATGGGATCTACTTATGTTTCCTTAGAAACGATTGAAGTGCCTTGATGATGCCATGGTTACATGTGTGACTTTGGAAAGTTTGTCTCTGCCACCTAAGGTATCTGTGTTTTCCTCATTATCAACCAGTAGTCAACCTCAATGTTTGTTTGTTATTTTTATTTTAGACTTGCTGGTCATTGATCTCTGTCACAATGGGTCAAATCTGCTGTTATAGTGCAAAAACAGCCAGAAGCAATATGTAAAGAATTGGCAAGCTGTGTTCTAATAAAACTTTATTTGTAAAAGCATTTGGAGATTAGGATATGCCTGTAGGCCATATTTTTGCTTTCCCCTGCTTTAGATTGTAAAATTCATTTGTAAAATCAAAGCTGTTATGTAATATTAAACTACTGTGGATTAATAAGTTCACCTCAGTAAAATCCAAACTCCTTTTTTCTCCACTAAAATTAGCTCCTTTCCCACATTTCCCTATTTCTGTCAGAGACAACATTTTCCATCTCTTGCACATTTAAAAATGTGGAGTTGAATTTTCCTTTCTACTTTCTGATAATTGCTGTATATTTCACACCTGTGTATTTCCATTTTCATAGGTACCTTTATTCTATCACTTCATTTCTGTATTTATAGTCTTGACTTTTGGACTGGCTGATTGCCTTCATATCCCCTTTCCTCCCTCCCCAATTCATCCTTAGTATGGCTTTTTGTTTAATAATTTCTAAAATGTTATTTTTCTTAATTATTCATTTTCCAATATTTAAAATCTACCAATTTTTGACCTCAATCTTCCTTTCTCTTTCTCTCACTCTCTATGTAAGTACACTAATGCTTTTTAAAAGAAAATTCAATGAGGTATGATTGACACGTAAAGTCAGCACATATTTAATGGATACAACTCATCGAGTTTGGAATAAGCATCCACTTGTGAAATTATCACCATGATCAAGGCCATTGATATATTCATCATCTCCCAAGGTTCCTACCTGTCCCTATTATAATTAGTAGTAGTAGTAGTATCTGTGTGTATGTTAAGAACACTTAGCATAAGATCTACCTTCTTATAAAACTTTTAGTATACCATACAGTTTGTTAGCTATAGGCACTATACTGTAAGTGGACCTTCAGAACTTATTTACATACATACCTGAAACCATACACTTTGACCTTCATGCTTGCATTTTCTCCTTCTATCCCTAGCTCCTGATACTCACCATTATGAATTTATTCTATGAGTTTGACTATCTTACATCCCACATATGAGTGATTTCATACAGTATTTGTCTTTCTCTGTGCCATTTACTTCAATTAGATAGTGTCCTCCAAGGCCATGCAAGTTGTTGTAGCATTTCCATTTTTTTGTTTTGTTTTAAATGGCTGAGATTATATTCAGGGTGCCCCCCAAAATGTACACACACTTTAATAGCTAATAGCTCAATTTTGAAAATGAAATGTATTTTAATAAATAAATTTATAATTATTCAAAGTTTGTGTATACATTTTTCAGGACACTATATATAAATATATAATTTTCAACTATACAACCATTAGAGGCCCAGCGCACAAAATTTGTGCACAGAGGGGTGTGTCTCTCAGCTCAACCTGCACCCTCTCCAATCTGGGACCCCTTGAGGGATGTCCAACTGATGGTTTAAATGGGCTGTCAGACATCCTTCTCACAATCCAGAACTGTTGGCTCCCAATTGCTTGCCTGCCTGCCTTCCTGTTTGCCCCTAACTGCTTTTACATGCCAGCCTGATCACCCCCTAACTACTCTCCTACAAGCCTGATTGATGCCTAACTGCTCCCTTGCCAGCCTGATTGCCCCTAACTGCCCTCCCCTGCAGACCTGGTTATCCCTAACTGTCCTCCCCTGCAGGCCTGGGTCCCTCCAAACCGCCTTTCCTTGCAGGCCCAGTTGCCCCCAACTTCCCTCCTCTGCTGGTATGGTCACCCCTAACTGCCCTACCCTGCAGGCTTGATTACCCCCAACTGCCCTCCCTTGCAAGCCTTGTCCCTCCCAACTGTCCTCTCTTGCTGTCCTGATCACAAACAACTGCCCTCCCTTGCAGAACTGGTCCCTTCCAACCACCCTCCCTTGCTGGCCATTCTTGTGGCTGCCATTTTATGTTCACATGGGGCAGCCATCTTGTGTGTTGGAGTGATGGTCAATTTGCAAGTTACTCTTTTATTAGATAAGATAGAGGCCTGGTGTATAGGTGGGGGCCAGTAGTTTGCCCTGAAGGGTGTCCCAGATCAGGGTGGGGGTTCCCTTTGGGTATGGGGTGGCCTAGGCCAGGGGCCTGTGGTGGTTTGCAGGCTGGCCACACCCCCCAGTGATGCAAGTCGAGGCCTTGGTATCTGGATTTATTTATCTTCTATAGCCTTGAGCCAGAGGCTAGTGCAGGAGAGGGGGGTGGGCTGAAAGCTTGGCTAACTCCAATGCTTGGGAAACCCAAGCCTTTTGCTCGCTCTGTGGCCACAGCCATTTTTTTTTTTTTTTTTTTTGTGGGGATTTATTTATATTCTATAATTAAAACTTTGTAGCCTTGAGTGGAGGCCAAGGCAGGCCAGGAAACTTGGCTTCCTCTATCAACAGGGAAACCCAAAGCCTCCTGCTCATTCAGTGGCTGCAGTCATTCTTGTTGAGATTTATTTATCTTGTATAATTGAAACTTTGTAGGCTTGAATGGAGTTGATGGCTGGCCAGGGTGTGGGGGAAGCTTGGCTTCTTCCATTGCCGGGGAAACTCAAGCCTCCTGCTTGCTCCATGGCCACAGCTACCTTTGTTGGGTTAATTTGCATACTCACTCCTGATTGGCTGGTGGGCATGACTTGTGGGTGTGGTGGTGGTATGGTCAATTTGCATATTACTTATTTATTAGATAGGATCACATTTTCTTTTTCCATTTATCCTTTGTTGGACATTTAGGTTGCAAATTATAAAAGGATTACCTACAATTCAATAGCAAAATAACAAATGCTGTCTTGTTGTTGTTTTACCTTTGTTCTTTTGCTCACACCATTTCTGTCCAGAATACCATTTTATCTGCAAAACACCTACCCACATCGTATCCATTTCAAAAGCAAAGCTCATTTCTTACATTTTCCATAAAGCTTTGTCTACTCAGATGTCTCTTCCTCAACACTCAACCTGAGAAGTTTTATAGTATGGGCTGTCTCCAAGACTCCTTTGTCACCTAATCCTGTATCCACTTGCACCATTTACTAATGCTTCAGAAGTGTTTGCCTTCTTTCTTTAATTAGAGCAACATTTGTTAAGGTCCATAGCATATCTTAACCTTAACTTTACTTTGAAATAAGGAAGAATGGTAGGAAAAATAAAAATAAAAATGACTAGAGCCTGGCTATCGTGGCTCAGTGGTTGAACATCGACCTACGGATCAGGAGGTCATGGTTCTGTTCCAGGTCAGGGCACATGCCTGAGTTGTGGGTTCAATCCCCAATGGGGAGTGTGCAGGAGGCAGCCAATCAAGGATTCTCTCTCACCATTGATGTTTCTGTCTATCACTCTTCCTCTCTGAAATCAATAAAAAATATATTTACAAAATAATTAGAAAAAGAAATAAAAATAGAGGAAACAAGATGTATACTGAGGAATAGACAAGAATCAGAAAATAGTGGAACTGTCTGGATGCTCTTGGGCCCTAGTTGGAATGAACCAGGAGAGGGGCTAGAAGAGAGCTTGCAGGCCCTTTACATATACTAAATCATTTAATCATCATTATCACCGTAGGGGGCAGAGAATACCATCTTTGTTTTCTAAAAAAAAGAAACTAAAATCGAGAAAGATCCAGCATCCTGTCTGATGACTCCCAGCTTATACAGAGAGAGTATAGTTTAAAGCAAGAGTAACTATGGCTTGGTCACCTTCCTCTGATAGAGGAGATAGATGGCACAGAAGAAATTACCATGATTCCCTCAAGGACTGCCAGTGATGACCTAAATCCTAGAATGGCTTTGTCACACTTGGGAGTGGGCAGACCTAAAGGTGCCCAGGGACATTTTGACCAGAGCTTTGAAGTCAGGGACTTAATTTACACCTAAATGTTTATATTACTACTAGAGGCCCAGTGCATGAAAATTCATGCACTGGAGGGGGGTCCCTCAGCCTGGCCTGCCCTCTCTCGCAGTCTGGGAGCTCTCAGGGGTGGGAGGAAACCCAGCAATCAGGGGAAGGCGATGCCTCTATCACATCTTTGCTGCTGCCACTGCCGGCAGCATAAGCCTTGGCCGGCCCTGGTTACCTGAGCCTCAAATTCCCAAGGCTTGCCTGCTCTTCGGGCTAACCCTGGGTGGCTGTGGGGCAGAGAGGACTTGGTGACTCCGGAGGCAGGTACATGGCAAGGCTGCCCAAGTGGGGCTGAGGGGACTGGGCACTGCCATATTGTGGCTGTGGGCAACACCATCTTTGAGGGTGGGGCAGCCAATAGCATATTCCTTCCTTATTGGCTGTGGGTGCTGCCATATTTGTGATAGCATGAGGGTCAATTAGCATATTTCCTTTTTATTATATAGAATTTGAGGCTCTTTCATATTTACAGTTTTTCATTTCTCCTACTTTATGGTACAGATATTACTTCAGACTGGAGGTAAGAAGCTTTATACGCATGTAATATCCATATGTAAACTATGCACCACTTTAATAAAATAAAATATATGGCTGAAAATTGCTGGCTTGCACATATTTTTTTCAGTTATTCTTGACTATGAAGAGGAAGCAATGAAGCTCTTTGTCTTTTAAAATGGCATACAGTCTCCAAGATTTCTTTTCAGAATCACACCTATGTGGGCCTGAATGAAATGTTGATTCTGATTTAGCTTCCAGAAAAATTCAAATGGTTGAATTGAATTTCTTATAATAAAGACAAAATGAACAAATAAATGCCAAACTATGTGATTTTAGTATATGGCTGAGTCTGAAGTAAATATTTGTGTTTACTTCTTTTTCTTGACACATGTGTGGTCTATCCTGGTGTGGAATTGGCTGTGGTACAAATTCCTGGTCAGAATCTGTACATGAATGAAGTTGGTTCAGAAGGACAGTCACAGTGTATTTGGACATTTAAGCGCTTCTATGAATTATGCATATACTCTCACTGCAGAGTCTGGGACTGTGTGCCAGCCAGTTTCCAGCCCAGATGTTGGCTTTAGTTCCTTAACTTATTAAACAACAACAACAGACCACAAACCCCATCACAGATTTCACAGATTAGCCCTCTCCTTTCTCTTCTGTTGATTCCTCCCTAAGCAGTTGAAAATGGTGTTCTGTCACCACGTTAAGAACCAGAGATGTCCTATGAGTTTGAACTCCCAATTTTAATCTAGTTACTTTTTTACCATAGACAAACAAAACCCAGGTTTACATTTATTTGTTGCAATACCTTCATGATTCTTTATTCACTTCTCTAAGAAAATGTGAAAGTGGAAGGAATACAACTCAACTTATTTGGTTTAAATAAAAAATTACAATCTTCCATCCCTTTTCCTATGTGATTGATAAAGTAAAACCAAAATGTTACTTCTTTCATCTGGAAAATAATTTGCATAATTACGTATTTATAGAATGACATATTTCCAGTCACCTTTCAAGACAGAAATGCCACACATTTTTATTTACATTTCATGTATCAGTGGACAAAAGTACTATGCTGGTAAGAACCAGGCTAAAAATGGCATTAGACGATTGGGAATGGCTCCTCTGGAGACAGAGAAAATCTTGGCTGTGCTGCTGTAAGTGTTGTTGCTTTCCACCTCTCATGCTGGCCAGTTGGGAAAAACTAATGAAGGTGTGTATCTATTATTGTTGAAGGGAGTCCATCTATTGAATATAAAAGGAAAGATATTTCCTTTGATCTCAAGTAGGCCATTACAGCAATCCAAATTCTGGTGACGAGTGAATGGCATATTACTGTTTTCAGACGTGATTATCCAGGAAGTGACCTCCAAAAGGAGCCAGAGCCATCCAGAATCAATAAACTGATGCCAGAAATGCCACCCATTTTTATTTATATTTCACGTATCAGTGATAAAAGTACTATGCCAGTAAGAGAGATCTCTAGACATCACACATTTGGGCTCCCATATCAGCTCATTCTAACATTGTAAGATGACACTTTGAACACATTAATTCATGGGTACAGGTGTGGCTGTACCTGTCGGAGTGAAGCACCTGACAGCCCTCATGGACTGCAGGTGCGTAATGAGTGTCCTTTGGGTAGCGGTCACAGCCATTATTTGCAGATCTTGGGTTGTCACAGTGACTCTGAATCTTACATTTTTGACAGCAAATGGACTCTCCCACCTCACCCCACTGAATTGATTTGGTTATGGAGTGAGGTGTAGCATATTAATGACTGATATTCATGTCAGGAGATTGAATTGAATGCAATGAAATCAAAATTGGCTATTCAGATGTAGACATTGGAAGATTAAAGAGAGAGAGAGAGAGAGAGAGAGAGAGAGAGAGAGAGAGAGAGAGGCCACATAGTGTTAAATTGACAGCTCATTTCAATCAGCACTCCCTTTTCTATAGTAAGAGACTATTTGATTCATGATCTACCCTACCCCCACCCCCAAGCATTATCTCCATCTCCAGTGTGTTGCCTGGCAGGTTGTTCTAGTCTTCATTGTTTTTCTTTATATAAGCTTTCTTTGTAGCCTTACTCCATCTTTAAATAAGAACATGTTTTTTATAAATAAGAGATAACTTGTTGATATTAAAGATAAGCTTTATTTGTTTAGAAGACCTTGTAGTTTTGTGAGTTCTCATAGTGTCTAATTGGGGACTATATCTGAAAGGATGCCCAGAGAAAGAATGGGGTAATAAAGAACATCTCCAAACGTTGGAGGCACTGATGGTCTACCCTACTCAGGAGCTATGAATGCCTGTCTCAAAACTCCTCTGGAAAAAAATGAAAGAAAAAAAAACAAACACATTAGACTGATAAACTAGGTATGTGTGTACAAATGCTCATATAACTTTGATTTATTATAAAGAATGGAACTAAAAAGGATCAGGGAAAGGTAACCTTTCTTTGGCATCTCTCTAACATTTCTTAAGACCCCTACTTTGTGTGTGTGTGTGTGTATGAGTTTTCATTGATTTTTATTTTTTATTTTTTATTTTTTATATTTTTTTGAGTTTTTACAGAGAGGAAGAGAGAGGGATAGAGAGTTAGAAACATCGATGAGAGAGAATCATTGATCAGCTGCCTCTTGCACACACACACACCCCCACACACACTGGGGATGTGCCTGCAACCAAGGTACATGCCCTTGACCGGAATCGAACCTGGGACCTTCCAGTCCACAGGCCGATGCTCTATCCACTGAGCCAAACCAGTTTTGGCTCCATTGATTTTTAGAGAGAGTGGAAGGGAAGGAGATTGACATAGAGATAGAAACATCGATGTGAGAGAGACACATGGACTGGTTGCCTCCCACATATGACCCAATCAGAGCCAGGGATTAAGCCTGCCACCAAGGTACATGACCTTGACCAGAATTAAACCCAGGACCCTTCATTCCTGGGTCCATGCTCTATCCACTGAGGCTTAAGACCAGCTAAGGCTTAAGACACCTTACTTTCTAATTATGGCACCATGTTTTTTTCATCTCTTATGTTGCTGCTTCTTCGATAGGTGGTAGGATATGACTGGGGACAGAAAGATGGAAAGCTTGTAGTGATGGACAAATGGTGGTGTGTAGCAGTTAGTAAGTAGCAAATGGTCTTAAGTAATCATCAAAATTATTCCATGGTTTAGCTCATTATTCCCATTTGAGAGGTTAGGAATCAGAGACTTGGAAGTGTTACATGCAAACTGAACTTTCCTCCTACCCTCCTATCCTTCTATACTAGTCAGAGTTCTACAGAAAAAATAGACCTAATAAGATGTTTTTGATTGTTGATTTGTTTATCATAAGAAATTGGTTCACATGACTATGGAGGCTTAGAAGATTTGAGGTCAACAAGCTGGAGACTCAGGAAATCCTATGGTACAGTTTTAGTCTGATTCCAAAGGCCTGAGAAGAACCAAGTGAGCTGACTGTGTAAATTCCAGTCCAAATCCCTGTAGGCTGGAGATCCAGCAAGAATTCATGTTTTAGCCTGAGGCTGAAGGCCAGAAAAGCCCAATGTTTTAGCTCAAAAGTCAGATAGGTAGGAGGAGTTCCCTCTTGCTAAGCTTTTTTGTTCTGGTAGGGTCATCAACTGATGCCCACCAACATTAGGGAGAACAAGCTTCTTTACTCAGTCTACTGATTTAAATATTAATCTTATGCAGAAACAACCTCATAGATATACCCCAAATAACACTTGGCCATGTGTCTGAATATCTTGTGGAGCAGTCAAGTTGACACATAAAGTTAACCAATCACACCTCCCAAACCAAATTCCTAGTTCCTTTAAAGATATTCTAATAGTTGAAAAAGAAGGTTACATTTCCCTTTCATGCTGCTTAGAATATATGAGGTATATTAGAAAATGGATGATATGCTCCTAACTCTAGAGTGTGATCTTTGGGGTAAGCGAGTGTGTGAGATTAATGAAATATCCCATAAATAAAAGCCTAATATGCAAATTGTTCCCTTGACTGGGAATTTGACAGGAGCTTGATGGGGGGTGGGGCTATCCAACAACCCATGCATGAATTTCTGCACCTGGCCTCTAGTATGATATAAACAAGTTCACAATAGGCTTTATATAGTGTTTTGCACATGAAACCACAAGTACATCAATTATAATTTGCCTTTCCAAACAACAGACACCTATAGATCTCCATGCCACCCAAAGGCACAGATTTCTCTCTCAAGCAGCCTTTGTTTAAGGCACATTCTACAATCTTGGTGAATCAAGTATTGTTGAAATTTTTCTTCATATCATTTTTTCTTTCCAGGAGTAAAGATTAGAGGGGAATACAATTTTAATGCTGCTTAAATGTCTGCCCAGCTTCACAGGATAAGCCTTTGATGTTCCAAAGGAGGGTTGCATCTAGTATAGAAAAGGTATGTGCATCAACTCTCCTGTGGAAAGTCATAGGTCTGCATATAAGAATTATTTTTATGGAGAAACATACACTCATAACACACATGCATATGCCTACATACACATGGACACACACACATACATGCACACACATATACACATTCACACACATATGCATGCACACATGGAGCAACTAAAAATGCGAAGGGAGGGGAAATATATGAGTTGAAAAGAAATGTACCCCAGGGACTTCTACTTTTCTTAGGCAATTTTCATGTCAATGGGAAAATAGAAAATGTGAATAAGAGCTTGTTTTTCACACCTGAGGAAATATTCTATCTTTACCACCAAATTCCAGTGTATTCTGTGAGAGCTGTCAATTAGGTAGGTTTTTTAAGTGAAATGCCTTGCTCACCATTCCTTTAGATGGGAAATGGCCTGCTGCCACATACATAACAGAATCTCTCTTTCTTTCCCTATATCTTGAATGTTATAAAATCCATAGCTTTATTATTTTAAAGTTAGAACTGTTACTAAAAACTCAAACCTTTTCTTTAGAGAAAGTAACTTCCTGGTCCCATCTGACATTTTCTTTTCTCATCAATGCAGCTGGTTAGAAGTGCCCCATGGGCTTGCACTAATTTAAATTAATTCTTTTGTGGAGATGATATTGGCTAGATTCTTCCTTGCATCATTTCAATAGTTTCTAAATTTTACTTCTCCCTAAGCCTCTGTTGGCCACCAGCCAGATGTAAAGCCATTACTTCTTACCCATTTCCACACTTTGAATAGCCATGTCAGGCCCTCACATGTGTCTCTCAAGATGCTCTCATTTAATTGCTTTCATGTAAGGGAAGTGTGCATTTTGTTTTATGATCTGTGAGTATTAATTCAGTAATTTGAAGGAGTCTATTTCTATGCACACCTGTTCCCAAGGGGTCTGTCTTAGACTCCAGTGGTTGATCTTGACTCTTCATTTTGAATAATGGTTATCTGGGCCCCCTCCACTATTTCAAGTACATGCTGTTGGTTAAAGTAAAAGAAAACTTTATAAGAAAGAGTCAGTTTAACAAATATCATCCAGACTTAAAAAAAAAACACACAAATATTTTAATATCATACTTAACCACAAGGTCATTTGTAACTTGAATTAATTGTTATAATGAGTTATTAATTGCTATCGTGGGCTCCCATCAATGTCAGGCAATAGTTGACATCTCAGAATACATATTATATTGCTTTTTGCTCATTGTAGCAGTTGTACTCCAGAAATAGTTCTACATGGGGGGGGGGGGTCACTACCCTACTGGGTACAGGTGTGTGGAACCGAGGTACTCTGCAGAAAGATTCTTCTAGTCTCAGTTCATTCCTTATTTAGCACTAGGTCTGAGTAAGAAATCACTCTACTTGTTAATAAGTATGACAACTATAGTACAGAGTAAGGAAGCTAAACTGTTAGCCTTATTACGAGAGTTATTTTTTATTTTTTTTAAAGAAAGTGTTTTTAAAAATATATTTTTATTGATTTTTTACAGAGAGGAAAGGAGAGAGATAGAGAGCTAAAAACGTCGATGAGAGAGAAACATCTATCAGCTGCCTCTTGCACACCCCCTACCGGGGATGTGCCAGCAACCAAGATACATGTCCCTGACTGGAATCGAACCTGGGACCTTTCAGTCTGCAGACCGACGCTCTACCACTGAGCCAAACCGGTTTTGGCATGAGAGTTATTTTGGGCCCTAAACAGTTTGGCTCAGTGGATAGAGTGTCAATCTGTGGACTAAAGGGTCCCAGATTCGATTCTGGTCAAGGGCATGTACTTTTGTTGCTGGCACATCCCCAGCAGGGGGTGTGCAAGAGGCAGTTGATCAATGTTTCTAACTCTCTATCCCTCTCCATTCCTCTCTGTAAAATAGGGGTGTCGAACTCAATCAGAGAAGGGGCCAAAATCTAAAATCCAGCCTAAATCGCGGGCCGAATGGTTTACTGAACAGTCATAAACTGACAATGTCATAAACCGACAGCGGAGTCAGTGATGACAGCGGAGTGCAATGTGGCGCGGTGCGGGCCACATTGCAAGGCCTGGCGGGCTGGATTTGGCCCGCGGGCCTTGTGTTTGACACATGTGCTGTAAAACATCAATAAAATATATATATTTTTTTTTTAAAAGAAAGAGAGTTTCTGTGGGAAGCTACAAAATTCTCCCTGAGAATGCTGCTATTGCTAAAATCTATCTCTATTTGCAGACATTTTTTTTTCAGTCACTTCCAAGACAAGCTTTTTTATTTTATAATTGCAATTCCTTCATTAACAATATTGTTTAGATTCAGAACTGATCACATTTATTTAAGTCGCAAAAAGATATCTGATTACTTCCAGAAATCAAACCCTCCCTCAAATTTTGATGATTTTATTTACTCAGAATATTCCAAAGAGTGTTGTACCCTCTCAAGAGAATTTTTAAAAGATGAACTCCAATAATGTTTTGGACAGAGAAAGGCCAATTGAATGAAGAGCATGTAACTAGGAGATCATAATGCCATTGATAAACTGAGTTGAAAGTATGTGAGTTCCTATGTTAGTATTTAAAAAAAAATGACATTC
This sequence comes from Pipistrellus hanaki, assembly GCF_964339955.1. NCBI lineage: Eukaryota > Metazoa > Chordata > Mammalia > Chiroptera > Vespertilionidae > Pipistrellus > Pipistrellus hanaki. The sequence goes on from NC_140505.1 coordinate 28,310,579, forward strand.
TTGGCTGTGTACAATTGTATACCTAGGAGTGTGAGGGGAAAAAAAACATTGGTAGCCAGCACTTACAGATGAGTCATGAATATGTCCCCCACTTTTTTTTATTTTGAAGAGCTCAGTTGTCACTGAACACATGTGACTTTCTCCAACTTTCCCCAGTCATGAGCCATTACAGAAAAATTTGGGTTCTGAATCTGAATGCTTGGATTTTCCCCACTGTCGGAAATAAATGAAATAAAAAAGAGACTATCCCCACCCCCACTGGTCCCAGGGAAAATGTCTAGGACTCTTCTGGGTTAGCCTACCTCTGGGTGCTATCAAAAAGCCATCACAAGCTTTCTTAGGGTATGAATGAAGTCAGTTTGGCTTAAGTAGGACAAATGCAGTGAACCTTGAGAAATTGTATATCCTCTTCCTCTTTTGCATTTCCTCTTGGCAAGTTTTTATGGGAATCTGTGTTTATTTGTTGAGGGCAGATCTCTGCATTCGTAGTTCATTGAAAAGGATAAGTAGGCGGAAGAGGTAGTTAAATTGGGCAGCAAAGGCTTCATTGACAAATGTGGGTGTGTCTAAAATAAAGTTTAATTTTTAATTTAATTTTTTTTTAGTGTATTGGCTTATGATCTTTCAAAATAATTTTCAATCTCACAAGTTTTAAAATATAATAATAATTATATAAAAGTGATGATATCAGTAATCATGGCTGAAAATGTTAGCATAATCATTTTAAAAGCAGGCTGTCAGTACATAGCTTTGTATTTCTTTCCTTGCATTTTCAAACTTTTATAAAATCAGGGGACAGAATCTAATTTTAAACATAGAGCAAATCTAAAGAGAAGATGGGGGACCTACCAATACTCATCCCCTCTAGAATATAGTTGAGACACAAAATCTCAAGGACTTGTCCAAGATCTCAAGGCTGGTGGCCTTGAGATACAACTGTAATCAGGTAATCACATTCCAAACCACATGATCTCTGTTCTCTTGAGATAGAAGTTCACAAGTATGCTTTGTCAAATGGAATTTTCTAAGTGACTCTGGTCTGCACACAAATGTACTATGTCAAGTCAATGACGTGTCTCTCTTTTTTAAACAAAACAATATCCCTCACAGTTGTCCCCTTGTGCGTAGATGGTGGCAAATTATTGTTTGCCAAGCCTTCTATCTCCTCTCTTTCTGTGTTCCATTGAGATCATGGAAATGCAAAGTAAATAACCATGGAGTAAAATGCCCTGAGAGTATTTATTTAAGAGTATTGTTCCAGGATATGCACAAAGATAAAGACTTTATGTAATGAATGAGTGACTCCAGAGGCCAAATACCAAGAAGTTATATTCTGTACCCGGTGTGTCCTGGCCGGAATGAGGCTATAACAGGCTCTCTCAGGACATGCCCTTAAAAAAGGGTCATCTTGCCAAAGTAAAAGCCAGTCCTCTAATCCATAGGGGCAGGTAGGAACTCAAGAAAAGAAGCCTAAGAAATATTCTGAGCCATTGTATGTTTGTCAAAATGTCAAGTTGGGAAGCAGACAAACTAAAATTGGTTCAAGAAGTAGAGGGACAGGCAGACGGTAGTATGGCCTGGTGGAGCCAGCGTGTGGGGTGTCAGACATCTGAGAAAGGTTGTCCTGGAAGGCAGGCTGGGGGCAGCTTGGGCAGACTCTCAGAACTGGAAATGCTGGCAGCAGGAAGCTTTTTTTTCAGTTCTTCAAGAGTCTAAGAAGAAATAGCAGCCTTTGCTTTTGGTGTCATGTAACTTCTATATGAAAGGCAGAAAAACCATTATTATTTGGGAATCCAGTGTACTAGGTTTCAACATCACCCTGTTCCCTATAGATACAGCAAAGGAACAAAGAAAAACCAATGAGAGCCTAATGTGGAATAAACACAAAGCAGGAAGCACACAAAAGTCTCTGCATCTTTAATGATTATTGACTTATTAAATTGGTTTTAAAATAAAAGCTTTCTGGATGAAATGCAGATTTGAAAGGATTACTAGAAAGAGCAGCTTGACTATGCCACTTATTTTACATTAATTCCTACCCTTCATACATTAAGCTCTGCCATTTCCCTAATTTCTCATAAACATATATCTTTAGTAAATGTTGTTTGACCGTGGAAAATGCCATTGATGCAATCTAATGGTGCAAAGAACAGATTTTTAAAAATAAACATACATTTTATTAATCCATTACATATGAAGTAGGCAGCAAGATATTTGTGAGGAAAAAACCCCCCACAAACACAGAAGAAAAACACACACACACACAAAAACACACAAACCACAATCAGACAAGACAGAAGCTGTCTTTTTACAAGGAGCCAGGCTGATTGTTTTACATAATAAGAACATAAAGAAGTGGATTTTATTGATACAGGAACACATTTTATTGCTTTCTCTGATTTAACATCTTTACAAATGCAGTGCATTAGATTCTCCACTTCATTAAAACAAGATTACTGGTCCTGTTTCATTATCACTGTTCTGATACTAGGGGGAAAAATAATCTTTTTTGTTACTTAATGATTACAGTGGGTTGTGATCATAAAATTGATATGGAACTCTCATTGTAGAAGTGTATAGAAAGCATGCTCTTTGTGTATGGGGAATGGGGAAAGTGAAAAAAAAAAATTCTATTAGATAGCCATAGTGGGAGAAATGATTACAGCTCAAGTGTGATTGTAGAGATTTTCTATTAATTAGACACTATGTGATTGTTTATATCTGGTGTACATGGATGCTGAAGTCAGTTGGATTTCAAAGAAATACCCACTTTATAGATGGAAATGCAAAAACCATCAACATCAGTAACACTCTCAGGAGGAGAAAATATGCAAATTGAAAAGCCAAGAGGAGAATTTGAGATGCTCCTAACTTCTCATCAAATTCTTAACCCAAGATAGTTAAAAAAAAAAAAAGACATTGGGAGCATCCAAAGTTTTTGCTAATTGATATCAAATACTATCTTAATACGATCTTTTCAGTTTCTCCTTTCTTGTCATGACTCAGGAAAAGCCTTTGCTTGTCTCTCTCCCAAATGTTCTGTTCCACTTGGACGCTTGCCTGCTTCCCACAGAGGATCCCTCACCTGCAGCCACTGGCCCTGAAGCTGCCAGCAAACACTTCTGGTCCAGGCCACCCACAGACCCACAGGCACTGCTGCCAGGGAGCCAGGGGACCCTCTGACACATCTTGTCCCTCTTTTTGTCTACACTGGGAAAGGGAACTTGTACCCAGCAGCCAGTAACGGTGGGAGATGCTTGCAAAATGCATGGACTCTACTGCACAGGGGTGCTGAGGATGGAAAAAGGCATCCCGTGTACAATGCTAGAACCCTTCTCCCCGGAGAGGACACAGCTTACTCCAACTATGATCTCCATTATTTGTCCTATAATGTTAACACTGATACCATTATCTACAAACCATGAGCTCTTATGTATGAAGTTCTGAGAGGAGCTTCACAAACAATGAGCCCAAATGTGTTGTCACATGTTGTCCTTCAGCTGAGGTAGGACCCACCTGGTTTCAAACCTTTCATGCGATTGAGATAGGACAGACAGGGTTGAGAACCCAGACCCTTGAGGTGGAGATGATTGTCTTCTAAATTATGGAGGAGACTGCAAAGGCCCAAAGACATTTAATTGTTTATTCAAAATCGCACAGCTGAGTGTTTGTAACTATGATTACAACCCCAGGTTCTCTGAACCTGGAGTTGATATCCTTCACACAATAGCTCCCAACCAGCCTGAGTATTAGAATCATCCAGGAAGGTATTACAAGGACTGATGAGAAAACCCTCTCTAACAGTAGGTGCTCTTTTTTTCAAAGTTCCCAGAATCCAAAGAGAAAACTGGATTTGAAAACAACTTCACTAATCTGAAAGTGAATCACCTGCATCAAAACTTCCTCGGTTGTGTGTTGCCAACATTGATTTCAGGAAACCACCCCAGATCCCCCAATTCAGAATATATGGCGGAGGAGCCAAGGAGCTGAATTGAAAATGTAAATAAAGCTTTCTTAGTAAAAAGAAAGCTTTTTTTTCCCCCCACACAGTGGGAACTAGTGGTGTACATTATGTACCCACGTATTTACATTTAGGTAGATCTCTGCTTCTCTCTCCCCTCTTTCCTCTTCTGGACACTACTTCTCTTACTTTTCTTTTCCCCACTACCAACTCCTGCAGTTTTTATTACAGTAACACTAACACTAATTTCTAAGTTATATTTTACTTTATCTTTGTGGCATGCAAGTTTTTTCATCAATAGCAGTATATAGGAAATTTTTTTTTGCACAGGAACATACACATCTATCATATGTGGTCTGTGGATTAAAAGAAAATGAATCTAGCTTCTTAAGATGAACTTATTTTCATATTTAAGGCTTTTAGCAGAAATTATACATGATTCTCATCTAGCACTAAAATTATCTAAGAAGTACAGTTTTTTCCTTCATTTCCTAGCAAGTAGAATTATGTATATATTTGACATTTATTTTATTTCTAATTTAGATTCATCTGGTTCTGTCCTTCCTATTGTTCACAGTTAGGATAAAATGATAAGGTATTCTTTTATTAACATTCCCTGATACAGAGAACAGAGAAAAAGAAAATAGAAAATGAGGACAAAAGGAAGAAAAAATGAGACTGCACAAGATAAAAGGATAAACTAAAGGTAATAAAGCAATTACTGGAGGGATAGAATGAAGGAGAGTTGAAAAGGAAGGGAGGGTGGAGGGGCTAGGGATCTGGAGAAATCTAGAAGAAATTGAATAGAAAACAGAGAGGAAAACCACCTGGCATTTTTTCCCCCCACAGTTTTATCAAGTGCTTGTTTATTTGGGTTCTCAAAAAATCCTGTGAAGGAAATAGAACATTTGTCAATGGGCTCATGTAGCTCAAGAGAACTTTAAGGTTCAAAGAGGTCAAGGACCTTCCTATTGTCCTATGCCAGGACGTGCCAGGAGGTGCCAGGAGGTGGTGCTGAGCAACCCGCATCTGTTTTCTGATCACTCTTTCTGTTCAGATCATCTTATTAAAAGCATCAACTCATCAGCATCCTCTTTCTTCCAGGTGATAGGTGCTGGAAGGAGGAAGTTGTGAAGAAGGAGCAGAGCCAGGGCCCAGGGCTGCTTCACCTTTTGCTTCAGCTTCATGGTCAGCATCTGATTTGTCATGTCTGGGAAATCCTAACTCAGAGCACCAGTCCAGTATATTTTTGTTTTTTTAGTTTTCCATCTCTTGCCTAACCCAAGACAAAGCTCAAGTTCCTATCAGATGTGAAGGCTTAGTTTCAAGGTGACTGGAATTTCCTTCCTGGGTAGCTAGGTGATCCCAGGATGCCAAAGACTGTGGGTGCCCTGATGGCCGTGGCAGTAACTAGATTTGCACAGTGGTGGGCAATGCCATTCCTTCTCACAATGACAGTTCACATGGGGGCCAGCTGAGCTGAGTGATACAACAGGACATTGTTTAGTATACTTTATAACTTTCCAGCAATGTTTGTCTTTTATTTTTCATGCTGGAAGGATCTGTTGTTTTAAATATTCTGTCCCTTATCTCTCCTGCATGCTTAGAAATACACAGGGAGCCTTCTAACTCTGGTATCTTTACAGTTGTTTTCCCCCTACATTGAGATATGTAGGAAGTAGTTCTTTTGCAATTGAACTTAGAAGACATAGCCACCTGCATTCAGAGCTCAGAGTAGATGGAGGTCTAGGAGATAAGTCAGATATTGATGTTATTATCCTTTTACTGTTATTAATGATTTTAATGATTTTTTAAATGGAAGGATAGTTGATATATAATGTGATATCAGTGTCAAGTGTATGACATAGTGCTTTTTATAGTTCTACTAGAGGCCCAGTACATGAAATTTGCTCACTTGGGAGGGGTGTTCTCAGCTTGGCCAGTGCTCTCTCACAGTCTGGGAGCCCTTGGGGGATGTCCAACTGATGACTTAGGCCCACTTCCTGGCAGTCAGACATGCTTAGCATTGCTGTGGAAGCAGGAGAGGCTCCCACCACCATTGCTGTGCTAGCCAGCAGTGAACCTGGCTTCTGGGTGAGAGGTGCTCCCCCTGTGGGAGTTCACTGACTGCCATGGGGCAGTTTCTACATTGAGCACCTGCCCCATGGTGGTCAGTGCACATCATAGTGACAGGTGTTTCTGCTGTTTGGTCAATTTGCATATTACCCTTTTATTATATAAGACTAGAGGCCTGCTACACAAAAATTCATGCACTAGAGGTGGGGTCCCTCAGCCTGGCCTGCCCCCTCTCACAGTGTGGGAGCCCTCAGTGGCAGGAGGCAACCCAGTGACCAGGGGAGGCAACACCTCCATCATACCTCTGCTGTTGCTGCTGACAGCACAAGCATCGGATGGCCTTGGTTACCTGAGCCTCAGGCAGCCACCATATGAGGCTTGCCTGTGCCTTGGGCCAGCCCTGAGCAGCTGGGCAGCCATCATCCAATGCTTGCTTGCGCCTTGGGCATCAGCTGAGCAGCCACCATCCAAAACTTGCCTGTGCATTGGGCTGGCCCAGGGCAGCTAGGGGACTAAGAGGATTGGGAGACTCCAGAGGCAGGTGTGTGGCATGGCCAAACCTGACTGGATGTGGGCCCAGCCATGCTGTGTGCCTGCCGCCCTGGTGGGACTAAGGGGGCTGGGCCCCGCCATCTTGTGGCTGTGGGTGCTGCCATCTTTAAGGGCATGGCAGTCAATAAGCATATTCCCTCCTTATTGGCTGTTGGTGCCACCATATTTGTGAGGGTGTGACAGTTAATTAGCATATTCCCTCTTTATTATTATAGTTAGGATACTTTACCACATGATCACCAATATATATCTAGTAACCATTTCTCACTGTACAAACTTATTATAATATTATTGACTATATTCTCTGTTAATGTACATTATATTCCTGTGACTTATTATTTATTTAATAACTGAGAGTTTGTACTTCTTATTTCCCTTCACTTTTTACACCCTTTTTCCCTACCATGTTTCCTTCTGGCAACCATCAGTTTATTCCTATACTTATGAGGTTGTTCCTGTTCTGTTTTGTTTGTTGTTTGTTGTTTCATATATAGTATTGTATTTGTCTTTCTCTGTCTGATTTCACTTAGCATAATAACCTCTAGGTCAATTTATGTTGTCGCAAATAGCATGATTTCATTTTTTTTATTGCTGAACAATATTTCATTATGCATATGTATGTATGTATATCTATACACACATATATGTACATATATATGTATATTGTATACATGCACATATTCTTCAACCATTCTTCTGTCTATGGACACCTAGGTTGTTTTCATATCTTGGCTATAGTAAAAAATATGTACATTCATTTTAATCAGATAGAACAGGAGACAAAGACTCCAGGTAGGGAACCAGTATGGAGCAAAAGATAAAATTAAGTGGAAAGAGTGCAAAACCCATGTCAATTTGGGGAAAACAGTAAAAGTACCCTGGATACATAAATACCCTGGATAAATTTATCAAAGTTTGATCCATTGCTAGTTTCAGGCACCTGAGGTATACAGGGAATAAATACCTCTCACCAACCACAGTTTGTATGATTTTAAAAGCTTCCATTCATCATCACTGGATTATTTTATATGCCTGCACTGTTCCTATGGATGGTGCATCAGTGGAAAAAAACATCACACGATTATCATGCTTTCCTCTACTTATCTCTAATGCATGTTTTATGAGCCAAAAGTCATGTCATCTGAGCAACACTGGAGTAAAAACAGGGGCACAAAGATCCTGCTGTGTGTGCAATTCTTAGAAATCTGTTTTCCTGAACAAACAAGTTAGTTGAAAGAACAAAGTCTGAAAGTGAATCATAAACTTTTGTTTTGTTAGAGCAGGAACTGTTTTTGAAAACATCTCTGTTGGATATGGGGGCACAGATGGCCATGGAAGACCAGAAATTAACTATAAACTTCCAAGAAGGAGCTGGACCAGCTGACAAGTCTGTTCTGACTTTTCTTTTTCAATAATTCCAAGGCAAGATAACACAAACTTTTCAACACATGGGAAACATTAAACACTATTTAAAATCAAGAAAATAGGTTTTGTTAACTCTCACATAAATTAATTTAATAAATGAAAAAAACAAAACAAAATACATCCTTAATATAAAAAGTTTTGTCAAGGCCCAAAATGAATTTTAAATTTTGCTTCTCAAATTGGAACTGATGTAAGCAATGTGGTGATGACTTATTTTTATTTTAAAACAAGTTCTAAGGCATTTGAATTGTTTAAAATTTTGTAGCTGAAAAAAAAAATCCTCTAAATTGCATTACTTGCACTCCTGGAAGTTGGTACTGCTCTTTGGAATAGGAAAGTAAATTATATTAAATTTAAAAATCCAAATACTTTACTTTGAGGCAATATATTCAAATGATTTTTTTTCACAGAACATTACCATATCTATTGGGAAATGCCTTGGACATCCGAATGAAATATATATGGCTACTTAGAATGTAGACATCCTTGTTTAAATTATTCCAACACTATTTAAAATTTATCTTTAATATTATAATCTGGGGGTTACCCTAAATAGTCTAGGTTTCTGTTAATATACACAGACATATGTGTTCATTTGTAAAAGTTGCCTGACTTTTAAAACATCAAACAAACAGGACTTGATCAAGCAAAAATAAAATATTTTGATGCTTTAGGTAAATTATTTCAAGAGCAAAGCCGAGAAAATTTCCCTGAGTTGTTAAATAAGTGAGTTAATAAAAGTTCCCCACTTTTTGCTCATACATAAAAACCATAACCACTCAATTGTTTTGGAAATTCCTGAATCAAGTTCTTTGTTCAGTTCCTTTTGCCTCTGACAGAGGGACTGACCAATCCTTGATTAAATTGACTGACCAGAAATATATAGGGTCTGGTGGCAAAAGTAGGTTTGTGAGTATGTGAAACACATAATTTATCTTTGTATTATTGCTTATTAATTATTGTATTATTTTCCATATTAACAACTATAAACCTATTTTTGCCTCACCCTATGTAAAAGCCTGAATTCTCTTCTTTGACTGTCTTTTGATTATCATGGATTTAAAAAACATTGGATCAATGTTGCCTTCCATTCTCATCACTGGCCATGAAAATATAATCTTAATTCCTTACAGGCTGAGCTTTCAAACAAAGAGATTTTACCAGTTTCTCAGTTTGTCATGATCTATCAGTGTGAGCACAGGCAAAACTTTTGCTTCATGCTGCTGCATGCCTACAATGTTCTCACGAGCAGGTGGCACTGCCAGAGTCCCTGTGAGCATTTGCCGAATGCCTGTGCTCTTTCCTGCATGGTGCTGGCTCTTGGGCACATAGTCCTTTTGAACATTCCGTTTAGGTGCGGCATGAATGTGATTTTGTTTACAGGGCAATGGTCCTTCTGGGTACATTCTGCCAGGAATCCAGGCCCTTTCCCAGAAATAATGCTTTTCCAAAGGGTAGATAAATATCTCCTCCCATTATATGGGGAGTTAATGAGATAATCCGGGAACTACAGGCACACACCCAAGGGCAGCATTGAGTGTGAAAGCTTGAAACACAAATCTGTCACAAGGAAGATGGAGGGCATGCAGGACACCAGATAGATGATGGGACAGAGCAGCTCAGAGACCTGGGGGCCATCCAAAAGCGGGCTGCAGAATCAGAAAGACCAAGAAGGAAGACACTTCCCAGGCACCTCAGTTACACACAGGAGAATGTAAAAGTTAACGAGAAAACAGGACAGGATCTATGTACAAGGAGAGTCAGATAGGTAAGAAAGCCACCATGTGTACTTTTGTCAGTTGACATATTGAGGTGTAAGGACAGAGACTAGAGAAAGAGCAGTTAATAAAATAAGGTCTTTGTCCTGAGAACACAACCCAGAGGAGCCAAATATGCAGACAGTCAGCACTGCGGCAAGCAATTGCACCTCAATGTGGGTAGGAGCTGATCTGGGGCAGCACCAAGGGAATAGCTAACTCTGCCCTGAGACTGTGAAATCTCTGCTGAGGAAAACAATTTGAGTTCTGTCATGGGGAATGAAATACGATTTTCTAGATGCAAATTTAAAAGTCAAGTGTATTCTTGGCTTAAGTCACTGAAAGGAAATGCCCACCTGAGGGGTGGGATGAAAAGGGATGGATACATGGGTGGATGAGAATCAAAGGGGAGTAAAGGGTGAGGCTATACGGAACAAAATGACTTCCTGGGCATTTAGATTGACCTTTGTGGGACATGGAAGGTGTGTGTGCTTGTGTGTGTGTGTGTGTGTGTGTGTGTGATTGTATAGATGATTATTTCATTGACTGAGAATGAGACTAGAGGTGGAAGGTAAATCATGGGCATCTTCCACTGGAGATGCTGTGGGTGCAGATGGAATTACAAGTATAAGGAAGTCTTTTTAAAAAAAATATTAGTACTCTTCTTTTTATTAATTAATTATTATTATTTAAAGTATTACATATGTCTCCTTTTTCCCCCCATCGACCCCTCCCTGGCCACTTCCATCCCCCAGGACAAGCCCCCACCGTCCCAGTGTCCATGTCCATCGGTTATGCTAATATGCATGTATACCAGTTTAACAAAATAAAAGTCACAGCCCTCCAGGTGGCAGAGGCAACCTGTATCTCCTAATCACCTCCATGGACCTCACCTCCAATTACCATCGCACTGGGTATTAGGATTCCAATGTAAAATCTGGGGAGGGCGGGGAATGGAGAGAATGCACAAGCATTCATATTTGATTTGATTTGTACTTTGTAAGTATGAAAACATCGTATGCAGACCTCGCTTTACTTTTATAATGTCTCGCCCCTGTTAGGGGTGAGCATGGATGAATGAGTGCAGTTTTCCACCAGAACTGATGTTGGTGTCAGATTCTCCGGCTTATTTCTGGGGAATTATTGGGCAGGATTTTTATTTATTTATTTATTTATTTATTTATTTATTTTTGATTTTTTTTTTTGCCCCCCCTCCCTCCCTCATTATCTGTTGAACTTTTCAATAAACGATTAAATTATATTGTTGAAAAAACTGCCAGGCCTCCCACAGTTTTGGCTGTAGTGTCTTGGCTCAGTGGTCAGATGCTTGAGCATACAGATAAACCAGGATAGCATTAAATCTAGACAATTATAATCCACTGTTATTATAGTGCCCAAGTACTGAGCATCCTATTTTATTTCCCCATTTTTCCCAAAGAAACCAGGCTGTCAAAGGCAAGGCATACTGAGTAATTAGATATTAGAAACTTTACATTGAGAAATAAATTATAAGGAGAAATAAGTTTTCTTCAGAGAGGCAATCTCTCAAAACATCAGTCCTATAACAGCACAGTGTCTGGCACATAGTACACATTCAATGAACAAACAAAGAAATCAAAATATATATCTACATATATGTGAGTACTAGTACAACCTCACAGAATAACTAGAATAACTGAATTCTGGAAAGAGCTTAAGATCTAGTTTTGATGTTAAAGGTTAGGTGAGAACCTATTTTCTGGGAAATTTGACCTCTCTCACAGTAGCTATGTGACAAGTATTTTCATTGGACCAATGTTGAAGAATGTACCTCTTTCATCCTAATAGTTACTGCTACTGGGAGGCCACTGAATTTGAGAGGAAGTAGATGAAGCATTAAAAATATTTTTCATTTTTTTCTGAATCTCCTAAGAATATTTAGCTGCCATCACTATATCTGTGGCAATTTTTAATTCTATCCATAGCACCTCCAGAATTGAAAGACAAAAAAGAGAGGGATCTCTGCTTTCCTATTTGATCCTCATCAGTTTAGAGAACAGTGAAAAATTTGCCTAGGTTTTCCAGTGACTAAGATGTATCTGGGCACCAGGTTTCAGATCATAATGATCCTACTTAGCTCACCGGTTTGGAAGTTGCATAGTAATTTACAAAGGAACTTTGCTCACTTACAAAGCAGTGGTGGACTGGGAACAAGGAGAATTCAAATTTTGTTTTTCAAAAACATCTAAATGGACATGCTCAGATGACCAACACTCATTAAGATTAAGTAAGGGTAACTGTTAAGCTTCAAAAAGGCAAAGATCAATTGAGCATCCTGGGACTGCCAACATAGTTGCAGCCCAGCATTTAAAAAATAAAAAGCAACACTAGTGTTAGTCAGGATTTCTCGAATCAGCATCTCTTCCATCTTATCATGTGCGCATGGGGCATTTTACTGCCCTGAAGTCTGTTTTCCTTAAATTGACTCGTCTGCCCAGTATTTTCATTGCTTCCTTAGAAAGTTCTAGAGCCATTTTAACAAATTTCTCTAGTTAAGAAAGGAAATCATAGCATGGAATTTCCATATTATATGAAAAAAATGTCAGAGTAAGAAATTAATTAATAAAATGACTGGGAATCCAGTAATTCTCCTGGAAGTACCAGGGACCAGATTTTGATTGCTTTTGTGAGCACAAAGCAGTCTTGCATCTCATTTCACATGTACCTTGTTTGCCTCTAAATTTTTCCCAGTGCTTGAAGACAAAACTATGATACTGGGTCTGAGGCCATAATGGACATTGACAAATGAGCCTATGTTCCCAAAAATAGTAGATTTAAAATTTTAATCTTGACTGACTTTTAAGAGCAACCTAAGCCCAATAAGGGTCTCTATTTAAAAAAAAAAAAAATCTGAGAAATCATGTAGCTTTGGCATAGGCAAAGAAAGTGCTGATTTCCTATGCAATTATGAGCTTTCATTCTCCCCTTTTTCAGAGAATTAACATATTATGTAAATCATTTTACAAATATGGTGCAGATGTCATTAATAAAACATGAAAGAAGGATCTGTGTCTTCAATTAGCATTTTCATTGTATTTCCAGTCCAGTCTCAGTTTACAGCTTTCTCTACCTTGGGAAAAACTGTGTTACTATAAAAGAAATCTCTGTTTATTAGATAGTTATAGCATAAAGTGTATCTGTGCTGCAGAGTTGACTGTGGAGGTCTGATAGGGGTGGAGGGGGGGACAAAGGGAGGAAAGCCTGGGTATCCTGAGCATCACCCCAGCCTCTCCCGGTACCTGGCCTGTCCTGGTTCCTGCATTCTTCTCAAAGCCATGAGTCCATGCCACTTGTTTCCTGGGTGATGACATTAAGGGCTTGGCTCTGGACGCTGGCCAGGCAGAAGGTCGAATTTAGATATGGTGGAGTTTGCTCACTTCTAATAGGCTGAGATATTGTTTGGTGGCTGGATTCAGATTGTCAGCACAGTGTAGTTTGACCTTCAGTCATTTGTTCTCAGGTGTTTGTTTTTGAACAGGAGATGTGAGTTTTCTGTTTCAAAGGTGAGGTTGCTGGTAAACCATTGTGGAACAAGCGTTCGTTTTTACTACTGTGGACATTTCAATCCAATGATGCTTACTTCAAAGCAACCCATACCTCTCAGTCAATACACATTGGTGTATTTCAAAAGACAATACTTTTTTTTTTTTTTTAAAGCAACAACCACCAGTAGTTTAATAATTGTCACCAGTCTTAACAAGGCCTCACATCGATGAGGCAATGTGGGGAAAATTGCATAGAAACCATCCGAGGAAAATTACTCTGGAAGTTATGTCCCAAGCACACATTCTAAAATAAATTTCTCAGCAGAGTGAAAACAATACTGCTAATAATTAAAAGGTGTGTGTTCGCAGGGGACCAAATAAAAGATGAATTTATATCCCTTAGCTTAGATCAAATCAGATGTAATTATACAGATTATTTAGCAAGAAAGCGCCCTGCTGTTGCCTTAGTTAACCAGATTTAGGGAGGGAATGTGCTGGTGACGGAGAGGCTGGGGACATTGAATAAAGCCAGGCTGCTAAGCTGACCACGTTAAGCACTGTCAACTCCCTGCTCTTGGAGCTGGGTGGGCCCGGTTACAGATACAATGTGTAAGCTCCTCCATCTTCCAGAAGTCCCCATTTGTTGCCAGCAGCTCATAGCTGAGGCTGCACGAATAAAAGCCTCCACTGCCCAACAAGCAAAGAAAACATCTGACCCCGCATCTGCCAGTAGCGGCCGCTCACCACATCTGCCAAAATGCTACCAGGAGGCAGCACTCTGGAACTTGTCGCCCGTGTACCCTCTCTGAGACTCAAGCTGCATTTAGTTTTCAAATATTTAACTTAAACCTGTTTAATATTTAGTAAGGCTAAAGGAGTAAAAGATGAATTATTGAAGAGATTAATGTTTTTAAAACAAAACAAAACCAAAAAAAAAAATCACAGCCGTGCAGCTTTGTATCAAAACCTCATTTCACAGGCATTAATTTTTTAATAAAACATTGATTGTGTGGTGAACTATGGTGTTTCTAATAAGCTCCAATATTCAGTGGGAAGGGCGTTCTTAATTTCTTGTTCTAAATGCAATGTGAGTTGAATCCTTTCTTATGTGGGTTCCAGAAACTGCTGGGAGGAAAAAAACAAAAAAACAAACAAACAAAAAAACCATCAGAAGAAATAGACCCTTTCTTTTTCTCCGAATTTGTAACCTGAGTGGACAATTTGAAACCCTATGACATTGAGAACTTCCCTTCTGAAGGGGAGGACATGCCTTTTCAGACCATAACTCAGCAGACAAAGGGATCACCACTAGGAATTGTGTTTTCTGGGGGCAAAAGGAGAGGGAAGGGAGCCAGGGTGGTGAATTCAAGCAGAATCAATAGGTGGGGCTTTGTTAATAGAGAAATCTCTCCTGTAGGAGCCAGCACAGATGGTGGGATGGGGGAGGGGCGGGCAGGCAGGCGTCTGGGAGGGGTCAGGGTAAGGATAGTGGCTAATTGTCATCCCTGTAATTTGCGATATCATCTTGTAATTCTATTTTATATCCGCAGTGGAGGAAGATAGGATTCTTTTATCTACTGTTAGGAACTCACAGAATCTCCTCAGTAGCAGATACGTTACGTGTTCTATGGACATCATAATGCTAGAGAACTCTCTCTTGCATATTGTTTGAAAATGCAGATAGAGGCATAAAAAGAATGTAGGTGAATACATTGTGATATGGAGAGCATTGATGGGAATGAGACTAGAAACATCACTGGGAGTAATTTTGAAGATTATAAAACAAAATCAAATTGTAAAAGAGGGAGAGAGAATCTAGGGTTCAGAAAAAGGTTAAATTGTTTTAATTGGCAAAGGAGAAAAGAGGCAGTCCCCTGGCAAGCCCTGTGAAATTTTTTTCTTTTCTTTTTTGCATAGCGACACATTATGGGGAATTATGCCTGCCCCACTGCAGGGATGCATTTGCAACTGCACATGAGTAAGTCTTCTTGAAACTCAGAAGCAAAACAATGTGATACGTGAGGGCCCTCCTTTGGATGTGACTGATTCCTGGGGCCTGGGCTAGGAGAGGCTCCAATCAATTATTACAGATGAGACACCCTCTGTGTGCTGGGGGAGACCAAATCCCACACTGCTCTTAAGCATCTTTTAGAAGCTCTAAGAGCCACGTGCATGTGTTGTTACAAAGACAGCACGGGGTACAGGTGATGAACATTGCATTGCTGAAAGAGGGAGAAAGAGAGAGAGAGAGAGAGAGAGAGAGAGAGAGAGAGAGAGAGAGAGAGAGAGAGGAGATAGGATAGCTTAAAAATAAGTGGGAAGCGACTTTCAAGAGATTCTGTTTTAACAAGATGCATTCCCTTTGTGTTTATTCTTTTGAGGGAATGGAAATTAGCTCCCAAGGTGAAAGGTAGCTATAGCTGCAGACAGAAACACACACTCCTGTACTTAGTTTTACTGGAGAAAATGCAAGGTAGTGAAAATTCCTTTTCAAAAACATCAATACCTTCTATTTATAGAACTTGTAAAAATGAAGTCAAAAGCAATCATAGCCAGTGCTGTAAAACTCTACACATGCAAAATAAACTTATGAAGGTCTTTAAAAAACATTAGGTCAAAGGTCCAGAAATGTACCTGAATCTACCATCTCAATTTGTTTTGTAACCATGGAGGTAGGTATGCAGCATGACCCTAGAAAGCAGTTTTTATGGCAACTCTTATAATCTGATCTGACATAACCTACAGGTTTGCTTGATATAGAAGAATGTGTCTCATGATTGTTTTGGTAAGTTGTGTATTTCATTTTTCCTCAGTTATTTTAGAGGAAGAAAATTTTTTCCATATAGGCATTACAGATTATGAGAAAAAGTTCATGGTGAATGCTTATGACTGACTAGTTTTAGATGTGCATAAAGGTTTTCAGAAGCACCATTTTTCTTGAAGATTATCAATCAAGCCCTTTAATCAAATAAAAGTGTTTCCTATTTTGGTGGGAGAGGGGTAGAGTGATCGAAGTGATTTTTCATACAAAGCCCTTGTTATAATACACATATGCACATACTCTTTGTTTTTATAAGTTTATTTTAAAAAATCTTTGGGAAACTTTAGGATGCTTGGTGGGGATTGTCTTACCTGTTTGTGAATTTGCTTCATATGCATATGGAATCTGAAAATGAGACAGAGGGCCAGAGAACCAGTACACAGGCTTTATTGGAGGAGAAGGCCCCTGCTGGGCTGCCTTCCAAAGGGAGAAAGAGCACGCCTGCTGGGGTGAACATGCTCTGAGGGGAGGAAAGGGAAGGGATGGAGCTTAGGTACACAGCACATGCTGATTGGTGGTTTCATATTAGGCACATGATTAGGGAGTTAGGAATAGGGGGTTTAGGGTATTTGGCAGGTGCTGATTGGTGGTTCAATGTACAGTCCATATAAGGTGCCTGGTTAGGTGTTCAGAATGTTTGGGCTGCAGGTGGATTTTATGTCATTCTCCGTCCATCAGTTGGGGGAACGGAGGATCTATCAGAATCAAGAACTGATTTTCATCAGGCAGAGTCCTGAGTGCCTGGTGACACAGAGACCACACCAAATGTTTCCCATTCCGCATGGCTCTCCACCTAAATCCCGACAACTCTCAACAGATGGCCTTCTCTCCCAATATACTGAGATAAACTACCATGTTGCTATTCTCTATTCACCTCCATAGATTTTTGTCTTTCTTACTTGCAACTTCTTCAGGCATCTTTTCCTGTCCAGTGAGGAACATGCCTCTCTCCAACGGTGGTCATCTCCATTGCATTGTCCACGTTGTCCCTCACTTTCTTTCTAGCGCCCACCCCTGTATGCAAAAGCATGCCTCCATGTAACCATCACCTCTCCATCTGCAACTGTGTGCAACTCAACTTCTAGGCCCACTGCGTGATTAAAACTGCTGAAAAGCATTATTATACATCACATCCTCTTTGTTGCTTCCCTTCCTCTGTCCTTCCTCCTGGCCCTGGGTTTCACTTCGCTGGGTTTCACCCACCACCATCTAACTTCCACCCCATCACTGCACTCAGCTTCTCTGGGACCCACGTCCAAAGGACTCGTTTCCTAACATGGGAATGAGCAGGTAAGTGTCGCCTACCCATATGATAGACTTCCCCCACACCTCCATGCTGAGCGATCTCCTCCCTCTGCCTCCACAACCCCAAATAGGCCCTCTTCCTGTTTGCCTCTGAGATAATATTCTCTTGTTTGGCTCAGTCTTCTTGTTCCTCCTGAACAATAATCATGAGTGCTCCCCAGGGATACCTCTTCATGCCTCACACTGCAGGTACTCATTCAGCCCACCTATTTAGAGTCACGGATGGGCACCTACTGGGCACTTGTGCCTGGTCTTTGCATTGTTAATACTGTGCGTGCTGTGCAGTCTTGCCTCAGTGAGACACAGCGATAAGAAAATGGTCACTTATGCTGTAGCTAGATGAAAATGTTACAATAAGGGGCATACAGAGCACCATGGGAACCCAGAACAAAGTGCCACCGAAAGAGGGAGGGAGGAAGAATTTCTTGTTGCTCACAAAGAGACAGGAAAGAACATAGTCTTTCAGGATCTGCAGGTGGCTCGGTGTGGCTGGAGCAGAGTGAGAGGTGAAGAGAGGCGTGTACAAGGCAGGAGATGGCCTGCGGATGGGATCATGAGGCATTTTACAAACCTTTGTAAAGAGTTGGTACGTTAGCCAGGATCAGTGAAAGGTTTTTAAATAAAGGAGCAATACCATCATATTTGCATTTTAGAAGCTGGGCTCTGACAGCTCTGTCAAAAACAGACAGGAGAGCTCCCAGTGAGAAAGCAGACAAAACAGCTATGAGGGAACCTGAAAACTTGCAATAAAGTACGTAGATAAAGGTTGCTTGAATTAGCATCATGCGGTTGGGGTGAACAGATAGAGAGCCTACTGGCAGACAGAAGGGTCACTAATAATTTTAAATGTACAACTCTCTTATTAATGCTTGAAAAATTGGACTGTCTTTACCAGCAGCTTTGGAAGACAAATCTCAGATTCACATGTGGTCCTGATGCAGGGCCATGAGTTACTGGGCTGAGCCTGGCTAGGTAGCAACAGCTGTCATTCTATCCCATGAAAAGTTTCCCCCTAAGAAGAATTCCTCCTTTTGGAAAATGAGGAAATCATGTGAGGAAATCTGAAGGAAAGTATGTTTGTGACATATAGTTTTTTAATTCAAAGAACTTCTCCTAGGTTTCTAGTTGGCTACATGAGGAAATGCATAAAAATAAAGGAACTGTGGGGAAAAAATTGCAACTTGCTCAGTGAGAATCTGAAAACACAGTTCTTCCTCAGAATGTTTGACGCAGACATAAATAATTAAATGTATCCACACCACAACACCCAGTTCAGTGGTGATGTGCACAGCCGTGTCTTCAATTTGGAGAAGTTGGATGCTTTCCTTGTTCAGAGCAGAGCTTTTTTAACTTCAGAGACAGCTTTCTGCAAACAAAGACTCCTTTCGCCAGGCTCATTTCTATCTCTAGAAGAGAGTGTTATCATCATTAGCATGTATCAATCCTTCTATGTTTCATGCTCTGCTTTACATACTCCCAAACTTGTACAAGGGCAGCAGCAGCAAGAGAAAATCTTATCATAAAAATTGTCTGAGTGTGCAAGTTTATATATAATAATATGAGGGTAGGTGTGAGAAGCTTCAGTTTTTACCCTTATTCCACCCATAATATTTGAGTCCCTAGCCTATTCTGGTGCTTTTTAGGGCTACAGATACAGAAACGAGTCAAAGCTCACCTGCTATTATGAAATTCACATCTAGAGTGACAAATTGATACATTCTCAATTATTGTATAATATATCAAGTGCCTTGAAAGAGGACCAAGAGAAAAAAAAGAGGCTGAAAAAAAAAAAGTGTGTATAAATCCCAATTCAGGAATCTGTTTATTATCACATCATTTGTGTTGCCGGGGGAAAAAATAAAAATTATACAAAATAAAAATAATGATAACAGCTTATGTTCTATAATGAGCATGTTATTTAAAAATTGAACCATCTCATTTGGCTGGCGTGTGTGTGAGAGAGGACAGCTTTGGTGCCCATCACTGATTCACTCACCTGTTTTCCCTATTTCCAACACTGGAACAGATGTTGGGATCATGGGAATGCCTCAGTCATGACTCCTATCATCAGAGACCTCACAGGAGGGGGGGGGAGAGAGAGAGAGGGAAGGAGAAAGAGAGAAGCTGAAACATGTGACATATTACTGATATCATAATAAAATATGATGTGTATGATAACAGAATAATCCATGAAAGGGTGAGCACCTGCTTTTTCTTACACCCACAGAGAAGATCATTTAATGACATTTGATCTGGAAAAATCAGCACCTGTCTAACATGCTGCCTCTCCTCAAGCAGGGGGAATGCAGGACTACCACCAGAACTCATTTTTAGGGAGACTGAATGGGTGGGAAATTTTCAGGTACATATACCAATGCCTCCAAAAACATTACTTGAGAAGTACTATTTTCTGATATTTATAATTTTAAAACTGATAACTGATCTTAATTTTAGCCATATACGTATACATATACATATACATATACATATACATATACATATACATATACATATACATATACACATATACATATACATATACATATACACATACATATATACATACATATATATATACATATATACATACATACATATATATATATATTATACATTAAATAGGAGTTTGCAGCGACTTTGGGTGAGCTTTGGAGGCAACATTGTTCCTTGCTCCTCTTCAATGAGGATCCCTACTGGGGTTGCCACACTCAGTCAGTCTACAGCTGAAAGCAAAACAAAACAGTATTTTACAAATAGCTGGGCAAACCCATGATTCCCTCTGATACCTGGTGAATGCTAAATTCAATAATGTGGGTTAATAATTACTCAACTTTAGGAGATCTAAGCAACGCTTTTTCCTTCCTACTATTACTACCCAGAACCCAGACTTGGTGCAGACACTCACCACAGAGGACATCACAGAGAGCTGTCGTTGAGAGCCAGGCTACTGCTGCAGATCTTCTAATCCATAAATGCCAAGTGAGAAGGCCGCCCGCCAAAAAGACTTCACCGAAAAGAGAAAGTAAGGAGTGGCTGAAGAATGCCTGCGGGCTGCCATTAAGGTTCAGTGACACTGCCCACTAGTAGAGCCAGGCCCAAGACTCAACCCATTGAATAGAGTTTTGTCCCAACTGGTTTGGGTAAGGGGTCTCAGAAGGGTGTGTGCATGTGTAGCTGTGCGTGTGGGTACAATAGGTAGAGAAAAAGGAGAGCCCCAGACTCAAATCACAGTATAGTCAAGAATGAAGAAGATAACCATGGCAACCAGATCTCTCAAAATGGGTTCTTCTGCCCTCCAGGAGCATAGCCTCTAGATAGGATCAGTCTTTATTAAACAAAACTGGTAATTAATAATACAAATTAGCCTTATATATGAGTTGGAGAGAGCAAGTTCATTTAGCTGGTGTCATTGGGTGGGTGATCTTATACTGGAGGCAAGATTTTAATTAAATTTTGAGTGATGAATTCTGTTTCCATAAACAGAAAAAAAATGACTTTTTTGATGGGTAAGTTTAAAGCAAAATTAAATGTCCAATTCTTATCTGGTTATTCAATAAATCCTTCAATTTTGGCATTGCAAGGTTGTGACAATGTTGAGGTAGCTTGATAATTCCACATAAAATGTTTCCTCTTTTACAGGAAAAAATGTAGTTTTCATAAAAGCAGCCAAAGAAGAGGACTTTACAAATGTTCACCCTCCTCCATTTAATGTCTGTATTTTAGAATCCACGGCAATTTTATTAACTGTTGCACACATATTAATACTTTTCTTCAACAACTTTTACTTCTAATGGTAAAGCTGGAATTAGAAATATCAAAATAAAAATTCCCCAAGCATTGAAGGAGTCAAACATGGAAGGGGACATACTTGTCATTTGAAGTTGTAGCCCCTTGCCCTATTTCCAGAGAAGACAACTGTTGATGCACTGTGTCCTTTCATGCAATAATCCAGAGCATTCCTTCAGCCACACCATATGGGAGGAAGTCTGGTCCATTGTGAAGATTCCAGACATGGCTTTGGGGATTGTCCTAACTTCAGATCAAAGTGTATGGAATTAGGAAACTGGCCTTCATCACTGTTCAACCATTCCACCGTGATGGCCACTGTTAGCCTTTTCATTTTACAGAAGAGAAGAAACCCAAGACTTCTTGGAAACTCACCCAGTTAGTGTCCAAGCATGTTCTTTAAATTCTGCCTCTTTTCATCTCCAAGTCCGTCTGCAGGTGCACAGATGGAGGACATGGCATCTAGAAGCAGAGGAAATCCTGTTTAACTCTTCCTGCCCATCTATGCTTCAGAGGCTTCCTCTCCTCCGGGACTTGATATACCCCGAGATTTTGTGCCAAGATACTCACATCTTTATGGAGCTATGGAAAGAGCATTTTCCCAGAATCCAGTTATTAATTAATCTTCCCAGAATCATTAGACCTCTCTCAGCTTCAGTTTCTCTTCTGTACACATCAAGAATGATAACATTTACCTGCATACAATTATGATGACATAAAGGTAATTTTACTAGATGGGTTGTTTAAATTCATATTTTAAAATGCATTTGCTTATGAATTAAGCCCTATTTATTGAGTGTCTTCTATGGGGTGGGAATGATTGCCACAATTGAGCAGAACAGACTTTGTTTTCTCTCTTATGAAACTTAAAGTGAAATAGAAGAGCACAGGCCATACATTTGAATAGATACAAAAACAAGTATGTTGTGAATGGGATGCATTGAGGAAGATTTACACAAGTGTCCAATCTCATTTCCAGTATCAGGCTAATCCTTTTTGAAAAAGTTACCTCTAAACTGAGATCAAAAGATGGTTTGGATTAATCCAAGCAAAGAGTGGGAAAAGACCTATTTCAGAGAGATGGGAGCAGCATGGATGGAAGCAAAGTGATAAGGGGCTGTGGGGGTAGCACATATTCCCAAGGATCACAAAGAACATGGGTTTTATTTTAAAAGCAAAGGGAAGTCACTTAATGATCTCATTGTAGCATAACTTGTCTCTCCTATCAGACTGTAAACTCCACAAGGCTAGAAATCAAAATGAACATGTTATTGCCTCTCTTACAGCACCAGATACCATGATTGGTTAACTAAATATTTGCTCACTGGAATGTCCTCAGTTACAGAGAGAGCAAAAGTACTTCACAAGTACTTTTTCATTAATTTCCCCAAGCTTGAATGGCCCTTGAACTGCATGAATAATAGAATGTTAACTGTGTTCCACTAAACTAGGTATGTTTTAAAATTAGAGGCAAAGACTTCACCCAATATATGCATGTGTATATTTGCATAATGATGAATAACTCCACATATTCCACTTCCTTCCTTTTGAAGTGCTTCTGATTTGTTATTTCTTATTCCCTTTGGGTTTTTCAGGATATTACAATGATGCTGGTGAATGTTTCATGTAGCTCTTGGCTGCCATTTCACATAAGGAAAAACAAATAGAAAAACCTCAGGGTAATTGTCTCTATGTCCTGGACAGGGATCAGTAGCCACTCCACAAACCCATGCTCCTTGTCTAGCAGACACTGGACCCAGCACTGGAGGCTTTATTTCATTGCTTGGAATGTGAATGAACAGTAGAGGTGTCTCTCCATAATGGTCCTGTTACCCTTTGATCCTTACTTCTGCTCCATTATATTTCTGGCTTTTGCTCCAGAGAATGAATGATCACTGGACATCTCCTTCTACAAAAAGTCCCACAACTTTTAAAAGCATAAATTCTCATTATGCTTTATGTGTGGTTTCTCAAGATGTTTTTGTTTGTTTGTTTTTGATGACCACATCCTTTTATAAATTCATTATTATGACAATGAGGCATAAAAATGAACTGGATACAAAATTCATTCAATTTTCTCAATTGGCTCTGCTTTTCTCTATGTTGAGTAAAATTGCTGAGGGTTCTTTTATTTTTATTTTACTGTCATTTAAGATATCACCCTCTTGTGAGAAATGGCTTATTATAAGGATATTTTTAGTGTTATCATTTGGGGAAGTAAAGTATTTTTGGGGGGCAGTATATGGTACAGAGTAAACTGAACTGTTTATGTTACTAGAAATTCTGTTGAAACCCGGAGCCTTTGTATTAGAAAAAGCATAATGGACAATACTCACTTGATGAATATAAATCAAATGACAACAAGGACATAGCAGTGAACAAAACCCAACCACTTCCTAATGGAGGTCCCCATCTGCACTTGGATTCTGGGACTGATGTGAAGGAATTAAGACCACTTGGGCTGTTTGCACTGTCAGGTTCTGCAGCTTGCAGTGACTGATAGCAGGAGGGACTATGGGTTTCCTCCCCAGTGATGTTACCACCAGTTGATAAGCAGCATGAAAGCAACTCACAGGCCAACTTTTATTATCAAGAAGGCACGGAAGTAGTGATACAACCTTTTCTGAACATTTAGTGAAGTCCCCACTCTGTTTTATTTTTTCCAGGCAGTCCACTGAACATTCTTCATGAAAGGAAAAATAAAAAAAACAATCTGATGACAGGATTAGCTAACCTAGGGATCTTCAAACATTTCTATCCCTGTGGCCTCTAAAAATATTTGAAAAAGCTATGTATGTACATCCTTATGTGTTTCAGTTGAAAATGATAATTGTAATACAAGTTTAACATTTGCATGGAGTAACTATCCACTATAATATGTACCATGGTATATTTGTAGTAAGCATAATTTTCTTAAATCATTTTTCCCACTGCATTCATATAAATGACTATCAGATAATCTAATAAAATGAGCCAATCATCACAGACTTGCTTTCTGACAGAAAAGAAATTTGACTTTTTTTTCTTTCTTCAACTAGACATGCCTCTATGATTTTCATGTAGATTCTGAGTTCTAGCCTAAAATTGGTTGGTAGGTAGATACATAGACACTGGACTTTATTATGAATGTGTTTGTCACCTATATGCAATAAGGTGCTTATCCTTAGTATATCTTTCCTAACCTTTCTTTACTTGTTGTCAAAGGACTCTGATTGTCATGCTATTACTTTATCCAGTGCTAGGAGTCTCACTTCAGACTCCCAGTCTAGACAAGATAGGTGTATATGACTCTCTTTCATAAAATGGGAGATGAGTCTGCCTGCTATGACTCAGTGGTTGAGTATCAGCCCATGAACCAAGAGTATCATGGTTTGATTCCTGATCAGGGCACATGTCCCAGTCGCAGGCTCAATCCCCAGTATGGGGATTCACTCATTATTGATGTTTCTATCTTTCTCTCCTCACTTCCTCTCTCTGAAATCAATAAAAACATATTAAAAGTTAAAAATAAAATAAAATGGGAGATGAGATGGGCAAATGTGAATAGAGGATACGAAGTGGGCGTGTCATTTCAGGCTTAAGGATGTTTTGAAGATTCTAGTAGAACACCCGGGGGCTCAGACTTGCTTGGAAAAGTCAAAGCAGGGTCTGCTACCTTTGGCAAGGTCTCTCTAGAGGCCCCCAACCTTTCAGAGAATCCTCCTTACAGACTTTCCAATCAAGTCCTGTGTTTCCCCACAGAAGAGGTCTCAGGAGATTATTTCAGAAGACTATTTATTGATTTTCTAGGTGTGCTCCTGCAGGGTCAGAGTCTCACTCATTGGTCAGTATCAGAGCAGGGGGTTATTAGTCATTGTAGCTGGTCCTGGTGTCACCCACCTGGTTTTCTGCTTTTCTAAGCCTGGAACTGAAATGCAACTGAGGCCTAGATGTTATCTCTAGGTGACCTTCTGTATCTGCTGTAAATTGCTCTGCCAGTTTGTTCAGCTGTCTGTCTCAGTTTCCCTATTCCACTTGTCCTGGTTTACTGGTCGATCTCAGCTTCTTCCCTGTTCTGCAAACACACCAGCAATAGCCTGCTTCAGGGGCTGTGCACTGCCTGGCTCCACTGCCTAGAGTACTCTTCCCAGTATCTTTCAATTCAATTGCCAGAGTCTTACTTTCCCAATGAGACCTATCCAGCTAATCCTGTTTAAAATGATGCCTTGCTGTCATTACTTCTAGTCCCTTTTATTCTGCTCTATAATCATTACCAGACCAAATGTTAGAATTTGGAGTAAGGGAAGGTTTATTGATTGAGAAGGTGCCAACTGAGAAAATGGGGAATCCTAATCCTCAAATCCTTTGTAAGAAAATACAGAGATCAGACTTCTTTTATGTCTAGGTAAGGGAAAATAGCAGGGGGTGTTTTTATAAAAACTCAAGCCCTAAGCAGAATTCCTCTCATAATTAGCATGTCTAACGTGGGAGCTATTCTCCTGGAGGCCATGGGAACAACACAGGCTTAAACAAGATGGGGTCAAAGACTAAGCATTTCACTCTATTACTTATTTTTTCTCTTGTATTAGTTTATAAAATTATATACCATTTAATTATCTGTTATGTTCAGTATTTATTGCTTGCCTTCCTTTGGAGAAAATGTCAACTCTATGAGGACAGGGGGCTCCATCTATTTTGTTTAGTAGTATTCATCTCAAGAACTTAGAATAATGCCTGGCACATAGTAGATTAAATTAACCAGTCAATGAACACTGAAGGTAGGGCATAAAAGAAGAAAAAGTAAATGCTTAAACTGGAAATGAGGACTTCTGCATACATTAAATGGAGAAAGAGGTAACAGTGATAGACAATTGAGAAAACCATTCTCCAATGATGGTGGATAATGAAGTCCTGGAAAGAGACTCTGGGGTTCAGCAGTATCAAGTTTAGGAGAGAAACTGAGGAACTGAGACTGGACTAGTTGCCCTTAGGTGGGAAGAAGGCACTGTCACTCTTAGAGAATTAAGTGAGGAGCCAAATTGGAGACTGGTAGACTCTCTAAAGACTGTCACATATTCTAGAAACCAAAACATGTGGAAATGAATACAACTTGGTTATCAGTTTCTAGAAGGAGTGAATTTGTCCTTGTCTACCTCATTTTGTCAGTTTGAAAAATGGGAATGATCTTGGTTTCTTACAGTTTCCAGAGGACATCAGGTTTAAAAGAGATTGACAGAGACTGCAGGGTGTTCCTCCAGGAAAAGAGCTCTATAAACACGGGCTTGTTATGATGATTCAGCAAGTCTATGGGAAGCACAGCTGGCCATACCTGCATTGCAGGCCTGGTTTTGGTTTGACCTATCTCCTTCATTAAAAAGCGTGACAATCAGCAAAACAGTCTCCATTGCCCCGCATTTGCTTATTTGCATCTTATAATATTCACTGTCCCCTTTACATGAAGCTAGTGATTAACAAGGTTAATATGGAAAAATGACTGATGTGGGGAATGCCTGGCTATCATTCAGAATGTTCTTAAGCTTTTATTCAAGAAGAATCTTGAGGGTGAAACTAAAAATAATTTTCTTCCTAAAAGCAAAAAGAGGGCAGATTTTTTTCCTCGGTTCTTAGTATTGATGCCTCAGGAATATTTTATGTTATGTAAAATGCTACCTTATCAAGAAGAATTGTGTGTTTAAAAATACTGAAATACTGTAACTTTTTCTATTTTTTAAAAGTTTCAATACCATCTGATTGTCAGTACCGAATTTCTATTGTTTACCCTCCAATTGAAGATGAAAATGCCAGGAGAAAATTCTCTTTAGCAGAATTTTCTAGGGTTTGTATATTATGAGAGGGGTATGGAAATTTTCCTGAGCATTTGTCTCTTGTATTAACTCAACAATTTGTTACCAAATACCTATGTGCAATTTGTTTTTTCAATGCCCTGGGCACTTAAGGAAGTGAAAGTGATTGTTTCTGCCTTGGGATATTTTAATGTGATTGATGAAAGAGGAGAAATTAGGGAATAGAGAGAGCATAAGTTACTGGACAAATCAAAGATGTCTTGGGAGATGGAAATAGTCATTGAATATATATCTGAAAAGCATCAATCCAAACATGTCTCTTCAAATATGAAGAAACTGAAGCAGAGAGAAGCTAAGGAGTTCACCCAAAATTAAGGTAAATGCTCAGCATAGCTCAGTAGAACAATTTTTTTTTATTAAGTTTTGGTTTTTTTGTTTGTTTGTTTGTTTGTTTTTTACTGGAAACTATAGATTGAGAAGAATATGGAAAGGGACAGAAAAAGGATGGGAGATGTAATAATCAGCAAACAGTTTAAGGTACAAAAGACCAAATGTGCAGCTCAGGCAGGATTTTCCTCTCTGGTGAGAAGGACTGGAGGAAGGTCTAAGAGAGCAGTGAGTTTGATTTTGCAGCCACAGATGGCATTGCTTCATCTTTCAGCAAAGGGAGAGGAGGACAGAGCCGACTCATCCTTCTCCTTCATTTTTTTTTCTTCCAGTCATCTCCTTGCCCTTTGAATTTTCCTTTCACACCATTACTATTATTCATATCCTGTCCTTGGTCATTTCACTGCTGTCACCTGAGTCTGGGTTCTCTGCACCCTTTCAGCTCCTAGCTAGCCCTGGTTCTGTCTCTGGCTGAATGTAGCCAACCCTCTTTGCGCAAGTGCTAGCCAATGCTGGTATGTTAGTTGGTTATATCTTTTGTTTTTTTGGGGGGTGCTTTTTCATCATGGGCTTTTCATCACCAGATATCTAACTATTTCTCCTTTTTGATATTCAGAGTTTTCACCTTGATCAAATTACTATTACCAAACACAGTTCTAATGATGACACTCTCCCGCTCAAAAGCAAACAGATAAATAAATAAACAAACACACTCAAAAGAGTTATAGCATCAGTGATAAATTTCAGCCTCCCTTGCTAGCCCTTCAAAAGCCCTTGCAACTTAGTTTCAGATTCCTTTACTACTTTATCTAATTGACTATATGATTTTTATTCAGTGCAGGGTGAATAAATGACTCTTATTCTTAGGCTACCTTCTACTTGTATTTTTTTCTCCTTCCATTTTGCTTCCCCCCACCTTGTCTATTTCTGTCAAAATGCTGCCACAATATAAGTGCCAACCTCCTCTTTAGAATCTCTCTGAATCTCTAACCTTCTTTTGAACCATTATCGATAATTCTTGAACTTCGATTGCTTTTAAGTCACTCCCCACAATCTTTCTGTTTTGGAATAATTTCTGTGCCTGTATATGAGTCCAGCCAAAGTATGAACACTTATATACAGACTGTAGACCAAAACTTGGCAAGTTTTTGAAAGCCTGACTAATGAAATAAATGAAAAATTTGCCACTTGGGTGTTCCCGGCATAGTTCCCTATACATAATGAGATTCCTGCTGGAATGTGATCAGATAAGAGGAATTCAAAAGTCATTCTATCCTGTTGTATTGCCATGTATTTAGGTACATATTTATTGAGGAGTAGATATCAGTAATATTGAAAATGGGTTGTAATTTTTTCCCCTGGATACTTATTTACAAAATGGAAGCTTTTATTTTTTAAAGTATTTCAAGATAGAAACAAAAACCTTTTAACTGATTAAAAAAACAACAAAAATTATGTCAAGAGTTTAAATTACATTATGAGAAAAAGCATTATAAGAACTCATGGCAACTCAAGTTAGCACCCCAACATTTAGGTCCGCTATGTAAAAGCAGATTTCAGCAATTGGCTTTGCTCTTACCACTAGCAAATAACAGTAGTCAAAAAAACATGCCAAAAAGAAGCCAATGTTCAGTCTCCGGAAATAGCCTTTTTCTATGAAGCAATAAAACAAAAGCTTAAGGGTGAATTTATTCCTCATTTCAGGAACTAGAAATCCAGCTTCAAATATACACAGTAGTTTCAAGCTCTACTGAGCCAGAGTTATTCCATTAATTATGGATGACATTATGTTTTAAACAAATACAAATTGTTTTGCCCTCACCTTCAGAACCTCCTGAAGCAAATGTTTGATTTCCAGTGTGAATTATTTTGCACAGCTCAGGTCTGAATTAGCAAAGCTGCAGCAATATTATACCAACCAAAAATATAATCTTGTTTTGTTGTTACCTAACTTCTATTTTATTGTATTCTCTTATTTAGTGGGAAGGAGCAGAAGAGAGGAAGTTCAACACGGTTCTCTCTCCAGTAACTGAAGATGACTCAATTGATTGGATGATGAAGGAAAACATCTCTAAGCTAAGGATTGTATATATTCTGACATTTTTCCCTATTCTGGACTCATAGAAGACATCACTGATGGGTGAATAATTTTCCACTCAGCCCAAATGCAACTTAATAATTAAGTAACTGTTATGACTTGTCATAGTTATGCTGACTATGCTGAAAGAAAAAGAAAGAATTTGTTAAGACACCTTACTCCAGTTGTCCACTAGCAATTGATGGAAGAGGCTAAACTGGCATCTTAGTTCTAGCTTATCAAAGTCAATAATTCTTCTTTAGGGTTACTATGGACTTGAACGGGTTGATCTGATCTACTCTACTCTATCCTATTTTCCTATGAAGGTTTAAAGTGTTTTGAAACCTTTTTCAGGTCTTCCTTGCTAGACTGGTGTGTGGTGTGTAGATGGTAAGACTCTATAAGAACCCAGTGTCTGTTTTCCGTGTGTTAATTGCTCATTTTTTCTCCATAGTACCAAACTTCAGGAGACACTCTAGGGGAAGGTACTTTGTCTGTAGGAATGTGTTATTCCAGCCATTGTTCACATGAGAAATCATAAGATCAGAAGCTTAGTCTGTGAATACAGGATGGGGCCTAGTACAGGGTCATCCAAAGTGGCTTCTTGTCACTCACCTTCTGGTCTTCTCTACATGGCTCACAAATCTGTCTGGACTATCTCTAGACTAAGAATATGATTTAATGAAAAGGGGTACTGGACCTGGAATCAGAAGTCCTAGATTCAAATCCAATGTTTTAAATCTATTGAGAGCTTACTATTTTAGACATGGAACTTTAGCTTTTTACATTAATTGTCTCATTTAACTTTACAACATTCTTACATAGCAGATTCAAGGATTAGTTATATTAATGTATGGAAATGGAAGACAAGAGGCTAAGCAGAATGTCACATGGAGACAATGTAGAAACTATGATATGAACCTAGGTTTATCCATCTTTGGAGATAATACTCTCAATCAAAATACTAAATTGTTCCTGCCAACTTTGGGACCTTGGACAAATTAAGAAATATTTTAGACTCATGATCATCCCATTTTAGCTTTAATTTTCTAATCTGAAAAAATGAGTGTGATAATAACTTCAGGGCATCATCATGTTGACCAAAAGAGATATGAAAGACTTCTATGATCATTGATGTCCTATAAGAAGATTATTTGTCCTATAAGAATAAAAGGCTAATATGCAAATTGTACCCTGAAAAAGTTCAACTGACCAGGAGTTCGACCAACTGGGAGTTCAACTGACCTGGAATTTGACTGCTTACTATGATGTGTGCTGACCACCAAGGGGTGGCATGAAATGAAGGAAGGCCCTAGCTGGCAACTGGCAGCTGGGGGAAGGAAGGCCTCAGCCGGCAGCCAGAAGGCCCTTATTGGCCCTGACCATTGACCAGGCCTAGGGACCTTACCCACGCATGAATTTAGTGCATAGGGCCTCTAGTTATTTTTATAAAGGAGGGAGGAGAACACAGTTTGAAAGAGGGGAATTGGTTAGAAATAACAAAGTGA
This sequence comes from Pipistrellus hanaki, assembly GCF_964339955.1. Lineage (NCBI taxonomy): Eukaryota > Metazoa > Chordata > Mammalia > Chiroptera > Vespertilionidae > Pipistrellus > Pipistrellus hanaki. Next base: position 28,341,541 of record NC_140505.1, read on the forward strand.
AGACTTCTCTGTATCTCTTCTGAGAGCATCCCTACTTCTAACATATAAGTAGCCACAAGAGCTGAAGTTTTCTCTTCACCCCTGAGCTTATGCACATGGACCATCTGACGGAGAAGCAATACAGTAGCTCAAGTTTCAACAAAGATAAAATTCATACCTATTAGAAAAGAGAAGTTTATATCACAAACATATGAATACATAAACCAGAAAGGAGGAAAGGAGGAGGTAGAAAGTCTTTGGTTTCATTAAGTAATATATTCCAATAATAATGATAATAGATTATGTGAGTCTCAAGAAAATTTTATCAGTTTCCTTATTGATTACAATGATGGGGAGAAGTTTATTCAGTAAGAATTTAGGCTGCAGAAATCTATTTATTTCTAAAATAAAGACTAAAAAATACTTATAACACAGAAATGATAAAATGAATACTAATATTATAAGAGCATACAGAAGAAAAAGTAGCAGGCAAGGTTAGGACACAAAAATTACCCCTGCCAACTTTGATCCAAATAAGTGGGAAATGGGTTGCACATTTTGCTCTGAGCCTCCTAGTAGCCAAGTCAAAGATGAAAACATGATTCATAGTGTGATAGAGTTAAACAGATAGCAAATAAATAGCTAGTTAAGTGGAACACATCTTCTCCTGATATATATAAAATAACTTTAATAATATGTTTTAGAAAGGTGGTTCTTAAAAAGTCCATCGGTGGTGAAGGCCTGGCAAAAGGTGTGGACTGGATGAGGGCGGGGAAGTAGGGGTGGGGAAATAGGGAACATCTGTAATAATGTCAACAATAAAAAATAAATGTAAAAAGTCCATCAGTGCTGTTACATGAAAAATCAGAGCAATGTGGTCCCTCTGATGGTGTGACTTGATTCAAGTAGAGAACTATAGATACAAATTTCCAACATCTCAGAGAAGTGATTGGAGGGTTCATAGTCTATTCCTCTTTACCTGGTGGATGAGAAGTTGGAAGGCAGAGGTGAGCCCTGACTGCCAAATTCAGGACCAAAACACTCAGGATTTGGAGACCCTGATGTAGGTCAGAGCTGAGCCGCAGCTGTAAAGGTGATCTGCTACTGAAGTCATGCTGCTCTTCAGGATTTTATTCCTCAGGTGCTACTTGGTGATGGGCATGGAGACTGACCCTGAACTGATTTCAGGTACAAAAGGAAGCTTTGGAAAAATAAACATAGAGCTCCTGCAGCCGAGGCTGCCACTCTTCCCTGTAATATCTATATATAAAAAGCCAATGACTGGAACATCATAATGACCAGAAAGACTAGTGACTATGATGCCCACTGCGGCCAACAAATCAGCCCAATTGGGGGTTGGGGCTGGCTGGTCAACCTCCCACAGCCCTGCCCTCCAGACAGTTCTGCCCCCAATTGGCCCTTCCACTCCAATCAGGGGCAGGGCTGACCTGCCAACCTTCAGAGGTTCCTCTCCCCAGCTGCTCTGCCCCTAATTGGACTCTCTCACCTGGATCAAGGGTGGGGCAGCTGGCCAACTCCCTGTGGCTCTTCCCCCAGCTGACCTCACCCCTGATTGTCCCCCCTACCCACCCCAATAAGGGTGGGGCCGGCCTGCCAACCTCCTGCAGCCCCTCCCATCAGCAGGGCCTGATCAAGGTGGGCCAGATGTCCAACCTCCTGCTTTCTCCTCCTCCCAACAGGCCAGGCCAATCAGACCTCACCTGTGCACGAATTCATAAAGTGGGCCTCTAGTCTTCCATAATCTATTGGCTAGTTAGGCTTCTTAACTAATTAACTACTCATTCAACTAAAACAGAAGTGTTTTTTGAATCCCCTTTGTCCCAGGAACCAAGCTAAGTGTTTGGTCTGAGGTTATCCCTCACTTACTGGAGCTTATATTGTCTCAAAGAAACTTTACACAATGGGTGATGCTATCATATCAAAAAGCACAGTATGCCAGGGAGCAGAGAGGGCTAAGGAAGGTTTCCCAGGCCAAAGTCATTTAAGGTGAGTAAGAATTTGCTAAGTGAAGGCAGTAATGATAGATGTAGAAGAAGAGTGTGCCAGGCAGAAGCCTAGAAGGAGTATTAGTATGCTATGTCTGTGAAAGTGAAATGATTCTACTATGCCTAGGAGATGCAGGAATGGGGAAAAGGATGGTTTACATAGAGAATTTTAGTAATGGAAAGGAAGAAAGAAAAGTATAAGAAAGGAAACAGAAAACAAGAGAATTTATTCAAGGTGGGGCAAAAGTAGGTTTTCAATTGTGAATATGCAAAGCAGAGTTCATTGTTGTTTTATTATTTATTAACTATTGTATTATTTTCCACACAAACAACTGTAAACCTGATATGTTGGTCCTATTTTATAAAAATTAATGGCAGTGGCTTGAAAAGCCTTATTAAAAATAAACCCTCTGAGATTTTACATATGTAAAATAGTAATCTCCAACCATATGTCACTAAGTCTAAAAATAGATAAATGGAAAACAGATACCTGGGAAAATGCAAAGAAGGAGGCAGAATGGCAGGAAGGAAGGAAGAGAGAAAGAAAGGAAAAGAAAATAAATAAATACAAATATAATTCAGTCAAGGTATAATTCAAGGTACACATTAAACAAAGAAAACATAGGTTTGAAAAATGCAAATATAACATGAAAATAAAATGTCACAGATGTTGCAAATATCTGGTTTCTTTCCTCTTATCCTGCCAGATGGAGTAGGGCTCAGTTTATAGCAATCTATTTGATGTTCTGATTGTATTGAGTTATGGTGAAGACAGTTTGGGATAGTTCTGTATCATATCTATTGATTTTCACACAGAGAAGATGGTTAAAGGGGGAGATGAGTAAAGATATTTTTAAAGAGTACAATGAAGTCAAAGGCTTCCTTATTTTAGCCAGAGGATTTAGAAATGCTTTAGGGACTCAAGAGAAGAGCAATGCAAGTTGATTTCAGGGGTACCATGCCTTTTTCTATAGGAGTTTTTTTTGTTCTTTTTTGTTTGTTTTTTTTACAAACTTTGATCACTGTGGATGTAATGAACTGGTAGCCAAGGTAACAACCTTGAAATCACATGGATGCAGAATGGAAAATTTGTGTCTGAAAGTTTATATTGGTTCTTTCAGCCTTAAGAGCCTGGCAAACTCTATTTCATCCCACCTAGTATAACTTACCATCTCCTGGACCCTGAATTATTGCAAACTGTGTCCACCTTTCAAAACAAAAGATTTGTCTCTAACTGGGAGAGGCCCTATTTGAACCATTTCCCCCTGGATTGAGTGGTTATAGGAGCTTAGTCAGTTTTATATTATGAAAAAGTGTGCTTGAATCAAATGAAGATGATTCACACTTGGAGAACAGAGATGACACTGTGGTAAAGGGGAACATGACAGTGACTCAGTAGCAAACAGTGAAAAAGTAAGCATGGTGTAGATGGGATTGATTTGTCACCAGCATTCCAGCTCATAGTGTCCCAGTTGGGTACATTCGCAAACACAGCTCCAAAAAGATGACTCTCACTTGTTGACAGGGAGCAGAGCTCAGGCTGGTCAAGGTATTGTGTTCATTTTTCCTACATGAAGAGGGTGTATGGAATAGATAGTAAACAACCAAGTTGGGCAATTAAATTAAGGCAAACTGGTTTTATTACACTGGGTCATAAACCTAGTATGCAATATGGTGGTAGGAAGAAAAAGCAGCCAAGATATCCAGACACTTGGTATCCAGCACTAGTACCTGTGTGGCTCTGGTCTCAGTTTTAACATGTGTCTCCAGGGGTGTAATACATGGACTGGCTCTCATCTCTTGTTCTACTGTCATTGTAGATGCAGAGCAAGGGGTCTATGCTAGTCCTTTTGTAAATAAGGTAGGGAATTTTGCTAATGTTATCAAGTGTTGATTTTATACCATTTGAGGAATTTCTGGCCTGGAGATCAGAGATGGGAGTGCATTTACAGAGAGCTCAGAAAGGAGAAACCTAAAGATCCCCCCCTCCAGGTTTGTACCCAGATGTGGGCTAATACTTCCCACCCAAGAGAAATGACTCCAAAGGGATCCAAAAGGTCATTTGAAGGTGAAGGAGAATAGAGAGTTGCTGTTGTAATCTAAGGAATGCTAAAAATCAAAGATTACCAAGTGAAGCAGGAAGAGGCAAAGTTGAATTCTACCAGAGTCTCAAAGCACTGCCCTACTGCCATCTTGATTTGGGATTTCTGGCCTCTAGAATCATGAGACAATAAATTGTTTTAAACCACCCTGTTTATGGTACTTAAGTACAATAGCCATAGGAAACTAATACACCTGCCAATAGGTACAAAGAAAACCTTTCGACTTGGAATCTTAGGAAATGTTTACCTGAATCAGAGAAACTGACCAGTAAAGACATGACTCTAATCCTATCTAATAAAAGAGTAATATGCAAATTGACCATCACTCCAACCCACAAGATGGCCACTGCCATGTGGTAAAAGATGACTGCCCCCATGTGGACATAAGATGGCCACCACAAGATGGCTGGCAGAGGAGGGCAGTTGAGAGTGAACAGGCCAGCAGGGGAAGGCAGTTAGGGGCAACCAGGGAAGGGCAGTTGGGGGGAACCAGGCCAGCAGGTGAGCAGGGAGGCATCAATCAGGCTGGTAGGGGAATGGTTAGGGGATGATCAGGCTGGCAGGCAGAAGCAGTTATGGGCAATCAGGCAGGCAGGCAGGAGAGCGGTTGGGAGCCAGCAGTCCTGGACTGTGAGAGGGATGTCCCACTGCCTTCAAGGAGTCCAGATTGAAGAGGGTGTAGGCTGGGCTGAGGGACACACACCTCCAGTGTACAAATTTCATGCACTGGGTCTATATATATATATATATATATATATATATATATATATATATATATATATATGAGAGAGAGAGAGAGAGAGGTAATGTGCGCGCCCAAGGTGCAGGTCCAGCATGACTCCAGTGGTAGCCTGTGGCATGCTTCCTCACACAGTGGGAGGCAGGTGCCTCCTCATGTGATTTCAATCAAGTGCTGAACCTCTAGTCTTATTATAATGTTTGAAAAATGCTTATAGATAGTTCATCTGTGAAGAAGAACAAGAAGTCAATATGCAAATACTTTAAGTTTCTTCAAAATGATCCTGTTTGTGAAGGGAATAAAGACATTATCGCAGCCTTGACATTTTCACAAAGTTTCCATTTCTAAATGCCATCTGCTTTAAGTGTTGTAAAGATGTAGGACATTTAAGTGTTAATATGTGTTTTGACATTGGCCACTTATGACCAGGAATACCCTTGGAAAAGTTATGCATATCTGAGTTTTCATTTCATCTCATGTTAGTGGAAATAATCAACCCTATTTGTAGTGTATTGGCATCAGCAGAGATATGTGAAGAATTCTTAGAATAGTGTCCAACATGTCCTAAATACACATGGTTTTTAAAATCATTGCTTATATTGCTAAGTGCTTTATCTATAATCTAGTTTAAAATTTGTTTCTCCCTCTTTCGTTTTTTGATGTCTTTATTCTATAATTTGATTCTCTCACAAGAATCCTAGCTGGATTCTTGAAATGAGCATTAACAATTGCTATATGATTAGTACTCTTTTTGTGTTCTGTTTAACCAACTTTCCCCATCCACATGTTTTCCTTCAAAAAAAGACAATTTATATAAATATAGAGGATTTATAACTAGGAAAAATTGAAGAAAAATTTTTTCCTGGGTCTTTCTAGACCAGGAAGGAGAATAAGACTAAGGAGGCCTGTGGGACAGGACACCTTAGAGGTAGAGACTCAGATGACTGACCCCCACTTCCCTAAGAACATGAGCCTAGAGAGCCCTACCGAGTGGCCAGTCATTGCACATCCTACTGGATCTGCTTTCTGGGATGCCACACAAACCTGTGAAGACTGAGCATTCCCCAGGCTTAAACTTTATGGCTCCAGCTCTCTAAGAAATCTGGCAGCCCCAGCCCAGATTAGCCTTTGGGCTTTTTGAGATGCCCATTATGGTGGTCAGGAACCCAGGCCTCTAGGGGTAAAAGGTAGGAGTGCTCCCTCCACACTTGCTGGACCAGTTCCCTACAAGCCCAGATACAGGCTGAAACACAAAAAAAGAGAAAAAAACGTAAAGGATGTTTGAGCTCTATTTGAGGTATAAAGCATTTGACATTATAGAACAATAATTAAAAATATTTTTTTGTTGAGTTTATTGAGGTTAATAGAATTATATAGTATTCAGGTGTGTGTGTGTGTGTGTGTGTGTGTGTGTGTGTGTGTGTGTGTTTCAGTCCTGCTCGTTCAGTTCTTTCTTGAGTATAATAATCCCCTGAATATTCATATCTAACCTTTCTAGTGCTGTATTTAGTGCTTTAGCTTATTCATGCTCTCGATGTGGGTGCTGGTGACTCATGGTGCCTGTTCCGGGCAACTAATGTTCTTCTCCAAGCCCCCATCCACACTTACCTTCCATGTATTCTCCATGGGAGGTTTTTCTCATTGCTCTGTTGTTATGGTGGTACTATTTCTTCAGGATTTTGAAAAGATATGCACATACTCCTCTATTCCCACAGGGGACTGGGCCAGCTGTGCCTTCAGTGCCTCCTTCCACATTCCTACTGGTCAGGCTTTGCTGACCTCATCTCTGAGGGGGAAAAAGCCACCACTGCTTTCCAGGGGACCTGGTTGTTATTACAGCTTCCTGCCTCTGCACTCACTTGTGGTAGGTAGAAGAAAGTCCTCTTATGCCCCTAAAAAAGTCCATGTCCTAATCCTCAAAAACCATAACTATGGGCCCTTACATGGCAATAGAGACTTTGCAGATATGAATAGTTCAGGACCTTCAGATAAGGAGATAATCCTGGATTATTTGGGGTCCTTCTGAGCAAAAGGAGACAGAATATTCAGTGTATCAGTGATGCAATGTGCAAAACACCAGAGTAACCATTGTTGGCTTTGCAGAAGGATGAAGGGACCACGAGCCAAGGAACACAGCAGTCTCCAGAGGCTGCAAAAAACAAGGGAATGCATTTTCCCAGGAGGAACCAGCCCTGAAGACAGCTTGAAGTTAGCCCAGTGAGACCTATTTCAGACTTCCAACCTTTACAAGGGTAAGCTAATAAATTTATGCTGTTTTAAGCTACTGAGTCTATGGCTATTTGCTGTAGCAGCTACAGGAGACAAATACATATAACTTCACCATCTTTAAATGCTGTATTTCCAGTGGTGTTTTCTTTATAGCTTGTAAAGTATATAGTGTGCTGATCTAATTTATTGTGCAAACCAGTGCACTTTTCTGAGAGTGAAAGAAGATGGCATTCATAATTATATGGACACAATGGGCTTGACAGAATATCCTGCTTGAATTATGATGTCCTGTTGTCCTATGAATACATGACATAAACATTCCCATATATTAATCAATTCAACTTTGCATGCTTGGTTATGGTTTATATGTAGCATTGTGAGGTGAAAGAAACAACAAGCAAATAAGCAGCAAATATGGCCTTCTCTTAGCACTAAGCCATCTCACTTCAATACAATGACTAAGGCCAGTTTTTGCTTCAAAGAGGAGACTTTATCTTTCTCTAAAAATTTCAGATGTTCAGAGGGTCAGGAGAACTGAAAGCAAGATTGATCTTACCATTAAAGGAATCCATAATGAGTCTCACACATACTCCATTGATCTCAATACCTACCTTACTGCAGACTTTACCCCCAATGTCAAAGTCTAGCTTTGATACTCCCAACATAAGCCATTCCATCTTAATTTCAAATCTGTGTCTGCCACACTCTGATCACTACCTCCCATGTTTCTAGGTCTCTTATTCAACTGTGTTTTCTGACCCTCCAATGATACTTGGGTTCCACCTGCAACCACACTATTAATCTAGATTTCATCATCTCTCTGTCTAGTAAGGCCCTCTTTTTGCTCATCTTTAAACATAAATTCCATGGCTGATCATAAACCTCATGACCTTAATACATTTAAGCTCCTTACCCTCTCTTTTGCTTCATGATACTAACCTGTAAAAACCACAGGTTAACTAGAACTCTCTGCTTAATCCTTGCCTGCAATTTAACCTCTATTTGGCTGGAAAAAATCAACCACCACACAGCTCTGCTGTTAAAATTGATTAAAGGTTATGAACTTCAAGGGGGCCCTTGGTGCCCCTGGCATTTATATTATTTCCTCTGGTCCATTTTCTTGTTCACTCACTTAGATGATTGTTTAACATTTTCTCTTCACTCCTAAAGAAGTGACTAGGGTCCCTTCCTTATTCTCATCCTTGAATTAATGTAATAAGTATGTTTCACACTTCCATTAATTACCTCTAACCTTATCCCAACATTTTAAACAAAATACTCTGCTTTCTCTACAGGTAAACTTTTTATACTATTATCTAAGGCCAAACTCCCCATATGTGCATTAGATCACTAAGATATCATTCCAGCCATTCTCTCCTCCCTCCTATGTCCCCATATAGCCCTTTTCCTGAATAAATTCCATCATCACACTAATATGTTATGAATTTTCCTATCTTAAAAAACAACTGTCATATCTCTATGCCCATAGACTTTTTCTTAAAAGCAAATCTCTTAAAAAATGGTGTCTGTATTTACTTCCATTTGCACTCTAACCCAATTCAATATAGATTCTTGCCACACCTTGCAAATATTCTCCCCAAGCCAATGATGGCCTCCTTGTTAGTTCCAGCCACCTGCTGTTATCATTCTCTTACCTGTTCTTCCAAATGTACTTGTCAAAGCATATTTCTGCTCCCTCCTTGACACATTTTCTTCTTTTGTCTTCCAGGGTAGCATACTCCACCTTCTTCTATTTCATTGGTTCCTCCTACTCATACGCTATGCTAATTCCTCTCCTTGTCTCCAACCTCATTACTTCCAAAATCTAGTCCTTGATGCTAATCTTTTTTTTTTTTTTTATCTCCATTGATGACAAGTCCAGGTACACCATTTCAGTTACTTGGAGCTTCATGAACTCCATCTTTTATATCCCATGTTAATCCTATTAAAAATCTTTGAATAGACATTTAAAGTATATTCATAATGGTGTTTTTTATAATCACTCTTCCTGCTACTACTTGGTCCAAATTTGGTTTATTTTCCTTCCACTAGTTATGAAATAATAAATGGGCACCCTCATTTCTTGTAGAAGAGAAATCAGGTTCATTCATCTTGAAGAGGATTCTGTGACTTTTATTAAAGACAAGCCTGCATATACACTATGCATCAGAGAAGCTTGCATAAGTCCATATGGGGATATGTATGGTGTTGTTTGTGGTAGGAGGAGTTGGAAGAAACCCTGGTGTCCATCACTAGGTGAACAGATAAGTATATTTGATGAAAGCATATGGTTGCACTTTATACCACAGTGAGAAGCAAAACTTAACAACATGGACAAATCTTGGAAGTATAGCACTAAGTGAAAAAAATAAAACAGGATCTTTAACACAAAATTATTTGTGTAGTTTAAAAATCACATTTATACTGCATATCTTTCAAAAATACACTTGTATCCAAGGACATTCAATAAACACATTTGAGTTGGTGCCTTGGTATGGAAAGGACTGTGTCTGTAGTGAACAATGAGAAGGAAAATAATGAAATAACATAAAGCAAAAGCGTCCTTGGATACATCAGTAATTACAGCGTGCTGTGACTCACCCAACTCCCTTCACTGACGGGAAGGAGAGAGAAAGTTAAAGCAAAAAGAAGTTTTAAGAATCATCTGAACCCAATCTCTGCTTTAAATACAAGTGCATTCTATCATATTCAGCATTAACTCAGCTTCAGTCATTCCAGAGAAGATCAACTAGAAACTATAGAGAATCCGTTTCTATAAGAAAAGCTGAGTTTTTGCAAAAAGATCTGCTGATGGAAAAGGAGTAGACAGGTTTTCTAAAATGTGCTTATAATAAACTAGAGTACCAATGCACAAAATTTTTGCACTGGGGGGTAGGGAGGGTCCCTTAGTCCGACCTGTGCCATTTCACAATCTGGGAGCCCTTGGGGGATGTCTGACTGATGGCTTAGGGAGTGGGCCTAAACCAGCAGTCAAACATTCTTAGCACCACCACCACTATGCTTGCCAGTCATGAGCCTGACACAGGGCATCTGACTGAGTGGTGCTCCCCAGGGGAGCACACTGATCACCAGGGGACAGCTCCTGCATTGAAGCATCTGCCCCCTGATGGTCAGTGTGCATCATAGCAACCGATTGTTCTGCCATTCAGTTGATTTGCATACTAGCCTTTTATTATATAGGATGTTACATAAAAGTACCTGTTGCTCACCACAGACAGATACACACACACACACACACACACACACACACACACACACATGGAAACATATTCAAACATATGCACATGCACAGACACCCCCCAGAACTCTTTAAGATCTAGAAATTTAAAAAAAAAAAAAACTTAAAGGAAGTGAACCCAGAAGCCAATTACAGAAGCCACTGTGCCACAGTTTGACGACAAACACCAATGCTGGCCACCTAATTCTGGAGATTAATGGGGCCACTTAGGGGAATGAGAGTCTGGGCTTTGAGTATGTTTTCAAAGTCCTAGAGGTGATTTTGAGCATCTTACACAAAGCCAGGACAACAGAAAGAACTTCAGCCTTAGAGAAATGATGAGTGAAAATAACCTGCCTGCAAGAGAAAAAGAAGAACACCTCTAAAAGAAAAAATAACCTCATCTGAGAATAAGCAGTTGCAAGCTTGGACTCATGTGGATCTGGGTTCAACTGCACACTACCCATACTCAGGAAACCCCAGGCTGAGGCATCATATGAAAAATTTCCAGGCAGGTGGCATCCAGCATATTTTAAAGCCAATCCCCTGTGGAGAAAATTAGCCTCCATTCTGGACTCTAGGAATTTCCACACTTTATTACATTTGGCCAAATATTAGCTCACAACAAAAATAAATTACCACACCATAAGGAAACATGTTTCCATCAGGGAGAATAAGCAGAAGGCACAAGTGACCTATTTTAATTCTCAGAAACTTCATGACTCTAGGGATCAGACATGGGATATAAAATAACCAAGAAAATAGAAAGAATATGAGAGAAGGGAAACAAGAAGAGTTACAAACTGAGAAATTTTCAGAACTGGTTTAAATAATACAATCACATGATATCTTTAAAGGAAAGAGAAAAATAAATGTCAATCTAGATTTCTGTACATGACAAAATGATCTCTCAAGATTAAGAATGAAATAATACTTAAAAAACAAAACAAAACAAAACAGAAATTGAAGGAATTTACCACCCCAATCTTTCCTAAAAGTACTTCTGAAGGAGCAATTTCAGAAAGAATAAAAATTATCCCAGAGGAAAGTGAGAACAAGTGACTGGGAAGCATGTGGAAAAGGAGGTTTACTGTTGTCAGTACACTAAACACAGTCTATTATTGTGTTATTACTTACTTATTTATTTTTATTTTTGCATACAAACAACTGTAAACCTATTTTTGTCCATTCCTATATGGATATGTGTCATATATATATATATATATATATATATATATATATATAATAAAAGAAACAAGAAAAAAAATCCAAATGATACATAAAACAGAAGGTCAAGTAGAAAGCACAAATGAGGTGGTGGAAATAAATCCAAATATATTAATAATAACAAGGAATAAATTTTCTAGGAAAAGAAATTTCCTGGTGGCTTTAAAAAATTCAAATTATATGCCATTTGCAAGGGATATGCTGAAAAGCATTAGAACATAGAAATATTCAGGTAATTAGTTAAAAATGTGTGCCAGGCAAATAATAAAATAAATCTGACATAGTATAATTAATATCAGGGGGGAAAGGGCTAAAAGGCAAAAACCATTATTAGAGACTAAGAGGATCATTAAATCTTGATTTACGTTTAAATTGCCCAGGAGGAGATAAAAATTCTAAATATTTATGGATGTAATAAAATAGCCACAAAATATAAAAATAAAAATTAGTATAAATATAAGGAGACGTAGGCAAATTCATTATCAGATTTGTGTATATTCACATAACTTGGTTAGAGATTAATAGGTCAGATAGAAAATATTTAGTACAGATGAAAAGATTGTAACCACACAATTAACCAACTGAATTTAATGGGCTTATAATGAAAACTCTGCTTAACAATTTGAAAATACTGTTATTTTCCTTACTGCAAGGAACACTTACATAAATATCATGCACTGTGCTACAAAATAAGTCTAAGTGAATTTCAAAGAATTAAAATAAATTTGGCCATATTCTCTGATAATAATGCAATCAAGTAGTAGATCAAAAAGAGGACAGTAACTTTTAAAGGCTGCATATATTGAGCACAACTTTAAAACTGTTAATGCATACATCAAATGTCAATTAAAGAAAAAGAAAAATGTAAAGAAAAATGCAACTAAGCAATAGTGGATACGCCACATATCAAAGTAGATGAGGAACAGTTCAAGTAAGGCTTAATTGGAAAACTTAGAGACTTTGTGGCAAAAAAAAAGATATTAATTAACCTAAGATTTCTATTTAAGAAGTTAGAAAAAGCAAAACAATAGAAGCCTAGAAGCAAAACGGAAAAGATGAGCCCTGGATGATGTGGCTCATCCATGCACTGAAGGGTTGCCTTTGTTTCCTGATCAGGACTCATGCCCATGTTTTTGGCTTGATCCCTGATAGGGGGCATGCATGAGGCAGCCTATTGATGTTTCCCTCTCACATCAATGTTTCTCTCTCTCCTCCTTCTTTACTCTCTCTTTCAAAATAATTATATATATATATATATATATATATATATATATATATATATATATTGATATATATATATATTGATATAATAAAGTTAAGAGTAGAAATAAATGAAGTATCAGACAAAGATAAAATAGGGAAAGTTAATAATCTCAAAAATTGGTTCTTGGAAAAGATGGCAAAATACACCTCTGATAATATTGATCAACTAAAGCAGGGTAGGAGGATAAATACTTAATAAGGCTGCAAAGTGGAGCATAGGAATATGTTAAAACAAATTCTTTTAACTATATACATACTGGAGGCCTGATGCACAAAATTCATGCAAGAGGTTTGGCTCTCACAGCCCCATCTTCATCAGGAAGGTCGTTGGGGTGTCTGGTCTAATTAGCATATTATGTTTTTATTATTATAGATAAAAATATAAACAAGCTTCTGGAGATATAACAGAGCTGGCTTTTAAAAATCTGAGATTGTCTTCATTTGAATTAGAAAGCCTGAAAACTTTTGTAATTAAACAAACTTGATGAATATTTAAAAATCTGCCCAGGAAGAATACCAGGCCATAGTAGTTTTACAGGCAAATCTTACAGATTTTCCAGTTTACATTTCAAACACAGTTCAAACATTACAAACTCTTTTTGAAAATAAAGAGACAGTTATCCTAAAAATTCTTGATATCAAAGTGAAACAAGCAAAATATAAAAAGAAAAAATAAAGGATAAATCTTATTCAAGGACAGATATGACATTCCTAGACATGATGATGATGATGATGATGATGATGATGATGATGTAAATCTATCCACACCCTGTCTCCTTGTTGCTAGAAGCCAGATTTCACACCTGTGTCTTCAATCTTCCTAGTCATCACCTTTCTCATGGCCTTTGTCAGCACCTTTGTCAGCACTATGAATTGGGAGTAGAGGGACATGTCCAGTAAGCTCAGCAGCAATCCTGTTGATAGCAAGAATTTACTCAGTGCTGTGCCTTCCTGTCTTTGTCCTCCATTCCTTGAATCTTAGCTGAGAACCAGTTAGGTGTAAGGTTGATTGCCTTAATCCTGATCTAAGGACCAAAATAGCCTTGGTCCTTGTCCATAAAGCTCTCAGTCTCTTCAGATAGATAGACATTAATCAAACAATCACACAATAAATACAAATGTGCAAACTGTGATAAGAAGGAAGAACATGCAGTTCCTCAGGGTTCTAGAAGGGTATGTTCTGGGGAAACAGGCTTTAGTTGGTGGTTAGCGAAGGCTGCACTGAGGAAATAATATCTGATCTGAGATTTAAAGAAGTGTCAAGAGTTAACCAGTCAAGGAAGGGAAGAGAAGATGGATCTAGTCAGAGGGAACAATATGTCTACATGTTCCTACACAGGACGGAACAGGTTGTCCTGAGGAATTGGACTATAGTGAGAGAGAGTGTGGCTGGGAAGGAGCAGGGCTCAGTCAACCAGGTCCAGAGTGGCTTTGAACTTAGACCTTCAGTGGCTTTAAAGGGTGATCACACAATCAAATTAGCCTTTATATAAAGAAAAAAGAATAGCCGAAACCGGTTTGGCTCAGTGGATAAAGTGTCATCCTGCGGACTGAAAGGTCCCAGGTTCGATTCTAGTCAAGAGCATGTACATTGGTTGTGGGCACATCCCCAGTAGGGGGTCTGCAGGAGGCAGCTGGTCGATGTTTCTCTCTCATCGAGGTTTCTAGCTCTCTATTCCTCTCTGTAAAAAAATCAATAAAATATATTTTAAAAAAAAGAAAGAAAGAAAAAAGAATAGAGTAGAGCAAGAACATGGAGGACTACGGAACACCATGGCATTAGTCACATTAGAGGTGATCGTAGCTTGAACAAAATGGTGGAGCTGTAGATTCTCAGAGGAATGCTGATGAGATTTAGGAGGAAAAAGGTCATGTGATAATTAGATATGAAATGCTAGGGGGAAAAATGAGGATGGGCTAATGGAAAGATGGAAAGGCCACTCCAATTGGAACCAGTAGGCAGGTATCAAGTTAGGATTGAGGTGAAGAGAAAGTAAAACTTTATTCACTTTTTCACACTTTTGAGACAGTAAGGTGGAGATTTTAAGTGGAAAACACAAGTCTGGATCTATGTGTTAGTGTGAAGCTCTGGGGAGGGAGTGTGAGCAGTGTATAAAAAAGAGACCATCTATAATACTTTCAACAGTAAAGATAAATTAAAAAATAAAAGCAATCTGTGACTACATGGAAATTTGAACCCCATCAATTGTTGATGTTGACAATAGGGAAAGACGAAGATAAAATAATTTAGGATTAATAAAATTTAACACATAGAATTTGGCAGAAGATTCAAAAGGAGCAATAGAGAAATGAAAGAAAAAGCAGAAGAATGGAGAGTCATGGAGATCAAAGAGAAGATAGTGTTTAAAGGAGGAAGTTGTGATCAACAAGGTTAAATGCTCATTTGAACAAGTAACTAAAAAACCAAAATTTTGTGTTTAACCTGGTGATATGAGTGCTATTGATAGGTTCAGATAAAAGTGGATTGTGAAAAATTGGAGAGAGCCTTTTGCCAATCCTGCCTCCACATTTCCAATTAGTGCTGTTGATAGTATGATGTCTTTGTATTATGTACCAGTGCATTTACCCTTCCATGCTAGAGAATGTATTTTCCTGAACAAAGAGGAAGCCATTCATGTCTTTCTTCTTTATCACATAGATTTTTTTTTTTTAGTTGAGAAGAGAATTGAGAGTCCAAAAGAAAATATATTGATGAGCATATAGAGAATATCACCATGATACAGAAAACCTCTAATATACCAGTTGATATGCTGTGACCTTTTCACTTTGGTACAAAAAAGCATTATAGCTTCACTATACTATTTGTTATCAGGCATCAAGAACACAGTATATTACTACAGTTCAAATAGAGTTTCCTAATCCTTATGTTGTTGATGGAAGTGGAGTTTTTGGAGTGTCGTGAGGAAAATAATTTTCTGAGTTCCCCCACAGGAGGACGGGATTTCATGGAAAGCTTTATTGATGATATACAATTAAGGGGGCTCTCCTTCAAGGTCCCAAATCTGTCTATCTGGCCATGGAAGAAGTCCAATATTATCTTCAGCAGGGCCAGAATTAAGGCCACTGCTCAGAATTTCTGACCCATATTAAAGTATAGTCCATTCCAGCATCTGGCTAGCTTAGCTTGTGTTCCCAGCTGTAGTAGGCCAGGTGACTAGGGACACAAGCACACAGGTGGTGCAGGCCATAGAACAAGAGAGCAAGAAGAGCCCAAATGGTGTTACTCAGTGGTTTAGTGTTGTCCTATGAACCAAGAGGTCAGGGTTTGATCCTTCCATCCCCTCCCTCTGTTGCCACTCATTCCTGGGGGGCATTCAGGAGGCAGCCAATCAGTGATTCTATCTCATCATTGATGTTTCTGTCTCTCTCTCCCTCTCCCATTCTCTCTGAAATCAATAGAATACATTATAAAAATAGAGAGAGAAAGAAGAAGAGGGAAACTCTTTATCTGGGGATTTTAATCTTCCAAGATTTTACATGCTTGCAATGGCTCCACCCTCCTAGGCAATGGGTCTTTTCCCATAGACAGAGAGGCAAGCACTTTCCCTGTCACTGCCCATGCTCCCATCTCCCCTTTGTTCTATCTCTTCCCCCAGTGATCTGCAGAGAATGAACTGGTGTTTTTCTGGGGAGCTTGAAGATGTAGCCTCCTGGTAAAGCTTCCTAGATGACCATCCTTATAATGTCTGGCCTCCCCCTTACTCATTCTCTATTATTAATGTTAATAAATTAGCCAGTTACATTGATGACACTTATATCATAGCTTCCTTATCCTATACATAGTTCCTTATGCTATGGTTAAAATTAGTCGCTTCTTCAGTATGTATCAGATTTATCAGAAATTTGTTAAAATGCAATTTACTATTTTTATCCTCTACAATTCTGATTTATCGCTTCTTTGGTGGAATTCTGAAATATCTCTCCAGGCTGTGCTGAGGTGGTTGGCACAGGGATCTCACTTAGGGAAACAATGCGCTGTGTGTTAACACTATTAAATGTGAAGTTCAGAAGAACTATAGTCATTGTACATTATTCATCATCAAATGGAGAATAAGTGATAGTCACAAATTTTTACTTATTAAGAAAGATTTTGCCGAAACTGGTTTGGCTCAGTGGATAGAACGTTGGCCTGCAGACTGAAGGGTCCCAGGTTCGATTCTGGTCAAAGGCATGTACCTTGGTTTCAGGCATGTCCCCAGTGGGGTGTGTGCAAGAGGCAGCTGGTCGATGATTCTCTCTCATCATTGTTTCTAACTCTCTATCCTTCTCTCTTCCTCTTTGTAAAAAATCAATAAAACATATTTTTTTTAAAAAGAAAAGAAACGTTTCACCACAAATTGACAAAAGAAGATACACCGAGCTAAGTTTCAGTTGATCAGCAAACAAGTTTGTCCTCATCTCTCAAGACAGGAGAGTTCATTGCTTCCCTGAAGGCTAGTTACATCGGGATTGGTGACATACTTGGGAAGCAGTTTCCTTGTTCCTCCTTTCAGCAGCCCAAACATGTCAGTCTTAACTCCTAGGTATCCCAACAAGTGCTGCCCTGTAAGGATCATCGTGACCACTATCAATAAATCAAGGGGGCCAGAACTGAGTCTACACACTGAAGGGATAAGGAGGGAAGGGATGAAAACTAAGATACAAACTATATTCTAATTTAGATTTCCCCCCTTTTTCTCAAATCTTGAGGCTTCAGGCCAAATGATAGCTGAGAAAAAATGTGAAGAAAAATAATGGGCATGTATGTTCAAAATTCTATATTTAAATTGTTCATAATTCAATTAATTTTACTAGTTCTATTAATCCTCAGAAGAGTAGCTAAATGCAAATGTGTCTGAAGGCATTGCAAATTATGCAGAAAAATATGAGTAAAATTCCAAGAATATGTATCTATATGCATCACAAATTACAATTTAAGGGCCTTTCCAAGAACATTTGCTTAATAAACAGGAACAAGAATGGGAATTTTTGCAATGCTAATCATTACACTACTTTCTCTTTCCAAATCATACAAGATGCTTGGAGATATGTTACAGGTGTTCATTTGGAAGAGAAATAATCTTTAACATCTGTTTCATGCGGAGAATGAAAGGTTAAAGAAAACGAAAGTGTGTGGCTCAGAAAGGGCGCTCCAGCATACTGTAAATACTAATGAGTGTTTGTGTAATGATGGAAGGAAAACGTATTTACTCAAAGGAAACAAAGATCTTCACCACCTTAGTCCAGGAAATGGGTGGGAATAAGCACATGCATCATTTCAAAAGTAGAATATGGAGAGGCATGGTTTTAACCAAGATTGCTTAAACTACTCTTTCATTAAGGAAGAGTGTATTACAATAGAAGTCCTTACCTCTAAAGTATTTACAGGAATAGGCTAGAAAAGTTCTCAAGTGATATCCTGGAAGAACTGGCCTCAGGTCAGTTTCACAGAATATAGAGGTCAGGCAGGAATTCAGGAATGCAACCGAGATCACATTTCTTCCACTTCTGGACGATCTGTACAGCCTTCAGTGTTCCTTCAATTGCTGTCCTAAATCTCCCCCTCTCCTTTTTTTCTTTTCTTTTCTTCTTCTTCTTTCTTTTTTTAGATAGAGGCAGATTTCAGCCATTTCCACGCTAACTAGTTCAGGAATAGAGAACACAATCTCCAATGGTTCAGGATGAGTAATAAAAAACAACCTGCTGAGAAATGCTGGACATTGCCAAAGAAAGTGAATGGAAGTCTCTCCTTGATCAAAATATTTATCCCAGAACTGTACCTGTTTGTTCTTTCAATGATAGACCCAATTCTTTCATGATAGACCCATAGATGTGCCCAATAAATTCTGACTCCTTGAAATACAAGCCATGAAAAATGAAAAATAAAAACACGGACATCATGTTGTGGTTTCTTCTCTGCTCCTACAATCTTGTGCAGGTAGATGGCGAAAAGCATTGGTTTCTCTACTCTGACTATTGAGCAGCGATGTGCCTAACACCTGAATTTCTTACGTGAGCCCACACCAAGGATCAGTTGTCACTCAAGACGAGAGCCTTGGGATCCTGGCCTCAGGAGTACAGCAAGCCCATTGCACAAAGCTTGTATGAAATTCAACTCTGTGGAGCAAAGGTATTATAAACACAAACAAATCATTATTTCAATCTTGTAAGGGTTGTTTTCCCTTCAAAGTCAGTAGACTATACCAAGCTTTATTTAAAATGAAAAGTGAAATAAAAAGGGATTGCCTAGGCACCTAATCCATTCGCCACAGCCAGTGGAAGCACTGTCATTAGAGTGTAGCTAGAAGTATCTCTAACCTCTGCGGCCAGCTTTTGAGATACTTTCATAACTTTACAGTTAACTTTTGGGAAGGAATAAGGAAGCAGGTGCCAAACTTTATCTTAAATGTCTGGGATGAGGATAAAATTGATCCAAGCCCTCTAGAAGGTGCTATGTTTCTTATTGTTTGAAATTCTGAGATTTGAACAGAACTGTAAATTGAGTGGGGATGTGCAATCTTTGGTGTCATTTAAAGTGGCTTACATGGATACGGGATCCAAAAGTAGTTTATTTATTTATTTTTATTTTTTTCTTATGTGTTCCTTTTCCTTCTCTCGTTTTCTTCCATTCTTTCTTCCTTTTCTCCTTACTTCCCTCCTTCCCTCTCTCCCTTATTTCCTTCCTTTATTTTCTCTATCTTTTCCCCCTTCCTTCTCTCCATCCCTCTCTCCTCCCTTCTTTCCCTTTTCCCATGTCCCTCCTGTCCTCTCCGCCTCCCCCCCCTCCCACACATACACATAACTTCCATTCTCTCCTGACACTGCCACTGTCAAATATTAGAGAAGTAGCAAGAGAACAGAACTGTTGTCTCATCAACATGCTCGCCAGCAGGAGTTAAAGTATATTTGGATTCCCCACTCCTCTACCTCCCATTCTTTGGAGTGTGATGGGAGGGTTTGCAACTCAGGAAATAGAACTGGTTTATTTGACCTGACAGGTGGTTTTTTGCATTTCAAGCAACAAGACAGACTTCTTTTTAGACTTTTTTTTACATTATCAAAATTGATTTCTGAAGGAACATACTTACTTATTTGCTTTATTGTACATTGATATTGTATAATAATTCTTTTATACAATGATGGCAATATTATTATTAATAATATGATTCTGAAAATAACTTAAGGTTTTTATGTTTTATTTTCTGTGTGTGTGTTTTAGGTCTTTTTTTTTGTTCTTGCAGTATATGCCACTGAGAAGGCAGAGTGAAATTACTATTTTGTATATCACTTGAAGTAACTCTCCTGTGTGATTAAGCCACTATAATAATCCACAGTTAGTTTAATTTATCCCATTTCATTTTAGCTTTTAGATACTGAATTTTAAAATTATGTATAATTATATAAAACATTTACATATTTCCAAAATTACATCTACAAAATAGAGTAAGACCAAGAAGCTTAGCTCTAAGGCTCTTGACCTTATTCCCTTTTCTCTCTCCTACCATAGATAGCCCCTCCCCCTTTTTTTAAAAATAGATATTGGCTTAATTTTCCATGTTTACATATGTGTGCACACACACATATTTAATACATTATATTTTGGTTATTTGTTAATTTATAAAACTGTCAGACAACTAAATTACTTGAAATAATAATAATCATTTCATATCTCTCTCACTTTCGGTGGTTCAGAAATTCTGTGGATCAGCTGAAGGGCTCAGCTGGACAATGTAAGCTGAGGGTCTCTCAAGCTTATAGTCAGATGCTGTTTGAAGCTGGAGCAGAAAATTGAGTTGCTGAAGGCAGCTGGTCATATCTTGATGTAAGTCTTGGGACTTATCCATATAGTCATTAAATGGGTTAGTTTAGGCCTCCTCACAGCATGGCAACTATCCTGACAAAGATTACTGGGGAAATATAGAAAGACTCAGGAGTCTACTTGAAGTAATCCCCACTGGCCAGTCCCCACTCTGAGCATCAATAATAATTACTGTATCAAAATGCAACAAAAATATTTAAATCCATTTGTTCATAATGATATTAATTTTTTTTAAATCTCTATTGGCTTTGCCCATTTAGAAGATGCCAGAGAAACAACTAACTCAAATGGGAAAACTCAAGCATTTATTTTGCCTTTTCTAAATGAACAGTCATCAGATTTGATGAGGGAAAGTTTCATAAAAGTTTTCTGATTTATGAATGAAAAATATCCCGCTAATGACAGAATTAGGTATCACCATTTTACCACCCAAAATGAAGAGTTAAATGTTATAATGTTACAGTTGGCAATTGTACCAGCTCTATCAAATCCTCTCTGCATCCATCTACAGAGGCATATCCTAGACCCAGCAGTAGAAGGCTTGAGTGGGCAGTTTGATCCTCTCCAAATGTTACATTCTAAGCATAGGTGGGATGCTCTGAAGTCTGGAGCCTGGTAAGGTTAACACCTTAATCTCGATTCCCATATGTGTACAAACTTCCCATATACACAGTGTGGACAGAAAAGGGAGGTGATTGCTGGCGTTTGAGGACCAGCCCTTTGCTTCGCTGCCTCCAGAGTTAATGCTGCCCCTACCTCTGAGAACCTGTAACTCCAGCTCACCAGGTCTTGGAGCCATTTTTTGGGAAGTGCATGAACCTCAAACCTCCTGATATAGTATATAGACTCTATATACTATATTGTAAACTAAATAAGTAGTCTATCTTTTCCTCCCCTATTATCTCTCATAACACCCCTTAAATGACAATGAACACTATAGGCATTTAATTAATAATTCAAGAATAATGGGTAAAGTAATCCAAAACTTTTGTGTCCCTTGCCATTTGCAAGGGAATTTTCTACTAAAAATCAAGTAAATCTTATTGAAATCACTTCTTTTGTTCACTGTTCCAATTTTCTTTTTTCGTCAACAAACAGATTAATTGATAACTGGGAATATCCAGTGTGATTCTATCAACCCTCAACACTTTCTGATTGTCCATTTTAAAAAATAAAACAAGCTCTTTCAACTCTATCATGGCCATTTCCAGGTTTCTACGACCTTTGCCTATTAGAGTGTATGGCTTCATTGTCAAAGTCAGTCCTCGTCATTTGCAGATTCCACATGTGCATCATGTCACTTTTCCCAATGCCTTCCTTAGAAGATGTATTGAGAGAAAACTTTTGTGTTTATCTTTTACAAAAGAACTTGAGAGGTAAAAAAAAAAAGCTACAGGGCTCACAAAATCAACTTATGTGAGTGGGGTTCTTCGTGTTTTAGGATGGAACCGATGGAACCATGTAGAGAATTCCAGTGGCACCCAGGAGCATGTGCAGATGCAACCACTTGCCTCCAAGGTGTCCACCCACAATGTGGAGGAACCGAAAGCCATTTGGTGAAACTCTTTCTCAGAGCTCATAAACAACACAAGCTGTGACACTCTGCAA
The DNA here is from genome assembly GCF_964339955.1 of Pipistrellus hanaki. Lineage (NCBI taxonomy): Eukaryota > Metazoa > Chordata > Mammalia > Chiroptera > Vespertilionidae > Pipistrellus > Pipistrellus hanaki. The sequence goes on from NC_140505.1 coordinate 28,363,751, forward strand.
GGGGAGAGTTGCAACAGTAATGTTATGCTGTTTGTCTTCTCCTATCCCTTGCCACTCAGAATTTACCTCATGTATTCATTCGCTCATGGGCTATTTGGAGTGGAGACATCCTGCCTGGCAACCCAGTGGAATGATCCAGGAGAGCTTGCCTCTTTACTACAATACATTCCTGTTTCCGCCTAAAGTTCGGCACATGGCACATGCCCCATAAGTATGTGGAGTGAATGATTATCAAAGCAAATAGGTACAGGAAACACTGGAGAAATGGCCTGTTTTTAGTGCACACCCTGGAACAGAAAAAGAAGTCCAAATCAATAAAGAAAATAAAAGTTCAGCTTGTCCATCAACTTGCTGTGAAAGTGACATCGGTTAATTAATTTCAATCTCAGATCACCTGGGTGTAAAGTAAGTCATTTAATCAGTTATCCCTATGTACCACAAAAGAAAAGTGTGGAAAAGTTTTTAATTGGTCTGGAAAGTTACCTGTGGAAACCTCTGTTCATTTATTGCAATAGCAGATGCTAGGAAATCTGAAAAAATTTGGTGGATAATTTTAGAACAATTCTTCTATGGTTAATTTGAACCCACATTTAGGTATGACTTATAAGGGGGGGAAAAAGAACAATATCATCTTTTTTTTCTCATCATCACCTAATAATCTCATGAAGAAACATGAAGAAAAATTAATTAACTATATATAGTATCTGTAAGATTAGTAGGTAGGATAATGAGTGAGAAACAACGACTTTTATATAAGGAAGAACAATATGCTGTCTATTCTGTTCTTTGTTATTGCCATAGTTACTCTTTTGAAATCATATAGATTAAATCACTTTATAAGGGCCTGCCATTTAAAGAGTAACACTTACTACATTCAAACATAGGTAATAACACTTTCTTACTTTGTAACTTTTCATACACTAGTCACCTCCTATCTCCGTACAGCACGAGTAAAGATAAGTGGAAGAACTAAGATTTAAAAAATGTGTCAGATACTGCACTTAATCCTTCACCACCCTCTCCCTGAACAAATCTAGTTCATACAATGAATATGTCCCCTGTAACATAATGTGGCTTCTTTTTTTGCACAACGTGTGTAAACATCACAAATGCATGAGTGCCCCCTTGGTAATATATTAGTTTTATGCTGGCCTTTAATGTGTGTAGCTGAAGTCAAGTTGACATTTCTTCACAAATACAGCACTTTGTCATCAGCTTTATGAGATAAGTGACATCAGTCTGCAGTTGATTAATAGCTAGTGATAAAAAATACGTTGTTTTTGAGTGGCATACTATTGTAATAGCATTTAGAATATGCTCAGAAATCCCAGGGCAGCCCGTGCCAGTGTCCATCGGCGCTGGTGATGAGGCATTCCTTCGTCACTCTTCCCAGTCTGTAAAGCCTTCTAGAAAACACACTTTCTGTGAAATCTAGGTTGTCAGCATAAAAGGAAAGTTGGCAGAACATAGGGTTTTGTTGCTAAGCGATCATTGGCAAATATGATGCATGTAAGTTATGGCATTTGATGATACCTTCAGGAAAAGAGGGAATCCAGCTCCATGAAAATGAACAGTTTCTGAAAGATGGGTGAAAGACACAATTGCCGAGGGCTGAGAGTCCATCCTGCCTATCTGAGAACCTGGGCCAAGGTCACCTCAATTGGGAGATAAAATTAAGTTTTACTTCATATGTAGTTTAAGAACTTTCTGCCTGTGTCTACACTTGTCTAACCTTTGTACAGGAGAGAGTAATGGTTGTGCTGTTTCCATTTATCACTGTGTCAAAGGGAACATTTAGTAATAGCTGTATGCCCAGGTGAATAGACGCTTCCAGGGCTTCTTGGGTACAAGAGTGTAACAGAAGGAAAAGAAAATTATTTACTACTACTACATGGACTGGTAAAATGCCATGGGTCTTTGTGCTTTGGAATACCAAGGTCCATTCAATTAGGCTAAAGGAGGCTCTGAGATCAGCTGGTCCAATCTCGTATTTTGCATATGAGGAGACCCAGGTGCAAAGGGGTTAATGGATGGCCCACAGTCAGTCACATGGATAACTGATGACCCGCTGGGACCTGAGTCCCTTTAACCTCCACAGGGCATCCCTCAGCACATGGCCATGTCTCTGTAAATAAAGTACTTGATAAAATATAGACTAAGCTGTGAAAAAATCACAAAACCTTAATTTATTATCACTTTAATTTCAATGAAAGTTAGCTTTAATGATCCAAAAGATTTGTCCAAAATGAAAGAAATATGAATGACAGATTTGATTACAGTATCGCCAGCTTGCCTAGTGGAGTTTCCACAACCACTCTCATGAGCTCTGTTCTCTCAGTTGGTTTGATTGTGGGTATTTTCTCCTGATTTTAACTAAATAAAATCGTAATTCCTGGGCCAGATGTTCTCGGTAAGAGTTGGCACCTTCTCCAAACATTCTCAATGCTTCAACCTGACAGATACACTCAGAGAACAGTAGCCCTTTCTGTATTTGTTCTGTCTTAGCATTACTTTCTTAGATATATCTGCTTCCATGTAATAACTGTGGCACACACATGCCTTGTGATAGTTACAGGGATAATCAGCAACCAGGAAACTTGACAAGAGTAAGCTGAAATTTGCAACATGGACAGGCGAAGACACTATAGAACAATATGTAACTCTGAAAAGAATACATTCCTAGTAAACCAACATGATCCTGATCTTTAGAAATTACTTGATTAGCTGTCTGTTCACTGTCCATTTCATTTTGATGGGGACTACTTACCAGAAGTAAAAGACAGTATAACTGAAAGTCCCCTATATTCCTTAGTCCTTCACAATCAATACTCTTAAAGTTGTGTTGTTAACAAATAGGAAAATCCCTAAGGCAAGCCTTGTTTGAAGGCTATATCATAGTTTAATCCAGGGGCCTTGAGACTTACTGGCTCATTCTCGGGCGGCATTTAGACCCAACTGGGTTGGAAGCCTAGCTGTTATGCAATGTAAAACTGGACACATGACAGTCTCTGTAAGTTTCAGTAAACAAACAAAAAAAATCATTTGTAAAATACACCTACCAGGTTGTAATAAGGGTTAAGTGAGTTAATATGTATAAAGTTATTAATATTTACCATGTATTCATCTGTAGAATAGGATAAGGAAAAATACCTACCACATATGGCTATGGTGAGAATTAAATGAAATATGTAGGTAAAGTGCCTAGGATATGCTCAATATCTATTAGCTAAAATAGTGATGATGATGAACTTCCATTTTAGTGAATTAAAAAATATTATGGAGTCTATATCAATATTGTCTGTCCCCAGTCACCCGACCCTTACTATCTAGATTCCTGTTGATCCAGTTTAGCTTTCTTGTAAGAAGGCTTACCCAAGAGATTTGTAGAAGAAAAGTGTGCCTAACTTGAAAATATATATTTAGCAGGTCATTCTTAAGTCTCTGAGATCTGTCTCTACATCACTCCAACCTGCCCTGAATCTGTGTGACCACATTATAAGCTATACATTTCATATTAACAAAATGGTGTTCCATAGCTTAAGAGTATGCTCTTTTTTTTCATGGGCAAGTCAATAGAAATTATGGTATAATGTAGTTTCCAAGTCAAACAGTTTAGCTTAGCAAAAGAAAGCTGTAATTGGAATCAATTAGTTTACCACTATTTTCAATTCACACGTAGAATGCATTATCAAAACTTCTAAAAATTACTTGCCTGTATTCACAATCATCAAATGCAAGGAAGCAGGTTTTGTCATCACAAAATTCACTGGTTTGGTGCTTTTACAAATAAGAAAACAATTGTAGGTTTAATGCCCAATTATCACTGCTCATTTAAAATTTCACAATCTTGTAAATCCATCTGATTTTAAAGGAGTTAGTATTTAGTAAATAATAATAACTACTTTTTGCATTTTGTACAAACACTTCCAAGAAGGATCAACTCTGTTTTAAAGCACTACTGATCTGGAATTAAAAATCATTTAAATGTTTACTTACCTGAGGTGAGGAGGGAAGAAGAGAAAGTTAGAAAAAGGAAGATGTGTATTAAGCAGAAGTGTTCCCATGTATTCATTTATTTATTTATTTTTAAAACTGGAGATTCTTTTAGGGGAGACTATATATGTACCCCAGATTTTCTCAATAGTTTAATTACAGGGAACTAAAGAGGTGAGCAAAGTACTATAACTTAAAAGAAATTTAAAAGATAAATTAATTTATTTTAAATAGGCAAGCCTAATGAATAATATGTAAAGATTACAGTTGGGTGAATAAATTATAAAGATTTGCAAGAAGTTACTACCACAAAAGTCAGGGTGCAAGGGATTTTTGAGGGACACATGGAAGGGTTCTTAAAGGTCTATTCTGAACCTGAGTGGTACTTCACTAAGCTATAACTATATTCTGGGTGAATTTCTAAATATTGTATTTCTTTTACAGTAAAAGTAGTTTTTTAAAAAAAGTTGTAATGCAAAAATAAAAGTTACTATGAAATCTAATATATACTCCTCCCTGTATTTATTGAGCAAACATATCAAGAGCACTTTGGATGTGCTAGACACTGGCTCTCCACTGACTATTGTGAGGATGCCTAAGGGAGCCAGAGGAGAAGAGTGAGATTAAAACTTGGGAAAATTCACCCTGGCTGGCATGGCTTAGTTGCTTGGGCATCATCCTGTGCACGAAAAAGTTGCTGGTTTGATTCCTCGTCAGGACACATGCCCATGTTGCAGGATTTCTGGTAGGGGTGTGTACGGGAGGCAGCCAACCTATATTTCTCTCTCACATTGATGCTTTTCTCTTTCTCTCTTCCTCTCCCATTGTCTCTCTCAAAAATTAATAAAAAAGGTTTTTATTTTTAAATTTTTTAATTTTATTGTTTAAAGTATTACAAATAGTAGTACATACATCTCTTTTTCCCCCCATTGATTTTTCCCTTGGCCTACCCTGCCCCCCAGACATGCCCCCACCCCTGCAGCCCAGTGACTTGTGTCCATTGGTTATGCTTACAAGTTCTCCAGTTCATCTCTGACTCCCCCACACACCCTTCCTGCTGTAGTTCGACAGTCTGTTAGATGCTTCTCTGCCTCTGTATCTATTTTTGTTCATTAGTTTATAATGTTTTTTATTATCCATAAATGAGTGAGATCGTGTGGTATTTTTCTTTCACTGACTGGCTTATTTCATTTAGCATAAATGTTTTTAAAAGCTTGGAAACTTCAGAAACCTGGGACCACATCCAGTTCAATGGTTTTCTAGATCTTGCTCAATATTTCAACCAATCTGAAAATAGAGGTAAAATATTCAATGATGTTTATCCCTGAAGTAAAGACCTGAAAGAAAGGTTGGCCTTTTGTAGGTGTAGTGAAACCAATTCTGAACACACTCACCTATAACCTGTGAGGTTGGGAACATGTCAAGTTCCATAGACTTTTGACTTGTCATATCTCTAATTAAAATACATCAGAAGATATAGAATGGCCAAAGGTTCCACCAGATATTTCCTAAGGACACTGGCAAGAAGGAAAACTGTACAGAAGAGCCTTGAATCTAATCTAGATGCCTTAAACTTGTATTATGAATTCAAAAGCAAAGCGGTTGGAAGTGCTTTTATCTCTGCATGGCTTCCAGCTTGCATTCTGATATGAGACAAAAGGTTGTCTCTGAGGACAGATATTAAAAGATATGTCATCTTTGGCATAGGATTTGATTATTGGGAAGATACCTTTATTTAGTGACTCTCAATCCCATTGTTTGAAGCCATTTTATGTTGCATTTGTGTGTGAGAAAGGAAAGTTTCTAAGCAACCGTATGGTTTGCTGACTGTCTAATCCCAAGAAAATCATCCCGCTCCCCTACAAATAAGGCGATCTGTCTATTTCTTATAAACTGAATCCTTCAAGCATATGTTGCTTGGTTATCAGAACTGTTTGGAAATTGATAATGTATTTGACATCAAAGTTTTCAGGTGAGAGAAAAAATAAAGCCAAAGGGATAACAGACAGAGCCCCTAGATTGCTTTTGCTCCGCCCACAAATAAAATACCTACAGCGCATTCCCATTTGATCCCTTATCCTTGCCTACACATAGAAAACTCAGGTGAGTTTTCTTTTTCCACCCAACAAACCCATTGATGGCTAACGATGATAAACTGATGACGTGTCTGACGCCCAGAGGAATAACTGGTTTGGACTTGTGCAGACAGTGTTCCACCAGAAGAGATGTTTTCTCAAAACAAGGCAGTCTCGCCAATTTCTATCATTTCCCCTCCATTTGTTAATGGAAAAGGCAATTTTTCTAAGCCTCCCAGTGAAGTTAGTTTTATCCCATGGCTTGGGGAGTTAATTTAGATGATTGCCTTTGCATGTGTATCTGCTTTCCTCCTGATAGATAGTATCTGGTTGTTTTTGATACAGCAGTGTTCAATTCATTATATTCTGCTTACAAGACAACACTATAAGACAATAATTATAGGACTGATAGTAAGTTGTGGCATTTTTTTTTCTTTTCTCCTTAGAGTTGGATGTTAAATGCTGAGAGGATATATTTCTATAGATAAACAAGCAGATTGGTAAGATGAACTAGGTTTACATCGTGGATCTGCCAGTCACTACCTGTTTTTCTGGACAAATTAGCCTCTGTGTCTCTCCATTTCTTCTTTAGAAAATGGAGCTAACAGCCTCTCTTGTATTGTGATGTAAATGCTCAACTGATGTCACCTATTATGTTAGATTCTGTGCTTGGCATTACAATTTCTCCACGAAATAGATATTTATGTCAAATTTAAAGTGTGTGGAGGGTTTTATTTTATAAAATTTCTTTACTGATATCTATACAAGGGTTGGCGCATTTGAGCATATCTGACCTCCATTTCGGAATCGTCTAATCTTATTGACGTGTTTTTTGAAATATTTACTTTGAGAAAAAAAAATTAAAAAGTGAAAAATCCTGAGCCCTATTTCTGACTTAAAGAGCAGAGCTTTGGCTGACCTATTGTGACTTTTGTGGTCAGTGGCCCAGCCAAAGGATTTTGTATTTGGTACAAACAAAAAATATCTCTACTTGCGTTTGGACAGGTTGGAGGGAGAACAGTTTGGTTCTGAGCAAGACCATGAAGTGATGTGTCTTTGTTCTTCAGCATCTTTTCTCTGCTGCCCTTGTTTCACTGCACTTCTCTTTCAGTTGGAACTTCTCCACCAGGAGCAGAGTAACCAAGGAGAGACCAGGATAGAATACTAAATAGAAAATGGCCAAAGGATTCAACCCTGGGTTCACAGCCAGGTCAGCTGGAAGCAAAGAGAGAAGAAAAGAAGCCCAGAGAACAATGAAGCTGCAAAGTGTGGAGCTTGGAACAGGGCAGCCCTCAGTGAACATGTGCTAGGGAGTGTCTGAGCGTGCACGGTGCATGCATGTGCCTTAGGAGGGAAAAGGAAAGAGACCTCATGCGTTGTGATCTCCTGGGATGCTCTAGTCTATCTCCACGTACATTAGTTTTTTGAACTTTGGTAGCACAAGATGTAGCTTTAGAAAAATGAACAGAAAAACACCCCCTTGAATACCCACTAAATGCACATCATGTGCATCGTACACCTTCGCTTAGGATAAAGTGGGGGCTTCGTCAAGGGTGTGGAGGGAGTCACAGGAAGCAAGCATTCTCCTAACCCAAAAGAGTGGGTGGAGAAGCCGCATGGTCTTTGTGTTTCAGTTCCTGGAAGAATCATGGGCTTTGCTAAGTTTTGCCTGTGGCATTGAGGAAAAGGAGACAGCAACACAATCAGTGGCATGTTTGTAAGAGCAGAGTGAAGGTAGGAAAGAAGAGAAATCATGTCCTACTGCTCCTCCATGTTTTCACAACCTCTCTATCTGCCCCCTACAATCACTCCATCCTTGAGTAATAATACCTTTGAGGAAGGCCAGGTCCCATGGCTTCCGTTAATGCCTATAGGTTAAAGGGGAGACCCCTGCAAGGAAGAGAATCTTCTGGTTGGAGATCCCTGGTTATCATTTTCTCTTTCCTGCGTCACTGGGACCTGGAGCCCAGCTCCTCCCATTGACCTAGCCACCCACTTCCCTCTCCCTCTTCCTCTTGCTTTCCCCTCACCAAGACCTGAAGTTCCAGCAGCAGGGAGTGACTGCCCTGAGTTCTCAGTGCTGCCAAGCTCCAAGGCACCACCTGGGTGCCTTCACACCCCAGCTCTGTAACATCCCTGGATAATTTGACAGAAAGCTCAAGGAAGGTAAGTGTGTGCTGCTGGCCCTCCTTCCCTCACTCCAAACATCTGCTTCTCAAATATTTTTGGTTGGTTATAATCCTTGTGTTTTTATTTTTACTCTTAAAAAATATATATTTTATTGATTTTTTTTATAGAGGGGAAGGGAGAGGGATAGAGAGGTAGAAAAATCGATGAGAGAGAAACACAGATTAGCTGCCTCCTGCACACCCCCTACTAGGGATGTGCCGGCAACCAAGATACACACCCTTGACTGGAATCAAACCTGGAACCTTTTAGTCTGCGGGCCAACTCTCTATCCACTGAGCCAAACCAGTTCTGGCATGATCCTTGTGTTTTTAATGACTAGAATAGAATAGAAACAAAATTCACCATATGTGGCATACAGTAAGCACTGGTATTACTTAGTGAAAATTTTGTCCTAGGGTGTGTGTGTGCATATGTGTGTGTGTGTATAGGTGGATGCTTGCACATATGAGGTTTTACAGCATGTAAAATACATTTCCTAACCTGGGTCATGGTCTTGGAAGTCATAGTTAGAGTAGAATTCCACAAGACCAGGACTGATATACATAGAACGTGACCACCCTACCTGGCACCCAGGCACACCTGATGTGATTGGGCAGGGACTGAACTTTCCAGACATTGCAATTGAACTTGGCTCATGACTCTACTCAAATTACTCTTTAAGAAGTCACTAATGGCCCTGACCAGTTTGGCTCAGTGGATATAGCGTTGGCCTGTGGATTGAAAGGTCCCAGGTTTGATTCTGGTCAAGGACATGTACCTTGATTGCTGGCAGCATCCCCAGTAGAAGGTGTGCAGGAGGCAGCTGATCGATGTTTCTCTCTCATCGATGTTTCTCACTCTCTATATCTCTTCCTCTCTGTAAAAAAATCAATAAAATATAATTTAAAAAAAAGTCACTAATGACTTCAGATATAGTGGCCTCTTTTCAATTCTTACTTTATTGCATTTGATTCCTAATTCCTGATTTTATGTCCTTTGATTCCCTGCTTGGTGTTTCCTCATTCGCTTTGGTCTCTTCTTCACATCCATAAAATAATTGTCTGCTGGGGCATGGCCCTTGGTGCTGTCCTCAGCTCTTAACAACCATGACTGTGATTAATATGACCAAACTAACTTTATTAAATGCAGGTGTTCAAAATGCAACATTTGATTATGTGGTTGTAGTCTTCTTTTACTGAGCATGGCTTTCTGCTCATAAACTTAATATAATGGGTAGACCCTTTCATGTGGTTACACAGTTTTCATAATTATGAATTCATAATTTCAAAATTATAATATATATATATATATATATATATATATATATATATATATATATATAATTAGAAAGAGAGACTTCCTGATATTCCCTTGTCAGCGCATAAAGCTTGTAAAAAATGCTTTGCACAGCATACACCATGTGCCAACGTACTACTTGTAAAGATGTACAACAAGAACTCAAGTATAACAATAATAATGTGGACTCTTCAGTGTAGAGCTCCATCTCAGGTCAGGGAAAGCTTCACAGGAAGTGACGTTTCTTGGAACTCATGGTTGGCCAGCTTGAGGCTCTGCCCTAATAACTTGATGCTCTTTGCTGGGGAGTGTTTAACACATCTGCATGGTTGTTTGCAGGGACCACGAGGGACAGTTAAAAACACTGCCATGCTGCATGCTCTGCTGTCAACATTATTCGCACTGTCCAGAATTCTTCACTGAGGATCTTTTCCTGTAAGTTCTACTGTCCAATTTTCTATGCAGCTTGTTGCTCCTAATTCTATAGCTAAATTGATCCCCTGCCCCACATTCAGAAGAGGAAAATGAAGCTTTCACTATAGAAAAACGACGAAAGTTATTCAGAACAGAATAGTAGCAACTAGAACCTTAAGGGAAAAAATAAAATATGGGATTTTATTGGCTTTGTTAGATATTCATAATTATTCATATTTTCATAATTATTCGTCACACCCTTGTTTTTTGCAAGGCCAGTGCAGTCTGGGGAGACAAGGCTATGCATCATTATGAAATCATATATGACTTACTGCCTCCACTCTGCTGGCACATGTTCTCCACCTCTCTGAAGACTCATCCAGAAACCTTCCTCTTTGGTTCTAAAATGTCCTAACATTTTAGACAGCGGCCTCAAGTTTCTTGTTTTTCGTGTACATTACAAGCTTTTTGTGATCAATGTACCTATCAAAACCAATACACTGCACTACATAAATACATAGACAGATAAGCATCATAGGCCCACCAAATTTACACAATGTTTCACTTAGAAGCATATTTTTTAAGTGGTCAAGTTTCACCTTGCCATTTTTTTTTCACTTTGAATCTGATGTATAGAAGTCGTATGACCTCAGTGCAATGGTGTCGGTGGACTTCATTTACCATTTTCTACCTTTTGAGCTTTAATATAAATTTGTAAAGGCCAAAGTGGATAGAGTACCCTCTGTAAAGTACCAGGGAGAAGAGAGTTGGAGAGAGAGAGAGAGAGAGAGAGAGAGAGAGAGAGAGAGAGAGAGAGAGAAAGGGGTCATTGAAGAGAGAGAGAAAGGGGTCATTGAAGAGGGATCTCCTTAAGTCTTCAGCTGTGGGTCATTGCATGCTCAAGAGGAAACTATTCTCATCTGGGGAAAGAATTGCCTGAAAGAATCTTTGGAGCAGCCCCTGAACTTCTCATAAGGCCAGGAATAGAGTGTATTCCCACCAACCAGAGAGAAAAGCACTTCAGGTTTATGGAGTTTCAGTAGGGTGCTATGAGGGGTTTTGTCTGAGTAATGGGCACACATAACTCTGGACTAAAGATTGCTTTGGTCCCAGTGAAAGCAAGACCTAAAAAACCAAACTTTCCCCAAGTAATGCAACTGTGTCCTAGTACAAAGACCAAGGTTACTTACTAGCCTACAGAAATTGTCATCACAGATAAGATACACAATGTCTGCCATTTAATGAAACAGTATCAGTATTAAAAGAAGCAGAAAAATAGAACCAAACCCCAAACAGATCTGAAAATAACACAGAAGACACAATTACAAATAAAAACATTAAATCAATTGTTGTAACTGTATTCTGTATGTTCCATTTTATGTTTAATAAACTATAGGACAAATTTGAACATGTTTTTGAGCATTGAGAATAAATTGAGGCAGAGACCCAGAAGATATAAAAATGAGTCTAATCAAAGTTATAATGATAAAAACTAATATCTGAGGAGAAAAATGTACTAGTTGAGAGTAGTAGTGTACTAGATACTGCAGAGGAAAAGATCAGTGAAATTGAAAAAAATGTAGAAAAACAAACTATCCAAAATGAAACACAGAGCAGAAAACAACAACAACAAACAAACAAAAAAAGAGGCTAGCCAAAAAAAAAAAAAAAAAAAGAACAGACCATCATTAAATTGTGGGACAATTTTAAACAGCCCCAAATATGTATTGTATAATTGGAGTCCCTAAAGAAGAAAAGAGAAACAAGCCAAGAAAACTATTTGAAAACTATTGTCCAAACATTTCCCAAATTTGGGAACAACTATAAAATTACTCCTTCTACAAGCTCAAGCAACCTGAGCACAAAAAAGCATGAGGAAAAGGGCACCAAGGCACATCATATTGCAATTGTACAAAAAGCTTTCTTAGACAAACTTTCAAAGGTTTTGCATGACGGCAAATAGATATTATAGATATTTTAATTTTTCTCCCCAAATGCAGCATGTCCTCTTTTTATTTAAGCTGGTTGCAACAAACAAGTCCCAGATCTTGATCTGGAAGGCCATTCATTAAAGCTCTTTGCCCTCAGACTCTTCCCAGGCCCCTCAAGTCTCTTGCTTCAGTTGGGGTTTTGGGGCTAAGTTTCTCTCTCTTTTGGCTTTTATTCCTCTGCCTGGGGCCCCTCTGATTTATTCTGTCTTTGGATGTCCACTATAAACAAATTCCTGATGGCCCATGCTGTTATTTCTACATAGTTAAGGCAGACAATTGTACACACCCCCTTATAAATATGTTACCTTTGTCCTTTTCACTTTTCTGCTTCGGGTTGACTCATGTTCCTTTTGATTATTGATAGATTTGAAAGATCAAAAGTAAACCTGTAGTCATCTTAACTACAGTCCATGTGGGGCCGTTAGATATCATCACTTTCCCTCTCTGGATAGGACAGGTTTTATTTCATAAGAAGACTTCACATTTGTGTTTTCTTTCACATTGGGAACATTCCCCTTTGCATTTCATAGGCCTGGAATGTCTTCATTCACATCTCAGCTTGGTTGGCCTCCCTCTACCCAGTGGACTCCATGGTCATTCTCTATCAGAGCAGCATTTCTTTCCTTGAAAAGCATGGTCACATCTTGCAATAAGGAAAATTTTGATGGAATGTTCTCTCTCTCTTCCTCCCTGATACCTGAAAATGATCCCTTTTGATAGGAGGGATAAAAATGTTAGGGGAGGGGATATTTTAATCAAGAACCCAGAAAGCTGCAGGTCAGTGGGAGAATTCACACCACCGATGGAAAGGCATTGCCCACTTAGCTCTGGGAGGGGAACTGAGGGATCTGCCTTCCATGCAGCTTCTGAAGCATTCCATGGCCACCTCCTGTTGATCACACAGATCACTGTCACACCAGGACACCGCATGCTACCCCAGACACAGACCCAATTCACACTGCATGAGGTGCTCCCGGATGCACAGAGGTGATGTGAGGCAGAGGCTGCCACACCACTTGTTCCCAATGGTAAGGATTCATAAGTAAGCAAAGTTGCCTTAAAAACAAAGGGCAGGGATGGGGCTTGCTGTTCCTGGAATTACTCCCAGGAAGCACTGTATAACAGGATGAATGCATTTGTGAGTTAAATGGAAGAGCCATGAAATTCATGGATAAAAATGGAGTGTGTTTTGATCTGAAGGGAGAGGAAATACCCTTTTCATGATGCTATAAAGGAGTAAAGTTTGGCATAACATTGTGAAAATGAATGGTAGTTTTATAGAATATACAGAAAAATATGTACTATAGTAAACTTAGGAAAATACTGTCAGTGAAAGGAATTTTCACATACTCATGATTTTAAAATGTAATAAAGAATGGTTCTTTTACGGGGTACAGGTAATTTGGTAATGATAGAATGTACTAGGTGGGTTGTTTATTTTGCATTAATTAGAAGTTAGGGATTAAAAAACATTATTATAAACAAGGTGCTACTTTAAAAATAGCTCAACCATATAATTTCTCATTTTACTATAGTTAGGAAACTATTTTCATTGCATTTATGTGCTTCTATACACAGATAGTAGATATATTTATAATTTCATGAATGTTATTATAATATTTTATTCACCAATTCTGTTTTATAATCTTTACCTATACACATACATTGAGCTATCTTTTTATATGTGTCTGCTATTAAGCCTCTCTTGTGTAAGAAGCATTTGAATGTGTTCTCTCTCTCTCTCTCTCTCCCTTCTTCTCCCCTCCCCCCTCATTCTATACTTAGCAAATTTGCCCTTCTCTGTACTGAAATAATGTAAGGAAAATCCCAACCATGAAAAGAGGTTCACTTAACAGTAAATTTAATCAAGAATAAATATCAATAGTGTAAATGTAACAAAGGACAGATCAATTATTGCTTATAATTTACAAAACTACAAAAGATGAAGCATATTAATAAGACTCCTAATAAAATAAAACAGCAAAACCGGGGAAAGATTTTCAAATCCTTTGAAATCCCTAATTAGTTAATTCCTGAGAGTTTAGGGCTATTTTTCCAAGTTATATAGATGAGGAAATTGAAGGAGGCTATGGCTCAAGGCCATGAAATCAACAAATAAAAGGGTAAAACTTGTAACTGACAGCCTGTACTCAGACCACAGAGAGAGACAGCATTCCCAATGTAGAGAAAACAAAATGAAAGAAATACGTTGCTGTTTGCTGAATTATGTGCTCAGCTGACATATGTATTTGCAACAGACAGAATCTGTTTTTTTGCTCTCGACTTTCTCCCACACAAAGCACAGTGTTTGGCACAATAAGCATTTGTTAAAAAGAATGAATGAAAAGAACAAACAGGTAAATAAATAGGCTTTTGAAATAATATTTGGTGTGTGTTGTGCAAACTCAGTTACCAAATGTTTGACCATGATGTTCCTAAAGAGAACCTGATCACGTCAACAAACTCGGGAAAACCAGGAAATGAGTTCTTTCACAGATTAGCACTGTGGCCCATTCAAACGATCACTTTTGATACTAAGCCAGAACTGGCTGGGGATTCTAGTGGAAGGACAGTGAACATGGCATTGAAGCCAGTCTTCTCAGCCTTCCTTAGTCTACATATTGAAATAATTTCATTTTATGTTTATGGACTAAGAATAATCCTATTTAATGGGTAACATTTCCCATTTGTTTTGTTTTTTCTTTTCAACTATTTAAAATGACATTGGCAGCAGTGAGCTCTTTAGTCATCTTCACTTAGATTTATGGGTTTTGTAACTGAGGTTGTGACACATGAAAATTCACTTAAATAGCTAAAGTTTAGTCATTGAATGTGCTGATCCTCAATTTCTTTTGCCTGACTTTCCTTTCTTTGCTTAATATGGCCAAGTACACCAAATAATGTCTCCTAATATTACACAGATCTGGCCATCTTCCTCTTGCTGTGCTCTCTTCAGATAAGACTGGCTGCTGAATTAGAATTGAATGAAGTGAGGTGGAAATGGGACTGAACAGATATGTGCCAGTTATGGAAGCTGGCACCACGCTGAAGCTTCATAGAGGTGAGACCAAGGAAATGCTTGAATGACATCTTTCTTCAACATGCCAGGGTGAAAAACATTTAGAATAAGAAGACCCTTATGGTTGGTTTCAAGTTAGAAAATATATGTGGAAGTCATCAGAAAAGCCAGTAGTGGGCCATAGAAATTATGAACAAAAATAATCAGACTAAGATGAATTTCCTCTCACACAAGATCTCTTACTTCCTTTATCAAGTGTGAGAGTTACTTACTATGAATATAAAGACTAAAGCCTCCAGTTCCAGAGTTGTCTTTAGGAAATATAGACAAAGATAGATAAAATTATATAGAAGATAGATAAAATATAGTCAAGGGAATGTTTTTCTGGACTACATAAAATTACTTACTAATAGGTATTCTATTTTAAAATTTTTTAAATATGGGTATGAAGATCCACCAACTGACTTAAATTGTTCTGTTTATTTATAGTGACATTAAATTTGAACATTAGTGACTTCCATTCTTGCTTTGTAATAGCATAGTACATTTCTAAATATATTTATTGTAAACATCTCAATCTATTATCAGTAAAATGTATTTTAATGCACTTTAATTTGAGAAATTTATTCCACCACAGTGAAAGAAGTTTGTTTATGTAGGCATGGTGAGTGTTGAAAAAACAAACAATGAAAAGGTTAGATAAGTCCCAAAGGCTTGAGAATTGCAGTCTGGATCCTCTTGAAGTTTTTTTCCCCTACTTTCCCTTCATTCATTGGCCCCTAAGTTAAAAAATATACCATCACAGTGGCATGAGCAGCTTACAAATCCTGTCTGAACTTTCAACATCCTTCTCTATCTATCTATCTATCTATCTATCTATCTATCTATCTATCTAAAGTCTAAATGGCTGCCCAACCATCCAACCATTCGACCATCTAACTGACATACACTGACCATCAGGGGGCAGACACTCAATGCAGGAGCTGGTGAGCTGTGGTGACTTGGCAATGGTGCATCCAGGTGATGCACCCTGGAACCAGAGAGGTGGGATCCTGATTCCCCACCACAGGGCCCTGTGACTCCATCTTTGGTTTGAGTTATGTTGTTGCTGAGGCATGTCAGCCCCAAGTATAAATTATTGCCAAGGTGCAGGGACTTGGCAGTGGTGGTTCTCGGGTGATGAACCCTGGAAGCAGAGAGGAAGAGTGTGGCCCCACTTTCTTTCAATCTGCACAAATCCATGCAGCAGCCATCGGTATTTTTTAGAATTATCCCTTATGCTCCCATTCCTAGAGCTCACTTGGTGAACTGGGCCAGTTCTAGCACAGCACAAGGAGTATGTGTCAGGGCTAGTCAGCAACTTTTCTCATTCTTCTTTGGTTAGATGGAAGCTAAGCTATGTAGCCCTTGTTTCATGAAAAGAATCACATTGAGACAGATCTGGGTATGAATTTTGACTTTCTTGGTTCTTTTTCACACTCAGCCAACTAGTCATCAATAATCACAAGTATATGTAGGGTTCTTCTTTTTAGTTCCAGACACAATGACAAATGTTTGAGTTTACCCCACAAAAAGTGGGGTTTGAAAGTAGTCTTTTGCTATCTCACATCTGGGGGCTGAAGTACCAAGCAGAGAGAGACCCATCAGAAATGTCCTCAGTTGTCCGGGGCTCTGAGTGTTCAAGGCTTCCATCATTCTGATTCTCTGGAGCCTGATGCATTTGTTCTTGTTCCCAGGCATTGCCTTGCTGTCTACCATCACCCAATTCTTGTCAAAACTGCTGCCAAGTGCTCACCCCTGTTTTTGACTGTGCTGCTCATGTCAGAGTCATGGGCACAAGTTGATAAATTTGATAAGACCACAATTCTCCCAACCCAGCACCTTTTTCTTTGTTTCTGCCCTGTCTTCTCATAGTTTGAGCCTGAAGTTGGATTCCAGAATGAAAAAGTCAGCTGAACCAAGAAAGCAGCACTATACTTCCCTTCCTTGGCTTCTTTGTTGCCCTCTTTTAGGTCTATGGGGAGAGAAAGGATCCCACTTCCACTCATGATTTCATAAGCTAGTTCTTCTTGTCTCTGGTCTTGTCCTTGAGGGAATCTATAATGACCCTAATTATGTGGGTTTGGGCCAAACCCAGTCTATTTAATAATTTGATTTGGTAATATATGTAACAAATGCTCTATAAAGTTTCTATTTTCCTTTTCAGTATGAAATAGTCTCTAAAACAGTTAAATGCTTAATGTGACAACATTTGATTTGGAGATACTGGATTATCAAAGACAATAAAAGAAAAAGATGCTTGTCTTAGCCCAAACTGACTTCAAGGTACAGCAGCAAAATATGTTTTCTCTAATCTTACAGAAATACAGAGGATGTCATAGTGCTATGAACATTAGCCAAAGTGGTATCAGCTTAGCTGGATTTTAAAAACTACAATATCTTCTAGAAACATCTGTGGTCCCTAAGATGTTTCTGACACTATTTTAAATTTGTGCATTATTATACTTCTGCCCCAAAAGGCTGAGAGAAAGGATGATAAGAGCTATTCTAGGTAACTGTAGGCTATGGAAACAGAACTTCAGATGGGTGCATATTATAGACATCATCTTCTGAGCATCCACTTAGAAAAATGGGCAGGGAATTCTGTCTGCTTGTTCAATGCTAAAACCTATTGATAAGGCTGGCATAGTCAATAAAGATTTGATGAATTAAATATGCATTTTACAAGGTCACAAGCAAGACTTGGGAGACAGCTTAAAAATAACCAAGAATTTATGTCAAAACAAAGGAATAAAAACATTTCTTATAAATTTAGAATAAGTATGCCAGACAAGAAATTAAATAATGAAAGAAATGGTTAACAGACTCGTTATTATAAAAATGTTAATCATATAAAAGATGGAAAGCAACAGAAATGAAAGAAATAAGAAAAAATAATTGAAAATAACTCACTTCTAGTCTGCATCAAATAAATCAGATAAAGTTAGTGTCTATAATAAATTGTTCACCAATATAATAACATTATAAAGACCACAGTAAATGAAAGAGCTCAGGATATTAGCAAAAATTCATAATGGAATATAAATAGTAAGGAAAATATCTATCTAGTTATCAAAGAAATGTAAACTAAAGCAAGACCTACAACCTTTTTGTCCTTGATGAAAGCAATTGGATAATATTTCATCGCCCCAATTTTTCAGTCAATCTCTCATTCATTCAAGAAATACTTGCTGAGCATCTTAGATGTGCCCATGATTCTACCATATGTTGAAAATTCAGTGATGGAAAACACTAAACATATTATTGCCAATATATTTATTACAGTTTCTCTAAGGCAGTGGTTCTCAACTTTTCTAATGCCTTGACCCTTTAATACAGTTCCTATGTTGTGGTGACCCCCAACCATAAAATTATTTTTGTTGCTACTTTATAACTGTAATTTTGCTACTGTTATGAATCGTAATGTAAATATCTGTATTTTCTGGTAGTCTTAGGCAACCCTGCTAGTGATTGAGAACTCACGGTTGAAAACTGCTGCTGTAGAGCCCAAGACCATTGGAAAACAAGGATATTTACATTACAATTCATTAACAGTAGCAAAATTACAGTTATGAAGTAGTAACAAAAATAATTTTATTGTTGGAGGTCACCATAACATGAGGAATTGTATTAAAGAGTGGCAGCATTAGAAAGGTTGAGAACCACTGCTCTAAGGAAACAGGTACTAAAAAATAAAATCATACATATTTTCAATAGCTGGTGTAATTCTGATGAGGCACAAGCACAGTATGTAAAGTGAATCATAGGTGGGGGGACCAGATGCCTGAAACCAGTGAATGAGAGAGGGCAATAACCAGACAACCCGTGAAAACCTGAACTGCCCCGATAAACCAGGACACATCATTATCTTTGTCACAGAAGATGCAACTTCTCTGGGATCTGGAAAAGTTTCCCAAGAAAGAAAAATTCCAGCTGAAGACCTGAAGTTTGAGTAGAGCCCAGCAGGTCAAGAGGGAAAGAGGAAGTATTTCAGAAGTATAGCAGTAAGAGGGGGGCACTCAGGCAGAAGGGAGGGAGCTGTAGGCTCAGAGGGCTCCCCCATGGTGAGTGCAGAGGTGACTGCAGGGTCCAGGAGGGTCTAGGTCATACAAGGCCAGTAGGCAATGCTGAGAATTTGCTTATTTGTCCCAAGAACCATGAGAATCCATCTGGAAGGGATTAGGAGAGATGAGGCATGCCTTCAAATTATAAAACATACCTCTGGCTGAAATAAGCATAATATTGAATCTCCATAAATTCTTACTTTTTTCAGTTCTCTTTTTGCACATTGTGGATAACCAGGTGAAACCCTGAAACAATACCCATTCAAAGGATTTCCTCTCACCAATGATTTTAAGAGCCATCCCAATGGGACTGTAGTTCAGTGCCAGTACGTTTTCAACCTGTACCCATGTACTGAGACAATCCATTTTCCTCCCAAACAAATTTTGTAAAACTTATAAGTTTGCAATATGTAGTTATTAAAGGGACTTTCTTGACCAATTTTTATTAGCTGTTTGTATTTACTGGATTATGAAAATGTACTTCTTAAAAATTTTATAATTCATGTATTGATCATATTTCAGTCTTTATTATTCAACAGAGACTTCACATTCTGTTCAAGTATGGTGCCTTTTGGTGAACTTATGAACTTAAAAGTAAGTTTGTTCAGATCTATCTAGACAAAGACTCCAAGACAGGATTAGACCTGTGAGAGATGGATTGGGGTTGGTGCAGGATATGATGCAGACAGCATGTAGACCATGATACCAGTTTGACACCTATAAAAGGAGTGAAGAAAGGAAGAGGGATTGGGTAGGAAAAGTCTTGGATTTCAGTGCAGTTCCAAGAGAGGATCAGTGAGGACAGTGGAGAGAACTGAACAAAAATTGCTTAGTAGAGGAATCCTGCATAATTATTATGTGAAAGTCTGCTGTGTTTACCCTTTGTATATGAACAGCCTATGGGAAGTGATAGTGCATCCAGAAAGGCAGAAGCTGGGAGAATGAGTCATTGGTGCTCTCTACAACAGGATACCTGAACATTGCCTTTTCATGGCAACTATATCAACTCTCCTGGGGCAAGACCTCTTTTCTGTGATCTACACCTGGATTGGCAACAGGAGAAATAGCTACGTTGAAGTTGAGCATCAAAATCAAACAGGCCAAAGCTTCGTATGTTACAGTAATGTTTTTTCAGTCTTACCAAAATGTTAAGTGAAGATCATAAAATTTTATTTCAATGAAATAAAATACCAGGAAAGATTTTCCCAGAAGCATGTGATGCAGAATCTAGGACTATACTTTTCTGGTGATTATAGGCAATCTTAGCACAAAACACTAAATTTCTGGAATATTTCTAGCTTTCCATAAATTATTTTTTTGTAAACTCACTTCTGCTCTACATGAATATAAAAACGTTGCTATATCCCACCCTTGAGTTTCTTCCTGAGACTAACTAACATATCTTATGATTGAAAGAAGTGTATGACTTGTGTTTTGTTGACTTCAAAAGGGTAAGTGTTATACTGTAATCACTGTGGCATCTGTTAAAGCTTTAGTGTAAGTAAATATTCATGAATATACCTTGGCATGAAAGTTGCTATTTTTAGCCTAAACTGAGCCACCCTTTTAAATTTATTTTAAAAATATATTTTTATTGATTTCAGAGAGGAAGGGAGAGGGACTGAGAGATAGAAACATCAATTACGAGATAGAATCACTGATTGGCTGCCTCCTGCCCACCCCATGCTGGGGATTGAACCTGCAACCCAGGCCTGTGCTCTTGACAGGAATCAAACCTAGAACCCTTCAATTCACAGGCCAATGCTCTATTCACTGAGCTAGACTGACTAGGGCAAGACCCCATTTTAGCAATAAAAAGTTTCACTTTGCTTCTCACATTTTAAGAGTTGAAAAATCATTTATTTGTTTGACTATTTTTTAAAGCAATATTTTCTCATGAAATTACTTGGGGAGGAGTTGAAGCCTCAAGTCTTGTTTTAGGCATTTGTATTGTGCTTATAAAGTATGTTGCTTGGCTCACAGTCTTCCAGTTGATGGTAATGGAAAGTTTTCCTACATTTTAAGTGGAGACTAAGTGCTTCCTCTGAATAGATAATCAGTGTGTAAATCAGAAAGAAGAATGATGCCCACAGTGAAACAGGAATCTGCCTCAGGAACTATTTGTCATTGCTTTTTCAAGTAGCAATTGCCTTTTTGCATCAAATACTTAGTGGCAGGGACACACATTTTAAGCTTGGATTAAAAATAATAAAGAAATACAGAGGTTTTGTAAACATATTTAGAAAAGTCAGCAGAAATTCGGACATAAATCCCAAAATAAGCAGAAGAGAAAAATAAATAAATAAGCTAGTCCCAAAGTGAGGTTTCTTTATTTGAAGTTCTAGCTTCTGGTTGAAATAGTACATTTAGTAGATGCTGAAAAAAATTACATGTGGGAAGAAGGTCTTGATACTTTTCTAACTCTTCTTATGAGGTGTAACTAACACTTGAAATATTACTAAATTCAGCTGGCAGTTGTTCCATCTGAATATAAAGGAGATGATCTTTTTAATAAAAATAAAGGTTGGCATGATGCCCTTATTCACCTTATTCCCGATGGACTTGGAAACCTCTTCCAGTTTTAAGTTCCTTGACCTTATCAGACCTTACAGCCCTTGATTTCCAAGAAAAGCAGAAACTAAGGGTCACCTACCTCTTAGCTATGGCCAATTCTCCTTCCTAGGAAAGTTTACATACCCTTTGAAGGGGCCATGAAGTTAGGGCAGGGGGCACAAATGCAATTCTTGGAGTGGCTCTTGCTTAACTCAAGCCATCCCTGGGGACAGATTATTCTTTATTGGAATTGAGTTCAGGCAAGGAAATGTGATGTAATTGTAGCCAATGATGTTAAAGAACAGATTTGGTGGGGAAATTCTTTTGCTCTTAAAAAAACACTCTGAAAGAAGTAAAGGATAATTATAACCATGCTGTGATGCTTGGCTATATGGGAGCTACCTTGTTACCATGAGGAACATTAGGCCGAGATGTCTATGTTGCAGTCCCCAAAACCTGTGGATGTGTTACTTCAGTGGAAGAAGGGACTTTGCAAATGTGACTAAGTTAAGAACTTTGAGATGGGGAGACTGTTCTAGGCTATCCAGGTGGGCCTTGTGTAATCACAAGGACCCTAGTCAGAGGAAGAAGTAGGCAGGAGAGAATGGGAGGAAGATGTGAGGATGGAAGAAGTATGAGTGATGTGGTGTGATATAATGTGATGTGATGTGAGAAGGACTCACCCACCATTGTTGACTTTAAAGGTGACTGAAGAGGCCATAGACCAAGGAAGGTGGGTGCCTAGAAGCTACAGACATGAGAATACAGATTCTCCTCTAGAGCCTCTTAAAGGTACTCAGCCCTGCTGAACCTTGTCAGACTTCTGACTTATGGAACTGTTAGATAATAAATTAGTGTTCTTTTAAGGCACTAACTTTGGTAATGATTTGCCATAGTACCCATGGAAACTTACTACAGGGTTCAATAAATACTTATCGAAATTGAATCAAGGAAGTTACAAATACATAATACATTAAATATACATACAGGGAAAATAATTTTAATGGTACGGTTCCAGTTATTAAGTTCCTGATTTTCATGTTTCAGGGTCTGAGACAAAAGATTCAGAAAGGAGAAAATTTCCCAATTATGAGACACTGAAACCAAGTTGAAGAAACATTATGCACCAACCTCTTTGAAGCATCTCCTGGAATAGTGTTCAAGAAAGACAAAATATTAGAAAAGACATAGAAATCGCTATATTTCCATTGCTTTCATATCTTTCTTGAACTTGCATTTCTGCAGCACATTAAGCATTTATTTAAAACCCAGTTAGTGACTTTTCTTTTGAAATATATTCCTTAGGAATCCTCACTCCCCTTTTCTGGTCCATGGCTTCTCTCTGTAAGCCTTTGCTTTCAAAAGCTCTGCATGAGAAATAATGGTTTTCTTTAAGAAAACTATTTTGCAAAGTAAAAGGCATTTCTGTCCTCCCATCATTTGTGTCTGATGACATAATTGAGGGACATTACATTTTCCCAAGATACATTTTATAAATCTAATTCTGATACCTCGTCATAGTGACTCAACACTGAAATCTATGTTATTGTAAATACTTCCTTTACCCTCCAGGAATGGTATATTACTTAAAATCTTTATTTTTCCCCTAATAGTCATATAGATCTACTGTTGTATAATGAGACTTGGAAAAATAGCCCAATTATTTTGTAAAAAAGGGGGTGTTTTCTTTTTTTATCCTTTACTTTCTAAAAATAAGCTGGAATTAAATGTCATGTACCTTTGGAATGCACTTTATAAATATACTTGGTAACTAGGAAACTCACATTGTCATTATTTATAATCGAGGAATTCTTTCCATGGTAACTGTTATAAGGTCACAATTATGGAACCACCATGGAGGCTAAAAGGCTATTTAAGAATTCACCAAAAAAGCCTATTCACAGAAGGTGGTACAGTCTGATGTCCTGATTAACCAGATTAATGAGGTGAAGGCTTATGGATTTAAGTGAGTGTCCACACCTACAGTTCAGCTGTCTTCTGTGCCATGGACCTTCTTTCAGCCAAGAAATATTGCCAGCAGTACCAACCTTTCATTCACAGCCCTGGGAGACTCTATGTGCCATTTATAGCGTTTTCTTCTTCTTGAGACATCATGTGTAGGTTAATTATATATTGGCACACAGTAGGGATTTGACAAGTGGGAGGCAACCTCCATGGGAGGCTCGGTTTGCAAGTTCAAGCGCAGCCTTCACTATGTCCCAGAGCTGTGCTAGGCAGCTCTTGAGGGAGCCCAGAGAACAAACTCCAAAGAATAAGTCCCTTTAGAAGCTTTTACTCAAGTTCCAAAAGAGGTAGAATTTGTCTCTGAAGTTTTCACACAAATAAAACTTGCTCCAAGATGCTTTCATAATAATATGGGAGGTGGCCTTCTGTCATTAAGCTGGCAACCCTTATAGTGCGGACATTTGACCTCATCCCTCCCAAATGTGGGAAGGAAGTGGAACCAGAACTGTAAGGTGATGACAGACAGCAGTCAAAGAACACCCAGGTGTCTAAAAATGACAAAGAATTCTGATTTTCTTACAACCAGAGTTGTTAAGAAGGACATAAGCCCCATTCATTAGATGTAACAATAAGAAGAGATATTGGTATAATCAAACCAATATCTGAATTAATAATTTAGAGAATAAAATTCATTAAAATTAATACCTCATGCCCTAGGTGGTTTTGCTCAGTGATAGAGTGTTGGCCTGAGGACTGAAGAATCTCGGGTTCAATTCTAGTCAAGGGCATGTACCTCTGTTATAGGCTCGATCCCTGCCCCTGTTTGAGGCATGTGCAAGAACCAACCAATACATGTGTTTCTCCCACATGGATGTTTTTCTCCCTCTGTCTCTTCCCCTCCTTTCCACTCCCTCTAAAATCAATAGGAATAATATCCTTGGGTGAGGATTACCAACAACAAGAAAAAAAATAATAAATACTTCATAAATTCTAGAAAAACACACAACTTCAGAAACATCTCCTTGGGGTAAATCACATGGTTCATGAGATTTGTTCACATAATTCCAAAGAAATTAGCAGTAGCTGCCTGACCCAGCTTGGCCTCACTAAAGTTTGTTATTGAAAGGACATGAACAAGCAGTTTAAGTAAATACCAATATGAAGACAAGGAAATAAGCACCACCTTACTCATAATTAAATAATAACAAATAAAAATAAGATGCTATTTTTTTTAACCTAGCAGATTGGCAGGGAGTAAAAAACTGTATTTCACAGTGTACAGAGGATATGGGCCATCAAATGGTATCATCTGTTATTGGTGGGAGTGAAAATTGGTGGAATCTCTTTGGAAAGCATTTTGATAATATCCAATAAAAGAAAATGCATATTTATTTTAACTTACCAATTCCACTTTAGGAATTTAACTTACAATTATCAATATATTTTATTGTCTGCGTGAAGGCCTGCAAAATTTTTCCTTGTAGCACTGTTTGAAATGGTATAAATTCCCATCAATAAGGAATTGATTAATTAAATTATGGTACATCTAGAAAGTACAGCTAGTTTAAAATAACATAAATAAATCTGAATATGGAAATTTATTCAAGATATTAATTTTTAAAAAGATGCACAGCAATGCAAAGAATATATTCCCATCTGTATCATAAAACAAAGGAAAGAAATATATATATATATATATATATATATATATATATATATATATATATATATATTCTAGGTCTATTATATATATATATATATATATATATATATATATATATATATATATATATAGACCTAGAAAATTCTGAAAGATAAGTAAGAAACTGTTAATGTTGGTTGGTTTCTTCCAAAGCTAATAAATATAGATCCATGAGAAAGATTTCTTTTCATTATAGTTCTACTTGACTCTGTAAAGGGGGGAAAGGTGTACAATATACATATGTTTCCTTTATTGTAAAATTAATCAAATAAAATTATTCGTTTATTAATGAAGCATGCTGGGGTATAGCTAAAAGGAACAATACAGTTACAGGAAATTTTCATAAGCTCTATATCTCAACTTGGTATTATTACTTTTAATAAGTAGTCAAAGAAAATGATTTGGGGTATCTGTATATATAAAGCTAAACATATGTCCGCTGGAGATTTGTTTTTAACAGCAGAACAATTTTACAAATGAAACAAGACAAGTAGTTTAGGGCATGATAAAGTAACTGGGACCAGAATAGATCCCCCTGTCATAAGTAACTACAAAACCACAGAACATAGAAAAGAAAAAAACAAAAACATAACATTTTTGGGTTATCAGGAAACAGGAAGTGTAGGACTGTGTTCCTTGAGAGAAGAGAAATGCACAAGCTAGTCCCAGATCACTCCAGTTTTCAGCCTAGCTGCCCTTGTGGACTAAAGGCAGGGAAGTAGAACCCAGGCAAAGCACCACTGGGGCTGCTGAGTAGCTGGAATTTGTAGGTGGGACATGAGAGAGAAGGAAGCTGTGCAGTGAAAGAATTCTAGAAAAATGCCTAGGGTCTTCGCAAGTCTTTGGACAAATACAAAGCTGCACTTCAGGATAGGAGTCTGTGGAGCCTGAGAAAGAAGAGCTCTGGATAGCTGTAATCTGCATCAGATTCTGGCATTGAAGCCTGGTGGAGACAGAAATTCCAGCCAGCCAACCAGAGAGAAGATGCCTCACAGAATATCCAGATCATTCAATCTCAACCCTAGAAAAAGCATGTCTTAAAGAGGCTTACTCTAGTCTCATCCTGAGAAATTTTAAATAAACCTTGAATGGATCAAAGTGGCAGAAAAGACCCAAGACTAGACAGTCTCATACAATGAGCTACTATACTATATCAATAAGATGTTGAAACAGAATATTTAATAATGTAAAAATATATTGTCTTAGTCAGTTTGGGACTCTATAACAAAGTCTCATAGATTGGGTAGATCAAACAAAAACCACTTATTTCTCATAGTTTTGGAAGCTGAAGGTTTAAGATTAGGGTGCCATCTTGCTGAAGGCCCTCTTCCTGGTATTGTCCTCACCTGGCCTTTCCTTGGAATCTGTGTCATCCTCTTTTATAAGAACATTAATATCATCATTGGAACCCATCTTACTGGCCTCAGCTAATAACCTCCCAAAGACCCCATCTCCAAATACCAGCCCATGGGAGGTAAGATTTAACATATAGATTTTGAGAGAAAAAATTCAGTCCATAGCAAGTATTCACCATATTACATTCAATAAAATGTGTTTTGTGTGTGTGTGTGTGTGTGTGTGTGTGTGTGTGTGTGAGAGAGTGTGTGTGGAGAGAGAGAGAGAGAGAGAGAGAGAGAGAGAGAGAGAGAGAGAGAGAGAGAGAAAGAGAGAGAGAGAGCAATAATGAAAGAGAATCACTGATCAGCTCCCTTCTGCACGCCCTACATTGTGAATTGATCCTGCAACCGGGACATATGCCCTTGACCAGAATCAAACTCAGGAACCTTCAGTCCACAGGTGGACACTTTATCCACTGAGCCAAACCAGCCAGGGCATGAATACTGGCTTATTGTCCAGTATAATGACTTTCTTCCTCTCCTCTAAAGGCATCTGCTATGTATCCATCTGTATTGACCCTTTTGGACATGGGAGCAATGAAAACAGATGCAAATAGATGCATGCTTGTGCTGCTTATTGTGCTGTGAATATTAGTTTTTGGCCTCTGACTCAGGAGTCTTGTGTCTTTTGCCAACATCCACAAAACTATGCCAGTCTAGCTCCATGGTTTGTAAATAAAGTAGAATCTCAGGCTCTTCATAGTTCTCAACAGCTCTAACAGAATCTACAGGCAGGCATTCTTGCATATAGATGCTGAGCCACTTGTTTTATTAAGTAAGTATGGACACACTCTATTCTCAACTATTGTACCTTAGATATTGAACATCACTTTATTATGGCTGAACTTGGGTATACGTGACAATGTACAGCTTCTTACTCTGGATGCTGGTTTCTGTGCTTCTCTCTAAGCTCAGTGAGTCTCCATATTTTTTAGGGTACATCCCACTGCAGAAACCACCTTGCTGGTGCATTACTTTTGCAGGCAGCTCCACCTGAGGGCTTCAGCTGAATGGGAACAATTTAGCAGAGGATTACACTGAGGGTGGAAATGGTAGTTCTAAGACAGCTCTTTGATGCAACAATAAGACAAATAAGTTTTCATGACTCTCTGCCAGAGTTGGTCAAAAGGAGGCTATCTCAAAGGGATCTGGAGTCTAGGAGACTTTGTCTGCCTCTCACATATAAAACATGCTCCGTAATAAGTTATTGAGTGAATGAATGATTGAACTAAAGCCAATTATTGGTCTTTAGACATGAAATAATTATAGTCTCTCAGCAATTTTATGGAGAAAAAGCAACCTAAAGTCAAGTTAAAGTTTAGTCTGAAAGAGTATAAGTTGACAAATGATCGACAAAGTGCTTGGATAACTTTGAGGGGGGAAAATAGAGCTAATCTGTGGTCTTCCAATAGGACACTAAAAAAAGAAAAATTATAATAATACAAATGTTGCATTGGTTTCTCTGTGTCTTTGATCTGGTTAAAATTGTATCATTCTTCTTTACACTAATGTTAACTTTCCATAAACATAATTTGGCTTTCAAATAAGATCCTTTAAATAATCAGAGTCAATCATAAATTAAATAATTATATGGATGTGTTTCTGGATAGTTTTGCAATAAGAAGCTTTTGTTCAGTTGTGGTATCAGATTGGCTGGTGAATAAACTATCAATTCAAATCAATTTTTAGAAAAATAAAAATATGGTGAAAGAAGAATGGGGAGGGCTATTGTCTTTCACTTTAAAATGAGCTATCCTATATAAAAAAGAAGCAATATGAAAATTGACCATCATTCCAACACACAAGATGACCACCCCTGTGTGATCAAAGATGGCTGCCCCCATGTAGTCATAAAGTGGCTGCCACAAGATGGCCATCATGAGAGGGCAGTTGTGGGTAATCAGGCAAGCAGGGGAGGGAAGTTTGGAGGGACCAGGCCTGCAAGGCAAGGTAGTTGGGGGTGGTCAGGACTGCAGGGGAGGACAGTTGGAGGAAACCCAAGCCTGCAGGGGAGGGTATTTGGGGGCAACCAAGCCTACAGGGGAGGGTAGTTGGGGATGACAAGGCCTGCAGGGGAGGGCAGTTAGGGGCAACCAGGTTTGCAGGAGAGGATCTTGGGGGAGGGGGGGGGAACAGGCCTGAGGGAAGGGCATTTGGGGGTGACCAGGCCAGAAGGGAAGGGCAGTAGGGGACAACCAGGCTGGCAAGGGAGGGCAGTTATGTGTGACTGGGCCAGCAGGGGAGGGCAATTGGGGGCAACCAGGCCTGTAGGAGTGGACAGTTAAGGGTGACCAGGCCAGCAGGGGAGGGTAGTTAGGGGCAATCGGGCTGGCAGAGGAGTGGTTAGGGGTGATCAGGCTGGCAGGCAGAAACCGTTAGAGGCAATCCAGCAGGCAGGTTGGAAAGCAGTTGGAAACCAGAGGTCCTGAATTGTGAGAGGGATGTCCCAGATTAGAGAGGGTGCAGGCTTGGTTGAGGGACACACCTCTCCCCATGAACGAATTTCATGCACTGGGGCTCTAGTTATAGTAATAAACCTCCTAACGTAAAATTTATTAAGTTAGTGCTACAGTTGTGGCCTAATTATTTTTTTAAATATATTTTCAGAGAGGAAGGGAGACAGAGATATAGAATCATCATTGTTTTTTTAAATATATTTTTATTAATTTTTTACAGAGAGGAAGAGAGAGAGCTAGAGAGCTAGAAACATTGATGAGAAACATTGACCAGCTGCCTCACACACACACACACACATACACACACACACACACACACACCCGCTTCACCGGGGATGTCCCCGCAACCAAAGTACATGCCCTTGACCGGAATTGAACCTGGGACCTTTCAGTCCACAGACCAATGCTCTACCACTCTACCACTGAGCCAAACTGGTTTTGGCAGAATCATCATTGTTGAGAGTCATTGATGTTGGCACACCTCTACTGGAGATTAAACCCACACCATGGGCATGTGCCCTGACCAGGAATTGAACCCTGACTTCCTGGTTCATAGGTTGATGCTCAACCACAGAGTCATATTAGCTGGGTCCTAATTACTTTATTGATGACTGTAAATGCGTCTTGCTTGACATTTGACTGTTTCTCTGTTTATGAACAGATAGAATAAATGCTATTTCACAGCTTGGATCACAGTGCATAACAATTTAGAGAACAAAGTCTTTACAATGGTCCATATTCAATGTGGAAAGGTAAATAGATGTATTATAGGTGGAGACACAGATTTTAGAACATATATTTTATTTAGTCCTTAATTCATGTGTTAAAATTAGGGTAGAAATTATATGTGCAGTATGAATTCAAAAGATAGAAAAGCTATGGTAGCATCATGGACAAGGTCTTAATTTCATTTGGATAAAATGAGTGGAAGTGAATTTGAACTGAATTCTCCACCTTCATGTACATGTCTGTGTGAATGCCGTGGTATGGTTGAGACCTCTTACAATATGGAGCCAGATAAAAGGACTTTTTAAGATGCCCACCTTTTAAATAAATTTTCTAGGAAGGCCAAAGATATGAAGGGATACATCTAAAAATACCTGAACACAAAATATCAAACAGCAGGAAATGAAAATAATCCAACAGATAAGACAGTAGTGCCCTTACCAAACATACACACACACACACACACACACACACACACACACGCGCGCGCGCGCGCTGTCAAAAAAGGTCCTTTAGTGTGCATCTAACAAATAAACCCTAATAACTAATTAAATTTAGAGATTTATCTTCTAGTAGGCAAAACTACTTCAGAAATTAAAGAAGATGTAGTGTTGCTGTTTGGAGATGCCTGGCAGCTTTATTCAATCAACTTATCTAATGAAACTGAAGAACTCATGGAATACAGAGGTAATAGATACCCTGGTGGTCAGCCAAGTAAGGAGACCTTCCCTTGTGCCCTTGGATTTGAAACCTCGCTCCCTCTGCCACAGTCCCATCGGCCTTATTTCCTGCACCCACCTCTGTTTGCTGGGATGGCAAAGGTAGACAGGGAGGATGTGTGCTCCAGGCCAGAAAAAAAATAAAGGATGACAGTGTTTCTTTTGTTGTCTCTTCTAAACTTTCATTGGTAACATTTTCTCTTTCTCTCTCAATATGTACACATGCACACATATGTATGTACATACATTATATATACATGCATATGCATGCATCCAAATGTATGCATTATATATTGGGTCGGCAACTAAGTAATTGCGGGTTTCACACATATATGGCTTCAGTTGAATTTTTAGGTTTGCAGACGTAGTACAAATGTAAAACACATTTTGTATTTGATAGTTGGCTATTCAGCTGTTAATCAGTAAAAAAAGTTTTTTGATCTGTTTTGTAGTTTTTGTTTGGCGTTCGTTGAAAAATGGAAAATCAAAAGGAACATTTTCGTCATATTTTGCTTTTTTATTTCCGCAAGGGAAAAACGCATCACAAGCTCATAAAAAGTTATGTGCTGTTTATGGTGACGAAGCCTTAAAAGAACGGCAGTGTCAAAATTGGTTTGCCAAATTTCGTTCTGGTGATTTTTCACTCAAAAATGAAAGACGCTCTGGTCGTCCAGTTGAAGTTGATGACGCTCTAATCAAAGCAATAATCAATTCGGACTGTCACAGTACAACACGTGAGATTGCAGAGAAGCTTCATGTATCACATACATGCATTGAAAATCACTTAAAACAACTTGGCTATGTTCAAAAACTCGATACATGGGTTCCTCACGAACTGAAAGAATCACAGTTAACGCAACGCATTAGCAGCTGCGATTTGCTAAAGAAACGTAATGAAAATGATCCATTTTTAAAACGACTGATAACTGGCGATGAAAAATGGGTTGTTTACAACAATATCAAGCGGAAAAGATCGTGGAGCAGGCCAGGTGAACCAACTCAAACAACATCAAAAGCTGATATTCATCAAAAGAAGGTTTTGTTATCAGTTTGGTGGGATTACAAAGAAATTGTCTACTTTGAACTCTTACCACCCAACCGAACGATCAATTCTGATGTCTACATTGAACAACTAACGAAATTAAACAATGCAGTTGAAGAAAAGCGGCCCGAATTGACAAATCGAAAAGGTGTTGTATTCCATCATGACAATGCAAGGCCACACACATCTTTGGTCACTCGGCAAAAATTAATGGAGCTTGGTTGGGATGTTTTGCCACATCCACCATATAGTCCTGACCTTGCACCATCTGATTACTTTTTGTTTCGATCTTTACAAAACTCCTTGAATGGTAAAAATTTCAATAATGATGATGATGTCAAATCGTACCTGATTCAGTTTTTTGCTAATAAAAACCAGAAGTTTTTTGAACGTGGGATTATGATGCTGCCTGAAAGATGGCAAAAGGTCATTGATCAAAATGGGCAATACATTAAAGAATAAAGTTATTTAGTTCCATGAAAAAATTGTCTTTGATTTTCTTTAAAAAATCCGCAATTACTTAGCTGCCGACCCAATATATTGTATATACTGATTGTGTATCTATGCTTTACAATTCCAAAATATCTTCACATCCATTACATATTTTATGTTTTTGCAGACAGCTGGTTTGCAAGATAAGGCAGATATCAGTTTATTTGTTATTTAAAATTCACTTAATAATAAAAGCAAAAAAACACTAGGGACATGTTGTATAGCATAAATAACTTAACAAGAAGGCTGAAAGGAATAACACAGAATGAAAGGAAAATTAAAAATTATACTAGATAAACACGATTGAGGATGTCAAAAGGATTGAGGATAAAACTTAAGAGCCAAGAATTCTAAAATTTTTAAATTCTCACTGCCTAAAGCAGGGGAAACTATAGGCAATAGTGGTTTTGTTTTCTAGACACAAAGCTGAGACACAGGGTGATTTAGAGACTTTTTCATGTCACATGACCACAAGGCATGACTTAGTTCAAATCTGGACCTCCAGATCACAGTACTGTTGTCTGTCCACCGGGCCCTGTATTAAGATAGGCTTATTCCATGCTAGTTGTGATTTTAGGTAACGCTACTTTGGTTTAAAAGAGTTTTGATATTTTCAGCACAGTCATTCCAGTAACTTAGAATGTCTTTTAGCTCAATGACAATTTTTATACAATTGAGTTGGCCAGAGTAATGGGTATTGATTGTGGCAACTGGCCCAAATGGTGATTGGGTTGGCAAAGCCACATTTTGATTCAAGGTTGATAAATAGACAGACATACCTACAGTGAGAAAAAAATTTAAATGTTGTTTTAATAGCAATAAATGCTTATCCTTCCTGGGTGTTGCTGGTGCCCAGGTGGCTATTGGAACATTCTCTAGCAGGAAGTCTGCAGACTGCAGCCACCTGTGGAATAGACACATGGTTGTCCATCTCATGCATGGCCAAACATGGCCTACGTGGGCTGACCACGTGGCCCACATGCTTGTGGAGAACACCCCCCAGGGATGCATGTAAGTTCACTGTGTAGAAACTGGTGTGGAAGAGGGGGACCTGTGGTGTGCACCATACCAGGGTATGTGTTTGGATGTGCCTGGTTTGGAAAAGCAAAGCACAAAGAACTTAATTCACCTGCGCAAAGGCTGTGCACTCTCAGACTGGGATGAATAGAACACAAAGGCAGCTTCCGGTCTGCTCCAAGCACTCAACAGCAAACCACAAGCCCTCTCAACAGCTGGTGACGGGTTTCCACCAGGGATGATTTATCACTGACAACACTCACATTCTCCTGTTATCAAAGTGCTTCCCTAGGCTCAGAGCAGGCAAGCAGCCTTCCTGCAAGTAGTTCTAACTCAACTGTCTTCCTATGTCTCTCCTTGGCTTTCAATGAACTCCAGTTGAATTCCTCCCTGAGGATCGGAGTTAAACTGAAGCTTGGCAGAACCATTCTTTCCCTGAAAATACATTTCATTTCCAGCTCACTAGAAGACAGTTCTTATTTGGTTTGTTATTTTGTTCCACACAGATTAGAGGGAGTCTTTGAATGTGGGAAACCAATTGCCACTCAACGTGGAGGGCATCCTCTAGGTAAAGCTTCCATTAAGAGTTTCAGCGGCTGTCATCAGCACGTGGGGGAAAAGTGCAGTTTTGTTTTAAAAATCCCTCTTTTAATTTTCAGGAGTGACATTATTTTTATCAGCTACACAGATACTCTTACTCATTGTGTGTTTCTCTTCTTTATGCCATTTATAGCACTGAACATCAAATTCTATTCCTCTTTTACCTTACCAATAATTGTAATTAATTTTTTTATAGTATTGAAATCCTTAAAATGTTTATTTTAAGGTGTTAAGAATTTATTTAAATTGGCTCATATAATTTTAAATGATAGTTTCAATAAAAACTGGGTTAATTTTATAAAGAAAAAAATTTAAAAGTACCACTTTATTCTTAAAATAGTTATACCGATTTACCCAATTATTCTTGCTCCAGGTGATACAGAAGGGTATATGACAAGAGGAGTCAAAAGAGATTACCACAATGAAAATAAAATCAAAGAAAAAAACCTAGAGGGAAGTAAGCCAAAAATTAACCTTGGTTATATGGAATCATGTGACTACTAAGTGGCTTGTTTTCTCTCCTCACTTCTAATTTTTCAATGTGAGGATATTTTGCAGAGGGAGAAAAGTTTCATTAACACTTATTTTTCACCAATGAGAATGTGTCAGTAGATACTGGACAGTGTAAAAACTGACAATACATTTTTTGAAAAATTCTTCAGTAATATAGTTATAATTATCCAGGCTATTTCGCATACAGGTTAGGTGCTCAACTATTTATGCTCTTTGGTCTTTATGGCCAACATGCCTATAAGTGGATACATGTGCTCAGGAATCAGCTCACACATTCCCAAGTCACCACTGGCTTGCACACAGACCGTGAAAGTAGCCCCCTCCCACACCTTGTCACCAGAAATTTTTTCCTTGTCCTGAAATCAAATCTCTTCCTGTTTTCATTTTGTGTCTACATAGCCATCAAAAATAAGCACACACCACTTCTACCTCATGGCCATACACATATCTGAAGATAACTCAAAACACTTAGATAAACACACACACAGTTTTGAATCTCAGAATCTCTAATTCCTTTTTTTCTGTGTATGGAATGATTTGAAATTTCCGCACTAGGCTTTTGTCTCTAATCTGAACATGCATCTATAGAAACTTAAAATGCATGAAATTCCCTTTTCTGCTTCTGTTGTTGGTAGGCACAGATGTATTATTTCATCTCTGTCAACTAGATGTGGCTGCCTGGGTTTGACTTGGGAGCAGATGATGGGAGAAATAAGAATGGTAGGTCATATCCAAAGAAACCTAAAACATTAATTCGAAAGCACATGTGCACCTCTATATTCATTGCAGCGTTATTTACAATAGCTGAGATTTGGAAGCAGCCCAAGTGCTATACCAAGTGGATAAAAAAAATCTGTGGTACATTTATGCAATGGAATACTACTCAGTCATAAAAGAAAAGGAAATCTTACCTTTTGCAACAGCATGGATGGACCTGAAGAGTATTATGTTAAGTGAAATAAGCCAGTCAGAGAAAGACAAGTATTATATGATTTTACTTATATGTGGAATATAATGAATAAAAGTAACTAACAAAAAAGAAACAGACTCCTAGATAGAGAACAGACTGACAGCTGTCAGAGGGGAATAAGGGAGGGGCTTCGTGAAAAAAAGAATCAAAGAAAACAAACAAACACCTCACAGACACAGACAATAGTATGGTGATTACTAGAGGGAATGGGGACGGGGGGGGGGGGGGGGGGGGGGGGGGGGGGGGGGCGGTAAGGAAAAGTGGAGATAAATGGTGATGGAAGGAGAATTGACTTGGGTGGTAAATCTCCAATGCAATATAGAGATGATGGATTATATAATTGCTCCAGGTGATACAGCATGGTGCACTAAATTGTACACTGAAACCTATATAATTTTATGAAATAATGTCAACCAAATAAATTTAATAAAAATTAAGAAAAACAATGGTACATCAATATCTTAATATTACTGTCTCTCTCTCAATATTTGTCTCTGTATCTCAATATTTCTCCCCCTCTCCACCATTCCAGCAAAGAGAGGCAATGTTGAAATTGCTTTTTTACCAGTACTAGAAGGTGTAGTTTTAGAAATTGTTGCTAAAGGCTTTTAGCTCCAGGCCAGGGCCAAAACTATTCTAGTGACTCTGTAAACTCCACAATAGGTTCTCAATAAATTCATTTGTTTTCCTGAATTTAGCAGGAATCTGTTTCAATTGTTTATAAATTAGAACTCTAACAAGTAATTCTCTCTCTAAGGAAGAGCTTCCCAAAATTTTCTCTATTCATGGCACCTTCAATGGCTCGGTATTTTTTTTCACAACATGCCTAGGCCAATATATATATATATATATATATATATATATATATATATATATATATATATATTAGATACTTATTTATATTTATTAAATACTTATTTATGCTTAGTATTTATTAAGCATCTTAATAACTATTTTTATGATTGTCATTTAAAAATAATATATACATGTTTAAACAAATATTTACTTCACTCTTAAATAATCACAATTACTTACCAAAGGATGTGCATGCCTGCTGGGCACTTAAAACTTGTCTAATCTTGGACTGGACTAAATAAAATACTTCCCTCTTCTGTTCACATTGATGTTCATAGAGAACTCGCTTTTCATCACAATAGCCAAAAATCCAACTTTACCAAGATATGATGTTATAAAACAAAGTATAACTTGATCTAATGTTGAAACTGAATTACTTTGAGCCGGTAGTTCTTGAGATGCCCAACACATGGATAATAAAGTTATATTTCCCTCAAATGTGCAAAATATCCTGGAGGCACTTCAGCATACTGTTTAATAACTATGGCTCTTGGGTAATATATCATTTCATCAAAAATGCATGATACAAGATAATATGCAACTCAAGATTCATTCATACATTGAACAAGCATTTATTGAGTGCTGCTCTATGCCCAGTGCTGCACTAGCAGCACAGATGTAAAGATGCATAGTTCCTGCATTCAAGGACCTTGGAGGCCATTGAAAAAACAAACATCTGCAGAACCTATTATAGAGTAATACATTTTATTTTTTGAAAGTATGAAAAATTGTATTGGGAACACAGAAAAAAGAGAACTAAACTCTGTACAATATAAGAAAGGGATTTGTAGAAAAGTCAACATGAGTTGAGACATTGAGGATGGACAGAACATTTGACTTTTGGGAAGACAGAATAAGGCATTTCAGACCAAGGGAAAGATGCACAAAAGCCAGAGGTCATGAGAAGCTGGTGTGACATGTTCTGAAATCACAGCTTGAATTGAAGGAGGGAGAGGCAGTAGCTAAGCTCAATGCCCAACATGACCCAGCACAACTGGTCATGAGACAGGTTTCAGACCATAATCTGTGGATGAGGGAGTGATGAGAAACTGTAAGTAGGATACTGCTGTCTCATTTTCATGACTGGATGATGAACAGAGACATTTTGTCATTTGGGAGTTAGACTGAGGGAAAAGGGAAATGCAAAGATGACACCAAAGCTAATAAAATATTACTATTATATTAAGGAAGCATAATGTGAATAAATCACCAAAAAGACAGAAATGGAACTTACATTTTTTAATAGACAAGGAGAGATAGATACTTAACAAATAAAAGAGATAAAATGGACCAGGTGGGATAAGTACTAAGGAGAAAGTTGAAGGAGATGAATGAGATGGAGATAATAGGTGGCAGTCCAGTATAGATGCAGGATGGGTTGCAGTTTTAATAGGATGGTTAGGTATCATCTCACTAACAAACACTGTGGCATTTGGGCAAATATCTGAGGGAGGCAAGTGAACAGAACATGCATAGATCTTGGAGAAAGCATTGCACTGGTTCTCAGCTAGGCATGCTTTTGCCCCAGAGGAGACATTTGCCTCTTTCTGCAGACATTTCTGATTGTCACAACTAGGGAAGGGGTGGCAACTGATAATCAGTACACAGTTCCCAGGAATGCTGCAATGCACAGAACATTTCCCACATCCCTACCACAAGCAAAAATATAATTTGATTGAGTCCAAATCCAGCCCAAATTGTCAACAGTACTGAGGTTCAGAAACACTAGATAGAAAGAGAAACTAGGATCTAGTCTTACACCACTCCAATAATTGAGGCATGAGTGTCTGACCTGAACATGTAACAGTAGAGATAAAAAAAAAATCAGTGGTTGTATTAGCAAATATGTTTAAGAGGTAGAATTCACAGAACTAGGAATTGACTAGACATGATTTAGAGGAATAAGGTTGGATTCAGGATGACACTCAGGTTTCTGAGAAGATCAGTCCTGCAAATGGTAGTGCTATTTGTCACAGCAGGGAGCATTCTGGGAAATAGCCTGGGGAGATGCAACCCATCCTGCATCCATAAAAAACTATAGAAAAAGTTAAAGAAAGAAAATCAGGGATATAGAAATATAAATCAAATTAATGAATTTTACCCTTCTGTAATGCCTTGACCTGGTAGGAAATCAACACCTGTTGAGTGACTGAAAATTGATTTTGAATGTGTTTGAAGTCCCAGGTGGAGATATTGAGTGGTGCTGCCCTAGGAATCTATCGTATTACAACATTCTCCCTTTTTTTTTTATATCAGTGACTTAGGGGGTTTTCTTTTTATACATTTGTTCACTTGTTGTTTGTCATCTTTCTTTCTTTTAGAATGTAAGTTCCATGAATGTGGGACTCTTGTCTACCTTCTCAGTTACCATGTCCCTAAATCCTACAACTATATTTGTCACACTTTTTATGAGGGTGCTGAACATATAATTGTAGAATGAATGAATGGATGGATGGATGAGTGATTGGGTACAAACATACGTGCATACATAAAAGAAATGTGTATGGAACTTAGCAAAGTTCTAGGATGGAAAATAAATGGTAGAGTAGGTGCTGCATGTGCTTTGAGATGATGACAATCTTGGGAAAACTCTTACAAGAACAGAAAACCAAACATGAAAACCAAACCAAATTTTGTAAAACTCAATTTTGAACATTTGAAGTTGGGGGAGGAAAACTCTAGAAAGAAGTTAAAGAAAGAAAATCAGAAGATAGAAATAAAAATCAAATAAGCAATCCATCAATCCAACCAACCAACCAACCAAACAAACAAACAAACTACCAGAGGAGGGTTAAGGCATCCTGGGAGGGAGAACATGTCCCATTACACATACTGTAATGATGTCATGAAACACTGTAGTTCATCAAGGAATGGGAGGTGCCTGTTTAACTTGTCATGAGGGGACCACTGGTAGCTTGAGAAAAGGTTATTCTATACACACGACCCTCCCATATATGCAGCTTCCTAATCACAAGCATAACCCTGACTAGAACCCAACCCTACAAGACCCTGCCTGACTCCAGCCCCATCTAATACTTCTCCCCACCCTCCTTACTGCAGAATATTGGCCTCTTTCACCCCCTTATTCTCCAATCCCATTGTGCCAAAATTTTACTTCATCTCTGAGGTGCTGTCCCCTTGCCTAGCAGATTCCATTTGTCACCCCCAGTGCTGCCTTCACAGAAGTTCTTAACTCCTTATTACAGTTTCTCATGTCCCCATAGCATCTGTCATGCAGTAGGCACACAATAAGTAACTGTTAAACTAAATTTAGTGGTGCATAGAGAACTCATATCATGATGGGTGAAGAAAGTAAAGGCAAGGGAACGCACTAGAAAAAGCAAAAGTTAACCATTGTGTATGCAAGTGTGATTTTTTTTTTAAAGAAAACTAAAACTGTGAGGATACTAATTCTCCCAAATATCCTATTATATAGTCATCCCTTCATCTTGTCCTCCAAAATAAGCATAAAGAAATCTTATAAAAATGTCCTGCCCAATCAATTGCAGGTAATATTATAAGAGCAGCAATTAAGCTAATATTTGATGGACATTTTCCAGGTTTGAGACAATAAGCTCCATAATACGATGTAATTTAATCCTCACTGCCTCTTTGATGTGGCAATCTCTTTGTGTTTTGAAAGGAGACCCTGTCTGATTTGTGTATTGCTGTATTCTCAGCACCTGATAGTGGGGCTGGCCTATAGAGATGCTTCATAACCATTTGTTGGAAGAAAAAAAAAATAACTTTACAAATGAAAAGCTGTGGCTTTATAAAGGTTAAGTAATTTGCCAAAATTCTCACAGCTGGTCAGTGAGCATCTAAACCTAAGTCAAAATGCTACTGGGACAACATCTCTGATTTTCTTACTCCCGTTGGCTGCTGGTGGTCCAACGTGAAGTATTCTAAACTTCCAGGAATGACTGTTTTCTAGGTAATGGCTCAGTACACATACTGTGTTTCAAGATTTCACTGAAATCTTACTCCCACCCACCAGCTCCTATTGTGGTAGATTTATAGAAGATCTTTGTTCTCTCTGTAGATGGCATTCGGGCAACGGAACAAGAACCGAAGGCTCCTATTAAACCTGATGAGTCAGATGCTGTCATCTTTAGGAGACACTAGACCAGCCCCTTTCCCAGGCTGCCTCTTTTGTTCTTTCTCAAGAATTCTGGGATCAATAACGCAAGGAAGTCATCTTCAATCCATCACCGGTTTTTACCTTCCCACAGATAAGAGATTATTTCCTGGGACTATTGATTTCAGGATTCTTAAAAAAAAAAAAAAAAAAAAAAAAAAGACACAGCCAATGTCCCCATGTGTGGAGGGTGGGGCGGCAGTGGTTGTGAAGTGACTGCTGTCTGTGTGTAGGGAAGTTTCAAGTGCACTGGAAAATATAAGCATTCACTTCGCCCTGTTTTTTTGTAAATGCCTTGTGAGCACAAACTCCACACTGAAATTGTAGTGTTCAGACTGCTAAGATCAAAGTTCCTCTGTTATTTAATCACAGTAAAGCTCCTGTCCACGTAGTTAATGAAAGCGCGTCATCCCATAAGCCTGTTAAAAACGATAGAGACGAAGTATGGAAAATGCTCAGTGGGGAACAGTTTTAGGCTGGTCCCTTTGGGGATGATTGAGATAAACTAATAGTTATCTTTCATGTCTAATTTATATGATTCTAATTATAGAGTCATTTTCATTCCTGTGGTTATTCTCATCTGCCAACATAAATGTGCTATACTGTGACCCAGCCAGCCCTTCCTCCACTTGGCAAGTCTCTCTTGGGTCTTTTCTCAAACTTTGATATCAATCCTTTTAGGAGACATTTTGTGAATTGCAGACTTTCTCAAAGCAGCACTGTGCATTTAATAAAGAAGGAAGAGACCCAAGAGAGAGCCCTTTCTCTATGATGAGCAATAAAAACCTCTTACTTGTAAAGAGAGGGAAATTATAAAGACCCTCATGCCAAAAGAACGTGTGGATTTCTCGATGGAATCTATAATCCTATTCATTGGCTTTGACTGGATATGACATATCACACAACCACATTAAATATTTATGAAAATACCTAGTATCATTGCAGGTAGGATGGGGCATGTTCTGGATCTAAACTTCTGGTAGCTTTTTGCCTCAACTGTAATTCAAGAGATCTCAAAATAGTCTAAAGAAAGTACCATGCAAGCCACTTAGTTTCTGGCTTGCACTTAGGTTGGAGCAAGCATGTGGGGATGCTTTTAGAATAGACCTGCTGAGTGCAGGTAGTACACGGTGAAGAGAACTTTTGAAGCCTGGGTAGTTTGCTCTTTTTTTGTCTCTAATCAGACAAAAGAGGAGAAAACCAGGTAGCTGGAAGGACTCCAGGCAGGTCGCAGACCCTTGTGACATGGCTATCTTCCAGGCCCTGAACTGCTGGGTTGTGCTTCTCCGTGTCCTTCGGGTGCCTTGTGGGAGAGCCTTGTGAGCGGGGAGCGGAGGAAAGAAACAGACTGAATGACTGGGCATTCCTACACTAAGCTTCCTG
The DNA here is from genome assembly GCF_964339955.1 of Pipistrellus hanaki. NCBI lineage: Eukaryota > Metazoa > Chordata > Mammalia > Chiroptera > Vespertilionidae > Pipistrellus > Pipistrellus hanaki. The sequence goes on from NC_140505.1 coordinate 28,405,339, forward strand.
GTCTTGGTCCCATTGTTAACTTAGTGGCGTCATTAAATCCATTGCCAAGGTGACCACGTGCATATTTTACCTGAAGTGTCTGTTTTTATTTATCCGTCCATAGTGCTATTTCCCTTTTTTCTGTGTTTCACTTCCTTTGATTTTTCTCAAAAGATTTAAGTGGCGGCAGTCATAAATATTCAGCCTGGAAAATCCAGGCTAATAAAACAATTTCCCTATGTCGTTTGCATATTTTGGTTAGTAACAGATGAAATGAACTCACCAGGCAGTCTTTACACACACACTCTTTCATCCCTGGAAAATTTGAAAACAGTGTCCTGCATGATATACATTGTGTTCCACAAGGACACTCTATCCAGATGGGTATTTTTGTCCAAAGTGTACCCTGCCCTATTGAAGAAAAAAAAAAAAAGAGAGAGAGAGAGAGAGAGAGAGAGAGAGAGAGAGAGAGAGAGAGAGAGAGAGAGAAAGAGGGAGAGAGAGAGAGAGAGAGAGAAAGTAACAAAACAAAACAAAACACTCCCACAAAATAGTTTTCAGGGTGGTTTTAAGTGTGGCGGGGTTCCTTGGTCCCATTAAAGCAGTCTGTCTCTGCAGCAAAAGATGGAATCAGCCCCTAACAGGATAGAAATTATGCATGTCATTTATAATGAACCTCATTATACAAGGGGGCCTCATTCTATTATGAAGCACCGCAGTTTACAATCTTATTGCTATTCAGCTTTGAACAATGACAAAGAAGAAGAAGGAGAAGAAGAAAACCCTTACCCCATGTCAGAGCTAATCCTTTCTAATGCTCACAATTTTGTATTGTTTGTATATTCCCCTCAAGGAGAAATTCCCCTGCCTTGTTCATCCCACGCAGCACCCTTTCCTTCCTTACCCACATTTGGCATCTCACTTTCACTTTTCTTCAGAGAAGCGGAAGAATTGCTCACACCGTTTTGCTTCTGGGAATGAATGACACCATGGCCACCCCCACAATCTAACCTGGCATTGTATTTATAAACAATAAGGTCCATTTACCCCTCCATATCAGCCTCAGATCCCATCAGGGGTGTTTATGTGCCTCTCCTCAACAGAATTACAGCTGGGTGCACATTATTTGGCCCAATACTACCTCGTTGCTGTTTGCATGGCTCTGAGGCTTAATAAGACTGTTCGGCATCAAACCCTTTGCTACACATTTTTATTAGTTCGCAATAAATTCAGAGGGCAGATCCTGTTGGGTGCACGCAGATTTTGAGGCATTTTGGGGCCATTATTTTTAAGCACCAACTCATAAATTCCAGAATATTGTTTTAAATGCCAGAGCATTGCATCCCGGCGTGGCTCTCATTTCCAGTAGGACACCCCGGGGACCACACGTGCCCACTCGGAACTGTTTATCGGAGGTATTTGTCAGCATCATCATTTATCTGCACTTGGGAGAGTGCCATAGCCTGTGCAGAGGTTGAGAAGAACAAGTAACCCTTTTTCTTTTTTTCTTAATATATTTTATTGATTTATACAGAGAGGAAGAGAGGGGGATAGAGAGTTAGAAACACTGATGAGAGAGAAACATCAACCAGCTGCCTCCTGCACATCCCCTACCAAGGATGTGCCCACAACCAAGGTACATGCCATTGACTGGAATCGAACCTGGGACCTTTCAGTCTGCAGGCCAACGCTCTCTATCCACTGATCCAAACCGGTTTCGGCACAAGTAACCCTTTTTCTAGAAGAGGTATTTGTGTATTTGAGGAGGTGGAGGAACTACCTGTGATATAATGCAAGAACACTTAAAAAGCCATGAACAATTAACTGAAGAGGAATAAAGACAGGGAACTGTGAAACTAGTTTTCTCCTTTTACTGTATTTTTTTTTTCCCCCTTTGGACATTCTTCCTTCCTCTCCACTCTCCACTATTCGGCAGAGAGTCTGTGCGACACAGGTTTGGGTCCCAGCTCCATTTCGTTACTAGCTGACTTTGGGCAAGGTATTTAATGTCGCTAAGCCTCATTGTCCTCCGCTGTGGAATCAACGTAATAACAGTTCCCACTTCATATGTATGTTGTTAAAATTTCATTCACATGAACGGTGTACATAAAGCACAGTGTGAGGTTCATAATAACCACTCAGTAAATGTTAGCTTTTATTTACATTACAGCTTTTATTTCTCACTTATATCGATTTTCATGGACTAGATGAAGGCATTGAATTGAAACTTGTGTTTTGTGGTTCGCAGGGCAAAAAGGAAAACAATGTGTCACAGGGTCTTATTATCTGAGTTACGTTGCCAATGGCGATCAGAGACAAATCAGAGATCAATCTGGAGGCTAGTCATTGATAACAAGCCTGCTGTCTCCTGAACCACCTCCCTGCTGAAACATTTATGAAAACACAGGAGGATATTCGGTCATAAAAAGGAATGAAGTACCAATATATGTCACAGCAGGGCTGGATCTTGAAAACACTGTGCTAAGTGAAAGGAGCCAGTCACAAAAGATCGCATGGTGGTTTCCAGGCACTGCGAGAGGTGGGGCTGAGGACATAGTGCTAACGGGTGTGGGGTTTCTTTTTATAGGGCTGAAAATTAGATAGCTGTGATGGTTACACAACTCTGTGACTATACTAAAACCACAAATTATACACTTAAAAAGAGTGCATTTTATGGCATGTGAATTATGTCTCAATAAACTCCTTATAGAAAATGAATGCTGGACAGAGCAGAGCCAAGCTCAGAAGGTTGAAGCCCTTGCTAGAGATCTTATCATAGCTTGATAACTAATGGATTGTTTAATGTTTTTTATGGGATTTATTTAACAGAAATAAATCCAAATAGCAGCCAGCATGCACATAGGTGCTCCCACTCTTCACACAGTCCGAAGATGTGAGGTTGCAATATTTCTGAAAACACAGAGAGTGCCTGCTAATCCAAAGGTAATACATTTCTGGATAAAAATGTGATCTAAACCTGGGAGTGGAAGAGGACTCTCTGCCTTCCTTTCTCTCAGTACTACTATTCTACAACCTTGTTTGCTACTAAAATGTTTCCAGAAAAGCAAGATATTTAAGTAAGGGAAATTAAGATATCATGAATAATTTTAGTATGATATTGTTTGAGTAATAAAACCTGAAAAAAAATGTCTAGAGGGTTGATAAAGCCAATGAAAATATTTAGAATGAACCACCAGAACTATAAGCATTATTTATTAGTATACATTATTATTTTAGACACTAAGCATTAAATAGAGCTTAAAATATGATTAATATCAACAGGGGTACTTCATTGAAAATTAGTTATGAGCCCTGTTACTACAAAACATTTACCTATTCAAATAAGATAGTAACTTCTTTGAAAAACATAAAAACCAGAAAAATTTCAATCATTATTGATGACATGCATTTCACATAAAACTGTTTTAATAATTTTTTGTGCAACTCAATGTATTTAAACCTAATAATGTTTTCTGGTGGTCCTGAGAAGCTTCAAGGAATGGCACCTGGAAACAAAATATCAAACCTTATTCTTGGTACATGGGGAAATATTTTAAAGAGAAATATTTACAATAAAATTGTATTAAATTTTGTACAGATGTTATTAAGATAAATCTAGGGAGAAAATTAGAAATTTCAGCTACAACTTAGAAACATTTATACACATTAAAATTTGGCAACATCAAAGTCATGATAACTATGCCTGGGTATACTATAACAATATAAACTAAGTCACTGTTTCACTGACTTAGTTTATATTGTTATATTGTAGTATACCTCATATTTGTACTGTGTGCCAAATAAACAAATAAAAGTAACATAGCCTAGCCAATGTGGCTCAATGGTTGAGCCTTGACTTTCCTATGAACCATGAGGTCACGGTTCAATTCTTGGTCAGTGCACATGGCCGGTTGCAGCTTGATCCCCAGTGTATGGTTTGCAAGAGACATCTTCTCTCTCATCATTTATGATTTTATCTCTCTCTCCCTCTTCCTCTCTGAAATAAATAAAAATATATTTTAAGAAAAAGTAACATATCTGAAGAGATAGGGATTCAAATAAAGTAAACTGATAGAGCCATGGCTGGTTTGGCTCAGGGGATAGAGCATCAGCTTGTGGACTGAAGGGTTCCGGGTTTGATTCCAGTCAAGGGCACATGCCTAGATTTCAAGGCCCATCCCCACTGTGGGGCATGCAGGGGGCAGCTGATCAATGATTCTCTCTCATCATTGATGTTTCTATCTTTTGTCTCTCTCCCTTCCTTTCTGAAACCAATAAAAATGATTAAAAAAATAAAAAAGAAAACTGGAAGAATATTTGGATGTCAATCATAGTATGGTACCAGAGTTGCAAAAGCAGTTTGCAAAATATGTCAAAATTTGTGCATTCACTTTAATAGTAATTAAATGTGGAAATAATTAAACATTAGAAAATAATTGTTTTTGAAATTTGATTTTAATAAAACTCATTAAGAAAAAAAATGTTATTCTCTTTGGCTTAACAATGGAGACATGTCTTCAATTATTAAGAGTGATTTATTCCTGCAAGTTTTTTGGATTGAAAGTGATTTAATTAATAAAATTAAGTCAATAATGGCTAGGACATGCTGATGAAAGCTATTTGTGACTTTGATGACAAATATATGTATTATTTTATATATGTAGCTGAGGCTAGAAAATACTTTGAATGTAATTGTTTGTGTAAAAAAAATTGAGACTATTTGACATAAGGACTAATAAGATGGATGATACAAATTCTCTACTTCATCAGGCCACAAGTTATCTCATGATTATTAACTTGATAGATTTTTCTTTGGAAGATTTTGGTGAAGTCTCCTATGTCAAATCATAATATACCATTTACCTGGTAATAATAGTGTAAAAAGATTACATCAGCAATTCCTAAACTATCAACAAATAATTAGTATGATGATTTTTAGGGAAAGTTATACTAAACATTTCATAAGCTAAACATTTTTAAACATATCCGCCGTTTAATCCAATCAATTAATGGGGGAAAGGGAATGAACTTATTTTTTTATTCATACAGATTTATTCATATAAATGACTTATTTGATCATAACAGTTCTGGCCAAACTTAATATCATAGAAATGACCATTTTTTCCCACAGAGACATAAAACAACTTAAATAAATGAGTGGTAAATATTTGGAAAACAAAATATTTACTTCTCAAAATGAGCTGATAATGTATATTTAGTACAATTCTAATCAAAATCCCCATTGGAAATTTTATGGGGTGGAAGCTATTGGCAAAGTGATTCTGAAGTTTATCAAGAAGATGAACCATATCAATTAAAGAGTTAATATTTGAGAAGGAAGAGTAATAAGGGGCACTTTTGTCCAGACATACAGCTTTGGTAAAGAAATCACTTTAGCTATGGTGAATTTATCAACAGATTACATAGATGAATTGCAGACATACTGACGTATTGAAAAAACAGTAAATAATAAGAACAGCATCATTAAGTTATGAAAAACAAAGAATTACATATGAAAATTTTTTTGAAACAAGGTTTTACCCTTTGTGAAAAACAAAAACATATCAGTCTATCATTACAGAGTGGAAAATGTAGGGGGACTATTTCTGTTAACAACAAAAGTGCTGGAAGAGAATGTAATGGAAACAATCAATTCAGTCAACTGCATAAAAGCTTCTCTATTTCACTAATCTGCATAGACAATTAAAAGGCAAACAACAACCTAAGAAGGATTGCAATACATATGGTAAACAACAAGTGAATGTCCTTCATGCATAAAAGCAGGTGTAAATCAAGAGATGACACAATTATACATTGGGGAGAAAAGCTTGCAAAAAATGTGAATGGGCAGCTTCTTAAAGAAAAAACATGTAAACAGCATATGTTAAACATATTGTTAAAATTTAACAATCTTTTCTCTCATGTTAATGGCATTTCCCCCTGAGGATGCTTATTAAATAAATTTGCTCTGCTTTCCCACTGTAAAGTATTTTCCCCTTTGTAATTAATAACTACCACACAGAGATCATTTAAAATTATGTAAATACCTTGTTTCTCATCTTATTCTGGGTACTACTTTCAACATCCAATGATGATTTTTCCCCCCCTTGAAACAATATATACTGCGGTGTTTGTCAAATGGGGATTTTCTATGTTCATCATTCTTTCTATATTTAATACTTGTAATTCTACCAAAAGGTCAGATTGCTCCACTGGTGAAGAAACCTGGCAGACACCACCACCTATGGTGTCTACCAAATGGCGACTTTCTATTTCTGTCTTTCTTGCTACAGGTAGTAATTGAAATTCTACTGTGAAGATGAATTTTGCCATCAGTGGAGAAAACAGGCAGAAGACACATTAACCAAATGATCAGCATTAAGATCATCAGTAATGGGACAAACTGACATGTGTTTCTAGATGTGATGCACCAAGAAGCTCACATCTCTTCTGTCAAGAATACAGAATTGAAATTTAGTTGTGAGGAAATATTAGATAGACAAAAATGGAGGGACATTATGTAAAATAACTGGCCAGTGGTCCTCCAAAGTGTCACATCCTGAGGAACTAATATCCAATTAAAAGAGGTGAACAAAACAGGGCAACTAAATGCAAACATGTAATCTCAAATTATAGCCTGGACCAAAAAAAATGGACATTAGTAAAAAAGTTGGTGAAATTTGAATAAAATGTGTAGGTCAAATAACAGTATTGTACCAATGTGGTTCTTTCCCCTAATTTTCATATCTGTACTATGGCTACTCAAGATGTTATCATTTGGGGTGGTGGGTAAGACCACTGAGGTGAAGGATATACAGAAATTCTTTGTAATATTTTTGCAATTTTTAAAGTCAGCAGCTCTTTCAATATGAAGAGTTTCAAATAAAAAAAATTAAGGTGGAAAATAATGTATACTATGGTATAGTGGGACTCTATATCATATGGCTTTTTAAAAATACTCTATTATTTATTTTAAGACACTTAGGTGTTTCAGCATTCTTCCACTTCACACTTCTGAATAACTAACCTAAAGAACTAGTCAGTTACAAGTAAAATATATAAAAATCTTCATAACAGCATTTTAATTTTCATGTAAATGCAGCATTTATATACTAGTATATAAAGGGCTAATATACTAAGTGTACCTCCTACCATCCCACCAGTTGCTATGATGTGCACTGACCACCAGGGGCAGATGCTCAATGCAGGAGCTGCCAAGCTGCAGTGACTTGGTAGTGGTGCTTCTTGGATGACGCACCCCAAAACCAGACAGGAGGGAGCCTGACTCCTCAGGGGGCCATGCCATTCTACCTTCAATGGGTTATGTTGTTGCTGGGGGACTGTTGGCCCCAAATATGGTTTCCTGCACACTTGCATTTGCATTCCACACCCTGTACAACAGCAACTTTGCTGATTGCCCTCTTGCACTCCAGGATCCCTCAGGGGATGTCAGAGAGCCAGTTTTGGCCCAATTCCCTCAGGCCAGGCAGAGCACCCCACCTGCCAGAGGGACCCCACTCACAGACACTGGGGAGAGACAGCTGGAGGTTGGCTCCAAGGTGTGTCCAGCTGGTCAAACCCTGCCGGCCACCTTCTAATTAATTTCCTTTAAATGTGCATGAATCTGTGCACTGGGTTACTAATATTCATATAAAGACCATGATAGAAGCAACAAAAATTGTGTTTTAATATTGAAAACATGGTATTTGGGAGCTTGGTGGAGGTTTGTTACACAGGAAATCTCAAACCAGACCAAGAACCTCAAAAACATGCACTTGAATATAAAAGTAAGTTTAAAGCATTAGAATTATTTCATTTTTAAGTAGGTCTCCTGTTAGGTTGATATGTTCAGATGAATCTTGTTATTTAAAAAAATATCACACACTCCCTAGCTGGTTTGCTCAGTGGATAGAGCATCGGCCTGTGGATTGAAGGGTCTAGTGTTAGATTCATGTCAAGGGCATATTACTCAGTTGCAGGCTATCCCTGGTGCCCGTCAGCAGCAAACAATTGATGTCTCTTTCACACTGATGCTTCTCTCTGTGTGTCTCTTCCCCTCCCATCCATTCTCTCTAAAACTCAATGGAAAAATATCCTTGAGTGAAGATTAACAAAACATTTTTTTACATCACACACTTGGAAGAGTGAAAAGGCAGTGCTCAGACCTCAGGAAGACTACTTGTGGCTTTCAGAGCTTCTTGGGCTCCTCTAAATTTTCTAAAGACTGATGTTAAATATAATTCTTGGGGGCCTAATCAGGATCTCCATCTGCATATGGATCATTATACTGAACTGTGGCAGTCTCCTTGTCTCCATAATCCATTGGAGGTGGTGGTGGTGGTGGAGATGGGAAATGAATTGAGTCTCTAAAATTTTCATGTGAAAAACAAACAAAAAAGGATTACCTGTAATGCTGTAATTTGTAGTTAAGTTTTTTAAGGAGTGAATTTGCATTATAATTTTTTATTTCATTCACAAATACATAAGTGAATCAAAGATACTGGTTTACCAAAAACAACAAACAAACAAATAAAAACCATTCTGTACTCTTTAACTGCTGATCATGAGTATGCTATTCAAATCATTGAACCACTTCACAGCCATTCTGCCTATAAAAGGTTCATGATAGCAATGCAGGTTATAATATACACTATACTTAAATATTTTTTGTGGATGGGTGGTTGGGTGGATGGATAGATAGATAGATAGATAGATAGATAGATAAATAGATAGGGGCTGGGACTGCCACACCACTCTTGAGTGAAGGTTGGGGTTCCAGGAAATCTTGGGAATGAAAACTAATTCCTATAGGGATTTGAGCCCAAATCATCAAGTTTTAATCTAGATCATGTGAACTGTGGGTCTTTTACACACAGGTCTCTTCCAAGAAGTTGATTAATGGAGGCAGACAAAGGTAAGCTTAGTATTGATCCCCTATTTCCCATTATATTGCCTCCCTTGAAGAGTTCTCACTCTATAGGGGAAATTAGGATCCAAGTGTCCACTCTGTCTTGGTTAAGATGTTACCCAGGAAACAAATGGTTTACTCAAATAGCAAAATTGAGAAGAGTTTAATAAGAGGGAGTATTTTCAAACAGGGTTTGAAACATGTTCGTTTCGAAGAATAGGATTAACAGCTGTAGAAAGCCTTTATGGCTCCCTGGATTGACTGGTTGAGAGGTGAGAGTGTGTGCAGAGCCTGAGAAAGTAACTCAGATAAGGTAACTGTAAAGTGTGATGAAGTGTGTCTGCAGTGGAGGAATTCCCCGAGTCTCAGAGATTGGAAGGTAGAGCACTCAGGACCAAAGACTCTCACCTCAATCTCCACCCACTCTTATTTCTCATTGGCTGATTCAGTGAACAAGGAAGTATTCTGATGCCCTCCATGTAGGTCAACCTCCAGGCAGAGTGTGGTGGGAAAGGTAGAGGAGAATGTCCAGCTCAAGCCTACACCCCGCTTCTGAACAATTAATTATCCACTCTCTCAGCACTCTGTCAAAACAGAAAGACCCCAGCCTTTCTTTCATGATGGCCTGGAGGTCGCCGTGGTGTAAGCCTGAATTCTAATTCACCCAGCCCACGTTTGGCATATTAACAGAAGAGATGGTGGAACTTAGTAAACTCTTTCTAGGGACAGAACAATTATGAATAGATAAGTGTCAATTACTGTCCCCTCTGAGCCTGAGGTTAAGACAAACAAAACCCTTGCCTTTCTCAGCAGTGTCTTATGAACCAGGGTTTGCCATTTTGAAAGTCAGGAGCTGCATCTTTCTCTGGGCATCTCTGACAAAAATCTTAATCTTCAAAGACAACTGTAAAGTTTGGAGACGACAGAGGCGATCTCATAAACAAAAGTGAAAGAAATCCAATACATTAATGTTCATATATTTTTAAAATTATTCCTCCTGCATGGGAGGAAAAGAAACCTAGAAATAAAAAGTGACAAATTAATATTAGTTCTATTCAAGAAATGGTATTGTGAGAAATTCTTACTTTTTCTTTTATGCTTCTATCTCCCCCACCTCACCCAAATATTCACAGTGAATATGATTTACTCTTGTAATAATTAAAAAAACAACAACACACACACACACCTTTCTTCAGTGATCAGGGTAATATCAAGTGACAGAACACTGGAATCAGAGAGGTTATATTTGAGAAAATGAGGTAAGTCTAAGTTAAGAGGCACATTGCCCACCATTTCTCTGGGAACTCAAAATCCTTTTTGATAAATTATTATCTTTAGAAGCACACATAATTTCATTATATTAGATTTTTGCAGAATCACATTTTCCAAATTCTGTTATAGCCTTGTGTTTTATTTAATGCTGCTATTCTTCGACAATTTGTAAGACTTCACTTGCATATGTTAAAGGATATCACATTAAAAAAATAGTTCTTTCCTTGGAAACATCTGTTCCCCGTATGTGGCAGTTATAGGGCAATTTCCTGGAAAATGTATTATTAAAACAAGAGAAAGAAAAAAAATCTCAGGATAAACCCTGGAAACTATGGTGTGAGATGCAGGATTAAGAGAGACTATGCTCTCAAATGCTGGAGTTCTGGACAGGCTTTATTTCTCTTCAAATTCCCTTGCTTTAATGCAAATAATTTGAGGTCACTTTTGCCTTAGTTTCTTAGGGTGTGAGATTAGTTTGAGTACATGTTCGAAGACAGTTGAGCACAAAATGATATTTAGAAGTTTAAAATATTATATCACTTTCTTTTAAAAACTGTCAGTTAAATTGATATTTTATTCAAGACACCATAACAGGTATAAAATTAAAAGGCAATTTCTGCAAGAAAGAGCTCTGTATCGTTAAGTTTTCATTTTATTACACAGGAATTAGAGCAATTGCCCAAAAATTTTAATACTTGGAAGAACTAAGTGGCCTGGCCAGTAGTTATTGTTAGACATATTTTCATTCTTTCTCTCTCTCTCTCTCTCTCTCTCTCTCTCTCTCTCTCAACTCTCTCTCTCTCACACACACATACAAACATGACACAATTTAATTTTGGCAAACTGCAAGGCACTCTAAACTTCAAGACACTATTCAGGATAAGAACTATACTTTTTAATATGCCTATACTCATATTTGGTAGAAACAAAAATGTATAAGTTGTAGAGTCCGAAAAATAAAGTTGTTTTTTTTTCCTAACATGCTGTATTTTGAGTACCAGCCATAAATCTCTTCGCATTATTATTAGACAGACAATGTTAGTCTGCAAAAATCAAATGTTTAATTAAAGTAGACTATTTGACCAAACCTATGGTGACACACTTATGAAGGGGACAAGCTGAGAAGATGAGGAAATTGGAGGGATCATGGTAAGATATATTTTCTACTAGTGAGGAGCAGATAAAGGTACTGAAACTTATTCATATTTTCCAAATTAATTTTGCAAATATAAACAAAGAATTATATAGACTAGATTAGATTGGACCATACTCTCAATATTTTTCTGATATGCAGGGATATAGTTAGTTCTCTCTCTCTCTCTCTCTCTCTCTCTCTATATATATATATATATATATATATATAATCTAATAAAAGAATAATATACAAATTGATCGTCACTCCAAGACACAAGATGGTCGCCCCCATGTGGTCAAAGAGGGTTGCCCCCTTGTGCACAAAAGATGGCCACCACAAGATAGTCTGCAGGGGAGGGCAGTTGTGGGCACTTAGGGATGATCAGGCCAACAGAGGAGGGCAGTTGGGGGAGACCAGGCCTGCATGGGAGGGCAGTTGTGGGGGGCCGGGATTTCAGGGGAGGGCAGTTGGAAGGGGCCAGACCTGCAGAAGAGGCAGTTGGGGGAGGACCAGGATTTCAGGGGAGGGCAGTTGGCAGGGGCCAGACCTGCAGAAGAGGCAGTTGGGGGTGGGGGGAAGAGCAGGCCAGCAGAGGAGGGTAGTTGGGAGAGACCAGGCCAGCAGGGGAGGAAAGATGGGAGGCACTAGGCCTGCAGAGAAGGGCAGTTGGGGGGGGGGGTCACCAGATCTGCAGGGGAGAACAATTGAGGGAACAAGCCTATAGGGGAGGGCAGTTGGGGTGGAGAAGGCCTGCAGGGGAGGGCAGTTAGGGGTGATTGGGCCAGTAGGGGAGGGAAGTTGGGGGAGACAAGGCCTGCAGGGGAGGACAGTTAGGGTTGACCAGGCTGGCATGGGATGGCAGTTAGGGGCAATTGGGCTGACCGGGAGTAGTTAGGGGGTGATCAGGATGGCAGGCAGAAGTGGTTAGGGGCAATCAGGCAGAGGCTTGTCTGCCTGCCTCTGCCTGATTGCCCCTAACCACTTCTGCCTGCCATCCTGATCACCCCCTAACCACTCCCCTGCCAGCCTGATCAATGCCTAATTGCTCCCTGGCCAGCCCAATTGCCCTTAACTGTCCTCCCTTGCAGGCCTGGTCACCCCTAACTGTGCTCTCTTGGAGGCCTGGTACCCCCAAACTGCTCTCCACTGCAGGCCCAGTTGCTCCCAACTTCTCTCCTTTGCCAGACGGGTCACCCCTAACTTCCCTCACTTCCCTCCTTTGCAGGCTTGATTACCCCCAACTGCCCTCCTCTGCAGGCCTGGTCACCTCTAACTGCCCTCCCCTGCTGGCCTGATCACCATCAAGTGCCCTCCCTTGCAGATCTGGTCCCTCCCAACTGCCCTCCCCTGCTGGCCATCTTGTAGTGGCCATCTTGTGATCACATGGGGGCAGCCACCTTGTGTGTTGGGTGATGGTCAATTTACATATTACTCTTTTATTAAATAATATAATAATCAGAGATCATAATAATCTAGTCATTCAGTATATATATATACTGAATGACTAGATTATTATGATCTCTGAATGCATAATAATTTGTCCACTCAGTGTATATCCTATATAATAAAAGGCTAATATTCAAATTGTCCCCTTGGTCTGGAGTTTGACCAGCAGCCAGGCCAGCCAACTGCCCATGTCTCCTCCCCCTAGCCGGGATGGCTGGACCCCACCCATGCACAAATTCATGCACTGGGCTTCTAATATATACTGTATATATACACTGAGTGGCCAGATTATTATGAGTTTAGAGATCATAATAACCTGTCCACTCAGTGTGTGTGTGTGTGTGTGTGTGTGTGTGTGTGTATGTGTCTGTGTGTATGTGTGTGGTGTGTGTGTATATATATATAAAATTTTCTGAGAAAATAAATGAGTTCTTTGTAGCAGGGTTTCATTTTTAGTTGACCATGACCTATAGTACAACTTCTTATGCAAAATATCTCCTCAAAATGCACCTTTTGGAAAATATTAGTCCATTCTTTGAAATGAGAACTTATGGTTAGTTAAAAATGACCAGGGTATAGTTTATTTTTCCAGAGAGATCCTTTCAAAAGTCTGAAAAATGGAGTTCTGAAATTTTCTTTTAGTTACAATGAAATGCAAAATAAAACGTCTTTCATTCTGTATAGAAAAAAAAAAAAAAAGAAAAAAAAAAAGCCAGTTATTTTTCCCATGGTGACTGATCTGGAAAATCTGTTAGCCATGGGGCATTTTTGTTCTTTGAAGATTTCATTATAGCAAGCAGAATAACACATAATATAAAGAATGCACATCCATTATGGAAACCATGTAACATATAAACTTTTATTGAGTTAATTCCTTCATTAAATAGAAGTTACTTTGAACTGCTGGGTTAACACCTGCGAAGTAATCAGCTTCACATGGATTATAATATTTCTATTTGATGTTTAATGTTTCTTGGAATCACGGTGCACATCTAAGGTTTTGACTTTGAGGCGAAAACGGGTGCATTTACAGGAGGCCTAATTGGGAGCTGTGAACCACAGAGCTGTTTTAAAGCAGCCGTGTTTTAACCCCTGGCTCTGTGATTCTGCACCATCAGGCTCAGGCTCCTTCTCCACAAGCAAATTCGGGTCCATCATTAGCAAGCAAGTGCTCTTTCTTTCACAGCTATCTGCGGCGGCTGGGTGAGCCTTTGCTTGCAGCTGGCTGCTCACTATGGGAGAGGACCCACTGGTCTGTAGAATGAAGGGACAGATGCAGTGTCCCCGCGTCAGTGTGACCCTTGCAGCGTTTCTGCATCAAGCGCTTTTGGAATTTAACATTTAAAGGAAGCCTCAGCGCAGAGCTGCAGGAGTGTGCTTTTGGTGTTGAGAATAACAACCAAAACATATGGTCTCTCCCTGTCTAGACAGAATGGTACTGTCCCAGACAGAAAGGTCTCCGCAGGCCAGACAGTCCATGTAGCACTGCAGTGCTGAGAGCGCCGCGATGCCCGGTGCGAGGGAGCAAAACACAAAAACAACCATCGCGCCTGAGGGATAATTAGCAGGACCCAGCTCCGCAGACAGCCTGTGCTCTGTGTGTGTATACACACACACACACACACACACACACATACATATATGCGTGTGTGGTTTTCTGCATGCGGCTCAGATTTAGACACAAGTCTGATGCAGTAACAATTCGCATGACGCTTGAAATGCTGTAACTGCAGAGAGTAGACTGAGACTGCTTATAAGAAAAAAACATAATTCTGTTTTGATATTTTTAGTTTAATATCGGCTTTCACATGCAGAATTAAGAATTCAAATAATTATGTAAGCCACTCCTAAGTTGTGTAGGATTTTTGTGTTCAAAAGAAAAATGGTTCAGAATAAATATGATTGGAAGGATTTATATTTGTAAATCTTGACCCGGTAAATCTCACAATTAAAAGAAAGCAACAATACACTTTTTTTTCTTCTTCTTCTTCTCATTTTTAGACCTGGTTCCCAGTTGCAAAAGACAGTGATTACCTGTCTTCCTGTTGGGGGGAGTCCTGTCCCTCATGTGACACAGGGGCATCCGTTTGTCATTCCAAGCAGCTATTGAGTGTTAGTAATCCTGAGGCAAACGCCTGTGTGGATTTGGGGTACATTTACTTCTTTAGCGTCTTACTTTGCTCTCAGACAAAGCTATATTGAAGACCACGGAGAACAGCAATTTGTCCCTTTTCTGATTTTTCCTTTTTCTGCTCTAAGGAAACCAGCAAAATGTACCTGGCTTTAATCAACTTGTACTACGTGCTGACTGGGACACAGATAAACATCATCATAGTGTATCTCAGGGTTTATTCTGGCTGGCGTCCATTACATGATGAAAATTGCTTCCTCTGCTTACAGACAAATGAGATTAATTGTCTTTGTCTAGAAATGACACGGAGGGGGAGAAACAATGGCCTAAGATAAGGCTATGGTCCTAAACATGTTCACTGCTTCACTCTAAACATTATAAACATTTTTAAATATAAGAATGTCATCCTGGCTGGTTTGGCTCAGTGTTTAGAGCATCAACCCAAGCACTGGAGGATCAAGGATTTGATTCCAAGCCAGGGCACAAACCTAGGTTGCAGGTTCCTGCAGGAGGCAACTGATTGATGTATCTCTCTCAAATCAATGTTTCTTTCTCTCTCTTTCCCCTAAAAATCACACCCACTTTCTCTAAAATTCAATGGAAAAAAATATTCTCAGTGAGCATTAACAAAACAAATGAATGAATGAATGAATAAATAGAAATAAATAAATATGTAAAGTAGCTATTTCTGCCACTGTTATTTCAAGATATAATTTTTAAACTTAATGGGTAGGTCAATTTTATGAAAGATACTTCATAGACAAATGTTCAAAACTTGTTCTTGCGTAAAAGAGTTATTCTGCCCTAGCTGGTTTGGCTCAGTGGATAGAGTGTCAAACTACAGACTAAAGGGTCCTGGGTTTGATTCTGGCAAAGGGCACATGCCTGGGTTATGAGCTCAATTCCTCCCCAGTAGGGGATGTGCAGGAGGCATCCGATCAATGATTCTCTCTCATCATTGATGTTTCTATCTCTCGATGTCTCTCTCTTCCTCTCTGAAATAAATAAAAATATTCAAAATTAAAAAAGGAGTTATTCTGTTGGCAAGAGAAGGTATGACCAGGAGCAGAGCAGGCATTGTGCTGTCTTGCTGCTCTGCGATGTGTCCATGGACAGGAGATAGGTCAGAGTCAGCTCTTGGTGGAAAGGTTGCCTCCTTCCCACCAGTAGCCCTGATCTCAGTGAGTGAGTTCATCTCCAGGGAAGTGTAAGTTACCCAATGCAAGACATGCAGTCACTGGTGTTTGAGAGTCAAGTGGGATCCCAGACATCAGCCCACCAGTAATATGGGATCTCCTGTCTCTGGAGGAAGTGATCAGTGAGATAGAAATTCCACAGCACATGCCTAGAAAGCTGCCTCACTGTGGCTTAGTCCTGGGAAGGTTCTTCTCCTCCTGCCCTCTCCTTAGTGTTCCTGCACTCCAGCCCCACTTGGTGTCTGTGGTTTCCTGTGCATTCTGGCTGGGAGCCTACCAGCCAGGTAACACCTGTCCTTTCTCACCAATCTTTAGAGTCCAGCCAAAGAGAAGCTGAAAATTTTCTTGCAGACAGCCAAGCACACTAAAGGCTCCCCAAGCTGCAGATGGCTACAAACAGCCAAGAGTCTATTTTAGTCTATTTTGTAGAGTCTGGACATGTGGGCCAGCACTTCATTTTACACCTAAAATACAATCTAAAACTGTTCTAAAAAATGCCTACTAAAGATTTGTTTATCAGAATTGGGACAAATGTGAAAAGAAAACGATAAGAACAATAAAAGACCCCATGATAGCTATATTCATCACACAAATCACAAGAAGAAGCTATTGTACTGAAAATGGTCCTCCAGATACTAGTTTGAAAAGTGTAGAAAGCTTATACCTGACTTAGAAAAACTGAAAAATGGATTCTTTTGAGTTTTGGCCCACAAAATATTAAACCATATTATATATGTATATATTAGAGGCCTGGTGCACAAAACCGTGCATGGGAGGGGTCCATCAGCCCAGCCTGCACCCTCTCACAATCTGGGACTGTTGGCTCCTAATTGCTCATGTGCCTGCCTGCATGATCACCTGTAACACCTCTGCCTGCCTACCTGCCTGATGCCCCTAATCTCTCTGCCTGCCTGCCTGATTACCCCTAACCACCTCTGCCTGCCAACTTGATCCCCCCTAACTACTCTCCCCTACTGGCCTGATTGCCCCTAACTGCTCTCCCCTGCTAGCCTGCTCACCTCTAATTGCCTCCACCACTGTGGCTTTGTCTGGAAGGATGTCTAGAAGACCCCTGGTCTATCTGGCCTAATTATCATTATATATATATATATATATATATATATATATATATATATATATATATGAAGGCCATTTAAAAATATTTTAATAGAAAAATATCCATTGTAAAAATAATTCTATACAAATAAGAAACAATTTTATCTAGCATGTAGTCTTGTGGAAAAGTTTACCAATTCTCTATATTTAATAATTAAAACAATAAATATATTTTCTCAGAAATTCAAGGTGTATACCATTATATATCAATGTATAGAAGTAAAATGCAAAAATAAAACACACAAAAAAAACCAAAAAGCAAATTCTTTCTCAACTTGTATGTTTTAATATTTTTTCTCAAAGTATCACTAGTTTATGTGAGGTATATCATTGAAAGATCCAATAAAAGGTAAAAAAATGGAGGGATGGAATTACAGAGAAATTATGTATTTTATACATGAGGTTTTACATTTTCCAAAATTTTAAACAATAAATTATGTTAACTTTAAAATCATAAGAATACTCTCTTGAAGTAAACAAAGAGAGATTGAGCATTGCTGGCCTAGAGAGAACGCAATATCCTCCCTCCCTGACTTACTCTTCCCTCCCTGCTGCTCCTTTTCAGATTCCTTCTCAGACTCCACTTTCTCTGCAGCCCAAGTGTTTATTGCTCACGGGTCAAGTGTTGCTCTTCATTTGATGCCCTAGTTCACACTGGACTCACTGCTCATATGCTTGTCACCTCTACCTGGAATTGTCAGTCCAGCCTCCTATATATCCAAGCCTCCTCAGTGGAAACCCCCAGGCAGGTCACAAAACACCTTAAACTCAACTTTTGAAGCTTAAGTCATCTGCTTCACAGAACCTTTTATCTACCTCATATTCTCCATCTTCGCTAGTTGAAGTCACCATTCAGTGGGAGACTTCCTCAAGAAACCTAGGCTTTCTTTGTTCCTCTGCATCTGTCCTCTGCAATGTTATCTATTTCTGCCACTTCCAACCTCCTAACTGTGTGTATCGCTTTCTGTCCTCACCATTGCCAAGAGCCTCATGATTGGTTTTCCTAGACTTCATTCTCACCCTTACTCCCTATCAATTTATCTTCTTTCAAGGCAGCCAGGGTGATTTTTTATTTTTAGAACAAATCTGATCATGTCTTTCCTATACTGTTGATCTTTCAATAGCTCCAGATTGTCCTGAGATGAATTCAAAATTTTTAGCCTGCCCATCAAATTTCACAGTCTGCAGACTCACTTTCTGAGATGCAACTACAGCTTCTAAACTGTCTGGCTTCAAACATATTTGCTATTTCTTTAACAAGCACATTTTTTCAAGCTTCCCCAAAGATGAACATGGAAGACCTTGCTTCTCAGAATGCCCAGCTTTCAATACCCACCAGTTTTAAAACTCCTATCTATTATCACCTTCTCCAAAAGGATTCTGTTGAATACTGAGTTAGGCACATAATGCAGAGTTCATCAGACTATACATGATTTCCTTGTGCCACTATGTGCTGCTCTACATTTTGGGCTCTTTAGATGAAGGCATGTTTCTTGTTTTCATTGTTTGAGCACTAGAAGAAGGTGTTTATGTATCACTTATGAAATTAAAAAATAAATTTAAAGTAGCAAATTATTGGTAGCAACTTAAATAATGGATTCATAGAGATTGGCCAAGTACATTTTAGCCCATCCATACAGAGATACACTGTGTAGCTAGTAAAAGGAATGGAAGGCATTGTATATACATATCTGGAAGAGTTCCCAAAATAAGCCCAAATGAAAAAGCAACATGTTAAACAAAAACAAAAACAAAAAAACAAATAAGTAAAAACCCATAATAATTGTCAGCTGAGAACAAAGATGAGAGGAAGATGAATTTTTTTTATACCTGCTTGTATATTTTAAATATATTATTAGTAGTGGCCCAGAACATGAAATTCATTCACAGGATGTGGCGCAGGGGGGTCCCTCAGCGCAGTCCGCACCCTCTCCAATCAGGGACCCCTTGGTGGATGTCCAACTGCTGGTTTAGGCCCGATCCAACAGAGATTAGCCCTAAATTGGCAGTCAGACTTCCCTCTAGCAATCTTGGACTACTGGCTCCTAACTACTCACCTGCCGGCCTGCCTGATTGCCCCTAATCTCTCTGCCTGTCAGCCTGATTGCCCCTAACTGCCTTCCCCTGCTGGCCTTATCTTGTCCCCAAATGCCCTCTCTGCCTTGGTCCCCAACACCATGGTTTTGTTCAGAAAGAAGTTGGACGTCCTGAAGATGGCAGGTTAACCCAGTCTAATTAGAATATTACCCTTTTATTTAGTATAGATATATTATATAGGATATGTTTGCTTAAGTGGGGAAGGGGGAAAGCATTTTTCAAAGAAGGAGATGCTCTTTGCAGACAAAAATACATAATCCCTATATCTGAACTGATATCCAACCATATGCACTATACTGCCAAACTGGTCATTAAAAAATTAAACTTCTTTCTTACATTTTACACCAAATAGCTGTTGCCCTTAAAATCCCCCCTCAGCCTCTACCTTAGATTCTGCCTTTGCAGTTCACCCAGGTTAGGTTCTGATTGATCGGTTTTTATGCCACTTAGTGTCAAAAGCTCCTCCTCCTAGGCAGCCATTGGCTCCTCACACTTCACCCAGATTTGGTTCTGATTGGTCAGTTTCTATGCCAGTCAGTGTCTCTGGGCCTATATCTGGGCCTGATCAGAGAGGCAGGGCTGGTCTGCAGCCCCTGTGAAGGCTATGGATCAGACCCTGCCTCTCTCTCCCTGGGCCTCTCTCTGGACCTGATCCATAGCCCCCTCAGCCGTGGCAGTACTGACTACAGTACTGCCTTTCAGTCAGTTGAGTCTTTAGTTATTTTGTATGTTATGGATCCTGTGTTTTTATATATTAGGATGAATATACATTATCTTTTTTATTCATTCAGTTTTTTAATTAAATGTTTTAAAATTATATTTTCAATTACAGTTGATATTAAATATTATTTTCTATTAGTTTCAGGTGTACAGCATAGTGGTTAGACAATCACATACTTTACAAAGTGATCCCCCCAACATTTCAAGTACTCATCTGGCATCACACATAATTATTACAATATTATTGACTAGTGGGGCGGACTGGAAAGGGCAGGAAGAGGTTAATAGGAGAAAAAGAAGGACCAATATAATACTTTTAACAATAAAGATTTTTAAAAGTTAAAAAAAATTAATGACTATAATTCCTATGCTGTACTTTAAATTTTGCAACTACCAATTTATATTTCTTAATCTCTTCACCTTTTTCACTTATCCCCCACAACTCTCCTTCTCCCTAGCAACAACCAGTTTGCTCTATTTATAGTCTGCTTCTGTTTTGTTTGTTCATTAATTCTTTTCTTTAGATTTCTGAAATGAAATCATATGATATCTCTTTGACTTACTTATTTCACTTAACATAATACCCTCTAGGCCCACTTATTTCACTTTTTATAATACTCTCTAGGTCCATTCATACTGTCACAAATGGTAAAATTTTATTCTCTTTATGGTCAAATAATATTGCATTGTATAAATATATATGTACCACCACTTTATTATTTTTTGAGATGTATTGTTATTGTTGAAAGTATTAAAGATGCCCCTATTTACCCACATTGATCCCCTTCACCTGCCCCCCATCCCAAGCCTCTGACACTATTGTCTGTGACCATGGGTTATGGTTATATGCATATAAGTTCTTTGGTTAATCTCTTTCTATACCCTTCTTCCTTCTGATATTCATCAATCTGCTCCATGCTTCTATATCTCTGGATCTATCTTGTTCATCAGTTTATTTTGTTCATTGGATCCCACATATGAGTGAGATCATGTTATATTTGATTTTTTCTGACTGTCCTATTTCACTTAGCAAAGTGTTCTTCAGGTCCCTCCATGCTGTCTCAAAGGGTAAGATATCCTTCTTTCCTTCTTTTATACTGCTGCATAGTATTCCATGGTATAAATGTACCATAGCTTTATTATCCACTCATCTAACGATGGGTGCTTGCGCTGTTTCCAGATCTTATTTATTATAAATAACACTACTATGAACACAGGGCTGCATATATTCTTTCATATTAGTGTCTGTTTTTTCTAACATATACATAGAAGCAGAATTGCAAGATAATAAGGCAGTTCCATTTATTATTTTTGAGGACCCTCTACACTGTTTTTCATAGTAGCTATACCAATCTGCATTTCCACCAACAGTGCACGAGAGTATCCTTTTCTCCACACCTTCACCAACACTTGTTGGTTAATTTAATGTTGATAGCCATTTTGAAAAGTAAAAGGTGATATCTCATTGTGATTTTACTTTGCATTTCTCTGATGATTAGTGACATTGAGCATATTTTCTTGTCTATTGGTCATCTGTATGTCCTCTTTGTAATAGTGTCCATCCAGGTCCTTTGCCTATTTCTTAATTAGATTGTTGTGTGTGTGTGTGTGTGTGTGTGTGTGTGTGTGTGTGTTGGTGTTGAGTTATATGAGTTGTTTATAAATTTTGGATATTAGCCCTTTATCAGATATATTATTAGTGAATATCTTCTTCCATTCAATAGGGGTTGTCTTTTGTTGTTGATGATGACTTCCTTTGCTGTGCAAAACCATTTTAGTTTGATGTAGTTTCATTTGTTTATTTTTTTCTTTTGTTTCCTTTGGAGACAGGTATGTTTTTTATTCATCATGGTATTCCCAGTGTTCTTCATAGTGCTTTACACATAGTAGAGGCTCAATAAATATTTGATGAGTGATTGAATGAACAGGGGCTCTCTCAATAGATGTTTATGACTATATGTAAACATATTTTGGGATCATTAAGGTGTCAGTTATGATTAATCAATGTGAAGTTTAGGATATGCTATATCTTTCTTAATGTTTTGTCTTCCAAGCAGTTGTTTCTTATTAAAGCATCTGAGTGTAAGATAATAAATGAATGGAAATGAAAATGCATTTTAGATAGATTTGTTGGACAGAGAAGTTCCTACTAAAGTTGAAAAATATAGGACTAGGATCACATAACAGCCCTGAAAAACTAGATGACTTTTAGTTAAATGATTCAAACTGTTTGAGCCAGTGTATATCTTTTAAAATCTTATGCTCTATTGAAATAGTCACCAACATGTATGAAATTTCTCAATCTAACATTTTAAAATTTCTTATTCTTTGAGGCTGAATTACTATACAGGTAATTACCAATAATTATCCACCAGGTATAATATTAGAAGTAATATCAATAATTAGTACTTGCATAAAACAGTTTAATTTTTTTTCTTTGGAGAGATTTATTTCTAACTGTTTCTGTAGACCGTAGCAGATGAAATATTAGATAATGGATTTTTATTGATTTTAGCTGAGCATTGAAGATGTACAAAATACATTTCCGTAACATTAATGGCCATGAGTTTCAGAGTATATTGATTGGATTGATGTAATAAATTTGTTTGTTTGGAATATTAACGTCATGAGAAGAGAAAAGGTACTCCAGCAGATAGATATGGCATGCTGCATTCAAGAAGGAGAGGAGGAGGAGGAGAACTATTGGAGTTTTAGTGCCAAGCATCAGCCTGATTTACTGTGCGGTTCAAAGAACCACTCATCTCGTATATTGCTGCTTGCTTCCATGTTACAAGAGAGCATCATACAAATGCTGAATAGCCTTAGCCTTCCTCCCTTTTAAATGAATGAGACCATAAAGTAGCAATTGCCTCTTAATGTGTTTGTGGAAAGAGGGCTTAGAAAAACACAAGCTAAAGCTCTGATTTTCACAACAATTAGGCAATGATGCTTTTTTCAGCAGGGTCACTTTGAGGGAAATGATTCTTCTCAAGGGGTCCCAGAGCCTGAGTTATGTATAGAACCTTTTTTTTCTTCCTTAAAGAGGTCTGAAAGTTCATTCAAATGTAAATGGGGCTAGTGACAAATTTTGCAGTGTTTATCTGAGAGACAGATGATTTGGGTTAGATAATTCAGTCCTAGAGACTTTCTATATCTGAAATAACAGGACCACAGCAGAATTAATCCAGTTCCTGGAGCCATTTTAGAAAATAAATCAAACAGAATATAGTCTATCCAATCAGTTGCTCACTTATTGATCTGTACTGTCGGAAACACAAAACTGATGATCTGCAGCCCATAGGACTGCATTTCATAGTCTTGGTGGAAGTAGGTTTTAAACTAAGTCCTAGTACATAATTGCTACCTATTTCCCTTACCTTATGTAATAGCAAAAATGCCAGGGTTCTGGAGTCAGGTACAATGTAAATCTAAGTCCTTCCTCTCCCAATTATTAAATAGGTAACAGTGAACACATTGGTTTATTGCTCTTATCGTCCTCTATCAAGTTTGAATAAAAAGACCTTGCTCACAGGGTTGCTATAAGGAACAAGGGCACAAAGTGTATATGATTGCTGCCCAAGACCTGATGGCTTCCGCTTACCTCTTTCCTAATTGGGGTTCTTCTCAGTTTACTGTTGTTTTGTCATAGAGAATCATTATCTTTGGGGAAGGAGGAGTGTGCTGTCTAGATTTTTAAATTATTGTTAGGTAATTAATTTGGGGATCTTGAAAAATAACCAAACAAAATTTGACCCCTACTTCCCATTATATATAAAAATCAATCTCTGGTGGATAATATATTTAAATGTGCAAAGTAAATTAATAAACTTTTTTTCCCAAATAAAATATAAGAGTATATCTTTATGACCTTGAATAGGAAAATACTTTTTAAATAGAATGCCCCAAACACTAATCATTTGTAAAAATGATAGATTGTACCACATTGAGATTAATAAATTCTATTCACAAAATAGACCATTAAGATAGTGGAAATGTCATTTGCAGAGAAGCAAAAAATATTTGCAATAACATATATTACAGGAAAGACTTGTACCTGGTAGATGTAAACAACTCCCACAAATCAATAAGACAGAGACAAATAACCCAAGAGAAAGATTAGTTTAAAAAGCTCAGAGTCACATCACCAAAGAGGCTATCCAAATGAAAAGCTGCACAAGTTCATGATTCACAGAGGAAAATGCAAACTGAAGCCACAGAAGTGCAATACTATTGCACACCCACCAGAATGACCAAGCAACCAGAACACACATGCATGGTTAATAAGAGTAGAAAGGGTGTAATCACTTAGGAAGACTCTTGAAAATGCCTACCAAGGTAGACTATGAATATCAACTGTGGCCCTGCGATTCCAACCCTAGAAATGTACTCAAAGAAATGCACACATAAAAGCTTATCAAAAGCATTTACAAGAATGTTCATAGCAACAGTTATTAGCTCCAAAGTGGAAACAATCCCAATATAGCATATTCATAAAATGGACATAATGTAGAACATATATTAAAAATCACCATTACACGCAAGAACATCAAGGAATTCTCATAAGCATAGTGTTGATCTAAATAAGCCACACACTGGACTATAAACTGCATTGCATTCCAATTATAAAAACATTTTTTAAAGTACTATTTAGGGTGTTAGAAGTTATCTTTAAAAAGAAGCAATGATTGGAGAGGCAGCATGAAAGAAATGCAGAAAATGTTGGTAATGTTTTATTTCTTGATTCAGGCACTTGTTACAGAGAGGTGTATCTACTTGGGGTATTTATTCAGCTAGACAGTTAAGGTTTGTGCATTTTTATTAGTGTATGCTGTAATAAAAAGTGTCTTTTTGTAAGTTTCTAGTGACAACTTCTTAAAAGAAAAAAATTCTTGAGCATATACACAATGCATGTTCATTATTAAGAATCTGGAAAATATAAAGAAGCTTGCTGAAATCATCTATACATCTGCTACTCTGTTTGTATACAGCATTGGTATTTTTACATATTCCCTTCCAGTGTTCTTCCTTCTATTCGGAAATTGTGTGTAAAACATAATATCCAATACACAGCATAACGGTTTTTTTAGCCTAATTTATTTATTTTTACTTAACAGCACTCTCTCCTGCCATTAAATACTCTTCGGGACACTTCAAAAGGCTCCTTCCCCAGACCTGGCCTGCTGCTGCATTTAGCCCATGGCCTTGACCATATGTACTTTCATCTCAGCATTGCTTAAACTACACATCTGCTGGGGCCTGGAGCTAAAGCTGGGCCATTAAAAACAAATCAATTTAGACCTAACTGGATCTTACCAACAGTCTCTGACAGTGGGTGGCCCTGAACCCAATGTTTCTTAATATCGTCATTGTTGACCTGAGCTAGTAAGCCCTTGCACACAGCATCATCCCCACAAGAAGCAGCCCTGACGGCATGCAGATTATGTCCCAGGCAGGGTCCAGTCACTTGCTCCTAATTGCAGCAATTGGCCAGATTGTGCAACAAGAAGTATCCAGGGTCAGGGAGACCCAGCCAGGGCACTATGGGAATGGGAACCAGCTCTGCCACTGCCAGCAGTGTGATGTTGGGCAAAGGCCTAAGAGTCAGGGACCCAGTTGTTTAGCAGGGAAATATGGATAATAGCTCCTACCTTATAGCATGATGTATGTATTTACACCAAGTAGCGTAGGCACATGATCAATTACGGAGACATTTAAATAAGTAATGATCTAGCCATTTCCTTGTTTACAAATCTTAGAGTCTGCTCTTTAGAAAGGAAGTGAGTCCTCATGCTTGTGTGTTCAGCCTCTTCTCCCAATAGTCTATAACATCAGCTGTGTGTGCCAACCACTCAGAATGATTTGCAGCTTCTTGAACACAAAATGGTTTGCACATTTTTTTCCTATCTGGAAGCTACTTTTGCCTCATTTTCTGCCTCCCTGCATGCTTACTCATTCACTTACTAATTTATATTCACCTATATGTTTTTATCAAGATTTATTATGTCCAGAGGTGGATGGGAGTGGGGTGAGCTACAGGGGATCAGTGGGGGAAACAGGGGGAATACTTTAAACAATAAAGATGTTTTTTAAAGGAAGAAAGAAAAGGAAACGACCAAAAAAAATTTGTTAGGCCTTAATTGGTTTGGCTAAGTGGATAGAGCATCGGCTTGTGGGCTGAAAGGTTCCAGGTTCTATTCCAGTCAAAGGCATGTACCTTGGTTGCAGGCACATCCCTAGTAGGAGGTGTGCAGAAGTTGATAGATGTTTCTGACTCCCTGTTCCTCTTCCTGCCTCTCTATTAAAAAATCAACTATATATATATATATATATATATATATATATATATATATATATATATTTTTTTTTTTTTTAAGTTTTGTTAGGTCATCTCAAAAATGTTCTCTGAAGCCTCTGGAACTCAGGCCTGGTTAGAGGTTCATGGTATGAGTTCCTATTGCTCCCTGAACTTGACCCATCACAGGAATTATCACATTGTACTGAAGTGACCTATTTATGCTACTGGGTCTCTTTCAGATAGCAAATTTCCCCAGGATAAGTCTAGTTTGCTCATCCTTATATCTCCAAGGTCTGGCACAAGACCTGCAAATAGTTGCTGTACATAAAATCTATGCTAATTGAATGACTCACTGCATTTTATTTTTATTTTTACTTTTTATGTGGTTGTTACATTTTATCTTCCAAGTAATGCTGCTTAAGAATATTTACACACCTACATTGAAGTCCACAATTTAGCACACTTATTTGTATGACTTTAAAAGTTATAGCACAAGATCTTAACATTAAAGATCAGGAGAAAGATTCATTCAAAACAAAGCCTGATATATTATATACATGTTTTTCTCTGTACTTTATTTTAAATACATTACTTTTTAAATGATACTCTTTTTTTTTAATCTGATGGTAAAATACTAGTGCAATTTTTATTCAAACTAAAAGTTACCACATATATAAATAAATTTTCCCAATTGAAAATGGCCCTTCAATAGCCATTAAATGAAATTTCTCAACCTAACTTAAGTGAAAAAGAACTGGTAGTTGTCACTATAAGGAAAAATATAAAGTGCTACACAGCATCATCATCTACATCACTTCTCACAACACAAACTGAAAGAACCAGAGATGCTTTAGAGAAGTTCAGTTGGATTTGAAAGGCATATGGGTGTAGATTTTCTTTTACATTCTGGACATTTTGCCACTATTTCTGTTGCAGAGATGACACCTGTGACTATCTGGTAGACAAGAATGTGTTCAAACTAAAGAAAGCCAGAAGTCAAAACATACTGCACAGCAACAATGCAGTAAATTTGTTGCATTTTAATTTCAATAAGAAATAATTTGAGAATATCCAGGACTCTTTATTTTATTTTTTATTTTATTTTATTTTATTTTATTTTATTTTATTTTATTTTATTTTATTTTATTTTATTTTATTTTATTTTATTTTATTTTATTTTATTTTACTAGAGGCCCAGTGCATGAAATTCGTGCATGGCAGAAGGTGGTGTGGTGGACATTGGTCTGTCCCTCAGCCCAGCCTGCACCCTATCCAATTTGGGACATCCCTTTTGCAATCTGGGACCACTGGCTCCTGACCACTCACTTGCCTGTCTGCCTGTCTGATTGCCCTTAACTGCCCTTTCCTGCTGACCTGATTGCCCCCAATTGCTGCCCTGCTGTGTGGATCCTAGGTGCGGGTATCCAGGTCCATCCTCCCTCCTGTCAGAATCTGGAGTGTGCCATGGGATCCAGACCTGGCCAGCCCAACCCCCACTGGATGAAATCCAGACCCGGTCAGCCCCACACCCTGGCACTGCAGACATGTCATGGCCCTGGCTGGCACCAGGCAGGGACATAGCCTCCTGCTGATTGGCCATTATGGCATGAGGGTGTGATGACCATTTGTATATTAGCCTTTTATTATAATGGATTTTATTTTTATTCTTTTTTTTAGGCCTAGACCTCTGAAAGTCAGAACAACCAACATGTTAAATAAAATCACATTAGAAGGAAGCTGGAAGACCTAGAAAAATTAGAAGTTGCTGGTATGCAGATTGAGGTTTCTTATGCACCCATGCTACTATAGAGATAGAATAGTTTTCATTATATCTTTCTCTAATATTTTGTTGTCAGTGCATAAAAACACAACTGATTGCTGTATTTATTTTATATCCTGCAATTTTACTTAGCTCAATGATTAGTTCCAACAGTTTTTTAGTTGAGTGTTTAGAATTTTCAATAGATAATATCATATAATCTGCAAATAACAATAATTTTACATATTACTTCCCCATATAGATGACTTTTATTTTGTTGTCTTGTCCAACTGTTCTGTCTAGGATTTCAAGTTTCATGTTTAATAAAAAAAAAAAAGTGAGAATGGGCACCTTGTCTTATTCCTGATCTTAGAGAAAATGCTTTCAATCTTTCACTAATTGAATATGATATTAGCTGTGTGTTTGTTGTATATGGTTTTTATTATATTGAGGTATGTTCCTTTTTATCCAATTTAATGAGGATTTTTATCATGAAAATGTGGTGTGTTTTGTTAAATGCTTTTTCTTTGTCTACTGAGATGATCCTATATACTTTATATCTTCCATTCTTTGATGTGATGCATCTATTATTGATTTGTATATGTTGAACTATTCTTATATCCCAGGGATCTTGGTATGTGAGCTTGTTTGCTAATATTTTGTCAAGAATTTTTACATTTATGTTCATAAAATATATTGGTCTCTAGCTTTCTATTCTTGTAGTGTCCTTACCTATATTTGGTAACAGGGTGATGCTGGCCTCATAAAATGAGTTTGGAAGTGTTCTCTCCTCTTCAATTTTTTGGAAGCATTTTGAGAAGGATTGGCATTAATTCTTCATGAAATGAAATGGTTTTACTCATAAGGAAAATAATGCTTCTCGAAGTATTTGAATAAAGCTCTGACTTTCTAAACAACAGATAAGCAAAGTCTTCCTTACTGGCAGTTGCTATATTTTGTCTGTGTTCTCATAGCCCCATCCCTCTTCAACCATTCTCTTCTTAAGTCATGCAAATATCCACACTACTTTAAAGCTGTTTTGAAGACATGAGAATGGCTTTAAGTTGATATTCTCTCTCTACTCTGATTTGTGTTTATTTCCTTGGCAGACTCTCTAAAATAAATCTTAATTTTTAGTGTACAAATTATTGAGATGTACCTTCTTGAAAGGCACTCAGTTATAGACTACAAGTTCTCATTAATTTTATAATATAAACATAGAGGCCTGGTGCACACAATTCATGCACGGGAGGGGTCCCCCACCCCATCCCAGCATACACCCTCTCCAATCCAAGACCCCACAAGCAATGTCCAACTGCCAGTTTAGGTCTGATCCTGGGGACATCCTGGCAGTCAGACATCCCTCTCACAATCTGCTGGCTCCTAACTGCTCACCTGCCTGTTTGCCTGGTTGCCCTTTAACTACACTTCCCACCAGTCTGGTTGCCCCCTACTGCCCCTCCTGCTGGCCTGGTCTCTCCCAACTGCCCCCCTCAACTGGCCTGGTTGCCCCTAACTGTCCCCCCTAAACACCTAGTCACTTCTCACTGACCCCCTGCCAACCTGGTTGCCCTCAACTGTCCCCCGTATCAGCCTAGTCACCCCCAACTTCCGGCCAGGTTGCCCCACACAGCCTGCTGTTCGGTCGTCCATTTGGTTGTTTTGGTTGTGACAGTCTCTGGCTTTTTATATATTAGGATTTTATTATAAAAATATAGATATAAATTATAATAAATTACATTTCTAATGTGAATTATATGATATAATTATGATATATAATATGCTTCCCATCCTGAAGAATTTGCAATCTAATATGGGTTTGAACACATGAATCAAAAAACAAAGAAACATTAGTAGTCATTTATTCTAAGAAAGACTCTTGAAGCAAAGATTTATTACAAGTTTGTTTGTCAAAGTGTTAATTATTTTAATAAAAATGTAAGAATAACCATTACTTCAATTTTTAAATTATAATGAATTTTTTGTTGCTGCTAAAATAATAATTTTAAAGAGAGTTAATAATATTGTTAAGTATTATTTATTTAGAGAAGATAAAGGAAGAGTACAAATTCAAAATAGAAGATCAATATTTGCTATTACTGTGAAAGAAAGTTGCATTGTAAAAAGTTAATCGCATATCTCTTTTAAATCCATTTACTACCTTATCAAGGTTTATCTTATATAGTATAGCCTCTTATTTCTAATTTTGTGTTCTTTGTCCATGTTAAGAACTTGGAATTCACTCAGAGTAGGGCCATCATGGTGGGTGAGAGAAACGTGTGTAGATGCCCATTTTCCATAGGTCTTGAAAATGTAACTATGTATTTGGCTTCTCTTCTCATCTTTGGTTTCATCTTGTGTCAGTACATGCAGAGGCTCATGCATTGTCCATTTGTGAAACTTTTCCAGTAAAAAGTGCTTTCTAGGCAACTTTCAGAAGACATTAAGCAATAAAGGATTTTAGTTTTGCAAAGAACCTTGATAGATCTAGGACAGTGGTCGGCAAACTCATTAGTTAACAGAGCCAAATATCAACAGTACAACGATTGAAATTTCTTTTGAGAGCCAAATTTTTTAAACTTAAACTTCTTCTAATGCCACTTCTTCAAAATAGACTCACCCGGGCTGTGGTATTTTGTGGAAGAGCCACACTCAAGGGGCCAAAGAGTCGCATGTGGCTCAAGAGCCACAGTTTGCCACCACGGATCTAGGACAACCCCTCTCTTTACCAATGGGGAACACGAGGTGCAGAGAGTTTATGAGGAGTTGCTTGTTAGTTGATAGCAGAACTATTTACCCGATCAATTTTTTTTTCTACTTACATCAACTTACTACAATAGTATAATGTATCCCCTTGTATTTGGCAGGGAGCTGTGCCGGGTTATTTAGAATGAGGCTGTTCCCTCTTCTTCATTCTTGCTGAGCAGTTCTGGGAGACCCAAGAGAAAGCAAAAGCTGATGAGGGGATGAGGTTGAAGTGGGCTTGAACAAGGTGGGCCTTCCAAGAGCACATTCCAGGGCAAAGACTTAGGAAGCAGTAAGGAAAGCTTTATGGAAAGCGTGTGTTATTCTTAAAGCATCAGATTTAGCTCTGACAAACCTATACTTTGATGACATATTTATGTTCTCAGAATTATGTTTATTAGCATGAAAGCCTTTAGTAAATAATAACAAAATATATTTAGAAACTAAAAGTGACCCCGAGGAACATTTTAGTCATCAGAGGAACATTGCCATCGGGGGAACATTTCCAAGAAATTGAGTTCAGAATTACATTTGGGAAATAAAAATAGTACCCTCAACATTTTTGGTTGACCAGGGAATATAATATGATTGTTAAGCATAATAATATTACTAGCAAATATCTTACATTTGATATTTCTCCTTAAGCCTCTCTAAATCATAGTGAATATCATAAAACAGGCATAATACTACTCCCACATTCCTGTATTCTTCTCTCATTATTAGTGAAATAGAAGACACAGTAAATTCTTTGACCTTACAGACCAGGTATGGATATTGGGTGAAACTGAATGCCTTTTTTGTTGTTGTTGTTGTTGTTTTTTGTAGGTTTTGTTAAAGAAAACATGGGCAGGGGCTCTATCACGTGCTTACCTGACCCAGCTGATTGCAGCAAAGCACAGGATGTATCTCTGGACTTCCCCAGGATTAGAATGCACAGGGCACCCTTCCCCAGATCCACAGGTGCGCACTTCCTTTTCTTTCTCTGGAAAAATCATTTTTTGCATTCAAATGACCACTATTTCCTAAGGTACAAAGGGAGCAATGCAGGTATAACTTTACCTTTGTTATTGCATTAAAGGGCCACACTCTTACCTACACATCAAGTAGATTTTTAGCTCAAACTAAAGATTAAAAAAAAAAATCTGTTGGAGTCCTTCCCTTGGCCTTTCTTTGGTTTCCACAGTTAAGGAGTGGAAAAATCAATAGAGCTGAGGGCAGCAGGATGGAATTATAACTCATCCACCCTCCTTTGCTATATGCGAGCTGTAATATGACCGCTATATTTGCTCTGCAATTTCCTATCGTTAATCATCCGTTCCTTGTTTATGCACTTCGCCTCCTGTCTGACTGTGATCCATATCTTTGTAAGCTGTTAGCTGTCTTATATCTGAGTTGATTTAAGTGAATAATCAGAAAACAAATTGGTGCCTAATAGTGTCTCTCAATGAACTGAGGATTAATGTCTGGATGGAATGGTCCATGGTGTGGCTGGGGTATCTTCTGCCCTGCTGTTTGTGTAAATGTGTGAGTCCTTCATGCTGAGATGATACTCAGGGTTGTTTGACTAAATTACTCTGAACCTGTTATTCTTTCTACAACGAGGACACATGCAAATTTTTTGTTTGTTTGTTTGTTTTTCTGCTCTGAGGTTACAGCAGTGGCCTATTTACAGGGATGTTTACTGTTCCCCGTGCTGGACCTTTCCTTGGTTTTGTTTATGTTTTTGCTCCATCTTTTTAAAATGTGTTCTAGTCTGTTACATACTAATGTGTTTGTCCACTAGCTGTTTTCTTGTGACACATGATTTCAAGATGTTTCTCTATATTCTTGTCTTTCTTTTCTCTGTTCATATGGTTTCTAATTTCCCTACCAGAACTTTCCAATGTGCCTAAGACAGTCCTGGTTTCCCTCCTGTTGTCCTACTGTTATTAGCAATAGATCCCCTTTTCATGTTGAACATTGAAGGCATTGGCATGACAATTACAGTGATTTCTTTACCCATAAAGTTATTACTGCTCCCAGATTTTATATCTACCTCCCGAAAAATCTTTATTTCAGGCTACGACTGATTTGGTAGTTATTTAATTGAGATCCACTTTCTCCTGTCATTTACAAAAACATACAGCATGGCCAGACTCTGAGCCTAACACCAAGCAATAAGTAAGTTCTAATGTGATGAATCTACATGACAGATAGGGTGGGGAAAACATTGAAGAGTCCACCAAACTCCTTTGGTTATTGCCATTTACTCAGAAGCTGTTTATGATTCTGTACATGTCAACAATGATTACTATAGTTCATTTTCTTCCTTTGCCAATGCACATTTACTGTGATTGCACATAAAGTGTACCAAGCACTGTTCTAAGCAGAAGGCTGTGTCAGTGACTGTTGTGGTGCTTATTCAAAGGGATGGAAGGAAAGCCACAAGATGGAAAGTTAAATAATTAAACAAACAAACATCAGATGACGTTAAGTGTTGTTGAAACAAGCAGTGAAGTAAAAGAAACTGAAAGTTGTCACTGAGAGTAACTTAGAATGGGAGACCCACAAAATATCTTCAAAGGGGGCGGGGTGGTTATTAATAAGAGAACCAAATGGTAAGGCAGTGTCAGTCCTGGGAGGGTGCAGTGTCAGACACGAGAGTGTCAGTCATGGGAGGGGAAACCATGAAAACAAATGTCCTAAGGATGAGTGAGCTTGGCATGTTGGAGGAACAGAAAGAAGACAGGTGAAGCTGGACATCATGAGAAATAGTAAGAATGTAAGGCTAGATCAATGATTCTATCTCATCATTGATCTCTCTCTCTCTCTCTCTCTCTCTCTCTCTCTCTCTCTCTCTTTCTTTCTCTCTCCCTTCCTCTCTGAAATCAATTAATATATATATATATATATATATATATATATATATATATATATATATATATATATATATATAAAGAAAATGTAAAGGCTAAGACCAGAGAGTGACAAGGGTCAGGCCATTTATGTAAAATGGGCATACAGGTAGATATGTATCATATGATATTTATAAGCTATGATGTACATTAAGAATATTCTAGCTATGATGAGCAAGCAAAGTACAAAAGGCAATTAAAGAAACAAAGAGGCCAGTTGGATGTCTCCCATGCACAAGGGTGGATGGACCAGAGATTGGGAGAAGAGAACTTAATTTGGTATGTCTTTGGGATATAGAGTTATCATGGCTTGCTAAACAACTAGAAGGAGGAAGTGAGAGAATATAAGTTAAGAAGCATTCAAATGAAGGAGTTGGAAGAAAATTAAGTTTTGTGTTCCAAATAGAGATGTCAAATAGAATGTTGGCTATTTAGTCCACAAGCTTGGCATTCAAGGCAGAAGTAAAAGCCAAAAGCCAAAAGTATACATTTGAGAGTTATTGCTATATAGATTGTGATTAAAGTTACAGGAAAAAATTGGATACTAAAGAAAGCATAGTGAAAAATCCCATTTACTCTCAACATTTAGAATTTGAGCAAAGGAGACTGTGATATAGAAAACTGAGTGGATGTCGTGAAGCTGGGAGATGAGCTTTAGGAGGCAAAGCATATTCATATCTGCTGACTGTGGCTGAGAGGCCCAGGGAAGAGAGGGGAGGAGAGGAGAAGAAAGGAGAGGGGAAAGGAGGGGAGGGGAGGAGAGAAGGAAGATGAGACCTCAGGATCTGACATTATCACTGGTGGTTACCAGGGAAAGAACAACTCTGGGAAGAGGCCAACAGCCCTGATGGAAGACAGTTCAAGGCAGAATAAGACACGAGAAGTAGAGACAATGGCTCCGGATTCTTTCAGGAAGCTTTGTGGTCTAGGGTAGCAAAGAAATGGGACTTTTATTGGATAAAAATAAAAAATAAAGAGTTTTTGTGTTTTAATAAAAGAAACCAAAACACATTTGTATGCAAATAAAAACAATCCAATAGAGTGATACTGTAAAAGAGAGAATGGATACTTGCATTAGAAGGAGAGGTGATGGAGTAAGGCAGAAATGGATGCTTTCCCATTGGTTGAGGGGGGGTGGGCATTTTATCCTTTAAAACTAGAGAGATGGGAGAAAGCAGAGAGATGGGAACAATAGGCTGGTAGGCTGGTAGAGTTGGTGGCAGAAGATAAGGGATTTACTCTCCATTTCCGTCTATTTTCTTAATGAGGTATGAAGCAAGACTGACAGATGCAACATTTAGGAGAATGTGATACAGTACAAGTTCAATGCGCACTCTTTTGATCTGACTGTGACCTGTACATCTTAAGATGACTTTATGCCTGTACTCCAGGATTGATTAGATAAGGTGGCCTGTGTGCTATGCTTACACCATGAGAATCCCCAACAGTCACTGAGCTTAGTGGTGCTTTGCCCAGATGTCTGTATGCTCACTAACAATGCTGTGCAGTCCTGGACCAGTCTACATTTCCAATATTTTTTCACATTTCTTTACTTCATCATATCTTTCTTACTGATCTCCATTCTTCTCTTGAGCCTCTGTT
The DNA here is from genome assembly GCF_964339955.1 of Pipistrellus hanaki. Classification (NCBI taxonomy): domain Eukaryota; kingdom Metazoa; phylum Chordata; class Mammalia; order Chiroptera; family Vespertilionidae; genus Pipistrellus; species Pipistrellus hanaki. The sequence goes on from NC_140505.1 coordinate 28,440,634, forward strand.
CCCTTGTTCCCATCATTTTCCTAGTTGGGATATTCATATACTACTTCTGCAAGAGAAATGGGCCAATTTTTTTTTATTCCAGTTCAAATTACATCTTCCAGATGACACATCCCTGACAACTTCCTTCTCCCCCTGGAGTTAGGAATTAATGAATTCTATCTCTGAACACTCATAGGACATTCATTCATTCATTTATTCAACCTTTCACTCATTCAGCAACATTTATGGATCATTTTTAATGTACTGGGAGGCTCCAGGGATACATTGATAAGCAAATATAGAGGATCCTTGTCTTTATGCAGCTAACAATCCAGAAAACGACTATAGCAGAGGAGGTATTCTTTAAAGAAGATAACTATCTCCTTCATCTGGGCATTGACCATTTATTGTCAGCTACATTTTTCAGACTTCCTAGCAGGTAAGTATAGCATGTGAATAAGTTGTAGCCCACGGTTTGAAAATTGAAGGTTAATGTACAATTTATGGGATGTAGTCTTCAAGTGAGGTCATGCCTCTTTTTTTCTTCTATTTCCTCATAATATATATAGTTTTGAATTCTGGAAACTTGATTAAGGATCATGGACAATATAGTAGGAACCAAATATTAAGCTTGATTAGAGAAAGAGTCTTAAAAAAAAACCTGAATCCCTGGCACCTTCAGAGTTCCATTAGGTTCTGTTCATTCTGCACTTTTTAAAAATAAGAGAGTGTAAGTATATATGCCCTTGTTTTAAGCCACCAAAATTTCAAGTTTTCTGTCACACACATTTGTATCCAATCAATATAAGGGCTATAAAAGTGCGGGATGCTCTAAGACTGTATAGCATAATCCGGTCTGGTGACTGAGAGGAGAGGAGTTTTTCTAGGGTCATAGACTTGGAGTTGAGATCAGAGGAAGATCTGGAGTTTAACACAGTCCTGGAAGTACAGAATTCCAGGTGTGTGGGGGGGCAGAGGGCAGTATTGTGAAGCCAAAACAGGAGAGACTATACCATTGCAAGCATCCAACAACTATGGCTTTATTAGAGTAAAAGAGGAAACAAGTTGCTCAGTGTGAGCCTGGAGAGGTAGGCCAAGGCCAGGCCATGGTGAAAATTGTGGCATTTATTCTAAAAAAAATGAGACACTATTTGAGTTTTCTGTAGATATTTCAGTGATCAGATATAGACTTTAAAAGTATAAGGACAATTATGTGAGACCATAATCAATAAAATAAATAAATAAAAAAGTATCATGCCTGTTGCTATAAAGAGAACCTACTGGAGGTGAACAAGACTAGTCATAGGAAAACCATCTAGGAGTTTGACTTCATTCTATTTGCTCCATAGAGGAGAAGGAAATATCCAGAAATAGTGCAGATGTTGAATAAAATATGGAGGGACAGGGAGAGCGTGGGGTTTCTGGCTTCATCCGGATCTCCCTTAGATGGAATTACTTCTGTATTTGAGTCTGCATATACAATTTACCTCCTCTACTACATTGCAGACTCTATTTTCTACATCTTTGTGTCTTCTCTCCCACTCAGCATAGTGCCTGCTCACAGTAGGTTCTCAATGCATATTTATTGATTTAGTTAAGGAATGGATGAATAAACAATGGTTGTATAATTCTTTCCCAAAGGAATCTAACGATACTAACAGAACTTGCTAGAAAGCTCCCTTGAGACTTGTTTATTTGCTGACTTTATTGATATTTGTAGCTAAGGCAGCATAATCTGGAAGAGTTGTTCTGATTTTGCAAATTCATTGGCCTATGAAAACAGTCCATCTTATGGAGCTATCAGTATGAGGAACAGAAATGGTGCAATCTATGTTCTCTGGCAAATATAGTTTCTGAAGGAAAAAAAAATACAACTTTAACCCACTTGCTCTTTTGCAATCATGTAGCAATAACTGTAGGAGGCTAGTGGCTTTTTCTCCTTTGCAATAATGCAGGTTTGATTTACAAATTTTTGAGTAACAAATGATTTCACTACATCTGGTTAATTATTATGGACCTTTTATCACTTGATTTAATGCTTGTTACAAGTATCAGGGAATGAATGGAGAACCAGAAAACAAACTTTATCCCATATTCTGGGAATGGATAGTAACTAAGAGAATCAAATGTTCTGTGCTTAGCGATGTCATTCTGAGCAGCACTCCCATTTCAGGATGAAACATTCCATGGTGGTTAGGAAGCCCAGAGCAACACAGCACCACATTCAGAAAGCTCCCACCTCCCATGTCAGTGTGACCCTATTACAAATGGAAAGGAGAATGCTCACAGACGGGGGACACTGAAAACAATGCTCTTTGAAGGAATTCATAATTTGCTCCTAACTTGAAGAGCCCATTCAACACTTGGAAAAGCGGTGCTCTCACCACCACATTTGTAAAGGAGAGAGAAGTCAGTGAATCCACTAAAGGTTTTTCTTCTATAACCACACCAAGGTGCACAAGTTGTAGCACTTCAAGGTGAAGAGTGAAAGATTAGGAGGAGCTTAAAGATATGCCAGGTGGTCTCCTGAGCAGTATGGAGAGATGACGACTTCTCTAGCAGGTCACCATATTCTATGCTTACCTAGGTACTTATTGACGGCCCATCACATTCAGTTTATTTTTAAAACTTCCTGGAACATGGTAAAATACATGGCTTAAAAAGAAAATGCACTAATGTAGGCATACTCTCTACCTCTCTCACATACTTTCACACACACACACACACACACACACACACTCACTCCCGATAGATGCATTGTGGAAAGTCACAGCTGTCTTAACTATTAGGCTCCCAGTTATTAATCAGCATATTTAAATAACTCAGAGTGTATCAAATAATCAAGTCATCAAATAAAACTAATAACAACTACCTCTGAAAAAAATAGATTTAGCTCAATTTGGAAGCTAGATTATGAGTGTTTTTGCTGCATGATGCATGATTCTGCATCTCATTTGTGAATGTCAGAATTAACTCACTGCCATTTTTTAAACATGGTAACAATGCAGATGCAGTTTCCTTCCTTTCTTTTTGCATAACCATCTTGCTTTGGTTACGAATGCATGATATACTCACAGCGGAAAACCTAGAAAACACTAAGGGATATAAGGAATAAAATTACCTGAAATTCTATTCTGAAGACTTTTTCCCATATTCTATATTTTCAAATGTCAGGATGTATATTAGTTGAGTTAATAGTGAGCATCTATTGCACACCATAGGCCAGACACTGGGATATATTGTTCTGGCATCACCTTTCTATGCATTAAATTCTGCATGAATTTTCCATGTTCTAATGTGACTTTTTAACTTCCTACTGTATGTCCTTTTCCATATTATTAAAAATCCTTAGTAAACATGATTTTTAATACCTGTGCATTTTATAGTATGGATGCACCATAGCCAGTTTACATAACTCAAGCAATTGGATGTTTCACATTTGTTATTAATGCAAGGACTATAAATATTTTTAATTATTTTAACTGTATTACAAATATTACTATGACAATGAAGTTATAACAGTTACATCTTTGATATAACCCCTCATATGTGTTTCTGATTTAGATAGATAAGCTCCCTGAAGTAAAGTGCTGAGTGGGAGAGTTGGAACATTTTGTATATGTAGTATTTTTTAAAGGGAAATTTTCATAGTGAAGGAATATTTACTTTGATGAGATTTACCTTGTTGAAATGCAAATTATGGGCTGAAAATCAGTTAATTAATCACACATCTCCCCAAATAGACAAGCTGAGTGATTGAAGCTCTTTGTCAATTGAGTATTTGCCTCCAATCCTGTTCTGGTTTTATTCAAATTCCTTATGGAAAGTGGGAACGATCACAAATAGTGCTCACCCTTCTGACTCACTTAATGACCGAGGCATCTGAAAGCTGAGAGCCAAGTGTTCCTGTTCAGTAGCAGTTTGGACGGAGCCCATGGAGGGAGGAGGTTAGTCAGGTGATGCCTGCAGAGAGGGAACCACCCACCATGCATGGGATGGGATGTCTGTGAGCCAAAACTGGGGGTGTCTAGAGCCTAATAATGCTCTGCCTCCACTCATTATGCAAGAACACATTTTTTCCAGGTCCATTTCCATCAAAGCAAATGAAGGCCTGTAACCTCATTTGGCCTGTCCCACTGGCCTTTGAAATCTCATGAGGGCCTTCCATGCAGAGCGAGCCAATTTGGGAGCCGCGTGTCCAGCCTTGGCTCAGTCACTTACTGGGGACATCATCTTCTTTCTCTTTCTCTCTTCCTTGATAGTGCAGACCATGTGCTTAATATAAGAATGAATAAACTTAGTTTAGAGGCAGCAGCAACAACAAATGAGACTACATTTGGGGAACCAAATGGTAGAAAATTAGATCTTCCTGAGGAAAAATCATTTTGATCATTTTATTCCACTTCATATTTATAAAACAGACCTAATATAGTTGAATAAAATTTATAATATACTACTAAAACATGGAAGAAGTATATGTAATGACAATGAAGAAGGAAATGGTTGAGTGATTTATAAAGCATGATAGGTTACAAGTATTGGAATATTTCCTCTGATCTGATAATTAAGTAATAGGAGCAATGCTGGCAACATTTTAGATTTGGTAAAATATTTTGCATATTTGGTGAAATATCCAAAGAGTGCACAGCAAACCCCGATTTGTTCTGAGAATAAGAATGTAGATTTCATTTTAGTAGCTTTATGAAAGTATGTTTAATGATAATAAAAGGCATATACTTAAAGAGAACATCTTGCTAAGATTTGGCATATGAACACACCCATAATCCACACCACTGTTAAAGGGATGCATATACCCAGCATTCCCCAAAGTTTTCTCATGCTCCTTTGTAATCCCCTCCCAATCCACCCCTCTCAAACCACTCCCCAAGCAACTACTGTTCAGCTTTCTGTCATTACTGATTCATTTGTTGAAATGATATGGAAAAAGACAAAACATAGTCATTCATCTACTGCTTTAAGAATAATGCTGTAAGCAGCATTTCTTTAAATAGTGTCAAACAGCGATGCTATTGATAAATTCATCCTCTCGTTTGAGAAGGGAAAAGTTCATAGTCACATAGATGGTACTGTTTTCATTTTCATCTTCCTTCCCCTGACTTTCCTATCTTGCTGGGCCACGGGAAAATGTGTAACCCAGCACAGATGAGATGCTCACATACTCTCACTGCAGGCAATGCAGGTGCAAGTTCTTCTGGCCAGAGTAAATATTAGTAGCAATAGCAACTTCAAAGATGGAACAATGTTTATGTCTGGAAAATGGCACAATAAAAAGAGAGGGTGATTATTAAATATCATATATCTGGTACATATTTAAAATGCAGTAGCTTAGGTTTTTCACTTGATTTTCCCCCAAATGCTCCCTATAATTTTTCTTTCACATTGTGGTTATTTCCCTTCATATTATACTTAATAATATTATAGGCATTTCCAGTGTCATTAGCACTTAGTAAACATCTAAGAAAATATATTTATAGACTCAACACATACCTAGAAAAAAAAATAATAGCATTTTCATTTTATAAAATCCCTTTAATATTTTTATGGCTCCACTTGAAGTAAAACAAACAAATAAACAATTTGGGAGGGACTATGGCACAGATAATACAAGCTAAGGAGAAGAGAATGAGCTATATAAATAAGATCAGATGCTGGTGAGAGCTCAGGTAAAGGGCTAGGAGGAATTAATTAATAGGCAGGGGAAGAAATTAGAATATATACACACGAGTATAGGGTCAAACCACTGGGCCTTGACCAGTGAATGGGCTGTGTGCCTATCTTCACATTTACAGGATCAGTTGGGTCCAAAGGTTATACAGGGGAGGTGTGCTACTTTAATAGCCTGCCTGATTCTCTGGGACTATAGGAATTCCACCAGGTTGCAAAAGTGAAGCCATAAATAACTCACCCTCAAAAAAGGTTGTGAAGAACATGTCCAGGGTTCTGAGTTCTTTAGACTAGTTTTGGGTTCTCTGGACTCCTGAATCAGGAAGATCATCCAATCCTCCTATAATCCCATCATCAAACACTCCCAAGAGCTGAAAAATGGTATTGATTTGGATGATCTGTTCCATGCAGGAGGTTTAAGACTCACTGAGGGCACACAACAGAATCCTTTGAAAGTTGAATTTGTGAGGACAGAGACAAGAAATGACTTTTCATTCTGCCTCTGAGAACAGACATGGCTCCAGATCCACAAAAACATCACAGGTAAATAATCACTAAAAAGACAGATGGGTAGAAGGGGAGCAGGACTAGGCAGTGTGCTTCCCAGGAAACACAGGTCAGGCATGGATCTTGGTAAAAAGTGAACTAAAAACTCTCAGGTTTATTCTATGCAAATATCAGTTCCAAGTAGATTCTCTGCCTTTTCCTTGCTAATTACTCATACCGCTTATCTTAAAGCCTGAGTCATGAATTCATCAACTCTGAGAACAGACATTTCCACAGTTAGAGACCTGAGGTTCCTGTTGTAGTTGTGTCTGTTTGTTTTTGTTTTATCTCCCATTGGAATCACTCTGCCCAGAGTTTCTACTCATTTGTCTCCATTTTCTCCCTCCTAGCTCTATATAATGCTGACCATTCTGAGTTCCACTTCTCAATTGTCTGTTTTGTTTCCCTTCACATCACACTTCCTCTTCCCCATCTACTCCAGGTTCCAATGACCTCTTCAGAGTGGGATGTCCCACACTGCTGGCTCTACACCCCCTCTCAGCCCCCACTTTCCCTCCCTGCCCCCCTTCCCCTACATGACCTGAGCCTCCACCCTCAGTTACTGTCCAGGTTAAGGACAGAGCAGTTCAGAGGCTGCACTCAGGTGCTGTTAGACTCCGTGGCACCTTGTTGCCAAGCCACATCCTCTCAATCTGGTAAGAGTCCAATTCTGATCCAGGCTTTCCTATTCAGAACTTAGACTCCACACTTTTCTTAAATGGCAGCTTTCTGCAGAAGATCCAACGCTGCAGTATGTGTAGAATGTTTTTAGATTTTGTCTCTGCCATCCATTGTATTTGCTTTCCATCGTATTGGGACTAGCAGATTTGATGAAATGTATTTTATCTGCTCATCAAGCCATTGATTAATAATGACAAATAGAGCATAAGCCCACTTCCCTCCATTCAGACCTACTTCATTAATCAGACCTTTGGGAATGGTTATTTCATGTGTGTTGATTCTCTTATCTTAGCCAAAGTGACAGTCACCATGGAGTGGGAACCACATCTTTCCTTTATATATATATTTTTTACCCCTACCATTATATAAGCCCCAAAATGCATGGCAGGGGCTTACAAAAAGATATTGGTTAGGTAAGATGCTTGTTAAAATTTTTTCTTTTAAAATTTCATCTAGTGTGTAAGGATATTATAAGAGACTGTGTTATAGCTGACATATTCCACAAAAACATTTCCATAAAATCAGAGTCTACTAAGGAAAGATCATTCATGGATCATTCTTCTTGACCCTTACTTACTTGGTCTTAGTTACCATTATTTTCTCTTTAATTATTATCAGACTATTATTTTAATAACCTGTTCTTTCTAGGAATCTGCTTTAAATTCACCAATCTATAGTTTGCCTTAAGTGAACCCTCTTTTTATTGTGGTTATTGCATCACATTTAGTCACTGGCCTTCTGCACTGTCTCCTTACTCTCTTTGTTTTTCGGTGATGACAAGGATGTTTCAATGACCATATTTATCAAAGTTCTGTCCCCCTGAGATGGTGTTGAGGGCACTCACAGGTGGTCTAGTTATGTTACCTGCATTGTGTTTCTAGTTTTCCAACATTTACCCTTAGCAGATCTCCCATTTGTTTTAGCACATCAATATTTTCAAGATTAATTTCAGGATGAAAGAGAGAGAGAGAGAGAGAGAGAGAGAGAGAGAGAGAGAGAGAGAGAGAGAGAGAGAGGGAGAAGAGAGAGAGAAGAAGAAGAAGAAGAAGAAGAAGAAGAAGAAGAAGAAGAAGAAGAAGAAGAAGAAGAAGAAAAGGAAGGAAGGAAGGAAGGAAGGAAGGAAGGAAGGAAGGAAGGAAGGAAGGAAGGAAGGAAGGAAGGAAGGAAGGAAGGAAGGAAAGAAGAGAGGAAGGGAGGGAGGGAAGGAGGGAGGGAGGGAAGGAGAAAGGGAGGGAGGGAGGGAGGGAGGGAGGGAGGGAGGGAGGGAGGGAGGGAGGGAGGATGAGACTGAGAGAGGGAGAGAGAAAGGGAGATGGAGGGAGGAAAAAAGGGAATGAAGGGAAGGAGGGAGGGAGGGAAGAAAGTAGGGATGGAAGAAGGGAAGGAGAAAGGATACACTTTTATCTCAGCATTATCTTGTCCCTGAAAAATAAAAGTTTAGTTTGGATTTGGCTCCAAGGACTAGGGGCTTCAGAGGCTTCAGAGTAGATCAGGTGTTATGAACATTTGGGCACAGAAGAAAGGATATTATGTCACTAGCACCGAGCTCCTTTTCCAAGGGACAGGGAATAGGTTTCAATTTACAAAGGGAAAGATTGAACAAAGACTGCATTCTTCTTGGGGCATCAGCATACTTTAAAACCCACATGTATTTCTTACCACAACCACCCAAGCAATCTGGGATCCCACACAAACGTGCAGTGCCTTCTGGAGAGGAAGTTTTTATGAATATTTTAGAAACAACAACAATAAAAACAAGAACAAAAACAAAACTAGCTGCCAGAGCCTGAATCTCAAAAATCTCAAACTTCTTATGCATTTTTTCAGACTTTTTAAAACAATATGAACATTCTCCTTGGTAAGTCAATAGGAAAACCCACTCTTAGGAACAATAATGTCTGTGTTTCTCAAGTTGGGAAACTGAAATAATGGAGAAAGTATCTGCTCTTAATTTCTCTAATGAGAAGAAATCTAAAAAGCATGTGGCTGGAGTCATCATTGGATAAACATAACTAGGACTGTGGAACGCACATGAACCTCCCCTTTGCTGGACACTCACACATTTTTCCTCTTTCCCCAAAGAATTGCTATAACCAGCAATTAGGAACCTTAAACACCAATACTTTCCCTTGAGGGGAATCAGGGGTATAAGCTAAAATATCCAAGAGAGTTGAAATCTGTAATTAAACACAGCTTTGGTCTTAAATGACCATAATCCTCGCTTTGCCATTGAATTTCTATAGTGACTTCTTTCTGATTGGCTCTGCCTCAGTTTACTAGTTTAGCTTTCTTATGAAACAATCTCCATACACAACCCCTGATCTTCATCCACATGTTGTTTTTCCAGTCATCTTAATGGGAATAAATAAACACATGACTTGCCTTTAACCTATTTTTCCTTATATTTAAAACAGAGGATATAATGTTATTTATTACACTGAGTGGCCAGATTTTTATGATTTCTGAGTGCATAATAATCTGGCCACTCATGCACATGAATTCGTGCATGGGTGGGGTCTGGCCAGCCTGGCCATGGGGCAAAGACATTGGCAGTTAGCCGGCCTGCCTGCTGGTGGAACTCCTGGACAATTTGCATATTAGCCTTTTATTATATAGGATATACACTGAGTGGCCAGATTATTATGCATTCAGAGATCATAATAATCTGACCACTCAGTGTATATGTACTTTTTTATTTTCTTTATTTTAAAATATATTTTTAAATTGATTTCAGAGAGGGAGAGAGAGATAAAAACATCAATGATAAGAGAGAATCACTGATAGTCTGCCTCCTGCATGCCCCCACCAGGCATGGAGCCCACAACCCAGGCATATATACCCTGACTGGGATTTGAACCATGACCTCCTAATTTATAGATTGATACTCAATTACTGAGCCATGCTGGCCAGGCAGCATTTGTTTCTTTTCAACCCCAAGGACCTCACCATTGTGAAGCTAAATGGGGGGACAGGGGAGGTTATTCTCACTCTTCACTGTAACCTATGTCAATGGTGCAACAAAAAAAATTAAAATGAGTCATAATATTTTGGATAGTATTGTCTTTACTGAAGAGCTAATTAGAGTTATATTTTGGACAAAGAGAGTTTGCTAAATATATTGTGCCGAAAATTTTTTGTGATATAGTTGATTCTCATTGTTAGCCTTTGTCATGTTCTAAAAAGTCACTGGGAATACAGAGTTATCATATACTGAACCTTCACTTCACAAGATTGGATTTCTGTAAGCCTCCGGCTATATTTTCACCAACAAATCAATTCGTGCCTTTGTTTATAGGTCCTTCTGTTTAAAGACACCTTATTTAATATCTGTTGTTGATTCATTAACATTGAACTCGGGGCCAACAGCTCTGTCACTCATTCCTGGCTGAAGTTCATCTAACACGTATTTTCTCCGTAAGGCACATCACGTTCTCCCTGTGTTTGGAAACACTAGCAGGCATTTCAACAGTGCACTTGGGGACCATTCTAAACAACAAAATCACCAGCAAAAAATTAAAAATGCATGAAAAACATGGCACTAAATACCACAATAAAGGACCCTTGTTTACAGTGTAAGAACTGAAATCGGAAGGCAGAGTGCCACCTTGTTGGACCTCCTCTGGGAACATGCGTGTCAAGTGACTCAAATTTTCTGCCACTGTGAGCCTGCCTGTGAATGACCAAGAAAATGCCATAATTATTGATTTGGGAATTACAAATAAATGTTATGAGCTATGTGGGCACAGAAGAAATGATATTATGTTAATGAGCAGGTAAAATTGTAAATACAGAATCTGTGCATAATGAGGATCAACTATATTTCTGAAAGGATTATTTAAAGTACTTAAATTCTATACTAATCTGTAATGTTGCCAGTACTGCCACTGTCACTTCTGAATAACCCCTGCTTTCTTTACTTAACATTCTCTTTTTAGAAAATCCTTTGGAATTTAAGAAAAAAAAAATTCCCCCTGCTTATTACTCTCAGCGCCCACCCTCTAATTTACTAAGGATTTCCCTTTCGGTTTTTTGTTGTTAACATGTAAATTCAGTGATGGGAAAGAGAGCTGTAAGAATGATGTGTCCCCTCCCAAATCCCCTTAGCCCACCCTAAATACAATTTGCAAACATGCTCATGTCTTTCTTTGTCTTCCTGCCTGAGGACATTCTCTGTCCAAAGGACTATAGAGACCCACAGAGGGCAGACCGGAAGTGAGCCAGATGAGAATTGAGGTAGACAACACCTTAAAAGAATCCTGTTCTCCACCTACTCACCTCTTGGTGGGACAATTCCAGTGCAGCTCCAAAGGTCTCAAAAGGATTGTGCCCTGTTGCCCACACTCACCTGAGCTATTGACTGTTCCACCTTTCCTGTCTCAACACCTGACTCTGATTTGCCCCCCACATTAACTACTTTTATTCAAATCCCTGAGCCGGGTTCTGCTTTTATGGTAACTCACACAAAGGTACCATTTGTGTTTTTGCAGAACATCTCAGCTTAGAGACATATTTAGGACTACAGGAAGGGAGCTCTACAGGAGACCAGCCTGGCTTCTGCCACTGCCTAAGGCCTTGGTGTCCCTGTGAGTGCCCTACAGCTTCTGTAAGAGGTTACTGCAAACTAGGTCACTGAAAACAACAGAAACGTGGTCTTTCGCTGCTTGGGAGGCTGAAAGACAGAAATCCAGGTTTCAGTAGGGCCATCTTCCCTCTGAGGGATGAAGGGAATACTGATTCCAGGCCTTTCTCACAGCCCCAAGTGTTGTTTGTCAGCAGTCTCTGTCATTCCTTGCATTGAAGACACATCACTCTGCTCTGCTTTTTGTCTCCACTATTATGTGTGTGTGTGTGTGTGTGTGTGTGTGTGTGTGTGTGTGTGTGTGTGTTTCTATACATATTTTTCATTTTCCTTTAAGGACACAAATAATTGAATTAGGGTCTACCTTGTGGCCTCATCTTAACTGTACTCTATCTAAACAAAACCCCATTTCTAAATATGGTTACATGCAATGGGGTTAGGACCTGAATATGTCATTTTGGGATCACAGTTCAACCCAGAGCAATGCCTGACATTCCTTGGCTACAAAATGAGATCATTTCACAAATAAGATGATCTCTGAAACCTCTTTGAGTTCTGTAGTTCTATAATTTAGATTTCCAAGATGAGTGTTACTTTTCTTTCTATTGTTCTTTTTCTCTTCACTCACTTTCTTTGCCATTATGATCACAGTATAAATCTACCATATAAATGGTTCATCTAGAAATACCACAAATACTAAAGCATGGAGAAAATAAAGCATCATTAAAATTTATGTCTCTTAAAATAATTATATTCTCAACCCCAGGCATTTAGCTTTCTAATCTAACCTAAGATCCTCATGTAACACTTGTAAAATATTTTGAAATCACTCAGTAAAAGGAACAATTATAAATGACATGAATTTCCTCAAAGATCATTGTCTTGCTAAGGTATGTGACTTAGATACAATCAAATAAAAAAAAGTTAATGCCAGATTTTTACCTGCCCAGGATTAGATGTGAGTTTGCAAAATTCAGGGTGCCTCCCATACAGATTAACTTCTGCTGCCAGGTTATGTGTACGAATAGGGTGGGGAGTTCTTTATTTTTCTCTCAGCTATAATGTATTCTGTGCAACTGTGGTCCTGTTGACAGGGAACGAAAACAACAGGTATAAATCATATCAATTACCCTAAGAAGCAGAGTTTTAGAAAGACTGCTCTCCTTGAAGGTTGTTTTCCTTCTGATTGCTTATTTTGTGAAAATTTTACTTTTTTTTTCCCCGAATGTTCTGTTTACGCTACAGCAGCCAATGGAAATGAAAGCAAATTACCCTTGGAAGGAGGTACACAAGTTGTTTACAGCACTGTGCAACCGAGCCCCAGGCATATCCGCTGAAAGGCTAGAAGCAACCTGCCTGCCAAGGCGCTGATGGGAGCAGAGCTGGACCCACTGAGCCCGGCCCCAGCAAAGTCTGTTGGGCTCCAGTGACAGGAAGTCACATGTGGTGTCATTTTCAGCTGCTGAGAGAGACAGATGCACCCAGATCAATATCAGTGTCTAGCATCAAAGACGTATTGTTATCTCACCGGGCATTTTTAAGGGACGAAAACAGCACAACTTTTATTCCATTGAAACCAGCAGGAGCCTCCAGGGTCTTTCCCCTTCTCCTGGTCAGATGGGTGAATAAAGGTTTAGCAGGGGATGGGGATTCTTATTTGGGGGAATCTCTTACAGCTAAAATATATCACTCATTTTGAACTAATCGTATTGTCTGTTGGTGTAGAGAGTCTATATGCGAACTATGACCTTTCTGACAGTGCCTGACTTTAAAAGAGGGTGAAATGGTTTTTATCTGTTCTACATGTTATTGAGAAGCTTGTCACCATCCCACTTGTAGCATTTGTGTGCGATTTCAAAATGTTCATGAACTTTTTTCTCAAGACAGGCCATTCAATATTTCTACTCTAGAGGTTGGGATGTAGGGGAATGAAAAACAAGACTCTGTCTTTCAGAAGTTACCCAAAGTGAAGTCAGGTAGGGCAGCGTTTTTCAACCGCTGTTCCGCGGCACACTAGTGTGCCGCGAGATGTTGCCTGGTGTGCCGTAGGTGCAGACAAGACAAGAATTTTATAATTTTCACTATTTTGTTTACTTAATATTTCATAATAAAGTAATTATAAAATACTTTCTTTGTGTTTATTTGATTCCTATTCAAGAGAATTACTTTATATATAGTCAATATAGGCAGAGTTAAATTTTTTAACATTTTCTAATGGTGGTGTGCCTCGTGATTTTTTTCATGAAACAAGTGTGCCTTTGCCCAAAAAAGGTTGAAAAACACCGAGGTAGGGAACTAAGGTGATCTACTCTGAAAAAATAGAGAGCTTGGCTTTGTTTTTCTTTTGGCATCAACAGGATAATTGGCCCGATTTTCCATTTCACGCTGCAGGTGAACACTCAGATGCTTCCGACAGGAAACCTTTCCACAGCTTTTGCATTTTTCACCGGGTTCATCTACCACCAAACCATATGGTAATTCCTTGGTGTGTGTGACAGAAATGAAATGTGGTTAGAGATTTCATGGTCCTGCCAATGGCATTTTCTGTAGGTATTTCCACAGGTGGTGTGGGAAGAGGTTATACTGCCACAAGCCTGGAAAGTGAGAAAATAGGAAAAAAAAAAAAAGTTGATATGTGTCTTAAGGGGTGGAGAGTAAATACCATCACTGAGGTCATCCTAGGGCAGAAACCGTGGGCAATGTTTGCTGAGGCCCAAGTCACTGCTCGGTGTGCTGCCCACTGGGAGCCAAAAGGCTGTGGTCACAAGGCAAGGGGATGCAGAGAGTGGACGACTAGCTGGCCCTTGACTAAAAAACAAACATGCTTTTTTATGCAGTGGAGAACTTTTCAGTCACTCACATTATGTTCTCTAATTGGTATCTTTTCAGTACCTGCCTACCCTGCTGTTTTGGTGAGAACGCATTCAGAAGTCCGAAGCTACTGGTATGCGGGAAACGCGGTGCGCGGGATACTTGGTGTGCTTTGATAATGGCTTCGGGTGTCTTTCTCCCGCTATCATCACAGAGCACAGAGTGCTCATTATCATAATGTTTCCATTTTCTCACAGGAAGAGTTTTGGGTAAGAGAAAACGGGCCAACCATTTATTTAATAAGTAATAAAAATACATTCTTCAGGACTGACTTGGAGTAGTTCAAGGCTTCCAACCTGAACTGGAAAACGGGCTAACATCCAGCACCTGCTAATAATGTCCCGAAAGACCAAGGCTCCGGGGAATAGATATCCCCCGGATATAAATGGGTGCCCATTAAAATATTTTAAATTCCTCCAATCTGAAGTCTAATCAGTTACACGTTCTCATGCCACATTGTCTGCCCAGTGACTTCTCCTTTGGAAGGACCTTAAATGTTAATTAATTAGATAATGTGTTCTTGCTGTACCTGGAAGTCCAATTCACAATTGCATGTGGCATATGGTGTCAGAGGAATCCGTCCCGAGACACCACTGAAATGCGCTGAGCCGCGTGGAAGAGCCCTCCCCACGTGGCCCCGGTTCCCTCAGCGAATTTGCAGCAGCACAGAGGGAGCCCTGTCTGGGAAAGGAAGGATGCCAAACGTGCCAGGAAGCTCAGGAGAAGCTGTACAAAAGGAGAAAACATGTTTTTCATCTTTCATAATTAGCCTTTGCAAATACGTAAGGGGTTGTTTTATTTGCTTGGAAAATAACATGCTGTTAATAGGTTTATTCACTTGTTCATGAAACAAACCTAAATTGACCTGGACAAGGGCCTGGGATCACACTGGCCGCTGAGAGCCTGAGGTGAAGAAGCACACCCTGCTTGCCACAGCCAGCAGCTCTGAGGAAGTCGGTGAGGGCTCACCTGATAGAGCAGATGTGATTAGTCCTACAGGTGATGGATACCACAGAGAGCTGCACGGATTGCCCCTGCAAGACAGGGGGCTCATTCCCTGCTTGCTGGGAGTCCCTTAGCTGAAGGGAGTTAGTTGCTTTGCCCAGATTTTTAACCTTTCCCTTAAGTAGCCTCTTGTCTTATTCTATTCTGGCTGCTGTAACAAAAATATGATAGACCAAAGGTTTAAACAAAGTTTTATATCTCATTTTTTTGGAGACTGAGAGATCTGGTAAGGATTCTCTTCCTGGTTTCATATGCTGCCTACTTGCTGCATCCTCATATAGCAGGAGGAGAATGAGGGAGCTTTCTGGTGCCCATTTTATAAGGGCACTAACCCCATTCAGGAGGGCTTCACCCTTATGACCCAATAACTTCTCAAAACCATAGCTCCCAATATCATCACCTTTAGAGTTAGGATTTCAACATATGGAGTTGGGGGACACAGGCATTCAGCCTATTGCATCTCTGTCCAGGAAAGGTCAATGCAAGCATACAAAAATGCAGTCCTTTGTTTTAAGTTCCAACAACTATCAAGGGCCATTCCAGATCCAAAACTCCCAATAAGATCTGTGAACTGTTGGTTGCAGCTGCATTGCAGTTCAACTTCTGCACAATCCTCCTTCCTGACTACCTACTAGGTTCCATTCCCAACTCCTCTCCCCAGTATACGTTTTGCACACAAATATGTGTCTGAGAGTCAGCTTCCTAGAGCTTGACCGAGTCAGAGTCAAGGGCAGCTGGAGAAAACAACAGACAGCTATGAGAGCCACTACTCATAGTACACTGAGCACAGAGGACCTCTGGCATGCAGTAGGGCTGCCCCTGTAAGAATTTCCACTGCAAGTAATATGGCCTGAGTTCGTGATAGAAGGGAATTCACAGAAGATGCTTTATCTTGAGTGTTTTAGAGGTTCCAGGAAGTAGTCATTCTAAGGGCTATGGAATTCAGTGTGGCTTGCTGAGGGCTGTTGATGCATTAGAGCAATGGTTCAAGGGTGTATTTGGCTCCCAGGAGGGCATATTACAATGTAAGGGAGTTTTTTTGGCTGTCACAGCTGAAGGGTGGAGAGTTGCTACTGACTGATATTTGGTGGGTAGAGTCCAGGTATGCTGTTAAACACCTTAAAGCACACAAAACAATGAATAATCAGGTCTCCAATGTTAATAGTGTCAAAAGGGATAAAATCTTCATTAGAACAAAATAAGGAAAGGCTAAGAGTGATTAATCTTTTAAAATATATACTTTTTTTATTGCTTTCAGAAAGGAAGGGAAAGGGAGAGAGAGATAGAAACATCAATGATGAGAGAGGCCCATTGATCAACTGCCTCCTGCATGATTCCTACTGGGGATTGAGCCTGCAACCTGGGCATGTGCCCTTGAACAGAATAAAACCTGGGACCCTTCAGTCCCCAGGCTGAAGCTCTATCCACTGAGCCAAACTGGCCAGGGCTAAGAGTGATTAATTTAAGGCAAGTGTGGAAGTCAGAGCGCTTCTGTTAAGGACTGAAGGTTTGTGCTCCCCAGCCCTAAATTCGATGAGAATATGAGATGTGAATAGGGCAGTGATGGAAATAATGTCTTTAGAAGAAGCAAAAGAAACACCAGAGTTCTCTTTCTGCCATGAAAGGACATAGGGAGAAGATGACCATCCATAAGCCAAAAAGAGGTTTCTCTCAAAGAATGGAATCTGAGATTCCTTGGTCTTGGGCCTCCAGCCACCTGCACTGTGAGAAATAAATGTTTGTTGCTCAAAACACACAGTCTATGGTATTTTGTTATAGCATAGTAAGTCTTTTTGTCTGAGCTAAGTAAGTCTTTTGACAAAATATAAAGAGATTATTCTCTTCTTTGGCTGAGGATTGAAACTCAGATGCAGAATCAGACAGCATTTTGTTATTATCAGGGTTGTGGACCTCTGAGAAGTCTGAATTCTTTCTCAACACCAATAAATCTGCTATGCCATGCTCAGGACTCTGATTTCAAAACAGTAGGGCCATAAAAATTAGGTCAATGAACTTGAAAACCTTGACTCCACAGACACCCATTAAAGCATCTGCACCTGCAGAAGTGGCCCATTCTCCCTGTTAAAGGCTGACACTCTTGTCTTGCTTGAAGATTGTTCAGTACTCTCTGCCTTGCAGACACACCCACCAAGAACAATCAGAATCTGCCCTCATCTCTCCTCCAAATCATAGCATAGCCCTGCTAGGGAGAAAGCAGATATGACAGGGATGGAGCTATAGGGTCTGGCCTGCATTTTCAGTAGAAGCCAGAAGACAAGACAATATATGGGGATGGATTCTGAGGGTGCTATGTCATGGTAGGAACAGAACACTGAGTAGGGGAAGAGAAAATCTATTGATATATAGATGTCTATAATACATGGGAAAAGTGCTAAGGCTTTGAGTGTCCTGGTATGCTTAGAGAAAGTGTTGGGTGACACAAAGTCAACCTAAAATACTAGAGGATCCATAATAGCTGAAGGGAGTAGGGTCAGAGAACTAGCTATGCTGTTTGGGAACCAAGTGTGAGAAGTATGAGTGACCAGCTTACCATGGTCCCCAGTGACCTCCTGGAAGTTGTGTGTTCTGTACCTGTGAGTTCTTTCCATGAGGCTGGACACCCTAGACCTCAGAGGTGTCCAACTTCTGAGTGTTCCACTCAAAGAAGTTCTCATCTAATTTTAATCCATGACTCCTGCCCAGTCCCATCTAATGGGTCCCAATCCCAAGATGCCAGGGGAAAGGAATCATTGCCCCAGTGTGGATAACACGCCCTAATTTCCCATTACAAATACAACAGAGATTTATATAGTGCATGTGGGAGCACAGAGGAGAGTGGGATTGCAGTTTGGGTACACTGGGACCAAACAAATGAGGCAACACATGTGCAAAATCATTGAGTCAAAAGAAAAAGCAGGCCTTTGAGTTTTTGGTAATGCCCCAATACAGACTAGGAGTAGGATAGAGGCACTGATTGCAACTGTACCCCTTATTCACCGTTTCCCTTTCCACAGTTTTAGTTAGCCAGTAGCCATCTATGTTATCAGATCAATTGTTGAGATATTGCAGTGCTTGTGTTCAAGTCACCCTTATTTTTTAAAAAATTATTTATTTATTTATTTTTAAGACTTCATATTTAATATGTAGTATACTGGGTTGGTCTGACCACATCCATATTGTTGGGGACAGTTATAACTTTAAAATTATCTTTATTGTTGAAAGTATTACAGATGTCCTTCTTTCCCCCTCTTATTTTACTAAATAGTAGACCCAAAGCAAAAGAGTAGTGATCCTGGCAATTTGAATATGTCATGAGAAGCTGTAAAGTGCTTGTTGTAAGTAAAAAGGTATGTTCATATAGGAAGACCCATAGTATATATAAGATTGGGTACTCTCCATGGTTTCCGGCATCCACTTGGGGTCTTGGAATGCATCCCTCATGGATAAGGGGTGATGCTGAATATATAATGTGAAAAATACTACAGATAAGGAAACATCTGAGAGCATATTTAAATCCTTGTACTGAATATATAAAAATAAACAATGAAGGACTATTTTTATCACTAGTCAAATGGCATGATTTTTTAAATTAATATTTAATAGAGATAAGAGTTCTGTGAAATAGGCTTTCATCCACCCATGGGAGTATGACTGGTACAACCTTTTAGGGAGCAATTTAGTAAAGATATCCTGTTTGATTCAATAATTACTTTTCTGGGAATGCCTCCTAAGGTAATACATTAACAATAAAACAAAAACAAAAAACTTCATAGAACGTGGACAGCGGTGTGATGATTGCTGGGGAGGAAAAGGGAAGATGAAGGAGAGCCTAGGGTGGGTAAATAGTGAAGGATGGAGAACTGACTTGGGGTGATGCACACACAGCAGAGTGTACAGATGACATGTCATAGAATTGTGCACATGAAACCTGTATAATTTTGTTAACCAGTGCCACCCCAATAAAAGGGTGATATTGATAAAAAGGAAAAAAAACACTAATACATCAAAATATTAAAAAAAAGAAAGCTTGATGAAGAAATAGTTTAACGAAGTGGTTTACAACATGAAAAAGGAAAATAATATAGAAACGATAAAAAGCATATTTATTTATCTATTCAGTAGAATACTGAGCTGGCATCCTAATGATTATGAAAACTTCATAATAATCTGGAACTATAGGTAGATTCCTATTGAAATAATATGGTAAATGCTTTCAATGCAATACACAATGTAAAAAGTAGTATGATGTAGAGAAAATGAAAGTGTATGAAACATTTGCTTAAAATGGAAGACATATCAAAATAGATATTTTATTCTGTCATGTTAGAATGTTGAAAATATTTTATATGCAGAACAGTTTAATAGTGCTCTGCACACAATTGACCCCCCAAAGCCCCCCACTATTTCTGAAATATTTTTCTAATAAAATATGAGTATAAAATAATAGCACACTACCCCTGTGCCATATACATAATTTATATAGCGATATGCCCTGTACAAAGGTTGTACTTTGGAGGCTGACATCTAGCCCAGAGACAGTGCCTGGTTCTATTTCTTCCTGCTCAGTGGAGGGAATATTCTAGAGGGCTTTGCAAAGGAATTCCATAAGTGATTTGACCCTTAGAGGACTCTAGAATCAGGCAGATCAGCTTCTCCTGGAAATGGGGCTTCAGTAATTTACCTTCTGTAAAATGATGTGTAAATGAATTCGCATATGGTAGAAGCTAGCCTTTCCAGGTGATTTTCTCCGTCTCTTCTCCCCCAGGTCCCTAAGGAAGATCCTACTTTCCTAGACCAAACTTTGGGCTTTTGTGAAGGAGCCACAGGGTACAAACGGGGAGTGGGGGGTTGGAGGGTTGGGGAGGTAAGTGCTGGGAAGCTGGTGGTAAGGACTTCACAGGTGCTATAACTCATGGGTGCAGGGGCAGGAAGATGAAATGAGAAAGAACAAGGTGCTCGGATGCCGAAGCTCTGCACCCGCTGGCTGCCTGGGAGAATGAGTAATGGACATAATTGCATTAGTGAGCTCTGGCTACTCTGGAGCACTTTTGAGGACCCAGCTTGATAACATAACAAGACACTGATGGTGCTAATAGATGCCTGGCCACGTGTGTGAGATTCCTTCTCCGTGCCCTTTCCTCTGAGATGGGAAGGAAACATAGGTGGGCTAACACAAGCTAGGAGATAGAGCCATTGTGAATTGTCTGCTTCCCATTATGCTGAGAGGTAATTTTTTTTTTTTTGGGGGGGGGGTTGAGAGGAATGATGGGGTGAGGATGCCCAAAAGATACAGGCCTGGCTGCTGTGGCTCAGTGATTGAACATTGACCCATGAACCAAAAGATCTCTGGTTGATTCCTAGTCAGGGCACATGCCCTAGGTTTTGGGTTCTATCCCCAGTAGGGGTTGTTCAGGAGGCAGCCCATATGATGTTTCTCTCTCATGGATGTTTCTATCTCTCTAATCCTCTCCCTTCCTCTCTCTCTCTCCCATATATATATATGAGAGAGAGAGAGAGAGAGAGAGAGAGAGAGAGAGAGAGAGAGAGAGAGAGAGAGAGAGATGGAAGTTGCAATAGCATCTCCAGGAACTGGAAGAAACTGCTGACCAGGGTCAAGGACAGGGATGACAGTGGGGCTGCAATAAGCTCAGCTGTGAGTAAAGTGGCTTTTGCAGCTCCATCCCTATTGTGCCTCTGGATTTTCCTTGTTTTGCTGGGTAGCATCACGGGAACCCTGTGTTGGTTTGTGTTGGTGTTGTGCATTGTGACTGCTTCTCCGTAGTTACAGGAGGTTTCTTAGTGGGATGACAAGGGGGTCCTGAGCCCAGTCTGACCTGCAGGAGTAGAGTGGAGAGCAAAGCATTGAATGAGCAGGACTGAGTACTGCTCATGCACAGAATGCCAACTGGAAGCAGGGAGACCATGGAAAAGTGAGAGATTTTCCCTCCAGGTTTAGAGAGGAGCAGGAAGCCCCACAAAGCCTCCTTTTAAAAATATTTTATTGATTTCAGAGAGGACAGGAGAGGGAAAAAAGGATGAAAACATCAATGATGAGAGAGGACCATTGATTGGCTGCTGTCTGCACTCCCCACACCTATTGAGCCCAGACCTGTGCCCTGACCAGGAATGAAACCGTGACCTCCTGGTTCATAGGTCTACACTCAACAACTAAGCCATGCCAGCCTGGGCCCACGAAGCTCTTTTATGGGCTGTTATGCAGTGTGTTTCAAGAGCTCTTGTCCTTGGTTCAGGTGCCTAAAAGAGATGCCTGGGTAGGTGGCACAGCCAGTGCCCGGCTGAGATCCCCGGGGTGAGGTTACAGAACAAACAAGCAGCAGAAATAAGAGATGAGCAAGGATGCCCAGCTGGCCCCTGCAGAGGCGGCCCTGCCTCCCCCAGACACTGTGGGCAGAAGGCCACAGGGCTTTTCCTGAATCCCTCCCCTCAGCCAGCTCCAACTGGAGAATTCTGAGACTGGTGACCCAAATGCTTAGAATGGATTTTTCTATTTCTGCCACTGCCTCTGCTGCCACTGACGGTTTCTAGCATTCTCTATTTTTTTTTTTTTTTACATCTCTTGCTGCTTGCATGGAGACAAAAAACATAATACACCAGGCCCAGGCTGTTCAAAATGAGGGCACCAGAAGAACCAGAACAAGAAAGAAGCAACATATTTCTGCAGTGTGTTATCTTTTCTTTGCCAGTCTATGGCACTTGGAAGTGTAGCTGGTGAAGGGGAGGATGTAGGGGACTTATTTACTATAAATTAGCATTATGGTGACATATGATTATCTCAGTGATCTTTAACAAATTAGCTTACTTCTTGCCATGAAGTATCATCTGTTGAAGTTTTTATACGGGACAAATATATAAAAATACACACACACACACACACACACACACACACACACACACTGTGAAGGCTTTTTTTTCATGACAGCAACTTTTAATATGCACTAGAGTGGATTGAAAGAGGAATGTTAACACTGGACAATGAAGCTTAGAATAGATGGAGGGAATGGAACACTGAGACATTATCTGATGAGGCAGATGGTAAGTCAAGGTGATTTTTCAGTAGGACCAGCACTTGTCTGGCTGTAATATCCAACACATTACATCAGGGCTCCACTTCCTTCAGCCGATGCAGGTCACCCCCTGGGTCAGAGCCAGAGGGAATCACAGCATCATTTCAGTGGCCCAGGGGAGCTGCTGTGCGTTGGAAGCCATCTAGAAATTAAATACTCAAGGAGACAAACACAGAATCAGAAGGACTTCACTTAGAGTTTGTCATTTTTTATTCCTACCCTCACTACCTCGCATGATTTCTGGCCAAAATTATTTGCTGAAGATAGGTTTCTCCAGTAAGTGAGTAAATAGGTAAATAGGTAAACATATTTTTTTTTAATGTTATTATATTTTACTTCTTGTTTAGTCCAGTTTGTCTGTTATAGATGCAAACATCTTCACAAAATATCTTTTTGTACTTTATCTTTATGTCACTTAGGGCATGACCAAAAAGATCCTACTATGGTTATAAATCTCTTCATCTGAGGTTCTCAATAAGAATGTTGTTATTTAATATGTTCAGAGTCTAAGAGGCTGAAACTATAACATAAGTGAGCACGTCATGAAAAGAGCCCATTTGGAGGTCAACTCCTGGGAGATTCACTCCTCCTAATTCTGGAAATGAAACCTCATAATGAGACAGAAGCCCGCCTGGGTTCTGCAGATGGGGTCTGGGAGGATTAAACCCATAAGGAGGAGTCAGAGAGCTCAAGAGATTATCTCAAAATAAGTCTGGCCCTCAATTCTAGAGCTTTGGTTATTGTCTGATAAATAGAGGTGCCATGTTAGTTTTCTGGGGCTGCTGTAACCAAGTAACTCAGACTAAGTGTCTAAAACAACAGAAATTGTTTGTCTCACCATTTGAGACTGATGGCTAGAAGTCCGAGATCAAAACATTGCAGGGTGGTTCCTTCTGAGGCTGTGAGAGGGAATCAGGTCCTCCTGGCTTCTGGTGGCTTACTGGTTGTCTTTGGGGTTTCTTGGTTACTACATGCATTCCTCTCATCTCTACCTCCATCATCACATCACATGGCATTCTCCCTGTGTGTGCATCAGCAACCAAATTTATCCTTTTTATACTGACACCAGTTATATTGGACTAGAGGCCTGGTGCATGAATGTATGTGTCCCTCAGCCCAGCCTGCACCCTCTCCAATCTGAGGCATCCCTCTCACAATTCAGGACTGCTGACTCCCAACTGCTCACCTGCCTGCTTGTTTGATTACCCCTAACCAATTTTGCCTGCCAGCCTGATCACCCCCTAACCACTCCCCTGCCAGCCTGATAGATGCCTAACTGCCCCCATGCCAACCTGATTGCCCCTAACTGCCATCCCCTGCTTGCCTGGTCACCTCTAACTTCCCTCCTTTGCCAGCTAATTGCCTCCAACTGTCCTTCCCTGCAAGCTTTGTCTCCCACAACTACCCTTCTCTGCAGGCCTGGTCCCCCACAACTGCCCTCCCCTGTAGACTTGGGTCCCTCACAACTACCCTCCTTTGCAAGCCTGATCTCCCTCATCTGACCTCCCCTGCTCTCCTGATCCCACAAACTGCCCTCATTTGCTGGTCTGGTCCCTCACAACTGCCCTCCCCTGCAGGCCTGGGTCCCTCACAACTGTCTTCCTCTGCAAGCCTTGTCTCCCCCATCTGACCTCCCCTGCTCTGGTCCCCCCAAACTGCCCTCCCTTACAGGACTGGTCACCCCCAACTGCCCTCTCCTGCAGGCCTGATCCCCCAAAACTCCCCCCCCTGCATGCCTGGTCCCCTCCAATTGCCCTTCCCTGTAGGCCAGGTCCCCAACACTACTCTCCCCTGTTGGCCTGGTCTCCCCCAACTGCTCTCCACTGCTGGCCCAGGCATTCCTAACTGTCCTCCTTTGTAGACCTGGTCCCCCACAACTTCCCTCCCCTGCTGGCCTGATCGCCCACAACTTCCCTCCCCTCCAAGCCATTTTGTGGTGGCCATCTTGTGTTCACATGGGGACAGCCATCTTTGACCATATGGTGGTGGCCATATTGTGTATTAGAGGGATACGCTTATATTAGATAGGATTAGGGCCCACCTGGATGCCCTCATTTTATTATATCTGCAAAGGATATTTCCAGATATGATAATTTTCTGAGGTTTTTGGAGTTAGAATTTCAACCTTTTTTTTTTTTTTTTTGCAGTGATAATTTATCCATCATAGGTACCAATGAAAACTCTCATCTGCCAACTCAGACTTTGTCCTCATGACAAGTTCTGTGTCACTTGCTTATTGTGAAGGGGCTTCTAATGCTCCTGGGTGAGCTTACTGTATAATCAGGAAGGGCTTAAAAACAGCATTAAAATTAAATATTTATCCTGATTTTTTCATAACCCTACTTTCAGGAGCAGCAGTTATTATCATGCTAATTAGTTTTACCAGCATATAGTTCTTGGCAATAAGAGGTTTTGTACATAATTAGTTTTATGAAAAAACAACCCTGGCAAATATTAAATATTTAATAACTGAAAATAAATGCATATCATACTTGACCATAGAGTATAAAATCCTAGATTCAGAGTGTACCAATGGTATAAAGCAAACATCTGCTTGTCCCTTTAAATTTTACCTGGGGCAAGCGACCTCTGGCCTTTTGCAGTTTAGTGGCATTGAACTCCCTGGTCCCCCTAAGAAACCCCCACATAATAGCTGCCTCAGAACTTGCTGCTTGCAGCCTGTCCACATACACAATGAAATGAGAAACAGAACTAGTGCTCTTTCAACCAGATGGCAGGTGTGCATGCTGCCTGCAGAAACCTTATCACGATCTTCAGTTTCACTCAGGGCTCTGGAGATTGAGGCAATGTGTTCTGCCAAAAGTTCAATTTCTTAGAAATAATCTTTAAGAAAGTACTTTGTGAACTTTACACTATGACACAAATGGAACTATTGTACTATTATTATTGTCATTACGATGACTTATTTCAACACTTCTCATGTTGTCTTCTGTGTTCATGTGAAGCCCTGTCCCCAGGCCTGGACTGGCACACAGCAGTGTAGGCAGCATTTTCATATGAACTCCCTCTTCCCCTGCTCCCCACCCCCATTCAAGACTTCTATAGTCCCTCCCCAGAGTGTGTCTGGCCTTGACAACATCTCCTAATGAATAGGGCAGGTAAAGGGTGTAACTCTCTTGCTGCCTCTGTTTCTCTGTCTCTTATCTCCTCACAAGTGCTTTCTCTGATGAAGCTAGTAGGGCCACAGAACAAGGACAAGGACAGCCTCCAAGACAACTGCCAGTGAGGAACTAAGGCCCTTAATCCTATACCCTGGAGGATGAACCCACCACTTAGTAAGCTTAAAGAGATCCTTCTCAGGAGAGCCTATGACTACAGGTCTGGATGGCATCTTAATTGCACCCTGAGAGAGAGAACCTGAGCAGAGGACCTGGCTAAGCCATACCCAGGGTCCTGATTCATAGAAACTATGAGCAACAAATGATATTTGGTGTTAGGGACTGAACTGTGATCCTTCATAATTCATGTGTTAAAGCCCTGAGGTCCAATATGACTATAATTGGAGATAGGGTCTTTAAGGAAGCAGTTAAAATTTAAAAAATGAGGTCATAAGAGTGGGTCCTGATGACCCATTTGATCTGATAGGACTGTTGTGTTTATCAGAAGAGATATGAGTTGTGCATACAAAGAAATACTGCATAAAGACACAGTGAGAAGGTGACCAAATACAAGCCAAGGAGAGTGGCCTCAGGAGAAGGCAAACCTGCTGACACCTTGATCTTGAACTTCTATCCTCAAAAACTGCGAGAGAAAATTCTGCTGCCTAATCATCCAGTCTGTGGTAATTTGTTATGGTGACTCCAACATACCAATACAACTGCTAAGTTTGGGGGCAATTTGTTATACAGTAATACACAACTAACACAATAGTTAGACTTTGTATTCCATTCCCTCTGGGCTTGGAACAAGAAAAAAATTACAGTCTACAAAGGAAACCAGCAAGAATGATAAAGTGAAAGAGCTCATAAACACCAAAACAATTGTTTTACTGGAGAGATGGGCAAAGTGTAATTGGAGATTTGGATAGTGGGCACTTCACTCTGCCTTGGAAAAAGGCCAGGAAAAAAAAATTGGATTTCACCTCTCTGAAGAATGGTGGCTGAAAAGACACATACTGCTGAGTAGAAGTTCCACAAGCTGACCAGGGCAGAGAGGACAGTTTATGAAGAAGGAACTGCTTTATGAAGACATAGACACAAGACAGCATCACACCTCTCCCCTGGTTTCTCTGTGCTCTATAGCTCCCTCAGCAGTACACAGCCTTTGCCTTTTTGATCCTCACAGTTACCCACTGAAGTTGGTTCTACAACTATCCCCATTTTGTAATTGAATACATGAAGGATGAAAACGTCATCAGTTGCCTGAGGCTATTAAGTCATCATATGAAGATTCCCACCCAGATCTCCAAGGTAAGAAGAGATCCTTGGAGAACACAAATTTCTGTGAGGGTAAATAAATAAAACATAGGAGAGAAACCAAAAGAGAAGTATAAGCAATAAGAGAAAAAGTAATATTGTCCCAGAATCCAGAGACATAGTTTTTTTTTTTTTTTTTTCTAGGATGGAATAGTGTCTCTCAAGACAGTAAAGTCATCAGGCTTTAGGAAAGTCTTCAGTGACAAGTTTCAATGGTTTAATAATATCAGAAATAAGATTTTTATCCAATGAGTGGGAGGTGGGCAACTGGAGACCATGACCCCTCCTTCAAGAAATTTGATTGTAAAGTGAAGGGGGAAATAGAGCAAAGGCTAGATTATCTCATGGTAATTTCTGGTGTGCAGACACTTCCTTAGTTTATACTTTCTGTCAAATGCTAGAAATTTCTTGAGTCAGTGGATTTTGAATATCCTACATCTACATCTCTCTTTGAACATTTTCTTTCATTTAATTAATTCAGAATATCTCTATTAAGCCATAAGACTTTAACTAGCTTATGTGTGAGAAAAGTCCTAAAGTTCAACACAAGAGAACATGTAGCTAATTATAGTCTATTTGTCCATGGAGAAAATATCTGAGTGAAAGCTTCCTCCAGCAAGGTCTTCCAAGCCCTAACCAGTCCATGAATGTCGGACAACTGAACTCTTGTGTCAATGAGAAGGTTGAATTAGAAACGATAGACTTTAGAATTTCTTGATATTTTGATTTTTGTAAAATACTATGGACATTCTCTCTGAATCAATCTTGGCCCAGGCTAGTACTGATTTCCATACCATGGAGAACACCTAGGAAGCCAATAAACTTTCCTAGGATTCTTAAAGTTACCATTACCTTTGTTTTTATTTTGCCTAATCTTAATATTCCAGAGGGTCATGCCTATAAAGACAATGAAGTCTGGAAAGTTGCACATGCATATGCACACAAATACATTTTTTTGGACCATTGGGGCATTGAATCTGTGTGTGGAGCAATCACTAAAGCAAGGTCTTAGGAGAGACGAAGAAGCTTAAGAAATAGAGCAGGAGGCATGATTAGGCTTCAATAGGAAGCAGAAGACCAGTGTTCATGAGGGGAACAATGAAGGTGACAGACATGTCTATAGTAGGAGCAGGTCATAGCTGGGGTCCTGCTTCATCTCCATTCTGTAAAAAGACAATCACAGGTGATATTGGATTCAATAGTTAATTTTGCAATCATATAATGTGGAATGCAGCAGAGATCATGGAGCAGATTCCATACCTTCTATAATAAAATGTGGCATGGTAAAACTGTGCTGACAGTGAAAATGCAGCACAACTTCAGGTGGACATTGTTGCCTGTGGAGAGAGGGAGCTCATCTCAATATAATGTTAAAGTATTGATGAGAATTTTATAACTTTCAGAACAGTCAGAAGTGACATGAAATCTTCTATTTGTAAATTGTGACCATATAAAGCTAGCAAATTGCCCTGAGAAAGTTGAAGAGTGCTTGCATGTGACATCTGATGGAGAGACCTGCAATGACCCCAAGTTAGCTATGCCCAGACTGCCCACACTAAAGTAGCCTCTAGGTCTCCCCATCAGTTAAGACTGTTATTTCTCTACATAGTGCTTATCATGAACCAGCACTTCTCTGTTAATTCATATTTGTATTTCTTATCGTCGAATGTGTTGGCTATTTTTTTGTTGATCTCCTTCTCCAAGAAAATGTCCTCTACATGGCATCAAAGCCTTGTCCTTCTCATCCACCGTTATCTTTCTCACTCCCAGCACACTGTATGACTGTTTGGCACTGGTCTGAGGTACTAGTAAAATGTGTGAATATGTCCCCATCTCTTCCCACCTTCTTATTCCCAAATAGCTTTTCTGAAGAGAATTAAGGGATAATAAGGTAAGACATTAAATTTCTAATCACAATTATGCTGTAGATTTGCTTGTTATTTTAAGTAAGTGCTACGGTTTGAATTCTGTCCTTCCAAAAAAGCAGATTGAATTGTTAACCCCCAGTAGTTCTGGGTGTGACTTTATTTGGAAACGGAGTCATTGCAGATATAATTACTTAACGTAAGATCATTCTAATTCAGTGTGACCAGTGTCCTTATTAGAAGATGGCCAAATGAAGACAGACACAGAGATGAAGGCAGAGATTGAAGTGAGGCAGCTGTAGAACAAGGAATGTCTCGGGTTTCACGTAGCTGAAAGAGGCAAGGGATTCTCCCACAGTTTTCTATGAGAACATGGCCCTGTTGACATCTTGATTTTGGAATTGTAGTCCCCAGATATGTAAGAAAATTTCTGTTGTTTTAAGTTACCTAGTTTGTGGGGCTTTGTGATAGCAACACATGAACACATAAATAAGTCTTATATCTTCTCTAAGCCTCAAATTTCTCATCTCAAAAATGAGAATATGCCCTAACCAGTTTGGCTCACTGGGTAGAGTGTCAGCCTGCGGAATGAAGGGTCCCAGGTTTGATTCTGACCAAGGGCACACGCCTGGTTTGTGGGCTCAGTTCCCAGTAGGGAGCATGCAGGAGACAGCCAATCAATGATTCTCTCTCATCATTGATGTTTCTATCTCTCCCTCTTCCTTCATCTCTAAAATCAATAAAATATATATTTAAAATTAGAATAACTGTATTACTTAAAGAAAACAATACAAATTAAAAGAAGATATTTATTAAATTAATGGACATACTGCATTAAATCTTTAAAGTTCTGGCAATTCTCCAATAGATTGATTCTAATAACAATTTTGTCACTAACTCATGTCTAGTTTTCTCAGCTATAAAATACTGCTGGACACTGACTCTACTTATATTCTTTCACCCACACAGAAACACAGCTCTTACATATTTTATTTCTTGTTTGATTGATAGCCCCATGGAATTGAGGCAGCTTACCATCAAAATACAAATACCAGTTTTATGCATTGCAAGCATGGTAATACTATAAGGACAAGACAGTAAAATACACAATAATATATGGTTATGTGGTATACTATATGCTGAAAGGGTGATACATTTTTGTGACTCATGTATGAAGATGTATCTTCTCATACTGTGTGACTAGGGTTGTTTCATTTATTTATTTCATCAATTTTGTTCTTTTGTTTTCCTAGCGATTTCCAGGAATGACAAACTGATCATGGTTTAATACAAACTGTGAATCTTGTAGTCCCCTGTGAGTGACTTATAGGGTAATGAATGGCTGGGGTGGGGTGCATTTTTGAAGACACTCTCAGTTTTCTCTGTCTTCAGGCAGTATTCTATTTGATTGATGGGTTGCAGGTCACACATCAATTTCTCTTTGGTAACACAGGCAGCATGCATAGTTCTGTGTCTATGGGTCTACTCACCAGCATGGTTCTGTTAAGCAAGGCAGAGGAAGGTTGATGATTGAGAATTCTGGCTGGAAGGATAAGGACATTCCCCACCTTATTCCCTCTTTTCCTACTAACTGCTTCAAGGCCAGGTTTAAATCAATTATCACTTATCATTTCATCAATTTTTTCCTTCACTGTTCAACTAATGAAGCAAATGTTACTTTATAGTGGCATAATGCCTTATAGTTCACAAAGTACTTTCATTTTAAAGTAATTATTTCTGTGTACTTTTAATGATTTCAACAAGAAGATATCGGACTTCTTCTACATCATTCAGTTAGTGCAGTGATCAGCAAACTGTGGCTCGCAAGCCACATGCGGCTCTTTGGCCCCTTGAGTGTGGCTCTTCCACAAAATACCACAGCCTGGGCGAGTCTATTTTGAAGAAGTGGCTTTAGAATAGTTTAAATTTAAAAAGTTTGGCTCTCAAAATAAATTTCAGTCCTTGTACTGTTGATATTTGGTTCTGTTGATTGAGTTTGCCAACCACTGAGTTAATGGAAAAGCTGATCCTGAGACTCATGCCTTAATTTGTGTATTCTTTCCATAACACGAGGATCTGCAGGTAGATATTTTGCATTTTCCTTAGGACCTATCACAATGTGCATCATAGCAAACACACATTTGCCCTACTGATCAGGATTGGAAATGGTTTGGGGCAAGGAGGCAACACAGAGATCTCATATCCTCATTACCTTCAAAAGTAGAAAATGCATCTCAATGAATCATCTTTTCATCAATAAGTTTTTTTGAAACGTGCCAAATGTGTTCAGGTTATGGAGAGATGAAAAAAAAAAAACCATGAGAAAGCAGCATGCTTGTCTGTGATGAAGGAGGAATATTGAGTTATGGACTTAAGTGGTGAAAGTGGGGACAATAACACCTCCCTGAGGACAGAGAGAGGAGCAAGACAGTGTGGGTTATGGCAGAGTTCTTTCTTTTGATGAAACTTGCAAGACATGTGATGGGATTCTTTCTTGCCCTTTCTCCAAATGTAACAGATAATGTTAATTGACTCTACAAAATGGGACTAGTATCTGCCTTCAGATGGAATCGTCTTTGATTTCTGCTTTCTGTCTTGAAATCCTTTACTTCCCAGTGTTAATCTTAATGGGTCATCATGGGTATATCTTTCTTTAGTCTCTTAAGGGAAATACTGGACATATTTTCCCATTTTAGACTGTGAGTGGGATTAATCAACCTTGGTACTGCAGTTCTTGTATCCAGTGTGCTTGAGGTAACATGGATGCCAGCCTGTCCTGGTAGCATAATTTCTACCCTTGGAACTTTGTGGAAAATATTAACTTAATGGGTCTGAGCAGAACTAGGAGAAAATGGCCAGGTGAACTAAATATTGAAACATGGTCAAAGCGAGAAGAGAATTAGACTTAATAAGTATCACATGATCTCACACATCTAGAAGAAATAATGAACAACATAAACTGATGAACAAAAACAGACCCAGAGAAAAAGAAGCAGAGATCAGACTCTCTAACCTCAGAGGGAAGGTAGGGGAGGGTGGGGGTAATGGGGAGAGATCAACCAAAGGACTTGTGTACATGCATATAAACCTAACCAGTGGCCAGGGACAACAGGGGTGTGGGGGCATATGTGGGGAGGGATTTGAGATGGGAATGGGGGAATGAGGATAATTATGTGATACCATAATCAATAAAAAAGTATTTGACAATGCAGCAGGCATCTTATGATGAATGTGAAACTTCAATTCCATCTGCCATTACAGAATATCAAAATTCTTTTCTCTTCTGTGAATGTGTGTACTAGTATATGTCATGTGAAGAGAAGTATATCGGTATGTCATGAACAATGGAAGAACTAAGTACCAGTTCTTAGATTTACTTTTTGTATGTACATCTAACTAGTTTATTTCAACTGGGTTTAGTATCAGGCACCTGGGATATGAAAATATGAATACTGTGGAGTGTGTACCTTAAGTAATATATTGCCTATTGGGCATGGCTTTAATTATTTCTTACCTTAGTTCAGGTTAGATTTATAAATAAAGGAAAATAAATCTGATGGACCTGGGTCATACTTATTATGTTGAAAGCAAGATCTAAGATATCTACTGAAAGTATACTAGAATTTTGTGGCCAGGTAAGTAGTTTAAGTTGGAGTATATGGCAAAAGAGCCTATAGTGAAAAGTGAATTAAAGAACCAGTGGCCCCTTATAATGATGAAGAATTATGTGAAGTAGAAATGTAAGAAGGATTATGGAAGTAATTGAATTTCTCTTTTTAGTTTTCTTGACACCTCTGTGTTAGATGGTCATTGCAGTGTTCCTCGTTTATCTACCTGAGTAGACAGAGAGATTGGGATATACCTAAGTACAGTAGTGATATAGATATATTAACAACCTATCTATTGCCAGCCAGTGAACAAGTCATATTTCATAGCTCTAATGTAATCAGAGGCTACAAAATTTAATCAAAGGCTATAATATTTCATGTTTGTGAGGTCATTACTTTGAAATATTGTTTTTTTTAAGCACAAGGAAAGACCAATACTTACATTGAATTTTAAACCAATACCATTGAATTTTTTAGAAGAACTTAGATGAATCTTCTATGTAGTCCATATAATTGGAAATATTAATTTTAAAACTGGAAAAAAATTTTCCAAATGACAGATAAAGAATAAACTTTTCCATTTGTATTTTTTCTAATTCTTCAAATAGACAATGACTAGTGATGGCAAATGCAGTGCCAAGTTAAAAGAAGATAAATATTTTAATTATAGTTATTGCCTTAATATATATTTTTACAAATTGTCTTTAAAGCCAAAAATAGCAAAGAGTGATGCTAGACTTAGTATAAGACACTAAAGCTTGATAAAACTGCCCAACACCCTGTACTATGTTCATTTTGCAGCAGAATTTTTCAATTTAGGGCCTGTAGACCTTATTGTTAGGAGGGAGAATGTATAAAGTGTTTCTTTTTGTTTTGAAACTTGAGTTGAAACACAGATACTAATGGCATTGTAAAAGGAAACAGTCTTACACATTTCCAGAAATTGATCCTATGTTATCATTTGAAGTAGAACTATTAAATTTATATATATTGAAGCAACTTCATCAACATATGTCACATAGAAGACCTAAAATTCTTTTTAAAATAATTTATTTTGTTTCTTATAATATCCAGAATTTCTGGTTATCATGTTCCCATGGGGCATGACTTGGAACTTTGTAGTGATATTACTTCAGATGAAAAATCAATGGCATTTAACCACAGGACACAGTAATGCACAATGGTGGGCTTATCTTCTCTCACCATCTTATCGGAGACCCCAGTGATCACAAGAAGGAAGTAGTTTAGCTCTGGTACTACAAGTTAGGCTGAAGACTCATCTACACTTATGACTCTTTAAAGGAGAGTAAAGAAGAAAGGAAGTGTGGGAGAAGCTATAAAACACTCACATTCCATGTTACTTGAATCCATGAATGGTAATAGTGTTCTAGGTTGAATTGTGTTCCTCTAAAAGATATTTTCAAATCCTCACAGTTAGTACTTGTGAATGTAGCCTTATTTAGAAATCAAGTTAAGATCATTAGGGTGGGCCTTAATCCAATGACTGGTGTCTTTACAGAAGAAGAAAATGCCATGTGAAGACAGGCACACACAGGGAGGACATCAAATGATGATAGAGGCAGAGACTGAAGTGAAGTAGCTGTAAGTCAAACAACACCTAAGACTTCTGGCAAGAACTTGAAGTTAGGAGAGGAAGCAGGGCCCTGCAGACACCCTGATCTCAGACTTATAGCCTTCAGAACTGTAAGGGAATACATTTCTGTTGTTTTAAGCCACTTTGCTGTACTTTGTTATAGATAGCAGCTCCAGGAACCAAACACAAAAATAGCTAGTGGTTATTTTTTTTCTACTATGTCAGGCATGGTGCTAAGCCATTTGCATACTTTATTTCTTACAACAGTTCTGGCAATAGGTCTGTTATCTCCCACTGTACAGATAGCAGAAGGTTTGGATTGTTTTGGAGCAACAGTACTTGCATCGCCTGGGAAATTGTCAGAAACTCAAGTTCTCCAGCCCACCCCAGACCTCATAAGTTGAAAACTCTGGGGGCGGGCTTAGATATTTGAGCTTAACAATATCCCTAGATGGAGCTGAAACATAATATCCCAGTAGGGATGGAGGAGATATTTGGATGTAATTCTCTCTAGGTCAAAAGCCCATGTTTCACTTGACATACTGGGCATGTGAGCATGGGCACATGCACACACACCCCCCCCCACACACACACACACCCTCATACACCTGAACACCCACTTTTTAAAGAAGAAAATAAAGGAAACACTTGGAGAGAAGGGGGAGCCTTGGAAGACTATTCTTCTTCTCCAAAATCAGCAGAGAGCCCGGGTGGAACTCCATAGTTTCTATTATGTCTTGGAGGGGTTAAGGGTCAGGCACCCTTTTATTGCTTCAAAAGAGTTTGTACTGATAACTATTGCTTATAGTCATATATATGTCAAGGTCAAAGGCTAAATGACAAAAGCCAAGCATTCTCTTCATCTGGAGAGAAGAATGAATGAATTCATTTAAAGTAATTCATTTGCTTGGCTATTCTCTTTTTAAGGATCCTTATTTTCTAATATATCAATTTTATTTTGCCGAACACAAGCTTTGCTTCAGAATATTTTCACCTGCTACCATGTGAAATATTTAGTGACCCTGAGTCTCACGGAGCATTTGTGAGACAAACAGGCCTCATTTTCTAAAGACTTACCACAGAGGCCAAACAAACCATCTCAGCTGGGAGCTGGAATAGACCTGCAGAGCAGAGCCCAGTTTGTGAGTCAGGCTCTTTTCCTTCTGTCATGGGCATCAGCTAACCATCTTCAGTGAATGCATTTGACTTTGATATAATGTAATATTGGTAATACAGTAATTATATCAGGAAGCCAATTCTCAGGTGTTTTCTGTTCGGATGTATGGGAGCTTTCAGGGATCCAAGACAACTGCCCATTTATCTGACGTACAGGTCACCTCTGTTTAGATGTATCAGTAGTTCAGATGTGAGCAGTTAAATACTCCTTGAATGGATGCTTTCTTTCAGTCATTAATGCTTTATAATTATGTTCCCCTAATCAAGGGACTTTGAGAAGCTGGTGGTTCTGTGTGTGTTTTTTAATTTATTTTTAAATATATTTTTATTGATTTCAGAGAGGAAAATAGAAACATCAATGATGAGGGGGAATCATTGATTGGCTGTCTTCTGCATGCCCCTTACTGGGGATCGAGCCCACAACCCAGGCATGTGCTCTGGACAGGAATCAAACTTGGAATCCTTCAGTCCGCAAGTCAATGCTCTATCCACTGAGCCAAACCAGCTAGGGTGGTGGTTCTATTTTATTAGAACCTTCATTTAAGAATCATTTAATATTAGGAAGGATTTAGGGGGAACTATTACAGGAAAGACATGTTTGTGTGGAACTTGTCTTTGCCAATACATTCACCCAAAGCATAACACATTCATTTGAATCAACACTGTACCTCTTTCCCTCCCACCTCAGGACTGTCTTCAGAGTTCAACTTGCCTTCCAGTGGTGGATGCGTGGAAGTACAGAGAACAACTGTCTTTAAATAGCTGCGGATCTTCATATCGATAATTTCCTGCTCTGAAAACCGAAATGCCTTGTAATTATCCAGCTGTAGGAACACAGAAGACAGTACTAAATTTTTCTTAAGTACAGCCCATTGTGAAAACGGAAGCCAAAATATGTAATTAAGTTGGCATTAGTATTCAATAGCTGTGCCATCTAGCAGTGGCACAATGGCTGGGCCACTTGTGAAGGGCAGGCTGTCTGGGTAATGTAGCAGAAACACTTATCTAAATAGCATGCCCTCTCATGCCCCTGTCACAGTGCCAGCATATTAGTCCTATTCTCAGTTCATGAATACAGTAGGATTCCACTTTGCAGCCCCTGCCAAAGAAAGAGCCTTCCCTGTCTTAGGAGTGAAGTCTGAACACATAAATGAAAGTGAAAAGTAATTAGATTATAGTGTTTCAGGCTGAACCTGGTGCAAGAAAATAGTCCATCTTGCCCATTTACATGAATAAACATCCTACTATTCTTCCCAGACAATGTCCACAGGGCAAGGGTCATGATTCTCCATAATGAAGTCCAAGAGAACTGTTTAGACAAAGGAAAAAATAAAAGTGGTTGTTCTGACCTATCACCTACCTTTAATCGTGATTAAAAGTCACAAGTATAATGTTTCCATTTCCAGTCATGATTTTTAAAAATCCTCCATGTGGCTATGTCAGGCCAATTTAGATGCTCAGGGAAGAAGAAAATAAACATTTCTGCTTAGATGTTACTTAAAGCTTAGGATATATATTTAAGAAACAAAATGATGTTGCCAGTTTGTTAGAGGGCTATCTAGTATTTATGCTCTTTTGACCTATAAAAGGGGAGGTATCAGGCATGGTAGCTTGGGGGGAAAATTCCTAATTACTATTAATGAGATTCATTATAATGTAAAGTCTCCCAGCAATGAATTTTAAATGTCCCTAGTCAGTTTTTCTATCAACATGGCACAGAAGAAAACACCTGCCCCAGAGTGCATATGGAGTTGCATTCTTCTTAGCTGATATAGATAATACACTATTTTTGTACTTTTCATGTTGGTAAATGAGGGATCAATCTTTCCTTCAAATCAATTTTTCCACCAAAAGCTCAAAGCTGGAGTGTTTGTGTGGTATGTTTTAAAAACCATGCATTAAAAGTAATTGAAAGGAATTATACTCTAATTCCTTTTGTCTTCTTTTTTTGTATTTTTTCTTCTTTCGACTAATGCAAATTACCCTTACTGATTCTTCCCAGTCAGTATTCACAGGGCAAGAGGGTCATGATTCTCCATAATGAATTGTACCCTATGCTGGTACAATTTAGAAAAATCAAGCCTTTTATGAAAAACTTAATTCCAAGTCTTAATTGGAGGTTTAATAGAGTCTTCCTAGAAGTTACTGCCTCAAAAAGTGATGATCCATAGATATACAGTGTGAACTACACATGCAATTTTAACTTTCTAGCAGACACATTGTAAAAATTAAAAGAAATATGTGAAATTAGCTTTAATAACATGTTTTATTTAAGGCAACAGATCTGAAATATTATGTTAACATATAATTTATAAAAAACTTATAAAATACATATTTGACTTCTTTTTTGTATTCTATACCTCATTTTGCTGGTTTAAACTGTTTAATTTCTATATGCAATATAAATAAATAGTAAGGAATATTTAATATAATTTTTATTAAATAATATTTAATATAATATAAATATGTGGAAAATTTAAATTGTTTTACACCTACTGAAACCTTTGGCCAGATTAAGTATTTCTAAAGAGCTGAAGACATTTTGACTAGTGAAATTCATCCCTAGTATATTTATTTAAATGTTAGCCTTTTAAAAAAAATAGTTTGTATTTTAGCAATGATGTTTCATTCAAACTTTTAAAAAAATAAGGTTTCACACCTGTAAGACGTTTATGCTATCTAGAGAAGCATGATTGCAAACAACATTTTATCGAAATATGTATAATTGCAAACAATTTTTAAAATCACCACTTCCCAGTTTTGCAAATGAGAATCTGCCCAGTGCTGTCCATTGTGGAAGCTATTTGCCACATCAGTCAGTCGAAATTTGGATAGTGAAATGCTGTAAGTGCACTTCCAGAACACAGAATAATATTTGTTGGACTAAGATCTCTAATAGTTAACAGCTTCATTGTGATGGTCTACACCAGTGGGTCAAGTCATGAGAACATAAGATGACAAAAAGACATTAGTTCATATCATAAAAGCAAAGCTTCAGAGTTGGATCACCACACCCATCACTTCCCATGGCTCCACACAGACCCTAGACCCTAGTCTGCTATTCTTGAATTAGAATCTTGAATTAGAAACAGATGTTCAATGTCCTGGAGTCCAAGGTAGTGCCTTAAACATGAGCTATTAAAATTCTTTGGAAGTTAGCATATGATATAATATATTTGTCATTCAATTCCATTCACTTATTTGGAAGTTAAGCATTATATATATATATATATATATATATATATATATCCACGTAGCTATTTATATTTGTTTAAAACAAAAGATCAGTTGTGATATTTTGAAGTATCCAAAAATTTCACTAAGTTACAAACGGTATTTTATCTGTTATTTAAACTCAAACTTCTTTGGAAAACATCCTAATATTTTTTTCTCACATATAGTAGATTTGATTCAAAATATAGTTAACATTTTTAAAACTTTAATGGTATAAATAGGAAGAACGTATGATAGATAGCTCTACTTATTATTTTTCTTCCTACATGTGTTTGATGTCCATTTAAGGTCCCATCTTTGCTGCTCCAAGAATATACCAAGATAATCCTACTAAAGATTTTCAAGCTATAACAGCAGGAAGATATCTACCCACATATTTTCAGGTATATAAATACTCAGAAATTAAGGCAACTCCAAGAAACATAAATAGGTAAATAATCTATGTTTTTCTACAAGTTTATAGTAACTATTGATTAGGCTCACTAATGTTCAAAATTCTAAATTTAGTTGAAAACAAATAGTTAAAGCTTTTAGATGAGGGGCCTTGTCAATTTTCTTACTTTTGCTAATTTGTGAGACAACCTTAACATAATATATTTGGTCAAAATCTTTGATTATTTTTTAATTGGTGTTTCCATTACATGATTATTGATTTGGTAAAAGGTTCAATAGGTCAACGAATCTTTAACAAGCTGGTATCGTTATCAAAGTAATGCTTTAAAATTCCCATTTGGCACCAGAGGGCAGAGCTAGGGTCAGGGAAACTGACAAGAAACATGTTGAACTAACAAAAAAGGGAAATGCCAAGAAATAGCATAAGATAGTAGCAGGGAAGATGGAGAGAAGAAGATAGAATCAATACATTTATGAAGGTAAAAATTAGCAAAACTTGGTAGATCTATTGATTGCATAGAAGAAAGGAAAGAACAGCGAAAGCAAAGGTTGGCTTGTTAAATCCTATGCCAGGTCCTGCTGTAAAAAATCTAGGAAGGACAGGCTTGGAAAAGGCCAGAAGAAGAGGAAGAAAATGATAGATAAAACTCATGGTCAGAGACTCTAAAAGGAGAAGTCATTTAAGACATGAGTAATTAAAAAAAATCCAATGAACTTGATGAGAAAGAAAATTGGGGTGGCTGATAATAAAATATCTTTCAAACGTTCAGGTTTTAAAGTTAGGTATAGCACGTAAAAGGAAGGACACATGATCAAAAATTTGTTTTGCAAATGTGTTGTCTAGTTCTTACTATCAAGCTTACTGTCAGTGAGCTTGCCCATTAAAATGCCACGGATCATGATGACAACCAGATAGTTAATATTGATTCTGCATTGAAGGGGTGCCAGGCACTAAGGATGTGAATTATATGATCTCCATACTTGAAGAGGTAGTGCTGTGATCATCCACATTTTAAAAGGGATGAACTCAAGCTATTAGAGGAGAAACAATTTACCAATGTACTCACAGCCGGGGGAACTTTGTAAAGAATGCTCAGAGCAAGCAGTGCTATCAAGAACTGTGTCATTCCACAGATTTGGTTCAGTGCTAATAGATGCAAGAAAGCCAAACTGCTTCTCTGCTACGTTTTCCCCAAGGAATCTTTCAAGAGAAACAGGGAGGCAGGGTTCCAGACAGCTGAGGACATGCTAAGAGAGCATTAGGTCCTTGACAGAGATTGAGTCTCCAGTTCCCAAGATGGACAGAACTTTAAATGTCTGATTGCAGAACCAATTTCAGCTATCTTTGAATAATCACAGAGAAAGTGAAAGGGCAAAGCCACAAGTGCCAGAAACTTCAAGTAGACACACTTGATTACATTTTCATGTAAAATTGTAGACTGGAATTATCAGAGGGTAGATTTATAAGCCATTCAGAAAAAAAGAGGCGGTAATGATTTCTAGCGAGTCAGCATGGGTTCTCTTGGAAATCATATCTCATTTGCTTTCTGATGCTTCTACTATACTGGCAGCTCAGGGGATGACATGGACATGGTGTATCTGGGACTCATCAAAGCAGGTGGCATAGCCTTATTTAATGTTCATGGAAACACAACAGGATGACATGACTGACTGATAGTAAAATTGGATGAAATGTAAAGAAGAGAATAACTGTTAAAAGAAAAAGTGGTGATTAATGTACTGATATCAGCCTGGAAGGAAGTTATTAGCAGCAAGCCAAAAGGTTCTGATATGATTAAGTCCAGTCAAACACTTTTATCATTCGCTTGCTTGAAGGGATAGAAAACATGCTTCTCAAATTAGTGAGTGATCTAACAATTGGGAGGAAAACTTACTACAGCAGATGACTGCATTGAGATTCAAATACTCCATATGTGCTGGTGTGAAGCTACAATGATATCAAAAACATCTTCCACAGAAATCCTTCAAAGCAAGGTAGGTACCATCAGTTCAAAGTTAGTAAGGATTTCTGATTTTACCATGGTGAAGTGAACCTATATTGCTCCTCCTTCTTTAAGAAATAATTAAAAAATAAGAAGCAAAATAGAAATAAGTAAACCTCACCTTTGATGAAACAATAGAGATGAAGAGGAGGAAGAGGAAGAAGAGGAAGAGGAAGAGGAAGAAGAGAAGGAAGAAGAAGAGGAGGAGAAGGAGGAGGAGGAGGAGGAGGAGGAGGAGGAGGAGGAGGAGGAGGAGGAGGAGGAGGAGGAGGAAGAGGAAGAATAGGAGGATAGGTTGTCAAAAGCAATTGGATGTCAAACATGGTATGGAAGGTGGGCACTGTGGTTTCTGATGCAAAAAAAAAAGGGAGGGGAAGGAAGGGAGAAAGAAAGAAAGAGAAACAAAGGAAGAAAGAAATAAACAAAGTCCACTTCTTTAAAGAAAAATGGCAATTCAGAGGGCCAGGGCCAGCCTCACATTCATATGATGGAAAGAAGTTGCTTGAGCTAGCCCTAGGAGCTCCCCCAGAATGAGTATGGCTCTGAGGAAAAGTGGCTGAGGAAGAGACCACACAAACAGAACTTGGTAAATTAGATCTAATGAATAAATAACAAACACATTAAGACCATAATGAGATTCTGTTCTGGGCAAAGTTCAAATTGGCAAAGTTCACTACATTTTGTAATATACTGTATTAGCAAGGGTGTCTTGAAACAGTTGTTTTCATGCTTTATTTGGGGGAAATGTAAATGTGAATGACATTTAAGGAGAGCAAGTGATATTGTGCATGATCTTTGATTAAACAATTTCACTTCTAGAAATTTATAATATATTTACATGGTGGCAAATGACATGGAAAACATAGTATGTAAAGTAGTATTAGATTATAAAACAAATATAAAATAAATTCGTATTAGTCCATACTTATAAAAACCAAGAATTGCAAAAATAAACAAGAGAAAAAAGATAAATCTCCCATGCAGAAGAATTCCCAATAATTTCTATAGACTCTTCACCCTCAGTCTCGGGAACGTTACTCCCCAGTTTACAGTTAAGAAACCTGATGAACACTACCTGACCCAGATGATCAATGCTAACATCAACAGTGATATGTCATATTGGTAGTATGTATCTGGGATACAATGAGATGAAAATAATACTTTATCTTTGGGATAACCCTCCTAAAAATACATAACTCTAACCAAGAGAAAACATCATATAAATGCCATGCAGAGACATTCTACAAAATGCCTGATTTGTGGGCATCAGATAAATAGAAGAGAAGTCTGAGAAATTGACACAGTCAAGAGGAGCCCGAGAAGACATAGGCAGCTAAATGCAATGTGGAATCCGAAATAAGATCTCAGAAGAGAAAAAAGCATTAGGTAAAACTAAGCAAACCTAAATAAACTATGGGTTTAGTAAAATATTAAGGAATCCATACTGATTCATTAACAAGTATACCCTACTATTGTAGATGTTAATAATAAGGGAAACTTGTTATGTAGGTATATGGTGTCACTCTCATGTATTCCTAATTTTTCTGTATCTCTAAAAGTGTTATAAATATATAAGTATTTAAAATCAAGGGGAATGGGTAAATATGGAAGTCACAACATAGCAAAATCTGGGAGATGCCACTAAAGCAATGCTTAGAGGGACATTTTTAGCTTTAAAAGTTACATTAAAAAGGAAGAAAGTTTCAAAATCAGTGATCTTAATTTCTACCTTGAGAAGATAGAAGGAAGATCATTCAAAATCAAAATAGTAGCCTTAAGAAAAAAGAGTGGATATCAATAAAATACAAAAACAACAGACAATAGAGAAAATCATCATTGAAACAAAAGCTGGCTTTTGGAAAAGATAAATAAAATCAGCAAACTTCTAAATAGGTTTATAAAGAGGGAGAATGAAAGAGAGAAATGTTCATATCATTTTTATATGTATCTATCAGATGCTGCTGTTGTCTCTCAATTTTCAAGAGATTTTTTTTTTTTACGAATTAGGGATATCAGCTCTTTGTCTGAGTTATTGTTTAGAATACTTTCAGTTTTCAATCGCCTGTTTATAGTGAATTTTTAACATATAAATTTATTGTATATTTTATACAGCCAAATGTACCAATCTTTTAATAAATAAGAATTTTGATGCATAGTTAGAAAGCTTGACTCTACACCAAATTTAGAGAATTTACTCAGTTTTCATCTGGTACATGTATGATTTATTTTATTACATTTAGTACTCCAATCAATTTGGGATGTAATATTAAGTATAATGTGAGATATGACTATAATTTTATATTTTTCCTAATGGCCACTCATTTGTACCAGCTCTCTTTATTAATAAATTCACCTTTTGTCCAATAATTTGGGAAGCTGTTTTTGTCATATACTAAATTTCCATATGTGCTTTTTTCTAATTTTATGCTTTACATATATTTCCACTGATATATTTGCCTATTCCTATGCCAGCACTATATTGTTTTAATTATAAGAGATACAGTGTATGCTGTAATATATATAA
Source organism: Pipistrellus hanaki (assembly GCF_964339955.1). Classification (NCBI taxonomy): domain Eukaryota; kingdom Metazoa; phylum Chordata; class Mammalia; order Chiroptera; family Vespertilionidae; genus Pipistrellus; species Pipistrellus hanaki. Next base: position 28,483,898 of record NC_140505.1, read on the forward strand.
TAGTTCAAGCCCCTCCTTCATTTTTTTAGTAGTTTCCATTTTCGTTTTCCCATATAATTGCATTATGTTGTCTACCACTATAACTTGTTAGTATTTTCCTTGATGTTAGATCTATTCATTAATAAAGGATCACTAAAAGTCATTAATAAAACACAATAATCATTATTTCCTAATTTAAGAAATAACAACATTATTTTCAAAAGTGATCTTCCAGAACTTGTGTGCCAAAGAACACACTTTGGGGGGAAAAAATGTGACCTTGTTGATCCCCATCTTCCCTCTGGTTTATGTGTGAATAATAGTCATCCTGCAAGAAGAACACAAACACTAATTAGTGTTGGAGTCAGAATGGAAGCCTTCACCTCTGTACCCTTATTCTCCTGGTAGCTTACCTCTCAATGCCATTTTCAGGAATTTCATTAGGAGATTTCAACAGTGCTCTCACAATACAAGCCCAGCTAATTGGTGCGGCCATCTTCAAAATCAAACTATTTGGAAAAGGCAGCATGTTCTTATGGAGCTACTCAGCATGATGAGTCAGGGCTCACATGAAAAAGACTTTCAGCAGGAAAGGCTACTGACATCTTGACAAATTATTTTGGATGTGTTTTCTTTATTCCTTGTGAATTACCAAGGTTATACAAGTTAGAATATAGGAGAAAATGAGTTGTTTCCAGAGATGAAAGAGTCAGTACAGAAGATAAAAATCCCATGGTCAGGCGTGTGACTTTTTATGAATTGAACTCTAAAAATAGAATCACTGCAACTGGAATTGCAAAAGACAGAGACAGAAAGAGGAGTGCACATTAAGCAAGTGGCTCATCTCAGTATCTTTGGCTGGGCTTTTAGCCCAATGAGTTGGCTCATTTTCAGGGCCAACTTTGCATTGCCTTCAAATGAACAGGTGTATTAAAGCTACATGGACCATGATTTGCTTTTTCCTGAGAGGATTTGATTATATTGTCTTTCACTCTCTCAATAGGCATAAACATGTTTACCACCAAAACTACAGTAACAACCCAGTTTTCCTTATCATCTGGAAATATCCAAGCCTTTATCAGTTGCCTTAGGAAATGCAATTAAATTTGCCAGGTATATAGTAATGAACAACCTGAAATGAAGGCAAAGACACCCAAAATGTGACACGTTTGCTCTTTGCCATGTGTTATTGACCTTGTATTTATCTTATAATATCACAGAATTTGTCAGTTTATGTTGTGGGCTTGACTACTTTTTATTGTAGCAAAATGAAGCATTTTGTTAAGCATTTACCTTTGGTCTTCAAGGTTTGCTCCTCACCCCCACTTCTCTACACAGAGACCTGCTTAGAGTCATAGAACATTTTGCAATTTGACTCAAGATCAGAAAGTTTCCCTTGAAGCTCTGGGCCTTGGGCTCCAATGCAGTCTCTGCAGTCCTGACCTGATTTTCTTTCAAATCCCTTTGGCTATGTATGCATCTACTGTCTGATGGCAGATTTATTCTGAATCTCCAGGCTTAAATGCATTTTTCTCAGGAAAAGTTGGCCATAATGTTGCATTAATAAAGCTTGTTCATTTAGGGTATGCGGGGTTCTTTTCTTCCACTGGTGTGCGTGTTTAGTTCCCATTAATGGTGAATTATGTGGACATTTTGACATAAGAATAGATCCCTTGGGATCTATATGTAGAGTAGATTTGTTAATTGGAAAGTAGTTAAAAACAAGCATACAAACAAACAAACAAACAAATAACCCCACAAATCAAGAAGAAGAAAAAAAAAGCATTTCTTTGGAAAGAAAACCTTTTTATTTTTTCTGATTTGGATAGTATCTGCTTTGGAGAGAATGCCAAAGTATAGTTCCCAAGTATTATGGGATGTTTCCCCCAGAACAAGACATCAAGAAAGATTTGCACCAAAGTTGTCCCAGCCTCCTGATTTTTCACTCAACTTCTTGCCACAGTCTCCACAGCTAAAACAATTTTATCTGTAGCGACATTGCCTGTAATGGAGAAAGGGGTATCATCCCCATTACCTGCCAGAGCATCCCTTTACAGACACAAATGTACACCAGCGTGCTCTTACCTTGGCTTAGAAGACTTTCTCTGCTGGCCTTTAATTGTCTTCAGTGACTGCTCCAAAGATCCTGGCTAATTTAAGATCCCTTCCCTGCTATTTCCTTAAATTTTGTTGTAGCAAATGTCCAAGCCTCCAGACTTCCTCTGGACAGCTTGTTTCCCTGCCCCCTGGGCTGTCTCATGATGATTATCATGAACTGGAATGTGTGAGTGATAATTTTACACACACCATAGAAGTAACATAGGGTCAGTTTTCTGAGTCATCCTGTTCCTTGGATGGCATGTTACACTGCATTGCAGTTGATTTGCATTTCGTGGACTCTTTGATTCAGTTGAAAAACATGAATAATGTTCATTATGAGGCACAAAAGACTCAGGTCTGCTCCCAAAAAATGTTTTCTGTCTCACCGAGGCTTCCTCAGGATTAGATAACCTGAACTGGTGTGACAACCTGCACAGATGGTGCTGGCAGCTGTGGGAACCAGGTGCAGATTTGGACCGGCTTCAGGAGGTTGACGGTATTGTTACCACTATGTACACACTATCCAGAGAGGGGCACAGAAGAAAAGGAGAGTGGGCCGGAATGCCAGCTGTCCCTGGGGTCTGCTTGGGTTGGCACACCGCTGATGTGACCTTCTTGTCACCTGTATAAAAGCCTCGTTCTGTCACTGCCTCTCCCAGGCCTGAGATGTCACAGGAACCACACTGAGGATAAAGACAGAAAGTTAAATACTCATCAGGAGCATAGAAAATAGTAAGCAAATGCTCCTCTCTCCCCTCCCTATCCCAGTCTCAATTAGAGATGCAAATATATTCAAATATTCTGCCTGATACATTCTAGGGTAGTGTTTGGAATGTGCTGCCCTAGGCAAGATGGGGATAAACCCACCTACCCTGTCACAGCAAACAGACCCTCCATAATAGAGTCACTAAAACATTTCGCTGCCCTAGGCAACCACCTGCTCTTCCTATAAAATCCATCCCAGACACAACTTAATTCCTCTCTGCCCAGTGGATCCATATCATAGACAATCTACGGTCAGGCAGAAAAACAATTTAAATGCATTCTAATAAAAATGGAGTGTTTACCCCTAAAATTGCCTTTATGCTATTCTTGTGAAACCATGGATATTTAGTAGTTCTTTGCATTTCTGTCATATTTTCTGTAGGATTACACATTCTAGGTGACGTTAAGAAAAAAAAAAAAAAAAGGATGCTTGAATAAGATTTTTACCAAAAACAAATTTTAGCTCTTTCCCTGCTTTCTATCACACCCAAAGGTAGTCAATATTAGTAGGCATAAATAAAGATAAAAGGGGCATAATCGGAAGCACTTGATTCTGATAAGAGTCTAGGAAGGAAGAAAAAGTAGAGGGGAGTGTGTTAGAAATAAAAGAAAAAGGAGGGGTGTGGGCTTGTACATGGAGAGAGGAGAATAAAACATCAGCTGTGGCATCTCCTCACTTCAGTGACACTGCCTGGCCAGAGTGAAGAGACCCAGGCCTCATTGGGGAACAGTCCTGTCACCCCCTCAAACCATCCTCAAAGGGGCCCTGGCAGTAGCATGAGCATGATTCGGCGTGAGCTGTCCCCCACTATTTTCTTTCCCAAACTTCTCTAGTTTGTGCTTTAAAAGCTGAGGTCAGGCACCTGTTCTACAAATTATGATTGCTACAGAAAGTGGCTTTTATAACCTCAGTAAGGAGCTGATGTATACAGGAAATTCAACACCCCCGAAGCTCCATGCCTTTCTGACACACCAATGCCTTGTATTCTGATATGTCGGTTCAGAGTCATGTTCCAAACCCTGAAAGTCAGGGGTTGGAATGACAACATTTCCCAGTCCACAAGCCTCCTTCATCAGGTTGGTTGGGCAGTGTTGCTATAGTAACCTCCAGCCTGTTTTATGATCCTCTGATGGTTACAGAGCACATGACAATGGAGAAAAGATCAGGTTGCAAGGCCAGCGCCTCTGTCAAACATCCTGCATGATGAACACCTAACTTCCCAGCACAGAGTGGTTTCCCCCGCTGGGGAGGGAGGAGAGTACACAACGCCACAATACATACAGGTTTGCAAATATTGATGGCAAACATCGTCAAATCATCGTGTTTAAAGTGTACTTTCTGAGAGGTTGAGTCGGTTCCCTGTTCTTCACAACTATTGTCCTAAGTGGCGAAGAGAAGAAATGCCATCTGTGACATTACACTTTTGTGTTTAGATGGAAGAATAGACACAGTGACTGAAAAACACTGCCTTCATTTTCCATCTGCCTTTTTGCATAGCCATCTTTAGTGAGCAGCAGGAAGCAGCTAAACTAGCCCCGGTTGGTCAACTGCCAGCAGCAGGCGGGGACTCCAGGGACCAGGGACGAGGGAGGCAGGAAAAGTAAAGAGCACCTAGAGATGCCAAGGGATGCCGTGGCCTCTGCACAGTGTTCTAATGGCCACACTGTTATCTGGATCAAAGAAGTTAGGCAGCACTTCTTGGAAAATTAAATTGACTCAGAAAAATGAAGAACATTACACTTTAGGTTGAACCAGCTGGTTCAGAAACAGATCCATTCTTTGATTGTGAAAGGCCACAAATACTCTGTTCTTGAAACATAATATTTTATGCCATGATTATGGTCGTGTCCAACACAAACAGGAAAGGAACCTGATTAAATTTAATGCCAACATGATTACCTGTCTGTGGCTTACATCACTATTACGTCAACAGCTTGTCATCTTGCGGGATGAACAATTTGGTACATTAAAAAAAATCTAGGATCATTGCAAAAGCAAAGTGATTGTTAATTAAGGTTTGAAGCAATAACAGAGATGCAAGCTCATGACTCATCCAGGTCAAAACAGATTATGAATCTTGAAAGTCGGCATTGATCGTATGGCACGTATTGTTTCCTAAAGGCTACGTAGATGGATAGTTCACTGTGCTGGCTTAAGAGCTAACTAGCTGTGGGCTTAGGCTGCTCAGCCTCTCAGGGACCTTCTTGTGTATCAGTAAAATGAAGGACTGGGCATTGGTGATTTTTTTAAATTTCTTCTGTACTTAGAATCATCTAGGAAGTATTTTAAAAATATATTTCTATTGATTTCAGAGAAAAAGGGAGAGGGAGAGGAAGAGAGAGAGATGGAAACATCAATGATGAGGGAGAATCATTTATCGGCTACTTGAGCCCACAGCCCAGGCATGTGCCCTTTGACCAGAATCAAACCAGGGACCCTTCAGGCTACAGATCTATACTCTATCCACTAAGCAAAACCAACTAAAGCTCTGGGAAGTGTTTTTACAAAAATGATGTTGGAATCCAATCCCAGACAAATTGAATTAAAATCTCTGGGAGTGAGTCCCAGGCACATACATTTTTCTATAGGCTCTCTGGATATTTCCAACTGCACCCAGGATTTAGAACTATTATACTAGACAAATCCAAAATCTCTATTAGTACTAAAATAATTTGTTCTAGGGAGTGGTTCTCATAATTCAGGGTGCATCAGAATCATCTGGAAAGCTTGTTAAATCACAGATTGCTCAGCCCACCCTTTCGAGTTTCTAATTGGGACTTAGTAATTTGCTTTTGTAGCAAGTTTTTGAGCAGTACCGATGTTATTGTTTAGGGACCAGGCTTTGAGAACTTCAGTACCAGGGTGTATTTACACAAAAATACACATCTAACTGCACAACAAAAAACAACTTTATAATTTAATGATACACATGGTAGGCTGGTGGTATAATTTTGCGACCCAATGATTTCAAATTATAGAATCCCCAAATCAAATGATAGCATTTCTGTAGTTTGTTAACTCTGACACAGTCACACTGGTATGAAGGTGTGAAGTTTCCTGAAGATATACTTTCCTAAGGAATCTGATAGGCAGTTCTTGAGCTTCTTTGCCTTCATTTTCTGATCAACTCTGGACCATGCCCAGAGAGTGACAAGGCTTGCAGTAGTTGGAGCCACACTGAGGTGATTCAGAGGCTTTAAGTAAACCATTGTTAGCGTGGTTTTGTTGTTTATAACATCTGTCCAGGACCAATATGTCTCTAATGCATCCAAGGCACTGGGATCATTTTGTTCTCCCAGCGCTGCTCCACTAGCAGCATCTCCTGAATGAAGGAACCATCCATCCACAATTGCAGAATTTGTGGATCTTTCCTATGATGCACATACAGGGATGCTTTGCATTTTCATTGCTCAGGTCTTAACCAAAAACTGGCAGACATTGGTTTTCCTGCCATAATCTCTGCTCTTGCTCCTGTTTTACTCATTGGCCTCTAGTCTAGGCTAGCATAAACATAAAGATAGTGCAGCCTTATTTGTACTATTTATCATAACTTCCTAGTTCCCCACTTATGGATACCTGGGAAGCATCCCATTTTCTGGTTTTGTCATGGCATTTGGGTCATGTGAAGGTGAATTATGCTCTATGTGCCCTTGTCCTTGTCAGATTGGCCATTTGATTGCTGTTATGAAAATCCTGAAGAATGCCCCTTTTCTTTTGTCACCTTCATAAGCAATGTTTTTTTGATTTTCAGAGTCTCAGTTGCAGAATGAAAATTATACTGGCATGAGAGGACAGGCCCCAGATGGTGGGTGATAGGCAAGAAGAGTGAGACATAAACCCTGCAGTTGTGAAGTCTCAGAGATCCTCAGGTTGTTGCTACTGTTAGGGAAGTATCCTGACATAAGCTCCATGAGGTCAGATTGCCTTTGCATATATTCATGCCAGTGAAAAACTATTCCAGTCCTGCGAAGTCTAGGGCACTATTAGTATCTCTGCGCTCATCTCTTCTTTTGGTATACATTCCTGCCTTTTTTTCCTCCACTAGAATTTTGACATTTGCTACTACTCTAAAAATCTGAATACAAATAGAATCTCTTTAGTTTAAAATTAATGTTGAGAAGAGAACATCCAGTTCAAACTCTCTTTTCTTAATTTTCACAGTTAATTTTCCCTCAAGACAGTGTCACATGGTAACAGATGCAGAAGGCTTTAGGAAGATGGTGGATTTTGATTTCAAAGGTCTGTAAGAGTTTTGTCAGATTGTCAGATTCTAAACCAGCCCATGTCCTGGACTCAGTACATTCTATGTTTTCTGGTCTGTGCTGACAAAAGAACCACGTGGTGATATTCACCTAGTGTCCTCTGCCCTCCTGCTTCTTTCTATAAGGCTGATTCACCACCACAACTGATTCTCTGAATGACAAGTTTGGAGAAAGAAGGGTTTTGAATTAATATAAGACTTGTACATTTAACATGAGATTCAACCAGATGTTATAATTTTCTGAGTGTCTCCTAAATGTTAGGCTAGGTGAGTTAGGTGCTTGGCATGAGTCATTGAACCTTCTGCGAGATAGAAGTATTGATTTCCATTTTATAGATAAGAAAACTGAGCCTTGGGAAGAGCAGGCATGTTCAGGTAAACAGCAGGGGTAAGTTTGGAATCCAGGTTTACTTGAATACAATCATGTACTCTTGTAAGGACCTGTGTGGTGACCTAATACTTCTTTGATTTGAGAAACAGAGCCCCGTCTAACTGGTGGAGGAGCTTCTGTAGTTACCCAGGACTAACTACTAATATTGCTTCTCTTCAGGAAATTTAAGTCAGAGATAATGGTGGATGAGGGTGTGACTGGGTAAGGAGAGGAAAAGCTTATCCAAATTATATTATATTAAAAATGGTTTATTATAGACAATGGGAAGAGGAATGTGCTAAATTGACCAATTGCTCTGAAAGACATAATTGGTTCCTCTTAAATATACAAATATGGAACCAAAACCTACATTATCTTACCATATTTCTGAATTTGAAAGTGCACCTATATGTCTAACATTCAAGCAACATTATTTTTTTCTTTCACCAAGAATGTTGGGGGTATCCCATAAATTTACAAATAAATGGAGAATCCTTAATAGACTGTAAGATCTGACTTCTGTAAGAGGTTTAACTAAAACTCCAAAATATATTCCTGAGTGTGGGAATTTAATGTTCTTTCCAAAGCCTTCAACGAGTGTAGACTCACCCCAAGCAGTTATCATAAATAATAAGCTCCTGTGACTATTCTTCTTAGTGACAATACAGGGAAGATTATTTTCTCTGAAGTCATTTTGTCTAATTGACTTTAGAGATCAGTAATGGGCACTTTCAAACTGTAGCCAAAATGGAAATGATGACCCACTCAGCCATGCCCTGGTGGGAGCAAGACAGAGCAACCTCCATAGAGTACAATTATCTTAGTCTAATTTGCAGTGGCGTATATCTAGTTACATTTTCTCCCCAGATAATCCCATACGACAAAGCTTCTACAATGGAGAAAATTCTACAGTGGAGGATAAGAGGCCGAGCTGTGCTCTGAGGATTCACCTGTGGGATGGCAGGCTCCATGTCCTGGTGCTATTTGCCTAATCTTCAAATTCCACGAAAGAGAAAATGCAGCCCAACCCCAGCTCCCTCTCCAAGTAGGAAATGTCTAGCTAATTATCAGCTTCCATTTGACCAATTCATTTGAGAAACAAAATTAATGCTTGTGAAATGTGGGAGGCATCTTTGTTACCCGCTAAAAAGACTTGCTCATCAAAACTCATTATCTACAAAATAGAAATAAATCCAGATAAAGGTCTTAAAAATGATTAGGGCAGAAGAAAGGAGAAAAAAATTCAATCCTTTGCACCGAACCAACATGGAAAAAAAAAATAAACACTTTTTTTTATTTTTATTTCCATCTCTGAGTAGTTGAGTTTTACATACAGTTTTGGTTTATTTGGAGAAGGAAATTACTTTCCAAGCTTCTGTTACATTTTGGAAGTGAAGGAAACAGCCAAAAGTGAGAAAACAATATTCATTTGTGTGAACGATAACAATTGGCATTCAATTCTCTAAGAAGGAGAAAACGAGTGTCTTCACTGAGTCTCTAGTTGACTAACCAGAGGTGAAGTTGAGAATATACCATATTCTTCTACCTACAATACGTTACAACTTAAAATGATATTTAGTGATACAGAAGTGCAACCCAAATAAGTATAAGCCAGGCAGCTTTCCGGAGAAATCATGGCCATGCATCCAGAGGCCATTTTGCAGACTGCCATACCTGTGCTGTGTCTGCCAAATGCTGGATTCCTTTGGACTGACTTGATGCAAGCAGAACAGCAGAAGCCTAATACACCCTGCTCCAAGCTCAGTGGGGCATTGACATTTATGGGATGATAATTTTGGTCAGTTCAGCTATTTATACAGCCTAGAATCAGTTTCTATTATTTAAAAGGATAATAGTTTAAAATGTATAGGAAGTTGAGTTTTTTACCTTCTATTAACAATATGCAATTCAGAGGTACCCCACTTTTAGCCACATACACACAATTGACAAATTAGGGGATGGCAAAGTATTATAATTTCCACTTGCTTGTCAAATATTTCTGATTCAGTGTAGTATTATTTTTTTCTATTTTTTAACATTACAAAAGAGTAAAACACTCATCTATCATTAACAAATTTTCATTATTGTCTTGCTTTTCACTAGAACTCATACAACTATTTCCAATGATGATGTCTGAATCTGGGTAGGTAAACATTTGAAAACATTTTAGATAGTTTTGGTATTCCTTCCACTTCATCCATAGGTAAAACTTTTCAGCTTTTGTAAGAATTAGTGTACCAAGTGCATAGTTATCTAATACATTGAAATAGAACTGATGAACTAATGAATATGATGAATAGTCTCCCCCTCTTCTTCTTCCTACTCCTCCTCCTCCTCCTCCTTCTCTGCCAGCTGCTGCTGCCTCCTCCTCCACCTTTTCCTCCAACTCCTTCTTATGTCTAACAATGAACGCAGCATTAATGGCTACAAGTCAATGCCCCATGGTAACCCTACATGACAGTATATGCATTTTTGGCACTTCTGTTGAGACACACCATGGTGTTCTGCCATAGAGTGCATTTGTGCCTTTTATTTTCCACCTGAAATTACACTCTACTTTCAGAGCACTGCTTTCTACAAAATGGAAGAGAGTTTTGTTTTTTCCATTTACTTTGTATTAGCCATTAGTAAAATAGTACAAAGGATAGCTTTTTTTTTTTTAATCATCTTGACTGCCTCTGTCTAGTCATCTCAAATGCCTTTGACAATGATACTATGAAGAGCAAATAAAGATTCTGGTTGTCTACAGTGGCTAGAAAAAATAAAAACCACAAAATGAAAAATTTCTCCGCTCGGATGGCTTCTTGATTTTACATAATTCTAAAAAGCTGATTTAATATATTATTTCCCCAAATGTACTAGATATCTTTCCAAATTAGCCAAAAGTTTTTGCATTCCACATGAACAACCCACTCACTATACTACCAAGAAATTAATATTTATCAATATGCTCCCTTGGTATTCAAGAAGCATCCCAATTGTTATTATTCAGTATGAACTTTAAAATAACAAAATAGCCATTTGGTTTACTTAGGAAGGGGTGGGGGGATTTATTTTAAGGGATTAGCTCACAGGATTGTGGAGAAACACATCCAGAATCTACATGGTAGACTGGCAGGCTAGAGACCCAGGGGAAAAATGCACATATGGTCATTTCTGACTCTAGCATCAACAGTATTATTATCTACTAATAAGAGGTCCAAATCACAAACATGCCTTTAATGACTCCCCAGGAAGATCCTAAACAGACACTGAGGGTTCTCCTTGAAGACCTGTGCACCATGGATCCCACCACACAGGGAGGGGCTACTCAAGAGGTGTTCCTAAGAACCAAAACTCAGCAGTGTTGGGATCTGAAACCTTATTTCCAATGTATAGTTCTCAGCAAGAACCATGATTCATCTGGTGTATGAAGTGAACATTTTTTTCCTACAGAGTCTGGGATATAGTAGTCTTACCTGAATTGTATGCTTATAGTTTTTCATAAACTTTTTACCACTGGACGTGGGAGAATTAAGAAATATACTAGACACATTCTTCCCTGCTTCCACTGTGTAGAAGCAACCCACTTTCCCTTTATAAATCAAGGTTGATTACCCCAGCCAGTACAGTAATATCCTCCTTTGACTGGCATTGGCTCATTAGCATAAGAAGCAAAAGTGGTCAAGAGACAGTCTCACCTTTCATTTAATGGAACCATTGTGGGCCATAGAGGAGGCATTTCTTCCTTGCAAACTAAGATCTATAAATAATTAGAGTCAAAAACTGCAAAGACAAGACAATGTAATTTTATCAGTAGGGTAATAGAGGGAAAGGGAATTAGGGATTCAAGTCCACCTTGATTCCCAGACCCCTAGTCCTGATCCTGGTTAACAGAGAAACATGACCATATCTTGGTTGACAATTGAGAGAACATATTATCACATCCTGTAAGACAGGAGCCCAGCACCACACTGTGTGGCCATCCAGTTGCACCATAACTAACCTTTCAACAAGCTATTGAACTGCCTTATCAGGTCAGCTGCTTCAAGGTGATGAGGTATTTGATAAGTGAATTCCATGAGCAACAGAAAATTGCTATACTTTGCTTGTGGTAATATGAGTTTCCTAATCAAAAGTCATGCCGAAATGTGAACTATGACTCTACTGACTAGAATATAATGTAACCCTGAGATATGATAGGATAGGCAGGTTGCTGAAATCAGCAGCCTCTGGTGGTCCTTATCTACAGGTCTAGAAAAAAAAATGCATCATCATATTAGTCACTATATACTAGGTGTCCAGTGAGTGTAATGAAACCACTTTGGAATAGCAATTGTGGTTGGAATCAACATTTGATGAATTTTATAATGCCCTGCTGTCATTTCCCAAGGTATTCTCAGGCTAAAGAGGTAAATTGAATAAGAATCTGATAGGAATTGACATCCTTTGTAACTTTCTAGTCCTTGATCATGGTACTAATCTCTGCTACTGTGACAGAAAGGTTTCTTTCATTGTTTTCCTATTTTATTTAGTAGAGTGAAGAAATCTTAATCACCATATTGAAATTAATCTTCTCTGGTTTACATGTAGCAACTTAAAAGATATGTACATTTTGTAAATATTTACTTTCTTTATAAAATATATCTTCCTTGATACTTTTCAGTTTTCAATATGATGATTTATCTGTCTTCAAGTCTGCAAGCTTTTTATATTATTTCTTCAAATATGTCCTATCCCCATATTCTCTAAATTTTCATTTGTAGTTTATGCTAGACTTTTAAAATATATTCTGCGTGATTTTAACAAAACAATCCGTGCTGTGTTCTGGGTAAAATGTTCGATTCTGGTATCCATTTTACCAATTCTCTTTTCAGCAGTGTCTTCTATTTACCTCCTCTGCTAGAATTTTGATATCAATGACTGTATTTCATTTCCAATAAGTTCTTTTTATGTTTATTTTTATTTAATAATGTCATTTTCTTATTTTAGCAGTACTATTCCAACCCATGTCTTTTATATATATATATATATATATATATATATATATATATATATATATATATATATAGCATTTTTTTACATTCATTTTAGATTAATTTTAGGTTAATTATTTCTATTTTCTTTGGTAAGAATTCTCCCAGTTATAAAATTTGATGACCAACTTTCATGACAATGGGATTTCTTGTACTCTGTGAATTTTGTTTAAGATTTCCTTTTACACAGCAGATTTTTTTTCCCCTCAGCCTGCCACCATTCTATACCCTGAAGCTTGTCTTATTTTAGGAATTTTCAAGCAGATTGCAGGTTTCCACACCTATCTGCAATGCCATCTAGTTTCCATTCTTGCAAAGTTGTCTCTTATTTGTCCATCTGCAATATCAAAGAGAGAGAGAGTTTTTTTCAGCCTCAATTCATTTTCATAAGGGTTATTTCCCACTCCTTGGCTTCACACAAAGAGCTTGCTTTTACTGTTTGACAATACTTATCACCAATTTCATGGCATTGAGGTCCCAGCTTCTGGTGTTCATAAATAGCCTTGCTTCCATAAATAACATAATTTCAGAGTTTACTTCTCTATATTCCTGATCCATGGAAAGTTTCTCTTGTTTTGGAGTAAAGATAGATATAATTGTACACTTCATTTATTATTTTTATATATGGAAAGGAAGTGGGAAAATATTATTTCCTCCAAAATGTCATTTCTTATTCAATTTTCATTTATTTTGAATCAAGAAAACATTGCACCAACTAAAGTGATATAGGCTGCTGACTCTAGAGGCAAATCCAAATCCAATTCAATATATATATGGCATATCTTTTCAACATTCATAATGTGCCAGACTCTTATTAGACTTTAGGTAGCAAAGATTAAATAGACTGTGATCAATAAACACAACTCAAACTGACTTAAGCAAAGTCCTGGCTGGGTAGTTAGTTAAGTAGCTTCCTGATACACCAAGGCATGAAAGGAGATATAGAAATGCATTTTTGAAAAAAAGGGTTCAATCCCTGGTCAGGGACCATATAAGAATCAATCAATGAATGCATAAATTAGTGGAACAACAAATTAATGTTTCTCTCCCCAACCAGGCCACCCCCCAAAAAAAATCAATTAAAAAAGCTGACATAAACAAACAAACAAAAATATTCTATTTATATCACTGAAAAGTCTTCAGGAATAGCTGGATTCAAAAGCTCAAAGTCCTGAAGTTTCTGTTTTGCATGTCAGCTTTATTATTGCGTGTAGGTTTTCTCATAGCAGAAAACATGTCCCGAGAATTCCAGGATTATATAGCTTTATTGTTCAGAAAGAAAGAGAAATACTCTCTCTCTCTCTCAAAGCAATCAGGGGTGTGCAATACTCAGCCTGCTTAGAGGAAATGTTAAGGGGGAAAATCAGCCTTCCCATAAGAAAGAGAACTTTATGATATGTTTTCAAGTAGCAACAACTCTTCATTATTTTATTCCCTCAACCTCATACTCCTTTTTGTTCTATTGAACAAATACTTTTTCTTTGAAAATGCATTTCTACATCTCCTTTCAGACATATGCCTTACAAGTTTATTGTATCATGCTTATTTTCAAAATGTATATTTGAACTTCTTTTAAAATGTGGATTTCATTTTATTTATAGTTTTTTTTCCTGTGTTTCAAACTGAACACTGCAATCACTTGTTAAATGAATATTATCAGTCTTTGGTTATTTTTGAGTATAAGGGTTTTTCTGCTATGTGATCCCACAGTAATTTCCATAAAAGCAATGGCTGGGGGTGGGCAATAAGGTCTTAGGCTTTAATGAGGCATAAAGAAAACTTGAAAACCCAATGAGTTAAGAAATGAGGGGTTTAGGTGTGAGAATCTCCTACTGGTGGCTGTCAGCCAGTCTCCATTAGGTTTCCAGCATGCAGCTAAGTAAACAATGAAAGGCATGATCCAAATCTCTGAGCCTGGGATCTTATTTTCATAAAAATGGGGCCAGGTGATATATAACACTATCTACATATATAAAAAGCTAATGTGCTAAGTGTCCTTCCCATTGTCTGACCGGTCACTATGACACACACTGACCACCAGGAGGCAGATGCTCAATGCAGGAGCTGCCCTGACATGCACAGAGAAACAGTGCCGCAGACCTGGCACCAACCAAGCAATACTTGGCTTCCTCCAAGTGGGACACAGGCCCTGCCACTACCTCTGAGTGACAGCCCACCGCTGCCATGGTGCAAAATGTGTCCCACAGGCCGCAAAGGGTGGCTGTGGGCACCAGGTAATGTCACATTTTTGTTGACATTATGAAGCAAAAATTGTTGACAGAATATGTCTGAAGACTATTGCCACAATGTGCCTCTGAAGCCGAAAGACGCTGGTGTCATTGACAGAATGTATCTGAAGGTCAACTATTGGCACAATGCACCTCTGAAGCTGAAAGAAAGTGACATCGTTGACAGAATCTGTCTGAAGAACAGTCAGCAACAAGTACTACCCATACTGGTAAGAACTTCCTTCATAATGAAAATGAGGTAAACTAGGAAGCAATTATCGAACACAGTTGTGGTGGAATGACTGTCACATGTCAATTTTGCCTAACCCTAAATTTTTCTGATGAAAAACCATCTGATGGAAATTTTACTTGATGTTGTAGCAAAGGCAAAGTTTTTCCAAATGATATAAATTTTCCAGAATACCCAGCATATTTAAAAAAATTAATAATAAATGAAGATTCTGACAGTAAAAATTTCATGGAAAATATTTGTTGTTATATCATGTTATTGTTTATTAATAAATTTATATATTATTTTCATGCATATTTTATTAATTTCCTTTCATCTCTGACACTTCTATTATAGAGAAGTCACAAATAGCGATATTAAAATATTTCTTCTAATTAATTTCCTTTCAATGTGCATCAATTCATGCACTGGGCATTAGTTCACTATATAAGGGTTGATTCTATTGGGTCGGCAGCTAAGTGATTGCGGGTTTCACACATATATGGCTTCAGTTGAATTTTTAGGTTTGCAGACGTAGTACAAATGTAAAACACATTTTGTTATTTGATAGTTGGCTATTCAGCTGTTAATCAGTAAAAAAAAGTTTTTTGATCTGTTTTGTAGTTTTCGTTTGGCGTTCGTTGAAAAATGGAAAATCAAAAGGAACATTTTCGTCATATTTTGCTTTTTTATTTCCGCAAGGGAAAAACGCATCACAAGCTCATAAAAAGTTATGTACTGTTTATGGTGACGAAGCCTTAAAAGAACGGCAGTGTCAAAATTGGTTTGCCAAATTTCGTTCTGGTGATTTTTCACTCAAAAATGAAAGACGCTCTGGTCGTCCAGTTGAAGTTGATGATGCTCTAATCAAAGCAATAATCAATTCGGACTGTCACAGTACAACACGTGAGATTGCAGAGAAGCTTCATGTATCACATACATGCATTGAAAATCACTTAAAACAAGTTGGCTATGTTCAAAAACTCGATACATGGGTTCCTCACGAACTGAAAGAATCACAGTTAACGCAACGCATTAGCAGCTGCGATTTGCTAAAGAAACGTAATGAAAATGATCCATTTTTAAAACGACTGATAACTGGCGATGAAAAATGGGTTGTTTACAACAATATCAAGCGGAAAAGATCGTGGAGCAGGCCAGGTGAACCAACTCAAACAACATCAAAAGCTGATATTCATCAAAAGAAGGTTTTGTTATCAGTTTGGTGGGATTACAAAGAAATTGTCTACTTTGAACTCTTACCACCCAACCGAACGATCAATTCTGATGTCTACATTGAACAACTAACGAAATTAAACAATGCAGTTGAAGAAAAGCGGCCCGAATTGACAAATCGAAAAGGTGTTGTATTCCATCATGACAATGCAAGGCCACACACATCTTTGGTCACTCGGCAAAAATTAATGGAGCTTGGTTGGGATGTTTTGCCACATCCACCATATAGTCCTGACCTTGCACCATCTGATTACTTTTTGTTTCGATCTTTACAAAACTCCTTGAATGGTAAAAATTTCAATAATGATGATGATGTCAAATCGTACCTGATTCAGTTTTTTGCTAATAAAAACCAGAAGTTTTTTGAACGTGGGATTATGATGCTGCCTGAAAGATGGCAAAAGGTCATTGATCAAAATGGGCAATACATTACAGAATAAAGTTATTTAGTTCCATGAAAAAATTGTCTTTGATTTTCTTTTAAAAATCCGCAATTACTTAGTTGCCGACCCAATAGTAAAATAATCTCTAGGCAGACTTTTTAAGTGGCATCTGACCCTAAAAAAGGCACAGTCTTGTCATCTCAAAATTGCAATTCAGGGTAGAAGTGCAGTGACAAACACTTTCAGAGGTCTAGGAAGGTGAGAGGAGCCACAGAAGGTTTCAGGAAGGGTGAAGTACTTCAGGTCTGCAATGTCATGGCAGGACTCTCAGAGGAAGTGGCACTTGGCCCCTTGGGGGTTTTGTATTTGTGACTTTTATAAAATAAAAATAAAATGTAAGCCCTGGTATCCTAAGTCATCTATTCATGGCTGTAGTTATTCCATAAGCATTCCTTAGAACATTGGGAATATTTTTGATACTGATGTGGGGGAATTGCCCACACTTTATCCTGAAAATGATCTAGAACTTTTTTCTAATATAGAATCTAGTCTCATTTCTACTTGTTTTGCTCTCAACAGGCCCTTGTTGTGGGGAAGGAGACGTTTGCTTAATTAGAGAGATGTGTGCAATTTTAGCTGGCAGTTAAAACATGCCCTACAGTGGAGCTTTGTCCAAAGTTAACAATTATCTCAACACAATATTTACCTTATCAGGGGGGAATTGTGCTATCTGCCGGTTCCTTCAATGAGATCTCCTACTGAGCACAACTCAAAGTAGTCAAGACAAATGTTAGCTCTTCAGAGAGCAGTGCTAGGTCGCTGGGAAATGAATGGGAATCCACTTGTCTCTTGAAATATTCAGCCCTTTATGACATATCCAACCACAGTCCTTCTAGTGAGTGTGCAATTGTTCGCTCTGTGAATGCTGTGTCTACACCTACACCTTTCTCTTCCAAACTGTGTCAGGCAATGTGGTAAAGCCCTGATCATTTCCTCCTGCTAAGAACAAATGACATTTTCGGAAAACGTTACCAAGAGGTGACTGCACTGACTATTTCTATTGATTATATTATCCAAGTGTTTGCCCAACCTCTCCTTAAGTTAGTGCAATGTAAACCAGACCTAGGATGTGGGGCACATGGCAAATCATAATCGAGGTCAGTTTGAAGCTACCAGAGGGAGCAATTGGCAAAATAATAGCTCCCATCACTGTGTCTTTAATATTGACCCTACTAGCAGGGTTTTATATCAATTTTACAAAAGCAACTAAAACCTCTGACTTTTCACCTAATTTCTCAATTATTTTAAGATGGAGGGGGCCAACAATAAAATTGCTGTCCTCTTTTTTAAAAAAAAATACTTAGATGTCTTATTTGACTATGGTATGCTGCCTGCAAACTTAAATGGTGACCATGAAATCCTTCATCATCTACAGCCTGTCAGGCCCCAAACTGACCCTTCAGAAGAAATAGCCTCTCCCTCTCTCAGTGAGGGCTCAGCTGTGAAGGACACAAAAAATATGAAAATATACTACTTCTATGAAAGAACTTAAAACCTGGATGAGAAGATTTATGGTCAAGAAGTAATTAAGGAATAATACAATTTTGTAGATAGTGAAGCACTTTATGGACTATAAATATGACTAGATTTATGAGAAGATGTTTAATGAGAGCTGAATAAGAGAACAGATTTTTTGTAAGAAATTGAATATTGAGTTGGATTTGACATACTTTTATTCTCTCTCTCTCTCTCTCTCTCTCTCTCTCTATATATATATATATATATATATATATATATGCACTAGTGTACATATGTTTGGCAATAATACTTATGTATAAAATACAACTAATATAACACACACAAAACTGCCATGCACAGTACATGCACACACACACACACATACACACACAGAGCACTATATGGTTCAACAACACTGAACTACTTTAGTACTCACAAAAATGACATGCTGCTTCCGAGTTTTATTATACTAATCACCAACATTAACCACACAGATAAATCACAGTAGGCTCCTTCCCAAAGCTTTTGCACTGCCTCTCTCCAATCAGAACTTCTCCCAAATATCACTTTCAAGGGTGGTTCTCACCACTATTTAACATTGCAATTCCTTCCCCCTTGGGAGTTTCACTGCCACTCTCTCTGCTTACATTTCTCCCAGGCATTTATTGCCACCTGACAAGTTGTATAAAAATTTCCTTCATTTCTTAGTTCTACTAATTCTTGAGTTGGGATGCTGGATTTGAATACAGGAGATAATGCATTATTTTAATTTATTTGGTGCCTGAATTTCTAATAGCTGATAACACAAATTTGAATAAGATATTTATCCAAATATGTACCTGTATAAGACAGTTTCCAAGTTTGGATAGTCACAGATACTTATCAAATTTACTTATTTTTTACTTCTCTCCCCAAATATTTTCTATATAATAAGAGAGGAATATGCTAATTATCTTTTACGCGTTGAGATCATGGGTCTGCAGGAGGGTGGAGCAGCAAACTACAAGCGGGCAGCAGAGAGCTACAGTGGCAGGCAGGGTAGCAAGCTATGAGAGGGGGCAGGGGGCGCTACAGGAGGAAGGGGCAGTGGGCAGAGAGGGTGGAAGAGACCTACTGGTGCCTGGATTCCTGGGCAGGGCTACTAGTATAAATATAAAAGCATGGATTTTGCCTGTTCACAGCAGTGTCCTCTAGATGAGCATTTTTCAATAGACATTCAATGGTTATTCATTGACTGATGGAAGGAAGGAAGGAAGGAAGGAAGGAAGGAAGGAAGGAAGGAAGGAAGGAAGGAAGGAAGGTTGCAGAGAAGGAGAAAAAATAAAGACAAACTGAACATAGATGAAGTTGGGGATTAGGGTGGTGAGAAAGTATATTTAGAATAAATATATCTCACCCAACACTAAAATATAAGAGTCAATGATTCTAGACCTATTGCTTCTAAAAACAAATGGCAATTCTGGTCTCCAGATCACAAATGTTATTTTTGGCCACAAGTCAATTCTTCCAACTCTTCACAACTCCATAGGTTTCCATGGATTTCCATATCCTGAGCCCTATCTTCTGGAAGTAGACATTTTTCTTCTGCAGTCACCCTGGAAACAGAGGGGCCTGTGCATGCTATGAGTCCTCCATGTGATTGTCAATCTTGCAAAAGGAGTAAAAGGCTCTGCACAGCCCTCCTTTCTCTGGATGATGATAGAGGCTGGATCCATGGCACCAGATATGCTGGGCACTGGTGGCAACAGTGGAAGTGGAGTTTCTGCACCAGACCATTTCTGTGATGTGGTTTACAGCATGTGTACACTATCCTCTTAAAGCAGCCCTCACGATCATATTTTGAGCTACCTAGTTTACTTCAATAAACATTTTTCTTTTGATGCTTAGCAGGTTAGTACCAGATCTTGGAAAAGTTTTAGTTTCTGTGATATTTTCTATTTTCTCTGGGAGAAAAGGCGGGGGTGGGGGTGGGGTGGGGGGGATAAAGTTCCTGGTAGAGCTTTTAATTCCACTTTGAAACTTTCAAAGTTGAAATACTTGAGTTCTTTCAAAAATTATTTAACTGCAAAATAGGTCATCTAAGCCAAGGTTCTCCACCTCAGCACTATAGGCATCTTGGCCTGGATCCTTCTCTGGCATGGGGATGTCCTGGGCACTGGGAAGTGCTTCCCAGCACCCAGAGTTGAGGAGTACCCTGCCCCATCTGTGACAACTGAAAATGTGTCTCTAGACATTGTCCAATGTTCTCCCAGGGGGCAAAATTGCCCCAAATTGAAAACCACTAATCTAGAGGCTGATTAAATGTATCCCAGTATGTATATCTTTGTCATTTGAGGAATCCAGAGTAAAGAGATCAAACTAAGTTCTTTGTTCCTTGGATATGAAATTGAAATAATTGTTTTAACACAATACGTTTTTTCTGTATTAAAACTAGAAGGAAATACTTGTTATGAATCATAAATCATAAATATCTTGAGTTGTTTTATTACTTAACTACATATGATTAGTCACCTTTTTGTTATTAGAAATGCCACACCTTAGTATAATACATAATTTTTTGAAATGGCTTAGTAAGCTGGGTAAAGCAATAATGCATAGTGATATGTTTGGGAAAAGTATATAACTGCAGATAAGTGGTTATATTTTATGTTTTCTCCCCAAAATCAAACTTAGTTTTCTGTCAACCTATTCTCACTTAGAACATGAAGCTCTCTGCTATCTTCATGTTTATGTTGTGCTTTGTAATATCAGTTTCTTCACATTTTTACATTTCACTAGAAATTTTATTAAAGCCATTTACTTGTAATAATAAAGTGAGTGAGATATTTATAACAGCCTCAATTTTGAAAATACTGTAACCTATTACAATTCTAATGGACCATAACTAGAATTTCGGTTCATGGAAAATCTGTCATTAACACAACAGAATTACTAGTTTTCCAGCATTTGCTGAGACTGCTATGTCTACCAGCAAATTTTAAAGATAAAGAAAGTAGAAAGCTGCCCAGGCCAATGGCTCAATTGAAAGGAGTGTTGTGCCATATACCAAGAAGTTTTTGGGTTCCATTCCTGGTCAGGGCACATACTTGGGTTTTGGGAGCATAAGGGAGACAACTGATCCACGTTTCTCTCTTGCATTGGTATTTATCTCTCTTCCTTCCTCAGTCTCTAAAAATTAATAAGAACATATCATCGGGTGAGGATTTTTTAAAAAAGAAGAAACTATTGTTGATATTACAAATAATTGATTATCAAGCAATTATCACAATAAAGTGATTGCTTTGAGACTATTGCTTAATTACTATTACATAGAAAAGTATATATAGCATACAAAATTCATTGTTTATTATTATTTTTTACAAGTACAGATGGCTTGGTACTATCAGAAACACTAATGGAGAGTAAACTTTTAAATGTAATTACAACAGAAATACATCAAATGTTTTTCTGTTTGTTTTCTTTTGCTGACATTATAATCCTATTTTAATTAAGATGCTCAGAACAGTAATTTCCCCACCTAACTATGTCAAAGAAAATAGAAGAGATATACTTGTAATATTTTAAAGCTTTATTGTAAAATCATGTTTCATAAATACTAATTACATTGGTACATCTACACCTTGCTTTTATTTTAGCTGAAAAATATTACATTTAGAAAAATCTTATAATTCAATGACAGTATATCATAAAACTTTGACGGTCTGTATGAAAATAATACAATATGCATTATGGGTACGTATATAGTTTTGGGAAGAATGATGATGAGAAGGAAAGGCGTTAACTGTAATGATTGCCAGGACAGAAGATAATTCAGATTTCTGCAGATCTTTATTAGATTTGATAAAGATAACATGATTCCATATCATTTTTGTATATGTGGAACTGATAACATAAATAGCTGTAGGATGGCTGAATAACTTTTTTTTTTATAAAGCATTTCTGGACCACCAATATCTCTGGTCCACAGACTCTGAAACCCACCCTGCATTCCTTTTGGTTAAGTCCAACATGAGTGTGGTCCAGATCTAAACAAAACCAAATGTGGGCAGAAAATAAACCGCTGCAGGTGTGGGGGCCTGGGGTTCTCAGGAGGATCAGGGTTTTCCAGAAGATCTGAAACATAGCAAATCTCTTTCTGACACTTAGGGGACTTAGAGATTTAGCTAAAGTTTCAGTGCAGTTTCATGCCATACTCTCTTTGGCAAAGGGGGGCAAATAGTCAACTGACTTCCTGTAGGTTGTAGGAGGATTCATTTGATCAAAATTGAATAGCTGGATAGAAGTCTGGATCTCGTGTCTGGTCAGAATTGTTGCTTTTGGTCACAGATGGTTGCAAGATGGTAGCACATATGGTTATTTCAAACTCTAGCACCATCAGTATTGTCATCTCCTAATACTAGACTGAGATCACAAACAACCTTGCATGACTCGTCAGACAGATCCTGAACAGATTTCTCCCTGAGGACACACACCATTGATCTCAGCCATGCAGGAAGGGCTGCTCAAGAGGAACTCTTGAGTCCCAGGATCTGGTGGTGCTGGGATCCAAAGCCTTATTTTCAGGGCACAGTTGTAACCTTGTTCAGATTTTGTGAAATCTTTCTCTCCAGGTGGATACATCACTTCCCTTTACTAAAGGAATGCCCCATCACTAAAAACATCTGTTCTCTGAAGGAACCTCTCCTTCCCACGAGAATGAAACACACCTGTTACTTTGAGGAGATGGGAGAACTTAGGGCTGCGTGGCTTCAGAGGCCTATCTCCAGTGGGTTGCCATCCTGACCAACTCACCACCAGGTCCCTCAAGCCCGCCAATCATCAGTGTCATGCCAGTACTCACCAAGGATCACCTCTCTCATGGCTGAGCAGAGTTTGCCAATACCCAGCTTTTGAGACAAATTGGTGCTCAAGTATTTTTCCTATTTATAACTTTCTTTGCCCAAGGCTTTATCTTCCATGATTCCAATTCAGGCACTTGTTAATAGCTATAAGCAAACTTTATTTGCAAAACTGGATTTGACCCACAGATTATAGTTTGCTGACCCCTGCAAACTATTATTTAATGTTGTTCACTTAGTGTAAATCAGATCATATGTTTTGCAAAGTCACATCCAATAATTTCACATGACAACTTCAGCTTGAAACTTCTGTAAGTCATCAAAATGTCAGTCAAGTATTTTGTATTATGTCTTCGTCAGTTAGATTATCAGGATAAAAATCTTTTATTCTCTTGCACAATTCCCTTAGTGATAAATACCCCAGAGGCCAGGCTGAAAGTCACATCCACTAATAAGGGTAATCATGTCTAATAGGAGCTCTGATTAATTTCCCAGATGCAAGCTCACTAACAGCATTTTTGCTTAGTTCAGATCTCAGACACAGAGCTGGACTGTATTTTGGCAGTGAGGAGAATAAATGATATTTGGACTTTAAAAATATAGAATCCAACAATGACTTTAAATTTAATTGGGAATGAATAGATGCTAAAATATAGGATATGAGAGGCAATCAATGAGCCTGTTTGTAAGTGTGGTTTGTTCATGTTGTTGGAGTTGACTTTGAACTGATGGAAACTAGGTTCCGGTTTTAAAAATACATTTGATTGTTAACCTGCTTTTGTTTTCAACTTGACAAATTCTACTGCGATCCGTTCACGCTTGTAAGTACCTGTGCGGACGCTGTCTACACCTGTGAATCGTCAGCGCCCAAGGATCATAGAATTCCAACTGTAAGGATCTCAGGTGTGAAGACCAGGCTTTTTGAGGTCCACTCTTCTGCCCTCTCCTTCCTCGTGTAGAACTACATATCATTTATGATTACAAGATTGAGTGGTCAGACAGGAGATGTTAATTAAAGAGTAGACTTGGCCATTGATGAACAACAAAGGAAGAATGGTGGCAAAGGGCAGCTGCCTCAGTCTCTGGGATAGGAGTTGTGGAGTTCTTGACAAATGGTAGATTTCATGTCCCACAGAGGCCACTGGAACACAGCTGCTGCTGATTGTTGCCTTTGAGAAAATGCCCTGGGATTTTCAGATTAATTTTTGAGAATTGGTGAGAAAATTACTGATTTGTAAACGCTAGTAACTTCTTTTTCTCTCCACAAATTTTCTATATATATGCCAGCTGCATCTGACCTGATGATCATCTGATTATGAGCTCTGCTTTAGTTCATTGAGAAACTTCCCTCCATTACAAAGAAAATAATCTTGAGGGAATGGGTAATAAAGTCATCAGCCTTTTAGGTCTAAGAAATCACTGATCACAAAAGATCACCCTGTTCTCACTTGTTCCAAGATAAGACACACCTCTGCCCCTCCTCAATATTCAGAGAAGACCTCTCTCCATCCTTCACCTGCTTCCCCTAGATCTGTGCATGACCCCCTTGTCTACCAGCCCTGTACACCCGCCTCTATGAAATCCCAGGCCCCTTCTTTTTCTTTGAGATATTACTGATCAATGAATGCCCATGCTATTGCATTAGCCTGAATTAAATTGTCTCTTTAATTGCCTGGTGCACTCTGTCTTTCTCACATGTGTATGTTTCCACATAGATTTAAAAAAAATAATAATACTACAATAATTATTAATATCCACCTATAGCCAACACGCTAATCTTAATGTGGTGAGACAACTGAGCCAGTAGCATTGTCTCTTCTGGGCCTCAGAAATTAGCCCTGCAAATGTCACCATAACTGGTTTGCCTGGAGTGCATCTGTTTAAAACAGGAGGGCCGCCTGCCTCCTGCAAAAATCGGAAGGCCCCTAGTGTGCTGACAGCCACTGCGTCAGCCTTCCAGAAATGTGCCTGGAATTTAGACGATGTAGTGACAAAAATAATTAGCTCTCAGAGTGGATTTGAAAACTTCCCTTTTATGAAACCAATTCATTCAAAGTACTTATTTATGAGCATGTCTACACTAGCATTCTTATTTTACTCCAATATCAATTTTAATCTATTGTTAATCCAATGAGCACTAAAGAACATACTCAATTCAGTAGACATTTATTGATCACTTTGCTCCCTGCCAGGCCCTCTCCTAGATGCAGCATAGAATGGCAGGCAGGATGCATTCAAAGGGCAACCAATGGAGCGTGGGAGGTGCTGGAAGTGTAATTGGATAAGTGCACAAATTCCTTTCTTCCTCCTTCCCTCCCTCTCTTCTTCCTTCCTTTCTGCCTCCCTTCCGTTATTTGTTTAGTATATATTGGTGAATCTATTAAACACATACTCTGTTTTGTAGAGTTTGCAATCTGATGGAGGAGAAAAATAATGAGGGGGGTAACAAAAATTAAATGTGGCCTTTTCGGCTATCATACACAAGGAGAATATTGAGTGCCGGCAGAATGGCACTGTGTTCTGAGTGGCAGATGCTAAGGGCACAGGAGCTGAAAGTCATGTTGTGTCCCCTTCACCTTTGTTAGATGGCCTCAGATCCCTCTTATGCTGAAACACGGCCAATCACAATGGCTTATTGGTGCGGTTTAGTTGGCACTCTCTCTTACACATTCTGTTGCTTCAAACAGAAGCACTACTATCTTCCTCACCCTTTTCAGAGAGAAGGTTTCTCCCCCACCCCCCATTTCATCTGACCCTCTAAAGTATTCTATTCTGTGCAGATGTTGGTGGCAGGATGTTAGAAAATTCCCTGGCAAAAGAACAAGTCTGTCTTTCTAACAAAAATAAACAAACAGCCAAATGGGTAGGAAAGGCAGGAATGGAAATAACTTGAGATATTAGGCTATCTGGCTTTTATTAGAAGCCTAGCCTCCTCTCAGGGCGGAGTTGTCATTATGACATGTTGAAATATGGTTAGATGATGGGTTGGTTCTCTTTCAGCTGAACAGTTTTTCTCTGAGACTCAGCGGCCCTCAGGGGCTGATTAGTATTGTGAGACAGAAACAGGCAGAATGTGAGGGGGAAAGTCCTCTATATTAGATGTTACAAGGATTTCCTATTTTGATTTCCCCCCTTAGTGATAACCTCAGAAATTATGCAAATACAGAAATCAATATGGAATAGAATTTGCAAATATATGAAAAAATATACAAGGTATCTATCACCCCCTTTCACTTAAATAAGATAGAGTAACAGTACAGTCATATTGAAATGGCAATAATTAACAAGTGTGTTCAGAATGACCCAGGTCTTAAGTTATATCAACTGAGGGAGCCATCTGTCTATTGCCTTTAATCACAGGAAAAAACAACAACAACAACAACAACAAACAACAACAGCTATCTCTGGCATTTATCAACCACAGTGTGTTTCTCAGTGTTTTCCTATAGAGGTTTCATATATGCTTTGATGTGAATTTTCACAATTTTGTTGATGATATATATCAACAGCTTGAATTCAAAATAATGCAAAAGACAATCTAGGCTGAATCTTACCAGAAGATAGGCTTTTTGCTTGCCCCCTTCTCTTCACTCTTTCCCTTTACTCTTCTGCATCTTTCTCTCCCCCTTCCTTTCCTTTTGAATGATGACACTATTTTCTTCCTTTAGGACAAACCAGTGCCAAAGAGTAGGATGGACAAGGTGGAGGAGAAGACACTGATGACCCACTGCTTTAGGACCTGAGGTTAACATGATCTCTCCAGACAACAACAAACTGGAGTGAATTCTTAAGAACAGGGAAGGACTGGTGAGTATAGAACCCAAGTTTTCTAAGATCTAAAAAGCTTATCCTATATAATAAAAGGGTAATATGCAAATTGACCCTAACAGCAGAATGACCAGGAATGACCAGGAACAACCAGTCACTAAGACATACACTGACCATCAGGGTGAAGATGCTCAACACAGGAGCTGCCCCTTCTGGTCGGTGTGCTCCCACAGGGGTAGCTCCACTAAGCCACAAGCCAGGCTGATGGTTGCGATCACAGTGGTGGTGGTGGGAGCCTCTCCCACCTCTTTGGCAGTGCTAAGGATGTCTGACTATAGCTTAAGCTCGCTCCCTGCAGGGAGCAGGCCTAACCTGGCCAGTGGACATTCCCCAAGGAGTCCTGGTCTGCCAGAGGGAAGTCTGGCTGCCAGCTTAAGCCCGATCCCGCAAGGAGTGGGCCTAAGCTGGCAGGTGGACATTCCCCAAGGAGTCCCAGACTGTAAGAGCTATTACCACTGAAAGAAGTCCACTCTACTACCCCTAATTATTCACAGATTTCATAATTATTAAGAAAGGACTCGCAAAAAATTCATAAGAAAAGTTGAAGAGGAATAAATGACTTTCAGGTGTTACTAGTAACTGTGTGAGCCAGGAGAAGAGGAGAGGACCATGGGGGTGATTGGGATAAAATAGGAAGCTGTGAAGGAAGAAATTAGGGCAGGGATTGTAGAGGTGAGACATTGGGCAATTTTGTCACAGGCCTTGTGGGATTTAGTCCTATTTATGTACACGAAACTGCTCATTTCCTTTCAAGTGACTTCTCAAACAATCACTACTTTATACTCACACTATATGCATTGGAAACATGTCTGAAAAGATTGACACTAAACTTAATAATTTCCTTCCAGAGGGTGGAATTGGAGAAAAAAAATATGAAGAGTTTTGCATTTTACATTTTAAAAAGTGCTATTAGAAGTATTTTAAAATGTACCAGGCCCTGTGATGAAGCCTGGTGACAGAGTCTCTCTCTCTGGCTGCACAGAGTTTTCAAGGTGCTTTAAAGGTCACATTCACCTTTGCCCTCCCTTCTACCTAGAAGCCAGACGCATAGATGATCGTGGAACAACAGTCTTACAACCATCAGATAATCATGAAGCTGAAATCAGCAAGCTGAGAATAGCATTGCAGTGAAATGGAGTCACCTAGGTTCCCTGGGAACATCACATAGCCACCAGGTCAGCCCTGGACTTCATGTCACATATAAATAAGGCCTGAAGCAATTTGTTGAAAATTAGCATTACTCTAGTTTTCTGCTTTTCTCAGCCCTGCACCATCCTGGGTGGTATGATCACCAAAGTGAGAACTTCTTTGTTGTGATGAGATTAAACTGATAAAGGAAAGAGTGAATTAACAGAGATTACATGTTCATGGGATTGATGGTTAAAAAAAAAAAATAGCTGAGGCGATTAGGGGGACAAGGGAATGTTAGGAGAATTTTTGTTTTTATTGAGAAAGAATTGGGAATATGTAAATGAAGGTGCAAATGACCCAGGAGTGAGGGAGAGGGTGGATACAAAAGATAGAACTGGTCATCATACCAAGGTGAGATGAAATGGGATCCAAAGCATGAGAAAGAGGTGGCCTTAAATTCAGCAAAAAGAGTGCTTCTGTGTAACAAGAGAAAAAGAGGAGTGTGGATGCACTGCTGACGACAGTGATTGTGAATAATAAACTATGAATATCCTTAATGGAAAGGATGGCATGGCCATCACCAATAGCATTCCTGTTTAAGGAGGGAGAGCTGGAGTTTTGGCTCTTGGCTGAGAGGCCATAGAATTATTGCAAGCAGAATTTCTTCAAGGGGATGATAAAACACTGAACCAAGGTGATCATGGTGCAAGGAGAGAGGAAAAAGAATGGAATCACAAGGAAATTCCTAGCTTCTTCAGATCTCTTTCATGGACCACTAAACATCAGCCAAATGATAATATTCATTGCTTTCTACCTTCACTCCAACTTCTGAGCACCAGGCCTACCCCATATTTGGGGGTTTTCCAAGTTATCCAAGTCTCAGTTCACATGCTGCCTGGCTTCTCTATCTGGGCCACTTGGAGATGAGTATGTTCTCTGAGGTCTGTCATCTTATCAGTAAGAATCTGTTTGATGTTCCCTCCTTAGTGTCGCTATCATTTCTTATCTTAAAGTTTAATGATCTATGATCCAGTTTCATCTCCTCCTGTCATCTTTGTTTTCCATCCTTGAGCACTCCCCACCCACCATCATGGCACAAGGGATCTCTGGTACTTACGGGGTAGCACTTATTTATCCAATTGACCACATTCATTTAAAAAGACATATTGAGTGTCCTGTTTGGATGTGAAAGAAAGAAGAATAAAGATTATCAAAGATGATGTTAGGTTTTGAAACTAGGAGATCAGAGGTAGATGGTTTCACTAACAAGAAAGAGAATTGAGAGTGATAGTTTATAGAGGGAAGATATTTAATGTTGTTTTGGCTTAGTTGAGATTGGGAAGGCTTTACAGCTGGACAGGAACTACATTTCTGACACTGCCTTGAATGACTACAGGCATGGAGACCCATATTTTGGCAGTCAGGGTACCTGATCCCTAGCCAGTTTACCTGAAAATCCAGGTGTGACCAAACCAATCCCTCAGCCTCTCCCAGTTTGATCTCCCTCACCTTTCAATGAAGACAAGGGGGATGGTAAAGAAGCAAATACTCTATCTCACTGACAGTGATGAAGAAAGAGTGGGAAAAATGAGTCTGTGAAAATACTTTTTAAAGCTTTATAGAATTGTATGTATGTCAGTTGTTATCATTATTAAGTGTCCAAAAATTTCATCTGAGAAAACGTGATCTATGAAGCCATCTGCAATGCTTACTTCATAGGGTTGTTGTTAGGATTAAATAAATTGATATATGTAAATTCCTTATGACACTATGAAGCATATGACAAATATTCAATAAATGAGAATAAAACATTTCCTATTATGCTCATTGTTATTCTCATATGGATCTGTAAATGGGAGGAGTCTACAAACTGTAGAAAGGCCTACTCATTAAATAAGATAAGAAACAACATCTGACCCGGGAAATTTCCTCAAGTGGGTTACTTGAGAAGAATCAGATCTCACCCACAAGGCATGTTTTCTTAAAAGCCACTTTAATCCGAGTCCAAAGTCACCTATTTTTCTCATATGACTCAGGAAAATGTGGTCCTGTTGTGTCTTTCTGGGACACAAGGAAAATGTTTTTCTCATTCTACAAAGAAGGCAAATAAAACAAAACTGAAGGTGTGGCAAAAGTACTTCATGCTTAAGGGCCTCATAGAAGAAAGAATTAGGAACAAAGGGCTTTACTTTTTGTTTTTTTATTCTATTCTCCAGGCTCTATATATTTTACAATAGGCAGATTTCTAGAAAACCATGCAGGGGCTCTGAGCCAAGTGGGTGTAGGTGGAAAACCAGAGAGGAAGTTTCAAGAAACTAAATGGCAGTGATTCAGCCTCACCCTCCTCATTCTCCCACCCCAACATGATACATCATGCTTAAAAATGTTCTCCTTTGCACACTTAGAGCTTCCTGTATTTCTAATCTTAAAAATAATAAGAATAATAAAGCTGCTTTAACATTTAATTTATTTATTGAAACTGTAAATGAAGATCAACTTGGAGCTAGGCTGTCCTTGTGAGCTCTCACCTTCAAACCAGAGAGTTGGCTAAGAATTGTTCTGCTAAATCTAGCCCTTGAATGCCAGGCCAACCAAGTTCCTATGTGGCCAAATGAGTAAGGGTTGGCTATAATGACTTGTTTTTCTGTTGTGATCTGAAGGGACTTCACATTTCAATTGGCTTCGGAAAAATCTGCCCTTTCAAATTTACTATTTCTCTCAAGCCACTCTGTTGTGAGAAAGAGATAAACTAAATAGCAATCTTTGTTTGCTTTCATCCAATGATCAATGTTGTTTATGGTGGGGAGGAATAGAGCAAAACAAAATATTTCTAGGCAATCATTTATTTGGAAGAGAAACAGGAGAAAGAGGAGGAGAAAGAGGAGGAGGAGAAGGGGAGGAGGAAGAGGGGGAAAAGGAAGAGGGGGAAGAAAAGGAGGAGAAGGAGGGAGGGAGGAGGGGGGGAGGAGGAGGGGGAGAAGGAGGAGGAGAAGGAAGGGGAGGAGGAAGAGGGGGAGGAGGAAGAGGAGGAGGAGGAGGAAGGGGAAGAGGAGAAGGAGGAGGAAGGAGAAGGGGAGGAAGAGGAGGAGGAGGAGGAAGAGAAGAAGAAGAAGAAGAAGAAGAAGAAGAAGAAGAAGAAGAAGAAGAAGAAGAAGAAGAAGAAGAAGAAGAAGGATTTCCCTGTTAGCAAGTCATATGCCCAGAACATTTTTGATTGTTGCAGTATAAAATTTTGCAGTTTTGCTTTATGATTGTACACATACTTCTGGCATGAGATCCCATGAATATGCTGTCAATTGCCTTATATTCACTAGATTTTCAAATACAATGCCCAACTAGATGCCTCCCCTAGTATGATGCAATACTCCCCCTCATATGCAAGGGATGCATTCCAAAACCCCAAATGGATGCCTGAAGCCATGAATAGAATCAAATTGTATATATGCTATGTTTCTTCCCCGCCCCAATGCATACATATTTTTTCACTTACAGGAAGCACTTTTCAGCTTCTCTTTGGCATTTCCAAATAGCCAGCATCACTACACCTGCACTTTGGGGCTATTATTGAGTAAAATAAGGGTACTTGAACACAAGTACTGCCATACATTCACAGTTGAACTGATAGCTGAGATAGTTCTTAAGTGACTAACATGCAAGTAGTGTAAACAACATGTGTGATATACTATACAAAGGGATCATTCATGTCCTGGGTGGAGTAGAGTAGGAGAGTTGGAGATTTCATCCCACTACTCAGAATGGCATAGAATTTAAAACTTATAAATTGTTTATTTCTGGAATTATCCACTTAATATTCTTGGTCCTTGTTTGACCACAGATAACTGAAACTATGGAAAGTGAAACTGTGGATAAGGTAGTTAATTTTCTTTATCAACTTAGTTGCACCACAGTGCCCAAAATGAGTAGGCTTTGAATAAAGCAGATTACTCTCCATCATGTTGGTGAATATCATCTAATCAGTTGAAGGTCTTAATAGAAAAAAAAGACTGGCCTCCCCAGAAGAGGAGGGAATGTTACCTTTGAACTCAAATTGCAACATCACTAACAGTACCTGGTCTCCTGTTTGCCAGCCTATCCGGCAGATTTTGGATATATATCCCATTGGTTCTTTAAGGAAGGTAATACTGGAGATGAGAAAGAAACAAACACCCTGCACTTACAGTGCCAGACAGAAAGATATTGCCTCAGAGATCCCAAGCATTGAATTTTGAGAGAAATATGGAACCTGTGAGATCAGAGAAAGCAACTCACACAAATCATAATTCATATAACCAGTGGTGGATGTAGGAAAGTAAAACATTTTCCTCAACCTTTTTAGGTTCCCTGGCTAGATCTGAAAACTAAACTGATAAACACAGAAGAATAGGAGAAAAGCATACACATTTTTTTAATACTAGTGGCCGGATTCACGAAATTTGTGCATGGGGAGAGGTGTCCCTCAGCCCGGACAGTACCTTCTCCAATCTGGGACCACTGGCTCCTAACCACTCACCTTCTTACCTCCCTGCCTGCTTGATCACCCCTAAACACTCTGCCTGCTGGCCTGTTTGCCACTTATCCCCCCCTCCCCCCCCCCGCTGGCCTGCTCACCCCAAACTGCCCTCCGTGCTGGCCTGCTTGCCCCCAACTGCCCTGCCCCCCGCTAGCCTCCTCACCCCCAGTTTCCTTCCCCTCCTGGCCTGATGGTCCCCAACCTCCTCTGCCTTGGCCCCACCACCAAGGCTTTGTCCGGATGGACATCTGGAAGTCTCTTGGTCTAATTAGCATATTCCCTTTTATTAGTATAGATAAGTTTTACTTGACATGGGAACCATCATAAGGAAGTGAAAATGTGAAGAAAAAGACCTAAATATTTTAATGCTAGGTTTGATGAAGAGTAGACAGTGATGGAGGAATATGAGAAATGTGAGGAATATAAGGGGAACATAGCCTGTTTGTTAGGATTTTTCTTGGCATTTCTTTGTTTTCCCAGATAAGGATGCTTTTCCTCAGGAATAAGGAGGGCACTTCTCATGTGAGGGTCTTAAGACCTGTCTCAAGGGATGGAAGAGGTCAGAGTGACCTTCCTGCTTCTGCTATTTTCTCAAACTCCTCAGCTTAACACACTGAATATGCCAAAGTGCCATCTTTGTGGGTAACATGTCCTGCACCTCAGCTAGGATTTGGTGCTTATGTAAATGTGGGAGAATCTCTTTTCCATTGTTGTTGATCAACAACAAGATAGTCACAAATGAGAGGCTAGAATAAGTGGGAGATAAGTGAGCAGAGAAAGGGAGGAAGACAAAGAGGAAAGGGCAATAAAATAGAAAGGGGCTCAGGGGAGAAGAGAAGAGAGAAGAGGGGGCTGTCCATCCCAGAGACACTGGGAGGACCTGAACAATTTACAAGATGGAAGACTATTGTGTTTACATTTGTACCTGACACTCTACCTCTTCCCCCTTTTGTAGAGATTTTTAAAAATCTATTTACATTTTATTCTCTGGTCTCTCTTAGCTAGAAGGAGGGAGGAGTCATTTAAGTTGTGGTTTCAGATCCTCCCAGGGAAAGTGAAGAGACCTCAGCAATCTCTCCCCACAGGGCTCCATGTCCTGAGACACAAAAGGCTCCTTCAAAGCTGATGGAAAAGACCTCATTTACCCTAAGCAGACAGGTGTGCCCCTCCTGCCCACAGAGTGGGGCAGCCCAAGACACAGACATTCTAAGACCAGAAAGAAAACAAAATAAGCCTCAGCTCTGTGTGCTCTGTCAGTGGTAGTAATCCTGATAAATGAGTGTCCTCTCCAGAGCTATGGTGTAGGTTCAGAATATCTCCTTCATGAGAATGGCATCAGGCCCAAGGTCTGCCTTCCCGCAGATGGCTCCATCATGAGACCACTGCGTTTCTTCTGACTGTGAGGATGATATGGAATAATGTACACTCTAGGATCAGAACTGAACACTGTGATAAGTATTTAAACATTTTTTAAAAAAGCTGTGAACTCTTTATAGAAGTCAGTGAAATGGACAGGGGTGGGGGAGCTAGCCCAGGAAACACTGTACTTTAGACCTTTTTAGCCATATCTCTCCCTTCCTTTTTTAACCTTCAAAAAATATTTACCTTTAATAAAAAGGCAAACATCTCATTTTGGTCCATACCTTTCCTGACTGGCTTGTGTTCATCTGAGTGTTTCTTCCAAAGCTTAGCTGTGCTTTCAAAATTCCATTTGATCTATTTCATTCTGCCATGTCTACTGCACCTTTGTTCCTTCTGTGGTATGCTGAGGTCCCCTTTGGAACCTTCCCATAATGGTTTCTTGCTAGGCATCTGATTTAGCTGTGGAAATGTGTGTGTGTGTGTGTGTGTGTGTGTGTGTGTGTGTGCGCGCGCGCACACCAGATGGAGCTTTATTTATTTTTTTATTTAGAGATAAAGAGAGAGAGAGAAAGAGAGAAAGAGAGAGAGAAACATTGATTTTTATTCTCATATATGCCCTGAGCAGGAATCAAACTTGCAACCGTGGCATATCAGAATGACTCTCTAACCAACCGAGCTACTCAGCCAGGGCCAGATGGAACTCTTTCATCAGAGGATTACTGAAGAGGGACTAATTAATTTATTCCCTTCCTTTAAAAAAAATTTAATTGTCTGTGGTAGGTTCTTTCCTGTACATTATAGGGTGGTTAGAGCATCCTTGGACTTTACTGACACTTCCCATGTGACAAACATAAATGTCTCCAAACATTACTCAGTGTCCCCTGGGGGAACAATATTGCCTGTGGAGAACAAGTTTTAGTGCAACAATCTCAAAGTATTTTTGTATAATTGTTATACTAGCAATGTGTTGAAAGAGTATATGTTAGGCTTTCACTTATGAATAGCACAGCCATATCATGGGATGTTATGTAGACATGGAAATAATGACTCAGCATCACCCTAGTTGTTTGGAGGGAAGACTATGTGGTATTGCTGAGTAAAAAAGAAGAGTGGACACATAGAAAATGTCTGTACAACACACAAAGAACATGTATAGCTAGGGTGTTGTTCATGTATTTTAATAAAGCATATGAATATGTATGTGGGCTAACACAGGAAGCATAAGGGTTGTTTTTTTGTTTGTTTGTTTGTTTGTTTGTTTTTGATTGCAGATGTCCCTCATTCCTCCTCCCTTTGGTTTCTGATGTTTTTCATTGGAAAAGAAAAAAGTTCATGCTCCAAACTCCTACCTGCATGGAGTTTCTAAAAGATAACAGAGCCTGGCAGGCATGGCTCGGTGGTTGAGCATTGACCTATGAACCAAGAGCTCACTGTTTGATTCCCAATCAGGGCACATGCCCAGGTTGCAGGCTTGATCCTCAGTGTGGAATGTGAAGGAAGCAGCTAATCAATGACATTCTCTCATCACTGATGTTTCTTTCTCCTTTTCTCTCTGAAATCAATAAAAATACATATAAAAATAAATTTAAAAATGAGGATAATAGAAAGACAAGGAAGCACACTCAAGTTAGGTCTGATGCTTATGGATCCTGTCCTCCTTCAGAAAAAAAGGAGCCTTCCATTTACACTTCCATAGGCCCGTTTTTAGAAAGTTCAATCTTTCCATTAACCCCTGGCAACCTTAGTGACTTCTTAATACCAGTTAATTAACAAATACTGTAGTGCCACCAAATGGATTCCTGAGAATGTCTTTGGTGTGGTCCCAGGTCTGCTAAAATGAAGTGAGAGCCCATCCTTTGTTCTCCCCATCACTTTTCTTGTGGGCTCAAAGCACTTTAAATCTCAAATGAGCGGCCTAATTAATCTCTATAACTCTTCTGTGGGATGGGAAGGGCCTGCCCATTATCTTCACTTTGCAGATAGTAACAATTTATAGGATTTGGCTGAGGTCACAGGAGAATTAGCATCTGAGCCAGAATGAAAATTCCCAGTTCCTAGCCCCCTCCCCTCTCATCCCGTTCCCTGGACAGCATTATTTCACCCTCTTGCTATAAAATTAATAAATGCAGTGGATGTTATTGTGTTGTAAGGAGCTACTGCAACCTAGCAGCTATGGGGCTTTTAAAAAGGCGAAGTCTGAAAAGGTAATAAAACATGTTTATTTTTGGAAGCTATCTTATAGAATAGCTTTCAGACACGTGTACAAATCCATCTGCATGGAAGTAAAATTATTTATTTACACAAACCAGGGAACATCTCTGCTCCCGCCCCCTCTTCCAGAATCAGGTATTTCTGTGCCAGGTCCAAGATAACAGGTATGCCCCAGGTGTTTCTTGCTCATAAAGAAGAGGTAAAAATTTTTGAACCCTTCATGTGATGTGATGATACAAATGATATTACTGGGAATGTTTTTCCTTGAGTTGTTTTGTCTGATCTTTTTCTCAATGTGGTTAATGGTTATGTTATGGCAAGCAACATCTTCATAGCTTCATATGGCTGAAGTACTGGTCTCTATTTTTTAGAACTAGTATCTGATAGGTAAGGATAGAAATCCAAGTTGTATTCGTTCGATTCAATAAGCATCCATTAAGCACCATTTAATGACAAGCCAGTGCTAGGAGCTATGAATGGCATCACAGGCAGTCACATTTCCCAGAGTGACTTTCAACTGACCTTTCCCAGGTGCCCATTTGTAAAGTCAGAAGGACTATGATGATCTCTTGATTCCTTCTAGCTCAAATGTTCAGGGACAGTGTGATCACGTCAGACATTTTTATCTTATTTTTCATGTTCAGTTGGCATAGACTCCTAGGACCAGACTCACATTCTATCTGTTAACAAGTAAACAAGTTCCTAAGCAGATTATGAGAACTAACTAATAAGTAATTATGTGAGTTCTGTAAAGTCACTAGAATGGAATCCCAGGGTGGACCTTTTGGGATAGGGGGAGTTCTTTGCTAATGCAAACACATTCTTTGGATGCCAGGTTCCA
Organism: Pipistrellus hanaki; assembly: GCF_964339955.1. Lineage (NCBI taxonomy): Eukaryota > Metazoa > Chordata > Mammalia > Chiroptera > Vespertilionidae > Pipistrellus > Pipistrellus hanaki. The sequence continues at coordinate 28,520,704 of NC_140505.1, forward strand.
GCTGGGTTTCTGGGTGGCAGATTGAGGAGCTGGCTTTGGAGTTGTGGAGCTGACAGTAGGAGGGCATATCTGATCCTATTAGCTGTTATCAATCAGTATTCTTGGTTGAGTTTCTAGAAACACTAAGATAACTCTGAATTTTACTGCATCTGCTTGAGGAATGTAAATGATTTTTATACAGAGATCATACTATTCTCTGTTTCCGGGCTTATTATCAACCTCCAACACTGAAAAGCTTTAAAATTTTTTTAATGCAATTGAGTTGATTATCAAAGAAATAGGCATTCCTTACAGGTAGAAAATTGCAACCAACAAGAGGCATTCCATTTATTATGCATTTAAATTGTGAGTCGTAATAAATAGTTCTCCTGATAATTATCAAAGCTGGATGTTTATGGAAGAAACACCCTCTTCATAAATCTAAAAAATTACAAGTGAGTCACATCTCAAAATTGGGAAATCATTACAAACATTTATTGACTATTTAAAGCTGACAAATGGTCAACAGAAATGTCATTTCTTTTATTAGTATTGAAAAAACACCCTCTCCCACCCCTCTCCAGTCTGCTGTTCTTTTTGATAAATTGGTCGATTATCTCAAACAATATCGTTGCACAAATAGACATTAACATGAAGTATGATGGTATGTCACTTTTGCAGAATTGCATTCAAAGCTATATGTATGACAGCTCGCATGTGGCCTTCAGGCCTGTATCGATATTTATGCAACAAGAAAATAGGCTTTTTTCAATGGATCACTTCATCATGGGTGGCTTACCTACCTGAAAGACACCTTCCTGTCAGCACTGGCAGACTTTCTCATGCATAACTAACCCATATTCTCACGGGAAGTGAAAAACATGATTAATCAATTCAGAACAGTTAATTTGTTTACTGCGACAAGAACAAGCCCCAAGGTTCAAGTGTTACAGGAGATAGTACTTTTTTGACATTTAAAAGAAAAAAAAAGGGTGAGTTAGAAAGAGAGAGAGAGAGAGAGAGAGAGAGAGAGAGAGAGAGAGAGAGAGAGAGAGAGAGAGAGAGGAATGCCAATGATATTTTTAATGAAGAGACTCACAGAGATTAAAATTTCTGAGCGAACTTCAAGGTCAATTAATTAGTTTATATCAGGAAAGTGAAACCCAGAGGTGATATTATTTGGCAAATTTACAGAGCAAAAATTACATCTAATAGACCCTTACTCCTACTTTTTGATGCTGGAAGAGGCCATAGTGGGGGAGGCTTCTCAGTTGTCACCTGAGGATGGCATTACTCAGATGAAGTCACCATGGTCAGGATCCTGCCCTCAAGTTTGAACTCATAAAAAATAAAATCTCTTGACATTCCCATATATTTTTTTTTTTGAATTCAGGGGAACTGATCTAAATAAACTTTCTTCCAAATATTAATTCATAAAGGGAAATATTGTGTTTTTCATGTCTTCTACATACAGCACTTCCATTCTTAAATCACCCTTATGACAAGAGGCATCCTTATCATCCCTCACATGCTGAGTGAAGGTGAATCAAAAGGCTGTTAGGTGAGCAAGGAAAGTAAGTAGGAATGAAGAAAATGGTGTCAAGGGCATGACATCAAGTCACCTTGATTTTACCTCTGAGAACACTACTTTAATAATTAATTAGACTGATCACACCACACTCTTTTTTTCTTTCAATAATTATGGCAAAATTATGACTCTCTGGACTTCCTTCATCAACAATACAGGCTGTGTGTTGTTATTGGGGTTTTTTTTGTTGTTTGTTTGTTTGTTTTGTTTTGTCTTTGTGTGTGTGTGTGTGTGTGTGTGTGTGTGTGTGTGTGTGTGTGTTTCAGTTTCCATATAAGATTCAATGATATAGATTTGGTTTTATTTGGTCGGATTTTATTTACATTTTTTATTCTCCCTCTTGAAGCAATCACATTGGTTGGAGTTTTGGATGTTGTCTTGATCATGGTTTTTAGGTGACATTGTCTCTTCTTATTTGGACACTTACCAAAGAAGAGGCCTGAAGGCCCACCTTCCTCAAAGTCCTGAGTCATCACACCTGCCCCCAGCTACTGCTGTTGAACCTTTTGAGGACAGATGAGAGGAGTGCTGACTCTCTGTTTCCAGGACCCATGGTTGCTGGGTAATGCCAACATTATTCTCTATTGTTGGCATGTGCTGTGTCCTGTGGGAATAGGGCATCTCTGCATCTCTTTTAGCTAAGAATGCTTTCTTTTCCTTCAATATAGGGTTGCTGGATTGTAGAAAGCAGAATTGAAACTTGCATACATTTTTATTCAAACTTAGTGTTTTATTCCCTAGAGATATGATCAGTAATCAGACCTAGAAATATAATCAGTCATCAGAATTACACAGGTATGTGTCAAGCATTTCAGTCTCTTATTAGCAGTTAATTTCTTGGTTTATTGACAAATACAGCAAATTATATTCATCATATCTGGTTTTGGTTATTTTCTCTATGAGGCAGCCTTAGGCCAACTCTGTAAGTGATGGGTATTGAAGAACACCTGACCACTTCTCCTGAGAGGCCCTAGTGAATCTAGTGGCATTTGGAATGGAAAGAAGAGAAATTGGCAGATTTTATGAGTAGAATTCCAAGGGTAACCAATTGGATTTAGGGAAGAAGGGAGAAAGTAATATCAAAATGATTATGAAAACAATGATCAATAGAAGGGTTAAAGAAGGCTCTGGGAAGAGAGACAATTGTTAAATGTTTATAACTATTTCCTAAACTATAGTTTCTCTATTAGAAGGGAATCTGTCGAGCCATAAAGAGGAGGGGAAGTTGGCCATAGTGGCAATTTATAAGAAATGTCAAAAGATCCTTGGGAGATAGTGTGATGTAAAATTTTTATCTCCCACAACTTCTCTCTGAAATATTCCTGTACATGATTAAAAATAAAATTGCCATAAAGCTCCTTCAGTTGGCTATGTAAGCAATTCTTTCAAGCAAAAAGCTTAATAGCTAAATAATCTTGTAACTTCAGGACTCTTGTTCTGTTAAACGAGCTTACAGATGTGAGGATTTTAAATGCTTGGAACACTAAAGTTGACCCAAGCACTACCTCAGTGGTCCTTTCTTCTTTTGTTTCTGCTCTTCCGTGTTCAGTACTCTTCTTCTTTTAATACATGTTTAACAAATCTTTTTAGCCAGGGAGACTAAATACACAATCTGATACAGAGAACGGGCCTACCAAGTTCTAGCTGTGGCTACACAATGGCAAAGAGTTTGTCAAAAATTATTCAATGGGTTATTCCTGCTTCCTCATACGATTTATTGGTTATATCTTATTAAAAATGTAAGTGAAATGCTTTAAAATTGACCTTACCTTGTAATAATTTTAGATGACCTAAACTTATCATTTTTGTGGCCTTTTAAAAATCTACAGAAACATTGCAAAAGTTTCTGTATTAATCATAGCCCTTCTTTCTTTCCTTCCTTCCAGAATTTAGAGAATGTTAACTTTTGCTTATTTTCTTTAACTATTAAGAGCTCTATTATATTTTTAGAGACCTAAAAAATTTCCTTTTAAAATCTAATATCTATGAAGAGGCACTTTTAAAGACATTAAAATTATTATGAAAATTTCAAACCTACAAGAAGTGCAGAGAGAGAATAATAAAATAACTTCATGTGCTAATCACCCAGCTTCAAAATTTAACTTGAGAACAATCTTACTTCATCTATAATCCTACTTTTCACCTCTCCTCCCTGATTATTTTGAAGCAAATCTCATACATGATATCACTTCTTCATAAATATTTCAATATGAATCTCTGAAGTATAAGGATTCTTTCAAAACATAACTTCAATATCATTATTACATTAAAAATAGATATTATTCCTTACTATTACTAAATATCCAACCAGTGTTCAATTTTAATTATTCTTTTCTTCTTTTACAGTTTGTTTGATTCAGTATTCCAATGAAGGCCCAATTATGGTTGGTTGACTTATCTCTTAAATCTCCTGCAATAAATAGATAGCCCCTTCTCCTGCATTTTATTTGTTGAAGGAACTGAACTGTTTGCTGTTTACTATTGTGTAACTACTTTGAGTGGGTGTATTTTCTGTAAATTGGTAGTTAGGCCTAGATTCTTTATAAGATTTGGTTTATACTTTTATTTCATTTTTAAGCATCATCTCCTGATAGGCAGAATTATATATTTCTATCAGGAAGTACATGATGATTAGCCATCTTTCTTTTTGTAAAGATATCTGCCACAAATAATCTAGAATAGATTAAAAATAATTTAGGAGTTTCAAAATGGTGATAATTTGTCTATATCATTGCGTTATTCTGATGTAGAACATTTATAGAAAAGGCAATATGAGTCCTAGCTTATTTGGCTCAGTGGATAGAGCGTTGGACTGCGAACTGAAGGGTCCCAGATTCGATTCTGGTCAAGGGAATATGCCCAGGTTATGGGCTCGATATCTGGTGGAGGACTTGCAGGAGGCAGCCAATACATAATTCTCTCTCATCATGGATATTTCTATCTTACTCTTCCTTTCTCTCTGAAATCAATAAAATGTATATTAAAAAAAAAGAAAAAGAAAAGGCAATATGAGTGCTTGAATATGTCTTATTTACTACTAGAGGTCTGGTGCATGAAATTCATGCACTGGGGGGAGGGGTGGAAATGTCCCTCAGTCCAGCCTGCACCCTCACCTATCAGACAATCTGGGACCCCTTGGTAATTAAAATTGACTGCTGGTATAGGCCCAATCCCTAAACTGGCAGTCAGACTTCCCTCTCACAATCCGGGACTGCTGGCTCCCAACCGTTTGCCTGCCTGCCTGCCTGCCTGTCTGATTTCCCCTAACCACTTCTGCCTGCCAGTCTGATCACCCCTTAACCACTCTCCTGCCAGCCTTATCAATGCCTAACTGCAACTTTATGTTCAAATTTACCCATTGTTGGTAAGAAAAACCTCTGAAAGGTGGCTCCTGATTTATTTGCTCTTGAGTCTAGTAATCTTTGTGAGGTTCTTGATTTCTGGTTCTGGACTAGTCCTCTAACTGTAAACTACTAGAAAAAAATACAAAATGTATGCTTTTCAGATATAGGCCCAAAAGTAGCATAGAAATAGAATCCATGACAGAAAACATACTAATGAGGTAATTCCTGATTCAGGAATTTCTGCCTGAATGGTTATTCTGGATCATGGTCCAGGAGCAGGGAGCCTAAGCACAGGGCCTCACAAAAAAAAGGTGATAGAGATTGGAGTTCAGGAAGGCTGAATTGCTGGTGCAAAAGTAATTTCATAGGTAATGTGCATTTTTAATTTATGGGGTAGAATACCAGAGAACAAGGGGCTGTGGAGAAAGTGGTCTCAAATCTACATTAAATTTCTCTTGACTTTTTGTCTGGATGTTAGTCTGAAGTAATAGTGAGGTAAAGGATAACTCTTAAGAAAAAATAACTATAAAGAAACTACAGACTGAAAAAAAAAACAAAAAAAAACAGCCCCCCAAACTACTGAGATTCATCCACAGCTAGGAGATATTTGAAGTCCATCTAACGTGAGTGGGAAGACCCTTTGAACAACGAGGTATATTCAGTAGAGGCTCCCGAAAGGCCATCCCATGGGGGCAAGGCTAAACTAGTTCTGAAAAATGCTACTATAAATCCTCTCCAACAAAGCATAAAAACACCCTATATTTACTTATTTTTAGAACAAAGCTTTTGAAAGGAAGGCAGAAATGAGAGACTAAACAATATTGATGATGCCACACATCCAATTAAAATTACTAGATATTTGGAGAAATAGGACATGTATCCCACAACCAGGAGAAAAATCAGAGAATAGAAACAGAGCTGTGCCTTCCTAAGTATCACACTTAAAGATTTCAGTTAAGTGATTGTCCTACTTGCCATTGTGTTGCATGGTGCCTATGACCACTCTCTGCCCTTGGCTTCTATAAAGCAGACATGTCTTATTACCCACTAATTCTACAATCTCTTCTCATTCTACTTTGCAGATTTTTGGGTTGGCCTTATACCTATGTCTTAGTCTTCTTATGGCTTTTTTTTTTCCCTCTTTCTAACTTATACTGCAAATTATCTTGGAAATTTTCATCTATTCCAATGCCTTCAACTAAAAACTTGTTTTAGAAAAGCTTTTTTAAAAAAATATAATAATAAAACAGTATAGTAATTTTTTTATAATGATTACAATGTCTATATGCATCAGCCTTCATAAAACATTGCTCCATACACAATTTTCTTTTACTTTCACATGACTCTTGTGTGGTAGAAAACTCAGAAAATTTGTCTTAACAGAGAAGGAAATGAAAGCTCAGTGAAATTAAGGTACTTGTTCAAGGTCACCTGTCTGGGAAGTGGTTTGGCACAATCTAGAATCTAGGATTTCTGTCTCTTCACGTCATGCTTTTTTTTTCCAACTCTGTGGTTTCCTAGAATTTATCATTCATAACCCACAAGGACTGAACACATGGAGAATTAACACATATTCAATAATCATCACACCTGATATTAAGAAATTGGCTGAAGAGTTCGTTTAATTTTGAAAGAGAAAAGTCTCCTTTTTGGGCAAGGATGTGTAGAACAAAGTCTCTTTGAGTAATGTCTTTAAATGGTCTGAGGCAAAGCCTGTCAGGTGATTCATGCATCACATTGACATTCCAAAGAGTCGGATTGCACAATGTGCTTTTGACTCTCTCTCTCTGAGCAATTTGAACTATTTGCGCTCACATGTCCTATCATTGAGTTCTGTGCCAATGTGGAAGTTCAGTTTCATTATAGACCAGGACTCTTATCTGTGGAAACAGGCAGGACAGTCCAGGGTAACTCCAGTATCAGGTCTTGGGTGGCTTACATTTTGAATTCATTGACATTTACTTTCTTTATAAGGAGTCCAGTGCCTTACATAACAGGCTTTTCTCGGTGGTGATTATGGCTTCCTTATATAGCTCATGCCCCATCATGGTAGTTAGGAATGTTACACACGTTTTCTTCCCTCAACTCAGGAATCTCTAATATGCTCTTTGATGCAATCCCATAGCTTTTGGTTTGGTATCTGCTCTAGAAAGTTAAATAGGTGAACACCTTTTGGCTTGACTCAGTTTGCCTGAGCACATTCAAATATGAACCAAACTCACTGGTCCTCACGAAACAAGTATGCCTCCCCCCTCCTTTTATACACAACACACACATATTATCAACAACAAGAACGGAAGCACACAAATAAACAAAAACACTCTGAGAAAACTAAATTTTCATTGAATCACTTTTCTGTTCAGATCTATTTTGTCACTCACAATTTAAAAATATTATGGCAAGTCTTATTTTAAAGTAAGAGAGTAGCAGTATTTTAGATTGATGCCTCTGGTAGATGTGTGAATCTAACACACATCTTTTATATTCTTCAGAATAGTACATATGACTGCTTGCCTAACTTCTGCATAACAGCAAAGTTAAACTTGTATTGTTTTCAAAGGAGAAATAAATTTCTTATTTATAGATATCCTGTATAATAAAAGTATAGTATGCAAATCCTTCCCTGGACCACAAGTGCATCAGGGAATTCAACCAGCAGATGAGGCTGGTTGGAGGAAGGGAGGAAGTATCTGGCCAGCAGCTGGCAATCACTACAGACCCTACCGATGCACAAATTTTGTGTACTGGGCCTCTAGTTAACATTTATAAAAGCCTATACAATTTATGTATGAATGTCCTGTGCTTGTAGTGTTTATCTTAGTGGGGATGAAATAATATATTGTAATTTTGTATTTTTCTTTCTACATACAAATATATATGCTTGTCACCAGAAAGTGAAAGGAAGGATTAAATGAGGAAGGATCAGAAAAAGAGTCAATTTGTAGTGTCAATTCTGAATTCCTTTTGTCAGTGATTCTATGTTATACAGATATATCATTACAATGAAATCATTAGTTTGTATTATTTTGTGAGCTCTGGGTTACATTTGTCTCACACTTCATCATACCAGGGGTATAGTCAATGCTACACAATTTTACGTGTTTCTGTTTTCCTAAAGTAAAACCACATACCACATCAATAGAATGTGCTTGGTGACAGGCAATATTTCCCTCAGTAAATAGCCTGAACAAATAAAGTTCTATAGGTTTCTTGCCACCTTGAAGCAATTAGGTTTAAAATGGAGTCTTAGAGCTGGTTATAATAATTGAAAACAAGATAGGGCTTGTTGACATATGTTTCTAGAACATATACAGTGTTGACTTCACTAGAAAAAAAGTATTTTCATCAGTGGTTTAATAGGTAGATTATGGTGTGTGTGTTTGTCAGCATGCCCAGAATTTAAAGTTGAAACTGGTAATAAAATAGCACTAAGTCCCATTTTTTTTATAGTGAGATTTTGTTTAAGACATTAAACTGAGCTCAAGATTGTTAGTACAAAAGTAGCAATGTCCAAAAAAATTACTTTCAGGCAATATGGTTATTGAAGTAGTAGAAAATTTAAGTTAATGACTGTCAGTGTCTGTCAATTCTCAATACTACTTTTCTTCTGACTTTATATTTGTTCAGACTTGATGCTGTCAAATATGTTAGGCTCCAGAGAGCACAGAAATATAAGAATGACAATCTCTTGGTTATGCCTTCGAGATCTTTTTCTTCAGTTCTTACACTGAGATTCTCCAAGACCCTTGGCAGCACCAGCACAACGTGGGCAATTTTCCTGCTGCAACACAGCAAGGACAAGCTTACCTGGTGCTAAAGCCTGGATGCCTGTCATGGTAATTCTGGGGCGGGGGAGGTGGGCAGGGAATCGAGTATTATTATCCCCATTTTACAAATGACAAAACAGAGGCTCATATAATGTAAGTAATTTATTTAAAGTTAGAAAGCAGTACAGTATAGATTTGAACAAAATTGCCAAAACCTTTTCTCTTTCTATGTTACTAAACTGCACTTCTTCAGGCTATTCTACATTTTTTAAAAGGTCGTTTCTCGGGTCCATTAGTCACAAGAATGGTCATTCTAAGTTTCATGAACATTTAAATCTGATTTGTGCTAAGTTGGTATACTTAACTGATGCAAGTTGTGTTAAAATGATGTTCTATTAAAAGGTAGACAAGAAAGGCCCAGAACAAGAAGTCAGAAAATTGGGTGTACCTATTAGTGCCCATCGCTGCCTATGTTTTGTCCTTGTATAGGCCTTTTATGTTTTTGTGACATTAGTTTCTTCATCTGTGTAATAGAGAAATTTGTAACATAATCTCTAGGGTCTTCCATTGCTAAAAATCTGTTATTCCATTTTGCATCATTTGCTAGAAAAGTGGTCGGCAAACTCATTAGTCAACAGAGCCAAATATCAATAGGACAATGATTGAAATTTCTTTTGAGAGCCAATTTTTTTAAACTTAAACTTCTTCTAATGCCACTTCTTCAAAATAGACTCACCCAGGCTGTCGTATTTTGTAGAAGAACCACACTCAAAGGGCCAAAGAGCCGCATGTGGCTCTCGAGCTGCAGTTTGTCAACCACTGGGCTATAATGCATTTCTCTTTCAATGTCTACTGCTTGTCTGCCTCACAATCAACTCCATAGAATAGAAACAGGTTTTATTTAAGTAACACAGGACAGTCCATGAGGATTTACCCCTGGTGGGCATAAGAACTGGCTTTAAAAGGTGGCTCCAGACGTCACTTGCCCCAGGGCATCCCTTCAGGAATGGTAGGTGTCCCTGCCTCATGGCTCCTAAAACTCCATCAGAAATAGATTGTGTAAGTTCTGATTTTCTGAATAATTACTATAATAAAAAGTTGGTTTTAGCTATCTATTTCAAAATAACAAGAGTATTGGGCTGAAAAATCTCTTCAATGCTGACAAATTACATTCAAAACAAATATTAGCTAAAATGATTTTTTCTATGCTACCCTGAGTAGTGGCCATTTCTAGTAGCAATTTTATTCCCTTTCAAAATATTGATGTCAAGTAAATGTGTAGGTTTTAAAGTAACTGTGATAAAACTGTTTAAATATTTTAGTTTTCTAAAATATATATACTATTTACATACATATACATACATATCCTATCTAATAAAAGAGCAATATGCAAATTGACTATACCTCCACTATACCCACAAGCCACACCCACCAGCCACGCCCACCAGCCAATCAGGAGGGGCATGCAAATTAACTGAACCAATATGACTGTGATCACAGAGAGAGCAGGAGGCTTGGGTTTCCCTGGAAATAGAGGAAGTCAAGCTTTCTGCATATCCTGGCCAGCCTAGACCTCCACTCCAGGCTACAAAATTCCAATTATAGAAGAAAAAAAAGTCCCAACAAAAATGGCTGCAGCCACAGAGCAAGCAGAAGGCTTGGCTCCTCTCCAGGCTACAAAGTTTCAGTTGAAGATGATAAATAAATTCCAGATACCAGGGCCTCCACTTGGGTCACCAGAGGTTGTGGCTGGCCTGCAAACCACCACAGGCCCCTCACCCAGGTTGCACCACACCCCAAGGGAACCCCCAACTTGATCCGAGGACACCCTTCAGGGCAAACCAGCTGGCCCCCACCCATGCACCAGGCCTCTATCCTATCTAATAAAAAGACTAATATGCAGATTGACCATCACTCCAATGTACACGATGGCTGCCCCTATGTGGTCAACAATCCTTCCCCCATGTGGACACAGGATGGCCACCACAAGATGGCCAGCAGGAGAGGGTAGGTAGGAGGAACCAGGCCTGCAGGGGAGGGCAGTTAGGGGCCAAAAATACTGGCAGGGGAGCAGTTAAGCATCAATCAGGCTAGCAGGGGAGTGGTTAGGGGGTGATCATGCTGGCAGAGGAAAGCAGTTAGGGGCAATCAGAAAGACAGGCAGGCAAACAGTTGGGAGCCAGCAGTCCTGGATTGTGAGAGGGATGCCTGACTCCCCTTTTAGGCCTGATCCCAGTTGGCAGTCAGACATCCCTTGAGGAATCCCAGATTGGAAAGAGTGCAGGCTGGGCTGAAGGACATCCCCCTCCCTGTACATGAATTTCATGCATCAGGCCTCTAATATATATATATATATATATATATATATATATATATATATATATATATATATATATATATATATATATATATATATTTATACAGAGTGGCCAGATTATTATGATCTCTAAATACATAATAATCTGGCCACACATTGTGTGTATGTGTGTGTGTGTGTGTGTGTGTGTGTGTGTGTGTATAGCCTATGTATCGTTGAATTTCAAAATCTATTTTGATTTATTTACTTAAGTAGAAATGGGGAGTCTCACATAAATAGGGATTTGTATTGTTCTCAAACTAAAAGATGTATTTGCATTTCAGACAATAGTAACCATCCCAAAATCTCAGTAGGTGTAACATAAAGTTTTATATCTCACTCATGTCCTCTTCTCTGTGAGTCAGGCATCTGTCTCCCAGGTATAAATTGGGGACCCAGGGTGCTTCTCTCTCTCTAAAATAAGTGGAAAGGAGAAAACCGATAAATGTAGACAGACTGTTATAATCAGGCTAGGACGTAGCTTCTGCTCATATCCCGTTGGTCATGATCTGGTCACATGGCATCACACTATAAGACTTTAGATAATTTAGTATTTTGTGTGCTAGGGAGGAAAAAATGAGATGGATTTGGTAAAAACACAGCATTAAGTCTGCTATAACTCTTAACTCAAATTTAGCATTATATTCATTAGCAATAACTTCCAAAATGAAAAAGAAATGTATATTTTTCATGAGCCACAAAATCAAAGGCAAACAAAATAATTAAAACTGCCTAAAAATTCTGCAAGAATGCTGTAAGAATATTTGTTCAGTGACAATGAAAATTTCTGTTTGTGAACTTGAAGTAAACAGAACTGGTTCTTGAAATTCATCAGAGGGCACTGACATTGATTCTTCTTTGGGTGTACTGCTTTAAAAAGAACATGATTCAAAGTAGGAAATAGTTCAGAGTTGGTTCCTTTCAAATATATTTTCAAGGAAAAACAGATGGAGAAGGAACTGATCTATAATAATAAAAGCATAATATGCAAATCAACTGAACTACAGAACAACAGAACGACCTTCAGGAGGACCTTGCAGATGTCAAGCTCTGATACCCAATGGTGCCAGCCTAGCCAAGGTAGGCGTGATGTGATTGGTTGAGGGTCTGGCCATTGCCCCATGACCGTCCTGCAGAGGGAGGCCCAGGCCACTGGCCAGTGGACGATTTATCATTTGGGGGGCTCCATGATTACCCCAAAGAGGAAGGTCCAGGCCACCGACTGGTGGGTGGGCAGGGCAATCCATAGAGGAGCCCCAGCTGGGTGGGTGGGTCCTACCTCTTTGGGCCTATTGATCATGAGGATCCCAAACTGTGATAGGGCACAGGCCAGGCTGAAAACCCCCCTCCCCCTAGTGCATGGATTTCATGCATCAGGCCTCTAGTATATTATAAATACTTAGCTTATCAACCAATTACAATTGTGAGCCTTATTTGGGTTTTAATTCAAACACACTATGCAAAATTTAACATTTATGATAAAATTAGAAGTTCTATACTAAATGGATATTTGATGACATTAAGTAATTATTATTTATTTTAGATGTAATAATGATATTGGGATTATTTATTTTTAATAATCTTTCCTATATTTTAGAGACATATACTGAAATATTTAAAAATGGAAGTATGAGATGACTAGATGACTAGGATTTTCTTCAAAATAAGAAGGGATGGCTAGAATTTTCTTCAAAATAAGCAAGTGACTGCTATAGGAATGAAACCAGACTAACCATGAATTGGTAATATTTGAAGCTGAGATATGGCTATAGGTACATCAATATTAAAAAATGGTCAAAATGTACAAATTCCAAGAACAGGATAAATAATCACTAGCGGTCTAATGTATAACACAATGACTATGGCGAACATTGCTGTAGAATATGAAAGTTGTTAAGGAAGTAAATCATAAGAGTCAGAAAGCATCACAAGGAAAACACATCTTTTTTTTTTAATTTCTTTTGCTTTTGCTTTTTATTATATCTATATGAGATGATTGATGCTAACTAAACTTAGTGTGATAATCATTGCACAATACATGTAAATTGAACCATTATGCTGTACACCTTAGACTTACATAGTGAGTGATCTCTTTCAATTATATCTCACAACTAAAGAAATATATATTTGTTTTAGTTTACTTTATGTTTTCTATTTCCTACAAAAAACTAAAACAAGTCCAACAAACATAACATTTCATTATCAGATGATTATTATGTTTTTTACTGTTGATCCATTGCCTGTTTATTTTTACATCTATATTTCTCTTTCTGATTACTTTGATTTTTTTAAAAAGTGTTTCAATCTTTCATGTCAGCTGTAGTGCTTATCTTTAATAATTTTGGTAGAAAACAAAGATATTGTTTCAAAATGAATGCATGTAGCAGATCAACACAGAAGTTGTACCACATTGAAGGTACCCAATGTAAAGAATCAATGATGTCTCAAGAATCCTAGAGTGTGAAAGGAGTATGTTCATTGACTGCCATGATGGACTCAGTAGAAGTGACCAGTTAAAGAATCATTCCTTCTCTCCCCACTTCCTGAATGACTCCATTAAATTTTCATGATTGCTTAAAAAAACATTAAGTTCCTAATTAATAAGGGTCATTTTCTTGAAAGAGGACTGAACTATTTTGCTTAGCAAAGTCAAGAGAACCTCTGTACCAGAAACAAACAAACTAAAAACCCAAACAAACAAAAACATTTTATTCCTGACCTGTCAAATTATGTCAATTTCAATTATAATCAGAAATATTTTTCTTGAGAATTTTCGGGCTTGCACCTAGTCCTGAAGATCTTGATATTTAGCCATTGATGTTTACTAAGGACATTTTCAGTGCAGGATTCAGTGACATATTCCAGATTAAGCTCAGAGATTCCACTTAGGATCAACTATTGATTTCCTAAAAAAGTCAGTCTTTGCTTTTTTGTTGTTGTGTGTTTTCTTTCTTTAGCACACTTTATCAAAGAATAAGGCTTTATTTTTTGACATCTTGGGTGGAGAAAGAAGATTTATAAAGTTACAGTTCATAGTTTAAATCAGACCAAATGCTACCTATTTTCCTTTCCAAGCTGAATTTATCTTTCTCTTAAATTTGATCTGATTTCTAAAGGGTGGCACCTAGTCATTGCAATGTATTTCAGGCCCTTTAATTGAACCCCAAATTATACTGTGAATGTAAGGAAAAGTATTTTGAAGTCATATTAGTATACAGATTTACTAGTTTTATTGTATCTTTTCAATATTATGTGATCATTTCAATTGGATTTCCCTTGTGTCTTCAATATTTTATTTGTTTGTTTGTCAAAAAAGAAAATTCTTCATGACCTCATCATTCTGTCTATCTAGTTCAGGTTTTTCTTAAATGACCTCTAATGTGTTATACTTATTCTATGTCTTGTGAACTTGGAAGATGCCTTGTGAACTGATAACTATGGGTTTCACTTGGAAAATAACGCCAGTATTAATTCAAGGAACTTGGAAGAAACCAATTGGCTTCCTCACATCAACAATTCAGATTTGCAGGTGGTGTTCAGGGAATACTTAATAATGAACACTTAGCAATATCGATTTAGAAAACTTCTAATACCAGTTTGAACAAATCTCATTGGCTCCCGAGATAGGTAAATCAAACTTAATTTGGCAACTGCTCAAACAACAGTAGGAACAGGGGTTATCCATATACCTGCTAGATTTTTCAGAGCCTTTGGCCAATAAATCAGATTAAAAAAAGTATCTATTGAGTTTTCACTTTTCAAATACATACATAAAACAAGAAGACATAGTTCTGGCCCTGAAGAAATATTACTATCTGGCATATACAAATTGTAAAATCATATGATATCGTTCCTGGATTCTTATGTGTTAAAAGAGTATTTAGAGATATACTTTGGAAGAGTTAACAATGATGGGTGATGAGGAAAGTAGTGGAGTAAATGTTGTGATGGATGAAAGCATCTTTAAAAACTTTGCAATCAAAACCTATAGGTGGATATGTGATTAAGACCATAGTCATCACTTTTCTTCTGTGTGACAAAGGGATCGGTTTCTCCTGAAGGACATCTCCATCTTGAAAGTGGAAGATCTGAGCCAGTGAGAAACTGGTGGAAGATTCCCGACTGTCCTTATGGGGTTCACTCTCCCTGCTGGTTCCAGTTGGTTCCATTCCTTTCCATTTTCCTTTCTTATTGCCTGCTCTGCTGACTTAAAGCTGCAGCATCAGAACTTTGGGAAATGGTCTCCCATTGAATGTTTCACAGCACCCATAGCTGCCACAGGTTAATTATTTAAAACAAATTTTTTGTTATGCATATTGGCTTATTATATACTAATAACTGACTGACTTCTTTGCTCAAACTCTGACTCATTCAATCTCCAGCTCTCTCTTCTAAAGCTCTGCATTCACTTTTCACCTGGCTAAGCATTGATTTTGTTGGTCAATCCCTCAGTTAAAAGAGTCAACTGAGCAGTTGTCATGTGACAGTCACTCTGCCAGACACAGGGATATAACAATGAATCTTTAAGAAGTTCTAGTGAGGGAGACAGAATTATAAAGAGAAATATTTACCATGAACTGCTAACACTTGAGTTTTATACCTCTTCACTTGAGAGAGCCTATTCCAAAGCCCCGTAGTAATTGCTATTTCTCCTTTTGATCCCTCCTTCTTATGATTTGTTAGACAGGGTGATAGAAATATTCATACCCTATTATGTACCCTACCAGATGTCCTCAGATTCGGGAGATTTCAGGTCTAGCTGATACAAATAGGTATTACTCCTGGTCGATTGTGAGTACCAGAGACTAAAATCTCTCATTTGTGGGTAATTTTTCCTAGCGTTAGCTAGATGTTTTTGTTTGTTTGTTTGTTTGTTTGTTTGTTTGTTTTCACATGCATGTGCATATCAGCTGGATCCTTAATGTGGGTCCTCTGCAGTCCCAGATTTCTCTCGCTTTGCAGACCTCTCCTGTCACTCTGTTCTGTAAACTGTGGTGTCTTTAGCTTCCCAGCTACTTCTTTTCAACTCAGAGTCCACCTGGATCCACTTCATCTCCCCACTTCTGACCTGCTGCTTGGAAACTCTCACAGGGCAGTAAACGAGGGCAACTTTAGAGCTTATGTCAGAGATAACCATCCTTCATTGCCTGTTAGCCTGTGTCTTCAAAACCACTGTTTTATTTATATTGACCTTTTTAAAATTGTTGTAGGTAAATCCTGACCTTGCCACTAGATCTTCGAAAGAAATTCCGCCAGGTATCAAAAGTTGGATTAATAAATTTGTATTCAGTTTTTTTAAAAGTCCCCTCCATCTAATATAGCAGCATCTATTCCCACAAACCCCCAAAAGAAAACCCCTGAATGTACTAAGCCAGTAGACTGCAACCTACATGCTAAGTGCAATAATGTGTGCATATTTTGTTGGCCCCTCACAGGGTTGTTGTTGAAAAACTTCCTGGAGAATGTGATGCTCAAGTTGTTTCTGAAGAGTGAATGAGAGCAAAAATGGATGGAGAAGAGAGAGGAGGAGGCAGATGGGAAAGCTAAAGAGAACCTAATACTGCCTTCCATTGCCTTACTTTCTAACAGGCAAACAGACTTCCTTAAGAACCAACTTTGCCATCGACTTTTCTTCAAGTCTGAAAAAGAGATTGATTTTGCCTCCATTAGCCTTGCCTGTCTACAGGCTTGAACCCAAAGTACCACCTGGGTCCATTATTGTCAGGTAGCACTACCTGTTGGCTCCATCAGGCTACTGCTTCGCAAGGACTTTGCACATTTTCTCTTGGCTCAGAGCTGGACGCTCTGAAAAAAAAATGAGTTCCCTTTTACTACTCCTTACTCACTCTGCTATAACTGTACTATAGCTGTAACAGATTTTATCCTTCCTCTTAACAGATAAATCTTCTTTTTTTCTTTCTTTCTTTTCTGATGTTGGATTATGTGATGGTTGCTGTGTGCTTACTCCTCTTATAGAAGCAGGAACAGAAGGGAGTAGGGTGGCCGAGTTGTAGGACAGAAGCCCATGTGAGTGTGTCATCTCCTGTCCTCCTCCCATGCAGTCCATTTGTTAGTGCTCTGGGCCTCCTGGTATGTAAGGCTCTGGGGGAAATGTAGCCACGTGATGTTCAGCCTTACAAACATCAGGGGGGAAAATCCCAGGGAATCACAGTGTAATAATAGATCTTGTTATTCTTTAACATTTAATAAAGCCTGTAGTGATAGATGCTGAACATGAGCTGGTGTAGTATCTGCTCTTTTGAAAAGCTGAAACTCATAATATAGAGGAGGGTAGGCAAATCCTACAGATGGACAAAGGGCTGAAGAAAGTAGGGAGGAAGCAGAATGGAGACAGATGGCCAACTCCACGGATCTTTTCCTGTTTTCCTTCAAGATTACCCTTCTGGGTAAGGATCCCAGGACATTCTGAAAGAGATTTTTTTTTTCTTTATTCCATTTGCTTGTTTGTATTTAATCAAGATTTGCTGTAAATAATAAAGCCAAGTTTCTCTTAATCACGCTTGCCATTAGCGGGGTTAAATACAAAACTCCTACTCACAATTACAACTATATTTTGATGAAAAACCTTCTCAGCCCACTTCATTTTCCATTTCCCCCCATTGATTTTCTAATATTAGACTGGAGAGAGGTAATCGAGTGTTTTTGAACTTAGAGTTCCTTGTGGCTTTCTAAGTCAAAAACAACAACAACAACGCACGCGCACACACACACACACACACACACACACACACACACACACACAAAGGGTCCTACTTACTGCCATATCACCACTAATCAGGGCTTATGTGTGACTGGAAAATTAGAACCTTCACACGTGGCAGGCAGGAGACCTAGAGGCCTAGTCTCAGAAAGAAAACATCTAAACACTGATGTGATTACCAAGGACAGAATATTCCCCTGTACCCATGTAGCTCTGGAAGACGTCCAAGTTATTAATAGCTATGGTGACAGGACTGTACATTATATTGTTTCCTCATCGACGAGAACGGAATGTTAGGCTGTGAGGATTGTGACATGGAAACTATGTGGGTTGGCTCTGGTGTGTTTTATTTTCTCCTTTTGAGGTCTTTCTGTCCTTTGTGCTTTTTAACCACTGCTTGTGGGCAAACATCTTCATGGATGATGAACAAGAAATGACCTCATGGAAACAGTCTGGTGGTGACCCACAATGGATTTAAAACAAATAAATACATTGATCACCCTCCAAGGTATACAGAGGGATGTGAAGTGACTTAGTTCCCCTCATGCTGGTTCGATTCACTTAAGAGAGTGAATCTGTACTTCTTTACTATGAATCAGTGGGCTAAATGCCTGTGCCATCCTAGGCTGGCTTCAGATTTCCCTCTGAGTTGAAAATGGCATTTTTGTTGCTACTGAGATTGAGATTAACTAAAGAAAGAAAAAAAAAAGGTGGGGGAAGGGCACAGATCTGGGCAGTCCCAGGCCCCACTCTGCCCCTCAGGCAAAAACCATATTCTGGCACAGAAACACAGTTAACACCCTGGGCAGGGTAAAATGAAAAGAAGAATAATAACCACCAAAGGTGATGTTAAAAATATTCTGTGATGGTATAAAATCATTCATTTCTTCATAAGGTGTTAATGCGTTTCTTCAATTGTTTACTCAAAGGGACTTTTCCTTTTGCATTTATCATACAAAATTTAAGTATTTTTTGCAGACATTTTACAAGGCTCTTTGTATTAAGCTGTCTCGTCAATCTTCATTTGTCTCTGATACTTCCAAGTTTTGATTAGTGTATGGCAAAGTAGGAAGGCACCATCTTATTCCTTCATGTTTTAGAATTACTTCATTATAATCTCCAAACAACTTGCTTTTATAATGGTGAAGAGTTGATGCTTTAAGCATTATTGCTGCCTTCTTTTACTCAACAATCCAGATTGTTATACTATTATACTAGAGGCCCAATGCACAAAATTAATGCATGGGGGTGTGTCCCTCAGCCCAGCCTGCACCCTCTATAATCTAGGACCCCTCAAGGTATGTATGACTGCTCTCTACGTGGCCACAGACATCTTGGTTGGGCTAATTTGCATACTAGCTCCTAATTGACTGGTGGATGTGGCACAGTGATGGTTAATTTGCATATTACTCTTTTATTAGATAGGAATCTCAATACTAGGAGCTCTGGATTTTTATTTGTTTGTTTGTTTGTAATCCCTGGATCCCAGTAGGCTTACCATTTAATAAGTATTCCAAGAATATCAAAGAGCTAAGGTTTTCCCTTTAGAATTATTACTTAGAAATTTATTTTCTTTTGTTTGTTTTGTGCGCCCCCCCCCTCAGAAAAACCTAGGAAATGATTATTACAGACAAAAACAAAACAAAACATCTCCTCCTACACAACCTTACACACATATAAACCCCACAAAGTAATTAATATGAATTCTGTTTAATTTAATTTCTCTTCTAAGCCCTGGCAGTTCAGCTCACTTGGTTGAGCATTTGTTCTGAGCACCAAAAGGTCACTGGTTCAATTCCTAGTCAGGGCACATGCCCAGGTTAAGGGTTAGATCACTGGTCTCAGTGGGAGAGGCAGCCAACTGATTTTTATTTTTTCTGTTTTCCTCTTCCTTCCTCTCTCTCTAAAATCAATAAAAACAATAAAAATAATTTCTGTATTAATAATAATCCATTGATTTTAAAGTATGCAATAGGATAGCAATTTGGGGTCTTTTCAATTGTTTTGATTTTAGGATCCTCCTAGATTTTTTGAAGACTCAAACACTAATTCTGTAAATATTCACTTTTTAGTTTTGACACAATTTTCAATTTTAAAGTATTCTTCAGCACTATCAGAATTGTTCCCCCACCATGAAAGAGGTGTGCATTTCAAAACCTTTGTATTTCCTTCTGAGTTCCCCACTTGGTCATATTAGATGCTCTTTTCAATGTAGTCATCTTTTAAAGCTTTCTAGAAATTTTTAAAAGATACCATTTTGACTATGATAAACTCTGGCAGTCTGAATTCCTTGTGTTTCTTAGTCTTTTTCCTGGAGCTTGCCCAAGGCAAGGTCTAACACTGTAATATCATTAGAAGGAGGCTTTATTTCCAATTTTCAATCATTTTTAATTTCATCATTCAAAATGGAAGGCCATGTCTTGGGGATAAGTGTCAGTGTACACTTTGAAGATGATGAGATTATGTTTCTAACTCAGTTAATTCTTGAAGTCACTTTTCTGTTTTGTATTGTATTTTTTTTTTCAATTTATGTATGTTTTTAAAAATTGACTATGTTACCTTGAATGAGTTTCATTCTTCTCTCTGATTAGACATGCCTTCTCTTTTGGCTTCTACCATCACTTTTATATTTTCTCATTGGGACAAAATAACCTTTTGGCTATTCTAATTCAAATTTTATTAAGGATAAAATAATTACATTTTAGAACTTTAATTTAGGAATTTACTATACATCTTCTCACTTCCATGTCCCCAGCTCCTACAAGAGAAACAGTGCAGCTCATATCATGGAAAACACACACACACACACACACACACACACACACAGTAGGTGAGCTTGAGCTTACGCAGGCATGTAACTACCAAGCCAGGTCTAGAGCCTAGATTTCTATAGTTCCAGTCCAGTGCTCCTTATGAATGAAGGAGTATCAGACTCCTCCACTCTGCACATCATAGTGACTGGCCTATTTTATTTTTCCTCTGAGAAAATAGAATAACAAATAGGACACATTTATTATTTCTCTTTCTTTACCTCAGGCTGTCTAAAATCACCTTAAAAAAGCAAAAGTTATGTATTCTTTTGCCATTTAAAGATCCACAGATAAATAACAAAGCAATAACCCTGGGGGGGGGGGGGTGGGAAATAGTGATAAGAGATATTCACATAATTCACAAACTACTGTCACATGTAGCATCTCATTTAATACTCACTTTGTGTACAGTACATGTGAATATTAGCCTTTTTATCATTCAGCATATTAAGGGTGATGACAGTGAATTTTTCATGTTCAAACACACATGAGAAGGCAATATATTCTGACACCCAATTCTATATCAGCTAACTGGACTTTTTTTCTTATTTTCCTTTTTCTTTACTTTCATTCCTCTTCTTTAATGCATTTTGAATCTCACCATCTTTTCATATATGAATATAATCTATTCACTTTTAGTGTGATTTCATATATGTCTGGAAACATTCTGGTATTTTTAATTTGTGCTGATAATCTATCACGCTTCTTACTTGTTTGTTGCTGTTTTATTTCCTGCCTCTGTTACTTAGTTGGGTTCATTTTCTTTTTTTAGGTTTAAATTTTCCCTATTTGTTAGAAATGTAAGCTGTCTATATTTTTCTAGTATTTTCTTATAATTTTAATATGAAGAGCCCCACAGGTGTTCCATGGGAGACCTTTCAAGTCAGCTGATGTTTTTTGTTGACATGGTAAGTTCCTTGCATTCTGATCGATCCCTCAAGTCTCTAGGCTCACCTCATAGTTTCTCTGCCAAAGAGGTGAAATCTGCCATTTATAAATGTAAATCTGTGTGCTAGATGTACTCACTGCTAATATGGTTTATTATTTCTAGGCCTTTTTAGTAGATAGGGTTGGGATTTTAAAAAATGTTTTAGTCTCTAACTTCCAAATCAAACCAGAAACCACAGAATTTTTTCTCACCTTTCCTTACTCTATATTTGGATCTCCCTTCTCCTATGGTTTTTTAATATTAGCATGTTAACTCATTTGATCAATCTTACCATAAAAATAAAATATTTCAGGATTATTTTAATAATACTATATTATAAATGGTTACTAGCTAAAAACCAATATTTTTAAATTTCCTTTTGCTTTTGGACTATAGTACAGATGTACAGTAAAAATCTTGTTCAAAAGTTACCTGAATTAATTCCTTTATTGTGCACTAGAGGCCTAGTGCATGAAATTTGTTCACAGGGGTGGGTGTCCCCTCTGCTCAGCCTGCATCCTTTCCAATCCAGGAACCGACACAGGATATCCGACTTCCCAGGCATCAGGCCTAAACTGGCAGTTGGACATCCCTCTCACAATCTGGGACTGCTGGCTCCTAACTGCTTACCTGCCTGCCTACCTGATTGCCCCTAACTGCCCCTGCTGTCGGCCTGGTCACCCCCAACTGCCCTCCCCCGTGCCAGCCTGGTTGCCCAATACAGCCTGCTGTTCAGTTGTTTGGTTGTTTCTCACTAACCCCCCTGCCAGCCTGGTTGCCCAATGTAGCCTGCTGTTAGATTGCCCATCAGGCTGTTTTAGTCATGATGGCTCCTGGCTTTTTATATATTAGGATGTTTGATTAGTATTTAAATATGCCTCTTGGTTCAATTATATCTGCTTACATTTAATTTTATGGTTTAATTTTTATTTTTTGGATTACATTTTACTTTTTAATATGTAAAGAACTTAGATGTGTCAAAATTTTATTAAAAAGATACTCAGAGATTCATTCCCAGTTTTACCTAATCAAGCCCATTTCTACCAATCCCGTATAATATTTTATTAGGTTTGAATTTAACATATTTATGTTTCTTTTTTCTGGCATAAAATATAGCAAACCACATGTGTTTTGCAATTTGCTTTTTTCCATTAAACAGTAAACCTTTGTAATCACTTCATATTAGTTTGTAGAGCACTTTTTCATTCCTTTTAAAAACAAATGCATTTTATTAACTTTTTAATAAGTTTTGAATGTTTATAAATTGGATAGGTGAGAAATTGTACTCTTTTCCATTTTTAAACAGTAGTAAGAACAGCATGCTACTTCTTGGAGTGACCAGTTTTCTCTCTTCTCAGTGGATTTAACATTTCATGAGTATTAGGTATACCTCTGGATAATTTTTCTTTTTATCTAATTCAGTCACACTATGACTACATCTGCTTCCCAGATAAAATAGATAGGGTATTCTTGAAGACAAAAGCTTCCTGACTGTGAGATAAATATGACAAGCCCCAAGCTTTTGTTTTCTAATTCTGTGATCTTTAACATAGATGAAAACAACCAAGCATAATCCATAGCCATTGCATCATTCATTCCATGCTTATCGATGACAGTAGCTGTATAGCCTACTACATCCTTTTCTTTATTTGGGGACTTTATTTTCCATAATTTCAGAAATAATTCCAGTATCTCCTTCATCATTGGGTGTCATACACTATCAGTGTCCCATCCTTTAATGATAGCAGAATCTATGCTGCCTTCAAATCTAACCAGGTCAGATAACACATTTCAGATTCTTGTTTCCCTGAGAGTGTTGTCTGTACCAATTACTGTGCTGAAGGAAGCTCAGGTAAAAAAAAAAATCCAACTCTAGCTTGTTTTCCCCAGATTTTTCACAGCATAGTAAGTGGATTACAGAATCTTTGAGGCAGTTGAGGAATAGTCTCTAGATTGAGCATTGACGATTTCTGTACTCCAAAGTTGGGATGCCAACAAAGATGCAGAATTTGAGAAATCAGGAAGGTACTTACCGAATCAGAAATTTGTCAAGTTGGCAAGCTGTTCCTCAAATTTTACTGACTACATATGTAGGTTAACGTAGTTCAGATTGCTCCAATGATTGTTTCTTTGGGCATAATTTCTTTTGTGGAAGCTGGTTACTTATCTTTTTCTCCAAAATTTTGTGACTCATGATTTTGCCTTGATCCTTTAACCTGAGGCAGTTAAGTGTTCTGCTTTATTTGTTTGTGTTACCACCTTAGAGAGGGATGAAATAAGCAGATATGGTTTCCATTTGAGACTATTTTCATAGGGAGCTGGGAGAGCTGAATGTGCTAAGTGGCAATGTTCCTTCTTGACTAGTCTGAGTGGCCCCAGAATCCCTGATACATGGGCATTATCGTTCACTCTAACCAAGCCTTCAGATCCATAGATCCTATCCATTCTGTTTGGCTGAATTCATTCATTAGTAGTAGGGAGTTGCATTTTATGGGCCAAAGGCGATTCTAGGGTCTGAGGAATACCAAGAGCTCTAATTAAACCCTCACAGTTAGTAAGAATGGTAGAAGTTATAATACCTTGACAGGTGCTATGCTTGAAGTATATGCAGAGGGCTTTGAACACTAGAAAGGCAGAATCATTGAGAAGAATATAGTACATCTAAATTTCTTTCCCACTTCCTGAGATTGCGGCATTCTAAATGGCAATGTACCCTTCTCACCTTATACCTGCCAATCTATATTTAAAAATAAATAGTACTTTAAAAAGAGTTTCATCTTTTTTAAAATTTTTCTTCAGATTTTCTTAATGCCCTGCACTTTGCCTTCATAGCACTTGACAATATTCCTTTTTAAATAGTTATATGTGGGGTTAGTTGTCTAACTTCTTTTCTCTCCACTAAATTATAACTTCCTAGAAACAGGAATTGTGTCTATTGGAACAAGACCACATATTCAATGCCACATATGCAGAGGAGGAGCTTTAGAAATATGAGCTAAGTAGACTACCTATGGTCATTTGTATGAAGAATAATACAATAATTAAAAGTAATAATACAAGAATCAACTCTGTGCTTCACACACTCACAACAGTAAGCCTAGTTTTGCCCCACCCTGAGTGTGCTTATTTTGAGCGAGTGAACTTGTTTTAGGTGTTTCACACATAAAACCAAAGCATCTTCACAGAGAAAATTTCACTGGGCTTCTCTGTGAATTTGGCACCAAATATAAGTTGTATTTCATAGTTGAAAAGTGAAAGAGGAAGGCATCAATTAACCCAGTCTTATTATCATGCTCATGACTCATCCAAGATGAGAGGACAATTATACCTCTTTTCCACTGCTCCCTCTTCGCCCTACTCACCTGGATAGCCACACAGAAGAGGGGAGGGGACCACTCTTATCACACATGGCTGTCAGTGCCCAGTACTTCTCATCAAGTGAGTTATGCACTTCAGAGTTTTGAGGGAACAAGAATTTTTGGGGCCTGTGATCTTGTAAGGCTGTTAAGAAGATAAGATGTAAAGAGGACATAGGTAAAGGTAAAATTAAATAATAATTAATAATAATAATAATAATAATAATAATAACGGAAATAAGAAAATATTCAAGAAGTAAATATTGGTCTGATATTTGGAAGAGTGGTTTTACATGTTGAAATACTTGTAACAGTGATTTATTTCCTGGTGGTATCCTTCTCAAGGTAAAAGATTCAATTATGTTTTCTTATTTAGATATGATACTGAAAGCATAGACCACGTGTCAATTAAATTAATCAAGAGCAAATTTGTTTTTGCTTTATTTAACTTGGTTTTAATGGCCTGACATGAGCCATAGTAATACTTAATCTTAATTCAGAGATGGAACTTCAAATCAATTCAGTGTTAGTTATAACTTAAAACTCATAAACAAATTTTAAACAGAACCTTTGAAGCAGGAATAGTTACAAATGAAAATATCAGTATGACTTGAAGCTAGCATAAAGCAATTTAAATTGAAATACTGAGATTTTGCTAATAACCAGAAACTAGTGACATATAAGTTATATCAGTAAAAATTATATACTATAGTGTCACAACCCCATCACTCAGACTAAAAGTACAAGCACAAGGAGACAGAAAACAGTGTAGAAATTCTCCTGAGAAAAACAAGCAACTTCGAATGTGTTTTTTCATTTTTGACCCTATTTGAAGCCAGACTCCAAATGTGTATATAGATAGAAATGAAAAGGTTAGGTGGATATTTGTCCCTAAAAAGACATTTGGAATTTAGAATTGGGTGATTTGCCCTATTCAGTTGGTTGAAACGTCATCCCATATACAAAAAATTTGCAGGTTTGATTCCAACTCAGGGCACTTACCCAGGTTGCAGGTTCAATCCCTGGTTGGTATGCTTGCAGGAGGCAGCCAATCAATGTCTCTCTCCCTCACTCTCCTTTTCTCCCTCTCTATAAAAGTCAATGGAAGCATGACCTTGGATGAGGAATTAAGACAAAATAAAAAGGAAAGAATTGGGTGCCTCCTGTGAGAGTGGAGAAAGTGAGAGTTAAGGGTTTCCTGGTCTCATGAGATTACAACTCTCAGCACTCAGTTTTTATCCAGGGGAAACCTGTTGGTGACATCATTGCCAACTGAGTATAGAAGATGGTTTGAAACATCTGAGTCATGGTTTCTTTAGTTTCCGAATGATAAAAATGCAGAAACCCTTTGAAGGGAGTGGGGAGATATATACTGCAATTAAGAGCAGACTCCTGTAAGTGATACGATTAGCGTAAGGCTTGGCTGAGTTACTGGGGACTTATGGAACGTTTAAGGATATATGTTATAATTTTACATATATGTATTACAGGATTTTATATTGCAACGCTTTCTGCCTCAATTTCTGCTAACACCCCAGAATGGCAGTGACTGGGACAGTACAGTGAATGTTAGGCCCTCTTTGTAACATATACAGACTTTTCAAAGGGAAGGAAGGAAAACTTGTTTCCTGTCACTTGTGCCCATCAGCAAGATTAAAGATAGGAAAAAGGGCCAGAGAGAAAATCAGGAAAGATTGATGAAAGATTTCTTTGGCCACACATGAAATTCCATCTTTAGGGAGGGTTGTAGGATGTGTGCTAGTTTTCAATGTGGAGTTTAATGGGAGGGGCTTTATGAGAACCCCTGAGAGCATGGGGAAATGATTTTATGCAGTGGAGAGACTCAGAGAGCCAGTACCTTGTGTAGACCTAAAGGAATCAGACTCAGGGTGTGATACCCTTGGAGAAACCTTCAAAACTAGAGTTTGCAGTGTTTGGAGGTGGTACCAAAGAATGTTCCTGCACTGAGCTCACCCGTCCCTCCCCTTGCTGGAGCCAGTGCTATATGGAGGTGCCCCCAACACTTTATGTGGGACACATGGAAGGAGTCAGCATGGGCATGTCCAGAGCAGTGCTCTCAAATTCTCACATTAGCTGCTAGTCTTGGTAAAATGCACACTCTGATTCAGCAGGTGTGGAATGGAGCTCCCAGGTGATGTCACTGATGCTGGTCACTAGACCATACTTTAAGGGGCCAAGAGCACTGTCTTACAGGGTCTCCTTCAGAGATCAGGAAAATGTTGGGGGAAGAAAGGCATTCCTCCTGCTGATGTCCATGGGCTCCAGAGAGATCACCAGCAGCAGTGGGAATAGAAATGCATCCATCTACCAAGACCTTGGTGAGAGAGAAAACCTGCAAGGAATCCCCAAAGAATTCTACATCTCCCACAAGAGAAAGGCAGATTTGTTCCATTCACAGGCCCAGAGGGGTAGCCACCAGGCAAGTAAGAACTCTCTCATCTCTCCTCTCTTCCCCAACTTGTGGAGCTAGCAAGGAAGACTCATCTTGAGACATTGGGAGAAAGGTAGGCAGGTGGTTTATGGACATAGGAAGGGTCCACATCTATGGATGGTGGAAGGTGAGTGGCCTAGGCAACTTCTATTGCAAAAAATAAATAAATAAATAAATAAATAAATAAATAAATAAATAAATAAATTTTAGATATTTATACTATGAGTTCCCCACCTCATGTAGTGTGACAGATACTAGTTAGTTGTTTGACAAATCCCCTTCTCGCCTGATCACAGAGTAGGGCCATTTTCCCAGCTTGCCTTCCAGTTGAGTCAATTTCACATCTGCATTCTGGCCAATAGGATATGAGCAGTAGGGACATGAGCCACTTGCAGGCAGGTCCACTCTCTTTGCTCCAATCCGTTTCTACTGGCTAAATAAAAAGCCCTTTGAAGACCAAGAGGAGGTTGGAGACATGAGATGGAAGAACCCTTGGTGTCTGGATAACTGTTTGGGCTCAACATGTACAGGACTATAACTTAAGGAAGCAAATGCAAATACAGATCCATTGTGTTAAGCCATAGATTCTGTAGTTTGCAAAGCAGCCTACTTGAGTAATAAACATAGGTAGAGGTGGACACTTAAGAGAAATCATTTGTTAGAGTAAAACTGGGAAATAATAGCAACTTGTAACTTTTAAAAATATGTGTTTTATTGATTTTTTTTTTTTTTTTTACAGAGAGAAATGGAAAGAGATAGAGAGTTAGAAACATCGATGGGAGAGAAACATAAATCAGCTGCCTCCTGCACACCTCTTACTGGGGATGTGCCCACAACCAAGGTACATGCCCTTCACCAGAATTGAACTTGGGAACTTTCAATCCACAGGCCGACACTTTATCCACAGAGCCAAACCAGTTAAGGTGCAACTTGTAACTTTTATCAGTTATTTTTTCTTTGAGTTAGTGTGGGCAAAGTTTTACTTCTGAATGCTCTGTATTCCACCTTTGAAGGTTTGCCTTTTTCATCTGGGGCTAGTAATCATAATGAGATAATGTCATCTCAAATTATCTACTTCCCTACCCTAGACAACCTTTCCTGGTGGAGACTGTTGCTATGTGAATATCTCCTCTGTGAAGGAACTTTCCTTGCTTTTTTTTTTTTAAATATGGAATGTTATCATTTTATAACAGCTTTTATTCCCAAGGGAATGACAACAGTCTTCTAATTGCAAAATTTAATGAAGAACTATTTCCCCTATAAGGTACATGTATGCACAGTCTATCTAAATAGAAAAGCATCCGAAAAGTTACTGTTGTAATTTTAAAGGTATTTTATTTAACAATATCGATGAACAATAACAGGGACTCTGTTAGGAAGACCTGCTCTTTCTGTTGTAACACAAGGACCATTTTCATTGAATAATGTTTAATGAATCCCCAAAAATAGGCTCAGTAAGAAAACCTCTCCTCAGAGTGTGACAATTTATACACTTTTCAAACAATTGTTTTAGATCATGGACCTCTAGCTCCTTTGTTTGCTGAAATATTAAGAGATCAAAACCTCAGATTGAATTTGGTTTTATTCCACTTTTCTTTAGAGCTTTGATCTCCCCCCTTGGAATTTATCAATAGTTTCATTCTCTTTCATTTTCTTTAGACTTTAGAAACTAAGTGGTGACATCAGGAAAATGTCATCTGGGTAAGCTCACAGCCTTCCTTTGAAGCAGCACATGTTCCCTGGGGCTATAGGAAAAGGCAAGCTAGCAGATATACCAGGATGTCTGTGGATAACTCTATTCAAAGGATAAAAGAGGCACACATTCAATGCATTCTTCTTATAAAACAACAATTGAAATTAATGCATAGATTTTTTTTCACCTTTAATATTTTCTCATGAGAAGACATCAAGATTTTCTTCTGCCATTGTAACATGTTAAACTAAATAAAGCCTGTATTATAGTGTGCTGATGTCAAAGGAAACAAAAATGATCTTTTAGGTATAGACTTTTTTTAAATCTGAAAAGTGATCTGAGAAATTAGAACAAGTGATAGAGATATATTATAGGCATCTCGTAAGACTGACCCTTTGAAAAAGTCATCTTTAAAGTTTTACAAAGCTCCCTGGATTTTAGAGAAACTTACTGAAACCATCATAATGGAACATCCCAGGGGTCTGCAGTACTTAGGTAAAGTAAAAAAACTACAAAGGTAATTCTTTCCCCTCTGTAACTCAGCATGCTACAACCCTTTGCTTTGTGGGTACCTTTGTAACTCACATGAGTAGAACATTGTAGTAGAACTTCTTTAAAGTTAAAGTCATTGTTTATGAATAAGATGTAAAGGAAGATGTATGGAGGTGGAGAATATAGTTTTAATTTTTTGAAAATAGTGCTTTTTTTGGGGGGGGGGGAATATAAGCATTATAGAGAATTTACCATTGAACAATAAATAGAAATATAATTGCTTTCCTCTTCATTGCATGAATTTTTATGTTCAGCTAAAAACAATTTGAAAAATGTAATAAAATTACTTGAAACTTTTACTTGGAACACAGTTGGTTCCCCCCCCCCCCCCAATCTCAGTTAATTTAGGAATATTTTTGTGGAAAATTTTTTGATGAAAATTAAAATAAATTCTATTAATTTCTAACTAACGATACACATATAAAAGTTAGAAAATAGATTAACCTGTAGATGAAATTTATCCAATTTTTAAATGTTATTATATAATAACCTTACGACCTTTATTGTGGTATGAGTTGAGTTTGATGTCTGGCTGGAAATTGGCAGCTCTAGAATTTTGACAGAAATGTATCCATCCTTTTAAACTATGAAATTCAAAATGCACTTTTTGTCTAAGTTGTTTAATGCTCATATGTGAAGTTCACTTGCAAATATAAAATTTTAATTGGTTGTTGCTTTTATCCGGTAGATTTATGTAAGCATAATTCTACTAACGTAGATACCACTATTAAGAAAAGTAATGATATGTTTTTCCACCCTAGAAAATACATTTTAAATCATTTTAATCCACTACAAACATTTTGATAGTTTTTAGAGACCCCTCATAAAGCATTTTTTTTAAAAAAGCAATTGGGCAGTGTTTGAACATAGGGTAATAATTCATACTAATTATATTGCTAAACATAAGGTCTTAGGCCTAATAATATATCAATCATAATTCATACCATATGGTCTAATAGTAATTAAAATACATTAAATATATGGCAAATATACATAATTGTCAAAATCTTGCTTATGTAGAATAACATTCAGTGCTTTATTAACCATAATAGTACCTTTATTTATTTTCTTGACAATGTTTTAATCATTAAAGAATGATTCTGAGTGTACCTTTAATACACACACAGACTTGGATTTTATCTAATGCTATCAGGGCTATTAATGCTTTTGAGTCTTTGCTGATGATTCTGTCATGTATGTAGAATGGGTACAATCAGATAGTTCTAAAATATTGATTAAACATACTGAAGTCTTACTCCACTGTGGAGAAAACAAACAACTAAACACAAAGACCTTACTGACTTAGGAGATCATGTTTTACAAAATTTTCAAGGGGTTTTCCCTTTAGCTCTATAAGGTCACAAATGTTAGAGGAGGCAAGTGATTACTGGACAGATTAAATACTTAATATTTCATGATGCTCATGGTACCTCTAGTAGGCGATTGTCAGGTTCAGCTTATGATGATACAAACCCCAAACTGTGATCATGTCAATATGAATGGAAAGTGTCCTTTGGATCCTCAGTGCTTAGGACTCCTTACTTCATGTAATCTTTCCCTACAATAGTTTGCCATCAGTTTCACACAAAGTTATTTAAATTTGAAGGTTTTAAAGATATCCTATATAATAAAGAGGTAATAGGCAAATTGACCATCACTCCAACACACAAGATGGCCACCCCCATGTGGACACAAGATGTCCACCACAAGATGGCCGGCAGGGGAGAGCAGTTAGGAGGGAACAGTTCTGCAAGGGAGGGCAGTTGGGGACAATCAGGCCTGCAAGGGAGGGCAGTTAGGGGTGACCGAGCCCAAAGAGGAGGGCAGTTGGGGGCGATCAGGCCTTCAGAGAAGGATAGTTGGCGGGGGAGAACCCAGGCCTGTAGGGCAGGGCAGTTGGGGATAACCAGGCCTGCAAGGGAGGGCAGTTGGGGGCGACCAGGCCAACAGGGGAGAAAAATTAGGGGTGACCAAGCCAGGAGGGGAGGACAGTTAGGGGTGACTGGGCCAGCAGGGGAAGATAGTTGTGGGGGAACAGGCCTTCAGGGGAAGGCAGTTGGGAGCAACTAGGTCTGTAGGGGCGGGCAGTTGGTGGGGACCAGGCCTGCAGGAGAGGGCAATTAGGGTGACCAGGCTGGCAAGGGAGGGCAGTTAGGGGTGACTGGGCCAGCAGGATAGGGCAGTTAGGGGTGACCAGACCTACAGGTGAGGGCAGTTAGGGGTGACCAGGTTGTCAGGGGAGGGGAGTTAGGGGCTATCGGGCTGGCAAGGAAGGGCAGTAAAGGGTGACTGGGCCAGCAGGGGAAGACAGTTAGGGGAGACCAGACCTGCAGAGGAGGATGGTTAGGGGCGACCAGGACTGCAGGGGAGGTCATTTAGAGGTGACCAGGCCAGAAGGGGAGGGTATTTATGGGCAATCAGGCCAGCAGGGGAGCAGTTATGCATCGATCAAGTTGGCAGGGGAGTGGTTAGGGGGTGATCAGGCTAGCAGGCAGAAGCATTTAGGGGCAATCAGGCAGACATGCAGGCGAGCAGTTGGCAGCCAGTAGTCCTAGATTATAAGAGGGACTGCCCGTTTAGGCCTGATCCTAGTAAGATCAGGCCTAAACAGGCAGTTGGACATCTCTTGAAGGGTCCCAGATTTTTGTGCACTAGGCTTCTAGTATTTCAATATAATCAGCAGAAAACGCAAGTCAAAATGTTATGGACTTTGGAACCAGAATGATGAGGGTTTACATTCTGACAGCCTCCTCTGAGCTCTGAGCTTCAATTTCAGGATGATGATTCACCTTTGATAATAATGACCACGGAGTCATATGTCAGTATTAGAAATAATATATGCAAAGCACTTAGAACAGTCATGGCAAGTGCTCAGTGAACATTTGAAACAAGTTTTCAGAAGGTGTAATGCCCGAGTTCACTTTTCATTCTGTTCTAATATACTGTGAGTATTGGGAGGGGCATCAATTCAAACTTGAATTCAGCCAAGTCTATTAAGTGCCTACCATGTGCAGTGCATGGCCAAGGGAGCTGTGTATATTAAGGAAAGCTGACTTCTATTGCTTAGTGGCTGAGGTTAGGAAGTCAGATGCCAGGGAAATAGAGGAGGAAGAGGCAGGGTTTGGGGCTTGGTTGTTGGCTGGAGGTTGGGAGAATTCCTCCCTGTGATTGTTGGATGGTACAGTAATTTGCCGGTTAGCCATGCATTAACTTCAACTTTTATTTTACTGTATTCTGATGCTTTAACATCTGGGCCTTGCTCATCATGGAGATATTGTCCCTCCGAGGGCTAGCCAAATCCTGGAGGGAGTCAACAACTCCAACCAAGCCAGAGCCCATGCCTCTTATTGACCTGTCCCACTCCAGGCCACACCCCTGCCTAAGACCAGGGGTGACCAGGCTGGCAAGGGAGGGCAGTTATGGGCAATCAGGCCAGCAGGGGAGTTGTTAGGCATCGATCAAGCTGGCAGGGGAGTGGTTAAAGGCAACTAGGCAGGCAGGCAAGTGAGTAGTTGGGAGCCAGTAGTCCCAACTGCTGGGATGTCCAAATAGCCAGGTTCAGTCTCTGCACCCCAGAGCTTGCTGAAATTATTCAAAGTTCTCTACTTCATGCCTGCATACTCTGCTTCACACATTCCTCCCCATGAAACCACAAAAAAAGCTTTAAGAATGAGAGTTCCCTCACTCCCTCTGCCCCTGACCAATCCTAGTGCTTCTCCCTGTGGCCTACCCTGAGCTTGGAGTGGGATTTGTATTAACAAGCTGTCATCTTCTGACCTGTTTGTATATTATTACTCCTAAACAATGAACATATTTTTTTCTAAAATAGACATATGCCTGCATAATAATTCTATCTAGATACTCATAAAGCTTTATTTGAAAAAACAAAACAAAACAAAAAAACCTCCTAGAGCCTGAAGCTTGTAAAAATGTTATGAGAAAAAGATCAGAAGGAAGCTAGATTAATTAATTGCCCCTACGGCTCTAATCAGGAATCAGAAGCATTACTTGTGAAAGATAACTAGAAGATAACAACAACAGCAAATAAATAAAACCACAGAAGAACAAAGTTGTACCCTTTATTGGCACAGTAACTTTTCAAAGGCTGGTATGAATAGAGTCCGAGGAGCCAGACACGACGGTCTGATATCACTGCTCAGAACTCCTTGACAGCCCCCAGAAGCACATCAACAAACAGGCAGTTGCAGTACAGGAGGGCTGAGGACATACAGCAGGTGAGCCATGCAGAGGAGCTCGGAGAGGACAATTGACTTGTGATGCAGCATTGCTGCTGGAACCAGTACATCTCAGCGTGCTTATTTGCACTGTGCAGAACTTTAAATGGGTATGGCCCTTTCATCCCAACAGCTATGAATGTGAAGCCATACTTGCAGACTGACACAAAATTTCCTGTAACCTATGCTGAAGTCAGGAGATGAGATTTAACTAAAGAGCTCACAATGCACATATCCATAAATACAGCACACAGGAAGGAACTGTGTCCTGATCAATGAATGAAATATAAAACATGGGACTTGGTCCATATAGATATGCAGGGCGAAGCTAACACGACAGCAGAGTCCCCAGATTCTTAGATACTTTAGGTAAAAAAAAATGGTATGCAAAAGAAAAAAAATCTAGAAATAATTTTTAAAAATCTGTATTTTGAAGAAAGGGAGCACCACCAATTACATAAAAAACACAGTAAGAAACATGTAAATACTTTTCAGGTTTGTAATTCTGATAAAGCATAAACGCCTAAAAAGAAATAAAAACACATGTCTGGTAGGGTATATTGTATTAAAACGACTGGAGTCTGAGAAACATGTGGCCAGACCATATAGGAACAAGTGTATAGTGTGCATGGATTCCTCTTCTCCTCCACCCCTCTTTCCTCTCTCACCTCATCCATACCTTTTTATGGCCTTTCACTTGCTACATGGAGGTAGCATGGCCCTATCACCATGGAGCCTGGAAATCAGAGTGTATCCCCATGGAATGGGTAAGAACACACACACACACACACACACACACACACACACACACACACACACAAAATCTCGGGTATTTAACTTCTGTGTCCTGTGCTTTTCTGTGTAAATGTGTGGGGAGAGCACCCAGCATGTATCAGAGGCAGCCTTCCGTGGACACCGCCCGGAATCACTGGGCAGTTGTATGCTGTGAGTTGGAATCACATCACATGGTAGTGTCCCAGAACTGGGAAGGCAGCTTGCTGCAGGGGGCCCCTGCAGGCTTCTTCAGGAGCGTGGGCTTCTTGCACGGAGGTGGGGGCGGCGCTCGGGGCTCAGAGTGCTGCAGAATCTGCTGCCAGTCTTCTCCTTCCTCGCAGAGCTTTCGCCTCCAGTCCAGGAGTTCCTGCAGGGCCACACTCTCATTCTCTGAGAGCCTCAGCTGATGGATTACCTGTGGGGGAAATAGGGAGGAAGAGTAACACCAAGTATAATATATATTGAGAATGAGCGAGATGTATCATAGCAGCACCTGGTTGCCATGGGACTGGACCAGGGTCAAAAGAGGCATCATTCGTTCCCTATAAAACCCCCAGCACTCAGCAAATGGCATCCAACTGAATTGGCTGTGAGCTGCTGAATTAAGAGTGGGCGGGGGGGGGGGGGGGGCGGGGATCAGTGGAACACTTAGGATAGGTGCACTGGTTAACATGTGATATCCTTCTGGTGGTACAAGAAAGACTTAACTGTCTGTTTGCCCTCTATTATTACATACACTAGAGGCCCAGGGCATGACATTTGTGCACTGGGGGGTGAGGGGTGATCCCTGTCTGTGCCCTCTTGCAGTCTGGAACCTCTCGGGGGATGTCCGCCTGCTGGCTTAGGCCCACTCCCCACCATCAGGTGGACACACCCCCATAGGGTCCTTAGCACTGACATGGAGGTGGGAGAGGCTCCTACCACCACTGCTGCACTCGCCAGCCATGAGCCTTGCTTCTGGCTGAGTGGTGATCCCCCTGTAGGAGAGCACTAACAGCAGGGGGCAGGTGCTATTTTGTGGCAGTGAATCCAAGCTGTGATTTAAACTACCTGCTGTGTGCTCTCTCAGAGCTTGATATCACAGAGGTGAAAATTTTAGGAGCCTTTGCAGAAGAGCATCAAAATGTGCAATTGTGTCAGCTACTTCTCATTTTCTTCGGGCTTCTGAAGAGAGATGCCATGGAGAGAGCTTGCCCCTGAGCTTGCCCCTGAGCTGGTCACTTCAGGACAAGCTTGCTACAAGGATTGCCATGAGCTCCCTCTTCTGCCAGCAGCCAGTAATCCGAAACAGCTAGCTATTACAGAAATCATTTTTTTTGCTTTTTGTTTTGTATGTTTGTTTTGTTTTTCCTATCAATTCTACAGTGAGTATGCTGGTTAAAAGAATGAGATTCTAGTCATAAACAATACATGTGAGTGGGAACATTGGGAGCATTAAGAGGAAATGAGATGGCTCATCCCACCTCCAACTGGCTACTTTGTGCCAGTGCCACTTCCATCCTCTTCATCAAGACAAAAGAGAATACATCAATGCAGGACACGGGTGGTTTTCTCCCCTGTGACAACAGGCACTTGAAAGAAGCACAGGCAGTCCTTGTTCCAGGACAATTCTAAAACCACCTCCTCCGCCTGGCCACCCGAGCTTATGGCTTGCCCAGGAAGATTTTAAAGCCCAGAATCAAGTTGATGGCCAGCACATTGAGACACGGTGTTAAAACACAGAAACTATTAAGCAGAAACTAAGAGGTCAACCCCACATCTAGTGTGTATAACTAGGTTTCGGGAGCTGGTTTTTAGCAAAAGGAGTTCCCCCAATTGACTTTAAAAACAACTAGAAAATTAAAAACAACAATAAATGCCGGGACCGGTTTGGCTCAGTGGATAGAGCGTCGGCCTGCGGACTGAAGGGTCCTGGGTTCGATTCCGGTCAAGGGCATGTACCTTGGTTGCGGGCGCATCCCCAGTGGGGGGTGTGCAGGAGGCAGCTGATCGATGATTCTCTCTCATCGATGTTTCTAACTCTCTATCCCTCTCTCTTCCTCTCTGTGAAAAATCAATAAAATATATTTAAAAAAAAAAACAATAAAAAAAAACAAACCTTCTAAGTGTGGAAGACAGGACTGCGATCGTCCAGGTTCTGAAGCAGCCTCCAGGCATAGAAAGTGAGCTGCTGAAGCAGCATGCCCCACTTTAAAGGGTATTTTTCTCTAGTGTCCAGGACTGCACCATAATGACGGGAAAGGAGACATTCATTCTCCTGCTGGGAAGAACTCTCCTAAAAGCCAGATTGCCTCTGCTGTCAGGGAAGTGAGCCAAGGAAGGAGGCCAGAGGGTGTGCATAGAAACCATTTACTTACTAACACCTTAACGTACTAAATATGTGCCAGGTACTCTTCTCAGCACCTTATAAGTGGCAACTCATGCAGTCCTCCTAAGGACTCTACAAAGCATTTTGTGATGAGGAAATTGAGGCACAAAGTGGTTAAGTGATTTTTCCAAAGTCACTTGGAAAATTATGGGACCAGGCAGGCTGGGTCCAGAATCTGCTTTCTTAGTTATTATTTTACAGTGATTGTCACTTACTTAACAACTGTTATCCAGCATGCTAAAGACCTGGGTCTCTATATCACCTTCCTCTTCTTGTCTTTTTGTTTTTTTTCTAAATTGCAGTTGAGTAAAATCTGTATGTTTCCTCTATTAATGTGCTCTAGTGCCTCTATTTTTCCATTAGTATATTCTGTGTTGATTACATTTAGCTTCAGTCTCATTCACTGTATGAATAATGAATATACTGTGTGTGTGTGTATATATATATTATATATTATATATATATACATACATATATATATATATATATATATATATATATATATATACTGAGTGGCCAGCTTATTATTATCTCTGAACGCATAATAATCTGGCCATTTAGTAAGAGTGTGTGTGTGTGTGTGTGTGTGTGTGTGTGTGTGTGTTTTAGAGGCCCAGTGGATGAATTTGTGCATGAGTAGGGTCCAGCTTGCCTGGCCAGGGAACGAGGACATGGGCGGTTGGCTGGCCTGCCTGCCAGTTGAACTCCTGGTGGAGGGGACAATTTGCATATTAGCCTTTTTTATATAGGATATACACTGAGTGGCAAGATTATTATGTGTTCAGAGATCATAATAATAATAATCATCTGGCCACTATATATATATATATATATATATATATATATATATATATATTCATATTCATATTCCTTGACATACTTTCCTTATATCTCTGAAAAATGCTATTACTGGATTAATTTTATGAGAGAATATTTAATTGATGGAAGGATACCTATACCATCTCAGTTGATTATTTTCCCCAAATTTCCTTGAAAATCATTTTTTTAACAGTAATAGAACTTCATATTGATCTACAGTATTTAGGGGGGAAAAACAAGGAACTTCTTCTGCATAGAATATTGTACATCATGGCATGTTTTCACCCTCATTGTAAAATGATAAAAATGAAATGAATTACAAAAGTTGTGTTTTTAAAATATCACAAAGCTCTGGCAAAACTGAGAACTAGAGAAACCACAGTTTTGGATAGAGAGACCCTTTCTGAGTAAACAATTACTAGCTTCTTTTTTGTTTCTTTCAGGGACATTTGCCAATTATGTTCTTCTGAGGTCTAGAGAGTCCATTATAGAAGAAAGAGAATATATACAATACTTTGCAGGTGCATGGGACTAGAGAGACAAATTAAAACTTGAGAATCCTCCAATGCATGGGCATTTCCTCAAAGGGTCATTTGTTAAGTTTTTCAGATGTATGAGTAAGTGGTGCCTTGGGCCAAAAGCTTATGAGAAGTAGAGTGAAATGTCTTACAATGACAGAAATTCTTTCAGAAGCAGAAATTTAGCAGGGAGATGGTAGCCTCAAGCGCCTGACTAGTCTTATCTTAAAGACTTTAGGGCTTTAAGACTGAGTGGGGCACATGGCTGGAGACTTGGGCTTTCAAATACAGAGCTAGAGCTACAGTAAAGTTTCAGTGCTCAGAGACCTGTTAAGTTCTCAGTTTAAGCACAGGAAGGTGCAAGCTGAGGACAAAAGGAGAACCAGAGGTAAACTGGTTCCCCAACACAACTAAATTTGTGATTGGACTGATGTGATCACCCTTGCCTTTTCTTCCTAACAAAGGATGGTGATAAACTTTTGTGTAGAAAACATCATCTATGGAATCTATAATTTATTTGCACACAATGCTTACCATGCAATCAGAAATTACTATACATGTGAAGAGATAAGGAAATTCACCAAAATTCAAAAGATAAAACAGATTCACAAATGATTCAGATTTAGAGTTAGCAGGTAAAGACTAAAATGCCTATGATTAAATATTTACAAGAACTGAGGGAAAAAAGGCAAATGTAAGAAATCACAGAATGAACATAAGCATAAAAGAGTATCTGAAGTAGATGAGATAAAAAGAATGTGGCCAAGCTATTGTCCAAGCTATTTCCAAAGCTCTATATAGCATCAATGCACATTTTTAATCAGCTCAGTAAACCACATATAAAAGATAAACATACACAGCATCACCACAATAAGAAAATACAATTCATATCATATTAAAAATGCCAAAGACCAAAGACAAAAGAAGGAGTAAACTTCAAAAATCCAGATGAAAAGACACATTATTTTCAAAGAAATGACAATGAGAGCAAAAGTTGATTGCTAAATACTAGTAGTAACATTGGAGGACAGACAATAACAAATCGGAGGTTAAAGTACTGAAAGGAAGTAATTCAACCTGGAATTCTGCTCTCAAAAATGAAAATGAAATAAAAATGTTTTTTGAGAAACAAAGATGAGGTAACTTGGCATCTACAGTCTTATGCATAACTTGTGTTGTTTTGAAGATGAGAAAAATGATACCACGTGGAAAAAATGGAAATTTTAGAGAAAAGGAAAAACAGTGGGATTAAATACATGGGTGCATATAAGTCATATGTTTGCAAGGTTTTATGGACTTAAACTATATGTAAAACAAGAATGGATGCCACCAAAAACTACAAAAGCCAGGAGGGGTTACATGGAGCAGAGGCTGTAAAGTTCTAGCAGTATTAGGAAAACGGTACGAGTAATAAAATCTGTTAAAATGCAATAAATACGGTATATGTTTTATTGGTGAAACTACAAAAATAGTAAGAACATATAATAAATAAGTGAAATAAATACTCAATTAATCTAAAAAAAATGCAAGGAAGGTAAAAAAGAATAAAAAATGGAATCAACTTCTAACAAAACAGTAAAGCATAAAAACTAGACAAACAGAACCTAGATCTCACCCAGTAGTTGGCATTGCTCTTCTGTGGCCTGATGGCATGTGCTGGCTCTATCTCCATACTACTGTGAACATGCAACTGTCCTCATACCAAGCAAGTACAAAATACACCCATTTTATATTTCTTCTCAGTCCTAGGCTCTTGCCAGCAGGTTTGCATAGTGACCAAAAACATGCACTAGGTGTGACCCTCTATGAGAACCTTCATGATAGGAACAGATTTGCAGATTGAGTCACTCCATAGAGGCTACCCCAATCTGCTGAGAGTGACGGCTGGTCTGAACTAGCTCAGTGGGAGAGATTGTGGCATACAATGTTTCAAGTCCTCTGAGTCATTGCTTCACTTAAAAAAAAAAAAAAAAAAAAAAAGAAAGAAATGCTCTCTACCTTTTCAAAGCTTCTCAGTATTTATTTAAAAAATCTGAATTCCCAAGTATATTATAAAAGGAGAAACTTGTACACACACACCATGAGAAAGCACTTTCTTAACGAAGGTATTGATGTCTTGAATAATGTAGTGAGCACAGAAGAATGCCATCTTTGAGTCAATGACCAAGAGCTCTCTAGGCTTCCCTGATAAGCACAAATTTGACTGATGTTTGCAATAATCAACTCATGCTCAGAATAAACCCTTTTATTGAGAGAGCTCATGGAACTTTATTTTCTATTATGGAGATTAATAGGTATTGAATACAATTTAATAGGCATATAAAGATAGTTGCCAGGATGGCATAAAGGAGATGCTAAAATATTAACATTATTGATCTTCAATTATAAAAACAAAATAGAATTTTCATAGATTATTTTTAAATGAAAGTTAAAATTCTATGTAAGAATAGCTGATAGGTCATTACTATCAACGCTGAAGTTCAGAGGGCATTTTGAAACCGTGATCTATGAGACAATAGACAGAAGATCAGAAGATGAGGACAGTGTCCTTTGACTAATGGTGTTTAATCTTTCTAGATTCACAAATTTATTAGATTGTGAGGTATAAGAATGGTAGTTGTTACAGTTAAGAGCTTTCATATTTTAAAATATCAAATATAGTTATAAATATTACCTAAATGGTAGTCAAGTAATATATAAGCAGCAAAAAGTATTTATAATATTATTCAGCACTATAAAACATCTAAATGGTGTTTCTCCAGTCTTTAAATTTCACAACCTGTTGCTAATAACAAACACGCTCACAGATTCCCTTACTAATATTGGATATTTCACAAAAATATTATCATTGAAAAGGAAGTAACAATTTTTAACAATAATTTTAGTATTGATTTGAAAAGGAAGCACTTACTTTCTGAAAGAGAAGAAGTAACTCTGGGATTAGGGATGCTGCTGGCAATGTGGGCTCAGAACAACTGGGTCCCCCAGGTCTCATTTATGTGGATTTGTTTATAGGATACTGTATTGGTGTATTTTAACTTAAATCTTGTTTTCCACTGTTTTAAAAGATACATTTCCACCACACTTATTTATTTTCTGGCATGTTTTATATAATAGTGTTTGTACACAAAACCACCTTTCAGAACCAGAAGGCAAGTGTTATAACTAAGAAATAAAGTATCCTATACATCTGAACCTTTGGGTATGAAATGATCTGCTTTTAAAAGAACTTTTTAAAAATTGTTTAAGGTATTATATATGCGTCCTTATTTCCCCATTGCGCCCCCCAACCCTCCCACTCATGCTCTTACCTCCCTTTTGTCTGTGTCCATTTGTCTTCCATGCATACAGGTACTTTGGTTGATCTCTCCCCTTTACCCCCACTCTTCCCTACTTTCTCGCTGATATTTGAAGGTCTGAAAGATGCTTCTCTAAAAGCAACTTACACAAGTGTCTTAATGTGCTGCCCATGGCATAGAGATGGAGTGAGAAAAAAGAGGGAGTGTTTTGTTTTTAACCTTTTTTATTTTCTCTTCATATCATTTACCTGGGCAAGCAAACACTATGGACAAAGGTCTGTAGAGACTTACCTCATAGAGGTGGCAACTTGTTTTTTTTTTTAATTTGAGAGAGAGAGAGAGAGAGAGAGAGAGAGAGAGAGAAATGCGCTGACCAGAAATCAAACCCACCATCTTTGATGCATGGGAAGATGTACCAAGCAGCAGAGCCACACCAACAAGGGGAACTTTTGAACTAAATTTTGAAAGTTGAGATGGTCAATCAGATGGAAATGAGTGGAATCAGGGAGAGGTATTTCTACAAGACTTGATATAGACATTGGACTTCATTCTTTAACAGGAAATTACAATCCTATGAAGATGTTGAGGCTGGTTGAACAGAGACAGTATATTTAACAACCTGGACTCCTGTGTCAGAGGACCTGGATTGGAATCCTAAGTTTTCTACCTAATAGTTGTGTAACCTTGCAGAAGTCTATCAGCTTCCAAATCTATAAATTGGGATCACAATACTAATAATCTACCTCAAAAGGACAAAAGGAAGAGTAATTGTTATATGAGCTACATAAAAGTGAGAGCTCTATAAAATGTGGACTATTATGACTTTGTCATTGTTAGCTATTTGAAGTGAAAAAATCTCTAAACATTTTGAATTATACCCTGTTTCCCCTAAAATAAGACAGTGGCTTATATTAATTTTTTCTCCCAAAGTTGTGCTAGGTCTTATTTTCAGAGGATGTCTTATTTTTGGGGAAACAGGGTAGTTATTCTAATGACTCAGTCAGACACTGTTAAATGTAACCACTTCTCACAATTTAGGTTTCTATATAAACATAATATAGTCTTGCCCAGCTGATGTGGTTCAGTGGTTGAGTATTGACCCCATGAAGCAGGAAATTATGGTTTGATTCCCAGTCAGGGTACATGCCTGGGTTGTTGGCTCAATCCCTAGTAGGGGGCTAGCAGGAGGCAGCAGACCAATGAATGATTCTCTCTCATCATTGATGTTTCTATCCCTCTCCTTTCCCTTCCTTTCTGTGAAATCAATAAAACATATTTAATAAATAAATATAACATATTTATATTGACATGTTATTAACATGAACCTCTTAAAACACTGAGCAATATGTTGGATTTATACATAACTATGATTTACATTTGATTTTAAACTAAATAAAGTTATTCAGAAAAAATGATTAAAGGTCTAGAGGTTTTTGAATTTTAGGAGAAAAGTAAAAAGGGTATACACAGATTTTTGTGAATAATTTAAGCAACTGTTAACTTTTTTTGAAATTTGGGTTTGATATATATTTTCAGGGGTCCTTAAGTTATTGGAACAATCTAAGATTTTTGCATTTTGATTTTTATTATATTTTTAAAAAATTATGTAATTGTACTTTAAGTCATTTGAATCCCTACTTTTTAAGCTGGCAGTT
Organism: Pipistrellus hanaki; assembly: GCF_964339955.1. Classification (NCBI taxonomy): domain Eukaryota; kingdom Metazoa; phylum Chordata; class Mammalia; order Chiroptera; family Vespertilionidae; genus Pipistrellus; species Pipistrellus hanaki. Next base: position 28,563,918 of record NC_140505.1, read on the forward strand.
AGTGAGACTTAATTTTCTGAACTAGTATTTTCTTTACAAGCAGATTGACACAAGTAATATTATTTGTATTCTTGCAGGTTAAGAAGAAAAAGTGATATATTTAATATGCAAGTAGGCATTATTTTCCAAGGAAAAGCTAAACAATCTAACAGTGTAGGTTGTACACAACTCAAATAGAAAAAAAGGTGACAGATACTTGGGTAAAACCAACTGCACAACATGGTAAAAGTGTCCCAAAGTTCATGGAAACTGTGTCAGTAACATCTTCATATTTCAACAGTAATTTCATGTCAGCTAAACAGAATCATATTTAATATAAAATGTAGAAAACAATTTTTTTTGCTTTTGTAGGTTTCTGTTCTACTGAATTTTTATTTATTTTTTTATTTATTTTTTAAAATATATTTTATTGATTTTTTACAGAGAGGAAGAGAGAGGGATAGAGAGTTAGAAACACCAATGAGAGAGAATCATCGATCAGCTGCCTCCTGCACACCCCCCACTGGGGATGTGCCCGCAACCAAGGTGCATGCCCTTGACCAGAATCGAACCCGGGACACTTCATTCAGCAGGCTGACGCTCTATCCACTCAGCCAAACTGGTTTCAGCTCTACTGAATTTTTAAATGTGCCTTGGTTTTTACAGCTCTAATAAGAGCTAAAAGAATAAAGACATTTTATGTAACATCTTAATTAACATTACAATAAAGTAATTTAAGAAATGTTAAGAATCAAGGACACTTTTTTTAATTAAAAAGGATCATATATATTATCAAAGTGAGAAAAATACTAATCAATTTGAGCAGAATTTCCTATGAGTAGAATTAATTACTATTTGATAAGACTATGGGTGTCCTAGAGTCCAAAATGAGTAAATCAGTCTCTACCCTGCACAATGCATCCAGTTCACTTACATGGAGGGTTTGAAAGGAATTAACGTGTGAATGCCTGAATAATGATATATGTTTGAGAGAAGGAACAGACGTTACCACAATACAAGCATACCTCATTTTATTGCCCACCCCTGATACTGTGTCTTTTACAAATTGAATGTTTGTAGCGATTCTGCTTCAAGAGGACAATTTTTCTATAGCCTCAAATTATGGTTAGTACTTTTCAGCAATAAAGTATTTTTAACTAAGGTATGTACATTGTTTTTTAGACATAATGTAATCACACACTTAATAGACTACAGTATACTATAAACATAACTTACAAACATTGGGGAACCAAAAATTTTGTGTAACTTGCTTTATTGCCATATTTTAATGATTACTGTATTGCACAGAGGCCCCTTGTCCCTTCTGCCACATGAGGACAGAGTGATAACTCTGCTACCTGTAAGATAGCCCTACCCTGGCTGTGCTGGCTCTCTGATCTCAGACTTCCAGCCTCTAGAACTGTGAGGAATACATTTCTATGGTCTACAAGCCACCCAGTCTGAGGTGTTTTATTACAGCAACCCGAAAGGATTAAGGCATCTTATGCCCCAAAATTATTATTTTTGGATAGCATGGGTAAAAAATTGTATTATTCTATAACATAAAACCCAAGCTTCTAGAAAATGGCACAGGCTGTCAACTTAAAAGCCTTTGAAAATAAAATCCTTTGATAGAGAATTTAATAATATATTATACCTTACTCTGTGATTTTTATTTTGAATTTGACATTTGAAAGAGATCTGAAAGCTGCAGTGTTTGTGATTCAGTATAAGAAAGCACCGAGTCACAGTTTACAAGAAGCTGGGACAACCTGGTATCTCAAAGAAATTGACAAAAGGACCCACTCCACAGAGGTCAGAGAGTATTATTCATGCCATCCCCATGTGGGCTGCATGTAAGGAGGGGTGTCATATAGTGAATATCAGTGTTTAATTTACACCCCATTCGTTTACACCATCTGAAATAGGGCTTTTGTTGTAGCTGTAACTGCTCATTTTCCTTTCTATTTTTTAGGATGGATTACAAAAGGGAGCTAAACCATTCACCTTTAATAAATAGGTATGCCTCATACCACCCCATTACAAGCTCCCAGCACATGTGAACAGATACAGAAATGATCTGGGTCCAAAGTCATTTCATTATGGGCTATGATACCCATCCTCAAATAAAATCCCTGACTTTCAGCAGATTTTTAGCAAGAATATTCTTTCATTGAAATAGTAATCCTTAGAAATAGTGCTACTTAACACACTGATGATTACTACCTCAACAACTCAGTATGGGTGTTAAAACAATGCTTTTATTTTGTTATTGAGAAAATCTTGTTGATTTAATATTTAGCAGTGCAAGATATGAATGTAGTTTCTATTTTCCCACCTGGATTTGTGAAGTATTTGTCCAAGAGATATCAATTAGATATGAAGAGTTTGGTAAAGAGTTATTAATAAAAACTGAGTTCATGCAAATTTTATATCTAAGATGGGACATTTATAATGACTTCACTTACTTCTAGAGGTTAAAAACCACTAAATCTCTCACAACCTAGAGGAACACACAATATAATTTGAAGGCTTAATGAAGTTTATTACTTAATACATCTATTTACTAAAGGCTTTCTATTGTCATTAATAGAGTTTTATGAGATGAGCTAATTAAAAAGGAGATATAAATTTTCTCCACGTCCTGTGGATATTCATTTCTATGAATAATATTAATAAATGAAAATTAATAACTTGCTGCTGATTTTTACCTTAAGTCTTTCCCTTCTAGGACAAAAATAGCCTTTGTTAAATAATTCATATGTAAAATCATGTTGCTGTTCATTTGTCACAGAATTGATTTTTCTATTGACTATTCACCCAGAGGTGAAAAGAGGCATTTACTGACATTTATGGAAATTAAAAGAAGGAAACATCTTGACTGAATTGTGAATATTAGTGTTTCAAATGCAAATCCCATTTCCACTTCATGCTAACAAGATGTTGGAAGAAAAATGTTAAAAAACGAAACTCGAAAATCACAGTTTGTAAAACTAAAGTTTATCTGAGTATCTGAGTACGTCCTGAAATGTGGCATAAAATAAAATGTGATTCAAAAAGTCTTTGACTAAATGGTTGTATATTTCTATACTTCTAAAAAAAAAAAAAAAAAAAAAAGAAAGAAAGAAAAAAATTGGAAGTGAAAATGATATCATTATAATTAACTAGTTATTAATAATAGGAAAGGAGCAAAGGGAAGGCCACCACCAGCAGAGGAAACCACATAGGTAAGGTAGATGCATGCCCAGTTGGGTGAGATAAGGAAGATACTTGCCTATCAATCACACCTAGAGACAGAAATGGTTGGCCAGATGGGCTTGAAGATTTGAGATACATAATCCCCTGGACAAAGGGGCTCACTCTCTTGTGCTCTGGGTACTCTTGGGACTCTTATTTCATGGGGCACACTCCCCTGATTCTCTTGCATTTACCCAAATGGCCCATAGCCATGTGGACCACACAAGCAATAAACAGATGGCGGCAGAGAAATAAAAGCAAAACCAGCTTCATGCTGAACTAGACCCAGCTCCAACGTGGAAAGGGAACTCTCGACAGTGGCTCTGATTTGAACTCTACTGAAATCCCAGCTATATTTCTTCTATGACTGGACTAAGGGAAATGGGACTTTGGAAAACCAGAACTGTAATTCCACAGAATTAAGGCTTTCTATCATATTTCATCCTCCCATGGGGACCTCCAGAAATGCTTATTCCAGTGGTGCCCTAAGAAACTCACTCCCACTAGCTACAAGGGGAGATGAGGCATGTTTCCCTCCGGTAACAAAAACAGCATCTCTGGTTTAGGTAAACATAGTTGACCCTTCCAAATTTAGAAATAGGCATTTATACAGCAGCCCAATTAAGTTTATTCTATTATAGCTCTTTTGCTTCCTTTTGTTTCCTAAGGGTTGAACAAAGGGGGAAAATATCCCGTAAAAGGCGTGTCATAAATTCTATTGGGAACAAGAGTAGCTAATCTGAACAACCAGCAGTGAGGGTGGGAAGACAAGATTTTAATTTTTTACCTTATCTGTACACTCTGATTTATTTTAAAAATTAACTGCAATTCTTTACTATTTTAAGAAGTAATAGTACATTGGAACAGATTTAGTATAATTTAAATGGACATTTATTTGCATTTTGCAGCTGATTTTAAGTTCGTAGCTGTGAATAAAAAATGGACTCTGATGTGTGAATGCATGTTTCTATTAATGGAAAGTTATAAAATAGAAATTTAAAATTGTACTGCACACCATGTGATATAATTAATTTGTGACATTTTAGAATATGGATTTTGTATGAGCTCTGGTTGCCTACTTTAATTCATTTTAAAAATGGCAGTATAAGTGACTAGTAGATTATAGAAAATATTTAAAACATATATTTAGAATATGCTTATAGTAATGACATATTATAGTAATGGGGTTCAAATCAAGGAACTATATGAAAAAACATAAATCTTTATATTGGAAACAGAAAGCATGAGTATTGTAATTTCTTTGAAAATATTTTTCTTGGGATATAGGACTCACTTAAAGTATCAGAAGGTATTACTGAGGAAAATTAATCTACTAAATTTTATCTCTCTAAAGAATAAGTCTGTTGATATAATTTGCTTTTCAAAAATCTTCAATACTGTTGCTTTACACTAGTCTAAACAATCAAATCCACACACCTTAGCATGTTACATAAAGTCTTATATTTCTGCCCACAATAATTATCCGAGCTTCATTATCATCCATTCTCACATAAACTCTATGTGTCAGTGTAGTCTGTTGTACCAGAACATATCTATAATTACATTTATCTTCTCTACCATAGTTTCAGTCCAAATGACTAAACATAGAATCCTCTGAAGTTTCCAAGGCCCAGCTCTAAAAGTCATTTCATGATATTGTTTTGTATTTTGAATCATTTTCACATGTTATTATTCTAATAGATTTTATAACCATATGAAATAAGCAGGTTAATTTTTATTAAACATTTCATAGACACTTAAATTCATCTCTTTTTTAAAAAATGTATTTTTTATTTTTTTGTAGATATTGCTTATGGTTTTTGTTCATATTTGTTGTATACATAGCCTTTTTTAGCAGTAAATCATGTTTTATTATTTGAATCATATTTATTGTTTAAAGTATTACAAATAGTAGTACATAGTACATATGTCTCCCTTTTTCCCCAATTTACCTTCCCCTGGCCTGCCTTATGATTTCAGAGAGAGGACGGTAAAGAGAGAGAGAGAGAGACAGGAACATCCATGATGAGAAAAATCATCAATCAGCAGTCTCCTATATGTCCTCTACTGGGAATCGAGCACGCAACCTGGGCATGTGTCCTGACCTGGAATCAAACTGTGACCTCTGGTTCATATGTACTCATTTCGAGACAATATGGTTAATAAATTGTTATTGGGATTTTTTTCTGGATTAAAAGGATGCATAGGACACAAAAATAAGAAAGGACATTTGGGTTGAATGGTACAAGGAATGGTGCTCATACTTTTGTTGATGTCTGCCTTTACAATTACAAAATACACAAGACAGAGAAAAGCACCTTGAAGTGCTAGTAGGACTTCAGAGTTGGCTTTGAAGTAGCAATGGAGCTCTGAGTAAGTCTTTCCCCTACTTGTTTAATTAGCCAACTTCTTAATTTGTGTTGTTTTGTAGCAGTTAACCTGTTAAGTTATTAATTTCTTAAGATATTTTTTTCTGGAAACAACCACAATCTGTATGTCGGCCTGTGCACCAAAGGGTTATGGATTCTATTTCCAGTCAAGGAACATACTTGGGTTGTAGGTTCATTCCCTGTCCCAAGTCAGGGGATCCTTTGAGAGGCAACCAGTTGATGTATCTTTCTCACAGATGTTTCTCCCTGTTTCTCTCCACTGTCCCTCCCTCCCTTCCACTCTCTATGAAAAAACAATGGGGGAAAATAATCTTCAGGTGAGGATTAACAAAAGAAAAACAAAAGAATTAAGTTGGTGGGAACACTATTGATCATTATATTTTGTGTTAAATTCTGTGATAAGCAATATTCCAATAATTCTATCATCAGAAGATATAAACATGTATTGTTATTGAAGGAATAACAATACATGTAATGAAGGCTAGGCTTAGTTGAGTAAATAATATTGCTCATCAGCAATATGTAAAATATTAAGCCAAATAAATGATGAAGGGTGATGGTTACTCAAGATAGTATAATAGGCAGACTACAAATTCCAGTGGCTGACACAAAAGAAATATATTACTTGGAGTAAGGCCAAGATTGTTTCTGATTATGAGTGCTTTACATCTTCTTAGGCCTTGGAGTATTCTGTACCCAGATTTTGGATGGGAAAGGACATGGAAAAGTCATAGCAAAGGGAGGTTTGTATGAGTCAAGCTACAAAGTGGCTAATATCACTATGACTTCCATTCCATTGGCTAGATCTCAGTCACATGACTATTCCTAACCACAAGGGAGGCTGGAAAATACAGTCTATCTGTAAGACAGTCATGGTTACAGGTACATATGCTAGACAAAATAGGGAAAGAAAAACAGAATTCAGGAGGATTAGGAAGGAAAAAAATAATATTTTGCCAAAGTAAGCAACATTTAAAAGCAAATATATTAAATCAAAACTTTGCTCTAAAAATAGATAATAAAAAATAACCTGCAAACATATAAAATTAATTTAAATCCACTTGGGCTTCAAATTCTATACTTTAAATGTCATTGACTTTTATCACACTTCTTTGCAATTTATTCTGAAACTCAAAATGACAGTTTCAAATAATAACAATCATAAAAATCAGGGAAGAATCGGGTCTACACGGCCTAGTAAAGTAAAAATTAAATTCTTTAACCAACATTAGCTGATTTTGTTCCAGCACAATGGAACAAGATACTATATTTAAGAAATCAGGAAACTGGGATCTAGTTGTCTATCTTCCATTTTTGTTAACTTGAGCAATAATACAGCTAATTATCTCATGTTTTTCGCTTACAGAAAAGGCAAATACTTACCCATCACTTATACTCTAAGCAGACTAAAGTTTGAAAAAATGGTAAATGATTTTGAAGATAATATAATTTATAATAATAAAAGCATTATATGCTAATTAGACTGGACATCCTTCTGTCCTTCCATCCTTCTGGATGAAGCTGGGGCTGTAAGGGAAGCCTGGGTCCCAGATGCAGCTGGAAGGAAGCTCGGGTCTCAGGTGCCAGAGGGAAGCTGTTGCTAGCAACCAGGGAGGGCGGTAGTGGGGGGGGGGGGCGCTAAGCCTACTATTGCACGAATTTCATGCATTGGGCCTCTAGTATATTCATAATTGATATTTTATATTTAGCCTGTTGCTGATTTTATACTTAGCCTATTGCTGTAGTTTATAACTTAAAAGTACCCCTTTTTTAGAATTAACATTTTACAATTAATGGTAATTTCAACTTCCCTTCATTTAAAGATTTAAATTAATGATTAATTTCAACTTTCCTTCACTGGCCATTTTGCAATTCAGATATGCTTCTGTCTCAGGACCTTTGCTGTTTTTTACTTGAAATGTTCTTCACACATATTAACTTTCTCCTTGAATTCCTTAATTTTTGCTCAATGAAGCTTTTGTACACAATCTGACTTAAAATTACAACACAACCCAATCTTCCTCTATACCAACCTTGTCACAACTACTTTTGCTTATCCTGTTTTGCTTTTTAAAAAATAATTTAACAGTAGTCACTTCATTATCCATGGTGGATACATTCCAAGATCTCTAGTGGGTGCCTGAAACTGCAGGTAATACTGAACCATACACACATATACTTTTTTTGTGTGGGGTTTTTTTGTTGTTAATCCTCACCCAAGGATATTTTTTTCATTGGTTTTTCAGAGAGAGTGAAAGGTAGAGGAGAAACAGAAAGAAAGGAATATGTTGCTGAAGGATGCCCAGGACCAAACCAGAGATGGTCAGACCTGTATTACCACTATTTGTCCACCAACCACATCTGAAATATCATGGCTGACATGTACACATAAGAAACTGTTTGACATTGAAATTGGGACTCAAAAGAACTGTTGGTCCAGAAAGGAACTCACTACAGACTGATTCATTTGCCTCTCAGCATAACCATTATGGCTTGTCTCAGTTTAGGTTCTTACAAGGCTATGTCTTGGATCACATGATCTCACACATCTAGAGGAAATAATGAACAACATAGACTGAGGAACAAAAACAGGCCCAGAGAAAGAGAAGCAGAGATCAGACTCTCAAACCTCAGAGGGAAAGTAGGGGAGGGTGAGGAGAAGGGGGAGAGATCAACTAAAGAACTTGTGTGCATGCATGTGGGCCTAGCCAGTGGCCATGGACAACAGGAAGGTGGGGGCATATTTGGGGAAGGGTTTGGGATTGGAATGGGGAAGATGAGGACAATTATGTGATACCATATCAATAAAATTAAAAAGAAAAAGAAAGGAAGGAAGAAAAGAATATGGATATAATAAAAACACATATCAATTGGTTGTCTCCTGCACTCGCCCCTCCCCACACCCTGAGTGCACAAATTTCATGCAGCAGGCCTCTAGTATGAATATAAACAGGGTTATATGTATTAAAACTGTGTATGTCATTCTTTATGAGCAATATAAGGGATCTTCCAAAGTCAATCATTTTTTATTGTGACTCTCACATTACATGCCAACTTTAGAACCTAATTACCATATAAAATGTGACATTAATATCCTCTAATCAATGAGGCAACTGCCTGTGATCCTATTTACCAAGTCTACTGGTACATTTTTAACATGGGCGTGAATTATAGAATTTGATGAATTCAAGAATATTCTATCAGTCTGCTTTCTATTAATCCTCCTGAGGCTGCTACTGGTTGATAATTACATAGAGCTGGCAATTTATTAAGGACATTGCATTTGGAATACAGAAATGATTAAGATGTATTCAGTGTGTTCTCTCTATGTTCAGAAGTCTATTAGGGTCTACTTACATGATTATAATACAACAAAATAATTTGTATAAAAGAGATTTGTATTATAGAGTCACAGGAACCAATTTACAGAGGCAGCTACCTACAATTGCTTGGAAGGGGTGTCCAAGAAAGGGCATCAAGAGGAAAGTAATGTTAAAGAAGCATCTGGAAGGCCAATGATAAATGTGGAGTACAGTCCATTTCTGGCAATGTACTCAGAAGTCGGAGGAAGTCAGCAGCATGGTCCTATGTTGTATAAAGTGTGGAAAATTATTATCAGCATAGAAAAATATAACTTAAATTATTAATTTTCACTATTTTCAAAAATTAATGTCAAGTAGCTTAAATTCTAACTATTAAAAAAACTAATCTTTAAAAACATATATAGAGAAATATATATTTATAGCAGCAGAGTAAGAGAGGTATTTTTTTTCCCTTTTTCATAAGAAAGATATCCTTGAATAGGACAAGAAAAGCACAGCCCATAAAGATAAAGATCAATTGATTTGACATAGTAACATTATAAATTTATGCGTGATAAATATATAAGCGGGGCCAAGATGAAGCAATCCCACTACAGCCTATTTCCCTCACTGATTATAACTAAACGTTTAGAAAAATCGATGTGAGGATTCAGAAAAGTAAACAAAAGCAAGTGAATTGTGGAGGTAATAAAAACTTAGAGACTTAAAGAAGAATAAAGACATATTCTAATGAAGATAACAACCTTTATGGTGGAATGACCAGAACGACTGGTTGCTATGATGTGCACTGATCACCAGGGGGAAGATGCTCAACAGAGGAGCTGCCCCCTTATGGTCAGTGCGCTCCTACAGCAGGAGCGCCTCTTAACCAGAAGCCAGACCCATGGCTGGCGAGTGCAGGGGTGGTGGTGGGTGCCTCTCCTGCCTTAGCGGCAGTGCTAAGGAGTGACTAGCCAAGAGGTAAGGATCAAAGGGTCACGGATTGTGAAAGTGTACAGGCCAGGCTGATGCCCTCCCACCCACCCCTGAGCACAAATTTTGTGCATCAGGCCTCTAGTATTCCATAACAAAGTATTTTTGAAAATTGCATAGATGACATATATACTTCAGCAAAATCCCAGATAAATGTTGGGTCCTGTTGATTCAATATAATCTCCTACACATTTAGATAGTATCTTTCTATTGGAATCAGGATTGATGTTCAGAATATTGACCTTGAAAAAGGGGAATATTATAATAATAGTGGCAAACTCTTTTTCAGCATTTATTATATTATAAAAAAAGGCAGCATGCTTTACATGTTACATATATTATCTCTAATAAATCTGAAAAATTATTACTACTTTCTATACTCACATGTTAAATAACAGAACGGGATTCATACCTAGGTCTTTTGTTCCTTTTATTTAAAAAAATTAATTGAATTAATATTGAAATTCATAAGTTAATCAGAATTTATGCTTAATCACATTTTCTCAGTTGCATTGTTACTCGCTCCCTTATGCAATAGTGTTGGCTAATTGCAGATTTCCCATCTGGAAGGTAAGCATGCGGAGATTTCAAAGATCTTTCCTCTTCTTAAAACATATCACTATCCTCATTTTTCATTCTTTTAATATTTCTTAAAATTGAGTTATCTTCATTGATCATAGTCAGTGTCTTCACTAGGAAAACTATGCACGAATATGGTGTGACTTTTATGAAGGAAAAATGCAAAGTATAGGATTTGGTTTTGTTGTCCTTTTTTTCTTCTAACTTTTATATATTATACAAGATATGTCCTTTTTTCTGTTGAAAAGCTGCCATTTATCTCATACCATCAAATTAATTTCACTGCTTTCATCTCTTGCACATAATATGGAAGTAATGAGTGGTGCATACTGATTCCTAGGAACTTCAGCTGTGTGAAAGCATCTATGCTAGATCTTCATCTGTTTGTAGCTTCTGAATGAAACACATATATATTTCCTTTGAAATGGTTATCTATTTTTTTCCTACCATAGGCGTTAGAGCTATCCCTTTATAAGGATTAAAATAAATGTCTAGATGTAGTTATGTAACATTTTCTTTTCCATGCCACAGTACATTTCAAAGCAGGTCTATGTTACAAATAAAATGAATATGGAAAAAAGACACTGGGTTTATTTAGTATCCTGCATCTGTTCATTTTGTTAATATGTGACATTACAAAAAGGTTTCTTTGATCATTTGGTAAAACAAACCACATAATTTGTTTCTTGATGTGGATCAATGGCATATTGATTATGTTATGGCACTCATTGGCAGCTGTTTCTGGAGTGGGTGAGATACATACTAAGCTCTCAGGTGCTGCATTGCCACTGTTTTAGACAGACACCATCAATGCTTTCTTACAATGAACACTTGAATCTGACAGATATTAATAACAATGTTTATGCTCTTTAGAAAAACAAAAGAATATAAAAAAGGCTTGGCAAGAAATATAACAAATACCCATAGTGAAAATCAAATATCATAAACCACACAATACTACTGTGGAGAACAGACAGCTGAGAGGAATAAAATGGCAAGCAGTGAGAGTTGGTAAAGTTAAAATGAGAATGTAAATACAAATAAATTGTACTCAAACAGAAAAAGAAAACATCTCATTTTTCAATGTCAAGTGTGGACCCCTCACCAGATGTGCAACCAGCAATTTCACGCCAAGGGCAAGCACTAAACATTTATTTTATCCAACCCTGCCTGGCACCCTCCTGTCTTCAGGACACCCCTCCTGCGCTGCTCATGCTTTTGCGCTATTTATAATCCATGGGCTTCCTGTGTCAAGTTACCTGGCCTTTTACGTCAGCAGAGGTTTGCAATCACAGCAAAAAATGCTAAGAAGTCATCTGGGGTTGGAGGATGTTCTCAGTATTTCGCTCACTGCTGAGTCTCCAGCCACTGAGTTATTTCCAAAGGCTTGCATCATGCCAAATGGCACCAAACTTTTTTAAAAGGGATTTTACATCTCATAAAATGTCAAGTGGGTAAATATATTATTTTTACAAACATTGGTTGTTGCATTCTAAAACCAATGTGAAGTGGCTTCTATAACCTATGAAATTCTAAATTTGAGTGCTGGCTGTGTCACAAAGCCCACCTCCAGGGCTAGTACGTGGAATTCCATGACATCACACATTCATTGCTAGTTTTATTCATGCTGAGTGCTTTGGAAGGTCATGAGCATTTTATCTCAGTTCACAGCATGGACCTACCAATCTATATAAGGAGCATAAATGAACTCAGCCACATTCACGATAGAGCTAATGTCTCAGTTTGCACTATTTTCAAATATTTTAAGTAAAATTATTTTTTACTACTTTTATGTAAATCCATGATGTTTTGCTAAATAATAACATTAATAAAAACCATGATGCAAATGAATATAAACTATATTTTTAATATTCAGTACCATGAGGAAAGAGTATTAAATTACTGTCCGTTAACATTCTTATTTGCAAGCAATGAAAACTAACTCTAAACATATTAACAGTTAAAAGTTTTATTGGAAGGGAAAAGAATGACATGAAGTTAGAAAGATCTCACAAATTGGACAAAGATGGATGCAGTGGCTGGCACTAGACATACATTGACCAACATCTGCTGCCACTGGAGGGAGCCGCCACTGCCAGATGTGACCCCCATGGAGACATCTATTCTGACCTTTCCATTATATGTCTCTCACTCCATAACCCATGGTTAATAGAGGGACTGGGCAATTCTCATATGTATTTGTCTAGCTGTCAAGGGAGAGAGAAAAAGGGAGTCTCCCCCTTAACATTTCACTGTGGTACGTGAGAAACTTATGACTGACAGCTAAAAATAACAAATCATCAATGTCTACTACAGCTGCTTAAATTTTTGTCTTGAGCCAAACATTCTTCAACTTTTATGAAAAAGTCGAATTACTCCTGCATTCCTTTAGTAGGTTATAGTAAGTTCATTCTCAGAAACAGGACTTAGGAAGCTGACATCCATTCAGACTGTAGACTCTGAATCTCCCTATAATCTCGAGCAAATTACTAAATCTATTCCCTGCTTTTTTTGTCTACAATAATGCCCATATGTTTTACCTTCCTTAAAAATATTTTATTAAAATCACAGATGATGCTAATTAAAATATAGACATTCTTAAAGAGGAAAGGATCAATATTTTAGTCAACATTTAATTTTGCTGCTATATGTCTAATCAGTCCAGCTGACTTTATAGAATTTCTATTTAATTGCATTCATAGAAAATCTAAAATGTAACACGCCTGTATGTGTCCATATTTCCTCTATAAATGTGACACAAGAGGCATTTATGCTGAAAGACGTGTGGCCATTAAATGCATCATTTCATATAACTTGTATAGCTTTTCAACCGTGAGGAATGTGTCCTACCATGAAAATACCCATACTTTTACATGGAATAAAATGACCCTGGTTTTCCATTTCCTTGAGGAAAAAAAAAAAGAGCATTATGAGATAACTGGAGGCTGACATATTTGCATTTGAAAACAAGCCTCCATTGAAAACTAGGAATGGGAAATTATTCCTGGTGACCTTTCCCATCTCTCTTTGCTTCTTGGCCAAGTCCATGAGAGATCAGAGGAAAAGTTACAGAGATGCCTATGTTAAGAACCTTCTTTTAATATTAACCTTTCCTCTAGGCACCACATTGTGGTGGGAAGCCTGGGAAGGATGACACTGTGCTCTCATGTACAGGAGTCGACCCTGTAATAAAAATCAAGCCAGTGTTCACAACAAGCAGTGCCCTCTGTGAATTACCTTAGATAAAGCATCTGTAATGCTTACAAGGCAAAGGAAGCGCTTTCTAAGGAACAGAGAGGAGATTAGGACAATCTACTATTGCAACCAATTAGCATTTTCTTTCAATTTCAGTGTAAATGATTTGAGCAGATTACCTCCTGTGAGATTTATTTTTAAGATTAAAATTATTGATTTTTCACACTGCCTCATCAGTGTTATTTAGAAAAGTCTCATCTGATAATAAGGCCATGCTTACATTATGCCAAATATTCAGATGCAAGTAGATCATTAGCTGGATAGTTGATTTCATGAAAACATCTGGATACTTGACTGAGATTTTCAAAGAATTTTACACAGATATTTGCAATAATAAAAGTTGTAACAATAACTTCATATGAAATAATAATTCTGTTGCTACACATTGAGTATGCTGAGAAAAATGTCTGATATATTGTTGTTTGTATATCTCTTTGAATGCAAAGTGGTATCTTTTTGAAGATAATAACTGAAAACAGTATTTTAAAATTCAACATAGCAAAACACCAAACTATATTATATAAATTCTTCTTCTTTCTAAAAACACTAGTGGTTATTTATTTTTTCTTGATTTTGGTAAACTTTCTAAGGCCAAGCACATTAAGCATATATGTAAAAATCACTGAAACACAATGTTATACACTGCCACCTCATTTTGATTTTACTGGGCTCTGATCACACATCATATTTTAATTGAATTTGGATTGCATGAAATTTGGAAGAAGTAATGGCATATAATGGCATGCCAAAATCACAGGTGCTTCATGTATTTTATTTCCATGTGTTGTCACTTAAAGTGCCCTTATTTCAGCTGAGGTCAAATATGGAAAACTTATTCACATAATTCAGTACATTTAATATTGTCTTCCTCTGACAGTCATTTTAAAATACCATAACATAAATTATATCTACAGTAATCCATTTTCAAACCATTTATTAATTCTTATTTATATGGGACACATTATTATTTTTCAAACCCACAGAAACCTGAAGTCAACTGAGCTAGAGGAGACAGAATGTTGAGCTTGAGAGACTTAGGATGGAGATGGGAGTAGCTCCCCTCTCTAGTCCAGTAAAAATATGTTCCTGGTCATACTTAATGAATTTCTTGTCATAACTTAATTTGTTATCATGGCATCTATGAATATCTGGGAGTCATTACCTGAGTGGTGTGACTCTCTCTATGTCTCTGAAATGTTGAGGTCGCTGTCCCACTCACAGACAACCTGGAGAATCCCTCTTCTTCAGGTAAACCTATGGAAGTCAACACAAAGTAGTTAAGTTATGTGTCCTTTCTCTGAATAAAATAAGTTGTGTAGTTTCTGTAGTAAACGAAAATTTTTATATTTTTTTAGATTGAAATAATCATCAGTTAAATACTAATTGAATAATAAAATTGTTATAAGAAAATATGAAAAAATATAAGAAAACATACACTAGCAAAAGAGATAAAATGATAACGAATAAATATGTTATCATAGCACAAAAGTGAGCAAAATTCAGCAAAGAAGTATTGGAGGGGAGAAGGGAAACCTTTCTATGAGTTGAAAATTGTTTGATGAAAGATCAATGGGGAAAGAGAAGTATGGAAAGTAGGTGAGTTCCTTGAGTTGATACAAGAGACAGAGTTTGTATTTCATTTGTGGGTTAGCAGGGATGCAAAAGAAGGGGTTAGAAGACATATAAAACATAACCAAATATCAAATGAATTCTGTATGGTAGTTTATTTTACATACAAATGGAGGGAAGAGATTGAGTGGAATGCTATAAGAAAAAAGGTCAGGGTAGCTGCCCATCCATAACAGACCAAAATGTAACCACCTATATAGAATGAAGAATGGATTTTAGAAAATTAACACCCTCCCTCCAAATACTATAGAAATACCTATGTAGCACTAAATAATTTTATTAATTATACCTTCTGACAGTAGCACAACTGCTGACACTTTGGGCGATATAATTCTCTGCTGTGGTGCTGTTCTGTGTGTGCATCATGGGATTTTAGCAGCACCCCCGGTTTCTACCTAAAAGCCAGTAGTACCTCCCAGTATGACAACCAAAAATGTCCCCAGAAATTGCCAAACATCCCCTGGGAAGCAAAATCATCCCTCGGTGAGAACCATCCTGAAAGAGGGATCAATATAATCACAAGTAACTTACTAAGGAAAATGAATAGATTTAAAAAATAACTACCCAATGGAATGAGTTCAACCCAAAGAACTTCAAATTCTAAAGTGATTGCTACTCTTAATTGAAATCATGATTCATCAGTATGGTGTAATGGCTTAAACATATACATGATTCCTACATTAAAGTCATTAGAGAATCAAGGCATACTTTTTCCAATTTCAGCAGAGAGTTAGTTGCTTAGGAAAGTCCACAAAAAATCCTATCATCACATAGCCAAGCTTCCCAATTGATCTTCCTGTTATGTATACAAATACGCTGAATGCAAAGGTTAGCTTCATTGAGACTGAGCAGACTAGGGTCAGCACCTGAAAACTGACACTCCTATAGGTGAGGGGGTCATGTGCTGGAGACCGGGTCCCACCACTTGTAATAGCAATGTCCTCAGTTGACTAGGGAAATACTGTAGTAGAGACCATGGTAGCAGGTGTGGGGAAAACAGTGTTAGAGTGATCTGAAATCTAAATAAGAGGTGGGAGCATGGGAATCTAAGTTAGGGCATGAGTTGAAATTTTAGGCAACTAGATCAGCAGACAGTTGGCAGTATGCCCGGGGAGCAGGGCACATCAAAGGATTTGGGACTCAGGTGAAGGAGGGTATCAAAGATGAGGGCACACAGGGCAGATTGACAAGCAAGACAGATGTCTACTGAGAGAACATGGTTCACTGAATGTCTTACTGAAACCAGGAATCTAAGTCAGGAGAAGAAAATTATAACCTGTTTTTCAAAACTAAAATATAAGTTAGAAGTCTACTATGTGAATCAAAGCAGAAACTCTGTTTATTGAGGATATACACTCAGAGCCAAACCCACAGCATAATGTTTTATATAGTACCAATTAAATCAAGTTAAGGAATATTTATGATAAGCCTCTGAATAAGGCACTGGAAAATAAAGAAACACCTCTACTCTTGAGGAGATCAAATTTAACAGGAAAGACCCTTAGCCAGGCTACATAACAGAATGACTTAAGAGGTAAGTAGGAGTACAGGTAACTCTGAGTAGAATCTAGAAAAAAGCAGGAATTAATTCTAACTAAAGGAATTAGAGGAAACATGGTGGTGGAGATGCCAAAAGATCTGGCATTCTAGGATGAGAAGGATTTTGAATGGTGGAGAGCGTTGAGCAAAACAAGTGAGATAAGGCAATAAAATATGAGAAGACTTATCCACATTTGGGGCAGTGGTCTGTAATAACTGCATATAATATTGAATGTCAACTGTAATTTTAAAAAAAATCATGTATGAGAGTATTGCAGCCAGAAGAGGAAACCTGGAGGATGTGTTGGAAGATAGAGCATGTCAGATATTAAAGTTATATAACATTTCACAGAAATGTGATAGTATTTTCTCAGTAAAGGGTAAAACTGCTGATTTCTCAGAGGGGATGTGACACCATTTTACCTAAGTGGTAAGTTAAAAGGCATTTCTTAGCTGTTGACTAAAGAAATCCTTGACCTTAGAACCTGTGGTAGGTTAACAGGACAGGGGCAATGGTTTTAGTTTGAGCAAGATACATATGTGGGAACAAAGAGCCAGGTGATGACACAGGGTGAGTGAGTAGGGAAGGTGCCAGGAAAGTCGGTGTGAATGGTCTCCTCCTGATAAAGGAGGAGTGAGGAGGGTATAAAGAATGAGTAGTGTGGAGTGGAGGAAATCCTTGACACTTGTAACACATGGACACTCATGGCTAATATACTAAGCAAGTGTGAACTATATAAAGTAAAGTAATAGTTGGGAAATATTGAGGTGTAAAGGAAGTTAGAGGACAGGACTTTTTCTTTTAAACCAATGTAATATTTTATGTTGCTGCAATATTGAAAGCAGTACTTCTTTAAGGCAAATTATCCAAAAGTGACACCAAAGGCACAGACCATGAATAAAAAAAATGATGAATGCTTTCATTCAAACTTTAACAATAAATGAGTTAAAATATAAAATAAATGCAAATTAAAAAGAACAATATAGAATATTCAAATACATTAAATAAAAGGCTTGATTTTTCTTAAAGCATCCTACAAGTCAAAATAAAGGTCCTATCCTTAGATTTTAAAATGTGGGCAAAGAATCTGTATAGAAAATTTAAATGAATATATATATAATCACTAAATAATAAACTTATTCATTTTCATTAATGCAAAGAAATGCATATAAGACTATAGTAACTTTACCCATTTGACCTAGCAAGATAGCAAATATTTCAAAACTTTTTATTATATAATATTCACAAACCCATAAAAGGGAAGAGAATATGTAGTGAAATTCCATTTATTCATCACCACACTTTGGAATTTTCATTATTTTAATCTTGTTTCATCTACTCATTATCTTTTCAGAAAATATTCCCAGAAATTTAAAAATTTTCCAAAATCATTTCATGAGTAAATTCTTGAGCATGTGTCCCTAACTGATAAAGATAGTCTTGTGTGTGTTTTATTCTGACATTATGAGGATTTCCTCATGCAGCTAAGAACACAGTATGCATAGACTCCAGCATAGCCCCAAAGTCGTGGGGGTAGAAAATTCATCTGTGTGTTCCCATAAGGTTGTGATGTCAGTGTTGGGGGTGGGCATCAAAGGTTAACCTGGAGCCACCTATTTGTTGACTTCCATTGCTAGGTAGGTTTCCACCCCAGAATGATTGCTCGCACACATTTAAGAACTTGCTCTGGTTGTCTCAGGGCCACAACCTTTTCCTCAGCCCAGGATCTCATATGATAATTTTCCAGTTTAAATAGTGCTATGCCCCTTCTTCAACCTATTTTTTCTATAACAGCAACAGTGTGCTTCAAAGTGCTAAGCATGTCTGTTCAATATGAAACCTTCACTTTAAAAAGCCACACAAGCCTGGCCTGCATGGCTCAGTGGTTGAGCATTGACCTGTGAACCAGGTCATGGCTCAGTTTTTGGTGAGGGCACATGCCTAGGTTGTGGCTTGACTCCAGTGTGGGGACATGCAGGCAGCAGGCAATCAATGATTCTCTCTCACATTTGATGTTTCTATCTTTCTCTCCGTCTCCCTTCTTCTCTGAAATCAATCAATATTGAAAAATCAACAAAAAGCCACACTTGTACAAAAGATAGAAGTAATGTCTTCTGAAACTCTACTCATCCTATATACCTGCCCTCGAAATATCCAGCTCTTCTGTTCCAAAAAAGCATGCTCAGGTTTGAGGGAAGGCATTCCCCACACACTGATGTAGAACCAACACAACACTCCACAAAATGTACTGCTCTTCATTGGAGCTTGGCAGAGGGGCAGTTAGGAAGTCATCAGTCTCGATCCAAGGTCAAGGCAGGGGAGGGAGATCTGTTGTCTCTCACCTCCTGTAGTGATTACTGCTCAGAGCTTTGTATATTAAACTGTCCCTAGGATGCTCAGGAGGACTGTCTTTTATTTAGGACGTTCTTATCAGTTATGATGTGGATTCAGACTGGGACAGACTGTAAAGGGTGGTTGTAACACTGCATTTTATATGCTCTACCAGTTAGAATCTTCTAGTCAAATTCCCTGTCATTCCACAGGAACCCAAGATTGTTTAGTTAACAGGAATAAGATTTATAATAGATTCTCTTTTTATGTCTTTCTTGATCTATGACTTTATTCCTTCCTTGATTTCTATGAAGTTAGACATCTGTGCTCTCCTATCTCTTCAGCCACCTATTCTGTACCTTCATGTTTGCCCTTCTCAAGGTATATTTCTCAAAGTTTGGCACTCTGCGTGGCTTTGTGGTCAGATACTCTTTTTTCCCTCATTTATCTTTATACTTTTTCCTCAGAGGCTATCAACCATCCCCATTTCTCAAGCTTCCTTCAAAATTTGCCTTTCCTATTTTTCCATTTTGGAATCCTCACCTAAACTCTAAAACTATAATCATTGTTTCCATAAGAATTATCTATAGCCAGAAGTCCTTCTTATCTTTTGAACTCTAAATCCTATCCACAGAATTAGTGTCTTTTTAGAACTTCCTTTTTTTCTGTTAGAGTCCACTATTCTTCATCCTTAGTTAGGTTCTTGTAGTCATCCTTCACTACTTTTTCATTTTCTCTTATTCCAATACCTCCTCTAAAACTCTTGCTGGGTGTATACAGCCTGCAAAGGCCCAAGTGGAAGAACACAAAATTGCTACTCTCAATTAAAGTTTTTGTTCCATTGTTTACTCTGAATAATACAATCAGGTAAATTTCTCCAAAATGGCAGACAGTGCCCCCTCCAAACAAAAACAACCCTTTCATAGTCACTCTTCAATGCCCTATACATTCTTAACACTTTCCCTCCCTGAATATTGACTTACCTATTCTATCAAATCAACCAATTCTCATCCAGGCCACAAGACATGGTGCGGTAAATTTTCTTCAATAAAAGTGTTCCCTTCTTACTAAATTGAATACTATTTATTTTGAAAATCCCAGTCTTTACCATGAAATGCCATTAATTATCCCAGCCCATAACAATCACCTCTTCTATGTGGAGGCAATAGATAACCATTATTTACATATTTATTTGACACTTGTCACTGGCTGCCCTATTTTGTGATCTCTCTTGATATGGAATGCCAACCTTTTATGTATTTTCTTCATTTTACATATGTGCTCACAAAGAGCACATCTCGAGTTGTTTAGAATTCCTATCACTCCCCATGCATAGCAAAATTCCCGCATGCAATGGGTGGTTATAAATGCTTTGATTGACTGAAGTGCATCTGTCTTTCATTATACTTCCTTCTGCCATTCTGCCCTTTATATTAGTTTGAATCCTCCAATCTAGGGATGAAACAATATTCCCTTGAACTCTATCTATGCATCCTGACTTTTATTCATCCCAGAGGCTCCAAACAGCAATATCTGTGATTGCTCTTCATACCAGTATAGGCCATGAAAATGATATGCTTTTTGTACACATGAGTGTATGTGGGTCTATGTGTAAATAAATCATAAGTCAAAGATTCTAGCAGTATAGCCTTTATGTTTTTGAAAAAAAATAATTCCTGCTTTGCACTGACTTTATTTCATACATACATTTTTAAAAAATCTTTCTTGGGTAAATTCTAGGGGTCTTCTAGCTCTAAAATATCTAAGTTTTTATGATAGCTATATATAGGTAATATTTACTGGGAACTAACTTTGTGCTAGTCTCATCATGCTAAGTACTCATAACAATCCTATGAGGCAATCCTTTGGTTATCCCCAGTTTTCAAATGAAAAAAAAGTGAGAACTGGAGAGGTTAAATAATTTTCTCATGGTCACAGGGTTAGTAAGCATCAGAACTGGGAGGAAGAATACAACACTGCTAAGAAACTAAAGTTGACCATACCAATTTCGTGTTCTTCCACCTGACCCTCTGCAGGCTTCGTATACACACTCAGCAAAAGTACTGAGAGTGTACTGGCAGGAGGCAAGACATAGGGAGTGAAGGATGACTCCAAGAACATGAAACCAATGATGGGTAAAGGGTATACTCTTTCACAGGAAAAAGGAAACTAAGTTTCAGCATGTCAATCCAGCCTTTTTCAACTCTGACTTCTCAACCACAGTGGAGAAAATTTAATTAAATAAAACCCAAATTAGAAATTATTTTATATGACTTCAAAAGGTTTTTAACTAAATGCCCGAGGAGCTTGCTTTCTTCGCAAAGCTACCTTCTGCTGCTCAAAATAGATGACTGCACAATATTCCAGATTGTCAAGTGAAAGCTTGCTTCCGCTGGCAGTTAGCCTTTGAGTCAGACAACAGTAAGAGTTCCAAAGAATGTATAAATCCCCATAAACAAAACGATGTTGTAACAAATGTCTATATGAACATATTTCAGAGGCTCCAACCAGAGGCCCTTTTGTCTTTGGTCCAGATCTATCTTGAGGCACAGCTAATTGAAAGCCATACTTGATGTTCCTAGTCAGTGTGATTTATTGCTACAGAGGCGCTAAATTCAATATGGTGCTGGAATCTATGCAAAGAATGTAGAGCCCCTGGACCTGCAAATAGTCTGGTCCAGGACTTCCCAATGGAAAGCCCTTTATCACCACAGATAATTCTTGTTGTGCACTGAGGATGAGCACAGTGCAAATGAAAAGCTGTAATCTTCTCAGAATGATAAATGTAAAAATCAAAGATACTAACTGTATTCTTTAATTGTCATTTTTCCTGATGTCCAGCCATAAAATGTATATTCATTGAGCAGCAAGAAAGAAAATCATACTGAGCATAAAATGTCTTAGATGGGATTATTTTTATATCTGTGTTTCCCCACAAAAACAGACATCTTTATGTTCATAATATTTTGTTTGATATAACTAAAAC
The DNA here is from genome assembly GCF_964339955.1 of Pipistrellus hanaki. NCBI lineage: Eukaryota > Metazoa > Chordata > Mammalia > Chiroptera > Vespertilionidae > Pipistrellus > Pipistrellus hanaki. Next base: position 28,586,139 of record NC_140505.1, read on the forward strand.
GTTCTAACACTAAAAACCACTCTCTAATATAATGATAAATAGCCACAAGTCCAGGGAATAATTAAGTATACAAAAAAGATCTAAGTCTGTGTTCACATCAGTAAAAGGATGGCAATTAAAGTAAGTGATAGCTATAATTACCCACACATAACTATATTTCAGCAAATGAACAAACAGATAATTATTTCTGGGAAGCAGAGGTAGCATGCAGATACTGGCATTCAGGAGAGAAATCGTTTCCTAGAAAAAATAACACCACTTCTGATTCTATTAGGACTTCAAGTTATTTTAAACATTTATTTCTATCTTGTGCCTTTATTTAGAAAGCACATTGACTCTACGTTGTGAATTATGAATCAGTACTAATAGCCACTTTACTATAATGATCATGAATATATCATGTGTTTCACATGTGTAATATCTGTTTAATTTTTATCCTACCAATGAAGAGACATTTTCTGACTCTGCCTCCTGCACGGTACTTACTGGTTCATATGTAATATGCAACATTGTTTTAATCGATAACTGCTTACTGAGTGGCTAAGTATCCAGGGCATTGTGCCAGGGATTTTAATAATCATAGGAAGTCTTTAGGAACCCAGAAGTTCATAGTATTCACAAAGAAGATCAAGTTAAACATATCAAGTGGCCTTGAAAAATTAAAATTCCATTTGAAATAATTTTCCCTTTGTATATTCAAGTGGTTTTCTGGGTTTATTTTAAAATCTTATCCCTATAAGCATTAAGGAACAGCATACAAGTCTGTGTTCCGGGGTTTGAAAGAATACTATTTTGAGGTTTAGACGCCTGATATTCCTGGAGACATAATTTTATTTTATTAATTTCAAGGAATGTAGTCTACAAAAATTTCCATTTTGGTATAGAGCAGTTTTTGTTTATTCCATTGGCCTTTAGTTTTATTTTGATTTTTAAGTAAGAATCAAAGGGTTGGTTTTGTTGTTGTTTTTGTATTTAAGTTTTCTAGTACCATTTCTGAAACCATAGCTTTTACATTTCAATCAAAACACGAACAAATTAAATATTTTGGTGAAATAAAGTTGTAATTTTCTCTTTCTTTAAGATAGGATACTCATCATAGGTGAGCTAGGGAGAATGTTATGAAGTGAAACTTTGACAAAAGTAATGAGTATATGATCATCTTTCTAAAATATTTGTTTATTCAGACTTGATCACTCTAATATATTTTAAATTTATCTTTTTTTTTAATGCCTGGTCTTAAATACCATAAGATTGCAAGTAAAATGATATTACTTTCCTTTTAACTAGAATATAGAACTTTTGTGAATTATTCTATCACACACTTGATGTCTACTGCTGTTACTCATATTCGATTTTTATTATTTTAAGAAATGTAATTTGAATATAAGTGTATACAATGTATATATTTGTTATACTTACTGCCTCACAAAAGGTTAGCTTCAGAGATTTCAGAAAGTAATTTATTAAAGGATTATATCTCAATAGTTCTATCTAGACACACATAAATCTGAGCATTATACAATAACATAAAATGTTTTACCAAATGTCTATTTTAATCAAGCTGGAGTAATACATCATAAACACTCAGTGTTATTTTAAGGGTGGAAAATTGGGGGATAATTTTAATATCTAACAAATAGGGCTTGGCTATTTTATATCATAATAATCCCATATGATGGAATGCTATGCATCTAGTACCATTAATGGGTAGCAGTAAACAATTCAGATCTATATTTGTTGACATGGAGATAAATTACATGATATACTTAAGGGGAAAGAAGATTATTAAAATTATATGTAGAGTATATTTCAAACTTTATAAAAACAAAATAAAATATATAGAAATGTATATATATTCATTTAAAAAAATAAAATTTGACACAGTGGAACACTAGAGATATTCCCAAATGTTACTCAAATATTTAAAGTAATTTTGGTAATAGAACTGATGGTAGTTCTTATTCTTTATTCTTTCCTACGTTTTCCAAACTGTCACATAGAGGATGTATAATTTTTATAATCTGCATATAATTATAAATGCCATTTAAATTCACATACACACACACACACACACACACACATACACACATACACACACACACACACCTTTTTTTTTTTTTTTTTTTTTTTTTTTTTACAGAAAGTTGCTAAAGTTATTGAAGAGAAAATATTAAGCAAGGCTAAAATTTGGGGATCCTGGGAGCCTATATCATTCTTTGTCAAACCTGTGTCTGTACTTAGTAGTAATAAATGTGTGGCAACTGTAGTTCTTTTTTCTAGATGCCTTTATTACTGGTCTAAAAAGCCTTATTTTACCAGTGTCGTCACCCCTATCCAACCCCACCCCCCTCACATTGCAACCAAAGTCTCCTTCTTATGAACCAAATACTTATAGTTAATATATATATATATATATATATATATATATATATATATATATATATTTGTAAAAAAAAAGTATTCAACTACAAATTAATTTAATATTTACATTATTAATTAGCTTTCTTCTTTCTTTCTTTTTTTTTTTTACCACCTTACATGTTATATCTGAAAATATTCTGAAATAAGGCAATAAGCAGGAAATGTCTGAAATCATCTGATAGAATTATTTTCAATTTAGAAGCACAACTAGAGCATCAGGGATGCACCAACCAACTTCCCTGGACATTCAAGCAAGACCACAGTCAGGAGACACGGCATATTCCAAGCCTTCCCTGGACCTGGCTTACCATCAGCTGAAGGCTAACAAGGGGCAGGTAGATTTCTATTACTTTTCTCCATTTTTGTTAGTTGCATTTTTCTTGTTTTTGAGATATATATATCTATTCATCTAAATTTACAAATTGTTTTGGTAAACATATGTTCACCATTTACTCTTATTTTTTTAATTTTTGCAAGATCTGTGATAGATCCCCCTTGTAATCCCTAGCATTGGCTATTGTGTCCACTTTACTTCTCTATTTCTCTATATAATTCCCTGTAAGAGAATGATCATTTTACTCATGTTTCAAATAAGTTTTTTTTTCCCAAAGAACCAACTTTCAGTTTTATTGCTTATTTTATATTTCAATAATTTATGTCCTTGTCTTTATTATATCGTTCCTTTCTATTCTTTTTTAAAGAGAGTAGAAGGAAGAAAGGAAGGGAGAAGACTGTGAGGAAGGGAAGAAAGGAGGGAGGGAGGGAGGGAGGGAGGGGAGAGAGAGAGAGAGAGAGAGAGAGAGAGAGAGAGAGAGAGAGAGAGAGAGAGAGAGAGAGATGTGAAAGGGACAAATCAATTGATTGCCTCCCACAAGGCTCAGACTGGTGCCAGGGATCACTCTAGTATGTGCCCTTGACCAGAATCAAACCTGAGACCCTTCAGTCCACAGGCTGATGCTCTATCAACTGAGCCAAATGGGTTTGGACTCCTTCCATTTTCTTGATGTTTAATTTTTGTTTCTAACTTGTTGACACTTTTAACACTGATTTTCAGTCTTTGCTTTTTTGCTATAATACGCATAAAGCTATAATTTCCTTTGATTAAGGGGTTAGCAACACCCCACAAATTCTTGTTTTTATTGTTATTAGTAAAAACTGTGTGTGTATATGTGTGTGTGTGTGTAACAGAAATATAATTTTTATTTTCAAAATAGATGACAATTGTTTTAAAATATGTACATGGTGAATCTTTTCATTTTCTATTTCTTTACATTAACATTTTCATTATTTTTATGTTTTACATATTCTTTAGAAATCTTAGGCCATAAAATATATTAATCAATTCATTTTTAATGTGAATTTATATAATATGAGAGTCTTTTAAAGTTTCATGTGATTCAATTATGTTTAACTGTTTTCATATATGCTTTCTTATTTACCGTCTAAGATCTTTCTATTTGTGTAACCTTTCAGATATCTCTATTTTACTCCACCCTCCCCTCCCTTTTTTCGCCATCCTTTTGGTTAATTGACTTTTTATTATTATATTTTACTCTTTCTATTTGTTTGGGAATTGTATACCCCACTATTCTTTCAGTAGTTACCTTTGAAAGTATAACCTGTTAGCTTGACTTAGAATATTAAGTATTGTATTTTACCCTCTCCTGACCTCACTGACTTTTAAAAATTGTTTTGTATTCCTCTTTGAATCTCTGAACATTTTGAGTCTGACCATGTTTAATTCTTCAGTTTTTATTTTTATCTTTATAAATATTCTAACTCCCCTTCATTCTTATGAGTTTTTTATTGATTAAATATTCTGGATTGGCAATTATTTTATTTGACATGTTAAATATGTTCTTTCATTGTCTTTGGACTTTAATTGTTACTCCTTTGAGTATTTTGTCTTTTCAACTGCTGGCTGCTTCTAAGACTCAGGCTTGGTCTTTATTTTACCACCGATATACTCAGGAGCATTTTTCTTTTTATTTATTCTATTCAGGTTTTGCATATTTTCTTTTCTATTTATACCAAAATAACATTTACAAAGAGGAAGAGTCACCCTTATTAGATGCACACATCTATGGGTTTATGGGAACATATGCATTCCTGTTTGTCAATGGTACCATATAGTCCTCTGTTGTACTCTGTGGTCTGAATGTCTGTATCCCCCATGTTGAAATTCTACTCCCCAAGGTGATGGTAGGTGGAGGTGGGGCCTCTGGAAGTACACTAGGTCATGAGGGCAGAGCTCTCATGAATGGGATTAGTACCCTTATGAAAGGGTCCCCAGAGAGCTCCCAGGCCCCTCTGCCATGGGAGGTCATAGAAGTGGGCAGCTAGCCAAAACTGGTTTGGCTCAGTGGATAGAGCCTGCGGACTGAAAGGTCCCAGGTTCGATTCTGGTCAAGGGAATGTAATTTAGTTGCAGGCACATACCCAGTAGGGGGTGTGCAGGAGGGAGCTAATCAATGATTCTCTCTCATCGATGTTTCTAATTATCTATCCCTCTTTCTTCCTCTCTGTAAAAAATCAATAAAATATATTTTTTTAAAAAGAAGAAGAAGAAGTGGGCAGTTAGCAGTCTGCAACCTGGAAGAGAGCCCTCCCCAGAACCCGACTATGCTGGCACCCTTATCTGGGAGTTGTAGCCTCCAGAAATGTGAGCAGTGCATGTCTGCTGTTTACTAGCCACCCAGTCTTTGGCATCTTGTTACAACAGCCAGAACTAAGACAGCAGTCCGTCCTCTGCTCCCTGTGCTATATCCAGCCTCTAGCAACCACACATATGTTTTCTGTCCGATAGTGTTGCCTTTTCCAAAATGTCATATAAATGGAATCACAGTTACAGTCTTCAGATTCTAACATTTTTTTTTTTCACTTAGTGTCATGTGTTTGAGATTCATGCATTTGGTGAGGTATAATAGTTCATGATTTTTTATTGCAGAGTTTTTCCTTGTGCTGCGGGTCAGCCTAAACAATGGCCCCAAATGGGTCCGCCTCTAGTCACTCACACCTCACATAGTCGCCTCCCATCTAGTGGACTGAATATATAACTTCCTTCTAACAAACAGAACATGGCAGAAGTGCTCAATGTCCCGCCCAATGGTGGCTTCCCTCACGAGTATTCTTGCTAGCCACTGTGGATTGCTTGCTCTGGGGGAAGCCAGTTGCCCTGCTGTAAGGCCACCCTAAGGAGTAGCCCTTGTAAGTAAGCTGGGAAGTGGATCTTCTGAGGCCTTCCAGGGCCCATGTGAGTAAGCTTGAAAATGGACCATCTGTCAACAAAGCATCAAGATGGCTACTAGTATAGTTCTGGCTGAGAGCTGATAGCTATCTCACAAGGGATTTTGTACCAGAGGCAATCAGCTCAGCCACATCCAGATTCCTGACCCAAAAAACTGGACAATAATAGCTGTTTGTTTTAGTATTTGGCTTCTAAGTTTGGGAAGGGTGGGGGTGGGGGAGTTACACAGCATTAGGTAGCTAATACAACCTAGTTAACAGTTGAAGAAAACTTTATTTCCAGAGTTAAGGATTATGAATTCAGGCACCACAAGCATTTGCATACAGGTGTTTGTGTGGACACTGTTGGGTAAATGCCCAGGAGTGGGATTGGTGGGTCATACAGAGTGTATGTTATATTACCTAGGAAATTGCCAACTCAAGTCTGTGTCTGGATGCTTTCATCAGCATTGGAAAAATACCTAACATTTCTCACCAAATCTTTTCTCTTGTCCACATGCCTTCTCTTCTTTCCCTAGGATTCCAAGAGTCCTCCTCCCTGACTGTATCCTTTATGCCTCTAAACCTTTTCCTGGAATTTCCATTCTTCTCCTTTGCCTCTTTGTGTCTCATTCTGGATATTGTCTGAGTTATCTTTAGTGCCCCAGTTTTTTATTTTTAAATGGCCGTGTCTAATTAACTTTAAATGCATCCTCCCTTATACTTAATTTTATGACTGTATTTTTTAATTTCAGAATTTCCATTTGACATGTTTTTATCGTTTCCCACTTCTGCTGAAATTCTATCTTTTATCTCCTCAGGCATAGTAAACATACTTATTTTAATGAATGTGCATTTGAAGTCTGATCTTTTGAGCAGCCATGGATATATTGCAATTGACTGCTATTTTTGCTTAGTATATTTTTCAGTTTATTCTGTGCCTGGTACTTTTTGACTATGTATGTATTGAATTGAAGCATAGGATGCTATACTATTTTTCTCTCAGGTACCTGTGGGTCATATCAGTCCTTGAGGTTGCTTTGAGATGGTTCATAGGTGATGTGGTTCCTGATTCTGATTCAAATGATCCTTAGGATGGACTCAGTCTGGCCCCTTGATCCCAGGAGGCAGTTAGAAGCACAGCTCAGTCTTCTCTGCACCAGGTGAGTGCCCCGACTATCCCGTGGAGAAAAGCCTAGACTATATGGGGTTCTTTGCTTGGCTTCCATGGCATTTCATATTCACTTTTTCATTCCTTTCCAGTGTTTCACTGCCTTAGTTTTCTAGTGCAGTGGATCAAATTAAACAAATTTAATAAGTTTTGTCTCACTCTTTCAGATATACTCAGAAATGGGTTGGTCGGAATCTTCCCATTAAGAGCCATGGGGCTCCTTTATGTGTGAGAGAAATAAGTTATTTGTTTAAGCTACTATTAGGAAACTTTTGGAGACATACAGTCAAGCCAATTTCCAAGTGATACATTCATATAATCCAATTAAACACGTAAAGCCAGTTTTGTGTTTACCATGCCTTCAATATTATTTTTTCTTCACACTTTTTAGGTATGAGAAGAAAAAGAGAGTTTTAACTCCTTCTCCTCATACAGGTCTCATTTTATACTGGTTCTCATAGATCAAATACTCCATAAATATTTCTAAAAAATTATCTATTACTGAAAATTACTTTAGTTCTTTGATTTAACCTAAAATGTGTTGTCAATATGCCCCACAGAGACGTTTCATAGTTTATATTCTATTTTCCTTTTTCTTTATTGTTGTTAATCTTTACCCGAGGGTATTTTTTCCATTGATTTTTAGAGAGTGCGGGTGGGGGAAGGGAGGGAGAAACATCAATATAAGAGAGACACATAGATTGGTTTCTCTGACACTCACCCCTATTTAGTCAGGGATCTAACCTGCAACCTAGGTAGATGCCCTTGACAGGGAATCAAACCCTTAACCATTTGTTCCATGGGCTAATGCTTTAAGCACTGAGCATGCTATTTTCCATTTTTTAAGCCTACTTCATTTTTATGTTTTAAATCCATTCTTCAATTTAAAATTTGTAGCTGATACAATTTGAAATTTATCTATTTAGTACTGAGTTGAAGACATGCTTACCATTTGAGATGGAATTGCCATTTTCAGTAGTGATAGCACTGGAGAGCGAATTAGATAATTGAATCCCATGGTTATTTGCATTTCTATCTTGAGTCTCTGTTGTAATCTTTGATGTACTAGGATCATCTTTGCTGGTCAGGTTCATGTTAGTTTCAAAACCTAAAATAAATGTTAGAAATGATTATTCTTCTCTTTTAAAGTAGACTCAATATGTTGAATAAAATATTGAAATGGAATAATGAACTAATCAAATCATTAATTATATTTTAAATGATAACTTAGTAACAATACCTATTCAAATTTATAGCCTACAAAATATTTTTCAAATGTTGCCAAAGCATTGTTAAACATAATGGTTTATACTATATTTAACAAACATTGTTAAACTAAATGGTGAAAATAAATTTGATAATTTGTTATTTTTCAAATGTATCTATAAGGAATTTTTGTTATAGTGCTGACTATTTGAGAAGTCTATTTTCTAAAAGTATGGCAATAATTATGTCTTTGAACTCAGTTTCTGAATTATTAAACTGAGCAGTCCTGAAGCAATCTTACAGCTTTGGGATAAAATAAGAAATATATTTTCAATATAAATGTGAAATGTGTTATTATCCACAGAAATATTAAACTTCAAAACCTTGCCTCTTTATTCTATACCCTAATGAAATTACATGTTATTGTATGTCCCAAATTGAATGCTCTCAGATATCCAAACATAGAAATCATTATCCAGTTAAGGATAAAGAGCCCAATAAAGATTTTTTTTTTTAAATTCTCCTATCTAATAAAAGAGTAATATGCAAATTTACCATCACACCAACACACAAGATGGCTGCCCCCACGTGGTCAAAAATGGCTGCCCCCATTTGGACACAAGATGGCCACACAAGATGGCCAGCAGGGGAGGGCAGTTGGGAGGGACCAGGCCTACAAGGAAGGGGAGTTGAGGGCAATCAAGCCTGCAGGGGAGGGAAATTAGGGGTGACAAGGCTAGGCTTGCAGGGGAGAGTAGTTAGGGATGACCAGGCCTGCAGGGGAGGGCAGTTATAGGTGACCAGGCTGGCAGAAGAGGGAAGTTTGGGGCAAACAGGCTGGCAGGGGAGCAGTTAGACGTCAATCAGTCTGGCATGGGAGTGGTTAGGGAGTGATCCAGCTGGCAGGCAGAAGCAATTGGGGCAATCAGGAAGGTAGGCAGGTGAGCAGTTGGGAGCCAGCAGTCCTGGATTGTGAGAGGGATGTTCGACTGCCCTAAACGGGCAGTCGGACATCCCTCGAGGGGTCCCAGATTAGAAAGGGTGCAAATTGGGCTGAGGGACACAGCACCCCTCTCCCCTCTTGTGCACAAATTTCATGTACCGGGAAGGATAGTATCATCTTTAGGCAGGGTCTACGAACGAGAATGTACAAATCAAGCACATTTGTCATCATGGTGTCAGACTGGCTCCCCCCAACCCATCCCAAAGTCAGGTTCCCCTTCCAGATTAGCCAGGTGCATGAAGGATTGGCTCTTGCTTCCCCAGGGACATCAAAAAAGCTCCAACTTACTTGGAGATTTCTGCTTGACCTCAAGGCTATCCATGTTCTTTCTGCTCTTGTCTGTTGGTACACAGTAGTTTCTGGCTGTCTATATTTAGGCCTGTCTAAGTTTTAGGCTAACAAATTACTCAAAGGCCTAATTTGCTTTTTATACTTTACATGGGGAAAAGCGTTTATCAGTCATGATCCCCGTAAACAGGACCTCAACAGGGCAGAAAGGCTATCCCTGCATTGCTGAAAGGGGAATTAAGGTCACCCAAAGTCATGCAGGTGGAAAGAAGTAGAATAGAACTTTAACGTATGTATTCTAACAATTGTTCAGTTTTGTTTTTCACTAGAAGACAAATTAGGCTATGACTTTCCATGCCATTTCATTGAATTGCTGTTTAAATCCCAAGGAAGGAAATAGGAAAAGTAAAGAGGGATATAAGAGGGAGAGAGAGAGGAAGGGAAAGAAGAAAGGAAGGAAGCAAGCCAGGCAGCCCTCTACAGCTTAGCTCAATCCTTTCTGACTCTTCCTCCTGGACATACTCTCCCCCTGCCCCTGAGGCTCACACTCAATAGCACTACAGATGGCCATTTTCCCAGCTGCTCTATATTGACTCAAATTTCAGTGCTTTGGTCTATGCATCCCCCCTGCCTGGAATGTGCTCTCGACTCAACAACCCTCCCTCTTCCTTACCCTCCTTGTTCAGATCACCCCCACTGCACTGGCCACTCATTTACCAGTAAATAATGTGCAGCACAAGGAAGAATCGGGCTGCCTAACCAGAAAGGCGTGCTAAGGTTTAGAGTAGAAAATCCTGGATAGTTAGAATGAAGGAAACATGAACAGGTCTTTGAAAATCAAGCAGAAGCATTTATATTTCAGTAATCCAGGGAACCATTGCAACTCCTGACTCCTTATACTTAACAAGGTCTTGGTCAAGCCAATGTGCATAAGAACAATGATGCTTTTGAGGTGGGGTGATCTTAACTCTTGACAATGAGCAGTCACCAAGAAAGCTGTAACTGAGAGAATATCTATTCAATCTGGTCAATTCTGTTTTGTCATTGTTCCCTTTCGTCTTTGCAAAGTTAGTAAATCAAGTTTTATTTTAATGTCGTTTTAAGATTCAGACGTTCACCAAGTTTTATTTCTCTTTAAGACTAATTTTTTTGCATTCCTTAATGTTGTTTATTGAGTGCCTACTATGTGCCCAACCCTCCCTCCAAGTGCTGGAGATACAATAATGAATGTCATAGGCAGCTTGGAGCTTACTGGCCAGTTTGACAACAGACAAACAAGCAAAGAAACAAGCAGATAATTAAAAGTGGTGAAATCCCATCTGGGTAGAAAACTTAATGGGAAGTGGGGGTAGGCAGCCAACATTTTCAGAAAGGATGCATCAGGAAAACATACCTAGGGAGTGGCAGTGAGGCTCAGAGAAAAAGGAGAGAGACAAGCAACTGTGTTGATAGACAGCCACCCCCATGTCTGAAGGTCTCAAACACGAAAGAGCTCACCTCTCCCAAGGGACCAGGTCCTCATGAGTTGAGCATGTGGAAGCAAAGGGTAAGTAAGAAAGGATGACAGACATATCGCTCAGCGCTGGGGAGGCCATGGAAGGCAGGCAGAGTTTAGCTTTTGCTCTCAGTGCAGTGGGAGGTTACAACAAAAAGGTACAAGTAGGGAGAGCTCCCCGGGTAAATGGGGACAGTCTTCTTCTGTCTGGTGCTACAAGCCTCAATACTCTGAGACACTGTGTCTCGGCATGAATATTTGATGCAAGCTTTCCTCATAACTGATTTCTATCACATCAACAACTGATATATTTAAATTATAGTGAAAACCTCCACTTGTGCTAGTAAAGCTTAAAAAATCTTTTCATAGTTCAGATCAGTATGTGAAATTGTAGCTAATAAATGTTCTTGCCAAAAACTGGTTTGGCTCAGTAGATAGAGCATTGGTCTGCGGACTGAAAGGTCCCAGGTTTGATTCCGGTCAAGGGCATGTACATTGGTTGCAGGCACATCCCCCAGTGGGGGTGTGCAGGAAGCAGCTGGTTGATGTTTCACTCTCATTAATGTTTCTAGCTCTCTATCCCTCTCTCTTCCTCTCTGTTAAAAAAAAAATCAATAAAACATATTTTTAAAAAATGTTCTTATTTTTACTTTTTAAAAATATTTTGTTAATCCTCACCCGAAGTTATTTTTCTATTGACTTTTTTAGAGAGTGGAAGGGCAGGGGAGAGACAAAGAGAGAAACATTGATGTGAGGGAGACACATCGATTGGTTGCCTCCTGCCCTCGAGGTACGTGTCCTTAACAGGAATTGAACCCTGGACCCTTCAGTTCTAAGGCGAAGTTGCATCCATTGAGCCAACCCAGCTAATGTGCCAATAAATGTTTTGAAATTTATTACAATAAACTGTGACCCTTTCATTATTTACTAAGTTTTTTTTTCCTTTCTATATTTATATTAAAAGCATATGTCTACTCAAGGGTAGCTCTGGATTGTAATAAGGGAATGTCTTTCTTAATGTAAGCTAAGAATTATAATGGCCAGCCTAATGATTATTATTCACATTGCTCTTACAATAATTACCATCTCCTGAGTGTTTATTGTGCTCTAATCCCTGCTAGATGTGATACTTGACTTAACTCTTGTTTTCCAAACAATTCTGAAGAGCTGTCACTATCATTCCCATTTTCAAGATGAGGTCATTGAGGCTTAGGGAGGTTAATCTACATGCAAATGTTTCACAATTAGTTAGGGTTCCAGTTGAATTCAGACTAAGGCATGAAGGGCTCCACCATCCACCCATACTCATTCCTGGGCCTCACCCCTGTGTAAAGTCTTCCCTCCTTATTTCATTTGCTGGTGTAAAAGGATAAGGTAGTTTCCTGTCTGTGGCTTTATCAACCATCTTCAGTGGTAATGAATTCAGATTTGAAAAGTCATACTTTAACCATTGAACTAGAGTTGCCACATCAATACGTGTCCCCACTCTGGGGTTATCCTTACTCGTTAATTTTAACTGGAGGATTCTTAGCATAGTAAATTCTGTGTCAGCCTTAGCTCATAAACACCTTACTCCAAGTTAGCTTCAGATACATAAAAGTATCTGTGCCCAGACTTGTTAATATCTCGATTCAGACACAATGTGGATCAAATGCAGAAATTCTCAATAATTTGATTTTGTTGTGAAGTGTCAGTTTAGAGCATGAATGGTTGGTTGGGATGTTCCTTGTCCAAAGCACACTCATTACCCTGTACTTAAGCACTGAAAAAATTATAACAATAACAAATCAAGAGGACATGGGCATTAAATCTGAGAAAAGCCTTAGTTATAAAAGTGCATACACAAGATGCATATTTTATGGAGACTTTTCAAAGGAATAATACAGAGCAAACAAAGTCATCAAGTTTGTTCATGCCTCCAAGCAGTGGCCTTCAGGGTTTTGAGGGTGAAGAAAAGTCGGTCACACCAAAAGGAAATATTTGAGATTCTTAAGGAATCAAAGCAAATAAGTAGAGAAGTGAGAACTGTAAGATCCTGTATAACGATTTAAGGTATGTCTGAGTCATTTTTCCAATTCTACGTCTTGTGAAATCAGTGGTTTGTGTCACTCAGGGCATCCTTCGGTCAGGTATGTTGTAACATTGGTTGATTCAAATATCCAAGCTGGTTTCTTTTAGCCTATAAACAGGATTTCTCGGTGGCCCCTGACTGATGTTGAAATTAATTACTTTGGAATTAACTCAAAGATAAAGTCTTGGCCTTACATTAGGATATGGCTATTAAATACAAGCAAGCAAAGAAGGCACATTTTAAGTTGAATTTTAATCTAGTGAGAGAGTTGCAGCAAATCTCTAAATGCGAAAACAAAAAACAAAAAAAAATCAGTTGTCCTGTTTTAGTTTTTATAGAACTAAAATATCCCGCTTGGGTGGGTGTGATCCTTTGAAACTGTGGTTTTTCTATAGGTAGTGATATTGCCACCCCACCCTTCCCCACCCTCCCACCTCTGAACAACATTTGGCAATGTCGGGTTATCACACTGAGGGAGGGGAATGCTACTGGCATCTAGTGGGTAGACAACAGGGATGCTACAAAACACCCTACAATATACAGCCCCCTCCCCCAAGATGAAGAATTATCTGGCCCAGAATGTCACCAGTGCTGAGGTTGAGAAAGCCTATTATAAAACCTAAGCCAGATCACGCCATTTCCCCACTCCAGTCTCTCCACTGGTTGCTCATTTTCTGTGGATTAAGATCCAAAGGCTTGCCAAAACCGGTTTGGCTCAGTGGATAGAGCATCAGTCTGCAGACTGAAGGGCTCCAGGTTCAATTCTGGCCAAGGGCATGTATTTTTCCGGCATATAAGACAACTTTTGAAACGAAAAAAAGTCAACCGAAAATCAGGGGCAAAAGACCAAAATTGCACAAAAATTACCTGCAGATCTTGACGGTAAAGTAAGTCTTTTCTTTGAAGTGGGGGGTAGTCTTATACAGCAAATATAGGCCTAAACCTATGTTTTAACTGTAAAATTAGGAAGTAGTCTTATACACCGGAAAATACAGTACCTTGGTTGCGGGCACATCCCCAGTAGGAGGTGTGCAGGAGGCAGCTGATGGATGATTCTCTCACATCAATGTTTCCAACTCTCTAGCCCTCTCTCTTCCTCTCTTGTAAAAAATCAGTCATATATATATATATATATATATATATATATATATATATATACATATATATATATATATATATGATCCAAAGGCTTCCTGAGGCTGAGAGACCCTCCATACCTTGATTCTCTGCTCCCAACTACATGTCATCCCTGTATCCCTCACTCAGCTTTGTCTCCTCCCAGTCGGAGCATAGGGACTCTGCTCACACCTCCCCTAGCAGAAAGGCCTTCCAGACCCCCTTCTAAAAAACAGCACCCCACTCCCTGGCCCAAGTCAATTTCTGTTCCTACTCCCTGCTTTTGTTTTTCTACAGAGTCCCTCTCACTGTGGGACACATTAAATTTCAATTGTTTGTTTGTTTTCTGTCTCCTCCAGTTGGGATGTTGGTGCCATGACCTCAAATGCAATGCCACTGCCTAGAACAGTGCCTGCCCACAGCCTGTGTGCAACAAATATTTTTTTGAAAGAATGAGGGAAAGAAAAGAATGAATAAGTTATTACAACAACACTGCTATAGAAATCTCCTTTTCTGAAAGGAATTACACTTTTTGTAACTAAAATAATTGACAAGTTTACTACCCAAAAAATTCATGTGAATGACTGTGGAGAAATCATGTATCACAGTAATAATTTCACCCAGTTCACAAGAGACTATTGGGAACATATGAAAGGATTTCCCTTGTTAATGATATGGGTTTGAATCCTAATTTCTACTTATTTAAAATTACATAGTAAGGGAAATATCCCATTGTGCGAGGTGAGATTTCTCTACTTATTCAAAGGGCCAGAGCTACTTTCTTTCTACCTCAGAGTGTTAACATGTGAAAGAAAAGACATACAGATAAAAATACTCTGGTCCATAATGTGAAGATTCATGTGTTCAGTATTCCCAATTTCCACTGATAAACATTTCATTACCATCCTACCAATATGCAAGATCCATACATATGGAGGTTTGTAAAATCTTACTTTACATGACTTTACAATCTCTAATGTTGGAAAACTGCAATCAATACAGTAAATGTTGCCTTTGGAATCTTGCTGTATGGCGATAGGCAGTGGAGGGTTGACTAGGAGTCTAGTGAGTACAAGTTCCAGACCTCACCCCGACTAGCAAAAGCCATTCCCAAGGCCCAAGATGGAGGGGGTAATGCATGCCATTTAACATTTGCACATGTGACAGATTTTTTTCTGACAAAATTTCTATAGTAATGTAATTGCAATATTTTGTTTATGATTCATAGTTTTTCTCTCTCTTTCAACAGATATAGTGTGTCCCCAAAATGTATAATGCAGAGGCTGAATAATTAATTCCAATGTTTCTTTCTTTTCAGATTTAACCCACTGGAATCATTATTCAAAGTGTGTACATATATATTTTTTTGTGGGAACCCTACATTTATTGAGCATCTGCTATGCATAGGCACTATTTTAGGCACTGAACAATGAGTAATTTTGCTTTGATTTATTTTCTCATTTTATCTATTTATTTATTTTCATTTTCTCATTTTAAATAAATGTCCACTTTAATCCCTAAGTTTATGTCATTTTTTATTATTTTTCTTAAAGAAGTCCCTCCTCCACCCAATTGCATAACCTTAAATATCTGAAAAATAAACAGAACCTGTCCCAGGTAGAAGAATGAATGAAATCACTTAAATAAGGCTACCGGGCAACATAGCCTCTGGCTCACATTGATACCATGATCCATTGCTTTATGCATTTCCTCAGGGCAATGTCCAAATGGGAAAGGCCTAACTCCTCATCAGTCACAGAACTATTTCTTTTAAGTTTACCCTGATATGAAAGGTGTGCAAAAGTTCATATAAGGACATGTGTGTAGGAGAGGAAGCAGATGTAGGATTTTCTTGGGGGAGAAGAGATGTAAAATGAAGGCTAAGGAGAGGAACTTCTCCTACAGAATGACTGCAAAGATTCTGCAGGGGAGGGGAGACCCTCCATACTAGGGAGAGAGGTTTCCGTGCACAAGTCTGGGCCAGCTAGTGATTCATGGTGAGGATAGTGAGCAACTGAGTGAAGTACTCACTCCATATCAATAGCAAGTACTCATTCCACATCAAAGGGCTTAGTGGCTAGTCCATCTCGGGGAAACAGATGTCCTTGAATCAGTGTCTGCTCTGGGCGACAAGAGAGAGCTGAACACAGAAAAGAAGAGTGATGAGCCATGAGCAAACCACATTCTTTCTCCAAACTGGGAGATTTCCATGAATTCCACAAGTACTTACTAAGTCCTATGCAGTCCACGTTTTAAGCTAAGATTGAACTGCATGCTTGTAGAAATGTATATCTACAAAACAAAACAAAAATGATCCCTCAAATGCATACATCTAGAGGGGCGATAAGACACAATAATGACAGGAATTTATGGTCCAAACTAATGAGTGCAAAAAGAGGCACCGTGAGGACTATACATTTCTCTTGAGGATTTAGGGAAGAATTATTCAGAATAATCATTGCAGGATTGTGTCCTACTCAGCTGAGTTAACATTTGTTGTTGTTGTTGTTGTGTTAAAGCCTTTGACACAGAATATGCCAACATATGAGGGAGGGATGTCTGGGGTGCATTCTAATGGGTGCCTTTTCTCAGGTTTCTGGGTGGTGACTCAACTTAAAGCCGGTTGCCTTCATGGTGCCTGCTATGCAAACGCTAAGGCAGCAGAAGACCAGGGGCTGAACTAAAAATTTTGCAAAATGCCCCAGGAATACACGGTGGGAGGAGATGCAAAAGCCAGGTGAGTCTTTGGGGCCTGGGCAGGAGGAGAAAACACTGGGTTTTGAAGCAGGGACAGAATGAGGAGAGGAGTGGGGAAGCTGAGGAAAAAGTGTAAAGCGAGAGAGCCAGGACAGAGAAGAGGCTGGCTCTACAAAGGTCTGCCCTGAGAAGGAGTTGTTTGTGTGGTATCCCAGGAGTGACCTCCAGGCAGTATTTAGAGTAAGGGTGTGGCATGAAAAGAGACTATTTAAAAATGTTATTAATCTAGCAAAACAGCTGGATTAGCCTCCAGGAGAGATTAGAAACTGAAAAGCAGTGAGAATTTAGACTAGGGCATAGGACAGGGATGTCAGGGAGGGGCCAAGTTAAAGACCCTTTTGAGTTGAGGGACTGGGGTAAGTCAGGGCCCCTCTGATGCCAGGAGATGAGGATGAGATTGGAGCTGCCGGCTTTGAAATCACATGGGTTAAACTTTGTGGCAGTCATTTGAACAAGAGCAGATATTAGGACAGAAAAGAAAATGTCTCGGGCAGACATAGGAACCTCCCAGCAGGGAGGTTTTCTTCCAGGAAAAGTGACGTTCCCATGAGTAAGGAGGCAGAAGGTGACACATAAGTGATAGTGGATGCAAACAGGCAGGTGCAGGCATGAGGAGGGAGGTGGGGGGGTGGGGAGTGGGGGGGTGGGGGGAGCGGCTGGGGGAGTGGCAGAAGCCAAGGGCTTTGCATGGCAAGCAGGGGGAGGCTGACAGCACCAAATGCCACAGAAAGGTCAAGGAGAAGGAGGAAGGGATTAGCCACCGAGGGCTGCTTTAAAAAGAATGCCTAAAAACATCTCTCTCTTAGTTACCTTAACTCAAGATAATCTTAGAGCGTATTTTGGAAACATATAAGCTAGGATCCAGGTTTCAGTCGTGCAGGAGAAAAACAAACTATAGCTGTTTGACTGATTTCAAGTACTGAGAGGGCCACGCAAGGCACAAAAAATGTGAAAATACATTTCAAACTCATTACTCATGCTGGCTATAATTCATCCTGCAAGTCTATAGGAAAATTCCTCTTCAGAAAGGCAATTGCACGGAGGGAATGTGCTTGTTTTTTCCTAGCTGGCATTAAGGAAAAGTACAAGCGCTGAGAGAGGTGGCTGGCATGGCCCTGCTACTTCTCAAGTTCTCATTTCTAAACTGTGGGTGTCACAGCCAGACTGTGCTTACCGGCAGACATTAATGGTGTGCGTTTGAATTTGGGCAGGATCCCTTAGACCCCAAAACCGGCATCTCTTTTATGTGAGGCCAAACCTACGGTAGTTTGTGATACAATGAACAAACAATTCACTTTAAATCTCTGATTTTTCTAGATCCCTATGTTATTGTACATGGGGAAGAAATACAAATAAGGAATTCAGTAAGCCCTACCCGATACCCCTGCATTCTGCTATAGCAAAATGAATTAAACCTTTTCTTATACAAGAAAGTATAACTCAAACATCGGGCCTATTGCCCTGGAGAAAGACAAAGGTCAAGTGTAAGGACCCACACAGGCACATGGCTGATCCTAAAGTCAAATAAGAAGCGATTTCACGTGCCGGGTTGTGTAGGGAGACACATGATGCGAGTAAGGGCTGCATTGTTAAAGGGGAGGTGCATACACTTAGGAAAGGTGCACCCTGATTCGCGTAGAGCACAAATGTAATTGCCCGGGTGAATCCCCCCTTTATCACCCCTTTGCTAAGAGTTGCAGAAATGTATCCACAGAGAGCTTCGGTGTCTGAGAGCAATGCAGAGCTGGCAACAGAGCGCGAGGTTCCCATGCATTTGCTCCTGTGACACAGCAGCTTTCCACAATAGTTATGTTTCAATGTTGTGATTTTTCTGTTTCTTAACTAATCAGGTCCTATGACACTGCGGCTGGCCGTTGGAAAGGGCAGAGGAAACAGAAATGGTCTACATGCTGCGAACCTTAAAAGGCTAGAGCTGGTCCCCAGCATTCCTTCCTACTTTTTTTTTTTTTTTTTAAAGTCCTTATAAAATCTCCACTCTTTAACTGATCAAACCTCTACCCTTGAACTTGTGTCTTAAAGATTCTTCCGTGACAGAAAGTGCCACAAACACTTGCTCTGGCTTAAGTAGGGTAGGATGGAAATGCTTCCCTGCCCCCCTCCTCTTAGCTCCTGCCACCCACGTCCCTGCCAAGCCTCAGGAGAGGCAAGCAAACACCAACTGAAGCAGGAAATAGAGTGATATCTTCAACAACATATGCGCTGAGCAGGGGAAGAAGGTATTGATAGTAAAGCTAAAAAATGACTGTCAGTACAAATAAGGGTTTCGGGACCCAAAAAATGCATAGAAAATTATGCTGTGCCAAGGTTCTTTTAAATTCAACTAGCCAGATCCTTTTGTGCCTCTCCGTCCTGTTCCTGCCATCATGGAAAAAACACCACAAACATCAATTCTTCTCCTTTCCCTGTACTTGGGTAGCTTGTCTTGCCTATAATTAGCTGAATATGTGACACCTAAACAACAAGCTGGCCTGGCCTGGGGGCCCATTCCTCACGTATAATTTCATAGGTCATGCGGTTATTTATATTCCTGTTATTTTTACGTTCCCTAAATGCCAGCGTAACGTAAATCCTAGGACGCAACTCCTGCAGGGCAGCGCTCCTGGTCTCAGCAGCGTTTGCTCTAAGTAGACGGTTCTCCTCTACTTTCTCCAGAAAGCAAAGGTGAAGAAAGGAATATGCCAGCTCTTTTATGGGGAGCATTCAGTATTTGAGACACCCGCATGGAGTCACACGGATGGTAAGCTAGTGACACCTATCACCTGAAAATACCAACACGGGGTAGCCCCATGACACTTCTTACCAGTTTGCACAACCTTTCTTAGCTATGCCTTCGGTGCGCCCTTTAGAAGAAAAAAAGTATGTATTTATTTTCATGAGAAAGGCATTGACTCTAGTTTGTCTCTTGGTATTTCACCACTTCTATAAATGGAGCCCCTCTTGGGTTTGTAACAGATCAATTGCTTTAAGATTAACGACTGGGATCCTTTTAAAATATATCATCTACAGTTGCTCCACATCAGGGACATTAGCTGCTCCTCCAGTTGTAGCATGCCATTCTAGTGCTTTCTGGCCATCCTCTATCTCCACCACACAAACCTCGGCACAGCTAGAGTATGGGTTGAATCACTTCTGTGTCATACGAAGACAGTAAAGCGCCAATTGTCAGCATGACTTCCACAGATAGAGTGGCAGCAGGTCAGAGAGAACCAGTAAAATCAGCAAAAGTTTAAAAAAAAAAAACCCAAGAAGCAGTGGTGCAGGTTGAGTCTTTCCAAAATCCTTGCTCAGAATGAATTACAAAATGTACCCACCTAAACTATTGAATAACCAAAGGGCACCGGCCAGGACCCAGCAGAACAGGTGGGAGTCATACACTTTACACCTCTCGCCTTGTCAACATTTAACTGAGAAGACACTGCCAGGCCTGGGCCCAGGACACCCAGGGTGATGGAGTGGGTGATTGGAACCTTCTCGCAGGGCTCAGGAGAGCAGACGATTCTAACTGGCATCAAGATATTTCAATATTTTGACAACAGTGTAGTGGCAACCCTGCACCTCTGTAGAATAACCCCGCCTGCCCTCATTGGCTGACTACCAGCCAGCAGCTCTGAGGGCTTACATAACGAATTAAAAATATCTACAGAGGCTTAAATTCTTGTCACAATTCTCCTCAAGCCACCTGCACTGTTTCTTTGATAGCTCCTAGGAGAGTGCCCTTTACTAGAGGTAGACGGGTTGGCGTGACTAAACCGCTGTGCCTCCGGATCGCACGCACATGTGACTGAATGGCCCTTGAGCTATTGCAGTGACATATCACAGAGCCGATGTCAGTTTCTCAGAAAGGCTGAACAGCTGGGACACCGTAGGGAGGGCTCACCCTGTGTCTCAAATGGATTCTCATTTCACCGCAGGAAGCAACCACCAAATGGCCGGGCAAGCATTGGGGCTGGCTCCCCTTCTCATGGGCCCCACGAATCACCATTTCGCATTCATCATTGCTAGAGGAAATCCTTCCCACAGACCCTGGTGTGGTTATTCCAAAACAGACCTTGATTATGTCATCATGCCCTTGAGTGAATCATCCTGCAGGATGGACCACACACTGGCCTAGAGCATGAGGGAGGGGGCCTCCTGTCCCGGTGTTTTTCTCTCCTGTTGCTTTAGCCTCATTTCCCTCCATCCCTCCATATAAATCCTTACCTTTCAGACCAGTGTTTCAAAGAACGTATTTATGGGGTGGAAAATCAATTCAGATGGTCACCATAAGCATTTGAAAGTGAAAGAGAGTAGAAAGAATGGAATAACAGCGCAGCTTTTCCCAAGCATTAAGGGTAAAGTAGCCTTTTGTGCATCCCAAATAATATCTTCACGTAAGAGCTATTTCTCGCTGCCTGGGTACACTGGGTTTCTCGTGCCTCCCTGCTGCGAGCTGCTTATGAGCAGACCCCACACTTTATTTTTAAAATCCAACAGCTTAGTATCATGCCAGGCACAAAATGGATTCTCAGTGCATTTTTTAAAAAAATAAATGAGTAAATAAATAAAGCGTGTTCTTCTTATTTAATGATTTTTTTCAAAACTGAAAATGTGAGGAAAATACAACCAGTATTACAAAATATTCTTGCCAATTTAACCATTTTGCCTGAAGTCAATCTGCGAGTTTTTAAGCCCTGAAAACACACACACACACACACACACACACACAGACAAAAACAAAACAAAACAAAACAAAACAAAAAGAAAAAAACCCTGCATGTCTTAGGGCTGTGTCATAGATTGATTTTATTATCTGAAAAGTAGAAGATTTTTTTTCTAAAACCATTACAGAGGGTTCTTAGGATGTATTCAATCACTACAGCAATGGAAGTGCTCTCTGATGAGCAACTGGACCATATCACTAGGTTTCCTAATGATCCTCAGATTAAAAAGACATTTTTATGATCCCTCGTCACCATACATAAAGCACAGCACCTCTGTCCCGTGTCACTATCCCAGCCTCTGTAAACTACACTCCATTTCAAGTCTGAGTAAATGAATGAAAGAGACCCCCTACCCACCACATAGCTGCAGCTACATTAGTGAATTTAATGCTAACAATTACAGCTTTAGTGTCTCCTACGACACATAAGTAATTCAATTAAAATCTCTCGTTGTGCTGTTTATGTGGTGGAGATGGGGGATGAACAGAAAGCATGAGAACAGCATGTTATAACTACAGCACAAGTGGATGTCCCTGTAATGGAGCAACTTACATTACAGCTTTCTTAAGGACTGTAGTAGTTATTCTTAAAGCAATTTATCTATTAAAAATCCAAGAGGAACTCTATGATTAGCTATATATGAAAACGGTTAAATACCAAGAGACAAAATAGGACAAACACAATCCTCATGAAAATAAAAAGCAATCCGTATTATTTTCTCTAGGGGATCTGCTGCTGGTTATTAGTTCTTTAACTAAGAAAGAATGTGTGAATGGGTGTAAGTGGTATGGGGGCTACCCTCCTTTAAATTAGTCATTTGTTCTCCTCTCTGTGCCCTCCATCCATTAAAGCCAATCTTAACCCAGACAGCTGGTAGTGTCAGTTGAGAACTGGAATTAAGCAAATATAGATCCAACCAATGAGTGTGACTTTAGGAATAACTTAGCAGGTGAAAGCTTTTATTTTTGTTGTTGTTTTTAAATATATATATATATATATATATATATATATATATATATATATATATATATATATATATATATATTTTATTGATTTTTTACAGAGAAGAAGAGAGAGGGACAGTCAGAAACATTGATCAGCTGCCTCCTACACACCCCCCACTGGGGATGTGCCCCCAACCAAGGTACATGCCCTTGACCAGAATCGAACCTGGGACCCTTCAGTCCGCAAGACGATGCTCTATCCACTGAGCCAAACCCGTTTCCGCTGTTGTTGTTGTTTTGATGACAGGAGATACCTGCACAGTGATAGTTTTCACCCATTTCTTTGTTCTAGTCTTCTCTCTTTCACTTGCTTCTTCATGGATCATCCATCTCTCCACATCAAAGCAGAGTAGTAAAACCAAAAGTCCAAATCAGGGCTATTTGCCTGGGAAATTGGGTATATGCCACTTCTTTCTTTACAATGGATATTTCTATTGGAAGTGTATGTTTGATCCTGAGCCAGAGTTTTGGGTGTGAAGAAACTCTCTTATTGTTTTGTTGTTTTTTTTTCAGGGACTTTGGGTAATGCATAACTTGTCAGGTGTCCTGGTACAGTGACTGTTCCACTGTACATCTGTGTACTCTCAGATCCAGCTTCTGCCTGCCATTGCTGGAGCTCTGCCTATTGTAGGATCTAGTCATCTTTGTGGGAAGCAAAGTGAATGAGATTGTTATTACCTCATTACAATTAACATGCACTCTTAAGCTGCACTCCCAGTAATTGAAAAGGTACAGTGCCTAAGTACAAATATTGAAGATCTCCAGGAGAAACCAGAAAAGAAAAAAAGTAAAAACCAGAGCAGAAAAAGACCTGAGAAGCTTCACACACAGCGATACTAGGTGACTGTTGTTGATTCATGGAGTGGGTAAAGTAATAATGAATATAGCTAGCTCTCCAGTGGCACGAAATTTTTCTAGGCTAATCTGAGGATTAATCATCAAAATGATTCAAGGCGCCATAAAGCACCTAAACACCAGTAGGTAATTAAGAAATAGGTTTTTCTTTTTCAGTCCTCTTAAGGAGAGAGAGAGAGAGAGAGAAAGAGAACATGGCACCAATCCAGCCAATCTTTAGGAAAACATTCCACACACCATGGCTCTTCTAAGCATTTCTGTACAAAAGGAAGAAAACCCCAGGATATTGTATTATGTGGCAATAATGAGATGCAGATAGTCAGGAAGGTCTTTATTAACTTGCTTAAGGAGAGCTGCTGAGTGGCTGAGAGGATAAAGCATTGGGCTTCTCTTTGGAGCCTCAGTGGGAGTCTAATTCACAATCCAGGATAGAGACCCAGGCTACACAATAGCTGCTAGCTTTAATGGCTTGGTAGTATGAAAAATATTTACTGGTTATGAAAGATAATCCATTTCTAAAAAGACTGTCTCTTTATTTCAGAATTCAAGGTACAATAGATTCTTCTCCCGCTGACAATGCCGTGTAGAACACCCCAGTGGAGATGGCTTCTTTGCCGCATTTGGCTCATCTCGAAAACGATGAACTATTTATTCAAGATACATATCTCTGGTATGACTGGCATGCTAGAGACTGCAGTTTCACAGCCAATACGCTAAGGTAATTTCCCAAGATAATTCATACTCTTGGAAGGGAAACTTTTTGATTAGGCCAATCTAAATATTTAATTGTCACATCTCTGCTTGGTTTCGCTCCTGGGTTTCAAAGGGTATTGAAGCAGCATGGCCTAGTGGAAGTGTCATGGTCATGAGAAGGGCCTGACACTATTCTTTTATTGAGCCATGTTTCTCCCTATATCTCTGTGTTCGTATTTACATACTTGAAAAAAAAACAACAAATGTCTGCCTTAATTTTCTGAAAGTTTCTGTAGAGACAGAAAACCAGGGCTGTTTGGAATGCATGCCTTTCTCCTGTTGAACATCACTGCTGACCATAGGTGTGGATCTTAGTATGGCCCCTGGAACAAGGTGAGGGATCACCATACCTTTCCTTTCTGGCTGGTCCTGAATGTGATGCCCTGCAAATATGATGGAGGCTTACATCCTGGAGTTAAATGCTTCCTTAAGGAAAGATGAGCACTTTGCAAGTGAATACAACTTTAGTGTGTGCTTATCAGTAATTAGCCACTCAGTTTCCTGGCAAAACCTTATAAAGGCAAAAAACAAAACAAAAGAAAACAAAACAAAACAACAACAAAAACAATGGTTTTGAATGGGAGAAATTATGCAGGCCCAAACTGTGTGCTGTGGGTCCCTGGCATTAGAAAGGACACTTTGTGAGATGGGTGTGTAGAAAGAGTTTTGTAAAGAACTGAGAATAGAGAAGGAAAAGAAATATCCTCTTAGCTAAAAACTATGCATGCATGTCCCTCAGGAACATTTACAACAGAGGAGAAAAGAGTTTTACCCCATATCTTTTCCTGATAATTACTTTATGTTTGACTTCAGAAAGGAATTACTTTCTGAGACTTGATATCATTTGAAAAAAATTAATCGTGCTTGAAGAATGAGAATGACATAACACAAAGAATCCAGGGTTTGGGAGAAAGGAGACATGGTTGATTCCTGACTCTGGGACTCATTAATTTCGGTGATTATGGGGAAATCACTTAATCCCGTAAAGTCTCAGATTGCTCATTAGTAACAGGGGTTCACCTGCTTCACTTGCCTGACAGAGAGGGGAGGATTTGGGGAGGAAAGAGATGTCGATATGATTCACCAACAGAAAAGAGTCACTTACAAATACTAGTTGTTAATATTATGGACACACTACCATTAATAAATGTTCCATAGCATTTCTGAGTATAAATGAGGTCACAGGCTCAAACTTAGAATTACCACTATCATTTAGGTTCATTTTCCTTCTCTGGCTTTTTGCACTCTTTATAGCAGAGATCCTATAAATTAATAATACAGAATTCCCATGTGAGGAAGAGAAACAAACGGAGATAATCCAGGGTTTCGTCATGGAGCTCCCAGGCAGAAAGCTTATCCTGCTCTGATTCCATGCGAGGCAAGTCGTGCCTTCTCTTCTCTCTCTTTTTCCCTCAGCATTCACAGCTGTATCCTAAAAGGACCATGTACACTGAATCTGCATGTCTTATCCCACATTGGTTCTTCTGGCTGCCATGTCTATTCTACTTCTGCACTTGGAAAACTCCATCCACCTGTTATTATTCATTGCTCTTCCTGCTCACCTGTCTGCTCAGCCAGACTTTCCTAGACTCTCAAGGGCCAGTAAGGATACCAAGTGTACACATTTGATGGTGTTCAGGGGCCACTTGGGGCTCAAATCTGGACCTACTAACAGTTTATGACCTCTGATCTAAAGCCTCTCTCCCCCATTAGAATTTCACTCATTGATAAACATGTCTGTCTCCTACACTGTCTATGAAAGCAAGATTTCTTTCTTGGTTTTTTTGGATTCCTAGGAACAGGCCCTGTGTTTACATTAAACGAAGGCTTATTGAATGACTATAGGGAATTAGCTCTACAAGTTAATGCAAGTCCCATTTACAGGCTGCTGGTTGCACAATTTCTCTGTGTGAATTCCTGGGTATTTATAGGGAGAAGGTGCTGTAAATTATGAGAAAATTGTTACAGCATTTAAAATCAAAATCTCATTTTAGAAACATCCAATTAATATGAAAGACAAAGAGCTTTGTGCTGTGAATATAAGTAAACTTGGCTAATGATCACTTTATTCAAATTGAAAGCTTCCTTCTAAGTGGAGATGAATGAAATATTTGGGGAGTTAGAACCACCGTATAGCTGCAAGTTCCAAATGTAGATACTTTCTGTCACTGCACAGGGATCAAGAACTTGGTGAAAACACCCTTTTCTCACACAGATATATTCTCCTTACTTCAAAGGCCAGGTTCATTAACATGACAGGAAAGGAAACTTTAGCAGGCTAATCGTTGCCCAATTCACTTAGTGATAAATGGGGAACTTGCTTCTCTGGGGATATTAAGCTTGTCTTCCCAAAGGACTTACTCATTTGGAAAACGAGGGGAATTTAGCATTGATTCAAAATGGTTCCAGAATGCAGAGGAATGCCTTACTTTCACAGGAAGGAGACTTTACGTGAGGCAGGAATGCAGACAGCAACACATCCATAATCTATGTGCTTGTTCTGTCCACGCCCTTTATAATTTTCATGAAGCCTCGGGCCACCACCCCTTACAAATAAATCACCATAGAGAGAAAGCTTGCAGGGAGTGAGAAAGATTAACAGCTCTGCACAGCATATAGTGCTAAGAGAGCCTCTGTAGAAGCAAGAAGCCTACGGGATGTCAAGCTCTGCATCCCATTATGGAATGGCCAGGATTGCATAAGGCAAGACCAGTTTCTTATTCTGCAATCTCATTAGAATGTGTCAGCAATTCAATGAAGACGGTGCAGAAAGTTCTGTCTCAAGCACAGGAGCAGAGGATGGCAATTTACAAACACTTTTCACGAACAAGTCAGAGATTACTGCCAGTAATTCCCTGATATTTCAGTGAGTTTTAAGCATTCTTGTTTCTAAACAATGAATAAGTAACTGTACTTAATTTTTCAGAGAAGCACCTAAACCTCAGAGAATGCCAATTTAAGATGACATTGTAAGTCTTTGGGAATGCTGATCTTCCATACGTAAGTCTGTTTAGATGCAATACTTAGAACTCTACACTTTTTGGATGGTAAGAGAAGGGGTAGTCTGCACCAGCTGCCCACATCTGGGTTTGTGTCCCAAAGCCTATGTAGAACATTTTGCAGGGCAGTGTTGTTTTTGGGGAAAGCTAACCCCCAAGAATTATTTTGTTTCTGTCATGAAAAAGTGATGGCATGGCTTCTAGGGGCAGGCTTCTGTCCTGAACAGCAGCATCACGTGCTTTTTGTTATTGTTTGTTTGTTCTGTGTTTGTTTTTTGTTGTTGTTTTGTTTTTTTGGGTTTTTTTTTTTGTTTTGCTTTGTTTTGTTTTTTACTAGAATGAAGCACAGGTTCTGTGGAAGGGATGCCAGTTTATAGACAGGGAAGGAGTGAGAGAAAGGATAATGAATTAACTTAGCCCTGGTTGAGTATGAGATGTGTGTGGGCCATTCAAGTGAAGATGAACAGAGGAAGGTAAACAAGTGACTCAGAGTTTGGGGCAGGGCTAGAGATGTGGGTTTGGGCATCTTTAGGGTAACTATGAAGTTAGGGGAATGGCTGAGATATTAAATGCTCACCAATTATCTCTCTGTACTAAAGTAACTTAATAATAAATCTTTGGGGTTTTTTTCTAAAGAACTTATATAATAAAATATTTATAAGTATTTATTAATAAATTGATTTGACATTGGGATGTACTTCAAAATAATCCAATAGTGGAGGAGGGAACTGGGAAGAGAAGAGATAAAATAGGCTTGGCCATGGACAAAATTCATTAATCTATTCTCTCTACTTTTGTAAATGTTGAAATTTTTCATTGAGCCAACTTTAAAAAGAATTCCTTGGTAAACAAATGGCCCTGCAGAATAAAAATAACATATTGTAAAAAATAAATAAAATGTTTATATAATGCTCTGACTTAAAACCTCCATTCTTATTCAATATGTTTATGCAATAAAATAAAATATTTGGAAATTAACAGTAATTTTCACTTAAGTAATTCTTAAGTAAAAATGCCAAAAAGGCTAAATTTGTCAAATATATTTATATGTCAAATTGCTATTGTTTAACTACGTATTTAATAGCCAGCTACAAATTGCAAAGAAACATTACGTGTTATTTTTGTTGACATCATTTTAACTACCTATCTATAACTTATAAACTAAGGATGCACAGTATCAGAAAGCAATGAGATAATTAAAAAATACATATATTCTGTAAATCAGATTTTTCCATAATTCAGCCTGGCTCTCCTCCACTTACTTCTCCAGATTCCTGAGGTGTGCTGCATTTTTGTCAATGTTTTATCATCTTGATTGTTTTCAATGAGTGGAGAATAATATGCTTCTTTTATTTCATGTTCTAGATACATGCAACTAGCTAATGTAATGCCATTTGGAGCAATAGAGCACCCTAGTGGTCTAAGCAAGACAATGAATATTCTCTTGCTCTTGAATCTGCTCTCATAATATTTGAAACTAGGCAACTAGAAATAATTAGCATGATAATATTAGCCATATTACATATGGAAAACATTTTGTGAATAGATGGAATAATTGTATCTAGAAAGGCACAGATAATTAAACATTTAGTCATTCTTAATTTTAAAAGCCAAGTGACTCCCATATGGTATTCCAAAATTGTATATGTACACCCATGAGCCATAAAGTACATATTTGGCATATCTGAGTTTGTGGAACAGTTTTCTCCAATTAAATTGGATGACTCTTAACTTACTGCACATTAGGTGAGCAAATATGAATTTTAAAACCTTATTCTTGGTTGTTTTTTCCCCCCTACAGGCCAGTCCTTGTGTATGTAGCTAAGAAAATTCTGTCCACCGGGGACAGAATTACTTTGTCCAAGTCATTCTCTGTCTTTTATGAGCAGGGTGACTTTGAGGAAGTAAATTAATCTGTCTGTGACTTAGTTTTCCCATCTGTAAAATGGAGATAATAGCAGCAGGTGTCTTTAGTCTTGTGAGAAGGAAACAGGTTATTAAAACAATGCCTAGTGAGCACTGTAGCTCCTTGCTGCTCACATCTTTCCTCTCAGGCTGCAGTCACATCTATCATCTGCACAGTCACATTTTGTCTATAGGTATATCCTGGACACTTAGATGTAGTGTGATTCTCTATGGCTCAAATGGAATATCTAAGCGCCTATAGAAAATTAACTGTTTTAAGGAACATAATGTTCAAGTTTATAGAGTACTGATGAAGCAGAATTATACACCAAAGGACCTCATTTCTTACACACAACTCATTGAATTTTATGTTTTAACTGGAAATACCTATAGCAGGATAATAATGAGCAGTTCAATTTCTTCAAGGTCACTTTCCAAAGATGTGAGGAACTTTTGAACCCCTCTTCAAAATTTTCAGAAAGAAAAAAAAAAAAAAGGTTCCCCATATCAAAACTGTATAAGAAATAAGCTGTAATTAATTTAAGTGCCTTGAGGGTGAATTAGTCACTCACTGGGTGATTTGGTAAGAAAGCTATTTCAGATGAAAATAAGAACATCTTTAAATATAAAGCAGGTAAAGTAGAAGATTTAAAACCTTAAAGAGAAGAAGTCCCAAGACTATAGTAAGTCATTAATAACAGCCATTCAATTCATTCAGAAGAGAATGGATTACTGACTTAGGATCCAATTATATAAACCTTAATAATCATATAAGCAGCTCCAGTGATTAGCTCCAGCATTAAGACTTTTCTTTCCCATCTACATCTTATCTTTACATTCTTAAAACAACAACAGCACGCGCGTGTGCGCGCCACACACACACACACACACACACACACACACACCAAAAAAAAAAAAACTACAAAAAACTTGCAAACTTATTTCTCACATCAGAGCCCATCAAGAATCACACAGTTCTCAGCTGTATAGTTGGAACTCCTGTGATCTGATGTGTGAGGATGACCCAGTCTCACATTGCTAAGTATTTTTGTTATTATAGCTACCTTGCTGGGACAGGAGTTGCTAATTTATATGTTTATGAGAAAGTCTTAAGTGGCTCAAAGGAATCTTTTCAAATTAAAAAGAGTTTTGTAAAAGCCCACAGTAGAAAAATAGATGTTTTATAATTTTAGAGTTGAACTAACAATGTTGTACCTGAGGTTTTAATGTGCGTTCTCAAATACTGGTTAGTGGCCGCCATAGGAAAGTACAATCACCAAATTCATGCACCAAGCCCAGAGGCCTCACTGTTAATTCTCATGAGGCTCTAAATTCGAGACATAGGGTTTTCCAAGTGATGAGGCCTGTCTAGCAATGCATTAACTTCTCTTTCTTAAGTAGAGCCAAGAAGAATTCACCCAAGTCCCATCTATAGTAAAATGGGGTTTATGAGGTTTTAATAAACTTTTAGTTCTAAATGCAAATGCTAATTTGTTCATTGAATGCTTTACTCTTATATTCCATTTTGTTCTCTGGAATGAAACATATGACTTGTGAAATTCAAACATTCTCCTATTTATAAGTACAATTTCATTTATTAATGGCCTATAATTAAGAACAAATTGTTAGCTAAACAAATAATTAGCTTGTCTGAAGAATAAATAGGAAGTAGGTTAT
Organism: Pipistrellus hanaki; assembly: GCF_964339955.1. NCBI lineage: Eukaryota > Metazoa > Chordata > Mammalia > Chiroptera > Vespertilionidae > Pipistrellus > Pipistrellus hanaki. The sequence continues at coordinate 28,616,806 of NC_140505.1, forward strand.
TCATTCATTTGCTAAGTGTTCTTAGCCTTGACCTACTTTTCACTTATTCAGACTGCTTTTTCAATTTTCTAGAGCTTTTGTAACTAACGGAATTTTCCTAATTAAATAATGTAAGCTAACATTTAAGAGTTTTCTTTAGGGGAAGAGCAGGCTAATGAATACATAAAATGTTATAACGTAAGTCAACATTTTACTTCCAATTCTACCACAAGACCCTAAAATAGGTATTTAGCCTCTTCACCTGGAAGTTTTCCATTTCTGTAAAGTGAGGATGTTAATAGTTGCCATCTACCTCAGGTTAACAGCATCATAATTCAAGGGACCTGCTACAATTTCTTTAAAGAAAAGATGCTGAGCCCAGCTGGCCTGGCTCAGTGGTTGAGCATGTACCTATGAACCAGGAGGTCATGGTTCATTCCTGGTCGGGGCACAAGCCCAGGTGGTAGGCTGGATCCCCAGTGTGGGGCATGCAGGAGGCGGCCAATCAATGATTCTCTCTCACCATTGAGGTTTCTATCTCTCACCCTCCCTTTTCCTCTCTGAAATCAATAAAAATATGTTTTGAAAAAAGAAAAGATGCTGTATATTTATGCAAATTTTCTCCAAAAATATGGAACATTGGGAAATATTCTGGATTTCTATAAAAGTCTTATAATTATTTTTTTTGAAAGATGGCTAGATTCTTCTCCCAGCCCCTAACAAGAGCTTAGATTTATTTTGAATCTTAAAAAAGTATAGGATAGAGAAGTTTAAATATTTCCACATTTTATATCTAGGATTTTTTAAAAATTATCTTTATTGTTGAAAGAATTACAGATACCCTCCCCCCCCCCCACATTGACCTCCTCTACCTTACTCCCACCCCACCCCCAGGCCTTCACCACACTATTGTCTGTGCCCATGGGTTATGCACATATGTATATAAGTTCCTTGGTTAATGGCCCCGCCCCCCTTCCCTTACAGAATCTGCCAAAATGAAACCTTTGGCAAATAAAGGCAACTTCATCTGAATGCAGTAGCATGTGGTTACTTAAGATTGGCTTTTTCTGTTGTTGTTAGTTACATTTTGCTTTTATGAACACCATACACACACACACACACACACACATGCACATATATACATACATACATACATTCAGGCTGCAACATCATGGCACTGAGCACACTTGAGTGGACTGTCAGAGCAAACCAAGCCTTAGGCTGAGAAGACACAGATTTAGTAGAACCGGGTTAAATGTTCCTCAAGTGAAATATGAGCAGAAGAAAGTCATTTATACAAAACAATACAAATGTGAGCAATATCACATGTAAGATAGTAATTGAATAGGTAATCATCCCGGAAACCAGGAGTGGAAGCAAGACAGACAGCAAGACAGGAGGACAGACAGGAGTCAGTACTGAAATGTAAACCAAATGGGAACTGACAATGTAGAATGTTGCAAAAATACCAATTCCGTGGTCTAAAGAAGTATTGTTAGAGGGGGGAAATAATCAATAGCTAAAATTGAACGTTGCTCTAACACATATCAACTCATATGAATTTACTGAATCTAGTTTTAATGCTATGCATTTTTATATCATGAGCCTTCATCTGAAAAATGGAAATATTCATACTTTATTATTTGGCGATATTGGTTGCATAAAATTTCTCTCTGAATGACTTCCACAATCACCTTAAGCATTATTTAAATTACGTATATATTTTATAAAATGCATATAGATGTGTATATCTGTACATCTATATCCCCCAACATCCATCCATCTATGCATCATCATCCTTCATCCATCATCCATCTCAAGGAGCAAAAAAGGGATAAGCTTCTGTTTGCATACCTTCGGGCTCCCTGATCTTTCTTCCCGCTGCAGACCTCCGAAGCACGCTCCTTCCGGAGTTGAAGAGGCTGGTGAGCTCATCCAGAGGGCTGCTGAGGGGCCTGGAGCTGGGAGGGCTGTAGGGGACTGGAGAGGAGGCGTTGGAGTTGGCCTTCCTGGGGTCCACTCTAGCTGCGGCCTTCCCGGGGGAATGGGGAGCCTTGCAGAAAGAGCTGCAGGGGCCTGCAGCAGCGGGAGCAGAGTTCGGCTTCTGCTGCCCTTTGGACAGATCTGGGTTGGTGGCCACCTTTCCGGGGTGCATTGCGCCCGCCTCGAAGGTGAAGTGGCGGTGGGCAGCAGCGGCGGGTGGTGCAGGAGGCGGTGGTGGCGTGGGAGGCGGGGAGGCTTGGTGAGATCCATTAAACACAGGGAGGCCAGGGGACGAGGGCCTGTCCCCGTCTCCCCCTTTTTGGCTTTTGGGATACTGTGGCGACAGAGGACTGGAGCCCTCGGACTGCACAGGGTACTTGAGGTTGGTTTCCAGGACAGGCAGCTTCTTCACCTCCAGGGGCGTCAAGGGCGATTCATCGGAGGCCGGGGAGCAGGTGACCGGGGTCGGGGGGAACACCAGGAGCGGGGGCCGGTGCGGGAGCAGGTTGGGGAAGGGGGCTGGGATGTCACAGGTGTCTCTGCAGAGCCCCGGTGCCTCTCTGTCCTCCCAGGTGACGGGGCTCGGACGCTCGCACAGTAACGGGAGGGACACAGATGCCCAGGCGCCTGCCCCCCGGCTGCCCCCGTCCTCCGGGGGCGCGAAGTACTTCATCTCCTCGTACACCGCCTCCCCCTGGTCCGGGTTGCCCCCCGCGTGGCCCACCATCTCGATGTAGACGGGCTCCAGCTCGGAGGGCTCGGTCTCAGAGTGCGGGGGGGGTGCAAGGGATGCGGGGATCCCCAGCATGGCCCCTGGGGTGCACGGAGGGCCCCCTGCTCTGCCCCGCATGCCCGGGACCCCCATTGCCCCGGTCCTGGCGCCCCCCGAGATCTCCTCCGAGGAGCCGCTGAGCTTGGTGTGGGGACTCCGCTTTGGCTTCCGAGGGGGGATCTTCTTCATGGTGCTGTAGTCATCGCTGTGCGGCCTGGGCCGGGTGAGAACTGGAGGCAGATGGACAGACAGGGAGGTGTTAGCAAGACCTCAGGGCCAAACCAGCACAGGACTGACTGGTGCTGGTGGTGGTGGTGGTTGGGGGGGGGGGGGATAGAGGGGGGCGCTGCCCTTGCCCACTGGGCTCCTGCAAATCCCCAGGGATCAAGACAAAGGCCTGTATCTCCCCTACGGTCAACACCACCTCTCCCATGACCCTAGCTCAGCCAACACTTCTCAAGACTGCCAACAGAAAAGTTTTGTTTTGTTTTAATTTTTTAATTGATTAAGGTATCACATATTTGTCTTTAACCCCCTCATTCCAATCCCCCATCCCCATGCCTACTCATGCCCCCACCCCTTAATTGTCCTTGACCACTGGTTAGGCTCATATGTGTGCACATAAGTCCTTTGGTTGATCTCTCCCTTTTATCCCCACCCTCCCTTTGAGATCCAACAGACTGACCCATGGTCTTATCTCTGGGTCTGTTCTTGTTCATCAGTCTATGTTCACCATTTCCCCTAGATGAGTGAGATCATGTCCTACTGGAAATATACTTATAAGAATAAAAAATGAGACAAGTAATAATCATTATGCTGAAAGGCATATGAATCAGTCTGCAGTGAGTTTCTTTCTGGGCAACCATGAAGGCAGAAGAGAAGCAGTCTAGAAAGGAAGTTTTGATCTCAGAGCCTCAGGATAACTTCAGGAAGCAAGACATTAAGTGGACCATAAAGGGTCCAGGGATTGTCAGCCACCTGCAAACCGGAAGTGCCCAGGGATACAGCCATGCAGCAGGAGAGCACACTTCAGAGCAGCTGCAGGAACCCACCCACAGCTGTATTTTTAGGGTCTGATAAAGGTGTGACATCAGAACAGGCTGAACTGGTCCCCGGGGCTTTAGAGATGAGAAAATGGAAAGCAAGGGGGAAGAAGCAAATTAGCTAGTCAGTGGCAAATAGATGCTTTCTGTAGGAAATGAGTAAGCTTGATTATTTAAAGGGTATGAAATGTACAAAACAAAATGCCTATAAGCATAAAGAGATGATTGTTTTGTTAAAGAACTTTGTTATTGAAATGATGCCAACGGTGAATTGTATAAATAATCAGCATATTTGAATTATTAACAGAAACACATATTTAATAAGAAAATTATTAAATATAATATTTTATTTAGTTCTATAAATACTAGAACTTCTAGCGCTAGCCAGGTACTCAGTTGGTTAGAGCAGTCATTAAAGATACACCAAGGTTTCAGGCTGATCCAGGGCACATACAAGAATCAACAAATGAAAGGAAAACAAATTGATGTTTCTCCCTCTCTCTCTCCCTTCCTCTCTTTTTCTCTCATATGAATTATATGTAATTAATTATATATAAAACTATGAACTTCTAAAGTGGAAATTTCTTTAGTTGAAAAAAAGGAAAATATTTAGAAAAACAAATCAGCATATTAGTAACAACTAATTTTAAAAGAGGCAGAAAAACTATTTAGATACGATTTTAAAACATTTACTGAAACTGAAGTTTAAAAAATTCCAAGATTTATTTTCTGATATAGTTTATTATAAATTAAAATATATATTTACTAAATAAACAAAATTTCACTAAAAATTGAGATTTTAGGAAATTACATTAAGTTTTACTGACATATCAAAACTCAAAAATCTTAAACTATGTTACTAATTTGGCATTTTACTGTAAGAATTATTGATAGAAACGTATATAACTTTTCTGAGTCCTTGAGTTACTTAAGGCAGACAAATTTTTCTCTCACTATGACAGCACATATGACATCAGTAAATGTCCCCAGGTTGGAGGAGATAATAAAGTAAAATGGATGAGATTAAAGGCTTTTTTAAGACTGAGTAGTATTCCATTGTGTAAATGTACCAGAGATTTTTATCCACTCATCTACTGATGGGCACTTGGGCTGCTTTAAAATATTGGCTATTGTAAATAACACTGCAATGAACATAAGCTACAGATATTCTTTCAAATTAGTGTTTCAGGTTTCTTTGGATATATTCCCAGAAGTGGAATTGCTGGGTCATAAGGCAGTTCCAATTTTAATTTCCTGAGTTAACTCCATACTACTCTCCACAGTGACTGCACCAATCTGCATTCCCACCAACAGTTCACCAGAGTTCTCTTTTCTCCAAATCCTCACCACTGCTTTCTGTGTGTTGATTTACTGATAATAGCCATTCTGACAGATATGAGGTGATATCTCATTGTGGTTTTAATTTTTATTTCTTTGATGAGCATCTTTTCATGTCTATTGGCCATCTGTATGTCCTCTTTGGAGAAGTGTCTTTGCCCATTTTTAAATTAGATTTTTTTTCCCATGTTGACTTTTATAAGGTTTTAGCAAATTTTGAGTATTAACCCCTGGGGAAAGCAGTATGAAGTTACTTCAAAAAGTTAAAAAATGAAACTGCCTTATGATCCAGCACTTCCACTTCTGGGAATTTATCCAAAAAAACCCGAAACAGTAATTCAAAAGAACATATGTACCTCTAAGTTCATTGAAGTGTTATTTACAATAGCCAAGATTTGGAAGCAGCCCAAGTGCCCATCAGTAGATGAGTGGATAAAAAAGCTGTGATACATTTACAAAAAAATAAAAACTACGACTTGGCCATAAAAATGAGGGAAATCTTCTTTTTGCAACAGCATGGATAGACCTGAAAGGTATTATGCTAAGTTAAAGAAGACAGCTAGAGAAAGACAAGTACCATATGATTTCACCTATATGTGGAATCTAATGAACAAAATAAGCGAACAGACAAAATAGAAACAGACTCATTGAATCAGATAATAGACTGCTAGCTGTCAGAGGGGAGGGATGTTTGAGGCCTGGGTGGAAAAGGTGAAGGGATTAAGCAAAAACCAACAATAACAACCCAGAACAATAACCCATCAGATACGGAAAACAGTATGATGATTACCAGTGGGAAAGGGAATTGTAAGGAGGTAGAATGGGTAAAGGAGGATAAGTAAGGATGAAAGAAGACTTGACTTGGGGTGATGAACACTAAATATGATGTACAAATGATGTGTTATAGAATTGTACACCCGAAACCTATGTAATTGTATTATCCAATGTCACCCTAATAAATTCAATTTTAAAAAATGTTTAAAAAAAGGCAAAATCCCATAATTAAGAAAAAAATGTTTAAAGGTTTCCAGTCAAACCTGGATTCAAATCTCAGCAGGACCATTGATTTGTGTGGTTGTTCGTTGAGTCATACATTTGACTAGTATTTACTGAAATCACATTAGTGATTACAGAGAAAAATTTCCCTACCTTCCTCTGTTTTAGTGGAAGGTGTCAGACAATAAAAAAATAGGTTAAACAAATGAATAAGTTCTTTAGCATGTTAGAACATGACATAGGCTATGAAAATGAAAAACAACAGGCCCTGAGAGGGGTCACAGAATTGTGAGTATTACGGGGAGGGTAGCAATGGTGCAAATGACAATATTAAAAGAGGTTTTAGGCAAAGCTCTCTAAGCTTCAATATAGCGATGCATAAAATGATCAGTAATTATCTCAGAGGCACAAAATGTATATTGTATGTAAAGTGTTTGCTCATATTTTGGCACACTGGAAACATGAAACAACCGGGAGACATCCAAAAGAGAATGAAAAAGAACAAAGCTAATTTTCTAACTCAATGGACATCTTTGTGAGCCAGTATTATACACAGTTCCCAAAAGCAGCCAACTTTTAAGAGCAGAGAAGGCCCAAAATGCACCATTCTGTAATTAATAAGCATTGTTTAAAGGCCTGCACCACACTAAGATATAAGCTTCTCCCAGAAAGTTAATGAACCAAACAAAATGTTAGCATTGCTATTAAAGAGTTGCACTGAAGATTTAAATAACTTAAAGGATTTGTGGCAGGTTGTATTTTCCAAAACTAGCTTCAACAATATTTTCAGTCCCACATGCGCTTCAGAACCCCGAAACTGAGAGGGCCTCTGTGATTGCCTCTGACAAATAATATATGGGGAATTGGCTGCTGCCTGCAGGGAGTCTGGTTCTGCTTGGCTCTTGCTGTCTGGGACACATATCTAGATGGCCCTGATCTCTATGTGAGGGGACTGTTTACTCATGCTCTAGGGAACAGGTAGAGAGACCACGTGGAGGTGACAGTGATGAGGAAGACTCCATTTGCTTCAGCTCTCAGCTCTCTGTGTTTCCCAGCCCAGACACCAAAAATCTAATAATTGAGTCTTTGGATGATCCCATCCCCAAACTCTCACTACTGCTGTGAGAGATCCTGTGTAAATACTGGTTAGCTGAGCCCAGACAACTACTAGAACTGTAAGAGAGAGAAAAAGATACAAATGTTATTGTAAGTCACTAAATTTTGGAGTGCTTTGTTACACAGCAGGAGGCAACTAACACAGATATCAGTAAAGCTCATAAAAGAAGGTGAGGAAGATGCTAGAAGCTGGAGGAAACATGAGCCTTTTTGTGCCATTGTGGAAAGTTTAACAACACTGTCACCTGCAGCAATGTGGAAAGTGAAAAATGCACTTAGGGAACTGAATGATGTAGCTAAGGAGGTTTTCAGGTGGGGTGTAAAATCTGCCTCCTGAATTCTTCTAGCTGCCTATAGTAAAATGTGAGAGTAAAGAGATAAGCCAAAGAAATACCTATTAACTAACTATAAAGGATCCTGGACTTCCTATGTTGGAAAATAAATGTTTCTCACTGCCAGGCTGTCCTGATGGCAAATAATTCTTAAGTTAAGAAATGACTTCCAAGCAGAGATGAAATCTGGGGCATTTTCAGGAAAACGTGATCTAAAGATGGAGCCAAGACCGTGGCTATGAAACCCTTTATTAAGACGTCAGGAAGATTTAAGGTGATGCTTCATGGATCTGTTCAAAGGAGCAAAACCACAGGACTTCTAAGAATCGTAAGTGTATTGCAGCACAGAAGTCTTGCAGAGAGCCCAAAGTAAAGAAGATAATTATCTGAGAGACTTGTCGATGTGGCTTTTGAATAATGCAGCAGATTATAAATTCACAGGAAACTCGCAAAGCTTTTAAAGGAATTGGATCATCTTGCATTGAAAGGAGAAGACTTAATACAGAACGAGGAGGCTCTGGTGCCTCAACATTTTATAGACAGAAAGCAGGCCGGGAAAACTACCAGCCCTAAACATGTCACATCTTGTGGATTAGGAATCAAAATTTATAGGTGAGCCAGGATTCCAAAGCATAGACCTGTGACCCATGGGAAATCATCTCTAGGCACTAGGACAAAATCCTAACCAGGGCACAGGCAGTGTGTGCCCAGGTATTGTTCAGAACTGATGTGTGAAAGAGCCTCCTGTGTGCCTCCCAATTTTCCCCTTTTTTAAACAGGAACATCCTGGACCTGTCCCTCCAGTGCATGTTAGTTGTGTGGAGAATAGGTCACCGGTCTTCAGCTGTATAGGTTCAATCCTGGAGGAGCTACCCACCTAAAGAGCCTTACCCGAGCAGCCAGGATACTTGAATATGATTTAGATGATGAGATCTGGGCATTGAACCTGATCTTGGTGTGGTGATGGGATGAAGCTTTAGGGCAATTGGGGTGAGGGGGAGGGAAGAGGAAAGTGCATCTTATATGTGAAAAGAATGTGAACTGTTTTGTCCCAAGGGTGGATAAGGCAATTTCTGTTTTCCAAAAAATTGGCCACCATATATAATGCTTCCAGTCCTATGAAGAGCTGGAATCTATTTCTCCTCACTAATCCTGCATGTAACTGTGGGACTGCCTGATGCAATGACTGTGGTGGAGGTGATGCTACCTGTCTCCCAAGACTGACTCATGGCAGGTACTCTCTTTCCTGGGGCATGTGCTTTGAATAATTGATTCTCCAGGGAGTCCAGCTATCCTGAGGTGCCATGCTGCACAAACCACGTGGAGAGACCACCTAGAGATACAGGTGCCCTAACCCCCAGGCAGCTGAGGCCCCATCATTCAGAGGATTCCAGCCAGCAGGTGCAGCTTTATGAAGGACCTCAAGTAAGAGCCACCCAGAAGAGCCTAGTTAACATGAGAACCTGAGAGATAGTACTAAAATAACCCTGCTTGACTTAAATCATCACGGTTTGGATGATCAGTTAAGCAACAATAAATAACTGATATGATATTCCCTCAAGGTTTTCTCGAGATGCAGAGAAAAGCTTTCTTTTTAAAATTAAACTATTATCAATAAAGTAGTATGTTTTGTTAGGAGGAAGTCAAAAGCCTGGCCTCTAGGATATGACTGCCTTGGGTAAGTGATGTGTGTCAGGCTATACCACTGCACGCTGACTCAGTGTCCTCATCTATAGATGGGTCACAAGGATTAGTTCTAAAGACTTACTTAGCTTAATGCTTAGCACATTATAAACACTAAGTAAGTGCTGGCTATTGTCATCATTATCTCATTACTACAGAACCAGAAATTAATCATGGATGATAGGACAGGGTTTCTTTGAGTATGACCTGGGGTTCAGTGATATCAAGTCCCTGAGGTGCTTTATTGAGGATGTAGATAGCACAGTTTCTGTCATATTCCATAATCACTAAGTAATAATCTGTGGGGGTGGGGACTTGAAAACTTATTAACTTCACAAATTAAAATTAGAACACCAAGGTTACAGAATTAAGAATAATTTGATTTATGGCCATCTGTGTGTGTGTGTGTGTGTGTGTGTGTGTCCACCCAAGAGGGTACTAATAGCTCATTTGCAAATAGGAATTTGAGGGCCATTAAAAATGGGTTTACATTAAGAGTTTTCTTAACAGTATGTTTTAGCCCTAAGATTTGTGAGTAAAATGTCAGTAAGATATCAGGCAGACATTTCATAATCATAGATCATCTTCAGGGCAAGTCTTACTGTTCAAACAGTAACTTAAGGGTTAAACCCCACATTCTCAAGCTGTCTCACCATTTCACACACTTGACTCTTATCTGAGTGACTGGGCAATGACCTAGGGACTTGTGTCATTTTAAGTTTTATTAATAGATAAAAATGTTCTTACAAAATGTTTTCCCTTTGGCTTTGTTGTTAAGGCACGTTGGGTGACTTAAAACACCATTTGCTCCAGGACACAGGCTAGTTGTCCCCATTTTCATTGAGAACAAGATACCTACATAATTAATCTATAAGGGGGAAAAAAGGAATGAGGGGCTTGTTCAACCAGAAAACATGTGTATCTCATGTGTATGTATCCACTGTATTCCAATTCTTCCAGTGTGATTTTGACTAGTTTCAGAGCAAACTTAATGCCTAGCACAGGACACCAAGGATGCCTAAACAAATGCCTGGTGGCCTTCTGCATACATGAGTGAAAGTGATACCAACTTACAACCAGCTACCCATTGGACAAAAAGAGCTCCTACTGAGCTGATATATTCCAACCTTGTTACATCACTTTGTGTGTGTGTGTGTGTGTGTGTGTGTGTGTGTGTGTAGCCCTTGTTCTCATTCCATCTTTACCCATTCTACAGGCATAATGTCACTTAAATGTCCTTCCAGATCCTTCCTCATTTCCCAGCCAGGACTAGCCCCATTTGCTCTGTCCCAAACCATCCTGTTCTCTTTGCTATTACTCTGCTTATCTCATAATTTGTTTACCCATTTATCATCCCCACTGGCCTCTTCAAGGAAGAGCCAAACTCATGAAATACACTTAGTTAATATGCATTGAGTGTGAAAATGCATCATAAATTGTAAAACATGCAGTCATGTTCTCCTGTTATGTCCAGTAATGCATTCTCGGGGCAGTGTTCAGAGAAGACCTAATTTCTGTCAAATTCCGGGTAATAGAAGAAAAAAAAAGTATAAAGGGGCATCTGCTAAAAAATATGTTGACAAACCAAATCCAACAAATCTCCAGGGGACATTCTGAACCTTGCCAAATTGTGCTCATTTTGATTTATTGATAGAAAGCTCATTCTGCTTTAATGAAAGCAGCACGAAGAAATATATTTCTATAACATTCATGTATTCATTCAGTTAAGTATTTATTGAGTGCATACCATGTGGCAAGTGCTGTCTAGAATAAAGATATAAATAAGACAGTCAAAAAGAAAAGGAACAGAATATTATTTCCAAACGAAGCACCACAGCTGAACCATTCTTGTATCTATACATTAAAAATAGCATTTTGTTGAGAATGGAGTTGTATGGCAATGAAAAAAAAAGATTCCTGGATGTATAATTTATAAGGAATGGGCTGCTGGAATCTGCAGGGAAGGTGGCTGTGGAGGTCATACCACAGAGAGTAAAACGATGGAGGTGACAGTTGCCCAAGAAAATCCTTTCTTTTACCATTTCATCATCTAGCCATGACTGTGTTTGGAAGAAAGCATAGGCTTTGGATTTAGAGAATCAACTCTTCACTCCAAAAAGTAGTGGAACTGGGAGCTCCATAGCAAAGAGAAAAGTGAAGCCAGGCCCCTACATTCCTTTTCTTAGTCCCTGTTTGCAAAGACCAAACCCAGACTTCTTAAAACAGTACTTTCAAATAGTTGGCTCTAGCTTGTCAATCATTTGCAAACAAGCATTAAAATTTACTGGCCCATAAAAGTGTTTCAAGATTCTCGGGCACAAAGGTAGTAAAAAAACAAAAAACAAACAAACAAAAACAATGAGCCCTCTTGCCTGCCCCTCTTTATGGCCACTTGTTATTGCATAAAATCCTATAGGAAAGTCATGTGTTAATAAGATCAAGACTGGTCACAAAGATTAAGACTTAATGTAACTTATTGGTTTCTCTACCATTCTTCATTCTCCAATCAGATCTCCATTCATTCTAGAACCTTCTGGATTGATTGGCAGCTTTATTTGTAAAAGAAAAGAACTTAAACTTATTTTTAATAGGCCCTCAGGAATGGCTCAGACAATGAACTAACCACAGTCGTGGTCCCTGTTCTTATGAAAGCAGAGTTCATAGAGCATTTTAAGTAGTGATCGGATTTTCTTCTTAACTTTTGCAGAAGAAGGATAAATTTGTGACATCTTACTAGGTGCAAAAAACTCAGTACAGCAGGTACTCAAAGAGTGGCATTCCATACAGCATGGTTTCAATAGTTGATGAGATGCCACAGAAACCTAATTCTTGTTTTGTATCCATGAGCCTAATGTAAAACTGGTTTCATTATACCTCCTTTTCCTTAGCGTCACAGAACTATGATGGCATTAAGTGAGGCCTGACTGTACTTCCCCTGTAGTAAAAACATGCAGTTCTTAGAATCAGTGTTCTCTGAGAACTTTGTGTGATGATGGGAAATTCCATACCAGTGGCTGTTGAGCACTTAGACTGTCAGGAGTGACTGAATAACTGAATTTTAAATTCTATTAATTTTCTTTTTTTTTTTTTAAAATATATTTCATTGAGTTTTTACAGAGGGGAAGGGAGAGAGATATAGAGTTAGAAACATCGATGAGAGAGAGTCATCGATCAGATGCTTCTTGCACACCCCCTACTGGGGATATGCCCACAACTAAGGTACCTGTCCTTGACCAGAATCGAACCCGGGACCTTTCAGTCCACAGGCTGATGCTCTATCCACTGAGCAAAACCAGTTTTGGCTAAATTCTATTAATTTTCATTACTTTAAATGTAAATAGCCAGTTATTAGTGGCTACTGTACTGTATAGGATACTTTGAGCTCCCGTCACAATGGCATAAATGGGACCAGAGCCATTGCTGTGGCAGGTTTGTTACTAAGAGTGTTATGGATTAGAAGTCCATGGCCTGAGTGACAAAGCCCCTCTAATGGCTTCTGGCTCCTAATGCTACAAAACTAACTAGCACACCAGCTTGATCCCAACATGCAGGTTAATTAAAAAAAATTATTGATTTCAGAGAAGTAGGGAGAGGGGGAGAGAGATAGAACATCAATGATGGGAGAGAGTCATTGATCAGCTAACTCCAGCATGCCCCACACTGGGAGTGAGCCCACAACTAGGGCATGTGCCCTGACCAGAATCAAACCATGACCTCCTGGTTCATAGGCAGAAGCTCAATCACTGGCCGGGTGCAGGTTATTGTTTTTTCCTTAAATATATATTTAGAGCATATTCTAAAATGTGGGAGTTCATGCAGGGGTCCTCAAACTTTTTAAAGTGGGAGCCAGATCACGGTTCCTCAGAGAGCTGGAGGGCCGGACTATATGAACTACTAATTCCTACTGTAACACCTCGGCTGCGCTCACTGCCCAAAAAACCTGGCGGGCCGGATCAGACTCCTCTGCGGGCCGCATGTGGCCCGCGGGCCGTAGTTTGAAGACCCCTGACAGCCATAGGAGATATGGGAATGATTGTAAAGTCAGAAGGACTAGGAATCATAAATTGTGAAAATGAATAAGTATTATAGATAGAAAAAAAGGAACTTATTTATGGAATAGCCCTTTTACATGCCTCCAGTATGTGAGTTTACTGCGGTGTCACCTATGGGGGAGACACCTACCAACACCTTTCTCATATGTGAGCTGAAATGAATTTCTAATTAAATTTTACATAAAAATCATGTGAGTCTAATGAGTCACATCATGTATGTTATACTGCAAATCCCGAGAGACTTGTGATTCCCTACAGTAATAAGGAGTTTCAGAATTTCACAGTTGTGGATTTTCGTGCATTTTCTTCATTCATCTTTTTTTTCCCCCTGTCATTTTATTTTATATATATATTTTATCCCATGATTTTTGAATAATTTTTCTTAATATGTTTTAATACTCATATGAGAGAACTCAATTTTACATTTATATTTATATTTATATTTATATTTATATTTATATTTATATTTATATTTATATTTATATTTATATTTATATTTATATTTATATTTATACATTTGTCTCCTTTCACAATGGTGTGACTACTTGGCCCTTAGTTACTCTAAAATCTCACCTTCAGGGCAACAGGTCTCCTAATATGCACACAAAGAGAAAGCATTTTTAGACTTTACCTGCTATTCTGAGAACTATTTATTCAAATTTATAGAGCTTGTGTGCAGCATTCAAGATAGGAGGGGGGCTTTATATTATACTAGTGACATGGTGCATGATATTAGTGTATGGTGTGTGTGTGTGGGTGTGTGTGTGTGTGTGTGTTCCTCAGCCCAGCGTGTACCCTCTCCAACCTGGGACATCCCTCTCATAATCCAGGACTGCTGGCTTTCAACTGTTCACCTGCTGCTTGCCTGATTGCCCCTAACTGCTTCTGCCTGCCAGCCTGATCACCCCTAACCACTCCCCTGCCAGCCTGATTGACACCTAACTGTTCCCCTGCCAGCCTGATTGACACCTAACTGTTCCCTTGCTGACCTGATTGTCCCTACCTGCCCTCCCCTGATGGCCTGGTTGACCCAACTGCCCACCCCTGAAGGCCTGGTCATCTCTGACTGCTCTACCCTGGTGGTCTGGTCATCCCTAACTGATTTCCCCTGCAGGCCTGGTTGCTCCCAACTGCTCTCCCCTGCTGGTCCGATTGCCCCTAACTGCCCTTCCCTGCCATCCTGATTGCCCATAACTGCCCTCCCCTACCAGCCTGGTCACCCCCAACTGGCCTCCCCTACAGGCCTGGTCACCCCTAATTGCCCTCCTTTGCAGGCCTGGTTGCCTGCAACTGCCCTTCTCTGCAGGCCCAGATCCCCCCCGCCCCCAACTGTCCTCTCCTGCAGGCCTGGTGCCCCACCAACTGTCATGCCCTGCAGGCCAGGTCTTCTCCAATTGCTCTCCCCTGCAGACCTGGTCCCTCCAACTTACCTCCCCTGCTGGCCTGATCACCCACAACTTCCCTCCCCTGATGACCATCTGTGTTAGCCATCTTGTGTCTACATGGGGCAGTCATCTTTGACCACATGGGAGCAGCCATCCTGTGTGTTGGAGTGCCCGTCAATTTGCATATTACCTCTTTATTATATAGGATACACTGTAACTTTCAACCTTTTTTTTTTTTCCAATTTCTGCTGCTATTTTGAGTCTTTGCATCTACATCTCATTAGCCTTAGACTGTTAAATACTATTCTTTCTATTTCATTATTCCAAAAAAAAACATAATTTCATATTTCAATCACACCTTTTTGAAATCTTTACCATAAATCCAATACAGAGGCCTAAAAGTAATAATGATGGAAATTTTAGTTAGTCTACTTTCTCAGAGAGTGCCTTCATAATTTCTTGAGAGGATAAGCCTCCTCTAGCTTGTGTGCATTGGAAGCATACCTTATTTTCAGGGAGGTCCTATATTCACATATACCTGCTTGAAGACTCTCTTCCAGGAGATTTCCCTAAGGTCATTTTATCTTTCTGTTGTCCTTATTGCCATGACACTAAAGATACATACTTGGATTCTTCTCCCCAAAGTTATAAATTTTGCCTACATCTCCACCTAAGTATTATTGCAGCATGACTCATACATATGACAGCAACATTTTTTTAAACTAAAATTTCTTCTAAAAATCTATTCTTTCTTAAAGCAACTGACAGAAAGCATTTTGGAAGGTAACTAGGGTGTATTCATTGCTCTAGGCTCTTGGTCCATAGATTTTCCATCGGCTCCTTGGAGTCAGCCTTCTTTTTTCTAAAGATGAGCTTATGGTTTCCCTATGCTTTTTATGGTTCATTTATTTATGGAAGGAATTGTGTTCCATCTTATGTTCAGATAATATTTTTCTAATGAAACCTGCATAGCCATTTCATTTAGAATTTTGACTATACCCAAACATTATCACCTCTTAGCATATTTATTTTTCTCTGCAGCAACATCTTCTAAGATACTCAATGGATTTGCTAGTTTATTATGTTTACCATTTGTCTTCCCCTACTAGAATGAAAATTCCATGGGGGGAAGTGGTTTTGTTTATTTCATTGACAGTGTATCCCCCAGCCTAGAATAGGATCTAACTTTCAGTCGGTGATAAATAAAATCTGTGAAATTAACAAATGTTCTTCAAAGAAGCGCTTTCTCTATTTTTCCCAATTCTAAAAATTAATAATTAAGCAATAAGTCACATGAACTCATCTATGAGATACCTGACTGTGAATAAATTGTGACTTTTCCCATTTTGTATAAATATATAAATAATTCTAGAACACTAATGAAGATACTTATATTATCTAATTCCAAAAATTTCACTAACTCAATCCTGCCATATCGTGACTCTGATCTGTGTGAATTATTTCACTTGCTGCATAATAAAGCAAGTTCAATTTTTAGTTGGACTGTGATAATAGAAAATCCTGATACTTTTTTTTTTTTTGGCTAAAATTAGTAAAAATGCACATGGACTGGAGACCAATGTTCTAAATTGCTCTGATTTGAGGCTCAGCCCCTCGTTCATGTGGAAGTGGGAATGGGACTTAAGGAAATGATATATAAGTAGCTTTTTCCTAAGAAGCTTAGAGATTTGAATACAGACTATTTATATTTAATGATTAAAGAGCCTCTGGCAAGCAAACAATTGGATTTATTCTTTTTAAAAATATATTAGGGTAACAATACTGCCATGGGGCTCTCAAAAACCGGAAATCAGTGCATCAATAAGCCAACAAGCCCGTTTCCTCCTTCCCTGTGGCTAACCTTCAGTCGATGATTCCTTGGCTGTGGCCCACAGGCAGGCACTCACAGCCTCATAGGAGGCGCTCAGTCGTGTGGCCGGGTCCCTCTTTGGCTTGGGTGGAGGCTGTTTCCGTGGTGATGGGAGGCCACTGCTGTCATCCAGGCTGAACACAGAGTGCAGAGAAGGAGACCGGGTGGAGGAGCCAGCCAGGGACTGCATCAGGCTGTCCACAGCCATGGGCACTGGGACAGAGCTGCAGTGGAAATGCCTGGGTCCACTCCTGTCTTCAGTTCTTGAGGGGAACAAAACACAAACAGCACCCGGGGAGGCCCAGATGCATTACATTCAGAGGATAACAATGAACCTGCTCAACCAGACACAGTCAAGGCTTTCTGGTTAACAGCCTTCCCCTCCGAGGCTGAAGGCTGCCTGGACAGCACTCTGGGAACCCACACCCCCAGAGAAAGCTGCCCAGTCCTTCCAGCCCCTGCTAGATGATAAATGAGCACCTTGGAGATGCATCATTATCACTGAAAAAAACAAAAGCAAAAAACAAAACAAAATAAACTCACACAAATGCAACACTTCTTAAGGAGTGCTACATTTTCTACCAGGCATTCACTGAATGAATTTTTTCACACTCTGATTATTAAGCAAAAAAAAAAAAGCCAACACCCAGAATTTTAATCTGAATGATCATTTCTGGAGAACCCATCTTAATAGAGAGTTACTGATGCATCAAATGCTGAGAATTCACCACCACTTCCCCTTGCAAAACAACATGTACTCAAAACCATCAAAGATCTACATTTTCTCTCTCTTTTCTCCTAACCAATTAAACCTCATTGGCAATTATTTCATTACATGCAGAATTATTATTTTTCTTCTGTTACCCACCCTGGTTGTCCAATGCTAAGTAAACTGCGGGCATTCAACAACAACAACAACAACTTGACAAATACTTCTTCACTTAATTTTATATCAAGCACATGAACACATAATCAAATTGAGAAATTGGGGTGGCTGTTTAGCTCCAGCAGAGAAAATAACAAACATTATTTTGGAAGTCATATAAAATTAATAGTTCTATGGTTTAAAAAAAATTCCTTCTGGCTTCATATGTCAATATAATCATGTAGCACCAAGATGCCAATGCATCCATTTTACCAGGAGTCTCTGAGAATTTGTTTTAATAATTGTATCTTTGCATGGCAGCACACCAACAGGGCTGGCATCCACCACAAGGCAGAGCGAGGGGCCTGGGTAGAAAACGAACTAGCTGAAGATAAAAGCATGGCGCTCAGTGGGTGATTTGTTTCCCCTGTAATGTTTAATTATAGTTTTCCATACAAAAGGATTTTTTTCAGTTTTTAATCACTGAGATATTTTAAGCTAACTAGTGAGAGGCACATCACCATTTCCACCTTAGTAAAAAATCGTTTGACATAGGTAGTCAAGGCAAAGGGGAGTCACTTCTTAGTGAGAAAAAGAACTAGATATTACCGAGCTCCTATGAAAAAACAAGCAGTTCCTTGACAGTGAATTAGGATTTCAGGGACCCACGTGCCTGCCCTCCCAGGGAGGGGTTCTATGAATCGCAGGGGTCCTCATCTTTCATGGAGAGGCAGGAGTGATAAAGTGGAGAAGGATCATGTGGTCCCCACATTTCTATGTCAGCCTCCAAAGTGAACTTTAAAATAAGAGTCTCTCCCCAAAGGGTTCCTTATTGGCAAAGAAAATGAGACAGTTTACTAAGGAAAACATCTATACAACTATTTATTGGTTTCACTACTTTTGTTTTGAGAGTAGCTTCTCTCTCTCTCTCTCTCTCTCTCTCTCTCTCTCTCTCTCTCTCTCTCTCTTTTTTTTTTTTTTTTTTTGTTAGATTCCCAGAAGTTTCTCTGAGTGAGACTTTGATATAGTTGGCACTTGTATAAAGATGTGGAGAAGCCAGCTAAGGCAGAAATATCAGATGCCCTAAAATGTTGTGCTTGAAAGGGAAATGACTGATGCAAGCATTGTAAGTAAAGCAATAATTACTCCGTTGGACTCAACTCACACATGTAGCATTTATTTCATTAAAAGGATGCAGAGGAAAAGCATCCTATTGGTTTTTATGAGGTTTCAAATAAAGGGTAGGTGCATATTTGCCGGTTCCCGTAATTACTGTCATATTTGATTGAAATTTGCATCAAGGGCTATCGGAACTTTCTTGATCCCACTGAATCAATTACATAGATAATTAAAGTTGCGCACTGTCTGCCTTTACCTTTTGGCTCCTTCCTCATGCTTGCCTCTCGCCTCCAACTTCTCTTTGTGGTAAGTAGCATTCATTTCATTCCTGAGCCGGTCATTCTCACGGGCAATGTCTGAAGCATTCTGAATGACCAGGGCATCATAGGTCTTCAGCCCCATGTCCTCTGTAATCTGCAGGAAGCTGTTGATGGATGTGACCTCTTGCTGTCTGAGGCTTCTTTTCTGAAGCAAGTGCTGGCGTGCCAGAAATCTTCTAATAACTTCCCCATAAAAGAATGCAATCAGGGGTCAGGGAGAGAAGCAACAGCGGAAAAACCCAGACCCACACAAACAAAAGCCACGGTACATTTATGTCTGAGCAACTACAAAATAAGGTATTTAATTCAAAATAAAATGTACTAAAATATTCTAATCTTGCATTAAAAATGTCTAAATTCAGTCATGATAACGCTAGAGACACAAACCCTTAAACTGAATGAGGTCATGAAAGTAATAATAAGGCTCCCACACTTTTTATTTTGTTTGTTTGAGAGGCTAGACATTGATAGGCTGGACTAAAGTCAATGAAAAGGAACAAGGTCCAAACCCCAGAGAATTTTGGGGTTTGACTCTAACTGGACCATTTTGAGACACACTGATTATCTTTGTTACATCAGATCATAACAGAAATGATGAGGATCCTGGAATCAATCTTTGAAAACATCATGCACATATTGTTAATAAGACTGTGATTTAACTCTCAGAAAAACTAACATTGCACTTAAGAATCGAGAAAAAGATTTTGTAGAAATATAGGACACCCTTCCTGCTTTCTGGGGAAGCAGGGGTAGAGAAATGTGTAAGAATTGGGGGAAACAAGTGAGTGAACACATTTTGAAATGGCTAATTTCAGCACATATGTGAGACTTGGAATAAAAACAATGAGTGTAATTTAAATGCACTTCCGTGTGTTCAGAACACCATTTGATCACTCACTGCCCCAATTCAATGATAATTAATATTCCATTATCTCCATTCTGTAGACAAAGAAAGAGAAGGTTAGTGAGGACTTATTACAGTGTGTAAACCTTATTATAAACAATTAGAGGTCTGGTGCACAGATCTATGCACTGGGGGCATTGGTCTGCTGTGGGAGCACAGCTCATCCAGGTCAGCCAAACAACACTTCCACTGTGGGAGAATGCTGACCATCCAGGGGCAGCTTTTGTATTTAAGTGTCTGCCCCCTCATGGTCAGTGTGCATCATAGCCAATGGTGGACAGGTCTTTCTAGTCATTCTACCATTTGGTTGCTAGGCTTTTATAGATAGATAGATAGATAGATAGATAGATAGATAGATAGATATGATCATAGCCTCCTTCAGCTTAAGGATTTTTGCCTTTAGTATTTCCTGAATTTAGATTTTCCTTTTTAATACGAGATTAGAATATGTCAGTGAATGTTTATTCTGCACTAAATGTATCTTCCTCCAAGAAAACACAACCAATGAATAGAAGAGCCAGGATTCTAGTCTCTGGTTATGAGGCCAAGCTCATTCCCTTAGCATCCAACCACTCAGATATCACATGATCTATCACTCTGTAGAAAGCAGATTACCAACAGGGAAGCCAAGGTAGCATGCTTACAATCAGTGTGAAGAACTTTGTATAACACTGAACACAGGGATCAGGTTGCATTCTGAGAAAGGGATTCTGCTTCCAGTCTCTGAACAAGTTCATGAGAGCAAGATGACCCTCCCCTGCTTGTGTATGCTGTGGACAGGTGCCGGGGGAGTGATTACTATTGGGTCCTTTTGACTCTGGGATGCCATCCCTTCCAATTCTAAGTTTCTAAGATTAGAAGGAACAGTTCAGATTTTAATCAAATCTATACTTTCAGGGAAAACCAATGGGTGTAGCAAAATCACTTTATTCTCATCTGTAGGGGAGGAACAAAAAAAAAAGGCTATGAAACATTGAGTGCTTTAAAATAGTCCATGGCTACTGAAGAACACTGTGTGGGTTATCTCTGACATCCACTTGATGCCTTTCCTTGATTACAAGGTGGAAAGCTGTACACAACTTTCCACAATTATGGCTTCAGAGGCAAGCACTCTGCAGACACAGACAGCTAAAATGCTTAAGGTTTTTATTCCGATGGCAATACTAAATGATTAGTTACTTGGAATGCAGTGGTATTGAATTAACTGTAAACAGTCATGCTGCACTAATCTAAAGGGGAAACATTTAAACAGTAAAAGGGGCAACCAGATTTCTAGAAAGAGAAAATGCAGAATAAGTATTAACCATGTGAAGAGCACATTGGGAGAGAGAAGCAGAATTCAAATTGGTCCACTCACTTGCTAATTCTATTACTTAAAAAAAAAAACAAAAACAAAAAAAAAACATATACATACATCAATAAAAACAAAAACAAAAACAAAAACCTGAGACATTGACTTTTGGAAGGATCAAGCTGTTTAATCTCTTGTAATAAAGGGAATATTAATGTGGATATGCCAGACTACTTGTGACTTCAGATGTCAACAGAGCTATTCCCTGGATTCATCTGGACCCGAGAATCTATGGTCCCATATTTGGAGAACTCCATTTTCTCACATTTCATACTAGCACGTATTCAAATTCTTTAAAAATGTTATACCAGCCCTGACTGGTTTGGCTCAGTGGATAGAGTGTCGGCCTGCGGACTGAAGGATCCCGGGTTTGATTCCGGTCAAGGGCATGTACCTTGGTTGCAGTTACATCCCCAGTGTGGGTGTGCAGGAGGCAGCTGATCGATGATTCTCTCATCGATGTTTCTAACTCTCTATCCCTCTCTGTAAAAAATCAATAAAGTATATTTTAAAATGTTATACCAGTTGCTAAAAAATTGGTATATTTAACAAGGGGCAAGTAATAAAAATAAATTTGCTTCAATATATATTTATATTTATGCTCTTCTGACAATTTTTAAAGACTGCTTTTATGACATAGTATTCAGATTTTAAGTTCCATCCAGGACAAAGTAAACATATAGTCAGAGAGAAACTTCTGTTAGGAATAATTTGAGATTAAAATAATTTAATTTAAGATTAAGAATAACAGCTTTCTTTCCCTCCAACATTTACAAAGAAATAAATGAGAACTCTTGAAAAACTGGAAATGACACCACATCATATAAATTTTGAGTAAATTTCATAGTAGCAAAAAGTACTGAAGGAACTATTCCAAAAGATATAAAAAAGAAAAATCAATACCTAATGCTTTGCATTTAAGAGCCTATAATTTAAAAAATGCTTTTATATCCTTTATTTCATTTATGCCATAGGAAGTTATGGTTTTCATCTTGATGCCATTTTGTAGGCCATTCTCAATTTTTTATCTGTAGAGGTGTAGAGATAACTAGAGTTCTGCTCATTTCTTTTATTTCAGGTCAGCAGGGCACAGCAACTTCTCTTTGTAACAGAATAGAAGGGAAATTTCTAGTGGGCACCCCTGATGGAAGGCAGAGGGCACATTCTTCTAATTATATTTAAGGAACATTTCCAGGAGAATTTGACACTTTACTCTATGTACATATAACATGATATTAAATGGGGCTCTCAGTTAACTCCATAGCGCGGTGATTACAACGCTGGTCTTGTAAATTGGATTTTTCCCATTCCAATCACAGCTGAGACTGGAAATACAGCTTCTGATTCAGGAGGTCTGGGGAGGGGCCTGAGACATGACATTTCTAAGCATCCCAGATGGTGCCGAGGCTGCAGATGCTCAGGTCACAGGGTGGTTTGTGAGGGCTGGCCACACAAACAGGAACTGCCAAGGCAAATCCAAAACAGACCCCCGCCTCTCTCTATACTGATGAAGGACAACATTAAGGAGGCCAGGTGAACATCATCCACAGAGAAGCCACAGTTGCTAAGAGGGTGGGTCCTTCCCCTAACCTTAGGCTTCCCCATCTGCCTCTGACCAGGTAAAGAGCAAGCTGCTGAAAGTGGCTTCTGAGGACCACCCAGAGAACTTGCTATGTGACTCTGGAGGACATGGTGGAGCGTGAGTCCTGAGAAGACAGATGCTGTATCAGTGGCTGCTGCCAGGCCCCTGAATGCAGGGTGGCTCTGTGGGGAGAAGCTACGCTTGTCAGGGTCCCAGGGTGTGCTTCTCCAGCACCAGATGCGGTTTTCAAGACAGAGATGTCTGCTCGCGGTCATTTAAAAAGACTTCTTAGACAGCATAGAGGCCTGGGCAGAGAATGCCCATGGAGTACCAAGGGGTTGCGGTGGGATGATAAGTGACTGTCCAAAGGAGAGGTCTTGCCAGTTCTCAGGTGGGTAGTACAGATAAATGCTGAAATGTGGCCACATATCCAAATCGCCGTTGAACACCCAATCACCCACCAGAGGAGCCCCAGGCTAGGTCACACTGCCGATGTCAGACAGAAGAGCTGCTCTGTCTCCTCACTCTCCCTCCTCTTCCTCAGCTCAGGAGGGTCACAGGTGCGCATGAGCCTAAGTAGGCAAGAATGAGAAGCATGCCCATTGCCCACCTGTGAGGCATGAGGGGTCCAAGATGAAAGTTTTTGCTTAGAATGATGTGCTTAATTTTAAGCATTATTTGGATTGAACTTGTTCATTCTGAATGAGACCGTTTGAGGAACCAGAATGTAGCAGTACTTTTTTGTCATCAGAAAATGATAAGACATTGGAGATTTCATGAGGGCATGCCTGGATGAAACCAGGAGTTTCAAAAAGACAGAGCCCTGAACAGAATGAAACTGATTTTTGCATCCTGTGAATTGTCTTTGCTAATTTTAAACAGCTTCAAATATACCAGAGAGCTCATTACAACCAGTTCCACCAAAAACCAGCATCTGGATTAATTTTTCCTTTTTCCCTTTCTTTGAAAATTATACTTATAATGCATAATTAAATTATTGATAAAATTAAAAATCTATTAAGTATGTATGTTTTATGTGAGGCATAGTTATTATTTTTAATATGTAGCCATTTTGATGGTTGCTTGGGTTTTGATAGGAAAAGAAATTCTAAAGGAACTCTCTCCAAGTTAAAATGAAAAAAAAAATGCTATCTGCTATCAAAGATAACACTCCAGATATCATCACTGCTTCACAAAGGAAAAAGAAAGTCAAGGATTTTCCCCATGCATATGCAGAATCACATAAAATATGATCTGAACTGGCTGAGAATCTGGCTCCTTAGCTGAATATAAGTACCATCATGGGTTCACGGGTACACACTTCTTGTAAGGATCAATAAGCATGAATATTTGCAAGGTAGAAGATGCATAAAGCATGGCATAGAAATAGCTTTTCTTCCAAACTGTGATTTAGATAAAAAAAAATTTGCTACAAAATATCAACTGAAATGACTACCAAATAAAGCATGAGCAGTATCGTGTCTGCATACACTGATTCAGAGACAGGTAAAGAGCAAACTAAGCCACAGTGCTGCCTAAACCCCCGAAAAGTGTCCATAGCAGCATCATAGTGTGGATGGAGCAGTTCACCCTAATGTAGATCCCACTGATATTTAAATTTCTATTCCACAACTCACAAAAGTTCATATATGTTAGTGTGTACTGTTACCTTTTTGACAGATGATAATTTTTCTCTGTTGCTGTAGGCACAAATCATTGAGCTGTTTGGCATGGCAGTATTTTAGAAACACTTTTCGGACTCCCATCTAAAATGTAAATAGCAAGAAAACATTTAATAGCACAGAGATGCCAAAATGATTATGAGGAAACCATCAGGCAAGAGATTTTTCTAGAAAACAATTAGAATAAACAAAATAGCAAATGTAATGCCAGTACATCTCCTTTATTATATTTTAACACTATTAATACCTAATCCCAATCCCTCAAATTTTGTTCTAATAAGTACCTTTATTGTGTGTACACATTGTCATCTATTTTTGCAAATGCCTACACTCTACAGTTGTGGTAGTTGCACCAGGTAGTGCAAAATACTAACAGGCTTTGACTTTTTTTTTTTATTGTTGATCCTATTACAGATGTCCCCCCATCTCCCTCACCTTTGCCTACCTCCACCCAGCCCCGCTGCCATCACTCCCCTGGCTTCACCACTCTGTTGTCTGTTCATGGGCTATACATATGTGTTCTCTGGCTACTCTCTGCACCCTTTATCCAGTCCTCTTTATCAGAAGATGAAGCCATCCCCATGCATGAATTTTTGCACTCCAGAGCCAGTCCCCTAACTTTCCTTTGTGATCAACCCAGGGAGGGTGGTTAAGTTTACAAAAAAGGAAAACAAACAAATAAAAAGATCCAAACAAAACATACAAAGTCACACAAAATTGTCTATTGTCAATTAATTTTTCTACTGAACTGTACATTATTATATACTAGAGGCCCAATGCATGAAATTTATGCAAAAGTAGGCCTTCCTTCCCCTGGCTGCCGGCACAGGTTTCCCTCTGGCACCCAGCACCAAGCTTCCCTCTGGCACCCGGGACCAGGCTTCCCTCACAGCCCTGGCTTCATCCAGAAGGTCTTCCAGAAGGACATTTGGTCTAATTAGCATATTATGCTTTTATTATTATAGATTCAATGTATATAGCCACAATTATAGAACTGCAACATGAAAGTAAAAAGACTCAACAAAGTCATGTGTGAGCAATAATCTTGTAGTCGTCTGCATAAGCAGAAGTATACATTGAGCTTTCTTCTCCAGAATTTTAAATTTTCATCATGTCCTCACATTTGTTTCCATAAAAAAGGTTAGTGGTATTCGAGCTAGTCCAATCATGCTGCTATTGATGAAAGCAGCCACCAAAGAGAATTCTTAAAAACACACAACAATAAGCCATGCTGAGCACTTAAAAAATAATTTTCCTGTGTGTTGTGCTCATTTTCTAAGAATTCAGGGAACTGAATGCCTTTTACAATGCAAGTATTCACAGTTTCTCAGGGGAAGCAGGCATAAATAATTGCAGAAAAGTCTGGTAAATACAGACACGAAGTGCTGTGGAAGCTCGGAGGTGATATTCTGTTAGATAAAGAAGAAATACTGCATAGGCAAACCTTGTAATATGTTCATAATCACATTCTCAGCACTTGAAACAAACACTGTTAAAATAAGAGGAAGACTAACATGTGTGCTCCCAAGCATGACCTGAGGACATTAAATGATAACACAGCACAGCCTGTGTCATACATCACAATGACACCCGGGGCTTGCATGTATATACACACCATTAGGTACTGGAAAGGTTTATAGGTCAGACTTGTCTTCTGAGTATGTGGCCAGAGGCAGTTTATGAACCTTTTCATATGGAAACGGAGTTTACTTCAAACATACTTTGTCACTTCCCATCTTTCCTTCTAACTCTCCCCTTAGCCATGTTGTCTCAATGAAACACCACATTTATATGGAATTGAGACCGGAATCTTACAATATGGTAGTCAGGCTAGTTAGTTAGATCAACAGAGAATGTTCTCAGCTGCTGTTCTGTTTCAGAGGCCTCTCTCTGGCTGACTAGATGTCCTTCTTCATTTAGTTTTGTTTAGATTAGTTTTGTTTTGTTTTTAGTTGGTTGAAATTTGAGACATTTGCCTAGGTGGGTGGCTACAGACAATTGTTACGCCCCCATTGTATTGCCATTCTCTCTCCCTGGTTATTTTCCATAATTCACAGTCTTTCCCCCCCCTTCCCGGCTATTGACTTCTTTTGGCAGTGAACAGGAAGAACAGTTGGTACTGTCTGTGAGCACTGTGGAACAAATCTGTGAGACAGGCATTGGGAAGGAGGGAGCATGTCATCTTTCTGTTCATCCCTGACTGCGGCATGTTACTCACTGTGGGAAACCCTATCCCAAAGGCAACATTCATGCAAACCTGAGTTCCAGAATGAAACTCTAAGGAGTGATAGTCAACAAGACCACATAACTGGTGAAATCAATAATAATTAGGGGAACTAACAAATGGAAAGAACACAAGGGGAAGAGACCTATAGATGCAACTAGGAAAGCTGGATTCTATTCGTACCCTCCATACTCAAAAGGAGACCCTGGGCAGGAAGAGAGTTAGATCTCATACAGTGACATTTCTAACAGTCATTTAAAAAACCAACTTTATTTATCTTGAGAATTCTGCTAGATTTTAGAGTTACAAAGGAGGTCCCTCTTCTCAGAGAGTTCAAATGGAAAATCTGCAGTAAGCAAAATCTAGAGAGAACACCTGCTCAGTGTGATAAGAGTTATTTTCAAGGACCCTCAAAGAGGAAGAGGTGATCAAGATGGAATCAAGTAGGATTCACTGAGAAGCATGTTACCTAGGCCATATAGCATTGAAGGATATGTAGGAATTTTCTAGGGTGGTTAGGCATGGTGGGAAAAGATGAATGTAGGGCAGAAAAACTAGCATATGAAAGGCAAGGAGCAGAAAATGACAAACCAGCTTGGGGGTGCAGATGTGTGAAGAGTGAAGAGGGAAGAGATTACAGGTGTAGCTAGTGGACAAACCGTGAAGAGTATTGCAGAAAAACATGGACATTCTCCTATGAGCAATGTGGCTAAAGTAAACAAATTAAAGGGGATCAGACCTAACTTTTATAAAAATAATGTTTGAATCTCTATTTGAAATCCATAAAATTCTTACCTTTTCAGGAGAATGAATTGCTGGGCTTGGCTTTGGGAAATAGTTTGTTGGCAAAGTGAGATAGTATAATGCAATCACAACAGTTTGGTTTTGGAAGATTACACAACTGTTGTTTGTCTGCTCGCCAGTCCCTATTTATCCTTTATAACTGAAGTCAAACCCCACCTTCATTATTAGATTTCTGATACTCATTTATTTGCTTTCAGTAGGGCTTTTAGGACTTTCATTTGTGTTCCCAAATCACCCTCTGAATGATCCTCATTTTCTTATCGTATGCATTGCATATTTATCATCATCTATATAATCACAACTCTCAAAAAATATGAAGTTATATTCTTGGTATTACAAGTGGTAGGGATGTGAGGAGGGTGGATTTGAATTAGAGAAGATGAGGAACTGTGAAGTCCTGGTGTAAGATGAGTCTAAATATGGATGATAATGCCTTCAAGGATGAAAATAAGGTACGATAAGTGATGGGAATAGAAGCCAGACCCAGAAGCCATTCAATAATCTGGGAATAAGTCATGGATATCAGTCAGCAGTAGAATAAATTATGGTGGAAATAAAAGGAAAAAGAAATGGAGTGAAAATGGCCCACAAGTGGTGTAGACATGCTCAGTGTGTTTGGGTGGCAATGATTCAACTGATCCCTCTCCTCTACTGAGAAAAAGTGAAATCATAAAATATTGTCAGAAAATATCCAGTTTTCAGGAGAAAGTGGATTCCCCCCCCCCCCCCCGCCCCAGTATATATTAGCGATTTCATGGAATCTGATAGTAGATACTTCAGAAGTAGTCTGAGTATTTCATAGGGCTGATCTGTTAGGCCAGACTTGGAGACAGGAAAATGAAGTTCTTGGTGGGAGTCATGGATGGGGATGATAGCAAGGGAGGAGGAGAGTGGGTGTGTGACAGCAGAGGGCATGTGTGAGGGAAGGTGGTATGTTAGATAGGCAGGCACTTGTAATGTTGGGAACCAAAGGCTAGCTCTCAAAGCTCCTGGTGGGTTTTTGGTGTAGCCATGTCCATAAAAATTCTCCCTGCCAAGGAAAAACCAAGGGCTTTGAAAGTAAGGAGGGCCTCTAGGCATCTGGTTCAGTGGGAGAAGGAAATCAAGTCTAAATCCACATTTAAAGTATCCTGTTTGACACAGCTAAAGACTTCATGGAAATGGCCAGGTATTGTGCTGCCATCACATTCAGGAAATTTTAGAAAGTTTTTCATTCACCTATTTGGTATACTTTACACTTATTCAATGGACTGATCCACTATTTCATATCCATTCATTCACTCACATTCTTTATCATATATAATTTATTTGTGGATTGGCAAGATATGGAGATGCTCATTAAAAAATGTTACCATTTGTTTGACAGTTGCTGGTCTTTTGGGGTTGTCATATTTGTAGCAAATGTTTCATCTCTCTTAAAAGATTAAAATTAGCCCTTCAGCAGTATTTTGGATTTCTTCATCAGAAACTTTTCTGAGTAATGCATTTTAGTACTTCAGTCTGCTGGTATCACTAGTGAGGTATGAATCTAGAAATCTTTATCAGAAAAACTCAGTGACGATCACATGCATTTTAGGAGAAATGTGCTGGCCATTCTAATTTTCTATGGAATAAATTCAAATAAAGTTACTTATTAACTTTATTTGTGTGATGTCTCACATCCAACAAGTTAAGATTCATCCAAATGAGAACAAATGTTCAGATCACCTACCTTCTTGATTCCAGTTGCATTCTCTTATAAAAAGATATTTCTCCCTCACACCATAGAAAAGGAGGGAATAAAATGTTCTCCCACTGAGCCCTCTCCCTGTGCACTCCCTAGATGCAGAGTGTTCTGATCGGAGATTAAAATGTTCATGTCATTCTCACTCCTATAAAAGTAAGCCATCTGTGAATTATAGTCATTGCTATTTTTATTAGAAAACCATTAGGATTTTTTTTGAAGTGACAGATTTTAAAAGATTATACAAAATTATCATTGATGACTCCGAAAGCTTCAATTACTGCTACAGTCTTCAGGGATTTTTTAAAGAGGTGCAGGCTGTGGGAGCACAGACACCTGCTAGAATGAGGGTTGTGATGGCATGTGGGTGGTCTGGAGGTTGTACTAGAGATATTAAAGAAAGCTGTAAAGGCCATCTCCTTCCTCTTCCCCCTCCTTCCCTCCGTCCCCCTCCTCCTCCTCCTCTTCTTTCTCCTCCTCCCCCTCCTCTTCCTCCTCCTCCTCCTCACAACTGATTGCTGTTTCCATCACACTTACAAGGGGTAGTGCTTACCCTTCCATGGAGGGTTGGAGGGACCCACACTTCCTGTTTCCATGGAAACCTCAGGACACCCTCACTACACAGGAGATGCACATTACTGGCCTCCTTTTTGAAGGGTACCCACATTTGATCACTCCTCATTGTATGGGAGATGAGGAACAAAACTAACTTCAAAGTCGTCTTCCTAAACATGATTATATTACTTTTGTGCTTAAAATTACTTAATTGCAAGTCAGTTTTCAAGATAATGTTCAAAATTTTCAGAAAAGTTTATTAGACTTTCTATAGTATAGTTCTTTTTCAGGGCATTCTTGATTATCTATTCTTAAACTATATCATATTGTTTGCTGTTCCAAAATGGGAACTTATTTTTTCTCCCCTGGCTTAACATAGTCTGTTTCTTTTTTCCCCCCCACATAATATCTTTATCTAAATCATCTATATTTTTAAAATATTTTAAATTTATTTTTAGAGAGAGAGGAAGGGAGAAGGAGAGCAAGAGAGAAACATCAATGTGAGAGTGAAACATCCATCAACAACCCTCCTGACCAAGGACTGAGCCCACAACCAGGGCATGTGCCCTGACAGGAACTGAATCTGCAATCACTGACCCACACCAGCCATGGCTAACTCATCTCCTGAATAAGCTCCAATTCATCATTTAAATCACAGATGGTTTGGTGAACCCTCAGTATAGTATTTACCATATAATAATGAATTCATTAAAATAGCATATCTTTGTCATTAATCTATCTTGTATATGTCTCTATAATATCACTGATTTCCTGATTTTGTCATTATTTGTAACCTACTTGATTATTTAACTTAACCATGAAATACTTTGGTGGGCTAGGATAATGTTGAAGAAATATAAAGATCATAAATAATATGTATTAAGGTGAAGGAAATTAAAGTAAATGGAATAAAATGGAGAAAGAACTTTAAAGACTGATTTTAATAGATTCTATGTATACTATGAACTCAGTTATTTACAAAAATTTATTTAAAATGATGAAATCTTAAAATTAAATGTGTTTTAACTATTTTAATTCATTCATTTTCTAAAAATGCATCTAATGTTCAGGAAATAAAGACTTTTGATATAAAACTATTGCAAACCAAAATCTAGAATGCACCCCGTCCTCTAATTCTTTACCTGCTCTTCAATTCCCCTTGCACACTGCTTCCAATTTATTAATCTTCCAGAAATGGTCAATGATTCCATATTGC
Organism: Pipistrellus hanaki; assembly: GCF_964339955.1. Taxonomy (NCBI): domain Eukaryota; kingdom Metazoa; phylum Chordata; class Mammalia; order Chiroptera; family Vespertilionidae; genus Pipistrellus; species Pipistrellus hanaki. Next base: position 28,647,700 of record NC_140505.1, read on the forward strand.
CTGTAAACTAAAATGCATACTTCTGGAATTAGCATTCAAAGCTCTCCATAATATGGCCTTTATTAATCTCTGAAGGACTAACACTTTTTATTCCTCTAAAAGGAGATGTTACTTACTGTTATTTTAACTTCCCACATATTACTGAGCACAGAAAATCAATGTGAAACTTCTGTAGACACTATCAAGGAGCTATAGGACTCTGATGGGCAAAGTTCTCATTGAATGATGTTACTATTGTTCTCACTGTTATCTTAGGAATATCACTTCATATCTATATCTATAATATTGGGATGTTTCTATTAATATATAATACCATAGATTTTATTTTAATAAGATATAATCTATTGTCAATGCTTATTTTTTTGCTGTAAAAATGCTTAATTTCCATTGTTTCTGATAAAAGGTTAATCTTTAAAAATTTCAATCTTTATTGCTCTAAAAATATTAGCATTATCCTAATAAATACTTCCCACTTAAAAATAAGATATATATTTGCATTAAAAGTAGTCATTTTCTTTCAATATGATATTAGCATTAAAAATAAAAAAATCCCTGGTAACTCCTAAAGTGCCTTACCATGTAAATCTGTTCCCAGTTTTTAAATAGCTTTATTGATGAGATGTGAACAATATACTGTTTCTTTTATGTGGTTTGATGTCTCCATCACTCTCCCATCAGACTTATTTTTCTTTCTGCTGATCTGAGAATGTCACTGTGTTCCTTTAAAACACTGTTGCTTCTACTTTTACCATGGAAAGCACTTTCTGTTCTTATTATGTAACTTCTTCCTAATAGAACCAGTCCCCCAAGCCCCAATATTTCCACCTACAAGCTATGAATATTCTTTAATTCATTCCTGCTTATAATTTTTAAAATTTTTTCATTCACTGATTTTTAAAGACAGCTAGCCAGAGAGACAAACATCCATTTGTTGTTCCAGCTATCTGTGCATTCACTGCTTGCTTCCTGTATGTTCTCTGACCAAGGATGGAATTCACAATCCTGTCACCTTGTTGTATTGGGGAAATGCTCCAACCAACTGAGCCAGCAGGTCAGGGCTCATTCCCGGTTCATATCATTTTCACTAGCTCTCAGCTACACTGTTATCTTTTATCTTTCCTGGTTTTCCTTGTCTCACATTTATTCATCGATCCAAGCTATCATGCCTCTGTCTTATCCACCTGCTAATTCATCATTCATCCATCATCCGTACATAAATCAAACATTTCCCATGTGCATTCCTGATGCCAGGCCCTGTGCCAGGCTCTGGGACCACAAGGACAAACAGAACACCTCCTACGCTCTTAAGAAGTTCAATAAAGCAACCATTTAACTAAAATTCATCTTCTCCAGGCTGAATTCACATAGTTCCCCCATTTGCTTCTTTAATTCATTAAGTTCCTAAGGATAACAATTATTTTGTGTGTGTATAATTTACAATTAACATTTTCATATTTTGTATTTTTATGGTAACTTTGAAAAATTATGAAATAAAAATATTCTAATTTTCAGCCAGGCTCTGAATATACTTTTAAATATCCTCAAAGGATACATTTATACTAAAATACAAGTCCTCTTCTATATAAATAGACTATTCCTGAAGCTTAAGTTCAACATCGAAAAGATAATTATAGCCATGCACATCTAATAGAGTACTGTATCTTCTATTTGAAGAAGATGGTTTGGCTCGAATTACATGTAATTGCAGGTTAAGGAAAATTAATTACTCTCACCAAGAATAGTATGACCCATACAGCAAGCAGTGATGAATAAAAACTATTATTTTAAGCTTACTAGTGATTTGTTCACTATGTGATCCTATATATTATTTCATTATGAAAATCACATTGATATGGTCAAGAGCGCTTTAAAAAAATCTTCCTCCCAACACAACACATTGTAAAAAAGCAATCCCAAGCCATACCCAAACAAGACTGATTAGCTTCAAAATCAAGAGGAAAGTGTATTGGATAAGTTAACATATTCACTTAAGGAGCTCCTTTAGCTTTTCTTAACAAAATGGCCACCATAATTACCTGCCCGATGGAATGTGTATGTGATAAATGATTAATAGCAACATAAGAATAATCACAGCCCACTGTACTCACTGGGGCATGTGTAGGCACCTAGGTCGGGAGCCCTTCCACTACCAGCAACTGCCAAGTCACTGCCATCCATGTATTTTGATGTTTGCTTTACTTCTAAAACCATTAAATATTCACAGCATTTGATCCTAGGCATCTGATCTTATGTTGTTCATCCCTGAGAGTATTTTCAGATATTAAAATATACTTGGATAACTTTCCTAATTTTCCACATACCCATTCTGCGGTATGTTCCTGTTTGCTTTTAGACTTATTTACATCAATTTTTGTGAATTATCTTTTGATTTCAATTCCTAAAAGGCCAGATCTCTTCCATTATTTAGAGCTCCATATATTGTGTGCAACAAATTCACACGTGTTAATAAGAGCTTGAGCATATTCCTAATATGTCTTCATATTTTAGTTTTAAAGAAGATCCCACTCTTCAAGTCAACACAATTTAACTGGCCTATTTACTGAAGGCCCCTGGGAAGATATCTCTTGATCTTTCTTTGGCTCACTTTACCCTGTTTGTCCTGTTGACCATCACTTTCTTGACTGGGCCACTATATTAGCTTAACTGGCTTTCCAGCTCTATTCCTGCTCTTCAACAATACAATTTTTCATGTTTAAAACATAATTCAGATCATGTTACCACCAGCTTTAAAGCTTATTAATGGCTTCACATTGAACTTGAAATAGAACCTTGTAGCTTGACTACATAAGCTCTGGCCCTTGCTTGCCTCTAAAAATTCATTCTGAACACGGTGATTCTTCCCCCAGAAGGTGAAACTGCTTCCTGATGGGAAAAAAATACCTTTACCTATTATAGGGTTTGTAGCACACAATAGGTGCCTGATAAAGGCTTGTTGGAGACTAAATAAACCTGGATTGGGGAAAATTATATATATATATATATATATATATATATATATATATATATATATATATATGATATAAAATAGGATTAGGTATAGCCAAAACCACCTTTTTTTTTTTAGAAGTTAAGAGACTCATATTGAGGAGGATTGGTTATTGAGAGGCCACAGACCTTTGTAAATAACTAATTTTCCCCCCATCCAGTATTAAATTCCATAGTAATTCTCTCATTAATTTTTCTCCATAGTGGGCAATAATGAATAAAATACAGGTGGAGAACACTGCTGTATAGCATGGTATTTCTTCTTATTACCTGCTTCTCAGTGCTCCAGCCATTCTGCTCCCATCAGTTCTCTCAGGCTGCCTTCATCTTGGGGTCTTGGCACACTCTGGTCCTGCCCCCAGACCCACTTTCCTGCCCTCTCCTGTCCTGTGGCTGAATCCTTCTTATCCTTCAGATCTCAGCCTACCGAGGTTCCTCCTGGGGATGTCATTTCAGTCATATATAAGCTTTGGCAACTTTAATTTGCTGTCGGTGTCCTTATTGGTTCCATTACATCATGGATCCCAACCTGTAATTATTTATTAGTTTACTATTCATAGTCCCACCCCCACCCCACCAAACTGTAAGCCCTGTGGAAAAGGGATACACCATTCCTTCTTAATATTGCCTGTGGAACTTCAAGGACATAAATGGTACTCAATAAATGCTGTCTCAAGCAACTATTCAATCTGGAGTTAGAGAAAATCAGATAGATTTGTAAGAGATGAAAGTTGGATTAAGAACAGGCATAGCCAGTTTTTGCTGAGAGATTGTTAAGTGTCTCCATGTAATGAAGCTGAGAGGAAAAATATAAAACTATTTCAAAGGAGGAACTATGACACATGGCAACAAGGCTTGATTATGGATACCTGTATTTCCAAAGAGAAAATGTGATAATAAGTAGGTGGTTTGTTCGTTCGTTTATTCAATATTGGTTGAGTGCCTACTCTGTGCCAGACCCTGAAAGGGATGTACTAGTGAAACACACACATACACACACACACACACACACACACACACACACGATGTAATAATATATAAGAAAAAAGGGTGAAAAAAAGTTCAGAGTGAAAATGGAGACACTAATCAAGAATCAAAAAGTATAATATTACTATAAAAAACCGAGTTAATACTCAAAAAACATTAGGACTAGTTATATCTAAATAGATCAATTCAATTACAAATGGTCTGTATTTTCTTCTTTAATTTTCCCTATTTTCCAAGTTGCTTATCAAGAATTAATGCTGTTTTATAATGAAGTGTGTTCATATATGTGTTTAGTACAAGAGAAAAAAGAAATAAATATATGTGCATTTATATAGTGATACCCAGTTATAATGCACGAGGTACCAAGAGATCCTCTTAGATCTCTTGTCTATTATTTGCAACATTAATAATTCCAGAGAAAGAGAAGGAATATGAGAAAGAATCATTTTATAGGCTATTTTCTAGCTTGTACTTATAGTTGATTTATGAAGTGCTCTTTGAGTAATAAAACAAAGGTTATAAACCATTAATTTATTGCATTAATAAGAGTCAAGGGCCCTAATACAAATGTCTTATCTTAGAATATGTAAAATAAAAGTGGAGGGTGCTTAAAACTTTAACAGTTTCTTGCTCTTACTTTTATTAGCTTTTCTCTTCTGTACTATTTTAGATTAATGAAATAATAAATCTTTTGTCCAACTGATTTTATTTAATGGTATGGGAAAATGTTAATCTTGCAATTCTCAGTACTATAGGAATGAATTCTTCAAAGACCATATATTTTTATGGAGACACAATGAAATTTAGGCTATTCCTTGAAAATAACATTAGAAGATGATGATAAATTAATTATTGTAATTTTTGTTAGTGAATAAATACAAATAGAAAAAATCGATTTCACAAAAATTTGGGGTTTTCCTTTTGTGAGCACCCTTTGTTATTTTTTTTGGTCTCAACACTCACTCTCTCTCTCTCTCTCTCTCTCTCTCTCTCTCTCTCTCTCTGACTCAGACACACATACATATACACATAGAAACATGCATAAGAGGCCCAAGTGGCATGGCTAAGTGGTTGAGCATAGATTTATGAACCAGGAGGCTGCAGTTTGATTCCTGGTCAGGGCACATGCCCAGGTTGTAGGCTCCATCCCAGTAGAGGGCATGCAAGAGGCAGCCAATCAATCATCCTATCTTATCATTGATGCTTCTATCTCCTCTTCTCCCTTCCTTTCTGAAATCAATAAAAATATATTTTTGGGGGGAAAAAGAAGCATGCACATGAAAATATATTATATGGATAGTTGAGGTGAAGTTGAAGTTTTAATTTAATTTCTTACTTCCTATGTGTATAATCTTGAATGAGTTACCCAAAAGTCTTCCTTTATCTGACTCCTTACCATCAAAATGCTAGAGGACTGCCAAAACCGGTTTGGCTCAGTGGATAGAGCATCAGCCTACGGACTGAAGGGTCCCCGGTTTGATTCTGGTCAAGGGCATGTACCTTGGTTGTAGGCATACCCCAGTAGGGGGAATGCAGGAGGCAGCTGGTCGATGTTTCTCTCTCATCAATGTTTCTAACTCTCTTTCTCTCCCTTCCTCTCTGTAAAAAATCAATAAAATATATATTTTTAAAAAATAACAAAATGCTAGAGGACTTGTAAAATCTCTCTAAGGTTATAACCTAAATTTCTCCTTCCTAATTTCCTGTAGCATCTAGTTCAAAGGTACCACACAGAACACTCTTCTTTATCCACAAGGTTTCCCCCCACTCCAGAGTTTTAGAATCTGGGTTAAAAGACAGTGAAACGGATGTCTGGGAGGGCTCTCCTAAAGGGGGGCCAGCCTGCTCCCCAATCCTGACTACTCCTGAGCTCTGAGAGTGACTGTGCTCAGAAGCGGCACCCCTGGCATCGCATGAACTGCCTCTGACAGATTTGTTTCTCCGTTCGTCATGCCTCCAGATGGCTCTAAAATGAATATAGCATTCAAATAACAACACAGAAGAAATCATCCTATAACCAGTTGATTCATATAAAACGTGTGAAAATACGATTATACCATTTATTTTTCCACTTAGAATTAGTTTCAAAAGTTTTCACTTTACATAAATGACATAACATGGCAAAACAGGCATGTTCCACATGGCCCTGCATGCTTGCCAGTCACTTTTTTAGGGCTTGAAGAAATCAGGGCAGGGAGTCTTTGATCAGATGTACATAGATCTGGAGGCATTATTTACAAAGTAACCTTAAAGTAGGACTGAACTAAAAATGTATATATTTCAATAAATAAAATACCTGAATAACTTAAAAAAATAGTAGAAGGTTAATAACTTATGGTTTAATTTAACCCGTTTTCAAACTATGACTTAATTCAAATTATTTCAATTTGCCCCCCCAAAATAAAGAAATCCATAGGTTCTTTGTTTTATAAAGAAAAATATGTCTGTGGAGACATAAAGCAATATTGGAAGTTAGTTCTGTAGAGTCTGCTCAAATCATTTCAAGAATCTTCCATTCCTGTTTGAACAACTGAAATTCTGCCTTGGGAAAAGGAGAAAGCTCTAACTCAACCACCATATTTTTAAAATGTGTCATTTCATCATAAACGTGAACAAGAAACCGCCACGAAGGAGGACTCTTTCCAGCCACTCCACACTCTGATTTTCCTTCAACTTTTCTTCAAAAGAAAACAACCTTATGTTAAAGCAGTGATGTCAAGTATATTAAGGGAATAGTGACATCAGTGACTTTGCCAAAAGGTTACCAGCTCAAATCATATAAAAGAAGGCTGAGGATTCCTTTGAGAAGTAAGAGCTAGTGGTGCAAACTATATAAATGGTTAATTATTACTAGTAGTTGAAAGCAAAAGTTGTTTAAAGCAAAACACAATCAGTGCGATTTATAAGTTTTTTTTCAGAAATGCTTAAAATAATTAATTTGATCCTATACAATATCTTTCTTAAATTGTATTTCTGTAGCAGTTACAAATTTTTAAAATTCGTTTTAATTTCAGAAGTAATGCATGAATATATGTATTTACTAAACACAAATATAAGTCCAACTTCCATTCAACTATCATTTCAACATGATTCCTTAGATACTGCCTTTGTTCAGTTTTTGTTATGAATTATTTTGGGTTTTAAAAAGTCCTACATGTCTCTGTGTCCATATGAAATCTATTATATGATTTGGTAGGCTTTTGTTGCCAAAGACTCATTTACTGGCCCAGAATACATGCACACATATCTACTGTGCATCTTTCTATGTGCCCTGTGCTGGAGATACAGCAGTAAAGTGACACATTAAAAATCCTTTCTGGTGGAGCTTACATACCAGTGCAAGAGAAACAATCAATGATTTTTGTAGAACACATGCCATCTATGGAATAAGAAAAAAGCAGAGAAGAAGGAGCTAAAAGGAGGTAGAGGGAGGTGATTATTTAAAAGATGGTAGTGAAAGATGGCTCAGTGGATAGAGCACTGTCCTGCAGACTAAAGGGCCCCAGGGTTTGATTCCAGTCAAGAACCACATGCCCAGGTTGCAGGCTCAGTAGGGGGTATGCAGGAGACAGCCAATAATTCTCATTCATTCTCTCTCCCTCTCTCTCTCTCTCTCTCTCTCTCTCTCTCTCTCTCTCTCTCTCTCTCTCTCTCTCTCTCTCTCTCTCTCTCTCTCCTCCTTTTCTTTCCAAGATGCAGTTAGTCCAAAAGCACTGTGTTAGGGAAAGGTCATTTGGCTGACAGTTTGGGTAAAAAAGATTCTGATCAGAATTGGCCGGCAATGGGAAGCAGCCAACTTTTTTCCCTTCATCTACTGGCTAAATTATAAACATTACACACACACACACACACACACACACACACACACACACACACACACACACTCTACAAGAAGCAATCTGCTCCAGCTGATAAAGGAATATGTAAGTGCCTTTGATCAAAGTTTCAGCTGGGATGCCTGGGCTATGTCTTTCAAGTTCTGTAACCTGAATAAAAGGACGTTGGACGGCTACATTAAAAGATATAGATCGAGTTAAATGCAGTGGAAAGAACAGAGCATGGCAAGACCTGGATACCAGTGTCAGCAAAGGAGCCTTTCCGCCGAAACTAAATATTAACTACACCTAATATTTTGATCAGTGCACTGATTTCCAAGACTCTATTTCCTCATATTTAAAATGAGGTCATTACTGTTCACTCTACCTACTTTCCTTTTTGTACATAGAGATGCTCTTCCACTTAAGTCAAATAAAGCAAAAAAAACAACAACAAACAAACAAATAAAAAAACTCTAAATGGTTATTTTTTGGAGAAACACACACATTCTGTAGAAGAGAGAAATCATTTTCTATCAAATATAATATTAAAAAGCCCCACTACCTCCTTCGCATATTGACTTCCAAGCCACAACTATGTGAAGAATCAATAGCACACATGGAGAGGTAAAGGAACCCAATAGCACTGAAGGGAAGGAGAGAGACATGTCCTCATTGAAGCAAGGGCATGCTGGGGTTCACCCACACTTGTGCATTGTTTCCATGCACAACAAGCTATGGACTTAGAATCCTATATTGATGATTCAGAGGCTTTACTGCGCAAGGTCTGATTAATGTCAAGGAGAAATGGATAAATCTCATAAGTTCTTCAAGACCCAATAGAGCAACAATACAAGAATCATACTTTTAGTAAAGAGAATTTAATTTCTAGCTAATCCTCTATACTAGTTCACATGGCAAAAGGTAACTCTGATCTGCTCTATCTTCTGGCATTGTTCTTAAAATTATGGAAAAGAATAGTTTAACTTATGCTAACTAACCATTCAGAGCCAAAGGATTGACACTGACTGTTTCACAGAAACACACACTGTAACTCTCAGCAATTTGGGAATCATGCTACATGATTAATTATCCATTAGGATCTCACTGTTGATCCTGTTTATCCTTGTCCATTAACCACTCAGAAGAGAGTCATAGTAAGAAATGCAACAATCAATATGTTTCAAACAAATGCTTTGGTTTTCAAACTGAGGAATCTGATTTACCAGGTCAAAAATGCATGATTTTTTTAAAACCCCTTTTGCTCTCTGACTAGCAAAGAAGTGACATATGAGTAAGCTTTATTTCTGTGAAGTCAATGATTTGTCGTCTATGATAAAGCACCCGAAAGGTTACATTTTGCAGAAGCTGAAGAAAGCAGTCTCATCAACTATTTAATGTGGAACACTGAAGCAAACATGCTCAATGAATGAATAAATTTCTTTTTTAATGTTTGTTCTGTATTTTTAGGCTCCCTCAAGGAGGTAAGAAGTGAGGGGAAATGGAATAGTGCAATGAAATGTGGACTTTTTCCAATTTTTTGTTTTGATGAAGTGTTCCTAAGTCCAGGTATGTTTTTCAATTTATTGTTGCCCTCAGCAGCAATTGTAAGTATCCTAGCACATGAAGAAATGGCTGCCAGTTTGCCCCCCAGTCCCCTTGCACACTCTGACCCCATACACTACACAGGTGTATCAGAGAACTGATGGCTGCTCAGGTATGGTGGTCACTACCAGCCACTTTCTTAGTGGAAGAATTATTCCAGACTCCCTCACTTTTTTTCCTACAGCTCAACTTTCTTTCTCAACATTATTACTTTTTAATTATGCTTATCCATGAGTGTTATTTAAAGGGGAAAAAACACAAGAATATCTTAGAGTTACTTATTCATGAACCACTACTCTCTAAAACTTACTTAAAATTTTTAGCATGATTCAGTTGAAAAGATTTAAGTTAACCTACAAGCTTGATAAGCAGTTCTATCTGTGGCCCCCACATTTTATGACTCTGTTGTGACTAGCTCACATCAGTCTGCATTAGTAATGCCTCCTTCCTTTTTTATGCAATCTTTTGGCACGATGTGCATCCATGATTACTACAGATGCTGTAAGCCTTCTCCTTCAGACTATTATTTAAAGTTCAACTCCATCATCAGTAAAGAAAAAGGGTGGTAAAGAAAAAGATTGGGTGGCACAGATAATTAAACCGTTACTCATCATTGCTAAAATTCCATGCTCTTAGTTCTTCATCATAGAAGCATGGGTGTGTTGATGGCAAGCCAGTAGTCTCTACCTGTTGGCCTAGATTGAATCAATCTCAGACACACTGAGCAATTCTGACCCCTCTGTTCATGTCATTTCTGAAGTGAAGATCTTGTTTGGGGACTCAGTGATTATCATGTATTCTCGCTGATGAAGGCTCTCTCTACCGTTTTTTAAATGAGATCTATATCTGCTTTCCACTAATGGTTATGTTTTGCCAAAACTATTAGCCACCATGCCTTTTGCTGCCAAAGCACTTAAAGTTGTTTTATAGCTAGAAATGCCCAATAATTCCTGGTGCCTTGGCCTTGATTCTGTTTCCCATTATGGCTCCAATATTACCTTCTTGTCTTGACTCCTAAGTTTCACACAACCTCTTCCTTATCCTAGGAAGGCAGCATATTGACCTTGTTTAAGGTATGAAACTAAACCCACACTGTGCCTCGTTGTTTCTGAGGAGTATTTCTGTGTTTTTCTGTTTCATGCTAATTCCTCCCTCCGCAAGTCCAGCTATTCCTCCCGTGGGCCGCTGGCCTCTGCCAACAAAAAGGATCACAGGACATAATTAAATGTTTCCAATTATGAAGATTTTGCCATGAAATCAGGTGGAAGGGACAGTGGCATTTTCAGTGTGTGGTAGGTGAGAAACAGAGCGAAGGAGCCTAAACAAGACTGGAGCTGGGGAAGTCTGGGTTTGAAGAAGGCTTGTGAGATACCAGCCAGGAGCCAACGAAATCACTATTCTGTCCTCACAGTTTGCTTTTTCTGGCTCCTGCTACCTTTCAGATGCTTCAAAAAAGCTTTCCTGACGATATTTAAATCTGCGATGTGGACAGACTGAGCAGGGTGACAGGAACATCTTGTCAGTCCCGCACAGGAGCCTGTGGCCTCCGGGGTGTGTGTGCCGCACTCTGCGGAAACCAGGGAATCAGAAAGACCGATGCGTTTCCAGGGAATACACACGGTGTCTCACCTTGCCAAACACATCAAAGCAATTTGTTTTTGCCAGAGAGACTCCAGTGGCTCCCCGCAATGACTCAGCTCACTTATTTAAAAATCCTAAACGGGTATGTTAGGAGCTTGTAGGTCACTAACCTGCCAGCCTTGTAATTTACATTGCTGGAGAACAAGTCGGCATTTCTCCTCAGCAGACAGCTTCTTCTTCTCGCCCGGGAGTGTCTCCACCAAGGGCTTATACCTGGGAAAAGCAGCAGGGACATGAAAGTGGTGACTGGACTCATCAAGCCAGTGATTATGAGCAACAGAACTGTCTTTGTGACCCTGTTCTGAACCTCCCCCTTCCCGGTTTTACTTTCTTCCATGTGTCCCCATATACTCCATTCATTGTGCCTTTAAAGCAACGGTGAAATAACACATCTTTTACATGGAAAATGATGTTTTAAATGAATCAAATATATTGTTCAATCCTTTAATATATGTTTAACACCGGGTGATACAAACCATGTAACAAAAAAACAAAAAAAGAAGATTTATCTGTTAGTTTTTGCTTAAATATTTAGAATGATCTTAAAAAAAATAAAAACTTTTAAGAAAACCAGCATACTTCATTCCCATTTGAGAGTGCATCTTGACTAGTAGTTAGAATCTGTAATAAAGGAATATCAAAGCACCCAGGATTATTGAGAGGCAGAGCAGCTTTCTTCCCATGTATTACATATTGGAGCATTTGAAATCTTCCAGCAAGACATTGTATTATGTCCTGGAAGTTTCTTTAAATTATTATCTTTCATTCCCTAGCTAAAATGCATGTCAGTATAATAGTTTTCTATGGATTTATAAAAAATATATATATTACTTTCAAAATTACATCATCGATATAAAATGTTTTGCACTTAAGGTATAGAACCTGACATGTAAGTAAAACTGCATTAGAAGGAAGAGGAGGAGGAGGAGGAGGAGGAGGAGGAAGAGGAAAAGAGGAGGAGAAAGAGGAGGAGGAAGAATAGGACCAGTAAGAAGGAGAAGAGGAAAGAAAAGGAGGGGAGGAGTGTAGGAGAGAAAGAAGTAGGAAGAAGAGGAAGAAAAGGGGAAGAGGAGGAAGAGGGAGAGGGAGAAGGAAGAAGTGGAGGAGGAGGATGGACAGAAGAAACAAGGAAAGATCTGTATAATTGCATCCACTTCTACTTTGTGTTTATGGTTCTCATAAACACACAGGGCCTGTGTGTGGGACTGCTAAAGGAACTCAGTGCTAAAAGGTAAATCACCTACTTTTCTGTTCTTTTGTGTAGAATATCTTAGCATTTCACCTAACGTTTGCTGCAGCAAATTTAGATTATTCTAAAATGAGTGTTTTTGTTTCCTTGAGGCAACTAAAGAAGAAAGTACATTGCCTACACATCTCTACTCCCCCCTTCCCCTGAGCCAGCACTGAGAGCAGTGGCCATGTCCCACTGACAACCACAGCGAATTTACATGCATTTCTTTATTTCTGCAAGTGCTGTAGAGAAATGAGGTCCCAGCATGCGAGCCAGCGCTGCAATAACTAGCAGTCTGGCCTATAACACAGGTTGTGAAAATATACCTATTTGACTTTTCAGTAGCAGATCTTTATTTCCTTTCTTACATCCTGAGCATTGTCACCGAAAACTCAGTGCAGATGCTCCTCCACTTACGATGAGGTTATGTTCCAATAAACTGATTGTAAATGAAACATATCTGAAGTTGAAATTCATTTAATACTAGTAACCTAGGGAACATCATGGCTTAGCCTAGCTTGCCTTAAACGTGCTCAGAAAGCTTACATTAGCCTAGAGTTGGTGAAAATCATCTCACACAATGAATACATTGTAGAGCCTTGATGGTTTGTACTCGCAATCACGTGATTGAGTGGGAGCTGAGGCTCACTGCCACGTTCCTGCATCAGGAAAGAGTCAAGGGCATACAGATAGCCTGGGAAAAGATCAAAATCCAACATCTGAAGTTCCATTTCTACTGAATGGGTATATTTGTGACTCCATCATAAAAATCAATGCATGCTAGGTCAAAGCATCCTAAGTCAGTGACTGTCTATTATTTTTCCTGGATTGAGAATTGTCATAGTCTTCCTAATCTTGACTCAGATAAAATAAATACATCAACATCAGCAATACCCTTCCTTTTCGTGTATAGATTTTTGCTCATGTGTCAAATTCGGGGTACCGAAGGGAGTAAAAATAGCAAGTAACAGAGATTGAACATGAAATTATAGTGCCAGAGGCAAAGATATAAAAATCCTGCTCATCCTTTTGATCACACTGAGTGGACTGAGATGATCTATGGATGACAGAAGCATTCTGTGGATTTTTTTTTTAATAATAGGCAAGAATGTGATTTCCTACCCAGCAGGCACTAAAGTTGGTAGCTATATTTTTTACTGGCCATATTATGGTTGCTGCAGATAGAATAGTGTATGTGTGTGTGTGTGTGTGTGTGTGTGTGTGTGTGTGTAGGGCAGTAAAGTGTGCAGAGGGCAGTGGGATGGATGACTTCGTCAAAACATGGATTTTTATCTCATAATGTTTGGTTCAAGGATGACAAACAATATAATTGTACCATGTGTTAGAATAGGAAAGAAACTGGGTTGGGGAATCTAAACACATCTTCCAGTTCCAACCCTGTAGCAAATTTGCTATGAGGCCCTTGTCAAGCCTCTTAGCAAGTAATTCTCCCCTTTCTTACTGCATGTGTGTTTCTCAGGATATGACACAGATACTTGACTGTACCATTTGATTCCTATCAGTCTCCAATATGTGTGGGCTTCGCTAGGGCAAGAGTCATCTTTGTACCTTACATGGGGTCAGGTCCATTGCTTTTGTATGAAGCAGGTACATATAAATGATGCTAGGAAATAGAACTGGGAATTTGGGAGATGAGTAGTAACATTTCTTGGACACTGAAGGAGTACAAGCGGCTTTTCATATGTTACTTCACACGCTCCTCATCACTATAGGAGGTCTGCGTGATAATTTTCTCATATTGAGGAAGCTGGTGATCCCTCACCACCACTCCAAGACAGGGGAGTGTAACCTATTTTGGAATTTGAATTTTGCACATAATCAAAGTAACATGAGGTCATTAAGGGTGGGCCCTTATCCAATATGACTCTGTACTTATAAAAAGAGGAAAATAACAAGTGACAGAGGCAGAGGTTGGATATGAGTTGCAAGGCAAGAACACCAAGGATTTTAGGCCACCACCAGAAGCTAAAAGAGGAGAGGGGGGAATCTACACAGAGCCTGAGATGGGCATGTAGCCTGCTGACACATTTGCTTTGGGCCTCCAGCCTTTACAACTATGAGAGAATATGTTTCTATTCTTTTAAGTTACCTAGTTTGTGATACTTTGTTAAGGCAGCCTTAGGACACTTATACAGATGGTAAAAGTGGCCGATCTTGGATTTGAACTCAGGGCAATCTAATGCCAGAGGCAATCTCTCCATCACCATTGCTAAAGACTAGGCAGAAACAAACAAGCTCCCAGTACTAGATGGTTCAATTATAGAAAAGGAGCATGAAAAACAACAAATATAAAACCCAATAATAATTATCAGGACATGGGACATGCAGAGACAATTTGTTTCTCTTTGACCTTTGAGTGACTGAACCTCTTCTGTAAGAGTCAAACAGAACTTCATATGAAATACAGACCCATTCAAGCTCAGGAAAATCAATGCATCTCTACCATTTAGCTAGAGCTACATAATGAAATGAAATCAGTCAAATTATCATTTTATTCTCCTATAATTGTTTCATTCTGGAACTTTGTTAATTATCACCAAGAATTGAATTGACATAATTCAAGTATCTGAATACAGTATTAACAAGTCAGAAAAAAAAAATTCTTATCCTTTGTGTCTTTTTTTTCCATTTTATATTGTTCTTTTGACACCTAAAATGGTATAATTCTGACATTTCAACTGAAAAGACAAAAACGTCATCTTAGACAGGGTAAGGCACGCTATTTTAGTGTAATTAAAATCACCTCATCTTTTGGAATGTGAGTGTCATCTGTAGGTGGTGTCCCTGGTCTAACGCTGTGGTAAACATAACCTCTCAGAAATTCCATCTGAGGCCAAATGGTAATAACGGGTCTGGAGCACTATATGGTCATGAGCACAAGTGTGGTCACAGGTAGGACCTCTCAGCTCTCACTCCCCATACATTCCAAGCCTCTTTTGTTCAAGATAAAAGCACCACAATCCACTGAAGAACTCTTTGTTCAGGCTGACATCTGCCCTGTGTACAAGATAAATCAACCAAAGGTAAGAAATAAGTCCTACCTCTTCCAGCAAACCCATTCTTGTTTCATCCTCTCTTGGGATGCGGGAAATGATTGGGATCTAGTTCTATGTCCAGAATTTGGGTCCTGTGGCTCATTGGGGCTCATTTAATCAATCGACTGATATTGACTGAGCACAAAATATGTACTGAGAATGCATCTAGTAACAGAACAGATGACGATCCTTACATTCTCTGGTAGATATATAGCAGATAGAAATGTAAAGGGAAAGAGTGTCAGACACAGTGAGAGAGAAGAAGACTAAAGCAGGAAAAGTTTCTGAGAAATGAGAAGCTAGTGGTGGTGTTCTCTGGGGAACAGCCAAGTCCACAAGTCCTGAGTGGGGTAGTGCCTGTCTGTTTGGGGAAGGAGGAATACCAAGAAGGTGGCTGGAACAGAGCAGGTGAGGAGGAGGAGGAGGAGGATTCACAAAGGTAACCACATGGGGAAAGATTCAGATCATGTCTTTGACTTTGAATCTGAGCTGGGATTTGAGCAGATAAGTCATATTACTTGACATTAAAAGAATCACTGAATCTGCTCGGCTGAGAGTGGGCAGCAGTGGAACATGTGGAGAGCCAGGAAGACCATATGGAGGCTTTCCTGCAGTCTAGATGGGAGCAAAGGAAGTAGTAGAAACTGGTTGAACTTGAACTCTATCCATATTTGGAGGCAGACCCAATAGGATTTCCTGATGGAAATAGTATCAGGAGTATGATGACATTAAAATAATAACAGGCATCACATTGGATACCTTATGAAATTTTAAGAAAGGACCGCACTTATTTTGAGGTCGCTAAGAGGGATAGATTACAGTTGAAGCAGAGAAAAGCTAACAACAATTGAGAACTATAAAGCAGAACCTAAGGGAAGGGATTAATATTTCCCATTTCAGAAGTCATTTTTTTCTTTTTAGTTTTAAGAAGACATCCTATCCATTGCAGACCTAGAGACAAAAAAAAAAAAAAAAGTTTATGCAGTAACCATAGAAGTCAGGTAAAATCTGGTAGTGACTCAACTAACTACTTTAAGAAATCTGCAGGAAATAGTAGAAGCATCTCCTTAGAAAAATACTAAGCATTTAATCAAGCTAATAATACTTCAAAAACAAAACTGGGATGCAGTTTCTTAGAAAGAGTTTCTGTTTCCTGACTATTCATCTCTTAATTCAAAAAGAAAATTCTATTGTGAAGATTTAAGTCCTGGAACCTCTTACATTTTAATTCTATTCAAGAATATTTATTGAGCACCTATTACAAGCAAGAATCTCTGACATTGCCCTAACCCCATGGTCAGCAAACTGCAGCTTGCAAGCCACATGCGGCTCTTTGGCCCCTTGAGTGTGGCTCTTCCACAAAATAACATGGCATGGGTGAGGCTATTTTTGAAGAAGTGGCATTAGAAGAAGTTTAAGTTTAAAAAATTTGGCTCTCAAAAGGAATTTCAATCATTGTACTGTTGATATTTGGCTCTGTTGACTAATGAGTTTGCCCACCACTGCCCTAACAAGTTTGGCTCAGTGGATAGAGCATTGGCCTGAGGACTAAAAAGTTCTAGGTTAGATTCCAGTCAAGGGCATGTACCTTGGTTGAGGGCACATCCCCAGTAGGGAGTGTGAGGAGGCAGTTGATTGATGTTTCCCTCTCATCGATGTTTCTAACTCTCTATCCCTCTCCTTTCCTCTCTGTAAAAAAATCAATAAAATATATTTTTTTAAAAAGAATATCTGCCATGAAATGTGGAGGTTACCAAGATGTGTTATAATTTCACTTCATATACTCAAATAGACAGCACGACGTTTTTATCAAAATTATATCTCAGAAAAGATGTGGTCTTCTTATGAAAACCTTTTTTATGATGAACATATTTTAGTTCCTTCAAATAATGTTTGGGGAGGACCATTAACCTCCTCCTCCCTCAGGATGGACTGGGTAATCCACAAAAAGAGGACAGGACATATCGCAGTAGCTCTATATTGGAGGGCTGATAGAGCAAAACAGCCCATCAAGGCAGAGCAAGGAGGAATGGGACTGGACAGGAAGGCAGGCCTGGAACTGGTAGCAAAAGGAAAGCAGAGTTTGGAATGCAGTCATCAGTGCTAAGTGTTGCAGAGAGCTTAAACTGAGAAGGGGGTGCTGGATTTGGACTGGGGAATCCATGCAATGCCAGAGACACAGAAGAAAACAGGTTCCTACAGCATAAAGACATTAACGGATGGTGGAGACACACACGTGGTGGGCAATTCTGGTGGGTCACCTCACAAATAAAAATAAAGGTCAACAGCTTAAGGGTGAAGTAGAATTAGTGTGTGTGTGTATGTGCGTGTGTGTGTGTGTGTGTGTGTGTGTGTGTGTGTGTTGATATGTTGTTTTTCAGGGGCTAGGAAGAACTGACAAGGCTTATAGGCAACGTTTGTAGAAACAAGTTCTACCTTTGCTTCATGATTATTGTTGTATATTTTCATTTTATTCCAGATTATTTTTCATTAATTTTAGCTCTCAGGTGATAAGGATGCAGTTTCTTCTATAACCATTTCATTGATTATTTTGCACAGGGCTCTGTGGGGTTTCTCTACCTGGCATGCACATCAGGGATGTAACAATCTGACTATGTTGAAATAGATACGCATTTCCCTGGCTCTGCGAACTTGCCTGGGTTGTCCATTTCACTCCTCCTATTCCTACTCATAGTAAACACGGTGCAGGTGTGCACGGGTGATTTCCTAGCTATTTGGGGCTAATTTGCAGCATTCACAATGCTGAGTGGTGGATTGAGCATGGCAGCTGCCTAGCAACATACTGACATCCATCATGAAAATAGAGGTAGTATAAAGAGAAAGGAGCAAAAGTGGGCTTGAGAGGGAAATAAGACCTATTTCAACATGCAAGGGAGGCAGCAAAAGAAGAAGAAATGAGACACAAAGAGAGAGGACTTGCAGAAGTGCTTGTCAAGGAAAGAGGAGCACTTTTTCCTTCTTTTAAAGAAAAGAATGTGAAAACACATAAAGTTATCAAAAAATTATCTAATTTACACAAAAATCTGTGTTCTCAGAGTGAGCACAGTCTTTCTCTTCTTCCCAGGACTCTTAGGGTTTTAAAATCCCCTACATGATTTCAGGTTTTGTCCAGTCCCTGGACTGCCTATCTTATAGTGGGGTTGACTCTGCTATTATAAAATCCAGCTAGGCTCAGCCTACCATACAAAACCTTTATCCTGTGCACCTGCCCATCCTTCCACCCCATCTTCTACCCCTTTCCCTGTGGTCCTCTGCACCAAGTGAATCAAACCATTTTAGAACTTGTTACATTTCTTTGCATCTATTGTGCCCTCTGCCTGGAGCTCATTAGCCTGATTCACTTCCCAGTATAGCCACCTAGTTCCATTCTTTAGCACCCATGACCTCTTGGTTTATATTTACAGGAAGGACAGACAGGGGACAGTAGCTGTGTTTTGCAATGGCTTTTGCACCTCCTGGATTGTTCAGGCCTGAAATGTGCTCTAGAATTTATTCTTAAATCCATTGGGACCAACATTAAGCTTGTCAGTGCTCATTAGGATCTATATATAACTCTTCTAAGGGAAAAAGAACTCTTTACATTATGACTATGACAATCTCGGACCTATTGCTTATGGCACTGATTAAGACTGATTTCAGGCCCCACTTGTGTGGTTCAGTTGTTTGATCATTGACTTAAGAACCAAGAGGCCACAGTTAGATTTCTGGTCAGGGCACATGCCCGGGATTCAGACTCGACTCAAGTAATGGCATGCAAGAGGCAGTTGCTCAATGATTCTCACCATCAATGCTTTTCTTTCTCCCTCTCCTTTCCTCTCTGAAATCAATAAAATATATTTAGAAAAACTAAATAAAAATGTATTTAAAAAAGAAAAGATGGAAGGGTATTTCTTGGATCTCATGATCTCACACATCTAGAGGAAATAATGAACAACATTCACTGATGAACAAAAACAGACCCAGAGAAAGAGAAGCAGCGATCAGACTCTCAAACCTCAGAGGGAAAGTAAGGGAGGGTGGCTGCAATGGGAAGAGATCAACCAAAGGACTTGTGTGCATGCATACGGGCCTAGCCAGTGGCCATGGACAACAGGGGAATGGGGGCATACGTAGGGAGGGGTTTGGTATGGGAATGGGCGTATAACACATGTGTCAAACACAAGGCCCGCGGGCCAAATCCAGCCCGCCAGGCCTTGCAATGTGGCCCGCACCGCGCTGTCATCACTGCACTCCGCTGTCAGTTTATGACATTGTCAGTTTATGACTGTTCAGTAAACCATTCGGCCCGCGATTTAGGCTGGATTTTAGATTTTGGCCCCTTCTCTGATTGAGTTCGACACCCCTAGCGTATAAGAACAATTATGTGAGACCATAATCGATTATATATATATATATATATATATATATATATATATATATATATATATATATATATGAAAGAAAGGATGGATTTCCCCTCTCCATATTACTGTGAATAGGCTGCTGTTATCTTTAGAAATATGGATATGCCATTCAAAGACAGTAGCACTTCACATTCCCATGTTCTCCCTGGCTCAAGAGCCCCCAATAATGGCGTCCTTAGGAAGAGTAGGAAGAACACTGCAGAGAAGCTTTCCCTGAAGCCCACACTGGTTCTGTTGGGGGCTGGGCAACTGACAAGGTTAGGACACCCCTACCCTTTATCTGAAAATCCCAGGAGGACCTCTCAGCTCTCACTCTGTGTGGGTCGGACTAGGAACTAACCAAGATGTGCACATGAAGGTGGTGGGTGTGAATAGCCACAACCCAAGTTCCTCCACTTCCATCAAAGCCACTTCCTTAAAGGCATCTCCTTACAAAGCCCATGGCAGCTCATAAACCCAGAGATGGTATTCATTCATAGACTTCATGTAATGAAGCCAGGGTGTTCTCCTCCCAGGCAATGTGGGAGTTAAATAATGAAAAAGAATGCTACATTTTACCTCAGCTCCTGGGATTAGCCAGCACCACTCTGCAAACAAGACCAACAGCAACAACAACGAAAATATTCAGAGCATTTGCTAAGAATTTACATAACAATGTTCCCCAGTTCTCTTACTTAAAGCCTTTCCCACCGTTTCATTTTAATTGTGCAATGTAACAATGTTTTATTTATTCAATAAATGGGTGAAATGAGCACTACATTAGTAACGCGCCAGTGTGAAATATGTGCTAGGCTTCATTTCCTGAGCAGCCTTTGCAGCATGAAGTGTTTATTTCAGCCAGGTTTGTTCTTGTTTTTTATACAGCCCTAGGATGTTTTTTCTACACAGGAACCCCATCCATGCATGCAAAACACTCCCAAGTCATCTACCATCGGGGACGTTTAAAACTGAGCCCTCTTGGGGAATCAAATACGTGATGGAGCTGAAATAATGGTTGCAAACGAAGGAACCAACCCTGGTGCTTTCTGATCTCTTTAGAGATGCCCAGGAGGATGCTGAGTACAAGTGGTGCTTTTGTCCTGCACATTTTGCAGAATTTACTGGTAGAGCTATAAGCCTGTATTTATCAGGTACAAGAACAGCTTGTTTAGTTACTGAAAAGAACAGATGTTCATTTGTTGTTGAAATCTAAATAACAGATCTCCATAAGCTATATGGTTTTAAGAAAAATTTATCCTATTTCTCAAGCTATTTGCTCCTTAACCAAAGATTCACCAAGGTCAGTCTGACCTCCTGTCTTTCTGAATATGGGCAGGAAACCAAGGCAGGCCAATCTGTTTGTTAGAGAAATGTGTTATTCAAGTGTTTTCTCTTCCTCCAATTAGAGAAGGTAACTCTTTGGAAATGGCTAAAAAGTTTTATGATGATTCGTGGCTAATGTAGTCATTTTATTAATACAACCAGTTTATGCCTATTTCAGATATTAAAATGAGTTACTTAGTACCATATGAATCTGTTGTTCAGAATATCACTGTCATTATAGTTGGTTATGCAATCATGAAGAAGTTTAGAATGAGGTATGATCTCCAAAGAAACAGTCTGCCACTGAAACTTGGTCAGATTATTTCAACAGAAATGAACATTTCTATTGTTTTTTATTGTTATTGTTGGTTTGTTTGTTTTTTAATATATTTTATTGATTTTTATATAGAGGAAGGGAGAGGGATAAAGAGCTAGAAACATTGATGAGAGAGAAACATCGATCAGCTGCCTTCTGCACACTCCCACTTGGGATGTGCCCACAACCAAGGTACATGCTCTTAACCAGAATCAAATCTGGGACCCCTCAGTCCACAGACTGACTCTCTATCCACTGAGCCAAACCAGTTAGGCTGAACATTTCTTTTATACAATTACTTTTGAAGGTGTGTGACAATGGTTAAGTCAAGACTTGGGGTTTGGTATCTGAACCTAATCATGATTATTCATTTTGGAAATTATTCACTTTTTAAAAAACCACTTTACTGAGGTATGGTTGACAAACAGAAAGCAATATATGTTTAATTTATTCCACTAGATGACTTTGGACATAAATACATATCTGTAAATGCATCACCACAATTAATGCCATAAACATAGCTATCACCTCAAAAAGTTTCCTCTCGTGCTCTTTATTTAGCACAATTTTAACATTACAATATGGTATTATTAACTCTAAGCATTGTACTGTAGACTAGATCTCTAGGACTTAGCATCAACTAGAACACTACAGGATTTGATAATATGAAAAATGCTTTTTGTCTATTAACATACCACATATCTTTAACACAGCACACACTTAAATGTTCTGGTTCCTATCATTTATATATATATATATATATATATATATATATATATATATATATATATATATATATATATATAAAAGCCAAATGACTGGAACACAGGAATGAACAAAACAACTGGAATGACCAGTTGCTTTGAGGTGCATTGCAATCCCAATCAGCTTTCCCTAACCCCAATTGGGGGAGGGTCCAGCCAACCAACCTCCTGTCTCTCTTCCCTCTCTACCCCCTGCCAGCCCTGCCTGGATCAAGCCCAATCAGAGTGGGCCAGCCAGACCCCACCCTTACATGAATTCGTGCACCAAGCCTCAAGTTTTTTGTTTTTGTTTTTAATTATCCATTAAGATTAACACATGTATAACACTTTGCTTGATATAGGAAATAATGGACACCTGAATTGTCTTGCTATTGGGTGACCTCTATATAGAATACTGGACATTTTCCAAAGGATCCTTAGGAATCATTAACTCTAAGATCATGGATTGTTTTTGACTAAGATATTTGCAGCTCTATACGGATAAAACTTAAGCTATAGAAAAGTGGTAACAATGCAAATGATTCCTGTCCACAGCAACACAAATTACCTTTGTCTGGCAGCATAAAATAAATTTTTCCAGTAGAGAATACAAATCTCTGTAAATCAAATTTTCATTTGAACTGTTTTGCTACTCATTTCCTCTTTACATTCTTGTAAAGAGCTGAATAAAATCTTTGTTTTATAGTCAACACATATTTGTATGATCATCATGCTTTGATCTTTTTAAAAAAAATTATAACCACAATATAGTATGATAACTGAGAATGAGCAAGGATGGGTTAGCATTCTAGTAACAACCAAATCCAAGTTTCTTCTTTATTCCAATATTCTCTCAAAACTCTGCAATCTAGTTTCTACTTTTGTGCACACCATCTTAACTTCATATGTCACAATAGTTAATGATTTATATGTCAAATCCAACAACTTCATTGCAGGGATTTTTTCTCCTTTTCTGCCTCGCATAATTTGATCTTCTCTAAAGCACATGAAACCATTGAGCATTCCACCTTGAGTTAGCCATTGCCCTGACTTCCTTCCTATTCTTTATGCAACCCTGTCACCTGTCTCACAACTACTTCTTTATGAACATAATTTCCTCCATCTTTCTACTGAATGTATGTGCTTTTTCAGCCTTTACTTCTTGGCTCTCTTGGAATGTTTTCTTTGAGCAGCCTTAAACACACTTAAAGCTATAACTATCATTTATAAGTTAATGGTTAATGATTTAAATTTTTTTGTATGTAAAACATTTTTTATGTAAGACATCACTTTCCTGAACTTGATGCCAATTTGCTGAATTGCCTCCTGGAGAGCACAATTTGGATCTCCTCAAGGTCAACATTTTCCATTCCGTACCTCACACACACTCTCCCATTTTTTCTTACTCCTTGGGATCTACCATTTACCAACTGCCTACCTGGAAACTGTGGAGTCTGTTAAAAATTGGTTCATCAACATGTTTTGTTCATTTTACATCCTAACATCTTTAAAGTTTATGTCTTTTTCTTCATCTCAATCCAGTTATCTCCATAAAGCCTCAACCACATCAATTAATATAATCAATAGTATTCTAAATACACCTGTGTAGTCAATTTTTTCACACTGTTTTGCTCAAAAAGGACTTCTCATCTCCAGTACACATTTCTAGCTTTTCATGATCCGGCAGATCTTTCATGATACTTTGTCTTTTCTTGGTTAAGCACCTCCCACCCATTAAGATAGTGTACTCCTGACATGCTGAAATTTACTGAACTAGCCACTCTCCCTCATAATTGTGCTTCTGTGAACAACTATTCTTTGAGTTCCTTCAGGCTAACTCTAAATGTCTTCAAGTCTCAGTTCAATGTCATCTATTCCATGAAATCCTAGGAGCTCCTTCCCTGGAAAGGCACACCATTCTAGACATTGCCTGCATCAACTTCTCATCACTCCATGTTATCATTTTCTGCTGCTCTTAGTTTCTGAGGCAGAGAATATTCTATGCATTCCATATTTTTAACCCTAACGTTCCCTGAAATATCTGGAGTATTGAAAAGAAAACATTCAACAGTTCTTCTTGGGTGAATAGATAAAGAAAGGAAGGGGAGAAAGGACAAATGAGAGGACATGGGGAAAAACACACACAAAATTTTAAGGATTATTTAAATATTATTTTATATAATAATATAATTCAGTCTAATATTTACATATAATTATATTTATTTATAAAGAAAAAGCAATGAAATAACATTATTTAGTATTGTTTTAATGATAACTCAGCAATATGGTTTTGCTGGTGATATCTATCACTTTATACAGCATATAAAAACTAATGATCGTATCATCACATAGCATAGTAGCTATCAAGTAAAAGCATACAATTTCATAGCCATTAATTTTTTAATTTTCATTTCTAAGTTATATTTTTGTCTCACTGGCACTATCTCTGACGCCAAAGTCATTGTTGGGTTTCTCACAGATCCTTTCCATATCAGGGAAGAGGCATTGCTGTGCTAGACGCATCAGTCCCAAGTGAAGGGGGCAGAGGTGGGCACCAGGAGGAACTGGCAGTGCTGTCTTTTCTTCCCCAGGGCACTCTGCCCTGCCAATTGTTACCTAATAGCACTTCTCATCCATTTGGGCTGTTTAAAAATGGTTAAAGTACCCATTTTTCTTCAGCTGTGTCTTTTACACTTTCAGATTGGATGATATTAAAAGAAGGCTGTGGTTGACTTATTTAAAACCATTTTAAACCATCTAAAAACAGGCCAGCTGAGTGGATCAGCCTCAGTGAAAGTAACAAAATGAATAAACTTTAGACCTGCATGTATAGGTAATACATAACATTTGTGTTGCTATAGAAAGATGTACCCTGCATAGGACCACGGATCTGTGTTATGCAGGGAGAAAGAGATGCAGCCTATGACTTCCCAACAGTTTCAACCCCAGGCATTCTGCCTCTTTTACAGACTCTTGCAAATATTTGGTCTAATGATGGTGCCCTTAAAATCCCTCTCCTACTGTCATAATTGCCACCCACTAAATGTGATATCTGTACAACACTCTGGAGGTTTACAAGGAACCTTATATAACATCTATGCGGGGAGTGTCTTGCTCACACTACTCTTGAAAATGTTTCTGGCCAGCATTAAGTGGTGACTTTCCATATAGTATTCTTTGGAGGCCATAGCATCCTTGACCATTGATTTTTTTCTCTCTTCTTGTTTGTTTTCTTCTCATCATATCTTTCAAAGGTTCTTGACCATCCTTCATGCTTCCTTCTACAAAATTTTTCTTTCACTGACCACCCTCAGTGAATTATTCCCTAACTCAGAAACTCAGAAATATGGTAGACACTTTGTATCCTCATTTCTGGTTCCCTCTACTACAAAAACTCTCTCTCTTTCTCTCTCTCTCTCTCTCTCTCTCTCTCTCTCTCTCTCTCTCTCTCTCTTGCCACAGTTTCCACAGGATTTATATTATCTTGGCTTTTCTGACACTATACTAGGTGGTTTTCATCTACAACTCTGGTTTTAAATACTAGCCACCATCTAGCAACATTTCAATATATTATATATCTTCTGCCAGACTTTTCTCATAATCAGCCTTCTTACCTCAACATATCATAGATATATGCACCCACCACATCCAAAACTGAACTTATTCTCCTCTCTTTGACACCTGCTTCTCCTCCACTAGGATTTCTCAGTTAAGAGAAACACTGACCTGAGACACCATGCTGAAATCCAAGCTAGATTTCTAAAAGCGATCTCTAATTTTCACTGAAGTTCATGTTTATAAACACTAAATCTTGCAATTTTCATATCCAAATTATGTATATTTTTAACATCTGTCCTTTCCCTTCATTCAATTTTCCACTGTTTTTACTTGAGCTGCTACCAGTAGTGCTTCACCAGGACTGATTCACCCCACTTAGGGGACATTTGGCAATGTCTATAGACATTTTTGGTTATCATGATGAGGGAAGTGGAGTGCTCCTGAAATCTAGTGGGTGTAATCAGGTTATGCTTCTACAATGCACTGGTCAGCCAAGCATGACAAATAATTATCTGGCCCCAAATGTGAAGTGTCAAGGTTGAGAAACTCTGTGCTAGGGGTCAGCAAGCTTTTTTTTTTTTTTTTTTTTTTTTTTTAATTATAAAGAGCCAGATAGTAATTGTTTTAGACTTTGTGGATCATATGGTCTAGGTCACAACTACTCCATTTATCCTTTGTAACACAAAGTGGGGCATAGACAATATGCAAACAAATGGGTGTGCTGTGTGTCAATGAAACATCCTATATAATAAAAGGCTAATATGCAAATAAACTGATCAATGGAATGATGGGTCTGAATAAAGCACACTGACTACCAGGGGGCAGGTACTCAACACAGGAGCTGGTGTCAGTGCGATCCCACAGAGGGAGCACTGCTCAGACAAAAGCTGGGCTCTTGGCTGGCAAGCCCAGCAATGGTGGCAGGAGCCCCTCTGCAGTAGGGCTAAGGATATCCAACTGACAGCTTAGGCCCGGCCTAAGCTGTCATTTGGACATTCTCTGAGGACTCCTGGACTGCGAGAAGGTGCAGGCCAGGCTGAGGGACTCCCCTGAGTGCACAAATTTTGTGCACCAGGCCTCTAGTTCAATATACTAAGGCTGCTGCTGATTGGACTGGGTCCAGGGGCCATAGTTTGCTGATTGCTGATCTAGCATAAAGGAAAATAAGGCCACATTATTACACTGTTTTATATGTTTAATGCCTACTAGCTACAGGATACATTCCAAATTTTGTACCCCAAAATACACAGGTCTTGCCTTTCTCTCTGCTCCATTCTCCTTGCTTGTTCTTATGTTACCGCAGTGAAAATGTCTTTCCCTGCACACTGTTTCATGCTTCTTACCACCTTCCCTTTATGTACATTACCTGTAACTAACCTCACCTGTACTCCCATTTTAAAACTGGGATATCTTCCATCATCTCCTCCAATGATCTTAATTCTCATAACCTTTCAAGACCCCTTTAGGTATTCCTTCTGAGCACTTCCATGTAGCAGATAGCAAGCTAATTCTGGGAACCACTGACAGCTTGCAGAACTACCTTATGTTTCTATTCCTCCCCCTTAACTGAAAGATACTTCAGACTTGGGAAAGACTTATTCATCTTTGTATCTTCACCACTTTGAATGGCCTTGGGTGGGTAGTAGGAACTCAATATTAATTCCAATGAATAACTTTTATAGAGCTATCTTTGAGCTTTCAAGCTTTTAGATCTCTAGTAAAATGGGTAAGATTTAGCACAAGAAATAATGTTTATAGGAAAGAAAAGTCCTGGCATAATATAACATTTTACTTCGTTAGATTTTATTTATGATTGCTAGTTTTCTTAATTTTAAATGTTACAATGAATGGTGCTAAGAAAGTATATTTGCAGTTTTGTTTAAAGATTTTATATATCTAATAAAAGGAATAAATATCTTATGAGAATCCTGAGGAGAGAATGTACAAGACTCATATACAAGGCTTCTACCTTTCAAGGCCTGTCTTATCCAGGTTTTCTGTTTCTTTGAAAAAGATAATTGCTAATAATATATCTATATTTTTTTTCAATGAAATGTAATGGCAATAGTACATAGTAAAGGACAAATATATTTGCTTAAATTTTAATGTTTGAGCCTTATTTCTGACCTGATAAATGTCTAATAAGAGGCTACAGTAATATTTGCAGATAATGATTTTTATAAATATTTCTGAGATAATATTTGATAAATGTAAATAAAAGGTACTTTTTTCAAAAGCATATCCTTGATTCCACATCATTAATTAAATTTCAAATACCTTAAGAAATTTTTTATGTCTCATGGTTCCCATGATTTAGAATACTGGTAGAGCATCAATAAGAGAAGGGACGAGATCCTGCTAACTCTTAAAATTCTACTGTGAGCAAAGCAGGTTGTACTTTTTTCTTGAGCCAAAGCATGTGTGTGTGGGGGGGCGGGGATTTGGGAGGGGGCAAAAAGTTCATAAGTCTATTCAGAACTCTGGACATAAATATGCATTTCTGACCATTTTGGTCATAGAATTTTTCAACACATAAATTCTACAAAAACAGATCCAGAGACAGAGAAGCATCGATCAGACCATCAAACCTCAGAGGGAAGATAGGGGAGGGTGTGGGTAAGGGGAAGAGATCAACCAAAGGACTTGTCTGCATGCATATAAGCCTAACCAGGGGGGTGAGGGCATGAGTAGGGGGGTAGGGGGCAATGGGGCAATAAGACACATATGTAATACCTTAATCAATAAAGAAAAAGAAAAAAAAAAGAATACGAATGAAGGGTATCAGCTTCCTGAACAATTTCTAACATGCCTAATTTTAGCTTAATTAAAATCCTATGCACACTCAAATATAGTATTCGCCTCCACTTCCTATCCCAAACACTTGTCTGACATCGTCATTTTATAAAATACCAGCTGTTCTATGTTACTTTTTATACAGAGATACTAGTCTGTTTAGGAAAAGTTGGTGTACATAATGTGCATAATCAAACAGAGAAGTGTACCATTTCAAACTATCAAAATTATCTTTAAAAAATGCAGGATTTCAAGTCATACCATAATTTTAGGAAGTTCTCTGTTGTGATAATAAATTATAGGAACTCATGGGAACAATTTAACAGATAAAGTAACCAATATAACAAGGAAGTTCACAGATTTCTGCTTCCAGTCAAAATAGGGGTAACGTTTTCTAGTTTTATCCTCCGTCCACAAGCAACTTACTACTGGGCAACATATGAGACCAGCCAACGAAGACCAGTAATCTCCGAGGGACAGGAAATAAATGACTCATGACCAAAGCCTGGTCAGCTTACTTCAAAGGGGGAGGATGTAGACTGTGGCCCAAAGAGGGGGTCCTGAGTGAAGCGTGGGGATTTCCTGAGTAAATGGCATTGGGAGCTCACAGAGCAGAGAATCAGAGGAGAGTTACTCTGAGAGAATACTGCAAAAGTCCTCAGCTTTCCCATCAAGTCTCCAGCCAAATAGTGATAAGCACATGCATGGGAATAAACTACCTATGTCCCAGAAAAGCACCACCCAAATGGATGAGAGTGAACCAATCCCATCATAAAAACAGGAAGGAAGTTTGGTTGTTCTCATCAGCCAGATTGAAAAATCCCATGGGACACTGGATAGAGAACTCGATTGTTTTGCATCAGGAGTATGAAATGAAAATGATTATCTATATCTATCTATATCTATATCTATATCTATATCTATATCTATATCTATATCTATATCTATATCTATATCTATATCTATCTATCTATCTATCTATCTATCTATCTATATATATATATATATATATAGAGAGAGAGAGAGAGAGAGAGAGAGACTCAGACAACACATAGACCCGGACAACAGTGTAGTGATAGCAAAAAGAAAGTGGGGGAAGTGGCGTTGGACAGAGACTTTGCTTGGGGTGATGGGCACCTGACTCAGTCTCAGTATGCAGATGATGTTGTATTGACTTGTACACTTGAAATCTGTATGGTTTTGCGAACCAATGTCACTCCAGTAAATTAAATAAAGAAGAAAAATGTGACAGCTTAAAATACCATACTTCATAAAATACCTTTAAAACATTTTTAACAAAATAAAAACAAAGGGACATTACAGAACACCAAGAGTGAATCTTAATGGAAACTCTGCCCTTGGGGTGATGATGTGTAAATGCAGGTCCATCAGTGGTGACCAATGTACCACCCTGTGGGAGATGTTGCTCATGGAGGAGGCTGTGTGTATGTGAGGGCAGGGTGTATGTAGGAAATCTCTTTAACTTCAGATCAATTTTGCTGTGAACTTAAAAGTGCTATAAAAATAGTCCATTCAAACAGATTAATGAAAGAAAAAATAAAGGTAAAATGGGTGCAAGATCCACGCCTGCAGAGCCCTGGTTCCATAGCTTCCCCGAATTCTCTGTCCTTCTACAAGTCTCTCATTTCCTGGGTCTCCCTTTCCTGTGTTCCAGCCTGAGGTCTGGAGCTTTATTAGCCCTGTTGACTGTGGACCTCTGTGACTACATCTGCACCTGGGGCAAGCTGCCTTCTGACGGGAAAGTGAGAAGTTCAATATGGTTTACCCCATCCTCTGGGGAATAGCTATTGTTCTGAATTGGGGGTGAAGGGGTGGGAAGGGGCAAGAATCTCCTCTCAGATTATCAGGTGCCTAGGAGCCTTCTGCCACAGGACTGCTTGGTATGAGACAGGAGATAATGGAGGAAATAAAATTCAATGCATTTCTGCACACTTGAGAGTTATGAGTTTCATGTCCTGCCCCTTGAGCCTGCATTAAAAGACTTCTAGAACTATTTGTTTGCACCAATATCCACCCCTTGGGTTTAGAACTGCTTGGCTTCCAGGCCAGGATACACTGAAAAAAAAAATGGTAAACTCACCACGGCCTGATGGTGCTGTTTCAACAAACAAAGAAAATGCACATTAAATGCTTACATTAGGGGAAAATGGGTTTCATATCTCTAACCTAATGTCCTATGTTAATACTGGAAAAGGGGGAGCTAAACAAACCTAAAGCATGCAGAGGAAAGAAGTAATAAAGATAGGAGTAGTTTCAATCAAATTGATTTGAACAATCCATTACTCCTTTACTCCAGGCTCCATTTATAACAGCAAAAAACTTAAAATATTTATATGTAAACTTAACAGGATATGTTCAAAATCTGTAAGAGGAACATTTTTTTAAGTTCCTGAAATGCAAATATGTATACTTGAGTAAACCGCTGAATACAGTATGTTCTTGGGCAGAATAATTCAACATTGTAAAAATGTCAATCTCCCTAAGTTAAAGCAATAAAACAACAGAGATAATAAAAATCAAAAGCTGGTTATTTATCTCTGAATAAATAAAATTGATAAAATTTTGGCAAGACTGGTAAGGAAAAAAATAAGACACAATTATCATTATCAGGACCAAAAGAGAAAAATAGAGGATTTTATCACAGACCCTACAGATATTAAAAGATTAATAATGGAATGCTACAAATAACTCTACATTGATAACTTTGTCATCTTAGATGATACAGCAATTTCTCAAAAACCACAAATTACTAAAATCCAACCAAGATGAAACAGACTATATGAATATCCCAAGACTATTAAAGAAATTGGGTTTATACTTAAAATCTCTTCAAGTAAGGAATGTGCACACCCAAATGGTGTCACGAGCAAATTCTACCAAACATCTAAAGAAGAATTAATGCTAATTCCACACAGTTTTTTCTACAGAATAGAAGGCAGGGCACAGTTTTTGGGAAAATGTTTGCCAATTAAATATCTAATACACACGTGTTTTCAAAATCTATAAAGAACTCTAAAAACAATAACCCAGTGAAAACATAGGCAATATATTAGAACAGAAAATTCACTAAAGAAGACATATGACTATCAAATAAGTTCATAGAAAGATGCTCTATGTTATTAGGCATTAGAATGATGCAAAGTAAAATCACAGTGAGATATCAGTGCACATCCATTGGAATGTCAAAAATGAAAAAAAAAGTCTGATTAAACCAAGTGTTGGAGATGGTATAACTGGAACTCGCATACCCTCTTGGTGGAAATGCAAATTAATATAATCATTTTGGGAAACAGTTGGGCAATTTTTTTAGAAAGTTAAACATACCTTAACCATATGCCTCAGTCACTTCATTCTTATATTTATATCCCCACTCAGAAAATAAACCACGTCCAGAAAAAGACCTGTACAAAATGTTCATGATGATTCTACTTATAATAACCAAAATCTGAGAACATCCCAAATCAAGGGGTGAGTAAACATGTAATAGCAATAATACTCATTAAACTATTGATACAACTACCAGTATATGGGTGATGTCAAAATTACCACATTAAGTGAATGAAGCCAGACAGAAATGAGTCTGCTTTATGATTCCATTTATAGAATATTTTAGAAAATGAAATTAACATATAGCAAACAAAAGTGTGTCGATGCTTGTTTAGAGGTAAGAAGTAGAGATGGGTAAGAAGAGGATAGATACTACAAAAGAGCACAAGGAATCTTTTGAGGGTAATTGTTATGGTAACCATCTTTATTTGTGGAATGGTTTTCAGGGTGCAGGTTTATGTTACAACTTGCCATCTCCCAAAACCAAAAACAGGTGCAATTTATGCATGCCAATTATCTTTTATTAAAACTGTTAAAATTTTAGAAATAAATTTGCATTAAAAAAAATCCAGAGGTACTTAAGTAAAAAATATGTCCTGTATGATTGTAATAGAAATCAAAATTCTTGCTCTTTCTGATGTTTAGTTTGCCTGTTAACATGAGAGCAGTAACTCCTCTTGGTGCAAAATAAGTTAGGAAGATGGAATCAGAGGAACTGAGTTTGAGACTTTGATAGGAATCATATGTAGTTCACATAACTATGAGAAAATAAGAGCACATAGTGCATGTTTTAACAGCATCTGGTCAACAGCAAAAACTAGTAAATATTGGTATTTGATGTATTGTATTGGGGTAACTATGGTTAATAAGAGTGCATAGGTTTCAAGTGTAGTGTACATTTCTATAATACATCATCTGTATATTACATCATGTGCCCACCACCTAAAGTCAAATCTTCTGACACCATGCATTTGACCCTCTTTACCCTTTACAACCTCCAGCCCCTTTCCCTCAGTGTAACCACCATACTTTTTAATGTTACAGTTATGAAAATATTTTTAGATAAGAATTATTCTAAACAGGATCTACTGAAAGTAGAAAAAAATTTTTAGTCAATGTGTTTGTAGTCTTTTCAGTAAAATTTGATTAGACGAAAACATTTAGTCAGTGTCCTAAGATTTGAGTCACATCTGAAGGGGCCACATTCCTATATATGTCTGCAGTTATATTGTTAGAAGTATGATGGAAATATGTATCTGTATCTGAAAATATGTAATTCTATGTTTTTCCAGGCAGAAGTAGATACCCTTTATCTCTCAATAATGGAACAGAGATTAAAATGCACATGAAATAAAATAATTTTGTTGTTAGTATTTTTGAGAAATTTGAGTGCAGATTACCAAATTCTGTATCCATATTGTTATATAAATAGAATTCATCATTGTATTCAATACTCAACAGTTAGCAATCATAATATAAAATAGAAAATGAAAACATATCTTATAAAAATAATGGATTTGAATATTATAGTCTAAAAGAATTACAAAAGTATTCAATTAGGTAATGTAGCTAACAATTGTAGTAGATAATCCATAAATTTTTGTAGAAGAAAGGAAGGAAAGAAGATGAGAGTAAAAGAAGGAAGGAAAGGGAAGAGAAGAGAAGGGGAATCCATGAAATTGTGATCCAGAAAATGTCATGGCATCCTTGATTAGTAATCATATCCGTCAATCCTCAACATTTGTTGTTTATCTAAAATTTAAATTTAACTGGGTATCTTATTTTTTATCTGACATCTAATGTCTTATCTGGCAACCTTACCTACTACCCTGGCCCAACCCAGACACCCATATTTAATTTTTCCTTGTTTTTCTTTCTTAAATCTTTACTATTGAAAGTATTACATAGGTCCTCTTTTCTCCATTAACCTCTTCCAGCCCCCTATCTTCTTCCATGCCCCCCATTCTCAGGCACTCACTAACTACTCTTATTAAAACAAATAAACAAACAAATAAAAAACAATAAAACGTTTTGAGTCTCCTGAGCTGCCATATTTGAGATGTACTGATTATTCTGAAGAATGATTTGTGTGTGTGTGTGTGTGTGTGTGTGTGTGTGTGTGTGTGTGTGTGTGTGTATGCCTGTGTGTTTTAAAGAACACAGATTTTATGAATGTTAGCAGAGACATGGTGATAAATAATTCTCTGGAAAATGCCCAATGATGATATAAATTCTTATTCATTCTTTTAAGGACAACAACATAATTATTGTGTACCAATCTTTCCCCAGGCCCTGTGTTAGGTGCTGGAAGCATAATCTAAAATAGGAGACTGGTATATATTACTAAGGTTACATCTAGATAAGATTGTGAGAAGATATTAGGGCAGGGTATTTAACCTTTTTCATCTCATAGCACATATAAAGTAATTACTAAAATTCAATGGCACACCAAAAATATTTTTGGCCAACCTAGCCAAAAAATGGGTATAATTTTGATTCATTCACACTGGCTGGCTACTGTGTTGACAGCTGTGATTTTTTTTTTTCATTTAACAGTCTAAGGGAAAAGAGGTCAATGTCCTGACTAAATGGTAAGGTATTTCATGTTTTAAAAATTCTTGCTCCAAACTTGTTGAAAATTGCTGTATTAAGTTATAGTGGGAAGAACAAATTCTTCAACCTGATAAAGTTATTTATTTAATGAGATGGAATGAGAAAAAAATGCATTTATCATTGCATTTTTAAGGTACACTATGGCATGGCATGTAGTAATTAACCATTCTCAGTGAACGTGCACCATGGGAGTAGTTTCAAAGAGGATACAAGCGATATTGTGAAGCTACTAAACATGTGAAATATGAAATACTAGAGGCCTGGTGCACAAAATTAGTGCATCAGGACAGAGAAGGGGTTATCCCTCTTCCCAGCCTGCACCCTCTCCAATCTGGGACCCTTAGAGGCATGTCCGACTACCCAGCAGTCGGACACCTGTCTCAAAATTCAGGACTGCTGGCTCCCAACTGCTCGCCTGCCTGCCAGCCTGCTCAACCCCTAACCACTCCCATACCAGCCTGATTGATGTCTAACTGTTCCTCTGCCAGCCCGTTTGCCCACAACTTCCCTCCTCTTCTGGCCTGGTCACCCCTATTGCCCTCCCCTGCAGGGTTGATTGCCTTCAACTGCCCTCCTTTATAGGCCTGGTCCCTCTCAACTGTCCTCCCTTATAGGTCTGGTGCCTCCGAACTTCCCTCCCCTACTTGCCTGATCACCCACAACTGCCCTCCCTGGCAGGCCTGGTCTCTCCCTACTGCCCTCTGCTGCTGGCCATCTTGTGTCCACATAGGGGCAGGATCTTTGACCACATGGGGGCAGCCATATTGTGTGTTGGAGTGATGGTCAATCTGCATATTACTCTTTTATTAGATAGGATAGAGGCCTGGTGCACGGGAGGGAGCCAGCTGGTTTGCCCTGAAAGGTATCTTGAGGCATGGGGCAACCTGAGCTGAGTGAGGGGCCTGTGGTGGTTGGCAGGCTGGCCACATCCCCCAGCGACCCAAGCAGAGGCCCTAGTATCTGGAATTTATTTACTTTCTACAATTGAAACTTTGTAGCCTGGAGTGGAGCCAAGCCTCCTGCTTGCTCAGTGGCAGCAGCCATTTCTGTTTGGATTTGTTTACCTTCTATAATTGAAAGTTTATAGCCTTGAGTGGTGGCTTTGGTCGGCAAGGGCAGGCAGAAAGCTTGGCTTCCTCCATTGCCAGGAAAACGCCTCCCTCCTGCTCTCTGTGGTTGTAGCCATCTTGGTTAGGTTTATTTGCATCCTTCTCTGATTGGCTGGTAGGTGTGGCTTGTGGGTGTGGTTTGTGGAGTGGAGTGATAGTTATTTTGCATATTGCTCTTTTATTAGGTAGGATGACTAGAACCCAGAACTTTCTGTGAAGTGGATTTTCTATCAATTTTCCATAAATAAGGGAAATGGGCTAGGTAAGTGTTGGGGAAATACAGTATATGCCCTATTATCTGAATATGTAGACTTATTTGTAGCAATGACCAAAGCACAATACCAAGAATTTAAGACAACATATAAAAGTATCTAATCAAATGGTACTCAGCTATATAACTGAATTGTGGGAAGATGATTATGGCATTGATGATGGTCTTGACAATGGGGTGTACTTGGCACAGAAAATGGATTATCCTATATCTATGCCTTCTCCAAATATACATTTTACCTGGAATGAACCAGTAGATTTTTAAAATATCCCAAGTAATAACTTTTTTCAAAAACTGCTTCCTGATAATCCTATAAAAGTCAACTTTGAATTGGTGTAGATCATCTCTAATGGAAAAGGTATAGCTATAACTTTCTTGTTTTACTATCATGTTAAATAATCATTGCTTTACTAAATGCAATGTATAAATAATTACTTCCATGTCTTAGCTTTGTAGAGAACTAATAGATATTTGTTCAAAACAAGGAAGGGCATGCTTTTGGTAAATGTCATATGTGGTATTCTAGTTCTTGAAGAGACTATGATTTGTAGGATTATGATGATCAGAGCTAAAAAAAAAAAAAAAAAAAAAAAAAAAAAGTCACAATGTCCCTATCTCTAACCATCTGGTCAGTTGTTGAGATTGCTCAAGTCATTCCTATTAAAGTATTTTTCTCTTGAGTCCCTCATTAAGTGCACTGATAATTTTCAGGTCACTCTGCATGATTCATCCTTTTGCAAATTTCAATGTTCTGAATACATTAGTAGTTACTTTCTAATATGTTATTTCATTTCTGATAGCTGTGGAAAAATTAGTGGAGATCCTTTGTAGAAGTTTGTTGGAATGTTTTTGTCATAAATTGAGAGATATTTGTCAGAATATTAATTTGAAGTTTAACAATATGTTGTCATAATATTTCTAAAATATGAATTTTAAAATTTTATTTATTTATAGAGAGAAGGAAAGAAAAGGGGAGAGAGATAAAGGAAACATAGATATGAAAAAGAAACACTGATTGCCTCCTGCATGCCCCCTAATGGGCATGAGTCCACGATCTGGGCAGATGCTCAGATTGGGAATGGAACTGGCAACCTTTTGGTGCATGTGATGACACTCAACCAACTGAACCACACTGGCCAGGCAAAAACTATAGATTAAATATATACATATCCTATCTAATAAAATAGTAATATGCAAATTGACCATACCTCTGCCCCACCCTCAAGTCACGCCCACCAGCCAATCAGGAGCAAACATGCAAATAAACTCAACCAAGGGTTCAAGTGGGGCCATTGCCTGCAACAGGTGTGGGAGGCAGCTGCTCAGGAGCAGGGGAAGTGGAGAAGCCTCAAGGGGAGATCAGGGCCGGAAGCTGCCACTCACACCCACTGACAGTGCCAAGTGATCAAGGCCAGCGCTGGGCACCAGCAGCAGGTGTGAGCAAGCGCTCTGGTGCTGGCAGTGGGTGGGAGCGGGGCTGGTGTCAGCAGCAGGTGCAGAAGCCAGTAGCAGGCGCAGGCACCTGGCAGGACCTCAACGTGCAGGAGCAAATAATTTTCAGTAAGGACCAAAGGCTTGCCCTGATGACAATGACTGATGCCCCACCTTGGTCTGGTGTCCCCACTCACCTGCTCCACCATCCCACTGTGGCTGATGCCCACTATGTTCCATGCTGTGCCACCTATTGCTGATGCTGCCATGTTCCGCACGCACCCCCTAGTGTTCAGTTGTTCAGTTGTTCCCCATTCAGTCTATTTGCATATCAGGGTTATATAATACATACACACACACACACACACACACACACACACACACACACATACTAGATGCCCCTAGCAGGAAGATTCCTGCAATAGGGCTTCCTACTGGGGTCTCCACTGCCCTCCCTCCTTCTCTCCCTTCTCCCCACCCTACCTGCTTCCCTGCCTTCTCCACCACCCAACTTTCTTGCTTCTTTGCAGCTTCATTCCCTTCTGCAGTGCTTGGCTTCTTTCTACACTGTCTTCAGTCTTTGCTCTGGCCTGGATATGCAAATAAACTGCCATTTTGGTTGGGTTAATTTGCATATTATCCCTGATTGGTTGGTGGGCGTAGCAAAGGTACAGTCAATTTGAATGTTTCTCTTTTATTAGAGAGGATACCCTACCTAATAAAAAGTAACATTCAAATTGACTGCACCTTCGCTATGCCCAAGCCATGCCCACCAGCCAATCAGGGTGAGTATCCAAATTAACCCAACCAAGATGGCGGTTAATTTGTATATCAAGACTGTGTAGAAAGAAGCCAATCACTGCAAAAGGGAGGGAAGCTGAGGAGAAGCAAGCAAGTGGGGTGGCGGAGAAAGAAGGGAAGTAGGCGGGGTGGGGGAGAGCACAGTAGGAAGCCCTATTGCAGGAATCTTCCTTCAATGAGCTACTAGTATATATATATTACTTTTATTCCCAAATTGAATTCTGTTCAACATAGGCATCTTTATTTTATATAATAGGAATATTTATTTATTAAATTGCTGCAAAAGTTTTTAAGTTTAAGTAATATGGTCTTATAATGATACAGTTGTCATAGAGTAATTAAATACATTATGAAAATACTATTAAATGGAACAGTTTTAACTGTAAATTACCTTAGTTAAAAATAGTTTCTACATAAACATAGATCATTAATACAGTGTCAATTGTGATTTGAAGTTCTTATTTCTAAAAATATTTCTACTGCATAAACTGATCCTACACTTTTGCAATATAAAATAGTGTTCTTTTAGTTGAAGCATTTCAAATAACAAATAAATAAATATCAAGTAATGTCACTGTTTAATCAATATAGGAGTACTAATATATGCATTGTTGTACAATTCTTATATGGCTAGTAATTTCAGATAATGACTCACAGTGTTTTTGGGGAAATGAGATAATATTTTAATCTGTGACAAAGCCAAGACTGGGATATTTATCTCACACTAAAGTTTGTAATGGCCAAAAATAAGTAAAATCTAAATGGTTACCCTAAAATAGAAATATTTAGGTATAATAAAACCAGAAATGTTACGTTGGTTAGATACTGAAAATTATTTTGACCCACTAATGAGTTTTACATAGAATATCAATGAATGCTATATCTTGGACACATAATTTAGAGCTCAACTATAAAACTATACAGAAAACTAACATTATTCTTTTATGTCTTAATTTATTCACCAAATACTTGTTGGTCATCTATTATGGGCATACAGAAGTTCTTCCTTAACAGAGTTTAGAGTCTACCAGGAATGACAAATATTAAAAATCCTGGTAATAAAATGTGATGAAATTCATAAAAAAAAGATATGCAGGGTAAGGATAGTTGGGATAACCAATGTCCTGGTTTGCCAGAGATGTTCCCAGTTTCTACCAGTATTCTTGTCTAAATTATTAATAATGCCCCATGTCACTATAAAACATGCCCTGGTTTGGTCAAAATACTCTGTGATCACCCTTGTCTTTAACAACATAAACTATTAGATTAAAGAGTAATCATGCCCTTAATATACTGCTCTAGATACTAGGTATATAGTCTTAAATTTAGTGTGTATGAAGTTAATGTTTGAATAACCTTAGGTCTCCTATTAACTCATTGGTCTCTCAATGTGAAGATGATGGGACTCTTTGCACTAGTTAACACAGCATGTGAGGCCTGAAATAGCCATATCCATTAAGTTGACTATTATGGACACAATGTCCTCCCCCCATATTTGAATGTTAAAGCCTTAATCCCCAATGTGACTACATTTGGAAATAGAGCCCTTATAAGGAGGTACTTAAGGTTAAATTAGATCTGGTGGGGGGACCTAATTCAATAAAACTACCATTCATTTATTTATTTTTTCTTAATTGTTTTCATCATCATTTATTCCTCCCTATAACCTAATTCATCTTCCCCTTCCCCTTCCCCCTGCACCTAACACACTGATGTCTGTGTCCATGAGTTCTTTCTCTCTTGGGCTATCTACTTGCTCTCTATCTATGAGTCTCTATTTTACTTATTAGTTCAGTTTGCTCATTATATTCCACATATGAGCAAAATCATATGATACGTGCCTTTCTCTAACTGGCTTATTTCATTTAGCATAATGTTTTTTAGGTTCACCCATGCTTTCCCAAAGGGTACGATTTTCTGCCTGTCTATGGCCAACCAGTATTTCATTGTGAAAATGTACCATAGCTGTTCTATCCAAGGAGTAATGTGCTTTTAGAAGAGATATCAGAGAGTCATCTCTCTGTCTCTTTCTCTCTGATTCTTGTTATCCCTCTCTCTGCATTCATGCACCAAGAAAAGGTTATGGAAGCACGTAGTAAGAAGGTGGCCACCTGCAACTCAAGGGCAGAGTTCTCAGCAGACATCAACCCTGATGGCATCCTAATCTTAGACTTTAAGTATCCAGAACTGTGAGAAAAGAAATGCCTGCTGTTTAAGCCCCCAAGTGTATGGCATCTTATTATTGCGCGCAAAACAGACAGATATGATAGCTCAAACTGTTATACCAAAGAGTTCAGCTCAACCAAGATGTCTGGAACCTCTTTAGCTAAGACAGAACCAAGTAAGAAAATGAAAAGGATGATTTGGGGGTAATAATTTAACTTATGCATTATGAATTTTGTACATTTAACTCAAAAAGACAAGATAATCAGATCTGGGATTTGAATTCCTTTGAAATCAAATATCTCTGGGCTTTAATTTACAATACGCATTAATCTTTGAACTTTCATTTCTCACTGGGGGAACTTAATAATGGAAGATTTATAGTCAAATTTGGGGAATATCTAGGCGACAGCAATTTTTATTTGCATTGCTTATTTGCTTTATTTTAGTATTTTCATTTATCCTGGTTGCAGAATGGCTGGTAGATTCTGTTAGACAGTAATTCAGAACAGGAAACGGGAAATATCAATAGAATGCATTCAGGGTGGATTTGAGATCAATTAAAGTAATTCATTGTTGGCATACTTCAGAATCTTTGGGTGTAACATCCATATTGCTCATCAGTGGTCAGAGAAATATATACAAGAAGTGAGGAGCTCATGCGGGTGAGAGGAAGAAAGATTTGAAAGACTAGATACACCCCTCAGGGATATAATCACATCCCTAATTATGTATAGACTTATCAAATGAGTCCAATGGTTCCAGAACACAATATACCACAGAGCCAAAGAGACTCCCTCTTCTTTTCTGATGTTTTGTTAGAGATGAAGATAGGGTGGGAAACTCTTACACTTTATAAGGGAAAGTGAAGTGACAGACTTGTCTCATTGGTAATTTTGGTGAAAAGAACCCCAAAGCATTCTCATCTTCTTGGAAACAACCTGCTTGCAGAGAAACTGTTTCCCTCAGGTCCTCAAAGCTTCAAGCTTTACCCGAACGGCATCCATCATGGGAAGGTCTGCAACTGTGGAGATCGTCCCCTAATTCTGGGGTTCTAGTATCAGGCACGTCTGCCTCTTTTATCAAACCATGTCCTTCAACCCACATTTTATGAGCAAGAAAGGCAGCGTTTGGATCTGTCCTCTGCCTTATATTTTGTCTTCTCGTTTTGGTCAAAATTGGGTGAGTAATAGGTGATACTGATTAGGTCTCTTCAAAGGTCCCCATGATGCCTTGAGGATCTTTGTATGCTCCTAAATTATTCAGGTCATTCAGATATAATGAAAGAAATCTACCACATACTAATAGCCATATTAAACAACATAATTGTTTTAAGAAAAGAAGTGAATGATATGTAAGTAATAAAACAAGCAACTTAAATGTAATTCTTTAAAACTAGTTTGATACTGAAAGCAAGGTCATTTTGTGAGATGTTTTGTATGATGAAACTTATCATTAAAAACATTGAGATACATCACTGGAGGGAAGTGAAGAAGCCCAGATAAATCAAGTGATAAATAAGATTCAGTGTTCTGGGATTGAATTTTTTAATTTACTCTTAAAATTGTATTAAAATGAAATGCAACTGATATAATATTGAATCCATGCTGAAAAACTTCTTGCCTGTTTTCCTGGGATAGTAAGAATCACCCTGATTTCATTTGTTTTGCAAGGAATGTTTACCCACATGGAATTATATATTAACTTTAAGTCATTTAAACTGATCACTTTGGGATATTGTTTCTAAGGTTGTCAGAAAGTTACTAAAAGCTTTTTTTTTCATTTGTTACAGTATTTTAAATAAAAATGTGCAGTACTCCATTTTTAAGGATCAGCTTTCTTACTATTCTTTGAACCAATTTTTCAGATATCATGACTAATTCATCCACATTCCATCATGTGATTAGCTCCATGTCATCATTGAATTTACAAGATGGCTGTGAGTATGGGAATAACTTGCAGCCCATGAAACTCCCACATTTAACTGGATTTTTTTTAATAGCAAACAGAGCAAAGATAATCAAGGGTAGAGGACCCACCACTACCTTTTCTAAATCTCCAGGGATTTGTTTTCCCATTGATGTCATGGTGCTGCTTTGGGATCCCTGTCCTATTGGCTTTGGATGATACTGATAATTAAGAACAAACAGATAATGCTGGGCCAGTATAGCTCAATGGTTAAGCTTCATCCCATGCACCAATAGGTCACAAGTTCAATTCCTGGTCAGGGCACACGCCCAGGCTTCTCGCTCAGTCCCCAATGAGGAATGTGCATGAGGCAGCTGATCAATATTTCTCTCTCTAACTTAGCAAAATTACCCTGAAGAAAATGGACCC
Organism: Pipistrellus hanaki; assembly: GCF_964339955.1. Classification (NCBI taxonomy): domain Eukaryota; kingdom Metazoa; phylum Chordata; class Mammalia; order Chiroptera; family Vespertilionidae; genus Pipistrellus; species Pipistrellus hanaki. The sequence goes on from NC_140505.1 coordinate 28,690,250, forward strand.
TTTGCCAATTAAAGACTTTAGAATATTTAGTAGCTCCTAAACTTATTAATTCACATTTCTATTAAAGCTATAATGGTAGTAACTGGCATCACTTTTATGTAACAAGACTGAAGGGTCCCGGGTTCAATTCCAGTCAAGGGCATAAACCTGGGTTGCAGGATCCCGGGCATGTGGGAGACAACCAATCCATGAGTTTCTCTCACATTTGTGTTTCTCTCTGTCTCTCCCACTCTGTTCCACTCTCTCTAAAAATTAATGGAAACAATATCCTTGAATGAGGATTTTAAAAAAAGGACTAAATGAGATAACATTTACAGAGTTCAGAGAAGTAGTCAGTGCTTAGTTTGTACTGATACATGTTATTTAAGGCAAATTCAAATAAAAGCTCTAGCATTTATTACATAATAACTAATATCTTTATGATGAGAGCAGTTCCTTCCAAAGGTTATTATGAGGAATAGAATAGGTATAAAGTATAGATTTAGAGTTTGACCCACAGTGGGTACATAATGATGCTCAATGATGATGCTCATATTGCTATTTCTGGTTTCAGTGCTTTTCCAAGTCATAATGACATTTTTACTCAGAAAAAAATCCTATATAATAAAGAAGTGATATGCAAATTGACCATCACTCCAACACACAAAATGGCTGCCCCCATGTGGACAAAAGATGGCCACCACAAGATGGCTAGCAGGGGAGGGCAGTTGGGGACAACTAGGAATGCAGGGGAGGGCAGTTGGGGGAAACCAGGCCTGTAGGGAAGGATAGTTAGGGATGACCTGGTCTGCAGGGGAGGACAGTTAGGGGAAACCAGGCTGGCAGGAGAGAGCAGTTAGGGGTAATCGGGCCAGCAGAAGAGAGCAGTTAGGTGTCAATGTTTAAGGGGTGATCAGGCTGGCAGACATAATCAGTTAGGGGCAATCAGGCAGGTAGGCAGGTGAGCAGTTGAGAGCCAGCAGACCTGGATTGTGAAAAGGATGTCTGACTGCCCATTTAGGCCCAATCCCAAGGCATGTGGGAGACAACCAATCCATGAGTTTCTAGAGTTCCCAGATTGGAGAGGGTGCAGGTGGGGCTGAGGAACACCCCCCTCCTCCAGTGCTTGAATTTCGTGCACTGAGCCTCTGGTGCTTGTATAAAATAAGAGTGAACAAAAAAAAATAATGCAGAGGTAAATGATGAATGAATGAATGTTGTTATGAGAGATCATATAGCTCATTAGATTATAAATAAGGACCTAATTTCATTATGAAGGTACAAAGGAAGCATAAATGTCATCTCTCATTATTTGTCCTTTTTTTATGGAATTTGTTTTCCTGACTCTATCAGAAAATCGGTGAAAGAGACTAGATAAGGGGTTATCTGCTCTGGGATTAAGATTGTCCACCTTCTGATTATGTCAATGTTTACTAGAACACTAGCTTACCCATTAATTTATACACTGTATATGGCTGCTTTCTTCCACAAGGCAGAGTTGAGTAGCTGCATCAAGATCTTTATATCTTATAAGCCTAGAATTACTATGTGGCCCTTTATGGAAAAAGTTTGCAGTTCCCAGAGTAGATGATGAGGGGATTTATGATTCATAATCTACTGATCACTGTGACAAATTCTCTATAAAGGTATACTTCATTATGTTTAAGTTGAAATGACTTCTGGAATCTATTACTTATACCTCTCTCCTATTTTATATCCCATTAAAAAGTAGTAAGTCTTTTTTTCCTAAATGTCATTAAAACTTTAGACAATCAGCCAATCCTGCAGAAGCGTTTTAACAGAAACTTAGATTTGGCAAAATTATCCTGAAGAAAATGTACCCTTTGCCAATTAAAGCCTTTAGGATATTTTAATAGCTCCTGAACTTATTAATTCACATTTCCATTAAAGCTGTAGTGGTAGTAGCTGGCCTCACTTCCATGTAACCAGAAAAAAACCTGTGGAAGATTCCAACCCCTATCTGTGACTGATGATTCTGCTTTGCTGGGCAGCCGCTGCCCATTAGTTTAATCCAATAAGCTGAAGTGTGCCCTCTTTCATCCGTCTCCCCACACCCAATTTAATCACAGCTGTGTTCTTTCACAGCTTGACCTTTCAGCAACAACTGTGTCATTTAAACAAGCTACATGATTCAGACTATTTCTTACAGGGATCTTATCCAGTAACAATCTCAAAACACAGATCATGCACCCTCGCCGTGCCAAGCATAATAGCAACCCTTGTGTTGCTTTCACTGGGCAAGTCCTTCTGTCTTTTCCAAATAAGTTCACCTCATTAAAGGGTCAACTTCTCCCTGTAATGATGTTGTCCTACTCCCTGCTGCCAACCATAAACAAGCCCGTAGATGAATGATGGACATGACCCCTAGAAGCTTACCACCCAGGAGAGGATGACCATTTGGAGTGTTAGCACCCTGAGAAGAGTGGAGATACATATGACTCATTGAGAAGCCATGGTAATTTTAATGTCACAAGAATATGGGCTACTAAAGAGAGCTTTGGTAAAGAATGGTACAGCACCACGTAAGGGGCAAGGTACCATACCTTTAAGAACTTCTCAAAACCATTTCTTCAGCATTCACCCATGATTCTTTCCCACAGTTCTATAATTTGAGGGGGGAGAGGGGGGGGTTAAATGGTATTCTATTATTCAATACATCAAACTCACATACTAGTACACTTCCTGGTGAGATACGAAAATAATATCATTCATATGTATAGGCATGGCCGTGGAGATCTTTTTATTGTTCCCTATTACTTGCATGTTCTTCCTTTAAGATGTGTCAGCTTGTCTCAAAGTTGGCCACTGTCAATTGCTTCCTTATCACTGGAAGGATTTGGGCTCCTCTGCAATTGCTTTGACCAATAGAGCACAGAGCCAGTGATGCTATACTAGTCCCATGCGCAGTTTTTAAGAGGGCTGCAAGTTTCTATTCTTGCCCTTTAGAACTGATAGCCATAAGGAAAAAAGTCCAGGACATTCTGGCAGAGAGAGAGGCTACACAGAGGAACACTAAAGCACAAGATACACCAGGGTAGAAGCTGCCTTGTACATCCAGCCCCACTGACCTCTTCAGCTAACATCAAACTCTTCTGCCATATACCAGCAACTGTCAGGAAGACCTCAGACAAGAACTGCCCACTAAGTTCAGTTAACCCATACAACTGGGAGAAATAGTAGATTGCTATTTTTATGCCACTAAATTTTGGGATAGTCTGTCATATAGCAACAGACAAGTGAGCCAGAAAATTGCACTTTCCCACTCTTTATGTTTGGTGGTACCTCCTGATACTTTTCCTCCCTAATGATGCTAACCTTGGCCAAATGATTGCCATTAACCAATGGGAAATAGGGAGTATCATATACCATATAAGAACTTGATTCACTTTTTTTATCTCATTAGTATTAACTAGAGGCCTAGTGCATGAAAACTTAAGCACTGGAGTTGGGAGGGATCCCTCAGCCAGGCCTGCCCCATCTCACAGTCTAGGAACCCTCAGGGGTGGGAGGTGGGAGGCAACCCGGTGATCAGGGAAAGGCGACACCCCCATCACACCTCTGCTGCTGCCACTGCTGGCAGTGCAAGCCTCGGCCAGCCCTGGTTACTTGAGCCTTGGAAGGCCCCAGGCAGCTGGGCAGCCACCATCTGAGTCTTGTCTACACCTCAGACCCACCCTGGGCAGCTGGGAGGCTGAGGGGGCTGGGGGACTCCAGAGCAGGCCCAGCTTTGCCATGTGCCTGCCACCTCAGTGAGACTGAGGGGATGGGGCTCCGCCATCTTGTGGCTGTGGATGCTGCCATCTTTGAAGGTGTGGCAGTCAATTAGCATATTCCCTCCTTATTGGCTGTGGGTGCCACCATCTTTGCAACAGTGTGAGGGTCAATTAGTATATTCCCTCTTTATTAGGTAGGATTACCTCCTTATGGCCCCATCTCCTAATATAGTCACATTGGGGATTAGAGTTTCAACATATAAATGGGGGGAAGGGGGACACAATTCAGTCCAAGCAATATGTAATTTTACGTACCATGATTAATATATAATAATTCAGTTCTGTTGCTCCTTTTCTTCTTCCTCATATATCCAAACCTGTGAAGTTTCCTGACACAAGAGACAGGATCTTATATCTTTATCATTCCCCTAGGAAGCTTCTGACACTATCAGGAAAAAATTGAACACACATACTTCTACACTTAATCAAAACAGAACCCTCTCAGCTAAAACAATTCTCCACTTTCAATTAGGAAGACTCAGAATGATGAACGGTAATTAAAGCCCAGATACCAGGGAGAAAATTTGAAATATAATCATGAGCACTTACAGAGTCTACTGGAATGTCCACTGTCCACATTTATTATCATGTTGGATAGCAGAAACAATAAATGCTGTGCATATAAGTAGGTGTTTGCTTCAAAACTGGACATCGTTTTCACATTTGTCCATTTTTTTTTTGTAACCACATTCCTTTTTGTATACTAAACAAAGTCATTTGTTTGGACAGGACTTTATTCTCTAACAGTTAAGACAGGATACTATGAATAGAAAATAAATACTTTACATAAGAAAAATACATTCTGTTGTCTGATAGTTTGGCAACTACAATTTTCTATTAAATTGCACCCCTGGGCTTTTTATATATAATGATGCTTGATAGCCTGGGGGGACTTCAAAGTTCTGATGCTTTTTCTGAATAATAAATCATGTTATTTCCTGATGTGACAGGATGTGGATTATGTTTTATTCAAGTTCTATGGAAACATATTCTCTCTATTTATTGGCATTTTTGTGATAATATTCCAGGCTGGCATCCTTAATTTAAGATAAATGATGACAACTTTCAATTTAAATAAATTAATAATGCAATTTCTATTGATATGTCATTGCAAATAAAGATAATAATTAGACATCACATTGCCTTTTAAATAAGGGGCTGTCTAAAGAAATGCAACAATTTCCAAAAAATATAATTTCCCATCTGCACTGCTCTTTTAAACAAATAAAGTACAGCTATGGTCTCTGTTATGCAGAAACAGTGCTTCAAATTGAACAACCAGTAATCTTCAAGGTCAGGTTCATTCTGAAAACATTGATTAAACACCAAAAATGCACAGGAATTATGACTAAATAAGAGATGGTCCCTGCTTAGAATCATAGTATAACAAGAACAATATGTATATAAAGAAAAGACACTCACTGAATATGCTATTTTAATAGAAATGAATTTTTATAGAGTGTATATGTAAAAATAGATTTAAAAAATAAAATAAAGATAAAACTAATTTTCTAATCATTATGATATATAATATTGTACCCCACCCCCCCCACACTTCTTCCCACACAGCCATTTTCTCTACCCTTTTCTCAGAGAATAGGGCAATCAAAATAACTGATTTCTGAAATAGTCAAGAGAAATCAGCCATTCAGAGAGAGACAAATACCACATGATCTCAATGATCTGCAGAATCTAATGAACAAAAGAAACTGAGGAACAAAATAGAACCAGAGGTATGAATATATGGAACAGACTGACAGGTGTCAGAGGGGAGGGGGGCTAGATGAAAGAAGGTGAAGAGAATAGCCAAAGAATATATATGTATAGCTTCTGGATACAGACAATAGTGTGGTGATGGCCACAGGGGTGTGTGTGTGTGGGGTGGGGGGAAGAAGGGGCTGAATGGAGGTAGGCAAACATGAGTGGAAGTGGGGGACATCTATAAGAGTGTCAACAGTAAAAACAAAATAAAGCCTTGTACAGCTAACAAAGGTTATACTAGAGAAACACTAAGGGGGCCTTTAATGCAAACCTTTGATTACGTGATTCTAGGACACTTTAACAAAGTAAAGAAACAAAAAACAAATTCATTAAATATACTTTTAAAAAATTTCACAGAGTTAGATTAATCCTATTTTATATCCAATATAGAAATCCATCAGCAGTGTTTCTCAAACTCCAAGTGGATACAGATCACTAGGGAATATTGAAAAAATTGCAGATTTCAATTAATAATTTAATAAATTATTGAGATTTTGCAGTCTCAAAAAGTTCACTTTGATTATCAAGGCATTCACATACGTTCAGCTCTCGGCTGGGAAAAAACAAAGAAATAAACAAGCAACAACACAGAAACAGAACAAAGACATAGCCCCAGATGACTAGGTATTCTAGGCCAGTGGTTCTCAAAGGCTTGTTCACATATCAGCAATGTCAGTACCACCATTAGAAATGAGAATTTCACAGCCTCACCTAGGCCTACTGAGTGGGAAACTCGGGGGTGCTGCCCTGGAATCTGTTTTAACAAGCCCAGAGTGATTCTCATGGACAATAATGTTGGGGAGGAGTTCTCAGCAATGTTTGGGACAGGAGTTACTTTTGCCGCCCAAACTTCCATTTACCAAGGCCTGTGACCCTCTGATATCATATGCTACTAGCAGGTCATACACCTTATCCCTCACCACAAGACAAACCAAGAGGTCCTTGGGTTTTCCTCTGTATTGATTGCCGTGTGGAAGGTATGGGGTGAATTTGGAAATCTATACTTGTTTGGTAGGAGATTTTTAAACTCATGAATCCAAAAACTACTTGTACTTCAACAAGTGGGAAGGATTACTTTGAATACCCAAACTATTATGTGTGGGAAATACATTGTAGTTCTTCCCTATAAAGAGGAGACAGTGTGTCTATTTACTTGTTGATAAGCATCTTTAAAGTTTTAACTCACAGATATTTTGTCAATCTGAAATATAAATCTGCAGGTTAAACATATTCATTCCCCAAATAATTTATCATGACATGTGGCCAATTTTATCTTTTCTTCTGCAGATATTCCATCAGTTTTTTTTTCTAAAAAAAAAAAGGATAGCTGAAGAAAACTCATATGATTTTTATCTGCCTCTCTGTGTCATTGTGAAATTTACCAAAACACACAATGAAGAAATGCTACTTCTTTCTTCTGAAAAAACAAGTGTTAAAGAAATTGAACATAGGGTTTTAGTCATAAATATTATGCCCTTTGTTCTGAGCTAAATATTTCCAACTTATTGATTTAAGTTTAGCAGCTTCTTCAGATTAGTGACTCAAATTGAATTTCTGGTCAACAAAATTCTCAAAATATATTTTCTTAAATGAATGGTTTATTAAGAATATTTTCCATACACTATTGTACAGTTAGTTTGCGACCTTAAATAACAATATTCTTATATTGTTATTACTATCTTATATCAAAACTATTTTAAAATTTCATCTTTTTATACAGGATTAACAAATACTTTTTGGTTTTCATTTTGTCTGCCCCCCTTTTATTGATTCCTTAAAAGCAGACATTTTCATCTGTTTAATAAAGCTGTTTTAATAAAACTTTATTTTCAAAAATAGGTGATGATCTAAATTTGGCCCATACATGTTTTATCAGCTCCCAATCTAAAAATGTTTTGTTCATAAATATAAAAAAAGAAATAATCACATATATATTTTCTTACTTCAAGTAATAACCCTTATGTAAACATTACAGGCGATAATTTTGTAAATCTTTAAATCCAATGAACTCCACATACTTAAGAGAACATGAAAATGATTTCCAAGGTGTCAGAGTTTAGCAACTTTTTATATTAGCTTTATCAGTGTGTTTCCTTATTTCCCAGAGCATTTTGTTTCTTCTGGATAGGAGAAAATTAATAATAAAAGCAACGCCATAATAAAGCAAAAGATCAGAAGACCTCACTGCAATATGGTCAGTATGCGCCACTGAACAGTGAACACAATGTTTCAGGAACAAAATTTACCTTGACAGGCAATCTGCAAAGGACAGGCGAACAGGGTATCCGTATCGGATGATCTTCACCATCGCCAGGACCCCAATATATTGTAGCTGAGCAGACACGTAAAAATTATCAAAGGTATCTGGCAGCTTTGAGTTATTGGGCTTGATGCAATGAATAAAGTGTGGAGTGCACTTCTGAAGTTTTCCAATAATATCCGTTAGAGATTTCTAAGGAGAGAAGTAAAACCAAACTGATTCTTCAAAGACAACAAAAGATAAAGCAGTTTTTAAATAAAAATCTTTATCTTCAATCAGGACTTTAAAAGTTATGCCTTCACTCATTGTGTGTGTGTGTGTGTGTGTGTGTGTGTGTGTGTGTGTGTGTGTGTGAAGGTACTCAAGTGGTCGAAAATGAAGGAGGGGAATTCTATGTAAACCCTCTACAGTTGATATGATCAAAATTTAGGTTTGAGAATCAGAAAACATCACTAACCCTGAGTTGTGATGCAACAGTGACTGGACCTCCTCGTTCCAGTCTTTGAAGAAAAGTAGAAGTTCCTTTCTTTTTCAATAACTATAAAGAAAACACAAAGAAAAGGTGAGCAAATTTAGTTTACTAAATTCCATTTAGAAGAAGAAAATTAACTCTCTCATCCATGTAAATTCTCTGACAGGCAGAAATATGTTTAAAACAGACTTTAAAAATCAGTATCAAATGATTTTCTATAATGTTGCCATATATTGGGGAAATGGGAAACTACATGTAAAATAACAACCATTACTACCAACCCTTCATATATGTGGCTGTAAGTATCCTGCACCTACTTTAATCAGAAATTAAATATAGATCCAGATTCACTTGCCAGTAGAGTAAACTCATCTTGGTATTTTTACTAGTTGTATTACTAACTGTCCACATTTATCATGAAATGTCGCTGACTGTAGAGAAAAAATAATACTATTTATGTTACAAAGATTTGATGTTTTCACAACCACTGGTTTGCTTCCTTAAGACTGACTATGATTTGTTTCTCACCCTTTTTTTTTTCTTCTTACCCTTCCTTTTCTTCTTTTTAAACTACAAAACATTTGCCTGGCTGTGAAAAAGAACAATAGACTATTATCTTTGATAAGTAATTATATACACCTCTTAAAAGAAAAAAAAATCATGTGTAGCAAAGATTAAATCATAATGGAGATTTTTTAAAAGCCAGGGGGAATGAAGAAATAAAGGGCACAAGGAAATTAATTAAATTCTACCAGGGTCTAAAAGGAGTCTCAACCACTAATGTACCTTTACAGTTCACAAAATCATACAGACTCAAGCCAACATATCTAGTGATCCAAAATCATTTATCTTTAAATAGATCTTTATACAAGAAAAAAAAAATTCTAATAACCGTCTTTTCAATTTGGTGCTATGCTACCATGGCAATAGCTCCTTTCCTTCCATTAAGATGAACTGTCAAACAGAAATTATTAATTATCACTGATTGATGGGGGACTGTCAAATAAAGCGACTGGTCCAGGATCAACTTTTCCCTACAAACAGGAAGCCCAGTGTGATGACCAGTTAAAGAATTGGCTGACACCTACCTACCCTGCCAGTCACAGGGGAGAACGTGCAGGGATGAGGGCAGTTTGGACAGAAGAGAGGAATAGAACACTTAAGAAATAACCGTAATAAATAAATCTCCACCCCTTGAAATTGAACAGTCAATTTCCCTTTCTGGGTGGAGGAACTGCTATGAATTATCTCTCCTCTATATTCCTTTAGGGAAAAGACTAATGGCATCTATGCCTGGTAATGTTTAATAATTAAGGTTAAAAATTACAATTTAGAGGTGTGTGGTGATTTCTTGTTCTTGATTTCCAGGATGACTGAGAAAGGAAGGGCCAGCAGGTTCAATGAAACCCTCAGGGATAGAGATCTTCCTTATAAAGAATAAATCTTTGTCTTTTTTATGTAAAAGATGCCACTGTTGTATTCAGTGAGATTGAATTCCTGTGATCATATAGTTATATCAAAGGATCCCTAAATCTCAGGCCTAGGAACCACACACACACACACACACACACACACACACACACACACATTTCTAATATGTTATACACATTTCTGCCACTCTTCTAAAATAGAGCTAATTTTAATTATGCGTTCATTTTAATTGGTAAGCTAAAATGCATTCCAGCAAGCTACAACTGAGTATCTAAAAATAATTATCCTGGACACCTTCCCAATCATATTTCTCATCTTTTATGGTTTTGGTAGAGGCAAGCAAAACAAACTGGGCCACACTGAATTTTAAACTGAAGACATTTCAGTTAAAAAAAAACAACACAAAAAACTCTACTGAATTTGTAGTTCTATTTCACAAATAGTTTGAACCATTATGTTGTAAGTACAGCCACACTTGTATGAGAGAAATACACATTAAAAAATATTATAATAAAAAAATAAGTTAAGTGTCTACAAAATATGCAGTGAAAACATTCTAGCCCCTGAAAAAGACACTGTATCTGTGACAAACTGCAATTTATGTGCAGAGACTTAAAACCTCTGAAGTAATTAATGTCAACAGAGTAAAGTAGCTAAGTTAATTCTCTCTTAGCCTACTATCCATGAAGTTACTTCCCATTCATCACAGAGACAGTCATAGAGATGAAACATAAATAGGATGTTGCACAGACAACCAACACAATTACAAATACTGTATTTGCTACTGAATTATTACTGGAAAATACTTTCCTATACTGGTCCCTCTTTCTGATGTTTATACTTCATATAGGCATTCTTTCACTTAATTTTTAAAAATTAAAATATCAATTTATTTCCCTTATTATTTATAATTGTGCTTTCTTAAAAAAAAAAAAAAAAGCAAATGTTTTAAGCAAACTTAAAAACAACCAAACAACAATCACAAAATTCCTACCTTACTAAGTTCTAGATAATTCCTGTTTTCTCCGATAGTTGAAGAAACTGTCATTTTCTTATTGAGCAGGGCAGATTTATGTCCTCTGAATTTAAAAGGATAGGAAGATAGAAGGGATCCTGTTTGTGACAGTTTCGACTGGAACAAGTGATTGATCACGACATTTTCACTAGCTAGGAAATAAATAAATGAATATTGTAAGGTGGCATTAAAATTGTGATTTACATTTTACTTACTCCTCATCCAAGTCCTTCACCTAGTAACATGTTCATCCAAGTCCTTCATCTAGTAACATGTTCAGAGTGGAAGATGTAATTGAAGACTCCATTTTTCCCTTTGCCTCTATTTTCTTTTCCACATTATGCATTATGCTATTTGACAAAGTTTGACCTCCTGTGCCCTTGGCCAGGAGTCCTGATCCATGTTTCCCAATTCTCCACCTGAGTGTTTGACCCCTCACTCTCTAATTGTCACTACTGTCTTAGCTGTCTGAGCAGAATCTTACCTGATCAATCCTAAGGGGCTTTGAGGTACTTGCCAAAGTCATGGAGACATAGATTCTCTCAGGAACTTCCATTGCAGGAGAGTAACTACCTAGGAACAAGCTTCCCAAGAATCTAAGTTGTCTCAGAGCTAGATGTAGTACATATGGGACTATTTGGTAACTGCCAATCCATATGCCTGAATCCCTTCACCTTTTTTACTCAGTGCCCCCACACCTCTCCCCTCTGGCAAGCATCAGTCTGTTGTTCTATGTCTCTGAGTCTATTTCAATTTGGTTTATTCATTTAGTTAGTTTTGTAGATTCACATATAAATAGGGAATATAGTCAATACAATTGTAATAACTATGTAAATTACCAGGTGGTACTGGGACAATTTGTAAAGTATATGATTATCTAACCACTGTACTGAACACCTGAAACTAATACAAAATAATATTGAATGTAAACTGTAATTGAAAAGTACACTAAAAATAAAAAGCCTATGCTGATAAGTATTGGATGTTATGTTATAGAAATTATAATAATGCCGGGCTCACATTCCTTTCTTCACGTCTCAGAAAGAAACTGGGGCCATGATGAATGGATTTTTGGCTATAAATTCAAACAGTGTTTTCAAAACTGTATATGGTGTTTAAGGATCTAGAAGGCATTTTTCTTGCGTTATCTCTATTTACATATAGGCAGGTTTTTAAGCTTTAGTTTCCTTTTCTTTAAACTGGCCATGACAATACCTATTTTGAGGTTTGCCATAAGATTAAAATGTGAAATAATGTGCATAAATAATTTAGGATATTGCTCAGCCCATCAGACAGTTAGCAATATTTTGTACCAATGCCATTTTACCTTTTCTACAGCCATATTATTTTGCTTGTCCAGCTAACATATTTATTAGCAATGCACTCAGTGCAAAGTCACTCAGTGAATAAACAAATAGGCAACTAGGGAGAACTGTCCAGAGAGGGATGACATGATCATGGAATGCAAGAAGGTAAAAAGAAGCCCTATGGTGTTATATTAAAATTAGAGGTAATAGCATAAATTCATGACTTTAATATGTAGTTTTATAGCTACATATATATATATATATATATATATATATATATATATATATATATATATAAGCCTAAGTGATCATTTGACTAGTAACTATGATGCACACTGACCACCAGGAGGCAGATGCTCAATGCACAGGCATGGAAACATGGAACAGATTGATTAATCTCAGAGGGAAGCGGGGAGAGGGGAAGGTGGAAATAGGCTAACCAAATATCTTCTATGCATACTAGAGGCCTGGTACATGCATTCATGCACTGGTGGGGTACCTCAGCCTGACCTGCAGGGATCCACTGGAAACCAGCTGTTTGACATCCCCCGGAGGGGTCCCAGATTGCAAGAGGGCACAGGCAAGAATGAGGGATCCTGCCAGCGCACAAATCGTGCACCAGGCCTCTAGTATTTTTATAAATTGATATATTGTCTATATCTATATCTTAAATTCTGTAGTTCTCAAAGGGCAAAAAAGCCGTGACACCACAATAAAAATGAGTTCACAAGGCCCCCAGACCTTCATGTTTAAGAATAAATATTCTTTTCCTCTAAAGTAGATTAAGGCTTCGTGGACACATGGCTGATTCTACATCTGAGGGATGGGAGAAAAACCTGGAACATCTTGGGGGAAAAAACATGCAAGGAAGTGCTAAAATTATAAGAACCTGTCAAAAGGACATAGGAGGCTCTCACTGGTTACATGTTGGCAATTTCAGCATCAAAATAGTAATAGTAATGGATTATGATTCATTGAGTAAAATAAGGGAGTCAGGAAGAAACTACACTTTTGGTAGTGAGCATATAACAGAGTATACAAATACCAAAGTACAATGTTGTACACCTGAAATTTATAGAATGTTATCAACCAATATTACATCAATAACAGTTTTAAAAGAGACAAAAATTTATGAGTTTATATTGATAATGAATTAATCAGAAAGATGAGTTCTTATAGTAAAATTTATTGTTGATGGGAAAAAATGGGTTAGAAAACCATAATCTTGCAACCATAGAGAAATCATTCATTTAAGTAAGAAGCATTCATTTATGCAAAACTAACTGGTGGAAGTTGGATGAGGACAAGAATATTTAGTGTCTCAAAGTGCTTCCTTACAAATTACTTATCAAAAAAAAAACAAACAATGACTTTTGATTTAAAAAAAAAACACACACAAAAACCTGAAGTATGCCATCTTCAAAAGTGATCAAGGATAATGGATAAAGTTTTATAGGAGCTCATAATTAGACATTACTATTATTGTATCAATGTTACATATTCTGAGAATTTACTGATGCTATATAGTACTCTTGATCTTAAGATACATACCAGAGTTTTAGGCATAAAGATGCATGTGACTTAATCTCAAATGAATAAAAAATATATGTACATAACACACACAAAGGGAAGGAAGGAAAGAAAAAATAAAAGAAGGAAGGAAGGGATGGAGGAAGGGAGAAAGGAAAGAAGGAGAAAAAAGAAGAAGAATGGTAGAGAGAAAAATATTAAAAGAAAGGAAATGAAAAAAATATGGAATAAGGACATATGGGAGATCTTTGAACTAATTTTGTAACTTTCTTTAAGTTTAAAATATTTCAGAATAAAATTAATTAATAAGTATATAATACCATGGTCCACTTAAATAAAATTATTTATATTTATTGCAAGTCTATGTATGAATGTAACCACATATAAATAGTGCAAGATGTTAAAACATTTCACAGATTGATAAAATAATCATACATCTTTTATTCATGTGATAGAATGGATGTGCAACTATGACTCATTGGCCACATCTGGCCTACTTCTTATTTTGGTCAATAAAGTTTCATGGAACATGCCATATCTATCTGTATTGTCTAGGGCTGCTTTCTTCATGTAACAGCAGAGTTTAACAGAGAGCTTATGAATTGCAAAGTCTATGGTATTTATTTTCTGACCCTTTCAGGAAAATGTTGCCATGTCTTGCATAAATATCTAAGAGCACTCTGTGAATTCTTTCTTTTCAATGTGCCTAAATCCTAAAGTGTTTAGAATAAAACAAGAATCACTAGTTTTTCTCTTGGAAATTTTAGCAAGTTTACACAAAGGAATGGCTTTAAAATGTTGGTACTCTATTAAAATAAGGAGAATTGCAATATCACTAGCCATCATATACTCATTCTAAATATATATTCAATGACCAGAAAATATAAAAATAAAGAAAAAGTCATCGCACCAACAGGAAAACATTCTGTATATAAGAACTTTGTAGGATGTGTGGGTTAAATGAAAGTATGTTAAAAATGAAAGTTCAATTATTGAAAAACACTAAGACATTTCCAATGATAATCAATAGGACTGTTATTTTTTTTTTTTACAATTTCTTCCTTCTATGAAATATTATTCAAAGTCCATATGTTATCATTAGTCTCAGTATTTCAATGAACTCACATAAACCCTAAGTTCTAAGAGGCAAGCAGAGTAATCCCTTGTGTAAAACAATATATTGTAACTGTGCTGTCTGGCTTTCAGCAAATATGTTCCTCAAACCAGAAGTGATAGGATGTCTTACGACCAGCTCAAAGGCAGCCCCTTATTTCATGAAAGACTATCATGTGCTTTTTTCCCTAGGAAAGATAAATGACTATCTCATTCAGAGCAACTGAAAGCACAAAAGATGATATGCTTTAATTCATTGAAAAGGTTATTAGAAAAGTGCGAATCACTGCAGAACTGCTATTCAGAAAATAATTACTAGAGGAGTTAGAAATATTTATTGACATATATATATATATATATGTGTGTGTGTGTGTGTGTGTGTGTGTGTGTGTGTGTGTGTGTGTGTAGAATATAGCTTTATGTATAGTATATAGAATTATAGATATACATATACAAAGTACTAAGGTTCAGAAGGTAGATGGAACCTATAAATGTATATTGATATGTGTGTATATGTATGTGTATGTGCACATATAAATTTGTGTGCTTATTCTACATTGTGAGCATTAGTTCTTTATAAGAATTACATAAGAATAAACTACCCCTTATGTGTGTTTCAGAATTGTCTTAAGTAATGGAATTCACCCCGCTGTGTCCTAAATAACTTTGGAAGCCATATTCATCTTTATTAGTCTTCACAGAAGAGCTTTTTTATATTCATAACACTAGAGTGTTAAAGGTGCTTTATATTTCTATCTGCTAAAAGCTTAGTTAAATTATGGTTTTTACTAGGCTCCAGATTAAATTGTAACCAATGTATAGTGCAGAAAGATCCATTCTTTATGATTCTGGGCATTGGGATGTAAAATAATTTAAATTATCCTTTAGCTGGCGGCATGTTTTATAGAACAATGTTCAGAGAACTAAGAAATGTGGGGGTATTTTAACCATAGGAAGGGAAAAACTTACTTTTCATTACAAATGAAAGATTCTGTGAAAGGGAGTCTTTATTTTTTCCAATTGCTCCAACAATGTCATACATTACCTAGGATAAAAGAAAATGGCATAATTATTCATGATGAAACATGACCACAAGAATAATTCCTTTTAAAGAATAACTTGATTCAGGGGAGGTTTAAAGTTATTCATAAAAGAAGCGCCTGCAGGTCTTAGAGTTCACATTACATGCAGGTTCAAAGTGCTCACCTGTGTGCTGTCATCCTGCACATTACACAAGGGACACCTCTCTGTTCTAATTTGCAAAGCTCTCCTCTCATCATTAGTTTAAGAGAAAACGGTGATGACTCACATTCATTCATAGAGTCCCCTTTATTCTTACTAGTCAGGCCTCTAACCTGTGCAGAAAACTCACTAACCAAGTGGAAAGACTTCTTGTCTTGAAAAGGAAGTGTGATTTCAGTTTGATAAATTCAAAGTCTTTTTATTAAAAGGGTCCTTTCAGATTATTTACACCATTAATCTGAAGTCTTTAAAATGAAGAAAACATATGAAACAATAATGTCGGGATTATTCAAGGAAGTTTACTTCTAAATACACTTAAATGACTTAATTGTCTGCTTTCATTGGTATTCCAGTCTGGCCTGGGAGACTTGGGTCTCTTACGAGACATGGTTTTATTGGCTCTCCCAATCCCAGCTAAGCATAAACTCCAATGTGGTCTTGAGAAATCAACCCAGCCAGAAGGCTTATCAGTGCCATAGGCTGTCCTTTCTCATGGTAGGTCAGGACTGAAGTAAGGAATGAATACCACCTCTTTAAAAAAAATGCATTTTTATTGATTTCAGAGAGGAAAGGAGAGAGAGAGAGGTAGAAACATCAGTGATGAGAGCGAATCTCATAGGCTGCCTCCTGCATGTCCCACACTGGAGATCAAGCCTATAACCCACAGGGCATGTTCCTGATTGGGAATCAAATTCCTCCTGGTTCATATGTCTACACTCAACTACTGAGCCACACCATCCAGGGTGAATGGCACATTGCCCATAAGTGAGTATGAATGGTTAGGTCAATAAAGACAATAATCACCAGACTGTTAGGGGATTTTAACTAGACAGATCTGAGAGGACTGTCTTATTTGGAGCAAGAGGGGACCAAATAGAAAAGAATCCATGAGAAAGAGTCTATGTGTCTAGTAAGAGAAATATAGAAAAAAGCCAAATTATCCCAAATGAGCCTTGCAGATACACATTCAGGTGTAAGAAACAATTCAGTTGTGAACTCTACCCAATTCTTCCAATGATAACATCCTAGAAAACCATCACAACCATAATATTAACATTAATGAGCTAAACATTCAGGACATTCACATAATTGCCTTGATCACCCATGTTGACAATTTATGGGTACACTCACCTGCCTAAAATTAGCTGAACACATCTGTATGAATCTATTTCTCCATTCTTTAATCTGTTCCATTGACCTATGTGCCTATTTCTTCACCTCCATCTTGATTAATTTATAATATGACTTTAAATTAAGTAGACTAATTCCTCCCACATTATTCTCCTTTATAAGAGTTGTTTTAACTATTCTACTTTCTTCATACTTCCATATAAATTTTAGAATGATATTCACTATATCAATTGATCTAAACAAAATTTCACATGATTTTGATAGGGATTACATTAAATTCCTATAGCAATTTGGGGAGAACTATTACTATATTATTAGTAAGTTGACTATTTATTGTGTTGTCCTCAAATCCACAAGTATGACATGTATCTCCTTTTATTTAGATCTTTGATTTTTTTGCATCCACATTTTGTGCTTTTTAGCATATAGATCTCATGCTTTGTTAGATTTACATCTACTTGCATTTTTATGAGTGATTATCAATATTATATTTTAATTTACTGTCCATTACTAGTATCTATCTATCTATCTATCTATCTATCTATCTATCATCTATCTATCTATCTAAAAGCCTAAGTGACCATTATGACTGGTTGACCAGTCACTATGATGCACATTGACCACCAGGAAGCAGACACTCAATGCAGGAACTTCCCCCTGGTGGTCAGTGTGCTCCCACAGTTAACCTCCTGTGGATGGCCAACCTCCCATGGTTCCTCCCCCACCATCCCCACTAACACCACCACCCCCTCCCAGCCAGCCAGCCAGCCCTGATCAGCCCCAAATGGGACTGGGCGAGATGGCCCCCGATCGGCCTGATAACCAGCCAGGTCAAGGGAACCCACCCGTGCATGAATTCATGCACCAGGCCTCTAGTATAGAAATGTTTATATTGTATCTTTTGACTTTGAGGAGCTCATTTATTAGTTCCAGAAAAAAAAAGAAAAAAAAATATATATATATATATATTGAGATTTTTCATATAGACAATCATGTTATCTACAAATACAATTTCTTTTTTCCTTTTCAATATGTCTTTTATTTCATTTCTTGCCTTAGAGTACTATGCCTTTCAGCAATATGTTTAATAACAAAAGTGAGAGCAGATATCCTTGCCTTGTTTCTGATCTTATGAGTTAAACACAGTCTTTTACCATTGAATATAAGGTTAACTGTAAGATGCTGGTAGATGCTGTTTATCAAATTGAGGTTGGCTCCTCTATTCCTATATTTTTTAATGTGTTTTTTTTTTATCATGAGTGAATGTTAACTTTATCAAATCCTTTTCCCACATCTATTTATATAATTATGTTATTTTTTGTCTTCTTTAGCCAGTTAATATGGTAGATTATCTTGATTGATTTTCAAATATAGAACCAGCTTTATATCCCCAGGGAAACATTAATTATTAATGGTGAATAATTTTTAACATATTGTTGAATTATATTTGCTAGTATTTAAAAGTATTTTGCATTTGTATCATGATGGACAGTGATCTTCAGTTTACTTTTTCTTTTGTGGGTGTATATGCTATCTTTGTCTTAGATACCTTTGATATCAGGGTAATAGTAGCTTCATAAAATTAATTGAGGAGAGTTCTCTCTTATATTTTTCTAGAAAATATTATGTAAAGTTAGTGTTCATTTTCCTTTAAATATTTGAGGGAAATGTTCAATGTAACCATCTGGGACTGGAGCCTTCCTGTTAAGGTAAGTTAAATTACAAATTCATTTCCCTGATGGGTATTGAGCTATTAAAATTGTGCAGTTAATATTGGGTAAACTGAGGTAGTTTGTGTTTTTTAAGGAATAGGTCCTTTTCATCTAAATTGTTAAATTTACATATAACAGCTTATTGTAATTCCTTTTTAATCTTTTAAATCTCTGCAGTGTCTACAGTTTGCAGTGATACTTCCTATCTTATTCCTGATATTAGCAACTTGTATCTTTTCTCATTTTGTCATTCTTACTAGCTGTTTGTCATTTTTGTGGTTATTTTAAAAGAACCAGATCTGTGTTTTATTGATTTTCTCTGTCTTTTAAAAAGATTTCTATTTATTGTTCTATTGATTTCTGCTTTTTGTGACTGCCTTCTGTTTTTTTGTTTGTTTGTTTGTTTGTTTTTCAGTGTATTTGTTTCTCCTTTTCCTAGGATGTTAAGGTGGGAGTTGATTATGATTTGAGACTATCCTCTTTTCTAATATATGCATTTAGTGCTATAAATTTTCTTCTCAACCTGTTTTAGCCACGTTTCACAAATTTGATTCTTGCATTTTCTTTTTCATTCCTATCTACTTTTTTTTTCATTCCCTTGCAAATTACTTTTTTTTATCTATGGATTATACAGAAGGGTAATGCTTAGTTTCCAAGTATTTGGTGATTTTCTGGTTATCTTTCTGTTATTGATTTCTATTTTGATTGCACTGTGGCAGGCAGATGCATTCTGTATAATTCTGCTCCTTCTGAGTTCATTTAGTTTTGACTTATGGTCCAGCATATGGTCTTTTTTGATATATGTTTCATGGGCACTTTAAAAGAATGCATATTCTGCTTTTGTTGTTTTAAGTGTCCTATAGCAAAGTAGGTCCTCTTGGCTGACGGTGTTGTTGAGTTCTTCCATGTTCCTGATGCTTTCCTAGGAAGATGTGGGTCACTTGCCTGGAGGAGGGTGTTGTAGTTTTCAACTTAACCTTTGTTTCCACTGGCTCCCCAAAACCCCACTCATTTGGAGAAGGAAGGCAGAGCCTGGGACTGCTGGGAGGGAGAAGCATAGCTTCCCCACTCAACCTCCTCTGACATAACAGAAGAGGGGACTCTCACTACTGGTGGGCAGGCCTGGGAGCTCTGGATCTCCCCTGGGACTCTAGCCACACTTCTGGCTGCAGGGTGAGCTGGAGGTAAGGGTAGATGTGCTTCTTTGTTTACTAAGTGGACTCCACCAACTATGTGAGGGGAGAGAGGAGCTGTGGCTGGGTTACCTCTGGGCAGTGGAGAAAGTCCCGATACCCCACTGACCCTCCAATGACATCCTTTAACCATGGGGGTGAGGTGGGAACACAGTACAGATTCAAAAACTTAGCAAAATACTGAAACCTGACATCTGCCTAAGCATTTCAAAATCATACACACTAAAAGGAAAGCTGCAATTTGAATAAATGTCACTGGAAGGTATTTTTTAATTGTTTTCACTTTTTAAAAAAAATGGATAGCAAATGAGGGGGCCTTGGCTTTAAAAAAAAAATGTAATCTGATCTCTGGTAACTCACATGCTTTCTTTTTTAAAAAAATATATTTTATTGATTTTTTACAGAGAGGAAGGGAGAGGGATAGAGAGCTAGAAACATCGATGAGACAGAAACATTGATCAGCTGCCTCCTGCATGTCCCCTACCAGGGATGTGCCTGCAACCAAGGTACATGCCCTTGACCAGAATCAAACCTGGGACCTTTCAGTCTGCAGACCGACGCTCTATCCACTGAGCCAAACCGGTTTCGGCACATGCTTTCTTTTTGTTTTAAATGAACACAAGAACTTGAAGTAAACTTTGATAAAAAGCTGGGAATAGAAAACCAAAACTCTAATTCAGTGGTCACTCATGTCCAATTTCTGATAAATCCTCACTATCCAGGGGGGAGATAGCCACGTTACCTAATGAAATCTTTTGATTTATTGGCACAGTTCCAGGTGCTTCCCATTGTACTTTCTCCTCACTTCCTGCCACTCTGCTCCAAAATTCCTCTCTTAACATTACTCCTGCCTTACCATTTAGGAATTTCCTTTCCAGCTTTTCCAGCTGCCAAGGCCAAGTCCTTTTTCCAAGGCTCCACTCCTTGGGAAAAGATTGTCAGCCCTCCTCCTCTGCACGTCCAGCCTAGTACCCAGCCTGATCAAGACACTAGGACTTCCTAGCTTCTCATCTACAGAATATGGAAGGTAATGCCAACCCACCCCCGACATCTCAAGATGACCTTGAGATAAATGAAGAAGTTTGTCAGTACTTAGCTTTGCATAATACCTATCGTTTTCTCCTAATATCCCTCATACCTGCTTCTACTTCTCACCTGCACTTTTCTCCCAGACCTTATGAGATTTTTTTTTTACATGATGGACTTGAGAAGGACTCATGGAGCATCTATGCCCCCTATCTTTGAGGCTTCTCAATGGGCTGCTTATACACAAAGGAGACTCTCATCCTGTGCCTATAATTGTATCAGTCAAAATACATTCTTGCACTACAGATTCCAAATAAAGCAAGTCTTCCTGAGAATCTAAGTACATCACCTTCAGCCTCTGGATCTCACAGATACCAGTGGCTTCTAGAAGGCAGGAGAGGCAATAATTACAGGGATAAGCTTTAAAGCAGTGAGACGAAGCCCCTGAGTGCCTGGGCAATGCACAGGGAAATGAACCCCAAAGCCTAGCTGCATGGGCAGAGAGGTTTTTATGAAATGGAAACCACCAAGAGGAACTTTATGTATCCTAGAAATCCTTTATATCTTGGTGAGTCTGCCATGTCATGAGAATAGGTCTATCCTCTCAGCTGAGCCATTTTGGGTGGGGAGAGTGGGGTGGAGGAACACACAGGTGCTGCTGGAGCAGCAGGAAGCAGGTTTGAAGCCGAGACCTTTCTAGGTCATTCCGGACAGCTGCTCTGCTCACAGCCCTGTTCTTGCTGTTTTGTGATGTGAGGGAGGAAAGAAGAAAAAACATGAAAGTCACCAAAGATCGAGACCTGGTTCAATTCTTTCCTTTTCTGCTCTGTCTTTATGTTTTCTTCATCTGAAGGGGTTGGATGATAGGATTCCTGCTGGAAGTGACAGCGCCCCTCATGCATGGAATGGCAGAATTTATATGCATGCAGCCGAATACAAATCTAAGGAAATTGTCATGTATTCAAAGATTTCCTTGGGAATGATTCTGCTCAATAAAATGAGTCCAAAGGAAATTTAGCAATTTGCTTATGTTTCAGCCTTGAGCGGTACGTGTCTAAATGCTTGAGCGTGCATGCCCGGTGAAGAGTGCAGTATAAACGAGGGAGCAGGGAAGCATGCTGCTTTTTTGGAAGGACTCACTGTAACACTCTGGGACTGCAATAAATATAATTAGAAGATAAATTGTGTTAGCTCTGTACGAAAAGGGAGTATAAAATGTTCACCATGGCTGGGAATTACAATTCCGTAAGGTACCCCATTTCCTGGGTCCACAATGGAAAGAAAAGTTATGAAATGCCAAACCACATGCATTTTCTTTCTTCATGAAGGCTGTCTGGCTCAGGCTTAGCTAATCACCAAAGAAATGAAAATACCCAAAGGTGAGAGTGCTCTGCTTCAATGGCTCTATGCACCATCCCTGGTTTTAATTCCCCAAGTTGAAAGCAAGAGCCTTTGGCTTCTTCGACCTTGATGAAGAGCTGGGGCTTGGTGTGCTCCCATATCTGAGGTCCCAACCTCTGGCCGGGAGCCTGGTCCACGGCAGGAGAGCAATGGGAGACGCTGGAGCCTGTGCTAAACTGAGCACCTTCTCTGTGGCTCATACCTTCAGTGTTTCTGAAAATGTGCTTCACAGACTCCCTGTCGGGAAACATTCGCTGGTGCTTAATAACCATGCACACCATTTAGACCTCACCCGGACCTCTAACAGTCACTTATGGGGCTGGAGCCAAGGAGCCTGCATTTTTAACTTGTTCTCTTATTGATTCTGAGCTCCTGCAAGCTTGAGAATCATGGCTCCAGGTACCAGCGACTTATGCTCTGTGAAGTCTGGCCTCCTAGGTGATGCTGGCAGAGGATAAGGGAGCCCAGGGTCAGAGTTCGCAGAGGATCAATGTTTTCTGCGTATTTGAGAAATGGAACAATGAATAGAGCAGATAACAGCATATTTTCAAATTGTTGGTAAGTTTAAAATGAGGCTACAGTATAAATATACTCAGGCTAAACTCCCCCACCCTTAGGATAGTTAACATTTTGTAAATGGATATAAAGAATGTTCAAATACTTTTATCTAAGACCTCAGCAATAGAAGCCAGTATTAAAAAAACAAAACAAAAAACAAAAACAAAAAAACCTTGTTACTGTGGTGCCCTGCATAAGTCATATAAAGTGTTGGAAGTCTGGGGAAAATAAGGCGAATGAGAGTGTACTAAAGTAGAAGGGACCATGGCCTAAGGGTTATGAAGAAGGGTTTGTGTTCTGGTTTCCACCTACCGGCTTAAAAACACACAGAACACAAGCTGCACTAATTAACTATGGAAGCATGAGTAGTCACTCAGCTTCCCTGTGCCTCACTTTATTTATTCAATAGAAAGTTGAACTGGGGCCAGTTCACACTAAACTTCAATTATTTTATTACCATAGACCATCAATAAAATAAATTACTTTTAGGGGATTAGAACAGGTTATATATGCACATACTAAATGGACATAAGTGGCTGCATCTATGTAGATTATCAAACTGCCTTTGATGTGGTTAATAGCAAAATTTAATAAATATAATAGTCTTCATTCAATCAGGGTTAAAACACTACATTTGGAAATAATCAAGAAAAATAGCTAGGACTGATCTTTTAAATATATTTCATACAATGTAATGTGTGTTCACTTATAAAATTTGGAAACTACTGGAAATTGTCAAATAAAATTTACCTCTAATTCGTTTTTCCAGAGATAGCCTATTTATTTCCTCCTCTCTCTCTCTCTCTTTCGTTCTCTCTCTCTCTCTCTCTCTCTCTCTCTCTCTCTCTCTCTCTCCCTACCTATCTAATCTATTTTGTCTAAGAATGCACTTTAAAAAGAATTGGACTTCATCGCATGTCATGCTTGGTAATGCCTTTCCCTGTTACATTCACCATTTACTCTCTGGCAAATCCACGTCCTTGTCTGCTCTGTGGTATGTCACCTAGCCTTCCATGTTGGGCTGCCACTGGGGCCCTGGCAGATTGGTGAGCAGGACTAGGGTAAAAACCTTTGGAATTCTCTTCCTCCCAACAAACACTGGCTCCATCCTCTTCCTACAGCCCACTGTTCGTGGCCCCGGTGTTTCTGGGACAGGCTACCAAGGTTCTGGCTCCCACTCTCTTTGGCTCCCAGGCCAGTAACGCTACCTCCTCCCTTTTTCTCTCCAGCCAGAGAGGAGGTGGCTGTTTCCACTGGGGACACACCTCACTGTCCCCTGTCTTTCTCCTCAACTTTTCCTGTGTAACTATTCCCTGTAATCTTTTTCTTATTGAAAATTTGGCACAGTTTCTTTTTCAGGCTAGTACCTGGCCAGTCTTTACCATTCCCAATTTCTTTTCCTTTTTTTAAAAAAAATATATACATTTTTATTGCTTTGAGAGAGAGAGAGAGAGAGAAAGAGAGAGAGAAAGAGAGAGAAATATCAATGATGAGAGAGAGCCATTGATTGGCTGGGGAATTGAGCCTGCAACCCAGACATGTGCTCTGACTGGGAATCAAACCACGACCCCCTGTTACACAGGCTCACGCTAACCACTGAGCCACCAGGGCTGGGCCCCAATTTCTTCTTTTTTCTAATCCTGCCTTGCTGCTGACAGCTCAGACGCTTCTGCCTGCTCCACAGCTCCTATTTATCATTGTTCTCAAAACACCTGAAGAAAGATAACAAGGTCTTGAAGGTATCAAAGAAAGCAAAGAGAATGATGCAGGGACTAGAAGGGCTGATGGATAGAGACAAAGTGATAAAAAGTATTCATTCTAGAAAGACTGAGTGTGGAAGGAGATATCATCTAAGCCTATAAATGAATCTTGCAGAGAGAACAGAATGGATCTCAGCATGCTTGCTGGGACGCATGGCCTTACAAGTCAGAGAAAGGAGAAATGGAAACAATAGAGCATTGAGCACCAGGCTAGAAACATAAATATTACAACTCTTCAATTCTTCATTCAGGCAGAATCTAGAAGCAAACAGAAAATTGCCTGAGTGAGAGATGGAGAGCTTTTTGTGACATCATTTAGATGCACTATTTAAACTTCATATGCCTTAATTTTCTTTCTCTCTTCTTGTTACCTGCTAAGAGATTAGCCATTGTTTCCAGATAAAACACCACATTAGAATGAGATACTTTTCCACAGCATGCACACTCTACCTTTTAAGTCAATATATTATAAGGATAAACCAATTTGCTAATTCCAATATCACATAATCTATTTCTGATATGCAAATCAATATTTGCATGCGATTGAAATGCTGAAAGTTAATTTCCCTAACAAAACCAAGTTCAATGATGATTTAGGCATATTTCAGGATATCTCAGATTATAGCATGGGTTCTAACATATGTTTTTGGTAGTACTGGTATTTGATTTATATGTATGTGTATCCATCCATCTCTATCTACCTGTCATCTATATATCTACTATCTATCTATCTATCTATCTATCTATCTATCTACCTCTCTATCATCTTTTTATCTATCTGCTAATGTATTTGATTTCTCTATGTCTCAATATGTTCATCTATTATCTAATGCTCTCACACCAAGTTGAGTTCACAATAGTGACTGCTTTATGTAGCATGCAAATATGGCCATAAGTACTTTTATTCCATTTCTGCCCTCGTCTCCTAAGCCAAGAGGAAGACAGCTTCATGAGATACTTCTTATATTTGACATTGTCCCATCAGTTAGAAAGACATTGCAAACTGGTGCTTGATCCCCATTAAGAAGCACAAAGGGCAAGGATGGGCCGGACAGCAGGAGTGAAGAAACAGCTCCATTATTCCCATACCTGCACCTCCACTCCCCTTTGGCATGTGTCAGTCTGTTCTCTATCTATAAGTCTGTTTCTAGTTTGTTTGTTAGTTTACTTTGTTCATGAGATTCCACATATGAGTGAAATTATAGGGTACTTGTCTTCCTCTGACTGGTTTATTCTTTAATATGGATTATTAGCATAATGTTTTCCAACTGAAAAAAAAAGTTGAAGGGAGTAAGCAAAAACAAAGTAAAACAAAAAGAAACCTCATACACACACAACAGTATGGTGATTATCAGAGAGAAAGTGGGGACAAGAGGGGGGCAGCTAAGGGAGGTAGAAGAAGGTAAAGGGGGAGTAATTAAAGGAGACATGACTTAGAGTGGTGATCACACAATAGAATATACATATGATGTATTATAGAATTGTACACCTGAAATCTATATAATTTTATTAACCAATGTCACCCCAATAAAAAATGTAAAAAAAACACATACATCAGAGATAAAAATGTATAACACTGATGGGGAGGGAAGAAACAGCCCCTACTGCAGTGGGATGAGCTGTGTTCCACTTAGAAGAGGAGAGCACAGAACATAAGATGTTTCTGATGAACTACGAAGAACACTGTTACGATTTTGGTCCACGCTACCCATGCCCAAGAGGACACATGGGGCTTTTGGGAATAATGGAGTCCAGAGAAGAGAGTGTGGAATGAACACTAGAAATCAAGGCAGTCGGGGAGCAGCCACCCAGGAGATTGGCATCCCCAAGACAAAAGTTCCCAGGGGAGGAGGGTCTCACTACCCATGAAAGCACCCAAGTGAGAGTTAGCCCTAAACACCGAAAGGCATATGCAGTGTGTGTAAAGCCATGTTGTGACGATACAAGTCAACAGGAGAAAATAAAGAAATCAGAATGCCTGAGGCCACTGCACAGTGCCTCCTCTCTGGTTGATACATGAGGGAACTTAACTTCAGTTATTCTTCAGTTCTGATTATTACATAGGACAACAATTACTGGATTGGGTTCATGAGAGCCTATGAAAGCAAATAAAGAACTTGCTATGACTAGAAAAATATCACTGGAGCTGCCTGTGTTTTTATCTAGTTATAAGAAGAGAGAAGAGGACGGTCCCTGCTGAATGTATTTTTAAAAAGTAGTGTGAGCCAAAAATGAAATTGAATCTTGATTACATCCCCCGCGTTGTGCTTGTTCAACTACCAGGTACATGAAGAACAAGTGTGTTAAAATGATCTGCAAGATCTGATTTTTTTTTAAGGAGAAGGCACAGTTTATTCTTCTAGCAAGGAGAGCTAAGCTAAAAGGTAAAACAATGGTTTGTGAGCAGTTGGTAAAGAAAGCAGCCATCATTGCTTCAGGTCTATTACTAACAAGGTGGATCAAAATAATCACATTTAATTTCGATCAGTGTTATCAGAGAAACAAGAAGACAAATGAAACAGTGGCAGTTAGTACATCTTTAAATAAAAATATCCATTCATCCCTTTATTGGTAATTACTGCTTATGTTATACTAACACAGTTAATTTTAGGGGACTATTAAAATAAGCTGAGAGAGTGAGGGAGGTGAAGTGAGAGCTCTGGCCTAAGAAGGAGGGTTTTTAGATTTGAGAGATAAACAGGAGAGAGAGTAGCTTGTATTTGGTAATTAGCTGGATTTCTGATTTTTACCATGAACTGGAAAAATCAGTTTTATTCATTTGTTTTCTTTTTGAAGTGCGTTGAGAGGGAGAAACTTTGGGAGGTGGCTAGGGAGTTTAGTTTAGTCAGCTTCTGGATCTGTTGCATTTCAGATGCTACCCAAGTAGAGAAATTAAAAAGCAGGTAGGCAGATATGAAGCCTACAGGGGAAATAGTTACAGTGAAGATTTGGGAATCATCTCATAGACAAAATTGAATTATGGCAGTAAATAAAATCCCAGGAGAAGACATCACATACTACCATGAGAAACATCAATATTCATGAAAGAAAACGTTCATTTATATTTTATAATTTTATAATCCCTATCTCCACCATGTTATTTATATGATGCAAAATATAAAGCCAAGAAGATAAGTAGTTGGAATTAATAGGTGATAAAAAATGCAAGACTTTGAGATTTACTCTAGAATACAATATATCACATCAAAATATAGTAAAGACTATAGAAGCCCATGTGCATGAATTTGTGCATGGGTGGGGTCCTTCAGCCTGGCCAATGATCAGGCCTGTTGGGGGGCTGGCTGGACGGGCAGAGGGAGCCCTGGAGGTTGTCAGGCGAGCCCCCCAATTGAAGCTGATGGTGGGGAGCAGCCAGGCAGGGGGGCAGGGGGTAGGGAAGGTTGGCTGTGGGAGCATACTGACTACCAGGGGGAAGCTCCTGCATTGAGTGTCTGCCCCCTTATGGTCAGTGAGCATCATAGAGACTGGTAAACTGGTCATTCTGGTTGTTTGGTCATAATGATTGCTTAGGTTTTTATATAGAGAGATTGGATTTTAACAAAAGGAATAAAAGATCATTTTCAACAAATACAAATGGGTCTGATAATTTTTCATGCTGGTTTCACCTCTCTATCTGAGGTTTGCTGAAAATAGTCTCAATTTCAAGTGCAATAGTAAATTGATCTCTTTATAGCATCAATATTTATAAGCAGAGGCTTCTATTTTTTACTTTTCCATTAAATGATTCTATCTAATAGTTTTGCTTGCTTGCATTCTGATTTACTTTAAGTTGATACTTTTTAAAAAGTTATTAGGAACACATGGTATTATTGTTAAGATTTTTTATCTAGATATCAAGAAAATATATATATATATATATATATATATATATATATATATATATATTGCCTTGAAATTGACACATCTGAAATTTACAAATATGCCTCATTGGCTCCTTCTAAAGATGAAAAACAATCCACTAATAATAAGCTGTCTATATTCTAGGAAATGCAAAGTTTCTTACTTATAACTTTGTCAGCCCATGAAGGTAACAAAAGCTATTAAAGCTTTGAAGAAACTAAGAGTTCCTAAATGGGACGCTGCACTTTCTCTTCCTTACCAAAACCTGGGTGAGAAAGCATTTATCAAGTCTCTGACAAAAATTCCTGGCAACGGTGAAATTCATAGAAACGACAGAGCGCCAGGCACCTGGTGGAGTTAATTTTTATTTTTCTAAAGTCTGTGCAGGAGGTGAAAACAGACAGATGTAAATTCAGCTTTCTGTATGAGTCAAAATATCTTTGTCAAATAACCTTTAATAGTATCAGTTTGGCTTAGACTAGATAGATTCATTGTTATGTCTGGGGATTGTGCCTGGAGAAAAGAAAACGAAATAAACGGAAGCCTCCCTATTGATTAGTCCAGCTCCTTTTTCTCTTGATTTAAAGGTTCACTGTCAGAGTCCTCCTGGATGCACTATGTATCCTATGAATGTCTGGGGGATGAAGGCCAGTTGACAAGTTGCTCCTGATGCAGGTAAAATTGGAAAGTTAAACAGGCGAAGGTTTCCTTTGCTTACATGTTATGTAAACATGTCTAAGGATAAAGGGGGCTGGCTTTCCCCAGTATGTCACTTAGAACTTATTGCAGTATCAATGAGATAAAGATCTCTACTTCTCAGAGATCTGGGTAACAGCATCAATCTAAACCAATACATTTCAAACTTAATTGATTCCACAATAAAGGCAGATTCTTTTCAGGGAGAAGAAAAAAAGAAATCAGGTATTTTATAGACCTGCCACAAATCAGTAACAGCATTCTTTTCTCCACATCACTTCTATGATATTGTTCCCATAAAGGCCTGTGGATATCAGTGAGATGAATAATAATCATCAGGGTTCACAACTGTATTGCTGAGAGGTGGTTTAGGGAGATGGAAAAGGAATCCTGAGGAATATAATCAAATTCCACCCACAAAAAAGCACATCTGTAAGCACATTATATAAAGAGGCTACTAGTATTCTATCATAAAATTGCTTCTCCGAACATGTATATAAATTGCAGACAATAGTTTAATTTACTTAAGACAAATCATATTGAAAGAATCTTTTAAAATTTGCACTAAAGTTTCACATACCTATAAGCTCAAATAAAAAACATATTTTTTTTTACAAAAATATCTTTAATTGAGGTAGAACTTATCACAAAAATACCTTAGATATTCAGTGAAAAACAGAATTTATCTAAATGTTTTCTCTTTTAAAATTATAGTTTCTTATAATTCTATAATCTATAGATAGAGGAATGGCTTGTTTTTTTTGTGTGTGTGTGTCTGTGTGTAAACATCTTCCACTGAAGTTTTTTTTAAGTGTAATAGGAATAGCAAGAAAATATAATTAAAAAATATCATCTGCTGAAGTAATCTTAATAACATTGTGATAAATAAAAATATCTACTATAATATGACTTACAAAACACTGTTTTATGCAATGTGAGCACATTCATAAGATATAAAAATTAACAAATACACCTTGTTAACTAATCAAGGACATTTACCACTAACTTCATTTAAGTCATTTGAGTCCCTAATATTATGGTGTGAGAATATAGCCAATTGATTAGACTCCTGAAACATTTTCAGGTCTTCAATATCTATTATTGATGAGATCAAATCTTTCCTAAATATGGTGGTATTACTGCATCTAAAGCAATTGTTAGGGAAGTATGACTCACAGATTTGATGCAATATCTCAAAATAATCATATTTGCATTTATTGCTTGCTCATTGTTTAACCTTCAGAACAAGTTTATGAGGTTCATATGTATATTCTACATTTTAAAAATTTCCCCAAACACCGTGGCAGAAAGAGAAAAACATATGGGACTTGAGGAAACAAGACACTGTATTGTGATCCTCTAGGCTATTGTGTGTTGAATAGTATACCAAAATTCATGTCCATCCAGAACCACAGAATGTAACTTTATTTATCAATACTATATTTTCAGACACAATTAGTTAAGATGAAATTATACTGAATAGCATGGGCCCTAAACCCAATGACCAGTGTCCTTCAAAAAGAGGAGAGGACACACAAAGACATTTATATGGAGAAGACCATGAGAAGTTGAAGGGTGTTGTGTCTAAGGGAAAAAAAAAATCTATTGCTGGCAACCACCAGAAGCTAGGAGATGGCTTGGAACAAATTTCTTTAAGTATATGCAAATACACACACACACACACACACATACACACACACACACACTTGATTTTAGACTCTGGCCTCTAGAACTGTACTGTGAAAAAATAAATTCTTGCTGTTTTAAGTCACCCTCAGGAGGCACACATAGCTGTTCAATGTTTGGTGAATCACTGACCTTCCCCAAGGCTTACTTAACTGGAAAACTGGCACAGTAACATTCATACACATGGTAAAAATGCCTCAGAAGCACTCTGTAGATTGGAAAATGCTATGAAAGCATCAGGCAGAGATCAACACAATTTGGATTAGGCCAAGAACTTGATACTTGGAAGGATGGATGAGATTTGGAAAGAAAAAGGGCATTCCAGTTGAGAAAAAACTTATGTGCAAAAATAAAGATGGGAAAATGCAGGGTCACCTTCAAATGTGACAAAGATATTCTACAATGCTATGAGTTAAAACTACTCAGTTCTCTTTTAGTTTGTAAATGATGAACCAAAGGACATAATATTAGTTTTCTAGGGCTACTGTAACAAATAGCCAAGAACTGGGAGGCTCAAAACAAGACAAATTTACTACCTCACAGGTGTGGAGGTCAGAACTATTAAATCTGTCATCCCTGCTCTCCAAGAGGCTGTAGGGGACACTACTTCCTTGCTTCTTCGAACATCTATGGCTCCAGGCTTTCTTGGCTGGTGGCTGCGCCATTTCAATCTCTGCCTCTGTGGTCACAGGCCTTCTTTTCTCTATCAAAACTCTCTTTCATTTCTTTCATCAGGACACTTATCATTGGATTTAGAGCTCACCCAGTTAAACCATCTCAGGATCCTTAATTTCATATGCAATGTGATCCCACTCACAGGTCTTAGGGATGAGCACGTGGACATATTTTCTAGATGGCCACCACTCTACTCACTACAACAATTAAGTTTGGGGGAAGAAAGAAGCTAAAACACGGACACTTTATCTTAGACAAAAGCAATTTCACCAACTTGATTTATGTTAAAAATCAAGGCCATAGAATGGGACATTTATATGAGATTCAGAGGTAATCACTTTATGCTAAAAAATAAAATAAAATAAAATCACAATAAGCAACTTTCAGGCAAAGACATTATGAGCAGAAAACAAAGAGGACCAGGTATGTAAGTGTCATATATTTTACAACTTTTAATTTTGACCTACATTTTCATTAATTTAATTCTTTTATTTCAGTTTGCCTTGCTATCTCCTAATCTATTCCCTTTCCTCACATTAAAATTTAGAAACTTTAAAATACTATTTCCCATTAATGTTAGTTTAGAATCACCCTAATGGAAATTAAAGTTTCCTAAGAGCCCAATATCTTTTGCCAAATGATAATTCTTTCCTTAGAGATTCTTCATTTTAAAACCCTATAAAATTAGACATAGTTCTGAATTTAGTGCTTATCCATCACCAGAAATTTAAGAGCAATTCCTAAAACAGGTAATCCCCTAAATGATTTAAAATTTGCTAAAACAAATAACAACCCAACACAACTCACAGCCTTTTTAAATTCAGGTTCATGATCATTAATGAGATCCTGTTAATATTTCATGCACAGCCTCTTTCCATTTATTTCAACTATTTCTGTAATTGAGATTAGAAAACACACCATGCTGCTATGATAATGAAAAATTCAAATGTGTTTAGGAAAGATCTTTAGCTATAATGCAAATAATGTTGCTCAAACATTTCCAAAAAGACCTCTGAGCCTTACAATATTCTAAAGCAGGGGAGGGTCCCCTAGTCAGAACAGGATGGCAGAGTCAATCCTGGTGAGCCTGGATGTCAACATCATCACAAGTATTAATGTTTATCCTTCCTATGAGATGCAGTGAGTTTTCACTAACCAAACCAGGTAAATCAATCAAGTGGGAGCAAGTGGTTATGAGAAGGACTCTGTAGTTCATCCATCAGGCCAATGAAGAGGCTACAAACCAATCCAAGGACCCCAGACCCATGGAGCTCTACTTTGGGATCAACTTTATCATCAAAGAGCGATTGAGGAATGCTTATCCTTCCAGTTACCTCTTTGCTACGTCTCTTGATTTACAAAATGCAGAATACGCTGCTTTCCCTAAAACCTAAAAGTGTAATAACTCAAAATTTAAGTACATGTAGCTATACTAGAATGGCATATGGCTTGACATACTGTCACAAATTACATATAATCTATACTGTAATGTGTGAATTAGTCCTTAGTACATTTCAGTAAAATAATTTTTTTTATAAAAAACACAAAACTGACTCCAATTATGGAAAAACCTGCTTAAAAGATAAAGGTTTTTTTACAGGCAAACCCGTGATTCCATGGGGTTTTGGCTCTGTGACAACTAACCGAATGGCTTGCTCTGCTATGCTTTATTGCTATTAGAATTCAATAATATGTTCATTAAAACTATTCAGTTTTCCTCCAAATTTGCTTAAAATGTCCATACTGGCAAAGCAATCTATAGAGTCAATTCATTCTCCATTAAAATACCAACAGCATATTTCACAGACCTAGAACCAACTCTCCAAAAATTCATTTGGAATAAAATAAAAAGACCCCGAATAGCTCCAGCAATCCTGAGAAAGAAGAAAAAGTAGGAGGGAATCACAATATCATATATCAAGTTGTATTACAAAGCCACTATTCTCAAAACTGCCTGGTTACTGGTATAAGAACAGACATATAGACCAATGAAATAGAATAGAGAACACATAAATTGACCTAAGCCACTATACTTAATTAATATTTGACAAAAGAGGCAAGAACATACAGTGGAGCCAAGACAGTCTCTTCAATAAATGGTGTTGGGAAAATTGGACAGACACATGCAAAAAAAAAATGAAACTAGACTACCAACTTATACCATATACAAAAATAAACTTAAAATGGATAAGGACCTAAACATAAGATGGTAAAACATAAAATTCTTAGAGGAGTCCACAGGTAGCAAAATCTCAGACATATGCTGAAGCAATAACTTTATCAATACAGCTCCTAGGGCAATGGAAAATAAATAAATGGGTCTACATCAAAATAAAAAGCATCTCTACAGCAAAAGAAACCATCAACAAAACAACAAGAAAGCCCACTGCATGAACATACTTGCCAATGTTATCACCGATAAGGGTTTAATCTCCAACATTTATAGGGAACTCATAAAACTTAACAAAAAAATAAATAACCAAATCAAAAAATAGGCAACAGACATAAATAGATATTTTTCAAAAGAGGACATAAGGAAGGCCAAGAGACATATGAAAACATGCTCAATGTCACTAATTATCCAAGAGATGCAAATCAAAATGATAGTGCAGTACCATCTCATACCTATGGGAATGGCTATCATCAACAAATGATAAGTGCTGGTAAGGATGCAGAGAAAAAGGAACCCTCTTGCACTGCTGGTGGGAATGCAGACTGGTACAGCCATTGAGGAGAACAGTCTGGAGTTTCCTAAAAAAACTGAAACAAGAACTCCCATTTGACCCAGGGATCCCACTTCTAGGAATATATTCCAAGAAACTAGAAACACCAATCAAAATGGATATATGCACCCCTATTTCATAGCAGCACAATTCACTATAGCTAAGATTTAGAAACAGCCTAAGTGCCCATTAGCAGATGAATGGATTAAAAAACTGTGATACGCCGAAACCGGTTTGGCTCAGCAGTAGAGCATCAGTCTGCGGACTGAAAGGTCCTGGGTTCGATTTCTCCGGTCAAGGGCCTGTACATTGGTTGCAGGCTCATCCCTGGTGGGGGGTATGCAAGAGGCAGCTGGTAGATGTTTCTCTCTCATCGATATTTCTAGCTCTCTATCTCTCTCCCTTCCTCTCTGTAAAAAATCAATAATATATATATATATATATATATATATATATATATATATAATCGAGATATAATAGAATACTAAGCTGCAGTAAAAAACATGGCATTCTTATCATTTGCAACAGCATGGATGGAACTGGAGAGCATTATACTAAGGGAAATAAGCCAGTCAGAGAAAGATAAATATTACATGATCTCACTCATTTGTGGAATATAATGAACAACATAAACTGATGAACAAAAACAGATCCAGAGACAAAGAAGCATTAATAAGACCACCAAACCTCAGAGGGAAGGTAGGGGAGGGCAGAGGTAAGGGGAAGAGATCAACCAAAGGACTTATATACATGCATATAAGCCTAACCAGGAGGGTGAGAGCATGAGTGGGGGGGGGGGGAGAATATGGGATAATACCTTAATCAATAAAGAAAAATAATGTTATTTGAATATAAAAATCAAGTCCTTAAAAAATAAAAGCAAGATCTGTCTTGAGGATTAGAAAAGAATTGAAATTTCATTAACTGCTTCTAGAATAAATTTTAAAAGCAAACAAAACAATTACATAAAAGATTATTCCAAAGCTGGATTCCATTCAAGTTAACAAAATTAACATTTATTAAACACCTCTTCAAGATATAAACACAAATTTACGAGGCAGGCCAGGTATATACTGACTTAAGATGGATCCTGGAAACTTACAAAAAAGTAATTTTCCAAAATCACTAGTTATACCTTATTGTAATTTTCAACTAAATTCTATAAAATCAATAAATGTATAATATAAAGAAAACATGGATTTAACAATCTGAATACTAGACTAAAAGATTGCTACTGTCATAAAGAATTTTTAAAGGCTAGGTGGGATAATTAGGAAAGACCACCAAGAGCAAAGATGTGTCCTTAGGGACCAAGACTAAAATCATCTGCACCCTTGTATTTCCAATTACTAAGTGCAAATGTGGAAGTTGGAAAGTGAAGAAAGCTGATAGGTATAAAAATGATTCACAGTGTTGGAGCACAGTTCTGCAGGTCCTGGAAAGGAAGATGAAGAAGTGGGTCCTACAGCAAATCAACCCTAAAACATTGCTGGAAGCACAAATGACAAAATTGAAGTTGTTCTACTTGAGGTACATCATGAGAAGGCAGAGTTCTTTGGAAAAGACTGTAATGCTGAGAAAAATATCAGGCAGGAGGAAAAGAGAATGGCCAAATATAAAATGGATTGGTTCCATAAAAGAAGCCACAGGCATGAGTCGACAGGAGCTGTGCAGGGCTGTTGAGGGAAGGACATTGTGGACATCACTCATCATAGGATTGCCAGAAGATGGAAACAACTCAACATGTAACACACACACACACACACACACACACACACACACACACACACTCCTCTCAAATATAAAAGGGGATGTTATAGTTATATATAGAATCTTCACTGACTTTCTCTCCACATCCATTAACTATTCAAGCCTTCCTTTGTCATCATTCTACTGTAACTTCTCACAAAGATGCTCTTGGCCTCACTGTTGCATCCAGGAGCATTTTCTGTTGCCTCCTCCTCCTCCCTTTCTTTGACTCTTCTCTTTTCTCCATGTTCTTTCGGGGAGAAATGATCAAGATACACATTTCCAAAAATATGACTGTATTTCTAAACACCAAAATCTTTCATCCCAGTGTCAAGTATTTTCAGCATCCTATTGGGACTTCCATCAAAAGCTCAAATTCAAAACATCTAAAACAGAATATCTTTCCTTCAAGCTGCCTCATTCTTCAGGATGTCTTCTCTTGGTTGGCATAATATAACCATACAGGAGGTGAGCAACCTCAGTGTTATTTCAAACTATGTGCCCTCCATTGCTCTTCACACCCAGTCAGTCTCTGTCCCTAGTCCCTTCCTTATGAATGCCTCCTCTGCATTCCCCAGCCACTACTCACATATAGTTCTTGCCTGAGTGTTTCCATAGTCTTCTGCAAACACCCCCGCCCCCGTCCTTTCCTCAATCCATCTTATAACATGCTTTTCTTACCTCACCCCACCCTGTCTGAAAACATGAGATGAATGAACACTGAGAGGACAAAGTTCTGAGCAGTACATACATATTTATTCCTGAGTGGCCAAAGCAGTTTTTAGACTTTTTTATGAACACATTCAATAGACTTAACTGGAATTCTTATGCTATTTCCCAACTATGATGTGGGTGGATATGGCAGAATGATACACCACCTTCATCCTACTTCCTTTCCTGTACTGCAGATGCCAAAAAGCAGGCAAGTTCCCCTTCTCAGGCTCCCTTGCAGCTAGAATCTGATTTTTCTGTAGCATCCACCAGTCCAGCACTATGGCACACGATTTAGAAGGTAGAAGTGATGGAGGACACACATCTCCTGCTTCGGCTGTTTTACCTGGGGAGCATGTCATGCAGAGGTTTTGTTTGACAGTGGTAATCTCCAATCCTAGTCACTGACCTCTTCCATGTTGAGTACCAGGCTATGAGTATCTTACTGATATAGTTGGTAACATTAAATAACAGTCAGTACCTCTAGCAGCAGCTTCTCCATATGGGTGGGGGCTTCCTGATCAAAGATGAGGTATGTCAGTATAGTCTTATCATGTGGTGTGATTTTAATTAAGGTCATTTCCAAAAGTTCAATTTAGAGTCTCCAGGTAATTATTTTCCTGAACTGAAGTTACTTCCTGCTTGAACAGGTAGAATCAATTATGCAACTGAATTCTGAGTGTAACACATGCCATTCACTTGTAAAAGTCCATGTCTTTACCGGAATGTCCCTCTATTTTATTCTTACTAAGCTCTAACTTAGCCTTAAGGCTGAAGTCACATTTCACTTCCCTAGAAAACATTTTTATATTTTTTTAAGCTAAATAATTGCTTCTTTATCTGTGGTACTATAGAATCTTGTTAATATTACTAATGTTATTATAAACAAACTAGAGGCCAGGTACATGAAATTTGTCACAAGGATAGGGGCCCCCTTAACCCAGCCTGCATCCTCTTCAATCCAGGACCCTTCGGGGGATTTCTGACTAACCATTTAGGCCCGATCCCTGTGGACCACTGGCTCCTAACCATTCACTTTCTTACCTGCCTGATCACCCCTAACAACATCTGCCTGACTGCCTGATTGCCCCTAACCCCTCTGCATGCCTGACTGATCACCCCTAACTGCCTCTGCCTGCCTGCCTGATCACCCCTAACTGTTCCCCT
This sequence comes from Pipistrellus hanaki, assembly GCF_964339955.1. Classification (NCBI taxonomy): domain Eukaryota; kingdom Metazoa; phylum Chordata; class Mammalia; order Chiroptera; family Vespertilionidae; genus Pipistrellus; species Pipistrellus hanaki. The sequence goes on from NC_140505.1 coordinate 28,728,203, forward strand.
GCTGGCTTGATTGCCCCCTAACTGCTCCCATGCCAGCCTAATCACCCCCTAACTTCTCCACTGCTAACCTGATCTCCCCCTAACTGCTCCCCTGCTGGCCTGATTGCCCCTAACCACTTCTGCCTCACCCCCACCACCCCAGCTTTGTCTGGAAGGACATCAAGAAGTTGTTTTCTTAGGTTGACATGCATTACTATTATTAAAAATAATAGTAAGAAGTATTTTAAGAGTAAGTAAATTCAGAGGTCCAATGATTGTTTGGATTATGAAAATATTCCAAAGTTCACATCAGAGCTCTTTGTATGAAATTCAGGTGTCTTTTGTTCATATTAAGTTATAATTCTCAAAATATTATGAGGAGAAGGATCATACTGAATGCTTCGTCACCCAAATTCTACTAGTACTAAGTCCTTATCAGGCTAAAAGGAAAGAGCTTACAAATGGAAAAGTTTGTGCGTTGTTCACCCAACTTCCATTTATTAAAATAAACTCTCAAGTATCATAAACTTTAAAGCTTGTCCTTAAGACCTTTGGTCCATTAGTGCATATGATAAATTACGTACTTAACTTTGAACTTACCCGTCCTGCATAATGCATAATAGTGAATGCTGTGCCTTGATCTTTGAGGGCAACATTCCCATTCCCATCCTTTATGGGGGAATATACTGCATTTGTATTTGAGGATTCAAGGAGACTTTGTAATTTTTTGGGAAGATTTGATTCCATTGACCAAATCATTTGACTTTCTTCATCCAATAAAGAGAGAAATCCAGATGGCTTCTAAAAGTTAATAAGAGAGAAATTTTTTCTTCTGTTACTCAATTTGGTATTTTTGTTATTCATGAATAACCTTTTATATTTTCATCATTTTGTATAAAGCACTCCAAAAATAAATGTCTTTACTTTTAACTCACATCTGTTTTTGTTCACTGTTAGAATCAAAACTCTGATATAAAGTAGGCACTCAGTAGTATTTATTGGTTAGAGGAATGAATAAAAAAATTAAAGAGTATATTTTAATAACATTAAAACACTGGAGTTATTAAAAAGTATAATCTTATCTCAAAAAGAAAATTAAATTTCCAACTACAGGAAGTTGCAATTCTTCTTGACCTATGACCATGTCAAATACTTCATACTTATAGTGACAAGTTACTTATCAAAAACCAAGACCTACAGTGATGTTGCCATTAAAATTAAGACAAAATCTCATTCAGCGGGAAGTAGAAGTGACTATATGATATTCTAATATTTAGACTTAGGAGAAAAGAAAGCTTGAATATATGACTTGTAAAATTGAAATTAAATGTCTGATAGTTTATTGTTGCCAAGTAAGGAAAATAAAGTCATACAGTAGGCAACAATATAATATTAATCTTATATAAAGAAAAATACTGCCTAAAGAACTTCCCATCTCTGATACTGCAGTTTCCCACACACAGAACACCATTCTGTCCACATGGTTTACCCATCAGTTGAATCACTTTTACTCAATTCTGTGCTGCTGATCTTATCTTTCCTAGAGAAAAAAATTCTGCTGCAATGTTTTAAAATAAAGTATTTTATATTACTTCTTTTTTTAAAATCCCCATCCAAGGAGCGAGGACATTTTTTACATTGCTGTTTAGCAGGAGTGGAAGGGGAGAGAGAGAAACAGTGATTGAGTGCCTGCCACACGCCATGAACCCTGACCTGCCTGGGGATGGGGATCAAACCTGCAACAAAGACATTTGCTCTTGAGCAGGAATCAAACCTGAAACCCTCCTGTGTGCAGGCCGACATACTAACCGCTGAGCCATGTGGGCCAGGGCTATTATTTCTTTACATTATTATGTCTATAGTCTGTCTTATTTCCTCACATCAAGTCAGTGTGCTTTTTGAAGTATGAATACCATTAAAGAAAAAATCCTTCTCAGAAAGTGAGATCTATCTTGACCCTCATAGCAATTTCAGTTTTATTTTGACTTGGGGTAACTAAATCATATTGTCACTGGCCTTACCTGATGTCATTTACTTGGACAATAGAAAGTCATTTTTTGTGTCATAAATATTTTAGTTGTTTTATGCCTTTCAGAGTCTCCTGATTGTGCTAAAGAAAACCCAAAGACTGTATACAGTTGTCTGAGGGCTGCAAAAGTTAAGATCCTCTGGTACCACCCTTAGAGAACAAAGGGTGAAAACGGCAGACATAGGAAGGATCTCCACCTGGTGGAGGCACACATGCCAGGAGTGCCCTTCTGGAGACATCTGGTAACTAGAGGACCCTCTCAAGAATGAGCAGCCAATGGCCTTCAAAAAGGAAAAGGAAGAAGAACTAACGAGGTGAAAATGCACTATGAAGGAACTGGAAATGCCTGCAAAAAGCAAGTTCACCACCTTAGCAAATAACTGAGAACACCTGGAGAGACATTTCTTATCAACACAAAAATGCTTTTCAATAAGGAAATTTGGGGAGAAAAGTCCATTACCAAGAGTGTTATTCTAGCATGATACATCATAAGAATCTCAGTATGGCCAGGGACCCTATAAAGAGTCTTCATGAATAGCACAAAGGTGAAAAAATGTTAAAAATATATAGGTATACAAATGGATGAGGAGAGGCCTTAAAAAAACACTCAATGTAAGAAGTTTGTTAAGCATGAGTACTATCTGGATATATTTTTTTTAATTTAGTCTTTATTTTGATTTAAAGCAACCTCTTTGCTGATAAGTAAGTAAAAGGTGATATTAGCTCTGATTGGTTTGGTTCAGTGGAGAGAGCATTATACTGTGGACCAAGGGGTCCCAGGTTTAGTTCTGGTCAAGGGCACTTAACTTGGTTGCAGGCTCCTCCCTGGGCCCAGGCCCTGGTGGGGGTTAGTGCAGGAGGCAACCAATGGATGTGTTTCTCTCACATCAATATTTCTTTCTGTCTTTCCCTCTCTCTTCTACTCTCCCTAAAAGTCAATGAAAAAATACCCTTGGGTCAAGATTAACAAAAATCAACAAATGAAACAAAGCAAACAAACAACAAAGTGTTAAAAATAAAGCAGAGATATTATACTTTCAGAAGCTGCTCTTTCATCTATTTACTTGAAGAACTTTCTCTATCTGCTGTTACACACACCCACAGACAAACACAAGTACATACAAACACGCTGTGGAGGGATAAACGGGCTATTTAAAGATTGTGTTTGTTTATATTTATGTTTATATTTCAGGGGCAGTGACAGACCTCATTTGGAGGTGCAAATTTTTGTTCCTTTGATTTAGCCTATAATGATGGGTAAGTAAATCAAAGACAAGGCCCCAATTAGTTTAAGGAAAGTTATTAATTCTAAAGGAGCTAATCTACTCTGCTCCAAAAGCAAGATGATATTTTATATTTTGCAAGGATGATGTGGTTGGTTCCCAACAAGATATATTTTTAAAGCATTATAATTTGTATTGTCTCCAAAAACTTTCAAGTTCACCTATGCTACATTTTCTGAACATTTGCTAGAAAGCCATGGGGGGAAAATGGCGATAATCAAACTTACTGACTTGGAAAACTTGCTATATTAGGAAAATGCATAAAAGAAGAACACAGAACATAGAGAAATAAGTCACAAAGAGGGATTAACAACCTTTCAATTCCTTCAGAAGTGAAGGTTTAAGAGAGATTCAACTGTTCAACCTATGTGACAGGTTATCATATGCATTTTTACAATAATAACAAAAAGCAGCAACATTGTGTGTGACGAACTGTACAAGACAGTTGGAGAATCTGGGGAAAATCTGATCGACTCCTCCCCTCAGGGACATAAGACAAATATATAGGTTCACTGAAATATAAATACAGCCTATGCAAAACTTGAAATGTTTGTAAGTAGTGGAAGGTTGGGGATTGTGAGAAAGGAAGCAATAAGCTTGTTTTATATTGTAAGGTATATGCTTGCCTGACACACAGACCTATGTATTTCACCTACATTTGACATGCTTTTTCACTCCATTTGTATGGATATCAAATAAAAGCAGCATCCAGAAATGTCCACTCTCATTTCTATCTCATACTGATAAGGGTCCTACTACTGAAATTATCTTTCCAAAGATGAAGCCTCAGGGATGACAGCCAAAGAGATAGAAAAAAAACATCATTCGGCTGACCACTGTGATAGTCAGTGATATAGTAGCAAATGACAATGAGAATGGGAGTACTGAAGCTTTCTATATACAGATAAGTATATATTGCTGTCAATTTGAAGATATTTTTAAAATCTCAAATAAGTTATATATATATATATATATATGTTATATATATAAGTTATATATATAAGTTTATATATATATAATGATGAGGGAGGGCTTTCTGGAGAAATAAGGTTTCTAATGTTTAAAATAGGTTGACAAGTTGGTAGCAGAACAAGAGTATTTATCTTATTAAAAAACACAAAATAATTTAGAAGAGTAGAAAATGAAATACTATTCTTTTCAGTAGCTGAATATTATCAATTTTAAACAATGTTCACATGATTTAGAGATATTATGAGTAGATCTACATAATCTTGTATTAGTAGATGGGGACTGCTATTTATATGACAGATTTTTGTTTATATAATAGAAATATTGATGCAAAGATTCTTTCATTGCAAGGCAGAAACAAAGATGATTATAAACACTAGCAAATATTCTAAGAGGTATGCATATATATTTTCTGCCAGTTTTTTCATACTTAAATTTAAAACTTTTAAGATAAATAAAAAAGATTCTGAATTTATGTTATGATCTTTTTAGTCTTACATATTAGTTTATAAAATATAAATTTTGCTCATTGTGCATTTGCCAAAAGGAAAGTTTAGTAATATAATAAATGTGAATATTTTTATAACTCAATAATTTAACATATCCTTTTCTTTCAATGAATTAATAAACCTTCAAATACCCCTTCAGAAAAAAGGTAACATGCTCCTCAGTTGACTTTGAAATATTATAAATACATAGAGTCTAACATAGAAAGATATCTCAAAAATAGGTCTCTTAAAAAATTGTCTCCAACATATCTCAATGCATGTATTTCTATAAAGTCACTAATTATACTACATGAATACCTGGAAAAAAAAATCCAAAACTCCGGTCTGGTTACCAGGAGAATAAGCTGTTTCCATGGTAACTCCCTCTTGTACACATTCTGTTTGCTCCTGGAGAAAAAGCACTTCATTGATATAGTGGTGTATCTTCTCATTGGTCATGTTGACACAAAGCTATTGTGGGGGAAAAGAAAACAATTTACAAGATAATATGGCTATGCAGATCCACTTTTTCTACAACACAGATTCAGATTGGTGAAATATGACTCAAGAAAATTCAACACCAATTAGTCTATCAAGATAAAGCACTGCCGTGTTGTTGAGAAGCCAAAGTAAGGAGTTCCACTGGATACATTGTCTGATTATTTAAAGTATGTTAAAAATAACATGCATAATTACAGCATTAACTTAAAAATCTGTAGTCTAAAATACATTTGAGGATTTAAAAAACATTTCCAATAAATATTTGAGTTATACACAAACCTACAAGTTTTGTATATTTAAAACTAAATGTTTCTTAAACTTGCACTTTTACTGGTTAATTCTGTGAATATAAAAAATGCTAGAATTACAGTTACTTGAGGTGAGAACATAACATAGAAAATTTAACTTGACATGCTTGGTTGTTGAGGCAAAAACAACTAACTATGAATACAGATCAACAAATTCTGTATATTATGGGCCCTCGGTATATTAAAGGAGGGATGGAATTCAGAAATATATGCACTTATTTATAATTCATACAGTCTAGCACATTCACCCTCTTGTATTTTTTTCATCAAAACTAAGTGGCATCAGTAGATTAATAGCTGTGTTTATGTCTAGGAATGATTCAGGAAAGACAAATCATTTTCCATAAAACTTGTAGCATCTGTCCACAGTAGTATCCCCACTGTGAAAGAAAAACATTTAATTGTCACTCTAATTTTAATAATAATCAAAAACAGAAAGTTCTGAAAATTATTGTTAGAGGGGAAAATTAAAATTTTAAAAATTAGTTCACTTTGCTTAAAAAATATTTTGATGTTTTCCACTAATCTAATAATGTGTTCAACCCTCTAATGCTAAAGTAATTTTATTACTAAAAAATTAATAAAGATAGTTAAATGTGGGGTGAAATACTTACAGAAAACGATGACACCATTATGAAATAGAACCATTAAAAATATTCTAATAAAGGATTCCAAATTAGGAATATTAGTGGCTAATTCTCTATTGTACAAGAAATGTCCAAATTATATGACACATATCTTTCTCCTCATTTTGAGTTGCTCTAATTGAAAATACTTAGATGGATGTGAACACCTCAAATATTTAATAGACTTCTCATCATTTTGCGTTCAGAATAGACTGCAGCTCTGTAGCTACAAAAAAAAATATTTTTGATGACATCCTGTATAAATCCTCTTGCTCTTTTTTATTCAATTTATTGAGGTGACTTTTGTTAATAAAATTATATAGGCTTCATGAGTACAATTCTATAATACATAATCTGTATATTGTATTTTTTTGTTCAACACCCCAAATCAAGTTTCCTTCTATCATCCTCTATCCCCTCTTTGTCCTCTTCCACTTCCCCTCACCCCATCTTTCCCACTGGTAATCACAATACTGTTGTTTGTGTCTTTGAGGTTTTTTTGTTGCTTTTTTTTTTCTTAATCCCTTCACCTTTTTCACCCAGCTTCCCAACCGCTCTCACCTCCTAAAGCTGTCAGTGTGTTCTCTGTATGTATGAGTCTGTTCTATTTTGTTTGTTAGTTTATTTTGTTCATGATATTCCACATGTGAGTGAAATCATATGGTACTTGTCTTTCTCTGACTGGTTTTTTTTCACTTAACATAATTCACTCCAGGTCAATCCTTGCTGTAACAAAAAGTATGATTTCCTTCTTTGTATGGTCAAGTAATATTCCATTGTGTAAATATACCACAGTTTTTATCCACTCATCTATTGATGAACACTTGGGCTGCTTCCAAATCTTGGTTACTGTAAATAAGGCTGCAATGAACATGGGATGCATACATTTTTTTCAACTAGTGTTTCCTGTTTCTTCAGATATATTCCCAGAAATGGAAATGCTGGGTCATAAGGCAGTTTCACTTTTAATTTTTTGAGGTAACTCTATACTACTATCCAAAGAGATTAATATCCAAAATTTATAAAGATCTTATAAAAGCCAACACCAAAAAATAAACACAAAAAATCAATTAAAAATGGGCAAATGACCTAAATAGACACTTTAGAGGATATACAGATGGCCAAGGGTCATATGAAAAAATGCTCAACATCACTAATCATCAGAGAAATGGAAGTGAAGTCACCCAGTCAGAGAAAAACAAGTACAATACGATTTCACTCATATGTGGAATTTAATGAACAAACTGAACTACTAACAAAATAGAGACGGACTCTGGTGTGTGTGCAGTAGAGTGTTGAGGGGCAGTGGAGGGAATGGGTTAAAAGAAAAAAAAGGAAGAACTCATGGAGCTGGTCAATAGTGTGGTGATTTCGGGGGGTGGTAGTGGGTGGAGGTGGAAGAGGGCATAGAGAGGATAAATGGTGATGGAAAGAATAAAAATAAAAGCCATAATATCACCTTACACCTGTAGAATTTCTATCATCCATAAATCAACAAACATGTGACAGGTGATTCACTAGCAAAGAAATACAAATGGCCATTGCACACAAAAGGTTAAGCTCACTAGTAATCAAGAAACTACAATGTCAAGTACACCTCCACGACAGTGATAAGAACTACATTTATTCCATATATACACATACATCTATACATATGTATATACATACATATATATGTATGTATGTATATATATATATTGTGTATATATATATATATATATATATATATATATATATATATAATTGATTTTTTACAGAGAGGAAGAGAGAGAGATAGTTAGAAACATCGATGGGAGAGAATCATCAATCAGCTGCCTCTTGCACACTCCCTACTGCGGATGTGCCCTCAACCAAGGTATATGCCCTTGACCCGAATACAACCCGGGACCTTTCAGTTTACAGGCCGACACTCTATCCACTGAGCCAAACCGGTTTTGGCTACATTTATTTTTATTGAAATTACTATCAACTTGGGGTGGTGAACACCCAATACAGTACCCAGATGATTTATGAATTTTATACCAGAAACCTGTATAATTTTACTAACCAAAGTCACCCCAATAAATACAATCAAAATTGTTAAAAGGCTATGTATACATAAATAAATCAACAAACAAGTGTTGGCGAGGATGTGGAGAAATGGGAACCCTGTGCACTCTTGGTGGGAATACTCTTGCTCTTGACTGTCAAACAGCTGACCATCTCTGTATGTATGCCGAGGGTAGTGTTTTGATTGAGTTGAGCATTTTTATAATAAAAACAAGGCATTTAATTATTTTCACTTACTATATTTTATTAAACTGAATTGTGGCTCTACTGAATTGATCTGCTGTTTTAATCAAAATGATGATACCAAGTATGAAATATGAACAAAGCCAGGCCAAATTAGGAAGAACTGGAAGAAATCAAAATTCCACTCCTCTTTTTACTTTTCAACTCATGCTCCTCCTACCCCCACGGGAGGTATAAAGCAATCTGACCACTTTTTCTGCCTGTGAGAAAGGGCTTTGGACTGTGCTTTTGAATAAAGCAACTCGGGTTGTTTCTCTCCTGGTCAAAATGATTCTTAAAACATAAAAGCTTTCTCTACTGAGCTTCTAATAATTTTGAAGCTGCAGCATCCTGTGTTACTTCGTGTCATAGGCTGATCCTTACAATATATCTGAACCGTTTATTGTACATCATGTTCTTTTTATTCTGGGAGAAGGAAAAAAAAGTAATTTATTAAAATCCCCCAGGTAACAGTCCAGCTCGCTGTGTAAAGCTGAGCGGCCTGTGGAGTGATTTTTGACTCGTAGCTTTAATTACAGTGGTGCTTTCCGGAAGGGAACACGCATTTGTGTTTCTCACAGAGGAGAGTGACGCTGGGTGGTAAAGGGAATCACTGGTGCACATGCAGTTCAGGACAGAATGTTTTCAAACTCGCTGTGAAGTAATGTGTAGATTAATATTTCTTTAACCCAATTTGCCTTTCCCTATTCTAAACTGTTGAAAGCACTCACTGTTTGAACCAATACAAACAGAGCATCCTATGTCAGATACCAAATTGAAAATTAGAAGAATGTATCCCACCAAACAAATGGTAGCTAAAATCAAGGCAAGAACCTCTTTATTCCTGATTTATCTTCACGGAACTGTGTTGCATGTATGTGTGTAGGCATATGTTAAACAGAAGCATAGAAAGATTTTTATAGGAAAATTAGTTTGTGTATTAGAAGCATAAATATGCATCAATAATTGGGAATATTATAGACTTTGGTGCAAAAACAATCATTCACTTTACTTTTTAACTCTATCCAACAGAATTGTGTTTGGGTTTCTTTAGATTTCCAGGTATTACAGTGGATTTGAATGTGGGTGAAAGGTGAGGATTCATAGATGAGAATGAACAGTTATTAAGTACTGCTTAATTAGCATGCACTTTGTACATAAAGTGCTGTTGCTAACGGGTTTAATAATAAAAATTACGCACCCTTTGAAAACACGTTTTGGTAACAGAACATTATTGCTTATCCAGATGGCCTATCATTTGTATTAATGACAAACTTAATTTCTTGAGTAAATTTTTACCAACTGTTCTCCCTTTATTACTCAGTGAAATATATTGGAAGCAAAAATATAATGGAGCATGACATATACATCATGGAATTAAAGTAGGAGATTAATTAAAGTTGACTCCAGTTAAAGGCAGAGCCCCAGGCGTTAGACAGTGATTTGCAATCTTAGTGCACACTGGAATTAGCTGGTGGCTTTTTTTAAAAAGGCCGATGTCCCCACCTGACCCTAAACCAATTAAATCAGAGTGGGGTCCAGGCATTGATATATGTTAAAAGCTTTCCAGGTGATTTTAATATGTACACATGGCTGAACACATTGAGATAGATGAAGGAACAGAGCATACACAATTCATTAACTGATTTGCTCATTAATTAGTATATATATATATATATATATATATATATATATATATATATATATATAATACTCTTGTATTTTATATGTTGAAGAAATTATGCCATTTGTTCTGCACAGTTTCCAACATTCTGAATTTTGCAGAGTGCACTCCCTTGTTTTTACGTGTTATGTTGTCCTGTGTTTCTGTTAATTAGGAGTTAGCTCACGAAATTTCATTATATTCAGAATTTCTCCTTTTTTCTTCCTTCCTTCCTTCCTTCCTTCCTTCTTTCCTTCCTCACTTCCTTCCTCCCTTTGCTTTTCTTTTTGGCAAGAACACTTGACAAACATATTGTGTTTGTTGTCACTCTTTTGGTAATGTTAGTAATGATTGATACTCATTGCCTAGCTTTATTACTTAGTAGGAGCTGCAAAATTGAATTGCTCCGATTCTGTCATCCGTTCTTCATTTATTTGTAGTGGGACTGCATCAAGTTATATTTATGAATTAATCTAGAGAGAATCAGCATCTTTATAATATTAAGCCTTTCTCTCTAAAAATGCAAGTGTGTCTTTGTTTAAGTGTAATTATGTGACTTTCTGGAGCATTTTACAGATTCCCTCACTTAAGGCTATTTACTCATTTTTAACAATGTTTTCTTCCATGCTGTCTTCTAAAAAAGTTGTTTTAAAAAATATATAAAAGTCATTGGTTTTACATGCAGATTTTACAACTTGCTACTTTAACAAGTTCTCTCATTGTTTTTATTCATTCATTTTCTTAATATATAATCATCTCTGGAAGTAGAAATATTTTTACCATACATTTCTAATTTTTGCCTTGAATTGTCTTCTCTTTTCTAACAACACTGGCATTGCAATGTGTATAGATATCAAATAACATAAAATATAAAGAAATAGTGCAAAAACTAGTAGTGAGAGGAGAATATATGAAGCTGCATATTTCAATTTATATATTTTCAGAACTGGCCTGATATGGTATATACAATATTAACAAGGACATAGAAAAAAAAAGAAGGTACCCTTTTCTTTTTTATCATCTTTGTACTTATCAAGCATTATAAGCTTGGAATTCACTGCATAATGCTGAAGAGTCAACTGGAGAGGCTTTCCTTTGAATGACTTAGGATATATCCTTACAGTACTAGAGATCAACTTCACATAATAAAAGAGAATTTATAAAATTTAGGTATTATCTAACACGAAGTAAGCTGATAATAATGTAATTACTTCAGCAAGGTAATACATGCAGAGCCTCTCCATAGCTACTTAGGTACTTCAGGACTCAATTTTTAGAATGCCCTTCTCCACTGAATCATCAGACTAATGCTGATAGATATGGTGTTTGTTACTGTAAATATGGTATTTATTATTATACTAGAGGCTTGCCTGCACAGCCTGGGCAGCTGGGGGGCCGGAGGACTGGGGACTCTGGAAGCAAGCATGCAGAGTGGCTGCCGGCCCCAATGGGGCTGAGGGAACTGAGTGCTGCCATCTTGTGGCTGTGGGCACCACCATCTTTGAGGGTGTGACAGTCAATTAGCATATCCCCCCTCATTGGCTGTGGGTGTCACCATCTTTGTGAGAGTGTAATGGTCAATTAGAATATTCCCTCTTTATTAGATAGGATATGAAATAACTTGAAGTAAAAGTTATTTATTAAGAGTCAAAGAAAATGGAATTAACACTTCCTATGAGCTGAAACAAATTGTTATCTAAAGGATCACAATGTCCATTTAATCTTTTAGAGCAGTGGTTTGCAACAAGGGGGGCTATTTGAATTTTAAGGGGGACCAATTCAAGAATGAGTTATTAACAGGGAATATTTTCCATTCCTTATAGTTCTAAAGGCCTCGGATACAGTATGCAACTATATATTGTGACATATTTATGGATTTCAGTTCTCTATTATAGGTTTTGAAACTTTATTTGCTATTTTGTGATATTACTTCATATTATTATTTTTTAACAATTCCTTAGTTATTTCTTCCTCAGTATTTCAATTCTCCTTTGGTTCTTTTATGTTTCTCTTTCATGGATGTCATGTTCTTTGGAAGCTTGTTTAGACCAAATTAGTGGCCTTTTAGGCTTCCTCCACATGAATAGGAGTTCACTTTTTGAATAGTAAGAATTATATATGTCATAGAGTGGGGCATCAAGGTTTTAGAGATGCTTAGGTGGGGCATGGACAAAAAAGGTTGGGAATCACTGTTTTAGAGCTACTCGGGGATACCAAGGTTGGAGATGCTGATGTTTTAATGTGCTTCTTATATCTCATCCAATTTGTCCCTTTGCTAAACATCTAAGTTTCTTATGGAGGAACAATTGTCGAGATTGTGCAATAAACATACATTTATTCTTTAGCAAGGTAAACAAGTAGGAAATACAATGTGAAGGTATTTTTCATGAGTTTATATGTAAAATTTCAATTCAGAACATAGTTGTTAAACTTCTAGTATATACAAAATGCTACATCAAATACAACTTCAACCCTGTAGAACATCTAAGAGATGGGTCAAAAGCTCAAAACTGAATAAAACTAAACATTTATAAAGGCAATAATATTTGTATGGGTTTGAGTCTGAATATAATATTAGTTTATTAAGCATTTATATGAAGGTTTCCAAATGGAATAAAAAAAATAAGGAAGTTCACAATTTATTAGTAACTCAAGAATCTAGAATGTATCATTCCAATCAATAGCCTTTAAAAAGTTCCCAGGAAAATTTAGGAATTTGCTAAGTCCACTGTAAATGGCTTGGGATTCATCAATAAGAAAATGATTTTATTCTTCTACGTGGCTTCTAGTTACTATTGTATATAATAACGAAGCACACCTGCTAAGAAAAAGCTACCTATATTTTTAAAATATTAATTTGTCTGAGAATTGGTCTTCAATTTTATCCATAAAACTACCTTTTCGTTTTTAATAGTGATTCATCCTTAGGATTTGGGAAAAAATGTCATTCCTTGCTATATAAAAATCTCAGGCTGTGAATCTATTTTAAAACATATTACTCAAATATGTACCAGAATGAAAGAATAATACTGGATATACATAATTGTCAGTGAAATAAAATGTTTTTGTAAGAAAATAACATACATGTTTTGTACATATCAGTTACTAGCACAGTCTTGATAGATGACTGTGTTGGGGTGTGAAGCAGAGCACTGAGAGCATGGCCCCTAGTAGAGGCCTTGACATCATTTCACCTGTGACTTCTACATGCTAGCATGTGATGGAGAATCCAGTGAGTCTTATCACAGACATGAAAGTGTGTAAGTTTTCTAAGGTTTAAATCTGAGGAATACATATGGCTCCCAGTTACCATTCAAACACTTCACTGAGAAGTACATCCCATATTGGCATACTACTGATCATGCTCTTAGCTACTCTCTTCCTTATTACTCACTGTTTTTCTTATAAAAAGCAATAAATAAGCACAACCATGAAGTTCAGCTTTTCTTGTGAATCCCTGGATATAAAGTAAGAAAAGATGAAAATATCTATGGTCTAGAGCACATGTGTCAAACACAAGGCCCGCGGGCCAAATCCAGCCCGCCAGGCCTTGCAATGTGGCCCGCACCGCGCTGTCATCACTGCACTCCGCTGTCAGTTTATGACATTGTCAGTTTATGACTGTTCAGTAAACCATTCGGCCCGCGATTTAGGCTGGATTTTAGATTTTGGCTCCTTCTCTGATTGAGTCGACACCCCTAGTCTAGAGCTTACTTCATTCTAGGTTTTTTGGAATGTTTTCTAAAAAACATAATTCAAGATGATTCACCCTGGATTAAGTAAGCAGGTATGATTTAGGATGAACTCACAGGAAGCTCTATCATCTTCTTAGGAGAAAAAAAAAAAACAGCTGAATTTTAAAAGTTTTTCGGGTGTTCCCATTTACAACAGTAAGAGTAGCTATCCACTATTTCTTGAACAGGTACAGTGAGCCTGAAAACATTAGAATCTCTATAACAGTAATCTTGTTTAATCTCACAATTGTGTAATTCTAGTATAATCCTAAATTTACAGAATAGGAAACCCAAACTCATTATAGACCCTTCATCTCAGCCCAGAAGCTTTGCTAGTAGAAGTCAGAGAACTAGGTTTCAAACTCATTCTATTTAATTCCTTGCCCAGTGTCCTTTACCACCGCATCATCTAGTCTAAAGGACAGCTGGACAAGTTGTGCAATTATTAACAGTTCTCCCTAAACACTGGGGAGTTGTAATTCTTTGTGTGTAGCTTGGTTTTCTGCCTTTCCACTTGTATCTTTTTACAGGTTTATTTTTCTTACTCTGTCTGGTAAGGCAGATTCTATTTCTACCCTCTTCTTTAACACTTAATTTTTAGATACACTTAATTTGATCAAACTATTCATCTGGTTACTGTTAAGAAATGAAACAAATTAGTGCCTTTCAAGGTGCCCTAAATTGTAAATCAATGCCTCTTTAATCTATTTCTATGAGTTTGCCATAGTCATATGTATGCATGTCACGTGATGATGAATCTACAAATAACAGCATTTAGCATAAGAGAGTATTTCCATTCTGAATTTTGGCCAAGCTTTCTGAATATCTTTGCCCTGATTTCAAATACAGATGCCCTCCGTCTGTCTCTCTGACCTACTTGAAACAGCACAAGCACAACTCAGCGCTTCATCAAGCATTGTCTTTCAAAACAAGTGCCTGTGTTTCAAAAATAAGATTATGCCAGTTGCTTACACGATCACATAAAAAAAAATAAACTGTCAACAAAGTGGGGATATTAATTTTAAAATAGAATGGCAAATACTTCTTTTAATTATGTATTTGAAAGCAATTATGCAAATAGTCTCTAATGCATTAAAAACAGCTAAGTGATTAGAGGGGGGGGAACATTCTAAAGTTTATCAAATTTCAAAAAACAAACACTTACTTGTTCAAATTCATTCTTTTGAAATTCTTCAAAACCAAAGATGTCCAATATTCCGATCTCCAAAGTCTGCATACTGAAATGAACAACAAAACAGTGAATAAGGCATACCTCAAGCTTGCCCAGGACCCCCTGCCTGTTGTGACTTCAGAACAAAGAAATCTGGCCACTTAGCATACATACCCCTGCTAATTTAAAGTATCAGCATGCAACTAATTACCTAAGAGTTCAAAGAAAACTCTGAAAATTAGAGGGGAAAGTTCTATTTTAATCCTTGATTCAAACAGAGAACATTTTAAAAATTGATTTCTAAGTTTAAAATACAAAAATACATGAAGTGGCTTAATATTTGCTTTTCTGAAGCAGTTCTGTGTCTTCTCTAGACTTCCTTTCTCTAAAAGAATTTGTGCCCACCTGTTATGTGGCTCTCTTGTTAGGTTACACAAGCAGGAATCAAGCAATTTCTTCATCACACATAGGTACATGTGTGATATGTACATGTGTACATATGAGGTAAATGATAAGCCACGAGCTTATTCTTTGATAGATTAAATTCAGCCTCTTCAAGATTTATATTATGATCTTCCTAAAGGAATTTTTTACGAATAAAGTAGAAAAAGAAAGAACATGCAATTTGGTCATAAAATTGAAAGAAATCAATTAAGTACCTTGTGGTACTTTTTTTTTCCGCCAGTATAAACTATACTGGAATTTGCAACAGTCTTGGAAGGTTCAAATCACAGATGTGGGAACCCTCATAGAGAGTGAGGAAAGAAGGAAGAAAACCTGGCTGGTGACAGCAGCCCTGACAACCTGCCTTCTGTGAGGAGTGTGGTGGCAAGATGAAGGAGTGCGCATGAGGATTCTCCTTGCAAAGAAAGCCCCCGGTGATGGATGATGATGGATGATGATTCTGGAATGCTGATGGCCAGGAGGGCACTCCCACCCCCATCCCTTCCACATCCTTGGTCCAGAGCACTAGGACCACTGCTCTCCTCCTTCTCTGCCATTGGGTGTGATATCCCATCATCACTAGGGTGCCTGTCATTCAATACCACCACTCTTGCCCATGCAGACTTTGGTGGTTGTATTCTCTCCACTTGATTTGTCCAAACTACAAAACCACATTGGCAATGGACTCTTTTTCTATCTGGGTTTTGTTTTCACAATCAGAGCATAATCATAATCCTTTAGGGTCTATGTCACTTAAATGACCTTTTTAAAAAAAAAAAAAGTTAGGGTATTGATTGTATGATATCCTGCTTCTAAGATGTTTTATGGTCAATGGTACAAAGATGAACTTCAGATGTAGGAGGGAAAGCATTTTCAAAGCTCTTAATACAGACTTCACATGACAAAGAATATATGGCAATGGGGGGTGGGGGAAAGAGTCACTCAATGGATGCCTCTAGGTAATGGATTTAGATTTAGTTTTTAGTTTTTACCTCACCCAGTATGCCCAAATAAATTGTACATGGTTAGATAATTAAATGTTAGAACAAAAAATTATAAATGTACAAAGAAAAAAATAAATTTGATTTTGCTTTTCTTTCCATTCTGGGAAAAATCAAGGGAAAATGTTCGAAAGTATGATTATATAAATGCAAAAAAAAATTGCAGCATAAATAATATAAAATAAAATTCTGTTAGAGGTACTATTTTAAAATGCATTGTGTCATTCATTTTCATAGATGTGTTTCTCAATCTATCGGCATGTGTGTCCAGTCAGAGATAATCTCCAACCATGCTCCTTTCCATGCTACCCTCTTTAGAATGTGGATGGAGCTGGGCGGGGAGTGATGTATACTCAGTGGTAACAATGATGTGGAGGTTTGGGCTAATGTGTTGCTTTGTTTTGGGTCGTGTGTGTGTGTGTGTGTGTGTGTGTTGTATATTTTCCATGTTATGAGTTGCACTGTCTCTCTTGCAAGAGCTTAGTAATGAAGCTTGTCAGGCTTGGATGTTGTTGTCTTTTGGGTAGGAATCCTAGTTCAAACATTTTTTAGTTAGGTAACTTTGGCAAGTTACTTAAATTTTCTGTGCTGCAGTTTCATCATCTATAAAACTAAGATAACCAGTAATATGTGTCTAGCTAGACTGTTGTAACAATTGGAGGAGATGCAAATAAAGTTCTAAGAAAATAGCTAATATAATTGTACCTCCAATAACTGGAAATTGTTTTTTTTTTAAATCAATTGTTTAAATCAGTTGTTTCAACTTGCTATAAAAATTAAGAGAGTGGCTAATAGAAGAATTATAAATGGCTAACAGACATATCAAAAATGTCAATCTCATTAAAATTGCAAAACAAATAATATTTTTAAAATTAGGATGATAAAGTCTCATAATTTTGTTAGAAATTTAACTTGGTAGAGACTTCTTAAAAAAAACAATTAAGTTATATGGTATAGAGCTTTGAAATGATAATTTCATTTGAACCAATACTTTCATATATAGGAACCCATAGTAACACAATTACCAGAAATGTAATTAAGTGCTATGATCAAGAATGTTCATTGTTATCTTAATTACAGCAGCTAAAACAAAAAGAAATAATAATACCCCATACTAAAGACACAATTAATTAGATGGCATGCATCCTATGATGAATTAATTAAGTAAAACTCTCAAGTTTATAGAAAGCAACAAATAAGCTCTGTATAAAGAATAACCCAATCATATCTTCAGAAGATCTAGAAAAACATGCAAGTAGGTTATGATGAAGAAATAGAGATCGTTTTATTTATTTTTTTACTGTTCTGAATTTACTAAGGTTTCTATAGTGAAACAATATTATTTTTATAAGCAGTAAATATTCAATTGATGTCTATAAAGACACTAAATGCATGGTAAATGTTCTTGAACAATGAGCTAAAAACTAACAGTGGAACAAAATTTATACCTTTTGTATATTTACAGTAACTCGTACTATAATTTCAACCATGTTAAAAAAAAGTTAATAACACAGAAAAAGTTAATAGTAAATGTCTTAAACAGTATACCTAGAGCTGATTTATTAAAATTGTAAATGTTCTATAATATATTAGGCATTATAATGCTCTTTATCATTAACTTTACTTAAGAAAATATATGATACAATGCATGCTGGGTATTCAGTGAAATGTGAACAGCAATGGCCTGAAGGGACAGAAAGAAACGAGTGTAGCACAGGAGGTGTCTGCTTGTCCAGTTGCAGGTGCAACAAGGACGCTAAGATTCAGAGAAAAAGAGCAGGGCTGCCTTCTCATGCTAGTCGCTAGTATGGATGCTTCCAGCCAACCTCTATCAGGATCTCATGTGTGACTTCCCTGTCTGGTTCCCAGCTGCCCTTGGCTGCAGTGGCCCTACAGTTACAGCACATAATGTTGATAGGAGTTAGAGTAAAGGGCAAACCTACTGGTGACACAATGTCACTGCATATGTCATTTTCCTTCTCATAAGGATAAAGACTTCCTGTTGGCAAGCAGAAGAAGGATGCTGAGGCCATGCAGGTATGTGAGGGAGAAAAATATGTTAAAAGATTCTGGTTCAGATCAGGGAAGTAAGTTATTAGTACTTGAGACCAGCATAAACTTAGTTTAAAGAGCACTCCTTTTTAATGATTTTTTTCCAGATTTCATAGATACTGCATTCTAAATTACATTTAGTTACAAAATTAAAATACTATTATAAAAAATGAAGCTAAGGAAGGAAAGATCATTTTCAGGAGGAAAATTAAATGCAGGTTTAATGCATTCTAAGGGTTACTTTTGCAACTACTGACAGACATAATGTGTTCATTTTTTTTTCAAAAATCTATTTCATCATTTATGATTGAATGAAATATGTGTCTGTTTTTGTAATAGCAACCTTGGCAGGAGGGTGACAAGAATTTGCAGCCAGGCAAGTGCCCATACTATGTAGCAGTCAGCATTACTGTCATTTCTCTTATTGATATCTTGACTCATATTACACAGGCATTTAATTCAACATCCAATTTCTAGCAAGGAGGAGCAGACAAAGGTCATCTGATCAACCAGGATTCAACCCTATAGGCAAAATTAACATATTAATGAGATGGTCTGTTTTAGTTCAAATTCTCCCTTAGAATTCTCCGAGGGCATTCCTGATGGTTAACAGAATTGTCTCACTTGCATTAACTTATTAATAAAGCACAACACCTTTTATATCAGACAAAAAATATTGAGTGACAAGGCATCTTTCTGGTTTTATTGTTGTTTTCCATGCGTGAGTATTAGAAGGGGGTGAGGTCTGAATTAAAACAGGGATGAGCTTGTTTTATTTGGGCAGAGAGATCTGATGGTTTGGGCAAGTCAGATTTTGACTGCAAACATCCAAGGCAAGGAAATTAACTGGAGAGTTACCTAAGTTTGTAGTCATTTTAGGAAATAGCTGAATCCTGCTTTACATAAAGCCCTGAGATTAAGCTAGAGTTTAATCAGCTTCTTCAACTGATCAGTGACCTGTCAGATCCCAGACAGGGTCAGAATGAAATATGAAAGCATTCCAAGTTGAGCAACCTGGCTGTCCAGACACACCACCCTGGGGATCAGAGAACTTACACAGAGGTTAGCAGTGCAAAGCCCTTGGGGATGTTAGGGTATGCTATGGCATTCACTAACTGCTACAAATATGCTGAAGAATTTAGTTAATATGTTATATTTTTAATTAATAAGGTACATTCATTGTGGAGGCTAATTCTGCCCATTCTACAGCAGCTCTCCCAGGGATTTATCCAACCTCTGGGAGGAACTACAGAATTGCATCCTTTTGGGAGTTACTTTCTTTTATTCTTTGACTAAAGAAAGTACCTGAGGCTTACAATTTTCTGAACACATGTATGAAAGTAAGGAAAGAGGCTGTACTTGCTGACAAGCTGATCTAGAAGCTGGGTGATGGGGTAGAAGTGTTGACCAAAGCAACCATCTGCCTCTTTCAATCCTTCGTGATACTGTGCATTCCAACATCATTCCTAGACACAGCCTTTCATTGTACTTATTCTGCATCAAGAAAGGAAGTTAGTAAGTAAAATTTGGAAAGCACTTGAGATGAAATGTGCAGGTAATTAGCCTGGATATATGAGAAAATCCTGGGATGGCGATGGACACTAGAGCTAATGTGTACCAAGCACCTTTTACTTCATTTAGCCTTAAAAACTGCCCTGGGAGATAAGTTCAGTGACACCCCATTTTACAGAGGAGAATACTGAGATAGAGCAGAGTGAAGTTTTAAGTTATCTAAGGGCACGTTAGCAATAGAGGGAGCCAAGATGTGAACTCAGGCTGTCTAACATGAGCTCCTTTGTATGTAAGCCCTATGAAGAACCACATAAAGCTGCTTCCAATTGCTGGTCCTATGAACAAGTCTAATTCTGATAAACCAGGAAGGGAATTCTCCCCAAGAGTAAGAGTACAAAGATCACTTGAGCCTTTCTTATCAGTAAAAGTTAGTGACAGTCACAGCTTAAAAGCATCAATCATTTTAATAAACATATGTCCTTATTTATTATAAGCTGCATTGAATACACACACACACACACACACACACACACACACACACAAACACATCTATATACACATATATATATTTAGAAACAGGAATAAAGCTACCATACAATTTACTCTTTTAAAACCATAAATAATGTTTAGTGTATATGCACTCTTGTATCCCTAGTTTAAAACCAGCCTCATTTCAGAACAATAGCAGATTACTTAAGTAAATTATTACATCACTATTCCACTAAATATTCTGCCATTATAAAAAGGGATAACAGTTATGAAGAATAGAGCGAAATGTGGATGGTTATCACAATAAAGTAGATCCAGATACAAAGTATATGTATTGGGTGTGGAGTAATTGGAACCCCTCATACATGCCTGGTGGCAGCTGAAATTTGTAATTTGGAACATGGTGTGAATTCATCTACGAAAGCTAAATCACATGCCTGCTGAATGACCCAGAAATCCCACTCCTGGGCATGGATCCAGCAGAAGGAGTGTGTGTGTCCACTATAGCACATGCCCAAGAATATCCATGGCTGCTTTATTTATATATTCAAAACCTAGAGACAACCCAAGTGTCCATCAACAGCAGAATAAATTATAGCGGTATGTCCATACATGTTTTTACAAAGGGACACTGCTCAGGAATAGAATAAGAATGAACTACCACTGCACTCAGCATTGAAGATACATTTCACACACATAACATAGAGCAAAAGAAGCCAGGCATAAAAACAGTGCACAAAGCCTTCTAGAGTGCTAGGTAGATTCTACATCTCAGTGTGTGTGGAGGTTACATCGTCACATTGCATATGTAAAATCCATTGAAATGTGTGCAGAATATGTGCACTTCACCTATGATATCCCTCAATAAAACAATAATAAAATATGCTCACTAGTATCATGACTATGCATTGGGATAGAGAGGTTAGTAGTTGAATATCTGTTAAATACGAAACACTGAAATGCATGTACTGTGGAATCTAACATGATGGTAGAATAGTGACCCTTCTTACTGTTGACCTTGCCTAATATGAGAGGTTCAAGCCCCATTTTATTAATATAAAGACATCAGTAGGGAAGATAATTACGTACAAGATGATAGACTGGCCCAGAGGTCAAGCAGGAGATAGAAATACATTCTTCAAGCAGTTAAATATAATTATAGCAGTATTTTTACTGCTATAATTACGATTACCATTTTCATTTGTATTGGGGATTTATATTTATCGTCCTCGTATGTCTACTGACTCCTTTGGCAACTACCTACTGCTCTTTGAAAGCAGAGTCGCATTTCTTGGGAATGCATTCAGTCTAGTGACTTTAGTCCCTCCAACAAAAATAAAGAGAAGTTAATGTGTTTGATCAATTATCCAGCTAACTGAGACAGAGAAAAACTAGAGGGAGGTTCCCCATTGTTGATGCATGCTGGTATAAGGAAAGGTGATAGATTTCCTTTAGAGCACAAACGATGCCTGAGAGCTTTTGGGAAAAGCAAAACAAAATGACAATCACAGCATGATATCAACACAGCTATAGTTTTTTTGTGGTTTATCCTTGCAGTCACAAAGTCAATGACCAACTATATCATCTATATCATTCCATATACCATATAATGACAAGTAGTGTTATATCTATACTAGAAGCCCAGTGCATGAAATTCATGCACTTGGTGGGGGTGAGGGATTCCCTCAGCCTGGCCTGCACCCTCTCACAGTCCGGGAGCCCTCAGGAGATGTTCTAATGATGGCTTAGCTCCACTCCCCTGGTGGACAGGGCACATCATAGCGATTGATCAACCAGTTGACTGTCTGCTCCATGGTGGTCAGTGCATGTCACAGTGAGCAGTTGAGCAGCCTTAGCATATCATTAGCATATTATACTTTGATTGGTTGAATGTTCAACTGGACGACTGGACATTTAGTATAGTAGGCTTTTATTATATAGAATGCCTCTAAATTAGGAGTCTGTATCATTGCATTTGGACTACCTTTAGTAAATAGACAACTATCAAAATAAAAACCTGTATGAAGACACAGGAATTGTGTAGCTTATGTCTTTGCAAGGAAATGGTTAGTTCAGACTTATGTCCAGAAGATGCCTGGTCTGTGTCCATGGTAAATGACCTCAGACAAAGCTCAGCCACAAGATTCAATACTTGGACCAGGTTGACCTAGTGTGTTTGAGAGATCCCTTAAAGGATACACACACATCAAGGAGAGGAGAGGATTTAAAGGAGAGTGAACTCTGAAGGTGTATTTGTAGCTCATGTTTTGTTTTGTTTTTTGAGTAGGGGTATATGACCAAGATCAGTCAGGAAATGTTCAGATAAAATGTAGGAAGACTCTCCAAAACCGGTTTGGCTCAGTGGGTAGAGCAATCGGCCTGCGGACTGAAGAGTCCCGGGTTCAATTCCAGTCAAGGGCATTTACCTTGGTTGCGGGCACATCCCCAATAGAGGGTGTGCAAGAGGCAGCTGATTGATGTTTCTCTCTTGTCAATGTTTCTGACTCTCTATCCCCCTCCGTTCCTCTCTGTAAAAAATCAATAAAATATATATATTTTTTAAAAAAAATGTAGGAAGACTCAAAAGGTGTGGGTCTGGCATATCTGGTTTGGAAAGCAGAGTAAATCCAGGATCCCAATAGGGGTGGGTAATCCAAATAGGTTTGGTGGGAATAGTTCTCAGGAAGCAAACAAAGCTCTTCATTTCCAATGTTTTCTATTGTTCAGCCGTGATGACTAATTCCTAGAGAGGGAGTTCCCCTATGAGTGAATGCTTACTCCCTTAAAATAAGACAAGGTCTTATATTAATTTTTGCTCCCAAAGATGCGCTAGGTCTTATTTTCAGAGGATGTCTTATTTTCGGGGAAACACGGTAGGCACTACTAGGCAGAGAAAGCCAGCCATAGCAATTGCTTCAGTTTAGTGGGTGCATCCCAGGCAGAAGTCTAGACTTTCAATGGAATCTAGTATTTTGCTGGGGCTTGGTTTTGTTAGGGTAGAACCGCTAAGAATGGTGAGCTAACCTAGGTCATGATTATAAGAATTTACAGGTGTGATCTGATCTGCAACCTTTAAAATTCACCCACTAATAATGATAGTAACAATTCTAAGACTTACAGATCCATTGAATTTGATAAATTCTAGCATAATTCAGGTCACCAAGTACCACTTCAGGTTTTACCCATTATGGTATAAGTTCATGAGGCTGATTTGCAGAGGGAGCATTTCTGTGATAAAGCATGGTGAAAATGTTGTGGGGCTGCTGGCTGAGCCTTAAGAGTGGGTCATTCAACTCAGTGGACATTTAGGAGAATTCCTAGAATAACTAGCTCTTCCTGGTGATAAAGACTTATCTAGACTGATTAATCTATTATTGATTTCAGAGAGGAAGTAGAGCAAGAGAGAGATAGGTACATCAATGATGAATGAAAATCATTGATCTGTTGCCTCCTGCATGCCCCACACTGGGGATCAAGCCCACAACCCAGGCATGTGCCCTGACTCAGAATTGAACCATGACCTTCTGGTTCATAGGTAGACACTCAACCACTGAACCATGCTGGCTGGGCTATTTTGCCTCTTCTTCATGTTAGATTAGTTCAGTAAGACTGTTATAGGCAGTTGGGTCAACTTTTGGCAACGGAAGGAAGGGTGTTGAGGAAGAACTTAAAATAACTGCTTTGGAAATGGAAAGGCAAGTCTATAAATAGTTGTTCACTATTTCAATCTCTCAATTAAAATATATAGTGAAACCTATCTTCTATACTTCATCACCCAAAGGCTGGGGAGTTTGCTGCCCAGAAGGCAATGGAACAGCATTTGAAAATACTGAGAAGGGGTTCATCTCAGCATCTCTCAAATCACCTGTAAAATGAAGTGCTCACCTTCTAGAAATCACCATCAGATGTACATACTCACAATTTACGGTTCAGAGAAGGAGCCATGACATTTAAAGTAATCAGTGACTTGTAGCAAGTATATGTTGCTGGATAACCAATCACCCCAAAACACAGTGGCTAAAAACAAGTATTTATTTTGTCAATTTGGGTTGCCTGGCTGGGGGTGGCAGGTCTAGGACGACCTCACCCAAATGCCCTGGCTAACCAAGTGTCTCTCATCTTCTGATAGCAGGCCTATTCTTACGCACATGGCAATGGCAGGGATCTGTGAAAGCATTACTGCAAGGGCTCCGTACTGACACCTTCTCAGGTTTGCTATATTCTATGGGCTAGAACAAGTCACAAGGGCAGCTCAAATGGAGATAAATTAGACTTGACCTCTTGAGAAGAATAAACAATTGGGATTTGCAATCCACCATTGTTTCTTCTAAAAATGGCTTTTAACTAATCATTGATTAATTCATTTGCCTTTTCAGTGACTATGCACTTACAACTAGTTTTGCAAAGTACTTTGCAGGATGCTAGGAGCCCAGATACCAGGAAGAGAGAATAGTTTTGTCCTTTGGGACATGCCTATACATAGATATTTTAAATTTTAAATAGTAATTTCACTGGGAATAAAGGAATCTATAGTTCAAAGGGTTAAATTTTTAAAATTTAGTTTTAAAACCATGATTTTTGTATCACTCTTCTGACTACCTTCAAGATTAGAAGGTTTTGGGGAAAAACTCAGATATTATATCTGACATTCTGAGGTTCATAAAACTCAGATATTATATCTGACATTCTGAGGTTCATACATCAAGTCCATCACTTTCTGGCTGTGTGACTTGGACCACTTACTTAAACTCTCTGAAATCCAGTTTCTTTATCTGAAAAAGGGAAGCAATAAGACCTACCACATAGCTAATGTCAATATTAAATGTGATGATCCCCAGCTAAAAGCATAACTCATATCTAGGTAAAATCCAATAAATGATAAACACAATAATTACACCTCCACCACTTATCACATCAGCACACATAAAGAAGCCTTGCTTGGAAAATGTACTTTCAATAAGACAGTATGTAAAGATAGGAAAGTTAAAAGCTTAGAGCCTGGGGGGAAAAAAATAAAAAATAAATAAAAAAATAAAAAAGTGTCCTTCGGTTGAAAAGCTCACCATTCTCATTTAGAAAATGATATTGGAAGAAGGCGAACAGTATTTAAATTGTGGTTCTGACATTTCCTTCCTCATGGTGTTGTCTTCAGGGAGAGGCAGGGTCACTGAGAGCCAGAATGGGACATTCTGCTCTCATTTCTGAGTGGCACTGCAGCATTATTTATTCTGGCAGAACTGCCACTATGCCCAAATGACAGGCACAGAGGAGCATAATAAATACAGATTTGGTTAACTCTATTGAGCAGGACAGGTTATCATGGGGTTGAAAAGAGGCCAAATGAATTTCCCCAGTTAGAAATGAAACAAGAAAGCAGGCATGACTAGCAATGCAATGAATTATTTGCTTTGTATAAAATATACAAGCTTTAGCCTCTGCACTTCTGACCCAAAAAAGAACTAGAAAAGTAGAATTCTAGAAGGTTTTGATTAGCCTTATGAATCACCAAATTTCTTACATGTTTTGTTGAATGTATTTGGCTCTTAAATAATATTTGCAAATCACATAATAGTCATTATCAAAAAGGAAAATCCAACTGCTGTTAGATACTAAAAGTGCCATATTCTTATAGATATGACAAATATCTTTTTATCCCATTACCTGAAAACATATACTTTAGGGAAAAGCATCCTATCTAATAAAAGAGTAATATGCAAATTGACCATCACTCCAACACAAAAGATGGCTTCCCCCATGTGGTCAAAGATGGCTGCCCCCATGTGGACACAAGATGGCTGCCACAAGATGGCCAGCAGGGGAGGGCAGTTGGGAGAAACCAGGCCTGCAAGGGAGGGCAGTTGGGAGTGATCAACCCTGCAGGGGAGGGCAGTTAGGGGTGACCAGGCTGGCAGAGGAGGGAAAATGGGGGTGACCAGGCATGCAGGGAAGGGCAATTGTGGGGGACCCAGGCCTGCAGGGACAGCAGTTTGGGGGGACCAGGCCTGCAGGGGAGGACAGTAAGGGATGACCAGATCTGCAGGGGAGGCAGTTAGGGGCAATCAGGCTGTCAGGGGAGCAGTTAGACATCAATCAGGATGGCAGGAGAGTGGTTAGGGGTTGATCAGGCTGGCAGGTAGAAGCGGTTAGGGGCAATCAGGCAGGCAGACAGGTGAGCAGTTGGGAACCTGCAGTCCTGGATTGTGAGAGGGATGTCTGACTGACCGTTTTGGCCCAATCCAACCTGGATTGTGCCTAAACGGGCAATCGGACATCCCCCAAGGGGTCCTAGATTGGAGAGGGTGCAGGCTGGGCTGAGGGATACACACCTCTGTGCACAAATTTTGTGGACCGGGCCTCTAGTATATATATATTCCTTCAAAAGCTATATTATTCTTGAAGCAATTTGTCACATTATCATTTTGGTCAATCTCTAATCGTGTTTATCATTCTGAATACTTCTGATTGAAAAAAATGAATCTCACAAAATAATGAAAAACAAATATATGATTTCAGAGAAAAGGTTCTTAGCTCTTTAGGAAATCATGCATATGGGTGTTTTGGTAAGGAAATGAAGCAGAAGGAGAATTATTTAGAAAGAAGTTTTGTCTCGGTTATTTTGCTAACTTGTATAGTTTGGTTGTCATGGCAATGTTCACCATGATTTAAATAAGCCTATGCAGAAATAGAAGTCACTTATACTATATTCATAAGAATGAAAGAAGTCTCATTATTTAATGGGGGGAAACTCCCAACTTTGAATTAGGAGAGAAAAATATGGTGTGTCAAATTTATTTTTCTAACAAGCTGCTTGTTATTTTATCTACGAAACAACATAAAAACAAAATATTTGGAGCTAAACAACAAAGGAAGCTCTGCATAGAAAACGTCTGGAATGCACTAAGCAGGTACTTAGGAGATTCTTTATAGACTCGGGATCCACCAAATCATCAGAAAATCTGAAGCAAACACTACACTCAGGAAGTCTGAAGAAAACAGGAATAAAATTCAAAGAAGTCAAAACAGGGATATAATAAAGCTGCAGAAATTAATAAAAACATAAAAGTGAGAAATGACAACAAAACAAAATGTGTTTTTTAAAAATAATCCTTATAGGTAAGTTTCAAATAAGATTTAGCAACGAGAATGGAGCAAAGGCATAAGTAAATAATACCAAGAATGCAAAAGGGGTCAAAGGACAGCTAGAAGAGAGATTAAAGGATTAGAAAATGATGCTGATTTATTTGATGAATAAACTTAAAATCTTAAAGCGGACAATTTTCTAGAAAATATAAATGACAGAAAATAACCTGACTGACTTATAAACTTTAAAATAGTTAGTATTCAAAATCAATCTGCTCCTTACCCTCCAAAAGATTGTAAGGAGAGTTTCACTGGACATTCAAGGAACATATCATCTTCATTCAGTGCAAATCATTTTAGAAAAAGCTATCCAATTTATTTTTTAATATAAAACTGACAGCAAAGGATTATATAAGAAGAAAAAATATAGAACTCATTTCACTAATGAAAATAAATGCAAACTTCCTTAATAAAAGCTAGAAAATTAAATCTGCTACATTCTGACCAAATAGGATTGACACTATAAATGAAGACTTACTCAACATCAAATAATATACATCAGTACAATTTGCCACCTGAGCAAAAGAAAGGAATGAATCATTATAATAACCTTAGTAGATAAAGGGAAAACATTGGATAAAAATTTATATCCATGGTTGAAGATACTCAATAAAGATTATCTATTGAAACTCTAAGTAAACAGATAACACAATGGCAAATGTTTAGCAGCATTACATCAATTTGGAAACAAGACAAGAATATCCACTCTCACCACAAATTTTTAACATTGTACTGGCAGTGCTGGCTAATGCAATAAAATAAGAAGGAAAAAATAAGATACAAAAGAGAAAATGAAGAGAAAAATAATTATGATCATAAAATAGTAAGATATTACACAGGAAAATTCTTAGAACTAATAAGAAAAGTCAGCAGGGTTTCTGTATATAACATAAACATATGAAACTCAAGATTGAGTATCCTAATAAATAAATTAAAATGTAATGGAAACTAGCACTCATCATAGCAAGAAATAGCACAAGCACACAAAAATTTTTTAAATAAGTATGTGTAAAAAAATTGAATACAAACATTATTTAATGAATAAAAGAACACAAGAATAAGTAGAAATGCAGATATTTGTGGGGAGAAAAATCAACAGCCTAAAATGGCCAACACTCCGCATATTAATCTGTTAGTGTATTTTTAGTCAAAATCCCAAAAGGATATTTCATGGACTCAGTCAAAGTGATAATAAAATTTATATATATATATATATTCAAAACAAATAAAAATAAGAACTTATAAAAATTTACTTATTAAAGCAATATATTATTGATACAGTTTCAGCCAAATAGATTAAAAATCAGGAGGGGGTGAAAAAGCATTTCTAATAAATGAGGTAGAGATAATTGAATATGTGACTAAAATATAAAATCATCTCAATTCTTCATATAAATACAAATAAATATCTGTTATACTGAAAATCTAAAGTTTTTTAGAAAAAAAAAATGTAAGATGATCTTGGAGCAGAAAAATAATGTCTATGATAAATAATGTCGCAGGGTGATGCATGACCTGCATTGCCATGTTCAACTTCATGCATAATTAGGAAACTGAAAATTAATGCTTTCCCTGAAATTCTGCCACTTAATAAATACCCAAGAGAAATTTTAAACACGTATCTCAGGAGCTATGTATGATGATACAACACTCTTCATAATTGAGGGAAAAAATGGCAAGAGGCTTCAGTGCCATCACAAGAGAAACCTGAGAATATTCTGGTTTCTTCATCCAGGGGTATTAGTGCAGCAGTTAGAAAGGATGCATTAGCTCTGGAGGTATCGATATAATTAAATATCCAAGCACAAGTGAAATTTAAAAAGGAAGTACAGCATACAATGTACTGTGTGATAGCCTATTTTTAAAAGTCTTAATGATTCACAATGTTATATAGCTGTTACAGAAAATGAATATCTAGACAAAAAAAAAAGGGCAACTAAATTGTGGAAAGTTTATACAGAATTGATGAAATTGCTGACTCTGGGGTGAAAAGGAAAGGGATGAACCTATGTCGACAAACAAAAAGAAACTGAGCTTTTAGCTGCAAGGCTATTTATAAATATCTGAAGCAAAAGATGCAAATATTAATAGTGCAAATTCTAGATAGTGGTAAGTGGCTTGCCTATACCTCTATATAGTCTTTTTTATATTAAATCTATGCCCCAAATTTAAGTGTTAATGGAAAATGTGTTAAATGAAAAAAAGAAAAAAGAAACAAAAAACAGACAAGTCTGCTTTCATTTCCTCACCAGGGCACAGCAGGTGATTTAGTATTTCTATAAAGTATTTGGAAAATATTAATATATTTTATTAAAAATTAAGTACTTTACCTGTAATTAATAAGGTAATATATGAAATATAATATATTTTAGCGACTCTTAATAACTTCTGAGCTAATTGTCTAGATTTTTACATTGTGATCTTTCTTGCAGAAACATTTACTTATTTATAATTTCTATCAAAGAGCTTAAATCTTTATAATTATCTCATTAAAGTGCTGAGGGAGAAAGTTAAAACTAATAAGCAGATTAAATATTTGACTTTAATCTGATTTACACATTCAATCCCTGCTTCAAAAGCTAGCTTCACATTGTTCCCAGTTTTGTGTCTGTTAAATGAGGACAGATCATCTCTATGACCTTTCTTGAACTTTAATAGCAATTTATAAAATATATATATATTGAGAGAGAGAGAGAGAGAGAGAGAGAGAGAGAGAGAGAGAGAGAGAGAAAGAGAGAGAGAGAGATTTTACTTAGGATCCCCAAATGATGTTAAAAATATCATATGGTCAGAAGTTTTCTTGGGGAAATTAATCTCTAATTTTATTATCAAAATAACAGTGAAAAACCACTTAATTTCTAGTTGTTTTATTCTTACTCCATTCTCCTCTTGTTTATCATTTAGTTTAAGTTTCTTTAACTTATTTCAGCTTGAAAAACCTGAGGAGCATTGTAAAATGTAAAAGATATTCATTTTCTGTAACAGCTATATAACATTGTGAATCATTAAGACTTTTAAAAATAGGCTATCACACAGTACATTGTATGCTGTACTTCCTTTTTAAATTTCACTTGTGCTTGGATATTGTGATTCCTTGAGTGTTAAGGGGGAAATGCATGTGGTTGGGCAATAATATTTAAATTAATTTTAATATTCCTCTGCTTTATAATGGTCACTGAGGCCTGTTCAACCCCATACTCTTTAGAATCACTTCAGATCATCTAGTCAAATAGAGTGGATAATTTCAAAGAGCAGAAAATCTTAAATCTAGAATTAGGTGATAATTATACTTGTATAGTGATTGGGAAAGGGGGATACAAGCATTCTAAAAAAGCATGTTGCTATTTAAAAAATATATATATATATTTCCTAAATATCTAATATCTGACTCGGGAAGGAGAGGACCATGGCCCACTTTAAGCTTTCCTGTTTGAGGAAATGATGACAAACACGTATGAAAAGGAAAAGTGAGCTGCCTGTAAGGAAGCATGGCAGGGAGTAATTAAATCTGAGATGATCCAGTCCCAGTAATGGACAATTCTCATCACTTGGGATGCTCCCAGAGACTACGATATTTGGAGGAGATTAATCTTCAAACTTCTAACTCAAAGCATTAATCTGCCCAAACTTAGCAAAAAATAAAACAAATTATACTTTTACAAGAACCATTTATATAAGTATTGATGGCTACATTCAAGTCCCTTTAAAAGGCATTGGTTGCTCTAACCGGTTTGGCTCAGTGGAGAGAGGATCGGCCTGTGGGCTGAAGGGTCCCAGGTTTGATTCTGGTGAAGGGCATGTTGTGGGCACAACATGGGGATGTGCAGGAGGCAGCTGATTGATGTTTCTCTCTCATCGATGTTTCTAACTCTCTATTCCTCTCTCTTCCTCTCTGCAAAAAATCAATAAAATATATTTTTAAAAATTCATTGGTGGCATCTGACAAATAATTTAAGAGGAAAATAATTACATGCACACTCGCATTCACACCCCTACATACACAAATGCACACACCCCTAATTTGAGTTTATGCATCTTATAAAACATCAGGAGATGGTGCAGAAGTAATGACAAATTCCCCTGCGCAGAAAGCAAAAAACAAACCCTAGATGGAATTTGAAAACTGTCATAAGATTAGGTAAGGTTTTTATAGGTGATCTGCGGGAACAATGTAGTGTAAATGATAATCCAAGAGATATCATTATAATGGCTCGCCTGCATGCACCAGAAGATGCTCCTTCCTTAGCGCCATCTTCAGGTCCCTAAACGAAGTCACTCTTGCTAAAGGAAAGGATCCTTGAGGAATACTTTGTTGTAGCTGAAAAATCTAATTTACTAAAAATAATCTTACAAAATAGATTAACATGCCTACTGTCATAGTGGTGTTTTAAAAATTATGTTATTCATCTCGTAAGAGATATCTCAGTGGATATTTTATTTAATTTTTTATTGTAGATGTCCCCCTATCACTGTACGTTTCTGTTTTGTTTTTTAATGTAAATTTTATCTAAAAACTTAAAAAGATATCTGGAAATTATGAACCATGTCAGAGTTATTAATTCAGTATTTATTAAACTTTTAAGTCAAGAACTTGAAAAATTGTTACAGTTTATATACATGAATTTTTTTTAATTGGGAGGGGGCCTATTAATCCTGAGAAATTACATAAAAAAACTGTGTGTGTGTGTGTGTGTGTGTGTGTGTGTGTGTGTGTCTGTGTTTATGCCATTCATTGGATTCTCAAATAGGACTTTGAACTAAAAAAGGTTGATATATACTATAATGTTTTGGAATTATATTTAATGCTATATCATTGCATCAATGAACATAGAAATATAGAAATCATAAGCAATGTGGCTATTACTTCAATATAAATATACTCTTTTCTTTAAAAATCCTTGGAAAGTTAACAAGCATGTGCATATACACCACTAAATATCCAAAACTAATTTTACATATCCTGAACTCAGCAGGAGGAAACTATGAACTATTCCCACATGGAAACTTAAGCCACATATAGATTAACCCAGTTAATTCCTTTCATTTCAGAGCATTAAGGTGAAGATCAGCCCTCTCTGCCATTTAGTGAGACATCAGACCAATACAGATTATCCAAAATGCTGGCATTTTATTGATTTTTTACAGAGAGGAAGGGAAAGGGATATAGAGTTAGAAACATCTATGAGAGAGAAATATCAATCAGTTGCCTCCTGCACACCCCCTACTGGGGATGTGCCCACAACCAAGGCACATGCCCTTGACTGGAATCAAACCTGGGACCCTTGAGTCCACAGGCCAAGGCTTTATCCACTGAGCCAAACTGATTAGGGCTAGGGTTGCTTTCTTAAACCAGACTGCAGAATCCTTCAAGGCTACAATGATTTTTCCTTACATGAAATATTTGTTCCCTCTAATCGAGAAAAACAGCAAGTCTCACCTACTGAAAAAGAACAAGTTTTCTGAAGATGAGTGTTACATGGCTTGCTACGATCTGATTTGTGCAGATTTAATGTTGTCAGAGTGGAGTGGAATGTGCTCACCTGGTAGACAGGACCTTAAGTTTACTTTCTACTGGACCTGTTCTTTTTCCTCATTTCAGAGAGTGAGTCATTAGTTGTGAGAATCTGGGGAGCTGAATCCCACTCTTACCATAATGACCTCCGTTAGACTGTTGGGGAACACATAAATCATTTTTAAAATGTGCTGATGGAAATCTTTCTGGACTCCCAGGATATTCCTTATGCACTAACAAAATGATTTTCGTTAAAATCAAAATATGTGAATTTAGAAACAGTAAAGTTGCATAAATATTCCACTGATAATTTCAGGATGTAAATCATTGAATTGATATGCAATTTAAAAAAATACTTTTAAAGAATATAATGTCAACCTCTCCCTAAAACAGCCTATCTTTCTCATTGGTATATGTTTAATACTTTCTTCTGTTATTTAAATTTACATTATATTGGATTGGAGAGGAAAGGTAATAGTTTGAGAAATTCCACAAGTGATATTTTAATAGCATTCTTTTCTCTCTCTATAATCAATCTCAATCTAAGGATCAAAGGATCCTGAGAGGATGGCTCCTGATTCCCAGTGAAAGAAATTATTAATTTCATATTTAAATCCTGGAGACCTCATTCCAATTTAACCTCTTTGTCCCACCTGTTCCCAGATACCCAGAGGCCCCCATCTCTACAGATCACCAAGTTCCTGTGCATCTATTGTGTCCTCCACCTTTTGTCACTCCCTTAGTCCAGGCACCACGTACACACCTGTCCATGGTTAGTGACAGGTGTCTCTTCATGTGACTTTTACCTAAAAGAACCCCTACTGATCAGGCAACAACGTGATTCCTAATACATGTGGACATGATTTTACAATAACCAGAAACCACAAACTGTGCTCTGGGCCCGAGTCAGGCACTCTGTCAATGTGTCATAGGTGTGCTGTAAGAGAAAGAGGGAGTGTGGAAACTGATTCATGCAAGTTCATTATCGTTGCTGACTACAAAGCAAAACTGAGCAAACATAGAAATCACTCCTGACGTCCTAGTCGTGTATGTAAACAGCATTATTCCTGTTTCTAGAGAACAACATATTTCCTCTAGTTGCTGGTCCTCAAAACAAACAAGATCACCGCGTCAAAGTAAATGGAAGAGACTGGACTCAACATGTCATCCATCTGCATTTCTTCACAACCCTCCTTTCTCCACAGATACACCAGGAAGCCTTCTTTCCAGTCACAACCACCATGCTTTCACTGTAGCAACCATTCCCGCTGCGTCAGGCCCTGTGCTGAGACTGTGTGCGTCACTGCATTATCCTCAGCTAACCCTGGAACCGAGTTCTTGCCACCAGGTGTCAAATGAACGGGCTTGGATATATGAGAACTCATGACGAAAATGAGATGCAATATAATAGAGGTTTTGGTATGTGAGGGTGTTTAGAGAACTCTCCCAAAGTCTCTATAGCTCATCAAAGCTGAATGTAATTCATCATAAAGTTTTTTAATGTTTGTGTTTAGCTCAAGTAAAATATTATAAGGATGCAATATACTATATGCATATTAAGAAACTGAGGGCTTAGTGACAAAAAAAAAAAGATTTGTATGCTTAAAATTCTATTTACTATATTATACTTGCATGTCAAATTATGTTATCCAGAAATGTGCATAGCAGGACATGTAGACATAAACAAATGAATGGATCAATACATATAGAAATAAAGTAAATAAGTAATTGTCAATCCCCCTCCACTGGATTATCTCTTAAACTTCATCTATGACTTTCAATCTATTTATTCTTAAGGTGTTTCTAATGGTATAAAAGAAAATTTTCCATTGATTGTATTTCTCAGGTGTCCCCATAAATATAAACCATTGTATTCAGAACTCATGACAAAAATGAGCTGATTAAACTATAGTTTTCAGTGTCTGAAGACATTTACAGAACTCTCTAACTTCCTACGAGCCTCTGCCTGCCCATGACTCTAGTGAAGTTTGTACCAGAACTCTGATGAAGATGTCAATTCGGGAAAAATAAAATTTAATTTAACTTTGAAAACTCAGTATCAGGGATGTGTGTTATATTATGAAACTGGTCCAATTTTAGAGCTCACAAAAACTATTTGCCACTTTTTTTTTTAAATGTGAGGTGTTCATTACACTTTAATAAGACTCTCCAACCACTTATCTCATTTCAGAATCACAGGGATGATATCCTTTATAAAACCTAAGTGCTGTTTAGTGCACATCTTTGGTTTAGCCATTATAAAAAGTGAGTCACTGAGCTATCCACAACTCCTCAAGGTGTTATCTCCTTCCCAATTCCCTGTCAACCCAGAGAAATCCTGCCCAAGATGCACACGTGTTAATGTGGGGAGGAGCAACCCCTTCGTGGTGTACACTTGTGTCTAGTGGACTGCCCTGAAGAACAGGTGACAGTGGGAGTCGGTAGGGTAGGAATGAATGCACTTCTCATTTCCTGAGGCCTTTAGGAGGAGAGGTTCAGCACTGGGATCTACGCAGAAGCTGAGAGAAGGGGTCAGGGATAACTATCTTTCTCACCAGAAAGCCGCAAAATATCTGGAAGCCAAGACACCCCTCACTCCTTGTTCCTGTCCCCCATTTCCTGGGAGAGCTAAGGCACAGCCGGCAAGCTGAGGTGCAGAAGCCTCCCTCCCTTCCCGGAGGCAGTCAGCTGCCACCACAGGCTCTCACTGGTAAGAGAGAGAGGAGAACAATCACCTGTTCAAACACTGGATATTAGGGGATTTAAAGGATTCGTGGAACTGTGACTTATTAAAAAGTAAGCAGAAAAGTATTGGGACCTACCCATGTTTTCCCCCAGGGTCAGGAAAAAATTATTCTCATGGAGCTTATTTTGAAATAAGGGAAGGCATAAGAAGGAAATGTTTTCACTACAGTAAAAATTACACTTATTTAATACAATGTTTATATTAAAATAAGTAATAATGCAACAACATGCTTAAAAAATTGCAAGCAATTCTGCTTATAATGTTGACACAATAAAATACTCTTCTTGTGGCCAACACAATATTGTCCATGTTTCCCTTTCATTTACAAAAGGTTTATGATTTTATTAAGAAAAGAATAACAAATGCTTAAGAGCAAGCCTTTCCATTTTAAATGTTATGTTAAAAACAAGCAACCTAAATTACCAAATGAAAAAAACGTTTTATCATAATAGGCAAAATAAGCCATGGAAGAATAGAAGTATTAAGGACATTTATTCAGATTCTTATCTATTTTTATTGATTTCAGAGAGGCAGGGAGATGAAGAAAGAAATAGAAATATCAATGATGATGGAGAATTATTTATCGGCTGCCTTTTGCATGTCCCACACTGGAGATCAAGCTTGCAACCCAACTCATGCCCTGACAAGGAATTGAACCATGACCTCCTGGTTCATAGGTTGACCCTCAACCACTGAGCAACACCAGGTGGGCACTTCATATTTAAAGTGCTACTATTCTAAGACACTGAGGTTAGACCCTGAAAGGACCCTACTTAGAAAGATGCTTTGGAGAAATAAAGGAGTTGACAATCCTGCAGTTTTTACATTTTATCTGCTTGTGTCAGGACAGACCAGAGATGAGGTCACCTGAGAAGCAGGGGAATTGTAAAGCTGCAGGGTACTATTTCCTGGTCAATAAGCTAACCTAATGAAGAAAAGAGAACCTGGCTGTCAAATCCAAGGTTCCCGAGAATGAGGCGACCACAACATGGGTGCGACTGCAATGCGGGAAGCCTGGGAGAGAAGGCTCTCCTTGGGGAGAAGGGCCCCATCCCTGGGCAGGAACTAGACAACACGCACATCTTTCTATTCAGGGAGGAAAAACTGGCCAGTGAAGAATGAGATAGAAGGTCAGTGCCTCCGGTGTCCTTAGTGATTGCCAATTTTCCACATACGGAGATGTAGGAACCTACGTGGATCTCCATGTGGTGTGAACATGTGACTGTTTACTAGTATACTTAACACTGGGTGTC
The DNA here is from genome assembly GCF_964339955.1 of Pipistrellus hanaki. Taxonomy (NCBI): domain Eukaryota; kingdom Metazoa; phylum Chordata; class Mammalia; order Chiroptera; family Vespertilionidae; genus Pipistrellus; species Pipistrellus hanaki. Next base: position 28,765,374 of record NC_140505.1, read on the forward strand.
AGTGTGTGTCACTGACCATTCACAGAGAAGTGGAGGCCAAAGAACTCCAGAAAAGTCAGATCAAAGGGAACCACTCACTTGTTTTCTCTAGAAATGATTTGATATTTAAAATCTCCTTTTAATTATTAAATAGTTTTAAACAAATAGAAGGCATTTTGTTATTGTTGTTGTTAGCATTGCTCCCTTTTATCTGCTTAGATAATAAGTTGTTATATCACGTGTCAGTGTGCTTCTATTTTGAAATGCCCGGGCCACTAGATGTGGATCTTAAACAAAAGCTGCCAGCCGGTTGGTCTCCAGCCACAGCGTTTGGTGCAGGCAGCCTGCACAGAACTCAGGACCCAGGACCATGGCAGCAACGGGCTGGTGAATGTCCTCAAGTTAATCTCACTGGCTCGACTTTGGCCAGGCAAACATGGCAGACACTTCTGCTCATCCTAATTAACTAGTTGCCAGCATCCCCATTATAACCAATGATTTTCATTGAAAAGCAACCCCATTTGAAATCTAGTTAGAGAAAGTAGAACCTTTAATATATATATATATTATTTTGCTGGAATCCAGGAAATGAATCCAGCATTCCAAGACCATACATTTCATCTGCTATAATTCCACTTGTTTTCCCTTTATTACTTTATTGCCTTGATATCTTTTTTCTATTTATTTTTGCTTGCAAAATTTACAAAAATAGACAGAATGAAAAAATACTTCCCTTCAACATCAAGGGAGCTTGCCAACTTTAACCATAGGGATATATATTTATTTATGTTATATAATCTTCTTTGACATTATAAAATTTCCACAAAATTGGAGATTCATAAACTATAAAAACCTATTCTAATTTTATCCACATTTTGAGACCTTTCTATGACTTTGGAAATGGATCTGCAAAAACTTAAAGTTTCCATGAATTTCAATGAATTAGAAATACAGCAAACATAACCTTCCTTTGCATTTTTTCAGGATTAAATTTGAGTGACCCATGGGAGAAACAGGGAAGAAAGAATGGGAGGTATGACTCAAATGAGAATACTGGTATCTTAGAAGTTAAATTTATACTACATTAATTCATTGTTAATTTCCCACTAATCCCTGTCCTTCCTCATTTGCTTAGTAGATCATTTTAAATGATAAACTAATATCATTAATTTACATATTGATTCAATGATAATATTGCCACTCAAAGGGAAAGAATGTGTTTTCCAAAGTTTATGTTTATATTTTTTTCTCTCTCTGTGTGTGTGTGTGTGTGTGTGTGTATAGTCAAAAATCTAGACTACTAGTACACATGTTTCCAATTATATGAATTTAAGACTCTGTAACATTTAAATGTCAAGTGGAAATTTTCTAAAAGTTTCTTCATGCAGCTGGATTTATATATTAATTTTTCAATGTCAACTTTAGCAGAGCTGCCAGTAATGTTATGCAAGATTCATTTGGCACTTAGAATATTAATATCCTCCCATAAGTAATCTTGATATTTAAAGGAAAATCAAAATTTTCTGATAATAAGAATAATAATAACAAAATAAAAAATCCTCACTATACCAAATACTAAATACTAAGGTATGTCTGCTAAAATATAAATGCTATTATATTACCTTCAAATCACAGACTGCATATTGAATCTGCTGATCATTGCAGTGGGAATGATAATTATACATTGCTAGAGGCCCAGTGCACAAAATGTGTACACTCAGGGCGGAGGGGTGGTCTCTTGGTCCAGCCTGTGCCCTCTTGCAGTCCCGGAGCCCTTGAGGGATATCAGACTGATGGCTGTCCCATTCCTGGCACCTCCACTGCACTTGTCAGCCATGAACCTGGCTTCTGGCTGAGCGGCTCCCCCTGTGGGAGCACACTGACCACCAGGGGCAGCTCCTGCATTGAGCATCTGCCCCCTAGTGGTCAGGGCGCATCATAGTAACTGAATATTCTGCTGTTCTGTCAATTTGCATATTAGCCTTTTATTATATAGGATATGAGAATTTTAGCATCTCTTTGTCTTTGAAATTTCCTGAGATGACTATATTTATTTAGGAAATACATGTTAGTTATAATATTTTCCAAGAAACCTCTAAAGGCAGCATTTTCCAGGAATTTGGTAAAGGAGTGTATATGGACAACTAAGACATTTTAAAAAGGTTTAATTCAAAGACTAGAGGCCCAATACATTAAATTCGTGTAAGGGGCTCAGCCCTCACAGCCCTGGCTGCCTCGGCCAGCCCTCACAGCCCTAACTTCGTCTGGAAGGTCATCCTGACAGTCATTCTGCTGTTCGGTCTAATTAGCATATTAGCTCCTTATTATATAGGAAAAGAATGTGTAAAGTTTTCTGGATGCAATTTTGCTTTCCATGATCTGTTCAAGGTCATTATTAGTGACAAGAATATTAAAGTTTTCCATTGACAAGATGCCATGGAGATCTAATAATTTTTAGGTAATCAAATAGTCCTGAATAGCTTCTACTTAAAGATGATTAAGGCTATGCGTGAAATGATTACCATAGAGACCTTTCCACAAAATATGTGAGAAAAACAGGAAGAATTGCCAATCTGAAATGCACCACCAAATTGGTTCCGATACAGACATGGGCTCCTCAACAAACTTAATGGCTTTAGATATTCTTGAACTGTCTTCTTCCTAGATTTAAACACCTTTATACGTATTGGTGCTCCAAAGACCCTATATGCCTTCCGTCCAGAGAGAATGTATGTGTATCTCTATAAATGAGAGATGATTTGATTAATTCACCAATATACCTATGGTAGAGGTAGGGGTTAAATCTTTATAAAATAGTCAATAAAATCCTTCAACTTATTAAAACAAAATGTTTTAATATAATTGAATTTATGGGCCACACTAGACTGTAAAGCATCTTCAAGAGGTGGGACTTTTTAAGTTATCTATGACACCAGCAACCAGCATCCATCAATCTTACCTGCTAGGCTCATCTTGACTCTGGAGGTAATAATTCATGCTATTCACCAAAAAGCTAAACAAACGACTGTACAAGGACTTGGCCAGGAGATCCCGGTAAAATTCAGCCATCTCTACAGTATGCCGCCGTGTGATCATATCTCCTGGAAGAGTGGAGAGAAGAGGCGTAAAAACAAGGGTTCCTCTCATTTTGAAAGCAAGCAAAACTGCATATCCTACCGTGTTTCCCCGAAAATAAGACATCCTCAGAAAATAGGACCTAGCACAACTTTGGGAGAAAAAAATAATATAAGACATTGTCTTATTTTCGGGGAAACAGGGTATTCATCCCTCACAGTCCCTTTAAACCCCAGAAGATGTTGAAAAATATACTAAGATTCTAATAAATGCCTTCTCTGTCAATTATTACATAAAATGTTTCCCTTACATGTGTCATATCCATTGCATCTTATTTGTTACAATTGTTGACCACAGCTTTTGACCTTTTGCAGACTGTTAATTTCCTTTCTCTTAGGGAACCAACTCTTTGAAGGGCCCCTCTTAACAAGTTTCCTGCTAACAGCTCACTGGTTTGGATACTGAATCATCCCCAAGGAATTTGGAAACCTGGCCATCTGGAAAATTAGTCATATTTTAAATATTTTCAAAGAAATGATCCAACCAACCAAAATGTGGGTCTGGAATGTGGGAACTAGATTGGGCCTTAAGGGAGAAATTTCTGTGTCATTCTCAAAGAGATGGCAATTGAAACCCCGAATAATAAGACTTTTAGGAGAAATCAGACTAGAGAAGAAAGCAAAGGGAAAAAAAATACATGAGGATGTTTTGGAATCGAGCCTATAACAGCAGTTATGCTAGAGAGTGGGGAGGAAATGGGAATGTCATATTCACACTTTGTAGTCTTGACCACCCTGGCTAACCATTGCAGCTCAGGCTGAGCAAGGAGATAGAAAAATGATGGGATGAAGACCATGTGAAATGAAGGTTAAGCTGTTAATTACAGAAATGCACGTAAGGGAGCAGAACTGCTTCAGAGAAGGGTTGAAATTAGCAAACAAATAAACAAACCAATAGCAGGTAATTGAGAGTCAGGGAGCTGTGAGTTCTAGGCCATGGGGATGGAAAAACACACAATGGCAATGAAGCAGTGTGCCATCTATAATGTTATAGAACGGGGTCTCTAGAGTCAGCATGACTGTGGGCTCTACCTAATGTGACACCCACTTGGCAGGTGTGTAAGGAGATGAGAGCAAGTGTAAGCAGAGGAACCTGCATCTATTAAATTATAGATATTAATGGAGGGTTCAATCTCTCCTTAAGAAGTCATGAGAAATAAACAATGCATTTGGAAAACTTCAAGAAACTTAGTGTGGATGGATGCAAGAACACCAGTGGGAAAATGACTAAAAAATAAAGCATAAAAGTTAGGTATGGCCCAAATAATAAAGGACTTCTTGTGCTGTCCTAAAGTGATAAGTTGAACTCTAAAGATGTTGGAAAATTTTTCAAAGACTGTTTCCATAAATGAAATCATGTTTGCAGAAAGATTATACTGAAAGTATTGTGAAAAGAAGGCAACATGAGATGAGGAAAAGATAAAAGGTGAAGGAGACTGTTCCTGCCATATCATGGGGAAGTAATGATAAATTAAGGGAAATGGTGATAGGAATGAAGGGAAGGCAGTAAGAATGACAGCTGTTTATGGAGTAGAGCTGGAGTATGTCTGATCTACTCAGTGGAGAAGGAGGAGGAGGAGATATCAACAATGTCTTTTGGACAACTGAGTGGATAAGGGGCAGGTTCACAGAGTTCAGAATCGTTGAAGAGAACTCTAGATATGAGGCAGAAATTTATAAGTCACATACTTAAACACCTGCAAGTAAGGCCAATAGGAACGGAAGTAAGAAGAATGGTGATTTAGAGTAAAAAGATCAGGTGGATGGTGAGTTTTCAAAATTACAATACAGAGGAAGGTTGGAAAGGCAATGATTTATAGTGAATAACTGAAGAGGATGGAGGAAAACCACTTGCCTTGCCCCTTGACTACAGATGCATAAAGCAGAGAGACTTATTTTGGGAATCAGATAACATTAGATTCTAATTCCAAAAATGCCATTTCTCAATGTTTACAAAGTTCTTTAACATCTATGGAAGTGATAATGCCCACTTCTTAGAAACCTGTCAGAACTTTTAAGTATCCCCACATTTATAGTGGTTGTTACAATTCTTGTTGTAAGTGCCCAATAAATGGCAGCTATTTATTACAAGTGTTGACATGGAAGGAAAAAGATGTTCTTCATTGAAGAGGACAGTATGGCACCACATACACACAGGGATCCAATGTTTTCATTAAATCAATGCTCTTGGGTTGGTAACTTTGTCTACAATGACTGATTAGCTAGAAAGGGTGACCAATTAATCAAGACGGTCTCTCAAAAGCTCTAAGAGTTTACAATATAGAGTCAGATCAAGTGACCAATCAGGTTTTCAATTCTTTTATCATTTGACATTCAGTTCACAGAAATCAGAAATCGTTTCACTGAATGGGGAAAGGTAAGTTTTTATTTATTTTGTTGTATTTCAAAGAAGACCAGAGGTGCATAAAGATGAAAGTCAAAGTATTGGAAAAACGTACCTTTAACATATTGAATATCAGTTGTTAGAGCAGATACCAGTTCATCTGCTGAGACTTGTAACATCCCAGCCACTACAATTAAAGCAGGGTGGGAAACTAAAGTTAGTATTTTTTTTATGATAGACAGAACATTGTATCTGATGGTTATGATTTGTAAGCTTTACACAGGCCCATTAGAAAATGTGTGTATTAAAGAAAACTTAACAACCAGCTTGTCAAATTCAAGGAAAGAAACAGCCTGTAAGTAATCAAAGTGTTAATGAGTGTTAATGGGCTCCTGCATTGAGTCACAACAGGTTTTTTTCTCTCCTTTCCCTCACAAATAGATGTGGAGGTTTTCTCCCAATTCCTGATTAAAGGACTTTGATATGAGGTGAAGATTGGTTATTGACAATCTGTGGTTTTCAGGTATTTTAGAGAAAAAACCAAACTGGGAGTGACTAATAGGCAACTTCAAAGGAGAGAGATTTCTGGCAAAATCTTTGCAGGAAAGTAATTATATTCGGTTTAAAAATGTTTAGCTAATCACATGCCCCCAAAATATACTGGGTGGCGGGAATGGGGGTGGAGAATACTTAGAATATAAATAAACCCAAGTATGTGCCAAAGAATCAACCTGTTAACATGGTGGGCAGCAGGAGAACATAAATGTACATCTTGTTATTCATTCCTGTAACCATTTATTAAAAAAAAAGAACAAAGTTACAGGGTTGTTTTTTGTCTTTTGTTTTTTTCCCCCTCACCATTCTCACTGAATTCTCTGGCTTTTCTGTACTGTGTCTCCATCTACTGGCAGGTCTGCAAAACTGCACATGCATTAGCTCTGTTCCACTGACCTTGTTCCAGGAGCTGGAGGTCGGAAACAAATGCAGAGTCCGCCTCAGTCAGAGCAGCGAACCGAATGTCTCCAATGTGTAATATTGCTGCTAGAATCACAAGCAGATTCTCCACTTCCTGTGCATTTTGAAAATAGAGAAAAGGAACAGGGCTGCTTAGGAGAAAATAGACTTAAAGAGTGAAACCCTTTAAAACCCTAAAAGTAGGTTTTACAGATGATGCTAATGTGGTCAACTGCTCCTATTCTAGATAAGGAATGAAATGATTGCATAATGCATTTCAGTATTTTCCCTCTGACTTACAGAGAAAAATAAAGATCTAACGATAATGAATACTTTTCCACAAAAATACCTAAATGATGTCTGACTGTCTTAAAGTTAAAAATAAATTTCAAAAAAAAAATTAATGATATTAGTAGGCTTGTGATTCTTCAGATCTCAAATGTTCAAATCTCTAGTACAAAGTTAAAATCTCATAGTTCAGTGCACGTTTCCTGTAAATCAATGTTTCTGTTCCTTAAACAAAAGAGAGTGAGGACGTGATGTTCTGACGTGCATTGTGTTTCCACAAAAGTATCAGAATGAAGATGGAATCACTGTGTAGTGGTGGTCTGACCGGCTGGACATGCCTGGGAAGGTCAGGTTCACATGTCCTCCCAGGGCTGGCAGGGAACTGCACAGGGAGGCTAATTGGACCTCCCAGCCACTGTGGCTGCTTCGCCAGGGAACGTGGGCCCTGCTGTCCATCTTCTAGATCTCTACCACATGAGATAAACTGTTATTATGATTATAATTTTTTTTACCTCTTCTAGAAAACTAAGGGCGGCATGATGAAAACAACTGCCTAGACAAATAAAATGCTAATTGCCTTTTAAAGGTATTTTAAGGAAAACTCAGGGGGGAAAAATGAATTTGGCAAGAGCTATCGCTGAGCAGAAGGTAGCAGGAAGAAAAGGATGTTTGCTGAGAGAAAATATCTGAGAATCTGGAACTCTGCATAAAGAAAAAAAAATACCTTAAATTTGGTCCTGGACAGTCATTTTGTGGAAAGAATGAAACGTCAATAAAATGCTGTAAGCTAGAACATACTTTTCTAGAATAATATGTACTTAGTGTGATGTTATCAATGGTAAAACTGGTCAAGTTCCATAAAGGGCGAGTGTCATAACCTTTTAAAGTTTTATTTATTTTCCTAACCTGCAATTTAGAAACCAAAAGCTCCTGCCTGTGGAAGTTTTACTAAGAACTACTCTTATTGTCTTTATAAATATATAGTTGAAACAATATGTTCCATGGGACTTTGTGAATTTCTCCAGAACCTCTACTGTCATCATAAGACATCATTTGATCATCTTTAAAATGAGGGCACTGACAACAATGATCGCTGAGTCATTTTCAGGTTAGCACTCTATGATTTCAGCACAACCTAAAAATGGCTTTTGGTAGCTCCCAGATCATAAATGAGTGTTTCAAATTTAATTCATTTATGCTTGTTTAAGTAACACTTTACCTCTTACACTACCTGACAATTCCCCCTACCTTTTTTTTTTTTTTTTTTTTATTACAGAAACATTGATCAGCTGCCTCCTGTATGGCCCTTACTGAGCCTGCAACATGGGCATGTGCCCTGACCAGGAATCAGACCCATGATCTCTTGGTTCATGGGTTGTTGCTCAACCATAGAACCATACTGGCTGGACTCCCTTGACCTTTTAATAAATCTAGTAACCCATTAAATGTTCTAGCCCCCCATGACATAGGCACTTCTGGACACCCCCACAGGAAGGCTTTGCTCTGCCTGCAAGGTTCTTACAGTTTAATGGTGGCGAGCAGAGGTGTGAAGGCTATACTTAACATGATTTAAAGTGCAGTAAATACTCTGACAGGGATGCAAATAAACTACTCTGGAAGCAACACTCACCTGCCTCCTTGCTGGCAGGCGAGGCTGGCGGTGATGAAGGGAAGAGGTGAAGGTGCCTTCGTGAACAGACCTCCCAAGACCACAATCATTTACAAGGTCTTCATTCAAGGCCCTTGCCCACCCAAATACCTTCCTTCCAATCGTGTTGGACATGATGTAGTCCTATGAAGTAGACTCAATTGTCATCCCAGTCTCCCCAAAGGGTCAAGATGAAGGGGTTGTCTTGTGTTGAAATGCCTATATTTCTTCTACCAAAAAGGCTGTTGGGATTCTCTATTTGCTATCTTAGGTGGAAGGTATATTTTGCTTGCCCTGCCTTTTAGGATCAATCATGGATTTTTAAAGCCCTGTTTCCAAGCACCTGGTACTTTGGCAGGATGGTTCCTTACCTGCCATCTACATCCCAGTTTCCTATAAGACAGCAGATATTTCAGGCCATGGAGAAAGAGGAGAATGACAAAAAATTCAAGAGCAGTAAGTGTAAAGATAGGAAAGTGCAAGGGGTAGGAGTTAGTAAAAGACAAATACATAGATTGGATGATAAGAGAACCAAAAAAAAAAAATGCCATATGATTGCCCTTTGCAGAATTCCAATCACTAATGGGGTAAGAGTGTAAGAGTGGAGTGAAACAAAGGGCCCTGAGCTAATTCATTTAGGGGTGAGTCCCCTTCTCCTTCCCCTCCCTTTTCCACATCTTCCCACCCATTCCTACCCATTCACTGCCTCATAGTCTTCTCTATGTGGGGAAGAGAAAAATAGACAACTACCCAAAGCAATTAAGTTAGTGGTTTAAGGAAAAGAAAAATAACATTTAAAAATCTATGACTACATTTGGCTCCTGGGCTACTGGCATACCAAAGTTTCCCATACAATCTCAAATCAATTGTTAATGAGCAACTGGCCATAATTCAAGAGAACACCATATTCAGTAAGGGGAAACAGATAATGTGTAAGGCAAAGAGATTTGGAGGAATTCTGAGAAGTCACAAAGCTTAGATCATTTCATGTTTCTTATTCTCTAGACCTGTGCCATACAATTCAGTAACCATTCACCACATAATTTTATTTCAATTTAAATTAATTAAAACAATGAAACATTAAAAACCCATTCCTTCACTCTTATTAGCCATATTCCGAGTGTCCAGTACCCACAAGTGACCATGACTACCATACTGTACAACACAGATCCAGGACATTTATATGATCCTAGAAATTTATACATGTTAAATTATATTCCTCAGCTTCATAATGCTTGCATGTGTTTGGTAATTCTTTTAAAATAATAATAATGATGATAAAAAGGACAACAATGTGGTGACTGCTCAGGGGATGGGGTAGGAGGAGGTGCTGGAGGGTTTAGGGGGCATGAATAGTAATGAATGATTTAGCTTGGGTTGGTGAACACACAGTGCAGTGTACAGATGATGTGTTGTGGAATTGTGCACCTGAAACCTGTATAATTTTGTTAACCAGAGTCACCACAATAAGTTCAATTAAAAGGGGTAAAAAAGCTTTATATTGTTCAGGAAGATATTGTAATACAGTGATTCTCACCAACGACCAGTTCCTTCAGATCTGCCAATTTTCCTCTTACGTGTGTCAATGTAAAGTTCTTTTCATCTGTGTGGCTCACATGGTTCATTGGTCTCCTTGGCCATCCCCTGGGAAGTGGCAGCCCCTCCTCTTGTCACTCCCTATGGGTCGTCACGGTACCTATGACCTGACCACCTTGTGTAGGTCCGTTTCCCTACTAGAATGTAAACTCCAGGGGCAGAGATCAGATTGGGGTTTATCCTCTGCTGACTCACGAGTGTTTGCAACCACATCCGGAATGCGATAGGGACTCGGTGCAAGCTTTTGAAAGATTAACTTTAATAAATTAATGCACGGTTGTTTTCTCAGTGAAATATTTATAACTCACCACGTTACTGAAGCCAACTACATTCAGGGCTTGTTTCAAAACAGCAAACCTCTCCCTGTTCAGGGAATGCTCTGCTGTTGATACATCGTCTCTTAGGGTCTGGTTCAAATACCTGTTAAGATAAAGAGCACACAGCATTATAGCTTGGCTCCTGGTCAGGCTGCCGTGGTTAAAAGTCACTTCGGCCATAGCTGGCCTCCGGAATAATGGAAATCACCTGGACATGGCGCGCCCCTGTGTTTATAAGGCTTGGATACATAATAGCACATGATGTTTCAGGAAGGAAACAAGAACGGTTCTTGTTGTACCAGAACATATTTACACTGTTTTACTTGGTTCTCACCTTAGCTTCACCCTTCCTTCTGAAAAGAGAAGGTCACGGTGTTTTTTATGTATTTCACACAGAAATTTAGTGGGGCCTATCATATGCAGTGTAGTTAGTATGTTTATTAAAGGGTATTAATTTAAAGTAATTTGTTATTTCTCCTTGTTGGTATCTTTTAATTAGGAAGTGGTTGGTTATGTCATTGATTTATTCCTTTCATTCAACAAACACATAAGAATCACCTGCCAAATATACTGTGCTAGCCAGCTTAGGATATGAAGATAAAGAGCTCATCCCTGGAAGCTCAACAGCGAAAAAAAAAACAAAACAAAAAAACATGCATCCAGGGCGTAGACAAGAGAAGAGGTAGCTTCGACACCATATGGAAGTAGAACAATAGAGATGAATGAGAGGGGTCAGTAAGGGGCCCAGGAAGGGACCAAACCTAGAAGGACATGATGAGAAATGGTTGTAGGAGAGAAAGAAGCTTTGGTTTCAAGAATTGACACTTCAATAAGAACCTGCCAAACAAATCTTTAAGGATGTTCATTAAAAATTAGCAACACATACAAAGGAACACAGGATTGAGTGTGCATGATGTGCATGGGAAACTTGGGAAGACCAGAAAAATTAGAGTCTATGGTGACAGGAGCAGAGATAGATGAGGTCAGACAGGTAGCCAGAGTTTTGTTTGCCTTTCAGAAGAGTTTCACCTATGTCTTGGAGGTAAAATGGGTAGTGCTAATGATCACGAAACTAAGAAATGACATGAGCAGATTGTTGTTTCAGATAGAACATTCTGGTATCCCAGTGAAAGATTACCTGGAAAGAGATAAGGCAACAAAGAGTGATAGGTGGTCTCTCACTAGATCAGTGGTGAAGAAAAGAAGATATAGAGAGGCATCGAGGAGGCTGAATTTGCAGGATGAGGGGGCAGATTGGACACAGGGGGAAGAGAAAGGAGATGCATCAATGATGCCTTTCAAGTCTCTACTTGGGGAAAAGAATGGACTCTGGACTCATTCAACTAAAGAGTATCCTCAAGAGGAAGAGGAAGTATCTTGACAGAGGAAGTCTTATATTTTACGTTAGTCCTGTTGACTTTGAACATCTTATTAAAGTTCAAACAAAGTTCAAAGAAACAATTGGCCTTAGGGACCTGAAACTCAGAAAGGATTAGAGAATAAAATCTGGAAATCATCAACATGCAAAACACCATGGAGGGAATGCACTGGAGATGCTAAAATTTCAGAGGTGAAGAAAGACTTGAGTGTTCAGGACGGGAGTAGGAACATTAAATGTAGTCAGTCATCAAAATAAAGAGAGCACATGTTTAGAAGACTGATTGATATTGACAGAAAATAAACCATAGTCAAAGGAAACTGGGAAGGACATGGACTGCAGACTGTGGTGTGGAAGTGGACTCTGTGCGGACTTTTTTTTCTCAATGGTGGCTGTGAAGGATAGAGATAAAACAGCCCAGTATTTTGGGAGAGACCAGAATAATTATATGCTGAGATAGAAACACATAAAGACAGGAGGAAAAAAAAAAAAACTAAGAGAAAGGGAGTTGTTGGAAGAGGTGTGGTGAAGAGAAGGAAGTTGCTGAAAAAGAGAGAGGGATTTGAATCAGGACTACAGTGGAGGGTGAGTTTCCCACTGAGAAAGGTGAGGATACGGGTCCAAAGGTGGTGACATCTCAAGAGAGTAAAGGAATCACTGTTTCCTGGATTCAGTTTTTCTAATGAAGGTCTTAATGGTAAGAAATTATCACCACTCTCAATTCTCCTTATTCTCATAACAGATTTTACTTCAGTTACATTCTGGGTAGAAGAAGCAATGTGAAATTAATCTTGGTAGTTGTAGACATGGCTGTTAATGATGTAACAGTCCAGGAGAAATTCAATCAAAATAGAGAATTTTAGAGGGCAGTTTGCCTGGTGGCAGGAATGACGCTTTGATATTGCTCATTCTCCTCTATAGCTAGAACATTTGTTGGCATGAACATTATAAAAAATATAGAACTCAGTCTCTTCAAAAAAAAAAAACTAAATTTTTAAATTCTCCCACTCTTCAATAGCATCTGGGATGGTTTCATGAGAAATATCATTTTTGGTTACTAGCAAAGCTATCTTAAAATGAAAAGGTTAGTATAAAATATTAAAAGTTTATTTTGGGGGAATTAAAAGTACTCATTTCCCTTTGACATCATTTAATAGCAAAATTACATACAAGGACAGAAAAATACTTGAAGAATATGCCTATGAAAATATTACAACTAAAAATCTGAAGACTCAGAGTTGAGTCCTTTATGCTCCTTTCTGGTGACATGTTAAACCTTTTATTACTTATAAAATGGAGAAAATATATAACAAATAAAATTTTAAAAGTCTTCATTTTTAGTTCATGATGCTCTTATGAGGATGAAATAAGATATTGTGTGTTGTATGCTTTCTGTACTCAGCATCCAATGTACATGCAGAATATGAGCATTTCTTGGAAAGAAAATATTTTGTATATGTGGGGAGCTCTCAGTCAAATTGCTCTGTGCAATGAAGCTCTTAATCACACAAATAACTAAGCCGAATGAAGTGAGAGGCATTTTGAGAAATTTTAACAAATGCTTTCAACAATGGAAAATGTTTTCATCTATAAAATATATTTTTTCTGTTTTCTTAGATAAAAGTAATAGATACAAGCAAAAGATCATAGTTCTCACTTCTTGACTAATTTTTCCTGATATGAATCACTTGAAAGTTGACAATCACATGTGCAGTGTTTACCCTGGCATTTCTAGGCATTTTTAACACTTAAAAATAGGAATGGTTATAGTTGTGGGTTACAGACTAACTATAGCTCCTTGATATTTTCCCACTAATCTCAACATAGTGGTTGAAAACCACCCTAATTACTCTGTGCAAGTTTTTATCTGAGTTTCCAACTCTGTCACCTATTAATTAATGGTTCCACAATTCCCAGTATTCCAACCTTAGTACACAGTATTCAATATATTTTCAATTAACTTTTTATGATTCAAAATCACACACTTATAACTTAATCTGCTTTTTTTTAATTTCCTCATTTTAACTCATAACTTGGCACAGTAATGTTTGGCAACATAAAAATATCTCAATGTCCAAAGTCAGGAACATCAGAGACTGTATCATTGGTTGAATCAAGAATCATTGTCGTTTTTTTGTTTGTTTGTTCGTTTGTTTGTTTGTTTTGTTTTTTTTCCTAACATTGGCAGACCAAGGGAATGCTCTAGATATCGTTTCTACCTTGTAGTAAAAGACTGTGACATGTGGGCTGTATAATATTAAAAGTTATAGATGGATGTATACTGTTTGATTAATCCCATTCAAAGGGAAAAGCAGTGGAAACTAAAGCCATGTGTCAAATCATTGACTGTATGTTTTAAAAGCATTTCTTCAGTTAATCTCCACATTGATCATGACAAGAGCTTGTATTGTGCCCATTTGAGGTCTAAGGAAATCAAAACTTATTTAACGTAACCAGTCTAGTAATTAGCCAACCAACACACATTCTGTCCTAACCAACCAACACACAGTCTGTCCTAACTCCTCATTTCTTCTCAAGTTCAATTATATGTTTCCTACAGGGGAGATGGGAGGGAAAGAAAGATTGTACAGCCTCACTAGGCATCTTCCTAATTTATATATTTGCTTGAAAATGTGGGAGGACAAAAAATAAGCAGTAAAATTATTATGAAATAAGATATACTAGAGGCCCATTGCACAAAGATTCCTGCAATAGGCCTTCCTCTCCCTGGCAGCCGGCAATGATTTTCCACTGGCACCCGGGACCCAGGCCTTCACTGTGGCTCTAGCAGAGAAGCCAAGCCTTTTCAGTCTTCAGTCTTCAGTCTTTACTCAAGCTGGAGCCTTTAGTCTTTGCTCCATGCCTGCATATGCAACTTAACCAACCACCTTTTTTGGGTTAATTTGCATACTTACTCCTGATTGGCTGATGGCCATCATGGAGGTACAGCTAATTTGCATACTAGTGTAGATTTTAATTGAATAAAAATATCTCATGAACTTTGAAGATTTCACAAGATATTTCACTATTAACCTACTATTTTCTGACCCAACTCTCTACTTGCTCAGCTAGTGTGAATTGGGATAGCTCACAGCTCAGAGGAAGCCTGGGTCATGCTGCAAAGCCCAGATTCCTCTCTGGCTGGACCTCTCTGTCCCTGAGGAGGCCCCCAATAAAATGTCCAGACATGAACAGAGCATCTTTGACATAAGAATAGAATTCAGTGATAGCTGGTTCATTCCTACTCCAATGACTTTCCTACCTCATTTATTAGTTCTAGAAAAGTTTTTTTGTAGTTTCTTTGGGGTTTCATACTCTCTTTGTTTACCACATTTGATAGTGGTTTGGGTTTTTTTGGTTTTTTTTGTGGTTTTTTTTAGCAAGTTTATAAATCTCATTTTTATAGATCAGCATGAAAAAAAAGCACACCTGCATCAAATATATAAATATCTTTGTTTTCTACAGCAAACCAAATAAAAATGTGTGAGAATTGGGCACTGCAAAATTATGTTTGGGCTTTGGATAAGAAAACATTTTCAATGCAAGTTAAATGTCTTTAAAATAAGTCAGTAACCACCAATGTTGACTATTTCTAATCAACTATTTCTATTGCTATTTCTAATCAACTATTCCATTGTTTCAATTTGTTGCCTGTCATGGCAAGTAGCATTCCAGTGATATATCTTCCAAGGTAAGTCAAATTTATAGACAAAATCATGTGTGTACTGTGTGTGTGATTGTACTGTGTGTGTGTGAATGTGTATGTGTGTCTGTGTGCTGATACTTATGCTTTGTAGTAAAGAAAAGAAGATCCTGGACTAAGTTTTTTAGGTTCTTTGAAAACATATGGATAAACTTAAGTCATGCACTAAATCACAGGAGAATTTTCCTTTGTTAACGAGAGTCCACAATGAAAACTCTTGAGAATGTTCTTCATGAAGGGACAAATTAAAACCTCTACCCCCTCACCTATGGTGCCCCTCCTACATGAAGACTGGGAATTCAAGGTAGCAAGATCTGAATATCAAATACAAACAATAACAATTTGCAAAAACTCTACCTTGGCATTTCAAAGCCTGTGACCCCCATGGTGCCCCTGCCTGCTGTCTCACAGTGTTGCATTCATACTGCAAACTGGCAACCAGCAGATGAGTAAGTCCTGGAGATGTAGCACAGAGCATAGTGATTTCAGTCAACAATGCTGGACTATTAATTTCAAAGCTGCTAGGTGACTAGATTACAATCATTCTCACCACAACAAAGAAATAATAATTAGGTGACAATTATTGCGGTATATAAATGTATCAAGCCAACATATTGTACACCTTAAACATGTACAACTTTATACATCAACTATAAAGAAAGAAGAAAGGAAGAAAAGAAGGAGAGGAGAGGAGAGGAGAGGAGAGGAGAGGAGAGGAGAGGAGAGGAGAGGAGAGGAGAGGAGAGGAGAGGAGAGGAGAGGGGAGGGGAGGGGAGGGGAGGGAGGGGAGGGGAGGGGAGGGGAGGGGAGGGGAGGGGAGGGGAGGGGAGGGGAGGGGAGGGGAGGGGAGGGGAAGAGAGGAGAAAGAAGGAGGAAGGGGGCAGAGGGAGGGAGGGAGAGAGGGAGGGAATAACGAACTAAAAGAACAAACTGAAAAAACAGCTGCCCTGACCACATTCACCAGGCACCACCACTCAGAGTCAGGAAAGCACTGCTTGTGCGCCTGCATGTGCCCAGGGCACACAGTGAATAAAGACTCACACGTAAAGAAAAGATATACGATGTCCTTAGAAGCACGTGTGTGACCCGTTTACCAAGTCCGAGGCCCACAGACTATAAACAGGATGTTTTGCTCAGTGTTTATCAGAAGCATAAATACAAAAGAACAAGGTCTTCTCTCCTGTGGGCAAAGCTGCCTTGCCTTGGGGACATTTAATATGTAAACAGAAACCAGGTAAGCAAAAATCAAACAGTTGGCAACAATAAAGAGAACACTGTTTGCGGTTTACTAATGAAGATGGTAAATCCCTGCTTCTTGCCCTCCTCTCCCCACCTTACTCCTCAAAAGGAAATTCTGTTCTTTATTGTCTTGAAACTATCTGGAAAGTATTAACCAACTTTAAATCCTCCCTGCTCTCAACAAAATATGGTTAAGACTGTTATTAACATAGTTTCAGATACACAAATCTCCACCAATGAGAATGTTAATATGTTAGCTGCAAACTGTTTTGTTTGGAAAGAGGAAACCCTGCCAGTGGTCTTCAGGAAAAGCACAGAATCATTTAATAAATTCAGGAAAAGAACAGAATCCATTTAATAAATTACGCATTCAGAGAGATTCTGGGTCTTGTGACATTCCCGGAATAGTTTGTCCATATTTTTCTAATCAGTCAGTATATTTCGTCAAAACATCTGGTGGAACAAATTAAACTCTTAACCATCCTTCAAACAGTGAGTGGTTATGGTTAACTAACTTCTTTCCTGACCGTGTGTCATTCAGAGAGCGAGGGGTGGAGACAGGAGAACCGAGTGGCTGTGTCCTGCCCCAAGGACCTCGGACAAGTGTGGAGGGGCCCTCAGCCCTGTCTACATCCATTCCTCATGCCTGTGTCGGGCTTGGGCCCCTGCTGCCAAAGGAAGAAGCGCCCTTTCCTTCTCAGAGAACTGATAGTGCAGAAGGGAAAAGGTTTTGCTCAGGATGGGATGTGTGCATTGGTCTGGCTTTCATGAGCCTGTTCCCAAAAGCCAAGGCCCAGGGCTGCATCTGTGAGGGGTGATGGGGGAGCTTTCTGTAACTCACCCCAAGTCAGTCCCAGGCTTGCTCCTGCTCTGTACTTGGGGATGGGCAGCATATATGCACATATAAATACCAGTATGGGTCAGCCAAGCTTGAGCAGGTGCTAACATCTCCCCTCAGGGGAAACGGTTATCAAAAAGCATAGTATAACTTGTTGTGAAAGGTCACGTCTGTAACACTATCATGAAGGATAAACATAACCCTGTGTCTTAAGTACTGACTGAGGTAGGCAGGGCATGGAAGCTTCTCTAGTATGTATATATTACAGAATAGGCCATTGAAACATAGGAGCATATACTGAGTTAATACTGATAGATGTGTTGTTTCCTGAGTTCTCCTGGGACCTACCAATGAACTTGCATCAAATGACTATGGACTGCCAGGCTGGTATGGCTCAGGGGTTGAGCATCAACCTATGAACCAGGAGATCACAATTAGATTCCCAGTCAGAGCACATGCCCAGATTGCAGGCTCAGTCCCCAGTAGGGGGTATGCAGGAGGCAGCCAATCAATGATTTTTTCTCATCATTGATGTTTCTCTCTCTCCCCTTCTCCTTTCCTCTCTGAAATCAATAAACAAATATATTATTAAAAACGATTATGTACTGCTATCTCTGTGAAAAATACTGTGTTGACTGTAACCCACAAATATGGCAAGCAAGTTCTTTCAATTTGGTAGGCATAAAATTGTAATATCCTCTCAAATGATTTAATGTTAGTATCTACCCTGTTTTTCTCTCCTTTCAGTTTCACTATTAGGTTACTCAGAATGTCCAAACTTATTTCTCCTCCAATTCCCTGTGGAATTTTGCCTAAGGGGATTGATTCTACATTCACTGGGAATTTAAGAACTGTGCCTTCCTCTCCAGATGCCAACACCTCCAGCCTCTAGAGATAAGCTTAGCTCACCTTTTGCCCTGGGGCTGCACCAGGCTCCAGTTCCCTCCTTCCAAATCCTCCAAACACTGTAGGAGCCTGTGTCCCCAGGTCCCGGTCCTGCTCACCTCTGATCCATTTTCCACACTGCAGTCCAAGTTCTCTTTTCAGAATGGGAATTTAGTGAGCTCACTTTCCCAGTCAAAGTCTTGCTTTTTTGTGTGTGTGTGTGACCTCCCCAGCACAGTTTGCCAGGGGCCACATCATCACATCCTGGGATTCCAAAATGTCTTCAGCTTCTGATCTTCACTAAGCCACTCCTCTCCTGTCCTCTGAGCTCTTGCCACACGGAACTTCCTTCCATCCCTCAGAGAGGCTCCATTCTCATCCACCTCTGTGCCTTCACTCCTTTCCTTCCAATGCCAACATGATCTCCATGCAAGAACCACTGAGCATTCTGGTAAATGCCATTGTTCTTCATAACCAAGACCTCTGGGAAGTCTTAGGCTGAATGCTCTTCCTTTAAGCTCTCCCAAACTCTGCAGTCCCTCTATTTCAGCACTTTACCAGACTCTATTAGCATCGCCTGGACATGGATGCCCACCAGAAAGGCAAGAACAGCCTTTAAATCCCACCCATATGGAGCGTAGCAAGTAGTTGTCAAGATAGACTGAAGACAATGAGTGTACACAATGAGCCTTCTGTCAGATTAATCTTCCCAAATTTTCTTGCCATCATGTCAGCTCTCTCCTCTATTCATAAACATTCCACCTAAATAATAAAACCTCCTACGTGTTTTCCAGGACTCCCCATAACACAGATCCACCTCATCAAACCATTGGGATTTAGTGGTATTTTCCATATTGCATCCTCCTCACCTCTGTTGCTGCCACCATAGGACTTAATATTAATCTGCTCTCTTTGCTACCACCTCCCCACCAGGTTTCTTTTCCTGATCATCCAGACCCATGTACCAAGGCCACACCAAGCACACATCCAAAACAAAACCTTGTAGCCCTAGGCAGTTTGGCTCAGTGGATATGTCTGTGAGAAGGTTTCTGGATGAATAGGTGGAATGAGTAAAGCAGATTGTCCTCCCTAATTTGATGGGCCTCATCCAGTTGAAAAACGAAAGAGAACAAAAAGGCTGACATTCCCTCTTGTAAGAGGGAACCCCTCCTGTCTCACTGCATTGAGCCAGGAGATTATCTTCTGCTTCAGACTCAAACTGAAGCATCAGCTCTTCTTGGATATGGAGCTGCTGGCTCTTGAACTGTAACTTATACTATTGGCTCCCCTGAGTGTCCAGCTTGCTGACTGCAGCTCTTGGGACTTCTCAACCTCCACAATTATGCAATAAATAAACCTCCTATGTAATATATATTATATGTACACATATACATACACATATACACATGTGTATATATTATATAAAAAAATTCATAATCTGCAATTAGTTCTTTTTCTCTAAGGAATTCTAAAGAATACACTTTCCTTTCTCCACTTCACTTACTCACATATTTAAATATTTAACAGTTTTTACTTAATGTATAAAAATTAAATGTCACTAATTTGATTCTTTGTGGATACAGATCATGTCTTAAAGTTCTCCAGTGATTTTTATAACATCTAAGTTAGTGTTGGATGTATGGTAGGTTTTAGGTACATCTGAAAGTTTCCATATCCTTCTTGAAATTACCATATACACCTGGTCAGTTCTGCTTAGACATGGTAGATTCCCACTATACCTAGGTGGAGCCATATGAAGGTAGTTGATAAATAAATATTGAATGCAACCTCTACTCTTTTCCTTTGGCAAAAGGTTGGCTAAATAAGTGAAAAAAAACTGTGCCATAAAAGCCAATCATTGTTTTTCCAAATTAAAATCAAAAGAATAATCCCCTAAATAATGTAATGAAAATTTATTTGGAAAATCATCTAGTGAATAAATTTTAAAATAAGAAACAAACATGGAAGTAGACAACCAAAGGTGATGAATCTGCTTCATTCCTTTCAAAAGTAACAGAAGAGAAGCAGGACAAAAGCAAAGGAAGGGGAGTGAGAATATAATAAAATAGTTTTGAACATAAATATAAATATTGCACTCTATTAGTTTGATGGCCTTTTCTCGTAAGATAAGCAGACAAACAGCAAACTTAACATGTACAAAAAAAAAAAAAAATGTCCAGACACATGCATGAAGATACATACCCCACATACAAAAGTTTAAGGCCCTGGCATACTTATCGCTCTCCCAAATTATGCTAAAATATCTCTGACTGTTAATAAAGAAATAAAAAAATAGCACCTCCATTTTAATAAATTTGCATTTTATATGGAACTTAAAATGAGTAAAATACTGTATCTATAATTTAAAAATAAACAAATAAATAAAATTCAGGAAAATACTGTGAACCATCCTATCTAATAAAGAGAAACATGCAAATTGACCATACCTTTGCTACACCCACAAGCCACTCCCACCAGCCAATCAGGGCAAGTATGCAAATTAGCCCAACCAAGATGACAGTTAATTTGCATATCCAGGCCAGAGTAAAGACTAAAGACAGCGTAGGAAGAAGCCAAGCGCTGCAGAAGAGAGCAAAGCTGTGGAGCAACAAGCAAGCAGGGCGGGGAGAAGGGAGAGAAGCAGGTGGGGCAGTGGAGACTGCAGCAGGAAGTCCTATTGCAGGAATCTTCCTACAAGGGGCCTCTAGTCTATTTATATAAAAGGCTAATATGCAAAGTGTCTCCAGTCCCCTCAGGAGATTGACTGGGAGACCAGGAGTTCAATCACTCGCTATGACATACCAGGGGGCAGCACAAAATGAAGGAAGGCCCTGGAAGGCAGCAGGAGGGCCTTGATCTGAAGGCCTCGATTGGCCCTGATAGCCGGCCAGGCATAGGAACCCTACCTGTGCATAAATTTGTGCATCAGGCCTCTAGTAATAGCATAAAATGTAGATTGTACTTTAAAATAATGTTGCCCCCACCAATCATGCAACTAGATAATGTCAGAAATGGGATATTAGACTGCATATTTCAAGATAGCTTCAAAAATTAAATTAAATACCCTAACTTTTATTTTTGTTAAACATCAATTCTTATTTAAAAGCTGAATAAAAGTGATTATGTTAGCATAACAAATTCCTTTGCTCATAATTAACCTAAGAAAGGCAGGAAAATAGGGATGAAAAATGTGGGTTTTACACCAGACCTACCATTCTTTTTTTTCTTTTTTTTTCTTTTTTAAATATATTTTATTGATTTTTGTACAGAGTGGAAGGGAGAGAGATAGAGAGTTCGAAACATCAATGAGAGAGAGTCATTGATCAGCTGCCTCTTGCACACCCTCTACTGGGGATATGCCCGCAACCAAGGTACATGCCCTTGACCGGAATCGAACCCGGGGCCCTTTAGTCCCCAAGCCGACGCTCTATCCATTGAGCCAAACCGGTCCCGGTCAGACCTACCATTCTATTGTACCTCTTTTTGCTTCTATTTTTGAACATTTTCTAGAAAAGTATGAATGTGGGACCTATTGCTGTGATTTTAAGTATGTAACATATTTTCAACAACATTTTATATAACACAAAAATGTAATTCACTTACAATATTACAACATATATAATTTTTTGAAACAGAGCCAAGATAATGTAAAAGAAAAATGATTGGAAAGAAGTCTTAGCACTCAACGCTCCTTATTTATTCTCAGGTTAGTTATAAAACTTCTTTTAACTACTCCAATATTTCTACCTACATGCTAAACACTATTCAATATTTCTACCTATTAATAACAAAACCCTATTTATAAAATCATAAATGGAGTTTAAATGATAGGTTAATACTCTAAGTAAGTGGTCCCTGACCAAGTAGTATTGCGTGGTTAGGTTAAAATCTTTCTGCATAAAAGCGAATTCTCAGAAAAGACCCAAGCCAGTTGCTTAAATATCATTATATCTTTACATTTAGAAATTAACTGAAAGTCAAAAATTATGAAAAGATTATTATTAAAAGTCAGCTGATATGAATTACTTCTAGATGTGATATTTTTACTTTGAGATATTAATATGATATATCCAAGTAATTTATACAAGAATACAAAAAAGTAATCAGTTACATAGAAAGGTATTGAGTTCATACTAAATGTGTAAGATTAATTTTTCCAAAGATGCACTCTGTAATCTTCAAGAACAGTAGGCATGATTATCTCCAGTTTAATGTTTGTCAACTCAAAGGAATAATTAACATTCTGTTTTAACTTTTTCCTCAATATTTATTATTTTTATTGTTGAAAGTATTACAGATGTCCATTTTCCCCCATTAACCCTACTCCACCCACTTCTCCCTCCCCAGGACTTCCCCCTCACTATTGTTTGTCTATGGGTTATACATATGTGCATAGAAGTTCTTTGGTTAATTTCTTTCTAGCCTTGTCTTTCCCTGCCTCCCTCCCCTTCCTTTTGAAATAAGTCAGTCTGTTGCATGTTTCACTGTCTCTGGATCTGTTTTGTTTATCATTTAATTTTGTTCATTAGATTCCACATATGAGTGATACCATGTGATACTTATCATATACTAAAGGAATGAAACAATATTCTGATCTAGCAGAAATTGGGTGAACCTTTTATTATTACTACTACTATTAGGCCAGTATTATTCTTTATAGAAGTAATTTTACAGTTTTCTAAACCAATTCCACTTATTACAGATGTTAATAAAAATACAAGGAGTTATGTAATGAAACTCAGATGCATCCTCACTATCAAATTTATCTCCAATTTTCAAACGTACAAAACTGTATATTTTTTTAGAAATAAATATAAATAAAATTTTTGTACTGTGGATTTTTTAGACATTACACAAATCTTTCTAGTAGATTTTTTTTAGCCCAATCTGCTGTTTCTTTTTTTTTTTTTTTTTTTTTTAAATATATTTTATTGATTTTTTACAGAGAGGAAGGGAGAGAGATAGAGAGTTAGAAACATCGATGAGAGAGAGTCATCGATCAGCTGCCTCTTGCACACCCCCCACTGGGGATGTGCCCGCAACCAATGTACATGCCCTTGACCAGAATCGAACCTGGGACCTTTCAGTCCGCAGACCGACGCTCTACCACTGAGCCAAACCGGCTTTGGCCCAATCTGCTGTTTCTAATAATTTCAGTATTTAAGTCATCAAACACTTCAGAGTTAATTTTGGTTCTCAACTTTCATGAAAATAAAAGCTTCTAAAATGAGAAAGAATTGATTTGTTAGGAAATCTAAAACTTAATGTTAAGAAAGAAATGATTAATTTACACAATTAGTTAAATGAACTAATGAAGTTAAAATCCACAATCATTATTTAAAGAGAGAGAGAGAGAGAGAGAGAGAGAGAGAGAGAGAGAGAGAGAGAGAGAGAGAGAGAGAGAGAGACTTAATGACCTATTTCCTTTTTTCTTTCTGGATAAAGATAATTTTCTTAGGAAAGTTTTATTTAAGGATAAAGTGGGCTGGCCTCTTTCTTTTCATCCTCCTTTTTAAATTCCCTCTTGCAGAATGATGTGTCTGCCACCAGCACTACTGAAAGCAGGAACTCTCTATGTGGTAATAGGCTAGAAAGAAGAAATCCAGAGGAGGTGGAGTGAGAAGAAGAAAAACCTGGTATTAAATTCCATCATGTGGTGAGCTTTGTTTTTACTACTTTGGTTTAGAATCTTCATCAGCTAACGCCAACTGTTCTAAATGTCCTCACTGCCCACTAATCTCTGTTTTCAGATAGGAAATGTCTTCCTCCTGAAATTGAAAGTCATCGCATCAAACACACATTTTAGGCAAAAAAAAAAAAATAACAAAATCCATTTAAAAATGTCAGAGATTGTAGGACATTTAAAATGTTGATATTACATTCAAACAACTATACTACATCTCTATAATGATCTAGAGCAGGAAATTGCTATAAGGTTTAATGATATGCTACTAAGTTATTTTGCATTTCAGCAACCACTTTATACTTTGATATGATCCTAGTAAGTAATAGTCTTGTAGTTAAAGCAGAAATTTAAAGACAACATTCTATCAACCATGATTTAATTTGTCTAGCGTAGGATGCTAAAATCACAGTGTTCATGCTCATAAAAATATTTTCATACTTTTCTGCCAGAACATTCATTTTCTTTTCATTGGATGGACATTCTTATCACAGGAAATAAGACAGTTTCTTTCATTAGTCAATTTATTCATTCTATCTCTAAATGTTTAACTTAATACCTTTCACAAGGTCATAAGTCTGAATAAAGCAGGGTTCCCACTCTCATTACTCACTAAGAGGTAAGATTTGTAAAATGAAAATTTAGACCGCGATAATTGCTCGAACACAGCTAACCGTGCTGCAGTAGATCTATGCTGCTTTGATGAAGCAAGGGCGCTTCATAAAGACCGACTTGAACAGATTGTACACTGGGGAGAGTTCCATGTTTTTGTTTCTATAAATTGCTAATTTAAGATAATAAAGTTTCAGTCCAACAAACAAAACTACTGAGTTTCTATATGTGCCAAGAATTGTGATTATTGGGGATTCAAAGACAAATGAGACACAGTATTTGTCCAGAGACAGCGGAGAAGACAGAAGCATCAAGGTAAAGTGATAGTCATACAGTTCCAAAAAATGTACACACACATTTTGAATTATTATAAAGGCAGTGTTTATTATAATACATTTCACTTTCAAAATTGAGCTATCAACTGTTACAATATATATACATTTTTGGGGGATACCCTACAAATATACACTGAGTGGCCAGATTATTATGATCTCTGAACGCATAATAATCTGGTCACTCAGTGTATATCCTATATAATAAAAGGCTAATATTCAAATTGTCCCCACGGCCAGGAGTTTGGCCAGCAGGCGGGCTGGCCAATCACCCATGTCTCCTCTCTTTGGCCAGGCTGGCTGGACCACACCTATTCACAAATTCATGCACTGGACCTCTAATACACACACACACACACACACACACACACACACACACACACACACATAAACTGAGTGGCCAGATTATTATGCATTCAGAGATTATAATAATAATCTGGCCACTCAGTGTATATTATATTATATTATATATTATGTATAAAGCTAACATAGAATATCAATGATTATTTAATTACTAAATCCAGGAAGGTAAGCAAATATTTAAAAAGGTAAATATTTTGTTTGTTTGTTAAATACTGAAATCCTGGTGCATCTTTCAATCAACAAATTGCCTTGATCTGTTTACTTTGAACTTTCATTGCTGTAGTGAGCTTTTCATATCAATACCAAGAAGAGAAAGCATTTCCTTCAATTAAATCAATGTTTGGCAAACATCCTTTACAAATGGGCAAATAGACATACAAGTCCATTTTCTGATTCCTTCATGCAATTTTGTAGCTCACTCTTTTCATACTGTTTTTCTCAGGATCCTTACCCCCCATCAAACTTTCTGAAGAGGGAAGGGGCAGAGAGCAGGGAAGCAAGTGAAGGGTAGAATTTCCCTGTCAGTCCATCCCCAGGACCTTCCTCCTGCACTGACTCCCAGGGGTCTGTTTTTTCTGGCTTCTTCCACTTAACATGAGTTACTCCTTTAGATTTCACTGGAACCATTCATCAGGCACCCACAGTGGGCCTTGCCCAGAGCCTGTTCTTCCTGAGAATCTAGGCACCCTGAGCGCTTCTAGCCCACGGCTCTTGCTGAGGATTCCGGGCAGTTCTCCATCACAGAAACACAACAGGAAGTTCAGCAGAACCCGCCAAAGGGATCCTTTTTTGGAAAATGAGTGGAAGTTGTCTACTGTGTAACAGAGGCTCCAGTGCAGTTTTATTTCCTTCTGAAGGGACTCCCTGGGATCTACTCACGGTGATATCAGAATCCTGTCACTTTAATTCCTCACTTGCAAGTATCCTCTGATGTTTTGAGTGTTTAGAGTTTCTTTTTATTATTAATTTATCTTTCAGAGGTTATCAGCGGGCAGGAGTTTTATGGCGAGGGTTTACAGGTACAACATGTGGATTATTTTACCAAGCTAATGCGTTTGATGTAAGAGACAATTGAGAAATAAAATCAGTCATCATTGCAGGATGTTCTGTTTACCATGAAATATTTAAACAGGTGAGATATTGCAGCATGCCTGGGACAAACTGTTCTGTGCCTGGGTATCACGCAGACATTATATTATACATGACCCAGTAGGACGTCAACAAGAGCATGGCATCATTCTGAGCAATGCCACCCAGTGCCTTCTGTTGATACTGTTTTGAGAACTTTATTTCAGGAAAAAATGTGTTAGATTAATCAATCTAAAAGCTAAAGCTTTGAATTAGCTATCTCTAACAATAATCCCCAAATAAACACATGGATTCCTTTGGCGGGTTCTGCTGAACTTCCTGTTGTGTTCAGAATTTGTCAAAATATATAGCAGTCATCAAAATATATAGCAGTCATCAAATTTAGTATCATCCATTTCCTGGGTAGATGTAAAGAGGCTTTAAAATCACACACTGCACACACATCAGTACAATGATCTATTTTATGTATATCTTAAAGTAACCTAAAATCACTACTTACTCTGCATTTATAGTGAAGAAAAGCAAAATCCCTTCATTTCTCCAAACAGGAAGTACATCATTAGCAGAGAACACCTTGATTAGTACGCTTCTGAGACCATGTGGATGAGAAACACTAAAAACGTGCTTTCAAAGGGAGAGCCAACATCTCACTGAGAAAGGGAACTGCATCCTGACTCTCAGGATTTATGGGAACTTTGTCTTTTTCTGTTAACCAAGGGGCTATGGTCCACAGGGGGAAGGAGGACATGTTGTGGCCCTGGAAAATACATACAGCCGGACAAACAAAGACCAGCGCCTCAGTGGGAGGGATACCAAAGCATGTCTACCTCACAGATACAGACAAGCAACAGGACACTTTTCCAGGCAGATTCTGGTTTGGCAAATGTCTGCCCTAGAGAAATCATAAGCATTTCCAGTCCTCTCTTAGTTTTAGGGGCTTAAACATAAAATATACACTGTACATATCTTTAGGACATACAAATTAGCATAATAATAGTCCCAGGCTCCCAAAACTCCTGGAGCATGTGACCAGAGCCAAAGGACACCTTCTCTAAAAAGCTAACCCTCTACTGTGGCCACACAGGATTTTCGCGGACACCAAGTCACTCACTGAATGATAGACACTGGGAGGAAGAATCCTCTCTGTCAGCAGACATAATAAACAGCAACAGTAGACACTCCATAGCTTTGGATAATATTGGTTACAAACTGGTTATAGATGGTGTAACAAAAGTGTTTAAAACGACTAAAAGAATTGGGTATATAATAAAATAAAGGGAATGTTTAAGAAAAAAGCATATTTGAAAAAGAACAAAGACAAACAGAAACTATAAAAGTCATTGAAACTAAATTTTAATGTATGTTAAACATCACATTAATCACTGCTCAGAAATGGACTGGTAGACAACACTCAGCAGAAGACATTACCCAGAATTAAGCAGAGAGAGAGATGCAGAAATGAAAAATCTAAAAGAGAAGTTAGGGAAGGAAAATAGAATGAGAGAGAACAGCATGCATCTAAAAAAAGTTTCAGAAAAAGAGAAGAGAGAAAACAAAGAAGAGGGAACATTCACCAAGATAATGGCCAATAATTTTTCAAATTGGGTAAAATAAATGCATCTGATGATTTGCAAATGGAAGTCTCTAACTGAATAAATAAAATTCATATCTAGAATCATTGTGATAAAACTAGAAATCTATTCACACGAGAGCACACCCATATAACAATACTTATTTATTCATCCATTTGATTGCACCCCCCCTTATGTGCCAGTGATGGTGACAGGACATAAGTTGATTCAGTCATGGCCTCCAGTCTTAAGATACTTGCATTTGGGAGAAAAATAGCAATGCAATAAAAAGATATCTCTTGAGGAAATCCACAGTAGAGATATGCCCAGAATCTACTGGAGTTCAGAAGATGAAGGGGATTACCTGTGACTACAAAGGAAGGAGGAAGGAGTCATGGAAAGCCTCAAAGGACAGAGGTACACAAGATGAATTTTTAGAATAAAAATGTTTCCTTGGTAGAGAGGAGAATCCACACAAAAGAGTGTGAAGGCATGCATTCATTCAATCATTCATTCATTCCCTGGAGATGTTTGAGCACATTCATGAGGCATGCTGTTCTGGAGGGCAGAGATTTGGTGGGAATTTAGCTTGAAAAGAAAAGTCAGAGAGATGGATAAATAACTTTTTAGGTAGACCAGAATGCCTCAGAGCAATTTTTCCATCATGAAAACTCTGAATTTGAATCTTAAGGAATTCCAACATCTAAAACAGATAAAACAGAGCTACTCATATAAAAGAGGACATGTGTATGTAAATATGTGTGTATGTTTTCACAGTTGGAGCCTAATGAGTCAAAAACGCTTGCTCTCGGAACTGCATCTTCTTTGTGAATGCTTTTATTGGGTCATCTCATTTACAGATATTTCATCCTTTAGCAGCATCCTCAAAAGAACTACTTCCATCTGTCTTTCTGGTATATATGTGTTCTTTTTACGTATACATATGTTTGTTTTGTACCAAAACTTCACTAAAATACACTATTAGAAAGAATTCTTTGCATTAATTTATTGGATTCTCTAGGTGGACAATCATATTATTTATAAGGGATGTAACTTTGTCTTACCCTTCTTGACATGTTTTTGGCATTGCTTTATATATTCTTCTCTTATCGTAATGATTCCAACTTTAGAATCAAGGCTAAAAAGAGCCTGGAACTATATCACAACTAAATATGATGTCTTCTGAAAGACTCCTTTTACTTCTAATAAAAAAAAAAAGATTTGGAGTTGGCTGTTTTATGTTTTGGCACCTTTTAAAATGGTTGATTGATTTTTCTCTTTTTACTTATTGATGTGATGTATACTAATATTTAAATTCCCTAATATTGATCATCTTTTAATGGACTGCTAGATTCAATTTGCTAATATTTTATTTATGCCTCTGTATCTACAAGTCAGATAATTGCCTATTCTTTATTTTATTACTATATCTTTTGATGTGTTGCTAGCATAAACATAAACTGAAATTTTAATTTAAAAAATATTTTGAATAACAGAAATGTTTCAAGTTTTAAAAGAGGAACATAGAGACATCATTTTCCAGAAATATGAAAATAGCAATATTGTGATACATTTACTTTAGATCTTTATTGTTTACAAAAAAATTTCACAGATAAAATTAACATTTCCATCTACCCTGTTTCCCCGAAAATAAGACAGTGTCTTATATTAATTTTTTCTCCCAAAGTTGCGGTAGGCCTTATTTTCAGGGGATGTCTTATCTTTCCATGCGCTAGGTCTTATTTTCGGAGGATGTCTTATTTTCGGGGAAACACGGGTACACATTCATTTCCTTTCTTATCGGATTAAATAAGTATGATGAAATTTTTATATATAAGTTTAGTCTATATTTAAATGAAATCAAGTTATACATAAGTACCTATAAAGTACATAATGTGTGTACTTAAAGTTATATAAATGGTATTTAGATTGCATGAATAAATCGGAAAAAGTGTTTTGTTAACTTAACTTTAGCTTTTAAAATCTATTCTTAACAGGTATACTTTAGGTTCATTTATTTAAATTATTTTAAAATACCACCACTCCAGTCTGAGTAACGCATTCATTTCTTTAAATATAGTCATTTATTGTCTTTTCCACTCACTTGCACGTTTAAAGAATATGTCAATGAAAGCCATGTACATATTTATTTATGCACATGGGGATTTTTCCAAGTCAGAGTTTCTGGACCTCAGGACCGTGACTATTCCTTGCTGTGGGGCCATCCTATGGAATGTGGGGTATCGGGAAGCACCCTCTGTCTTTGCTCACTAGATGTCAGTAACACCTCCTTCCCGGAGTTGTGAGGGTCACAAATGTGTCCAGATATTACAAATAGTCCCCTGTGGAGTAATAATTACCTATGATGAAAGGTTATGCATATGTCCATCTTTTAAAATATTTTTTATTATTTACTGATTTGAGAGAGAGAGGGGAAGAGAGAGAGAGAGAAAGAGAGATATGATAGATAGATATCAATTTCTTGTTCCACTTATTTATGCATTTATTAGTTGCTTCCTCTTGTACCCTGACCTGAGATTAAACCTGCAACCTTGGCGCATCAGGATGATGCTCTAACGAACTGAGCTTCCTGGCCGTGGCCATATGTCTCCCTTTACTCAATATTGCCAAATTGTTCTCCAAATTGTTTGTACTAATGTGAATGCTCAGCAGTGTGTAGGTGCCCAGCTCTTCCTATTTCTGATTTTTGTTATTTTTGCAAATGTCATTGCAAAATGGTATCTGATTATTTTTTCAATTTGCATTTCCTTGATTACTTGTGAGAACATGCTTCTTTTCATATATTTATTGGAATTCTGACGGTTTTTTTTTTTTCCTGTATATGGCTGCCTTCTTAACAAAGGGAACAAAGGGTTTTCTTCATGCTTTAATTTTTGCAATGGCTTAAACAGTTCTCTGTTGTTTGAAGGTTTCAAAGTATATTCTTAGGAATTTCCTGGGCATGGCTCATTTTGTGGATGGAAACAGCCTATTCCCTCTAGACATTCTTCTAATTTGATCTCTTATTTGTTTTAGATACAATTTCAGATTTACACAAAAGATTTTTATTTATGTGGCAACAATACCTACTAGGTTATACTCTTTGTACATATTGCCAATGATAACTATTTAGTTTTTTAGTGATTTTTTTGTGTTTGTCTTTGATTCTTTATTAAATTTGTAGTTTTATTGCATTATGAAAATAATATATGCTGTTCAATTTCTGATTTTTGCAATGTATAAGACTTTACTCTCTGGCTAAAATATAAGACTCAATTTTTAAGCAAGTATACAATAAGCATCGACAATATGGTATTGATATAAAAAACTGTCATTTGATAATATAACTTTGCTTGCTATTTTATTTTAGGTAATTTTGGTTAAAACATAAGTACATCTTCAGTCCACTTCTTTTCTATGAATTTTTATTTTACATTACTTTTGTTTGTGTGTTCTCTCACATAAATTTTAAAACTACAAAATTTGTCCATATCCACTCCTTTTACCTAACAAACTTCTCCATTCTTCCCTTCAATTATTCATGTTTAGTTGCTTATATACATCATGTCATTCTTATATGTTAACATCCAATCAACTTACCCAAATGCAAACATTTCCATATTTCTAGGTAAGTGACTCACTGCTGATCAGATATAAAACACTTGGGACTACATATATTAATAACATATTATGCTCAATAAGAATATTTTATATGTAATAATATATGTTTTATATCACATTTATATAGAAAATTATATGTACCATACCTGATATATTTATGTCATGATATATGTACATTATTAATAATTCTTTATATTAATGCATTTATTGACAAATTATATGATGAAATGTCTGGCACTTGCATGGGCCTTTCTACCCTTCATCCTCAGAGCCTTCCTCACCTCTGGCTGGTCCCACATTCTCCTCACTTCTTTCCTGAAGGCCTCAGGAATTCACCCGTTTCCTTTCTTTTTCAAGCTTCTCCCATCTCTCTAACTTTCACATTCCTCCCCTCTAAGGCTGGGGGGAGAGGGAAGCCTGGAGGGCAAGCATACGGATACCTCTTTAAAAGAGGGGTTGCTGACAACTTAACTGAGCAATATAGACTGGGATGGGAGTAGGGACTTCACAATGAGAGATTCGGGGAGAAAGAAAGTTCTAGAACTCTCACAGAGACGTTTCCATCAGAGCCCTGCCTAAGCAGTTCCTGGCAATTTTACTGAAAATGTGTCTGGCAAGATGGGGCAGCATGGAGAGTGTGCCAGCTCGGGCTCCGGGTGTGACTGATGTCCTGGCTTTGGACATCCCAGAGCTTCTGTTTGTCTGTATATTGTCCATTCTCAGTAGAGATGGCAGGAAAGGCCCACCTTGTGAGGTTGTTGTGAGAATGGAATTTGGTTTGCATTTCCGAAAAGGGATCAAAACTTCCCTGACATGACAATGTCAAGTCCGCCCTTTACGTTTGTTTTCACATAGCGGGATATCTGACTTTACCTTCCTCAAAGCATGATCTGCAAAATTTTTTAAAATCTGGTAAAATATAAATACATTTCCAGGTCGGATGGTCTCATTTGATCATATATTCAACAAAATAAATTTAATTTGGGTTTCACAGGTAACCTTTGGAAGGTGGGCACCTGAAGAACCACAGCTCGTGATTTACCTGAGATAGTGGTTCTCATTAGAGCTCACTAGAGTCCCGTGGTGGCGAGGCTAATGCCCAGGCTGCGCCCTAGACCACTTATAGCAGCATCTCCGGGAAGTGGCAGGCATCAGTCGGTTTCACCCTCCCCAAGGGATACTGGAAATCACTCTTGCTCTTGTGTGGGGGAAGACTTACGGGAGAAGAGATGCTAAAGTGCAAATATAATTCATTATTTACTACTCCTCACTTGGGACAATCATTGGCATTTGGACACAACACACGCATTTTCCCTGGGTGTCCTTTAGTTGGGTTTTATCTCTATCCAGGGCATTTTCTTTATTTGGTGAATGCTTGCTCCGATCACTAGAGCATCACACTGTCTGAGATGTGTTTCTTGGCTGAGATCCACAGGTGGCTCTCATTAGTATCACGTTCTAAGGTTTATTTACGGGTCTCTTTCACACTAGGACTCTGGAAAGTCAGCCACAGGTCATTTTACATCTTAGTAGTCTTAGCCCCCAACAAAATGCTTGTAATCTAAAAAGAACTACAATCTGTCGAAACCGGTTTGGCTCAATGGATAGAGGGTCGGCTTGGGGACTGAAGGGTCCCAGGTTCGATTCCAGTCAAGGGCATGTACCTTGGTTGCAGGCATATCTCCAGTAGGGGGTGTGCAAGAGGCAGCTGATTGATGACTCTCTCTCATCGATGTTTCTAACTCTCTATCTCTCTCCCTTCTAGCTATACAAAATCAATAAAAATATATTTTTAAAAAAAGAACTACAATAAGTTATTTCTGGAGTATGTTACA
Organism: Pipistrellus hanaki; assembly: GCF_964339955.1. NCBI lineage: Eukaryota > Metazoa > Chordata > Mammalia > Chiroptera > Vespertilionidae > Pipistrellus > Pipistrellus hanaki. Next base: position 28,798,783 of record NC_140505.1, read on the forward strand.
TTTTTATATTATATAGCACCAGCAATTTAAAAGGTGAACTGATTATGAGTTGGATGCAATTTATTAGCATTTGTCGGTGTGAAGGGAGTATTCTTCAGGTAAGGAAAGAGCCAATATGGAGTGAGCCCATAACTGGCGAGTATTCATTTGTGACATTGCTCATATTTCTCTCTAAAAGTTGCATTAGAAAACACCACTCCTGTTTCTCTTCAACGGACTGTTAGATTCAGCAGTTTCTGCTTCTCTCCATGACCCGTGACTTCACCCACGATAGCCTCACTGTGTCCATCTCTCTGCTCACAGCCTCTACTTCATATTCCTTCTACAGCCTGGCACAAAGCATCCTGTAGTGCTCCCTGGCGCCCCTCTGTGGGATGTTTTGGGACATTTCTCACATTGTGGCATTGATGGCTACATGCAGATTGCTTAGATTTTTAACACTTTGATGGTCACAGAGGTGACCATCTCTTATTTTTGTATCCCAGAAAAGACCACTGTTTCTAGGATGCAGTAGATAATAGAAACTTTAAAAAAAATTATCGATTTTTTACAGAGAAGAATGTAGAGGGATAGAGAGTTAGAAACCTGGATGAGAGAGAGACATCGATCAGCTGCCTCCTGCACCACCACCCCCCCCCCCCCCACTGAGGATGTGTCCACAACCAAAGTACACACCCTTGACCTGAATAGAACCTGGGACCTTTTCAGTCCAAAGGCCAACACTCTATCCACTGAGCCAAACTGGTTTCGGCGATAATAGCAACTTTTGAAGTGGTGAGAGAAACATTAGTGAAGATATGTGTCTCAAATTAGTTTCTTGCAGCCTCTTAGATGGCTGGTCTTCTAAATTCCTGTCTTCCCTGCTCAGAACCCCTCCATCCATTTCATGTTGCAAGAGCTATGTGAGCATGTGATGCTTAAGTGGCGGCCAGGGTGGTGAGAATGAGGACTGGAGGATGAGCCCTCTGAGCAGGTGTCTTGCTTGAGTGGTGGGTGTCAGAACAAGGGAGTGAACCAGAAGCCCATGAACAAAGCCAGAGATGGAAGTCTGTCCTGTGCTCCAGGTAAAAATGCTGGAGGCTTTAAGGAGGATTGAGCAATGATTAAAATTGACTTTTACATTAGAAAGAGAACCTTTACTACAGAGTGGGCTGTGGCTATTGGTGGGGCCAGTCAATGTTAGGAAGCCCAAAAGAAAGGCTTGAATAATAGAGGTAAGCGATGATGGCAGCCAATAATGAGGCTGTGCAGGGATGTGGGGAGAGGTAACCAAATGTGTTGTATAAGTAGGAGGCCTAGCCAACAGAACTTGTCTATGGTCTGGGAAGGAGAGTTAAGGATAACATGCTAGGCTTTGGTGTGAGTCCAGATGCATTTATTGAGGCAGGGAAGACTTGGTGAGTCAAGCATCTTAAAAGATGCTACAGGAAAGTTGGTACTAACCAGAGTGATGCCATTTCAGGATAATTTATCAAATGTCTTTAAACTCAGGGATGCCTTAGCTGATGTTTAGATCACTGTGTTAAACGATGCTGTTTACTAATTCTGAACAACACAATGGCTGGAGATCAAAGGAACCAATGAACACAAGCCACTTTGGTGGAAAGACAAGTGCAATCCTTTGTAGGCTCAAAATAATTTTCATTGGACCCCATGAAACAATTAAGAAAAACGATGTCACATTCAGAGCAACAAAATTCATAAATCACTTATTGGTTGGTAGGAATTCATATGAAAAAAAATAAGCAAAATACCTAAGGGTCTAACAAACATCTTAAAACAGACTTGAGCAGTTGAACAAAATCCCCTGGCCTTCATCTACAGCAGAAGGTGTGAAATCATAAGCGTGTTGGCATGCTACGCCATGTTCTTGAAGAGAGCCTGACACACAACAATGCAATTCCCACTGACTGCATTTGTGTGACATGGCACTAACCGAGCTCCGTGAAACAGAGCTCTAAAGCAATGGGAAAATGCAGCACATAAAACCCCTTACATGAAGAAAGTTTGAGAGCAATACACTACTAACTCTGATTCCAGGTGATTCTGATAAGATTATAACTGACTTAAATAAAGAAAATTTCTTTCTATTGAAGTTCAAGCATCATCGATCCTTCAGACTACAGGGGGTGAGAGTGACTCTTTGAAGCACTTTATTAGTCATGATCATTCAGCAGTTTGCACTTGCCGAGAGGAAGATATTTGTGGAGCAGAGGGTGGAAGCACAATTAATGACTTTCCCCATGACTCAGAAACGTGTGGGCTGGGCTCTGTGGTGTTTTTGGAGCTCTGTTTAGATTCCTGTGACTGGAAGGAGTCACATAATGAAGGAGACAAACTCCACTAGTTTATAGCATCTTAGACTCAGCTTGCATGGCTATGAAATCTCATGACACATCTTATCTGTGGTGTCCGGCTGGACAGGTTGATGGAGCCAAACATCCTATTTGAATGAATTTTTTTTTTAATTTTTTTAAAATATATTTTTATTGATTTTGTACAGAAAGGAAGGGAGAGAGATAGAGAGTTAGAAACATCGATGAGAGAGAGTCATCGATCAGCTGCCTCTTGCACACCGCCTACCGGGGATATGCCCGCAACCAAGGTACATGCCCTTGACTGGAATCGAACCTGGGACCTCTCAGTCCCCAAGCCGATGCTCTATCCATTGAGCCAAACTGGTTTCAGCTTGAATGAATTTTTAATATGTGTATATATACACAAAGATTATATGGTATATTTTAATATATAGTTTTGACTCTATGACCCCACACTGATGATAAAAGGAAACTTTCTTCCTTTAAGGTTCTGTAGGAAGTTTCATAGAGCTGAAAGAGCTCACTAGCAAAAGAGATGTCAGTGTCAGAACAGACAAAACTAACTAATATGAAAACAAAACCCCTCAGTAGTGCTGGAAAGCCACAGGTTAGAGAGAATAATAACCTAAACATGAAAATTCATGCCATTATTTTTAAAAAATAATTTATCTTAAGCAAAAGCAATACTTGGGGGGATAAGAATAAGACATTCTCAATGGCATTAGGTAAACCGATACTTTCACATAGTCCACAATCAACACGTATTTACTCAGAACCTATTCTGTGCCAAGAATTATCCCAGCCACTTTCAACTAATCAATGATTCAGACAAACATCCACACCCTAGTGGAGCTTACAGTCACGTAGGGGCAGAGACAAGGCACAGAAAGTATCATAAAAGAGTAAATTATGTCAAGGAGCTGAGTGCTATGAAGAAAAGCAGGCAGAGCATGTAAAAGAGTTTAGGAGGACAGGGTTCTATTCAGGTGGCAGTCCTATCAGGGGCTCACTGAGAAGAGGAGATGTCAGCAAAATCTTGAAGAAATACGGAAAGTAGCCACTGTGGCATCTGGAGGAAGGACATTACAGGAAGAGGGACCAGTTAGAGAAAACCTAGGGTGGTACTATGCCCAGGGAGCTCAAGGCATGATAAGGAGGCCAGGTTGGCTAATGGGGTACACAGGGAGACTGGGAAGAAGGTTTGCACTGAGAGGGACACAATCATACAGACTTTGGAAGCCACTGGTGGGTCTCAGAGAAATGAGGAAAGACAGTGGCATCATCAGAAGAGTACTTCAAAGAATAGTTCTGTTGACTGTTAGCTTGAGGGTTGGTTCCTTACAGGGGACAAGGGTGACCTGTGAAGATGAATACCGTAATCCCAGCAAGGCACATGAGTGAGTCACCCTGGGTGATTGCAGAGAGTGAGAAGTAGAACCAACTTCATGAGTTGACTGTGGTTGTGAAAAGAAAGGTGTCCATGATACTCCATGGGATTTGAATCTGGGGTTCTGGAAGCCTGGAGTGGCCAGTAGAGGATGGAGGTTTGGGTAGGGTTGGAGGTTCATCAAACTAGGACATGTTCAGTTAGAGATTTCTGTTAGATGGCCAAGTGCTTATAAGGCCATAAATATATCTTCATATAAGAATTGGCCTCATGTATTAGTTCCAGCACTCAAATGTTCTACTGAGTTAATTCCTCTTGAGGCAACCAAGGCCGTAAATGATGGGGGAAACCTGAGATGCTGTGAGGAAGCTTCATAGAGCCCAGAGTTCAATAACAAAAGACACTAGGTGTCAGAACAGACAAAGCTAACAAATGAAATGCAACCCCTTGGGCACCAATGCCCAGACCTAGGCTCTGAGATCACAGAATGCACATAACGGCTGGCTAAGAAAGATCTGGTGTGGGAGGAATCCATGTGAAATATAAAGTCTCTGCATATGCATAGATGATGAGGTGGGCGGGAAATCTGGTGTGGCAGAATCCCATAAGCAACCAAAACGCAAAGGAGGTCAAAGTGCTGGGCCTGATTTCTGAGAGTCCACAAGAAAGAGTGAGAATTCAGAAGGCAGAGGAGGGAGGGGCACTTGTGGGGAAGGGACATTTATTTGGGGAAGTTAAAGGGATGAGGCTGAGGGCCCAGGTAAGGTCTACTCAGTAGGGCCAGAGTTCAAGTTTCTATTTCCTGCGCTACTCTTCATATCCAAGCAAGCATCACTCTGGAAATGAGACCCCATAACCCTCAGCTACCCACTAATGAAGAGCTCTCTTTGCCTCAATCCCCCACATTAGCTGCAACAGACCCATTTCTCTGAAATAGTTCTCCTAGAGTCAGAGACTGTGAGCCAGTAGCCAAGCTCTCCTCACTGTGTTCCTGCAACTCTTCACTCTTCCTGCCTCTGACTCTCCCAGTATTCTGTGGACAACCAGCATCCTGGCAGCCGGGGACAGGATCAGGACAGGAGACCAGCCACTGTGTTCTGTGCTCGCAGGGGCTCCAGCCTGTCCAAGTATGGCAGTCCTTTTGTGGCTCCTTTTCAAATATTGTCCACAAAATGTTTCACTTGCTATTGAGAAGTCAGAGTTTGAGAGGCAGAACCGCAAGGTGTTTCAGAAAGCTCTGGATGAGGCTGTGGCTCCTCCGCTCTTGGGAAGTGACTGAGGAAGTGACTGAGGAAAGAATCATCCCCTGCCTGTGTCAGGCTGGGCTGTGGACACAGTGAGACAATGTCTGTCAAGTTCTTAGCTCAGCTCCCTTCATTAACCCAGGGCTGAACAAATGTCGGTTATTATGGTTTTAACTATTACTTCCAGCATGTGTTCAAATTGGCTGTGGATTTACAAGAACAGAAATAGCTTCAAAGTGCTCATTCTTATTACTGTATAAACTGTAGAGTTGTGGGCACACACATAAATGCACACATTTTATCACAGGATCCTACATAAATATCCATGTCATGTTATCAGTTTCCAAACTCACCCTGAAAAATCCACATGCGTGTCTGATTTGAACCTGACCGGATCCATTTGAAGAGATAGATGATCGGTAACCAATCATGCATTTCAAAATCCTATGGAGATCACCATGTCTTGTGATTAAATAGGTGCAGGTTTTCTAGACTTTCTGCATTTTTTTTACTCTAGCTGGTGCAGAAAAACAAAGCATTTGAAGCATCTGAATTGATTTTCTTTCCCACGGGAAAAATGTGAGACAGGAAGTTTTCCAGAAGTGCTCATGCTCTGCCTAAGGTTGTACTTTTCTTTGAATCTCAGTAACAACACTCGGTTCTTGTTCGGTAAGAAGAAGCACAGAGAAGCTGAGCCAGGGGGCCGATGAGAGACCAGTCTGAGACTTCTCAAGACATTTGCACCACCTGCTGCCCATCACCCAGGCCGTTGTCTTTTCCATATCTACTCTCAATCGCTCTCACTTCATCAAAAAGGCTATATTGATTTTTGCCCCCCCCCCCCCCCGCAAAAAAAAAAATCCAACTAAATTTAAATAACTCAAATAAGTAATTCATCACAATAACATGAGAATCAAAGTTCAGACTAGATACACAACAAAGTTCAGCAATGTGCCTGGGCAGAGCAGTGCTGAGGTGGAAGCAAAAACTGGGAGAAAGACTGCCTGAGATTCCAATTCTTCTACATCAAGCATGTCAACCTTGCAGGCCACAGGCCGCAAGCCTCATTTATTTGGCCTGAGTTAGCCTTTGAGTTTTACATGCTTGTTCTACGTGAACTAAAGTTGTGATGTGAACTCATAATCTTCTTGCATAAGCAGCTATTACTTCAGTTATTTTCCCATGGCTTCAGCGGGAAAGGGCCTGCTGTAACAATACTAGCTGGTCCTTCTGAGCACTCACTGGGGCCCATGCTTCTCTAAGGGTTCACATGGCAGCCCACGTGGTCCTCACTCATCACAGTGCTGTGAGGTTGGCCCTGCTTCACCAAGGAGCAAAGGGAGGCACAGAGAAGTTGCATAATTTCCCCAAATACCCAGACAGCGTGAGAAGTGTCCTGATCTAAACTGTTTGCTTTTAGATAATGAGCACACTGTGTTTAGCAGTTCACACATGTTTATCATTGAATTTTCATGAAATTCAAAAGTCATCCCATACTGAGGATACAATCCTCTCAGGTGCCCTCAAGTGTGGGACTTGACTTCATAAGCTACACAGGCCCCATTTTGCGAACAGCAATTCATATATGTGGATTTGGGCAATGTGGTTATAGCCATAGGAGAACAGCATTTTATCTTCCCCTGTGCCATGTCTAGCCTATACTTTCTGTGAAGTGCAAAGAAAACGTGGGAGACCACTAGGGAAAGTGCATATGGAAAGCACCGATAACAGATATTTTTGTGTTATATTCAAGAAAAAAGAGGAATGGCCACTGAGTCAGGAAGAAGACATAGTTAAGCTGGTGTAGATGTGAGCTGGGACAATGGGTCATGGCTCACCAGGCTCTGAAGATGACACCAATGATAGGACTGTCACAGGGAGAAGGTCACTCCATTCTTGACCCAGAGGAAGGCTTGGTGAACACAGTAGTGGGGGGGCTACCAAGTGCAAGGGGAGGAAGAGGCTGGTGAGTGGGACTAGAAAGAGAAAAGGAAATGCTAGCAACAGCCTTGACAGGACACACAAGAGTGGACATGACTAGCAGAGGGTTACACCCAAGTGTGGGATATTGTTTGTTCTATAGTCACAGGAGACAAATTCTCAAACACACACACACACACACACACACACACACACACTCATGCACACACACACGCACGCACTCATACACATACTCTCATACACATGTGCACACACATATACACACAGACACTCATGCACACACACTCACACACACACACACACACACACACACACACTAATGGAGCTGTGACCAAGTCCCTCTAAAATGGCAGTGAAGTCACCAAACACTTGAGAAGACTGTGGCCTTTCTCAACAAGCTTCATGAGTTTTTGAGAGCCACACCTCCATTTACAAAAGGCAGCACCACACTGGCAAAGGATTGCTCTCTAAATCCATGCCAGTTATTCACAATGTACAATACAGTATAAATACTTCTTATTTATAAAGAAGAAACAATTTCAAAGGTAGAGAGACCGAGGAAGACAGAGAGATTAAAAGGGAGGACGGGAGAGAGAGTGTTGAAGTGGAAGGGTCCTGCTCAGACAGGGAAGCACACGGGGAGTGAGCATTTGCCTTGTGGTCTTGGGGTGGGATGTGTCTTCACTTTGAAATATAACAACTTCCATGTTTTCAGACCCACATAAACTAGATTATGCAAGCCACAGCCCTTATCCTAGACTTTTGGAGATAAAGATGCTCTGTTATTCAGAAATTTGGAGGGTTTTGAAAATTAGGGTAATGTTTATATCTTGTGGGGCTGGGCAGTATCCCCTAATGAAGCTTTTTAAAATTTTAATTCCGGGAAAAGCATATGGATATTCTCAATAAGTGAGATATAGAAAGATTATAAAATACCCATATCAATACAAGTCTATATTTTGCCCCAAATGAGTTCAGGTTGTGTTACTTAAAAAAGAAAAAATCAAATATGAGTTAAAATTGGTTTTCAGAACACTTTGAATAGGGGTTGTTCAATGGGCACTTTAAATTCATGAAGACTCACTCATATAAACCTTAAAATGTGTTATTATATCTCTTTGACTGACTGAGAAAGCAATACTCAGCATTTCACTCTCCCCTGAGTGACTTTCTATTTTCCTAACTGAAGGCAGACATGCTGCTTGACCACCCGGTGCATGTAATTCAAGAATGGAAGGAAGTACAAAAGCCACCGACCCTGACTCCTTCCTGTTGGCTTTTCACATGTGAAATTTACCTATCCATTGACCGAGATGATTCCACCCTTTCCATAATTTTCGGTATTATAACCTCCAGCTGGAGAAATGCAAGCTCTTGTGGTTTCAAATAAAGAAACGACCCAGAATTGATGTTTATGGTAGAGATGACAACTCCAGAATGTGCTAAGTCACTTTTGCTTAACCAATTTTAAATTTCTTTAAGCACAGTTGTTGACCTTGTGTTTTCCCTTCCATTTTCTTTAAAAAATATATATATAGCCTTGACACAAGAATGCAAAGGCAGTGGCTGCTGTTTTCTGAGTAACAACATTGCTGCAGAGCAATGCAGGGTTGAGGTTGAGTCAGCAGGACCTGGATTCAAACCTGGCTCCAGGGTGACTCTCCATCCTCACTCACATCCTGGTCTATCTGATGCAGACACAGGGATGCACCCTCTGCTTAGTTACCAGACACAGGTGATGAGCACTAAGACAGCATCTGGCTTATGCTGAGTGTTCCCTAAGTTATCTATCTTAAATTGTGATCATCATTTAAATAACCAATAGAGTCAATTAGACGTAGATGATAATACCTCCTGTCTTGAACCTTTGTCTTCAAGCTGGGCTTGTCTAAAATGTGTGGCCAGTCAACTCTGTTATTATATCACAAAATCATGAAGAAGCACCCTCAAATAATACTTAAGTTTACCCCTACTTTAAAAAAAAAAAATCATGTGCCACTTCCTCAGGTTCAGTTCCACGTGAATAAGAACCCCGCAGCCAAAAATGAACTTTCGCTGAGAGTTCACTGCTGCCGCACACTGTGGCAGGTGTACTCCCGGGCAGCAGTCACATGTTCGAGTGCTGAGTGAGTCAGAGTTTCCTCTCACGAGCACACAAGGTTAGAAACAGGTCACACGCTCTGAGTCAAACAATTGCTCGCGCTGAGTGTATGATTCAAAATCTGACCTTTGCTGAAATGTTATGTCATTCCCATCATTTCAATACGAAGGGAGATTAGGAATAACTTCATCAGATTCTGGAGCCCAGTGTTCTGGGACTAAACCCATAAAAAGCTCTTTAAAGGGGGCTGGCAATAAGCAATTCATTACTATTTATAACTGTCTTTCCGTCCCCACAAACATAAACGGCATTTATTCCTCAGATGTAATGTTATCATTCTGTACAATCATTGAAATAGAATTTGAAATGCATGTTAAAAAGCCATGTAAAAATAAAAGTAAATCACAGAAAGAATAATAAATAAAAGAGAAACCATTAGAAAGGAGCTTTCATTCCCTCCCCCCCACCCCCCCACCCCCCTTTGCTTCTGTCTGTCTTTGAGGGGAGCTCACCATCTAGTGGAAATTCTAGATAAGTGCAATCTTATTGCCATGGCTCAATGTTAAACACTGAGGGACTTTCCCCTCTGGTTTTAACAATCTGTATAGAAAGATTCCGTGCATAGTACTTAAATTTTGTTTGCATGCAGTTAAGCTATAGGAGCTGATGGCTATACCTGTACTATCTATATTCTAGAATGGAACAGTGTTTTCTGCTTTTTCCAGATATTGTCCCAATTTTTAAAAACAGAATAGCATTTTCAGGTAAAATAGGACAGAAGTAAAGCCCCATAAATTTTCATGTCATACTTTGAAAAGTTTTACTTCCAAAAACAGACTCAAAGTTACAAAACCTCCAGCTTTACTTAGAAAGCATCAATTAAAACACCGTTGCTTTTTTTTTTTTTTCTTTCTCCTCTGGAGTTCTAATCACATAAGAACATGTGATAAATGAGTAGTATCTTCAGATCACAGTTACTGTTACACGTTCCTTTCATGGAGGTAATGAGTTTATTTTAATAAATAAGAGAAAAGATGCATTTGAAGAAAGTGAAGTTTCAGTTTTTGTACTGTTTAAGACTCAAGATAGAGTAACAAAATTTCACAACAAGATGCACTGTGGAATGAGTACTGAGTAAGCAAAGGACTTGCAGATGGTAATGTAGGGGCTGGTTGGATCTATATAATATACAATATATGTGGACATCTTTTTAAAGAACATCAGATTAGTAGAAGTGAAATGGATAGCACTCAATAATAGTGTTTATATAACACACATGTGTAGGTATTTAGATGTATATGTGTGGAGATATATATATATATATATATATATATATATATATATATATATATATATATGACGATACACTTTACCTTTGTGTACTGTTTTAAGAAGACTCAGGAGGGATCATCAATTTGTGAAAGGTTAGAAAGGTGGCAAGTTCACTTTTATACTGTGAACAAGCCAAACAATTTTCTAAATTATGGTACTTCATGTACATCATTACTAAACAAAAGATGAGACCTCAGATCAAGCTGCTCAAATGAACATTAATAGCACTGAATGGTGAGAAGATACACCAATAGTGTAACTGTGAGAAGATCCACTTGACATAAAACATACAAATACTGTGATTGGCAAGAGTATTATAAATTTGCAAAATAACTTGCTTTCTTATTAAATAATAATTTGTCTCCGGAATTCTCATTGTTCAAATGTTCCAGCTGATACTTTTATGAATCTGGCGTGGTGGTGCATATTTGTATTAAGGAATGTTGTTTTATGCCCATTAGACATGTATAATACATTTTAATAAAATAACCTCTTTGTTCGAGGGAATTGAATTATTCATTATTTTGCCAAGTTCTTTCCTGTTGGAGCTTCTCACAAAGCAACCCCTGACTGTTTGACTTTCTAAATAGCCCAAGTGATTCCAAACTCTCTCTTTTTGCAAAGAGAAATGGATGTTAGAACTGGCGCTCCATAAAGAGATGCTTGTTTTCTCCCACACATTCACTTCCTTCAAAAGACCGGTCCAAACCACAGGCCAAGAAGTTAAATGGTTTCTTTGAATGGCAGATTAGATGACTGCCTTTTTTTTCCTTCAGCGCCGTATGCCCATACCGCCAAGCACACACCCGTGCACGCGCACACACATAAACACGCCAGTCGCACACGCTACACTGGTGATGTGCTCCGAGCTTTGAGTTTTGCTTATAAGAAAGGTCAGGAACACAGGAACCCCTGACTGTTCTTCCTCACAGCCTACCCCTAAGCAGCTAACAGATGGTTCCATATCTACACTGGGGTCTGAGGCTTTTCCTCCCAGGGACATGTCCCATTAGAGACAGAGTAGAAATAACAAAAGTTGATTCCAGGTAAGAGGCTTTTTTCATACTGCTGCTGTAGAAGATATTCATTTCAGCACAAGCCTACTTGGGACTAGGATTTGATTTCCTCTTTTATGAAGAGTGGGAATTGGATAAAGCCATTTCTAATGCCCCAGGCCTTAGAATCTCTATTTTTTTTTTTACAAGTCACTAAACTGCAGGATATTATGCTTCAATATTATATTTATAATATTTTCTTGCTCTTCTAAATCTGTTTTTGGGGAGACAGTATACCCCCAAAAGAGTCTATGGCTTTAAATAAGATACAATTTTGACAAGGCCTTACCTTCTGGACTTCTTCTACTCGCAGTGACAAACTGTATCTACACTGCTGGATGTAAAATGTGTGATTACATCGGTGTAATATGTGTGAAGCTGAGTGAGTGTGATTAACAGTGTCTCAGTGAATTAGGACACAGCACATTCATTCTCTCCCCCTGGCTTGATGGCCCACCATCATTCAACCCAATAGCAATGACCGAGGTGGACTTTGTACCATAGCTCAGCCCCATCACCCTGAAAAACCCCTCTCACTCCAGCTGGCACTTGGCTTCTCCATTTCACTGTCTACTCAAAGTCTTCACCTTCAAATCTCAAAAACAGCACAACTAGTCCTCAGGCCCTGCTCCTCCTCCCCGGGCATTCTTTAAGTTTTCTCATAGAACTTCTCACAAAATTGTGAAAATTCACACTATTCATCTCAAACCCACAAACAAATGTCCTACTAATTATGAATCGGATATTCACAGATAGGGGCAATTACTCCTTATCTCAATCAGAATCTAGTTCTTCCATGCCATGTGCCAGTTCACTAGTGAGTTTGGATCAGCACATCGGCTCCCTCTTTCTCCCTTCTCCCACCCACTTCGGAATGGCATTTACTCTCCTGATTATTTCGTTCTCATCCTGCTTAAAACCTGGACCAACCCTTCTGGGGAGACCACTCGGATCATGCAGGAGTGGCAATGCACACGTTGCAAAGACATCGGTCTGCTTCCTGTATCTTTATGACCCCTCACTTCCATCACCAACCTATGACCCATGCATCCTCATTGTAACAAATGCTTTCTGCCACCAGTGCAGAAAATCAACCTCCGAGTCTATGTGTTGTTTGTCTTAAACCATTATGTAACCTCATCTGTTATTAATGAATAATAATTGCCCCCAAAATATTTCCCATTCTTTCAAAAGACTACCAAAATTAAAGAATGCATAACTAATGTTATATCTAAAATACCCAAAAGAACATAAAAGTTCCATATCTACACATTTTTTTAAATTCTTCTCCAAAAACTAGGATAATAGAAACATTAGTTAATACACATACCCAAAACTTCACCTAAACAAGCAATAAATGATTATACTTTGTTACACAGATGGCCCTAACATAACAGTATCCAATTAATTGTTTTTAGTCACATTTACTCTCTGAAAAAAAAAATTTCAGATTGCTAAAATGCAAATAAAATTTGAAAGCAGAACTACTAGGTGGAGAAGACAGTCACTCACCGATGTGCACATAAATTATTAAGGTGAAGTCCATATTTCTCCTCAGCAGATAACCCATCCATCAAGAAGTGGAAAATGAGAAAGTTGCTCTGGCCAAGGGGTTGTGAAATGAGTCTGGATTTCTCTAGCATATATGTATAAATTCTGGCTGGTTAAGAAAACAGAAGTGGTTCTGTTAAATGGCATTATTAGTTTCATTTCCATAAATTTACACATATGAGTTAACTGCAAAGATAATAACACAACATCTTTTCAAACACAGACCTTTTCTAAACACTGTTAATAGACTTCATTCTTAGAGGAATTTTTTTAGGGTCAGAAAAATTAAGCAGAAAATTGTGAGAGTTTCAATATGCCCTCTCTCTTCCCTCTCCAACATATTGTTTCCCCTATTATTAACATCTTGCATTAGTGTGGAACTTTGGTTGTATACAACAAGTCTACTCGAACAAATGCAACTATCAATACTATTATAGTGCTGTGCCTCTTGTAAACATTGTAAGTGGTCAATTTAGCCAGACAGAATGATTATCAGTGTTTTTTATCTCAAAATTAATAAACACTATTAAGAAAATTAACATTAGACAGTTGCCAAAGTATATAAAGAAAGATGCTTTAAAATACCCCTATAATCCATGAGTCTAAAATTGGGATGAGGTGGTGTAGTTTCTTTTCCATTTCCATGTATATTTAGTCAGGTAACTGGCAATTTCAAAATGAGATCTAAATTATTAAATTTTCTCCTCTTTGTTGCCTTCCTAACTATAGTATTTGTTGGAAACATTTTTCATTTAATGTTAATAATATTAACCACATAGTAATTAGCGGATCGAGAGAATATTTTTTTAAAAATCTATACACACAGGAAATAAGCTGCTGTAGTTGTTCCCTTCTGTTATTGTCTACTCATTAATTAAAGAAATATCGAGTGAGAATGGGGGGGGCTGAGTGGTGACTTTCTGACCATCATGCTTTTAGACTCTGAGAAAGGGTTGACCTTATACCCATTTGTCCCAACCAACACATAGGCTTAATTTGAAGCATCATTCAAATCTAATCAAATTCCACATCAAAGAGTGGTTTCAATACCAATTCATCTAAATTCAAAACCAGTATAATTACTAATCATCCTAGTTAGCACATCTCCAGCAGTGAGTAAAATTGCTGTGGATTAGCAGGAGTCTGATCAGTAGCATTTTTAAAAATATGTATCTTAAAGGAGCTTTTAGATGGAAAAAAAAAACAAAACAACATAAAATAACCCAAAAATTCAAATTTCCATTTGAGACCTTTTATGTCAGAAATATTCTTGACTAGATATATACTTGTCACTCTGCATCTTTTCAGTAATCTACATGAGACTATATGTTTCTCAAAAGGTTTTGGTAGGATAAAAGATATATGTTTGCAGATTTTATATGCAGGCAAGTATTTTATAGAGCTCCAATCTGTGTTCAATATGATATAAAACAGAGAATATAAACTTCCCTCTCCTTCGAGAAAAACACATGCCTGCCTTCATTGCCTTTTTGACTTCTAGCACCAACTCTCTCCCTGACCCATTCACCTCATTATAAACCATGACCTGTTCCCAAAAGTCCCACCATGCCTTAAATTACCAATCGCCAGAAGCATACTATTTTTTAATATAACCAAATATTCTCTTTCACACTTAGCCATTTCTGTTGACTTCATTATTAATGATCATTAACTCTAAGTTCTTCTTTTTCAAAATATATTTTATTGATTTTTTTTTTTTTTTACAGAGAGGAAGAGAAAGGGATAGAGAGTTAGAAACATCGATGAGAGAGAATCACTGATCAATTGCCTCTTGCACACTCCCTACTGGGGATGTGCCCACAACTAAGGTGCATGCCCTTGACCAGAATCAAACCTGGAATCTTTCAGTCCGCAGGCCGATGATCTAACAACTGAGCCAAACCAGTTTTATTAACTATAAGTTCTCAACTAGAAGGCAAAGTATAGGAACTAGTCCTGAATCTGACATCACCAATCTCCATGACCCTCTAAACTTCTCTTTCCCCATCAGTAAAGGAGGATTAAAAGATACAAAGGTCCCAGGCTCCCAGTGCACTCCAAAAGGGAGGAATCCCTAGTTAGAGTCCCTACTCTACACTGGGCACTGTGCTGCAAGCTTTTCAAAACAATGCCTCATTTAAATTCTGTTGTGAACCTTTTTTTTTTTTTTTTTTTTTTTTTTTACATTTATACCCAGAAGACTTATCTCCAAAGCCCAGGCTGTCTGCACTAAAAGATGCTATTCTTCAAAGGAGATAAGATCAATTAGAGCTCTCTGAAGCTTTTAAAATAAAGTCCAATTGAGAGTATAATACTAAGGATAACTAATGATAATAATAAAGACTATCTTCTGGTTTGTTTTTAAAATCAAGATTTGACAATAGACAAGGCAAATGCCTTAATACATTTTCCATCCTATTTGTGTTAGCTTTACGTTTCCCAAAAAGATAGCATAGCCTTGGCATATTTATTGAGAGACATTTCCAATTGTTAGTATATGTCAATATCTACTGAAATAGATGTAGTTGTCTTTGGGTCACAGAAAAGATTAGAAGCCAACTATTCTTCACGTTTTACACATGGACTCTGGGTCCTCTTCCCTTTGTAGACACTTCAGCATATTTCTGCTTTGCCCACTCCAATGTGATAATCTGCTCTATGAAAAAAGAATATGGTTCTATTGTTAGCATACATAAACTCTAATTATGAAAAAAAAAAAAAAAACTTGGCCTTGATTTAAAAACTAATCCAGAGTTAATTATTGATAACCTTCTTTATCTATTTCAGTAATGCGTCCTTCGTTGGCAGGAATGAGTCCATGATGGTTTTTCGCAATTTCCTCCCTGAACTGAATAATGACTGTTTCAGTTTATTGTTCCTTTACAATGCCCATTCCTTAGATTCATTAACCTAACAAGTAGTTAATGCATGTCTACTATAAACCAGGGCGGACAAGATCTCTGCCATCAATGGACTTCATCCCTATAGCTCTGGTACAGGAACACACTACATCACATCTACATATTGACTCAATTTGTTCTGTGCTGATAGGCACTGGACACAATAAATGCTGTCCAGTCCCTCCACTGGACATTAGAACATCCGGTCATCAGGTAACAGAGTCTTTCATATTTGAACCCAGGAAATGTAAAGCAGTGGGCAGCATCTTTAGAATAAGCCGGTCCTGGTGTCCTACCTCAAGTCAGGCTATTTTATTTTATTTTTTAATATATTTTATTGATTTTTTTAAAAAAATTGATTATGGTCTCACATAATTGTCCTTATTCCCCCATTCCCATCCCAAACCCCTCCCTAGGTATGCCCCCCCTAACCCCCGTTGTCCATGGCCCATATGTATGCACACAAGTCCTTTGGTTGATCTCTTCCCCTTACCCCCATCCTCCCTTACTTTCCCTCTGAGGTTTGAGAGTCTGATCGCTGCTTCTCTTTCTCTGGGTCTGTTTATTTTGTTCATTATTTCCTCTAGATGTGTGAGAACATGTGATCCAAGAAATACCCTTGTAAGAACCTAAACTGCAACAAGCCATAATGGTTATGCTGAGAGGGAAATGAATCAGTCTGTAGTGAGTTCCTTTCTGGGCCAACAGTTCTTTTGCGTCCCAATTTCAATGCCAGATAGTTCCTTATGTGTACATGCCAGCCGTGATATTTCAGATCTGGTTGGTGGACAAATGGTAATGCAGGTCCGCCCGTCTCTGGTTTGGTCTTGGGCATCCTTCAGCAACACGCAGCTGCTGTCTGCTGGTATGCTGAGGCGTCGTCAGCATCTTCCATCTCTGAATTGTGTCTCTTCTGTCTTCATGGCTGGAGCGCTTCTGTCCAGATCAGGCTATTTTAACACAGTTGGTTGGTGTCACCTCACCCATCCTGCTCGAAGACACCCAGTTTCGGGGTGAGAAAGCACCCGGGAATCACAAGGAAGTAAGGTGGAAAGTTCTTGTGATTAAGTGAAAATACCCCTTCTCTGGAACATTCACCAGCTTTTTAAGGTATGCAGAATACATCTGTGTACACATGACCCTTTACACGGGAGCAGATATTTGCAAACAGTTGTCGTATTTCCCTGAGTCTTTTTCTTTTCAGTGTAAATGTGTTTACTTTCTTCAAAGCTCACTCGCACACATGGCACTTCAATTTTCACTTTCCTGATAAACATTTTCTGAATACATGCTTTATTTTTCTTCTTAAGTACAGGAAACAAAGAACTGAACTCCCAGTCTGACCTCTTCCCCTATCCCTTATGTTCTAGGCATTCTGCTTCTACTAATGAAGTCTCAATTAGCACTGGCCTTATTTATTTGTTTGCTGTTTATTTGTTAGTAGTTGTTTCATTCATAACATTTTTAAAAACTATGAAAACCACCACAAAATCATTTGGCCAAATTAAAAAAATAAAATAAAAAGGAACTACCCAACAAAGATAGGCAATAAGAAATGAATTAAGGGTTCTAATTAGGAGACCTGAATGAGTAGGATAATAATATGGGAAGTAGAGAAAAGTGGAGACTGCCTGCCTACCTACATGGGAGCCTGCATGGTTGTTTTGCTAAGAGGAGAATAAATGTGATTATGCACAATGCTCAAAGTATACAGAAATGATGCTCATCACTTTTTAATCATTCTAAGGGCACTTTGGAATCTTGAAGTGCCTCAGGTTCATCTTTATGAATATTCATTATGGCTGTGTCACAGCATGCTGCTGGCAGAAGCCGCGTGAGAGGTATTTGTGGATGTGATTCTGCTGAAGCTGTGTGGGACTGCGTGCTAATAGGGGCCACTGATTCAAGAAGCCTTCACATGTGAGTGCTCACTGCAGAGTGTTCTAGTGCTCTTTTATGTTTGTGTAACAACCATTTTATAAATTAGCATTCCTGGAGAAGAGGACATGTCAAATTCTATCCAGAAAAAAATTATTAAACAAAATCAGTAATGAATGACACCTTCATAGCCATTTAATATATTCTGACTTCGGTGAAGGGAATATCCAATGAAAAGGGTGGAAAAAGTCTTGCGACTAATACCCAGACAAGTGATTTCACCTTTATGCCAGTTAAATGTCAACATGAGTGTCCCGCTTTCCTCAGGTTGGGCTGGAAAAGTGCCTCTCAAACTTTAGAGTCCCAATCAGCAGGTCCGCAGTGGGGCCCGAGAGTCTACATTTTAACAAGCTCCAAAATATGCCCATCGTACTTATCTTCGGGCCACACACTGGAGTGACAAGGGGTTGAAACACAGCTTTTGGGATGTCCTACCCCCTTCCCTTCTATGGCTCCAAACACTGGCCACTGAAATCTCAGGGAAATTACTGTCACAGAGTGTTCAAGCTGTGCCTTTCATGAGGAGGAAGAGTCTCCCTTGGTAAGACTCTTAAAACCACACATAAAATAAAGACATTTGTCCCGAAACCGGTTTGGCTCAGTGGATAGAGCATCGGCCTGCGGACTGAAGGGTCCCGGGTTTGATTCCGGTCAATGGCATATACATTGGTTGCAGGCACATCCCCGGTGGGGGATGTGCAAGAGGCAGCTGGTCGATGTTTCTCTCTCATCAATGTTTCTAACTTTCTATCCCTCTCCCTTCCTCTCTGTAAAAAATCAATAAAAATAGCCGAAACCAGTTTGGCTCAATGGATAGAGCGTCAGCTTGGGGACTGAAAGGTCCCGGGTTCGATTCCGGTCAAGGGCATGTACCTTGGTTGTGGGCATATCCCCAGTAGGGGGTGTGCAAGAAGCAGCTGATCGATGACTCTCTCTCATCGATGTTTCTAACTCTCTATCTCTCTCCCTTCCTCTCTGTACAAAATCAATAAAATATATTTTAAAAAATCAATAAAAATATATTTTTTAAAAAAAAAGACATTTGAGCCTCCAGACCTTTCTCCTCTGAGGTCCCCCTAAAGCAGATCTTCAAATAGTGCTCTTAGCCATGGATTAAAAAACAACAACAAAAAAAAAAAAACGTTCCTATTGCAGAATTTAAGCCTCTGATCTTGACATCTAAAGTTATCTTTTTTGCCCTCTGTATGTATTTTTTAAACCAAATTTCACTTAGTAAACATTTGATTTTGACATAAACTCAGGCAAAATACAGATTTTTGTTTCTAAATTGTGATCAAAACTAACTTTTAGTTTCTGAAAGGAAGACAAAGTAACTTGAAGATGCCAAATAAAGTGGATAATTTTCAAAATATCATTAAATTAGCCAATATTTGTGTGCTAACAGCTATTACAAAACTCTAAGTAGACTAGGCATTCCACTTGCAATTACACTTACACTGTTCATTTCCATGAATAATTTGTTTTGGTTAGAAAGACGTAAAATTCTAAGTGAATTCTAAATGAGTTGAATTTATATAGAAGGTTTTCATAAAGTACACAGTAAATATTTAAACCAAATAAGAAACAGTTTCTTTGGGTTTAGATGGGTGATTATTGTAATATTTTGCTTTTGTTTTAATCCAATCATTTAAAAATATAGATTCCATTCTGTTTCAAGTAGATTATATGAAGAAATTATATACTCACATTATAATATATTTTGAGTACATATTTGAGTTCACTTCTATATTCAGCAAATATGATTCATTTCAACTCTTTTTGTTTTGGTTCCATATTATATCGTTTATACAATAATCATCTTAAAATCTCACCTCTCATTTCAAAATATTTTTTTAATTCAAAAACAATTTCAGAACTCATAACCTGATGGTTCAGATCTGCCCTCACATGTGCACACACACAGGCATGCACAGCATTCTGACACTGCCCTGTGTTCCTCTGCACTCTACTAGTAGCAAGTGAGACCTCCCTTTGCTCATTTTAAACTTACCTCCAGTTAACTGTTTCTTCCTCTCGCAGAATTGTAGTTCCAAATACTTTATGAAGCAACTGGACAGGTCATTAAGTGTTGTCTTAGCATGTCCAAAGGCTTCTAAAATGCACATGACCTATAGGAAAAGAGGACCATTTATTGAACTCAGTTTTGGGTTTTGTTTTTACATAAAACTAGAGAATAATAGCAAGGATGTGGAAAATATTCCATTATCTACTAAGAGGTTTCCCTATTCATTTAACCCCATGTTAGATGTTTGAAGTCCCTCTCCTGTACCAAACTACTGTACGTGGTTTCACTTTTTCACAGTTTCGATTACCTGGGGTCAACCATGGTCCTAAAAATATTAAATGGAGCCAGGCCAGTGTGGCTCAGTGGTTGAGCATCAACCAATGCACCCAGAGTTCACTGGTTGGATTCCTGCTCAGGGCACATGCTAGGTTGCAGGCTCAATCCTGAGTAGGAGACAGCAGGAGGCAGCCCTCTCAAATTGATATTTCTTCTCTCTCCTTCTCCCTTCCCCTCTCTCTAAAATAAAAAAAGAAAACATATTAAAATATATATTCAATAGAAAATTCCAGCAATAAATAATTAATGTTTTAAATTGCACAGTGTCTATCATGTGTAACATGATGAAATTTTGCTTCAGTCACCTCTCTCCATTCCACCCAGAAAGGAATCATCCCTTTTCTAGTGTGTCCACGCTACATATGCTACATGCCTGTTAGTCACTTGTAGCCATCTTGATTATCATATCAACTGTGGGAGATTAAAGTGCTGTGTCCAGTAATCCTTATTTTACTTAATAATTTTAATATAAATTTTTTAAAGGAAACTTTGCTTCTATTTTTTTAATTTTCTAGATACTGTTAGACCAAGGCATTCAATTAGCCCAGAAGTACTTTATATTATATTTTGAAAGACTATGAAAAACACTTGGATGTTAATCAAGTGTTGAGTTGTGATCATAAATACATAAAATATCTGTTTTGGAAGTTTGACTTTTTGAATTACATAAATACATCCACATAACTTCTATTAAGATGTAATGTTATAATTTTTATTTTGTCATTGTTGTTAATCTTTTATTGTGCCTAATTTATAAAATAAACTTTAACACAAGTATGTATCAGGTATGTATAGAAAATGTACACATTGATAAGGTGTGTGAATCAAAAGTCATATATATGCATGCTGTTGTGGTTTTGGAGGGAAGAAATTAAAGTTACAAGAATTGATAGAATATATTTTAAAAATAATAAATGCACTTAAATACTAGATTATAACCTTCTTTCAACTTTTACTTAATTTACACTCTTTTCAACACCAAACCCTTATGCTCCCTTCACCCTGTTATTGCTTCAAATCAACCATTCTCTCCCACATAAACAAGAATAATTCTAGATGAAGCTGTGTGCCCAGCATTTCTATTCCCATGTGTTCTCTTTTAGAAGTGAGGAATTTGAGGTTTTAAAATTCTGTTAATAAAGCTCCTCGGATCAACCTGGCATCTGCAATTCATTCTTGATGTGTTTCTTTAAACACTGACTATTGGACAAACACAATTTATTCTCATAATTTATTGTGCTTGTGATAATGAGTATGACCAAGAAATTCTCCAAACAGTATGAAAATATGAAGGTCTAAGTTGTTTTTCAAGATAAAAATAATGTTAAATACAGTTCCTGCTTCCGCCACAAGAGGGAGCACAATAACACCTCATCATAATTTCAGGTAACAATATTTTTGAGAATTTTAATCTAAATTTTGCTTCTATTTTTTAATTTTCTGGATACTGCTAGACCAAGGCATTCAATTCACCTGAAAGTACTTTATATTTTGAAAGACTATGAAAAACACTTTGATGTTAATCAAGTGTTGAATTGTGATAATAAAAAAAAATATAAAATATTTGTTTTGGAATTTTGACTTTTTAAATAGAAACATATACTGAATCTTTACCAAAACTCTATTATTAAAGTCTCTTTATAATAAACTAATTTTAAATATTAAATGGATTATAGTAGTTATGGCAGAAATTTTTCTGAAAAATAATTATAGTTTTTATGAAGTTCCTATTTTTGCTTCTTTTACAATAGTTTAACATTACAAAAATACACAGTGAAATTCATAATGCAATTATATCACTTTTTTACCTTTTTTTAAATAAATCTTTATTGTTCAGATTATTACAAAAGTTCCTCATTTTTCCCCATCCCACCCTCTGCTCTTTACCCACCCCCCACTGTCCTCATCCATAGGTGCACAGTTTATGTTCAGTCTCTTTCCGCACCCCCCACTCCCCTTTTCCCTGAGAATTGTCAGTCCTCTCCCCTTCTGTATCTCTGATTCTATTATATTCAACAGTTAATATTGTTCATCAGGTTTTTTAATTCCCTTGGTTTTTAGATTCACTTGTTGATAGTTACATATTTATTGTTCATAATTTTTATCTTTATTTTCTTTCTCTTCCTAAAGAACCCCCTTCAGCAATTCATATAATTCTGGTTTGGCAGTGATGAACTCCTTTAGCTTTTTTTCATTAGTGAAGCTCTTTTATCTGGCCTTGAATTCTGAGTGATAGCTTTGTTGGGTAGAGTATTTTTGGCTGTAGGTTCTTGTTATTCATCACCTTGAATATTTCCTGCCATTCCCGTCTGGCCTGCATGATTTCTGTTGAGAAATCAGCTGACAATCGTATGGGTGCTCCTTTATAGGTAACTACCTGCTTTTCTCTTGCTGCTTTTAATATTCTCTCTTTGTCTTTTGCTCTTGGAATTTTAATTATGATGTGTCTTGTTGTGGTCCTCTTTGGGTTCCTTTTGTTTGGGGTTCTGTGTGCTTCCTAGACTTGTAAGTCTATTTCTTTCACCAGGTGGGGGAAGTTTTCTTTCACTATTTCTTGCAATATATTTTCAGTATCTTGCTCTCTCTCATCTTCTGGGACCCCCATAATTCTGATGTTGGTTCGCTTGAAGTTGTCCCAGAGGTTTCTTCCATTATCTTCAACTTTTTGGATTCTCTTGCCTTCTTGCTTCTGCGGAGGAGTGTCTTCTGGCTCTTTGTGTTCCAAATCTTTGACCTGATTCTTGCAATCTTCCATTCTGTTTTTAGGACTCTGTATAATATTTTTTATTTTATAGAATGTATTCTTTATTTCTAGTTGATCCCTTTTCATATCTTCTTAGGTCTTATTTATTTTATTGGCCTTTTCTAGGAGATTCTTGAAAAACCTTATAAGTGTGGTTTTGAACTCTATATCCAGTCACTTTTTGTCCTCCATTTCTTTCGTTTGTGATCTGTTTCCTTGTCTCAGCATTTTTGCTGCCTCCCTGAGTTGGTAGGGCGGGAGGATCAGCTGTATCTATGCCAGGAGACAGCCTTATTCGACTAGACTTGGAAAACTGCAAGAGCCTCTGTGCTCAGCTTGGATGGGATGGAGTTTCAGGGTGGAGCCTACAGCCATGGCTTCCAGCCTATGAGGCTCCTGAGTCTCAGTGTTCCTCAGTGTCCTTTGGTACTCGCTGCAAGCACCTCTGAGAGAAAGGTGCCCTCGAGTTTCGCCAGCTACCAGACAGTCTAGTCTCTCCCCCAATGAGCCCGCAACTGGGGTTCAGTGCAGTTGGAAGTGGGGGTAAGAGCAGTCGGAGCTTATGTCTCTTTCCCACTAGGGCAATCCAGCGGTTCAATCAACAGTCAGTCCTCTGTGCGAAATGTGCACAACTCGGGGGCTCTACCTTTAGCCGCTCCCCTGAGCTTCCGCCTTACAGCCCAGATTCCCTCTGTATATGTCTGGGTCCCCAGGGTCTCACTCAGAACTGGATTTCAGTGCTGTCGGAACTGGGGTTCAGCACAGTCTGGAGCTTTTATCTCCTGTATCTCCTTTCTGCTAGGGAACGCCAGCCAGGCACTCAGCCGCCCCTCCTCTCTGGCTCCATCCTCTCTGCGCATGCAATGTGTCTCCGTACCTTAGGCTTTTCTAGCTCCTCTGATTTTCCTTCTGGTTTTCTCTTTCCTTCTAGTTGTAGAATTTCCAGTCAGTCAACTTTCCTGTAGTTCTGGATAAAGTCCACTTTATATTTTAGTTGTATTTTTTGAAATTGTTGTGTGAGGCTGCAGTTAGGCGGTTACCTATGCCGCCATCTTGGTTTCTCAATCTTAGTTGTCCACTTTTTTACCTTTTTAAGATCTTTATTGAAATTATTATATAGGTCTTCCTTTCCCCCTATTAACTTCTCCCAGCCTGGTATATCACAGATTAAACATTTATATTATTACATTAAACAACTGTCTAAAATTCACTAAAAGGATTAGGATGTTTTAGAATATTTAATAATTTTTATGTTGTCTCAGATAACGGACTGAATATTTATTATTATATAAAAAGTACATAAAAGGTAAATAATGACATGTGCCCAAATAGAAAGTATAGGGTAATTGTTAAATGTATGTACTATGTAATGAGAAGTAGCTGCCCTCATATTCCTGTTCTGGTAATGAAAAATTATATCCCATTGAACAAATTTCCTAAATTTCTCAAATCTCATTTTCCTTTATTCTAACACAGGGATAACTTCTTCGGTAGTTATAAGTGTATAAAACCCTCAGATTGGTGCTTGGCACACATTTAGCATTCAGCAAAAAACAAAGATTAATTTTATTTTTTGTTAATAATAATAGAAATGTAGATATATAACTTCATATATAAATATATGTGTGTATTTATGTATATAAAGTTATAGATGGATATATGTAAAGTTTTATATATACATACAGGAGTATACATGCATGTGTGGATATATGTATATATGTATACATATATTTCCCTTAAATCCTCAAAACTAGTGTGTCTACTTTACAGAAAAGAAAATTAAAAAATTACATATGTTTCCCAAAGTTCAGAACTTTTAAATAATGGAGCTAAGATTTCAATACAATCTTTCTATGGAATCAATGTGTTCAATCACTGCATCATGGGGCTATTACTGCTAGAATCACAGTAAATAGTACATACAAAGCATAAAACTAAAACCATTAAACAAATTATACTATAAATACTCACATAGCATTCTTTTGTTATGTATTCTAAATTCGAAATAACCAGTGGTTTTAATATAAAATTAGCTATTTGGCCAATAGGTGGTACTAGACAAATGTGCAAAGAGAAATAGTAGCGTGGAAAAAAAAATTCCACCATTCAACTTGCCTTTGAGACAAAATAATGGGTGTTGCACAGTCATAAAACTTTAAATTAAAAAATATATAGGCAAAGGGAAGTAAGTACATATTTCTTCAGTACCTACTGACTCATTTTATTAGCATGATTTTTTCTATTTATATTGAATAGTATTATTTTCCCATAAAATCTTAATAATTATGCCATTAGACATTATGCACTATTATCATAGTAATAGTTAACCTACTGTGTTTTCTAAAAGTAAAAAATCTGTGCCCCCCTCAGTACCAAATAATGGCTTAATCAATTTGGCCCTATAATTCTCCTCTGTAAAAGCAGTCACTCAATAAATGTTTCAATCATTTGACTGAAATTTAATACTTCTTAAAGTTGAAACTCTGTTTTTCCAGAATTACTGAAAAGTTTCAAGCAGTTTTCACTCCCTCGCTGTCCCAAAAAGCATGACTTTTAGGCTCCAACAAGCTATGGAAAACCCCCTGCTTCCATAGTATAAAACTGAAACACAGGGTTTATAAGCAATAGCCTTCTAAAATAAGCTTAATCTGTTTTGAAATTATACAGGGAAACAAAAGCAACAACAATGGTGAGAGGATTCAAACCCACCTGCCCACTGTCTAAAGCACAGTCAGAAGCCCATTGGAGAGGCAGAAGCAGACTTTCAGGATGGGGCCACTGAGTGTTAGGCTAAAATCCAGAATTATCACAGCCGTGTATCCCTAACCAGTGCATGTGGTGCCTACCTAAAGTGACCAAAATAACCTCTGGAGCTCAATGCTCGCCCCTCCCTCACCTTATAGAGAGCAAGTAAATCTATCTCCCTCTCTGCATCCCCTTCATGGAGAGTACTATTTACCATGGCAGCATGAAACTTACAAATGGCCAACATCCTCCCAAACCCTTGCATTTTGTACACACACACACACACACACACACACACACACACACTCCATATTATAATCTTTAATTTGCAAAACCTTAATTAAGCCTTTGATGTAAACCACAAGGAAAAGCTTCTCCATTCCTCAGCCTCCACACAATTCTCTGTGGAAGACCGTCCTAATGTGTCTTTCCTTAAACGTGCCCACCACTCTCTGACTATGTATCTGGTAACCGCTGATAAGAAAAACCTTCAAAGACTGTTTTTGTTCCGCACTATGCTAAGGAGCAGGGCTAAAGCATTAGGACTAGACTTGTCCAGGGTTTGCTAATGGGAGAAGACACCATGTGTATGTCAGTTGCACACATCCCTAGTGGCCCCCTCATGCCCCAGGTCTGCGGGCATGGTACCTCGGAGGGATGCCTCACCATCTAATCTGGCTGGACTGGCCCCCTAATTCAGCCCACTTGCTTCTCTCTTTTCAGAGCCATCCAACGCATCTCATTCTGTCCTGAGCATCAAGCTTTCTACTAAATTGCTCCATATTTCAAGGATGTTCTTTTCTACTCATCTCCTTAATCAGATTTTCCTTTCATGCAGCTCATCACTTAAATGTATGTAATTTCACTGAACTCCTGTGATGTTATAAAGATTTACAGTTGATTCATAAGTATAGCCAATGCTTACATGCAATTTCCAGATATACACTTGGACATTGTGCAAAAAAAGTGCTAATTTTTTTATACTGAATAATATTCATGCAGATAATAATTTAAAGGAAGAGCAAAAAGAAGCATAATGGACATGAACTTTAAGCCATACTCAAACCTGGGAAATATTATTTGATGAGACTAGAAATCACTTATCTATGACATCTTCAATTTGCCACGATAAATGAATAAAACAAAACAAAAATGAATTAGAAATTGTCTTAGTTAAAATTTGCATTGATAGTATAATATTGATTCCAAGATTCTAATTAATTTTGGAAGAGTTAGATCTATCTTGTCCAAAGATATTCAACTTGGAATGTATTCACTTAAGCTAAAAAGCAAAGCCAATTTGCATAAAGTAACCTAGAATGCATTTTAGAAATTACATAGCCTGCTCTTTCTCAAAGGATCATTTTAATAAATGGTTGCTTAAGTCTATAATTTACAGTGGAGACTATTGTTTCTTGTCATGACAATTAAGCCAATGGATCCTATTATTCTATTAGTTAACCCAAGTCCATTTTATAACTGTGTTGTTTCATAAATTCTCTAAGCCTTAACTGCCAGTAGTCAGCATATTGCAATATCTGAATAAAAAAGATAATTTATGCTCTTTCCTGAAATGTTAAATTATTTTGAGCTGTGCTGGATAATTATGCAGGTGCTCAATTTATAGGCCGAGCTTAATAAATGACTACGAAGTAAAGTTTTTAATAAACATGCGATACTATGGATGCACTGCTATGTGATACTATGGATGCACTTCATCACATTATGAAGAATATATAATAAATACTATGATTTATTATATATTCTTCATAATGATAAAAATCTTCAGGATTAGGCATATGCTTGAAATCCATAAAAGCATATTTAACTTTTGAAGGACTTTTTATTCAAAAATAGAAAATATAAGGAAATAATATTAATCTACCAATTAAATGTAAACTCTTCTCACTTCTAAATGAGGAATCCAATACTAAATCTCCAGAATATTCCCAGGTAAACACTACATAGCAGAAATAACTGCCCTGCAGCACGAGGGAAAGGGGCAAGTGAAAGCAAACCAAACACAAACATCACAATACTCATTGCGAAATACAGTTCCAGATTTTCAATGTGTAAACATTTACATGGCACTGTTTTAGGGAATGGCCTAAGATAATAGCAACTGCTTTTATTCCAATGTAATCGGACACTTTCAAATATACAATCGCTGAATGAAATGCAGGTCTCATTCTGCAAAGATGCTCGAGGTGAAGCCTGTGCAGGGGAGATTCTAGAGGAGCAAGCTGTGTACACTTGAGACTGAATTATTATACTCGCATCACCTCACTTAGAAATACACTCCAAGAATGTGTGTACTGCCACAGCAGGACCTATGATGTGTATCAATTGTTTTTGGTTTGTTTGTTTTTTTCTTCAAATGCAAGCAAATGTTTTCAGGGGTCTTCAAACTACGGCCCGCGGGCCACATGCGGCCCGCAGAGGAGTCTGATCCGGCCCGCCAGGTTTTTTGGGCAGTGAGCGCAGCCGAGGTGTTACAGTAGGAATTAGTAGTTCATATAGTCCGGCCCTCCAGCTCTCTGAGGGACCGTGATCTGGCCCCCACTTTAAAAAGTTTGAGGACCCCTGGTTTATTTAGAAAGCTGCAGAGGTAGAAGTGGACCAGCTGGGCTCTGTGAGCTGAGAAAGCAAGTTACAGAGGCAAAAGAATGGCCCTTGGAGTTTAGGAGAAGGAAATCAAAGAGATACCCCTAAAGGAAGAAGGTGTGTGTGCGTGTGCGTGTGTGCGTGCGTGTGTATAGAGAGAGAGAGCTGAAGTGTGTGTGTGTGTGTGTGTGTGTGTGTGTGTGTGTGTGTAGAGAGAGAGAGAGTTAAAGTGTTTTTTTAATCAAGAAAATGATATAGCATATAGGGACATTATTTTCTTGTAGGTCACACAGAGTCTGTTGATTTATTTTTAACAAAACTTATATTCCTCTTTCATATGTGAGGAATTGAACATAATCTTTGGCATATAAAATTAATGTAATTTTGGCCAGGAGTTGAAGATTTACTTTCTACTTATCAATGCCCCTAAGGTTTCTTGTTGTCAATTCTCTTACACACATCAAAACTTTATTATCAGTTTTCATTCATCGCCTACAAGTTTGCTTATCAGGTCAACCCTGCCAAAGGCATCTACACACTGAAGGGGCACTTTCTATGTGAACAATAACCTCTAACTAAATTACATGTTTTCAGTCCAACTGTTCTGAGCAAATATGAAGAGTATGTTTGAAACATTTCAAAATAAATTTAAAAAATAAAAGTTTACTTGAACAATATTTATTTACACCAAGCCTCAAACTTCTTCTTTTTCTTTATTTCCACAAATTGTGTCCCACTTATGGTCAAAAATATAGTGTAATTCAGTATTTTTAAATGATATTTTTCTTGGCACAACGTATTTTCCAAGCCAGATAAGAAACTCACGTGTTTGAATTTGGAATCAAAGATAGGCCTGCTGGTGCCCGATCTACAGGTGAGGTGCCTCATTATTTGTTTGCAGGCTTCGGTCTTTCCAGACCCTCTTTCCCCACTAAAAGAAAACAGACAAAACATGAGTTTACCATTTTTGGAAACTGTAATAAAAAATTAATAAGCACAGATAATTCTCAGGCATGATGACAGTAGGGAACAACATACCCTGTTTCCCCGAAAATAAGACAGTGTCTTATATTAATTTTTTCTCCCAAAGTTGTGCTAGGTTTTATTTAATTTCTACAATTATATTTATCGTAACTGAAATTCTATTTCCCAGCAAAATGATTAGATGTTTCAGGAATTTTTTTAAAAACAATAGAGATTTTGCTTGCATTCACTCAGAAATAAATCTTGAAAATGCTATTTTATTTTTTTTAAATATTGCTCATTCTTTCAAATGAAAGTCACTAAGGACCTACTATGTGCCAGATGCTTCAGAGGTGAAAAGCTGCACCCTGTGCTGGCTACCTAGGATACTCTAATGACCCATAGTTAAAACACAGTGGGCAATACACCCAAGGGTGAAGGAACAGGTATATCTAGGAAAGATGTTTGGATGAGGCAGAAGTTGAGATGATCCTTGGAGAAGGGGAGCACGGAAGGTAGCATTTATTAAGCATTAATACTGAGTAAATATTCCCCGAGCTTCTGTAAAGCAAGCTGAAATAGGTGGCGAGTGCAGAGTGGTGAATGGAGCAGAAACAGCCTGTGAATATGGACACACGGAGGCCTGTGAGGGTTTGGGGCTGGCCTAGTGGTCATTGAGACCCCACTCTGTTCCCACAGGTTGCACTCCCTGCATTGCCAGATGAGGAGCGGGGAAGGTGAGAGCCAAAATCACACATATTCTAACTCTCTCATAAAACCTAAGAATAGACACATTTCACTTAAACTGAGTAAAGTACAAGGAAATTTTTATAAAAAGAGAGAAAAATGGGTTAGGATAGGCTTGGCTCCACAGGCGATCACGTTAAAACTAAAATTTCTAGTTGAACGGTCTTCCAGAAATATTTTTTATCTCAAAATCTAAGTCTACAATTAAACTCGAAGTTGACCAGATATTTGGCGTTGTGCTAACCAGGGGCCCACAATAATGCTTAAGCTTATCCAAACAGCCTTGTCTGCTAAATCTGTACATGACAGAGGCAGGCCCTGTACAACTTATGCCACAAGCTGCTTGTGTGTACAGCAACTAGCATTAATTTAGGTTTGCTCAGTATATGGCTAGGATAGCGGCTATTTGTCACAGATGTTCAAACAATTAATTAAAATCATCTCACAAGGCCTTTAGGAAGTCAAAGGGAAGGCAGATCATGGTGGACTCCAGACCCTCAATTATGGCCCAGGAAAAATATCTGAGAATTACTAAAAACCTTTTCTCAAGATAAAACCTAGTGTGCCACTGGGGCCGATATTGCCAACAAAATGAGAAATAAGATTAAAATTTGGAAATAACATTTCCCTGGCCTAGCACTAAGTTATAGAATTCCTATTCTAGGAATACTTAGGTTTTGATCCCAAATTTTAAAAATTGTCTGTTGCATATGCTAGTTATAGGACATAATAGACACCAAATAAGGGAACTTTATAAGCAATGTCTTTAGTTGAATTCTAAATGTATTAATTTTTAATGTATTACTATAAGTGTAAAACGTTTTTATATTAGTCAAGACAATCAAGGAGATAGAGAAGCTACATAAAACACTAATCTTAAAAGAAGACATAATAACTACACAAATAATTCCTGTGATCACACATTTGTTTTTCAATTCTGGATACCAGGACTAGGTGATACTCTTGAAACTTAATAAAGAGATCTTTTTTTTTTTCAGAGTAGGTGGTTCATACATCACCATTTATTAATTCACATTATTGAGCTCATATCCCCAATTCACTATTTACCTATTTTGATATACTAGTCCAATTAGTTAACCCTTCTAATACTTAGTCACCTGATATAAAAAATAGTGATGATAATAATAATAGCTATCAATAAGGTTGCTCAAGTGATGAATAAGACAATACATAGAAAGCATCTAGCACATAGTAATTTCCCAATACCTATTACGTATTATTGTTAACACTGCTAAACATTCCTCGCAATCTCATAATTTTTTAAAGTGTTCCCTTTTTGTCATAGTAAGACCAGAAAACACAATAGATAAGGCCAATAAACATAGAGTTGCTTGATTCAAGAATGGATGGGGCCGCCCTCCAGAGCCTCCCTTACCCAGAGACATTTTGGAACAAGTGTGAAAACAACTACTTACTTATATACTGTTTTTGCAAATGAGAACACTAATGTTTACAATCCATCCATCTGAACCTCCATGACACTTTTCAACAAATTGGCCATGTGAAAGTATATAAAGGATGCTAATAATTTTTATTTTGTATTCTGGGCAGCACCACGTTTTGGAGAACCGTGGCACAGATTCCCTAATATCGGATGCTTTTCTTCCCCCATGTTGTTCTAAGGTTCGAAAGCAAAAGCACTCTGGTTTGAGGTTGTAAATCTTCAAAATGAACTGAGCTGCAGGTTACGTTTGCTGATATTGATTCAGCCGCACTTGGGGCTGTATTTCCAGCAACAAAAACATCTGTCCTTTGTAAGGAACCAACGGTATTCTGGACTGCGACCTGCCCGGGAAGTAAACAAGATGTAAACCATAATAAATGAAGATATTTTTACAGCCGAGGCCCCAGGATGGGGCGCAGCATGGGTTTACCTGAGGATGAAGCACTGGGGCCTCTGCTCCTGGAACAGCTGGTGCAAGGCCCGCTCCGCGCAGGAGAAGATGTGGGGTGGCAGCGAGGGGCAGGGCTGCCCCGTGCTGCTCCGGTACAGCTGGGAGACCTGGAACACAGGGCAGCACAGACAGCCATCTCTGTAAAAAGGCTTCAGGACATGACTCAGCAGCCTTCGCTCCAAAACATGAAAGTGAATTTCTCTCGGATTTGAATCCCATTTGTAACTACAAAGCATTTGTCAAACTATGCCCTTCTCAGCGCATTTGGAAGCATTCGTAATGATAAAATGGAGACATATTTGGTCTTTCATAACTAGGTTCACAGGCTTCAAATTATGCGGCTGTCTTTCAAAAGAGCAACTCACAAAAATCCCGTTTAATAGATTAAACAAGAAGTGAACGGAAACTGTGATAATTTCTATCAAATACAATTTTTCTGCCTCATCTAATTTCAGTTGCATAAGACAGAAAGGATTTTTAACTTGAATAGAAGGCAGTTGCCACTGAAACACAGATGAATTTATAAATTTCTCAGAAAAACAAATGTTTAATTAACTTAATTTCAGTGACAGTGACTTATGATGATTGCCATGGTGATTCAGTGCCAGTGTATTTATGATTTTTGAGTTGCTAACGAACCCACTTACATGTGAATAGAAATGAAATGATAGAATGACTGTGAGGCATGAAAAAATATCAGGCAAAAAAATATTTCATTTTATAGCATAAGTGGCCTCTTCCTTCAAAGATGTCAAGATTGGAAAGTTCAACAGAAAACTGAAGAACTGATCCACACTGAAGATTCGGGAGCCCGGTGGATCCATCCTTGCGCCCTGTATGGTGGCCTGGACTGTGGACGACCTGCGCATTACTGGACAATGGCGAAGGCTCCCAGGAGGCCTCTTGCTCAGGTGAGGACAGTACCTCTGTAGAAACTCCCTATTTTTGATAGTTGTATGCAAGGAAAATGCTTTTGTTTGCAGAAAATGCACAGTACATGCCTTCAACCTTGATACAAGCACATGCCAACAAATTATGTGGAAAATGGTTGAGGAAAAACATTGTCAGTACTATTTGTCTGCAAGTTTTCCATTAGTGTAACATCATTTAAAATTATAGGGAAAAAAGAGTGTTTGACAGTGGAATACATAATCTACAGTTATAAGACAATTAGAATCTCACAAATATCATGTGGAGTGGAATCTATCAGGTACATAAGAGAATATGCTGTAAGATCCATTTACATTAAGTACAAAAACAGGTAAAAGTAACCTAGGCTGTCAGTTGTCAGGTCAGGGGGACCTTGGGCAATGTGTTAGCAGTGACGAGAAAGGAGCAAAAGTGAGGCTTCTGGAGTGCTGGTCACATTTGCATTTGAGAGCTCAGGAACATAGATTAGTCTATACACTTAGAAATGAGCGCTTTCCTATATGCGTTACATCTCAACAAAAATGTCAAAAAGCGAAAATAATTAAACACTGTGGTTCTGGCCCAGAAACTAGAGGAAGAGATCCCTAGAACACACAATACAGAATTAACTCAAGATGCACATGCATGGGGAATTGGTACATGACAGGTTTCTGTATCGCTTATCAGTAAAGAGTAGCGCTGAGAAAACTGACCATGTACTTGTAAAGGAAACAAACTGAATTCTATGTCATGCCATGTGTAAAAATAAACTGCAGATGAATCTAAGTTGCAAATATGAACAGCAGAGCTTAAATAATTTACTATAATTTTTTATTTATTGATTGATTTTAAAAACAGATAGAGGAACAAAGGGAGAGAGAGAGAAAGAGGAACATTGATTTGTTGATCCACTTATTTATATATTCATTGGTTGATTCCTGTATGTGCTCTAACTGGGGATCAAATCACAACCTTGGTGTACTGGAATGATGCTCTAACCAACTGAGCAAAGTAGTCAGAGCAAAACTTAAATAATTTAGGCAAGTATATAGAATAGTGCTATCATGATTTGGGTAAGAAAATGAGGGTCACAAACAAACTATAATGGTAATAATGGGTCAATCTCACAACATTGCATTTAACAACTCCTGTGAAAATACAAACATTATAGTAATAAAATAAAAAGTCTAGGCAAAGCCAGAGAAGAGAATGACCTGTGCAAATAATCAATTATCAGTATTTTCTAACTGATTCTTAGAAATCAATGAGAAACCTGGAAATGAAAGGAAAAAAAAATGGGCAAAAAATATAAATGGGAAAAAAAGGCCAATAAATAAGAGAAAAGATGCAGAAACTCTGGTAAGCAGTCAGTGCCATTTCGAATAGTAAGGAAATATATTACACACAAAATATGGGCAAGTTTATTACAGACAGTTAATAATAGTATTAATGGCTTACAATTGCTATGGGCTTGCTGCTATTCTCAACACTTTATACTCACTCTCTTATCCATTCCTCCCAGAAATCTAGGACTTGGGTATGAGAAACATCTTCTTTTTATGGATATAGAAACTGAAGCAAAGTTTTAGTGCTCCTAGGTCACATGACTAGTTAGTGGTGGAGGTTGATTTCCTGTCAACCATGTAATTTTCTGTCCTTTAGGGAAGTTGAAAATATTTTATCTTTGTAATCTCAACTCGACTGTTTTCTCAGCTTGGTATTTTAATACATTGCATGTTTTCTGAACACAGTATTCACTCTGTCATATTAGTTGTAGCAGTGGGAGCGGCTAATGTTGGTGATATTCAACATTTACTGTTATTTCATCTGCAGGATGACCTTATTAGCTGCTTCCAAGGATTTATTAGAGTCCGCAGCTCTTTATTTATTTCAACAGAATACAGTTCGACTTCATTTTCTTTTATGTCTAAGTGAAGGTCTGAAAGTTGAGTTTGTAATGTAGCAATCTTGTCACAAGCAAGTGTAAGCTTTAAGTGTCAATCAGAATCCTGCAACTATGCAGAGGACACATCAACTATTTTTTCTAACAGATCCTGATTAATTTCATCTTTTCTACTTTTCAAGCATTTCATGATAGCAACTTGATTAAATGAATTTGACTGATTCAACTGCTGAGATAATTCCTCATCAGATAAATTTTACCAACTACAGCTTTGAAAAATTTGGTAATATATTCCAGAATATATATATTCCATTATGTGGAATCCCAAACACTGATAATTCTGGTAGACAGGATAAATTCAGCCACAAATGCCATCAATTATTTTGTGCAGAAGCTGTGGGCCCAGCCTGGCTGGAAGTTTCTGTAGCCAACACCAATATTAGTGTGTTTAATACAACAAAATACTATAGGACATTTAGGATAAACTAACTAGACCTATAACTTTTTATTACATATTTTTAAATTTATTTCAGAGAGGAAGGGAGAGAGAGAGAAACATCAATGATGAGAATCAATGATTGGCTATCTCCTGCATGCCCCCTCCTGGAGGGGATTGAGCCCGCAACCGGGGCATGCGCCCTTCAGTACACAGGCCAATGTTCTATCCACTGAGCCAAACCAGCTAGGGCTAGACCTACACCTTTTAATGTGGAAAAAAAATATTTAAAACTGGAAGGATTGATAAATAATTTAGAAGGATATAGCTAACATGTCTTCTGAGTGAATGTAAATAGAAAATAATGGAATATGCATTTTTATTGCATATGCATAGTGCGTTATGTATAGTGAATATACAAAAGATTAGATGAGGGTATAGTAATTACAGGGCAGTGGTTATGATTGCTTATAAAAGGAATAAGCTGATGTAGAACTTAGTTCATAGTACACTATATCATCTAAACTAAGACACCAAGTCATTAAAGCATATCTATTTTCTGTACTACCAAGAAAATAAATGTTTCACTTAAACTAGAAAACAATGTCTTCTTGCCTCATCTTTAAAGTTGCATCCTTCTCCAGGTATGTATGTAAAACAATGCATTTTTATTTAAAATATTTTTAAAGAATTGAGGCCCACGTGGTGGTGTACATACAACTATCTATTGTATTATACTTGAACTTTTTGTATTCTGAAGCATTCCCAAGTTCAAAATGAACATTAAAATGATTTGAATGACAGTATAATCCCTAAACCCACTAAGAAATTGTGGCTTCCTTTTCTGTTCTTTTTGAAAAGTTGCAACAGCACTCTTTCGCTTCTCCCCAAGTCCAACAGACCTTAATCCAATTTTGACAAAATACTTTCAAACTAATCTGTTTTGGAAATCCTGAGGATTTCATTAGGTGCTATAAACAACAGCGAGATGCGGAGACCCAGGAGCAAAAAATAAGTACTGGTACGAAAAATGCATTCACATTCCTACTCTGCTTCTTCATGCCCGTTTGAGATTCCCTCTTCTCCTTAGGCTACTTGTTACTAGAAATTAGATGTGGTAAAGGATCCCGAGTGTCTAAATAAATTTATTTTCCATAATAACCAAACTAGTTACCTTTCTCAGTCCCCTTTTCTTGCAAATATCATTTTCATGCAATTTTAGAGTTTTTATTGTGGAATAGTCCATTGCTCCCACTTGATAATACTTCGCTTGATGCTAATTCTATGCTTTATAAGATATATATATATATATATATATATATATATATATATATATATATATATATATATCACCCATTTTTATTTAGTTATTTCTATCAAACCTGGAAGATTTTCACTTAAATAAGTTCTAGTTTTTCTGAGTGGCAACAAGCCATCTAACTGTATAGTGGCTATCAGTATCAATAACAATATTATCACTCATTCTCATTCAGTCAAGCAGATATCAGCAGGATAAGACACTGCCATTCCCACAAGCTGCCTCTCTCCACTGCACCTTACTATCTCCTCATCTGTACATTTTGGAACAAGAGGATTCTGGTCAGTGGACATTTTATGTGCTCTTTTTTATCTTGTGGATGAGAGGACATTACATCATCTCCATTTGGGAACATCTCTAGTCTTTGCTGGACTCTCTTTCCAATGACTAAGGCCCTTCTTTATGGATAAATTTCCCTCCTCTTTTTCCACTGGGCTGGATGCCAGGAGATGGCAGATTCTGCCACAT
This sequence comes from Pipistrellus hanaki, assembly GCF_964339955.1. Lineage (NCBI taxonomy): Eukaryota > Metazoa > Chordata > Mammalia > Chiroptera > Vespertilionidae > Pipistrellus > Pipistrellus hanaki. Next base: position 28,835,664 of record NC_140505.1, read on the forward strand.
TCCGATTCCTGAAGCCAATCATATTGTTCCATACCTTCTGAGCAGGACATTCACAGGCCCCCAGTGTCAGGATCCTGGTAACCAGCGGAAGCCCCCCATGCCAATAGCTTGAGTTGGCATAGACTATTATGCTATTTCACACTCCAGCATGATTGTGTCACTCTAGTTGCCTGATTGGATTTCCTGTTTGTTATTTATATACCTAATAGAGGCCAGATGCATGAAGATTCATGCAAGAACAGGCCTTCTTTCCCCTGGCGGACAGCACCGCCTTCGTTCCTGCTGGAGGCCCCTTTTCGTTCCTGCCCGGAGCCCCCTTTCCATGCATCCTTGGTTTGTGGACTCCATGGGAAAAGTAATAATGAGAAATAGCCAAGAAAGGTCTGGAATCAAGGTGTGTGAGTCCAGTGAATATTCACTGCTCAAGCATTTTTCCCAATGACACTCACATGCTCATTGGTTCTCTGATTATTAACTTTGCCAATGCATTTGACCTAGTTCTTTAGTTGCTACCAAAGATTGCTGCCTGCCCCTCTCTATCCCCTCCCCATTCTCCTTCATTTCTTAATATGTTTCTACTTTAATCTTAAACATGGTATGAATCCTAGAAATCTCACAAAATTAAATATTTATAGAAATTATTCCTAATCTTGCATGCAAAATAGAATCTCAACATTACCTCAATTTAACCTCTAAAAACTAATATATTTCTCTGAACCTTGTTTTCCCTCATAAATTCCTTGTTTTAAATTTTCTTTATTAGCAATACCCTTATGCTTCTTTACTCACAAATTCAAAACATGTGTCCATTGATCTTCTCTGCTTCTATTCATTCCATATAAAATTACTCTTTGAATATTATTTACTGTCTTTGCAGACTCACTCAATGCCTGCTCCTTTTTTCCCCATTAATAGTGTCCCCATATTAGGCCCTGATAAACTTAATATTAGATTATTTCAATATCTAGTAACTAGTCTTCTTGCCTAAATATCTCCTCTTCTTAAACTGATGGAAGCAAACACATTTAAAATACATTTTCCCCGATAGTTTTTTACTTTCTGAAAAATAAAACACCAAATCTTTAATTTAGCTTTATAATCTAGGCCTACATTTTTAATTGTTCATCTTTATTTACCTTCTTAATTTATGAAATTGGTTTCTGCATTTCTTTAAATGGCCTTTATTTTTTCAACTCCATTTGCTCTAAACAATTCTCTAAAATAAATCTCCATTTCCCCTCATCCGAATCTTAATCATTCTTTAAGATTTGTTCCAGTTCATTTCTTTCCCATGTAATGTCCTTCTGAACCTAAGATTTTATCCATCCAACCTTTCAACATGTCAATGAATCGTGTGCATCTCCAGGTATTTTTCCATCCTCAGCTACAAGTGGAATTTGTGATTTTATTTATTTATTTATTTATTTATTTATTTATTTATTATATCTTGCTTCTAGAATGTCTATGTAGTTAATTACAGAGATTCTTCCTCAGCATTTGTAAATATCTAACACAACATGTTATATTTAATAAACTAAAGAAATATTTGTTGGTTTTATAAGGCATTCTTGTCCCTGATTATAAGCTTGCTCTTTTTTTGTAGGCCTATTCAGAAACATCTGCCTACTTTTCTATTTTCTCCTTCTCCCCTACCTCTTACGTGCTTAAAATGAGCGATGATACTTGTCTTCCACATAAATAGGCAGCATAATAATTAACCTCTCCCTGTTGATTACGCTTCATTTAGAACTGTCTGCCTCCTGGCCCCCTCGGCACCACTTCTCCCCAGTGGTTGTTAGCATCAGATCAACATTGCTTAGGACAGCAAGCCATCTAATGGGCAGGGCTGTTTGCTGTCATGTGTTCACATCAGTCTCAAAATGAAGTTTGCCACAAAGGGTGTTCTACATCCATGATTAATGACCTACTGGATAAGAAATGAATATTATGCAAAGGCTTAATATAGCACAGTTAACAGTACTGGTATCAAAATAAAAGTAAGACACAGATGATATAGATCTGGTCTTTTATTTTTCAACATGAAACACCAAAGTCATTCTCTTGGTTTGTATAATCTTTATAAAGTCATTGTTTTGTTTTTACTTTTATTAAACTAATCAACACTGAAAGGAACAAAACTAAACAAAATTTATGATTTAAAAAAATAAATATACACAAATATAACCAATAGATACACGCATAAAAATGAAATTTTCTGTTGTGCGTCCATAGAACAATGAGATAATTTAGGCATGGTTCAGAACACGAACAGCTGATTTTAAATTACAAGGTACTAATATTGCTACACAGGATGCCCACTGATTCAACCTGAAGATTAAATCCTTGTTTCTACCTAATATTTGTAATTTCATGGGTTATTACTTGTACACAAGGGGAGTACCACCTATTTTACTCTAATGTACATGAATTTCAAAGCATCAAGAACTGTACAGTTTCATTATGGTTTGTTAAAATTTCACTGTAAACTTTATATCAGTGTGTATTTTACAAAAATATACTTATTTTTCTCTTAACATTCTATGTCAGAATCAGCTGGAAATGTATGGATATAAAGTACGATATCTATAATGTATCAACATTATTTGTCACTTAAAATCTTAAGGAAGTGTTCTGGCAAAAATATTAATGCACTATATTCGTTCGTATATTGATAAAGAAATATGTCTCTTCATGTTTCTCTTCTATCTGCTAGCATGTATATTTCTGAAAGAACTGCAAATGTCACATATTATTTAAAGCTATAAAACTGCCACACTGTTGAGACACAAAAAACAAACCACAAAATTACAGGTTTATTCCATTACAAAATACAATATAATATGACAGATAATGTCATATTACAAAATTTATGTAAATTTTTCCTGAGACTTAGAATTTCACCTCTAGACTCACAGAAGCACATAAATTATATATAATTGAATTATTTAAAAGTCATTTTTGTCTCACCATAAAATTCTTGTTTGCTCTATAATTAAATGTGACATGAACCAGGAACAATACATCGATAGTTAACTTTAAATAGTATGTGAGTTTATATAAATATATCTGAAAGACACATACAGAATTAAAAAATAATGTAATTTTAACCAAGCTTAGATATTTGAAGGCAAATGATCTTCTGACACCAATAAAATAGAAATGGCCTATTTTATTGTAGCTATAATTAAAGTAGCTGGAAACCGACTAATGATCTTGCCTTGAACAACTATAAAAGTTGAATAAAAATACAAATTAAACTCCTAATTGGAGGCCTCTGGAAATCACCAAAGCGGCAAAGACTTAAGGGATAAAGATCTTGGAGAATATCAAAATGCACTGACCCAAACAGGATCTTCTGCATAACTTTTTCTCATAGCTCTTTGCCACCTTGCAATGTAAAGCTCAGAGGCCTCATAGAAACTAAATATGCCTAAAGACATTTCAGCAGTTTAACACTACTAGGAAGACACAATTTCAAGTTCAGGTTTTAGTAACAAAGGAAAGCCTAGGTGGACATCCCCTCAAGACCTTCCAAAGAAATCAAAATTTATTTGGAAAAAGATAATACCATCCCAGCCTCTATAAATAAAAGGTTCAGTATTCAAACAACATTTTCCAGGATTGTCAGTAAATAACACCCATGTAATGCAAACCAATTCTCTCTCTCACACACACACACACACACACACACACACACACACACACATCATTAGATATTATAATTAGACTAGAGGTAGAGGCCTGGTGCACAAATTTCATGCATGGGAGCAGGGGTCCAGCCTGCACCTTCTTGCAAACTGGAACCCCTGGCTCCTAACCACTCACCTGTCTGCCTGCCTAATTGTCCCTAACCACCTCTGCCTACTGGCCTAATGTCCCTAACTGCTCCCCTGCCAACCAGATCACCCCCTAACCACCCTCCCCTGCTGGCCTGATCACCCTCTAACTGCTCCCCCCCCTAGACCAGATTGCCCCTAACTGCCTCTGCCTCAGCCCCTGCCACCATGGCTTTGTCCGGAAGATGTCCGGTCTAATTTATTTATATAAATTAGGTTAGAGATACTATTATCTAATATTAAGAGCTACTAGATTAATAATGATATTATTATTAGAATTGTCAGGGACATATTTTAAAATAAAATTCAACATGTTCATGAAAATAGGTGGCAAAACAAAATTTTCACCAGGGAAATGGGATCTCAGTGTATAAAATAAAAATTTTAATATTGATAAAAAAACAACTGATATCAATAATTTAATAGATGGTTTTAACTGTAGTTTCAAAACAAGAGAAGATAGAATTAACCTAGTAATTCTAGTAACCAGAATATAGATTAAAATGAAGCAATGTAGAAAATAGAAAATATAAATTTATATTTTTATAAAATTCAAACAACAAAGAAAAAATCATAACAGGAAACAGATATCTTTAACTGAATAATAAAAGTATGAAATATGAAATATGTAGAATTAGTAAAGTTATGCTTAAAGCATATTATAAGGCTCAAATACAGATTCAGAAAAGCAAAGAATCAATAACAGAACTTTACAACTTAAATGACTATCAAATAAGCTCAAAGGAAGAAGAAAATAGATAATAAAAAAGGAGAAATCAATTGAACAGCCAACAAATATACATTAGAAAAAAATTTTAAAGTCAAGAGATTTCTTTGAAAATATTAATATAGATAATAAATTCCTAGCATATTGATTTCAAAAAGTAAGAGACAACTTAAATTGGCAAAAGATGGAATAGAAAATATCACACAAAATATTAAAAACATTTAAAAGTAGTATTATGAATAATTGAATGACAAAATAGTTAAAGATTAAGTATGAAGAAGAAAATCATTATGCAGCAATTTAATTTAGAACTTTCTGAAAATTTTGACTTTACCTATTGTTATGATTTTTTGTCTCAATAGGTCATTTGATACAAACAGGATTGTCTGGTGAGTATTATTCTATACTGTTAAATGGTATTTTAAATTTTATGCTCACCATGGTGGAATAAATTGGAAGCTCCTTGAATGGGTTAACAAGTAAGAGGATGTCCCCAATGAAAGTCTGTTAAAGGAAAAAGATATAAATAGAGGTTGAACCATACAAATAGCACATGTAAAGTTAAAAATCATTCTATAATACGAAGAATAAGTGAAATATATGCCCTTACCATTCTGTCAATTGTTTTACATTTATAAATAAAAAATAGACAAGTGAAATTCAAATGAAATCAAGCTAATATATTGTCCCACTGAATGCACAAAAGAAAGTGATATTATTAGATTCTGAGAACTCATCTTAAAGTGATTTTATGAGAACCAGAATGGATAAATAATATAAAATTAAAACACATAGCAAAATACAATGGAGGAAGTAAATGGGGTAGTGATGAGTTCTATGTTGCTATAGAATAATAATTAAATGCATAATTGAGAAGTTGATAAAACAGAAAGCAAATGAAGATACCTTTAACTAAAAGGACAAGTAATGAGATACAAAGGCACATAAAACAGATGTAACAAAGATACCAAACAATAAATGATAGATTTAAACCCAAATACATCAATACTTGCATCAAATGTAAAGCTACTAAATACTCTCAATTTTTTAAAAAATGGTTACAAACTGGATTAAAATACTGTGTGCTACTCTAAAGAGAAACACTTTACATATAAAGGATAATAAAATTTAAGTTAGGGATGAAGCAAAATATTCATTCAAGCAATAACAGCAAAAAGGTGGTTTAGCAACATTAAATTGATAGAAAAATAAAAACAGTAAGGTAAGAACCAGTCAGTTCCAGTGATAAAAAGGGACATTTCACAATGATAAAATAAAGCAGTCAGGAAGGTGTGCAAGTCTAAATTTCTATGAGATTGAAATGTGGGATAAAATGTCTGAAGCAGCAACAACTGTTAGAAGAAAAACATGAATTCACAATGATAGTGGGAAATTTTAACTGTTTTTTTCTTAGTAACTCATGAGTAAGCAGACAAAATTTTAAAATAATTAATCAGTAAGTTGACCAATTGAACAATGTTACCAGAAAGTGCACAGGCTATCATAGTTTCATTACATTTAAAAGATTTGAGTCACACAGAATATATTCTGTGATCACAGTAAAATTAGGACAGAAATTAATAACAGAATCCTAGGAAATCAGCAAACATTTGTAAGAAAAACACATAAAAACCTTTCCACAAAGAAAACTTTGACTTCTCTCTCTGGTGAATTCTTCCCATCAGTGAAGCACAAAATAAATGATTCCAGAAAATAACAGAAGAAAAATATTTCACTTTAAGAGGCCTGCATAATCATGATATTAAAAACATAACTAGTAAATTGAAAGAAAAATACAGGCTATTCTCTTTCATTAAAATACATGAAAGAATTCTTAGCAAAATATTGACAAACTGAATTGCAATAATGCATTCAAAAGATAATAGATTGCAACCAAATAAACTTTATTCTAGTAATGTAATCTTGGCTTCACACTAGAAGATTAACTCATAATGCTAAGAAGTAAAGAACAAAAGTCACATGATGGTCTCACTAAATGCTGAAGAAAAAAAACACACATTTAAATACATTTAATGCCCACTTTTGATTTAAAACAATAACTATGAAAACCATTAATTCAATAGAACTTCTTTAATCAAATAAAAAGTAATTACACTTGGCATCGCTACCACAAACAACATGCTGAATGAAAAAATATTGAAACATTTGTCTCCTGGATACAAAAATTAAGACAGTTCTAGGTAAATGCCACATAGAAATACTTATCTTTGTGTACCTCCAAAAAGACAATAAGATAATTTATAATAGTAGTATTTACTAAAGGCTCGGTGCACAAATTCATGCACATGTGGGGTCCCTGGTGATGGAGGCCTATCTGGGGGGACCGGCTGGCAGGGAAGAGGGGCATCGGGAGGTTGGCAAACCAGCCCCCCATCAGGACCAATGTGGGGGGTGGCTGTGTAGGGTGGAGGCCACAGGTGGTTGGCTGTGGGAGTGCACTGACCATAAGGGGGCAGTTCCTGCATTGAGCATCTACCTCCTGGTGGTCAATGTGCATCATAGCAACTAGTCGACTGGTCATAATGGTCACTTAGGATTTTACATCTATATATATAAAACCCTAATATGCAAATAGAACGGCAGAACAACTGAACAACTGGTCACTATGACATATGCTGGCCACCAGGGGGCATGCTCAGAACATGGCGGGCATTGGCAGCAAGCAGCAGAGCACAGCCGTGTCAGAGCAGGTGAGCGGAGGTGCCAGATCAATCAAGATGTGGTGCCAGTCACTGTCATCAGGGCAAGCCTCTGGTGGTTACTCAAAATTCTTTGCTCCTGCGCAACAGTGTCCGGCTCAGTGCTCGCACCTGCTGCCAGTACCAGCCTCGTTTGCACCTGCTGCCTGTGCCAGGGCCACCGCTCACACCGGCTGCCAGACTCTGATGCCAGCCCCAATTGGTCTGCACTGCCAGCAGGTGCGAGCGAGGCCAGCACCCTCAGCATGTGGGAATGGCAGTGGCCAGAGTGGGGCTGCCAGCAGACAGGGGACTGGGGGTATGGAGGATGGCCAGAGACCCGACCCTGTGCCCACCACAGCCTCACAGCCCACAGTTCCTTTCAGGGTGCGTGACTTCATGTACATGGCCCCTAGTATATAGATAATAACCAAAAAGTGAAAATGACTCAAAGGTTCCTCAACTGTAGAATCAATTAATAAATTAGAATATAACCACATACTAGTTTATTGTATAGGAATAAAAGTGGATAAGTAGTGTTACAAGTAGCAGTTTAGATGAATACCAGAAACAAAATGATGATTTCTTTTATGTAAAATGAAGAAGACAGACAAAACTATGAGACAGCCCAATATGTCAGAAACTGCTGTAATGATTAGGGTGACTTGGGGAAGGGGCTTCTTATATTCCATTTCTTTATGAAGCTGCTGATCATATATGTGTATTCACCAAACAAAACTTCATGTAGCCATACTCTAATAAGTTGTGCATTATTCCCTCCCTTTATATGTTGTAATTCAATACAACATTTACTTAAAAGAAGGATTGGCTAAAATTTTATAGTCTAGTAAAGAAGAAAAGAAATAAAAGTGAAATAATTGAGCTGAAAGGAGACCTTATTCATTTAGTATCTCAAAAGAATTCTTATTCCATAGAATAAAAATGAAACTAGAAAGTAGACTGAGGGGTAATTGATAAATCTGATAATTAAGGAATATTAAAAAATTTAAAGAAAAAACAAAAATAGTATAACTCCAAATTGCATTTAAGATAAAACTTGTTTATATTGGTCTAATTACTAAAGAAAATTGAGATTGTCTCTGGTAATATATTTTTGATGAATAAAAAATAATTCATGAAAATGAGATCTAAATGTTAATGGTAGTCATAAAAATGACTTCATATAGGTTTATACCATAATCTGAAAAGGACATTTTGATAAAATGGAAATTTTTAAATTTACTACAGAGAAATAATTTTTAAAATTATAGAAATGTAAAGATTTCCTTTACCTTGTTTTTCTGATATATTACTTGTTTAGTAACTTACACATGTCAAGTGTTCAAAAGTATCTTTTAGACTGAATGGAATTACATGCAACTAAATGGCAGACACTGTATAGCATAGCATATGAGACTTTAAATAACTAGGCTAGCTTGGAAAAATGTGTCCATCCACATAATTTCAAATAACCTGGAAGTGAGGGAGACTTCAACTTCTGACAGCAGCTGGTAAACTTCCACCTCTTGAGATGCTCACCTTGAAGGGAACAGTACGTTATTAAGTGGCTGAGATGAGCCAGGCTGTACAGTTGGCTAATGAGATGTTACAGAATTTATTTGTATTTTTTAAGGTTTGTTTTCTTTATGAGTCTCAAGTTCCACTAGTGTGCTTGTGAAGAGAGGATCGCTTGCATACTTATGGGCCATCCATGAAGAGATTTGATTGCATCTTCTATTCTCTCTGTGACTGTTGAAAATAATTGTTTGGGAAATTCAATGCCTTTCCTCTAGGCATTTCCCAGCAAGCAGATGTCTCATCCTCTGCAATTCATTTTCTGTTTGATGATGTAGGAACTTCCTATTGCTATAAACTTTATGGAAACTTCTCAGTTTGATAGCTAAATGAAATGCTATACACTTAGTTTTAAAAAAATCAATTTACAGATTATTTTGAAAGACCATCCTATATAATAAAGAGGTAATATGCAAATTGACCCTCATATGCTTGCACAAGATGGCTGACCCATGTGGTCAAAGATGGCTGCCACAAGATGGCCACCACAAGATGGCCAGCAGGGGAGGGCAGTCTTGGGTGACCAGGCCAGCAGGAGAGGGCAGTTGGGGGGGACCAGGCCTGGAGGGGATGGCAGTAGGGGGTGACCAGGGCTGCAGGGGAGGGCAGTTGGGGGCAACTGGGCTGGCAAGGGAGGGCAGTTGGGGGCCACCAGGCCTACAGGGGAGGGCAGTTAGGGGTGACCAGGCTGGCAGGGGAGGGCAGTTGGAGGCAACTGGGCCAGCAGGGGAGGGCAGTTTGGGGTTACTGGGTCAGTAGGGGAGCAGTTAGCGTCAATCAGTCTGGCAGGAGATTGGTTAGGGGGTGATCAGGTTGGTAGGCAGGCGAGTGGTTGGGAACCAGTAGTCCTGAATTGTGAGAGGGTCGTCCCAGATTGGACAGGGTGCAGGCTGGGCTGAGGGACCCCCACCCCTCAGTGCATGAACTTCATGCACTGGGCTTCTAGTCTTATATAACAAATCAGACTATAACCCCCACCCTAAAAAAATTTGAAAAAGGATGAAAATCCTTGTCAAGCAATTAATTCAGATGAAATATTTTATCTTGGCTCTGATGGGCCAATGGCAGAAGTGAAAGTCATGCTCTGTGCATATTTTGAAGGTAGAGCTGATGATATTTGCAGTAAAATCAGATATGGGTTATGGAAGAAAAACACACATTAATACTCTTAGCAGCACTTTGGCCTGAAAGCTGGAAGAAAGGAGATGCCCTTATTGTGCTGGGAGAGGCTAGAGAAGGAACATGTGTGTCAAGATCAGACTCTGGAATTTGAATATTTAAATGTTGAGATATCTATTAAACTAGTGCCTTTATATTTTGGGGGAAGAAACACTTGTTTTTATTTCTATTGTAATTCATTATGGACTGATATTTCAGTAAAACATAATAAATATGAATTCTTGGACAAATGAAATTGAAAAAGACAAAAATATAGAAAATATAAACCTTGATTCTTATTAGATTCAACAGATGGAAATTAAACCATCAAATTGCTATGAGCTTCTAAACGCTTACTCTTATTGACAATTGCTAATAAAGGTCCATGTATCCAATGGTGCATAGGATACACTTTCAGAATCACTTATTACCATTCAATCAATAATGTTTAAATTGCCTGTCTATCCATGAGGGTGAATTCAAACCATAACAAAGAACACTCATCACAAAATTGTTCCTAGACAATTTAGCTCCTCAATATTTCAAGTATAGAGAATAAGAAACCTATCCCTCACACAGAGGCAAATTTATATTTTATATGAACTTTATCAAATCAGGGAATATTAATTCTGAGTATCCAGACAGCGAGTATCTATGAAGATGGTCTACTGCATGGAGGAATTAGAGCTATGACTCAGATAAACAGGTAGAAAGTATTTGTTATTTAAGATTAGAACACGCTTGCGCAAGCCTCTTTTTTAAAATATATTTTTATTTATTTCAGAAAAGGAAGGGAGAGGGAGAGATAGAAATACCAATGATGACACCGAAACCAGTTTGGCTCAGGGGATAGAGCATCAGCCTGCGGACTCAAGGGTCCCAGGTTCGATTCTGGTCAAGGGCATGTACCTTCGTTGCGGGCACATCTCCCGTGGGGGTGTATGCAGGAGGTAGCTGGTCAATGTTTCTCTCCCATTTTTGTTTCTAGCTCTCTATCCCTCTCCTTTCTCTCTATAAAAAATCAATAAAATATATTTAAAAAAATATATCAATGATGAGAGAGAATAATTGATCCACTGTTTCCTGCACTCCCTATACTGGGGATGGATCCCTCAACCAGGGCATGTGTCCTTGACTAGAATCAAACCTGGGACCCTTCATTACACAGGCTGACACTCTATCCACTAAGCCAAACTAGCAAGGGCAATAACAACATTTTTAAAAACCTCAGCCACTGAGGTTTCAATGCATTCCTGAAGGTTTATAGAAAAGAAAGAAAGAAAGAATTCCTGAAGGTTTATATAAAAGAAAAAAAGAAAGAAAGGTTTATAGAAAGAATAGCAGTGGTCATCTGATACTACTAAGAAGCTAAAAATAAGAATCAACACAATGATGGGTAAGGAGGATAAAATTGAATAAAAATATTACACAAGTAACAAGGTAATAACAGACCAATGTAATCGGTTTTCTCCACTTTATGCCAATGACTCAATTTCATTAATTTTAAAAGAGATATTTAATTCTAAGTGTATTTACAGTGGCAAGCACTTTATGCAAGCATTAAAATGCTGCATTGAATTTTCATAGGCTAATCAGCACCTGACAATTTATGACTTATAAGGGAATCACAGACTTCATATTTCCATGAAAATTATTTAATCAATTTCTCAGCCGACTAAAAAAAAAGATGCTATCAAAAAAAGAAAGCAGACGTGTGTATAATCAGATTTCCCTATAGATATTCTGATTGAATTGCTCTGAGTTGAATATAACAAAATCAAGGAGAGAAAGAGATTAAGATATGCGATCACATGGTGTCTAAATTATTACTAGTATTGGTAGAATTCATACATAGAAAGCAAGGAAGAACCACAGCAAATAAATTCTCCATGCTATTTGTCATCTGAGCCATATATTTATATCCTATTATCAAAGATCCCTATAACCGTTATTTACTTTACAAAGATATTTCCTGATAATTTAGAGGAATAATAGCTTATCATTTCATGTAAATAGGGAGGCAGTTCTCCTTGCATAATCAATTTTTGGTCTTTAGTTTCCCTTTTCCAGATATAGAAGGCTAAATTAAATAGATGAAACAAACAGCATTTTCCAAAGTGATTAGCAGATCTGATGGTTCTAGCAAGATCTTCCACAGCAAGCATTACAAGTAAGTTGTCTACCCTCAGGATATTAACTTTCAGTTAACAACTCTGAAATTTGGAATTTGCTGAACTTGCCTTAGAATTGCATTAGAAGAATCACCCTGAGCTCTGGAGAAATCCACTGTAAGCCATCAGCATGACCAGAAGCAACAATAAATCCATTACCTGTAATATTTGCAGCACTGAAGAGTAAAAATATGCAGCAAGACAAATTCAGTGCAAAAGGCAATTTCAAGGGCACTTACGTATATCTGATTGTTCCCAAAGCGCTTCTGGATTTCATAAAGCAGGCTGCCATCGTTGAGCTCACTGAGTGTTGCTAGGTCATCGTTTGGAGCAGGAGGCATTAGCTTGACCTGGGAGAAAAAATAAGAACGATCAATTCTAATTGCTTTGTAATCAACTTTCTTCACAGTTGGCTGTTCTAGTTCAATTACATGTCAAAAGTTTAAAAACCACATGAGTTTGAAACTGTTATTAAAAGATATGAAATGGCTCATTTACAAGAAACAAAAAAATTCAACCATCATAGAAAAATTCTCAGATGAGAATTTCTCTTGTATACCCATGAGTGCTCTCTCTTTCTCTCTCTCTCTCTCTCTCTCTCTCTCTCTCTCTCTCTCTCTCTCTCTCTCTCACACACACACACACACACACACACAAACACACACACACACACACACACACGTCAAATGTCAGCTTACATCCTTCAAAGACATTAAGTCTATCAAAATCATTTCAGCAGGTTGATCCTTCCTAGTCCCTACTTACAATTTAGACAGCTCTAAACTGTGCTGAGTCCTTTGTGAGATAAGCAGCTGAAAAAAAAGCTCATGTATTTGCAGTGTTTCCAAAGCTAAAGCAAAACTCCTCTCTCAAATTACTGTTGGCATGGAAGCAATCTGCCTGGAATTTAGTTTCTGCATACATCTATGAGAAGGCCAGATTTTTAAGTAAACTCCGGAATTTTGGCTTGTGATTTTTATTCTGCTCTACAATACTTTTAAGTTTAAAGTAGCTTTGAGATTAAGATAATTCTGTCAAGAAAAAATGCTTTTCTATTCAATGTAATATAGAATAACAGTTTAAAAACTAGGCAAGATTAAAAATTAAAAAAGATAAATTTGTATTATTTAATTATATTGAAGTCTAGCCTTTCTAAGTTAAAATTGGCCAATGGTTTAACTTTATATACACAGGAAATGCTCATTATTAGATATAATGTAACAACTTTGGTCTTCTCATGTGAAAACTGAGAAACAAAAGAACAAGAATAATTTTATTAACATTCCTATGAGTTCATTGGTGCCTATAGCTAATATTGTTACAATATGGTTTTAGTAATTTGAGAGAGAGAGAGAAACATTGATCAGCTGCCTCCTGCATGCCCCCTACTGAGTATTGAGCCTGAAACCAGAGCATGTGTTCCCACTGGAAATCAATCTGGTGACCTCTTGGTGAATGGGATGATGCTCAACCAATTGAGCCACACCGGCAGAATACCGTAGTTAATCTGTAATAACAGTAAGTTTGTTTTTAAAATGAGCATTCATATTTGTATTTGCATATTATATTTGTATTGCACATTTAACTATTGGATGTACCATCACTAAATAAGTTGATCCTAAATATTACTGTTCAGCTAAATGTTTTTAGAGTAAAATATTACACATTTTTAAAAAATATATTTTATTGATTTTTAACAGAGAGGAAGGGAGATGGACAGAGAGTTAGAAACATCAGTGAGAGAGAAACATTGATCAGCTGCCTCTTGCACATTCCCCACTGGGGATGTACCCACAACCAAGGTACATTCCCTTGACTGGAACCAAGTCTGGGGATCCTTCAGTCCTCAGGCCAATGCTTTATTTACTGAGCCAAATTAGCCAGGGCAAATATTACACATTTTAAAAGCTAAATTTAGGGCTCTTTCTCTGACATGAGTGGCTATTTTCAAAAATGTAATCTTTCCCATGAGTTCTTAAATTCAGATCATGGTTATCCAAGACTGCTAATCCTAATGCATTAATAATAGAAACTCAAAATTTTTTTACTGAAAATTTCACAAACTCAGAAGAGTGGATTGTTATATCTTCTCTCATTGGAAGTGTGTCATGGCAGCAGGCTGTCTTGTATTGGAAAGACAACCATTTGTATAAGTGGCAAACACAATATTCCAATGAGAAGATGTTTATTTACTTAAAATTAACTTGTAAAATATTCCAGACCTCAGAATGTCATGAACAAGCCTCCTCCTCTCCCACAACATGCACACACTCAGCCAGCACCTTGAGTTTATTTTCTGGTTTTTGTAGAATTTAAATAATAAGATGAAATGGCTCACTTATAAGAAACAAAAAAAAATTCAACAGTCATAGAAAAATACATTCAGAATTAACCTACAAAGGACATATAACACAGTTTTACTAAAATTAGACATTTAACTTTAGGTTAAAAGCACCGCTTTGAGCCTTTGATGTGAGAAATATGGAGTTACATAGTTCAAGAACAGTATAAAAACTGGTACTCGTTACTGCATAGAAGTCATCATGTCTCAGCTCTCCTAATACTTTCTGGGTTGTCAACATCAATTCGGGGATTGTGTAATATGTTTTTTTAACTTTATATATTTAGTTCCACTTTGAAGAGTCACAGGCTCAAAGTGCTGCCGAGACTAATGGTTCTCAGGGAAGCATGAAAATCAAGCAGTGATAACGGCTTCTGCCTATCCCCTTTCTGCTTTTTCATTAGTCATGCTAATTCAGGTCCAAATCTTACACACTGAACTGAGTACTGGAATACTGAAAAATTCAAGTTCATCTAAGCCTAAGACATCAATTATTTGAATTCATCTGGGTGAATGATGCTTAAATCCCAGGGATGTAGCTTCCAGTGAGATCTTTTTTTTTAACTTTCTAAAAAAAAAAATTAATTACATTTTACACTCAATATTATTTTTTATTAGTTTCATAGTGGTTAGATAATCATACACTTTACAGAATATTCCCCTGATATTTCCAGTACCCAATGGGCGCCATACATAGTTATTACAATATTATTGACTATACTTCCTATGTTGTACCTTACATCCCCACGCCTATTTTATAACTACCAATCTATTCTTCTTAATCCCTTCACCTCTTTCATACATACACAAAAAAGTTAAGGCACAAATATATACATATTCATGCATAACATGAGATAAGACAAAAATATGGCTGCAACAACTTTGAACAATGCAATGACAAGTCTCCCACAAGTTAACATACATATTTAACTCCCAAAGAAATCATAAAAAGAAAAATCAAGAGCAAGATTTGTTTTTCTTTGGAAGTAATAATTTACACTGAGATAATACTCCTCTGATAACCACAACTTTAATGAGCTCAATGCAAATTTCTGCATGCATAATTAGGAATAGCATGACTAGCACTAGCAGAAGTTCCCCATTTGTTCCGACAAGCCTAGAGGAGCTATTGCAGACATCTCCCTGGTATTCTTGAGGGTTTTCATGTTCAGTGGCACAGCTGTTGCATGGGTTAGAGAATATACAAGACTGACAATAAAAATGTGAAGACTCCCTTGTCTGTTTATAGTAATGAACTGTGACAAATACAGTATTACATTAGATCAAGGGAAGAATTCCTTCAATTTATTACACCAAGATAGCAAAATGATTAGGAAGGAAGCTTTAATAATCAATCTTAATCAAGGTTATCAAAGAGACACATTTTTTATCAAGATTTCAAAGGTGTTGTGGCAGCTGATAACAAGTAGAAAGAAAAAGGAAAACCATGTCTGTGAACATTTTTATGTTATAGTTGTAAACTCAATACTGTACACTACCAATGTCTGCCAAATATGTATTACCATAGTCAGAAAATAGATGGGATAAATGTGTAAAACAGTTAACCATCCTCTCTAGAACTCACCATCTTGGTTCCTCTGAAGACATATAAACTAACCATATATATCTCCCCACTTATATTTCCAAAAGCAGATATCTAGAAAACAAAGTGGACAAAATTCAGGGTACACTTTCAGAAATGTTTCCAGATCCAAAGGAAATGTAAATTGGAAAGTATTTTAATTCCCTGATACCCTGTCTCCACTTGTCAACACTGCCCTGAGTGCTGTCAGCTTTGCCGTGTTGTTCAGTTGCTGGTAATTTTTCTCTGCAGGAAGTTAGTAGAACATACACAGGAACCAGAAGGCCAATGGACAGAAGAGATGGTCTGACCAATGGGATAAGGGCAACAAATCATTGGGAAGGCAGATTAGGAGGAAACAACAGAGTGCACATGAATGAGGAGAAAAAAGAAAATAATGACAATAAAAAAGAAAAAAAAACTAATTGACTAAGGATGGCCATGACAGGGAAATGGCCATGATAGTGCATTAATTTGACAAAACACTTTGTACTGAATCTCCCGTGGCTGAAGCCCACTATGATGCATGGACATCATTTAAACTGCTTTTTCCTTGCCTTTGTTTTTCTGTTAGATGTTTCTTAATGAAACGTAGTAGGTCCTTACACTCACTGTGCCTTGTTTGGCTAAGGATTTATATTTTGTGTCTGTGGATATTGGTGTATCTGTGGACTCTATAAAGAGAATTCTCTCCAGTCTTTGAAATCTCTATCCTGACTGTGCAGCCACGGAATGGAAGCTTTCTCTCCTGCTCATAGAAGTAAGCAGCACGCCAAAGGAGAGGAGCCAGGAGCTGGGTGTCCTCAGAGTAAAAGAAACGTGATTCTAGGTCATTTGCTTCAGCTTCTTGAGTTTAGGTTTGGTCCCTTTAAATTCAGTTTGAAATTTGAGTATAAGTATTAAAAGTGTATAATAACTTGTGGTATTTTGAGGATTAAAATAATGCAAGTGAAAGCATTTTTCAGCTTTAAAATGTTAACCAATGCACAGTATTATTTTATATTATTGTATTCTAAAATAACCTATATTTACATTGAAAATAAAACCTGGTTGAAATGTTGACTTGATTTACATAAATCAGGAGCAGATAAGTTAGTGAATAGAGGACTCAACCACTCTAGCAAAATCTAATAGATAGTCTATACAAAAAATAATAAAATAATGAATACATCGTGCCGAGTTTTTATTTTACTCTTGGCAAATTGCTGTCACCTTACAGCCTTAATCTTTTGTCATCTTTCTAACAGCCATATAAGGTCAGTGTTAAGTGCCCATTTCACAGATGGGGTTCAGTGAGGTTAAAGAATTTCAATAGTCAAGAGTTCCAGTAGCAGCTCTAAACCAGAACAAATCTGTATGACACCATCATCCTCTCTCTTTTCTCCCAGGATAACATGCCTTCATTAAATATAATAAAACTTTGACCTAATTTTAAGCTTTAACTATTCTCAAAGGAAAAATGAGAGAAAAGACAGTAGGAAGGTAGGAAACTAGAAAGAGTATAGAAGAGAGCAAGGCATGAGAGAGGAGAGAATAACAAAACAAAATTGGAAAAGAAGGAAAAAAGTCTTACAAAATTTTAAGCAACTTTAAAAAAATTCTCGATTCTCACAGATATTATAATAGCAATTGTTAATGTTGATGAATATCAGAACCACAAAAAGTTTAAATTAGCCTGGCCAGCATGGCTCAGTGGTTGTGTGCCAACCTATGAACCAGGAGGTCACAGTTTGATTCCCAGAGCACATGCCCGGGTTGCAGGCTCAATTCCCAGTGCTGGGCGTGCAGGGAGCAGCCTATCAATTATTCTCTCTGATCATTGATGTTTCTATCTCTCTCTCTCCCTTTCCTTCCTCACTGAAGTCAATAAAAATATATATTTTAAAAAATTTAAATCAAGCCTTGACTATTTATTTATACAGTTACCATTTGACATGACCTACATTTATAAAATCTAGGAAGGAGAGATGCTTCCAAGCATCTTATTTGTTTCAATTCAAATTTTTTTCTACATTATATATTTCTCTTTAAAGTGTTAATCAGAATGTTACTGCTTTAGCAAGTCTTTCCTAAAGTTCTCGTATGAGATATAAATGTGTGATCCAGGCAGGATTCTTCCTCTGAAGAGAATCACCGATGCACCTCATGGCAAGAATGTATGACAGCGTAATGCCCACAGTGGAAGACATGGGTGAATGATAAATAAATAATATACAAACCTAAAACCTGAATAAACTATTTTGTCTTTAGTACCAAATAAACAGAATATGGTTACAACCGCTTTTCAGGTCTAGAATGCAAGTACAAAAAGCTTACATTAAAAAAAGAAAAGTCATTCTACTTATTAAGTATGTAAGGATTATATGTGATATTAGGTTGTGAATATCTTCTCATTATTTTAAAGACCTTAGTTTTTAGAGAAGTTTTAGACCCACCACAAAATTGAGGAGAAAGTATAGAGATTTCCCATATGCCTCTGGCCTGACACACATAGTCTGCCTAGTTATCAACATCCCCACTGAGTGGCACATTTGTTACTATAGATGAAGCAAATGACACATCCTAATCACCCAATATCCATAGCTTACATCAGGGTTCACTCTGGGTGTTGCATATTCTGTGGGTTTTCAAAAATGTGTAATGACTTGTATCCACCACTATAATATCATAGGCAGTCGTTTCTCTGCCCTAAAAACCCTCCACCCTCCTCCTCCTCATTCCTCCTCCACACAACTGCTGGCAATCACTGGCCATTTTACTGTCTCCGTAGTTTTGACTTTTCTAGAATGTCCAGTAGTGGAATCGGAATATATGTAGCCTTTTCAAAGTAAATGTTTTCACTTAGTTATATGTACCTAAAGTTATAGGAAGCTCATAAGACCCTTAAGAAGGTTAAGAAACAACCTGAACTTAAATTTTCCTAACGATCAATGTGCCTACTGCCTTGGACTGAATTGTGTTCCCCACAATTCATATTTGAGGCTCTTGCTGCCAATGTGACTGTGTGTGGAGACAGGGTTTTAGGAGATAATAAAAGTTAAATGAGGGTATGGGTTAGGTGGAACCCTGGTCCCACAGGGGTAGTATCATTGTAAGAGATCCCAGAGAATTTGTCCTCTCTCTCTGCCATCTCCGCCATCTGAGGACACAGCGACAAAGCAGACATCTGCAAGCCAGGAAGAGGGCTTCCACCAAAAACAGGCTCAGCCAGCACCTGGATTTTGAATTTCCAGTCTCCGGAATGTTGAAAAATACATTTCTGCTGTTTAAGCCACCCAGCTGATGGTTTTATGTTATGGTAACTTGAGCAGATGAATATGGCTAATAAAATCCAAAAGTATTTCAGATGTTTTGTGGTTTCAGTTATTTTAAAATAGAAATGAATGAGATGAAGAAAATTTGAAAGGTCTTTAGAAACGATAGTTAAAATACCTTTAAAATTTATATATACATTGAAATAAGACATTTTAAGGATTATTCTACAATTTATAAAATACTCTACCATTTATAAAACACAACACATATACAAATAATTTATTTCTATGAAAACTATAACATAAAATACATTAAATTCTGTAACTTCAAGCTTATCAAAATGATCCCACATAACTTGGGCACTGGAATATGTACATGTGCACATAGATACATATACAATACAACATCACAGTTACTTTCAAGAATAAATGACTGATTGGTTTGTCTTCCTACTTGTGGAACATATTTGACTATTTGAAGGAAATAATTATTAAAATGATGGCCAATGAAGGAACTATAAATATTCAGGAATCAATATATTGGCTGAGCTTACGATCCTGATAAATAAGTCCAAACTGTAAATTCAAGTCCTCCTGGTTTTTCTCAGTGGTTAGAGCGTTGGCCTAAGGACTAAAGGGTGACATGTTTGATTCCAGTCAAGGGCACATACCTCGATTTCAGGCTCAATCCCCAGCCCCAAAGCGTGTGCGGGAGGCAACTAATCGATGTGTCCCTCTCACATCCATGCTTCTCTGTCTCTGTCTCTCTCCCTCCCCTCCACTTTCTCGAAAAAAAATCAATGAAAAGGAAAAAATATCCTCTGGTGAGGACTGAATTTTTAAAAAGACAGTAAATTCAAATCTTTCTAAAACACAATAGGAGTATGTTTGTTAATGTACAGTACAACATAATAGCATTTCATAAATAAAAATTTTAAAATACTAAGCCATGCTTTCATTAAAGTTTCTCTGAATGGAACTTTGGGTATTGTTTTGGAACATAACAGGGCACAATACCAGCAGACGCACATGGGGTGTAATTACCTGCTCTGGCTTGGTGGGGCCGTTCACAGTGGCGCTCTCGGGAGAGCCGTCCTGAGACTGCTTCTTGCATAGGCCTTTTGTTGCATCTTTGAACATAATGTCTTTTTCCAACAAACTGTCTTGCTTGGCAATTGGCCACACCAGGGGACTGCTACGGGAAATAATCAATACTAGAATTAGTCTTCTTCCAACTTGGCTATATAAATCAGAAATTACCACGACAGGACATCTCAATTATAGATAGTTGTTTTATTCAAGGAGAAAACAGTTTCTCAATACTGTAGGGGAAAAACACAATGGGAAATCTGTAAGCCTTTCTGTTAGCTCTGAAGTTCATTCAATTTCCCATTGGAAAGAAAGATATATTCAACTCCACATTGGAAAGAAGAATATGTTTACAAATGCATGTATGACTAATAGATAAATCAATAAGCAATTTAAAAGCTAAGGTTGACACACCTGACTAAACTTGGAAAGATATTTAAATGTGAAATAGAATAATAAACAAGTAAAGGAAAAGCTATACAATTAATTAAAATTCTGTACATTAATTAAAATATGTTATAGCATCGTGGGTGATAGAGTTTGTAACTAAATAACAATAGGGTAATAAGAGAGAAGTGCTGTGCATAAGATTGCAATATTAATAAGATAATGTTTTATTATTTCTATACAGCTCAATCTAGCCAAAAAATAAAATAAAAGCTGATTCAAGGTTTTGTTATGCTATAGACTGCATTGCCCAAAGAAATGTAATGTTCATAGAAAATAAATGCATCTAAAAGTTGAATTTTCATTATAACATTTGATATTTAGATTTTAAAATATATTTTCCTGTTATCACATACAAGCAGAAATACATACATAATTAATCAGGTGCAGTATATGGAAACCTAATTATTTACAATAGCAGTTGCAGTTCTTATAGAAGCTCAATGCACTTACTTGGCTTTTCAAAAATTCAAGTTTCTTGAGTTATATTTACATATAGTAAAACTCACATATTGTAGGGTTACTATTCAATATGTTTTGAATTGTATATAAACATTTAACAGTGTGACTAACATAATCAGCAATACATAGAATTTCTATCACTCAACTTTATGTCTCCAATTATCCTCCTTTGCCTTCTGGCCCTTGCAATCACTGATACTTATTTTTGCCTTTTCCAAAATGTCATAGGAAAGGGGTCAGAGTATGCAGACTTTTGTGTATGATTACATTTAATTAACAATGTTTTTGAGACTCATGTTGCTACAGATAGCAATAGTATCGTTTTTCATTGCTGACTAGTGTTCTACTGCAGGATATACTACACTTTGGCCAACCATTCACCAAAAATTTGGGTTGTGTCCAGATTTTGTCAATTGTGAGTGGAGCTTTTACACACATCCATATACAGGTGTGTGTAGACATATGCTTTCATTTACCTTGGTTAAATGTCTAGGAAAACCACACAGTTTTCAAAGTGGTTGTACCATTTGGCGCTTCCCAGCAATATGTTGGATTTTCACTTGCTTCACAGCTTCACATCATTGCCAATACTTTTTTACTGAATTTATTGAAATGACATTGGATAATAAAATTACATAGGTTCAGGTATACAATTATCAGTATTTTTAAAAAATACATTCTAGTAAGTGTATTAGTGGCTTCTCCCTGTGGTTTTACTTTGCATTTCAATGTGCTTATTTGACATAAGTATGTCTTCTTTGGAAAAATGAATGTTCAAGTCTCTTGACTATTTTTCACTGATTCTTTGCTGTCAGGTTCTTGAGTTTATATATTTGGATTCAAGTCCCTTATCATATATTGGGTCGGCAACTAAGTAATTGCGGGTTTCACACATATATGGCTTCAGTTGAATTTTTAGGTTTGCAGACTTGGCAAATATTTTCTCCTAGGCTGTGTCTTGTTTTCATTTTTTTATAAATATTTGTTATTGATTTTAAAAATATTTTGTTATAGAGAAGAAAGGAGAGAGATAGAAACATCAATGATGAGAGAATCATTGATTGCCTGCCTCCTGCATGCCACCCTCTGGGGACCAAGCCTGCAACCCAGGCATGTGCCCTAACCCAGAATCAAACCAGGACCTCCTGGTTTATAGGTAGAAGCTCAACCACTGAGCCACACTGGCTGGGCAGTCTTCATTTTTTAACAGATTTTTCAAATAATTTTGTTTATCTTATAATTTGCACCTCTTGTATCTTATTTAAGAATTCTATTCTGAACCCAAGATGAACATGGTTTTCTTCCAGAAATTTTAGATTTTATGTTTTACATTTAGATCTATTATTCATTGCAAGTGACTTTTTGTATATGGTGCTATATATGAGTTGTGGTTCATTTTTTTCATGTAGCTGTCCAAATGTTCCAGCATCATTTCTGAAAAGAACATCTTTCCCCAACCAATTACCTGAACATGTTTATTAGAAATCAATTGACCAATCAATCAATCAATCTATTTTAGGATACTCCATTGTATTCCATTGATATGATAGTCTATTCATACACCAATATTATACTGTTTTGATCAATGAACCTACAGAGTAATGCTTAAAACCAGGTAATGTGATTCTCCAAATTTTCCTTTATAAAAATTATTTTGAATATTTGTGGTTATTAGCATTCTTACATAAATTTAGAATCTATATGTCAGTTTTTATAAACATGCCTGTTGGGATTTTAATTAGTATTGCATTCATTTGGTAAATCAATGTGGGGAAAATTTACATGTTAACAATGCTAATTTTTTTCATTCCTAAGCATGTGTATATTTCTCCACTTATGTTGATCTTCATTAATTTCTATCACCAATATTTTATGGTTTATGTCATTAAAATCATACAAGTAATTTGTCACATTTATTCTGATGTATTCCACGTTTAGATGTCATTGTAAATGTATTTTTAAATTTCAGTTTCCAGTTGCTGACTGTTAGTATAAAGAAAAATAAACAATTTTGTATCTTAACCTTGATAGAGAGGAAGAGAGGAATTTGAAGGGCTTCTTTCAGTAATCACAATGTCTCACTGTTTTTGCAGCCCATCTCTATGCTCTGTCATCCTACTCTACTATAATCTAGGAATGCATGCGAAAAGACAAACTCATAAATGGCCACATTAGAGCCAGGCCTAGAGGAAAAGCAGAGATAGCTAAAGAACACGTTTACAGAAATGTGAAGCCAGTTTTATTTCCTTTAATCTCTGCATGCTAATCCTTTAAAGTGTTTCAGTCAAGATATTTTCAAGTACCCTGTTTCCCCAAAAATAAGACAGTGTCTTATATTAATTTTTTCTCCCAAAGTTGCGCCAAGTCTTATTTTCAGGGGATGTCTTATCTTTCCATGCACTAAGTCTTATTTTCGGAGGATGTCTTATTTTCTGGAAAACACGGTAGGTATGGGAAACATATATTAAGAAGTGGCAGCATGACGGTCTAGTACACGTGTCAAACACAAGGCCCGCGGGCCAAATCCAGCCCGCCAGGCCTTGCAATGTGGCCCGCACCGCGCTCTCATCACTGCACTCCGCTGTCAGTTTATGACATTGTCAGTTTATGACTGTTCAGTAAACCATTCGGCCCGCGATTTAGGCTGGATTTTAGATTTTGGCCCCTTCTCTGATTGAGTTCGACACCCCTAGACTACAAGCATATGTTTTTGAGTCAGAATTCTATACAGTTTGATGTCTGGCTCTGCTACCTTGGGAAAGTTATAAAAGCATTTCATAAAACCAATCCATAAAAAAAGCTTGTAGTGAGCTATTGCTAACATAAAACACATAAATGGCTAAGCACAATGTCAATGATAATAGCAAGCAATAAAGTTACATGCTATTTGTATTTGTCCAGAACTATGACATTTCTGGGATTCTACTCTACTTACAAGCTCTGACAGGTTAGCTTGCTACTCTTTCATGGGTGGGTGCAGAAGACAAGAGATCCCTGGATCAGAGACGGAAAACTTTATTACCCACAGCAAACACAGTATCTAGACTTCATGTTTTCCCAAATCCTCCTTGTCTCCTATCCCATAAAGGGTAGGCATGGGCAACACCAATGCACTTAAACTGATGCCTATGCAAGCAGGGTGTTGTGTTGTAGGAGAGAAACCTCTCAAAGAGCCAAGTACTTTTTAAAAATATATACTTTTATTGATTTCAGAGAGGAAGGGAAAGGGAGAGAGAGATAGAAAGAAATATCAATGATGAGAGAGCTGCCTCCTGCATGCCCCACACTTGGATCAAGCCTGCAAGCCAGGCATGTGCCCTGACCAGGAATCAAACCATAACCTCCTAGTTCAGTGGTCAACAAACTCATTAGTCAACAGAGCCAAATAGCAACAGTGCAATGATTGAAATTTCTTTTGAGAGCCAAATTTTTAAACTTAAACTTCTTCTAATGCCACTGCTTCAAAATAGACTCACCCAGGCCTTGGTATTTTGTGGAAGAGCCACACTCAAGAGGCCAAATAGCCACACGTGGATCGTGAGCCGCAGTTTGCCGACCATGGTCCTAGTTCATAGGTGGATGCTCAACCGCTGAGACATACTAGCCAGGGTCAAGTAGTTTTTGAGCAAACAGCAAACCTTGTACCAAGCAGAAGATGAGCCAGTGCCTCCTCTGGGGGTGAGTGCCATGGAGTGACTATGTACCTTGCAGTCTAACAAACTGAGCAAAAATGTGGAGAGTGCCCAGGGCACATATCCCTCCCAAGTAGTAAGCTTATTAATTTTAAAAATTCACTATAAAAAAGAATGTTATAATGCTTATAAAAACTTCATATCTAGCCGAAACCGGTTTGGTTCAGTGGATAGAACATCAGCCTGCGGACTGAAAGGTCCCAGGTTCAATTCCAGTCAAGGGCATGTACCTTGGTTGCGGGGACATCCCCTGAAGGGGGTGTGGAGGAGGCAGCTGATTGATGTTTCTCTCTCATTGATGTTTGTAGCTTTCTATCCCTCTCTCTTCCTCTCTGTAAAAACTCAATAGAATATGTTTATTAAAAAAAAAACAAAAACTTCATATCCAGATCTTTTTGAATCTAGTGATAAAATATCCATAACTCCCAAAGAAGCCTTATTTTTTCCATGAGCAATTTTGGAATGATGCCTGTCTGCTCAAACTTGTATTCATCGTTTTTAGGGTTTACAAGAGGGTGCTCTATGCTTCTTTGACATGGAGCCTTTCAGATATTTGAACTCAGTTGTGTTTCCCTAAATTTTCTATAGTTTAAGTGAGTTACTGCAAAACATTTAAATAATTATGTGGCATTTAATGTGTGATGGTCTAAGTACTCTACACATAGTCACTCTTTATTTGAAAACAACATTATAAAGTGGGCACTATTTTTATATCTATTTATAGATGAGTAAACTGAGAAGAACTTGGTCTGACCACAGCAGGCAGTAGTTGAGCTGAGATTTGAGCTCCAGAGGTTGTGTTCTCAACCACCATTTCACACTGTCTACACCTAAAAATCCACCTTTTCACATCTGTAAAAATATTTCCTTACATATCTTTCCTTATCTAAATAACCTCATTTTTTCCTGGAGATTTAAAGAGGGTTTTCATATTAATAAAGCAGTGGTGTGATAGTTTGGTTAGAAACTAGAAAGACAGTTCATTAAATACATAAAATCACCAATTATAAAGGATTTATAAAAGGAAGAAACAGTGAATTTACTGCAATAACAGGCTCCCTGAGAGCTACAGTAGGAAAGAAGATTGATCCAGGAATACAGCCATCTCCTTCTCAGTCAGTTTTTACCTCAAGTTGGCCTGATCAAGTAAGGCCTTCACAGTCTCTGGGTCACAGCTTCCTCTTTGTCAAATGCAGAAATTAGACTAGGTGATAACTAGGTGTAAGCAAGCTCTATGATGCCAATATATAATCTTTCTTCATCTCTTTTCACCTGCATTTTTTTAAATTATTTACACATTTAATAATACTATAGGTTATATACTTTAGGATATATTGTTAACAATAATTGCAAGTAGCAGGTTACAAATATTATTTATATAAGAAAAAATGACTCTAAATAAAAGTTAATTAAATGGCAATATATTAATTAGTAATGCACACATGTTCTGTAAGAAAATGCAAGTAATCTACCTCAGCTGATGGTGTGTGATAATGTTTTAAACAACTATGGAACAATTTTTCTTTAGGTTTCTATTCCACTTTTTAACTGAAACACATTTTACGTATATCCTTATGCTTAACAATAATATTCAAATGTTAACTGTTATATATTTAAATTTTCATTGATCATCAATTTTTGGAACATAGGCATATATTAAAATGCTATTTTTCTTTTAAAAATAATATTTTTAAATTATCATTGGTATTTACTTTAATGCTCATTAAATGTTTATCACACATGCAAAATATTTATAAGATTCTTTTTTTCTAAATGAGAAGCAGTTGTGTATATAGAGCAAACACTGAACTTAAAAGCAAAAAAGAACATATAAAGGATAGAAGAAATACAATAATTACTAAAAAGGTTCCTTAAAAATGTGGACTAATAATAAAGGCCTTAACATTTCATTCATTTCAACTAAGCTATGGTGTCTTCTTCCCAACTCTGGACCACTGACCTGGTTCTTCTAGCAATTATTTCCATTGTAAATTCTTTGCCCCTTTGAGATGAAATCTTCTGCAACCCAGCAATGCCTTTCTCAAGGACTTGAGAGTCATCCCTTTGACATGCAATCATAGGAAAGATAAAGCCCTTCTCCCAGTCTCTATGGAGGTAAGAGCCCAGCTTCCATAAATGTGAACTGGCAAACAAGAATGACCTAATCACACTGACCAAGGTTCCTCAAAACATTCTCCATCCAGCACTTTCCCACTAGCTCTCTCCAAGCTACAAAGCTATCTGGCCTTTTGTTTCACAGTGTTGAGCTCCTCTTTCTCCTCTCTCTCTCTCTCTCTCTCTCTCTCTCTCTCTCTCTCTCTCTCTCTCTTTGGATTTCTCTCTCTCTCTCTCTCATTGCAATTCTATTGGATAAAGTCTTTCTTGCATTTTTAACTTCTCTGGTTCATTTTTTCTCTTATGCTAATGAGTGGGGTTTTTTTCATGCTTCAGGATGAACTTTCCAAATTGACTTCAATGAGAAAAATATTATTTTGATTATGAAAAGAATTATTAGGAATAGAAATTTATCAGTGAGAAACAGAAAAAATAGGATTGAAACAGTATATTTTCTAAAACAAGGCTTTTGGTATGACAGGTTCAATAAACATAAAGAAAATGGAATAGGTATTATCTAAGAGTACTTTAGGTTAATGCAGAAGAGATAGCTTTAGCCTGACTGTGGGACGAATTATTGTAGATGGCACTATAACAGCAGACAACCGATTTCTAAACTCTACTGGATTTAGTCAAGACTTACTTATGTTTATGAACATAAAAGGCATGTCATGCAGAGCAAGCGTGCCTGTAGGAACTGAGATTTTATTTCTGAAAATGGAAACAGGAGCATAATAAAATGAAACTAACAAAGGCAACAATTATTGGCCATTATATCTAAAGCAATTTTAGAAAACCATAAAGAACAAATAAAATTGACTCTACTGAGATATATTAGGCCAATGAAGACAAAAATCTATTAGAAACAAATGTGAAGAAATGGCACATGTGGCTCAGTTATTTTGGTGGTTAAAGTAATGGACTGAATAAATGTTTCTCAATTTTAACACTTAGAACATAGCTACATAAGTTATTTATTATAGGGAATTTGGGATTTTCTGCATCTATAAAATAAGAGAATGATCCAAAAATTAACATTGAATGAAATGAGAGTTTTAAATTAATTGATTTCTTTCTTTAGTACTCCCCCCCAACACCCACAAATGACTGTAGTTTTTTTAAGAAAAAATATTTATAATTTAAAAAACCACTTTGGTAAAATATGACATGTCTAAAACCCTAAAAATAATTTCAATGTATGATTGTGGTAGCATTAAAATGTATATTGCTTTTACAACATCTTATATTCACCTCAGCAGTTCTCAATAGATATCTGCAAAACATTTTAATCCAAATGCGACAAGTGTTACATTTGCTTGAAGTGCTAAATAGGTATTTAATATATGATATTTATAGGAAACAATATTATTATTCATTAAGTATGATGTTTAAAGCCAATCACCAAAGTCTGAGGCATAACTAAAATTGCTTTCTTTACATGAAGTTTGCATAAGATTTCATTCTAAATATTATTCCTGCTCAAAAGGGAAGTCTCTAAATAAGATACAGTTTTCTTTTTTAGTAAGTGCCAATATTTTGAAATGGAGTTACATATTATTTCTTTTATAGATGAAGCTAGTATAAATGAAGAATATTTCTGATCCTTGGAAACTTTTATTAAACAGTAGTAATAAACTTGGTATACAAACACAAGATTCTGGTAGAAGCGCTTTGTATGTCATGAATCTCTCTGGACCAAAAGTTAATGAAGTCCAGATTGCTCCCAGCCAGCCACAGCTCCCCTGATATCTACAACAACAGAACAAAGACCTCCCAATGAAATGAAGACTCTGATGAGTCTAGAACTGAGTGTCTGGTCAAACTTTATCTCAGGTGATGCTATTTTACTGCACAATAGTCATGGAGACTGCTGATTTTGAAGATGCTTGGGTTATCAGGGTCAGTAGTAAATTTTCAACAACTGCCTTATAGGTATAACCAGAGATATGATGCTCAACCAGCAGAAGTGAGGGAATGAATGTCTGTAGTGCAATTCTACCTAAGAGTCTTAGATTAAGACCCATTGCAGTGCTTATCCAGGCATCTAAATTACAAGGAGCCATTTGCACAATGACTGTCCCCATGTGCAGTGATTAGGCATGAGCCAAATCTTAGCTCCTTTGTTTGCATAAATTTGTTTTAGATCTGCATGGCAAGATTGCACATACCATGAGGCTATGAAGATGCTGATACTGATACCATCTTCCTGAGCTTGTTCCTGCAGTAGGCTGGAGAACATCAACAAAGAATCCAAAAAACTTGGGTTCTAATTGCAGTTGCCACTGATTAGCTATACCCTCAAGTCTGCCACACCTCTGGGCTTCTGTTTCTCTGTAAATAAAATGTGGATTATTATGCCTATTCATCCTAAGTCCTAGAGTTGAAATGAAGACCAATGGAAATGATTATGAAAATTGCTTTGATATGTAAACCATATTTATTTTCCACAGAGGAACAAAGGCAATAGCAAAAAAAAAAAAAAAAAAATCACTGTGTAGTCACAAGTTAGCTTGCTTTTGAATGAATACAGTAAGTTGAGCCTGTTTCATAAAATGTGGTACCTTCAAGGCTTTCCAAAAAATCTATTTAAGCCTATTGTTAGTCTCAGGCTTTCCTGTGGTCAAGAAGGAAAGAAAAGTCATACTGTGCCACTCAAAAATCCCAACAGAGTATTTCTCTTTGGAGATGGCTACTTGGCTGAAACCACATAGGATTTCTTCCTGTCCTCAAGTCCCTTTTCCTATAGCCCTCAGCCCTGCTCAGCTCTGCCCCCCCCCCTTCTTCGTCCCACACAGAGCAATACCTTCTCTCCATCTCAAGTTCCAGATGACTTCTGAAGCATTGGAGACCCACACTTTAAGAAACCTAATCAAAGGATGCAAGCTAGTCTTCTCTGAAATTGGATTTTCTTTCCAGCTGACTAGAAAATAAGGTTTTCGGCATATGGTTATAATCAGTTGCAAAGCACCAAGCTGAGAGCCTAATTCCATTGTCTTCTAGTCAGTAGCCAGAGGCCTTTATTCTTTCGATGATTTGCTGACAGTTCACAGATGAATAAAGAACATTATTTTTTTTTCTTTTTGTCATTTCTCTGGCACGTATGTAGTATTACAGTGAGCCAGTTACTGCGCTAAGCACTTTTATAAATATTAACTACTCAGC
The DNA here is from genome assembly GCF_964339955.1 of Pipistrellus hanaki. NCBI lineage: Eukaryota > Metazoa > Chordata > Mammalia > Chiroptera > Vespertilionidae > Pipistrellus > Pipistrellus hanaki. The sequence continues at coordinate 28,865,974 of NC_140505.1, forward strand.
TATTCATCAAGAACAAGTCCAGGAGACAGGCATCATCAATCACCACCATCATCGCTCAGTGGTGAACTGTAGAACTATTTTGAGGCTGACCACCTAGAGTTAGCATAGCAGCCACAAGTTTAGGGCATCATCTCCAACAAGCCTGCAACCACTTCAGATGCCAGCTACACTTGTGGGAATCTCTATGCCACCTATCCTTAGACCAACTAGCTACAACTTTTGGGGTTCCCATAACCCCCCTCAGGTTAGATTATTCACTAGAACTCACAGTGCTCGAGAAAACAGTATACCTGCTACTATTACAGCTGTGTTATAGAGGTTACAAATCAAGACCAGCAAAACAAACAGAGGTACAGGGTGAGGCTGGGAGGGTCCTGAATGCAGATATTTCATGTCCTCTCCTGATGGAGTCAAGGCACATCACCTCCCAGAATATTGATCTGTTCACCAACCAAGAAGTCTATCAAGCTAGTTGTCAGACTTTTTATTGGGGTTTCATTATGTAGGTATGATGGACTCTATCATTGGCCATGTGTTTGAATTCATTCTCCAGTCTTTCCACCCTTCTGGTGGTCAGACTGGCTCAATGCCCCCATCTTTTAATCACATCATTAGAATTTCTGATGTGACCAGCCCCTCCTTGAATCATAAATGTAAGTATTATCTAAAGGAATCTATGTTAGCAGGCATTTAAGTACGGTCCAAGGTGCTTTTGCATAACAAAGACACTTGAGAATTCTAAAAAATTAAGAGACTCCCCACTCAGGAGATAGCATTAAAGGCCTGGCTAAATACCCATATTTTACAGTTGAGGTGGCAGAGTTTCATTACGTTACCCAAGCTCCAGAACCAGTAAGTGCAGAGTCCTGTAATGGAAACCTCTCCCAGGTTTCAGACTGTCTTCTGAAGTTGCCATACTAAACATCCAACCTAAATTGACGATGTATTGCAGCTAAAACTGACTGACCATAACAGTGAAATTCAGTTAACAATTTCCTCTTTAAAGCCAAATCAGAACTTTTAGGATCACAAACAAAAAGGCCCTTCTCAGCAAAAGAAACCATAACAAAACAACAAGAAAGCCCACTGCATGGGCAAACATATTTGCTAATGTTATCTCCCATAAGGGTTTAATCTCCAATATTTACAGGGAATTCATACAATTTTACAAAAAGAAGATAAACAACCCAATCAAAAAATGGGCAATGGACCTAAATAGATACTTTTTTTAAAAAGAACATAAGCAAGGCTGAGAGACATGAAAACATGCTCAAAGTCACTAATATCCAAGAGATGCAAATCTAAACAACAGTGAGGTACTATCTCACACCTGTCAGAATGGCTATTATCAACAAATCAACAAAGGACAAGTGCTGGCAAGGATGCAGAGAAAAAGGAACCCTCATGCACTGCTGGTGGGAATGCAGACTGGTGCAGCCACTGTGGAGAACAGTATGGAGTTTCCTCAAAAAAAAAAACTAAGAATGGAACTCCCATTTGACCAGTGATCCCACTTCTAGGAATATATCCTAATAAACTAGAAACACCAATCAGAAAGAATACATGCACCCTATATTCATAGCAGCACAATTTATCATAGCTACGATTTGGAAACAGCCTAAGTGCCCATTAGCAGATGAATGGATTAGAAAACTATGGTACATCTACGCAATGGAATACTACACTGCTATAAAAAGGAAGTATCTTCTACCATTCACAACATCATTGATGGAGCTGGAGAGCATTATGTTAAGCAAAATAAATCAGTCAGAGAAAGATAAATATCACAGGATCTCACTCATTTGTGGATTATAATGAACATAAACAGGTGAACAAAAACAGATCCAGAGACACAGAAGCATGAAACAGACTATCAAACTCCAGAGGGAAGGCAGAGGAGGGAGGGATTAGGGGAAGAGATCAACCAAAGGACTTGAATGCATGCATATAAGCCTAATACCAAGGGGGTTAGGACATGGGCAGGGGGTGGTGAGGGGGGATGCATGCAACGGGGAGAATAAGGACACATATGTAATAAATTAAACAATAAAGAAAAGGGGGGAAAGGTCCTTCTCACAGAAACAAGGTAAGGTTGTGTATATTTGTGTGTGTTGACTCAGATCACTAAAGTCTGAGATCAGACAGTAATGTAAAAAGAACAGTGATATCAAGTACTTTCAGGTATTGTGTTGAGAGTTAAATAGCATTATCCATGTAAACCACTTTGCACAAGTCCTGACACCTTCTAACTGAAAACAGAAAGCCTTTATTGTAGTTATTATAAATTATCATTACTGTTAATATTAATAAGTGAAAACCCACAAGTGTTTAGTAAATTACTCTAGGCATTGTGCAGAATTTTTGTGACTTCCAACTCAAGAACTCCATCAAATAGAAAATTGGAAACAAAAGTTAGCACATATCAAAACTTCTCCATGATTATAAACCCTAGGAGAGCATGTCCATGTTCAAATACCAGGTGGCATATTCAGTAGCAGCTGGTTCTGTAGCAGCAATAACAGTATTTAGATAGATAGATGATAGATAGATAGATAGATAGATAGATAGATAGATAGATAGATAGATAGATAAACAGAAAAGACAGCCCAGCCAAGAAGCACCCAGTCAGCAGGAAAGAATGCAGTAGGGAACTGCAGTCAAATATAAGAACAGTTGTTGTAAATTTAAAGCAGAGAGAGAAAACAAGCTTTACAAATAAAGACCAGAAAGGGAATATTATTCTTGGAAGGATTTGGGGGTTAAATCTAACCTGCTCATTTGAGACATGAACTTAGAGACATTAAGTAGAGGTCAGTGTATTTACAGATGACATTAGCCTCTGATTTATCTAAATTAATTTTAAGCCAAAAGTGTTTTTGAATGCCAACGAGATGGAACAGGCTCTGAAATAAGATTTTTCCTCTTTGAGCTCATGTATTCATTATAAGGACCTTGGGGCACGTCTGTAGGCAGCATCTTTTCAAATTCCCAGGAAGAGAAATGGAAGCGTGTTAATTATGGGCCTCTTTCTACATTTATGAAGCGAAATGAATTGTCTGAATCTGGGAAGGATGTCTCCCCAGTCCCGTCTCCTTCTTGCAGCAAGCCTTCCTGCAGAGAGCACAGCTCTTCCTCTTCCTCCACACTGTTACTTGGACTGTGAGCCCCTCCATTGGGAGGCCTGATCCGGCTTCTAAGTGCCTTGTTGGTAGAGCTGCCTAACAATGGAATACACTCACAAACCCTTTCAGCTGCCACATTTAGCTATGTCCTCCCATGTTCCCTCTATCATTGAGAAGGTATGATTTGGAATCCATTTTTCTCTTTGATTATTTCTCCAATTGTCCAGAAACTAGATAGTGCTATTTATTCAAGGTCTCTTCAAATATCCCAAATATGTATTAGACATAATAGCTGCTGTCAGAAGAGAAATGTGTTTATACAGGAGGTAACTGCCTCAAGGTCTCACTGGTTGTGCACAACAGATTTTGCTTTCAACCTGACTTTTCTTTTATCTTTTTGCTATATGTGTTTATTTCTTTGGTTGAAATATAATTCACAGAGCACAAAATACAGGCTTTTAAAGTGTACACTTCTCTGCTTTTTATATTCACAGGCTTGTGTAACCACCTACTTCCAGAACATTTCCATCATTTTCAAAGACTCACATCCATTCAGAGATACTCCTCTTTACCCCTTCAACCCACTCCTGGAAAATACTAATATGCTTTCTGTTTGCATGGATTTGACAATTCTGGACATTTCATATCAATGGGATTATATCATATATGGACTTTTGTTTCTCACTTTGTCCATTTAGCATGATGTTTTTAAGGTATATCCTCTTGCAGCATATGTTCGTATTTAGGATATAGTTTAGACAACAACAAAAAATCATTGGTTTTATACTTGAGAGAGAAAAAAATGAATATTTATATTTCCTACCTTAGGAAATTTAGCCATTATGGGTCATTCAAAACCTTATGTACCCATTTGGCTAAAAAAACATGGAGTGTGTTTAAAATATTATCTCTGATCTCATGGTGACAAATATATCTAATTACTGAAATAGTAATGTTTTACAAAATCAGAGCATATTCATAAGAGTAGGCTAAACTCGTGATTGTCAACATGCATCTTTTGATAAATATATTAACATGCAGCTTCAATTTTTCTAGCTTTCAGTTGAGAGATAGGCTTACTCTTGACTCTAAAGTGAATGACTGGTGATTAGAGGGGAAGAAAATGAGAATAATTAAGTCAGCAGAGAACCAGGTCTACGGCTTTCTCCTTGTATGAAGAAGGCACTTACAGCTTACTGGAAAGAGCTGGCAGGTCACGAAGGATCTCTTCGTAGGGTTCCTCTTGTGCTAAGGTAGGCGCAGATAAAGGCTCTTCCATCTTTTCTTCCCAGGCAATTTCGGCTTTCAGCAGCATTTCCTCAATAAATTCAGATGCAGCGATATCTACACGAAGCAATAAGAAAGTCAGAAAAAGTGGATGGTGAGACCACAGAAAACTATTTACTTTCAATAGTTCTGAAAACACTAAAATTTATCAGCACCTGTAGCAAAAATAAAAACATTAAAAGTTTATGCCAGGAACAAAAATCGCAGTGCTGCCATTTAAAAATACTGTCTTTTTCACATTAGTGACATATTTAATTATAAATGAAATGAAAACATACAAAAATCATTTCACTAAGAGGTGATGTGTAAAATGTAAATCATTGAGAGGCTAAGCTTGAGAGAACTTAATGTCATTTTATTGTCAGGAAACTCTTTTTCCTTCATCTTGGTGAATATGAAGCAAAATGATAAAAAAAAAATCATACCTTTAGAATGACTGGGCTATTATAAAACATGTAGTAAGAATTCTAAAACATTTTACTAAATGGGTAGATGTACAAATAAATAGTTGTATATTAAAACAGTGTGTCTAGCCTCTCTATCTGAAATATGAATTATTATAAATTACACATTAACAGTGACATCTGAACATATCTGCACAGCAATAAAGATGAGATTTAATCAACTTATACTTATTAACAAATGATACTAGAAATCAATAAATCCTGAGAAATTTTTCACATTAATAACAATTAGGAACCTAATGGAGTCACCTGCTTCTTTGAACCCTCATAACTCAACTGCATGCCCATCTTTGTCTATAAATTTGACTAATGTGGTTTTATGGGCTGAAAGCAGTAATTCACCTACCAGAGGAAGGTATTTATGCCAGGATTTTATCATCATTTACTTTGGGTTAAATCGTAATCACATAATGAGTAGGAGGCTGCTCAGTTTCTTTACCTAGGAAGATTATTTCTGCCTCACCTAACAGCTATGCCACAAATTGCTTTTATTTCCCAAATAATTTTTATGTGTCCACTTTAAGTTTAAGACACACAAAACAGTAAGAACCTAATATGGTACTGTGATAATTTTCATTTGCTCAGTAAAAATATATGTCAAGTTCACTTTTCTCTGCACTCTTGTTTTATTTGGTTCATTCTTCTTGCTCTTGGATAAGATGCTGGGATGTCCTGCATTTACTTTTAACCTCTCACTGCATGATTGGTCTTTGTCCCTTGTGTGTGAGAGAAATATTTTCATTCAATTAATAAATGTTTATTGAGGGTCTACTATGATCACATCATTGTGATTCTCATGAACAACATGGCACAGAAAAGGGGTTATGATGATGGTAGACAAGGCATGACCAACAGGGCAAAATTGTCTGAGTCACCATACACTATGCTGGAGGTGATCAGGTTGAGTCTAGACCAGGAATTTATTCATTCCCTAGGACTCCAGAACTGTCCATTACCTTGGATGTCCATTTGGCACACTTGACTCTAGACCTAAAAGATGAAAATGTGACAGATGGGAGTCTGTGCAGTCACGGGCAATCATATTGAGTCCCTTCTCTGGGCAAGAAGCTAAGAATATGAAGTTGAAATTGTGATGTTAGAACTAGACTAGAGATAACAGAAGGTGTCATATATTTCAAAATAAATGTATTTATTAAAAATAAAAGAAAATTATTAATTCATATTTATTATACATACTTCTTTGTTCATGTTAAAAGTATTACACTATCATTTATATTAGCCTGTTCTAATGTTTGAGACTGTCAAGCTATTAGTTCTGTTTGTTAAATCATTAGTTTATTTTAGCAAAGATAAAAAATACTCAGTAATAATAATTAATTCCAATAATGTGAGAAACAGAGGCAATCCCTCATCCTGCCTTAAACTAGAGGCTTATCAATTAATCATACTCCCTCCCATAAGTAAATCAAATAAAAAATTTGAAGCTGGTAGTTATAGCAACAAGAAGAATAAGTAAATATAAATTATTCAGATCAATTATTACTATTACATTCAAATTTCTTATATTATTTTGTTCCTTATACTAGACTTTTCTCTTTGTTGTTTAGAAATATTTTTTAAAATATGTTTTTATTGATTTCAGAGAGAAGGAGGGAGAGGGACAGAGAAATAAAAACAAAGATGAAGAGAGAGAATCATCAACTGGCTGCCTCCTGCATGCCCCCTTCTGGGGATCAAGCCTAAAACCTGGGCATGTGCCCTAACTGGGAATTTAACTGTGACTTCCTGGTTCATGGGTAGACACTCAACCAAGGAGCCACCCTGGTTGAGATAGAATTCTTCTTTTAATATACCAAAGTAATTGGTGAGTAGTAGCATTGTTGTCAAATTGTCTAAAAGCTAAAAAATGAATGTTGCATCCAGTTTTAAACTACATATATGAATATATAAAAGAACACTAGTAAAAAGAACTGTAGTTCTGGCTGGGTAGCTCAGCCGGCTAGAGTGTCATCCCGATATGCCAGGGTTGCAGGGTCAATTCCTGGTCAGGGCACATATAAGAATCAACCAATGAATGCATAAATAAAGTGGGCAAACAAATCAATGTTTCTCTCTCCTTTTCTTCCTCTCCCTCCTTTCCTCTTTCTCTTCTTATTTTTTTCCTCTCTCTCTCTAAAAAAATATTTTTTACAATTTAGAAATTTTTTAAACTATATATATTTTTTAAAAATAAGTAACATTAAACTAAGTTGTTTTAAACTTTTAAATTATCTTTAGCCTATTAGACTCAATTTCTAGCAGTATAGATATCTGCAGAAAAAAAATACTGTTATGTTACTATTTAAAAATACCCTAATGAACATTAGGTCTGATGAGAAACTAGTTAACACAAAGGCAAAAATTTTTTATTTTTTTATTTTTACAGAGAGGGAGGAAGAGGAATAGAGAGTTAGAAACATCAATGAGAAAGAAACATTGATCAGCTGCCTCCTGCACACACACACACACCCCACTGAGGATGTGCCCGCAAGCAAGCTACATGCCCTTGACTGGAATTGAATGTGGGACCTTTCAGTGGGCAGGCCAACACACTATCCACTGAGCCAAACCAGTCAGGGTGCAAAAAAATCTTTTGAAGTAGTGACACTGCAGGAATCACCACTCTGGAAATTTAAGCCTGAAAAGCAAATTGTAAGGAAGAACACAGTAACCCATTCACACAACTGCTCTCTAATGCCCTCTTGTCCTGGATCAGGGCATCTGAACTGTGAATCATATTACACTGGGCCGGTTTCCACAGAGCTTCTCACAGAGGCTTACTCTCATTTTCTAGCTATGCTCATGATGAACGACTTACATATGACAGGAAGGAAACAGTGACTGCTCAGTGGCCCCAGGACGCTCATAACCTACCTGAGGCCTTCTCTTCATTGCAGTTCAGAAGGTTTGGATTTGCCTGATGCATCAAAAGAAGTTTCACCAGGTTTGTCTGAAACATTAGAGATAATTGAAATAGGAACCATCATGCTGGATTCTGAAGATTCATCAGTAAATAATACACTAATAGATCAACCAAAGGACTTGTGTACATGCATATAAGTACAACCAATGGACATAAAACTCTGGGGAGGGAGGGTATGTATGAGAGGGAGGGAGGGGGACCAAAAAAAATAATAATACACATCCACGGCCTCAAGGGGCACACAGGTTAGAGAAATGAGAATGCATTAGCATAACTTCACAGTGTAGTCCTTCAAAGTTAGGTCAGATTTGACCACTTAACATTTTCAAGAACAGCAAAGAACATGGAAAGGGTGTGCATGAGGGGATATTACAGAATCTGAAAGAAGTTCACTCTGGCTTCATCCTCTCCTCTAACCTGGTGGGAGGAGGCAGGGGAACTAGAGCTGGAGAATTAAGCAGAAGCCCAGGCACATCGGGCTCATAAACTATTTTATGGCGTGGGCGTTTCATATCAACGGCAATGGAGAGGGTGCTGAGTTGAAATAATTTTTTTTTTTTACTTAGAATAGCGTGGGGAAGGGGCAGGGAGCTCTGTTAGGAGGCTGGCAGAATAATCCTGATGTAGAGATGCAAAGCACTGGATACCTTCATCCTGGAAGGCAGCAAGGATACACATGATTATAGCTCGAATCCATTTACTAGGTAAGAGTTTTGGGGCTCAGTGGTTTAATAGATATGGGCAAGGAGAGGAAAAATAAGAAAAGAATAATGCCCAGTAAATGCTGAAATAGAGAAGAGGGCAACAGATTGGAAATGGGAAAAAGAAGATGATCATTCTCTTTCTACACAAGTTGCGTTTGAAGGCAGGTTGACAGGAATAATCCTCTGGGGGACAGTGGTCTTCTTGGGTCTGGAATTTGGGAGAGAAACAGAGAGGAGGCTTTGGGAGACATGAACATGCAGAGTATTTGAATCTGTAGGAGGAAGACTACTAACGACATAAATATTGAGAAGAGGAGAGCCTAAGACTGAGCACTGAGCTTGTCAATACTGTGTGCTAAGAAGGGCAGGAGGGAAACCAGACAGTGTTGTTTTTTCCAAAGCAAAGTAGAAATATCTGAAGAAAAAATCTAAATGTATCTCAATTCTTATGTATTTAGGTAAAAATGTATTTGAGGATACAAATGACTCCTTTGAACATTAAGATATAGGAGTTGTGTGATATAAAGTACTTTTGAAGAAAAGTATATTTAGATTTCATCATTTCACAATTATTTTCTTATCTTTTACTGTAGTATTTCCAATGTTATTAACAACATTAAAATATGTACAAGGCTAGAATAAAATTTTATCTTATGTTCCATTCTTGAAAGAATTGTTGCTCACATAACTAATTCAGTTCTCAGTTTTAGAGAAAAACGGGTATTTCTTTGTTCTCAATGAAAAAGTTAATGTATGTATAAAGGGAAGTTTTAAAATATATATGCCATCTAAGTATAAATGACAGTAATAAATACTGTAAATACTGTTATAAATTATAAACTACTTTCTCCACAAAGATATTCATATTCATAAGATATTTATAAAAAACTGAAATTGCTGTGAATGTCTCTCAAAATGCCATGAGTCTTTCTAAAATGTTAGCATTTATCAAGTTTTTTTCTCAACTGAGATGCATTTATTTACAATAAGTGTCTTTAGAGAGTTACAAATCTCCCATGTATACAAATTGATAATTTAAATAAAAACTGTTCCTAAAATATCAATTCCAAAATGAATATTAAGAGATAATTTATTGGTAAAGAATTTTTTAAATCATTCTAGATATCATATGGTATATTCTTGACAAAAAAAATCCAAGATACAATTTACTCAAAATCTTCTATTAACATAAATCTCTTAGTTATGTCCTCAGTTTGAATTGAGGAAGAATATTCTTGTTCTGCTGTCATATATGCTATTTTATTGGTAAAGAATTTTTAAAATCATTCTAGATATCATATGGTATATTCTTGACAAAAAAAATCCAAGATACAATTTACTCAAAATCTTCTATTAACATAAATCTCTTAGTTATGTCCTCAGTTTGAATTGAGGAAGAATATTCTTGTTCTGCTGTCATATATGCTAACATTAAATTCTCACTCTAACTCTCAGCAGTAGAACTCTGCTTTTAGTTCCCTTTTAGTTGATTGATTTGTCCATTTAATTCCTTCAGTTACTCTGCTGACACAGGGGTGGCTCAGAGGGCCACCCAAATCACATCTCTGCAGTTCTGGAGCTTACATTATGGTGAAGAACCCATCCTAGTAGTTTTAATGGAGCAAAACTGAAAAAACATATATAATCTTCAGATCCCATCCTTTGTACTAAAATATATAAGGATTTATAAAATACAGAATTAACGGCTACTCATTTTCCAGATGAGCAGAGGATAAAGGTGAAATTGTTTAAAAAATCTGACTCATTTGCACACTATAAATGGCCATTGCTAGAAAACATTATGTTCAACATCTCTCTGTACAAATCCAGCAGCTGGATCAATTGACTAGGACATATGATCTTTGATTCTTCAGTGATGCATTTGCCTTCTTTATTCTCAGTCATCTTCTGAGCTATGTAACAGTTCCCTTTTAAACAGATGTGTTGATGGTTCTCACTAATTGAAGACCCTGGAGCTCTGTGGAAGAAGGTCTTATTAGGTTCACACAGCCAGAAAGTGGTACTCAGAGCCAGGAAGGGGGCTATGGAAGTTCTCCAAACAAAGCTGGCTTAATCATTCCATTGGGCAGATTAAGATATAGGTGTGTTTGTGTGGTGGGGAGAGTCTGGAGCATAGAAGAAAGTATAGGAAACCTAAAAAAAAAAAAAAGTGAGGAATAATGGGTTTCTAAGAGTTGGGGACAAATATTTTGCAGCTGGGTTAAAAAAAAGAAATAAAGCCATGGCAAGTTTCTTAAGTCATTTAATGTTATAATAAATGACGGGTGTTGGAAATGTAGCTGGCACACTGGAGAAGTAGTAATAAAAACATCAACCTTAATTACTCTGCATCTCCCAAAGCAAATGCACCTTTTGAATCATGTTTTCCATGTAATTTTGATACCATGTTTCTCTAGGCTGAAATCATAGATTTAGAAACGCCAAACTTCAGAGAAAATCTTAACTATTTGTGACAGCATAGGTAGACTTAGAAGGTATTATGCTACACAAAATAAATCAGTCAGAGAAAGATAAATACCATATTATTTCACTGATATGTAAAATCTAAAGAAAAATATAAAGGAACAAACAAAACAGAAACAGATGCATAGAAACAGACAACAGACATTTGGTTCCCAGATGATAGGGGAGTTGGGAGCTGGGTGAAAGGTGAAGGGATTGGGAGGATAAAATAGTCACGGGGATGTAAAGTGTAGATTGGTAAATACAGTCAATAGTACTGTAATAACTATGTGTGGTTTCTATTGGGTACAGGAAATATCAGGGGAAACATTTTGTAAAGGATATGACTGTCTAATGACTGTGCTATAGATCGAAACTAATACAAAATAATATTGAATATAAACTGTAATCTATAATAATAAAAGCTTCCTATGCTAATTAGACTGGACAATCTTCTGGACGAAGCCAGGGCTGCTAGGGAAGCCCAGGTCCCGGGTGCCAGAGAGAAAGAAGCCAGCGCCAGCAGCCGGGGGAAGGAAGGCCTGATCTTGCACAAATTTCGTGCATCGGGCCTCTAGTTGAAAAATAAAAGAAAACCCAAAGTTTGGAAGTTTTTCTAATGTGATGGGTAAATGGGGTGATATCCACTAATTCTCTCTGCCTGTTTAATCACTGATTCTTCTATCTTATGACTTTTGTGTGACAGGAAACTTCAGGAAGCTTTAAGAACAAAGTAGCAATTGAACTGCGCTTAAGTTCCTTATATCACTGAGGCATGGCAGGTATCACATCTGGCATATATGTTAACCAGAGAATGATGTTTTTATTGTTAAACATAAAAGAGTAAAATAATATTTTTTTAAAAGTCTACTTTCATTATAAAGCCAGTTAAAAGTATTTTTACTATATAGCTAACCTGTTTTATTAGTTTAATATACTCCTTTGTCTTTTGTTATGGATACATAAAACATGTCTCTTTCTCTCTCCAAAACACAATTGATCTGACTGTGATTTTGCTCCTTCTTCAGAATATAAGGATGCTCAGTAAAAATTAATTTGTGCAATAGTATCTTAAGATGTATTAGCTACAGCAAAATGTCAATTCAAAGAAAGAACTCTGCTACCCATCCCTCATTCATTAAAATGAAATATAATTTATGAAGAAAAATAAAATATAAAATGTAATTTTACTTTACATCTACCAACTATAGAAAACAAACAGAATTATTAGACTCATAAAACGGTAAATTTATAAGAATTATATAATATTAAGAACACTGTGTTAAGTCCATATTATAAAGGATACTTATGTTTTCGATCATTTCTCGAATGATCTTGAGAAGAATATGCAGTATGCCAGTATGCCTTGTCCTAAGCAATATATATTATTTGTCCTTTTAAAATTACATATTTTATTTATTTCATTCATAAAACTATTTGTTTAGCAAGATCATACCATTAAAAGTCAAATTACATAATGATTAATACATAATTTGGAATAAAATTAATACAAAAGGATTCATTGATTATAAAATAATTTAGAAAAATAGCTCATGAGCTCACTTACCTGGCCATACTTTGCTGCCAAGTGAAGTGGGGTCCAGTACTGATTATCCACTGCGTTGAGGTCTCCCCCATGTTCCAGGAGGAGAGACACCACCTCCTTGTAGCCGCTGGCACATGCCATATGTAACTGCAACAAAGAGATATTTTGTTATTTACCTTTAAAAAGCAGCAACATCAATAGTTTATTCAGTAGGTTAAAGAGAGCAATTTAATAAAGTATTAAACCTAAAATACACAGACCTTAATAAAAGAAACATATATACTTTTATTTATTTGGTACAAGTGAATGTCATCATTGTTTGAAAAAGGATTATGGGTTAATTGTGTATTGTTTTTTCTTCTGACTCTGACAAGGCACACTTTTTCATGTAATTCCTATTTTCCTCTCTGATGTACTTTTCTACTATAATATGAATACTTTTAAATACAAAACATAATAATTAAATACTTTATCACTACTTGTCCAGAAGTCAAACATGTGCTAACTAGCTCTAAAATTCTAGCACAGGAAAGAGATTCAAAGATACAAATGACAGCAGAAAATGTGATCCTGTGATGCTTTTACACACATAAAAGGGACAGGAACTGGAGAGGATGAGTGGATCCTGACAAGCTTTAAAATGATTGTGCAGCTATCGTTTTGACATTCTCCCAGCTTGGTTTCTCAATGCAACCTGAAGTTCAGAAATGAGGCCTCGGGAACTATAGCAATGAGCTCACGGTTTGGAGAACCTTTCAAATTTTTCAGATGTGGTGATTCCTTTTTCTAAGTAAACTGTCATCCAACCCAATTTAAATTAGGTTATTAAGTAACTACATGATGCTAAAACCGATTTGGCTCAGTGGATAGAGCGTCAGCCTGCAGACTGAAAGGTCCCGGGTTCGATTCCGGTCAAGGGCATGTACCTTGGTTGCAGGCACAGCCCTAGTAGGGGGTGTGCAAGAGGCAGCTGATCGATGATACTCTCTCATCGATGTTTCTAATTCTCTATCCCTCTCTATTCCTCTCTGTAAAAAATCAATAAAATATATTTTTAAAATATTACATTGGCAAGGGACTTATGAGCTACAGCATATGATTAAAGGGGAGTATGACATTAAAAATATCAAAGAGCCTGGACTTTATTCAAGTTGGGAATTTTAAATAATTCATGGGTCTGGACATTCTGATCTCTAAATTGAAGCTATGTTTTATGGCATAAAGTCACCATAAAAGCTGTCTTCCTTAAAAATGACCAGAAAACTCATGCACTGGCTATTGTCTTCATCTAGAAGTAAGGGATGAACCAACACTCCAGATATCAAACAGAGAAACAAAAATAAGATTGCTTGATATTTGCATCTCATGAATAATGGTTTTCCAACAATTTGTATGTATCAGGCCAGATGTGAAACATCAAATTCTATAATAAAACAGGGAAGAACCAGCCAACTTCTTTGTGGTACATATGCTAATTATTACAGTAGTATTTATCAAGAACATATATACATTCAAACTCAAGAACTAATTTTTATGGTCTCTATAACATGGCTTTTTTGGACTGTATCCTTTTCTAAGGCTTCCGTTTTCATTTCAGAAGAATATTAATGCAAACTAAGAGATCTTTTTACAAGAGCTATAATATATTTGGTTATTTTAGTGTTAAGTCTAAAAAAGGGAGAAAAGACAACATAAAAACAACCTTACTAGAAATTTATTCCATTGAGCCTTTTGTTGATAATTGCATCTCTTTTTGCACAGCAATTTAACAGTGTGGAAAATTATACCTAATTTTGAACCATAATTGACACTGCAACTCAGGATATAGAAATCAGTCTAAGGACAAAAGTGTCTTATGTATCACCAACAATAGACAGGAAAGCATAAAATACATGTGTCTTACAGAAAGGCAACTCCATGGATAGCAGTCATTAAAATAACAGACTAAACAATTTAGACCTAAGAATCAAATGTAACTGTCACTTGCTAACTACTCTGATCTCCAATGGATAACTTTCTACAATAGCTTTCCATTCATTGCTATTCCCATTGTAAAAAGCTCAAAGATGATCACCCAAAAATTATTACAGAAAAATTATTAGCAACACTTATGGGGATTTCAAAATCAAAGATGGTTTAAAATGAGAGTGGTCTATTACTATATTGATGATTTCAATAACTTTCCTATTGAACAATGGCAGGTCCTTTTATTCAACAGCGTTTGAAGCATAATACATTAGTGTCATTTAACAATGATTTTTTAAAATGTATGTAAAGTTGTAATATCTTCTCCAAACAAAGAAACAAAGTCTCTATTGGGTTTCTACAATGTGTTAAGGCAGTGGTAGGCAAACCCGGGCCAGAGAGCACCATGCGGCTCTTTGGCCCCTTGAGTGTGGCTCTTCCAGAAAATACCACCTGTGGGCGTGCACGTACAGTGTGATTGACACTTCATGGCCCATGTGCAGAAGCCGGTTTTTGGCCTGGGCAAGTCTATTTTGAAGAAGTGGTTCTAACGCCAAGACACACTCAAGGGGCCAAAGAGCTGCATGTGGCTAAAGCTGTGGTTTGCTGACCACTATGTTACGGCAATAGTGTATTGCATGTGTTAAATGAACTATTAATTAAATAGTCCACTATAAACTGGATTTTGACCCAACCACTGCACTGAAACTACCCTAGATGAGAAGACCAATGACCTCCATGTTACCAAGCCCAATAGCGAATTTGTCATCTCTATTTACTGATCCTTTCAGCAGTACTTAATAATTTATCTTATCCTCGTCTTCATCATTCTTTTTTCACTTGGTTCCCAGGACATCTCATTCTCTTGGTTTCTCTCCTACTTTGGGAGGTGTTCCTTCTCGTCTCGTGTCTGGATCTTCCTCTTTTCCCTAAGCACCAAGGCATAGTCCCAAATCCTCTTTCCTGCTATATCAATTCACGATTTCATCAGGGTCGGGAGTTTTCAAGATCACCTATATGTTAATGTTCCCCAAATTGTTCCTTCAGTCCAGACATTTCATGAATCTCAAACTGCAATATCCAACCACAAACTCAACATCTCCATGAAGATGGCTAAGAGGCACTTCTAACTTTATATTTCCAGAACTGATTAGATCTTTCCTGCTCTAAGCTCCATCCTCAGCCTTCTCTATCTCATTCAATGCCAACTTCATCACTTTAGGGGTGTCGAACTCAATCAGAGAAGGGGCCAAAATCTAAAATCCAGCCTAAATCGCGGGCCGAATGGTTTACTGAACAGTCATAAACTGACAATGTCATAAACTGACAGTGGAGTGCAGTGATGACAGCACGGTGCGGGCCACATTGCAAGGTCTGGCGGGCTGGATTTGGCCCGCGGGCCTTGTGTTTGACACATGTGCTCTAGTTGTTCAAGCAAAAAATACTTGAAGTCGTTTTGAAATATATTCTTTCTCTCACACACATTTCCATCAGGAAATGGAACTTCCTTTAATGTTGACTGAAATTAGCCACTTATCATCACCTCAGCTTCTACTGCCTTTGGCTGGAAAAGCCTCCTAATTGAACTCTCAGCTTCGCCCTTGCCCTTATACAGTCCATCCTTAGCACAGCACTTGGCGAGTGATCTTGTCAGAACTGTAGTAAAGTCACCTCTCTTTCCAAAAGCTCTAATGTGCCCCCATCTCACTCAGAGTAGCTGCCACTGTCCATACATAGGCCCACAATATGAGAGATCTGACCCCAGTTACCTCTCTTCTCTGCTTCACTCTGCTAAGCCAAACTTACCACCTTGTTGTGTTTCAATCACATCACACCTGGTCCTGCCTCAGAGTCATTGCACTTACCAGTGTTCAGCCTGATATCCCCTGTGTTCAACCTCACACCATACTTTTTTCCATGGTAGAACATCATTGGCTCCATCCCCTCCTGTATGTCCCATGTTTCAGAGCTTCATACTCTTTTCTGCTGTCAAGTTTACTTTCTTATTTTTTTCTGAGCTTCAATACACGTATTCCCATCATAATTAATTTTAACCCCTGCATGCCCCACTCCAGGTAAACTCTATGGGTCAGTAGGGCCAAATGTTCATATTTTGATCACTGGACTTATACTTATATGAACATTAACCCAAATTTAATTGTTCTGTCTTTAACTTACTGCAGCTATGCCTTATATCAATAAAAAGCGATGTTTCCTTGAATTTAGAAATGTATTCACCACACTTAGCCATCATTTGTTTTGCTTAAAATTAAAATAAAAACATTATCCTGTAAGTTTCATTTCTAAAATCACATTGACAAATAAATACCAAAAAAAATCCCCTAAATTTGTAGAGAAAACATGCATAAGAAGGAAGCTTGAAAAAAACTATACCTATCTATCTATATTATATATATATATATATATATATATATATATATATATATATATATAATCAGTTTTCTCTGGGTGGTGACATAAGTGAATTGCATTTTCTTTTTTAATATATTTTATTAATTTTTTTTACAGAGAGGAAGGGAGAGGGAGATGAAGAGGGATAGAGCATTAGAAACATCAATGAAAGAGAAACATTGATCAGCTGTCTCCTGCACACCCCCTACTGGGAATGTGCCCGCAACCAAGGTACATGCCCTTGACCAGAATCAAACTTAGGACCCTTCAGTCCACAGGCCGACATTCTATCCACTGAGCCAAACCGGTTAAGGCATGCATTTTTCTCTGAATATTTATAGGCTTTCTAAAATGTTTACAATGAACATATATTACTATTATAATCAAAATACATTATTTAATTAAAGTAATTTCTATGTCTTAAAAATGAACTTACATTCTCCATTTAAGCAATATTTCTGAGTCAAGTATACTAACTTACCAGTGTCACTCCTTCATCGTTTTTCTCATTAACATTCCCCCCACATGATAAGAAGTGCTTGACGTCGGTTAACATACTCATGGGTCTCTGAAGCTTCATCTGGCGCAGGGAGGTCAGGTCCACTCCTGGGGAGAAAAGAGCCTTTCAGACAGAACGTAGAGTTGTTTCTCAGATGCTGGAGTGAAAACTGTTTCAGCTTATATTCGTCCAACGTGTTCGTCTTTGAAGCCCCTCTTCACTTTGAATTCTCACTCAAAGTGCTATAATTATTTCTCTAGCAAGCATTCTATTTCCAGCTAGAGTATGGTGTTGAATAATCTTCCTTATTATATCCCAAAATCAAGATAAGGTACCTTATATATGACAGGTTCACAATGGATATTGGCATTAGTATAAATCAACACACACTGCCCAAAGTATTTTAAAGTACCTAAATTAAATTACAAGAAAGGATAAAGATACAGTTTTCACTTTTTATGATTTTTCTGGCCAAAATAGTTGCAGCTAAAAGCAATCTATCTTGGAAAAGATTTTTAAAAATATGTTTTTGGGGGGAAATGGAAAGAATTTGAATACAGTGTGTAGTTTAATTAATAGTATGTATATGTGATACTGATTACTACCACTTGAATACATTTGATAATATCTCTGTAATGTTAGGTCTCAGAAGTTTCATCCCATGCGGTGAGGTCAGAGGTCTGTCTGCAAAACTGAGAGTACATTAACACATCAATTCCATCTGAGGCCTACCTTTACTTTCATTAACTGTCCCTTATCAGGTAATATTCTCTTTTTAACAATTTAACTTTTTATTTACTCTATTATCCAGTACGTATTAGGGGTATTCTATGGTGCTATTACAGAAAATTTTACCATTATGCTGACTCTGAATTGATCCATCTCATGATTTTAGCACAATAATCTCCAAAAAGCTCCTAGAAGTACATCTAACACCAATTTTGTCTCCATAGTAAGCTTCTTAAGAGAGCCAAGACTTATAGAAAGCAAAAGGGTTGAGTAGGCAAAGAAAGTTGGTTTGAGCAAAGATAAATAAGCATGTCCAAGACAAAAGGGCATTCTAACCCTCTACCAACCCCTTCTCTCAACCCTGACTACAGGCACAGTGTAGGACTGTCCAAGGCAAAAGGGATGCACTGTCACCCTGACTCTGGGTGATTCTGAAGAGGTTTGTTTAAGAACAGCATTTTGAATGAACGTTATTAAGCAGAATAAATAGATGAATTTATTTGTGGACTGATTAATCTGAGAGTCCTCTAAAGAATGAACAGGAATGGCTAGAGGTGAGAACACCAGTTTCCAAGACTGCCCTGGCTGGTTTTGCTCAGTGGTTAGAGTATAGGCCCTCACACCAAATTTTCTCAAATTCAATTCCTGGTCAAGGACATGTATTTGGTTTTCAGGTTCTATCCCTGGCCCTGGCCATTGTGCGTGTGGGAGGCAACCAATCCATGTGTCTCTCTCACTTCAACGTTTCTCTCTCTCACCCTCACCCCCTTCCACTCTCTCTAAAAGTCAACATGAAAAAATACCCTCAGGTAAGGATTAACAAAAATAATAATAAAATAAAAACAAAAAAGGAAGTCCAGAGTTTTCACTAAGATACTAATAGCAAAATTAGTGAGAGATACGGGCATAGTAGAGGTCAGATGTCAAGGAAGCAGACTCTGTCCGATTTGGTGACAATTAGATGTGAGGGATTTAGAAGATGAAAAGTGATGTTCAGATATTTGGGTTCCTGGCTGTTATGATAAAATATAGCATATATAGAGTGTATGAAAGGGTAAGTCCCATGTGCTTCAAATTTTTTGATATCCAAGTCAAGAGACTGAAATCTGTGCATACAAACCTGCAGGTCTTGAAAGATATCTAAGCTATAGGAGCATTCTTGGGAACAGGCAGGTGGGCACAACACAAGGAAGAGGGCAAGATAAGCCAGGGTAGTTTGGAGAGACAAAAAAAAAAAGATACTTGAAGACAAAGCCCTGGGAATTAACATTTTGGTATCTGGATGGACATGTGGCACATCCACAGAAAACTAAGTAGAAGCTGAAAGAGAAGGGGAAACTATGGAAAGGTCACTGCAGGTGAGAGAGTTTTCATAATACAGTGTGATCAAGGTCATCAACTGTCACAGAAACAAGGTACTAGAGAACAGAAAAGTGACCACTGGGCAGAGAACCAAAAAGGGGGACACATGGTGGTGGGGACATTCTCAGTGGATTGGTAGGAAGTGTGGGCTGAGTAGAAATTGGAAACTGAGAATAAAGGTGAGCTACTTTTTAAAAAAGATTGATTTGAAATGAAGGGAAAAGGGCAGAATGCAATGATATACTGTATGTTGAGCAAAGTTGTTTTTCTTCTCTCTCAGGGACTTGAATATATATATCTATGTATACATACACACAAAGATATACGTGCCCCTCCCCCCATGGTGAGCATCTATCTGTCCTGGACCACCTTGAGCTCTTCCTGCACTGCTTTCTCTCTGTGCTGCCTCATTTTATAATCGATTGATTTTCTTGAACACCAGCTGGTCTGCCTTACATTGGAGATCTAATATGCATCACATGCTCAATCAGCCCTCCGTGGCTGCCTCACTTTCCAGCCTGGATAGCTCAGGCGGTGAGCAGAGGTTAATTGTTGTCCCCAGGTATTGTGTATGTCAGTGGTGACAGTACAATTAGAACTTGTGACCAGTGATTTTCCATGTAATCAACTTGCTCACAACCTGAACTGCCTCCTGCCACATGTGACCCTGTGTGACAGCATGATAAGTACTCTGGTTTGAAACTGTTTGATGCATGTTGAAAATTCAAGGATTGCAGGTGCCTGGTTATAAGAATGCAGTGCTGAAACACTGGGCGCTAAATAACAATAAAAATCTCATCTCCTAATACTAAAAATTTCTAGGGACATCGGCCCATGCTGTCACAGCAGATATTTCTAAAAGGGCGCCAACAAGGGGAGAGCACATCAAATTAGATGGTGTTTACAGAAACTGTGGCAGCAGATATGATAAGTAGGCAAGACACTGTCAGAAATGGAACCAGATTGTGAATGAGGTGAGAGGGGGCAGATAGATGGGAAGGCAGAGGCCAGTGCCACAGCGGTGACAAATGGAAAACAGAGTTTAAGATTTAAGAGATATTACATTGAATTTGTTCCAGCAAACCTCGATTTATAAACTAACTGTGACAGCCATCACCGTGACAGATTTTCTCTGGACCATTCAGAGTCAGGACCTTTCTTTCTTTTATTTTTTTTTTTAATCACTTTTAAAGTAACCTCTCAAAGGAATATGCTTCTTTTTATTTCTATAGAATAGATAATACTGCTTTTGCAAATACTAAAGCTTTTTATGAAACAAAATCCTTTAATGAGTTGAAGAGATTTATAAGTAACTAGAGGCCGGGTGCATGAAAATCATGCAAGGGGTTTGGCCCTCACAGCCCCAGTTGCTGCCTTGGCCCTCACAATCCTGGATTCATCTGGAAGGTCATCCGGACAGTCGTCCAGAAGGTCATTTGGCTGTCTAGTCTAATTTGGATATTAGCTCTTTATTATACAGGATGTTAATTGTTTGGTAAATAAAGATAGTTAACTTTAATTTCCAAAGAGAAACATTCATCATGATGGCTGTTAAAATTCAGAACAGTAAGAAGAGCAGGAAAATATCATTTAGAAATGGCACAGTTAAATAAAAGACAGGTTCATGTCAATTTGGAATCATGTGACCACAGGTCAAATTCTGCAGATGTGCAAATAACAAAGCTTTCCAACATGGAATGCCCATAACTTTCAGCTCATTCCATTTAGAAGTAATTAGTCTCAAAATCATAGCAAGATGGGAAGAACGGAGGGTTTTCCTCAGGTGGGAGCAGGTAGGTACAAAGACTGAGCAGGTAGGTAGTATGAAGGACTGACTATACCACAGCGTCTGCACATGCTGCTCTGTCACCCAGGCCATGACTCAGTGACCTTCAGCAGCACAGCTAGGTTCACATTCACGCTAATGAAAATAACTGTTCTTACCTTGCTCTCAGAATTAATGAGACTTTTTTTTTAAGAACTCGTGGCTGCTAACTCCTAATTATTATTATTATTATAAGCCATCCTCAGAATAAACCCTTTGATACAAGCGATCTGGAGGAGGCAAAGAGCACAGAAAACAAAGAGGCAGATGTGTGGGCTTTTCTTAGAGGTGAGAATAGAGTTGCAAGCATGATGAGGCTCTTAAATTTTTTAAACCTTTTCTCTGACAAAAATATCATATTGGAAGGGATTATAATTTAATTGTTTTTATTTATTCCTAAACATCAGAGGGGGGGGGGAAATTAAAGAGGGGACCTACTTCTTTATGTTAATACCATATCAAGCTCAAGATTTCAAACACCTCTCACTTTGCCGATGTTGAACTTACTCATGAAATTATACACTGGGTCTGTGCAATTTAACTGTTCTGTGCCATTGAATACATCTGGGCCCTCAGCTGCATCTTTCCAGGCCAGCACCATGATTATGGGCATTCTTCTGACAACGTTTCTGTTTCCAAGTGTCACCAAGAGTGGATGCTGAGATGCGTGCAAACCGCCCTTGACTTATGCCCTCACTTGCCCACAGTAATAATTCTTAAGAGGACCATGGCTCCTAAGAGAATACACTTCACATGACCTCACTCTCATTAACTCAAAATTCATTTGTGCAGGTTCACTTCCTTTCTCCTCCCAGTGGAGAATAGATTATAATGACAAGCCCAGTCCCTCTAATTATGGATTTTAAATGCTTGTTAAAATGTTCCTTCATTGTGGGCCTCTAGAATTTCGCTGACTTGCAAAACTGCATTGTATTGCAGTAGGAAAGTGAAATATAGTGTAGAAACATAATTCATGTTATGCAATCTAGGGAAATCACATCAATAAGAAATCATGTAGAAAAAAAAACAAAATAAGTACACTTATAATGCCACCAACCTATCTCTTTGTCTATCTCTCTACAGTTTTTCAAAGCTCAGCCTACCCTTTTCATCCAGATAAGTCAATAGAACAGAGCTTGATTCTGTCCCTTCTACAGCATAATCCAGTGGTATATTTCCATTTACATCCTGGAGAAGGACATTGGCTCCAGCCTGTAAGTGAAAAGAACAAATATAACGGATGTATACTGTTAACATAGAAGGCAGGTCAATCCTTTCATTTCTAGATTAGTCAGAAAACATATACACAATAATTTACATCAGATACAATCCTATATAATACAAATTATTTTTATGACAAACGCATTAAATATTTTTGAGAAACTTTGACAGTCTAAAAATGTTCAACTGACCGTTGAGAAACCTAAGTCCCAACTACTTTTCCCCATCCCTCTTGCTAAATTCAAAAAATCCAATCCATGGCTGCTGAACCACTCAGGCCAGTGTGCTGGCTACCCCTACACAGCCTGCCTTGTTTCTCAAAATCCTATGTCTTCAGAGTCCAAAGGAATCACACTTGTATGACCTATGATCTTCTCCAAACTATTTTATAAAAATCTTTATGGTCCTTGTTCTCCAAGGAAACTCATATAAGAACTGTTCTCACACCATAATGTTTTTATAAGGTTTTTGTTTTTACAGAAACTTTTCTAAGACAAAGCATAATCTGTAGACATTAATAAATGAAATATATTAAAATTCTTACAAATCCTTTATCTTCAAAGAACCCTCCATCAAACATCTCTGAGCACACCTGCCCACCCTTTGCCATCTCAGCTCAAATACAATGATCAATGTGCTTTTTCTCTAAAAAACTTGGTCACATAAATTGTCACCATTGCTTTACATTATTTAATGAGTTCCATACAATTGATCAAGAATGGTTTACATATTTTCTCTAAGGGCATGACATGAACATGTTCCTAGTGTCCAAGATTTCCTATATGCCTACCCATAACATGCTGTTAAACTGAGGCCAAACAAATGCAAGTGTCCCCTTATTCTTTTTAGAGAATAGGCATCTGCATTGCAATATAAATATAGTTCATATAGTTAATATCCAAATTCATAACTTTACATAAAATGTCACATTCATAATTCAATATATTAAAATGTGGAGGTTTGCCTTGTATGTGATAGTGTGTGTGCATATATACATTTATAAATATCCTAAACCTTAGGTTTTCCAAAAGACTGCTTTAAATATATTATAAACAAACAAAAAAATTAGGCAAAAGTAGTATAATGTCCCATATCTTAGTATTTTCCAACCAAATAAGCTAAGCTGCTTACCTCACCATTTAGACTTTATTACATTACATATTCTAAACTCATAGAAAGATACCTCTTTATGTGAATGGATCAAGTTTATTTATTTCAGATTTATTCAGAACTTGAAAAGGAATTACTTGAGGCACTATACTGAAGTATATTTTGCTAATAATTCCATGTCTTTAGTCCCCAACCATGAGAATAAGATTTTACATAAGTACTCAAGTATCAATTATTAAAGAATCAATTAAGGTATAAACCAATAGGGTATTGTTACCAATTTTAATACTAGTATGTGGGAGATAATCAAGTTGTTCTTTTTCCCAATGCATATACATATCAGATAGACTCTTATCTACAGCAAACATCTGGGCACAAAGCAATGGGGAATCTAATTAAGAGCCATTTATTATCAATCACAACAAAAATAACTAGGAGAGCTACTTGAGAGAGGTGGGACACTTGGAGTGTCTATTCTTTCAGGAGTAATGAGGCTCTTTCAGAGAAAGCCTGAAAGTGAAACATGGTTCTGAATATTTTTTCTGGACACATTCATTGAAATTTCACCCCATTAATCATTCACTGGGCTGTGCTGCTAAATTACCAGGTATAATAATGCCCTGCACAGAGTTGGACTTTTCTAATCCCAGATCACATCTTATTCCTCTTTATATTCCCAACACTTATTACACTGCCTGGCACACACGAGGTACTAACAAAGATTTATTGAAATAAATGGAAAATAAGGAGCCAAACACTGAATTAAATTAATTATTAAAAATTGAAGCAAAGAAATATAATTTTCATAATCATTTTTTAAACTAAGTTTTCTGACCTTCCCTTTCAAGGGTATATAGATAATATTACAAAGTCACTATAAGCATATGTATGTTTCCTGCCTTCAATCTGTCCATATGGATGATGAAGGGAAGCAGAGATTGCCACCCCAAAGTTTGCCTTTGGGTATATTGTTTTTAAGATGATTATAAAGGAACAAAGGACTCAGGAAAAATCTTTCACATACCCTGCAATTGATGCAACAAATGTAGATAGGGGACCTGCTCCAGGAAGGAAGACAACATCACAAATAACTACAGTTTCATATAAACTCATGTGTGACAGGCAGAGAAGAACCTATCAAAACCCATTTTTCCAAGTTCTCTCTGATAAAGATGGCCCAGCAAACATTTATTTATCAAATATTTGCCTTCTGTCTTCCTATGAATTGCCTTTCTGCCCTTTGAAGTCCCAAACAACAACCACCCTTTTCCTGGGCTTTAGAATGATATATAAACCTCAGCTGCCCAATACTTCTTTAGGTCCCTATTCTTATGGCACCCTCGAATGTGCATAATAAACTTTGGATATTTTCTCCTGTGGATATGTCTCCATTAATTTGATTATTAGCTCAGATAGAAAAACTAAGAAAGTGAAGGAAATTTGTTTTTTAGCTCCACAATGACATTTATGAAAGTTAGCCTCCCTCCCTTCCTTCCTATGTCCCTCCCTTTCTCTTTCCTTTCCTCCCTCTCTTCTTTTTTGTTTGCTTTGTGGGCTAGAGTGCCCAATAGGCCCTGGTCCTAGTGCTCTGCACCCGCCACCCAGACCATCTGGTATTGATAGATGTCTATAGACAGGCTGGCCATGTGCAATAACAACACAGATCCTAAAGGATCCCTGGAGAAGCTGTATTTCTTCCATTAGAATCCTGAAATTGTGCATCTATTTAAACACACACACACACACACACACACACACACACACACACACACAACACCATTGATAAAACTCATAGCTGATTATTATTCTTAGACTGACTAACTTAGAAGTTAATGTGCAATTATAGTTGTTAATGGATCCCATTGGAAATAAGATGCTGATGACTTTCAAAGCAGGATGTTTCCTAAAAATGTCAGATTTTTCTTAATATCATCAGAATGGTCTCATTTCTAAATACAGAAAGGAAATGGCTTCAGGGATGGGAATGAGTAGCATTTATAAGGTATTGTGTTAGTACTAAACACACATACACACACACACTTTGAACCAATCAGGAACATAAAATGGATTTTCTCAACTTTGTAAAGTGAGAACTAACAAATAATTAAATTCAATAAAAAGATCACTCTTGACAATGTCAATTTTTAGTTTGAAAATTTGAAACATGTCCTAAAATACTATTTTTTCACTTCCAAGACATAACATTCATAAATATTTTTTTTTAAATGTTCTTTTTAAAATTTCAAATTTTATTCCATATGTAGGTGTCCACTATATGATTTTTCAGCTATAATTACAATATAAAAGCCTGAGAAAGTGCTCTAGAATCGGTGTGCATGTTAATTATATTGTCTCCTTGGATACATGCTCAGAATGAGGATGCCCACAGTAAACAGTGACTTTAATTTCCTCATGTGCTGGTTTGCACATTTGATTGTGTACACAGTTGTCTTATTTCAGGGCATGAGAATCAGGGCGAGTTGAGGATGTTAGACTAGATTTTCAAATATAGGACAAAGAATATCCAAACCTGCATTTATTTTATGGGACAATAGCTTTAGCAATCACTATATTAAATTAATAAATCTTAAGTAATATTTTAAAATTACTGAATGCTATTCTTTATAAAAACATATGATTAGGAATTGAGTGTGTAAAAAAGAATGCTGAGAGAATAGATGGAAGACATAAGGGTGTGTGTGTGTGTGTGTGTGTGTATACACCTTCTTGGTTTTACTTTCCTACATTTAATCAGCAGAGGTCAAATTTCTTACACTGACAGTAGTGATTATCTTTTGTTTAAATAAAACAAGAAATTCCAAATTAAGTTAAAGTAGCGTTAGTAAGAACAGCTCAAAAAAATACTATCTTTGTACAATACACAAGCTGAGGCAAGTTATTCAATATTGCTTCAGGAAAAATCAATCAATTACACAGTGATTGGGTTTCATCAGGGAAATGAAAGTAATCAATGTTATATATGCAAAATCAACAGAAACTTCTCAAATGTTTTCTGTAACTGGGGACTATTTAGTACCTACTGGGAGCCCTAAACACATTTCCTCTTTAATTATTCAAACTGGGAGGCTGTCTAACTTCCAATTCTTCCTAACTATGTCCTAGAGAGCTGAAAATGGAATTCAAATATATCATTCCTCGCAAATATAAATCTTATTTGCTGCCTATTAGGTGACATGAGAACAAATAAATATTCTTTTATAATATTTTATGTAACAATTTAGTGTCAGGGAATATACTTACCAACTGTTTGATTTAGTAATAATTCTCTAACACACTAATAATTAAATTTTCATGAAAGGTACTAAGGTCATTTTAATAAGCAAATTCTTTTTATATGCTAATTTTTTTGGTAACTTGTTAAATTTGATGCAATTTCAGGTTTACTCAAAGTTGTAAGAGTAGAACAAAAATTCCTGTATACCTGTGATGAGCTGAACTGCATCCCCCAAAAGAAATGTTGAAGCCCTAACCTCTAGTACCTATGAATGTGACCTTATTTGGAAATAGGATCATCCTATCTAATAAAGAGGGAATATGCTAATTGACCATCACACTCTCACAAAAGATGGTGGCACCCACAGCCACAAGATGGTGGCACCTATTCCCCTCAGCCCCACTGGGGCAGCAGGTGTGCAGCATGGCTGGGCCTACCCCAGGTGGGTCCTGCTGCTCCAGGAGCCTGCTTCTTGAGTCCCCCAGTCCCCTCAATGCCCCAGCCACCCAGGGCCAGCCCGAGGTGCAGGCAAGCCTCGGATGGCAGCTGCCAGCCAATGCCCAAAGTGCAGGCAAGCCTTGGATGGCAGCTGCCCAGCCACCCAGGGACTGGCTGAGGCTTGCACTGCCAGCAGTGGCAACAGCAGAGGTATGATAGAGGAGTCGCTTTCCCCTGATCGCCGGGTTGCTTCCTACCCCTGAGGGCTCCTGTACTGTGAGATGGGACAGGCCAGGTTGAGGGACTCCCCCTTCTCACTGGGCTTCTAGTTGTATATATAATTAGCTAAGTTAACATGATGCCATGCTGAAATAACCAATATAACTGGTGTCCTGTATTCAAAAATATTATTTTTTTCTTTTCTAAGACATGATATTCATAAATATCTTTTTTTAAAAGTGTCATCTGTACATTTTAGTCTTTTTTTGGAAGGTTTCAAAAAATGTTAGTTATTTTTTATTGTTACTTTATTACAACTGTCCCCACCCTTCCCCTTGTCCACCTCCATCCAGCCTCATTCTCGACCCTCTGGCCATCACCACACTGTTGACTGCATCTACGGGTTATGCATACATGTTCTTTGGCTTCATTCTACTGATACAAGCATCCATTATATAATTTTTCAGACACAGAGGAAAAAGATGGGCACATTGGAGTGATGTTGCTACAAACCAAGAAATGCTTGAGGCTTCCAGGAGAAGGAAGAGACAAAGAAGGACCCTCCATAGAGGTTTCAAAGAGAGTGAGGCCCTGCTGGCACCTTGATTTCAGATTCTGAATTCCAGAATTGTGAGACAACAAATTTCTGTTGTTTTAAGCCATTCCTTTTGTAGTACTTTATTATAGCAACCCTGGGAAATTAATATTCTTAATACTCTATCTTTTATCCAAGTTTACCAATTATTTATACTCTTCCCCCTCTATCCCCTTCCTTCTTCCTCTCTTTCTCTTTCCTGTATTTCTTCTGCATCACTTAAAGGTAAGTCAGAGATACCCTGTCCCTTTACCCCTAAATATTTTAGTATTTAGAACAAGAATATTCTATGGCACAAAAGTTATGAAAATCAGAAAATTTTAATGTTAATAAATGCTGACATTTAAATCATAGTCCATACACAAATGTCATTAATATTTCTAAATATATCCTTGATAGCTATTTCGCCTGACTGACTCAGGGTACTTTCCAGGGTCACCCAGTGCATTTAGTTGTCCTATTTCTTTATATATATATATAATTTTATATATAATTTTATATATATAATTTTATATATATATAATTTTTTATATATATATATAATTTATTTATTGATTTTTTTACAGAGGGAAGGGAGAGAGATAGAGAGCTAGAAACATCGATGAGAGAGAAACATCGACGAGTTGCCTCTTGCACACCCGCTACCGGGGATGTGCCCGCAACCAATGTACGTGCCCTTGACCGGAATCAAACCCGGGACCTTTCAGTCTGCAGACCGACGCTCTACCACTGAGCCAAACCAATTTCGGCTAGTTGCCCTATTTCTTAAGTGTCCTACAATTTAGAATAGTTCTTTTGCCTTTTGTTTTTTGTTTTTTTGTTTTGTTTTTTTTTGTTTAGGTCTTCTATGATGTGTCCTTACAATAAGACTTTTGGCAGGAAAAACACACAGGGGATGGCATGTTCTTCCCTCTGTGTCATATCAGAAGATACATGCTGTCCCTTTGTCCCATAACTTTTGTCACCTGGTTAAGGTGAATATTTTTTGTTCTGAAATGTAAATTTGCAGCAAAGAATCCATGAGTTCATGCTGATATTAATAAACAAACGAATACCTGAATCTGAGAGAAAAGAAAAAGCTTTTCCTTACAATATAATAGCAGCTGATAAATGTGGGAAAATGAGAAAGTTAGAACTGACCATTCAATATAGTAATAACTGATTCAGATGACAGTTACCTAGGAATACTAACACTAAAGCAAATGTCTGATAAGGAATAAAATATTTACTTAGTATTCAAATATGTTGCCTCAGGTATACATTTATGGCTATTCGTATTCCTTTTCTATATTATCTTGTCATGAACTTTGTCTACTTAAAAACAGGGTTGTGCTTTAGCCAGTTTTGCTCAATGGATAGAACATCAACCTGTGGACCGAAAGGCCGATTCTGGTCAAGGGCATATACCTACATTGCAGGCTCCTTCCCAGCACAGGGTCTGGTGGGGGCCCTTGCAGGAGGCAACCAATCAATGTGTTTCTCTTACCAGGGATATTTCTCTCTGTCTTTCTCTCACTCTTCCACTTTCTCTAAAAATCAATGGAAAAATATCCTCAGTGATAATGAAAAAAGTAATAATAATAAATAAATAAAAATAAAAAACAGAGTTGTGTTTTTGTTAATATGAAAAACTACTTATAATTTCTTAGCATAAACTCTTTAGAGTTCAGAGTAAAACTTCTAAAAACTAATCTATTTGAAATGCTGTTCAGATATGACAAATCATAATACAACTTAATTTGATTTCATTATTTTTCCCTCAAATATATATATATATAATTACATTACAAAAATTATTTATTTATATTTATTTGAAAAACTATAATGGAAAATATTCTATATTACATCCATATACTATAATGTTTAAAGGCACATTAGCATTTTTTAAAATATATTTAATGATTTTTTACAGAGAGGAAGGGAGAGGCATAGAGAGCTAGAAACATCGATGAGAAACATTGATTAGCTGTCTCCTGCACACCCCCCACTGGGGATGTGTCCAGAACCAATGTACATGCCCTTGACTGGAATTGAACCTGGGACGTTTCAGTCTGCAGACTGATGCTCTATCCACTGAGCCAAACTCATTTCGGTCACATTCGGTCACTAATGTCTCTTCCAAGTCCTGCACTAAATGCCAGTGAAGATTGTCCCCAAATTTTTCAAATTTATTTCACCAAAAATACCCAATTTGGGGATATGTAATAATAGTCATTGCTGAAATATTCATGAAGTCTCATATTAAACAGTAAAAGCTGCTATCCTACAAAAAAAAAATGCACATTCAAAAGAAGAATTTTAGATAAGAGATCTAAATAGAGCTTCTTATATGAAAGTCCACAAAATTTTAATTATGTATTTTTCACTATCTTGTATTCATTAAGTAGTGAGTTTGGTGAAACTATTGGAAAATTGAAAATAGAATATTAGAGAGCTGCAAAATAAAGATTCCAAAAGATAAGGGAGTGTTTGAGTTAGTGGGAGTAGAAAGCAGAGGAGATAGAAGAAGGAACTTCTCTTGGCATACTTGACAAAAAAAGAGGCTTCAGATGAGAAAAGCCTGGCTCTATGTGCAGGGTTACTGTTCACTGGTTTTTGTGTCCAAGATCAAACCACCTGATTCTGGCCTTCAGTTTGCAAAGTGGAGCCAACTGTTAGTATTTAAGTATCTTACAAATATCTTCAGCATAAGTCTATGCAGTACCCAGCCCAGTGCTTGATATCCAGTAGGCACTCAATAACTTGTATCTATACTAACAAAAGTATCAGGAAGAGAAAGACTACTGTATAAAATGAATTATTTGCAAACACAATCATAAACTATATAGTATAATAAATCATTCACCCTTCTCTGGCAGCACAATTTTTAGCTAACTTTAGAAATTAAAAGAATGATACAAAATGAAATAGTAGTTGAAGAGAGAAGGAAATTCAGGCCCTGGCTCCTTGAAATATTAAAGACTAGAGGCCTAGTGCACAAATTCATGCACAGGTGGGGTCTGGGTGGCCCAGCCCCAGTTGGGGCAGATCAGGGCTAGGCCTGTTGGAAGGAGGAGAGGGTGGGAGGTTGGCCGACCAGCCCACTCCAATCGGGGCCCAATCAGGGCCAGGCCAACTGGGGGGAGGGGTCTCACATGATTAGCCAGCGGGCCTGATCCCTGATTGGGATTGAAGGCCAATTGGGGGCCAGTGGCCTCAGAAGGGGCCATGGGTGGTTGGCTGGCTGGCCCTGCCCTCTACTGAGGCTGGGGGACATCAGGGGTGGGGTTATCCAGGGGAAGGGTCTGAGGGTTGATCAGGGTTGGCTGGCTGCAGGTTAGCTGGCTGGCCCCACTCTCTATTGGGATAGGGGGTGCCATTAGGGGCAGGACTGGCCAGAGGATAAGGGATGGCATTTGGCCACTGGCCTCACCCTAGATTGGGATAGGAGAGTCTGATTGGGGGTGGGCTAGCTGGGGAAGGAGCCACAGGAGGTTGGCAAGTGGCCCAACTCCAGATTGGGCCAGTTTGTGGCCACACTTGACATCATAATGACTCATCATTCGGCATTATGGTTGCTGGCTTTTTATATATATAGATGGTAGATGAGATTTGTTTACACTCCTTCACTCTTACTATCCAATATGTTTGACAAAACCAACAATGAGAAAATAAAATAATTTTAGTCAGAGGCATAAAATAATTATAAAATGTCATTCCCAAAATACACAGGCCAACATTAACATTTTTTCATGTAATCTTTGTAGCAGACCAGAAAAAAAATTACAGAATGACTTCTATTATTACTGGTATTAAAAAAAAATGCAACATGCCCTGAGATGTAGAAGGAAACACTTTATAAACCTGCATCTTAAAATCAAACCAAATGTGCTCCACTGGTGTGGCTCTGTTGATTGAGCATTATCCCCTGCAACAAGAGGGCACAGGTTCATATCCCTATGGGGACACCTGCCCAAGCTGTGGGCTCCATCCCCAGTACGGGGCTCCAAAAGGCAGAAGATTGATGTTTCTATCTATCTCTCTCTCTAAAATCAATAAAAACACATTTTAAAAAAAATAGATGTAACAAAATGCATTTATAAAATATTAAGTGGAAACTTACAGATACTTCTGAAAGAGATCTCAAAAAAAAGAGAAATGTGTCCAATTCATTTATTTCCAAATAAGTACCACTTAAGCTTTTAAAAGTCTGCCTTCCACCCACTGACTTAGGAAAGCATTGTGGAGCTTTCTCTATTGCTCACACCCAATTATATGAGAATAATAATAAAAAAAAATTCTCCCAATCCTGGTCTTGTCTTCAAGACAAATTCCAAAGAACTCCTAGACCTTCAAAATCAGAACAAAGACAGCAAACTGTTTTTATAAAAAGACAAGCAAATCAATGAGTCTCCCCCAAATGAAATGAAATCACTATAGAAAAAAGATAGTAAATACTGACTCAAAAGGGTAACCAAATGCAGTCAGAGTAACAGAAGCACATGGTCTTGTTTAGTAGCTACTCTCTCTATCCTGCATCATTTTATATTCGTTTTTATTATTGAATTGGGCAATTAGCAGGAATGTTATATTGTAAGAATTATTGAGAGTAACCCCTCTCATTCTGAAATATTTATGCCACCAAAGAGAACGAGTGAACAAACTCAAATCTCTCTAACCCTAGCCATTAAATCATGACCTCTTTCCCCAAACTCAGTTGAGACATCAGTCAGGGAGAGAAGCTGTCAGGTGGGGGGTGCACCTGCAAAAATCTGAAACCATAAACTACCCCTTAAAACCACTGGTGAACGGGCTGAGAAGAAAGGTCCCAAAGTCTTGGCATAGGCTGACCATATTATACTTCAGTTTGACCAACCAAAGGACAGTTGAGCTTCTGCCTGCCCACAATCATGAAAGAAGAGACCTGGAGGGGAAGCTTCATAGGTCTCTGGTCGTAAGCAGAGACTTTCCCACAGATCTCCACTATTTAAACAAAGAATGAAAACTGGAAGCATGTAGTTTTCTTTCGGGTTCTAGACTTGGGACATAACAGAGGAGGCCATATACTTGGAGAGTACACTTATTCATTAAGGAACTATGAATCAAGCCCTCATGATGATTAAAGTATACTTTGAGATTTTAATGATTGCAAATGTTTAGAGCAATAAACAATTTTAAACTTACTGCATTGCAAAATTTACAGTATAACTGTTATAACAGTCGCAATTATATTGGAAAACATTT
Source organism: Pipistrellus hanaki (assembly GCF_964339955.1). Lineage (NCBI taxonomy): Eukaryota > Metazoa > Chordata > Mammalia > Chiroptera > Vespertilionidae > Pipistrellus > Pipistrellus hanaki. Next base: position 28,899,316 of record NC_140505.1, read on the forward strand.
TCACCGCTCCAACTGTAAACATCCTGAAGTGAGTAATTGCTACCTTGGAGCACTTAGGTATTTATGTGTAGCCTTGCTAATGCATTAAATGACAAACCATGAAAAGTAAACAAAATATGTAAGAAATAAAGGGAAATCATAGAATTCCAAGTGGCTAGGGTGTGAATAGCACTTACAATTATACTAAAGAAATCTCTACTTGTTGGCTTGACAAAGGTCTGACCTGATGACTTGATGATAAGAGGAGGTGGGTACATGGGCAGAGCGTATGTATCTAATGGGGTTGGGAGTATGTGTTTATACATTATAATTATGCAATGTTTATTAACCCAGCATTTTCTTGCACTTGCCTTATTTTATGGATTATTTGAGCATCTCACATATATACATTTTTTATTTTACATTATACATTATGCAGTTTTAAAAAATATTTTTAAAATTTGTGCCATATTTAAGCACCAGTGCTCAATAACTCTAATAATTTTCTAGTTTTAAAAAAATATTCTCTCTATAATTTTCTATTTCCAAGATTTTAAAAAGCTTTTCGGTTATTCAAGAATAAATCATTAAGACTGAAAAGTGATTCACTCAAAGTATGTCAGATTTTATTCCCTAAAAACCTTGACATCATATTTATTTTAATAAGTTCATATCCTAATATATATATAAAGAGCTAGGTGGCGTCATGACCGAAAGGGCGACCAGTCACCATGAAGTGCATGGAGCCCTCTCGGTCCCCCGTCTCCCCCAGTCCAAGCTGCTCACCATGAGGGGCAGCTGGCGGCAGGGATAGACTGAGGACTGTTGAGCGGCAGTGGAGGCTGCTTCACAGGGTGGCCTTGAGCTTAGCAGAGAAGTCACCCAGGTGGCAGGAAGTTTTGCAAAGCAGTCTTGGGGCAAGGGAGTTTCGCAGAGTAGGTGTGGGGATGGGGAAGCCTTGCAGAGCAGTGGCAGGGGCAGGGGGAGCCTTGTGGATCAGTAGAGCATCCCTGGGTGGGGAGCTTCATATAGCATCACAGGGCAGCAGAGGCCGTAAGACAGAGGCGAGGCTAGGCCCAGGGACCCTAACCGTGCATGATTTCGTGCATGTTGGGCTTTCAATATACGTATAAATATATATATACACTAGTAGCCCTGTGCACAAATCTATGCACCAGTAACTCACCAGTAGCTTGCTACCACCCTCCAGTAGCTCTCCACTTACTGCCCAGCCCTCCTGTAGTCCCCCCGTTTCCCCATCCCCTCCATCTCCCTCACAGCTTGCTTCCCTGCCCCCTCCTGTAGCTCTCTGCTGCCTGCTTGTAGCCAGTAGCTCTCTGTTGCCCTCCTGTAGCTCTCTGCCCACTGCCCCACACTCTTGTAGCTCCCTCCAACCCCTGACCCCCCATATCTTGCTATCCTCTCCTCTCCTGTAGCCCTCCGCCTCCCACTTATAACTTACAGCCCCACCCTCCTGCTGATCTGTGACCCAGTCATTACACAGTCATCATTATGCTTCATAGCTTAATGACCATTTGTAAATTACATCTTTAATATATAGGAGATATATATATATATATATATATATATATATATATATATATATATATATATATATTAGTATGTATTCTAGCATGTAGTATCAATACATCTGTGCTCTGAATAAATGCTTTTAAAATATCTTCAGAATCTACTCCATGGCTAGCCTGCTGAGAGAGGAACAATAGACTTTTCTCTGCTATTTTGCACAATGTGGTTTCATAGGGAATGGTCTCTGAATAACCTTGCTCAGTTCTTGCTTCTCTTCTGATGACTGGATTAAAATTGCTCATATATCTGCAGCATGCTAGATCTGAAATTTCACATTTAACTTTTCAATATGCCCATAGTTGCTAAGTTACTCTGCTCTGTTAGCAGTACTAAAGCTGTGACGAATCTGCACATTTGAACAGTTCATTGCACTTAAGCCACAAGAAATTTTATTTTGGCATTAATTATTTCAAAATAAAAATAATTTGAGTAAAATATTGTATGATATTTGTATTGGGAAAAATGATTACCTGTGTTCCTGACTAATCATCTCAGCCTGTTTCTCTCTCCTATGAAAAATTTGGGCCGAAACCGGTTTGGCTCAGTGGTAGAGCATTGGTCTGCAGACTGAAAGGTCCCAGGTTCGATTCCGGTCAGGGGCATGTACGTTGGTTGCGGGCACATCCCCGGTAGGGGGTGTGCAAGAGGCAGCTGGTCGGTGTTTCTCTCTCATCAATGTTTCTAGCTCTCTATCTCTCTCCCTTCCTCTCTGTAAAAAATCAATAAAAATATATTTAAAAAAATTTGGGGTGGATATGATTTGATATATCCCAGAGCCATTTAATAAATATCACTATTATTCATAATTTCAATAAATAAGTAATGATAAATGAAGAATAGTTTTGTATTAGTTTTGTATTAGTTTTATTTTTAAAGGGGTGACAGGCAATAGTGAGTTGCTGAATTATTACTATTACATAATACTGAGAGACCTTTGAAATATTTTCACTCCTCATAATCAGAAGGCTGACAGGCAAGTATTAGAAAATGAATGTCCATTTACTAAGTGACGCTCAGTAATATTAATCATTGTTTCACTTCAGTAACAATGGGGTAGGCTGGAAATTGCAGTGAATATTTTCTCCATCTTTGGCTTTTTTGTGTTTGAACATCTGATGTTGGTAATTTTATTGCCTGTTGGATGAAATGTGTCATGGACTGTGTCTAATGGGCACTGTGGAACTAGATCATTTTTATTAGTTCTGCAGGCAACTGCTGCAACCCAAGAATTTTGTCATAACTGAAGTAGGAAATTGTTTGTTTTAGGTGGCTTAAATTGATAGATCAAAATTAAACCATTCCAAAACTTCACTCACTAGTTGCTCTGACTATTCCTGGATTAAATACTACTATAATAATTATGCTGTTTGGTTATAAATAACTCTTTTCACCACTTTGATTTGTTAAATATTAGGAGGTAAGGTACCCTGAAGCTTACAGTTCTCCCTAGAAAATCAGCTATAAATCCAAATGGTTCAAAGTAAATTTGATTTTCCAATAAGGACTGTGGCATAAGAACTGAACTAAGAGCCTTGTTATTAAGTCTCTATGTACATGAGCACACATATTTACTCTCTTTCTCAGCAGCTGATCTTGACTTCAACTTTACTGAGAAAATTGAAGATTCAGGCTACTGCCTTCAACTTCCTACTAACAAACTATTGATTTTTTGTATTTATTAAATCTTTGTTTTATTCTTAAGGGGGTGTTTATTCTCCTTTATAAGCTAAATTATCTTACATCCTCTCTCAGATTGTACTACTTACCAACTCTCTATTTCTCTTTCATCATTTAGTCATCTCTTGTGTTCATAGTAATTTTGTTAGCCTTTTCTTATATTTGCCATTCATTTTTAAAACCAACTCCATGCCCCTCCTTCTAATATTCTTCTGCATTTCAGCAAATTGCAACCCTCCAGTTCTCAGGCCAAAAAAGAGTGGAAATCATCTTTGACTCCTATTATTTTTCTCAAGCCCTAAATCTAGTCCCACATCAAAAGCTAAAACTTGATCTTCAAAACATCTAGATGTCAGCTACTTCTCACCACCTCCACCATATGTAGTCTGGATAGTAGCAACAGCTTCCTATTAGTTTTCCATATAATTCCCTTTTCCTTCCTATGGTCTGTATTCAATGGAACAGCCAGAGTGATCTTTCAAATATAGGTCATATCATGTCACTTCACTTTTCAAAACCCTCCAATGGTTCCCTTAACCTCCTGCAGTAAAAATAGGTTCAATTAGCTCCATTGCCCTCTGACTTCATGTCCTACCCTGGCCTCATCTACTCCACTGGAGCCGCACTGTTCCTCAAGCACAAGATGTTGCCACACAGCTCTGCCCTTGCCATTCCCTCTCTCCAGTACACTTTACAGCCACATTTCCACATTTCCGCAGGCTCACAGCTCAAATATCACCTTCTGCATCAGGCTATTCTTTAATACCCCCTACTTAATTCTTATCTCCAACAATTCTCTTTAGTAGACACTATATATTTTATTTATTTATGGAATTTTTCCCCCTGTTTCTCCCCAGGAGAATGTTAAGTTCCAAAAGGCAGGGACTTTTGCTTCCTTTGTTTACTGCTGAACCCCTTAGTATAGAATAGAAAGCATTCAGAGATTAATTGAATAAGTGAATGTGCACAGTCTCCCTTGCTCATCAATAAGCTTTGGAAAAATGAAAAGAATATCGAACATGAAAGACTCAATGTACAAGGGCATCTCAATTTTGAGGCTGCTAACAGGAACATATTTCTACATTAATTACAATTTTATGAGCATGTATTTCACTGAAATGTATTTGAAAGTGAATTATTTCTGTAGATGACCGGTGGGCTAGCTATAACATAGGCTACTCAGAATTGCTCAATCTATTAATCAGATTTCTTGGTGGTGCACTTATTTTAGTTGCTTTTCTTTGGTTTTACCAATACTCTTTAAGATAAAATGTTAAAATGTCTTTTTTTGTCCATTTTGTCGAACTTAGGACATAGTAGTCATTCAACAAATATTTGCTGAATTAATAAACTGCAATTTATTTAAGAGGAGAAATTATGTCAAAAATTAGTAATCAATAAATATTAGTTAAATAAATGATGACAGTGATCAACATATGAAGTTTACTGAAAATCAATAACTAGCAAATGTATAACTTTGCATATACGGTTAGATTATTCTATGTTATGAGCAGTGGCATGACAGAACCATAAAAATGTGAATAGCTTGACAATTAAAAATTTAAATCTTTGTTTATATGTGAAATAAAATCAGTTTCCATTTCTTAATTCTGTCTGATAATGAAGAGCAACATCATCAAACACTGAGAGAATTTCTGTGCTGAAGCAAGAACTTCTGAATATATGTGCAAAATGAGTAGAATGAGGAATTTTAGAACAGGTAAAAAGATGAATGTGGCTAGAAGGCAGTTTTTATTAGATAACATTAATAACGGCAATGTTAAATTCAGGCTGCCTTACAAAAATTGGCCTGCCATTTATTCACTATTTGTTTATTTATGAATTCAACAAGTACACACTGAAGGTCTATAAAGTATTGGCACTCTTTTTTAAGAAAAGTATTGTGTATGAGGATTAATATAAGGGTCTGAGTCATAATTGAAAACAACAAATAACTCCAATGATTTTTATACTTAAAATTTTCATTCAAATATATGTTATAGACACTTCTTCACTAGATGTGAACAAGAGAAGAAGATTCAATACAAGCCATATTTCACGTATGCCTAGTTGACTAAAAATTAAAAGAACAAATTGAAAAATTACAACAATTATCAAACCATTTTAGTTAGGACTGACTTGTGAAGTATTATTATAAGTTATATAATAACCAAGAAAAAAGCAAGAAGAGTAGAGCCTGATATGACATCCATACAATTGGTTCTATAAATTATATAACCCACAACCTTAGTCTCTATCTTGTAATTACAGGCAAATAAATTATGACATATACACACATTTTTCTCTCTGCTGAAGTATACATACTATGAAGTAGAACTAGAGAAAAATGTAGCTTCTTATATGCCATTAAATCTTCAAATGGTTATAAATGTAATTGCTTTACTTACCAATACAAGGAGCAGGACTATATCAGGATTATCACATGCACAGGCAATGTGCATTGGCGTCCAAAAGTCTTCATCCTGGTGGTTGACATTGACCCCTTTGTCAATCAGGATTTCTGCAATGAAGGCGTTGTCATACCGAGCACACTGAAGGAAAGAAAAAAAAAATTAAAGTATAATATTTTAACAAGCTATGATAAAGTTTATTCCAAATTTCGATGGGTAGAAAACTCCTATGCCAATTTTGTAAGTGTAGAGGTGGATCTAACCTGGGAAAGAATGTATTCACATTTCTCAACTAACCTACAAGAGAAGAGCATCTGTAAGACGTCAGGGGAAATTGAGTCTGTGAGCAGTGGGAAGCAAAATAAGAAAGAAGGGGCAGATAGTATAAAGAGAAAAAATATTTCAATGCTTTGGTCCTCTTCATTTATAAATAGTATTATTAGAAAATCTTGGACCATTTATCAGAATTATCTTTCTAAAATACAGTTTTATTCACATGATGCTTCTGCTTTAAAAATGTATAGTTTCTCACTGCCAAAGAGTAAAGTTTTACCATTTTATTTCATCCAAGACAGACAAGACTGTTCACAGTCTTTTCATCTTCATCTGTCAACATTCTCGCTATATATGTGAATATATGAATATATTCTTTCCCAGGCTTACATAAGACAACTAGGCATTACACAACATGCCATATTATCAAAGTTAATTGTTGTGATGATAAGTTTCTTTAAAATTCTAACATATTTTGACAATTTCATAATATTATATCTTATAAATATTCTACTATATACTAGATCAAAACCTTCAGGAACATATTTTGTTATTATTTTTACTTACTATTTATTGTTAAAATGCATATTAATATTATATATATAATTAGTCACAACTTGTTTCATTGGTGGATGATCTGTGGAGCTGTGCTTAGATGCACCCTGCCCTTAGCTTAGTGCCCTGTGGTCACCATCTTGAATATTTAATAATTTTTGTAGAATCCCATATATTCATTTTGTGCCTATCCCTAAAAATTATTCATTCCTTGTATAAGACTTTTCATATTTGTATCATATGACATCAATGCAAATGCATATTATTAAAAAGAAGACCTATTAATAGGTCAAATGCCTATCAGTGAAATTTCTGGATTGTATGATGCACACTTTTTATAGAACTTGGAAACATAAAACAGATTCCCTTCCCAAAATATGTACAAAGCAGTGCTACCACCAGAAGTGCTGTCTTACCAATATATCTACCTTTTCATTGAATAGTAAAAGTAAAACCAATTCATTGGAAGACCACTACATTTGAGTAACAGGGACTTTATTTACCTTCCCACCTCAACTTACTGAATAAAAACAAACTATGGCCTCTGAGAGCTGTTGCCCCAGGTTACCGCTTTGAGAGACTTCCCAAGCTACAGAACAAAGAGCAGAATCCTGGCTGACCAGGATCAGTCATGAGGAAAGTAAACTGAAGATCCAGAGAGACAGAGATGGGTTCAGGGCACAGGGCAGGGGAGCAAAAAGGGAAGAGCTGCACATAGAGAGAATGTCAGAGATTTGCTGGAGCCCCCCTCAACTACTCATCTGAGTCATGAACAGTATATATTTTCCTGGAAATTTCCCAAATTCAGAGAAGGAACCTCCTGAACAGAGGAAGGACTGAGAGCTCATATATTGCCAGAAATAGTGCCTGTTTCCACTAGCCAGACTGTAAACCTTATCATTTACTGGTATGTGGCATTGGGTAGAGACCAGATGTGTTTTGTATCCAGGGTAGGAAAATATTATTCCTGCCGAGACCGGTTTGGCTCAATGGATAGAGCATTGGCTTGGGGACTGAAGGGCCCCAGGTTCTATTCCGATCAAGGGCATGTACCTTGGTTGCGGGCATATCCCCAGTAGGGGGTGTGCAAGAGGCAGCTGATCGATGACTCTCTCTCTCATCAATGTTTCTAGCTTTCTATCTCTCTCCCTTCCTCTCTGTACAAAATCAATAAAATATATTTTTTTTAAAAAAAAGAAAGAAAATATTATTCCTAAATTAACCGCTGTTATGTTCTCACCTAAAAATTATTAAATTCAATGTTTGAAATGATCAAATTGTTTCCAAATAACTTAATTGCCTCCAGAACAAAGCTTGAGAATATTAACAGAAATACAAAGTTATTCAGTACCCAACAAGGCAGAATTAACTATATCTAGAATCCAGAAAAAAATTAACATATATACCAAAAAGCAGGGAAAATGGAAATACAATAAGAAGAAAAAGTCATTAATGGGAATAAACTTAGAAGTGACATTTCTGTTAGTATTAATAAATCTGAGTGTTAAAACTATTATTATAACTATACTAGAGGCCTTGTGCAAAAAAATTGTTCATGGGGAGTGTCCCTCAGCCCAGCCTGCACTCTCTCCAATCTGGGACCCCTCAAGGGATGTCCAACTGCCCTTTTTAGGCCCAATCCCAGTAGGATCAGGTCTAAATGGGCAGTTGGACTTCGCTCTCACAATCCAGGACTGCTAGCTCCCAACTGCTTGCCTGCCTTTCTTCCTGATTGCCCATAACCACTTCTTCCTGCCAGCCTGATCACCCCCTAACCACTCCTCTGCCAGCCTGATTGATGCCTAACTGCTCCCCTGCCAGCCTGATTGTCCCTAACTGTCCTCCCCTGAATGCCTGGTCACCCTTAACTGCCCTCCCCTAGAGGCATGGTAACTCCTAACTGCCCTTCCTTGCAGGTCTGTTTCCCCCCACCCCCATCAGCCCTTTCCTGCAGGCCTGGTCCCCTCTAACTGCCTTTCCTGCAGGCCCCTTTGCCCCCAACTTCCCTCCTCTACCAGCCTAGTCACCTCTAACTGCCCTCCCTTGCAGGCTTGATTGCCCCCAATTGTCCTCCCTTGCAGGCCTGGTCCCCCACAACTGCTCTCCCCTCCTGGCCTGATTACCCACAACTGCCCACCCTTGAAGTCCTGGTCCCTCCCAAATGCCTCCCCCTTCGGCCATTTTGTGGCAGCCATCTTGTGTCCACATGGGGGCAGCCATCTTGTGTGTTGGGTTGATGGTCAATTTACATATTAGTCTTTTATTATATAGTATTCCATATGTTTAAAAAGCTAAGGGAACTGCTGAACAGGGAATATATTAAAAAGGCTCAAATTGTACTTCTAGAGATGATAAATACAATGGCTGAAAAGAAAAATATACTACTGGATGAGATTAACAACTGATTAGGTGTTACAGAAGACAAGATTAATGAATTTGAACACAGTAATATCAATTATACATAACGGAACATACAGAGAAAAATGACTTTAAATAAATGAACAAATAGATCACCAGTGAGCTGCAAAAAAACTTCAAACAAACTGATACCAAACAGATAGATAACATGGAAATGGGAAGTATGTGGATACATTTATGCTTTATTATTACTTGATTGTCTTAAAAAGTAGTAATTAAAAGACAACCCAATTTAAAAAAATAGGCACAATCTTAGAACTAATATTTCACCAAACAAAATAAGATGTAGGAATTGTGGTTCACAATTATAATACATATCCATGGAAGAACAGTCATATCTTTCTCCAAATCATCTATTAGTCTCAAGATGATACACTAATGAAATGCAAAATTATGGTACAAATTCCATATGGAGGATGATGTGAGCATGTATCAGTATTGGGATGCATGGAGGCACCTGGGGCCACATGAAAATAGGAAGATTGAGATACTAGTTTCAGTTTTGAACTACGATCTTTGGCTGCCAGATGTTCCACATCCTATGTAACAATAGCAAGGGTCACCACTATTAGGCCCTGATGGTAGGAAATGCATATGACCCCATCCACAGGAGATGCAGGTTTGGTCACAATGACTGAGAAGGTGAGAACCAGAGTAGAAAGCTCAATACATTGTTTTGGAATTTGGGCCTGGATCCAATTTATTTCAGGAAATTCATATGAAAATAATTTATATTCTACTCTCATCTTTTTGATAGCTCCCTGCCTAATACATAAAGATGTGACCTCCTCCTCCTTCTGTGCCTACCAAGGTATCCTCAACCTACACCTCAGGAGTCCACATTTACAATTCAGATACCCAGGGCTTGGCTTTCCAGTGTCTTTTACCAAAAAAGAGTTAATTAGATCCAGTGTTGAAAGCGATATCAACCTCTCGAAAGTAATGTCATTTTTAGATTCACATTTCAGAAGATTATGAATAATGATTTGACAGCAATAAATACCCTCTAATCACACTTGTCTGGAAAGATTACAGTGGCTGAGCATTCCTGTTATAATATTCTTACAATATTATTGTTAGGTAGTAAACTTAATTCTCCCTAAAAAGATTTTTTTCTCAAGCAGGCAAATCTCCGTCCCAGTTCAAGCTATTCTTTATCCCTTTGTCCAATTTCTAGTGGCACTTTATATATCAAGTAAATGGCTGCAGAGCCACTCTGTCACCTTCAACAGCACTCTGACACCTCCAGCCATCTCTACCTGTCACCTGGACCTATAGCACCCAGCTCCTCCTGTCTCTATCCTCTACCTCTCAAAGTGCCAGGCAAAGCAGAATGTGTGGAGCCCCTGATTCAAAACGCATTAGGCATTTCAAAATGATGACAGCAGAAGATGAAACGAAGCGTAAGCCCTTCTCAGGACAAAGCTCTCTGTGACTACATGGACCACCTGCCCAGGAAGCCAGCCCTGAATTGACAAGCCTCTTAATCATCCTGCCTCCCAGTTTCCCTCAATCCCACAGTCCCCTTTCTCTCTCATTAGCATCTTCCCTTTGCTTCCATTTTGCTCCTTTATTTATCTCTCTGCTTCCTGTTGCACTGTCCTGTATGGATGTTACACATCCCCAAAAAAATTCCCCAGAAACAGCCCCAGTGGTGGGCATATTTTTCTCAACTCTGAGTAATTTCCTCACCAGTCTTTACCCTTGCAGCTTTTGCCCTTTCTCTTTTGGGAAAACAAAGGAGGGTGGAGTTATATGGTCCCTGTCCAGATGTTCTGGTTTGGGTGAGTAGGGCAGAGTGAGGTACCTTCCACATAGTGACTATTTTTGTTAACATCTAGGCCATTTTAATAATGATAATTTTTTAGCCATTTTCTCTAGAGTCTAGTATTCTGCCTCTTTTCAAAATATAGTATCTAATTCCATGGTTTTAAAGATGTTAAGTTGTTGAACTGCCTCTACTGTAGCAAGTTGCTAACTATCTCTGCTTCTTAGAACTCCAGATACTTTAGAGAAACACACAATGAAGCATATATATAATATATATAATATATAATAGTGGCCAGGTGCATGAAATTTGTGCACAGGGTTGGGGGTGTCCTTCAGCCTGGCCTCCACCCTCTCCAATCTGGGACCCCTCAAGGGATGCCTGACCGTCGGTTTAGGCACCGGGCCTAAATTCGTAGTGGTATATCCCTCTCACAATCCAGGACCGCTGGCTCCTAACTGCTCACCTGTCTGCCTACCTGCTTGCCCCCTTACTATTCTCCTGCTAGCCTGATTGGCACCTAACTGCTCCACTGTCAGCCTGATTGCCTCCACTGCCCTCCCCTGCTGGCCCCATAGCCCCCAACTACCCTTGCCTGCCAGCCCGATCACCCAAAACTGCCCTTCCCTGCTGCAACACAACTCCTTTGCCAGGACCTGTCTCCTCCGTGCCAAGTGGCGGAGAGGCCAGGACTAGCCTCCACTGTGTGCATGGCCATCTTATGGTGGCCATCTTGTGGTGACATCATACACAAGGGCCGCCTAGGCTTTTGCTAGTATAAATGTATCCTTCTTTCCTCCCTCATCTATTGATCTCATTGTATTATATGTACTAATCCCTGACCTGCTTTTGATATTTACCAATGTCTTGGATATATCTGTCATAGCTCAGTATTTTAAAAAATTGCTCATTAAAGTTTAATTTGCATACAATATTGATTAGTTTTCATTTTACAACACAGTGATTCAACATTTACATACCTTACAATGTGATCACCACAATAAGTCTAGTACCCATCTGCCACTGTGCAAAGTTCCAGTATAAAGATATTATTGTCTTACTAGTGGCCTGGTGCACAAAATTCGTGCATGGGGCTGGTGTTCCTCAGCCCAGCCTGCACCCTCTCCAATCTGGAACTCCTTGAAGGATGTCCTACTGATGGTTTATAGGAATTGGGCCTAACTGGCAGTCGGACATCCCTCTCACAATCCGGGAACTCCTGACTCCATCTACTCTCCTGCCTGCCTGCCTGCCTGATTACCCTTAACCACGCTGTCTGCTGGACTGCTCATCTCCAACTGCCCCCCACCACCATCTGCTTGCCCCCAAATGCCCTCCGCCAGCCAGATCACCTCGAACTTCCCCCTGTGCCAGCCTGTTTATCCCCCAACTACACCTCTGCTGGCCTGCTCATCCCTACCATCCCTCCCCACTGTACTGCTCACCCCCAACTGCCGCCCTGCTGGCCTGCTCACTCTAACCTGCCCCCCCCCACTGTCCTTATCACCTTCAACTGACCCCCACTGACAGCCAACTCACTCCCAACTGGTCCCTCTGCTGGTATGCTTACCCCCAGCAGCCCCTGCCATCCCATCCTGGCCTGATCACTCCCCGGCGACCCAAGGTCCCAGCCTCTCCTTTTTCTTTTCCTTTTTTTTTTTTTTTTTCAACACCTCCTTGAATGGAGGCCAGGGGCAGCTGGAAGCAAGTATCTAGGATTTATTTATCTTCTTGTTTTTAAATATATATTTTATTGATTTTTTTTACAGAGAGGAAGAGAGAGGATAGAGAATTAGAAACATCGATGAGAGAGAATCATCAATTAGCTACCTCTTGCACACTCCCTATTGGGGATGTGCCTGCAACCAAGGTACATGCCCTTGACTGGAATCAAACCTGGGACCTTTCAGTCCACAGGCTGACCCTCTATCCATTGAGCCAAACCAGTTTCGGCTGGATTTATTTATCTTCTATAATTGAAACTTTGTAGTCTTGAGTGGAGGCCAGAGCCAGCCAGGCCAGAGGGGCAGGGAAGCTTAGTTTTCTCCATTGCCAGGGCAGCCCAAGCCTCCTGCTTGCTGCAGCTCCATGGCTGACCACCATCTTGGTTAGACTGATTTGCATACTCACCCCTGATTGGTTAGTGTGTGTGGTTTGCAGGTGTACTGGAATGATGGTTAATCTGCATGTTTCTCTTTTATTAGTGTAGATTCCCTATGTTGTACACTATATATATGTTATTATTTTTTAGCTGGAGTGTGCTCCACTTTTCACCCATCCACCAACTCCCTCCATTCTCACAACTATTGGTTTATTCTCTGTATCTACAGTGTTTGTTTCTATTTTGTTATTTTGTTTAGGTTCCAAATACAGGAGAAATTATATGGCACTTATCTTTCTCTAACATATTTCACTTAGCATAATACCCTCTAGGATCCATAGATATTGTCACAAATGGCAAAATTCATCCTTTTAAATAGCTAAGTAATGTCTCACATATGACACATCTTATTTATCCACTCATCTATTGATGGACACCTAGGTTCCTTCCATATCTTGGCTATTGTAAATAATGCTATAAGGAACATAGGATTGCATATATCTTTTCAAATCAGTGATTTGCTTCCAAATTAGTATTTTCACTTTTGCATATTTTTTTTTTCAAATTCTGAAGTGAAATTGCTGAGTATTATGGCAGTTCTAATTTTAATTTTTGGAGGAATCTCCATACTGTTTTCTGTAGTGGCTGCTTCAATTTACAACCTAAATAACAATGCCTCGGGGCTCCCTTTTCTCCACATCCTCGGCAGCACTTGTTATTTTGTGGACTCTTTGATGACAACTTTCTGACAGGTGTGAGGTTGTATATCATGGTAATTTCACTTTGCATTACCCTGATGACTAGTGACATTGAGCATATTTTCATATCTACTATCCATCTGTACGTCTTCTTTGGAGAAATGTCTATTCAGATCCTCTGCACATTTTTCAGTCAGATTGTTTTTATATTGAGTTCTATGAGTTCCTTATATACATTTATATTAAGTCTTGATCAGATATATCATGTGTGAATAACTTCTCCCATTCAGTGGGGTGTCTTTTCATTTTGTTGATGGCTTCCTTCACTGTGAAGAAACTGTTTAGACTGATGTAGTCCCAGTTATTTAATTTTGCTTTTGTTGCCCTCGACCATGTGGTTCAATATTTTAATAGCTGCATGAAATTCCACTGCTTACATCACAGTCTTTATGATAAAACTAGAATTCCCTGGGTAAAAGAAGTAATATTGCTTATTTCTAATGTATTCCACTTAAGTTTAATTAAGGCCTGCTGCTGTCAAAAGGCAGAATGAAAAGAATTTGCTTTCACAGTCCATTCAAGAAGGTTTTGTTAGCATCAGGAACTCAATAGCTCATTTATTAAAGGCCATAACATAAAACCCTGGATAGCATTTTAGAAAAACTTCTTGGGTTCAGTTTTTAGCTCCATAAATATCATACTATTTTAAATCTGAGTTTCCATCTACCAATATATTGTCCTCACAGAGACTAAATTCCTGGTTTCTGATTTTGTTACTTGTTAAAATTATTTTCCTTCTGTCTATAGCAGTACCTGATACCTGCGTTAGGTTTGATACATGAGTAATTTAGCAAAGGGTAGGTAAACAGAAAAATTCAGATGTATTTATTAAAAATGTAGATGGTATACTTAAATTTTATATGCAAAAAAACACAAAAAAAACAAAACATTAAAACCTGTTTCTCAACTACCCATCTGCAATACAGTGAAAATGGTTAATCTCCAACATAAAAGTTCTTGTGGCACTTCCAAGAGAAATGTCCTACAAAAAAATCTACCCTTAGAGTCAAGTACTCACTGAATAATAATTGAGTTAAATGAACAAAACTAGAAAAATCACAAAGATTTCCATAGCTTACCCTGTTACCTCACACAAACATAGGCTGCCTTTTTCTCAAAGACCTTGACCCTAGAATACATAATTAGAGCTTAGGGGCTGTAAGGAAGAATGCCTAAAACACAGGGCACATTGCAGAGCAACCTACTCACACTTGACATTTCAGATGGCTAAATTGCCTTTTTCAGTATTTAAGTCATTTTGAAACCCTGCAATTTTGTCTTTCTGGCAACCTTCAATTTTTCATTTGTTTTTATTTACTCAGTACCCAGAAAAAGGAGGTTCAGCCCTAAGAACTATGTTCTTTCGGGCATCACAAGGTTTTCTTACATGAATTTCAGGTCCAGCTTCCCCCTTCATCTTAGACTCACAAACTATGTGTAACAGTATACAAAGGCAATATATTTTCAAAGACTCAAGAATTAATAAAGCGTTTCCCATCTAGCTTATCCCTTTAATCTCCTCATTTTGTTTCCAAAAGAATGTAAGGTAGTTTTATTTACATGCATATGAGCTGGGCCACTATCAGAGTACTGTTATTTGGAGCAACAAAAACAACTACTAGATATAAAAGGATGATTGCCTAATACTCTGTAATTGATACAATATTCTCTTGCTTATTTGTTGGATGCTATTCATGTACAAAGCCATCTTCTTTAGGGCAAAGACTCTCACCTCATTTGCTAAGTATTATTTACAAACTATAATGAAAGTAATTAATAAATATAAATGAATTATTAAAGACTTTTAATTTGAAATATCATTTTTCTGATCATTTGTCTGCTAATTGTACATCTTGCTACTGAGTTTTGACCCCATAATTGAGTCTCCTTGTCTTTGGTGTTACCCACACTTATATTGGTCATCACAGTTGACCAATTGGTCCTTACCAGATGGAGCAAGGACCCTCCTGAGGAAATGGGAGTGTGGGGGTCCGCCCCCTCCTTCAACAGTCGAAGTGCTGAAAGAATGAAAGAGGAGAAGAGAATTAAAATACATCTTTCTTCCACACTCTTACCTAAAAGTTACAGCATCAACTGTATCCAGACATCACATTGTTCATCTTTTTGTTTACTTGGGTATCTTCCTTCTCCGCCATTGGAAAAATCCAGGAAGGCAAGGTTCTTGGAAGGCAAACCCTTGGAAGAAATAACTCAAGGTATGCTGGTGGCACCTTCTTACTGGAAGAAAGGAGCAATGACTTGAACAACTTCTGATTAAAGTGAAAGAAGAAAGTGCTAAGCAGGACTGCATTTGAATAACAAGAACATAAAAACCATGACTACAGAAGCAATACAAAACTGTGTCATAGGCACTGAAGACAACTGAAAGAGTTAAAGAATTTGGTCATTGTGTTTCGGTCATCAGTTCAAATGGAGATGAGAGCCACAAAATCAACAGAAGGCTGAGACTTGGAAGCCAACAATGGAAGAAGTGGGGAAGATCACCAAGAGCAAAGATGTGTCATTGGAGATCAAGGCTAAGAACATCCACACCCCCTTGTTGCCAATAACTATGTATGGAGAGTGGCGTCACCATGATGGGATTAGTGCCCACACAAGGAGATGAAGAGTCCGGAGCTCTCTCTCTGGCCAAGTGAGGACAGAGGAGAGGGCATCCATCTGTAAACCAGGAAGACTGGTCTCACCAGTAGCCATATCTATTTGGAGCCTTGATCTTGGACTTCCTAGCCTCCAAAATTATGAGAAATAACTATTGGTTATGTAATCCCCCCAGTCCACAGCAACATGAGCTAAGACAATAAGAGAGGGTCCAACAAAGGCTAGAAAGGGTCTCTTGCTCTCACTTTCTGTTTAAATGTAGATTCAGGATCATCCCAGAGGGGTGGCTGCAGTGAGGGTTCATGGCTTTGCCACTGGGTTTAAAGAATGGATTACCCAGCATGTGGTTTAATGCAAATGCAGAGAGAAGAATCTAAGGCATCACTAACTGCCAAGGTGAGGCTGAGCCACCATGTCCAGGGAATCTAGTTTATAAAGAACAGAACATTTGAAGGTACTCTCCACAGAAGTAGGGTGGACCATAGCAATGTGCTGAGAATACTCAAGGTCAGTTGGAGGTGAAGATATAGATGTCTAGATATAGAGATAAATGGATTGAGGGAGGGAAAGACAGATTAATAGACAAATATGTGTTTATGAATGTATTACACATGTTACTGACATAAAGGCTGTGTAGTTCACATTTAAAAACATTAATTAAATATATAATACTCATTATTATAAATTCCACATAGCCAATTGATTCTCACAAAATGTTTTTTGGGGTTTTTTTTTAATTTTACTGAACTCTTGGATCAACAGGCAATCTATGGGTACAATTAATGAATGTTACCTTGATGTCTGGTTGATATTTTCATTGATATTAATGCAAAAGAGACAGGAGTCCCAAACTATGGACAGAGGCAGCAGGCTAGATCCAGCCCTGGCCTGTTTTGTACAGCATTTGAGCAAAGAATGACTTTTACATTTTTAAAGGATACATAAGAAATAAAACAGCAATAAAAAAATTCAAGAATTCTGTGCACCATAGATTCTGCATAGCCCCTAAAATTTAAAATATTTACTATCTAGCCCTTTACAGAAAAAGTTTGTTGAGCCTTGAGTAAGATTAAAGTAAACCAATGAAGAATGTCAGAACATTATTTATCAATGATCTGGGTAACATATTTGCTGAATCAGACAACAGATTTTGAATAACATGATCATATTTTACCACATTTTTGTGCTATTCACACCATCATGGCTACTGACACATTTTTAAACACAGCTTGCATCATTAATATTTACTCCATCATTTCATCAAGTCTAAACAATAAGAAAATAAATCAAGCCCTGATTTGTAGTTTTCAATTTCTGTGGTGCAATCCTTCCCACCGTGTTTGATTTTAAGCTACTCATGTGATATTGCTAAACCCATAGTTGGGAAAAGACATGACATACCTCATAATTATGTGGCCTTTCCACCATGTAGACACAGAAAAAGTAAATAACTTTAAGAGCATAACTGAGAGAAAAATGTGATAAACTAATTAGGAAGTGTTAAGTTTTGAGTATGTATTATTTTGTTTTTAATAAAACCCACTTACTTGTAAGTTTATATGCTTATTTTTTAATATAAGTTTAATTTAACTATTTCACAGTGGACCCAAAAATTCCTGAATTTTGAACAACTGGCTACCAGGGGATGCAGGGTAAGCTCCAGGACACTCCAGGCAGCAGCTGAGGTGGATGAGGAACATTTTCCAAGAATGTCCAGGAATGAGGACACTATAGGCAAGAACTTCAGAATTTCCTTCTTGCCACAGTGATAGAGATGGCTAAGCCCCAGCCGTTTCTTCACCCAGCCAGACATCAGCCTACAGTGAAAACTTAGAGCAATTCTTTTCTTAGAAAGAAGGCCTATTTTGTGAAACAGCTGTTTACGTTGCCAGGCGGAACTCATTCAGAACCTAGATATTGGCTGGGTTGCCCCTGGATATCTCAGGAGGAAACTCAACAATAAGATAAAATTAACTATTCACAACATAAAGAAACAATGGAGAGTGAGCTAAATTCCATGGCTTTGCTAAGGGTTAAAAACTGGACATTGTAAGATACCTAGATATCTATAATAATAAAAGCATAATATGTTAATTAGACAGTATGTTCTTCTAGACTACCTTACGAACAAAGCCAGGGCTGAGAGGGAAGCCTGGGTCCTAGGTGCCAGAGGGAAGCCAGTACAGGCATCTGGGGGAAGGAAGACCTTCTCTTGCAAGAATTTCGTGCATTGGGCCTCTTGTAAAGATATAATGAAGAAAATGCAAACTGTGCAACAATTCAGTTATAACAGAATTTTTAAAAAGAAAGCGGTGCATCTTTATAAAACTAACACACATGAGCATTTTTACATCTACTTAGGGTCTGACACTGCTCTAAGAACTCTAAATATAATAATTACTTCAATTTTTTTCTACTCACATTGTAGTTACCATAACTGCCCCTGCTTTACTAGTAAGGAAACTAATGCTCTGATGATTATGTGCTGTCCCAATCCACAGAATAGCATGGTGGATCTAAAACTTAAGTGTGGGCAGTATTAACTCCAAAGATTGTATTCTTCACCAAGAAAAGTAGTTTCCCTCTCACATCACATGATTGTTGAAGATTACCCTTCAACTCTGAAACAAAACAGAAATCAAGATCCATTGTAATGCCCTCATAATTTCCTAAATTTGTGGGATTAGGTTAAAATATTTTCTCCAAAAAGATATGGGTTTGTAGCAAATTTGTAATCATACAATTCAAATCACCAGTTGAGTGAAATGGCCCCACTACTCTGCGTCTTCTTTCTGTTACAATGAAATCTGCAAGAAAACAGCCTAAGGAACAACAGCCATCTGGGAACCAAACAAAATCACGAAGCTTAGGATTCCTTTTATAGTGTAACTGTTTGGAACTGATTCAGCATTTACTGTATATTTGTGGCTTCATCATCAAGCTGCCACAAAACTTCAAGATGATTTGAAATTTAAAAGGAAACATTCAGTCTCCAATTTTCAGATATTGGGGGTAAAAAAAAAAAAAAAAAAAAAAAAAAAAAAAAGACTAAAGTACACCATAAAATTTTGCTAAGGAGCTTTAATAGAAGAGGCAGCTGTCCCCACTGAATGTCCCCACCATCACCACAATAACCAACCCTCATATCCACCATTTATTTTCAGTCTCTAGATATTACCGCGAGTTATCTGTGCTGATGGTATATAGCACATTGATAATAGTAACTTGATAGCAACTTCATAAAAGTAAGTGCTTTGGCAATCCTATGAGCTGGTATGGATGTATTATACTATTCATAGCAACTACGAATGCTCTCACATAATTCTCATGATCATGGTGGGTCTGTAAACACAAAGATTTTACATTTAAAATCAAGAGAGAAAATGAAGAGTTAAACAAAACAGAGCAGTGGGTGCTAAATTTTGTCCTAGTTATAAGCCCTTCAAAAGGAATTTTCTAGAAAGAGAAAAAGATAATAATCCTATCTAATAAAAGAGTAATATGTAAATTGTCCATCACTCCAACACACAAGATGGCTGCCCCCATGTGGTCAAATATGGCTGCCCCCATATGGACACAAGATGCTACCACAAGATGGCCAGCAGGAGAGGGTAGTTGGGAGGGACCAGGCCTGCAAGTTGGGAGGACAGTTGGGGGCAATCAAACCTGCAGGGAAGTCAGTTAAGGGTGACCCAAAGGCCTGCAGGGGAGAGCAGTTAGGGGTGACCAGGTCTGCAGGGAGGGCAGCTAGGGGCAATCAGATGGCAGTGGAGTAGTTAGTCATCAATCAGGCTGGCAGGGGAGTAGTTAGGGGGTGATCAGGAAGGCAGGCAGGTGAGCAGTTGGGAGCCAGCAGTCCTGGATTGTGAGAGGGATGTCCGACTGCCCTTTTAGGCCTGATTTTACCAGGATTGGTAAACCTGGTTGAAGGGTATATGGGAGTTCTTTGCTTTTTTTTTTCCCCAATTTTTCTGTAAGTTTTATTTAATTTCTAAATAAAAAGTTACAATAAATAACAACTAAAAAAATCAAGCCAGTGTCATTCTTTTTCCTTAAGTGATAACAAAAACATTTATGTGAATAATTCTAAAAATATAGATGTGAAAATTTCCATAAAAATTGATAGTCCTCTAAGAAATGCTTTAGAGGTGTATCTTACCTCATCAATATGTCAATAAGTAAGGGAAGCTTAAAGCAGTGATATAGAATTATGTTATCAATACCACAAAATTTCCATTTTCTCCTTAACATACAAATTTCCTGCCCTAGTTAGAACTTGAATTTCAGAGTGTCTAAGAATGGATTTTTTAAAATAGATTTTACTAGTTCTTTCCTTCTTGATCTAGTTTTCATTATTCTCCATGCCTTCACCCACAACCTCCATCATGGAATTGTAATTCCATAGATATTCTGTATGTCTCCTTATGTATAGTGGCCCTATGAAGGGCAACAAATGAATGTTAAAACTAAAATATTTATCCCCCAACAACCAACTTTTCCACATTTAGGGGCTATTATTTTATTTTATTTGTTTAAGTATATTTAATTCATTTCAGAAAGGGAGAGGAAGAGAGAGATAGAAACATCCCACATTTAGGAGCTATTATTTTATTTTATTTGTTTAAGTATATTTAATTCATTTCAGAAAGGGAGAGGAAGAGAGAGACAGAAACATCAATGATGAGAGAGAATCATTGATTGGCTGCCTCCTGCATGCCCCATACTGGTGGTCGAGCCTGCAATCTAGGTATCTGCCCTGACCATGGACATGACCTCCTGGTTCACAGATCAAAGCTCAACCACTGAGCCATGTCAGCCAGGCAGGGTTTCTTGACTTTTTAAGAATTACACCCTATTTCCACTTTCAGTTACTCAGGTTTGTTAGTATGGGGATAGGACCTAAAACTATGCATGTTAACAAAACACTCCAGGAGATTCTGGTGCAAATGCCACTAAAGACACTGCTAAGATTTAACAATTTCATAAAATTACCCATGAATGTCTCTCTTGGAGCAATAGAACCAGCAGTGGCAGTTAACAACTCGTTTACTGGTTCCCATTTATTTACCATGAAGCACAATACCCTCTAGGTCCATCTGTAAGCCCAAAGGCCAAGAGTCCCATAGCCAAGCTGACTTAAAATCCCAACCCAGTGAGCAGGTATGACTAATGCAACAACAATCGAGTGAGTGTCTTATATGTGCTAAACACTATCTTAAAAGTTGGAGTTTTGAGAGAATATATGTATTTTTTAAATCCTGTCTTCAAAGAGTTTATAATGTAATGGATTGTGGGTATAGAAGACAAAAGACAAAGAAGAAATACAATAGTTGAGGGCTTTGCAATTCTCAAATTAGTGGCTGAATATCCTGAATATATTTCTGAAAATTATTTGCCATTTTTTTATCTTCAAATGTTGCTTGCAACCCATTCTCTCTTTCCCCTTCAAGGAACTCACCGGCCTGCAGCTGAAAAGATTTTCCAAAAAAGGCTATTATCAAACTCACCTATTCTACAGAATTTCTAACACATATTACTAAGGTATATATGCCTGTTGGGAATCAGGAATGGCCTCTGTACCTAAGCCAATTCTAAATCATTAACTCTAAATATCCCCAAACAGAACTCAAGTGACAGTTTTATGACAACATAAATTTAACTGCATTGTATTTCTTCAGACCTTGATGCAGGAACAATAAATCCAGAATGCACACAGTATAAATATACGGTTCGTTTTTTATTTTCTCTCTATATATGATCCACTGTCAATTTATCTTACATAACTTTAAAATACTCTTTTTTATATGCTTCTGCACTGCACTAACATCTTTGTAGGAAATCAGATAAATATACCTGTGTAAACTTGATTCTTAACTCTTCAGTGTATTCTTTTGTCTCATGGTTCATCTTTTGATAAATCAGAATTGCACATTTTTGTAATTATTATTGTTTTACTTCATACTGAAAGATCATATTAAAAGTTTGCCATAACTGTTAAAAAATGAGTATTGACATTTTAAAATGCTGGTTACTAAGAAATAAGTATTCTGTGGTAAATCAAACTGCTACAACTAATACCATTGAAAACAAAAATAACTCCAAGGGAGGAAAGGGGACATAAGATATCCCAATGCCTTATCCCTATAAAAATTCTAAGGGCCTTAAAAATAATGAAATGCTGACTAAAATTACAGGGGTCTTCGAATAGCCAAAACAATTTTGAAAAAGCAAGAGCCAAAACTGGTTTGGCTCACTGGATAGAGTGTCATCCTGCGGACTGAAAGGTCCCAGGTTCGATCTGGTCAAGGGCATATAACTTGATTGTGGGCACATCCCCAGTGGCGGGTGTGCAGGAGGCAGCTGATTGATGTTTCTTTCTCATCGATGTTTCTAGCTTTCTATCCCTTTCCCTTTTTCTCTGTAAAAAAAATATCAATAAAATATATTTTTTAAAAATGTGGATGTGCCTTTAAACATTATAATATATTGATATAATATAAAATATTTTCAGATATAGTTTCTCAAATATAAATAAATAATTTATGTAATGTATTAAATACAAATATTTAATATATATGATCTCATAAAATTGGTTAAACACTTAACTATATTTAAATGTATTTTTTACATTAAATTAGTTAATCCAGCTGCCACCTGATTAATGGCATGAAATAAAACTCCCTGTGATTTCAATGCCCTTCTTTCCCTGTAGCACTCTCATCACTTCCATGGCTATGTAGCAGCATATTGGGGCCGTACCACCCAGAGGAACTCACAGAAGTCCAAGTGGAGAGAATGTATACTTTAAAAAATACCTGTAAGAAAATTTGAAACAACCCTCTGCCCTTTCCCTACATTAAGTCAATAAAAAATAATTACTACAAATTGATTTATTTTCCCCCAAAATTAGCCTATATTCAGTCTCATTTGTTAATCTTATCTCATTTTTCTTAGATTCTCTATCATACATTCACTTCTAAAATACACCATTTTGTAATAATTTCTAAAAAATACTTCAGGGTTTTTGCCAACACGTATAGTGCTCATCATTGCTTCAAATTTTTGTCTGATGTATTTAGCTCCTAAAGTTATAAAAAGTTTCATTTTTTGTGCTAAAGTAGAACCTTGTGTTTTCTAGACATCAAAGATTTTTAAAGTATCACATACAAGGTTATAAAAAAGAGGTTTGTAATAACATTTCTCTAGGGATTCTATATGTGTAATAAAAAGCATTTAAGCCCCAAACTAAGAAGAAGATAATATTTTTATTTGTATCAGATCAAAAAGTCTTAGCAACTTTGAAATATTTAATACATTGGAAGCTATAGTCTGGAGTACAGCTGACAGTGAAGATAGGCAAGTATAGAAGATTAAGGGATTAAAGAGTTAAAAGGAAACACACAAGTGACATCCCTACAGGATTAAGAGACTGAGATGACAACAGGGAAGCAACAAGATGTAGCAATAAAGGAAATATAAATAGTACAGCAGTTGGGCCAAGTGATAGACCTGCTAGATTATACCAGAGAGAAGATGAAGAAATGGATGTTCCATGAGCAAGTCCAACCAGAAATTACAACAGACAAAAATGGAAGATGGCTTTAAGACAAAGCTTCTCACACATAAAAGCTAAAATACATATGGAATTTTATAGAATGACTAGAGACCCAGTGCACAAAATTTGGGGGTTGTCTCTCAGCCATCAGTCAGACATCCTTAGTGCTGCCACAAAGACAAGAGAGGCTCCTGCCACGGCCGCTGTGCTCACCAGCCATGAGCCCTGCTTCAGGTGCACTGACCACCAAGAGGCAACTCCTACACTGAATGTCTTCCCCCTGGTGGTCAGTGCATGTGATAGCAACCAATTATTCTGACATTCAGTTGATTTGCATATTAGCCTTTTATTATATAGGAATATAGGATTATGGGAGTGTATGTGTGTGTATGAGAGAGAGCCAGTGTTTTTTGTTGATAACATTATCTGAATTTCACTGATTATAGTTCACCTTATTGCCAGAGCCATCAGATCAGGAAGTTTAATTTAAAAATTCGTGGTGTTATATACAACAAAGTCTACATGTTGTATACATGTGTAATATTCTAATATAATCTAACTTCTCTATTCTTTATTTAAAAAAAATTATTTTTTCCTCCCACAGGGGTTTTTGTTTTCTCTCCCAACTTAATGAAACTAAGAGTATCATCTAGTTGCTATATCTCCAGGTAGGGTCTTTAAACAAATAATTAAGATAAAATGAGGGCATTAGGCTGGGTCCAATCCAATCAGACCAATGTCTTTCTAAGAGGAAGGGATTAGAACACAGATTCACATGGAAGGAAGGGTGACTGTGTGAAAACACAGAAAGTGAGCATCTGCAAGCCAAAGAGACAGGCCTCAGAAGAAAAGAAACCTGCTGACATCTTTATCTTGAATTTCTAGCCTCCAGAATTGTGAGAAAATAAATCTCTGCTGAGCCACCAAGCCTGTGGTAGTTTGCTATGGCGGTCTTAGCAAACTAAGACAACTGTGGTCACACCAGCCTTTAGTACTGAAGGGTCTCCCAGGCTTCCCTGGGTCTTTCCCCTTTTTCCCTTGCAGGCATTTTCCCAAAAATCTCTGGCACATCTAATCTTATTTGGTATCTGCTTTGTTGTGTACCCAAACTAACATAGGCCCCTTGAAATGAGAAATCAACCAAAATACACTTGTTATGGACTGGATTGTGTAATCCTAAAATTCATCTGTAAAAGTCCTAATGCTCAATGTCACTATATTTGGAGAATGGACCTTTTTAGGAGGTGATAAAGATTAAGGAAGGTCATAAGAGCGGGGCGCCAATCCAATAAGGCTGTTGTCCTTATAAGAAGAGACTTCAGAGAGCCCTGGTGTAGAGGGCACGAGAGATGATGGCTATCTGCAAGCCAGAAACAGGCCTCACCAGAAACCTATCTTACTGGAAACTTGATGTAGAGCTTCTGGTTTCCAGAACCATGCGAAAATTAATTTCTGCCATAACAAAATTAAAGCATTTTGTTATGGCAGCACAAGCAGAAGAATATAGCACCTTTCTTGCTTAGGACAATCCCACAAGGTGGGGGAAAAATCATCCACAAATTGTACCTGGTTGTCATCCAGTTCACACTCTTTCTGTGTTTTGGAAGAAGGCAATCCATCTTAACTTCTCTAGAGTTTCCAAATGCATAAAACATCTTACACCCTGTTATTTTTCCAACTTGAAAAGGAAATTCAGAGCATAAACACAAAGGCCCTAAATTCTCAGGTTTAACTTTAAGCCTTGTCTTTCTAAAATTCAAATTAAACATAAAATTGTGTTCATGATCTTCATTTTATTAAATCAAGAAGGTAATCTTGTTTTCTTATAGAATTAGTTTAAAATGAGAAGGGAATCAAGGCAATTATAAAATCTATGTTGTCCCAGGGTATTTGAAAATGGCTTCTAAAACCACTCAGCTGGAGTGAGCTAGGATTATGGTTTCTAAATCATGCACCAATTCTGCATAAAGCAGCTCATTTATCAGACACAGTTCTTGCTTGTTGATGCTTCCTATGAGAGTTTGGTCATGGATTATGATGTATGGAAATTTCCTTTTTTCATATGTGCAGACATTGTTAAATATATCAGAATGATCTGTATTTCTTATATTCAGGAGCTACTACAGTGCAAAGAGGAAGAAAAGGAAAGGAAGTTTCTACTATGAACTTACCACAAACCAGCAACTCTACTAACTAAGACATAACCCTGTCCTGAGTTGTACAATGTAGGAAAGATAAAGACATTTGTATTAGGAATTATTTTAGAAGGCAGATATGAATAAAGGATAGATCCATGAGTAAAATGCCTCTAAGTGTACAGAGGAGAAGTATTCTTCTTTCAGTTTAAGAAGTCAGGGAAGGTTCCCAAAGGACAAACTATTTAATTCAGGCCTTGAAAGATGAATAGTCTATAGACATTTTGAGGTGAAGATAAGGATAAGAAAAGGAGTGAGAAAACACAGAGGAGCAGGAAGCTAGCTTTTATAGTTAAGGCATGGCAACATTTCTATTAGACCAAATTCATCATGTTCATAGGAACGATTGTGACATTTGAGACAGGGCAATGTGTTCAGCAGATCTGTTTTCTGGACAGAGAATTTCAGTGGAACTAAAGAATGTAACAAATATGCCCAGGTGAGAACCAGAGAACCATTAGAACGGAACTAAATCCCCAGCATGCATCATAACCACCCAGAGAGATTGTTAGAGCCCAGATTCCCAGGCTCACTCCCAGAGTTTCTGATTCAGCAGGTATGGGGTGTGGCCCAGGAATCTGAATTTCCAACCAACAACCAAGTGATGGCAATACTACTCTCCTGGTGTCACTGTCCATGATGCACAAAAGAGAGACAAAATAATGTTGGAATATTGAAATTATAAAGGGCCATGAATAACAACGAAGTGGTAGAAAGAATAAGTTTCTGAAGACAAAAGCCTAACTACATTCCTACTATTCCATTTAAAACTCAAAGACAGAGAAACAAATACAGCTGCATAGCTTTAGAAATTTCTTATGAGCCTCATGCAGGAGGATAGGAAAGCCCCTCTAGTTTCTTGACATTGGAACAGAAAGAGGCAAATGAATGACTCCTGCACAATACAGATAAAATGTCAAAAGACTGTGAGATAAGAGAAGGGGAAGTGTTTTTGAGAAAAGGTAAGAAAGCCAGAGAGGCTCAGGAAGAGCATCTGAGAAAGAGCATGGGAGAAACTAAGATCAGATAATTAGCTGGAATAAGGCAGGAGAGGGAGATGTTGTAGGATCTCTGTGTCCATGACTAGGGCCAGTGAGCAAAAATGATGTAGAGGGTAAGGTTAGGAGTGGGGTGATATTGCAGGAGACTACTTCCACTAAACAGGCAGAGATAGTGATGGCTTAGAATGCTATACCTTGTAGTATAGCACTATAGAAAATTAAGGGATTGATCTTGGTGAGATTGGTGAGAGATGGACAGATTAATGGTGATAGATGGTCAGATTATGAAGACTAGGAGGTAGAGCCAAGAAATGTATTCAAGGATCATACAAGAGTGTGAGAGAGACATAAAGGAGTCAAGAAAGTCTCCAAAATGTTTGACATGAACAGTTGGTAGAATGGAGTCATTCACTGAGTTGGAAAGATGGAGGAGAAGATGGCCTTGTCTGGGACGATAAACAGTATGACAGTGAGCAGGTCTGTATACAATGTCACAAGGACATGCTGCAGAGAACTCTTACAGGTAGGGAAGAAGTCTTGGCTAGGCATAAAAATTAGGGTTTGTAGTATACACATGGCATGGGAGGTAATTTCTAGAGAGGGAAGATAGAGAAGAGCTCAAAATTCTGTGAGGTAGGTATAAAACCAAGGAGAGAGAACAGGTCCAGAAGTCAAGTGATGAAAGTCAACTGAGGAGGGAGACATGATCAAGAGTGTCACATGCTGCTTTGTTGCCTGTGATGAAGACAAAGAAATATCTGAAAACTTGGCAACAAGGAGATCCTTGATGAGGGTAAGAGAAATCAGCAGCTTTGGTGGTATCAATGGGGGGGGGGGGGGGGAACTAATAGAAGTGTTTTCAGAGACATTGGGGGTGAGAATTAAGGTGCAATGAATATAAACAACTTGTTCTGAGGAATTGTTTTATGAAATAAAAGGGAGTTTACTCTTCCTTTTACTTTTAAAGATATTGCAGCATTTCTCATCTATGGAAATGACCCTGTACTATAGATAATGAAAGGGACAACTTGAAGAATGATGATCCTGAGTAGGCCAGAGGGAGTGTATTTAATTCGGAAAATTGGAACCTCGTTGCCAACATGCTACTTTATAAAGCAGTATTTGTAAAATCCTCTTTCCTGGACATTTTTCTGAAAAACCTCAGAAAAAACTCTGAACTCTGTTCTATCCATGCACGCATTAAATGACTTCTCTGATCTTACAAATGACAAATCCACGTTTCCCTGTAAAACGTTTTACTTTGGCGTGTATTACAGTCATACTGTCAAAGGCACATATGATCTACAGATTGTTGTGCGACTGCCCTGGTGCACTAAGCAGCAATCTGGGCCTCTGACAGATTGTGCCTTTTTCCCATAAAAATTATAAGTTGCTTTTTCTCTTTTTTTTTCCTAGACTGTTCTGAGCACAATGAATCAGAAAACTCTTGGTTTACACCAGCAGCAATACTGTCTAAAATTTGATGCTCAAATGTTTGGTTTTTTTCAGTTTCAATTTAATCAAACCAAAATGGTGTGCAGATAAAAATTATAGCTTTCATATTGTGCTATTACTGCTTACAGACACTCACCTCAATCAAAAGAAAACACGTCTAAGAAGTAACATCATGGGTAGCAAGAAATTGGCATGGAGAAGGGAAACTGTACAATCATGAGACAACATTTCATTGAACATACCAGGAACCCCTATCTGCCTTCCTCTTCCCTAAAATATGAAAACTACTGGGTTAAATGTTTTAAAAAGAGAGAAAAATGTGCCTTTTAATTCAATGTTTCTCCTCCACACATTTTCTGATATTCATGTAATAAAAATTATAAAAACGTAAGGAATGACACCTAAAAGATTAGTTTATACCTTTATGCTCTTGCCCCTTTGTTGCTATTCCTTTGGACAACAAGAAAAAAGCCTTAGATGATTATCTGTAGGGATGAAAGAGACAGCAGCATCCACACTGGGAGTCTGAAGATTCACAAAGCCTACAGTGCTCATAGACAATTGAACACATTTGGGTAAAAGCATCTCCACTCTCTCTTACACTCAAACTCCAAAGCTCTCTACATAAGATCTTTGCAGAATGATGTTGACCTCCTCAAATGCAATCAGTTCCAATATTGCAGTTCTAAAATATTACATTATTGCAGGAATTCAGGCCTTTGACAAATTAGCTTTAGTTTCCTGACATATAAGAGCCAAGAGATTCATTTCCTTTGTCCCCTTCACTTCCCATTCCACTCCAACTGCACTGCCCTGGCCACCCATCTACCTTCTACTACAGACATTAAGTACTGATGTTCTTTCTTCGCTGGGCAGCCTCTCCTTATACCAGGTTACAGATATCAGGCTCTATTTCTCATGATATCCCCGATACCCAGACCACTGGTTGGCATGCTTAAAAGAGTGAGCCCTTAATTTTGAGTGAACAAATGAATGAAATGCACTGTAATAAAAGTTCTGTGAGTGAGGTCCCTTGTTTCAGGGGCTCTCTTTCTGAATAAAGTCTTCACATAGGCTCAGTGCTCTCAGGCACAACACATTGTCAACTGGAACATGTTTTCTGTTCTTGTCTTCCATTCACAAACTTAATGCCTAGTTAAGTCTTAGTTAACAAGTCTTAACTAAGACTTGTTATACACCATGGCTACAACTTGCAGTTTGAGGTGTGACAGCAAAAGCAGCATGAATTTTGTTTCCTTCTTCACAATTTCACAGGTAGCAGGTTTGCTCTTACCATAGAGCTTAACCACTCCAGAATAACATGTTTTTTTCTTTCCTTATTAGGTTGAAACTACACCTTTTCACTTCCAGGAAGCACTTTACAGTTTCTCTTTGGCATATTTGATTTGCCAGCATCCCTGCTCTTAGTTTGGGGCCTTTATAGGGGTTATCGAACAAAAGTGCTGTGGTATTGTGAATGGCTGATCTGATAACTGAGACAGCTACTGTGTCTAATGTGCTGTGTGGATACATTGGACAGAGGGAGGACTCACATCCCACTACTTGGGATGGCATACAATGTAAAACTTATGAATTGTTTATTAAATGGAATTTTCCATTTAATATTTTCAGACTGTGGTTGACCTCCATAATTGTACCATGGGAAGTAAAACGATGAATAAGTAGCGGCCACATTGCGTGTGTGTGTGTGTGTGTGTGTGTGTGTGTGTATTCACATATTGTCCTAGCACCGTAGTCAGCAAACTGTGGCTCGCAAGCCACATGTGGCTCTTTGGCCCCTTGAGTGTGGCTCTCCCACAAAATACCATGGCCTGGGCGAGTCTATTTTGAAGAAGTGGTGTTAGAAGAAGTTTAAGTTTTAAAAATTTGGCTCTCAAAAGAAATTTTAGTCGTTGTACTGTTGATACTTGGCTCTGTTGACTAATGAGTTTGCCAACCACTGTCCTAGCAAAAAAGAACAGATTTTTAGAATGCTGTGAATATTTTATATTAATAATGCAATTTTTTGCCTTTTCAATCCATTTCCAAAGGAACCATCCAATTTCTGTTTCTCCTTACCCATGGTTATAGCAATGCCCTGAGCTTACTAGTACATGCCTGTCCTCCTCAGTTTCATTATAATTTATATGATTGTCCCAACAGTCAAACAGCTATGCTTGTATCACATATAAAACCCCATTGTGATCATCTGTGAACCACATGCCAGTCACAGTTATTAGTTATCTACTCTTTACTGCTTCAGTGCTATCCCTTAATTCCATTTCAAATCATAAGAGTAGCTAACATTTATTATGCATGTAGCAATTCGTGACAGATGTCATTTGAAGTTTCCTGCATGTATTATCAAACTAATCCTCACAGCTGCTTATGAGAGAGGTTCACCTCTACCTCTACCTTATTTGCAGGATAAGAAGGCACAGCAAAGCCTGGTGGGCTTGGCTCAATGGTTGAGCATCAACCTATGAACCAGGAGTCAGGGTTCGATTCCTGGTCAGAGCACATGCCTGGGGTGCAGGTTTGATCCCCAGTGAGGGGCATGTGGGAAGTGGCCAATCAATGATTCTCTCTCATCACTGATGTTTCTATTTCTTTGTCTCCCTTCCTCTCAGAAATCAATAAAAAAAAATTTTTTAAAAGAAAGAACAGCAGAGAAAGCACCCTGTCCAAGCACACAGCTCATCAGTATTAGTGTAGGGATGGAACTCATACTCCAGCTGAGAGTTAGAACCCTTATAGCTGACTCCCAGTGATGCTTCGTATCCTGACGCTCTCCTGTCAGAAACTGCTTTTCCAGGCCTCAGTTCCAGGGCTCTAGCTGCTTTTCACAGCCCAAAAGTCCCTTTCTCTTTTCCTACCAAAGTCTAACATTTTCCACAGAGCAATTTCTGACTCATATCATTCCCACTTCACCCCCAATAAATGAATGACATGCCACAATTCTCTTTAAATGGATCAATTCTACTGTGTGTTTTTGTTTTTTGTTTTAAATTTTTTTAATTGATTTCTAGAGAGAGAGAAGGAAAGAGAGTTAGAAACATTTATGAGAGAGAAACATTACAGATCAACTGCCTCCAGCACACTCCCTTACTGGTGATCAAGCCTGTTACCTGGACATGTGCCCTGACTGGGCATGGAACCATGACTTCCTCGTTCTTAGGTCAATGCTTAATCACTGAGCCACACCAGCCAGGCTGTTTGTATTTTAAAAGATGGTGTGTCATTCCACTGAGATTAGAAAGGCTCTTGAAGCAGCACATATTTTCTCTCTCCTTCTCTCAATCTCTCTCTCTTTTTCAATTACTCTCACAGACCCTGGTAAAGTTGTGATTAAATAGCAGGCAGTTAAAATAATTAATACTTCTTGGGAATATGAATTTGGTATTGGTGAACTATTAAGCCACTCATTAAATTCATACAGAATCCCTCAGAATGTAAATGCACTTAATTTCCAACTCTTTATGATTCTATGACTGGTTTTGAAATGGGAACATTTAATTACCTAGCAGCTGTTACCTATTAATTGGCAGCATCATGGTCCAGTGAACCTAGCTCTGTGACATTCAGAACCACCCAGGGTTGCTGGATTCAGCATGTACATGAGCTATACACACCTCACCTTCCAGACAGATATCTGATTTGGACATTGTGTGTAGATGAAAAGCTCATGCATTTCTCTAAAAATCTAAAAGTGGTTCTTTTGTTTCTGTGTCTACCCCACTAAACATCTCCCCTTAACTACATCTTTCTACAGCCTCTCCCTCTTCTGCCAAGTTAAAGGACCAGATTAATTTGCATCTTACCTTCAAGGATTTCTGTTGTTGTATAACTGAGAAGTTAACAAGATAGGGGTGGTTCTTTTTTTTTTTAATACACTTTATTGACTTTTTACAGAGAGGAAGAGAGAGGGATAGAGAGTTAGAAATATCGATGATAAAGAATCATCGATCAGCTGCCTTTTGCACACCCCCTACTGGGAATGTACATGCCCTTGACAGGAATCGAACCCGGGACCTTTCAGTCCACAGGCTGATACTCTATCCACTGAGCCAAACCAGTTTCGGCAGGGGTGGTTCTGATTAACTGCCAATCCCCTCACTCTGCTCAGGCTTGGTGCTGCTCAAGAACATGGACTATGCAGACAACTGTACTACTGTCTTTTCACTGGGAATGTTCTTACCCCCTATTTCTTCCTTAAACACAGAATACTGCTTTATATTTCCTTGACAACCCCAGGTATCTAATACACAAGACACTGATATTTGTTAAATCCAACTCTTTTGGAGACAGTTTACATATATCCAATGTCAAGTATACTATGCTCCTAGTTTTGTAGTCTAGACATATTTTTTCCTTGTAGGAAATTGAACACACACCACACTCTATTATGTTCACAATAAATGCATGTAGGGAACCAGGGTTGGGTAGTTGGTTGGTTTGACCACTGTTCCAAGAGTGCCAGAGCCTGGGTTTCAATGCCGATGGGGCATGAGCTTAAATCCCCTATTGATTGTCACATTCTCTAAATGCCACTTGGTGCAGCTGGTTATGGGGAAGTGAGGGAGAGAGAATGAGGCTGCCTGCAGTAAAAATCTATACCTGTCACTAAGGAAAATGGTGCCAGAGCAGATGGGCCATCCTCATAAAGGCAGCATTAAATAAATAGTAGCAGTGGAAAAATATAATTGGCTCCATTTTCATTTATGGTCTAGATAATAAAATATAAATAAATAAAGAGATACATAAGCAAATAAATTTATGTGGTAACCAACGACTTCAGAATTTTAACTTCTGTGCCAAGCTAGTGAATGCAATGAATGCAATGACTGGGCTGGGCTAAGTATTCCTAAGCTCTGAGTTTCACAGGGAGTGTCTCGTGCTTCATGTATAAAATACTTAAGGAATATATGAAATTTATTTTTTTACCCGAGGCTACATGTTCAAGGGTGGGAGTGGGTATGGGAGAGAAAACTTGGTCTTAAAGATTTACTTACAAAATTCTTAGTGAGGAGATAGATGTTCTTTCAGCCTAACGATAGATCATCCCATATATATTTAGCATACTGCTTTCTAGGCATATTCTTAGAAAACTCTAGGTAATATACAAATAGCTGACACTTCCTGTAAATTGTTCCAGGAGGTACAATCACAACACTTTACAAATGTGCACTTAAATCAACATGACATCAAGATTTCGGGGCTATAAGTCTGGGGAAGTGATTGTGGTATTAACTGAAAGAGAACAGAAGAGAATTTTGATGTGGAAGGAAATGATGGTAGATATTCAATTTTGAACATGATAAGATAGAAATGTGAGGCTATCACAAAGGTGGGGTCTGAAATTCAGGAGAGAGATCTGCATACAATTTGGGAATCATGGGCATGGAAGAAGGGGGATGCAAGGGGGAAATGTGAGGCTTTCCAGAGAGGCTAGGTAGACAAAGAAGAGTTAGGGTCAGAGCCTTAGACCATGGGCCTGGGACCCTATTCCTCCAAGGAGAATGGGACCAGAGTTCTGAGAGATAAGAGAAGAAGATTATCGAACATTGCTGTGATTTGATATATTCTCCCTTTTTCTAAGAGACTGCTTAGAATATTAGGTTACAATGGAGATATCCATGAAGTTTGACAGGTCTATAACCACAAGTTATAGCCACACTTACAAGTTCTTTGTGTGGTTGAAACAGACCCTCAGAAAATATTTGGCATGGAAATTAACCAGTTAACTGCCAAGATATTTCGAATTTAATTAAAAAAGGTCTGCTGCTTGCTTCTGTAGATGCTTATGGCATACAAATGATTAACAATTAAATTCCCTTAACTTGCAAAAACAAAGGAGGAGGGAGAGGAGGGGGGGAGTACTAATCAGGGAAAGAGGAGGGAAAACATGAGAGCATACAGAATATCAGCCCCTGCCTTTGGCAACTCCCTTGACAATGGGCAATGTGCTCAACCAGGTAAGAGGAAGAAATAAAGCCAAATGGCCCTGGAAGCAAATCAACTTATGGAGTCAATGGTTTAGTTCATTTACCGTCAGAAATCAGCTTAAACAGTGGCATGTTAAATACTGTTTCCACAAATAAAAAAAATAATTTAATTTAAAAAAATTAAGAGGGCAGAAGGTACCTTTCGGAGGTGATGGGTAGTTATGGCCTTGATTCTAGTGATGGCTTCACAAGTGCATGCTTATCTCCAAACTCCTCAATTCTGCACAATGAATATGTACAGCTGTTTGCGTGTCAATCATAAAGAGGGTTTTTTTAAAAAAAATAGACATAAACTTGAGGTCAGTACAGTGTTGTGGACAAAATCATGGTTTCCGAATGCAGGTGGACTAAAGAGATTACCCATAAAGAGTTCTGAGTTCAATACTCTCACTCTTTGATGGGGAGAATATCCTATCACATACCGTAGCATATGACTATCAGAGGAATTAAGTGACTATAAACAGTGCTCACCAACCTTTCGGACCTCATGGTCCACCAGTGGTCCACAGACCACCAGTTGGCGACGGCTGGAAGTACAAGCAAGACTATGTCTGTAAAGTACTACATAATAAAAGAATAATAAAGTCACTCCATTGTCATTTGTAATACTTTTAATAAACATTTATGGACTAACTAATGAAAATGACTGATATTTGAGAATAGCACTTGTAACAGAGGAAACTGCATTCCCATTTAAATTTTCTCGACATATGGACATTTTCTGTCTCTAACTCTCCCAGTCTTCTCCCTCCCTCTCTCCCTCTCTCTCTCTCTCTCTCTCTCTCTCTCTCTCTCTCTCTCTCTCTCATTTACCCCCTTCCTCCCCTCTCTTTCTTTTACATGATATGACTCACAGAGAGTTGAATTAAAAGCTCTAAAATAAAATATAGAACAAATTTCCATATAATATGGAAAAGAATTGAACACATTTTACATTCATGCAGTATATTAAAATGCCTCATTATACACTAAAATGTCATCTCCCAAAAAGAAAAACAATAAAGCATCAAAGATGCTAAATTTATACTTACAAATATTCAACTTTTATAAAGTGAAACAAAAACCCTGAATTGCTTCTAAATGACATGCTATAAACCTTATCATGTCATCCACTGAAGTAGTATATTTGACTATTTATACTCAGTAAGCCAATAAAAGTACTTGGAAGTAAGTTGTTGTTGTTTATAGTTTACAAAAATACACAATCTGGAAAAAAAATTAAGTAATTACTTAAATAAAAAGAATTTGTGGCAATATTATTTTACTATCTCAATTATATAAATGTGTACATATAACTATTTGAGTAGCTTAAAGATAAATGAAAATATGACTACCATGACTAAATGTAAACTTTTTCCTAAATACAGTTCTAAAGAAGTAAACATATGCAAGACAGAGAGATTGTTACATTTTCAATGAAATTTAATTTCTTTTCTTTTTAAATATATTTTATTGATTTTTTACAGAGAGAAAGAGAGAGGGACAGAGAGCCAGAAACATCGATGAGAGAGAATCACCAATCAGCCGCCACCTGCACACCCCCTGCCGGGGATGTGCCCGCAACCAATGTACATGCACCTGACCGGAATCAAACCCGGGACCCTTCAGTCCGCAGGCCGACGCTCTATTCACTGAGCCAAACCGGTTTCGGCGAAATTTAATTTCTAAAATTTACAAGAAATTAATACTTTCCCTTTGATACAAAAGATATCTCAGCATTAATGTGAGAGTTTCCAAGGTTGATAAAAGACTCCAAAGAAGAAATAGAAGTGACTGTTATTTCATATGTGGGTCAGTTTCAAGTACAGCATAAATATATCATCTGTTATGAATTTGTCCTTTACAAATTGATATAGGGAAGCCCTAACCTAATGTGATTATATTAGAAGTTGGGGCCTTGGGAGGTAATTGGTGTCAGATGAAATCATAAAGATGAACCTCCATGATAACATTAGTACCCTTACAAGAAAAGAAAGAGAGACTAGAGCTTGCTCTCTTCACCATGTGGGATACAGTGAGAAGGTGGTCATCTTTCAGGTCGAAAAACTGTTGTTAAGAACCAATCCTTGCACTCACTTCAGTGGCACATCCAGTAAAATGGAAGGAAAACAGAGAAGATCAGCATGGACCCTGCACAAAGATAACGCCCAAATGCATGAAGCATTCCAAATTAAAAAAAAAAAAAAAAAAGAACCAAATCTAGTGGCATGTTGATCTTGGGCTATCTAACCTCCAGAACTTTGAGAAATAAGTGTCTGGTGTTTAAGGCACCCAGTCTATAGTATTTTTTATGGCAGCCAGAGCTAAAACTTCTCTTTGGAAAACATTTTAATTTATATTACAATAATGTACTTAAAATTTTAATAATAGGTTAGAAATTCAAACTCTTTTGCTAAATTCAAAAAGTCATTCAACTATTTCATCATTGGTGCTACTTTTGACCTTAGTTATTGAACACAATTTTGCTTCCATCCTTCCTAATGCAAAATAACCATCACTCTGCTAAACCCACAAGCCACACCCACCAGCCAATCAGAGCAAGTATCCAAATAAACCCAACCAAGATGGCTACAGCCACAGAGAGCAGGAGGAAGCCAAGCTTTCCAATTGCCCTAGTTGGCCTTTCAATTGTAGAAGGTGAATAAATCCAAACAAAAATGGCAGCATCCACAGAGAGAGCAAAAGGCTTGGCTCCACTCCAGGTTACAAAGTTTCAATTGTAGAAGGTAAATAAATTCCAGATACCACAGGCCCCTTGCTCAGGCCACCCAAGGGAACCCCCACCATGATCTGGGATACCCTTCAGGGCAAACCAGCTGGCCCCCACTTGTGCACCAGGCCTCTATCCTATCTAATTAAAGAGTAATATGCAGATTGGCCATCACTCCAATACATAAGATGGATGCCCCCATGTGGTCAAAGATCCTGCCCCTATGTGAACACAAGATGGCCAGCAGGGAGGGAAGTTGGGAGGGACCAGGCCTGCAAGGGAGGGCATTTAGGGGTGACTAGGCCAGCAGAGAAGGGAAGTTGGGGACTATCAGGCCTGCAGGGAAGTGCAGTTCAGGGGGGGGGGGGGGGGGGCGCATGCAGGCCTGAAGGGGAGAGCATTTGGAAGTGA
Organism: Pipistrellus hanaki; assembly: GCF_964339955.1. NCBI lineage: Eukaryota > Metazoa > Chordata > Mammalia > Chiroptera > Vespertilionidae > Pipistrellus > Pipistrellus hanaki. The sequence continues at coordinate 28,936,797 of NC_140505.1, forward strand.
CCAGGCCTGCAGGGGAGGGAAGTTAGGGGTGAGCAGGCTTGCAGGAGAGAGAAGTTAGGGGTGACCATGCCTTCAAGGGAGGGCAGTTAGGGTTGACCAGGCATCCAGTGGAGGGCAGTCAGGGTGACCAGGCATTCAGGAGAGGGCAGTTAGGGGCAATCAGGCTGGAAGTAGAGCAGTTAGGCATCAATCAGGCTGGCAGGACAGTGGATAGGGGGTGATCAGGCTGGCAGGCAGAAGCAGTTAGAGGCAATCAGGAAGGCAGGCAGGCTAGTTGTTAGGAGCCAGAAGTCCTGGATTGTGAGAGGGATGTTCGACTGCCCATTTAGAATCAGGCCTAACAGGCAGTCAGACATCCCTCGATGGGTCCCAATTTGGAGAGGGTGCAGGCTGGGCTGAGGGACACACACCCCTGTGCACAAATTTCATGCACTGGGCCTCTAGTATTATTATATTTAAGATCAATTTTCTTGAAAAAAATTAAAAATAGCACTGCCATATGATCCAGCAATTCCACTTCATTGTATTTATACAAAGAAAATAAAAACACTAATTTTAAAAAATAACTGGAAATTATATTCTAAAAACAAAAAAAATAATAAAAAACACACAAAAGATAAGAAGTTTAATAGTTTTGTAAAAACAACTGAAACTTGGATTAAATAGTCTAAATAAAATTTGATACTACAAGCCAGTCAATTTTATGGGGTAAACCAATAGAGTGTAAGTCTGAGAGGAACTGATTTTATGACTATGTCTATTCATGAATGACATAATAATACATTTTACTGAACAATCTCTTCTTCAAAGGAAACAATTTTATTTTTAAAAGTTTCGTTAACAATTGGAATGAACAATTTGCAAGGAAAGCATTGTTCTTTAGGTAGGTAATTCTTTAAAAAGATATACCACAATTTTACCAAAATTTTGGATTTTTGAAATGTTTACTAAGAGATTTGGGACTTTTAACTATGTTCACAGATGAGATCATTTTTTTCTTGAAAGAAAGCACCTATTATTTAAAAGAAATTCTACCCTTCATTTCCCCACAAAAAAAAAAAAAAAAACCCTAACAAACCACACAGAAAAACCATGTCAGAAAACAGTTTTATGTCTTGTACCTTCTTTGTCATCATGGTGGATAATTGCATCCTGAATCATGTCAGCAAGGTTAAAATGCACTTTCTGATTCTTGCCATGCTTCAGTTTTTTCAGGACTCCTTCCTGCTTCTGAAAAGCCTTCTCTCTTTCATAGTAGGCTTTGATTTGTTCACAGCGCATGCGTTTCACCAGCCGCTGCCTTTGGCCAAGGGGAAGGGTCTCCAGCAAGCACTGGTCAATTTCCATCTCATGGGATCGGAAAACATTACATAGCTGAAAGCAACCTGAAAGAAACAAAATGGGAAAGTCACTAGACCCATTATTACAACAAATATAGTAGCATTACAGAACACATTTGATTTCTTGTTACCATCTCACAAGTCAGACACTCATTCATTCCTCTGGAAGAAAAACAGAGTTAATATCATTTCCCCCCTCTTTTTTGAGAGTTAATATTTTACTTAAGATGGCATGGCTATTGCCTGGCAGAGAGGGTGTGGGGGAGGTGGAGAAGGATGTAGGAGGGATAAAGGATAATGGATGCATATTTAACTTAGGGTGGTGAACACACAATACAGTGTACATATGATGTGTTGTGGAATTGGGAACATGAAACCTATATAATTTTGTTAACCAGTGTCACCCCAATAAATTCAGTAAAAAGAGACAAAGATTGTATGATAATAAAATAAAAACTTTAAAAGAAGTAGATATAGAGGTGTGGTTTTGTTTAATACTTAACAATCCGTGTTTTCTTATTTCTTTAAAGCTATGCCCAAGCCTTAAAAGTATTACCACTGCATTATGATCCTTCACCTAACTGAATATGCTGACTAAACTTTATGTGATACATTTTGGCAGAAAGCCACTCTCTTTCAGCACAACCTAATAAAATTGGTTTTGCATATCCTGATGACTCTGCCACTCTAATGTAATAGACTATATGTAAGCTATAAATTATTTATATAGAACATAGTTATGCTATCATTGTTTATATGATACAATGATCATTTTTCACCAATTTATTGATAAACACATTTCCTAGTGATTAGTAAACATTCATTTCTAAGAAACCTAATAATGGGTAAGTATAAAGATTCCAATGGAAAGGAGATTTTGCTCTTGGCAACTCAAAATCATAAATGTAATTGGTGCTGTTGTATACTTTCTCTTATTCATATTTTGATTAACAAACTGAGTTCTCTGTCATGTTAATGAAAATATTCACTTTCTTTCCAGATACTATTTCCTATATACTCCACCCAAACATCTGTAATGGAATTGTACTAATTTATATATTTACCACTTGTTTAAATTTTTACTATTAGCAGAAAATTAATGTTAAAGCACTGTAAGTTCTAGAATCTGGCTCACAAATACAGGTTCAGATATGCATTTATATGTTTTTCTCTTGACATATCTATGATGTAAGTCTCAAGCAAGTAAAAGTAACTATGCAAGCATAAAGATATGGTTCATCATATGCCATATCTGGAAATATGCAGTTAGGATAGTGCTACTTCATCTTTGGAAAGAGGCTATATTTCTTTGAAAAGACAGCAAGTTGTGATGCTATTTCCATTTCTGTTTCACTTGATGCTTTGCAAAGTGTTATTCTCACAGCCACCAGGTAAGATCATACCTATATTTCAATAAACTAAGTTGAGAGAGGCTGTGACTTGTCTAAGACCAAAGAGAAGATTTTTTTAAATATATATTTTATTGATTTTTTTACAGAGAGGAAGAGAGAGGGATAGAGAGTTAGAAACATCGATGAGAGAGAATCATTGATCAGCTGACTCCTGCACACCCCCTACTGGGGATGTGCCCGCAACCAAAGTACATGCCCTTGACCAGAATCAAACCTAGGACCCTTCAGTCTGCAGGCCGACGCTCTATCCACTGAGCCAAACCAGTTTCAGCAAAAGAGAAGATTTTATGACTGTTGTAAATGGTCCAAAAAGGTTAAAAAATAATAATAATAAAAGAGAGAGGTTCTCTACAGTCGTATAATATATATATATGGGATGGGAGAGACTATAGAATTGGAGAATTTCGTTTTGGTTGTTTCTTAGCATTTGACAACATTTTACCATCATATGTTTTCATAAAACTCTTAATAAGTATTTGTAAGAGTGATATTAGGAGGACCAGATAACCACACATAAACTCTCCCTTTTCAATGACCTAAACCCAGAAACAATAGCAATCCTGAAGTGATAACAAATTTCTCTATGTATGTTTCTTTGATAAAAACCATGATCACTGTCAGTTTGTGAGAGTTCATTACTAATGGATGGGAACCATCTCCTAATTTCAGATCTGTTTAGAAATCTGCACCAAATTTGATTCACTGACTTGGATTCTCAGGATACTTGGACTTCCATGACTTCCCTGGGTTGACAGCAGGTGCCCAGGGAATCTTTGGAGTCACTGAAAATCTTAAAAAGATCAAACCAATGGCATTACAGGGTCATGTACTGAGTAGCACACAGTCAAGCGTGGAGGATGATTTTACAGTAGGCAATTTTAAAGTTGATTGTAGCCAAATTTATCTTTTCTCTTTTAGTTTTTGTCTTAGACATCATTACTGAAAATCCATCTGTACTCTAAGTCACTAAAATTGAGTGTTGGTAGTTCTATTCTTTCAGCTTTTACAATCAAATAAATTATAAACACAATAGTCCTCTAGTTTTTAACTGTGAAGTAATGTTTAGGGAGTGTGCAGTGATAGCTCATGAGTCATTGAGCAACCCACGCAGGCTGTCAAAAAGGAGCACTGAGAGTAGTTCATAAATTAATCTCCTTATGGTTTGGGTAATCAGAAGCTAAGGCAGTTACATTTCAAATTCATACATGATAAAAGATTGATCTTTAATAGATTTCCATTTTAAATAATTCCCCATGCTTTGATTTTAAATGGTCTAAACTTTGATGTATTGGGCTCTGAAACTTGTTTTGTCTAATTATTAGTGGATCAACTATCTTTGTATATGTGCTGCTGTCAATCTGTAAGACAATCACTAAATATAACAAAGTTATAGGACACATACTTCTGAAGCAGTCTAGTCAAAACTTATTGAACTTCATCACTGGGACTCTAAGATGAAAATGATCTCAACTCATTTTGGAGATTAGCATAAACTTGCTATCAAAACCAAGTGAGGACATCACACAGAAAAGGAGTTACAGATCAATCTCATTTATAATTACACATGCAAGCAGTCTACAGGAATATTAGCTAAATGAATCCAGGAGGGTGTAATTCATTCATGGAGTAAAAGAATGGCTTATTTTAAAACACCTATGAATGTATGGCACTTCTTTAAATTTTGCTTCAACTTTAGAAAGGAAGGTTTCTATCTTACTGCAATATGAAGGTTTTAGTCAACATATGGGGAAAAGTAAAAGAAGTAAGGGCCAGAAGGGTAGAAGGAGGGAAATAATTAGCTAAATTTGTAAATACTGTTACACATATGTAAAAAACAACACCCTCTATAACTCAGCTATTAGAACTGATAGTCCTTAATCTTGCTCAATATAAATCAATACACACACAGAGAAGAAAGCCACATTTTCAAAACTAACAATACAAGCAGTCTCACTAATGTATAGAAAAATTAAAAATATGATCTCATACTCATCTAACTGACAAAGACAATAAGTGTTATAATATTGGAAAAACATAGTTTAATTTAAGATGTATCTCTCCCACATCTAACTATGAACTCTACAAAACTTTTTAAGCCGAGACCGGTTTGGCTCAATGGATAGAGCATCGGCTTGGGGACTGAAGGGTCCCGGGTTCGATTCCGGTCAAGGGCATGTACCTTGGTTGCAGGCATATCCCCAGTAGGGGATGTGCAAGAGGCAGCTGATCGATGACTCTCTCTCATCGATGTTTCTAACTCTCTATCTCTCTCCCTTCCTCTCTGTAAAAAAATCAATAAAATATATTTTAAAAAAGAAACTTTTTAAATATATTGCAAATAAAATAAATACAAAATAATCTAGCATGTAATTAAAAAGATTAGGAGTAACAAAAACCAACTTTGTAAATGATCCATTAACTTATTTTTTAAGGAAATTAATATCTTTTGTCAATTATCTCTTCAATACTTTCTGTTCCTGGCATTGGTTGAAGAATAGACATTTAGATCAATGGAACAGAATAGAGAACCTAGAATTAGCTCTACATAAAAACAGCCAACTCATTTGTGACACAAGGGTAAAAGCAAGTCAATGAAGAAAGTCTTTTCAACAAATATTGCTGTAGTAGTATCACATCCATGTTTCTCTCCCATCCCTGCCCTTCCATATTCTCTAAAAGCAATTAAAAAATATGCTCAGGCCAAAACCAGTTTAGCTCAGTGGATAGAGCATCAGCCTGCGGACTTAAAAGTCCCAGGTTCGATTCCGGTCAAGGGCATGTACCCTGGTGGCGGGCACATCCCCAATAGGGGGTATACAAGAGGCAGCTGATCGATGATTCCCTCTCATCGATGCTTCTAACTATCCCTCTCTCTTCCTCTCTGTAAGAAATCAATAAAAATATTTTTAAAAATATCCTCAGGTGACTATTAAAAATAAATAAATTACATTAATGATATTAACAAATATTGGTGACGATGTAGAGAAGCAGTGTCCCTAGCCCTCATAATGGGTGTGTAAACTAGTACATTAATTCAAGGAAACAGTTTGCCAGTGTCTTTCAATAACCGCATTATGTACTTATCCTTTTAGGTGAGATTATGTGCCATAAGAATATAAAACTCATAGATGAAAAAGAAATTTTTTCATGACATTGGACTTAGTAATGGTTTCTTGGATAAGACACCAAAAGCTTAGGCAATAAGCATAAATAGACAAACTGGACTAACTAAAATACTTTTGTACATTAAAAAACACAGTCAACAGAGTAAAAAGGCAACCTATAGAATGGGAGAAAATATTTGTAAACCATATATCTGATAAGGGGCTAATATCCAAATATATATAAAAAAAAAAAACTTTCACAACTCAACAATAAAAAGAGCAATAACCAAATTTAAAAATGGGCAAAGGATTTGAATAGTTGTTTCTCTAAAGATGATATACAAATGCACAAGTACATAAAACGTTGCTCAGAATCACTAGTCATCAGTGAAATGCAAATAAAAACTGCAATAAGCCATTGCCTCACACCCATTAGAATAACTACTGGGGCGGGGGGTGGGGGGGCGGTTTGAAGACGCTCAGAAAATAAGAAGTATTAGGAACCCTTTCGCAATGTTGGTGGGATTGTAAAATGTTTCAACCACTATAGAAAACAGCTCTTCCAAAAAATAAAAATAGAACTACTATAGGGTCCAGAAATCCCACTTCTAAGTACATACCCAAAATAATTGAAAACAGAATCCCAAATAATAATTTACCCACCAATGTTCATTGCAGCATAGTTCACAGTGGGCAAGAGTTGGGAGAAACTAAATGGCATCACTGGATGATTGGTTAAACTAAAGGTGTATATACATACCTCTGCAATAGAATATTATTCTATCTTAAAAATGAAGGAAATCCTATCACATGATATAACACAGATGAACACTGAAAAAATGCTAAAGGAAATATCAAATAGACAAATACTGTACGGTTCCACTTATATGAGGTACCTACTTAGTTAAATTAATAGAAACAATTTAGAACTGTGGTTGCTAGGGGGCTGGAGAGAGTGAGAGTTGTTGTTTAATGAGCATAGAGTATCAGATTTTTAAAGGTAAAACTGATCTGGAGATCTGTGTCAAAACAATGTGATATGCTTTAATACTATGAACTGGACATTTAAAAATGGAAAACTAATAAATGTTCTGTGTTTTGCTACAATAAGAAAAGTGTGGGGAGACAGGGTCTGCATCACAGAGGTTTTAAAAAGATACATACAGAATTTTATTTAATAAAAAATGTATCTGCAAACATATTATTTATCCAACTTTATAAAAATGTTTGCTATGATCTCTTAAGAGGCTAGAGGTGGCTGTTCAAGGAAGGAAATTAGAATGCTTCTCTCTCTCTCTCTCTCTCTCTCTCTCTCTCTCTCTCTCTCTCTCTCTCTCTCTCTCTCTCTCTCTCTCTCTCTCTCTCTCTCTCTCTCTCTCTCTCTCTCCTTCCTCTCTCTCTCTCTTCTCTCTCTCTCTCTCTCCCTCTCTCTCTCTCTCTCTCTCTCTCTCTCTCTCTCTCTCTCTCTCTCTCTCATAGCTACACTCGCAACAACTCTCCTAGCAGAAGTTTTATTCTCAGAATCAATTATAATACATGGTTCCAGAGTTATTTTTTATTGTATATACAATGACAATGAAACAAAGGAAGTGTGAGGATTTTCAAAGACAAGAGTATAATCACTTTCAACATACTCCCCCAGAGCCTTAAAAAAATCCTTTTAAGCATTGAAGTATTTTAAAATGGCTAGATTTTAATATCCTTGCAATCAAGCTGCAGGTCCATATCCTTTTTTATAGAGCAAAAAATAGTACAAAGAAATTGCATTTGCAAAAGATATAGATGTTATGCCCTAAAATATCTCAGATTTAAATCCAAAGTGCCTGTTTCATATAATCCTGCATTGAAATGCTTCTCTGAGAGAAAAATAAATTTAATTTAAATTCTTTAAAAAACAACAATATTTTTATCTCACTACTTTACTGTCTTTATTTTTTTTAATTTATGTAGTATGTGACCATTTCTTAGGTTTCCATCCAATTATTAGGGCATGCTTTTCTATGAGAAAATGTGAACATTGTTTTATTTTTTTTCATTAAAATGGAAATGAAACAAACATAAATGACAAAAATTATTGTATACTCTAAAGAGCATTTATTTTGTCCATCTCAATCTATACCTTTCCACATTTAATATTTCCCTTTCAATATTTATTTAATAACAAGTGATTTGATTATGAGAAATAGCTTTTCAGTAAACATAGATTTACAGTCATAATTATTTTAAGGATTTGTTTTGGAGTAAGAATAAAACTGAAGATTGTTACTCTGAGGTCGTGTTCCTGATTCATTATCCCAGGGGACTCAGATGTCTAATCAAATCTATAGTTCATGGAGGGTACCATGTCCTCTGTCATAGTGGTTCCCAAATCATGCCCATGTGCTAATGCCTAACACAGTAATTTACCTTGATGCTATGAGGACTGAATGACCATGTTCCTTTTCAGAGACAACCCAGCTACATTCAGGATGTGCAAAGCCTGGTGATTTGGAATGCCACCTCTGGGTATCAACTAGCTATTATCATTTACAAACTCCGTGAGAACTTCTCTGGAGAAGTCCAGCCCCTTTAAGATTAGAACTGCCTTCTGATGGCTCTTTTCCTATACTTCTGAATTACGTGTCGTATTGCTGAAATCAAACCCTGTCACTTCATGACTGTCCCTGCCTTTCTAATTACCATGATCCCACTACTGGGTGTTTGCAACTTTTGGAACCCCAATTGCTGTCCTGTCACTTCCAAGAGAGGGCAATACTATGAAATTAAAATAGTATCAGACAACCTTGAATTCCTGGGTCACTCAGGAGAGAAGCTCTCTTGGGTTCAGACTCAAGAAAACAGAGTTGGATTCTTACCCCAAATATACATTTTTGGGGTCTACAGACTTTAAATAATATTCTGCTCTGAATCCATATCAATACATCATCCTCATCAACAGCTTCAATCCTAGTTGAAAGAGACTACGCTCACTCTATTCATTCCTAACAATTTCTTTAAGTAGACAAATTCCCTGGTGTTCAGATTGTCTGAGAATGGGATTCTGGTTCCCTCCTGAGGAAACAGAAGTCCTGACTGCTTTGTGACCAGCTTCCTGGATGACGTTAGTCTGAGTCCTGCAGCAACACTGAAAAACAAACATTGCACAAGCAAACCTTTCAAATACAAAACCAATGAACATTGGTTTACCATAACAGTTCTTAACCTTAACAGTTCCTCTTTAAATTTCTTTTTTTTTTAATTTAAAAGTTTGTGTGTATGTGTCCATGCAACTCTAATTTCATGATTGTAAATTTTTTTTTTTTTTAATATCATCATTGTCTTGGACAAATTGTATTATGTAAAACTAGAGGACCGGTGCATGAAAATTCATGCACTGGAGGGGGAATCCCTCAGCCCAGCCTGCCCCTTCTCACAGTCTGGGAGCCCTCAGGGGCAAGAGACAACCCAGAAATCAGGAGAAGGCGATGCCTATCACACCTCTGCTGCTGCCACTGACGGGCAGTGCAAACCTCAGCCGGTCCTGGTTACCTGAGGTGTGGGCCGCCCTGTACAGCTGGGCAGACACATTTCGAGATTTGCCTGCACCTCGGGCCAGCCCTGAGCTGCTGGAGGACTGAGGGGACTAGGGGACTCTGGAGGCAGGGCTGAGGGGACTGGGTGCTGCCATCTTGTGGCTGTGGGTGCTGCCATCTGTGATGGCATGACAGGCAATTAGCATATTCCCCCCTTATTGGCTGTGAGCATTGTCATTTTTGAGGGCAGGGCAGTCAATTAGCATATTCCCTCTTTATTAGATAGGATGTTAGTTTGGTATAAAATATTTGATGCATGCCATTATTTTGATATAAAATATTTTCAGTCCTGAAATGAATTGAGACAAAATTAAATTTTATATTTAGTACTTAATTTTGGCTTTATTTATTAAGTCTGCTTTTTCCCACTTTTATCAGTAAAGAAAATAATTGAGGAAAGAACAATAATATTTCTATTATACTTTCTAGGCTAAAAAACAGTCTAGGTTATAGTTTGTGTTTTTAAATTATTTCCATTGCTCTTCACATCAATTTTTAAGATACAATTTCAGAAAAAAAGAAACCAGGTTTCTTTCAAGGACAATTGAAAATCCAGTATCAAAACATAGAGTATACTTCTCAGAGAAACATCCCTATGTCCAACATAAGGACCCTCATTATCTCAAAACTTAGTTATTCCAGTAAACACCCTGGGCTTTAGTCTCAAACCACTCCATTCTGCTGGGAAAAAATTTCAAAAATGCATTGTCCTAATACTAACCCAGAATAATAGTATAGCAAATAAAACTAGTCATACTCTCTGGGGTAATCATCAATGGGCTCTACCTTGCCCATTGGAGATATTATTAATTAGTGCCACAAACAAACAAACCTTTTACATAGCTTCCATTTTCATTACTGTCTTCTGAATCTGAAACTATCATTAACTACCTACAGTGGCCCATTATTTCTTCTAGAATCACCTCTCCTCTCTTACTTCAGGTGGTTCTAGTGGAGGTTATTAAAATTGTTGCCCAACTCAACTGCCAACAGGATTGAAAATGTGACTTAGGGTGAATCCATCATAATGGTCATAGACTGATGGGAAGTGTTGGGTTCTACTGTCATTATTGGCCATATCTACTCCTTCAGATACTCCGAGGTTCCTACTCTATCACTGTCCTTGTGATCCCATTGTGTTGGCATGTCTTGTCTGTCGTGATTCACTGTGTTTGTTCTGCAGAGTCATAGCTGTTAAGAACCACTGCTAGAGATCTGTTCCTCAAACATTTTTGTATGTAGACAATGCTCTATACAAAGGAGGTGGAAGAAGGGTTGATAGGTGGTATAAGAAGATCTGAAGCAGAGATAGACAAGATTGAGATCTTTGAAAGTCAAGAAAGACATTGGGGTCTTTTAAATATACAAAGAAACAATGTACGTACTAAACCTTACAAAGTTAGTAGCTTATTTTTAATACAGAAAATTACTGTTGATATGGGAAAAATAAAGACAAAAATTGTAAAAACATGTCTTCAATAAATATTATTGACAATCATTTATGTAAACTGATTACTATTGATAACTTGTATTTATTTATCAAATATTATTATATCATCAATGGGTCCGATATTATTAATGTAAGTTCAGTTTTAACAACAAATAAGGTGTATTGTATGATCAGTATTTCTTTGCATGAGAAATTCCAGACTCAGCCTAGATCTGGCAAAAGTAAGCCCTCACATACATGAAAGACCCAGATGGCCACCACCTCTGCTCATGCCTCCCCTTGGATGTCTCTACCATTGATTATCTGGGGAAACAAGGATAAGGCATAAGAATAGCTGAAACTATAGCCACAACAACCTTAGGAACTTCTAAATTTTTAGGGGGAAAATATTTTTTAAAAGCCAATGGCATTACTCTCTGTATAGTCTTGAAATAAAATTGCTACTGCTGATGCCATTAAAAATTACTAATCAAACATTCCAAAAGTTTTTTTACAGCACTGGACTACAAACTAGATTTTTAAACTATCATTTCTGTAATTCTCATGTGAGTGACTTTCTCAAGCAGATTTCTCTTTCTATGATATAATGGATGATACAGAAAACCAATTATTAATATACTTTTAAAATTTCATTTATGCTTAAATCAACAGATGAAGATAGAATTAAAACAAGATAAAAATAGAAAATAAAGATGTTAAATGTGATATACTTTAGAGAGTGTCTATAAATAGAAACTTGATTTTCTTTAAGAATTCCTTTTTTAAAAAGTCACTTGAATTGTAAAGAAACTATAAGCCTTTCATTAAAATCATTACCTCTACTAATTAAAGAGAAAGCCTCCTCACTGTGCTAAAATAATAAAACAAGAATAAATTTTATTTTTTCAGCACATAGCTTACAATTGAAAGAAAAAAAGGAAGAAAGAAAGAGGGAGGGAGGGAGAGAGGTGAAAATGGAGGAAGGGAGGGAGCTGGCTGGCTGTATGAATATATGTATGGATGGATATAATAAATGCCCCAATCTTTTGAGACCAGATATCTTAAAATGAATGAGCAGAAACAGCACAGGAACCCTGTAGATGAGAAACAGGAGACAGACATGTGCACAGTGGAAGCAGTCCTGAGCTATCACTGCTGAACCACACAGACATGGAGACCAGAAGCCTGCTCTGGTATCAGAATGAGCTCAGGAACTGCTCTCAAGTTAAAGCAAGGACACAAAAATCAAGACTGGAACATGGTTAATGAACCTGGAGAATACAAGTCTCAGAGAAAGTGAGGATACAGCAATAATCTTCTGACTAAAACTGTCAAATTGAGATTTTAAAAAATAAAGCCATCTATTGAGTGTTTCCCAAACTTGTTGCTTACTAACTAAAGCACAATGGTTTGACAACCATATTTCTATTTATTTTGCTTACTAGTCAAATTCTCTATGCAGGTCAGGAATTTCAGTGAGTTAAGATTCAGAAAAACAAACTGTCTGTGAATACTTATAGCGATTTTATTCATAATCATAAAATATTGGAGACAACCAAAACACCCACAAATTAGAAAATGGAAACACACTGTTGTATACCCATACAACAGGATATTACTCAACAGCAAAAGAGAACAAATCAGTTGCATGCATCAACATGAATAAATCTCAGATGGATTGCATTAAAGACAGAAGCCATTTTCTTCAAATTACTAAGCACACTCTATACACTGAGCAATTGCATCCCTGTATTTGTCTCAGAGAAATGAAAGTGTATGTCCACTCAAAAGTCATTAGAGAACTGTTCATAGCAGATTTATTTTTAACTAGAGGCCCGATGCATGAAATTCATTCAAGGGCCTTGGCCCCAGCCCCTGCCCTCTGCAGCTTTGTCGGGAAGGACGTCCGATCTAATTAGTATATTATGCTTTTATTATTATAGACAGACAGAAAAGTGGAAACAAAAATGTTACCCAGTAGGTGAATAAACAAACCATGGTATGTCCATTCCATGGAATACTACTCAGTAATTAAAAGGAAAAAATAATTGATATATACAACAACTTGGATGGATCTCAAGAGTATTAAACTGAGTAGAAGAAGCCAATCTCAAAGACCACATACTTTATGATTCATTTATATGACATTCTGGGAAAAGTAAAGCTACAGGGACAGAAATGAGATCTGTCATGCCCAGGACTGGTCATTAGGGGAGGGGATTGTGAATTGGAACGAGGAAACTTTTTTGGTGTGAGGAAATGTCCCAAATCTGGATTGTGGAGCATTTGCATCATGGTCTGTATTTGTCAAAATGTATCAAACATACACCCAAAAGAAAGTTAGGGAAGTAAATTATGTCTCAATAAACTTGACTTAATAAAATAAACAAAATGGCAATTAAGTTTAGAACCAATTTTTCAAAAATTTTAATAGAGCATTAAAATAGATGTTTTAAAATACTAGGGTATATTCATTTAGTTATATGCTGCTACAATGAACATTTTTAATAAGAGAAAAATAATTTTGGTATGATTTCTAAATTAAATTAAATAAATCACTTTTTAAATATGAAATAAAGAGTTTTGTAAACAAATTCCAGCCCTTGTTATTTTTTGTAAATTAGAGAAGTTAGAGAAAAAGAATACCCAGTGCTACCAGGTATCTGGTTAAAGTGAGGAAGAGGGGCCTGGCCAGAGTTGCTCAGTCAGTTGGGTGTCATTCTTGTGCAATGAAAGGTTGCCGGTTCAATTCCCAGTCAGGGCACATGTCAGATTGTGCGTTTAATCCCCAGCCCAGGAGCATAGAGAAGGCAACCAAGATGTTTCTCTCTCCTATAGATGTTTCTCTTCCCTCCTTCCCCCCTCTAAGTATGTCTGTGGGTGAGGATTAAAAAAACAAAAGTGAGAAAGAACATAACTCCATTCCTGCCCCAAATTCTCCATCTGTATTGCATGTCACAGATTTCTAAGAATTTTCACATATTGTCACTGGACTGCAGATTTCAGGATTCTGGTAACGAATATGCCATTTTCAAAGGTAAGGACAACACCTGCACCCACTCTGTATCCATCAGTAGCTCAGTAAGTTTTGACTATAGAGATGGATGAATGTATTATGACAAAGGGAGGGAAGGAAGGGAGAATTATTAATAGACTTACTGACTTTCACAGACACCAATGAAGGGATATTACCATCTACATTTTTCAAATGAGGAAAAGTACCAAGTCCTAGTGAAGTTAGTGATACACCAAAGATGAAAAACAAAACACAAAAAACTATACAGTAGCTGAGACACCCTAGGATTAGCTGAAGGGTCCCACAAGTAGCAGTTGAGGCTCCCCAAATAGTTGGGGAGGATATGTGCTGCTTCCATCACCCTCACTGGCAACATTTGTAATCAGTTCACAGGGGCAGAGAATAGCACGCCAGGCTTTGCCAGAATATCTTAAACTGGTTTTGCTGGTACGTTAGAAGTGATGTTCTTTATGGATCAGTGGTGAGATGAAAGAGAAAGATTAAGGCTTGTCTAGGATCTCATGAGAATAGAAAGATGAAGCAACCTGTGGCCCATCACTGATCCGTTCCTGAGTACCCTGAGGAAAGGGTGTGGACCACAATTGGGCAAGTTGTTCAGAGTACAGAATAATGAACTAGAAATTTAGGAAACAATTCAACCTTTGAATGGTTTTCTCCTCTCCATAATACTCCACAGAATTGACTTTTATGTACTTAAAATATGAGGCACTAGGAGGCATATCCTTCATTAATCTCTTACTTATTGCCATCCCACTCAGAGGAGTAACTTCATTCTTTTCTACCAACAGCCAGAATGAAGAAAAACAGTCCATTGATTTCCACCAAAGCATTCATTAATTTAAATGTCTCTCCTGCCACTCCTCATTTGTAGATAATAAATAATTCAAGACTCTTTCACCTTTTCATATTCAGAAGATCATGAAGTTCTGCCTTTAAGTTATCCTTTCCTCATCCACTTCAACCACTTCCTATGAGCCAAGCTGAACCAAGCAAAACTGGGGCAGTGCTTAGAATGTACCAATAATTCATTCAGTGTCATCCATTTCCATTTTGTGTACCATCATCTTGCTTTACAATATAGAGGAACTTCCAATTAGTTTTTAGACCATAACTATCTGTGGAGTTGATATATTTAGTGAACTGCCCACAGTGACTTCCATATAGTTTTCTGTACTATAACTCAATTTAAAACCCAACAGTTTATGAGACATTTTAATGGACTTTGCAGCTCTATGATGCATTCTCCTTAGAAAGGAAAACATAATTCAACTGTGGTTTGGAACAGAAGTTTTCAAAGCCTGGTACAAAAGGGTCTTTTCATATAACAATCATTCTTAAAACACAATTTTATAGGTACTATTCTAGCATGAGTTTACTTAGGAAAATTGTTAAAAAAAACAAAACAATGTTTCTTTTATGTTAAGGTTTTCTAAAAATGCACTGTCATCATTAGCATTGTTGTTGTCATTTTAATTTCTAAAAAAATTGGGGAAATGTCAAAGATTAAAAGAAAACAGTTCCAATACATAGCTTTGAATGATGTGAGTGTGAAGAAATAAATAGGATTGAGTTTTCAAAGGTAAGGAAGTAAATTAAAAACTATGTAAGTATTTATACTCTTAAACCTTTTTTTTTAGGAAAACATCTCTGTCCTCCACTTGATCTTTATCTCTTTTTCCTTTTATTTTTCTTTCATCTTATTCACCACTACCTTTATTTGCTGCCACAGTCACGATTTTACTAAATGTATTGGGGTGAGCATAGCTGCCTTCCTTTACCTTTTAGAAGTCAAAGCTTGTGAATGCTCTGTACTCACAATTATGGGCTCCAGGCCCTATAGTTTGAATTCCACTCTCACCTATCCATTGACTCAGCTTGGTGTCCACATCAATAAAAGATTCTTTGTCCATTGTTCCAGTGGATCCTCTGGAACATGTACCCAACTCATGTCACATTATGCCAGCTGTTTAGCAGACCCTGCCTCTTGATACTGTTATGCTAATGTTCTTAACTAAAGACCCCTGAATTCCTCCGTGAACTCCTCTTCCTTTATTTTTCATAAGTTTCTGATCTGATTAGTCTCTTTTTTGCCAGCTACTTCTTCCTGTACCATCTTATATAATAAAAGCTTAATATGCAAATTGTCCCCTCCACCAGGAGTTTGACCAGGGGGTGGGGCCAGCTGGCCTACAGCAGGAAGGGAGGCCCCAGCGGTGGTGGTGGAAGACAGCCAGGAGAAGGGAGATCCCAGCCGGCAGCAGCTAGGGACCCTACCCATGCATGAATTCCATGCACTGGCCTCTAGTG
The DNA here is from genome assembly GCF_964339955.1 of Pipistrellus hanaki. Classification (NCBI taxonomy): domain Eukaryota; kingdom Metazoa; phylum Chordata; class Mammalia; order Chiroptera; family Vespertilionidae; genus Pipistrellus; species Pipistrellus hanaki. Next base: position 28,952,998 of record NC_140505.1, read on the forward strand.
GCTTAAATAAAACCAATGTGCCATTGTCTTCATTTCTATGTTAAATAAACATCTCTCACCTGAGCTTTACACCTGTTTATACAACTACCTACTGGGACAGCTCTCCTTGGACACCACGGAACTCAGTTTAGCCAAGCCTGCCCTTCCTCCTCTGGGTCACATCTGAAGCTTAATGGTAATGGCATTCACATAGTTGCTCAAGCAAAAATCTGCCAGTCTTTAATAATCCTTTCTTTCATCCTTCACAACTCCTAAATTTGGCCTAAAGCCTAAGGTTCCTGGTACTCATGTCTCTTTCATATTGGTCCATTTTTATCCACTCTCAGGTAACTCACCAGTATGCACTTCCTTCCACTCAGGTGTGGATTGTCACATGAGACACTCAGCTGGCCTCTTGCACTTCACTGCTGCTCCCCTGCACTTGTTCTCCATACTTGATCTTACTAATTAATGCAACTCTTTTCTGTCCATTCTTTATTTTAGTGGGGTTTTTTTTCTCATTTTTTTGGAGAAGGGGAGAAAAACATCAATCTGTTGTTTGTTGCTCCACTTATTTGTGCATCCAGTGGTTGCTTTTTCTATGTGCCCTTCCTGGGGGATTGAACCCACAACCTTGGCTTATCTGGCAGGACACTCTAATCAAATGAGCTACCCAACCAGGGCTTTGTTGTCCATTCTTACAGCTGAAAGATTTTAATGAATTCTAATTACTCTCAGGAAAATTCTACACATGGTGACATGGCCTGTAGGTCCTTCAGAATCTGGACATTCATGTTTAGGAAGAAAGAGCATAGACTCAGTTTGGACATTCCACATTTGCAGGGCTGATATGATATAGTGGTCTGTTTGGGCTTGACGGTATCCCTCTCTCTAAAATTAATAAAAGCATATTTTTAAAAATCGGAGTGGTGTCCAACTGGTGTGGTTCAGTGGTTAAGCACTGACCCATGAACCAGGAGGTCACACTTTGATTCCCAGTCAGGGCACCTGCATGGGTTGCAGGCTCAATCCCCAGTAGGGGGCATGCTGGAGGCAATTGATTGATGATTCTTATCACTGATGCTTCTATTTCTCTCTCCCTTCCTATCTCTGAAAATCAATAAAAATATATTTAAAAAATAAAAATGGGAGGGGTGTTAGCTTGCTTGATTATCCTCTAATCCTTAGCCCTTAGATTAGTGCTTTGAAAAGAATAGGAGCTCAATAATATTTCTTAGATTAATAAATAAAGATATGAATTAATGACACAAAAGGAAAATGAAATCAAGTAAATCTATCTAGCTGATCTAAGTTACCATGGCATGTTTATGTTCCTAAAGTGACACTAAGTGTAAGCCAATCATTGAAAGCATAAAGAGCCTCTTTTCATTCACCAAACAACCTACAGAAAGAGAAGGTATCACATTAGAATAACAGATGTTGGGTAAGAACACCGGTTTGGATCCCTCAGATATAATGACAAACCTTTAATAATGCAATGTCAACACTGTAGCAATACACAAAGATCTATCATTGGCAGGATCATCAGGACAAAAGTAGGCATGCCATTCACGAGAGTTGGTTTAAAAAGTGAACTATATGAATAACATTCAAATGTTGAATCATATACATATATTACAAGAATTTTATCATTTTATATATATCCTTTAATTCTGTTTCTTCACAACTGTGAAGGGCAGAAGAATAGACAAAATGTAATAGATAGAAAGAGAGTAGCCTATATAGCTCATTAGCACATTAATGATTTGTATCTTTTTCTTTTATTGTATTAGGTTTAAGAGTCCTAGATTTATCACTAGTATTTGAGCTTTACTTATTTTCTTCTTTATTTTAATAATATTCAATAAAATCATTTTATTAAAATATTCTTATACTTCTTATAAATACATAAAATATTCCTATAATTATCAATAATGTTGTAAAGATAAGTATCAGTTTGGGGCACTTGTACTATGTATTAAAACCAATTTATTTAATAGAATTATAGATACTCTTGATCTACAGATCTTATTCTAATATATTGCTAAATTTAAATTGCTGGATAAGTTTTTTAAGTCCTAATTAGAATTTTCTTTTAAGACTAGTTCATTTTAGTTTTCTATGGAAACATAAATATTTGAGAATATCTAGGAAAAATAATAATCAGAAGGGATTAAAGTTATTATACAGCAATAGTCACCAAAACAGTATGGCCATAAACTAGACAAACAGATCAGTGTAATTAGCAGAAATCAGAAATAGATGCAAGTACACATCGAAATTTAAAATGTTAAAAAATTTGGGGTGGATATGATTGGTTCATATAGCAATAAAAGGGAGGGAAAATGTGCTCTCATCTCATATTGTACCTTAATTTTTCAAGGATTAGAATTGTAAATATAAAAATGAAAGTTTAGAATAAGATGTTGAAGACTAATCATTTAGGAATAATAGCCAGCTCAAAGCAATAACAAAACTAAAATCCATAAAGAAAAAAGAAACTTCATTTCTATGTGAGAAAATTGGGTGCCAAAAATACCCAGAACGAAGACAAAAGAAAAAACATAAATGCTATCTTCAGCACAAATCCAGAAAAATATTAATGTTTCTTAATATAAAAGGATACATAAAATTGTTTTTTAAAAGGATAAACAATTCACTATAAAAATGAGGATAGACATAAAGAAATAGTAATAACAAAAGTGAGGGAAACACTTAAGTATCTATAATAATAAAAGCATAATATGCTAATTAGACCAGACATCCTTCCATCCTTTCTAATGAAGCTGAGGCCTGAGGGAAGCCCAGGTCCTGAGTGCCAGAGGGAATCCGATGCCAGCAGCCAGGAGAAGGAAGGCCTACTCTTGTACAAATTTCATGCATCGTATCTCTAGTTAGTACAATAAAATCAGAGCCTTGTGAGGAACTACATTTCAACCATGAAGTTGACAGCATTTGGAGATAGCATCCCAGGCTGGCAGATACAGGGATGGATGAATATTCTCTGATGGTGGTGGGAATCTCAAGTGCTATAGCTTCTTGGAAAAAAATTGGCAGTTACTACATAGTTAAAACTACACATGCCATCTGATTCAGCAATACCGCTTTTGTGGGTCAATACTCTAGTAATAAATGCCAAATATAATGTTTTAATGCCTATCAAAAAAGAGATGAGTTTATAAATTGCTTAATAAAGCTCTGAAATATTGCCTAACTATCAAAACAAGAATAATTTGATGTATCTTTATTGGTCAGAAAAGCTGTCCATGTTGTTATAAGAAGGAGGGAGATATCAGAGTTAAAGGTACATATTAGGGAAAATACAGGTAGCATTCAAAGCCACAGAATGAATGAAGTCAACCAGGAATTTTGCGGTTGCAGAGCCATGCTCTAAGAAGGACAGGAAGCTGACAACGAGGCAGAGAAAAAGTTGCCAGCAAAATAGAGAGAAAATTCCTAAAAGAGAAAGGAGCAGTCAAGTGAGAAATTAACATGAGGAAGGACTAATGTCCATAGGATTTTGCCACCTAAAGGTGGTTTTACCTTAAGTGGATTCGTTGCAATGTTGAATGGGGCAACATTTGGAAGAATGAAAAAGGAAATGAGGGTCAGAAATCATGTGTACTTACAGGCAATTGTTCCAAGTTGAGATCATCAACACAAGGAAATGCATGGTGGCCAGAAAGAAATTTGAAGTCAACAGAGACTGTGTGAAGATGGGCATATTAGACCATGCATTGATGCTGATGGAAATGGTGCATAGAGATTAGTGGTGCAGGATAAAAATTGAGAAGTGAAGGAATGAGGAAACAGGAGGTAGAGTCAAGAACACCTTGGCTTTGGATACAAAGAGGAACACCGAAACCGGAGAGGGTCAGACCTGCATTACCACCATTTGTCCACCATCCAGAACTAAAATATCATTGCTGACATGTACACATAAGGAACTGTTTGACAATGAAATTGGGTCTCAAAAGAGCTGTTGGCCCAGAAAGAACTCACCATAGACTGATTCACTTGCCTTTCAGCATAACCATTATTGCTTGACTCATTTTGGTACTTATAAGTATATTTCTAGTAGGACATGATCTCACTCATCTAGGGAAAATGATGAATAACATAGATTGGTGAACAAGAACAGACCCAGAGACAAGGAGGCATGGATCAGACTGTCGGGCCTCAGAGGGAGTGTAGATCATCAAAGGGCTTGTGTGCATACATATGAGCCTAACCAGTGGTCAGGGACAATGGGTGGGGGGGGAGGGAAACATACGTGGAGAGGGGTGTGGAATGGGAATGGAGGGATGAGGACAAATATGTGGTACCTTAATCAAAGAAACTTAAAAAAAAAAAAAAGAGGAACAATTCATGGTTACACAATGGAAATGGTCTCAGGAGCTCATATGTAGGCAGCTTTGTATATTTAATAAAGGGAAGATACAGGACTTATTATCAGATGAATTCTATTTTCCCAGGGTAGGAGATTTAAGGGATCTCTATTCATGAACAATCACGCCTTCTAGGCAAACAATATAAAAGTGAAATTAGTTTTTGTTCTGAAATCCTTCAATGATCATCCTTCTACTTTGGTATAAGGACAAATAAGTTGGAAAGTTGGGTTCAACCTGACTTAGGAATCTGTCTCTAAAGCACAACAGAGGGAGATGAGGACAATGGAGTGAATGGGTCTATTGGTTGCCTAGGGATCTGGTTTGGGTAAAGAGTGGGGCTAAGGGAGAGTGAAGCAATTGTGAGACCATGTGTTGGTGTTTTTATGGAGCCTGCAGACTTGCTGTAGTGGAGTTTTTAAACAAATGAACAGCATGTACAATCTGGGAAAGATCAATGAAGGCATTTTAGTGGGAGTAGCATTTATGAGCATGAATGATGAGGAAAAAAAGGTGACATTGGTATTGTAAAATTTGTTTAATATGAAAAATAGCAGTCTTTCTGGTATAATTCATCCTTAGTTAGCTATGAATGAATTAACAGTTCGAGAATATATCATTTAAAATAACTTCAACATTTTCCTATTGTAAACTGGGCTGCCCCAACCTCAAATAATTAGAGAAAAATTAAAGAAGGAGTGATATAGGCAGGCATAGTTGTGGCAACACAGATTCCCAACACACATAAGGTAATTTAATAGAGAAGTCCTCAAGTTTCTGCTCCAGTTTGTTAAGAATAAAGCAGAAAATAAACAAATGGGACTACATTAAAACACAAAGCTTCTGCACCGCAAAAGAAACCATCAACAAAACAACAAGAGAGCCCACTGCACAGGAGACCATGTTTGACAATGTTAACACCGATAAGGGTTTAATGTCCAACATTTACAGGGAACAAAAGGAAGATAAACAATCCAGTCAAAAAAAATGGGCAAAGGACCCAAATAGACACTTTTTCAAAGAGGACATTCAGAAAGCCAAGAGAGGTATGAAAACATGCTCAAAGTCACTAATCATCCAAAATATGCAAATCAAAACGACAATGAGGTACCACCTCACACCTGTCAGAAAGGCTATCATCAACAAATCAACAGACAAGAAGAGCTGGTGAGGATGCAGAGAAAAAGGAACCCTTTTGCACTGCTGGTGGAAATGCAGACGTGAAATAGCCACTGTGGAAAACAGTATGGAGTTTTCTCAAAAAATTAAAAATAGAACTGCCATCTGACCCAGTAATACCACTTCTAGGAGTATATCCCAAGAAACCAAAAACACCAATCAGAAAGGATATATGCACCCCTATGTTCATAGCAGCACCATTTACAGTAGCTAAGATTTGGAAACAGCCTAAATGCCCATCAGCAGATGAGTGGATTAGAAAACTGTGGTACATCTACACAATGGAATAGGACACTGCTGTAAAAGAGAAGGAATTCTTACCATTTTCAACAGCACGGATGGAACTGGACAGCATTACGCTAAGCGAAATAAGCCAGTCAGTGAAAGAAAAATACCACATGATTTCACTCATTTATGGATAATAAAGAACATTATAAACTGGTGGACAAAAATAGATACAGAGACAGAGAAGCATCGAACAGGCTGTCAAATGACAGCAGGAAGGCTGGGAAGGGTTAGGGAATGGAGGGAGGTAAGAAATCAACCGAAGGACTTGTATGCATGCATATAAGCATAAGCAATGGATGCAAGACACTGGGAGGGAGGTGAGGGCATGTGCAGGGGTGGGGTGGGTAGGGGAGGCTGAGGGGAGGTCAACTGGGAGAAAAAAGAAAACATATGTACAACTACTTGTAAAACTTTAAACAATAAAAAAGAAAAAGAAATAAAATTTTAAAAAAAAAGAGTAAAGAAGAAATATAATTCCATGTTTCCACATGCCACTAAAACTTTGTGAGCCCTCAATTTCCATTTCTCATGCTTGCATCTCGGCTGAGGCACCTGGCCAAATCCACAGGTCACTCTCCGCAGGTACAATACAGAGATAGAATCTCACTATAGATTCATCTGAAGATACTTCTTGGCCAGAGGGTTACATGAGACATCAGCACTTTTTGTAGCAGTGTTCCTGAACTTTCCTGCTGCATCTTACTTCTGCGATAAATTGTTCTAGTCCAGTTTTTAACATGTCTATACAAGATATATGAAACACGCAGAAATAGGCCAGTTTCCAAGGAGTCAGAAAGGAATGTGGGTGGTGATACAAATCTAAGCCATTTCTTTCTGAGAATTCCCTTTTACACACTCTTAAAAGTTGTCTTTTTCTGAGAGTAAAAATAAAACATGCCCATTGTAGACAATTTTGAAAAAAATAGGACAGTTTATAAAAGTAACTGATAATTCCATGATTATAATTATTATATATATAATTATATTAAATATTCACCCATAATTAATATATGAATATGTATGTTTCTATTTGCATATAATTAATTATAATTAATATAACTGAGTTATATATTTCATAAGCCAGAGTTAACTAAGGTTGGAATTTGGGTTCAGATCTTCCAGCATATGCATACTTTAATAGTAAATAATTACTACTTCCCTAGATGACTAAACGTTATTGCAAACAATCTTTATTGGTCTCCCAATCTTCTGCTTTAGGCTCCCTTACTAGGATTCCATTGTTGCACATTTTCACCTTTTGCTCCTGCTCTGGAGTCTGACTACTTCCTCCCTGCATTGCTGCCCAGCTTAGAAATGGAAATGGTGCAGTGATAAGCCAAGGTCAGAATATGGAAGAAAGAAAGCACATGTAAGGACTAGATGTGAAGAATGTGGGCCATTAACCTTGCCAGTAGAACAGTGCCTATAAGGGGCAAGGAAATGCATTATGGGAATATCTTATGCATCAGGAATTTAACGATTAAATTGTGGATTACGATGCTTAACAAAATATCCCTCTGATTCTATAAATGCCCTCAATTTTCCTTCTATATTCTATTCATCCTTCAGTTTCCAGCTCAAGATATAAAATATCCCTTAACGAGTGGCACACAATGAGACATGATTTCTGAACTTCTTTAGCACGCTGTACCATTCTGCCAGAGAAGTTAGCATTCAACAATATTCATGGGGCTTTTTTTTCATTTTATGCATATTGCCAACCCCAGAGCTTGGAACATAGGTCTTCAGCAAGTAGTTGATAGTTACTTTGATAAATCCATGAGGAGCATTTTCCCCACGTATCTGGAACATCTCGCTATTCACTCATTTTAGATTTCATCTGGATGGCAAGAATTATCTCAAATGCTGCCATTGACCAGACATCATCCCTTCCTTTACTTTTCTGAAATTCTGAACTCCAATAATAGAGCTGAAACAAAAATAATATAAGGCAGAAAGAAGCAGCTTCCTGCTATATTTGACGGCCAAATGTACCCTGACTCTCCCAAGTTCATGTCACTGTGTCCCCTTGTGCTTTTGCCCATGTTCCATGGCTGCCTCCCACCAGATGTGTTCTGCCTGATGGGAGCCCAGGCGCCTACAGAAATGATGCAGAGGTTTCGGGATTTCCGCTGCAGAGGCACAGAGAGGAGAAATAATGACATTCTGCTGGTGCAGTAACACAAGAGGAGCAGTGCAAAACCAGCCAGGAGCACGGTCTTATAGATATATATTTCAGCAAGATAATAAGGCCAGTATTTCAGGGGTTAAAACAGACTATTCTCATAATTCCTACATATGCTGCATGGGACTAATTTTTATTAATTAAAGAGCTAATTTTCAAACTTAGGAGCTGACCAGTGAATTCTTTTTTAGTTCAGATTTTCCTGCAACACAAAAACATGCCTCTCTGGATTGTGCTGAAGGGTAAGCCATTTTTATTTTTATTAATCAGAGTTTTAATAGCTACACACATCCCCCACAAATGACAAGTGGAAAGCAAATATTTTATCCTTCTCAGTTATCATTATTTTTCAGAATCCTTTAGGGTAAAACTCAAGATCATTTCAATACATGTGTTCCCTTAATGATGTTACTTACATGTAACACTGTGATGTCCTTTGCCAACAAAACCCTCATCCTAAGAGGAAATCATTTTATATAAACATCATGTGTAACTTTAAGAAGATGACATAAATGTACAGAAGTTTTCAGAAGTGCTACTGGAGAAAATGTGTATCTATCAAGCCATTCCTGCTATAATACGTCTCCCCCTTCATTATTACCATCCAGAGAAGGCTTACATGCTGATTTTATCTAGCTCAGAAAATCCTGTAAAATTCAGACACTGAAAAAAGCCTTGATGGACCCACCAGAAAAGCCAGGTACAAACCCTCCTGGCATCCGTGTAGAGCATTTGGTACAGTACAGATGTCACTCGAGTCCCTGAGCACTGCAAGGTGAATGGTGCAAGGACAAAACTTTATAGTCAAGGATAATCCTGACAATCAAGCTTACAAGTTGAGCACTGGCTTTAGGCATTAAGCAGTAAAACTTAAGAGTAAAATGACAACTGAATGTCCTCACCATATATGAATAAACTAAGTTTTAATGCAAACACTTTATTAATATATGCTGATCTCCAGAAATATTCTTATAAGATTCCTTTTTATGGGTTGCTTTTTAAAAAAAAAAAAGTAATGTATGTATCTTTTTCTTTAAAAAGCTAAAGTTTTACATATTTTTATACTGTCAGCATTTGGCTCACACTGGAATTATTTCAGAACCTGAAATTAAGAGGAAACGCATTTAGCATGTAAAACATCTTTCAAAGTCACTGTTCTATGTCATTCACCCAGATGTGGCATACTAGAAGACCTGCCTTAATTTTAGCACCTGCATAAAACAATATTTCAAGAAAACAACCACATGAGCAAAATATCAAGCTTACTTACAGCCCTTGATAAAATGATAGTGAGACATCGTTCCATCTCAGAGAAAAATCTTGCTATGGGTTCCAGCATTCTCTTCTGCTACAACTGTTGATCCCAGGAGATGCATTATTTAGAGCCCTGACTCAGGTAACAGTTTACCTCAGGATGCATTATTGAACAGGAGCTGTGGTCCATGATCACGCAAAATCTTCAAACTCATTCTCATTCCGCAGCCTGAGTTAGGATAATGCCTCTCCGTGGGTCTGGAGTCACCAGTGCTGCACGTGCTATTGTAGTGTCCTTGATTGACAGGGCTCCTAGTGCCACAATCCCGGGAATAGTCCATTCTAATTGGTGCTCACATGCAGCCACATTCTGCCAGCACGGAGGTGTGCTGCAGTGCGGCTCTCCCGTTCCTGCCTGTTAATGGCTTTTCAATAGCTTTCAAATGGCAGCAAACTAGATGATGAGTGGGCTGGAGGGAAGCAACTAAGGAAGGATCCTAAATCTCATTTGTGCACGTTGTCCAGGAGCCAAATGTGACCAGATTCTTAGCTGCTGGCAGAGCCAATTATTTTTAGTTGCCACCAGTTGCTGTGTATGAATAGGAGATGGATATCAGGATCTCAAAATAATCACCTCTTAGGATCAGGGGTCCTTTGATCTGCCTCTAATAATGAAGCAATCACACGGTATTTCACAACACATCTTTTTTTGTTTTCTATGCAGAATGTAAAACTGAAATTATCCACAAAAAGCTGTTAGTTTGCATAGCTTTACAAATTTAGGATTCCGCTACCTCTGCAGACTGCAATGAATGTCACTGCACAACCATGTAAGTTTGAACAAATTGCAATTAGAAATAAATATATGGTCTTCAAGGGTTATTGCAATAAAAATAAATAGCATCTCATAATGCAATAACCATGCTAGCCAAAGAAAAGGGTCACATTTAAGTTACTTACAAATGCAAATTCATTGCCCCCCCACAAATTGATAGGTTTTGAATATCTCTGAAAATGAGTTGATAGAGTCTAATATTTGTGTTTCAGATTTTTGAGGACATTGCAAAGGCAGACATGAACTGCATGGTAAGCATGCACATTGTACTATGGAAGAAGCCTAGGTTTTGGATTACCTTACTCAGAAAAACTAAGAATAGCGTCCTTATTGAACACGAAGATTATCAATTTCAATCTAAGCAACAAAGGGTCATGACTTAAATTACCACTAAGGAATTTGTGTTGGTAGTATGATGCATACAAGTTCAAGATTTGGATTGGAATGGCTTGAGTCAAATCCAGATTCTACCACTTAACCATGTACCAACTCAGAAAGCTATTTAACCTCTTAGTCTCAGTTTCCTCAACTGCACATGGGAAGTACAATTCCTAACCTTTATCCTAGACATTTGAAAGATGCATCTAAAAATTCTAACTTATATTTTTGGTATTCAATAAAAGTTGCCATTAACATTAATAAGGAAAAAATATTTAGCTACATATTGAATGACTGCAATGAACACTTTACCTTGTTTTGCCAAGAAATAAAATAAAGATTTTAAGGCTTCATCAGAAATGGATATTCCTCATTTATTCATTCTTTCCACAATTAATTATTGAGAGTAACTATTTTAAATGCTTCCCAGGTATAAAAGTATATCAAAACCATAGGCTTTATATATAAGCATGTACATTCTATTAAGATTTTTGCATGCTTTAAAATGTTATTTAATAAACTGTAAGATACAACTATTTATGTTTGTCATCCAGAAAACAAGATTCTCTCCTTTTACCTTAACACAAGTCCTTCATATATGCATACAGTAATTATGAGTTTATGTGGATGTTGTCCCGTGTCTCTTTAAAGAAGGTTCTATCCATCTAGATATCTCTCCTCTTAACACATAGGTATGTTGTCTACACACCTTTCTTAAATGTATGAATTTCTGTTTTTTGCAAATTACTGTTATGTACTCAATAAACATCTTTAAGACAACTGAGTTCTATGAAACCATATACTCTTTGAAATTAAAAGACACAGGGAAGCATGGTGTCTGCTTAACCAAAAAAAAAAAGTTATTGAAAATATGATTGATTTCCATTCTAAAAAATGTTATTCAAGAGTTAAACCCTGCACCTGTGAGAACTTTGACCAAAGTCCCCTGGGATTAGTAACCACTCCCCAAATTCCAGGGGCTCATTACCAAATGCGTTTATTATTAACTTACTCATTTATTCTGTAAATAGTTAACAAGTCATTGTTTTTGCTACTTGACATACATTGAGAAGGATGCTTTCATTCCTGCCCTCAACCTGCTTACAGTCTGGTAAAATATATATAATCAGCCACGCCAGCACAGTGAAATGTGCTAGAAATTATAAGATGAGAAACAAAGACCTCTGAAACAACTGATAGAAGCTAAAAGAAGCTCTCTAAAAAAATGTATTCTTAGGTTTATGAAAGTACTTAGAATCGGCTTCTATACGGTACAAAATTGTATATACATATAATTCCTCAGATTAATAAATTCTCTAATCTTTTTGCTCTAAAAACCATGTATTCATGCTGAAAACATTAGCAAAACTATGTTTAACCACATAGAAAACTCATCTCTACAAAACTGATCTCAGTGTTAGAACATAACACCGATAATTCAAGGGTCTTTAAATATGACATGCTCAATATAAAATCAGAGACAGTAATGATGGTAACAATGAAAAACCCAGATTGCATTATATATGTTGTGAGTAATTTAAGTATTTTACAGAACATGATCAAGTAGAAAATGAAATAGTGTGTTTGGAAAAGGGGGTTGGTTTCATTTGTTTGTTTTGGGTTTTGTTTGTTTGTATCCTCATCCCAGGACATAGTTAGCAAGAGGGAGGGAGGGAGGGAGGGAGGGAGGGAGGGAGGGAGAGAGAGAGAGAGAGAACTATTGGTTGCATTCCATACATACTCCGATTAGGGTTGGAACCTGCAATCTAGGTATGTGCCCTGACTAGGAATCAAACCAGCAATTTTTGGTGCACAGGACAATGCTCAACCAACTGAGCCACCCTGGTTTGGTAAAGGTTTTTGTTTGTTCTTTTTAACTTCTACAAAACTCACACACTAATAAGGTTTAAGTATTTTACTACCTTTTAAGATTATTACAATGAAAAATGTGTCTCATTAAATGTCACACAGAATATTTCAAAAGTAATTTGTAATAATAAGGAAATTCTTTTTTCTCTTTTATAAACCAAACAGCTGCTCACTATTCACAGTATTTCTGATAAAAACATGATTTTTTTTTCTTTTAAAGGTTAGCATCATGAAATACCAGATTTCTTCAAATAAAGCTAAATTATTTCCCAGTCAAAAAAAATATGAAACTAAAATGGATCTAGTGACAGACAAGCATTTAAGAATTACATGCTTGTTTATTATTAAATATATTTTAAATTGGGATATTTGTAATGTATAGCTTCAAAATAGGTTTTCTAATGAAATCTCACAGATGAGATACTACTCCATTTTGACCCCTATTGGAGAAATCTATTATTTATGTCAGTTTTTCATAAATAATTCCTAAACCCAATAGTTCTGCAATTTTACACTTTATTAAATGATGGAATTAAAACTCAAGTTTACAAATACCTCTGGTTTAGGTGGAGTGTCAATACACAGGTTACATATATAAAAATTCCAAAGGAGGCTGTAAATCACATGCACAAATTGTTCATAAAACAAAACCAAGCTCTATGACACAAGCCTCATTGCCTCTGCTCTGGGAATGGGTTAGGGTTTATGAATATTAGACTTTGAATATTAGACTTTGAGGAAGCAATCACACACAGGTGACCCACACAAAATGGGTGGGAATTAAATCCATCGTGTCACCTGTCACAGATACTGACTGCTTTTGGGTGGATGGAGTCAAGACCTTCTCCTTGGAGCAATAATCTGGTTTAATCATTTAAGGCCCTATAAGGTGTAAGGGGTCTTTTTCTGAAGGCTGAGAGAAAGAAAGATTTGAGTTGTCAAGAAGAAAAAGGAATAAATAAACTCAATTCTTCTTAGAAAGTCAGTCTCACTGGCCATCCCTCAGAAGCCTCAGGACCAGGATCAAGCCTGCCTTGCCTGACTGATCAGGTCCCTGCCTTTCAGGACCATGTCTGCCAACTGTTGGGGTTGAACTCCAGTTCAGCTTGTGCATTAAACCACTGGCTATCAGATTCAGGACTCTCACCTTCAAACAGCCTCACAAGTCTCCTACCAAAACAAGTAGTCACTTAGCTTAGTTGTAGGCAATTGTGGGGTGAACAGAGAAGAAAACTATAATATAGATCAGCATTGCTAAAAAAAATAATAATAATAATAAAAATAAAAATAAAAAAGGGACTGACCTCTGTGTCAGCAGAGCAGTGAGGATGCTAACCAGGCTAAATGTACATATATACAATACTATAAGGGCTAGTAATTACTCATCAGAATTTTTACTCAGATTTTCATCAAACAGTAATGTAAAGTTTTAAAAGAATATAACTTTAAATTTGCTCCAAAGAAGATGGGAAATTGCTCTTTTTATAATGCAGTACAGCATAATATGTCATGGATACTACATGTACATATCTACAAACACACACACACACACACACACACACACACACAATATGGAATGCTCTAATTGTCATCTGGTTACCCACATTCCCTTTATGATTTTCTTCTCCCTAATGGTTTGAATTCTAAGTATCAATGAAATTAAGTATCTAGGAAAGGAAATTTGTAAATTTATTTAATTGAAAGCTAACACCTTGAAACATCTCCAGCATATGTGTTAGAATTCTCTAGGATGACGTGCCCACTTGCAGATATTGTTTTACCTCAAGTTGGACCTTGAACAAGAGTTTGCATATTTTTACTATAAATAAAAAATGAACAGTATTGGTTTATGTGTGTATGACTGTACCTTGGTTTGTGTGCATGTGTGCAATATGATATATGTATGCAAACCATAAATTAAGTATGGTCTGCCTTGTCCTTAAATCCATTTGAGGTAGTTAACAGCTTTATACAAGTAGTGGTATAATCAAATAATGAAAATTACTATAGAGATCAGTGATGGCCTAACTAAAAGAGAGAGTTGAGAAATAAAGGCCAAATTCTTGTGCAGATCTATACCCAGCTGCCACCTAGAAGACAGTATCTGAAGTACGTTGATGACCTAAAAGATAATCTTTATTTTCCTAAAAAGAATGAAAAGAATTTTGAGGTAGTAACATTTGGAGCCTCTCCTTTATCCTTTCCTTTCCTAACTGATATGGTCCTTTAAAATATGCCCTTTGAGTTGAATCATATCCTTATCTATAGCTTAACAATCCATGCACTTAACTTCAAATATACTAGTTATTTATTCAATTTCTATGTATTATTTTATATTCATTTGGAACCCATTTAACCTACAAACTCTTCTCATCTTAGAGATAGTGATATAGCTCTGGAGAGAATTAGAGAATTCCCACCCCAGACTCATTTGTTTATATTTCATTATACTCTCTCTCTCTCTCTCTCTCTCTCTCTCTCTCTCTCTCTCTCTCTCTCTCTCTCTCTGTCTGATGAGATATTCTAATGCCAGGGAGGATGGTGATTTGAAACTTATGAATATCTCTCTGATTGCACAATGTGACTGAACAGGAAACAGTAAGAATGATATTGTAATTGGGAAGCTGCCTGGGAATCCAGGACGAGAGGAAGGGCTCTGATAAATAAGGAAAGCAGAGAATATGTCCTTTGCCAACTAAAATATAGGTTCCTCCAAAGCCTATCTGAAAACCCCTCTCTCCACTTCTGTTTCCTTCCTTACAAGCTCCTCTCTTCAGCCCTTTTCCCAGTGTCCTCTGATGCGCTATTTCTTTCATGTATCTCATGTCATCAAGCCTAGAAAGTATATCTTTTCTAGAAGCCCACGTTCCAAAAGTTCCAGATGGGATTGGTGCCAGAAGAATGAATTGGGGATACCAGAAGTCACTTGAACTAATCCTGCCTAGTATTTGTCAGCACTTATTCCTCTCTTCTTCAGTGTGGCTTCAATCTCAGTATCAGAACAGTCCCAAATTACAGGTAGTCAAAAATACATATATGTGCAATTATTCCCTTAGCACTTCCAGAATAAATATTCACATTATTTGGAAAAAAATTAAGAACTGCAAATAAACTTATAAGTGAACAGTTCTAGGAAGTGACTTCAATTTTTTCCTAAGGCTTGATTTTTATATAGCAAACAATAAAAAAGTACTTTTGTGACAAGCATAATTCTAATCACTTTAGTGGTATCAAGTCACTTATTCCTTGTGACAGACCTATAAAGTGGATAGCATTCTTTTTTAACAAAGGAAGAAACTTGGACACAAAGACTAAGCAAGGTGTCCAAGATTTCCCAGCCAGGAAAGCACGTGACTCACCAGAACTCTCAGGCCACAGTGTGCACCATCCCCTTAATCACTGGCACATCACCTCCTGCTCAGCGGTCATGCCTTTTTCTTTTTTCTTTTTTATGTTTTGACTCTTGAGTATGCCAAGGACCCTCAACCTTTAGCACATACCTCTGTCTGGCACATCCTTCCCTGCCTTTCTTACCCCCCAAACACCTTTGTCTGAATAACTCCACCCTACATATTACATACATATGGAGGGAGAAGAGAGAGAAAAGGAAGATGCACATAAAAAAGACCTATAGGAAAAAAGAGGTGAAGGGAAGAAGGTGGGGGGAAAAAGCACTCAAGAATCAAAGGTGGATAAGCTGCCTCCCTTCCGGTGTCCCCCACCCCTTTGTTTTTTGCTTAGGTGAGCTGCACTGATTTATTGCTTAGATGCCTCTTGCATTCCATTATGGTTTATTTATGTCCTTTGTGGGCTTCCTCTCAAAATGCTAATAGGATGCTAATACAATGAAGTTTTACTCTCACGCCTAGATTATCCATCACTACTGAGCTTGTAAAGTGCAGATTAGTCACCCATAAATGTAAATAGAAGGGTAGTGTTAACAAAATATTTACAGATAGGAAGTAGAGCTTCATGGAGGGAAGACAAATATATTTTGTATAGGGATTTAAGGAGGATGGAGTGGAATGGAATTTTAGATAAATGAAATAAATTGCTAAGCTATAGCAATTGTAATAGATTTTAATGTATTTTTATTGATTTAAGATGGGAAGAGAGAGAAAGAAACATTGGCAATGAGAGAGCATCATTGATTGGCTGCCTCCTGGCTCATTGGTATCTACCACCCAAATATGCCACCTCATGAAGAATCTTATGTTTTACCATAATAATCAGTTTCAGTACAACCTTGCTTAAAGTGATACTTATTTTTCTGGAACCAGCACCTTATTCATGTTTTCTTTCCTATTTGAGGATTCCTTCTTTGGCGTTCACTCACTCATTGAATAGGCAATGTGCAAGACATGGGACCACATGATAAATAAGTTACAGTCTGGGGGGAGCTTCAGAAGAATCAACAAAATAGGCCATTGAAACATTATAACATTCATATATTATCCATAAACTAAAGCTTACAATTGATTAAAATCTCGCCGAAACCGGTTTCGCTCAGTGGTAGAGCGTCGGTCTGCGGACTGAAAGGTCCAAGGTTCGATTCCGGTCAAGGGCATGTACATTGGTTGTGGGCACATCCCTGGTAGGAGGTGTGCAAGAGGCAGCTGGTCGATGTTTCTCTCTCACCGACGTTTCTAGCTCTTTATCTCTCTCCCTTCCTCCTCTCTGTAAAATATCAATAAAATATATTTTAAAAAATCTCTATAGAGGTGCACACACATATGTGTTTGTATAAAAAGTAAAGCATATGTTTGTGAGCATGTCACCTGCCTGCTAGATAGTTCACCTTAATATATAACTAGAACATGAACAGTTAGCAGACAATTTCTGTTTCATACCTCTTGCCTGTTTTGTTTCATAAGTGTTATGCCCTAAAACCAGCAGTTTAGAGAATTGTGGGTTTCAATTCCACTCTGAGCAATGTATAGATGATCCCGTTGCTTGCCTTCCCTGAGCCTCCATTTGCTCATCTGTTATACAGGATAAAAGATTGCAGGACTTTCATGTGGTTTTGCAGAGGGCAGAAGGTCAAATGGAATATTGAGTCCCTAAATCACGGATGCAATTTATCTTTTCAATAATCACTAAGCACTAACTCAATTCCTGGACAAGCACCAACATGTTTTATTCTGGTCTTATGTTCTTTAAATGGCCTTTACAAGAGCTTTCCTCATATAGGAATCTCTAAGGACTGTAGTATTCAAATTTGACAAAGTTCTTGGAGAGGCAGATGGTAAAACATAAAAGTTGTTCTGATTTTAAATTGAACTGAATCCAATACTGGCTACATGTCATTTTTTCTAGTAGTTCCAAATTAATTCCTTTCTCATTTGTTTCAGTGTGACTTCCAATTTAGAATTGTTTAAATGATTAATTTGATTCATTGAATAGGTGCTCATTTAAGGTCCTTTTTTGTCTCTTTACTGTAGGTTAAGGCAAGTGAAAACAATAGACCAGGTCCACCACACAGGTCTTTGAAACTTGAAAGCTATAAGATGTTATTATACCAATGTCTCTTTATATTTTATGCTGACTTACTCTTACTTATGAATACCTAAATTAAATAGAACTTCAGATCACTGAAATGATACATTTTGCAAATTTAAACAGAAGATATGGCATCATTTTCAAAATGACATAAGTGATACTTAATGGATATCTTTAATTTTTAAAGATGATGTATGAATTCATCATTCTAAACATTATGGCTTTGAGGCCACTGAGGTTTACTGGATCATTTTATTATTAAAAAAGCTAACTTAATTTCTTATTGAAGCGTCTGAAAATGAACTTCCAGCAGTCCTTTATTTATCTGGAGGAAAGCAAAACAATGCATTGAAGGTGGAAGAAAAAAGTGAACACTCCTTTTAAAAAAAAAAAAAAAACAAAAAAAAAAACAACTAATTTTCCAATTCTATCTACTCTGTCCTCCCAGCTTCTCTCCTTCCTCTGCCTCAAGGTCACCTGTTCCCTGTGAGGTAGCTGCACTCAGCCATTTGCTTATCAAAGCCTCTGCCAGATCCAACAGTACAGAAGCCAAGAGGGAAGCAAATAAAGTAAAAGAAGGGGATTTACTATGAACTGCAGTGTGAATGCAGTTGAAACGTAAATGCTAATATAATTTCAACATACAGCACTTCCATCAGCATCTTCCCATTCATATTTGAAATCTTCCTTAGAGCACGACTGCTCTGCAAACTCTCATAAACTGCTGCCGGGGCCTTATCTATCCACCAGATGCACCAGCACGCAGCAGCAGTACAAAAATGACAGAAAAGTACTCTTCCACACAAAGCACTCCAGGTCTCAAACATTTTGAGAAGCAGTCCAAAAAAAAGAATTCTAGCACAACATAAGCAGTACAAGGAAAGCTAAAGAGAAGAAATGGCCGAAGCCAGTAAATGTTAGTAAATGTGGTACATTAATATAAAGGCCTCAATCTAATACCATCTAAGAGTTAGTAAGCACTCTAAATTCTTGCTACACAGGTGCCAGTCTCTGTGTTAAGACTTTCCTGTGCATTTGCCCCTCTGATCCTCACCAAATCCCCTGTGAATCGTATACTACTAGTATTACCTCCATTTTACAGGTGAAGAAAAAATGCTAGAGAAGTCATTATTCATGGTCAAACTGAAAGGAATCTCAGGATGCCTGTTTTAGGCATAGCAGTCTGTCCCAGCGCTTGAGGTGAACTCAATTCTGCTTGTACTAAGTCCTTTCCTACTTTTGTGTATTTTATGAATTGCATTCGTGATTATTTGTGAAAATATAGTAAATTCACTGACTATACACAATGTCGTGGCTTGCTATACAATTTCCTTTCAAGCACAATCTTTTTCAGCCTAGCATTCTTTCACATGCCCATCAATGATCATTTCTGATTGCTATTAGTGTATTAATTCTAGCCCCATCTGTTTCATAATAGAGTGCAATTTCATGAGACTTCCACTCAAATGAAGATTTATCTTCTCACAATACCAGCATTTTTACTTCTCTTTTTTTTTTTCTGCAGATGGTATGGGCCATCATGCCCTGTATTAAAAACAGAGACAGCATTTGTACCAGACTCAGTTCAGATTTTACATCTTTTTTTTTTTTTTTTTTTTTTTTCAGACAAGAGGGAAGGAGTATGATTTCCATCCTAGCAAACACAGCTGAATCTTAACTTGTGTTATAGCATTTGGTCCAAGTCCTCCTCTGATCTCCCTCTAGTGTTTTCAGCTTAGTATTGCACTGACTCAACAGCTTAATGTCTCCTGGGTATTGCTCCTTCATTCATTCATTAACTGATACCATTGAGCACCTATACTGTGGGCCACATACCATACTAGGAGATGAGCCAGTGAACCAAACAGAGGTGGCCACTGCCCTCATCCTAGTGGGGCCGGTAATCAAACACCACAACAGGCATTAAGGACCCAGCCCTTCAATGGTCCTAGAGGGTTCCCCACCATCTTTCCTTGCTCTGAGCACTCTGTCGTTGCACCCACTTTTAGCACCTTCTCCCCAGGGAAGTGCCCGCTGCCCCTGCTCTTTATGCTGTAGAATCAGCAAACAGCCAGGCCTTCTAGGTGCCAAGCACCTGAACAAGGACAAGTAAGAGAGTGGTTGGCTCCACAGCACTTTGCTAAGGGAAATTCCAGGGGGCAAAGCAAAAAAGAAACAAATAAACAAGAGCCTGAAAAGCAGAGTTCCGTCCAGATGGTCAAGATTTGAGAGATCAGATACAGCTCAGGAGCCAGCTCCCAGTGAGGTCTGTGCCATCTGGCAAGTGGAATGTACTGATCCTGATTTCTGGGAAAATCAGGAAGAATAAGGCAGAAGGACAACGGGTTGTAAGGAGCGTGCTCAGGGTCCTAAATTGGATGTCTTTCAATGTCTTTCAATTAATAAAGATAAACAATTCCTTACACTGAATAGATATCTCACGTTGATTTGGGGTATGGGAGAATAATTTTTAAAATGACATTCCCCTCATGGAGTGGGCAATGGGTTCAAGATTTATTCAGGTTATAGACAGATAAGTATGTATGTAGATTAAATATGTGGAAAATACTATACAAGTCAGGAATAAGATATCAGGACATTTTTTAAAAAGCAGAAAAAGTATTATTTATTTGTGGGAGAGGGGGTTTGGGCCAGGTTTGGATGAGAATGGACTTAAGATGAGATGTGCACAGTGAATAGGTGTTAGCTAAGGCTGGAATCCCTGAGCGGAGTGTGAGACCTGGACTGCTCAGGTCCATGATGCAAGAAGGATAGTGGCAAATTATTAATAGATGAACTGAAAAAACAGCCATGTGGTGCAGTGGGGGAGGAAGTGGGAGAAGGGTAGCTCAGCGGCCAATCACACAGGAACTGCAAATATTTGATAATACGCATCTAATGTATCCCAGTAAATACAAGGTCATATTTAAACACTGCCTTAGGCTGCCTTACATGAGTAAAATGTTCATGTGAATCTTCCAAACCAATGATGAAAACTGACATCAGAATTTCCAGAAATCTGCAAAACTGAAAGTCATAATTACCAAGTCCTTAGAATTACCAAGTGCCGTGGGAAAGAGATCCTGACTAGTTGAGGAAATCAAGGGAAGCTTAATGATGTTTACACTGCCCATTTCAAAAATGGGCCATTGTCAACATTCTGAGATTGAGATGACGAAGAGCTCCACAGCTCATGGAACTAAAAGGCACAGGAGAGAAGACAGTGGTGAAATGCCCATCGGAACAGCCAGGAGTTGGATGCTCTGAAGGACAGAAGAGGGGAACGATGTGTGATACCACCGCATTACTGACTAGAACTGGACAACACATGAACATGTTCAGTCCCAAAAAAGTTCCACAAGGAACAGTGAAGACATGGAGGTTGCTTTCTTTCCCCGCCAACACCACCTGTCTAGGAATCTGGGGACCATCAAAGATCCTAGAACGTTGTGGGGCGTTAGAACATTGCAGAGTATCAGCACATGAGAAAGGATTTGTTTTCTTCACAGAGAGTAAGTCAGATGTGGAAAATTTCTTTTAGATAAACAAAGAAAATATTCTTAGATATGTCAAGAAGACAGGCTCCTTAGAAACATAGGTAATTATCTTCCTGGCACTGAAGGCTATAATTATCACAGCAATCTACGTTAGGTCAATGAGTCAGTCCTTTGGGAAAGGAAATTAACATGTAACTATGATACAAGACTATGATAAGGGGTTCAAGGGCTTTGCTCATAATAAGAACCAGATATGGTTTCTTTCCAAAGACAAGTTCACAGATAATGCTGGACAAGTAGAAATGTTCACACATGGATTGCATGTTTCCAAAGTGCACCATCCTGCTGAACAGTTCCAAAACCCACTCATCCATCTAGACATCAACCAATCCACCTCGAAGTAACCTTGATTTCCTCGATCTCTTACTGCATTCTTCTTCCAAATGTTAGAATTCTTATACATTTGGAAGAATGTTATACAAGCTAAAATGTTCCCAGTAAGGGAGTATCAGAGTTATCGCCTTGATTCAGGGCTGTTTTCCACCAAAATATCTCTAATATCCCTTAAAAAACTACACACACTTCCGAGGCTGGTTTGGCTCAGTGGATAGAGCGTCTCGGCCTGCGGACTGAAGGGTCCCGGGTTCGATTCCGGTCAGGGGCATGTACCTTGGTTGCAGGCACATCCCCAGTGCGGGGTGTGCAAGAGGCAGCTGATGGATGATTCTCTCTCATCAATGTTTCTAACTCTCTATCCCTCTCTTTTCCTCGCTGTAAAAAAAATCAATAAAAATATATTTTTTAAAAATTAAAAAAAAACTACACACACTATAGGTAGGTACTCAATGCATTCACTTTGTTCTATCACTCAAGGGTCACTAGTCATTACGGGGGGAGGGGGGGGGTGTGCTTAGAAAAGAAGAATCCATTAAGGTTTGTCTTAAAGACAAGAAAATAGCGTGAGCACATACATCAAATTTAGTCGATTAACCACTTTTGTCCCTTTAGTCTGGTACAATCACAGCCACTAAAATGTTAAAATATAGCCAGTTCTGTGAAAACGAAGCCATTCATATGAACTTACAGTGAAAGAAAATTTAAAAATTCATCTGAAAAGGTTAATAGCATGACTTAAAACAAAGAATGATAAGTAGCTTCACCTTAAATAAAACATTGGCCAATCCAAACATCAACAGAATGAGTCCAATATTTTAGATCCAAGAGTCAACATCTAAAATCAGGAAAATAAAAGTTGCATATTAAATAAAAGAGTAACATTTTAAGGTAAGCCCACAAATGTTTGCCAACCTTGGCTCAGTTTAGAAATATACCTAATCCTAGAACAAAAATAAAAGATAACTAGGTCTAGAGACAATGAACAGTCAGTACACATGCACTGTCTCTATTAGGAAAAGTACTCCATTTATTGCTTCACAGATTGATTACAACATTTTCAGATGAGGTCAATATGTCCAAGATTTTCTGTAATTAGCAACACTGGCCATTTGTCCCATGGATCATCATTACATACTCCAAATCTAATTGTCTCAGCTAGCTTTTAAGCAAGATGCTTCATGGTATTGCACAATGTCCTCTAAGAGTGTGTCCTCTAAAGCAGAGTAAATCTTTTGTAAGTTATTTTAGATCTGTGTCAAAATTCTCATTTACAAATGCTTTCTGGAGACTTTTTTTTCTCACTTTCAAACCAGGTTTGAGTTCATCAGGGTTTTCCTTGCTATTTGAAATACATAAGAAAATGAACACTGGGAATATTTCCAGGTTTTTTCTTTGGCAGGATTCCTTCAATATATATTTTTTTCTCTTTCCATAAGTATGGTACAGTCTCTCTAGGCTTGCCTACAAATTCAGCAGAAATTTTTCAGTCAATCATGGAGAGCTGCAGAATAGAGGGAAAATAGGTTCCATTGATGGGAGTTTAAAAATAAAAGTCCTTCTAAAAATATTTCATTAGTTCCTAGCAAAAAAATATTCCTCAGTTCTCTAGAATGTCATAGGACCAAACCATCCACTTATATAGTGATCTTAATTCAATATTGCAAAGTCAGGGCACACTGATTTCTCAAAAGCAAGATTCTAGGCCTAAATTACAATATAGCATGTATGTGTTCCATATATGGTGACATTTTAGCATTTCAGCTTATTAGTGACGTGTTCCATGACAATTTTGGTTTTTGAAAAATACTGTTGGTTGTGCGAAATTACATTTTTGCCAAATTACAACAAAATCCCTAATGTAAACATAGTGACTACCAGAAGTACATCAGATCAGGGAGAGTTAAAGAAAATATAAATAGGCTGAAATGAAGAAGACATCTTAAAGACACTGATAAAATGTTATATGCCTGTGTAGGTAGCGAGGATCAAGATCACTAATTTAATAAAAGGTCACACTCTCCAAAATGAGAGAGGTCTGAGAAAATGTAGACTACTAAACCTCTTGGTAATGTTCCTCAAGGTGACTTACAGGGCCAGTAACCAAGCGCTAATCAGTGTTAACCTGGTTCCCACCAGCATTATTCTAAATGGTGTGGGAAACACAAAGGGAAGACTTAGGGCAGAGCAGGAGTGGGATGCAGCAGAATGCGCTCCAGGCCTGTGAGTCCTGCAAGTTGCCTCTTAATTCCTGAGTTACACAATCTCCAAACACACAACACCGAAGAGCCCTGGAGTCACCACAAACTTGAAAAAATTATTATACTACCATTATTAACAAATAAATAAGACTAAATCCCTACTCTTATACATTTGACAAAAAAAATAATTTTTAAAAAAGTCTATTGCAATGGAACCTACAAAAGTTCAAATAGTTTATTCTTTTTAAAAATATGCATACTCTATATTCTAAGAATATATCCCAAGAAATCAGAAACACCAGTCAGAAAGAATTAATGCACCCCTATGTTCATATCAGCACAATTTACAATAGCCAGAATTTGGAAACAGCCTAGGTGCCCGTCAGCAGATGAGTGGATTAGAAAACTGTGGTACATCTACACAATGGAATACTACTCTGCAGGGAAAAAAAAGGAACTCTTACCATTTGCAAAAGCATGGATGGACCTGGAGAGCATTATGCTAAGTGAAACAAGACAGTCAAAGAAAGATAAATATCATATGATCTCACTCATTTGTGGAATATAATGAACAACATAAACTGATGAACAAAAATAGAGCCAGAGAGAAAAAAATATTCTAGAATATAACAGAAGTAATCATGTTATTTGCAGAATTTTAATATTTCCTACAACTTTTGAGATATCATACTATGTTAGTACAGTTTGTATAATATTATTATACTTAAAATCACTTTTTTCTTGAAATATTAATGTTTATTGCATGTAATATTATTATATGTAAGATCATTTTTCTTGAATAACTGGTGTTTGTTCCATATAAAACCATAATTTAAATAGTTTTTCTTGAGATATTAATATTTATTGCATGTAACATTATTATATTTAAAATTGTTTTTCATGAAATTAAAAAATATATTTTTAGATTTCAGAGAGGAAAGGGGAGGGAGAGAGAGAGATAGAAACATCAATGATGAGGAAAAAAATCATTGAACTGCTGTCTCCTGGAGGCTCTACACTGGGGATCAAACCAGCAGCCCAGCCTGGGCATATGCCTTGACTGGGAATCGAACCATATCCTCCTAGTTGATAGGTCTACACTCAACCACTGAGCCAGGCCAGCCAGGCTACTTTATTCTTATGATGGTGTAGCTATAATAAATTATCTAAGTAGGGTTTTTGGAAGCTTTCTAATTTTTCATTTGTTCTCACACATTCTAAAGGCCATGAAACACTAGTTTGAAAACCTCCATGTGATATACATTTCCAAAGGAAAATGGTGTGCTGAGTGGAAGCACACGTTCACCACCATTACCCCGACCTTCCTCCCAAAAGAAAATGTTTTTTTCTTTGTGAGGTTTTTTATATGGGTCAAAACACTCTACACACTGAGTTCAAAGTTGTCTAAGAATCACTCAAGTAAAAAAGACCTTGTATTATATTTTCCCCTCTCCATATTTCTTTCTGTAAAGCAGGAGGGAAAAAAAATCCGCAGGGTGAAAAATGTGTGACAGAATGTCAGTGTTTAAAAAAAAAAAAAGAAAGAAAGAAAACCCTATTTTTAATAAGACCTGCTGGAAAATATAAAGTTAAAAAAGCTGATTTGCTTTTAAAAACCATAGTAAAATGACAAAATTGATTTTATCATCAGAGATGTCATGAGCTACATGTAATACATGCTCCAAAGCAACTATAAAATAAAAAATAATTTAAAAAACACACACAAAAAAAAAAAAAAAAAAACCCACAGTTGGTGGCTAAGTTTCAAAGCATTTTCACTTCAAAGTACTAGAATTTCTATCAAAAAGTCAAAGGTCCAGTTAAAACAGTCAGTCTAATGTACCACTTTTTCTCCACTCTTAACTTTTTTAGGTCAGCTAGAAACCCCGCTAGCGAACTATTTTTAAATGTAGTAAATTTTGTAGTAGCAAAAATTTCTAGAGATGATTGATGGAACTAACACAAAGTCTTCTGGGGGTAAAAGAAGCAACAGTAGTACTATTAATACTACAGTGTTAACAAAAGAGTGCTATTGCCTGCTTACTTGTTGCTGGGCAGTGTGCAATGCACCTAAGAGCACTGTGCTCACAACTCAGCGAGGTAGGTAAAACTGTTATAATTACCCACTGTTCATAGGAGGAGGCTGAGGCTTGGAGAAGTCCACCATATATCAAAGATCAGTAAGTATCAGAGACAAAATACAGACCCAGTTCTGTCTGGCATCATGGCAAACTCTTGACTAACTTTTGCTCATCAATTCCCCAACCCACTCTCTCAAGACAGTGCCGCCAAATAGTTTTGCATTAGAATGATAGTTCCAGAAAAATGTAGTCCTAAAAAGTCAAGAATCAGGATAAACAGGGATCATTAGAGAAATGCTGACTTTGTTCACTTGAGCAATTTTGTTTGTAAAACTAGGCTCCTGGGAGAGCGCCTAAACAGAGGAGACTATGCAAATGGATGGCCAAATCACTACACATAGAAACTGAGAAAATGGCCCCAAATTTTGTAGAATGCCTGCTGCAATCACACACGGCTTTTTTTCTTCTGTGGATTTTTCTTTTGAGTATGTACAAGGTTATGAAAAGTTCAAAAAAGAACCTCATTTGACTTCTGGACTCTCACTGCAAAACTGGGAAAGCATAGATAGTTTTGTGAGACAACTAGAACATTTTCCTAATTGGTGCAAGAAGTCTTGAACCAAAAGGAAACATAGGTATGTTAGCACCCCTCTCCTGCCCTGCCCAGGAATTGACAGAAAATTTAAGGCAGGCTTTGACTGTCTCTGTCATTGAGTGGGGTT
Organism: Pipistrellus hanaki; assembly: GCF_964339955.1. Taxonomy (NCBI): domain Eukaryota; kingdom Metazoa; phylum Chordata; class Mammalia; order Chiroptera; family Vespertilionidae; genus Pipistrellus; species Pipistrellus hanaki. The sequence continues at coordinate 28,979,746 of NC_140505.1, forward strand.
TCATTTAATTTTATCCATTCACGGATTCCAGACACATTTATTGAGTACTGACTATGTGTTAGATGCTCCTCTGTGTGAGATATCACTAAGATGTAAGTGGGCTCTGAACTATGACTGACATATGGGTTACAAATTAACAGGCTAAGTGAGCACAACCTTTGTTGTTTTATGAAGATATCTGTGAAGAGGAAATGCCTACATGAGGAAATAATAAACCACAGGTAAATTTAACTTCCAGTTGTTCATATACTGGTTTTACTTTCACAGCAGAAGACAAGATGGACCAACATGTTGTTCTAGATTCCAGTGAGTGAAAATAGTGTAAAAGGAGAGCATAAGTGTCTCTTCAGATCACAAAAGAAATCAACACATATGTGTCCATTCCTATATATTTTTTCATTAAAGCCATTTTTTCTAAGAAAACCAGGTTCAGCAACAACAAATGGATGCTTTCAACTCATCTATACTAATAATCTATAGTAGTAAAAGCGTAATATGCATATTGGTCACAACAGCCTCACAGTAACAACTGAATAGCAGGCTGCATGGGGCAACCAGGCCGGCAGGGGGGCAACCAGGCCGGCAGAAGGGGCAGTTGGGGGCAACCAGGCTGGCAGGGGGGCTGTGAGGGACAACCAGGCTAGCAGGGGGAAGCAGTTGGGAGTGACCAGGCCAGCAGAGGGGTGGCAGTGGGGGTGACCAGGTCAACAGGGGAGGGGCAGTTAGGAGTGACCAGGCTAGTAGGAGGAAGCAGTTGGGGGTGGCCAGGCTGGCAGGGGGGCAGGGGAGAAATTTGGGGGTGATCAGGTCAGCAGGCAGAGGCTGTTAGGGGTGATCAGGCTTGCATGGAGGGCAGTTAGGGATGATCAGGCAGGCAGGCAGGTGAGCAGTTAGGAGCCAGTTGTCCTGGATTGTGAGGCAGATGTCCAATTGCTGGTTTAGACCTGATCTCCTAAGCCAGCAGTCAGATATCCCCCAAGGGGTCCTGGATTGGAGAGGGTGCAGGCTGGGCTGAGGAAACCCCTCCCCCACCATACACAAATTTCATGCACCAGGCCCCTGGTTCTATATAATAAAAGCCCAATATGCTAAGTGTTCAGGGGGCCAGTCGATCGTTCAACCAATCAAAGCATAATATGCTAATGATATGCTAAGGTTGCTCAACCACTCACTATGATATGCACTGACCACCAGAGGGCAGACGCTCCAACTGGTAGGTTAGCTTGCTGCTGGGGTCTGGCTAATTGGAACTGATTGAGATGGGCTAGACATGCTCTGGAGCCCTCCCGCAGTCCCTCCCTGGCTGGCCAACCTCCTGTATCCCTCCCCAGCTCCAATCATGCACCCGCGGGGTCCCTCGGCCTGGCCTAGGCCCTCTCACAATCCAGGACCCCCCAGGGGATGTCGGAGAGCCAGTTTTGGCCTGATCCTGCAGGCCAAGCCGAGGGACCCCACTGGTGCACAAATTCATGCACTGGGCCTCTAGTATAATATAGGAACAGTGAAAAAACAAAATTTTAAAAACCTCAAACTATCACAATAATAACAGCTTTTAAAAATATTTGCAACTATGAAAGGACAATTCAAATTTGGTTTATTATCTGAACTTAAAATTTCATTTAAAAATAATTTAAACAGAATCTTTCCAGACCAATTAATACCAATGAAAATCATATCTCCAATTAATAGCTAAGAAAACTAATATTAGAGTAAACAAGTTATTTATACTTTATTACAATTCAGTTTTTAAAAAAAAAAGGAAAGGAAAAAGGTCACAAGTTACAGAAAAATCTAAACATGATCTAAAATTTCAGTGAATATGAGCAGAATCCTAGCCTAGGTTTACACACACACATGCGCACACACTCACACAGTTGGTCAGTCCAATATTTATTTTGTAGAGTGCCACAAAATTCTCACAGCGCCTTGAAGTTAGGGGTCTGTGTCTGATTTATTCTTTGTCCTATCACACAATATCTGATATAGGTTAGGTTCTCAATAAATATTTGCAGAATAAACAAATAAAAGTGACACTGATATTGATCCCTGCACACCTTTCTCATTTATCTCACTAGCACAGCTATCTCCAAAATGCTAATGACTAGCCTTGCCAGTGCTAAAGCAGCATATATAATTTTTTTTCCCCAGAAGTAGAGCACCTGTGTCTCTGGATAAAAGAAATAGTGGACTGCTCAAAAGAAGACTACATTCTAAAGTAAAGAACATAAAGGGCTCATAAAGAAGGAAGAGTTCATCTTTTTCACTGTGTTCCTGTTTCTAAAGACATTTATATAGTTATAATGATACTTTTGTCATTAGCTAGTTATTAATAACTAGGAGCTCAGTGTGCGAAATCACGCAACACCGCCCACCCACCCCCTGCCCTGCCTTGACACCCGCACCTCTCCACGCAGAGCTCCAGCGTGCCTGGTCCAGCCTCCGACCCCTCTGGCCTTCTCTGGTCACTTCAAGCCCTGACCTCAGTCCCTCGAGTCACCTCGGGGCTTGTCCCGCCTTCTCCAGGTGCCTCCCCTCTTCCATCCCATCTCCAGAGCAATCTGGCAACTCTGCCCCGTCATGGCACCAGAGGAGAGCATGGAAGCCTTCCACTTGCTGCACTGGACTACTTCCCCTGGCAGGTGGGTGGAGGGATGCTCTGAGTGTGAACAGAGAAGGACTGGTGAGAGGGGCCTTATGGGCTCCCACCCTCATCTTCCCCAGCACAGGTTGGTCCCAGCACCTCTGAGTACCTCCCTGTTTCTGCCCTGTCTCCAGAGCAATGCCCTGTGGCACACAAGGCAGCCTCCTGCTGATAGAAACTAATAAAGAGCTAATATGCTAATGGTCCAGTCATTATGCATACATTGTCCCGACCATTAGCATATTAGCTCTTTATTAGTATAGATAGGAGAGAAGCAAAGGAGGAAGCCAGACATTTTAAGCATGTCATTTGGGAAGCTTCACCAGAAAGTTGCAACTTTGCACTCCTTAGGGAACCACCAGCCTATTCTCTTCAAAACTCTAGGGGAAGGGACTCAACAGAGGGGAGATAGATGCATGCCCAGGAAAGTCGGGGTGACACAGGGAAGGTATCTGTCTGTCAGTCACACCTGGGAACAAAGATCATTGCCACTGCAAGCCTGCAAAAGTTGGGGAATACATAATCTCCTACATGAAGTTCTTTCTCTTTCATGCTCTTGACATTCTCTTGGCTTCTGTGCATTCACCCATGTTTCCTCCACGGCCATGGGGCCTTGTGTACCCCACATGCAATGGACTGCTGGACTATAGCAGGAAATGCAAGCTAAGTTAGGCTGATGCTGGATTGGACACAGCTCCAACATGAAAAGGAAACGCTGGACAGTGGCTCTGGTTTTAACTCTACTGAAGCCCCGGCTATACTTTTTCTATTACTGGGCAAAGGGGAATGGAACTCTGGAAACTAAGGGATATAATTCCATGGAAATAAAAACCACGTGTTCTCCTGTGCACGTCTAAAAAAAACTCTTTTTCTTGGAGTATCGCAAGAAGTCCACTCCCACGAGCATCTGCGGAGGATGAGAACCTCTTCCCTCTGTTAACTATAATAATATAAATAATAATAACTATTTTTCCATTTAAAACCATCCCATACATATGGAAGACAAGAATGGTTAAGAAGTGCAATGTAATTGTAACCACCGTGGCCACAACCATATGACACTGCTAATTTTGTAGGTTAAAAGCAATCACATATCATCAATTCCATATGCTTCAAACTGATCAAAATCAAGGTATGACTGATAGAGATTTGAAAGTGGAGGAGAGAATAACAGTGCAGGAAAGCGTAGGAGAGCTAACAATTGTATTTTATAAAATGGAGAGTTAAAAACATCTTATGGCAAATTCAACAATAAATACAAGTTTTGTTATATTTTTGAGGTTTCAAAGGTAAGAAATAAGAAAGAAAGCAAAAATAACTGTATATATTCAACTAAGGAGACAAAAGGGAGATAGATGTAGGATGGCATAAAGGAAGATACAGGATCAATTTAATCACTGTCTATCATAGCAGAATATCAATAAACAACATCTAAATAAAATAACTGCCATATTGGTATGTTGTCAGGAATCTGGAGGTAACTCCCTAAGGAGCTAAAAGCAAAAATAAATGTGCTTACCTCTGGGTTAAAAACTTAGGTGAACATGCTGAGGGCAAGAGATAAATTGTTTCCAATACGAGCCCTTCAGAATCATTTGTTTTATCTTAACAGTGGCTATATACCTCTTTAATATAAATATATTTTAAGGGAGTAACAAAAATGCCTAACTCGTGAGTTTGTTGTACATAGTGACATGATGCATATAAAAGACCAAAAGCGCCTGGCATACAGGAAGCAATAATAAATGACAGCTATTACTTTTTTAAAAGTCATTGTCAAGGTTGAAAAATTCAGTCAAATTAGATATAATGAAAATACACTATGTTCTGTGAAAACAAATAAAAATGCCGGTAGTTTTAAGTTGTACTATATACACTGCAGTGGCATGTGAATGTTTCTGTGTACTTGAATAAGGAAAGTGACTCTTTTCCAGTACAAGCTTCAATCTTAAGTTGCACATAAGAATTTGCTAAAGCATGTCTATCAGAGGGGGAAAATCACCTTTTTTCCTCCTTAGTCTTTTAGAACTATGCTAGCATTTCCTTTTCTTAAAAAAAAAAAAGACTTATTTATATTTTTAAGTTTGATTCAGAGCTAAAGTTTTTTTTAAATATATTTTTATTGATTTCAGAAAAGAAGGGAGAGAAACATCCATGATGAGAATCACTGATGAGCAGCTTCCTGCACGCCCCCTACTGGGGATTGAGGCTGCAACTCAGGCATGTGCCCTTGACCTGAATCTAACCTGGGACCCTTCAGTCTGCAGGCTAATGCTCTCTCCACTAAGCCAAACAGGCTAGGGCTAGAGCTAGAGCTAAGATTTTTTAAAGAGACTGATTGCATTCAACTGCAAATGTAAACGATTACATCAAAAGGCAAAAAAGCAAAACAGAAACAAAGGAAAGAAGAAAAAAGCTTGATAGTAAAAGATACCCATTCTAAAGTTAAAATCAGGGAAATAAAACTCATCTGTGGAAAATGCAGGGTTAAGTCTGCATGGGTTTCCTCTCTTCTCCTGAACGGAAGAGTGAACCAGAGCTGACCCACTTACCACAGTGTGGGCGAGAGGCTCAGATCAGAAGGAAAATGCAACCTTTGAAATCTCTCCTCTCTCCTCTGTGCTGACTCTAAGTCTCCGCATGCAGATCCCATCCAACACTCAGTCTGAGGCAACCTCTCCCTCCCCTGCTTCCTCTCAGGCAGCTGATGGGCTGATTCCTGTAAGTCAAAGCCTAGCTTTTTTTTTTTTTCCCCCCAAAAAGTCATTCTAGAAAACAAAGAAGCTCAGGTTGACCTGAAGACAGCCCCAAATTCATCTCCACAGCAGTTGGTCATGACTCATTTGTGACTGTAGTGCAGCTCTTTAATTAACAAGAAGTCAAGTCTCAAGTCTAGGTAAAAAAAAAAAAAAAAAAAAAAAAAAGAGTTTGTAAAGAACTCTGACTTGTACACTATCTTTTTTTTTTTTTTTTAATTGCTAGCAGTACTCCAAGTAGCCAGCGTGATGCACACCAAAATCAATTCAACAAATAAAGTTAAAGGTTTACCAGCGAGACTTGTCACATAGAAAGAACTGGAGGGGAGTTCAGGGAGGGGAGAGAAGGGGTGACAATCAGCAGCTTTATTTATTGAAGGGATCAGAGGCTGCTTAGGGCTAAATCCTTGTTTCTTGTCAAAACACTGCCCAGCAGGTGGAGAGGGGCCTTGGCAGCACAGTGATTAGAGGGCCTGGCTGGCAGAGTGTCTGTGGGGAGCAGCCAGTAGTGGGTTATTAGAGACTGGATTAGCCTTCCGCTAACAAAATGTCACCACCTTAGCCTGCAGTGGCTGTTTTAATCACTCAGAAATGGAACGTTCCAAATTATTCGAAACTGCTCCTGAGAAAACTAAAAAAATAAAAATTAAAAAAAAAATTCTCAAGGGCAAGCTCTGAGCCTTATAATACATATTAGATCCAGACTTTTTGCTCATCCTTTGGGGGTGGGGAAATTTGACCTGATTCCATGAATTCATGCAACTTTGTAGAATGAATTAAAGAAGCCCAATCCTCCCATGACACGCTGGAGCAAAGCGAGTGAAGACAATGTGAATGCTGGTCTGCCCATCTGACAGCCCAGGCTGCAGTGACTGGTCACTGACAAATAAATATCTCCATGTAAAGCAATTGGAGCTCATTAAAAAGGAGAGATGAAATGTACAGAAAGAACTAATCCTCAAAGGGAACTCAAGATTTTGGTATTTTTATTTCAAAATTTTTCAGACAGTCAAAATACCTATAAAATATATAGATTGAATATATTTTTAAAAGAGTTCAAAGACCGGAAAGGAATAAATTATTTTTTTATATATGATGATCCAAAAGTCGCCTTGGCTTCCTTTTCAGCCAAAGCAATCTATAACAGGTCAAAAAGAGGCAAGAAGGTCCTCCTCAACTTCTATGAGTATAACATCACAGAAATTTTTATTTAGGAGCTCACTAACTATGGATGCATTATTCTTCCAACTCAAGGGTCCCATCCAGCACATGACTGACTATTCCTGGAAAGGTCACAACAGTCATATATCAGACAGGCAATGGTACAGGGCCCAGCATTTGCTCAACCCACATAGGGCTGGTGGTGGAGCATTTAAGAACTAATCCAGCTGCCGGTGTCACACCAGAGTATTCAGTGAGGTGTGTGCACACAGAGTTCCAGAGTTGTCTGAAAATGTTCAGCCTCCAAGTGTTCCATTGTGACACAGGTAAATGAGGCATTGCAGCATAGGTGAAACGCAGCCAATCGTACCGTGGACAGATGCCAACCAACATATTTGTTAAAAATGGTAGGATGGCTGAAACTGGTTTGGCTCAGTGGGTAAAGCGTCGGCCTACAGACTGAAAGGTCCCAGGTTCGATTCCGGTCAAGAGCATGTACCTTGGTTGCAGGCACATCCCCAGTATGGGGTGTGCAGGAGGCAGCTGATTGATGATTCTCTCTCATCAATGTTTCTAACTCTCTATCCCTCTCTCTTCCTCTCTGTAAAAAATAATAATAATAATAATAATAATAATAATAATAATAATAAATAAAATAAAATAAAATAAAATATATATTTTTAAATAAATAAATATATAAATAAATATATAAATAAATAAATAAATAAATAAATGGTAGGATGTGCCCTAACCGGTTCTGCTCAGTGGATAGAGCCTGCAGACTGAAAGGTCCTGGGGTTGATTCAGGTCGAGGGCATAATACCTCCATTGCAGGATCCCAGTCCTAGTCAGGGTCATGTGAGAGGCAGCCAATTGATGTGTCTCTCTCACATCTTGTTTCTCTCTGTCTCTCCCTTTCCCTTCCACTTTCTCTAAAAATCAATGGGAAAATATCCTCGAGTGAGGGTTTTTTAAAGAAGAAGGGGGGCAGGGTGCCAAGCACCTGGCTAACAAGAGTAGAATAAACCATTGGGGATTCCAGGAGTGGCTTAAGCAGTCAGAGGGCATGAGAAACAAACATGTACGAAGGTGAGACGACCCCAGGAACGCTCCTGAAGTTGAACAAGTTTGGGAACCGCTCACTGCAGTAGGAGAGACGGCACACCTATGGAATTGTGTGCCTCTCAGTAAGAGGGGCTTATAGCAGGGTGTGGCTTGCCTTTGGTAATTGTGGAGTGGATTTCAAGAACCAGGGCTTTTCTCTGAATCATATGATGTCAGAATATTGGGTTAATTCTATGATTAGGAATCAATAAATCTCTCTTAGAAGGGAAGGCTAGAGCAAGGCTAAAGCAGCATCACTCATACTGACCAGCATGGGGGATGGTTAGCAATTTCTATTGCTTTAATAATGGTCATGTTTTTGTCTGTATTCATACAAGATAATGGAGGGGTCCCATTTTTGTCTTGAACCACCATAGGCATAGCATGTCTAACTGGGGTTTGGAAAAAGTGTTATGTTCTGCTGACAGATAGCACAGGCTAGCTGTTCATTCCAGATAGCAAGGCCTACTCTCCTCAGAGGATAAGTTGGGATGAGGTACTTTGACTGGACAGGAAGCTCAACTTGCTTTCCAGTACTTGGGAGCCATGTGGGAGCAGACACCTTTGTGCAGAAAAATTCGGTCAGTGACTTTATGGTATATGATGGCGACCCCTGATCTTGATTGGGTCCGTTTATGGAATCCATAGGTAGAATCTGAGGAAGGCAGGGGTTAGGACTGTAGTTATCAAATCCCTCACTAGCTAGTCCTACCCACCCTTGTTCACTGTTCTGGGTAATAGCCTCCCAGTGTTTTAGCTCAAAATATGCCACTACGTCAAGCATAGTCTGTAATCCTCACTGTCATTAATGATTTCTTGAACATGCCCAAATGAAGAAAACTCTGAATTCTAAATAGTAGTTCAGGCCTGTCCCTACAGCTCTGCCCTCAGGTAATTTATTCCCAGAATCCTTTACCAGCACTCCCTGTACTGTTAGATTCACACAACCCCAGCATTCCATCTGTACCTGCTATATAGTTTTAAGTATACTCACATTGAATCTTACATTTTGATCTTCAGTTTTTCTGGAACAGTTCTTAGAATACTTTAGTTTATTTCCATCTCTCTACATATTGCACTGATACTAACTGCTACAAATGTTCCCCCATCAGGAGCTGTTGTCAGCCCATATCTTGAGCATTATATTCACCTCTAGTTAACTGCTCTTCATTTACTCACAGACTTTAACATATTACCCTACAAGATCACATTTAAATAACAGTGTATGTGTGAATATCTATATATACAAGGAGAAAGATGTTGTATCCCATCCATGTTCACGAGAACTAACAGAAGTTTCATGAAACTAGTTCAGTTCAAGCATAACTCTCTATAGAGGGTTAGGGTGTTTTATTTTGAAGGAATTTTAGTTATTTCTTGTAGGAAAGAGTAAAAATGCTTAAAATTCAAATAAATAATAATTATATCAAAGTCTTCTATTTCAACAGCAGCATAATTTGTTGCTTAATTAAAAAAAAACAACATCTGCCATCAAATTGTATTGAGAATGACCATGTTACCAATGCTGGTAACAAAACATTGACAAAAGAATAATCCTATGGAGCCCCAATATACGTGACTGTAGGAATTCAGATCATGTCACCCCCAAAATATGTCACTTTTTTATGTTGATGGTTTTGAGCTATAGGTACCCACAAAACAGAACTCCCTTAATCTGTTTATAGATCCTCCAAAAAGAACTCAACTGCTATAAATAACCAGCTCACTCCCACAACGATAGGTGTTTTATCAACAAGATTGACTTTTGTCATAGGTAAGGAGACTAGCAGTAGACATCACATCCAAACAAACTTTGTCACAACTACATTTATTTTGGATTCATATTTTCTCCATTAAAACCCCATTATGGTCAGAACCCCTTGTTCTGACAGAACTAGCAATGCTCCTCATGCACATGGGACTACAAATGAATCATCAGGTCAAATCAAAGGAATCATTAGGTCATCAGGGACAGACTGTGAATCAAGATCAGTCATCTTTAAGACATCTTTTGCTATTCTTCTAAGGGCTCATTCATCTTCCCTATAAACTTATTCTCTCCTAAGAGGCTTGTACTTCATGCCTCTTCCCCTATTAAGATAGTATTTATTTCTGAATTCTAAGTTACCTTTTGAGTTACTAATTTTTCCTGGTGTGCACATGAAGTATACATGTTAATAAATTTCTGTTTGTTTGTTTTTTTCTTGTTATATAACTTTCAGCTAAGAACCAGGGGAGAGGAGGGAAAAAGGCTGGGGAGCACAGAGGAAAGATTATGTTTCTTCCCCTACAGTAGCTAGCCAGCAACATACACACACACTCACAAAATGCTCCCTTCACGATTTGTTAGCCTATGTCTCAAAAATTAGGTAAACATCATTTATTTCTTACTTCTTATTTTTTAAATCAAACGCTTCTATTCATAGAGTGCAAATATTGGCAGGTCCGTTGCTCCCCTTTGAGCTAGAAAAGTTCTCGTGAGTGTACCAGACAGGAAAAGCTCTTTCTCTCCTTCTCTACACTCAGCCATGTTATACTCAAAGTCAGGACCTCTTCCAAATTTGCTAGAAAAAGACGAAATCAAGAGCCAAATAAAAGCCCATTTAACTTGTTTTTATTTGAAACTTCAAAGTAGGTCATTTACACAGTGAAAAGGACAAGGAAGAAGAAAGAGAAAGCAGTTAACACACACACAAAGGCCCAACCACAGTAAAACCAAAACCCAAATACATTCTTCTCTAAAGCACATTGTCCAGGACTGTCAGGAAAAAATGAGTCATGAAATTGGTTTTGTTATGTTTCTCTCCAATCATTATGAAAGCCCATTGACTGTAAGCTAAAAATGAAAAAAAAACAAATAGCCTAGCCCTCAAAATCAAAGGATGGAGACATTAACCATTTATGAACCTGAATGCCAGATATTTTTTTTTCTTTTAAAAAGCAAGCGAATCAATATTTTCTGTTGATCTCGATTTGTAACTGTATTTTCAAATATTGAATTTTCTTTCTTTATGTTTAGAAAAAAATGACTGCTCTTATCAACTAACTACGTTTCCTGGAAGATTGACACTCTCACTCATCTTAAAAATTGTTTTCTTAGCCACAGCCACCAATTTCATGCTTTGGGATACTCTGTTATCCCCTGAAGACAAGGCTGGTCAAAGTGCAAGGTGCACAGGATTCACTCACTATAAGGGTCTTGTTCAAATGCAGAGTCCATTCAGATCTGGTGAAGGACCTGAGACAGCTTTTCCAACAAGTTCCAGATTATGTCAACACTGCTGGTCCACACACTGTAAGGAAGGAGATCTAAGTAAAAAAATCAGCAACCAATGACCAATACCCAGATATTCAGTTTAAGTATTTATATAGTAGAACTGACCTTCTATATTTTAATAAAGTCAACAAAGGACCATGATACTCAGCATCCATGTCCTAGGGCTGCCATAAATAAGTACCACAACTGGGCAGCTTACAAGGACAGATCATTCTCAGGGTGCTGGAGGCTAGGAATCTGAAATCAAGGTGTTGGCAGGGTTATCGCTGAAGGCTCTAGGGGAGAGTGTTTCCTTGCTTCTTCTAGTTTCTGGTGCATATGGTTGGTCATCCCTAGGTGTTCCTCAGGTGGTAAATGCATCACTCCAATCTGCACCTCCATCTCAACTCAGCTTCTCACTTTTGTGTCTCCCCAGTCCCTATGTTGTGACAAGACATTGTCATCTCTGTCTCTGTGTTCAAATTTTCCTCTTCTTACAAAGGCATTGGTTATTGGATTAGGGCCCACCCTCCTCCAGAATGACCTCATCTCAACTAATTATTCCAAATAAGATCCAGGAGTAGTAGGGGTTATGACTTTAACATAACTCCTTGGGGGACACGCTTGTATGCATGCCAAAAAAATTGGGATCCACTAAAACTGTGTTTCCCCATAGTGATGATTCATTAGAATCACCTGGAGAAATTTCAAAATTACACCAATACTGGGCCCCAACCAATTAAATCTGACCCTCTAGGGGTGAGATCAGGCATTAGTAGTCATTAAAAACATCTCAGGGAATATTCTAATGCATACAGTTGAGAGCTACGACATGAAACTCAAATTTTACAATGCTTTGTGGAAAATGTGGAATATTTTTTTTGTGTAGTTGGAGGGGAATAGGGGCAAATTACCTTTTTTTAAGAAATGGTACAAATTTGCTGAAACCAGTTTGGCTCAGGGGATAGAGCATCGGCCTGAGGACTGAAAGGTCCTGGGTTCGATTCCGGTCAAGGGCATGTACCTTGGTTGCGGGCACATACCTAGTGGGGGAGGGGGGGTGCAAGAGGCAGCTGATCGATGATACTCTCTCATTGATATGTCTAACTCTCTATCCCTCTCTCTTCCTCTCTGTAAAAAATCAATAAAATATATTTTTTTAAAAAAGAAATGGTACAAATTAAAGACATAAGTGGATGATTTGGTACAAGTTATAAAGAAGGTAAAGCCAATTCCAACAAGCACGTATTGCTCTAGTGATCAGGGAAGTCACTCCCGTGGCTATGGGAAGCCAACTCAAGGCTTAGCTCTCATTATCTCCCAAGGTGTGCTTCTCAAAGAGATACTCTGCCGTGCCAGATTCAGGGACCCCCGTCTCGCACAAGTTGGTTATGTCCTTTGATGGGTTTCACCTGCTCATTCAGGTACTACATCTCAATGAAGTCATACAAATGTGGGTCATTTTCTCAGTGGTCAGTTTGTGCAATTTCAGTAGTAACTGATGCACACTATTTTCTAAGTGTAACACTTAGATAATGTGGAATGTTTTTAAATAAGATGTTTACATGTTTTTCTTAGTTTGTTTACATTGAAAAAAATGTGCTGGTAATTTAGTCTTTGCTAAAAAAAATGCTGTTTGGAAAACAGAAACATTAATTTTTCAATGACAGCTTACATTCATTATTGTCTCATATTAGTTTCAGGTGTACAGTACAGGGATTAGACAATCATACACTTTAAGGAGTGTTTCCCAAATATTTTCAGGATCCACCTGGTGCCATGCATAGTTATTACAATATTATTGACTATATTTGCTATGTTGTACTTTACATTCCTGTGACTGTTTTGTAACTACCAGTCAAAGCAGAGGCATTTTGATAATGGTCTTTAAAAACCAAAAGTTTCTCATCAATAATATTGCAGATATTTGATCATTCAATGGGCTTAATATAGATTACTTAATTTTTACTTCTCTACATAGTAATTGGAGACATTTAGGAATAAAGGCAAATAATTAAGGAAGAAAGTATATGTGAGAGAATTAAATGGAAGAAATATGAGCTTGGAAAATTAAACTAAGTTCATAATATCTTAACACTGTTGCCAAGTCTTGCACATGGTGTTCACTCTCTCATTTTGCTCTAAAGGGACTATAATTTAGGACTGTATTTGGACTAGTCTTTACAAATTTCCCTCAATTTTCCACAGTTGTTATTCCAGAAAATACTTGGTAATGGCTTCTAAATGTTTTTTACATATATATATTTTATTGATTTTTCACAGAGAGGAGGAGAGAGGGATAGAGAGTTAGAAACATCAATGATAGAGAATCATCGATCAGTTGCCTCTTGCACACCCCCTACTGGGCATGTGCCTGCAACCAGGGTACATGCCCTTGCCCGAAATCGAAACCGGGACCTTTCAGTCCGCAGGCTGAAGCTCTATCCACTGAGCCAAACTGGTCCCGGCTAAATGTTTTTTAAATAGTAGCAACTTCAGCATAAAACATAGAAATAAGCAAAGAAAGTACGAGGTGTTCAATATACACTCATTGGCCAGATTATTATGACCACCCCATCAGTACTTTGTTGGCCACCTTTTGCCTTTAATACTTCAGTGATTCTTCTTGGCATGGACTCCATGAGATGTGGAGAGGTGATGAGGGGAATCTGACACCATGCCTGATGAATAGCACTGTCCAGTTCTGTGAGATTTGATGGTTGTGGAAACAGCTGCCTGATAGCTCTTTTAACTCAGTCCCACAAATGCTCAATTGGATTGAGATCTGGTGATTATGGGGGCCACCTAAGCAAGGTAAAGTCTCCCTCATGTTCTTGAAACCACTCCTGCGCAATGTGAGCACCGTGGCATGGCCCATTGTCTTGTTGGAAGAAGCCATGTCCATTGGGATATGCCATCAACATGATAGAATGAATTTAATCAGCAATGACACTTAGGTATGTTGTGCTATTCAGATGTTGTTCCACACGAATTAAAGGGCCCAAATCATGCCAGGAAAACATGCCCCAAATCATAACACTGGCCCCACCAGCTTGGAGGGTTGTACTCATGCATGTGGGGTGCATGCTTTCATGTTATTTCTGCGAAATTCTCACTCTGCCATCTGCATGATACAACTGAAAATGTGATTCATCAGACCACATGACTTTTTCCCAATGCTCAACTGTCTTATCTTTATATTCCTATGTGAATTGGAGATGTTTTATCCTGGTAACTGCAGACAGCAAAGGTGTTCGAACAGGCCTTTGGCTTCCATATCCCATGCGATGCAGTGTACAGCTAATTTGCCTCCAAATGTCAGGTGGTCATAATAATCTGGCCATTCAGTATATATAGTCAGATCTGGAACACTACAAAATTTTTTGAAAAGATAAATTGACCAATACTGGGTATCATTTTCTTTTGGGGACTGAAGACAATTCTATATTGGTATTTGCTTTGTTGTCATATTGATTACAGACAGTACTCGGGTTACATCGGACTCGATGTACATAGTTTTCTGGTTACGTCGCCATCTCCCATTTATTTATTTTTTTTAAAATTCCGCCAAAACTGGTTTGGCTCTAATTTGGCTCAGTGGATAGAGCGTCAGCCTGTGGACTGAAAGGTCCCGTGTTCGATTACGGTCAAGGGCATGTACCTTGGTTGCGGGCACATCCCCAGTAGGAGGTGTGCAAGAGGCAGGCTGATCGATGTTTCTCTCTCATTGATATTTCTAACTCTATCTCTCTCCCTTCCTTCCTGTAAAAAAAAATCAATATATTTTTTAAAAAAATAAAGTAAAAAATAAAAAAATTCTGTCATTTCGACGTATATACATATATCTTTATGTTTTTTATTATTTACTGTATTTACCACAAGAAAGGTCAGGAATTGTTATCTTTCTTTTAATATTTTTTACTGTTTCACTTCATTACTGCTGTGTATGTGCTCCATGTGAGTGACGTAGATGCTTATGTAGGTGAATTCCGACTTATGGTGAAAATCATGTTACGTCAGGCCGTAGGAACAGATCTCCGACACAACCTGAGAACCTACTGTACTGACTAAACTAATAAAAATTTCATGAAGTAATAAATTTCACTATTTATTAAAGATGGTATAAAGTAAGGAGCTAAAGAAGTACCAGTATATTATAATCCATAGGAGAATAAGTAGTGCACTAATGAAAACACTAGAAGCTAGCAATTGAGAAACATAGCATAATAATATGCGAGAAGGAAAATATAAATATGAAAGTGAACTAAAGCATATTAATCAGGTTAATAAGAAAATCAAACATCCTTTCCAATAGGAAAAGGTAAGGATGGAAAAGTCAACACATGGTTTTGTAGAACTACCATAAAAATTCATCATCTAAACCAGAACCCTAGAGAGAGAAAGAAGTTACTATTAATAATTTTACAAGGACAACAGCTACAATCAGGAGCTATCCAGAAATCTGAGGTGTGTGTTAACTATAGTTTTAATATATTCTACCAGTATTCTTGGCTTCTCTTTAACTGTGCCTCTTCTTTAGCCCTTAAAACACCTTTCCAATGTCTTCTCCATGATCAAACGTGAAAGGATTCAGTTAGTCAATATATATTCCAAAATGTTGTACACAAATCCATAAACACGAAATAATTATGAGTAAGAAAGGGCTAAATTACACCATGGTGAAATCAACCCCAAATCTCAGTGGCTGAAAACAACCCAAGTTTCTCTGTCTTTCATGTTATAAGGCCATCAGAGGTGGGCAGGGGGGGTCTATATTCAGTTTAGGCTTGAACATTGCCAGTCACAAAAGTTTCCTTTTTCAGAGGAAAAGTGGTGTCCAAGGCCTTACACCACAAGAGAGTGGCATTTCCTGGAAAAGACACAGAAACATTTTCTCATCACATTTGCCCAAACTCGCCCCATGGTGCCACCTAAACACAAAAGGCCTAGAAAGTGCAGTCAACCCTACATTGTGCCTGGAAGAGGTGAAGTGGAACTACTTACAAATATAGTTGGTGACTGCCTTAAAAATACCTTTGTAACTCAATATCTTCTTAAAAATTGCTCTTGTTATAAAGGCCTACTTTTTTTTGGAGGGGGGAGTGTTATTGTTTTGAAAGGAAGGCTATCTACCCCTCTCTTTTCTCCAGTACACTCTTCTCTCTGATTTCTGTCTTGCTTTGTCTTGTTTTTATAACTTCTAATGAATGCAGAAAAGTCTGTTCCTGCTGCACACAGGCTGCAGAACAAACCATATTTCATTATGCCATTTTTTGTACTAACTCTTCTACTTAACACTTAGCAAGCAATGAGGCATGTCTGCACAATCTCTGTTATCAGTACAGCTGGAAAACAGCCACATTTTTCAAAATACAAATTAGAAAAATGCCCCTCTCCCCAACAGGCAAAGTGGTGATTGTAACACAAGACACGCACATCTGAGTAGGAGTGCACGTAATATTGTGGATGTAGAGCACACACAAAATTCCATAGACAGAATGGCAGACCATGTAAAGTTAATATGTGTGTATATAATGTATAAGCCCTGCGGAGGGACTTTGAAGGTTGTTATTCCTGAGTGATGGCATTACAGCCCATTTTTAAAATTACATTTCCTTCTTTAGATATTTTCTTTGTTTTCTAGATACCCTATAGTATACTTGTATTTGTTTACATTGTTATATTTTTTTTTCAAAAGTATACTTCTGGTCCTGGCTTTAGTAGGATGTATTTGTCTTTCTCTGAGAAGGCTGACTTATAGACCAGATGCTAATCTCTGTCTATATGTATATTATGGCTTTCAGCTGCTTTTAGAATACAATCCTATCTAATAAAAGAGTAATATGCAGATTGACCATCACTCCAACACATAAGATGGCTGCCCCCATGTGGTCAAAGATCCTGCCCCCATGTGGACACAAGATGGCCAGCAGGGGAGGGCAGTTGGGAGGGACCAGGCAAGCAGGGGAGGGCAGTTAGAAGCGATCAACCCTGCAGAGGAGGACAGTTAGGGGTGACCAGGCCGGCAGAGGAGGGAAGTTGGGGGCAAACAGGCTGTCAGGGGAGCAGTTAGACATCAATAGGCTGGCATGCGAGTGGTTAGGGGTGATCAGGCTGGCAGGCAGAAGCGGCAGAAAGGCAGGCAGGTGAGTAGTTGGGATCCAGCAGTCCTGGATTGTGAGAGGAATGTCCAACTGCCCTAAACAGGCATTCAGACATCTCTTGAGTGGTCCCAGATTGGAGAGGGTGCAGGCTGGGCTGAGGGACACCCCCTCCTAGTGCACTAATTTTGTGCACTGGGCCTCTAGTTTGATTATATGGTTAAAATAACCTGGTGTCTTAGAAATAGATCTAGGTGCTTTCCCACTTTTAAAGAGAATTTTAATGTGAGAAATTGGTTGTGTAAATATATATGAAGTTGCATGATGGACAAAATTTATACATGAATTGTTATTCTCAGTTGTACCAAAAATGAGCAAACACTAACCTCATTTTATGTTTCTTCACAAACACCTTTAAAATCTTAACTTAAATCCTACTCCTAATCTACATAATAAATTATCTAAATATGCTGCTTTGCTGTTTAATTCAAAATGTATATAATTGTGAAGCAATTGTAACCCTTCTAACATAATGCTATTTGCTAAGTTAAAGTGGTGAAATATCATATAGCCTTTATAACTGAGCCTTAAACAGGACCATAATTCATTTGCTCCATAATTGCTATTACTGAAAAAAGAAGAGGTGTTCTATTGAAAAAGAATATTTGCAACTTAATATTTATTATTAGGGAGCGAGTTGAGCTAAATGAAATTTTAGTTTTTAAAAAGTTTATTTCTTCATTTGTAGTATAAAATTATCATTTGTAAAAGTCTTTTTGTCAATTTTAATTTAGTTCAAATCTATATATTGTTCAAGTTAGTATTTTTTTCTAATAATCTCTTACTAGATAAGGGATATATGGCTGTATGTTTCAAGTATGCATCATATATATATATCTACATAACTTATTATATTTCTTAAATGTAAGATTATTTAAAATAGTCAATGTTAATTGAGTGCTTACTTTCTAAAAACATTTCTATGTTAAATCCAAACATTCATCCATTTCAGTTTACAGGTTGTCTTAGGGAATTCAAAACAATTTGCTGAATGTTGAGCATTATTATAAAGAGAAACTGAATTATTTCTCCATCCTTCAACTTACAATAATTTTGCACAAACAATAATTTAGATTTTTATCTAAACTTAAATCTAAGCTCAAATATGTGTGATAACCCTTAGGGTATCTTCCTAGTGGTTCACTATTACTCTTAGTTCAAAATGATAACCCTTAGGGTATCTTCCTAGTGGTTCACTATTACTCTTAGTTCAAAATGATCTTCAAGAAAAAATTAATATCTCATAACTAAATAACAACTATGTTATTCAGCTAGGAGGGGAACCACTGAATCTCAGACTCCATATTAAATATAGGGATAAGTTGTGCCTCTATTGGGGAAACTCTAAGATCAGAATTCAATTTATTACTACTCTGCAAAAAATATAGCTTCAAAATCATTAACATGAGTCATGAATAATGACAATACTTATAGCCGTGACAGAATTTTGTAGAAGTTGCTCCAATAGCATACACCAGACATTGAATAATATTTGATCAGAAATCACAGACAATGCAAAAACTTTATCTAATTATATTCATTGAAATTGATTCAGAAATAATTTCAATAAAATAAATCTCAGAGATATATTTCTTGCTTAGAAACCTTAACTTGTAATCTTTTGGTAAAGTCTTTTCGATAGGATTTTAAAGTACTGTTAAATTATGTCAAACAACAGTACAATAAATACTTTAAAAAGCAACAACTTACCAAAAATAATGATTCATTTTTTATGTAAAGTAATGTATGTGCATCTTATATGTAAAATATATTTTTATAAAAAGTCACTGGATAGGTACCAAAAGGATAATATTTACTGTTTTCTGCCTGGTAATATTGAGAGTAGTTTTAATTCCTTCATTTTCTTATCTTTGTTTTCCAAATTTTCTACAGTGTGCCAGAATCAGCTTTGGAATTTAGAAAAATTACAGAGCAATGCCAAATCCATAAGTGAGTAAATTATTATCATTCGTCATTCTAACACTTTGTCAATGATCTATTTTCATTTTTTAAATCCTTTTCTATATTTACCCATATAAGTGCAATAATATCTGCCACAACTTCATTTAAAATTAGTCTGTTAAAAAGTAACCAAAAGATATGTCACATTTCTAACTATTCAAAAATAGTGATATCACTGGATTATAGTATTTCAAGTCCATTATGCTTATATGTGATATTCATCCTGAAATACAAGGTTCAAATCTGCAATGTATTAACATTCAACTATTTACCAAGCCAAAAGAATATTATAATCATGTATCAGCAAAGCTTTTCTAAGTAAAGTCTCTTCTAGAACCCTTGGTATCTGAATACAGGAATTCCCAGTGAATAATACTTTCAACCCTGTCAACTTGATGTATGGGTCCTTTCTCCATCTCCAGGATGATTTACGGATGTGTTCCCAAAAGTAGCTCTCATATTATATCCTGAGGGCCTTCTCTGATCAAAATAATGAAGACAATAAATGTGTACAAAAGAAAAATACTACATATGTTTTTAAAAGCAGAAATGAAAACAATACAATCACTATTGCTCCTCTAATTTTGTTAAAAATATAACAGCCAAAACTTGGACCATACAATTTTATAAATCTTCAAATGTTATTTCTCTTTGAAAGTTCTTTAATATTCTTAATATTTGATCACAAGCACGATCTTTATCATTATCTGAATCTATAATATCAACATTAAAGCTGAATATGTATGGTAGTATTGTAATTTAATGCTTTTAAAATGATTTTCAACATATGATCCCATTAGGGTGGATAACCCTATAATCCTGGAGATCAGCAAAACAAGTAATTTTTCATCATTCATCGCCTGGTAACATCATCCATAAACTTTTAGGGAATGACTGCATGCACTGTAATGTTGCTTAATAAAACCTGTCTTGCTTTTGTATGAAAAAGTCCTCATCTCCAACCTATCTCCCCTGCCCCATCCCCACCACACACACACACACTCATATCTTTCACTTGATCAATCCCTTTAATCCCAACTCAGTCTTCACATGACATGGAAGTCATCTCCAAAACAGTACACAAGAATGCTTGGCAATTGTCCTGCTGTCTGTCCCCTTAGCACTGTTTCCTAATATATATACTATGAATTAAATGTTCCAATTAAATGTCTTCCTTATTCCCTTGCTTGGGTTTGTATGAAAGGGGTATCACCTGCCTCTCCTGGCTGAAACATCCTTCTTCTCCTTAAAAAAATCCTCAAGTTTAGAAATTTTGTCTATTTCACTTCATATTTCCAGTATCTATGCAAATGTCTCATGTGAAATAGACTTAACAGAAACAAATTGAGATAAAGGTCAAGAATAAAGACAAGCCTGACTGGTGTGTCTCAGTGGGTTAGAGTGTCTGCCATCTTGTACACTGAAAGGTTTGAGGTTCCCAGTCAGGGCACATATCTAGCTTTTGGATTGGATCCCTGGTCAGGAGGCAACAGATCTGTTTCTCTCACACCTCTCTCTCTCTCTCTCTCTCTCTCTCTCTCTCTCTCTCTCTCTCTCTCTTTATATCATCAATAAAAACATATCCTCAGATAAGATTTTTTTTAATTTCATACTAAGACAAACAACACAATTAAAAAATGGCAGAACACCTGAACAGACACTTCTCCAAAGAGTATATACAAATGGCCAAGATTTTTTTTAATTTCATACTAAGACAAACAACACAATTAAAAAATGGCAGAACACCTGAACAGACACTTCTCCAAAGAGTATATACAAATGGCCAAGAGACATATGAAAAGATGCTCAATGTCACTAATCATTGGAGAAATGCAAATTGAAATGACAATGAGGTACCACCTCACACCTGCTAGAATGACTATCATCAATAAATCAATAAATAACAGTGCTGGGGAGGATGTAGAGAAAAAGAACCCCTAGTATACTGTTGGTGAGAATACAGACTGTTATAAGCACTACAGAAAGCCAGTGTGGAGTTTCCTAAAAATTTCCAAAAAAAAAATAAAAATAGAACTGTCATTTGATCCAGTGATCCCACTTCTAAGAATATATCCTAAGAAGACAGAAACACCAATCAGAAAGAATATCTGCACCTCTATATTGATAGCAGCACAATTTGCAATAGCTAAAATCTGGAAACAGCCCAAGTGTCCATCAAATGAGTGGATTAATAACTGTGATACATGTACACAGTGTGATACTATGCTGGTGTGCTTCTTACCTTTTGAGACAGCAGGGTGGGATCTGGAGATTATTACGCTAAGTGTAACAAGCCAACCAGAGAGAGACAAATGCTATATGATCTCACTTATATGTGAAATCTAATGAACAAAATATAAACAGAAGCATGGATACATTAACAAACTGACAGCTATCAGAGAGACTGGATGAAAGAAGATGAAGGTATTAACCCAGAAACACATATATCCTAGTGAACCAGTGCACGAATTCGTGCACATTGAAATGAAATTAATTAAAAGGTGGCTGGTGGTGTGAGACTGGGTGGCATGAACCAGACACACCCTGGAACCAACCTCCAGTGGTCCCTTTCTGGCATCTGTAGAGTGAGAGGGGTCTCAGTGGCAGGTGGGGTCTCTCAGCCTGGCCTGCGGGAATCAGGCCGAAACTGGCTTTCTGACATCCCGAGAGGCTCCCTCCTCTCTGGATTCAGGGTTATCACTCAAGAACCACCGCTGACAAGCACTGCAGCTAGGCAGCTCCTGTGTTGAGCATCAGGCCCCTGTTGGTCAGTGCATGTCATAGCGACAAGTCTGATGATCAGACATTTAGCATACAGAGTGTAGAACACAAATGCAAGTGTGTAGTAAACCAGATTTGGGGCCAAGAGTGCCCCAGCAACAATATAATCTATACTAATAAAAGGGTAATATGGTAATTAGACTGGGAGACCAGACATCTTCCTACCGTCCAACATCCTTCTGGACAAAACCACAGTGGTGGGGGCCGAGGCAGAGGAGGTTGGGGCTATCAGGCCAGGAGGGAAGGGCAGTTGGGGGCCATGAGGCCAGCCGGGGAGGGCAGTTAGGGATTATGAGGCCAGCAGGGGAGGGCAGTTGGGGCCAGGGGGGGACAAGGGAGATTGGCTAGCTGGGGAGGGACAACGGGAGGGTTCTAGGACATGTCCAGACCATCTCACTCAATCCCAATTGGCTGGACCCCAGCAGCAAGCTAACATTATCAGTTGGAGTGTCTGCCCCCTGGTAGTAAGTACAAGTCATAGCAAGTGGTTGAGCAGTCTTAGCATATCTAAAATAATAAAAGTTGCCAAAACAGGTTTGGCTCAATGGATAGAGCATCGGCTTGGGGACTGAAAGGTCCCGGGTTTGATGGGTTCGATTCCAGGCAAGGGCATGTACCTTGGTTGCGGGCATATCCCCAGTGGGGGATGTGCAAGAGGCAGCTGATCGATACTCTCTCTCATCTATGTTTCTAACTCTATCTCTCTCCCCTCCTCTCTGTACAAAATCAATCAAAATATATTTAAAATAATAATAATAATAATAATAATAATAATAAAAGTATAATATGCAAATTGACTGAACAGCTGAGGAGCAGAATGGCTGTCTGAATGACCTTCTGGATCGCCATGGTATGACATCCACTGACACCACACTAGCCTTAAAACCTGCCCTAATGATGTGCCTGTGTGCATTGCTAAAGTAATTTTACAATGAATAATCCCTTTTTCTACTCTCTACCTCTTCTTATGTCCTCTAGTAGTTGGATATCTTCTATGAAAAACTTTACTTGATCAAGTAAACTAGAATACAGTCCAGATTCAGAAATGCTATAAACACATTAATAGAGTGAGGTTTAATTTAGGAATATTGTCCTGTCTACTGAGATTCTGTTTTGTAAAGGCTTATTTCCTTCATACCAGAAATAAATGGTATTTTATTATTAAAATCATACACCATTATTCTAAAAGTGCTTTGTGCTAGAGAATATATTGCATTTACTTCCTTGAGAAACATGTCTTACTTAGCATTTTAAATACGCATTTTTCCTTAGATATGGGTGTTCATAGCTCTAAATGGGTTTGCACAGAAGAAACAAGTAATAGCATCTACATAGGAATGAATACATGTGTGATTCAATACAAAAAGCAATCTTATCTACAGCAACATGTAAATGTGCTAGTCTCTAAATATCCATGTATAATCACAATTTTAGGTAATTAAACAAAACAGAACACATTCTATACTATGTAACCTCAGTTTTAGTTAAAACATCTGTACCTTTCACGGTAAAAATCAGTGGAAAGTCATTAAAAAAAAATTACTCTGATAGCACTGCTTTAGAGAGTTCCATTTTATCTCCCAAGAAGAAATGCACTGTCAGCAGGGCTCTGCCAGGATCTGGCAAATGTTGCCCTTGGAAGTCTATGCCACCAGAATAAAAGAGAGCAAATATTGGTTTCTGTTATGTAAACAAGTCATGCTCTTCTGTCCTACAAGTCAAACTAATGGGAAAGTGGACAGCTCTTAGTACATAAGGGTCCCCTGAGATTCGACATCTTCTAATTTCAAATGGATCATGCCTGTTAAATATATTTTGTTAATATAAACTGCAATAGATGTTAGAGGTATTTCAGTAATTACCAGGTCACAGATAGATCCTTCTCTTTCCTATAGTGTTTTCAACAATCTTTTGAAATAGACAAAGCCTAGTATATGTATTATAAGAAAAGAAACCAAGCAAATCACATCAATTTTATCATATTATTCAAAATAAACCATTCATCATAAAAGATGACATTGACCAAGTTCAATACATACTTTGAACATAGAGTAACACTGTATAATAATTGCATGCTAAAAATGAGTCCTGAAAACAAATAATGTCATGTGAATAAATTATTTTTAGAGAGCCTGATCATAGGCTTCGTAAGTATTAAAATAGAAAAACATGTTTGGTTTTGACTGATTTATACTACTTGTTGTATTTTACACTATTCAATGCAAAATTAAATTTACAAATGTTTATGTTTCCCTAAATAGTCATTTCTCTAAGCATGTTTATCTAAAATGAGGAAATAAAAGCAATTTAATATCAAGAGTACACAAATAAATATCCATCTCAAATGTAAAGTTCTGCTTTAAATATCCAAATTTAAATACGATGAAAACAAAATCAGTGTTACCTAAAATAACTGCAAAACATACATAAAAAGCATAAAATTTCCATAACTCACTTAATTTTTCAACACCGTTCTACTAGAATATCCAAAGTAGGTATTTAGTATCACATTCATCATGTCTATGTAATTTAAAATGCTGTTTCCTGCCAGAAATTTTATCCTGACAAATTTGGCTTGAGCATATTCCTATGTACAACTGAATCAATTTCACACTTACTCACCTCCCTGTCTCTGGGAGGTGGTCCATTCATTGGTTTGATATTGCCATAGCAACTCAGCAACATGGGAACATACCCGCCAAGTTCTGCTGTTCAAGTTCCAGTATATGGTGAACTGCCTCAGGCAAACTGAAACACTGTTCTTTTATAGATGGATTTTTTCCGTTTATTCTTAGCCTGATCTCTAACACTGATGTTTTAATTCCAAGTTACAGTAATTCAAGAAAAGCAAATATAAGGTTAATTGTTTCTGCTAAAGAGTAGATTTTGGTGCACATTTAAAATTTTTTCCAAGCCCTAAAGAAAAGAACACGTGCTAACATGTATTACCATCGCTAGGGGTGTTAGAGGGCCTGCAGTTTACTAGTAGCTGAACAGTGTTTAAGTAACACATTTTTTAGGCTGAATATCTAGCCACAATATTATAATTTCAAATAAAAGGCAGTTCTTTAAAATTAAAGCTTTTAATTGACCAAGTATCACAAACTAGGTGATACTAAATCAACAGAAAACCATCCTCTCACCTCTGGACACCACAAGTACAGAATCAAGGTGTCATCAGGGCCACCATCTGGGGAGGAATTTGTCCTTGCCTTCCTCTTAGGCTGGGATCCTGAATGTTCCTTGGTCTGCCTAACCTCTGTCTTCACATGGCTGTCTTTCCTCTGTGTGTTCATCTATAAGGACAGTGGTCACTTTAAAGGACTTAACTATTGTAATTACATCTGCAAAGACCCTATTTTTAAACAAGGTTTCCTTCAGAGGTGCTAGGATTCAACAGGACATTGTGGGTGATACAATCCAACCCACAACAGAGCTATTGAGGAAACGTCTCTACAAAATGAAGAAAAATCAAACATCTCATCAGGACACTGTCTCCTTCATTGGTGGAGACAGGCAGACCCAAGCACTAAACTGCACTCATCAATATACAAACAAGTGAGAAAGGTGGTGGTTTAGAACACTACACAGGACAACATATGCCACCAGCTTTGGAGTTTGCACTCTTCTCTCACAGATCACTTCCTCCAAGGGCATCATGCTGGGTCTCTGTGGCAGGTCCCAACCCAGTGGGAGCCATAGGGGGCAGCAGGCACAGCATGGAGGAAACAGCTCTGCCAGCAAAGCAAGGAAAGCTCCCTGAGGGCACATTCATTTATCACCCATTAGCTGAAGCTGGCTGAGTGGGTGGCTTTAGCTGCTCAGCAATGCATGCCTCTGACTCCTCTTCACTTCCCTCAGACACAGACTCTATCTGCCAACACCTCCACTGTGTGTTTCTCCCAACTGCAATTCTTCTGTGAGCAGACCCTGTTAAGGGTCTCTCCCTCAGGATTTGCCCTTTGATTCAGAATGGAGCTGAGGAAGCATGACAAGGGATGCTTGTGCTGATGCCAAATGGGAGAGGGCAGGAGAACTGGGAGACTTTTCCTAGGGCAAAATTCAGTAAGAGTCAGGGAGCCAGCAGGAACCATGAAAGCCAATTTGACTTCAAAGTAAGACAGACAGACTTGGCAGAGTGAACACCTGAATAGAAAAAAGAACACAGGCGTCCAAAATCTTGGGGTCATTACCTTTGCTAGGAGAATGAATCAAGCCCTCTGTGGTAAACTGGGATTACATTTTTTTTTTTTCATTTTACTGAAAAGCTCCTAATATTTGGAATGCTCCCTTTAAGAAGATTGAAAATAAGATTCTAATGAAAGATTACCTCAATTATTTTCAGGGGATGCTTGGAGTTGGTTCTTGGCTCAATCCAATGATCATGAACCCCCACTATGTGATAGTGTATGCATGTATTTGTCATCCAGTTTTCTATGTATATATAGTTTTATATATACTTTTTATCACTATGTAACAAATTTAAACAAGAGAACATCATATGTAGTACTCAAGTTTTTCTTTGCATAACTTCTTTGCCTTTATAAGAAACAGTGCTGTATAAAAATGTCAATTCTTTCTTTTGAATAATTTATTTGCCTATTCTCACTATCCTATTTATATAATTAAAAACTTCTTCTCTTCTAAGATTTTCATGTAAACATACCATGTCCCGCTTTGAGGATAGAAATCAACGACTATTGTCCCCAACTTCAAGTTAGCCACAACAATGTGCAATCTACGGTTCTTGAAACCAGTTTAATGGGTGGCAACAGCATTGTTTCTACTCTTCAAATAGAGACTATCTCCTCTGGTAAGTTTTGTGAAGCTTTCGTTTCAGTTGTAAGTTATACTTATGTTTCAGTTATAAGTGTGTATACGTGTGTGGTGCATAAATATGTTTGTTGCAGTGTTAAATGTATTACTTAATGTTCATCACAAAAAAAATATCTGCAATCCACTGCCCTTCAGGGACCCTTCCTATCCTGCTTGTACTCTGGCAGACATCGTCTGTATTCAACTCACCTGGGTATCGCTAACTCTACATGAATTTTAAATGTGTTTTAGCTCACAATGAGCACTTGATAAGAGCTTGGTCAATGATTGAGGGAAAGAAATGATAAGAATTTGCTTAAGGAATACACACTGATCCAAACATGTAACGATCCTCTTTTGAGACTAGCCAACCAATTAACAACTACTTATTAAAAGTGACAAACAAGATGTCCAAAACATAGGCAGGATATTTGAAGCTAGCAAATAAAAAAGAATAAATACATAAATTAAGATTTTTGCATAGTCCAGAAAGCTTGCACTTGTTATAACATAAATGTTGAAGTGATAACATTCAGATCTCTTCAACATTTATGAGAGACCATCACCAAAAGATGAATGGAGGCACCTCACTTTCAAATAAAAGATGATAAATTGGGGAAGCTACTGAAAGCTGGAAAATAGTAAGCCCTCCCCACCCACCCCACACACAGAAAAGTAGACAATAAGAAGAACATGATTAGTACTCAAATGAGATGGCAAAACTTATAACTTAGAATAGGGAGCCAACATCATAAAGGGGGTAACTCAAGGCAAAAAAAAAATAAACTATTTTTTATAGAAAATTTTGGAAGATGAGCTCTGACCTCACAAAGAAAAAGCCAAAAAAAAATGACAGGGCAGTATCACAGAGGTCACACTAAAAAATTTTGATGAAGGAAAAGTATTAGCATGGTATACAATTTCCGTATTTTGTTGGCAATTCAAAAGCATTGAATTGTATCCATGAAGAGAGTATGAAATGTAGAGAATACGTGCCCCAAAATGCAGGAAGTTCTTCCCAAAGAGCTTCATACAGCTCATCAAGGAAAACCAATGTTACAGCAACTTTGAGAGAGCACAGTGTCTTTGGGACATTGGAGTATATTGGGGATGATGCAGCTCCATTTCAGAACTAGCACCTGCAGCGTAGGGATGTTTCAAACTATTTTCCTCTCATTTCTCAGGCACTAGAGTCCTCAGTAGCAGATGACATAAGGAGTTGAAGTAAGAACAGAAGTGTAACAGCACACTCCTAGGGTGGCTAAGAAGACTACTCGATGGATGCACATGTGATACCTCTTTGGGAATTTCTTATATGATGGGGGAAGGCACAGTTTTGAAGTGGAATCAGAATGTTTGCACCTGAAGGTAGAAGTAAAACTATAGAAATATTGTTTGTTATCTACACCGTATCTTCATGTACCCTCTGTGGAAATATCTCAACCTGGTATCAATAACTCAGAATACCAATAAACAAAATTTCTTCCTGAAGCTGTTCCCAATATAATGTGAGAGAATGAAACAGTAAGTGTAAAGTTGCAGTAAACTATGATTGAACACTGACAGATGAAGAGAAAGAAGCATTGTCTCTCGGTTTCTATTCCAGACTGGTAAGATCACGGATGCTTCTAGGGAAGAAAAGCAAGAACTAGGTCTAGAAGGGTGAATGAAAATTAGCTAGCAAATGGAAAGCAGGCAGATATGACTGGAGGGCGGCACTAGGTCATGAGGGCATAGCATAGTGTATGGCTATAATACCTGTATGTATTGAAGGACATGGATTTGAGAATGTGTTTGAGAATATTTAATTCTGATTAAAGAAAAGATACACAAACATGTTGGATGAACTCATAAAAAGGAATCAATGTACAATGTAGGTAAGCTGGTAGTTTGTGAGATAAAGGCATATGCATGGGATATGTTAATTACAGGTAATGTGTAAAGAGGAAATTTGTCCAATACAGGCAGAGCTGAGATGAGTGTTAGTGAACTGTAAGACCATGCCAAAAGTAGAGAAAATAAATAAAATATGCTTCAAAAACAAGAGTAATGTTATATAATAAAGATGGCAGAACTAGATCATTACTAGTATCTTATCACTTCCAAGCCGACAGTTCTTTCACCTGAATATAACCATCCTTTGGTGATACCCAGTTGTCTCCCATTCTGGACCTACATGTATACAACCCAAGAAAAGCACAGAACACCCCTATCTGTTCACCAAACTAATGATCAACTGATAGTTGTAGGCAAATAAACCCGCTCTCTGATACAGTAAGCACATGGCTTTGGCCCAAGGTATCTTCAATCCATGGCTCTTGCCTCAAACCTCATTTCAGGTCTTCATAACAACAACAGCATCAGCATCATCACCACCAATATCCAGGACTCAACCAGCATGGCTTCCAAAACCCTGACGTCATTATCTTTGCTAAGAGAAGAACCAAGATCTCTTTGTGGAAAACTGAAGACACTTTTTTTCATTTTACTGAAAAGTTCCTAATATTTGGAATGCTTCTTTAAGAAAACTGAAGATAAGATTTTAATTAAAGATTACCTCAATTATTCTCAAGGAATGCTTAGTGTTGATTGCTGGGCTCAATCCAATTATCATGTAGTCCCACTCTGGGATAATATATGCATGTATCTGCCATCTGTTTTTATAAGTATATATAATGTTATAAATTCTTTTATTACTATGTAACAATAAATTTAAGAAAAATGCATGTGTAGTACTCAAGTTTTTCTTTGCATAACCTCCTTGCCTTTATAAGAAACAATGCTATATAAAAATGTCAATTCTTTCTTTTGAATAATTTATTTGCCTATTTTCACCATCCTATTTACATAATTAAAAACTTCTTCTCTTCTAAGGTTTTCATGTAAAACATATCATGTCCTACTTTGAGGATATAAATCAATGACAACTGTCCCCAACTTCAAGTAAGCCACAACAGTGTGCAAACTAATAGTTCATGAAATCAATTTAGTGGGTGGCAATAGCATTGTTTCTACTCTTCAAATAGAAACCATCTCCTCTGGTAAAAGTTTTGCAAAACTTTTGTTTCAAGTATAAGTTATACTTATGTTTTGGTTACAAGTGTGTATATGTGTGTGGTGTATAAATATATGTGCTGCAGTGTTAAATGTAAGATGGATGAAAACATATTTAAGAGATGGCAAGTGGGCAAGATCACGTGATGAGTAAGTTAAGAGTAAAGCATCAGAGCTATATCCAGGCAGGCAGGTTGTTCATCTGAGGAACAAAGCAGGAGTTCAATCTCAGATCTCAGCAGCTATCCATAGGAAGAGACTCACTGGACTGACTGCTAATACATGAATCTGAAACTTACAAAATGATGTGGGCTGACATGTGAATAAGGAAGTTCCCATATGTTCTTTTGGGTTCATCTAATGATGAACCCAAAAGAACATACAAAATTCCTCAGCAGGACTGTATAGTGTGAAAACAGATGAAGATGGGACAGATGGAGTCTTTAGAACCCCAACAGCTAAGAAAAGT
Source organism: Pipistrellus hanaki (assembly GCF_964339955.1). NCBI lineage: Eukaryota > Metazoa > Chordata > Mammalia > Chiroptera > Vespertilionidae > Pipistrellus > Pipistrellus hanaki. Next base: position 29,009,906 of record NC_140505.1, read on the forward strand.
CTGAAGGAAACCAGGCGTGTGAAGGTAAGCTGCTCTATCAAAGGTGACAATGTTCTTCTGGTCACAAAACCAAGACGTTTTTATAAAAAAGGCACAGGCACAATGCCAGTGTTACAAAACATGGACTTCCTAACACCGGTATTTATCAAATGCATAAACTATTAGGTGCATTTTTATTTTTATTTTTTATGTGTTTTTATTGATTGAGAGAGACAGGAACATTGATGAGAGAGAAACATGGATCAGCTGCCTCCTGCACACTCCCTACTGGGGACAGAGCACACAACCCAGGCCTGTTCCCGGGAATCCAACCTGGAACCTCTAGGTGAATGGTTGGAGCTCAAGTACTGAGGTGCATTTTTAATCATGCCTTTGGTTATAGTGTTTCTCCTTAATATGCATTCTCAAAGAGCAAGTTAACATTTCTGGCAACGAAGAAAAGAGGAAAAATAATGGGATGCTTTTCTCCCAAGTGTAATAATTCATTTTCAATGCATTAGCAGGGGAGGACTCAATAAATGTTTTATAATTGAAAAAGCAAATTTAGAAGGGAGGAAAGCTTTAGTAAGTATAATAAAATAAAGACAAATGATAATCATTACTTTCCTCTTTCAATTTAGTTTATTTCAATTACAGATCCACAAACATCATAACTTAAATAAGTGCTATAAATGATTCAATATTATTTTGCCTTAATTAAAAGTCATGACAGAATACAAATGGCATAACTAACATCGCCAGCTTGCTTTCTATTTTAAATTTTGTTTGTACTCTAGCAGGTGAGAGAAAAAAAAGTATTTTTATACTTTCTTCAAAGAACAAAAGACTCCATTATCAGGTCCCAGGCGTTAAGTCTGAGAAAAGTGTCAACATCACTATGAGGGTAATTTTCTGACATCAGCTGAGCATACATGAGAGAGAGTTGAGTTAAAAGCTCAAGGGTATAGTGGGGCTGGACTACCAGGCACTTGCAAAGACTTTTGTGCTTTCCAAGACCCTGTGCACAGCTGCCAAATGGCTGACACCACTGGAAGCAGGACCCCTAGCAGCTCTGTCAAACAGCAGATGGACAGGAATGCTGTCGCCAGTGGCTAAACCGTCCGTGAGGCTTGCTGTCTCTCCTCATCGCTCATCTGCCCCACTCCTTGCCCATCCACAATGGAGGTCATGGATGCACAAAGACAGTGAGACGGTGTGGCAGCCAGATGGCCCCATCAGCTTCATAGACAAGAAACAGAGCTGGAATCAGTTCCAAATGCACGGGGAGCCATCAAAGACAGAAACCCAGAGTATCTTGCCCAGGAAGGGGCCGAGGAACCAGCACCACAGTTCACTGCAGTAAATTTTGGCTAATGGTTATTCCTTCTACTTTGCATCATTGCCAAAACTAGCTCCTATTTTAAGTCAAATTTGTTAAGATTTCTTTTTACTTAAGATTTTATTATTATATTCTAAATATATTTTTATTGATTTTAGAGAGAGAAAAAAGAAGTATAGAGAGATAAAAACATCAATGTGAGAGAAACAGGGATGGGGCCTCCTCCTGCACACACACCCAATCCCACCCCTCCACTGGGGATCGAGCTTGCAACCCAGGCATGTGCCCTGACCAGGAATCAAACCAGAGACCTCTTGGTTCATGGGTTGACATCCAACCGCTGAACCACACAGCCAAGAAAGACTGGACTTTTTTTTAGAGCAATTTTAGGTTCATGATAAAATTTAAAGAAGGGATAAGGAATTTGCTAGATATCTCTTACCCCCAGTATACTCAATCTCCCCCATTATGATCATCCCCCACCTGAGTGATGCATTTGTTACAACTGATGAGCCTACACTGACACAACATCCTGACCCAAAGTCCATAGTTTACATAAGGGTTCACTCTTGGTTTTGTACATTCTGTTGGTTTGAAAAAATGTATAATGTCATGTATCCAGCATTATACTAATAGTATCACAAACGGTATTTTCACTGTCCTGAAAATTCTCTATGACTCTATCCCTCCCCAATTCCAACTCTTAGCAATTACTGATGTTTTTACTGTCTCCATAGCTCTGCCTTTTTTCAGAATAACACATATTTGGAATCATATAGTATGTGACCTTTTCAGATTGGTTTACTTCACTTAGTATCATTCATTTAAGGTTCTTTCATATCTTTGCATGAGTTAGTAGCTCTATTTAAAAAAAAAAAAAAAAAAAAAAAAAAAAAAGGCTGAATAGTAGTCCATTGTCTGCAACACTTTTAATTTATCCATTCACCTACTAAAGGATATTTTGGTTGCTTCCAAGATTTCGCAATATGAATAAAGCTGCTACAAACATCCAGGTGCAGGTTTTTGTGTAGATAAATAGCAAGGAGCACGATGGCTAGTCATATGGTGAGAGTATGTTTAGTTTTGTAATAAACCATCAAGCTGTCTTCCAAAGTGGCTGTAGCATTTTGCATTCCAACCAGCAAATGATCAGAGAGCCTGTTGCTCCGCATCCTTAGAAGGCATCATGTTCTAATGCCTTCTAATGTAGTGGGAGTTGGGTTGGGATTTTTATTACCATATTTAATATTATTTCCATTACCTAACCACCCTAAAAGTTTTTCATCTCAGATACCTACAAGCACCAATCTTATTTTCTCTCTCCTCATCCCCCTAATCCCAATATAATTTTATTTCTATCCCATAGGGACCAACTTCCCCTCAAGCCTTCAGCATAAAATCTAATATGCTCCATTAGATTGTATAAGCCCCATTTTATCTTTCATTTACTCACACATCAAATATTTACCAACTCTCTCTCTACATATTGTGTATTAGTTTCCCATTGGTACCATAACAAATTTTTACAAGCTTGATGTAAAATGATACAAATTAATTATTTTATATTCCTTGGATTCAGAAGTCCAAAATGGGTTGTACTGGGGGAGTGAGAGGAGAGGAGAAAAAAACAACAACACAAGTATCAGTAGTATTATGTTCATTCTGGAGGATCCAAAGAAATATATGTTCCCTTGCCTTGCCCATTTGCCTGCATTTCTTGATTTCTGACCCTGTGCCCCATCTTCACAGCCAGTGATATAGTATCTTCTAATCTCTCTCTCACTCCTGACACTCCTGCCTTTCTTTTATAAGGACTGTTAGATTATATTGGGACCACCCAGAATCCTAGATAACATCCCAATCACAAAATTACTAATTTGATCACATCTGTGAACTCCCTTTTTCAATGTAAGAGGACATATTCACAGATTCTGGGGATTAGGACATGAATATCTTTGGGGGATTATTCTGCCTTGCCACATATGGGAATATAGCAGTCAGTAAGACATTCCTCAAATCCTTGTCCTCAAGAATAGTGCTGTCCAGTTGGAAGATACTGTTGGAATACAGATATATTTTTTATAATAAAATTGGAATTTTTCAGAATCATGAAAGAGACAACACATAATTCAAGATGGAGAGGGTGGCAGAGTAGTCAGATCTTTCTGGACAATAGAATATCAAGCTGAATCTCAATGACTGGACAACAATCAATTGTATAAGGAATAGTAATAACGAATGAGCAGAGGATAAACTACTAATAACTTGTGGGAGGAAGTAAAAAAAGTCCATCTTTGATGATCTGGAAATGTGAGGAAGAGAGAAGCCAGATAGAAGGCTGGTAATGGCTAAATGTTGCCTCTCCTCATTTCGAGTAAAGAGTTGGGATTTAATTTTGAGGAAATAGAGAGTTGTTGATGGCTTTAAGCAGGAGAATGACCTGTCTTTAACGTAGATAACAATAATGCCTTAGTGGTGGACAAATTTGAAACTAGAGACAGAAAAACTAGTTGAGGAGCTATAGCTATGTCTAGGTTTAAGATAAAAATTTGACATGAAAGCTAGACAGTGGAAATAAAGTGATGAAATACATGTAAGCATATTTACGTTTGAAGCAGCTAGCACAAGCAAGCATATACAAGAGAAGAAACTGACTTGAGATGGAAGCCTATGAGTGGGGAGTGAATAACTTGTAGAAGGCTGCATTAATTATGTCAGTCTAAAGTCCAATAGAATGAGGACAGAGCTGGTAATAAAGAACTAAAGACATTCACCATTCACCATTACTGCCTCCTGTTTAGAAGGACTAACTTAACCACATGGACCTCACTGGATGCTCTGCTCTCACTTCCATGGTTTCATTCTTACAATGTAGAATCAAATGCCTTCCAGGTCCTTTTGTTGGATATCCAGGTAAGGCCCTAGTTTCATGAAAACGTTGCCAGGCTCATTTGATTGAAGCTAAATTCAACTGATCTAATCTCTCCACACTTTCCCACCGAGGCTACTGCAGCATTTTCTTTATTCCCAAACAACTCTTGTTGAAAAAAAACTTCATATAATGCACATAATAACCGATGATGTGAACCACAATTTTTTCATAATTTATTACCTTTTTATGTATCTTCATCTTTTATCATTGAATAAGCACCAACAACTCTTTATTGAGTGTGTAAAGTGCAGAGAGAATTACATTGGGTACTGAGAATATAAAATAACATAAGAAATGTTTTTGAGTAAATAACGTTTGAGAATTAATTTACAAAGTTTTCAGAGACTAAAAATCCACTAATCTTATAAATAATGAATTCAATGCCTTCAGTTAAATTATAAATCTATACCTATGATCAGGCATGAAGAAGTATTACAAAAATGTGCCCTGAAACAGATCTGGGTTTTGTTTTGTTGTTGTTTTATCTGAAACATAGACAAGAAGGCCTGCCCTATGGAGTTATTGTGATAAATAAATGTGAAATAGTAAGAGAACTGACTGACCCTTAGTAGACTCTCAAAATATGATAGTTTGTCTTTGTCTTGTGCAAACAGTGAACTCACTGGATTCAGACAGAAAATGCAAATGTCTTCAAAGGCCAGGAGGGATAAATGATTAGTAAAAGATTCAGGGGAAAGAACAAAGCAAAGTAAGGACTGTGACTGGGATGAGCTGGAAGAGGCCTGGGCCTTCAGCAGAGACCTCTGGCTGGAGGTCACATACATGGAACTGCAGAAGTTTAGGCTCACCTGCTCTGTCAGTCAGTCCAAGGAAGTCAGATAAAATCAGAGAGCTCATAAGGGTACCACTTAACAAACACAGTTTATTAAACCTTAGAGAAGAACAGGGATATCTGCTAAATTCACCATGAATCGCCAATTTGCAACTTCTGCTCTAAAATATATTTGTTCAGTGTCACTTATAATACACTTTACTTAAGTATAACTAAAGACAAGTTTTGAAAATATCTAAACTTTGTCTAAAAGTAGAGATGTGCTTCATAGTAAAATGGTTAGGGAAAGGGAAGACACTTACCTATATCTGCTTTTATTTATTCAACAAGTGTACGTTCAGTATTCACTACATGCCATGTACTATGAATAGCATTGGAGATCCAACCATGATTTGTTTATCCAATTTGAATAAACAAATTATCTCCTCAAAATATAAAATTTTATGGATAAAAACACAAAAACATGTTATGCTTCAGTGTGACAGAAAAAAATTGTTTGACAAAGTATGGATGGTGTTTATACATATATATATTCACAACTTTAATATACATATAACTATGTGTTTATAATTTTATATTAATGTAACAATAAATTTCTAAAATCTATATAAGGAAAGTTGTAAAACACTCTTGAGACATAAAACTAAACTTGAACTAATGGAAATGCATGCATGATGTTCTGAGAATTTTAATATTTTAAATTCTCAAAGCATTAAAATAGCATATAAAAAAAGCATAAAATTATAGGCTTATTTATTTACTATAAATTGTGTAATAAGATAAAATACTATTATATTAAAATCATATTATATAAAATCTAATTCACCATAAGTAGTTTTCTACCTCAAAAAAATAAGAATCTTTCAAGCTGAGATCTTTAGGTTAAGAGAAATGTGTTGTTGTTTTTATATGGTAAATGTTTTTAAGGTAAGTGGATGAGCTAAAATTCACAATTACAATATGCAGTATTTACTTTATTGTTAATAGCTATAAAACCCTGGCTGACCTGACCCCAGAAACACATTGAATTTAGAACCATGTACTTCAGGCAATATTTGTTTCTCAAGAGAGCTCTGACTTCACCAGCAAGCCTGGCCATCTGCGTGAGGAGAATGTAAAATCTGACCAAACAAAAACCAGTAGACAGCAAATAAATTGGAAGCAATAAGTAATTATCATACCTTATCATTTAGTCTTTGTAAGAAGAAAAAGGGACAGATATTCTGGGTCATTCCTAGCCCACAAAAACAACCATTTAAAACACTGATTTCTATTAGGGTGTACTTGGCACTTGGATGTATTGTCATGGTGCAATGGTTATTCTGATTTATTACTCTCTTCACTATTTTCTCCTAAACAAAATGAATCATTGTTGATAAAGTGTATCTATATAAGGTTGCACACATACACACACACACACACACACACACACACACTCACACATCACAAACTAAACCAGACATCACTTGTGGAAATAAGAAGAATTCAATTTGGGGTTTTTTAAGATTATAGTTACATTTTTAAATAGATTGTGATATGGAATGAAAATAAAGCATAATTACTGCAGTTCTTACTTAGTAAGAAAGGCATGTGTAACACTTGATAGGCATATACTGATTATAGATGCTAAATAACCATTCTTCCTCAATTTAGTCTCTTACCCAGGTTGTTTATTTATATAATATTTTGTGTTAATAGCCTGACTCCATATTAGAAATAGTAGGAACAGGATCTATGTAAATATTAGGTAACTTTTCTTTCCTGCAAAACTGTATTTTTCAGACCAGAATTTTTTTTCAGATAATTTCCTTTCCTTTCTTTTTGACCTTATAAAACTAACTTAACACCCAAGGATAGCCGAGAAAAGAGAGAAATAGAGTAGTTGGTAATTCTACAAATTCTACATAAAATAATTCTGCAGTTGGCCCAGTGACACGAAAGCTTCCTCCCAGAAAAAGGAGAATAGGACCTTGGTAACTGCATAAGAAGGAACACATGTGTTGGGATCCCTTTCTCATTTTATTTTACTAATTTATACTATGCAACTACTTACAATGATTAATAAATTCCCAAGAAACTATATTTGCTAAATTTGGACCTAAAATACTATGATGGGAAGCTGAAGTTAGAGTATTTATTAAGATCCCCATCATCATCATCATCACCACCACTGCCTCCTTCATTATACCAGTAAACACAACCACACCATCACCTTATCATCATAATAGCTACTTTTATCATCATCGTCACCATCCCCATCATCATCATCTGTAGGGAACAGCTTTAGGGTCAAGCCTTGGCCACAAACAAGTCCCATGCTGGAGGGCAGAACTCTCCTAGAATAATTAAGCCTGACGGTGTAGCTTCCCTAATTCCTTTTAAGTAGCTAATGGGCTATGAGAGATGCAGGGAGTGTTGCCAAAACAAGAACATTTGTATACATGTTAATCTACCCCTGTTTTAATCAGACTATAAAGGCTTACAGACTGGGTCTTTTGTGTCCTCATTCAGGCAGAGAGATCCACCCAGCCCCAGCTGTATTCTCTTGTCTGTCTTTTCTTCAATCCTTCACTGCCCCTCCTCAGGTTCACCCTTGGCCATGCTGGCACAGCACAATCATCATCATCACTATCTTTATTACCCACATTATCATCCACAGCATTATCCACATCACCATCCACATCTTCATCCCCACCAACAACATCATCATCATCTCATCATCGCCACAGTCAGAGTTGCTGCAGCATTAGAGCTTGGTACACCTGTAAACTGACCTTTATCATTTGAATACATTGTTTTTCCTCTACTTTAGCAAAGTAGACCACAGTTTTTGTAAAGGGCTACTCTGTATATTTCATATACGAGGAAAGCACAGGCTCAGTGAGTGAGTGTACTTAAAAACCTACTCAACACCTTCTAGTTGAAAGTAAAAATTCAGCTTTTTAACCTAGACCAGTGGTCGGCAAACCTCAGCTCATGAGCCACATGCAACTCTTTGGCCCCTTGAGTGTGGCTTTTCCACAAAATACCACATGCGGTACGCACATAGAGTGCGATTGAAACTTCATGGCCCATGCGCAGAAGTCGGTTTTCGGCCTGAGCTAGTCTATTTTGAAGAAATGGTGTTATAAAGAACAGTCAAGGGACCAAAGAGCCACATGTGGCTCACGAGCTGCAGTTTGTCGACCACTGACCTAGACCTTTTTTTTTTAAATATATTTTATTGATTTTTTTTTTTATAGAGAGGAAGAGAGAGGGATAGAGAGTTAGAAACATCGATGAAAGAGAAACACCGATCAGCTGCCTCTTGCACACCCCTTCTGGGGATGTGCCCGCAACCAAGGTATATGCCCTTGACCGGAATCGAACCCAGGACCTTTCAGTCCACAGACCGATGCTCTATCCACTGAGCCAAACTGGTTTTGGTTGACCAAGACCTTTTGATGATTCAGCACTCTCTCCTCAAAACTACACCGTCTCTTGGAAAGTTTAAATGACCTGGCCTCTGAACTAGAAGGGAAGATGACAAATTCAAAGCACTGCTCATTTGGCTTTAAGTGGCCTTCCTCACTCAGCATTTCTATCATAATGTCTAACTGTGATATAATGAACTCTTCCTAGCATCCCCTTTACCAAATTAATTTTAGGCTCAGATGATAGACACTGCATATCCTACTTTTTTAAAACCCCGTTAGTACATTGTATTGCTCTTGGAAATGACCTAGTAAAGATCCAGCAAATAACTAACTGAATGTCCAAAAAGATTTGATTACAGGTGTGAAGAGAGGTAAGCAACAGCCATCCTTCACAGGCACTCGAGTATCAATAGTGTGCATCTCTTCCCACTATGTGAAGTGATATTTTATCAGTAATGTGAAACCTGCCATGGTGGGAATATTATACTTTGGAAATATCAAGAGCCCCTCTGCCCCAGGGAAAGCCAAATGATAAAGACAAGTGAGTTTTGTTGGGAGTCATGATATGGGCTAATTAATTCTGAGCCGGCTCTCATTTCTGTTCTCTGCCTTTAACCTAGAGTTAGGATAACATTTATCACTTACCAAACTCACTTAATTCTCTCTTGAGTGATTTGAAATTCAGTTCTGAAATGTATACTATGAATACAAAATCTTATTACTTTGATTATACTGCAAAACAAAAGTGAGAAGAGAAGGGAAACACAAGGTCCCCACCTCCCTTATGGGGTCTGTGTTGTATCAGTACTGCAATGGGAAGAAAAGAGATTATAACATTCTTGTACAAATACACTCTCTGGGCCTCCATTATCAGTCAAATGGTATTTCGGAGAGTATTTTCTTTGCTGAACATTCAGAAAGCAATAAAGAAAATAAACATTTAGCATTGGTAAAGTGCCAGCCAAACTTTGTAATAAGCTACTACATGTGAGGCTCAGTGTGTGTGTGTGTGTGTGTGTGTGTGTGTGTGTGTGTGTGTGAGAGAGAGAGAGAGAGAGAGAGAGAGAGAGAGAGAGAGAGATTGAGAGAGAGAGAATTTCTCTGAGATAATAGGTATTATTTTGTATTTTATAACCATAATAAACAAATATTATTGTAGTTAAACTTTAAAGTTCTTCTTTAAACTTTAAAATACCTTCAAGGTTTTCTTGTTACAGTTTCAACATCGCAGAACTAATTGACCTTGAAAAACATATTTTCAGAAGAACCTCCTGAGAGAGCAGTTTTCTTATAACAATAAACCAGAATAAAAGATAAATAACTTTCTGGGAATCATGTGCTCAGGATGCAGCCCCAAGGACTTCTGGCCAGAGCCACAATAGAAAACTTGCCGAAACCGGTTTGGCTCAGTGGATAGAGCGTTGGCCTGTGGACTGAAGGGTCCTGGGTTAGATTCCTGTGAAGGGCATATACCTTGGTTGCGGGCACATCCCCAGTGGGGGGTGTGCGGGAGGCAGCTGATCGATGATTCTCTCTCATCGATGTTTCTAACTCTCTATCCCTCTCTCTTCCTCTCTGTAAAAAATCAATAAAATATATATTTTTTAAAAATCTCTAAAACTCCCAGCCATTTAAATGCCACTTACTCTAGGCCATATCTCGGCTGCCTGGAACCTCACTGTTCTCTATACCCCTGCTTCACACACAGTCAGAACACCATTCAATTCCCTGTCAGACCTGGGTAGCTTGTGACTATAAGGGTTTGCGCTCATGGCTAAAAATGGTACCCTGCCTCAGTTAGAATGAATTTTGTCCATTATGGCCAAAAATCAAAATCTCAACAGCATGGCAGTCTTTACCACCAGTATGAGTGTGCATGAGAGGTTGATGGCAGACACTACTCACAGATTTTCACATAAGGTCCTCATAGAACCTAGTAAGTAGACATCTCCATTTCGTGAAAATTAAGGTTGTTCAGGAACATGGAAAATGTGAAAACCAAAACCCAAACCCAGTCCTGACTCAACATGCCCAAGGCTTGGTCACTGCCATGTATTAGCCCAACATATAAACAAACTCCACCCTTCTTCCACTGATCCTTTTATCTAAAATATGATTCAATAGCCCAATTGATATGGCTCAGTGCTTGAGCGTCAATCCATGCACCAAGAGATCCTCCATTCAATTCCCTGTCAGGACACATGCCCAGGTTGTGGGCTCGATTCCCAGCAGGGGGTGTGCAGGAGGCAACCAATCACCGTTTCTCTTTCTCTATATATTATATATCCCTCTTCTGTCCTCTCTCTATAAAATCAATAAAAACATTTCTAAAATATAATAAAATATGACTCAACAATTCATTTATTCTCATCTAATATCTAAGGTTTTACATGACTGGGAAATCTCTGGAGTCTTGTGCCCTATTAAAGGAAGAACAATATTGGATGGGTACTGATCACAAATTGAAATATTAATTTAAATATATTAGTATCCACAAGACTTAAACCATTAAAAAGCTAACACTGTATAGTATGGGATGTAAAAATTTTAAACTAAGGAATGAATAATATTATTTCCTTTTTCTTAATCCTTACCCAAGGGCATGCTTATTCTTTTAACAAAGTGTGTGATTAAAGTATTAACTGAAAGTAGTCAAATTTGCCTGGTACACTTATTATGGTTAATTAAGAGAATCTGGGATACAATTTTACTAAAATAAAGTCTTATTTTATTAAGTTATATTAACCTTAAAATATGCCAAAACTATTGGGTATTATTGTAAATTTTATAATCAAAATAAACATATTATAATAAAATTTAAAACATTTGTGAATTTCTCTTTCTTCAAACAAATCTTCCTTAGAAATCATTATAGTACTCACTATATAATGAATTTTCTTATCCTTCCCTAATATGCATTTGATACTTTCTGTAAGGAGAGGTTTGTGATATTTGATATCTAAAGATGTTTTTAATTAAAATAAGCATGATATTTTAGGTCAAAATCAAACACCTTATATCTATGGATAAAAAACAGTGTTTTATCAACACACATCTATCTTCATGTGGATGTGAATGTACTCATAAAGGAAAGATCACATATGTGATGTAACAATAAAATCTTAATGTGACAATTAATAGCTTGCGTGAAAATTAATCACAGCATAAAATGCAGATGAGCTTCATCATAATTTTCTATGATTCACTCCAGTTTTAGAAAACTGTTTCTCAAGAATATTATTAAAATTATAGGAATAATCAATTTTCTCTTTAGCGTTATTATGGAAAATTTCCTGAAACCTTGTAAAAATATCAATAGCGACATCTACACAAATCCCAGTGTGTTTATTACTTCCTGGGAATTTGCAGATATGATTTCAAGATGAAGACTTATCCCAAGGATAAATATATGAATTTAACCTATTCCAAGAAATACAATAGGATTTGAGACATTAAGAAAGTAACTGAACCAAAATCCAAAAAAAAACTTTTCTGTTAAGAAATATCAATTCTTTAAATCTAGAAATACCTGAAAGTTTACTGTACTATTATCTTATTTTAAATATGTGGGAAATTTTTTCATGGTAAAATATTTAAAAAAAAGAAAAGAAAGAAAGAAAATGTTTAACCCATAACCTTTAAAGCATAAAATAAAGTATGGAGTAAAATATCAATTGTATATTGAATATTTCATTGCATCAAAGGCATATTCCTTAAAAAATACTGTGACTATATCTATATTAATTTTAATATTTACACAAACCCCTAAAGATATATATATATACCATAGGTCTTTAAAGTCAATTATAGAAAATGTTTAAATTTTTACTTGTTTTCCAATTTTTTATTTGAATAACATTGTAGCAAACAGCCAATGTAAGTAGTCACTTAAGGGTATTGAGGAATTTTGAGCAATGAGCATTCAATAATGCTAACTCTCCTTTAGAAATCATGTGGTCTTCTTTATCAAGTCTTAGGCCATGTAAAATGAGAACAACATCCACTCTATCTTGATATTTATCTCACCTAAAATTTCCCCTAACTTTCATATGTCCACTTATCACATGTATTTTGAGTAATACAATTAACTTTTATAATTGTTAGTATGTGAAAAATTAAAATTTTTCTATAATTTATAACACAGAACCTTTCTTTCTTGGCTAATTGACTTTGAAACTACATTCCTGGAATAGTTTTGCTTTTGGAAAAACACAGCTTTACACTTCTGATTCAATTAACCCATTTCACTCTACTTTCTAAGAGTGGCTTTTCAGAAATAAGCACTCTACAATATTCCTGTTATGATAAACACGAAAACAGGTAAAGAAACAGGAAAAGTATATTCCTCCTAAAGGAATAAATATATATATGGAAAAATCTCCAGTTTTCTAGTTTTAACGTAACTGAGCATTTGAAAAAAAAAACTGTTTACAATCACACAAGTTCTATCTAAGCTCTTTCATGTGGAGAGGTACTGTCAATTATACCACATACTACAGCAGTCCTACAATGAGTTCCTTGGTCATGCCAGGCTCATTTCTTTTCAACAACATCTTTAAGTGCAACTGTTCGCAAAAGGAGGCTTTGTCCAAATGTATAAAAGAAAACTTTTCCACTATCTTCATTTAACCCAGGAGCTACTGCAATTTAATTGTTCTACAAGATACTCTTTGCCACAAAGTAAAATGCATAAAAATACAGCATTCAGTTAGTCTTCCCACTAGAGGTTGACTCCTGCCTGGCCCCCCATTTTCCCAAATTAACTCTTTTCTAGTCTCTCTCTTTTTTTTAGTGTGCGACCTTCTCCAGAAACCGGACCCTGAGTGAGCCCTGAACCACACGGGTCATGTTAAGGGATCCCACACCTACTAAATGCCAGGTAATGCAGGTACTGATTATATATAGTCAAAAAGACAAAGCTGAACAATCAGGGGAAACCAAGATGGTGGCATAGGTAAATGCCTAACTGTAGCCTCACACAACAATTTCAAAAAATACAACTAAAATATAAAGTGGACATTATCCAGAACTAAAGGAAAGTTGACTGACTGGAAATTCTACAACTAGAAGGAAAGAGAAAAACAGAAGGAAAATCAGAGGAGCTGTAAAAGCCTAAAGTACAGAGACATGGTGCACGTTGGAAGAGGACTGAGCTGGAGAGGAGGGGCAGCTGAGTGCCTGGTTGACATTCCCTAGTGGGAAGGAGATCAAAGCTCCGTACTGTGATGAACCCCAGTTCCGACAGCACTGAACCCCAGTTCTGGGTGAGATCCTGGGGTCCCAGGCTCATACAGAGAGATTCTAGGCTGTAAGGCAGAAACTCAGGGGAGAGGCAAAAGGCAGAGACCCAGAGTTGAGCACATTGTGTGCAGAGGAGGGACTGTTGACTGTGCCACTGGATTGCCCTAGCAGAAAGAAGACAAAAGCTCTGGACTGTGCTGAGCCCCCGTTCCTACTGCACTGAACCCCAGTTCTAGACCAAACCCAAGCTCATACGGAGCGAATCTTGGCTGTAAGGCGAAAACTCAGGGGAGCGGCAAAAGGCAGAGCCCCAGAGTCACGCACATTGTACACAAAGGACTGACTGTTGACTATGCTTCTGGATTGCCCTAGCAGGAAGGAGACAAAAGCTCCGAACTGCACTGAACCCCACTTCCAACCGCACTGAACCCCAGTTCCGGGCTCATTGGGGGAGAGACTAGATTGTCCGGTAGTGGGAGAAACTCGGGGGCACCTTTCTGTCAGAGGTGCTTCCAGCAAGTACCAAAGAACACTGAGGAACACTGAGACTCAGGAACCTCATAGGGTGGGGCTGACAGGAAGCCAAGGCTGTAGGCTCCACCCTGAAACTCTGCCCCATCCAAGCTGAGCACAAAGGCTTTTGAATAAAGCTGTCTCCTGGCATAGACACAGCTGATCCTCACAGCCAATTGACCTGGAGGTCAGTTCCTCCCAGTGATACCAACAACAATTAAGACTTAACTATGAAAGACTGTACACACAGTCCACAAAGGGGTGCACCAAGAGTGTCCACCTCAGATAACTGAGAGACTACCCACTGAACCATATAGAACACCTTAACACACAAAGCCACCCTACCAACTCAGAGAAACAGCGAAAATGCCGAGACAAGGAAACAGATCACAAACAAAAGAAATGGAGGACAAAAAGCGACTGGATATAGAGTTCAAAACCACACTTATAAGGTTTTTCAAGAATTTCCTAGAAAAGGCTGATAAAATAAATGAGACCTATGATGATATGAAAAGGGATTAACTAGAAATAAAGAATACATTGTCTGAAATAAAAAGTATTATACAAAGTCCTAAAAACAGAATGGAAGATCGCAAGAATCAAGTCAAAGATCTGGAACACAAAGAGCCAGAGGACACTCCTCCGCAGAAGCAAGAAGACAAGAGAATCCAAAAAGTTGAAGATAGTGTAAGAAACCTCTGGGACAACTTCAAGCGAACCAACATCAAAAGTATGGGGGTCCCAGAAGAAGAGAGAGAGTAAGATACCAAAAACATATTGAAAGAAGTAGTGAAAGAAAACTTCTTCCACCTGGTGAAAGAAATAGACTTACAAGTCCAGGAAGCACACAGAACCCCAAACAAAAGGAATCCAAACAGGACCACACCAAGACACATCATAATTAAAATTCCAAGAGCAAAGGCAAAGAGAGAATATTAAAAGCAGCAAGAGAAAAGCAGGTAGTTACCTATAAAGGAGCACCCATACGAATGTCAGCTGATTTCTCAACAGAAACCATGCAGGCCGGACAGGAATGGCAAGAAATATTCAAGGTGATGAATAACAAGAACCTACAGCCAAAAATACTCTACCCAACAAAGCTATCACTCAAAATCGAAGGCCAGATAAAGAGCTTCCCAAATAAAATAAAATAAAATAAAGAGCTAAAGGAGTTCATCACCACCAAACCAGAATTATATGAATTGCTGAATTATATGAATTTCAGAAGAGGAAGAAAATAAAGATAAAAATAATGAACAACAAATATGTAATTATCAACAAGTGAATCTAAAAAACAAGGGAATTAAAAAACCTGATGAACAATATTAACTGTTGAATATAATAGAATCAGAGGTATGGAAGGGGAGTGAACTGACGATTCTCAGGGAAAAGAGGAGTTGGGGGTGCGGAAAGAGACTGAACATAAACTGTGCACCTATGGATGAGGACAATGGGGGTGGAGAAAGGGCAGAGGGTGGGATGGGAACCTGCTGGAGGGGGAAAAAATGAGGAACTTTTGTAACAATATGAACAATAAAGATTTATTTTTTTAAAAAAATACAGCATTCAAAATTCATACTGTGGACCCCTTCGTATTTCTACCATTGCATTGACCACTGCATGATTTTGCATATTGAATATAATATCAAATATTTCCCACCTTTGTCAGTGCAGTTAACTTTTTGTAGATCTAATTCAAGAATTGTATCAAAGAAAGGATATATCTAGTCATATAGCTAGTGGGGGAAAAAAGTTGAACTTTATCCCCAAAATTTGGAATCTTTTTCTTAAGAATGTTCTGCTGCTGATGTTTACTTCCCATTACAATCTATTAATTTTAATTTTAGCGATAAATACTGTTTGCATAATCTTGGCATGTAACTCTCAACTTGCAATAATACAAATGATCTCATACTCTTTTTCCAGCTCTGCACCCCCTTGTAAATTATGCAAGTATAGAGCCAAACAAAAGCAAGGGGAACATGTGTGCACTTCCTCCCACTAGATTACTAGCAACATAAAGCAAAATAAAATATTGATCTACTCTTTGGACTGAGCTTTCTGAGTTTTACAACCATCCTCTCTTTAGCTGTGTACAAAGTAAAATAAAAAATTGATTATCACTCACTTCTAGATCTGAGCTTCATGGATCTTCAAAGGCTGACTAGTTAATTAAATACGGTAACAGAATCCCAGATTAGAACTTTCTTCATAAGCATGCCATTAATAAACTCATTTTTCAATGTGAGAAACATCTGCACATACCCACCATAATATTCCTTCTTAACCATAGTATTCCATT
Organism: Pipistrellus hanaki; assembly: GCF_964339955.1. NCBI lineage: Eukaryota > Metazoa > Chordata > Mammalia > Chiroptera > Vespertilionidae > Pipistrellus > Pipistrellus hanaki. The sequence goes on from NC_140505.1 coordinate 29,026,421, forward strand.
TACTATTTGACAGATCGTAAGATATTTGAGCCACAGGGAGACAAATCATCAATTTAGAGTTCTTTGCTTGGTTTACTGAACAAGCCATGGAGTTTAATATATGCTTTAGGTCATTCATCATTCATTTGCTCAAAGGATGAAGTGCCAGTACTCTAAGAACTCAAAACCAAAAGAGAAGGGGTCTGGGCAGATTGCTATTTGACCAATACCAGTGAAATGTGGGCCTGTCCTGCTTAGCAGTGTGCAATGGTGAGGACTTCTCAGACTCCTGAGACAGTTTGCTGTTCTACAAAACAGATATTAACCATCATTTGTCTGTGCACACGTAAACTACTGATGTTAAGAAGGATATTTTCTTAGGTAGAGTCTTTGGCAAACACTCATCAATCCATTTCTCTTAACTCCAGTACAGAATACGCAACACTGAAATGCAATTTTTCTGATAAATGTCAACTCGGCATAGTGTGTGTGTGTGTGTGTGTATATATATATATATATATATATATATATATATATATATATATATATATATATTAATCTGGTGGTGTAGCAAGAAAGCTTCAGGTGGTGGCTGTAGGCTGGGGGAAAAAAACAAAAGGAAGGCAGAGGGGTGTTGGGTAGAGGCAGGAGCAGAGGCAGGAATTGGTGATATGCCTTTTTCTGTTGAGAGAATTTAAAAAGTGAACATTTAAAACTTACATCCTCCATTCTTTTTGTAATTTTTATCAACAACAAGGGCCAGATTTAAGTTTGTGATTGGTGCCTGAGATAGCACAACAATCAAGTGAATGGGGGATGTTCTGAGCTCTGGGCTTCTTCTAGGACTGATGAACCTTATATTGACCATGTAGATCTCTTTCTCCAGAAGCTATAGGATAGTCAAGCTGGAACCATTCACTGTCTATAGCAGTATGTAGCAATGATGGCCCAAGGAAGATAAATGGTTTTTTTATTACGACCCTAAAAGATAACACTAACATTGTATTCTTGTCTGAAGGCTTTCTCCTAAACTTCCTATTAGTGTAGCTGAAGCAGTAAGTTATTATTAGACACAAACACCGTGTATGAATACATGAAACATAAAGCCAGAATTAAAATGCAAAAAAAAAAATCATAGAACTTCTTATAATCAGAACAAGTAATATTTCAATCATTGCACGATGATTATAGTAATTACATTGAGTCCTACCTCTTTCAGAAATATACAGCCTACCTGTACAAACATAAATAAAATACGCTTTCACCGCTATCCAAAAATAAGGGAGTGGAGGAAAGCCATGTGAAACACCCAGTAAAGAAAAAAGTCCCTGCCCTGGCCAGTGTGGCTCAGTTGTTTGGATCATTGTCCCCCTATACCAACAGGTGACAGGTTTGATTCAGGGTCAGGGCACATACCCAGGTTGTGGGTTTGATCCTTGGTCAGGGTGCATGAGAGAGGCAGCCAATCGATGTTTCTCTCTCATGTAGATATTTCTCCACCATCCCTGCTCCTCTCCAAAATCAATAAAAACTTATTTTTAAAACAAGTCCCATACTAAAGTCAAAGAATCATTTGCAAGGTGCTATATCCTCAATTGAATACATGCAGTTGAAATCACTACCCAAAAATTCTGCATTTATTAATTCAAGGAAATTTTTACTTCAAGGAAATATGCCTTCATTTCTATGGAAACTTCTCTATCTCCTTCTGGGCCTAAAATTCCTCTGTCAGTCTGATATCTCAGTGTAGGAGTAATTGCAAGGTAGAACCAGCCTTTTTTTCTCACTCTTTCTGACCCTGTCAGCTCACCCACACCCATATTAATCGTCAGTCATTCACTCATTTTTTATTCCTATGCCAGGGCCCTTTTATTAGCTTTATGAAGCATAAACAGGTCCCAAATTGAGCAGCTCTTCTGTGTTTTCCATCTCAATAAGCAGTGCTTCCACTCAACAAGTACTCAGGCCAGAAATCTAGTCATCTTCCCTACATCTTCTTAATCCTCTAAACTCCACCTCATCAAATCTGCCCCCAAGTCCTGTCTGTCCTACCTCTAAAATAAATTTCTGAAATGCATGCACTTCTACTACCTGAGCCTTGCTTTCATACTGACTACTAAGAGCACCCCTACTGCACATTCTACTTGCATCTCTGTCTTCTGTGAATGCTGTGCACATTACCACCAGAGCAGTCTTTACACTGGTCATATCACTCTCTTACTTAAAACTCCTCCATGGCTGCACATTTCCCTCAGAACAAAGACACCAACCCCTGATATAGCCTCAAGCCCTGTACACTATGGCCTCTGACTATCCTCCTAACTTCATGGTATCCGGTCTTGTCTTACTCAGAATTTTGATCTCACTAGGTTTCTTTTATTTCCTTAAAACCTCTTCACCAGGCCAACTCCAGGTCCATATAACTGCTATTCCCACTTCCAACCAGGCTGACTTTTGTACGGCCGAATACGTCCTAAGCCTGAAGTAGTGAAAAGAGACCCCTGAAGAAAAGATCAACAACTATGAAGATAATCAACTTAAAATATCTTCATTTCAAAAAGGCATAAACAATAAATGCTAGAAAATACTGGCAATAGTCACAGAAAAACTTAATAGCATCACAAAGATTAATAAAGAAATTAAGAGGCAAATGATAAATCAGTAAATTTTCCAAAAAGGAAGTACAATGATTAACAGTCATTAAAAATGTCAAACCTTTTAGTAATTGGAAATACAGTATAACAAATAGGTGATACAATTTTTATTATAACTTGAAGAGAAACACTAAAAGTTATGTTTCTACCACGAGCTAGGCACTTAACTAATATAAGAATATGGCAGTAGTCAAGCAGATATATTATCTGCCTCCAGAGAGCTCTATGCTCAGCAAACTGGAGACTTACAGCCAACAAATCATATATAAGTAATATGTTTATAACATAATTAAACTAAAAGCCTATTTTTGAAAATCAGGGCCCCATTCTGAAATTAAGTAACATGGATTGACATTTGATCTATTCAAATCTAATTTCTCTAAAAAGAAAAAGAAAAAACAGTGCTAGAAATAAAGATCTAGTTTTATAATCGTATCACACTATACAATTAATCATTCCCTGCTGTCTACTTTTAGAACTATCCACTATCCCTTTTCATCTCTCTTTCCTTTCTTAGTGCATCTCCTATTTTTTTCTTTCCTGGCCATTTCTCCTCCTAATGACACCTTGTAGGTGGTGTAAGTGTGGGCTCTCATCTTTCAGGCTCATCTTTCTCTACGATCAACCCACCCATAGAACTGGGAAGTGACTTAGAAACAGTAGATGGAAGACTTTGCAGCAGTAACTAGGGATCTTGCAACAGGCAATACAGGGCCACATCAACACAGAGCCCACTTTGGAAGCCACAAGGAAGAGGAAACACAACCCCACAAATTGTTGGGAGAGATTTGGAGTTTCAGAAAATCCAAGTGAGAGAGAAAGCAAGGGAATCCTCTCCAATAAAGTTACTGCTCTGTCACTGTGTGCCAATTGGGTGGACCTAAGGGAATGCATGCTACACCATACGTGGGCTATGAATGAATATGCTAACTTAGCTAAAATCATCCTAAGACTTGTCCTGTTCAACCAAGGATCATCACAAGAGGTGTTTGGTATTCTCAATGAATTATAACCCTGGTGGCTAAGCAAACCATAATTAATTAATATAACATTATTCAAAATGGGGCAGTATTATTATTATTTTTTTTTTTTTTTGCAAAATCAATTGTAATATACTCTGCCAATTCAGTAATGTACAGCACAATTGTCAGGTTCAAGGGGGAAAAATGCCTTGGAGACAACAAAATTGGGGTCTACACTATGCTCCTGATGATCCATTTGATTTTTCCCAACATTTTTAGTCCATGTGCCGGGGAACATTGCTGACTCTGGAAGAGCAAGGAGCTGACCGATGGGGTTTTAACAAAGGACATATAAATCCAAAAAAACATATAGAGATTATTTTTCTTCCCTACTGGAATATTTTTGAGATTCCAAAATAGGGCACTTTGTTAAGTTATAAAAATAAGCTTAATGTTGGACATATATAAGATTTCCAGATTGGCAATTCAACAAATGATGAAATGCCAGGCTAGTGTGGCGCAATGGTTGAGTGTCGACCTATGAACCAGAGGGTCACAGTTCGATTCCCGATCAGAGCGTATGCCTGGGTTGTGGAATGTGCAGGACGCAGCCAATCCATGATTCTCTCTCATCATCAATGTTTCTATCTCTTTCTACCTCTCCCTTCCTCTCTGAAATCAGTAAAAACATATATTTTTTAAAAAGAAGAAATGAAGAAGTATTTAATGGAGAACATAGTCTCTTTAAGGATCATGGTAGGTGCTGTAGTGATAAAAGAGTATATGAAACTCTCCCTGCCCCCAAGACCCAAGTAATCTTAATAAGGAAGGTGAAGTAATGAGAATCAAAATATAGTCTACGGCCATACCACCCTGAATGCACCCAATCTCGTCTGATCTCGGAAGCTAAGTAGGGTTGGGCCTGGTTAGTACTTGGATGGGAGAATCAAAATATATAAGAAAATAGTATGCTAACAATGAAACAAGTATAATGTAATACATAACTAATTGACAGTTAATTAGCAGGCATCATTAGCAGCTGGTATTAGGATTTGGAAGTAGAGAGATTATTTCAAATTGGTATAAATTAGTAGGAAATAGTATTTAAGTTATGTTTTGAAGGATTTGGAAAGGTAAAGGGGAAAAATATAAGGAGATTTTTTTTAATGTAGAGGCCTTGTTGGTGACAAAGAAACAATAATTTAGGTGAAATAAATCCAACCCTTTGTTTTTTTTAATTAAGAAAACAGAATGAGACTAGTTAAGTGCATTTCTTGCACAGCTAGTAAATATACAACTGGAATTAAATCCTGCCTTTTAGACCAAGAGTTTATTCGTTCTACCAGGGTGCTCAAAAGAGGTGGCCCAGCCAGGGTCAAAGAAAATAAAGCAATTTTCTAATTCTGCATTGTTAATCCTCTCTCTGCTCTCAAGACTTTTTTTTGCACTTCAGACATTGCTATTGAACCATCTCTTCTGACCTGATATCTTAGACTGGTTTAAACCCTTGATTTGTCTTCTTTCCTGTTTACCTTCCCTTCTCTTCCTTTAGTTAAAGTATTATCTTTTTTTTTTAATCCCATGTCTTCTAAGAAAAAAAGGTTAAAAGCTGAGAGGAAGAAAGAAGAAAAGAAAAGAGGGGAGTAGAGAGGGGGGAAGGAGGAAGAGAGGAACAGAGAAGAGAAATAAAATGTAAAAAATGAAATAAAATGTAAAAAAAGAAAGAAAGAAAGAAAAGAAAAAATTAGTCTGTACTGTCTCCTAACTTCTTCCTTGCCCATTTCCCAATTCTGTCCTTACTCCTCCCAATCATGAAATAGAATACTCATGCCGGGACTGGTTTGGCTCAATGGATAGAGTGTCAGGTTGGGAACTGAAGGGTCCCGGGTTCGATTCCGGTCAAGGGCATGTACATTGGTTGCGGGCACATCCCCAGTAGGGGGTGTGCAAGAGGCAGCTGATCGATGACTCTCATCGATGTTTCTAATTATCTATCTTTCTCCCTTCCTCTCTGTACAAAATCAATAAAATATATTTTTAAAAAAGAAAGAAATAGAATACTCATTTTTCCCAGTTAATATAAGAATCTGCACTTTAAATCTTGCTGTATTTATTCAAGTAGGATAATGCCTTCTCATTATGTTAGTTTCTTGTCTTATTCTTGGCATTGGACTTAATGTTTCTTGTCCCAATTTCTATCCTCAGATCTTGATAAACAGCCTCAAGTTGTGCCATCTGGCCCAAAGGTTAATAACTGTTTGTAGAGTCTGTCTCCTTATGAGATTTTGCCCTTCACCTCATTTACAATGCTTTTACTTAAAAAAGAAATACCATATTTTAAAAGCTGTCAGATATGGTAAATATATGCTAAAGTGGTTTATGAAACATTAGTAACAATTGCTTAAAGTTTCACATCTGTAAATGTTTATCATTTCTCTACTCTTCTTGTTTACTGTAATCTTACATCCTCATAATTCAACAGATGCTTGGGTACCCCATGGTTAGCAACTTTCCATGGGGTACCCAAACAACGGAATCAGGTTGGAAGTGGACTGTCACTACAGTGAACCATTTACTCCAAAGACAAAGGAAATAATGAAGGAATCATAAAGCAAGGAGCATATTTTTGAAGTCTGTGAATAAATACGCTAAAATAATCTAATAAATAGAATAAAAAGACTACACCCTCAGTTTCAAAGGATCCTTTCATTGGTATACCTTTTAACACAGGCACACTACAAGGGATGACTGAAAAAATTTAATAGGGTAGACAAAACAGGATTTTCTCTGAATTAAGATTCCTATATTAATAATCCTAACAATGAATAAATTGTGCTCTGGCTGGTGTGACTCAGTTGCTTGAGGGGTTTGATTTCTGGTCAGTGCACATGCCCCAGTTACAGGCTCAATTCTCAGTAGGAGGCATACAGGATGTTTGATGTTTCTCTCTCTCCCTCTTCCATCATCTATCTCTAAAAACCAATAAAAACATATATTTAAAAAAATAATAAATTGTGACACTTCCCTCTCATGTCCAAAAAAATATTTATTGATATACTAGAGGCTTGGTGCAAAAAATTCATACACTCGGGGGATCCCTCAGCCTGACCTGTGCCCTTTCACAGTACGGGGGCCTTAGGGCACATGTGTCAAACACAAGGCCCGAGGGCCAAATCCAGCCCGCCAGGCCTTGCAATGTGGCCCGCACTGCGCTGTCATCACTGCACTCCGCTGTCAGTTTATGACATTGTCAGTTTATGACTGTTCAGTAAACCATTCGGCCCGCAATTTAGGCTGGATTTTAGATTTTGGCCCCTTCTCTGATTGAGTTCGACACCCCTAACTTAGGGGAATGTCTTACTGATGGTTTGGCTTAGGCCCTCTGCTTCCTGTGGGGACCAGGCCTAAGTTGGCAGTCAGACATCCTTAGCACTGTCTTGGAGGTGGGAGAGGCTCCTGCCGCTACTGCTGCACTCACCAGCTGTGAGCCCGGCTCCTGGCTGAATGGCACTCCCCCTGTGGGAGCACACTGACCAACAGGGGGCAGCTTCTGGTGATCAGTGCACATCATAGCGACTGGTCATCCCAGCATTGGGCCCAAACTGGTTCTCTGACATCCTCCAAGGGTCCCAGATTGTAAGAGAGTGCAGGCCAGATTTAGGGATCCCACTGGTGCACAATCAGGACCAGGGAGGGATGCAGAAGATTGGCCAACCAGGGAGGGACCATGAGAGGGCTCCAGGGCATGCCAAGCCTGTCTCACTCAGTCCCAATGACTGGACCCCAGCAGCAAGCTAACCTACCAGTTGAAGCGTATGTCCTCTGGTGGTCAGTGCACATCATAGCGACTGGTGGACTGGTTGACTGACCCTTGGTGGTCAGTGCACATCACAGCAAGCAGTTGAGTGGCCTTAGCATATCATTAGCATACTATACTTCAATTGGTTGAACAGCTGACCAGACACTTAGCATATTAGGCTTTTATTATATAGGATACTATACCATGGTGATGTCAAAATGACCACTCTACACTGATTGATGACTCATATACACTATGATCAAATTGCAAAACAATTTTGAGCACCTAATGGAATCTGTGTTAATGATTTCTTTATTGAGTGGGTAGAAAACAAAAACGAATAAGCCCTATATTCTTTGATTCTGTGTTTTTACACAAAGCTATAACTGGAGCAAGAGGCTGCAGGCCTTACTGCACAGTTAATAAGGAAGCATAAAAAGAACTGAGTGTTGACATAAAGAATGTGATAAAACAGAGCATGCACTTATTAAAAAAAATAAGAAAAGGCGTGTTGAAATTTACTTACTATTTACCATCAAACTCAAATTGACTACACTTAATCTGTAACGTGTCCTTGTAAACTTGAATTTCTAGAGCAGCTCGCTTGGTTTGATGTGGGGCGGAGTAACTGTTTTATTATAAATATTGAAAAATATGTTTAAATAATTTTAAAGTTTCAAGGGCTATCTTTATGAATGCTGGTTTTAATATGCTATATTTGTTAGATATTTGTCTTCAAAAGCTGAGCTTATTCACTTAAAGTTATGGGCCATTTTGCCAGGTTGATTTTATCCACCAACCTTATCACAATTAACTCACCATCTGTGATCCCAGAGTATTCTGTAACTCCATCGAAATATAATAACATGACCTTAATTGTCAATAAAGGAACAAGATGGCACCTTTAATGGTTTTTTCCAAGATCAGACTATTACAGAACAAAGATTCAAACCCAGGCAGTTTGACAGCAATTTTGAATTTTTAACCCTTACACTATATTGTTTCTTCATAAAAATTAAAAAGTTATAAACTAGAGAAAAATATTAACAATCAAATCTGCAGCATGATGCCGGGGGGGGGGGGGGGGCAGAGAGAAGCAAAAATAAAAGAATATTTATGAGAATATCCAATGGACCAGTCAGTAAAACACTTTGGCCTAAATTCAAATTTAGTGGACTGAGGGGAAAATGGGAAGTGAGAAATTAAAAACTCTGTGTAGATTGTATTTTTGAGACTAGTAAGGTCCTTCCTTTCAATTCTACAATTTACATTGAAATAATTTAGCTTAGAAGATTTATTCATATATCAAATCATTGCTTCTACCAGATATATGGATGAAAATAACTATGACAGGGAAAGGTATTCCAATAACTTCTTGAAGTACAAAAACCACCAGAAATTCTAGAATTCTATCATGGTACAGAGAAGACAGAATGAAGTAACGCAACCTATGGCAACAGTAGCAGATTGTTTTAACCCACCTGCATTTTTTTAAAGACTATATTTCAATGCAATTAAACCATTAACTTATCAGCATTTGGGGAGGGGAAGGAATATATCCCCAACTGCAGCCGTGAATACAGCGGGTCTTTTTGTTTTATGTTGTTTTTACTTTTAAACATTTTTTTTCATTTTAAAATATTTTTTTTATTGTGAACACAGCAGATTTTAAGAGCCATTTAAATATTGTTGAGATCATTCTTTTTTAAATCCAATATAAACAGAAAGATTACACTCTTCACCTCTCCAAAAGTTTTCTACCTTTAAGACATAAACACTTTCATTGTTAGTCAGTGTTTTTTGAAATTTATTTATACAATTGCATTTAACCATAATTCAAGTGCTATCTAAAAGTCAGTGAATTAATAAATTTTATACTAGATTTCTGAGTCAAGATCAGATACAGCCTAAAATTTTCATCAGCTGTGGTGCCTCTAACAAAGCTTCCAATGTCCAAATCCAAAAAAAAAAAAAAAATTGCAACATACGCTTCCAAGAAAAAGAATAAAGTATCTGTCCAGTTACTGGTAATCTTAAAAGGACAGGAACAGCTGCCAAAAATCATTAGAGGTTGGTAATCCATGTGTCTTTTTTTGAGGGAAACACTCTGTAATTAATTCTGCATTCACCAGCTGGTGTCACCGCTGCCCTCCTCCCTGTCCCCCAAAAGAAATAAATCAGAAGTAGGAGGATGAAGAGCAGCGTCTGTTGCCAAACTTTAAAAAAAAAAAAAAAAAAATGGCATTATTTGCCCAAGTAATATACACAGAAAATGTGCAAGATGCGTAAAAAGTAATTAATTCTACATCATTTATATTATGTGTAGTACACATAGAAGGAACCATAAATGTATGGGTTTTAGTTTCAGGACTCTCGTTAAAGCCCCTTTAATAAGATAATAAGCCTCCATGGCATGCTAAGTAATCACACAGACTCATTGAGTAGGTGTTGCCACAAAGTATTCAGCTCTCAATATAACGAAAAACAATATAATGAAGTTGGTACTAATGTCTAGATCAGTGCTTTACAATTGGGCATATATTTTGCTCCTTTTACCTTTTGGCAATATCTGGACATGTATTTAGTTGACAAGATGGGGGAGGGGAGGGATGTTTCCAGCATCTAGGTTGGCAGTCAGGGATGCTGCTAAACATTCTACAATGCACAGGACAGACCCCAAAACAAAGCATGTCAATAGTGCTGAGGTTGAGAGATATCTAGTTGCTCATGAATTTACCACTTCATATTTGGCTATACATGCTTCTAATGGGTCAGAAAACATGAGTTGGATCAGGATGAGCCTCAAAGTTACACAGCCGGCCACCTGACGGCCAGGCCAGCATTGTTGGCTGGGACGCCAGATCTCATTTCTCATATAGGGCTGCCTCTTCAGATGGAAACAGGGACAAACTGCCACTGAAATATGCATTCAAATAAAATTACAAAACCTGGTAGCTTCACCCCATGGTCCAAAGACTGGAAACAGAGCACAACCTTCCCAACATTTGGTAAATGGTATTCATTACTCCATTCATTTAATTATTTCCGTTATAAACAAAAAATGCCTACCATCTGATGACTACTTAAAGTTGGCAGATTCAAATAATTTAGCTATTACTTTGATTGCTTCCTAACATATATATATTAAGTGAGGTTGTTTTGAGGCAAAAATTCCCACTATGGAACATATTCATGAGAAAGCAAATGAAGAGGGGTAGACTAGTTAGCAGCACCAGCTGCACTCATTCATATTTTATCTAATGGCACTGTAAGGTGATTTTGGTTTTTATTCTTAGTGGGACCCAGAGGTAATGTCTGTGCCTATTATGTGTATACTTTTCATCCCCATACTTCTGCTGGATATAGACTAATCATATCATAGTAGTTTGATTTTTTTCAAAAGGGTTTATAAATATAAATTGTAGGATGATCATTTTAACTTGAAATCAGAAATAGCATAAAATAATCAAGTTGCTTTTTAAATTTTCATATTTTCAAAAATATATTTTACATAAACATAACATTTCAACAAAAACCTTGCCCAGACAGCGTGGTTCAGTGGACTGAGCATTTTCCCATGCACCAAGAGGTCACCTGGTTCGATTCCCAGTCAGTGCATGTGCCTAGATTGCAGGTTTGATCTTCAGGAGGAGGATTTGCAGAAGGTGGTCAATCAACGTTTCTATCTCTCTCTCCTTTTCTCTCTCTCTAAAATCAATAAAAACACATTTAAAAAATTCTTTACAACCAAATTCCACTTACATTTTTTTCCTCTAGACTATTATCATCTCAGTCTTTATTTCATCATTTTGCTCACATTTGTCATTTATCCTGTCATCACAGCACAATCCTTGGTTCAATTGTTATAATCTAAGTGCCACAGTCATTTTTCATAGCAATGTTTGTAGCTTAGCCAAGTCGTGAATGATGGGATGAACAGGGGCAAAGGTGTAGATATTTCAGAAAAGATAACAGTGCCATAAACAATGCAGAAGTGAGAAAGCACACACACATGCTTGAAACAGTCATGAACATAAGTCAGCTCTGTAACAGGCGAAGTTCCTGAAACTGGGGACAGAAGACATGACCACCTTGTTGAGATGTTGTGAAGGATTCTTATATGTAATGGAGGGATAAACAAGGTGACTTCTGAAGTCCATTGGCAAGCTGAGATTCTTTTAATCCTTCTCTATGTGCACTTGAGAAATGTAGGCTGGGGTCAGGCTATGAAAATATTTGACTACTAGAATGAAAACCTTGTATAATATTGGTAGGGTGATGGAAAGATATTGAAGGTTTGGGCCTGCAGAGTAATGACCAAACTAGTACTAAAGGCATAAATCTGTGCAGGATGGATGATGAAGGGAAGATGACAAATTGAGGGGTATCACTGGCATTCTAGAAGGAAGACCTGCCACTGGGGAATAGCAGTGAAAATGGAATTGAGGGAAAAAACACAGTTATTTTGAGAGAAAAGAAGAGATAAGATTTGTGGTTTAAATGGAAATGATGGAGGAGAGAGAAGACTAATTCCATTGACTCCATTAATGGAATTAGATAATAAGGAAGATTAGTTCAAAAACTGAGTTTCCTTCTAGATAAGTTAAACTTGAAATTTGTATTCACTGGACAAATTCCAACACATTCTTCAACTCTAGAATCTATCTCTGAGATTAAGACCTCCCTAACTTTCTTCAACCAGACATGATGGCTTTCTCATCCTTATAACCATTATACCCAGGTCCTCTCTCCACTCTAATATTTATCTTACTAAATCTCTGTTACATCTACCAGGCTATATTTAATCTTACCCTATGTCTAGGTATCTCTTACATAGAAAAGATTGGGGCCTTTCTTTGGCATTTTTTAAAATCAACTGATTTTGAGAGAGAAGGAGAGATCGATTTGTTGTTCCACTCATTTATGCATTCATCCGTTGCTTCTTTTATGTACCCTGACTGGAGATTGAACCCATAACCTTGGTATATCAGGATGACACTCTAACCAACTGAGCTACCAGGCCAGGGAGGACATTCTCTGTTATGGTTTGAATTGTGTCCTGGCAAAAAAAAAAAAAAAAAAAAAAAAAAATGTTAAAGTACTAGTGTCTAGCAATTCAGAATTTGACTTAATTTGGTCCACCCTGATCCAATATGACTAATGTTCTTATAAAAGAAAAAATCTGGACAGATATGCACTGAGGATGAATAGAGACATCTACAAGCCAAGTCACACCAAAGTAGCAGCCTACCAACCAGAAGCTACGGGAGAGGTGTGGAACAGAGTCACCACTCTGCAGACATCTTGATCTTAAACATCTAGCTCCAGAACTGAGACAAAATATTTCTGTGTTGAAGCCACCCATCCATGATGTAACTTGGTTACATTAGCCTTAGAATTTTTCATTTACTCATGAAAAATTGCATCCTGGTATATTTTCAGAATTTATGACATTAAAGAACTGGACTCTCCTGAAACACAATTTTAAATCCATGAGGAAAATAAATAATAGACAATATGGAATTTTTCAAGTATTCATATTTTTAATTCATTCAGTAGACAAATAGGAACACATTCGCCAGAGGTTTGCTGACCAGCACATTAGTTGGATCACATAATTCATATATGTCATTGCCTTCTGAATGGGGTAGAATTTGAGCACCTCCAACATTTCAGCCCAGTTCTTTTTTCTAATATATGGATATCTTCAGTAGCTGTGCAAAATAGTCCTGTACTTAGTTTGTTTCCTTCTTTTCTTCATAACTTTGATTTTGCTTTCATATTTGGAAAATAAGTAATAACTACTTACTTAGTAGCTTTGGTATACAACTGTACATATTCTATTGAGAACAAAGTTTGAGAAAATTGCAAAGAATAATTTCCAAGAATCTTAAAAAAAAAAAAAACCACATAATATTTATGTTCTTTGAGATGAATAATAATGAAGTTGTATTTAACATAAATCAGAAAACAGAAAATATACACAAAAATAGAAACATTTTCTGAAATATGTAATGCTCACATTCCTCATCTATTTTTTCCACATGCAGATCCAGTTGACTGCCCACAGGAAGAAAAAAACATTGTGTTTATAAAACAGATCATTAGATATAATTACAGTTACAAGCATAACTACGTCAGGTCCCAACAACCAGGCTCAGAGGCAGATTACCTGACATAAAGAGGACAGTTATCAGTTTGAAGAGGGCTACTTACCAGGGAGCTGCACTAGGCGAGGGAGTAAGCAGCATGCAGACACCTAAGATGTTTACACTACAGTCAGTTATGTTTGAGATAGAAGGAACCAAACACAAAACATTCTTCCTCTAATAGATATCTGTGCTAGCAGTAAATATCATAAATAATTAAAATAAGTTGGAATTCATTGCAAAAGTTTTAATTGTTTGCTCTATTTGCTACCCAACATTGAATTTCAAAAAAAAAAAAAGTTATCATACAATACAATCTTATCATATAATCTTCCTTTATTTATTATATACTAGAGGCCTGGTGGGTGGTGCACAAGATTCATGCACTGGGTGGGTACAGGAAAATGGTGCAGGGGGAGGGAGAGGTCCCTCAGCCTGGCCTGAGCCTTCTCACAGTCTGGGAGCCCTTGGGGGATATCTAACTGCCTTGGAGGCAGGAGAGGCTCCCGCCACCACCACTGTGCTTGCCAGCCAGCAGTGAGCCAGACTCAGAATCATCTAAGATTCACAACAGTTCCATGAAATTTCCCCATCATCTTAGTGTCATTCTCAGGAATTTCTGCCTTTCTTGGGAATGTCTCTAACATGTACTGTCTACTCTTGTACTGTCTACTCTTGTCTTGCTGGGTCGACAGTCACACATTGGCTTGTGCTCTGCCTTTTTCTCATGGCTCATTTCCCTTCTCTTCATTTGATGCTAAGTCCCAGGAAGTCAGAGAACATGATATGTGCTGTTCCCATCTCATGTGTAGCCCAACAGGCACACAGATACTTTGGATAAAAGGAAGATGGGAAGGAAACAAAAAATGGAAGAAAGAATCCTATATAATAAAAGCTTAATATGCTAGGTGTCTGACCATTCATTTGACCGTCCCACCAATCACTCTGATGCACACTGACCACTGGGGGCAGACACTCTGACTGGTAGGTTAGCTTATTGCTGGAGTCCAGCCAGATCAAGAATGGGTGAGATGGGCTAGACACATCTGAAGCCCTACCGAGGTCCCTCCCCAGCTCTAATCACCCCTGATTGATCAGGACTGAGCAAGACAGGCCAGTCACACCCTGGAGCCAACCTCCCATGGTCCCTTACTGGCCTCTAAAATATTTCTTCTAGTTAATTTTCTTTCAATGTGCATGAATCCATGCACTGGGCCTCTAGTTGAAGAATAAAAACAGGGAGAGAGAAAGGAAAGAAGGGAGATGCGGGATGAGGGATGACAGAGGGGGAGGATATATGAAAGATGGAATTAACCCATTACACAGAGTAATTTGAGCCCATTGGCCCAAATCCTAACAAATGCCAGTTCTCTGTCGACTGGAAGAAGAGTGTCAGAGCATCTGCTGCTAGTAACACTGGAAGAGAGAGGTCTAAGTCACTGTGATATTTTTACTTCTGATAATACACACTTTTATTCTGATGCAATCTCATTTGTCTTCTATGTTTTTACATTGATTGTCCACATCACAGAGTGTGTTATAAGTTTATTGACTTCAATGTATCTGAGACTGAAGAGAATTTCTATGTATGTTATAACTTAATAAAATTGTAAAATATAACAGATTGTCAATAGATTTTTACTAGCCAATTTTCTTCTCGACAAATACCAATTTGTTCAATGGGACTGCCATATTTTATTAAGTCAAGATTTCAAGATTATTAATTCCTCAAATGAATACTTATTGGCAAGGTTCTAAAAAACAGTCTCAAATTCATAATGCAGATATAAAAAATTATTTCTGATATCCCAATATCAAATATAGTCTAATTTATATATTTACTCACACATATAAATTGATTTTTTTCAAGTAAAATGGCATATGATTTCACTACAATTGTAATTGTACATTTTTACTTTGTTTTATATATATATATAGATATATAGATATATATATATAGTAATATATAGATTGTGTGTATAGAGAGCATATATAGTTTTTAAAATGACTTTCACATCCATCATTTCATTTAAATCTTACTAAATCTGAAGCAGACCAGATAGATTATATGAAGCACACTTTATAAATTAGGACACCATCACACTGACCTGAAATGACTTGTCCAGGTCATATAAAAGTAGGGAGATAGGGAAGAATGAAGAGAGAGAAGGAAGGTCAACGGGAACCCAAAGAAATGTAATACGTTAAAAGTTTTATCCTCGGTTTATTTCCTCAGTAACAATATACTCAAAATTGTAATTAATTATTACATTGTAAATTAATGATCCCAGAGCTATAGTGTCAAGGTATATTTGTATTAAAATGTACAAGTACTTAACTTTTGAAAACTTCTATTTTCAGTTAATTCATACAATGCCAGTAACTTCAGTTTCTTCTTTTAAGGGGAAGAGGAGACAGGAGAGCCATTACCTAGTACAATTACTTTGAATCCCATAAATAGTTTTCCTGTTGTTCCTTTTACATAGTGGCCATTTAGGAGATAGATTTTGTAAATTTTCAACAAAGCATCTGGATGTTGGGTAAAAGTTAGATTTTTGCCCTGATATACACTGTGTGTGATATTTTGCATGCAGCTAATTTTTGTCCGAGTGCATCTTATTTACACTGTTATTTACATTGTTGAAATTTGTGTATCACAGCCAGTTAAGCATAAATGTGCTTATATATGCAGTACTTTTACCCAAGCAAGAAAACAACTAAGTTCAATTAAATCCATAGCTAAGCAGAGTGGAAGGAAGAAAAGAAAGGAGGGAAACAGGAAAAAAAGAAGAAAAGAAAGAAGGGAAGAGATAAACAGAGTTCTATCCTACAGAAAAAGTCACCAGCCTGTTTTATTTTTATAAAGCAGGTTGCATTCCAAAATGAGAGCTGGCTTTTTTACACTGTCATTGGTGTGTTACAAATTGTTATTGGCCACTGACCTGGAGCCATCTGCTATGAAAGATTAAACTATTCTGTGCTCACCTGTGTGAAATCTGGACTTCTTGCCTCTGGTAAGATGATCATGTTGCAGACTTAAGAAACATATTATGCTACTGATCTCTTGAAAATATCTAAGCAATAGGGTTTTTTTTTCTATGTTCTTAAACACTTTTAAAGCAACATGTATACCAAGGTATTTAAGGATGGTGTGTCAATTCCAGGACTCATCACTAAATGTATGTCCATCCTTTGGTCTGATATTTTTAATGTTGTTAAATTGTCTTAGAAATGAACCATTGAATTTGTAAAGCATCTTGAAATTCTGACATTCTTTTTTCTTAACAAGAACCCTCTCCACTGTAATTCCTGCTGCTGTAAATCAAGACTGCTCTGAGCTAAGTAAGTTAGAACTCATAATCACAATGGCTTGTGATTTTGCACAACTTTTTTTTTTTTTTTTTTACATATCTACTCTTAGAAGTTACTTTTTCCTTTGTTTTGACATTGACCCTTTTCAAGAAGCCATTATTTATATGGAAAACAGGTACAGTTATCTTAGTCACATTACACATGTGAATGGAAGCTATAATTTAGGATTAAGAAACACCTCTCTGTTCAAGAAATGCTTGGAGCAGGAGATTTAAGGCTCCCAGGATGTCCCTATTTGGGGCTGTGAATTTTCCCTACATTTCTGCAAAGAGATAAACTGAGAAGACTCTAATGAGTGACCATCTAAACCCAGGACATCTAGACATCTCCAGTTTCTATTTGAAATGTATTTGATGGTGAGCTCCCTGTGTGTTAAGATGGTTTGTTCCTTCCCTTGAAATTATTAGAGCCCAAATTTATATTAAACTATTAAACACATCAATTGTGCCTTAATATGGTTTTGTCCCACCCCTCCCTCTGCTCCAAAGTTGACTACACAGAGATAACACATAGGCAACACGAAAGTAACAACATTCTCTCTACCCTTTTCCAGGATATATCTTTCCCAGGATAAACTTTCACATTGGTCTTTCTGAGATTTAACTGTTCTGGTTTATTTCCTTTAGTATATATTACAGCTTGTCAAATCCTTAATTATATATGACTCCCCAAAATGATTACACTATTTTAAATGTAAACTCAACTACTCAGAATATTCAACATTAAGTTTCAATGTCAGCAGTATATCTGCATGTATTATGGTGGCATTGGGCATACTGCATTGAGTATTAATCAACTACCACACACATATTTATTCCAAATATTATATTATCAAGACATATCTTAGGCATTTTGAACCTGTGTTGTTGATATTTTGAATCAATCAACAAAATTTACAATTCTCCCTAATAAATTCCATCTTATTCTTGAACCAAAATGTCAACCTGTTATGAACTTCAAAATGAACTTCAAAATGTTTATCTAAATCATGTAGAGCCGTGGTTGGCAAACCATGGCTTGTGGGCCACATGTGGCTCTTTGGCCCCTTGAGTGTGGCTCTTCCACAAAATGCCATCGCCTGGGCGAGTCTATTTTGAAGAAGTGGCGTTAGAAGTTTAAGTTTAAAAATTTGGCTCTCAAAAGAAATTTCAGTCATTGTCCTGTTGATATTTGGCTCTGTTGACTAATGAGTTTGCCGACCACTGATCTAGCGTATTCATATTAATGACTCCACTCTTCCCCCCCAGGTATACACTGTACATACATAAATACATATACATCTAGAAGACATGCCAGGACTTGACTGAGTAGCATTATTCATATTATACCCAAGTTAAAAACTAAAAACCCAAAGCTCAGTAACAGCAGAATGGATAAATACATTCTGAAAGAAATATGTCCAGCAATGAAACTGAATAAGCTACAACTCACGCAACAATTATTGACAATTCCATTTACATTAAGTTGACCATCAGACTGAACAAAACCACAGTGTTAACAATGCATATATGATAAAGCTATACAGAAAAGCAGAAGAAACCACTACCTATAAAAGGCAGTGGGTAGTGGAGTTGCTTATAATAGTGTATTTCCTGATACAGGTGTTTACCTTATAGTTAAGTGTGCATTTATATGCATGTTTCTCTATGAGTGTTATAATTCTCACTTTTAAAACTTTAAAATTCAATTAAAAGAATTCCTTATTGTCCTTGTGTAACCCACAAACATTCTAGTTCAGAGGTAATGACAAGAGGGATGTTTCAGGTGCTGATTGATCGTAACATTGGTCCCATTCTCTTCTCATTCAACTTCTACTGTACTTTGTGATAGCTTTATTTATAGGCCAGTTTCTGTCCTGACAGTATCATGGCCACAGTAGGACAGTATGGAAAGACAGAGAGAGAGATAAAAGAGAGGTAGAGAGACTCTCAATAAGAGAAGAAAAGTCCTGAGCTACACTCAGTTGGATCACATGACCAAGTGGGATTATCCCTGAGATGAAAGGATATTTCAATATATGAAAATCAATTAATTTGTACTCCACATTAACAGAAAGACTAATATTACATGTTTATATCAATTGACACAGAAAAAAATCATATGACAAAATTCAACATCTTTTTGCAATAATATATGTTTAAGAAGCTAAGAATAAAAGAAAATTATCTCAACATAATAAAGATTATATTAAAGGCCAGAACTAACATCATACTCAGTACTAAAAAACTAGAAGCTCTTCCTCTAAAATCAGGAACAAATCAAGGATGTCAATTCTTACTATTTCTATCGACATAGAACTGAAAATCTTAGCCAGAGCAATTAGACAAGGAAAAAAAATCAAAGTCATCCAAATTGGAAAGGAAGAAGTAAAATCATCTATTTTGTTTTATATGTAGAAAACTCTATATCACACACACACACACACACACACACACACACACACACACACACACACATAACTGTTAGAATAGCTGTGTTTAGTATATACTATAAATAAACAATCTTAAAAAGAAAATTAATAAAACAATCCAATTTATAATATATATCACTTGGGAATACATTTAACCAAGAAAGCAAATTACTTGTATTCTAAAAACTATAAATATTAATTATAGAATTAAAGAAGATAAATGAAAACATAGCCTGTGTGGATGAATTAAAAGACTTAACATTATAAAATACACATATTGCCCCCAGTGATCTGCAGATTCGATGCAATCTCTATCAAAATCACAATGGCTTTTTTCTCCCAAAAGTTGAACCTAACCTGATTTCACTTAAAGGAACTACAGTTTTGTTTTTAATTTCCTCACCTAGGTTAAGGTCTAATCCAAGATTCTAAGCTGTTTCCTTTTTTTAAACTCCTTCTCTTTGATGCAGAGGGTGGGGACCAAAATCTTTTTTATTAATTTATTTATTTATTAAGGTATCACATATTTGTCCTCATCACCCCAATCCCATCCCAAACCCCTCCCCATGCATGCCCCAATCAGGACCAAAATCTTGATGGATACATCCACTTTTATATCATCTTTATCAATAATCCTGAACAGACGTTGACCACTACCTTGCTTTTCTTAATCTAAGCATGACAAAAATAATCCTGTTTATTCTCTTAGCACTTTTTAATACCTGCTCTCATGGTAAGATTTAGTTAACATTCTTCTTATGGGTGGGCTCACATTAGTCTTCTTTTTTTTTTTTTACTTTGCTTGGACATTTGTCCAAATCTCCACCTTGTACACATGTCCTGATGAAATGTCATCTCACCAGTGGCCCTGGGGGGTGACATGACATTTCTATGTGACTTTTTCTTCATAACGTGTGACTACAAAGTCATCGTGTTGCTTTTAAAGCCTCCCATTTTCTCTTTGTCATTTCAGGTTTTACAATTTCTGTCCACTGGGATGTAATGATCTTTCCTCCTAACATTTCAAAATCCACTCTCCCCTGAGCTACTAAGGTGGGTAACAATAGCAGACGTTTACAGAGCTTCTGCTCGGTGAAAAACCTTAAGTTAACTACATATAGACAATTGCATCTCATTGAATGCCACATTTAACCTACCAGGCAGACACCTTGCTCACCGATGAGTCCCAGAAAGGTTTTCTTCATGTGTTCATGGTCCCAGAGAAATAAGCAGCAGGACTGGAACTCCAAGCAATGCTTGTCCACCTCAAGCTCACCCTCTCACCATTCACACTACATTACAGTTTCCCACACCACTGCTTCTTTTAGCTATCTGTATTAAGAAAACAGTTTACCATCCTTATTTGGATTATCTATCGCTTCAGCAAGCCTTTTCCTAAGAAATAACATAGGTTTATTCCAAGAAACTGCTGTTTCTTTCTTTACACTGAAACAGCAAGCTAAAACCTATATAATTTCTCAGTATTCTGTTCTAATAAAGTTCTTTGTTTCTTGTGCCTAAGTTCTTTTGTCTTGCTCTTGCATTAGTTTTAAATCACTGAAATAAATGTAAAGTTAATGACTTGCCATTCCAAATCGTAAAGATAAAAGGCATATTAATAGACTTTTTGAAAGAAGATTTCAGAGCTCATGAAGCGATGTCTACCCAGGGATTCCCAACCACATATTACTGAGCTGCTTATAACCAAGAATCTAAATTAGAAAGAAAATGAGGAAGCCTGAATAAGACTTTATCATTCTTAAAGGAACTATTTAATATTTTAAATGCGTTCATTAAAGGCATACAGTTCCACATGCTAGAGGCCTTAACGGCCCAAGTTTTTTTTTAAAAACACCAACTAATTCCAGTGATAAAAATGGAAAAGAATGAAACCAATGTTTACTTATAACAATAAAACATTCAAATGCCTATTTTTATGTAAAATTCAGTTCAGCTTGTGAGAACTTGGACATCAAACTCACCCTTACCCCTACCTTCAATCACATTTTCTTAAACAAAAACATCCATAGTGATTTTTATGTGGATTTACCTAATTTATTTTACTTGTATTAGTTACTTCCAATAATGTCTATTATGGTAACGATTCATAGATAAATGAGAAGCATCCAAAATTTAAGAAATAAATAAAAGGTATCAACCATTTGAATAAAGTATAAGTTCTACCTTCATTTTTGCTTCTTTCAATTCAGTAAATTTACAACTTATTTTATGTCCAGTTTATTTACCAATGTCAGTTCACACATGAATTGCACTGAACTTCACCATTAGGTCCCATTGTTCCTCCATATCAGGCTCAGCAAATACTCTCTGTAAAGGTCAAGACAGTAAATATTTTGAGCAGTCAGGGCCATGGGATCTGGGTAGGTCACAAGTTCTTTGTTTTGTCTTGAGTTTGGTTTAGTATCCTTTAAAAATGTGAACAGTGCAGTGTCACTTATAGGCAGTACACAAATGGGCTACAGGTTGCGTTTGGCCCTTGGGCTATGGTTTGTTGCCCCAAGCTGTAATGGTATTCTATATGGTACTTGTTTAAAAAAAAAAATAAAAAAAAATAAAATAAAATAAAATAAAAAAACATTTTTTTTTTTAAATCTCTTAAAAAGGGAGAACCTGGATTTATTTTTTTTCTCTCAGTGATAAGAGCACAGAATTAATAATCAAACCTCTATGAAAATTGTGGTCTACCCTGAGCTAGCAGTGTAACTTTGAATAAATTATTCAGTCTCACTGGGTTTTCTTTTCCTTATCTGTAAATTGAGCAGAGGATTTTGATAGGAGGCAGAAGGAGATGAAGAGTCAGAGGAATCAATAGGGTAGGATTTGGGGAAATGGAAGCGAGAGCAGATTCAATAAAAAAAGTGTGGACCCTGAGAAGGAAGGTTCATTTGACATTGTGGACCAGGAGAAAGAAGATCCTTACCAAGAAGGGCTCCTTGTGACTAACTGGGGTCAAATTTAAAAACAGCATCTGCACTTCGGGAAGAAGCCCCGGGCTGAGCTCCCTGCCCGCACCCTATTCCTGCCATGTGATCCAGCCCTTCAAAAGGAGTTGTTGGAATTGTACTTCAACCAAAAGGATTGAATTCAATTAAAATGTCACAGCTGTATCCCCATTAGCATCTTCATGGACTAGAGCAGCTCTATTCTGACCAATCAGGACAGTGCCTGTTGGACCAATCAACCTGGAAGGATTTGGAGTCCTCATCTGCATGAGAATGGACCAATCAGGGATCAGGGGTGAGAACTTCTCTCTATATAAGTCAGCACCCCTCTGGCTCTGGGAGTGCTTCCACTGAAGACAGAAGACTGGGTTTCCCCACTGGAGCTGAGACACTGAAGACATCTTGGCAGACCAGAGTGAGAAGAGCAGAGCAGAGCACTGCTGTCTAGCCACAGAGAGGCCTCCCCCCAGTATTACCACAGCTGTGCTGCTCCATAATTGAGCTGTAATAGATTGAGCTCCTCCACTGTGCTGTTCTCACAGCCATGCTGTATCACAGTTGAGATGTTTGCACTGAGTAGCTTTCTTCTTTACCGGACCCCAAATTGGAGATTCCTATCAGAGTTAAACAGGCACCAACAACCACCAGTGACAATGTGAATCCTGAGAAGGAATTGATTTGCTGGGATGAACACCCCATGGCCAAACAAAGGCAAACATATTTTATAATATAACCCTAATATGCAAATTGACCAATCAGCAGAACAACCAGTCACTATGATGCACATTGACCATCAGGGGGCAGACACTCAATGCAGGAGCTGCTCCCTGATGGTCAGTGCACTCCCATAAGGGGAGCACAGCTCAGCCAGAAGTCAGGCTCACACCTGGCGAGTGCAGCGGCAGTGGTGTAAGCCTCTCCTGCCTCCACGGCAGGCAGGTGATAAGAAGTGAGGGGACCCAGACTGAGAGAGGGATGTCTGACTGCCAGCTTAAGCCTGATCTCCCTCCTCCCCTCTGCCCCCCAGCTTAGGATTGGGCCTAAACTAGCAAGCGGACATCCCCCAAGGGATCCCTCCCACCGCCCAGTGCACAAATTTCTTGCACCAGGCCTCTAGTTTATAAATTATAGTCTAGTGGCCATTTGCTGACAGGGCTTGTCATTATTCTGTATGCCAGGAAAAACCTCTCCCTCACTGTGTCCCACTTGTTTACACAGTCTCAGTCAACCAGTGCAGGGTAGCCCTGTTTTCATTTCATCTTTCTACCAAGGGACTAAGACCTGTCCTGTCTAACCATAACTCCACAAACTGTATCTCTGTTTGCATCTACACTGATAAATCAGAACTACACAATTTGGCAACTTATTCACATAAAATTGGGAACTTGAGCAGGAACTTTCTCTATAAAAGATGGCCTCCCCTTTGTTTCAGTGGAACCTGGTTTAAGTTGCTACCTGAATCTGTGCCTTCTGGGATGCAGTTCTTTTTGCTCAAGTAAATGCTTTTTTTATTATTTACTAGGGGCCCAGTGCACAAATTTCATGCACTGGGTATGTGTGTAGGGGGTCCCCCTCTCACAGACTGGGAGCCCTCAGGGGATGTCTTACTGATGGCCTAAGCCACAGTCTGACATCCCTCTACGGGAGGCGACTGGCTGATCAGAGGAAGGTGCCAGCCCCATCACTCTGCTGCTGCAGCCACTGCCAACCACTGCAGCTGCCAAGTTGTTTTCATGAACATGGACTCTAGTTCTTCACCATGAAAAAACGACAACTTGCTTTAGGCATTTTCAAGATATGTCTTTCATAGCATATGACATTTCTTTATTTTTTTTTTTTAATCCTCATCTGAGAATATGTTTCCATTGATTTTTAGAGAGTGTGGAAAAGAGTGGGGAAAACAGAGAGAAACATCAATGTGAGAGGAACACTTTGATTGGTTGCTTCCTACATAGCCCTGATCTGGGCCCCAGCCAGGGAGGAGCCTGCAATTTAGGTACATGCCCTTGATCTGAATAGAACCCGACCCTGGGGTGGACAGGACTAGGCATTATCTAATGAGCCAAACCAGCTAGGGCAGGTTATGACATTTATTAGCCCTCCAGCAACAGGCCTTCGTTTCTTTCTCCAGAAGTGTGGTGGAAAAACCCTAGATCACCTTTTTGGATTCTTATTACCCAAGTTACCAAGAACATTACCAGTGGCATACAGGGAGCTTAGCCAATGAGCAGTCAGAAAAGGTATTTCCTCTGCAGCTCACGCACAAAGGCAGGACCACTGGTAAGCCAAGGCTGGCACAACCCCCATCTCCTGGCCTCCTCAAGCCTCTGCTCTGGTCCTATTCAAGCTTCTGTCACCCTGCCCCTGGCCACATGGCACCAAGGCCTGTAGGCCAGGAGTGGCCAGGGGCATTCTGGGGCCCCAGCCGTTCAGGGCCTATGCACAGGCCTACAGGCTCTGAGCGGCCTGGATCCCAAGCATGTTCCCAGGACCCATGCTGCTGAGCGTCTGCAGATGCAAATTAACCCGCCATCTTTGTCAGGTTAATTTGCATACTCACTCCTGATTGGCTAATGGGCGTTGCGGAGGTACAGTCAATTTCTATTTTTCTCTTTTATTAGTGTAGATTACACTCTAAAATTACTTCTGGTTTATAAAAGTGAGATGAAAGCTCCAAGTGGTCACAGCATAGGAAACTATGGGTCAAAAATCTCCACAGGGTATATTTCGGGCCTCTAAGGCAACTTGCTTTTTGCCTGTGCAATGTTTATATCTATTCATATAACATCTAAACAATCTAGACACACAGAGATGAGTAAGGAACTAATAATTATAGCACAGGGAAAAGTCAGATATTCAAACACAGTAGGGAACACTAAACAATAAGCACAAGATGTTTGTGGTATAAAAAGAGACCAAAAGGGGACATCCATGGGACATGGGTGTTTGGGGGAAGATGGTCTGCCTTTGACTCCAGGTGAGTAAAGTGAGAAGAAGCACATCCACAGCCCATAGGAGCACCAGTATAGTTTTCATGTTAAGAAATGCTAAATTCTATTAAGAGGACTCCAAGCAACTCCAAGGCAGGGATGTAGGTCAGGACAGCTGAGGGGAGGCTGGAGGGTGGGGACAAGAAGGACAAGGTGGGATCTGCAGAGGAGCATGCACTGTGTGATAAGGATAACGGAAAGTATTGAAGTCTTTTCCACAAGAAGTCTCGGTCAAATTTGCAGGTAAGATAAATCACTCTGGCAGCTCTAAGACTAGATGTGAAGGAAAGACTAGAGCAGAAAGATGAATCAGGAACTGAGCCCTTATCTCTGGCAGGGGGTGATGGGTGATGAAGAGTTGACCAAGGTCAGTCATAAAAGGTCAGTAGAGAGAAAACTAATCTCAGCAATATTTATAAGATAAATTGTAAAGCCTTGAGGACTGATTCAAAATGGGAAGTGGGGGAGGAAAAAGAAAGAGAAAATAAATGAAAAAAAACTGTAGATGGTTCTTCTACTACTTGGAGAGGAAAGAAAAAAAGAAGAAGAAAAAAAAAAACAGGAATAACAGGAGACAGACTTGAAGACAATAATAGATTGTGAACTCCAGTTTGGATAAATGAAATCAGACTTGGTATGGAACACACAGCTAAAGTGTCCTGCAGGCAGATACAGGTGTAAAAATACCCAAAAAACTCAGGATTGGAGATGCAGGTCTGGAGCTCAGCCACAGGAATATAGAGAACAAAGGAGAAACTTAGGGCAATATGGAAGCAGGAGAAGCGAGGGCAAAGGAGAGAGCATGAGAGAGCCAATCTGAGGATCTGGACAAGAGCAGCAAAGCCAGAGAAGGAAACATAAAGGAACCAGAGGTAGCTAAGGGGTGTGACATCAGATTTCAAATGCTGTTCAGTGAAAGGACAGCAGAGTAAGAAAATTAGTTCAGCAGCATTCTCTGAATAGAAGCTGAATTACAAAGCCTGAAGAGTGAACTCTAACGAAGTAGAGTGAGTATAAGCTTCTACTCCTAGCTTCTTTCATCTTCACAGAAATAAATTTTATATATATATATATATATATATATATATATATATATATATATATATGGCTAAGTGTCTGTCCATCCAACCAGTAGCTGTGACATGCACTGACCACTAGGGGTAGATGCTCAACGCAGGAGCTGCCATGCCATGCACTGGCCATTTAAAAATAAATGGCACCAAAGACCTAACACTGACAAACCAACACTCGGCTTCCCCCAAGTGGAACACAGGCCCACAACCACCCCAGAGCAACACCCCACAAAATCACAGCCAAGACCAGCAATGATGGCTTGAGCACTGGGTAATGACATCACGTCACAATGCCGGGCTTCCTCCTCCTAGTGACTAGCATCCTTGGAGTTTCTTTAGCCCAGGAACCTGACTGGCTTTATAGCCAGGTGCATACATTTTACAATTTAACCAAATGTTTGTGAAGTATTTTCCTGTGCCTCATCTCATTTGATCCTCACAGAAGTCCTGGAATAGGTAGATAGGAGACTCGGTAGAATCCTATTTTCTTCTCACTATTAAGACACGAATAACAATATTGAAATATTTCTGCTAATTACGTTCCTTTCCATGTGCACAAATCCGTGCACTGGGATACTATTACAGAAAATAAAAAGACTATATCATTTAAAATAATCCCTTTAACATAATTATATACAGTACAAACTATTGTAATCCTGTGTAGTATTTAAGTTAATCAGCTGATATAATTCCACCATTTAAAGTTTACAATCTATCTGAAAATGTCATTTTGTCTGTGTATACTTTTAGTTACAATTAGATAATGTGAATCTAAACTTTCTTAAACCAATGACCTAGTTTATTATCATCTCCTTAATTGCTACTATCAAACGTGAGATTAACCAAGTAAGAACATCATTGCAGATTCCATATAAAGTAGGAGACGCGTATCTATCTAGGGGGAGGAGACTGTAACCTCTTGAATGATCAGCTCACTATGGATTTCAATTGCAGTACTTATGAGAACCACTTAGTGCTTGATGAGAGAGACTACTCTTATGTTCCATTTCAGACTCTGAATCTGTAGGCCTGGGGTAGGCTGAGGAAATGCACACTTAAGGTACCCCTGGGGCATGCAGAATTGGCAGCCCAGGGAGTACCCTGCCCTAGTCCTTAGAGATGTGCATTCTCCTTTTCTAAGTCAAGTTATTGTGAACTTGAATGACTACTCATTCCAGGAAATGTCACAACACAACTGTTAATAAAATTTTCAACATTTTATCATCTAAAAAATATTGGCACATTCCCTTGAAAAAAAGGTCCATGATTAAAAGAGGCCAGTTGAATATAAATGCTTGATTTAAATGAACTCATTAGTTCAATATATTCTAAAAGCATTGACTCAATCCTTTCTGAGGGCCACTAGGCAAGTGATTGGGATTCAAAGGTGAAAACAAACAGAGTTAGGGTGGTAAACATACAATGTGATGATCATCTATGAAGAGCATCTAATTTTGCCAGGGGATATGGGGAGGGAAGAGGGCTTTGATACAAAGAAGAAGAAACAGAGAAATCAAGATGGCAGCATAGGGTAGACACCCGAATCCAGCCTACCACAACAAATTTGAATTTAGAACTGGAAAACAGGGAGGCATTGCCCTGAAGCACCAGACGGCTAGCTGAGAGGAGGCTCTGCCATCTAGGAAGGAGAGAGAAGGCACGCTGACCTTCAGAAACTGTGATGATAAAAAGAACTGTGCGCGTGAAAAGGCACTGGCTTACTCCAGGTGCGCAGAGAGGGCGGACAGCTAACACGCGGCTGGCGTTCTTGTTCTTGAGGAAAACAGAATCACCCTATTGCTCTGATACATGGCCACAGTCAGGGAAAAGCCAGACTGTCAGGCAGCAGGTAGAGATCTCTCGGAGGTGTGTGAAGCCAGTGGCCATTACTGCAGGATTTGGGGAGGAGCTGATGGGAAAACAAAGCTTGTCTGCACCAACCCGAGACTCTGCCCCATCCAAGCTGAGCACAGAAGCTCTCCCAGAGGCTGGCTTTCTCTAAGGAGGGACTGGCCAGAATCCATAGCTTGTCTGCACCTTTACCAAAGAGGTGCGTGCGCCTGCAACCAATCTGGTGAGACTCACTGTGAACAGGACTTTTCTAAGGCGAGACTGACAGGGAACCAAAGATTATCTGCACCACCCCAAGACTCCGCCCCATCCAAGCAGAGTACAGAAGCCCTCCTAGCTGAAATGTTGATCCTCACAGCTAATCGGCTTGGAGATCAACACTTCCCAGTGATACCAACAATAAGCAAGGCTTAACAACAAGACTGCACACACGGCACACAAAGGGCTACACCAAGACTGTCCACCACAGGTAACTGGGAAAACTGTACTACTGGGCTCAACCAGAATACCTAGCACACAAAACTATTCCATCAAATCAGGGAAACAACTAAAATTCAGACAATAGGCAGGACACAAAGGAAGATGGAGGAAAAGAAAAGAATGGACATTGAGTTCAAAACTATAGTTATAAGGCTTTTTAAGAATATCCTAAAAAAGGCCAATAAAATAAATGAGACCTATGAGGATATGAAAAGGGATCAACTAGAAATAAAAAGGGATCAATTAGAAATAAAAAGGGATCAACTAGAAATAAAGAAAACATTGTCAGAAATAAAAAAAAATTACACAGAGTCCTAAAAACAGAATGGAAGATCGCAAGAATCAAGACAAAGATTTAGAACACAAAGAGCCAGAGGACACTCCTCCACAGAAGCAAGAAGACAAGAGAATCCAAAAAGTTGAAGATAGTGTAAAAAACCTCTGGGACAATTTCAAGTGTACCAACATCAGAATTATGAGGGTCCCAGAAGAAGAGAGAGAGCAAGATACTGAAAGAATACTGGAAAAAATAGTGACAGAAAACTTCCCCCACCTGGGGAAAGAAAGACTTACAAGTCCAGGAAGCACACAGAACCCCAAACAAAAGGAACCCAAAGAGGACCACACCAAGACACATTATAATTAAAATTCCAAGAGCAAAAGACAAAGAGAGAATATTAAAAGCAGCAAGAGAAAAGCAGGTAGTTACCTATAAAGGAGCACCCATAGGATTGTCAGCTGATTTCTCAACAGAAACTATGCAGGCCAGACGGGAATGGCAAGAAATATTCAAGGTGATGAATAGCAAGAACCTAGAGCCAAAAATACTCTACCCAGCAAAGCTATCACTCAGAATTGAAGGCCAGATAAAGAGCTTCACAAATTAAAAAAAAACTAAAGGTGTTCATGACCGCCAAACCAGAATTATATGAATTGCTGAAGGGGGTTACTTAGGAAGAGGAAGAAGATAAAGATAAAAATTATGAACAACAAATATGTGACTATCAAGAAGTGAATCTAAAAACCAAGGGAATTAAAAAACCTGATGAACAATATTAACTGGTGAATATAATAGAATCAGAGGTATGGAAGGGGAGTGGATTGACGATTCTCAGGGAAAAGGGCAGTGGGGGGTGTGGGAAGAGACTGAACAAAAACTGTGCACCTATGGATGAGGACAATGGGGGGGGTGGGGAAAGGACAAAGCGTGGGGTGGGAACCTGGTGGAGGGGAGCAATTGAGGGGGAGGGGGAGGAACACATTTGTAATAATCTGAACAATAAAGATTTATTTAAAAAAAGAAAAAAGAAACAGATTTCCGTGATCTGAAATGGGGGATGTGGAATAAATGACCATGCACTAAGACCAGATTCTCCTAAGACCAGTTGTATCAAGCAAGATCTTAGGTGGAAAAGCAACTTATGAAATGGTCAAGTGTGGTTACTATGAGCTTCTCAGTTTCTATGGGTGAAGACACTTTACTTCCTATAACTGCTTCCACACCTCAATGCACTGCAAGCAAAAATCATCTTTTATATGCCTGGACCATTGTTAAACCCAAAAGGGTAAACTGGATGCATTTTTAATCTTTCCCATTCACTTGATATGCTCACTTTTTTTTCATTCTGGACCACCTACAGAACAATGTATTATTCTTAGTACAGAGAAGAATAGAACAAAAGAAGTGGCCAGAAGAAGAACCCTATGAGAAGGGGTGAAGTGAGGAGTGAAAAGATCACCGATGTAAAAACTTACCACCTACCAAAGGAGTCACCTGTGAGCCTTCCACTCAGGGAAATAACCAAACTCCCCTTCCTTCCCACACATCTGACACTCCAGTTTCCAGGGAAGACAGAGCAAGGATCTTGCCAAGAATGTGATCTTGAAAGAATGGCTTAAATCCTCTGCACCTTATTCTCTTCATTTATAGTAATGGGAGCTGGAAAGATCACTCCACAGGTCCCTTTTCACCCAGACGTTTTCTCATTCTATGAACACATGCTGTGGTTGGCCCAGATTTGCTTAGGCCATCCGGTCCCAAAAAGGCAGATATGTTGAGCTGAACATTTTAAATGCTCAGCTAACCAACCACAGTCTCGTGTTTAAAGAAGGATCGTTTTCAAATATCCCAGTTCCAATACAATGTCTTTTCTCACTTATGCAAGTGTTTGAACACATTTAATGATCTGCAAGTTACACGGATACATAAAGATACACATAGTGTGTGCATTATATGTATTATGCTTTTACTCAACAGATTTTATTTTCTGATTTCTTAAGGAGCATGTTTCTATTGTTATTTAATCTCCTTCAAGAAGATCCATGTTCTGCACGGGGTTCATATTCAATGTGCATTCTCCTTTATCTGCAGGAATGCTGACTTACCTACGGATCACATTAACAGCCTGCCACAGCAGCTAGTGGAGCTTGTACCTTCACGCATTCTCACATCAGAGAGGGAAAAATCTTTCGAGTATTAATTGCACAAGCAAAGTAAAATACTTCCACTTAGTGTATACTGAATAAATCATTTCGCTTGCCCAGTTCTTGTAGGACACAGATAAAAATCAAACCTAGCACCATGCCCTCAAGATGAAATTGTATTGATTCATCTTTTCTTTGAATAAGCAAATATCACATTCTGGATGATTTTTATAGGGATTAATACATCCAGGAGACATATTAGTACTGTTTTCTAAGCAACAAGCAACGCCATATATTCTGGTTTCCAAGAAGTCTGTCAGATATAAACCTCATAAGCTCACATAGGTGGATCACAGGTGATGAAGAACCACAGCTGCTGTTAATGTTAAGTATATGTCACACACACTTGTGTAATTTTAATAAACTAAACAACTTCACACAGACTTTTGTTGTTGTTGTTGTTGCAAGAGCCTTAATCCAGGATGACAAATGATCTCCCAAAAGACTTTAACAATATTAAGAGCAAAACTGATTTTGGCAGCTATCCCACCGGGAGGAGCCTGAGGGTCCAGGTAGGTGCTTGCCCCCTCCTCCCTCCTGTCGCTTTGATTTCAGGAGCTCATGGATGACTTTAGGGTCTCCTGTTGTTCGTGTTAATTCTAAGTGAAAATCACTAAGCGATGCAGGGATAGGCTGCGGGGGCTTCATAAATACCCCCAGCCCGTGGCAAACATGGACAGGACCTTTTCTCTTTCCCCTGGACCGAGATCCCAGACATTCCCAGGATCCTCAAAGAAAGCCTCGGCTCGTCCTCTTTGGCTCTAAGAGGACTAGCGCTGCTCTCTGGGCTCAGGCACCTGGCAGGACAAGGACCGCCTTTCCCACCTGCCTTTTCTACTCACCAACTCCTCTGGCCAACTCGGAGCAGCTAAGTTTGACTTGGCCCAGGTTAGCAAAACACACTCCCTCCCCCTCCTTCAATGGCTAAATCATTCTTCTAAATGGCAAACAATTAACACGTAATTTAAATGTATTTGGCCCCCTTCCCCCAAAAAACAGAGATCTAACCAGGGGCAGTGACTACAGCTTTTCCATAAATGATTGAAATGCTAAGAGAACTTGGTGGAAATCATCTTCATTACTTTCAGGGGCATAAAAAAGGTACCAATTAAACCCAGCACTTCCACGGACCTACTTGGGTTTACCCAGCCAGGGAGGATGGGGTGGGGGTTTGGGGAGGGGTGGAGGATGGGGAGCGGGAGCCGCGCACGGAGAGCCTCCGGTGGGTACCCAGCCGCCTACTTGGTCCCACACGCAGTGTCCGGGCTCCCAGACAATGGAGCGGACAGGGTCTGGCCGGGGTCGCGGCCAGGGGTCCGTAGATCGCCAGGGAGCCCGCCTCCAACCCCACATCTTTGTTCTCTGAAGTAGTCGCTCCTTTCCGTGCCCGAAGCAAAATATAAAAAGGAACGACGCCCCCCAACCCCCCATCCCGCGCCTCCCCTACCGGGGCTGTCTAGGTGGCCCCTCCGCTTCCCCATCTCCCTTGGCAACGGGAGGCTTCCCGGTCCCTCCAAAGGGCGGGTTTCGCCCTCTCCGCTGGGCTCGATCCGGAGTTCAGCGGGGTTCGGCTCTGGGCTCCCATCCACAAGCCTCCCCGCGCCCCTTTCCCAGGAAAGGGACCTGCAGCCGCCCCCCGCGCCCCCTCTCCACGCCTGGACTCTGGATGGGCGCCCTGGACACCAGCGACACAGGTGCGAGCACCCCGCACCCTCCGGGGGTCGCCAGCGCCTCGGGGTGGGAGATCTGAGCTCCCCATCGACCTCCGGACAGGGAGGCGCGGCTGCTCGGCCACCGCACGGCGCCCCCCTCGCTCCTACCTGCGGAGAAGGGTCCGCGGGAGCCGCCGGCCGCCGTCCGCGGAGGTCCGATCCGAGTGCGCCCTGGAGGGGCCGTGCGGAGCCGGGGCGCGGGGCGCGGGGCGCTGGCGGCGGGTCCTCTGCGCCCGGAGCGGGGCTCGCTCGGAGCAGGGGGCGCGGCGATCGCTGTCCGGCCCGAGGGGCTGAGGGCTGCCGCTCGCCGCCGGGTGGGCTGTGCTCGCTCTCCGATCGGAGCACAGCGTTTGCGGACGCGCTCGCCCCTCCCCGCGCGTCCCGCAGCCACGGGGCTGAGTGATCCAGCTCCCAGGGGCGCCTGCTGTCCCTCCCCGCGTCTCACTCTCCAGCCGCGGCCCGGGTGCGGGGCTCGCCTCCCTGCACTCCCTCCAGGGGGGCCCCTCCGGGTCTCCAGCCTCCCTCCTTCCCACGCTCTCACGCGTCGTCTGAAACCGCGTGTCTCTCTCTCTCTCTCTCTCTCTCTCTCTCTCTCTCTCTCTCTCTCTCTCTCTCTCTCTCTCTCTCTCTCTCTCTCTCTCTCAATTCCAGCTCCTTCGATCCTCCCCTCCGGGCTCTCCCGCCTCTCGCTTGGCTGCGATCTAAGAATGGGGCTCACTCTGCAAACTTTTCAGTCCTGACTTGGGCAAGAAGCATGGGAGTAGGAGGGGGGAAGGGGGGCGGGCAGACATGGATCCCCTGGCCAGTGGCTGGGGAGCTGTGACCTAGGAGTGGGCCTCCCCGTTGGACAGCCGGGCCCAGAACAAAGGCCATCGCGGGGACTGTGCCAGAGGAGTGACCCCTGTGTACAGATTCAGACACCAAACAGTCCTTCCCCTTCGGGTATTTGAAAGCCTCCGAGATGCTCCTGAAATCTGCTCCGAAATAGGAACTTCAGCATGAGACAGGAGGAACAGGGACAAAGACCAGCCTCGCTCTAGCCTTGGAAACGGCTGCTCCCTGTGGCAATTTTCATAACAAAATAGAAGGCTTCCACCCCCTACATCCCCAACTTGTGTTCTTAGTTGGCTCGGTCAACGTGTTTTACTGTCCACGTTTTTCCAGGGAGATGTCTTCCATACATAATATGACAAGAGTGGAGCCCCAAGTCAACTTTAAATCTTAGAAAAATAATTTACAAAATCATTGACTTTGTCGAAGCACTTCAACCAAGGTACTAAGAATAATCTGGGATAGTAAGAATGACTATGAATGAAACGCAAAATAATCCTTTGTCAACTAATTGTTTTCTTGTTATATACATTTGCACAAGGACATAGAAATAGACTGTGAGGAACAGTACATGTTTCTGCTTATTGTATTGCATACTATGTGAAACCATTTCATGCCTCTCTATATTGTAAGATTTGCATGGAGGAAGACCTTGCACAAATTTACCTTACCAAAAGTTAGCTCTGGCAACTGGCACTTACACTCTACAGACAGCAAACAAAAGGTGTCTATTCAAATACTAATGTGGATTTATTGAGGTTATATTTCTCAAATATACACGGTATATTTGATATATGTTTATTTCTATCATATACCATTATCTAAGTTTCTACATCATTAGCTTATAGTTCTTAGAAGACATTAAGAGGAAAAAAAATAAAGAAAAAGCCATGAATCTCAAACATCTACAATAGCTATTCCCATCACATTTTGCTCATGCCATCACCACAGTGGCTTCAAATACACAAGCAATTCTGATAAGGTTTTTTAAAATGATTATGCTATTCAAGCATATAGGCAATATATTATTAAGGATGTCAATGTTGGTTCAGTTTCCGAGGGTAATTTTTCTCTTTAAAGAGAGATAGAAATGCTGGTTTGCCATTGGCGAGCATGCTGTTTACATGGAGACGTCTGATTCTGAAATAGTGATTCTGTTGCTATCGCAGAAGTATGCCTTTTCTAGATTCCCCGGGCCCATATGGTACATCATACTTCAAGAAGATTGCCTCAATAGAATGCAGCTACTTTTACATCTTGAATTAAAGTTGTCGCTTCAAATGATTAGCTTCATCTTCTGGAAAGGTGTGTGAAGTAAATGCCGTATATGTTATTATTCTCATATTCTAGTGTGTCTCTTACATACCTTTTTTGAATAAACTGGAAACTGAAACATGGGATTAAAGTCATTTGCTAATTCTTAACAGCTATTTGGGAAACAACAATATCCATTCCTCATGAAACAATACATCTAAAAGTATTGGTTTGTGCCAGAAAACAAAGAATTTCATCGATATCATTTGATATATGTTTATCATTATCAGTATCATTTGTTTAAATCGATGCTACGTTATATAACTCCTGCTTTACAATTTGTATGAAAGTCTAGTTTCTCTACTTACTATAGGCTGAATGTTTGTGTACCTCCAAAATTCATATGTTGAAATCTAACCCCGCAATATGTTATTGGGAGGAAGTGCCTATGATAGGTGATTAGATTATGAGGGTGGAGCTCTCATGAATGGGATGAGTGCCCTTACAAAAAAAGGGGAGCTGACATGTGAGGATACAACAAGAAGACCAACTTCCAGAATCCAGAAGAGGTTCTTTCTCAGTAGGAACATGCCAGCCATCTAATGTCAGTCTTCCAGGTTCCAGAACTCCGAGAAATAAATTTGTGTTGTTGATAAGCCCCTCTGACTTATGGTAATTGTCAGAACAACCTGAACTGACTAAACACGCTATTCTTCCAATTACAGAGGGAGGGGCGTTGAAATCTTCAACTATAGTTGTGAATTGTTATGTTTCTCTATAGAGTTCTGTCAGGTTTTCATGTGTTTAGAATTTCTGTTTTGATTGCACAATATTCAGAATTCTGATGAATTCATCTGCGGGGACCTGATGCTGCGGGGGGGCCAGACATGGCGGAGATCTCCGTTTTCCGTGTCCTGTGCAGAAAGAGAGATGAACCGACCGATTCTAAGTAGAGGTGGCCAGGGATTGAGAAATAATAGAAATAAAGAGAGAAGACACAGAAATAGATTTTAAGCTGGGAGCTGGATGGGCCGCCATTCTGCCTGCTGGAGAGGCAGGAAGACAAGGACAACCCCTCCCAGTGCATTTATTTTATACCCCCAATACCAGGAAGTTATCACCAACTTATTTGCATTCTTAAGTAGGCCCTAGCATGCCTGGATTTACATATCTAGTCCCACCCCTGCCGACACCTGGGCTGAAATGAAGGCCAAGCTGACAAGTCTGCCATCTTGGGGAAACATGTTTCCAAGGTGTGGCTCTGCCTACGCCTTGAGTTCAGCTGACGATAATTAAGGAAAATTGCCCTTGTGCCTTCCCAGGAGGCCCTCTACATTAACCTCTTTATCATTTTGAAATTAACTCCTTTATCCCTAATAATAGTCCTATTGTTGAAATCTGCTTTTTCTGACACTGATATGGCTGGCCACTCCAGCTATTGTTTTTTAATTAGTGTTTGCATGGTATCTCATTCTATCTTTTTACTTTAAAAAATATTTGTCTTTATATTTAAGGTAGGATTCTGTGGAAGAAGGCCACTAAGAGGAAGTAACAGTCATGGACCCTCCAGTTGCAATTCCCTGGGAATACCAGGCCCCTCCCCATGCTCTTTTCTTTGGAATGTCTGTTCAGCCCACCGTTCCCACACCAGCAGCCCTTTTCAAGGACACAGCCTTGAAAGAGCAATGGGTTCTTGAGAGAGCAATGAGTTTGTGAGACCATCTGAATTGAAGAAGTAACTGCACACTGTTCACGACTCTCTAAAACTTTTAAGATTCTGGCAGGTAGGTATGGAGATATACTCATCTTGCAGCACCCAAGACAAGTTTCCTCTGTAAGTTGCCTTATTAACCTGCCACCTACCCAACTGGACTGGCCTTCCTATTTCTATGGTCTCTCCCTGCCCTCCATGTACTAGGGTCAGATTCTAATTTCAGCCTTAAACTACTGAGGTTCTGAACCAACATCAACATGCATTAGTTACCATGGAGACATGAATGTCACTTGTATGCAAAACTTATTGATAAAAATAATGAAGTTTAATCATCTTTAGACGTTTGTAGTGAATATCTAGACATTTGTGGTGTAAAATCTATTTATAAATCTAAATTGCTCATAAAATGTTTATAATTTTATAGATATAAAAGTGAACATTTCTTATTTTAAAATATTCTTTCTAGAGGATAATTGTTTTTCTTTTTATTTAAATAGACTTCATCACTCATTTATAATTGACCATTATCTGTGTCCCCTCACTTCTATTTTCTAACAATCAGTGTGGAGCAATGATAGAGTCCTGAAAACTCCTGAGGTAAAGAAGAGAACAACACATTTCTCCTAAATTCTGTTACCGGAAGAATATTTAGCACTGCTGCAAAGAATAGGCTACAGTTTACAATAAAATGATTTCACTTCCATCAAAGGGTCTAGGCCGGAGATCTTTTTCACTTTATTAAACAAACAGCAAATTGCTTTCCGAGTGTATCAAGCTCTGCAACTGGGACACCACAGGTGTGTCTATCACCTGAGCTCTCAGCCTGGAGATGCCTCATACAGCCACACCAGCTCCTTTTCCCCACAGGGTCCTCGTTCTGTCCTACATTCTCATCTCCTGGGTCTTATTATCTTAGACGTAGTCCCATTCAAGCTTTATGCCACACAGACTCTGACTCCAGTTTAATTTCTCCCTAGTTGCCCCTATTTTTTATAAATAGACTTTTTTATATACTGACCTAAAATAAAATGCATTTTCCAACCAAGACTTTGAGCCCTGTCTTTATTTGTAGTAAAATGTCCTTCCCAGATCAATGCAATCATGTAGAAACTGATGGTCTCTAACTTTATGCAGTCTGTTTAAGCTGTAACCCTATGGTTCATTTCTGTTCTTACACTGGCATTTTACTTATTAGATTGCCTATCAACACCAGACAGTATGACTCTTCTCCATTCCTCATGAGTGCTATCTACATATTTTTAAACATGTGATTAAATGATTTGGATAAGTGACCATACAACCTTATTATAATTTCAGCAATTCTTGATGATTGACATAAGTATATTGACTTTATTATTGCAATCAACACTTTCATCTAGCTGAATCTGACAGAGCTAGTGATTTATGTAATTATTATTATATTTTATGCTAATTAAATTTGAAAGGTAATATAGTCCTTTATAATTAACATTATAGTCCAGTAGCCAAAACAGCTTGTTTCTTTGTTACAGGGTGTTTTTTCAAATCTTGCATTTATAACTGAGTTCAATAGGACATCTACACTAATAAAAGAGAAAGATGCAAATTGACTGTACCTTTGTGACACCTACCAGCCAATCAGGAGTGAGTATGCAAATTAACCCAACAAATTGCTTAACCAGGGTGGAACAAAGGTTGTGCTGGCGCCAGGGTACGGAAGGCCCATTCTGCATGAATCTTCATGCATCGGGCATCTAGTATTGCTATAAAAGATATCACTCCATATTTAAATTTTTATCTTTAAAAAGCAAACATTTTCTCTATTTATTCTTTAATATCTACCTACCTCTTCATGATCTTAGTGTCTTAGATGCTCTTAGAAGCTCATCCACAATAGTCTATCCAGTCTTCTTCCAGGTCCCCCAAATACATCCACACAGACACTTCAACTACTGTTCCTGCCCCTCTGTCCTGCCAGGTAGCCTAGAGGCTATCAAAGCTAAGATGGTAAGAACAGAGGATCAGGACATGACAGCATCCTTGATATGTGGCACCGAAGGGAATCAAAGGCACCAGGCAGAGGAGAGGCCATCCTAAGAGCCATTTTTAAAAAAAAATATATTTTATTGATATTTTTACAGAAAGGAGGAAGGGAGAGAGATAGAGAGCTAGACACGTCGATGAGAGAGAAACATCAACCAGCTGCCTCTTGCACACCCCCTACCGGGGATGTGCCCACAACCAATGTACATGCCCTTGACCGGAATCAAACCTGGGACCTTTCAGTCCGCAGAATGATGCTCTACCACTGAGCCAAACTGGTTTCGGCCTAAGAGCCATTTTTGAAGTTAAACATCTCAGGGGCTTGGAGGAAAGGGATAGGAGGGTCATTTGAGGAAAGCAACAGAAGAATGAGAAGTGAAGGGAAGCAACAGGACTGTCTGCTCACAGTTTGAATTTTGTTTCCTCCTTTTTATGGAGCCATGAAAACAGCAAGTTCAGTGTCAGGCTGGTCCTAAGTACAATATGGTTGTAAGTAAGAATATTATCCACCTCCTATAAAAAAATAAAAAATAAATAAAAAAATTTTGTTTAAAAACTCTTAATTTTTTTATATTAGCTAAAAATTTTAACAAGAAATTATTTTCTTCCAAAAGTAAAACGAAAATATTTAGAAACAAACATGTCAGAGTGTATGGGAGCTGACATATGACAGGGAATTCATTTACAATCAATATAGGTGACAGTAGGATTTCTTTTCCACTTGCTAGAAGGTCCTGAGATACTCTTAAAGAATGGTCAGAAAGAAAAGATAAAACCGGAGGATAGGAGGAAACCGAACAAAGGCTAGAGGTTCCCGAAGCCAGTTTTTCTGATTCTATAATTTACTTGTTTCTTCTTAGTCAAGAGCTGAGGAGAGAAGATCCTCTGGGAAAGCCTTTCACATCTGCAGGACTCTTGGAAAACCATCCCCTGCCTCGGGGCTGATGCACTGGAGGCCAGCTTGATTCTCAACCAAGGTCAGGCCTCTCTTAACTGTGCTTAAATCTTAAATGTGAATGTCGGTTTGCAACATTGTTTCAATGTTAAAATCTATGTTATCAATCATTTTGCTTTGTTTCAAATCAATTGTGTAAATGCCATCACCTCTGGGCATTTTCAAAATTTCTTTGTAGTGGAATACATTTGCCAGAAAAAAATGAGGCATCTTTTCAAATATATCTCTAGAGACCACAGTGGTTTGTTTTATCCATTATATTTTCACATGGTTGTTATAAATTCCTGTTTTACTAGAAAATCACTAAGAATAAAAGCAAAAATATCATTGGTCTTTAAAAATGCAAGTTTCAAAACTTGAATTTTTAACAATTTACCAAGTATAATTGTGATGTGTGATTAATATCTAACTCAACATCTCATTTTGGTTCCATCATAAAAAGCATTTTAAGATCTATATACTATGCACATATAATGTATGCATACATACATGTGTAATGTATATATCGATAATGTATATTTATCTCCAACATAACTTGCTTATGAAGAGTACTCTGAGATATCTATGTATTTATTTATACTTAGTCTTCTCATCTTTCCAAAAAGATATAAGATATCTTACAAGGAGAAATATTATAAAGTAGAAAAAAATGAATGAGTTTAAAATAAAGGCAAAAGCCAAATAGAAGCAAGACCTTAAGATGAGAGAAGGTGCACAATACTCTCTCCAAATGATTTATAAATGATTGTAAAATCTTATGGAATGCCATCTGTAATCATTGATTAGTAATATAGTGATCATGAGTAGCTGCTAAAATTGAACCTCCTGAGTGTTTCAATCTAAGCAGTAAAAACCAATGTAAACTTAATCGTTTTTAACATTTGCATCCTTCACAAGATAACTGTGCTAGAGGAGCCACAATTTCCTTCCTTGTTATTTTGGTCTGGGAAAAATATTTTCCTCAGGGCATTTCATTCAGAGATACCCATAACCAGGTTGTCTAAGAGGCAGTATTGCAAGAATGATTGCAGCTAATTTTACCTTTTAGGATTCTCAGGATTGAAAAAATGTCAAGCATTTCAAAATAGAAGCAACCAAAATAACAATTAACATGTATGTATTGCTATATAGCTTACAAATCACTGTTATATTCAATAGGTCTTCTAATCTCACCATTCTACAAAAACAATTATTATTTAGGGTGTGTTTTTTTAATCTTGCATTTATAACTTGCATTTATTAACATATCACTTCCATTTTATGTATGAGTCTTAGCTTTCAGTTTTTGAGCAACAGACCTAATTGGGTGAGGGAGAGATTTAGGGCTCAAATCCAAATCCCATAACTCCAAATTGTATAATCCTTTCCTGTACCTCTCCTGAACTCCAGGCATAAAGTTATACTTTCATTTAAACTTATCATTTATATTACTAGTTTGCATTAAAAAGTTATTTTTTTCTGAATTTTGATCAGAGGTATATAAACTTTACCCAAGAAATGCTCTTAAGTATGAAAACTAAGCTGAACATCTCCTATTTACCAAGGTGACTTAAAAGACTATTACTCTTTAACATGCATATGAGCTGCCTGGGAAATGGGAAAATGCAGATTCTGCCTTCGTAGATGTGGGACAGGGCCTGCCTCCAACATCCTGCCCCATGGATCTCTGGAGCTCCCCCACTCTGGGCTGGTGCAATTCTTTCCTATTTACAGCTTTTAATATCACGTATCTCCTTTGAGAATATCACAGCAACCTTGCATAATGTGTAAGCTTTAAATTGCTAGCATTGATCCTATTTCGCCAATAGAACTGAATCTTTCAAGGAGGTCAATGGGTGCTCAAAACCATTCAGCTGCCTAGAGAAGCAATTATAAGTCTCATGGAGGTCTGGTTTTCTGATCCCAAAGCTCCTTCCACCGTGTCTCCCTCAGTCCAGAGAAAGTGCTGTGACACTCTCTAACCTGGGACACTGTGCATCAGCAAAGGCGGGAGTGGGTAGCCTGGTGCAGTCTTTACCCAGATGGCCTGGGAAGACGTGCAGAACCCGGGCTACAGAAGTTCCAGCTCACACCCTTTCAAGATAAACCTGCAGAAGTACCACTTGGCGGGTGCTGCTTTTTTCCCCCCTAATTAAAAAAAATTTCTTTATTGATTAAGGTGTTACATATGTGTCCTTATTCCCCCATTACCCTCCTCCCATCCCACTCACTCATGCCCTCACCCCCCTGTTGTCTGCATGCATTGGTTAGGCTTATATGCATGCATACAAGTCCTTTGGTTGATCTCTCCCCATTACCCCCACCCTCCCCTACCTTCCCTCTGAGGTTTGATGGTCTGATCTATGCTTCTCTGTCTCTGGATCTGTTCATCAGTTTATGTTGTTCATTATATTCCATAAATGATGAGATCATGCTATATTTGTCTTTCTTTGCCTGGCTTATTTGGTACTGCTTTTTCATAGAGCTGTCCTGTAGGCCCCAGAGAGTGGGTTAGAATTGTGCTAAATCCACCCGACTCATTGTTCTGAGCCCGCTTCCCAGTTTATGGCCCGAACAGCTGCTCTCACTTCACTGCCCACATTTCTCTCCTGTCACTCTTCATTTACCCTTTATTCAACTCCATCTCATCCCTCAGTGCCATTTAATGACAATCTCAACCCTCCCTTATCTCTTACCTAAGTTTGATTTCTCCCCCTTTTTTCTCTATTCAAGCTATAGAAGAGGAGAATTTACTGTATGATTAGCTAAATGGTTGAAATACATTGTTAGATGCTTATTTTTTCACCTGAGAAAAAATGCAACCTGGCAAGTTTTTTTGTGTTTTGTTCTTTTCTCTCCCATTTTCAGTTTCACCACCATGTGATTGTTTGAGAAGATTGCCTATATCATGGACAGAAGAATGTTTTACATTCGGCTGATTGACTCGCAAGGAGAGCTGTACCTCAGGGTCCCATCTTCACACTGCACGGCCCATAAATGTTGAAGGATGGTAATGCTGCTTACACTATCATTTCATGGTAAGCTCAAAAGGTGCAACTGGCAACTGGCCGTAAGAGAAACATCATAAATTTCATTGAAAAAGCTGCAATACTAAACCACAAGAGCAAGCTGATAGTCTGATCCAGAACAGGAAAACTCTTCCCTTGTGGATCTGCTGAGAATCTCCCAATGGCCATAAGTAATGTAATTAAAGAAATGGAGCTTACAAATGCGGTCTGTCATCACCAAAGAAGATTTAGAAGGGATACTATATGTTGCAAAACTGTCGTTTTTCTCCCTCAGATTATTCAATCAGTTAGCATAACAAGCATTGAGGATACAAAAAAGAATAGCACAATTCCCTGTGCAAAAGAACCTAACAGTAATTTTATTAAAAGCAAGAGCAACTGCCCTGGTCCGTGTAACTCAGTGGGTTGGAGCACCATCACATACACCAAAAGGTCTCAGTTTTGGTTCCTGGTCAAGGGCTCATGCCTAGATTTCTGATTTGATCCTGTGGTTGGGGTATTTGAAAGAGGTAACAGACGAATGCTTCTCTCTTATCTCTCTTTTTCTCCCTCTTTCTCCTCCCCTTCCTTACTCTCTAAATATGGGGTGTCGAACTCAATCAGAGAAGGGGCCAAAATCTAAAATCCAGCCTAAATCGCGGGCCGAATGGTTTACTGAACAGTCATAAACTGACAGCGGAGTGCAGTGATGACAGCGTGGTGCGGGCCACATTGCAAGGCCTGGCGGGCTGGATTTGGCCCGCCGGCCTTGTGTTTGACACATGTGCTCTAAATCAATAAATACATCCTTGGGTGAAAATTTAAAAAGTAATAATAACTGCAAGAGCAACCATATACATTTTATTCTATCTAATAAAAGAGTAATATGCAAATTAATCACCACTCCATTATACCCACAAGCCAATCAGAAGTGGGCATGCAAATTAACCCAACCAAGATGGCTGTGGCCACTGTGCTAGCAGGAGTCTTGGGTTTCCCTGGCAATGGAGGAAGCCAAGCTTTCTGCACACCCTGGCCTGCCTTGG
Organism: Pipistrellus hanaki; assembly: GCF_964339955.1. Taxonomy (NCBI): domain Eukaryota; kingdom Metazoa; phylum Chordata; class Mammalia; order Chiroptera; family Vespertilionidae; genus Pipistrellus; species Pipistrellus hanaki. The sequence goes on from NC_140505.1 coordinate 29,070,108, forward strand.
TCTCTGCTCAAGGCTATAAAGTTTCAATTATAGAAGATAAATAAATCCCAGATACCAGGGCCTCCACTTGGGTCGCCAGGGGAAGTGGGGAGGGGGGCATGACCGGCCTGCAAACCACCACAGGCCCCTTGCCCAGGCTATCCCATGCCCCAAGGGAACCCCCACCCTGACCTGGGACACACTTCAGGGCAAACTAGCTGGCCCCCACCTTTGTACCAGGCCTCTATCCTATCTAATAAAAGAGTAATATGCCAATTGGCCATCACTCAAACACACAAGATGGCTGCCCCCATGTGGACACAAGATGGCTGCCACAAGATGGCCAGTAGGGGAGAGCAGTTGGGAGGGAAGAGGCCTACAAGGGAGGGAAGTTGGGGGTGATCAAGCCTGCAGGGGATGGCAGTTAGAGGTGACCAGGCCAGCAGAGAAGGGAAGTTGGGGGCAACCAGGCTTGCAGGGAAGGGCAGTTGGGAGAGACCTAAATCTACAGGGGAGAGCAGTTGAGGGGGTCCAGGGATGCAGGGGAGGGCAGTTAGGAGGGATCAAGCCTGCAGAGGAGGGCAGTTAGGGGAGAACAGGCCTGCAGGGGAGGTCAGTTAAGGATGACCAGACCTTCAGGGGAGGGCAGTTAGAGGTGACCAGGCCTGTAGGGGAGGACAGTAGGGGCAAACAGGTTGGCAGAGGAGCAGTTAAACATCAATCAGGCTGGCAGGGGATTGGTTAAGGGATGATCAGGCTGGCAGACAGAAGTGGTTAGGGTCAATCAGGAAGAAAGGCAGGCAAGCAGTTGGGAGCCAACAGACCCCAATTGTGAAAGGGATGTCTGACTGCCCGTTTAGGCCCGATCCTACTGGGCAGTCGGACATTCCTTGAGGGGTTCCAGATTGGAGAGGGTGCAACCTGGGCTGAGGGACTCACACCCCTTGCACAAATTTCATGCACTGGGCCTCTAATATATATATATTAGAGGCCCAGTGCATGCATGTATATGCATATAATATTTAACAGCAACTACATAGATAGTTACACACACATGTCTTTTAAAATGGGGATGTTATTATTATTCAGGTATGTTAAGACCAGTAGAGCAGAAGATGACTCATTGAAAAGATGGGTTGTTATACTCACAGCTCCTGAGAGGCAGAACAACATGGACAAGAGTCTTTACTGCAGTTTTTGCAGCAAGGAGGAAACTAGGCAGTGTAATCAGCTTTCGGATTGGCTAATCTGAATAATTTCAGTGTGCTCTGGGGTAGGGGTATTCTTAGTTATCTGATACCTGGCCCTGGAGTGATTAGGGCAGGATAATAAGAGGGGGAGTATGAGAGCCCCATCAAAGAGATGGTTGGGTTTTGGGGTCTGGATTAGTTGATTTGCATATGAAAGATACACTTGCTAAGCCTGGGAAGGACAGTTCCTCCAGAACAATCAGGGCTGCAAAATCCCAAAGCATCAAACATACAGAAAATAAAAAAGCATAATCAATACAACATATGATAAATTAAAATAGTTATGTAAAGGGTTCTATCTTTCACTGTATGCAACCACAATAAAAGGAATTAACAATTATGATATAAAGTATTTTAACAAATGGTTTCTCACTTCATCATGCAGAAATCCCACAAAAAAAGATAGAGAAGTGTTATCCTAATTTTACAGGGAAAAAAAATATTTTTAAAGTAGTCTATCTAGTGCAAAAATACATCCTAAATGTGTTAAGCATTTAACTATTGAGATGAAATCATAACAGAACTAGGATAAATTACAGGTGAATTTTTTATGATGTTGAATTTAAGGATTTCATAAGATAACCATTGTTTTAGTTCTTTATTGATGTATAAAAATTTGCTCCAAAACTCAGCAGTTTATAAAACAAACAGGTGTTATCTCTGTTTCTGTGGATTAGGAACTGGGTGTGGCTTAGCCTGGTGGTTCAGATCCATCTTCTCTCAGGAGGCTGCAATCAAGGGGTCAATTAGGCTCAATTTTAGGGATGTCCACATGGACTATCCACAGAGCTTCTTCCTGGGTTCAGAAAGAGAGAGAAAGGGAGGGAGGGAGGGAGAGAGAGAGAGAGAGAGAGAGAGAGAGAGAGAGAGAGAGAGAGAGAGAACTCGAGTGGATCCACAGTCATGTTGTCACATGATCTTGGAAATGACACTCCATAACTTCTGCCATGCTCTGTTCAACAGAAGCAAGTCAATAGTTTATTCTACAATCAATGGGAGGGGCTTACACAGGGACTAGGGAACTCTGAGTAAGCTTAGAGGGCACAGACTAGACCCCAAAGTCAGGAAGCATAAAGGAAAGGATGAGTCTTTATATCCCCACTTTAAAATGTTATACATCTGCAGGTTAACTGTGGCAGACACAGACTGAAATACTTGACAAAGAGTATGTTAGTAGACTAAGTATGCAAAGCGTTATTAAAACTTAGAAAAATCATTAAATTCAAAAGATGAGCTCCCAGGAGAATAGAGCCATTCAGGAGAGAAGGATGACTCCTATTTCCATCAAACATGAGGGAAAATATTCAAGCGCAGTCACAATTAAAGATATCAATTAAAAAGCAAGAGCATACTTTCAAATAGCAGATAGGTAAAAATTAAATCAATTAGAACACTGAGAGAAGACAGAGGTCTTTACTTATACTACTACTGGCAGTATAAATTGGCATAGCTTTTCTAGAAAGCAAGTGTCCAAAATGTATGACAAGCTTTAAAAAAAAAATGTCCATACATTTTATATAGAAATCCTCATTCCAGGCATCTAAAAAAGGAAGATACAAAATGTAGATGCAGATTTAGCCATAAAGATATTTATCATAGAGTTACTTGTATTGGCAAGAAAGTGGAACCATTTTACTAGTAAATATTCAACATTAGAGGAGTCATGCAAATGGGAAAAATAATTCCCTCCCCTAACTAAGAAGTAAAAATGGAAGGATCGCCGAAACCGGTTTGGCTCAGTGGATAGAGTGTCTCTGCGGACTGAAAGTTCCCAGGTTCGATTCCGGTCAAGGGCATGTACATTGTTTGCGGGCACATCCCCGGTAGGGGGTGTGCAAGAGGCAGCTGGTCGATGTTTCTCTCTCATCGACGTTTCTAGCTCTCTATCCCTCTCTCCTCCTCTCTGTAAAAAATCAATAAAACATATTTTTTTAAAAAGAAAGAAAGAAAAGAAAAGAAAAGAAAATGGAAGGATAATCTTCTGAATCAGAGAAAGTTCAAAGAAAGTGCCACCGCTCAGCTCAGGAACAGACACTGCCGAAAGCTGCGTTGTTTTCTGAAAGTAAAAGGGAGAAACTCAGTTTTGCTCTGTAGAGAAAGGAACAGAAAAGTGGATAAATGTTTAGAAATGGAGGAGAAGGAGTAAGGAGCATAGATAAATGCTGAGAACTAAAATATGAAAGTGGAGCCTTAAAAAAACAACCACCCTCAACTAAGAAATATATTAAAAGCAGTGATAGCTAATGTTAGTAGCTAGGTTTTTTTGCATGCCAGCAAGGTGAACCCCAAATCCTCAGGTAGTCACACATGCATGTGCTTTCTGGGAGATTTTTATGAAGGAAAATACCTGGGTCAATGCGCAGACAAGGCGATCGTATGTGAGACAGTGAGAACTAATTGAATGGAAGCCTGAGCATAGGCAGGATTGATGGTGAGAAAATAACACCCTTAGTAATTTACAGAAATCCCAGGGAGGGCATTGAACTTTCTCCTATCTATTATATGGGGATTTTGAGCCAATCTTATCTTCAGCTTAGAAAGTAGTGTGACCCCAATTGCTACTTCGATTGCCGGACTCGTAGAATTCCATTCAGCCCTTATAAATGAAGCTTTAGGAGAATGTGTAATGGCAGAGAACGGTATCTAAGCTTTATTGTTTAGGGAATATAGTATCGCTAGTGTTGAGATTTAATCACACACGCATTTATATAGATGGAAGAGGAGACAACATATATAAAAATGTTAATAGTGGCTGTATGTGGATGATGGGGTTAAAGTGATTTTTATCTCCTTTGTTCAAATAAAAACCAGTGCTTCCCTTCTGAGGCAATCAGATGTCTAACCCCTTAGTAAAGCTGTCTGTTTATATGTCTTAGGTCCAGCTCCCAAGATACGGAGACTGGATTACAGGTCCTTGTTTAAGTGATTTGCAGCTCTTAACAGGGGAGAGGAAAGGAAGCAGCCTAGGGCAGTTGAAAAAATTAAGCTAGAAGGTTTAGGGATCCCAGGCATACAGAAATATTCCCATTTTCCCTTTAAAAGTAATTCTTACATGGCTGTTAAACTCCAAAGGTAGTGAATTTTATTTACAAAATGAATACACACTCATATTTGGTTTAAAAGTCTTTTGGATTTTTTTATGTGAATGGTCATATAAAGACCCACTGGGTAATATGTAGGATGGGAATCCTTAAAGACTTTGCTCTGTTCAATGATTCTGTTTTCCAACAAGGTGAAGGAAGTGTCCTGGCTAATCTATATTTGGTTTAGTAAAGAAGACTAACATTTTCCTAAGGATGAAAATATTGTGATGCAAGTGATATTATCTCTGGTGGTAAGTGTGTGTCTTCAACCTGCTTCTGTCTTACCCATTTGTTCAAATCTGTTGTGTATCACCCTCTAGTACAGGGCAACTCTGGTTTTCCCACTTGCTTAGGGTGAAACTGGAACCTTCTTTTTACACGTGTATTCCATGGACAAATTCTGTTGGCTTTCCCTTCAAATCACAGAGAGAAGCAACTCACTTTTCCTTACTTGCAGTAACAAAGATGATGGCTGTCACCTAGTCCAAGCCATCACCACCATCTATGCCTTGGGTTGTGCTTTAGCCTCTGAAATTAAATCTCTGCTACTTTCACTCTTATTACAGTCCCTCTTCATATAGTAGCTGGAACGATCCTTTTAAAATCCAAGCTGGCAAAACAAAACAAAAACAAAACAAAAAATCAAAAAATAAATAAATAAAGGTTTTTTTAAAAAAAAAAAATAATAATAATAATAAAATCCAAGCTGGGCTTTGTGTTTTCCTTTGCTCAAAACCCTTCCACTTTTTCATCCATTTTAAACATGACTGAAAAAACAGACACTGCTCCCAGCCCTCAGTGAGCTGTAAGTACTGTTCCCTCCATACTTTAGTACTTCTTTCCCCATCCTGGGCCATTCCCTCACACCCATGTAATTAGCAGCACACTTAGAACAGTCAGTGGGGACCCTCAGCCCCTGTTGTTAACCCTGACTCTCAGCTCGTCTCATTGGTCTTCTCAAGCCAAGGAACTGGCCAGGCTCTGCCTAGGTCATTCTGCCTGCACTGTAGCACTAAGAAGGCTCACCTGCCAGGACCGGTTTGGCTCAGTGGATAGATCGTCGGCCTGGGGACTGAAAGGTCCCGGGTTCGATTCCGGTCAAGGGCATGTACCTTGGTTGTGGGTGCATCCCCAGTAGGGACACGGTGTGCAAGAGGCAGCTGATCGATGATTCTCTCTCATCGATGTTTCTGACTCTCTATCCCTCTCTCTTCCTCTCTGTGAAAAATCAATAAAATATATTTAAAAAAAAAAAAAAAAAAAAAAAAGAAGGCTCACCTGGTTCCCTATCTCTCAAGGATCACTCGCCTTTATTGCCTGATGTTCAATTTCTTGAAAAACATTATTTCACATATTTTGTCTAATTTTTTTAGTTGTTTTCTGTGAGAGAGTATAGCCAGTCCCTGTTACACTTTCTTAACTGTAACCAGAATTTGGCCCCATGTAATTAATATTGGCCAATTCTCAGCCCAGGTGAACTTTCAATATATTTTCTAAAAGCTCTATTAACTTTTACATGAATACAATTTTTTTCCATTATAGGACTTTGTAAGCTAAATAATACCTTAGCCCTATTTTTTTCTTTTTTCTCTTTAGAGCATGAGAAAAGTCCTTGATGAGCCCAAGCTCAGTTTCAAAAGTCCTATTTCTTCATGCCTAGCATTCGTCTCTTCTTTCAATTGAAAAGAGAATGCAAAGATAGCCACAGAAATCTGTAATTCTTCACTGAACATTGTTTTTAAATATTTATCTATGGTAGATATTTTCAACCTTTTTCATCTCAATGGGACACATAACCTGGTTACTGAAATTCTACAGCACACACAAAAAAATATGTTGTACTTTTTGTTGATCTGACAGAAAAAATAGGTATAATTTTTATTCATCCACAATGGATGGCTATTGTGTTGGCTGCTGTCATTTTTTTATTTGACAATATAAAGGAAAAGCAGTCACTACCCCTGGCTAAATAGTCAGGTACCATGTGTAGCACACCAGTTGAAAATTCCTGTAACACACCAGTTGAAAATTGCTGACCTTTGGTATAGTACATCATTACTTGAATAAGATTTAATTGATCATAGATTTAATCCGGTTTGTCACTTTGTAATCATGTTGCCTTGATCAGATTATTAAACCTCTGGTTCTCATTTTCCTTGTAAAATTGTAAAATTATAGCAGCACAACTGTCTGGAGGATGTTATGAAGACCAAATAAAGTACTGGATTAGGAGTCCTTTACGAACTAAAAAGTGAAGTGTTATTGTATGTCCGATCACTCATATACTTTTAAATTGAGAGAATTTTACAAGTGTCCTCTCTGGAAAAGAATCATAACACTGCATCCAAGATACTAAAAGTCTGCTTTTGGGAGGTACCATCACTCCAAAGCACAAAGAGAGCTTGGCACACAGAGCTTACCAACCCACCCTCCCTAACTGCTAAGCACCTTTGTATAGGACACAGGGGGTACCGCTAAACAGGAATCCAGGTGTCCAGGAGTTGAGGATGCATCTTGATAATTCTTCATCATTCTATACTTGTCTTCCCAAGACTAATACTCACTGAGAGCTCCTGACTCCACCATCTCCTCTATCTTCTACTTGTTTTCCTCCACATATTGTTTTCTGTCTACCTGTAAACATACTCAAATATGTCACATGAAATTGTCTTCTAATCACTGGCCAACACTATTGAGTTATTACTTTCTGCCATTTTTCCCCCTGTATAATTTAACTCTATCTACCTTGTTTTCTGTTCACTCCTAAAGCCAATGAAATATTGTGCCTGTCTACACAACTTCATTAAAACAGGATTTTCCCAATGACTCTTTTGCAACTACCAATCTGTACTTCTCAATACTTTCAACTTTTTTACCCAGGCCCCCAACCTCCCTCCCCTCTTGCAACCATCAGTCTGTTCTCTGTATCTATAGAAAACATAGTCAATATTATTGTAATAACTATGTATGGTGCCAGGTGGGTACTGAATATATCAGGGGGAACACTTTGTAAAGTATATGGTTGTCTAACCACTTGGCTGTACAACTGAAACTAGTACAAAAAATATTGAATGTAAACTAGAAAAAACTATATGTCAATAAATCCATTAAAAAAAAAAAAAAAAACATACCACACAACACTTTACAAGGTCCCTAACAATTGCTATATTGTCAAATCTAAGAGATACTTTTCTGTTCTTTTTTGTGATCCCCTGTCACCCTTGTGACCAGCAACCCCTTTCCCTTCCTGAAAGTATTTCCCTCCTTGGTCTTGATAACAGTCCCCTGTCCTTGTTTCCCTCCTACCTCTCTACCTGCTGCGTATATTTATAGACTTCTCTCTTTCTGTTCATTCTTTAGTACTTATGTTTGCAAAATCTACTCTTAGTCTCCTACTAAATTTATTCCTGTCTTAACTCACTTTTCCTAAAATCAGATCAGTGTAGTCATTTTTACTTAGATACAGTCCCTCTGAAAAAGCAGACTGCCCCAAACAGCATCATTACTCTCCTCGATCCCTCTCACATCCAACCCTGAATGGTCCCCTATCTCTATGAAGGCACCATCATCATGCCAAAGTTCACAGCTCTTGTCCATATTCAACTAGTTAACAAATCTACTTGGTTCTGCATCTTAAATACTTCTCAAATCTTTATATTCTGATTCACCCCTCCCTACTACTATCTTATTCAGGTTTTTTTCCTCTTTCTTTAGATCACTGCCATAGTTGTTCATTGACCTTTCTGTCCATATTCAGTCCTGCCCATATTCATTCATTCCTTCAAGGATGGTCAAACAAACAAAGACCCTTCTTCCATGGAAGTTTCATTTTAGTGGGAGGAGGGGTACAGCATAAACAAACAACCAAACAACAATTAAAGGTCAGCTTTTTATAAGTTCTCTTCAAAGAACTTGAGATTGTAGGGCGAGAGAAAGCTTCTCTAAAGAAATTATATTTGAAATAAGATCTAAGTAGCATGAAGGAATCTACTGTGAAGAAAATTGGTAGAGGTAGGGCCATGGTCCTTCAACATTTCACCAGATTGATTTTTCTAAAATAAAACTTTGTCATGTCATATCGCTTAATATGAAAGCCTTCACTGCTTGGCTTCTGGTAGAATTCAGGTCAAGCTTCTTAGTACTGGAGGCCCAGTGCACAAATTCTTGCATGGGTGGGGTCTGGCCGGCCCTCCCTGATCGGGACAATTGGGCTGGGCCAGCTGAGGGGAGGGACGAAGGGCAGTAGACTGGCCAGCCCCACTTCCAATAGGGGTGAAGGACTGGGTTGGGGTGGCGCCAGCCAGGGGCAGTTGGCCATGAGCAGTTGGCTGGCCCTGCCGCCTGGTCTAACCCCTGGTCGAACTCCCAGTCAAACTCCCAGTCCAGGGGACAATTTGTAAGTTAACCTTTTATTATATAGGGTATGAAGTCCTACAGACATGGCTCTTATGGGCTTCTCTGGCCTCATTAGTCTCTATCTTAGTCTGTTCACCTGCTAGAACAAAATGCCACAGTGGGTGGCTTATAAACAATACAATTGTATTTCTCACAGTTTTGGAGGCTGGGAGTCTGAGATCAGGATTCCAGTATGGTCAGGTGAAGGGCCCTCTTTCAGATCTCATACTTCTCTTTGTCCTCACATGGCTCCAGAGGATCTCTTTTATAAGGGCATTAATCTCCTTTATGGGGTCATTGCCCTTTTGACATAATTACCAGAGGCTGGACCTCCTGATACCATCACATCTAGCATTAGGTGTTTAACATATGACTTACAGAGGGGAATAAGCATTCCAACTAGAGCGGTCTCTAATGGCTGTGCTTTGTTTCAGACATAGGCAGCTGCTTACTATTCCTGAACTCATGTTTAATTATTTCCTCCATTCCTTGTGTATTCTCACTCCCTCCTGAGAGAGTCGTTGCCCATTGGCCAATTACTCAGCGAAGCTGGGGATCACTACAGCTGTCTATTACTAATTGGTCCATACTCTGCCCACAGCATATTTTAAGTCAAGTCTTTCATTACCTTAAATGTACTGGTGGGTCTGTACACATTCTTAGTGGAGAGTTTATCCAGCTTCTGACTCCTACACTCTCTGTGAATATTCCTATAACTATGCCTCACATGAAGACAAATCCAAGTGTAAAATAAAATTAAAGTTTAAGCTCATATAGGAGAATGCTTAAGTTTATACTAATGGACAAAACAAAATAGAATGTAAGCTATTTTTTCTGCTCTTAATTTAAATGAAGGTTTAATATTTCTAACATAAGTTTATATATACACACAACTACAACATATAGATGTAGAGATATATTTCAATGATACTAACCCATTCAGGTTCACATACAAGATTATCTTGGTCTTTATTATGCTTAAATTTGGTCTTGTCTTCTGGTTTAAATAAAAAGAAAAACCATCCCTGGGTTCAATTCCAGTCAAGGGCACAAGCCTGGGTTGCAGGCTCAATCCCCAGTAGGGAACATGCAGGAGGCAGCCAATCAATGATTCTCTCTCACCATTGATGTTTCTCTCCCTCTCTCCCTCTCCCTTCCTCTCTGAAATCAATAAAAATATGTTTGAAAACAAAATCATTTATCCACTAGAAATGTATTATCTAAGTTTTTTCTCTTAAATATAAAAAAGGTAGGATGATTGTTATGGACTGAATTGTATTCCCCACCCCCAACCAAATTGATGTGTTCAAGTCCTAATCCGAACTGCGACTGTTTAGGGAGATAGGGCTTTCAGAGTGGTAATTAAGGATAAATGACATCCGAAGGGTGGACATCTAATCAGATAAGGCTGGCATCCTTATAAGAAGAGGAAGAGACACCAGAACTCTCTCTCCACCAGGACACAGCCAAAAGACAACTAACTGCTTGCAAGACCGGAAGCGTGTCCTCACCAGAAACCAAAATTTCCATCACCTCGATCTTAGACTTCTAGCCCCCAGGACTGTACAAAAATAATTTTTGTTCTTTAAGCCATCCAGTGTGTGCTATTTTGTGACTGGAGCCTAAGCAGATTAATACAACAATATAAACCTACTGCACAAAGTAAGCTATAATCTAATGGTGACCCTTGCTATATAACCTTCCTGAACGCAGGCGGCCTTTTACACCTTCTTCAGCAATCCCCTCAGTGGGCTTGTGAGGACTGTGCGGGGTGAAAGGGTTAAGTAATGCTTAACCAGTATGTTCACTTCGTTCTCTTTATCTCCCTGAAACTTATTAGCACTCTAAGTATCAATTCACTAGGAATGAATAATACCTTGAATGACATCAGCTTCCGCCAACATGTAGAGGTTACTATGGTAATGGAGAAAGTTTTTCAGAGCACAAAACAAGTACCATGCTTGATATATTAGTCAGCCGGGGAAAGCAGTCACATATAAGCTGCAGCATTCATTCAATGAATAGTCATTTATGCCCCATGCATGTCAGCAATTCCGCTGTGTTTTTCCGAACATCACAACTTTGGCAGTTTATTGAGGATCTTGGCAGATTTACAAAAGTGTTAACACTCATTTTCAGAGCCTAGTTTTCCTTTTTGTTTTATTCCCTGTTTCTTGGAACCCATATTTTCAACAGGTTCACAGGACTTCCAATCCAAATGCCAGAGTGAAAGTTCTCCACGAGGGCTCAGCTCCAGTGTTCACTGTAAAACCAGCAGGAGTTTCCTCTTCCAGTCATTTGCAAATTACTGTTGTGTGGTTAATTATATTTGGCACTTTCTAGTACAGTGTTTTATTACACTGCTATTGTCTCTTTAAGATTTCCTTAAGATTTTACATTTACACACAATTAAAATGGTCTGGTTTTCTTAAGTCTTCAATTCCTCCTCAATTGCCCTTTTCAAAAAAGGCCGTAAAACAAAATAATGAAAAACTATGAAAAATACAATAACCAGTCTAATCTCTTAAAGTCAGATGTAGATTTCATTTCAACCTGTAGAAAAGAATCAATTCCTTCCCCAATGAGCAGATTACTTATAAAAGGAAATCATCATTTAAACCCAGAATTAAAACAGATTCTCTTAAGACTAAGGCATGACACACTAACAACACTTCCTTTCTTAATAATGCTATAATACTGATAGTTCAGGAGGAAACCTGAACTATCGGTATAGTGTCTCCTGACTGTAGCAAAGCATTCAACAGTCTCTCATGTGATTTTTGTGCATAAAATCCCCAAATCCTAGTTCCAGTAGGAATCTCTTGCTTTGAGAGGTTCCAAGCAAGTAGATGACAAGTTTTGCAGGGCCCGTGCCATACATGGAATCTTCAGTAAGAGGACCAAGAAGTTGATAATGCCAGCAACCCTGACAAAAATACCTGCTGACACCTGACAGGGGCAGGAGATGGGCGGGCCTGCAGAGCAGAGCGGGGTCTGCCTGAACTCCCTTTATTGATATGCCTTCCCCCTGCTTTGTACTTTGTAACAATTCAAAATGTGAGGGAATGCAGACTTCTCTTTCTCCACCACTCTCTAGCTAATGGTTTAGTGATGGAAATGAACCAGAAATGAATGTTTCTAAGCAATCTTAAAAGCACTCTCATTGAGATGTATATTACTGAATGAGAGAGTACCAAACAGTATCTTTTTTTTTCCCCTCCAGAAATTTATTCAGTTTCTAACTAACCAACTAAAGCATTTTGTTAGGAATGAGAAAAGAGTATAGCATTTAGACTGCAGTCACACACACACACACACACACACACACACACACACACACAATTAAGTTTAATGAAAGAATTCATATAATTATGTATTTGGACTTAGCTAATTTTTAAAAAATCAAAATGTAATATTTCTTCTAAAGCAGTGGTCGGCAAACTCATTAGTCAACAAAGCCAAATATCAACAGTACAACGATTGAAATTTCTCTTGAGAGCCAAATTTTTAAAACTTCTTCTAATGCCCCTTCTTCAACATAGACTCACCCAGGCCATGGTATTTTGTGGAAGAGCCACACTCAAGGGGATTAAAGAGCTGCATGTGGCTCATGAGCCGTAGTTTGTGGACCACAGTTCTAAAGAAATTTCGACCAACTTCCTATAGTAGTCAGCCTCCTTTTTTCTCTGGTTGAGGCACCCCTAGTCAAATCAGTTTTGCTTTTACTGATCATTTAATTTTAATGTAGAGCAATTTAAAGAAGATTTGGTGAGCCAATTAATGGGATTTTAATTCACAAACAATAAGAGCCCATTAATCTGCATTTAAATACAAAAATATTTTGGGGAGTTTGCAGCTTGTAGTAGTTGGAGGTGAAAACAAATGTAGTGGAGTAATATTTCAAAGAGAGTATAAATAATGTATATTAAAGACCTGCCTGATCTTTTTGGTATGAACACACATAACTAACTACATTAAGCTCCAAGTGAAAATAAGTAAAAATGGACTTTTATCGAGACCAAATCACAAAGTCTGGTTTCAGTTCAAGGACTGACCATATCATAATCTCAAACTTATCACTTTGTGTTATAATCAAACTAGTGAAATAGAGTTCAAAGACCCCACCACCACCACCCCGGAGGATACATGGTGCTGTGTGTGAGTTCTTCGTGGCTCCCTGCATTCACAAATATTTAATATGACAGTGAGATGCTCGGTCTCTCTTATTCCATTTTGGTCAAGTCTGCTTTGTTCCCAGGGCCTTCAGATCAATAGATTCTGCTGAGTCTTGCCTATAGATAGAGGAATTCTGCTTGAGGCTTGAGTTTTACAAAAATAGCTCCATACTAGAAAGGGCTTCTCCAGAGATTAGGGAAGTGTGTAGAAAAATAATGATTTTATACATGTTAACCCAGACTATTTCTCTGCTCCAAGTATCTCAGGGGGATCATGACATTTATTAGATTTTTGTGATACCTTATTTTTCTGCTGAAAATTGAATATATTGTTTAGTGCTTTTCCTCTGCCTCACAATTCAGTCAATATAGTGTCGGCCTCTTTACTATATCCTGACAGCTTCATGATTGGTAGTTTAACTAATTTCCTGTTTTTTTATTATTTTATTTTTAAACATGTTTTTATTGATTCTAGAGAGAGAGGAAGGAAGAGTGAGAGTGAAAAACATGGATGTGAGAATAAGATATTGATTCTCTGCCTCCTGTACACCCCCTACTGGGGATTGAGCCCACAACCTAGGCATGTGCCCTGACCAGGAATTGAACTGGTAATCTCTTGGTACATGGGATAGACACTGAACCAACTGAGCTGTACCAGCTGGGATAATTTTCAAATTTTTATATTAACAGTTGTTTGAAGTATTTCTCAGAGTGTCATGCCTCTAAGAGGCCATGGCCAGACCTTTTTCTTTAACAAGGAGGGCAGGCCTCAAGGACTGAACTGCAGAAGTAACCGGGTGTGCAACTGTTGTAAGCAGAAAGCCAACTAAGTGTTGTTGGGCACCTACCATGTCTCCCCATAACTTCAGCTAAATATTGAAAAGGGAGCAATGGCTACAGTTCCCAGGTTGTCCAGGATTGGGGGGGGGGGGGGGGGAGTATTCCCTGTGGACTCCAGGAGCTACCTGGTATCAGGTAATGTTACTGGGTCCAAGCTCATACCACTAGTTTTAGGATAATGGGCATGCTCTATGGTTGCACAGTTCTCCTATTTAAAGTCAGTGTCCTTGTTCAAGTAGTGTAAACACTCTGAACCTCAGTTTGCTCATTTGTAAAATGGACATAATAATAGCAACTGCCTTGCGAATTTTTTAAGAGGGGTAAATGAATTAAATACTTATAAAGCCCTCAGAGCATGCCTGGTGCAGGTTAAGTATATAAACTAGTGGCATCATTACTGCAGGATTCCTGGGAAAGGACCACTTTGTTTCCTCATTATGAGTGTTGACTGCCATAGTCTCTACTGGTAAAAGAGGTAAAATTAGTGAACAGGTCCAACTTTTGGAAACTGATGAAGTGAGAGAATGTCAACCAGAAATGAGGTAGAAAATTCTGTAAATCCTGAGGAAATTCCATAAATGTAGCTCATGTCATGTGCTCCTTGATCATTATCTACTCAATTTCTAAGGTCAATGCCAACTTCTGACAGAATCAAATAATAATCATGACAATAACCACAGTGGCAACTGCAGAAGCAGCAACGTTAACATATACTGGTTCCATTCTAATTGTACCAACAAATGGGTTTACCTCTAATCTTCACACTAGCAGCCATTATTTGTAATATGAAGAAGTAAATTGCCCAAAGTCGCACAGTTCCAAACTGGGCTAGTCAAATATCAAGCCAACATTTTAAAATAATGCCCCAAATAGACTTTTAGTAATTACTTGAAATTGAGAAACTCAGGAGGAATTTTATTAGAAATCCTAGAGTCACTGATGAAAAAAAAAAAATCCCAAGACATGGAGCTTCTACAGACATATTGCTTAGCCCTCTAAAGGAGATATAATTTGAAAGTGCAACAATTTCCATGTCATATTTAGTACTTGTTTCATGAGAATAAAGAAAAATAACTATTAGAGAAGCTTAAAATAGACTTCCTATTTCAAAGTTAAGAATAATACAATTGCACACTTCTGCTTTCTCCACCATTATTACTTTTAAAATATATTATAAAAAGTACTAGTTACCTCATTAGTCTAAGAGAAGCTGTCAGTCTCTGGATCACAAATAATTCTCCCCTAGGATTTAATTTATAATGTCACTCAGATTAATACGAGATCTTTGCCTTAGATTACTATTTTTGTTGTGGCAAAAAAAAAAAAAAAAGGAACAAAGATTACACTAAATCATATACTTCAAAACCAGTTTTCTCTTTCTTGTCATTAAAATTACATTTCCATTGAAAGAATTAAAATAATCCACTTATACATGTGGTTATCTGAAGAGATTTTAAATATAATGGACTACATAACACGATTATTCATTTCTTCTTTCAATAAACAGATATGTGCTGAGTATACTAGTACTCATAAAAGGTAGACAAGCTGTCTTCATAGATTAAACATCTAAGTGGAGAGAGAAATAACAAGCAAGAAAGAGCATTAAAATGTTGGGTAGGACTGGGAAAGGAAGGAGGAGGCAGTTGTGATAAAGATGATAGTAATGATAGTATAGACCTACTGTGAACAGGTTAGTTAGGGAAGGCCACCTCCTTTTATAAATTAGATTGAGAAAAATATTTATTTATAGTTCTCAGTAACAAAGATATATTTCATTCATGTGATCTAGTTTTAATTTACAAAATAGTTTTCAAACATCAATAATTTTCATATAGTCTACAAAAACGGGATCCAAACACACTTTCAAATACCCCCTTCTTGATTTTTGCGTGTTTTTTGGGGGTGTGTGTGTGTGTGTGTGTGTGTGTGTGTGTTTTGGGTTGTTTTTTTTTTTTTTTTACTCATTAGTAGGTCTAATGAGTCAGATTCACTCGCTCAGGTCCTAAAGAAGCACTCACTATTCTTTGATTCAATACTAAGTAATTTTTCTGGTTTCTTGTATTTTAATAAAACTTTTAAAAAAATTTTAATCAAGAATGTTAACTTAAAATTAGTTCCATTTTTAAAAAATCTGATGAAGATCTTTTCTATTCTAACTTAGGCCCATAGTTCTAACCTTACCCAGTAATCATTTGGTTCCCTGAAAAATAACAATGAATGCTGTATTTTGGAGACATGCCAGCTAATAATAAGGAATGGTGACCCCTCTCTTGTTCTGAAGCATCGCATCTGCTTTCTTTTCCAATAAAACACGGTTTAGATATCTTTTATTTAGTTAGTACACTTTAGTTATCGATTTACTTGGTATGTCATTGTGGTTGACAATTACAAGTGTGTGCTAAAGGCTAACTGAAAATTACATATTTGATCACTGTAGGAGGCTTAGAAAGTTTCATTCTATATTCTGGGAAAAAATGTATGTTCAGGCTGCTCCTTACCTGGACTGATTTATTCTAAAGTATTATAAAAATGTTTATTTCCCCCCCTCTATTATTATAAAAGCAATGACAAAATAATGAATGAATAAAGCATTTGAGAAAAAAATTAAATGTATATCTCTGGCACCCATAAATAATTATTATAAATATTTTTGTTTTATATCTTATAAATGATTCTCTTACAAAATTGGAGGCATTCTGCTTTTACTAAATATAATTTCTTCTTTACACTTTAAAATATGTCATGAGAATTTTCCTATACCTTTAAATACTCCTCAAGAAGGTAAGTTTTAATGGCTTAGTAAATAGTTTCAGACTAAAAACTCTGGCTGCAGAATATTCTGTTGCATGAATGGCACCAAAAGTTATGTTTAGCCATTGTTCCATGGTTTGACATCTTTGCTGTTTCCAAATTTTGTAGGTAGAACTGGAATTCACATCCTCGCTATATGAAGTTTTTTGTACATCTCTAATCATCTCCTTAAGATCAATTAGAAGCATAATTGTTGAATTAAGAGACATAAAATTTATTATGCATTTTAGATGTATAACTAATTAAAAAAAAAAAAAAAGTTGTCTCAACTCAAGCCCCCACTGGCACAGGTTGAGAATGCTTAGGACCTTTCCTTTCACGGGGTCTGATTATACTTTGCCGGAATTTGAAGGACACGTAGTACTTGTGGTGAATAATGTATGTGAGTCATATGAACAAACTATAATAATGTCGTAGAGCTTATTTCTCTGACTTTCTAGTGATTTTATTAAGACATAAATGCAGTCGAAACCGGTTTGGCTCAGTGGTAGAGCATTGGTCTGTGGACTGAAAGGTCCCAGGTTCGATTCCGGTCAGGGGCATGTACATTGTCTGCGGGCACATCCCCGGTAGGGGGTGTGCAAGAGGCAGCTGGTTGATGTTTCTCTCTCATCGACGTTTCTCTCTCATCGACGTTTCTAGCTCTCTATCTCTCTCCCTTCCTCTCTGTAAAAAAATCAATAAAATATATTTATTTTAAAAAAGACATAAATGCATCTGATTTTTCTAAATTCCATAAATTTACTCAAATTATTCCTGTCTTGGAATTCTCTCTTCTTTGTACCTATTCCAAATCTCTTTTCCCTGCAAGGAACCCCAGAAGTTACACCTCCTCTTAGCTCTTAACCTCATTTCTCTGACCATCAATGGTCAGAGTTCTTTCTGGTTCGATAGGTTTTTGTTTTTTTAACCTAACTTGATCACATTGTATTATTTTATATGTAACTGCAGTCTCCATTGGCTTGTAAGTTCCTTCACAGCAGGGTGAACATTTCTTTGCTTTTGATATCCCTCCAGAGTCTGGTGAAACTCTTTGCACTTAATGAACATTACTTAAATTAAGTGTTGGGGATTTCAACCTCAGAACCACCAAATTAATAGAAGATTCTTGATTACAACAATACTTCCCAGTGCAATGTTTCAGGAACTGCACTAAGCATTTTATATGTGTTAACACTTTTAATTTTCACAACAATCTTTTGTTTAAGTATAATTAGTATCATCATTTTGTAAACCCTCACAGGGAGATAAAGTAACTTGCCAAATTGAAAAACAGTGTGGTCTTAACCACTATACTATATACTTTTGGTAGATTTATATTGAGAATGTGTTTTTCCCTGGTGCACTTTATATGTTGAGAGAGAGCTATGTTTTAATTCAGGTAATTTGGCTCAGTTTATTTTACCCAAGTTTTAGACAATATTTTTAATAATCATAGTTAATTTGGGTGAATTAATCATGTCTAAGTGTATATAGATGTATAACCATGACTGAAAGTATATATATATATATATATATATATATATATATATATATATATACTAATCTTATAAATACACTAATCTTCTAATCTTATATATACTAATCTTCTAAGTTTCTACAGTGATCAAATATTTGGAGCATACACCAAAAAGTTTGAAGGTTTGATTCTGGGCACATACCTAAGTTGCATATTTGATCACTGGTTGAGGTGTGTATCTGTCACATTGATGTTTCTCTCTCTTTCTCTCTCTCCTCTTCCCTTCCTCTCTCTCTAAAAATCAATAAAAATATATCCTTGGGTGAGAATTAAAAATTTTATATTTAAAATATATATCAACTATTTTAAAATCATATAGGTATACACACACACACACACACACACACACACACACACACACACACACACACACACATATATATATATATATATATATATATATATATATATATATATATATATATATATATATTTCATAGTAGATAGTTAACTCCCTAAAATAAACCAAATTTATTTCAAGAATCCAAAATATATAATGCAGTTTCCATGTGTGATTTACACCTACTGGGTAAGTTGCAATCCTTGAAATGCTATTTCCCTTCACTGATGTGGTTTTGATTCTAAGGCAGATTGGGCTGTTAGTTTAGCAATCTCTTTAGAGGTGATTAATCACTAGCCTCCCCCTAAATGACAAAGGGCTCATCTGCTATTCTGATGAATCTTTCCCAATTATCCTTCTGTCTCCTTTAAGCTAATTATGGAATTTACGGGCATCAAAGGGCTCCCTGCATTCTAGGATACCCATTGAGTTTGGTGTTGTCATGACAGTTCTTTTCTTGGTTATAGAGAAATGGTTGTGATTTAGTCTAATTCTCCCAGGTTGGCAGGGTTCCTTCGCACTGGCCCCCAAAGATGCTATAGGCTGAGTTAGTCATTGGAACCTAGGAAGCTGTGACATGGCCCTCGCTGCCCCCTGTCCTCACCCCCATCTGCACGGTGGAACTCTGCTTCTCCTGACCTGATGTGCAGCTGAACCCAAAATTGGGGAGGGATGTGTGGCAAAGGGGAAGTCATCCCAAAACAGTAGACTATTAGAACCTCCCAGGGAGATACTGCAGCTTAAATGATACATCTGGGCTGTCCTGAATAAAGCAGTAGCACCCAGCTCCTTAGATCTGTGGCTGCTTTATTGGGATACTAAAAAGTACCCATCCATTGAATGAATACCTTGATTGAATATCTTTGTCTACATTGGGAGCTAATGAGAGAACCACCATGGTGGCCAGTTGGCTGTACCCCAGATTTGGTTTGGCCACATGACTAATTTGGCTAATGATGTTTAGCCAAGTGATGCAAGCAGGGGTTTGAAAAGCTCAGTGTGTTGAGTCTTGTTCAGTTCTCCAACACCAGGAGCCTGTGTCTCCTGGAGGCATGTGGAGTGGATCCAGCTGAGGCCATCCTGGATCGGCCACAGGCATTTGACTTCACATATGAGCAAAGCAACCTGAAACCAGAAACAGCACCCAATGGAGTCCTGCCTAAATCACCAACCTGTCCACTCATGAGCTAAATATGTGATAATTAGTTTAAGTCATTACAGTTCAGAGTCATTTATTACTCAGCATTGTTACGGCATAGCTCACTGATACAACTGCGCTGGTAGTGTAAAGATTTCCTCTTACCTTATTCCAAGTTCAGCAGAAAGTAATTTCTCCACAGATTATTTTATGTAGAAATTGTGTATTTTCTTGTGCATCTCACTAGATGGAAATCACCTTAATAATTCATAATATCCAGGTTATTGTTGTGGCCTCAGTGCCTGGCAATACTAGTTGTTGAATATATTTTTTAAAAAATAAATGAATTCGCAAATGAATGAGATAGAAGATATTTCTTGCAAACTGACAATAGGAAGAGAATCGTCTGCTCCCACAATAATTAAAAAAAATAGCATCATTTGCCATCAATTGCAGGTCAAGTGGAACAGACTTGCCTGCCCCACTCTTGGCCTTTTAAAACAGAGGAGGCTCTTCTTTACTGTGCTGCAGAGATTCCACAGTGGCTTCCAAGTTAGTACCAGAGGCTGTCCCTGCCTCAAGTCCCAAGCCCACTCTCCTATTTAACAGGTAGCCCCTGACTGCCTAGTCATATGGCATTCTGTTTTTGCTCTCTAGCTCTATCTCTGCTTCTCTATATCTTTATATCTCTGTCTTCCCATATCTGCTACACAAACAATACACAACAGTAAAACAAAGTCAATGTTCTCATTATTCACTTTGAACTATTAACATTCTCCAGTATTACTTCATCTGCCCCCCTATACACACACATTGAAAGCAAATACCAGACATTATGCATGCCACTTCATCTTCCTAATGTTCTACATAGATCGCTTTTTATAAATCTGCACTGGAATAGTGGTTAGAATTAGGAGCTTTGTGAAAGATGCTAAAAATATTACATATACATTTTTCACATGAAAAGCATGCATGCAGTGCATCTTTTTCAACACTGCTGTCCTCAAAGGTAACTGGCTACTACAACATAAGCTTATTTTAAATCCGAGTTTATTTCATTATGAATAAAGCAAGTAGTAAGGTTTTATGGTTGGGCCTCATTGACTTGATCAACTTAATTTTAAAAAAGACTTGTAAGGTGAACCTGTTAACCTAAAGTCAAGAAAATAAAGACAAAACACACTCAATAAACTTCTATTCATAAAGATCAAAGTGCATACACACCCAAGGCTCATACAGAGTTGGGAGTGCTGGGCGGGGGTCTCAGGTGTCAATGCTCCTCAGTGAGTAGGTATCAACCTCGTGGCCTCGCATCTATGAAAATGTCTGTGTTAATTTGCCAGGGCAACAAGGGCTTAAACAACAAAATTTATTTTCAGGAGGAGAGAAATCCGAGCTCATGGTGTCCCTCCGAAGCCTCTCTCCTTGCCTTGTGGATGGTATTCTTCTCCCGTGTCCTCACATGTGTGTGTCTGTCCAGAGATTCTCCTCTTAGGACGTGAGTTGTGCTGGATTAAGGCCCACCCAGATGACCTCATTTTACCTTAATTATCTTTTTTAAAGAGCCTGTCTCCAAATTCAGACACAATCTGAGGGTTACGTTTCATCGTATAAATGGAGAGGGGTACGCAATTCAGCCCATCACACTGGTCCTAGCTGAATGAATTGTAATGAGATAATGTTTAGGAAAGTTACTGGTAAATCATAAAGCACTATCAATATGTGTTTATTGTTTGGTCATAATGCATCTTTTAACCCACCAGAATTTAATTATGTGAATCAAATGTATTTAGTGCTGAGCTAGCTGCTCTTAGAATCCTTGTATTTTTAGAATCTATCCTCTGAAAGAGAAATCAAATTGTCACATTTTAAATGAAAGGTATATAAACTAGCCAGATTTGCAATGGGTGCAAAATGGAGTAACATAGTCCAAAGAAGGGGGGCTCTCCATCAGGTGAACAGGATGACGTGGGAACAGTGCTTTGAAGGAGAGTTGGGATTTCATATGTTGGATGAAGGACTGAGAACATGGTATCACTGAAGACTTATTGCCTTCCTGGAATAGAATGATGTCTGGCTAGTCCCTAGACTTGATAAGAAGTGGTGGAAAATAGTTAAACAGGTACCCTGTTTCCCCAAAAATAAGACAGTGTCTTATATTAATTTTTGCTCCCAAAGATGCGCTAGGTCTTATTTTCAGGGGATGTCTTATTTTTCCATGAAGAAGAATACGGTACACATTTATTGTTAAATGAAAATAAAGGACATTTATGACCTATATACGGTACGGTAGTACGGTAGTTGTCAACACAAACCAGACAAACTGTGAATCCTACAGTATCAAGAATTTACTCATTTATTCAATGACAATCATGTCATCATCTTCTGGAACATCATCATAACAATCCAATTCCTGAATTTCCTGGTGAATTTCTTGTGACTCCATTTCTTTCAGAATCAGTGGACCAAATCTCTCATGTTTAGCAATAGCACTGTCTTTAGACGAGATCGGGCGCGTTCAGGGTGGTATGGCCGTAGACCAGGGGTCCTCAAACTTTTTAAAGTGGGGACCAGATCACGGTCCCTCAGAGAGCTGGAGGGCCGGACTATATGAACTACTAATTCCTACTGTAACACCTTGGCTGCGCTCACTGCCCAAAAAACCTGACGGGCCGGATCAGACTCCTCTATGGGCCGCATGTGGCCCGCGGGCCGTAGTTTGAAGACCCCTGCCGTAGACAATAGCACTGTCTTTAAATGAGTACTTCTTGTCAAGGTAGCCTGCTCAATAGTGCATTTGCAATGCAACTGTCAGTGATTTTCTCCCATGAATTCTTCACCCAAGTCACAACTTCTTGCAGTTTAGGTTTCACAAAATTTCCACATTGATTTCTTCCATTCTATTTTCAATGTAGTCTTTAATTTCCATGTGCAAATTGTCTTTGAATGGCTTGTTTATTGCAATATCAAGAGTCTGGAGATAGGCCGTCATTCCTGCAGGAATCATTATCTGATCTATTTTTTTTTCATGAAGAAATGTCTTCATGTCTTTAGCGTGGTGAGTGCTGGCTGCATCCCAGACTAGCAGACCTCTTTGGCTTCCTTGCATAACAAGCAGCAGCATTAAATCGACCTACTTCCTTATAACTGCTTGTGTGGCCCAGGCTTTTTCAGTTTCAAGAATAAAAACGCCCAAAACACATTCAATCTTTTTCTTCTTGCCCTTAGATATGATTAAAGGTGGGATTTTAGTGCCATCCAGACAAATTGCCAAAATATAGGAAACACATGCACTTTCGTAAGCAGTGGAGGGAATGTACACTAAGGAGGCACCCAACTGTTCAATGCTGTTAAATTGTTGTTTGAGATGATTTGCCCATAAACACTGCAATTTCATCCATAGCAATCATGTTTGAAAGATTGTATTTAGAGAAGTTAGCATAATCAATAAAGGACTTGAATGCAAGTGCTCGTTTAATAACTTGAGTATCTTCCAACCTAAACAATGTTGTAGATCTTCTTAAAGACAGTTCAATTCACTGAAGGAAATTATCCAGCCAGTGTTGTTATGCTTTGAAGTCTTCAGGGGCTATGTCAAACTGTGGTGCCATTGCAAGGGCAAATTCTTGAATCTGAGCCCTATTCACAACCAAAGCCTCTGCTCTCCTGTCAACAACCCATTCAGATCAGGTCTTCCAGCTCAGAAAATAATGGTTGCCGACCTGATCCACACTTCCACGTTTTAGCATTTCCCTTGTCCACTTGTTCAATGAGGTTACCATACTCTGCTCGCCATTTTCGGACTAATCAGATACTCAACATCTTCTCTTTGCAGAAAGAAGTAAGATTTTGGCCCCAAGAGTCTTCCACGATTCCTTTCTTGTACTCCATGAAGTAGCTTTTTCTTTTTGAGCTCATTTCTAGGGGTAAAAAAAAGGAATTGGAGTATAAAGGTGGGGGGAGGGGGATCACTTAAAATGACACAAGGGAGATTAGAAGGGGGAATCAAAATGGCACAGGAGAATCAGAGGGAGGATTACTATTTTAGTAACCCCTTTTTGATCCTCCTATGTCATTTTGATTGCCCCCTCTGATCCTCCTGTGTCATTTTAAGTGATCCCCCTCCCCCCACCCCTGTGCCACTGAACACCTTCACCAGACAGCCCCCCACTACCCCTTTATCAGACATTTACCCCCCCCGGGGGCCTGCCTGGGGACTGTCATTGGGCTTGTTGGGACCTGGATCTGGGCTGGAGCAGGGTCTGCCACTGATTGAGAACCTTCAGTCATCATGAGGGCGGCCACGAGCATCAGGTAGTGTCTCCAGAGACAGACCAGCACTCACCACCTTCGCCTGTCCCATCTGCTCTAATCCTTCTGTTCTTATGCATCTGTGAAAGTCTCCTCCTCTCTCCTGCTCACTCCGACCTTTGCTTTGCCTCCACACAGCAGTGACTTCAGGACTCCGGGTAACTTCACTGGTTGCTAGACGCCAGTCAGGGCGGCCCTAGCGACCAGTTTATGGTAAATTAATTTTCATTCTGAGACAGAGCCTGGGGGGGGGGGGGGGCTTATTTTCGGGGGGATGCCTTATATTTCACTCAGAAGGAAACCTGTAAGTAGGTCTTATTTTCAGAGGATGTTTTATTTTGGGGGCAACAGGGTAGGACAGGGCCAGATGAAAGGAGGCTTTAAAAAACTGGCAGGTGATGCTGAAACCCGTTTGGTTCGGTGGATAGAGCGTCAGCCTGCGGACTGAAAGGTCCCAGGTTCGATTTCGGTCAAGGGCATATACATTGATTGCGGGCACTAGGGGATGTGCAGGAGATAACTGGCCAATGTTTCTAGCTCTCTATCCCTCTCCCTTCCTTTCTTTAAAAAAAACAATAAAATATATTTTTATAAAAAAGCAAAAACAAAAAACTGGCAGGTGATCTTTGGTGTAGTGGAGAAAATTATGTCTAAGCCATCAATACAATTATTTCCTTGTCAATTTGTTTATTCTTGCTTTAATCATTTCCTAATAACAAAAACAACTCTAAAGAACATAAAAGGAAACTGTACACTACGTCAGTTACCTCTGGATATAATTTTATTCTCTTTATTTTCTGTTCACAGTAATAGTGGGTCATTATAGTTTTTTATTGCCATGTAACAAATTAGCCTTAAATCTCAGCAGCTCCAAACAACATTTGTTTTCTCACATAGCTAAATTCAGCAGTGGTTTAAGCAGGTGCCTGGTTCAGGCCCTCTCAGGAGGTTGCAGTCAAACTGTCAGCTGAGACAGCAGTCCTCTCAGGTCTCCACTAGGCTTAGGATGTGCTTCTAAACCCACTCACATGGTCCTGAAGAGGCCTTGGCTCCTCACTAGCATTAGCAAGGATCTCTGCTTCTTGTCACGGTAGTCTCACCCTGGGCTGCCAGAGTGTACTTACAACATGGCAGCTGGCTTCCACCAGACCAGGTGGTCTAAGACAGTGGTCAGCAAACTCATTAGTCAACAGAGCCAAATATCAACAGTACAATGATTGAAATTTCTTTAGAGAGCCAAATTTTTTAAACTTAAGCTTCTTCTAGTGCCACTTCTTCAAAATAGACTCGTCCAGGCCATGGTATTTTGTGGAAGAGCCACACTCAAGGGACCAAAGAGCCGCATGTGGCTCGAAAGCTGCAGTCTGCCAACCATGGGTCTAAGAGAGTGAGAGGAAAAATAATAGAGAGAGAAAGAGAGAGGGTAAAGATGAAAGAGAGAGAGAGAGAGAGAGAGAGAGAGAGAGAGAGAGAGAGAGAGAGAGAGAGGAGGTTGTTCTGTGAGGGACCATATTCCATCTTGGTGGCTGGCTGCCACAGTCAGTAATAAGGATATCCTGTCACTGGAAAACATGAGCTTTTGTCAGTATTACATCGAAATATAGTCTATTATCAAGGTGAAATAAGTTTCACCAGTTGTTTTTATTATAAAAATAACTCATTTAGAATCATTTGGGAGTTTTGTTTGTTGTTCAAATACATTCTTTAAGAAAATTTTATTGACTGACTAGAGAGAGAGAGAGAGAGAGAGAGAGAGAGAGAGAGAGAGAAATATTGATTTGTTGTTCCACCTATTAATGCATTCATTGGTTGATTCTTGTATGTGCCCTGACCAGGGGTTGGACCCAAAACCTTTGTATGTCTGGATGATGCTCTAACCAACTGAGCTACCGAGCCAGGGCACAAATACATTCTTTTGTGGAATTAATTCTAATTTGAATATTTGGATATCTTGAAGCTTGTCAATTAAAATTAGCTACTTCTGTAAGTAACATTTCTGGTACAGAATAAACATGAGTAGATTTAATTAGGTGTAGGGAGGAACACAGAAGAAGAAAAAAATAGGTAAAATACTCAATAATTTTTTACTTTAACAGAATAAAATATAAAGTAAAATATCCAAAGAAATCTTAGCACAAAATAACACTCCTTGTAATAGCACTGATGACAGTAGCAATTAAGCTGTGTAGTAAGTGTTTCAGTAATACTGATAGCAGGTATCCTGAAGTGTTAGTTTAAAAGGACAGATGGAGGACTCATGATTCTGAAAAATGAAGTAAAAAGCAAACAATCTGGAACAATTGTCATTTTTAAACATCTTGCATATAAGGTCTGAATTGGATGTCAGGCACAAACACAACTATCCAATTTAAATAAACTAATTATTTTTCCTGAGGAAAATTATAAATTTCATTTCTCAAAAAAACACAAAATAAGGAAAAATAAATTAAAAAATTTTTATTGTAAAAATCCTATATAATAAAGAGCTAATATGCAAATGGCCATCATGCCCTCATGCCATCACACCTTAACAGCTCAGACACTCAACACTGGGGAGAGAGGAATGGGGACCAGCCAAGCACAAATAAGCTCACAAGAGAAGAAATGGGACCAGCCAGGCTGTGGCCCGGGAGAGGGACAAGCAACCCACCCCATGGTTGTGGGCACCTGCAGCTGCAGCCCAGGCAAAGCCACCTGCCCATGGTCCCCTGCAGCTGCAGCCGGCCTGGGAGAAGCTGGCTGGGGTACTGGATGCCTGTGGCCATCCAGAGTAAGGGAAGCCTAGGTCCTGGATGCCTGCTACTGGCTGGAGGAGGGAATCCTGAGTCCTAGGTGCGGTGCCAGGCAAAGGCTGTTAGGGGTGATCATTCAGCAAGGGAGCAGTTAAGCGTGATTAGGCCAGTAGGGGAGCAGTTAGGAGCAATTAGGCAAGCAGTTAGGAGCCAGCGGTCATAGGTTGCAAGAGGCAGTCAGACATCCCCCGAGGGGTCCCGGATTAGAGAGGGAGGGTGCAGGCTGGGCTGAGAGACTCACCCCCCCCTCCCATGCAAGAATTTTGTACACCTAACCTCTAGTGAAGAAATAAATATGAATATAAAATAACCAGCTTTCTGTCATTAGTGTTCCTGAAAATATAAACCATTGGAATCTCTGGAATAAATGATTTATAAGCTCCTGATCTACCAGCATAGCTAATTCATGAGTCTCATCTTCCTCAGAAAGGTGCAGATCTTCATACTTAGGGAGACGCATTTTGATAGTAGCAATATACGTTAAGAAAAATGCATGGGAGTATGTGTGTGTGTGTGTGTGTGTGTGTGTGTGCGTGTGTGTGTGTGTGCGTGTGTGTGTGTGTGTGTGTGTGTGTGCGTGTGTGTGTGTGTGTGTGTGTACGTGCACACAATGAAAGGATCAGCCTTGGCAATTTGGGGGGGGGGGCATATGGATACAAGATACAATATAACCATGTAATCAAATTTTATCTAAATGAATAAAGCTAGTCAAGTATTTGATGAGTCAAAAACCAAAGTCTGTGGGGATTGGGAAGACTGAATAAAAGAAAGTGAAGGGATTAGCCAAAGAACATATATGCATAGCCCATGGCCACAGACAACAGTATGGTGAAGGCCAAGGGAGGAATGGTGGCTGAGTGGAGGTGGGCAAAGATGAGAAAAAAAAGGGGACATTGTAATAGTGTCAACAGTTTTAAAAAACTAACTTAAAAAAATCGTTGTCTCCAGGAAAAGGGTGTTTATGGATAAGGTAGGGATTTATTATTATTGTCATCTTTAAAAAACAGCAACAACCAAACTCTGTTACAAAATAAACAAAGCAGAAAAATGCTTTTAAAGATGCATTTATTGCAAGCAACTCAGTTACTTAAGTCTCTAGAAATAATAAATTTCACGTTGCTCATAGACTAAGGGATTTTTATAGGATAAATACACATTCATGTTTTTCTCCCTTCCT
The DNA here is from genome assembly GCF_964339955.1 of Pipistrellus hanaki. Lineage (NCBI taxonomy): Eukaryota > Metazoa > Chordata > Mammalia > Chiroptera > Vespertilionidae > Pipistrellus > Pipistrellus hanaki. The sequence goes on from NC_140505.1 coordinate 29,097,921, forward strand.
CTCTCTCTAAAATCAATGAACATATCCTCAGGTTAGGATCTTTAAAAAAAGAAGTTATATGGCTTTTTCAGCTGATTGATTGCTAAGTGGTCTTCTCTCTTTTGTGGATCAGGGAAGCTCAGTCAGGAGAACAGAAATGGTGTGAACAGACTTGGTGTTTGGGAATTGGCTGGTGTCCTCTACTGGTTTCTGAGAACTGTAAATTCCTGTAAAGTTAGGTTAAGTTTCTTTCATGTACCTGTGTTGACCACCTCCATTTGGTCCTTGACATAAGTGACTCCTGGTTATACAGCTGATTGAGGAAACACAGTTGCCTTCCTCCAATCAATGACAGACATGGGATCCAGAGAGGGAGCGCTTACCAACACAGAACCAATGAAAATTACGGTGCCTCACTGCAGGTCGACACTTCTATTTCTAAAAAGGAAGCGGAGGCCCATAGCAAAGGTGACTGTGGAGGGTGACAGAAGCTGTAGCCCAAAGCCACATACTTACAAGGACCTGACACTTGGTTTCATGCTCTGCTGTTACTGCCGTGAAATTATTGATCTCTTTTAAACAAGGGCCACTCCTTTTGTTTTGCACTGGGTCCTGAGAACTGTGCAGCCCTTTGGGGCACTTAGGTTAATGTTCTTTCCGTGGTTGACATAACATGGCATTCAGAATACCCCTGGCTCCATGGAGTGTCTACCTGCCTTGGATATATTTCTGAAGTTCTCTGTAAGTTCCCATTCCCATTTTAGAATCCCCCTAAATTAAAATGGGCAGAGTGCTCATTCACTGGCATGGGAACTGCATGCACATGTTTGCTACTCTTTTGTTGTTGTTGTTTATTCGGTTGGTTGCTATTATTGTGGAACTGTTAAGGGGAGAAAAATCTAGTCCAGGCTGCCAAAAACCTTGTTCAATAACACTCTGTTCACCAAATTGGATGTGTAAAAGTGACAAAAACAACTAAAGCCTGAAGGTCACTTTTCATGCTTTCAATGAAGTGACTGATTCAACCAGTTGGTTAACTACCTTAGATAAATCACACAACATGTGAACATTTAAGGCTCTGAGAACTTAATATTATTTATATTGGTGGAAAATAAGTAGGTGTTTGTTCTGTTGAAAACAAATACTAACCAGTAATATTATATTCATTCTCCAATTATGGGCTATCCTAAACATAAGAAGGAATAAATCTTGGAGTGTTTGGAGGAAGGATGATGTAGGCTGTAGGAGGTGACAGGGGAACAGAAAAAGTACATGTAATAAAAAGTAATTGTGGTGTGTAGACGAAATTGCCCTCTGTATCCTGCAGGAGTAATATTTTTGTTCAGTGAAGTCAGAGACCTGCAGCCCATCAAATATCTCCAAGTGAGTAATCTAAGTAGCCCTCTTTCCTTTGGCTCTCAATTCCAAGAAGATAACATTTCATGAAGATAACCATGTTTTCATAAAATAATAAAAGAGTAAGTTTAAAGTCCTTTTCTATTTCTCTGTAAATTAACAGAGTTTATGAGAAACATTCCATGTCCGTTATCTATAATAATAGAAGTGTAACATGCTAATTAGACCCAGATATCCTTCCGGACGTCCTTCCCGATGACCTTCCAGACAATGCCAGGGCTGCGAGGGAAGCCCGGATCCTGGGTGCCAGAGGGAAGCCAGTGCTGGCAGTCCAGGAGAAGAAGGTCTATTTTTGCATGAATTTCATGCATTGGGCCTCTAGTGAATATATAAGAAGACATTATTTTTTTGTTTATGTTGAAAGAGTAAAGCACATTTAGAGTTCACCTTCTTTAAATACACTAATTGTCAAGACGCAATTCAGTAAAAGATTAAAATATAGTAATTACACCATGAATCAATGTGTGGGGAATAGTGAGTCCAATTATTACACAAATTTTTTAAAAATTAACTAATTTAAATCATAATATCAGCCAATTTGCACACCCCTAATACGATTCTTTCCTTCCAGAGAGTAACAAAACAGACAACCAAGCTAATGAAATGTTGCATATAATGAAACTCGAGAAGGGTCATGAGTCCCCTGGGTGACAGGTGTTATTAAATTTGAAAGGACATTATTGTTACAGTTGGGCAGGGAATTTAGAATATTGGTGTCGTGGGCCATTAAGGCCATCTGTCTTGCAAAATGCGCCTAGTGATATTAAAGAAAACAGAAATAATCTGCTATTTATTTGAAAGAAGGCAGGATACTGAAACCACTTATCGTGAAACACATGCATTCTCAATAGGATGCCATTTTTGAATTTCAAGCTCTGATTCTGCCGATACACAGAATCAGCCCACTTCCCTCCTTCCTGTTTACATCTTTCCAATATTTTCAAGTGGTAGACTCACATTCTAGAGATAGAAATGCAAATCACTTAGGCTCTGAGTCTGAATCTGCCTTTTGCATGCAATTAAACAATTCACATAATATTGTGCTCTTGGAGAGACATCCCCTGAAAAATATTCTCACTACTTTTTTTTCACTGCACATAAAGTATGAGGTGAGAATATTCACGTAGACTCCATTTCTTGCACATATTTTCAAAGTGAATTCTTTTCTTCCTCTGATATTCAAGTTCTTGAATCCCTCAAATGTTATCACATCTTTATGACATTGAGGCACACTGAATGTCATAGAGTTTATTTCTGTCTACTTATGATTCTCCCGCTTCATTGGTATGACAGACGGAAAGATTACACCTCAGGGCATAATAATTCCTTGGTTATAGCTGAAGTCACACCGGATTTGCCAGCTCTCCAATTGCAAACTCCTATCTATTGTGCAATCTAAGGGTTTTTTCCCCAGCACGATTGCTCATGGCTTTCTAAGCATTTCCCTTCCTGATCAACTCTGATCTAGATTGCTGGTTCCTAGATCTATTAACTGGAAATATCCAGGCTAAACTGCACCTTATTATTTCCCATGTGTATTTTTAACTTCCCTTATTCTGTTTTAAATATTAGGTTCTTTCCTTTGGTGATATTTACAATATTTTCCAAATCGGGATCAGTTTAGAAATAACAAAGTAGTTGCTGTTTGTCTTCATTTCCCAGCTCCAAATAAAGATGCACAATCAAGTCAGTGGAGTGTTAGTCCCTGTACACATTCCATAGTAACTTTTCTGGAAATCAGTACACCATAATCTGGTTGTATTTGTCAGTGTTTGCCTCTTCCATTCTAAGTATTGCAAACAAACTTCAGTTCTTTAATCTATCTTCTTACACAAAATGTGCCACACGGTTAAGGCAGCTTGAAAAGAAGGATTTTGTTTTCACCTAGAAGGGTACTTTGCGCCATGTTTTTGTGAAACAGTGAAAGAGTGAGTTCAGTGTCCTTACAGGTTTCTCTATAAACTAAGAAAGGGCTCAGGAGAAAAATTCTGTGCCAAAAAGGCACCAGCTTGACTGATCTTTGTGTTCCGTTTTAATGTTTTGCCAAAAAACAAGCAACAACAACAATAACCAAAAACAGGTGCTGAAAAGGTGTGTAATTAAGCAAGATATTCAATGGTTTCTCTAAAGAACCCTGGCCTACTCAGAGTACAAGGGATTTCTGTTCAGAGCTGTCCTTACTAAATCTGACAGTGTGTCCAAATCTGACTGTGTGTCCAAATCTGACTGTGTGTCCAGCTGCAGAAGCATCTGAAAAGAGGGCTTTGCCAGGAATAGCTCAAGGAACAAAGAATACCTAACTTGGAAGTGGAAGCTGAGAGAACCATAATAATTGCCTTCTGTATGATAATGTGTCTTGCAATAGAAAAGGGACTATGCTTAACCCTGTTATTTTATGACTGCAAAAAACAGAAAAAAAATATAATGGGGTGGGAGGGAGATCTAGTAACTAAAGATGACAAAACAAAGGGACTTCCTTGGCAGGTCTAGAGCTCTCTAAAATGAAAATTAAGCCAAAGCTATGTGGATCCCACAGAGCTCCTTTTTTGCACCGGGTTGGGAAGATGTCTGGGGTAGGGGGAAGGGGTGTTACTTCCCGATGATTTTCTAATGTTTTGTCTCTTATCTGAACTTTATAAAATTTTATATAGTCATAGAATCTATCAAAATAGGAGCATTAACACTGCCAAGAATTTGATAGTCATCAGAGGAAAAGAAACGGGAATGCCCTCTTTTTTAATTTTCCCCATGAATTTTTGTGTGTTGTGCTCTTGTCATCTACATCTCAATTGTGGAGAACCCAGAAGTTGTTTCTCAGGGATAACTGTGTATTCAAGGTGGTTCTGATCACCAAAGTGCAATATGTGGAGGTGGGGAGTCCCCTAAACCACCAAGCAATCCTTGGAGATACCAGCTGGGTATCCTACAATTCAACTCATTTCTGACATTCTCTATCTGAAGATAGCATTAGATTCCACAAGTTCAGGGCTCAGTTCTACAAAACCGCCCTCCACTTTAGTTGCCAATTCCAAGCTCATGTCATCACCTGGGCTTTTGACCAACTGGCTATGAATTGGACAGTCCAAGGATGCCTCCTTGGGTTCAATTAACTTGCTCACAGAACTCAGAGAAACATTTTCCTTACTAGATCACCATTTTATTATGAAAAGCTACACCTCAGGAACAGCCAGGGAAAAAAAACAAAAACTAAACACATAAGGTTCAGAAAAAGGGCATGGAGCTCCCATGCTCTCGCTGAGCTCCCCATTCGCCCCATGTCTCCAAGTGTTTATCACCAGGAAGCTCCCCTAATCCAGTCCTTTAGATACTTAAGGAGGCTTCATTCATAGGTATGACAGATTGACTCAAAGGCCATTGGAGATGAATTCAACCTCCATTCACTGTCTCCAAGGAAATCATGGTTGATTTCCCTGGCAACAAGCCCCATCCTTAGGTGCTTTCCAAAATTTACCTCATTAGCATAACAAAAACACCTTTATCTCTCTCATGGCTTAGGAAATTCTAAAAGTTTTAGAAGCTTTGTACCGGAAACAGGATAAAGAGCAAATATGTATCTTCTTATAAATCACAATATCACAGTGTGTCACAGCCCAGGCATATTTTTATCTCTGTCCAACTTAATTCCCTTTAGGCCAGTCTATGGGTTATGTGAGATGGAGAATGAACCTAAGGCTAGCTGAATGTATCAATGGGATGAGCACTGGACCAAGATTCACTGCACCTGTGCAATGGCGAAACCACCATGAGATGTATGCTAGCACATTAGAACTATAGAGCAATGCAATATTTAATGGCCATTTGTAAGCTTCCTGCCACAGGAGAAAAAAAATGACCAGGAAAAAGCTTGCTGAACACGAGGAGTCAGACCAAAAAGGAACTGAAACTGTCTGAAAGACAACTGCATTCCATCCACATTCCAAGCTCACCACCTCAGCCCCCAAACCCACTGACCACAAAAGCCTCTCGCCAGAGACTACAGACAAGAATGAAACTCTAGCTCCTGGGTTTCTTTGATCCAATGTCCCCTTGGCTCCATGCTGTGCATCCCTTCCCTTTGGATATCCCATCCCCCATCCCCGTTTCTTAAATAAATTCAAATTTTCTTTATCCACCATCTGAGATGGCTCTTTAGCCTACCCCTGTACCCCTTGTTAACCTATTGTGCTAAAATTTATCTACCATCTCAGATGGTGGATAAATTTTCTTTATCCACCATCTGAGATGGCTCTTTAGCCTGCCCCTGTACCCCTTGTTAACCTATTGTGCTAGGCACCTGCAAATCTGAGGAAATATTAGTGAGTCAGAGCACCTACTTTCTAAAGCAGATGCAAATACAGTAGCAAGCCCTTAACTGCAGTTTCTCTTTCTATGGTTTTACTTTCAGAAGTTCCAGTCATCCATTCAATCATGGTTTGAAAATATTAAATGGAAAATTCCAGAAATAGTATTAAATTGTGTGCTATTCTGAATAGCATCATTAAATCTTGCCCTGTCCTGTTCTGTCCCTCCCGGGACATGATTCACCCCTTTGTCCAGTGGATCTACACTGTATATGCTTCCCTCCTTTAGGCACTTAATAACCATTTCTGTTAGCAGGAAACTGTCCAGATACCAAAGTGCTTATGTTCAAGTAACCTTTGTTTTACTTAATAATGGCCCAAAGTGCAAGAATGGTGAGCTGGCAATTCTGATATGCCAAAGAGGAGCCCTTAAATGCTTATTTTATTTATTTATTTTTTTAAAATATATTTTTATTGATTTCAGAGAGGAAGGGAGAGGAAGAGAGAGATATAAACAGCAATAATGAGAGAGAATCATTGATTGGCTGTCTCCTGCACTCCCCACACTGGAGACCAAGCCTGGAGACCAGGCATGTGCCCTGACCAAGAATCGAACCATGACCTCCTGATTCATAGGTCAACACTCAACCATTGAGCCACACCGGCCAGGCTTAAATGCTTCTTTTAATTGAAAAGGTGAAAGTTGTCAACTTAATAAGGCATTTTATCATCTCACATCATCAAAAGATGAAGAAGGATGAGTACAATACAATAAGAAAGAGAGACCATATTTACATAACTTTTATTATAATATTTATACTAATAAAAGGGTAATATGCTAATTAGATTGAATAGACCAGGCATCTTCATGACATCCTTCCAGACATCCTTCCAGACAAAGCCACAGTGGCAGGGGCTGAGGCAGAGGCAGTTAGGGGCAACACACTGGCAGGGGAGAGCAGCCAGGGGTGGTCAGGCCAGCATGGAAGAACAGTTAGGGGTGATTTGGCTGGCAGGGGAGAGCAGTTTGGGTAATCAGGCCAATAGGAAAGAGCAGTTAGAGGGATTAGGCTGGCAGGGGAGAGCAGTTCGGGGCAATCAACAGGCAGGTAGAGTGGTTATGGAGAATCAGACAGGCAGGCAAGTGAGCGGTTAGGAGCCAAAGGTCCCGGATTGTGAGAGGGATGTCCAAGTGCTGGCAGTTGGACATCCCCTGAAGGATCTCGGATTGGAGAGGGTGCAGGTTGGGCTGAAAGACCCTCACCCCTGCCAAACACGAATTTCATGCACCAGGCCTCTAGTCTAACAGCAGAACAATTGAACAAGTGAACAACCAAAAAACTGGTCTCTATGACATGCACTGACCACCAGGCAAGCATCGGCAGCAGGTGGCAGAGTGAGGAACATGGCAGGCATTGGCTGCAGCAGGATGGTGGAGCAGGTGAGTGGGGTCACCAGACCAAGGCAGGGCACCAGTTGCTGTCATCAGGGTGATCTTCTGGTGGTTACTGAAAATGCTTTGCTCCATGAGCGATGGTCCTTCCTGGCACTCGCACCTGTTTGCCAGCCCCATTCACATATACTGCCAGTGTTCGGCACCCTGCCTGATTGCTCAGCACCATCAGCAGGTACAAGCAACAGCTGCTAGCCCCAATCTCCCCTGAGGGTTTCTCTCTACCTCCCCCTGCTCCTGAGGGGTGATGAGGCAGCATCCACCACTTGCATCTGCTGATGGGTGCCAGCCCCACTTGCACCTGCTGCTGGCACCGACCCCAATTCCTCCACACCATCAGCAGATGTGAGTGGGGCCAGCACCATCAGCACCTCGGAGTGGCAGTGGCAGGAGTGGGACTGCCTACAGACAGGGGACCAGGGGCCACGGTGGAAGGGGCCAGGTGGGAGCACGGAGAATGGGCCGAGACCCGCCCCTGTGCCCACTGCAGCCTCATTGCTCACAGTTCCTTTCAAGGTGCATGAATTTGTGCACTGGGCCGCTGATATCATTATAATTATTCAATTTTGTTGTTAGTTACTGTTATCAATGTCTTACTGTGCCTCATTTATAAATTAAACTTTATCATTGGTGCATAGATTTAGTACCATTTTCTATTTCAGGCATCCACTGGGGGTCTTGGAATGTATTCCCACACAGAAGGGGGCAGGGACCACTCACTGTGAGGATTCTGACCTTAAATACTATTGATTACTGGTAACAAATGGTTTGGTCATGAGAAAAAGGGCTTACAGACAGTTCCTGATGATAACAGCCACTATTAAATCCGCCCCCACAGCAGATATAGTTCCCCCTGGGGAACACGTGGGCCACGAGGTAGCAGCACCTGGTGACATTTTCTGAGTTGTCAGAACACAAAGGAACCCCTGTGATTAATTAGCCACCCAGCTGGCACAGCCTGTGGTTCAACTCATCATGGAGACTCAGACAGCGGTGATAGGTGGTGCCTCTTGGCAAAGCTTTGACGGGGACCATTGCAGAGCGTGTTCTTTATTTAGACTGATTCAGCGGCCGCTCGGCACCTCTGCGTGCGTAGCCTGAAGGCAGCCTTAGACAATACACAGGCAAATGAGCATGGCTGAGTGCCCGTAAAACTTTAGTTGTGGACAGTGGGATTTGAGTTTCATAGAAATTTCATGTACATTGAAATGTTCCAACCATTTAAAAATGAACAAACCACTTGTAGCTTATGGGTCATACAGACAAACATTGGGATTTGATCTGTAGTCTGTAGATTGACAATCTCTGATCTAGCTAGCATGTAAAAAAAAAAAAAAGAAAGAAAGAAAGAAAGAAAGAAAGAAAGAAAGAAAGAAAGAAAGAAAGAAAGAAAGAAAGAAACACACAAACAAGCAAAACAAACAACAACAAAAAAACCACTGTCTTATTTTACAATTATTTTTGGAGATAATATGGTTATTCTTAATATTCAGAGAATTGTTGTGATTATTATATCTATTATGTATGCTGCCAGAAGAGTGATTTTTCAAAGCATAATCCTAGAGCTTCTTAGAAGAATGCCATGATTGATCATTGTAATTGCTGTGTGATAGTCAAGTCCATGACCATAACATAAGCTTTAGTGTCTCTCCCACAGCCTCCATGTCTATCACACAACTGCCCTGCCTGCTGAAGACTCCTGTGCTGAGCAAAAGCACCTGCACTATGCAGTTAAGAAGAGCATAGTTTCATTTGGAAGAATGGAGTTTTCAAATCTGCAAAGTCTAAATGGATTGAGGAATGAACTCTAAGCTATAGGACCACAGAGAAGCCTTAGTGATCATTTTTGATCCTACAAAATAATCTGAGACTAGCTTATCAATCTTCTTTAACTAGAATACATGAACTACCAAAGGCAATGTGATAATGGCACAATTCGGTGCTTATTTCCCTGACATTGGCACAAATCCGTGAAGGACAGTGGGGAGTTTTACTTATTCATAACTGTTTAGAAGTAGGTAATGGAAAGTGACAAGGTTATCTAAATACAAATTCAATGTGATGCTTAATCTCATTCAGTTATAGTAATAGAAATTTCTGCCAGAAGCTGCTTTAGGCTGAAAAATGCCACTTTCTAGGGCTGTGGCTTCTATTCCCTTCTACGTTTCAAATATCAAATATCAGAAATGAATAACTAACCATATCTACAATAACAGTTTGTTTACAAAATAAAATGCCCTATATTAAAAAAAAAATGCAGAATATATAGAGCAGCTAACATTTCCTTTCCAAGCAATAGAGAGACATTTGTGATATACTTCAAAGTCAAATAGAACCAGTAATTCATCTGATGACAAATCAGCATAGTCCATCAAAGTTTCAGGATGGGGATGAGAACTGAATTCATTCACAGACAATTTATTCAGTTGCAATTTAGACCAGAGACAATATAATTCTATCTCGAAAGATTTGACTTTTTCCTACTAATGGAAGAAATTCAAGTTGAACAATATTCCATTTCTAATCACAAAGCAGCCTGGTTGAGATAAATGCTTATTAGTTTTTTGTTTTGTTTTGTTTTTTATCAGGATGCTTACATTTTTTAGTTTTTTAAATTCTTACTAGTGATCTATTGGCATTGTTGTTTATTAACTCTCTTCCTCTTACATTCTTACTAGAGTCCCAGTGCATGAAATCCATGCACTCAGAGAGGGTGTTGTCCCTCAGCCCAGACTGCACCCATTTGCAGTCTGGGAACCCTCGGAGGATGTCCATAGGGAGTGGGCCTAAGCCATTAGTTGGACATCCTTTGCGCTGCCTCAGAGACAGGATAAGCTCCCACCACTGCTGCTGACTAGCCAGCATGAGCCTGGCTTCTGGATGAGTGGTGCTCCCCCTGTGGGAGAACACTGATCACCATGAGACAGCTCCTCTATTGAGCATCTTCCCCCTGGTGGTCTGTGCATGTCATAGCAACCAGCCATTCTGCTGTTCAGTCGATTTGCATATTAGCCTTTTATTATATAAAATAATATGTTATTATGGGCAAGGCCTCTAATTCAATTTTTTTTAGGTAGTTAAAGGGAGGGGCAGAATTTTCACTTGAGCCTGAAACTAAAATTGCCCTTAGCTCAAAAATCTGCATATCACTGAGACACATCTTGGTGAGGCTCATTCTGAACCTCATTATGTTCTATTATGTGTATAAGTATTGGGAACCATCTTATCTCTTTAGTGAGAGGAACCTTTTGCTATGTTACAATGACTAACTTTATCTCATGAGTTGTGTTTTGGCTTTAAGCCTATATCCAGTATTCATGCAGCAACTTCAGCTCTTCTGTTCAATATTTTACCTGGCACATCTTTTATTTTATTTTCTCTAAATCTTTCTAGGTTTTTATGTATTAGATAGGAATAGCCCATGGATACAGACAATAATAGTCTGGCAAAGGCCTGGAAGGGGCGGGTGCAGGGTGGAGAAGATCAATGGGGAAAAAATAAAACTAAAACAAAGGGACATCTGTAACAGTTTCAACAATAAAGATACATTTTAAATAAAGAAAAATATCTTAGTTGAAAAGAGTTTTATGTGAAATAATATAAGTAACTGCTCTACACTGTATTTTAAATTCTCAACCTTTCTCAAAGAGATATTAATTGACCCTATGTTCACTTAATGTTAATTGACCCTACATTCATTGACTTCAGGACTGACTTCTGCCATGCCGACCCAGCACTGACTGCTACAGGGGCTGCGATCAGACCCTGCTTTTCTCTCCGGGCCTCTGTCCGAGCATGATTGCAGTCCACTCAGCAGTCAGTGCTGGGCCGCCATGACAAAAGATATTATAAATATGCAATAGTTAATAAGATGTCAAAAGATATTTAAATATGCAATGAGCCAAAATTAGCATAGGGATCAGAGGGTTTGTGGGCTAAAAATGACGGAGTCTGCAGAGCATGTATACCATCACATATGACATATACAAAATATTATATGTGTGTATATATATACTAGTATATACACATACACAAATGTATTGGGTGTCTAGTCTGTGTGAGGCACAGTTCCATGTGTTCCATGTGTTCTGGATAAATATATTTATCCAGGTATATAATTCTTTGTTATGAGATGGTTCTTTACATGCTTAGCTTTTTATATATTTTATAGTAAAGCTGATATATTTTAGGGTTAGATATAGATATAGATATAGACATAACAATGATATTTTTTAAAACATTCACTCTTAGAACTAGCAATTTATTTCATTTCTAGGACTTTATCCTAGGAAAATTATCAGATTTTCCTTACAAGAATATTCATTGAACTATTACCCAAGAAAAATATCAGAGCTAATTTAAGTAACTAATACACTGAGTGAGCCTCTTCAATTGGAACACCCCTTTAAGAAAAACCTAAGTAGTATTTTGCTGTTCCTGAAATGAGCCATTAAGCCCATTAAGGCATATGGCTATTTCATGCTTCACTAGATTAAGGCAACTGAGGCTCTTTAGCTCCTACAAGTGTAGAAATACCAGGGAGTTGTTTGAAGGGCAAGCAAATTAGAATTGAAATTCCTATGTTCCTTATTTCCTCTGCTATTTAAAATTGCTTGTCTCCCTTCTTTCTACTCTTCCTGTGCTGAACAACTCAAACCTAATGCCACTGTGTGAGCTAAAGCAGGTAGCCACCTGTTCTGACAGTAGAGAGTGGGCAGCCCAGAGAGGGAGCTCAGAGCTGGAGTAGGATGGTGGGTCTCAAATGGGAGGGAGCTGTTCATCACTGAGTGTCGGAGCTCCAGCAGTGGGAAGAAAGTGAATCCCCTGAGTGAGATAATTTGGCCTGGCCTGGCGATTAAAGCCCAGGCAGGTGGAGGAGGGCTTTCCTCTAAGGTAGAGGGTAGAGTAGAGACAGGAAATTGGCAATCTATTGGAGAGTGACCAAAAAAGTAAATAATAAATATGGGACTGCCATTTGACTCAGTGACCCCACTTCTAGGAATACATCCTAAGAATCCCAAAACACCAATCAGAAAGAATGTATGCACTCCTATGTTCATAGCAGCACAATTTACAATAGCTAAGATCTGAAAACAGCCCAATTGCCCATCAGTAGATGAGTGGATTAAAAAAATATCTGTGGTACATTTATGCCATGGAATACTATGCAGCAGTAAGAAAGAAGGATCTCTTACCTTTTAAGACAATATGGAGAGACCTGGAGAGTCTTGTGGTAAGCAAAATAAGCCAGTCAGAGAAGGACAAGTGTCACCTGAAATCACTTACTAGGTGCGCCGGTTAATAAGAGCGGATTTTGTAATTAAAGAAAACACGTTAATTTCAAGAGAAACATCAAAAGTGCTTCATTCGATATAATGTCCATCACTAGCTACACATTTCCTCATCTTTCAGATAATTTTTGGATACCATCTTAATAAAACTTCCTTTGTTTTGAGACAAACCATTAAGAGACCCAATTTTCCACCTCTTCGTACATTTTGAAGTGCTGTTCAGAAAATGCGTGTGCCATAGATTGGAACTAGTGGTAATCTGAAGGAGCAAGGTCTAGTGAATTCAGTGGGTGAGTTAATACTTCCCAGGCAAGATCTTTTAATGTGTCTTTAACTGCTTTTGAAGTGTGTAATGGTGCGTCATCATGAAGCAAAATTACTTTGCCATATCTTCTGACCCATTCTGGTCATTTCACCATCAAAGCGTGGTTCAAATTGATTATTTGTTGTTGATAGCAATGGCTTTGCCTGGTTTTAGAAGCTTATAATTCACCACAGATTTTAATGGTACACCTAGTATATATTAAATCTAATGAACAAAATAATCTGTTGAACAAAATAGATCTAGAGACATAGAAGCATGGAACAGACTGTGAAATTTCAGAGGAAGGAAAGGTGGGAGTGGGTAGGTGGGTGGGAAGAGATCAGCTAGTATGCACATATGCATAACCCATGAACACAGAGAATAGGGTGGTTGAGGCCTGAAGTGGTAGACAGGTGAGGCAATAAGGAGTCAATGGGAGAAAAAAGAGAACATGTGTAATACCTTCAACAACAAAGATTAGTTAAAAATACTATTTCATTGGTTTAGACAGGCCCTAAATATCCACCCTTAGAAAATTGCAGTGTATGGAGTTACTCTCCTGTCCTTAAGAATCTTACTTTTAAAAAAAATGATTAAAACTAGTGATTTAAAACAAAATTTATTGTCAGAGAAGGGAAAATGAGAAAACTAGAATAAGCCTCTTGTGATGATGAATTAGAGTTGGATGTATTGGTGGACTGAAACTCATGGTTTTCAGTCTATGTAGCTAGATCCTATAGAATAAAGAGCTAATATGCTAGTTAGACTGGACAAAAGAACAACCTTCTGGAACAATCAGTAGGCGGAACACCATGGGCCAAGCCCCTTGCATGAATTTTGTGCATCAGGCCTCTAGTATAGATATAAATGTAAATGTAAGTGCCTAGGTATGTGTGTGTGTTCCCCTAGCTCTGCCTACTGAGGGAGACTGACAGTAGTGACACCCCAGTAAAGTGAGCAGTCCTGGTACCCATATTCTCCTATAAAGAACCACTGCTCTTTGGAGAAGTGGTTGGCTTCAGGGATGGAAAAAAAAAAAATTACATGGTGAACCTGAAAAATTTTGTTTTACCAGGGAAAAAAAAGAAGAAAAAGTTTTGATTGTTTCAAATTCAAAAAGAAACACTTCTTTAAATTCCCAGGTTCTTTAACCTCTATTAACTTAGCTTCCTTTTGGACAGGCTGAAGGAACAAATAGGATAATACATAAGAAAACACTTCGCAAACTACAAGGCATTATTGAACAGAAGTGATTGCTACACATCACCATCACAACAATAATAACATACAACATTAACAAAGCCATTCACCCATTAGTCCTTCTTTCACCTATTCAACAAACAATTAGCAAACACATGATCAGTGTCAAGCATGTGCCAAGGATGGAAATGACAAAAAAAAAGGTGGGGGGGCATACAGGAGCAAAAAGAACAGTGACGGAGAGAGAGAGTAAAGAAAGGTGTTTCTCCCAGCAGTCTATGAGAGGTGCTACAATCAAGTAAAGTGTAAATGATGACAGGAAGGCTGGGGTGGAGCACATAAATCGAAAGTAGTATCAGGAAATATTTAGAAAATCATAATGCCTAGGTTAAGTTTTATAGGATGAGATATAATTGAAGAAAGGGAGAGAGACCCTTTGAGGAATGTATGGTTCCTGAGTCATGAAACACAATGTATCTGGGGACCAACCAGAAGCCTAGTGGGCCTGGAGTGAATGGTGCCCATGAAAAGGTGGGAGCTTTACATGAGATAGATGCATAGAACACTTGGCATGAAGGGCCCCAGGTTCTCAACGAAAACTTCAGTAATCTGATAAAAACAATTGTATGAAGTGTGTTTTTTTAGGAGAATAAAGTCTTGCATGAAGTGCACTTTTTCTTTAAGTTGCCTAATTTCCTAGCTTTTGCAAACATTCCCAGCTGGGGTTCTCCCATTGCAATCTCTTTAGCACAAGCCTCTTTTGCTGATAACTTAAAACTTACCCTTACCATCTGGGTTTCCAGAAGCCCATCCTCCCTGTGGGGTCTCTTTCTTCCTCCAGGTACCCTCTCTGGAGTGGGATCCCTTTCAGCTCACTCTTAGCCAGCCCCATCTGCAGGTTCCCCATTGGATCCGTGCCTGAAATTTTCTCTCTGTGAGTATTCACTACTCCCCACGCAGCCATGCTGCTTTGCTTTTCAAGCATTCAGTTGGCAGCTCCTCTCTTAGCCTCTTGTCTTCAGACTCTTTGGGTGTGAGCCACATATCAGTTGCTCTGACTCACACTCCAGGGGCATGTGCCAAGTCCCCCAGAAGATGCTCTTAGAGCTCCCTGTCATCTAACGTGATGTTAAGGGAGGGAAGCCCCCCTGCTCTCTCACACATGTAAAGATTCCAGCGATTTTCTCACTTTCTAGTGTCTTTTATTTCATCTCGGCAAGGTGCAGGATGGGTTGGCAGAAAACTGACAGTCTCCAAGCATCCCTGCTAGCACATGTATGTTCTTGGCAACTGTTATTCTCGTGTTGTGCTTGGCGTTTTGAGTCTCTGCCCAAACCTAGCAACATCCTGGTACAGGCACACTGACCTGGGCTAGAAATGTCAGCTTGGGGACTAATGATTCCAAATAAAACACTTGACTCTGAAAAACCATTGAGACCTATCTTTGACAGCTAAAGGATTGGCCTTTATCCAGGAGTCCTAGAAAGATTATTTAAGTTCTTGTTCTCAGTCTGCCTTCACCACCGGTTAGCTGCCATCAGGTAATCACCAGCTGTTAATGAGATTAAGGTGAAATCTAACCAGGTTGGATACAAATTTAGCATAGCTAAGCCAAGAAAGATATAGAAGTAGTACTGCACACACACACACACACACACACACACACACACACACACACTCACTTTGTATTCTAGGCTCTGTAACATTTCATTTACTTTGCTTCCTCGAAAAACTAAAGGATTTCTGATCCATTTCTCTTGGCATACAAAAGCTAAAGGAAGGCTGTGTCTGTTAGCTGACCAGCATCACTGCTGACACATGAGGCACACAAAGCCCAGGCCCATGCCTGCAGCCTTCACCAGCTACCCAGGGCCTCACTCCTGTACAGGAGCAAGCAGATGTGTTATGTTGGTGAAACTCACACGTTGACACAGCAAGCTGTGGGCTCAGCTCCATCAAGGAGGATTCTTATTTGCTTTTCATAACATGGGAAATGAAGACAAGATTTTTCCCCTAATTTTTACTTTGGTTTTATTTTGAAATAAGTTTGTACTTTTAGAAAAATTGGAGAACAATATAAAGAATTCCCAGATAATCTTCAGCCAGGTCCACCAGTTTGTTTTAACAATTGCCACAATTTATATTTGTTTTTTTTTTTTTTCAGAGTGTCTTGAGAGTAGGATAAATACATTATGCTCTTTGATAATTTAATATGTCAATGTGTATTTCCTAAAAATATGATATCCTTCTGTGTAATCTCAGGACAAATTCAGAAGATTTAACCTTAGTATAATACTTTATTCTACCATAAACTTTCCATATTTGTCCAATTTCTCAATAATGTTCTTTTAGAATCTTTTTGTTTTATTTTGTTCAGCCTTCAGTAGAGTCCAGTCCTAGATTTGGCCAGTAGGAACCCCATCAGGCTGCCACCTACGCCCTTTGACATGTCTTCATGGTGTGTGTGTGTTTGTGTGTGTGTGTGTGTGTGTCTTTTGAGCACTTTCTTGCTTTGTTGTCATAGAAAATTTTTAATAGACTTTACTTTTTTTAGTAAATACACAACTAAAATGCAGTTTGCTGAGAGGAGAGAGTTTTCCGTTCTGTTCAGTGTTATAACACCAGCCTCAAGAATAGGTCATGCCAAATAGAATGACCCCCACAATAGTTTTTTTGTTGAATAAGTAAATCTATTTCAATCTTTTGTTTTGTTCAAATAAATTTGTCAATATACTCCTTTAATAATTCTACAAACCTATTGATTTTTTTTTAAATCTCCTTGATACCAAAGATATAATAATGTATAAGATTTATAATCTCTACCTTCTGCCTTCATCCCTCCATGGCTGCGCTAAGGATGTCCTACTGCAGGCTTAGGCCTGCTCCCCACAAGAAGCAGGCCTAAGGCATAAGTCAGACATCCCTTAAAGGCTCCTGGACTGCAGGAGGGCACAGGCTGGGCTGAGGGTCCCCTCACCCCCAAGGGTATGAATTTCATGAATGGACCTCTAGTAATATATAAAATCATTAGGCTGCATATGTACAAACAATATTCACTTATAAATAAGTCTTAATTTTCAAAAGCAACATTAAATATATCAGATCAGGAAAGCATCAGTTTTTCTTTTCACTCAGGGTTAAACATATTAGTAATTTTAACAACTGCTCCTACCCCAAACCTTAAGCCAACAGCAACTTACAGTTTAATTTGTGTCCAGCTCTCTCTTTCTTCCTCCTTCTTTCCTCTCTCGCTCTTTCTCCCATCCCTTGCTTCCCTCTTCCTATATATACAAATATGTGTGCATGTGTATATATATAGTTATATGGCTGTCACTCAGATCAAGACATACATTTTCTTCATCACCCAAAATACTCCTTTGGGCTCCTTCCTATTTAATATCTGGACCCTAAAGGCACACACTGTTCCAATTTCAGTCATTATATATTGGTTTTGCCTGATCTTAATCCATACTTTTAAATGGAATTGTAAAGTATAATCTCCTTTATGTCCAATTTTTTCTCTCATCCTTATTTCTGTGCAATCCATCTGCATTACAAGTAGGATTATTCTCTTTTCCTTTTCATTGTCCTACATTGTATAAACATCTCACACATTTTTCCCAAAACTGATTTGGCTCAGTGGATCGAGTGTCACCCTGCAGACTGAAAGGTCCCAGGTTCTATTCCAGTCAAGGGTATGTACCTTGGTTGCAGGCACATCCCCAGTGGGAGGTGTGCAAGAAGCAGCTGATAGATGATTCTCTCTCAATGATGTTTCTAACTCTCTATCCCTCTCTCTTTCTCTCTGTAAAAAACCAATAAAATATATATTTTTTTAAATCTCACACATTTTTATCTACTCTCTCATTGATACACACTTGGGATGTTTCCTATTCAGAACCATCATAAGTAAAGATGCCATGAATATTTGTACACAATCTTTTCATAGAAGTATGAACTCATTTCTCTCACTTGCCAGGTTGCTATCCAGCATCTAGAAGAGTTCAGGAATTTGGAGAAGGCACTGCATGTAAATTAATAAAGAGACTAGAAATATAATATAAATTTGTAATCCATGGGGGAACCAGAGGAAGGTTTAGCTTCAGTAACCAAGTTCTTTTATCTCTGGATTCAGGGTTCTTTTTATTCCCACATTTTGCCCTATAGCAAAGTAGATATACATATCAAAGGTAAGGTTTAGTATACAGTAGGCATTGTCAGTTTGGGGGGAACTGCCTTCGGCTATTCAGATATTTGGCCAGCAGGAGGCAATAACATGTATTCAGCCCTGCTGAATATATTATAGAAGCCCATCAACCTTTTGATGAACTTCTTGCATTTATTATGACATGCTGGAATTAGCCTCCAGCACTCATTGAAGTCAGACAGGTTTATCTCTGGGATGGGAGAGAATAGAGACTGAATTGTGAGCATCCCTGGAACTGCAAATTGCTCTTGCTTAAAGGTCTGGAGGAAGAGGGGTTTTTAAAATTACTTATGTGTCCAATCCTGTGTGAAAAGGAGAACTGATGCTCCTCTGCTCTGCTATCTGTAATGTTGCTTTTGAAAAATAAATCTTCTAATCCACTATATTTATAAGTGGATATTTGCATATATGTGCCTAATGATTTTATATATTAACTGTTCAATGAGTCACCTTATTAAATTTTCTTATCATTTCATCTAATGCATTCAGTTCATTCTCTTGGATTTCCCCTTACTATTCACAAATAATGTTGTGTGCTTCTGCTTTAGAGTTTTACTGCAGTTTTTTTCATTCTCTTGAATAAATTACTTTGACTAGTTGCCTCTAAACAACAAAGAGCAATAGTGGTAGTGAATGTTCTTGATTTTTCTTTCTGACTTTAATAAAATCTTTTTTTATTTTTTAGTAGTAATCATTAAGCTGAATTTGATTTATAAATACATTTGGAAAGTCTTAATTTATTAATAGCTTATATCAGGAATGATATATCTAGATTTTCAGTCTCAATCAGGATGTTGCATTTTTTTTTTTCCTTTGACATACAGGGTATGGCAAAAGTAGGTTTGCAGTTCTGAGTATGCAAAATACACTTTATTCTTTTATTATTATTTATTAATTACTGTATTATTTTTCATATAAACAACTATAAACCTACATTTGCCCTACCCTGTATTAATTAATATGTTATAATGTATTAATTTCTTTCTAAGAAGCTATTTACCTATTTTTCTTTTTAGAGTTATTTATTCATTTATTTATTTTTAAATGTATTTTATTGATTTCAGAGAGGAAGAAAGAGGGAGAGATAGAAACATCAATGATGAGAGAGAACCATTGATCAGCTGACACCTAAACAACCCCCACCAGGGACCCAGCCAGCAACCCAAGCATGTGCCCTGATCAGGAATTGAACCATGACCTCCTGGTTCATAGGTCAATGCTCAACCACTTAGCCACACTAACCAGGCTGTTTTAAATATTTTCTGAGGTCAACTATAAGCATTTTGTTTTTTCTAGATAATCAAAGTGCTATTAGATAAGCAAGAACAAAGAGCTCACAGAGAAAAGTAGAATTTTGGACATTTCCAGCATAAGTAACATGCATAGCAAATATATATAAAATTCTTCTGTGTTAGAGAGAGTGGAAAAGAGGGAGACAGAGAGAAAAAAACATTGATGTAAGAGAGACACATCATTAATTCACTTCCACATGCACCCTGACAATGGCTGTGGATAACTAGGTCTGGGGATGATCGGAACTGAACCTATGACCCTTCAATCTATGGGCTGATGCTCTATCCACAGAGCCTAATAAACATTTTGGTTTTTTTCTAGATAACCAAAGTGCTATTAGATAAGCAAGGGTGTTGTAAATTGTTTAGAACACATTGCATTAAAATTGTTACATTCCCATATTTAAGAACTTGAGTAAGCCAGGCATTTGAAACATTAATTTCAAAATAATTTAAAAAAATAAAAAAAGATAAAAACAGAACACTTTAAACATTAGCATGTTCCTAATACTAGATATTTCTTGCTTTCTGTTCACTAGAATTTAAACACAGATTTTTAAAGTGTATGTAAAACATTCACACATCAAAGTCTAGCTACAGCAATATAATCAGTTCCTTTTACAGAGACTGATAAGGCTTTTGCTAAATGGGCTGCACTTGCTGTCTTCTGTGGAATATATTTTAGTTTTACACTTGGTATAAGCTGCAGACAAAAGCAGGAATTTTATCATAATCTGTCTGGCTGTAGCTAATAGTTTTTATAACCTTGGATCCAGAACTTAGCATCTATTTTTTCACCTTAAAAAAAAAAAAAAGACATGATAAGAAGTGAAAAGAAATGTAAATTTGATGTATTATATGAAAGACTAATATTCTTTTATTTTTATAATGTATTCAAATTCTGCATAGAAAGGAAACTAATTTTAGATAAATTCTTAAAGAAAAGACCCAGGCATACCTTTTTTTTTTAAATGAGTAAAAATCCTGCAAAATACAACTTCCCTCTTTAATCAAGAATCGATTAGACTTTTTTGTGATAATACCAAATGATCCTCTTTGTCAATGCCTTTATACTCTTCTTTTTATATGGTTTTACTCTTTTGTTCTGCTTCCAGTTTTCTCTGAATGAAAAGAAGAGAAATGTTGTTTAGAGACACATTGGTCATTTCCGGTAATGTTATTTATTCAGGCTACACACGGTCACTTTCTCCTAATAGGGGAAGGGGCTTCTCATAAAGACAGTGTAGCAGAGCCGGACAGCCACCAGTGTTTTCTTCTTGTGTGCACCGAGCTGCATTACATTCCTGGGGGGAAAGATTCAGAGATAACGCCTGCTGGGAAATCTGGAGTTTGAAAAGCAAATAAGATGCACTTTGCCAAGGGTTTGAGAGGAGGACGTGGTGCAGCAGAGGAAGGGGTCACAGGCAGGCTCTGCCTCCCCCAGACAGGCGTCTCTGCTCTAGACCCAGCCAGGTCTGGGGGAAGAGGCTTCTCTCCTCTAACTTGACACTGCAGCTTTCTTTAAAATTTGATAGCAAGGCTCTGTTTTCTCTGCTGCTTTTTTGCCATCAGTACTGTGAAGAAGAATATACATGGAGCCACTGCAGAAGGAAGTCGCAGCTGCCGTCCCAGAGGAATTGACTTATCTGTCTTGCTCCCCAAACTTGGGAATGTTTGAAGTGGGCGAAATAACCTTTGGACTTGTCCAGACCGGCATTGTATTTCAAAGTGTTTGCAAAGCTAACAGGAAAGCAGACCTTGTGAGGAGCCTGAAAATTAAAGACATTCTTTAGAATTAGCAGCACCGTGTATAGCTAGAGAACAACATAGCCTATTGGCACCCATAGAAATCCCTTTCTTCTATTCATGTAATTATTCCCCTTCCCTTTCTCATAAAAACCCCTTGCCTTCACCCCCTGATCCAACACTATTTGGGTTTCTGTCTGAATCCATGCATCCTGAAAAGCTACTCTTTTGGATCTCAAATAAATGCTTGTTGCCTCCTACTTGGGCCTTTTATTTATTTATATTTAAATATATTTTTATTGATTTTAGAGAGCGAGAAAGAGATAAAAATGATAAGAGAGAGTCACTGGTTGGCTGCTTCCTGCATGTCCCACACTGCATCCCAGGCAAGTACCCTGACCGGGAATCGAACTGTGACCCTCTTGTTCATAGGTTGATGCTCAACCACGCTGTACAGGCTGGCCTTTTATTTGTAAGTTAACAGCATTTTCACTATGTTTAAAATTTGACTTGCCTAAATTTGCTTTCTTTATGTGTCCAAGATAAGTTATTTAAATAATACATTGTTTTGAGATGTATGGATCATATATATTTGCATATTTGCATTGTTTTGAGATGTATAAATCAGAGAGAATGAGAGAGATAGAAACATCAATGATAAGAGAGAATCATTGATCAGTTGCCTCCTGCACATCCCCTACTGGGGATTGAAAAAGCAACCCCAGCATATACCCTTGACCAGAATTGAACCTGGGACCCTTAGGTTCACAGGCCAATGCTCTATTCACTGAGTCAAACCAGCTAGGGCAATAGTACATTGTTTTAAGTACATACTTCTTATAAATTTCTCTCTTTCATTTAAAACAGGTAGCCAGGATTTGTAATCTACACCAATAAAAGAGAAATATGCAAATTGACCATACCTCCACAACACCCACCAACCAATTAACACCTGGCGGGTTAATTTGCATACACAGGCACAGAGTAAAGACTGAAGACTGAAGACTGAAGAGGTTTGACTTTTCCACTGCAGCCGGAGCAAAGGCCTGGGTCCTGTGTGCCGGAGGAAAACAGGTGCCGGCAGCCAGGGGAAGTAAGGCATATTACAACAGGCCTCTAGTTTTTTTATAAATCCCTCTTCTGAGATTTGGCTGAGATGAAAGGGAAGGCAGTCTCTCCCCAGCCACTATAAAAGCCTAAAACTTTTGGAGGGTTTTGGTTCTGGAGGGTCCTGGGAAGAGGAAAGCCTTGAGTGCCAGGCAATGGGATGGAGGGAGTCCCCATACACCTGGGAGGGAAGTGACACCTATGGCGCCTGAGAGCAGGGTCTCCTGGGACAGGGGCCCTGCTGCCTCCTCACCTCCTTGCCTCCCTGCTTGGCATATGGG
This sequence comes from Pipistrellus hanaki, assembly GCF_964339955.1. NCBI lineage: Eukaryota > Metazoa > Chordata > Mammalia > Chiroptera > Vespertilionidae > Pipistrellus > Pipistrellus hanaki. The sequence continues at coordinate 29,120,498 of NC_140505.1, forward strand.
AACCCTTGCAGGTGGCAAAACTCAGATGGAATTGCTTCTGTTCCCCTAGGAAGGTGGTAGTGCGGATCCTCATCAGCTTAGCATGCCCACTGCACTCACAAGAGCTAGGAAAATGTAAGGGTTGGCATGATTTAGGCAGAATGATTGTAGACAGCCTTCCTATTGCCTTGATGCTCAGTAAGACACTGGAAATACACACCGCTTCAGGCCAGAAAATAAATAAAGCTGAATTTTCTGTTTTCTGTATGGTGTCCAGTTTTTTTTATGTATATTACACCACGCTGACCTGATTTTGTAGAATAAGCTTCATGTCATAAAGAGGTTTAACTTTGGTTTTAATATTCTATTTATACATACTATTTTACTCCTAGCTTTTGCCGCTTTTTTAAGCCATGGACATTTTCCCCCAGGATGATTTTCTTGAATAGACTTTAATATTCAGTGTTTCTGTCACTGTCTCAGATAACAGAAAGCAGGAGGGACAAGGACCACCAGTGATTTTCATCATTGATCTTTAATTAATTTCAAATTACACCAAAAAATCAAATAAAGGAAATTAATTTATTTTAAACTGTTAAAATGATAACTGCTATCATATTATAAAATGGCATCTACTCTATTTAAGGGGTAACCACTCTTAACAATGGTGTGTATTTTAGATTTATTTGTTTGCATGGGAGCAAGTATATACATATGAGCACACACCATGTTTTTTTAACCCTCATTGGTGATATTTCATGACAGCCTACCAGACAATTCTTTTCTTTATTAGATGCCGATTATTTATGATTGTGTAAAATAGTTGTTCTTTATAGTTTACCAGAGGCCCAATGCCCAAAATTTGTGCAAGAGGCTCCAACGGCCGAGGTGGCAGCCCCAGTCGCTGCCCTGGCCCTAGCAACAGCAGTCCCAGAAGGACATCCGGTTTAATTAGCATATTATGCTTTTATTATTATAGATACCCTTATTAATAGGCATTTAGTTATTTCTTTTCCTTGTGTTTTACTTTTTTTTAAAAAAAAAGCCCACTCTTGTTATGTACTGAATTTCCATTTTTAATATTTTTTATGTATTTACTATTGTCATAGAAACAGAACCTACTTTATTCTTTATTTTTTACTAGAGGCCTAGTGCATGAAATTCATGCACGGGGGGAGAGGGTTCCCTCAGCCAGGCCAGCACCCTTTTGCAATCCTGGACCCTTGTGGGGATATCTGATTGATGGTTTAGGCCCGATCCCTGGATGATTGGCAGTCAGACATTCCTCTCCCAATCCAGGAGGACTATTGGCTCCTAAACGCTCACCTGCCTGTCTGCCTCGTCACCTCTAACCACTCAACTGCCTGCCTGATTGCCCCTAACTACTTGCCTACCTGCCTCATTGCCCCTAACTGGTCACATGCCTGCCTGATTGCCACTAATAGCCTCTGCCTGCCTGCCTCATCGCCCCTAACTGCTTGCCTGCCTGCCTGATCACTCCTAACAGTCTCTGCCTCACCCCCCTACTGTGGCTTCATCAGGAAGGACATCTGAAATGAAATCTAGAAGGTCATTCAGCTGTCTCGGCTAATTAGCATATTACACTTTTATTATTATAGATAACAGTTTTTGAAAATATAATTCACATACATAAAATGTACCCTTTTAGAGTATACAATTCTGTGGTTTTAGTATATTCAGAGTAGTGCAAAAATCACCACACTCTTAGATTAGAACACTAAGATATTGAACTTCACTACTTTCTCTATTCCTGTCAAAACTTCATTTGTTTCACTTATGAAGTCTTAATAATGTTAAATTAGACTTGCTTTTCTAAGATGAACCTGACTGATTATGGACTAATTTTATCTACTCATCTATCTATCATATATCTATCTATTTTTTTTTTTGTTTGCTTATTTGTGTTTTGCTTCCTTGTTCTGTCCAAGTTCAAGAGTAAAATATTATATTTATGGTATTATAATTAGGCCTTTTTGGTTCTAATATTTTCAGATATAAATACTGAATGTACTTATTTGGTGCATGAATAGGCTATATATTGGCTCTCCTGGGCTACTTGTGACCTACAGATATATTTTATTTGGCACACACAATACTACAAACATTATGAAAGCTCCAGTAACTATTTGCAGATTCGATTTAAAAACCTCACTGGATAACCCTGAGCAGGGGTTGATTTCAAGTTTCCCTTTGAGACAGGGTATGTGAACTTCAGATTACTACCATCATCTGCATTGTTGGTCACCGTTCAGTCATGAATGCATTCTTCCTAATACCTGTGTCACTCTGAATTTATACTCTGTGAAGTAAAGATCAGACATGTAAGTCTTCACTGAGTGCAGATCAGCCTCAAATCCCAATGGTGATAAAAATATCCTTTTATTTTTGTCTGCTCTTATTATGATGCAGAATTTCTTTACAGATCCCATTTGCTGTGTGTGTGTGTGTGTGTGTGTGTGTGTGTGTGTGTGTGTTGATTTCTATACTTAACTTTGACACATATTGAAAAGTAAGCTTTTTATTCTAACTTTCCATCCACCCATAGTTAAATCTTTTCAATCTACTGCTGGAAAACAGATCAGTGTGCAAATGTCTCGGTATAACAACCAGGTTTAACATGCAATAGGCTTTGATTTTCTATATCAGTGTCTTCTTTCTTCACCACCTGTACAACCCTCCTAGGTCCCCAAGCTGCCCCCCACCTCTGGCACAGGGGACAGATTGGAGAACATGGAAACAAAGGTTTACAGCTGTCCTTACTGCCAGGTTTCTGCCTGTCTGCCCCTTGTAGATGTTGTTCACTTTGATGTCCTACACCCCGCAGAATGTGCCATTTGGCTCTATTTTCTGTACATTTGTTTTTAAGGGTTCACAGTGTCTCTAACTCCATTGCTAATCCTGAGAAGAACCTAATTATTTTCTCATCAGGTCTCTGAATCGCAGGTAAGATCTTGCAATTAATAGATCATCCTACCTTTTTTTGGGTGATACCTGTTTCTTAAGGAGAAATAAAAAATCTTGAGTAGGTCAACCCTCCAACACATACCGTATCAGTAGAATTAGTTACATCCATACTTTGTCATTGAGTGGAGAGTCAGTCTCAAATCCTAATGGTGATAAAAAGATTTTTTACTTTTGTATAGATACTTATTGGTTGTCGTGGTTACAGACCAAACAAGATTGGAAATGATGAGGTGGCTGTGTGGATGGTGATGATGTTCATAATATGAATTTTACACTTATTCTGCACCAAGCGCTGTCCTAAATGCTAACATACCTAGAATATCCTGTGGAGTCCAGACTCATTTCAATTCCTTCACACATTTAACTTCTTATGCACATGATGCCTCAATTTTATTTTGAGTTACATAATTTTGCTTATGCTGAAACATTATTGAATTGGGATCTGGTTATTTTATGCCACTTGGGAATTAAAATAAAAACATGACCCTATATAGAGTGATAAATTGTGTCAAGCATTATTCACTATATTCAAATTAAGGATTTCATTTAATTCATATAATTTACTTGAGAAACCAATGTTTTCATTTAATCCAAATAATACCAAAAACATATGGAGTTGCCTTGTTTAGTGCAGGATACACATAAAGTATTTTTCTTTCCTTCAAACCATTTAAATTATGTGTGTGTGTGTGCGCTTTGAGTGGGAGCTAGATGAGGGCACATATCCTTTAACCATTTTAAGTACAATAACATGACTCTGTAAGACACAGAACAAAGGATTAAGGAGTTTTCTCTATCTTTGGTGGCAAAGGGGCTCCCCTAGAGACATGTGTGTCTCAGGTGTTGAAGTTTAGTTATTCCACTTCAAAAATAAACAAACTGATTCAGAGAAGAAAAAAAAATGGTAAAAGCCATAGAGATATGAAGGGATAATCTTCTACTTATTTTACATTTATTCAAAAGTCTTTTTGTTGTTAATCCTCACCCAAGAACATTTTCCCATTGGTATATACATACATACATATATATATATATATATATATATATATATATATATATATATATATATATATAGAGAGAGAGAGAGAGAGAGAGAGAGAGAGAGAGAGAGAGAGACAGAGACAGAGAGTCAGAGAGAGAGATATGAAAGAGACACACCAATTGATTGCCTCCCACACTTGCCCCAACCAGGCTAGGGGTGGAACCTGCAACCCAGGTATTGCCCTTGACTGGGAATCAAACCCACAACCCTTCAGTGTGTGGACCAGCGCTCTAACCACTGAGCAATGCTGGCCAGGAACCAGAGTCACTTTTTATATTTGCAATTTGGATAGCAATTTTAACACTTTTCACTATTTTAATGACTCTAATCCATTTTATAATATTTTGAGTTGTTTTGACTACTTTTTCTTTTCACTCACATGCAAGTGAAAACATGTAGCTCCACTAACAATGATCTTTTCTAATTTTTCAGTTCACTGACTATTCTAATTATACAAAACTTAGCACCATCTTTTAGTACCCTTCATTGGGTTGGATATAATAGGGGATATGTGTGTATGTGTTTATATATGGTTTGTACATTTAATAAGTAAGTTTTTACACTACATAGGACACTGTGGAGTCTTGTCAACCAGGCATAGTTTAATGACATATGTATGCCACTCTTCTCAAAAGAAGTTTATTCATTTTTGCAAATAACACTCACCAATCATTTTAAGTCTATAAGACATTACTTTTGCACATATATGAAATATAGTAAATTGTTTTGTAATAAGATAAACCCTATAAAAAATTATTTATTATGTTTTTAAAAAATATGTTGCATTTATATTCATTTTTGATGATTGGTTACAATAACCTGACATATTGGGCTTATTATGTTTGGCTTTAAATCATATTAAAAACACATATAAAGAATTTCATTCATTTAAATAAAGCCATTATCTAATACAAACTAATTTGAATTGGATTGCCTTTTCTAAAAGCCAAAGTGTTCAGTTGTAAAATACCTATTTAATGCATGATATCATTCATTCCTAATATCCAAGTTAGAAAAAGAAGTAGAAAGAAACAACTGTGATCTTATATCTTTTACTCATATGTGAACAATATGGTAATGAATTAATGTAATGGGGAAATTTTGGCTTAATTTGTATTGCTCAAGTTCACTTTCATTGTTCTGATTACCCAAGAAAAACTTCACCATTAGCTATCTGCTCATCAGAGTTGTTTCTACTTAAAAAATAAATAAATAAATAAATAAATAAATAAATAAATAAATAAGTTTTATGAGGAGAAATCAAACTGCATTAGTGACTCTTTTTTTGATCACCCAGGCAGGGAGCTTCCTTAGGGAAGTGCTAACCTGGTGTGATCATCCATTTTCAGATCTGGTGCTCACTTTTGCAGGATTAGAAATTTGATTGTTAGTGCACCCAGAGGTTATCATGTTCTACTGTATAGGTGAGGGACTTGATCAGACTGCCCTGTTGACAGAACTCATTTTCACCAACTTGTGGAACTGAACTGTGTGATCTGGATCATTTGGCATCTCTCAAATCGCTGACTTGCGTTTTCTAAGAAGTCCTGAAAAGAATAAGAAGTATTATAGACCTTCTATATAATAAAAGCCTAAGTGACCATTACGGCAGAACAACCAGAATGACCAGTCGCTATGATGCGCACTGACCACCAGGGGGCAGATGCTCAATGCAGGAGCTGCCCCCTGGTGATCAGTGCACTCCCACAGGGGGAGAACTGCTCTGCCAGAAGCCGGGGTCACAGCTGGCAAGTGCAGCATTGGTGGCAGAAGCCTCTCCCGCCTTCACTGCAGGTGGGCAGTAAGGAGTAAGGGGTCCTGGACTATGAGAGCCCCAGACTGAGAGAGGGGTGTGCAGTAGTCAGACATCCCCTTAAGAGTCCCGAACTGCGTAAGGGCACAGGCTGGGGTAAGGGCCCCCTCCCCCGCCCCAGTGCATGAATTTTGTGCACTGGGCCTCTAGTGTAATTTATAAAGTTCCACAAGTCAAGAGTATTAGATTTCTAGAAGGTGAAACTAAGATTTCAATCCAGATGCTGGTTACCAACTGACACAAACAAAGGTGGCCCATTTCGAGGGGATGCAGAAGGGATCAAGAACCATTGTCAGCACATCACCTGTGGCTGAGGTGGAGGCTGAAGGGCTTGCTGCAGTCCAGTCCGGTCAGATCCCTGGCAAGTTAAGCCTCATCGATGATGGAGAAGAGAAGATGGAAGGAGACACAAACACAAACGGGACCTGAGCAGCATGGCCTGAGTATCCACAGGATGGATAACATGTCCACTTGGGACAAGTCTTGCTTTTTGAACATGGAATAATAGTTTTGTTTAGGTCACAAAAGTGGAGTTCATAATCATTGTTGAAATGCTTCAAACTGCTGCTGGTCGTTTTGTAAAACAATTTTTGAAATCTAAGTATCTGTTTTCTACAAATAGTAAAAATAAGGGCCACTTACTGTGCTGTGGGTGGAGAAAAAAGGTATAATCACCTCCTTATTAATTTAAGAGTCTAGAATATAAGCTATGTTTTGAATATATAATATTTTGTTCACTCTTTTCATCTGAATTTTTATGTGAAGTGCAAAATGTTATTTCTTTTTCATAAACTTTCATATAATTTTTAGAATAAACAAGAAGCATCCAAAAGAGCATAATAAGTACTTAGAGACATTTGGGGACATCAATGCATTTTAAATTGAGGCTCTCAGTGAAAGCAAGAAGTGGATTCAGGTGTTCATATAACAAATATTTACTGAGCTTTGTATTGTCTCAGCTACTAGAAATACAGAGATAAGTGAAGATAGCCTCTTTTAACACAGGGCCTACAGTCTGGGGAGGGAGATATGAAAAAAGACCTTTTATTTTAGAGCGAAAACACTTGAGGTATACATAAATTACTGTACAGTTTTAAATATGAAACGTGTAGGTCAGTTTGAGGCCATGTAGAAAGGCTTCAGAGAAAGAGCAAGATCTAAGCAGAGATTGGAGGGATAAAAAGGAACTTCAAACTGACAAGTTGCAGAGGAGCCCACACCAAAGGGAGCTTCTTCATCGACCAAGACGAGATGTGAGAGAATCTGGGAGATTTGGGGAATCTCTAAGTGGTTCACTACTGCAGTGTTTTTCAACCTTTTTTGGGCAAAGGCACACTTGTTTCATGAAAAAAATCACGAGGCACACCACAATTAGAAAATGTTAAAAAATTTAACTCTGTGCCTATATTGACTATATATAAAGTAATTCTCTTGAATAGGAATCAAATAAACACAAAGAAAGTATTTTATAATTACTTTATTATGAAATATTAAGTAAACAAAATAGTGAAAAATTATAAAATTCTTGTCTTGTCTGCACCTACGGCACACCAGGCAACAGTGTGCCGCGGAACAGTGGTTGAAAAACACTGCACTACAGGGCAGGAGCAGTAGTACAACGACAGGATGTGGCAAGAAGTCAAACTGAACTAGAAGGCAAGAGGCTAGTTCATTAAGGGATTTTAAAATTCTGGAACATAATTTAAAATATTGTAAGAAAAGAAGAAGCGCTATTCATTACTTTGACTTTTAATTTTGAGATAACTGTAGGTTCACATTCAGTTTTAAAGAATAACAGGAAGGGATTTAATGTACCCTTTACCCGGTTTCTCCCAATGTCACTCCTTGCCGATCTGCTTTTATGTTAGGAAAATTGCTCTGTTGCCCATGTAGAGATAACACAGGATTAGTCAAGGAACGAAGTGGGCAGCTCATCCATGACCCAGGAGAGAGAAAATGATGGCACACAGGGGATACCAGTGCAGGTGAAAAGGGGAGAATGAAATTGCAAGGCATCAAGTCACAAGGTTGGGTAATTGACTGGATCCTAAGACTACAGAAAGAATGGATATAGAAGACTTCCAACTTCCTATCCCAGAAAATGTGTGAACAATTTACTAAAATAGAGTATAGAGAAATGGGAGCACATCAGTATCAAAGGCCAATGGTGAAGCAAAATTATTGATAATTATGACTGAATATGTTAGATGAAAGTCAAACTGTCCTTAGAAAGAGCATTTGGGGGAGAATGAGTGCCCCAACTCCCAGCCAAGCTTCTGGGGAGAAGACGCTGCTGTGTTCATTCACTTTGGCCAGTTCCTTCACTCATGTACCCTTCACTCCACTGCAGTCTGGCTTCTTGTTAAATCATGAATGTAGTGCTTAAAAGTTATTAAATAATAATAGATTTATTGACCAAGAATCTGAGAATTCTTTCCTAAGAATCATGTCTTCTTTCTGTATGGTTCCCAAAAGAGATACAAATAAAGAAAAATGGAAAATTGAAGTCTTTAACATTAATTCATGGTTTTGGGATCTAGCATAAATGAAACTGATGATAAAATTTAGTGTCAAGGCCTAAACAGAGCCAATCCATTCTGTTAAGCCAAATGTCAATTGTGTGACCAGCCTACCACCAAGGTACGAAGGAGTGGGGCACCTCATCTAGGGGAGTTCTCCTATTAAAAATGCATAGAGGAAGAAGACAGTGGCTAAGTCACCACAGGGGCTCCAGTCCGAGTCCTGACCCTTGACTGAGTCTGCAACAAACTACTCACAGAGGCAGGGCCTTTTTCCTACACTGATCCCTCCTTGAAATGCATATACATTTGATTGAAAGTTTCTTGTCAATTTTATAACCTTACAAAGACTTTCTTAAGGACCTGGGAGTTATTCCTTTGAAATACAGTCATGAGGGAAGATACCACCTCCTGCCCCAGTTTCCGTGGGGTGGAACAGGAGTACGTTAACTGACTGCCATGCCCTCAAAGAAGGCAGCACCCACAGCCACAAGATGGTGGTACCCAGTCCCCTCAGTCCCTCCAGGGTGACAGGGCACGGTCAGGCCCACCCCCAGGCAGGTCCAGCCACTCTGCGCACCTGCCTCCAGAGTCCCCCAGTCCCCTCCACCCCTAGCCACCCAGGGCCAGCACAAGGTGCAAGCAAGCCTTAGATGGCGGCTGTCCAGCCACCCAGGGATGCCCGAGGCTCAGGTAACCAGGGCAGCTGAGGCTTGTGCTGCCCTTGATCACTGAGTCTTCTCCTGCCCCTGAGGGCTCCCAGACTGTGAGAGGGAGCAGGCCAGGCTGAGGGAGATAGCATCTGTTACAGTGTACTTTTGTGGCTACCTTGGAGGACATATGCACAATTCTTAGAACACTGTCAGCCAGGGATAGTCCAACAAATATGAATTATTGTAATTTACAAAAAAAATGTTTCAAGTTGTTAGGTGTCTCCTGCTGTGGACTGAGCTCCTTGGCCCACAGCCATAGCACCACAGAAACTATTTCTATGATTCCAGAATTTTCATGCACCAGGCCTCTAGTTTCCAATAAATAACAATTAGCCAACCTGAAGGGCCTATTCACATTGACCAACCTTCCTCTAAGGTCCTCTAGCACCTTTCCACGGCTCATCCCTTCACTTAGAAACCCTCCTACCTTTTCTTTCAGCAGCCTTGAGTTCGCCCTCTCTACCTGTGGCAATAGTCTTGAATAAAGTCTTCCTTGCCTGTTTATTAATTTTCTTTTTGTCAGTGTACTGAATAAAGCACACTCATAAATAATTTGGTTTTCTTGTTAAGTCAATGTGACATTTACTTCAGAGCCTCCAACTGTGGGGCCCATATATACCATTACTTAGCAAAACAAAACAAGACCTACAAGGCAGGGCAAAAGTAGGTTTACAGTGGTGAGTATGAGAATCAGAGTTTATTCTGTATTTTCCATGTGAACAACTGTAAATCTGCTTTTGCCCATCCCTGTTTATGATATATATTAATAAAAAAATATTTTCTGTAGCTAAAAGTCAAAATTCATTCATTAGTGTCCAGCATCAATTATTGAGTGAGAGAGTAGTCTAATTGCCCTTTACATTTTTAGGGAAAGGGAATGGAGAGGCTTGGAAATAAGCACTTGACTAAAATGTAAGGAGGAAAAATGTCTGCTTGTGTTTTGAGTGTACCTTTTTGAACCTGTTGCATTGCTAAACTCAGTTTGCCAACAACACCTGTAGGTCAGGATGGGAAGTGCTGTGATATGGCCCAGTTTAGTTGCAGTGGTTCTTAATCTTGAGAGAAGCATCCAGGCCAGTGCCTCCCTCCAGACTGGTGAAATCTGAGGGGCTATGGAAAAGGACAGATATGTGGACTTTTAAGCTGTCTGGTGATTGAATGTAAGGGCAGGCTGAGAACGATTTAATTACAGTGCAGTTTCTGCACCAGAGCTTCTCAAAACTTAATGTGCGTTCATCAGGGGATCCAGTTAAAATGTAGATTCTGACTCAGCAGGCCTGCAATGGCCCGAGAATCTGCTTTGCTCACAAGCTCCAGGGAGTCAGGGTAGCTGGGATCACACTTTGGGTAACAAGGACATCAGCTCTAAATTAGTGGTTCTCAGACTTTGCTGTTCATTGAATTAGACAAGATGAAATCATCTGGATTTGCCGGTTCATTGCCAGAGGTTCTGATTTTAATTGGTTTGGTCTGGTGTGCAACCTTCGCACTGGGATGGCCAGAGTTTGGTTTCCTGCTTATAAACCAGGAACCCTGTCCTTCTCGTGATGTTATTAAAACAAGAGTAGGCCCTGGGGTTTGATGACAAGTGTGCCAGTTAAAAATTTGTCCTAGAGACCAGACCTTATTGGGACCTTCCTGCATTGTGCCTGGTGATGTTATATCAAAACACAGTGGTTCTGTTGGACAGCTACTGATTGGTGGATGGGGAGGGAGGTCTCACCTGAGAGCCAAGAAAACAGCGGGATCAGATCTCTAGAAGAGAGGACCCTCTGCTTCCTAATCTTCAACACTGTGATATCTGCTGGGGTTGGGATCCACACAGGAATAGAAGAGCAATGGGCTCCCTCACCCTTGACCTGCCTCAGGGTATTTGAATCTGTGATGGTCCAGCCTTCCAGATTGATACAGATGCAGGCATTGGCCAGCTTGTAGCATCATAATATCCTACAAGCATAAACTCTGAGCTCTGATGTTGCTTCATGAGCCACAACAAAATGAATCCTCAGGTGTACACAGCCTGGACAGCACTGATGCAGATGCCAAAATTTAAAGGTGTCCTCAGAGAAACATGGAATCATAGAAGCAGTTTCTGTGGTGCTATGGCTGTGGGCCAAGGAGCCTCAGTCCACAGCAGGAGACACTTAACACCTTGAAACATTTTTTCTTTTATGTAAATTACAATAGTTCATATTTGTTGGACTATTCCTGATGACAGTGTTCTAAGAATTGTGCATATGCCATCCAAGGTAGCCACACCAGTACACTGTGACAGATGCTGTCTCCTTTCTGTATATGGGAAAACAGGGCACAAAGAAGTTGTATAGCTTCCCAAGGCCACAGGAGTGCCTGCACCAACTCCAGAGGGTGCGATTTTGAGCACCAGAACCTCATGCCTTGTAAGAGGATAGTTCTGCCTCTCCCTACAAAAGTCTATCTCTAGAGAGAATTAAATACATAATCAAATGACTATTAATGGCAGTGTTTACCATGCTGGATGGCTGGAAATGAATTGCAACCCTTAATTTCACGTTCTAGTCCCTGTACCTGGGAGTGGGAGGCAAACATCAAAGCCTTCTTGGGTTTGTTATTCTGTAACAGCTGCAGCTCCACATGTTACGTGAATTTTGGTCGGATTGCTCTCATGTGAACACTTAGTGCTAAAAACAGTGTAATTGGAAACTAGAGTTAATTACTAAGACTTGAAAATTTTTAGAAAGGAATGCTGGGGGAGAGGGAGAGTGTGCTTTAAAAAAAAACAAAACACACATTGTTTTATTGTTAGTTGTCCTTAACTTGCAGTATTCCTGATTTAGATTTGCTTTATAAATAGAATTGTTGTAAATGTTTTTCAAGAGCTATAATACTCTGGATTATTATAATCTCCCATTTAAGTCATAGAAAGTTGGTGAAATATTCAGATGCTCACAGGCAATCTAATATAATATGGTTTTCATGATAAAATTATACATTGCATGAAACCTCAAAATTATGTATTCTACCTTCTCTCTTCCAGTCAGGCTAATGATGGTAGAATTGAAAAATGAGCCCCCATTTATTTTATAGATGGAAAAGTCAAGACTAAGAGGCATGGTTGGCTCAAGGTCACACGACATGTCAGTGGCAGAGAGAGAATTAGAATAAGGATCATGCAGAGGCTTCAACATTAGTCCCAGCGTGATAAATTAGCAATGAATTGGCTGCCCTAGGGACTGTTTGGTGCAGGACTCTGATCCCCTCCCTCGCTGAGGCTAGTGCAGTGATTGATTGGTAATGTCTGTATGTGCCAGGTTCACTAACTCTACAGTGTGAGGGGCTTGAGGCTTTTTAACATGGCCTAAGGATATTTCACACATCCATCACACCTCTATGAGCCAAACATAATCAAAATGTAAATTTTGTTTGTTTACACTGATTACAGTACAAAGTCACTTAGAATATTTCCCTGAGTAGTCTTTGAGGCATGCAGACCTGGTATAACTGGATGAGAGCTAAGGGGCAGAAGCATTGTTAACCAGAGTGCCAAGAGAGGTCACCTGTTTCCTGGGACATTTCTGAATTTGGCCTGTGGGCATATGTGAGAGAGCAATGTGAGGACAGTAAATCATTATTTTGAGCAGTGGAAACTCAATGGTTTCCAAACTTGAGGTTGTGGACCAAACATTTCCCCCAACTGCTGCAGAAGCGCAAGCCCACCCAAGGAAAGGAAGCCAACACACGCACGTTAACCCACTAGAAGTCATTGGATATCAGCAAAATTCTGGACATACATTTTTGAAAGAGAGTTATTTGATTCAGTGGCTTGTATTCCCCCTCCTGCCTGGAATGTGCCCCTTTGATGGGGCAGGGGGGGCGGGGGGTGAGGAGATGGGAATTGGTGGGAAGGTCCTAGCTGTAGTCAATAGGAAATGAGTTGTGGACCCTTTAGTCCTCCTAGCCAGTAGCAAAATGTGAAACTGAAGGGGGTCGGTCCTTCCTGCCCTCATTGCTTACCCTTGGCTGCCCGGATTTCTGAAAACATTTTTTTTCTATTTTTAAGTTGCAGCTCTTGGTTGCTCCTTAAGGTTCTCCACTCAATCATAGGGTAATAATTTACAGTTTTTCAGATTTATTGTGGTGGCTATCAATTGGTCCATGATGCACTAGTAGCTCTTTAATGATCTTAATGTCTGTATTTATGCCAGGATAATCTTTGTGCGTGGGTGTGTGTGTGTGTGTGGGTGGGTGTGTGTAAGACTTCTTTGGCAACCCGTGAAGTTTATGAACTCCTTCCCAGAGCAAGGTTTTTAAGCACATAAAATGAAATATGATTACACAGGAAACTAGTTGAAATATAGCTATCAAAAATATTAAAACCAACTTTGTTAAATAGCAATAGTTTTATATGTGTATATATATATATATATAGTCATATGTGTGCTTCAAATAACACTCCTACAGCCAAATTTAATAAACTCTCATAACTTCAAAATAGTGAAGAGCATAAATTATATTTTGAGACATTTATAACAACTGTGCTGCAAGAAGCTGATTTTTATTGCTGACAGAGTAACAAACAGTAACTGCTAGCACTACTCTGGTTATTTCCTACATCCCTAGTTGAAGGAAACTAATTAAGAGGTTGGTAGAAGCCCACTCCCACTAGCAACCAGGGGAGACAAGGACCTCTCACTATGGTTAACACTGGGCATGTGCTTTGTTTTGTTTTGGTAATCTACAGCTATTAAGGATAATTGCTTGAGGTCACTGGCATGTCAGTGTGTCTGTTACAGTGGTGAAAGTCACCTTTACCAAGGAAGGAGAAAGATGAGCTATGCTTTTAGTAACAAAGTATAGTGTGGACTGTCAGCATGCTATTTACATTTCTGCTAACAATGATTTCCAAAGAAAGAAGTGACCATCTTTAGCTGGAGTTTTAATATAATAAATGTTTTCTTTTAATGCCCATTTCCCCATACCATTTAATACACTACTGTTAAAAAGAACTGATTAATTTTATTTATTGTTGACTATCATTAAGTTGCACTGCAGTGGAGAATGCTTTCTGAGATTATGAAAACATTTCTCACTTCTACTGAGTTACATGAGGTTTATGTGGGAATGAAAATATTAAAATATATAATTTCATGGCATTGTTCACAATATTTACTTGCTAATCAAGATTATCAGGAAACAAATCATATTATTGGCATTTCATTCATACCCTTGAATGTTAAGTAGCTCTACTATGAATGGAAGATTTTCCGTTACTATCTCAAGTAAATAATCCTACTCTCCACTTTAAATCTAACAAAAATCAGCCTAAGTTTACCTAGCACACAATAGGAAAGGAAGGAAGCAGGTTTGGAGTCACTAGCCTCTTGTAAGAAGATGAACAAAGTAAAATAGAAAAACAGCGCACCACGATTATTAAAGGCTTCCTGCTGAGGTACTCTGAAGAATGTAAATGAGTTCAAAGCAGCCAGAAGAATAGATTCATTTTCTAACTGAATTGCATAAAATTGCAGCACAGAATATGAAGATGTGTAGTTCTAAAATAAAAGGACTTCAGTATTTCCATACAATTCCACAAATAGCTGCTCTAAAACACTCCATCGAGTTCAGCACAAAATAGAAATATTCAGCAACAAGGAAAATAAACTTGTCTGTTGCTGAAAAGTAAATATCTTAGAGCAAAATTAAATCACAGAAGTAACTAAAACTTGAGACTAAGGGCAACACGTGGTTTTCATGTAATTCATGTTTCTAAAGAGGATATTGGAACATTCAGAAAATTCAATGGCATTGGGATATTTCAATATATCATCTTTAATAATAAAAGTGTAATATGCTAATTAGACTGGACATCCTTCCGGATGACCTTCCCAACAAAACTATTATACAAGGAGCCGAGACCGGTTTGGCTCAGTGGATAGAGCGTCGGCTTGGGGACTGAAGAAAACTACAAGGGGGTGTGGGGGAGGGAGGCCCAAGGCAGAGGCAGCTGAGACAGTGGCAGGGCCGAGCCCCTTGCATAAATTTCATGCATCATGCCTCTAGTTTAATATAAATGTCAATGCATTTTATAGCTCACTTACATTAAACTAATTTTAACACAATTTCTTTGAAACACGATATTTATCTTTAACAAACCTTGTTTCCAATTTGAAGTCACAAGCTCTGTGCAAATGTAGGTTACAACTCAGTGCTACCATTATCTAACTCCGTCCCAGTTGGGGAGCACCTTGCTCCCGACCCCTCAAGGACAACTAGCAATGTCTGGGGATATTGTTGATGGTCATAACTAGTGAGGGAGGGAGCGTGCTACTGGCACCTAATAAGGCAGAGACCAAGGATACTGCCAATCATCCTAGTATGTGAAAGACATCCTCACTACAAGGAATTATTCGATCCAAAATGTAAATGCTGCCACAGTGGAGAAAACTTGATGTAACTTCTTTACACATCTCAATGGAACTAGGCAAGATCTTTCAAATTCTTAAACTATAAACTAGTTCACAGGATGTCATTTTCGCCTCCACTGAGAGGAAAAAATAATAGTGTCAGTCTATTTGTGATTCCGAAGTCTTTGTTAAAGATAAATAAAGTGTTTTCATTTTAAAGTGCTGGCCCTCGGAATGTAGGTGATGTTTCTGACCTCTGATTGGCAGGGTCTATACTGAGAGTCTGCTCCATCGTGTGGGTAAGATTTGCAGATCACTGCACATAAATTTCCTTCACTCCTGTTGTCCTTAGTTACTACGCCTTATAATTTGATTTTTAAATTGTCACTCTTTGGTGTATATTTGTGAATCTACAAGAAGTAATAAGGGGGGTTAGGGGCAAGTACTTTGCCCTGTGCAAGCATAGGTGCCCCACCTATAAAATGTGGAAAATAATACACATTCCAGAGAGTGTTGCAGGGATTAACTGAAATCATGGGTGTGAAAATACCCGCAATAGGTGCTCAATAAATATTCGGAAGTCCTCACTGAGGGTCCAGTTCAATTCCTTAAGGCTGAGTGAGGGTCATCAGCATTTGCGTTTGCCATATCTATTTCACTCTTTCATAGATGCAGTTTATAAATCTACTAGTACTTCATATTTTTGTCCTGCTTTATTGACTTCATATCTATCCTTACTAGTTTATGCAATTGTGCTACATATATTTGGCTTTCCATTGTCAATTCTTCTAGTGGCACTCTGTTCAGAGACATTATTTATATACTTCATTCTATTATCATGACATGAGCGTTTTTAAAAATAATTTATATTGCTTGAAAGGCCTAATTCTGTGGCTTTCATTTCAGTTTTTTAAACGGAAAAGAAAGCCTTTGCGGTGGTGGTATTAACAACTGATACTCAGATGATGTTTAAAAATTTACCCTGAACAACTGTAGTTTCTGTAATCTACAACCCAGCTGTCTCAGATGGTATTTTTACCATCACACTCTGTAAATACACAAGGAGTGAGTGAAAATATTGTTAAAGGTAATATCATTAGGAAAATTCTAGGAAGGGAATTGGGTGACTTCTATTTCTTTTTGTTGTTTTAATTTTTTTTTTTTCCTGAAAACAAGTAAACCCTAATAAAATTGACAAGTGTACCTTTAAGGTAGGATCAATTAAGTAACTACCAAGCTAGACTTTTGAAAATTGAAATCATGATCGCTTCTCGGCCCTTTGGCTTAAATCAAGTGAAAATTGAAATCATGAAATCATGAATGCCTTCAGTAGTCTCACCTCTACTAGAGTTTTATAACAATAATCTAAAATTAGGACTGTGATTATTTCTGATAAAGGAAAAGTATGATTATAAAGTTCTATCTTTTAAAACAATGTATTTATTGAGTGCTTACTAGTGTCTAACATTCTTATGAATTATACAAAAAATATCAGTTCTCTAAAGGAAAACAAAAAAACTTTTACTATCTAGTTGGTAATCTGGTAGTAATGAATAAAGCAATTAAGAGAAAATTAAAGTGCTCAATTGTGATGAAAATAAAGAAAACAGAGGATTGAGAGGGGGGACAAGGCAACTGAGGGATGGATTTACCAGTGAAAAATCTGAAATGCTGCTCTGAACATTCCAGGTTGGCTATGCCTCTGCTCCAATCCCTGCCCCTGTGCCTGGCCAGGGTGGCTCAGTTGGTTGGGAATCATCACATGCACTGAAAGGTTGCCATTTATTGAAGGCTCCATCCTCAGCTGGGGCATGCAGGAGGCAACTGATCAAAGTTTTGCTCTCACATCAATGTTTCTCTTTCTCTCTCCCTCTCCCTTCCTCTATCTCTAAAAATTCTTATTTTTTTTTAAATCTTACTAATTCTCTAGTTGATATCATTCAGTTTCATAGCCTTAAATACTACCTGCTTGTTGATGAGTCCCAAATTTATATCTATAGTTCAAACTTTCCCAAACTCCATAAACCATATGTAAATCTATCTACTGGTCCCTCTATTTGGAATCATACTAGCCTAAAATCATATGTCCAAAAGCAATTTTCTTTATCTGCATCAATGTGATCTCATCCCATAAGTCTTCCCAATCTCAGACAATGGCAATTACATCCTACAAGCCTTCATTCCTGAATCATCTCCTCCTCTCACACCTTACATTCCTTCTAGCAGTGTCTCGTGTTGTCTTTTTTCTGCTCTCCTCATGGCCAACTCCTGGCCATGGTCACCATTAACCTTGGTTTAATTATTGCTCTAACTCTCTGACTTCCTCCCTGATTGTGCCTTCTAGCTTTCTGACTTCCTTCAGCTTCTCTATGGTATACTCTCCACACAATCATCAGTGTAAACCTGTTAAAACTATAAGACATATCTATGCACAACTCTGGAGATGAGAACAAACTAAAACCCTTTCCATCCTCTACAGGGCCCTACAGTAACGGGCCCACAGCCCGTGTGACCTCATCTCCTGGTTCTATTCTTCTCATTCTCTTCCCCGCAGGTGCCCAGTCCCCCAAACACTCCAGGCACCCTCTCACTTGCTGCTCCCTTCCTGCTCTCCCTTCTATTAGCCATGTGATCAGCTTTCTTGCTTCATTCAGTGTTTTAAAAACTTTTTTTTTTAAATTTTCAATTACAGTTGGCATTCCATATTATTTGATCCATCATAAGGGAGCGCTATATTAAAATGTAATGAATTCCTACCAAGCTTATTCTGTGGAGATGGAATTTAGCATACCCAAAGAGTGACTGTTACTTGAAAGCAGGGTCTATATCTTTATCATTTATCAAATGCTCCACTGTGAGTGGAGCATTTATCTTGCATATACTCAACAATAATAGTTGATGGAATGAGACAGAAGTTTTTAGAATAAACTATTGCATCCCAACATTCTGTTTAATTTTTTAAATGAAAGTTGATCTGCCTTCAAGCTAAACCCATTGGAACAAAGCAAGTAAGCAGACCACACCAATGTATCTGTCTGCCTTACTTACAATTCTTCATCCAAGAGCTGTATTGTTAGGTAACCTGTCAATAGTATATTGATGAAGAAGGACACTAAATTCATCTTCCTGTCTTCCTTTCTGTTCAGGATTCAACTCAGTGATTCTTCAATTACCTAGACCCAATGACAGGACATTTTTTTTACCACCTTATTTCCTGTACATCCAAGTTCAAAATATGCCAGTTCCTTCCGGCAATTTGTCTTTTTTGACATTAGATAGTTTTGAACATTTATGTACATCACTTTTGACATAAGTGCCCTTCCTCACTCAGCTGAGAGACTCTCAGAGTCACAAACGAGAGGTTAAATGCATCCGTGGCTTTCAATATAATGGCTCTCAGAGGATTGTCTGAGAAAGACGTGCCCTCAACAAAGATTTCGACTTTTATTTTCAACCTAACAAATCGCGAAGGAGCGATGACGTCGTTTCTCCCATGGCGGTCACAGAACTCCGGATTCTTTGAAACATAGCAGAATGAAACTTGGGCTCTTTAAAAGAAGGACTCTATCCCCAAAGGTCAAGAGAAACTGGTAGGAGGACAATGCATGCTGGTCACTTTCAGGAAAAATGGAGTGCTGCATTCTCTTGGTCTCGGCTTGCTCTGCTGTCTTATATCAGTGAAAGCAACCAGCTTCTGGCCTCAGTATTAAAGGTCACCCTTTATTTTCACTTCAGCCTTCTCGTCTCTGCCTCGGATAATCTATAGTGACTGCTAGGTTTATATCAAGCCAAATGGGTTAGAAATTATGATTCACATTATGACCTCGAGAGACTAAATTGACAGTATTAAACACTGGTGATATTCAAAGCTTTCTGGCAACATGGTTTGTTTAGTGGTTTATTTCTCGTTATTTCTTCACCATTTTATTACTAGTTTTTGTACGATGTTATTTCAGAACTGTTTGTCATAGCCTCTCTGCGCTTGCCCTTTCAAACACTTCTTTCCTCTTTACAGTGTCTAATTCTTTAAATGAATGCATGCCAAATCTTACCTTTTCTTTGCACTTTTTTAATAAACCAATACCAATTTTCTGAGATTTGAGAATGTTGGATTATCTTACAATTGACCGTTGTTTTATGTTTGTTTGTTTGTTTTTTTCTCTGTTCACCTTAGTACTAAGAGTCCTCCATTGTATATTTACTTGGGGGGTGGGGTTAAATGCCATTCTACCACAAAATCATTGTTTAAAATGTAAAGTGCACACTTTTAGGGGTCTAAGAACACTGTAGATCTGAGGGGAGGGGAGAGGAGGAGGCGGGATAAGAGTATGATGAGAGGAAAACTGCCACTTACTTAGTGGACATTATTCTCTAGATATGTGTATATCTATTCTTATTTAATGTTTGGAACAACCCACTCATAGATGAGTAACTGAGGGTTAGAAAATTTGGTGACTTCTTTAGATGTATAAATAATCATCTTAATGACTATCAGATTCTAAACCTGGTCAGTAAGGGTATAAGAAAAAATGCTGAAAAACAGCATTTTTCATCTTCATCAGATTCAGTGCTTACATTGAAGTGATTGGATAATTTATCCAATTCAGGCATGAAAGCAATTTGCTTTAAAGGCAAAATACATTACCAAAATGTCTGACTTTTCCATATTCCAAGTAGTTTGTTGCTTTGGCTTAATTGGGAGGAAATATAACATTAAAAAAAAGCATCTTCTTTAGAGCCATATATACTTGAGGTAGATTACAAATTTTTCACTTCCTAGCTATATGGCTACAGAAAAGTTATCTGATAAAATAAGGTTTAATAAAATAACCTGGGAATGAAGAATAAAGTGAGCATAAGTAATCCTATTGGAATACCTGGCAAAAAGTATTTACTGAATAAACTGATATAATAATAATAACAGAAAAACTAATGATAGAAAGTTTAAGAAGAGAGAACGGGAAGATCTAAAAATCAGATCTCCCATGCTTATCGTTATGGTATAGTTTGAATGCCATAAAACATGAAGATGTTTATTTTCACTATTGCTTTCATCTTAGTTTATGCTCTGTGTTTTTTACAAAGACCTTTTGCATTATGAAGTTTGCTCACACTTGAACTTTAAATCTAATCTAGCCTTTGTTTTGAAAAGGATTTACACCTCAGTCTCCTCCTCAGACAGCTGTAGGTCTGTCCTGTCCCAGCTGGGTTCCACCTGCCGCGTCAAACAACCCACAGCTGAAGGCAAGTTGCAGAGAGAAACACAAGCCCGCCAGCTGGGGCCCAGGCTTGACCTAATGCAGTATTTTGATTACATGTGGTCTCTTATGCTTGGGGACATTTCACGTTGGGTTCTGACCCACAGGACCTTCAGTTTCCCTGAAGTGAGTACGTTAGTGGGGGCCTGAGGCTATAAACCAGTTACAATAAAGAGGATGGGAGGACATATATTTGAAATGGATCTGGCAGGGGGAAGCAAAATGATAAAGGGGCCAAATTTGACTCAGGGGTTTGCCTCCCCGATTATCAGAGCTCTTCACTGGATTCTTAAAACCCTTCATCTTTGTACTTCTTGTCTTCCCAAACCCTCTTGTCCTAGGCCTCCCACATTTTATGTTCTCTCTTTCAAATCCTTCCCATTCTGCCCACTTTTTCCCTAAAGTGTGTATATGATTGTTTTTCGTCTGCTTCATAGACAAAAAGTGGATTTCTATTTTTCCTGCAAGACTGACTGTCACACCTCACTTGCCAGCTTTGCCCCCCTGTCATTCCTTTGGCCACGCACACACGCACGCGCAGACACACGCCACTGGTGGGACTCTTAGTTCCTGTGGTCTTAAATGTTCTCTTTCATATGGCTGAACAGTTGTTCCGGCACCATTTGTTAAATAAGCCAACCTTTTCCCACTGAGCTAACATACCGCTAATATTTTATCGCATGTAAACTGGGCGGTATTGCTGGGTTGTGTCAGTTAAAATGATTTGGTTTACTATTTGTTTAAACTAATCTATTTATCTACCCCTATGCCAACACAGTATTGAGTCGATTCTACTGGCTTTATGGTATTTGCTGACATCTGCTAAGTGGGTTTTAAAATGAGTTTTGTTGGCTATTCCCAGAGATTTGCACTTTCACATGAATTTTAAGAGTCTTATATCCATTTCCAAATTGGATGAATTCTATTTGACTTTTAATAGTAATTTTCATAAAATATACATATTAATATTTAGAGAATTGACTTGTGGTATAAACGATGCTCTTTATTATGACTGGCTTTTTTAAAATGTCAGGTGCATTTTAATTTCTTTATTAAAAGCCTTACTAATTATTTTACAAAAAAAAAAACAACACACACACAATAAATCAAAGTAGCCATTTTGGACATCTCAAAGCTATTTTGTCTTTTTATAGTTTTTTTTTTTTTTTTTTTTTTTAGAATAAGAAAAGAAGATAAAGGGAAATATTAGTGGGAAACTTCTGGGTAATTGAGGTACTGGTAGTTGAAGTAGGAACAATTTGAGTGACAAAATAAAGAAATAGTGGATTATACTTAAAGTATACAATAAATATCCATGAGTCCATATGGTATAAATAAATAAGTGAATACATCAATAAATATGGGAGAAACAAATCTCCCATGCAGAAGAATTTCAAGTAATTTACAAATTATTTCATGTAATCTACATGTTCTACCCTCAAAGAGTGAAGCATAACTTTCCAGTCTTAGATGTGGGGTAAACATAGTGATCTTCTTCCCTAAATGTTTACAGCGGAGAAACATGACAAACTCTACCTCAGCCAGGTGATTAAGGCCAGCATCAGTCACAAATTATGCACACTCAATATAATGTGGCAAATGGTACTTTTTGATCTTCCTACCAGAAACCCATAACCCATTCTAATCATGAAAAATACGTCTGACAAATCCCAATAGAGAGGCTTTTGAGTTTCCACTGAGATTTTTCAGAATTTGTTGTCGGCTATGCCCAGGATTTTTGGTTTGGGGGGATTTCTTAGATCCAAGATAGATGAGGTAGGAGGTATATTTTGAAACAACTCATCCAGAGCAAAGCATGTAACTGCTCATTTGTTTTAAAAGGCATCTTGTGTCCACATGGGGGCAGCCATCTTGTGTGTTGGAGTGATGGTCAATTTGCATATTACTCTTTTATTATATAGGATTGCAGGCTGCGGTCCCTACTTTTTTGGTTGGATGAAATAGTGCAAAGATTTAGAGATTTGCTTAAATAGGTCCATGGAAAACTGTCACCTGTGTATTACATTAAGACCTGTTGTTGTTTCTGAAAGTGGGATTTCTTCTTCATCAAAGGTCTTTGGAAGGAGTGTAGGTGATGTGTTGAAAATGTGGTCAAAGGAAGAATCACTTTGAAAATGAAAGAAAAATTTCTTTTACAAGAAGTTCAAGGAGAGTCAAACTTCAGAATGACTGGCTCACCAAACAAGAAATGTAACAACAAAACAAACAAACAAGCTATATATATATAAATAAATATGAAAAAAATATCCTCAGGTGATAAATATGGGAGAAACAAATCTCCCATGCAGAAGAATTTCAAGTAATTTACAAATGATTTCATATATATATATCCTCACCTGAGGATATTTTTTTCCATGGACTTTTTTAGAGAGAGTGGAAAGGAAGGAGGGAGAGAGAAACATCCATGTGAGAGAGACATATCAATCAGTTGCCTCTTGCACGTGCCCTGATGGAGGCTAGGAATCAAACCTACAACTCAGGTACAAGCCCTTCAATGGGAATCAAATCCACGACCTTCCAGTGTGAGGGCCAATGCTCTGTCCACTGAGCAACACCAAGCAAGGCAATGAATATTTTTAACAATTACAAATTACCAAGCTTAGTAAAGTTTATATTAGCCTGCTCATAATGGAAAAACAGCAATTCTCAAGCAGTTATCATATTCAAAAAAGTTTATGATGTATCCCAAATACCAACATATTAAAAATCAGGGATAAAGTATTTTCTTAGGAAATCTAGGTTTATCTACTAGTAAAATAGCCAAGATTTTATTATTTTGGGCATAGAACCACCAGGGTGATATGCTATTTTTGGTTTATCCCCAGGTACACAGTATTTTTGTCTGACAATTGTGGCACATGAAGGTCTCAGACATCTCAGAAGCAAAGCCAAATGTTTTTCTGCTTGCACAGCATTGACCAAAAATGCAAGTTCCTTTCTGTATGCTTCTGTTTCCATGTTTCCTCTTCTCTCCTCGGCAGCATTGACAAAATATCAGAACTGATCTTCCCTTTAGAGACGTTAAATCTCAGATCTCCCTTCTCTGGCCTTTACATAAATTATTAGGATATTAATATTATATGCCCTCCTATTCTTGAGTTCTGAAATTGCCTGACTCGCATGTCAGTGACTGTCTTGCCATCGCTGATTATTGTATATTGTAGTCATTTCTTGATGTTTCCCAGAGGAACAGAAAGGGCAAATGCAGCAGGACATGGAGGAGAATGGACAGGGAGAAGGGCTAACAAAAACACAGAACCTGTAGCCCTGAGGTTAGGTCCTGGCCAGATATCTCAGTTGGTTAGGGCATAATCCTACTGTGCCAAGGTTGTGGGTTCTATTCCCCGTCAGGGAGCATACGAGAATCAATCAACCAATGAATGTATAAATAAATAGAACAACAAATCGCTCTCTTTCTTTCTCTCTCTCCCCCCTCTCTCTCATCAATAAAATAAAATTTAAGAAGCACAGGGTCAGACTAAAAGGAATTTAAATGATTGATTTTTTATTAAAAAATAAGATGTATGAGCATTTCAGTTTACAGTTTATGCAGTTCTTGGGAAGAAAAGCTTTCTATTATTAGCCCCCAGAGAAATCAAGAAGCAGACATTATCATTGTACCCCCCCTAGTGGTAATAATTACAGGAAATGAAGCAGCCTTTTGTGTTAAAAATTAAGGACCAGGATTGGATTGAAGCCTTCAACTGTTCCCTGTTATCAATTAAGCCTTCTGTCTTTGAATATTTTCATCAAATTTTCATATCTTTATCAATACTCTCAATTTCTTTTTTATGTTTTTCTAATTAATTTATCTCTATGTTTAATAGATTAAAGGAGAAGAAGATAATACCTTCTCTAAAGAATGCATCACAATATTAACTACCCAGAGATAATTACTATAAGGACTTCACAATTCTCGGTGTATGGGTATCTGAGGTTTTCCACATTTTTGTTATTGCAAAGAGAGCAAAGCAGGAATGAGAGAATGTAATTTTTAAAAAGGTAAGTTAGGAAGAAGTAAAGTAGAAATCCCTCCCCGAAGTCCTTAATAGCATTTAGACATTTTAAGAAATAATTTTAAGAAGCACTATGCTTAAAAAACAAATACCCTTGAAAGAATATTCATTTTCATTTTTCTGTTGCTCATCTTACTTTCAATTTCATCGCACAGTAAACTGGATTGCTTTGGCTAAATTGCTTTCAGCCTAGTCAAAAGCTATTTCTTAACACAGTGCTCTGTGTAGCTCCTACCAATTAATTGGAGTGATCTTCAAGGATTCTTTCTCATCAGAGAGATTGTCTTTAGGCATAAATAAATCATTTGCTTGGAGTAAGTTTGAAAGAAAGAAAAATCAGGAATAAGAAAGAGTTACCAAACTGGGATATTCCCAGTGATCTGCTGCTTGCTTAGAAAGTATAGGCCTTTATCAGAACCTAAACAGTTAACCACTTAATACAGAGACTAGTAATAGTAAAATGTTACTGACCCCAAATCTAACTTTCAACATTAGAAAATTATATCGAACATCCTCCACTGAGATGAGGGAAGGAGCTCAAGGAAAAGTGATGATTTATTTAAGCTAATGATGAGTTATAATGACTGAAAATTATTTCTTCTTGGTTTTTCCCCCCTTGGGACTTTGTATGGTAAAGACTTAGTCTACTTTAGTAGAGGCAAAATGAAGATGAAAGAGGCGAAACTTAGCTTTCTGCAAGCTAAGTTCTCCCACTCTCATTCTACCAGTCAAGTCCCATCATTATCTGAAATCTCCAAAACATAAGCAGAAGAGAGAAAAAATAACCCAAGTGCTTATATCCTAAATTTCTTCATTAAAACAAGTCCACAGTTATATTACTTTACCTATTAGCCTTTTTCTGTGACATTTGAATTCAAGAACAGAGATAGAAGAAACAATTGTCATTTATTAAATTTATATAATCATGATATTAGAAAATAAATAACATTTTTAAATGGAAGTCATAATCTCTCACAATCTCTCGCAAAGATTAAGGAATAAAACCAATGTGACCTTTACCTCAAATATTTCTTATCTGAATTGTGACTTACCCAGAGACAATGAATTATTAGCTTATTGATAAGAAGTGCTACTGAACTGCTGTGTTGACAGTTGGGATTGTGTATGCGGGGAACAGAAGGGACTACTTCAATTCTTTGTGAGCATTTCAATTCTATTTACTTGAGATGTAAAAAAAAAATGTTTTATTTCTCTCAATAAGACCTTACCTAATGCATAAGGAAAGAGCCCCTATCTCTATAGAGAAAGAAGTTGATATAGAGCAGAAAAGTCAAAATTACACAGCTTTCCATATTTTCTTAAGTTGGGGTTTATGAGAGCTTCATTCCTTTAATAATTAATTTCCTCAATCAAGAAGCAAAAGTATATATCTTTTATGAGCAAAACACTGTGCTAAAGCAATGGAGATAGAATGGTGAGTAAGATCATAAGATCGAGACAGCCTTTGCCCTGATCAGCATCAACAAAGACACACAGAGGATGCAGATAACTATCAGACCCACCATGGGCAGCAACTGAGCTGCAAGCTAAGTTCTCCCACTCTCATTCTACCAGTCTGAAACATGTCTTATAAACTCATTTCTGATTCTTACATCAATTCTGTACAGATTACTACCCCTGTTTTACAGATCAAGAGACAC
The DNA here is from genome assembly GCF_964339955.1 of Pipistrellus hanaki. NCBI lineage: Eukaryota > Metazoa > Chordata > Mammalia > Chiroptera > Vespertilionidae > Pipistrellus > Pipistrellus hanaki. The sequence goes on from NC_140505.1 coordinate 29,146,888, forward strand.
TTATGGGAGTCTATTTAGATGTGCTCAGGAATGCATACCTAAACCTGGCACGGTTGGGATTCCAACCAGTCCCATTGGACTCTAGGTCTCCTACCCCTGTCACAATACCCGCCTGCTTTTCTAGGTAATGCGATAAGATACATAAAATAGGTCAAAATAAAGTTCTCAGTCATTTCAGAAGAAGGCCTAAGCGACTCCAAATGGAGAGAAAGATGCAAAAGCTTCATGACAAAGAACATAAATTTCTAGATAAACAGACATTCTTATATTCAACTTTTAATTAAACAGAGCAAAATAGCAGTGATGCCATCCTGGCTGCCATTTTAGATACATATGTGCCCTGCTCCACAATTATTAGTTCATAGCTTGTAAGTTCAAAGAAGAGAGTGTGGGTGAAGATTTGCAGAAGGTTTTTCCTGGAGTAAAATGTTTATGGTCCAGAAATATTAAAGATGCCCTGGGTTGTCCCATTGTTTTGATTTGGGGTATTAATTTAAAAGAAAGTTTATGATTTGGAACTCCAAGATAAATATGAATAACACAATCATTAAAATTATGATGTATCTTAAATATTCGTAATACCATCATTAAAAGTCTAATATTTATGGTATATATTTAATACAATTCACAATACACGTAAATTCATTTATTCCTAGTGATGCATGGCTAGTCCAGTTCAAACAAAAGTAAGAGAAATTCAATGAGGCTACCTCTAGTTTCACCTCTATTAAACTTAATTCATTGTTAAACTCAAAAGCTAATTAGAAATGAAAAGGAAGAGGGACATAGATGTGTTCTCTACCATGAATTGAATTTCTTCGGTTCAGGAAACATATGTGAAGGTTATAACCATTGCAGCCTGAATAGAGCTTCATATCAGGAGCTTCAACAGGACTTGCAAGTCTTCAATTTAAAGAAAACGTTTTGTCAAAGGGAAGACAATGAGGCTGCGGGCAGCTAAGTGCCTCCCAGACTCCTGTGCGGCTCCCAGCCCTGAGAGGGAGGGTGTTTGATGGGTGGAGGGATGTCAGGGCTGGTGGAGGAAAGACAAACCCGCCCTCCCACAACTTCTACGCTCTGGATAATGCTGTAAATGGTCATTCAATCATGTATTAAAGCCGAAACCGGTTTGGCTCAGTGGATAGAGAGTCAGCCTGCGGACCGAGGGGTCCTAGGTTCGATTCTGGTTAAGGGCATGTACATTGGTTGTGGGCACATCCCCAGTGGGGGATGTGCAGGAGGCAGCTGGTCGATGTTTCTTTCTCATGGATGGTTCTAGCTCTCTGTCTCTCTCTTTTCCTCTCTGTAAAAAAAAAGCAATAAAATTTATTTTTTAAAAATCATTTACTAAAGCCAATCTATTGCCTTTATTAAACTATTTGAAAATAGAAACACTAAGTCCTTTAACAAAAAGGGTCATTGGGACTCTAAATTTTTACATTGATTGGATGAGAGATGATTGAAAAAGCAATAGAATCCATACCCTCCCCCGCTTGTGTTGAACAAGGAAGGATGGAGAGTGAGAGTGAAGGAGAAAGAAAAAGACTTGCTGCTAGCAACAGAAATCAGGTAGTGCCTGGGGCAGGCTGCTCTTAGACAGCAAAACATATCTGAGCACTGAGGCCAAGGAGGATTAGACTCTTTAGCCATGAATGGGGCACACTCTTTCTGCAGTCAGTAAACTTAGCTTCTACCTTACAAAGAAAATAAAGCCTTCAGGCACTATGTTCCTTTTCCTTTCTCTTCTTGCCTTCTACACCCTCTGTCTTTAGGTTATTCTCACCTGCCATCTGATGAAGGCTACTGAAAGCCATCTCCTTGCATTCATACTGGATCCCCAACTTCCCGGGGTCTCCAGTTTCCATCATCACTTGCCTCTTCTTCAAACCCACCCAGGGTATTGGCTGGTGTGCCTGCCCCGGGTGCCTCTCCAGCTACTGTCCTCCTTCCCTGTCATCACCAAATTGCTTGAAAAACTGTACTTTGTTATTAAACTGCTTATATACTATGCCTTATGGGGATGTAAAAAACATCCAAACCTGAGAATTGTTATGAATTTAAACCAAATTGACAAACAAATGCCACAGCACAAGAGCACAAATGCTCCCCAAAATAAGTTTCTTTTATGTGTTTCCATTTAAGAAGAGATGTAAGGAAGTACACGGAGGTGGGGGAAGCCAAATTGGGGATTGGGTTACAGGATGGTTAATAAGATTATGTGTTCTCTTGAGGGCATTTTCACTTCTGAAAAGATACATTTCCAAGGAGTGTTAAGCTAGCTGCATGGAAACAATAGACAGGGCTTGACAAAGTTTCCTGGTTTGTAAACCACTTAGTTCAACTCATCAGGCATCAACTTCCATCTGTTGGGAAAGAGTAGAAATTGTGATATTGCAAAAACTTCCTTTAGAAGTTGAATATTGTTTGAAGAAACACTAAAAGGGCCTGGTTGGTCTTTTCACATTCTTCTAGTCCCTGGTTTTATCATTTTTAGTATTTGTCTATCAATGTAATTGCATTTAAGAGTTGTGTTAACAACAAAAAATAGTGTAGCCATTCACTTTAGTTGTTCTCGTGCTTCCCTCTAGTGGTTATAGATATGCACAACATCTCAAGAAGGCAAAGGTGGGACATTGATTGCTACATCACTCAAGCTGAACATTTTTGCGTGTTTGCTGCCACATTAATGTAGCATATGCAGTTAAGTAATATAATTAATATAAAAACATATGATTTTAAAATTCATTAATTGGAAACTTGGAAAACACGACCAGTTCAGATGATAATGTATCTCTGGTCAGATGTGATGAGAAGGGCACTCCATTTCTTTGCTGTTCTTCCCAAAGGCATAATAATTCCATTCTAACCATGAGAAAAGTATCAGGCAAAACAGGATGGAGGCATTTTACAAATCACCTGCTCAGTTCTCCTCAGAAATGCCAGGTAATGGAAACAAGAAACTGTCAGAGAAAAGAGGAGATGTGACAACAAAATGCAATGAGGTAGCTTGAATTGGATACTAGGAAACAGAAAGAAGTAGTAGGAAATCCTACAAAATTCTAATACGATGTAGTGTTCAGTCAATAGTAGTATACCAATGTTCACTGTGGGGTTGTGACAATGTAGGTAATGTAGGATGTTAACAACAAGGGAAGCTGGGTGCGGGGCACATAGAACTCTGATATTTATAACCTATTGTAAATCTAAGTCTATTCTAAAATAAAAAGAGTCTTTGAAATATTTTCTAAAAAACAGAGGTTTTGTGTGGTTTTTTTTCTTCTTTTTCATCTTTCTCCTAAGCCTCTCCACTTCCTTCTTGGGAATATAATTTCAAGTTTCTAATGTTTTAAATTAAATTCTGTAACTTTTGACACAAATCTTCAAAATGTATTTTCTTTAAAAAAACATTTCATTTGGAACAACCAAGATGGTGGCATAGGTAAACACCTATACTTACTGCCTCTCACAACCACATCAAAACTACAACTAAAATATAAAACAAATACCATCCAGAACCACAGGAAAACTGGCTGAGTGGAAGTTCTATAACTACAAGCAAATAAAAAGCATTGAGACTGGTAGCAAGTGCAGAGGTACACACAAAATGGGCTGGCAACTGGGTGCACTGTTGTTGTTTTTTCAATCTGGAGGGATGTACAAGCTCCCAATTGCTCTTAACTCCAGTTCTGGGTGAGACTCTGGGGACCCAAACTCATACGGTGAGAAACTGGACTGTCTGGCATTGGACTGGAATGCGAGGGTGGTGTTCCCTCAGAGGTGCTCACAGCAATCATTATTCTTGCATGGGGGCGCAGGACACAAAGACATAGGGATCTCCCTGGTACAGGGCTGACTGGCAGCCATTACTGTTTGCCCCACCCTGGTGACCCCCTAAGACCCTCCCCACTCAATTTACAAACCCACCCAAGCTGTGCACAGCAGCTCTTGCATATAAATGGCCTGTCCTTTTGCAGCCTAAAACGTAACAAACTACAGCTGAGTCAGAGAGTTCCAAAACTTCCATAAGAAGGCCAATGGCCTGGCAGCAGCAGCCTGCCTTGCTTTACAGCTGGGCCTAACCTGGGTGCTTCCAAACCCCATACAAAGAGGAGGAATCTGCAGATCTCTCTGTAGCTCCTGCTGAGTGGCCTCAGGCAGTGGCTGACTTTGCACCTCCTTGGAGATCCAAGAGCCAGTGTACCCAGTGGTCAATGTGAGACCATACTTGATTACAACACTTCATCTACATAAGCAATACACTCAAGGGGCAGATTCAGTGAGCACCAAAGCCCCACTAAGCAAATTCTGCCCCATAAGGGTGTCTCCAGCACAGCAGTTCTTCCATTGTATACACAGCTTGTCCCCACAGCCAATTGGCCTGGAGGTCAATTCCTCCCAGTGATACCAATAGCAATCAAGACTTAACTACAACAAGACTATGCACACAGCCCACAAAGGAATGTACCAAGAGTGTCCACCTCAGGTAACTGGGGAGGCTGAGCCACTGGGCCCTATAGAACACCTAGCATACAAAGCCACTCTATCAACACAAGAAAGCAGCCAAAATGCAAAGACAAAGAAACATGTCCAAATGAAAGAAATGGAGGAAAGCAAACTACTGGATATAGAGTTCAAAACCACAGTTATAAGTTTACTCAAGAATCTTCTAGAAACCTCTAAGGAACTTAGTGAGACATTCAAGGATCTTAGTAAGAATGCAAAAAAAAAAAAAAAAAAAAAAAAAAAAAAAAAAAAAGGAAAAGGACCAGTCAGAAATTAAGCATACACTGATTGAAATAAAGAATAATATACAGAAATTCAACAGTAGACTAGAGGATCCCAAGAATCAAGTCAAAGACTTAAAATATGAGGAAGCAAAAAATACCCAACTGGAAGAGCAAAAAGAAAAAAGAGTCCAAAAATATGAAGATAATGTAAGGAGCCTCTGGGACAACTTCAAATGTACTAACATCTGAATTATGGAGGTGCCAGAAGAATAGATAGAAGAAATAATGACAGAAAATTTCTCTTACCTGGTGAAAGAAATAGACTTACAAGTCCAGGAAGCACAGAGAACCCCAAACAAGGAATCCAAAGAGGACCACACCAAGACACATCATAATTAAAATGCCAAGAACAAAAGACAAAGAGAGAATATTAAAAGCAGCAAACAGTTAGTTTCCTTCAAGGGAACATCCATATGACTGTCAGCTGATTTCTCAACAGAAACTATAAGGCCAGAAGGGAGTGGCAAGAAATATTCAAAGTGATGAATAGCAAGAACCTACAAACAAGATTACTCTACCCAGCAAAGCTATCCTTTAGAATTGAAGGTCAGACAAAGAACTTCACAGTTAAGAAAAAGCTAAAGAAGTTCATCACTGCCAAACCAGTATTATATGAAATGCTGAAGGGTATTCTTTAAGAAGAGGAAGAAGAAGAAAAAGGTAAAGATAAAAATTATGAACAACAAAGTGACAACAAATACATATCTATCAACAAGTAAATCTAAAAATCAAGTGAATAAAAAAATCTGATGAACAAAATAAACTAGTGAATATAATAGAATCAGAGGCATAGAAAGGGAGTAGACAAACAATTCTTGTGTGGAGGATACAGGAAGAGATCGGACAAAAATCTTACACTTATGAATGAGGACAGTGGGGAGTGGACTAAGGGCATGGGTGGGGTGGGAACCGGGTGGAGGGGGGTTAGGAGAAAAAAAAGAGGAACAACTGTAATAATCTGAGCAATAAAGATTTATTTTTTTAATATTCAATTTTGCATTTTAAATGGGTCATTTGTACCTTAATAAGGCTATTAAAAAGGAAAAAGAAGAAAATCTGTAAGCTCTATCCATTGAGTCTAATTTTATCCTCCAACATGTTATAGCTCTTTAAATATTGAAAATACCCCTCCCTCCCTTGTTGCCTTCTTATTCCTTTTCCTCTCTATTGTTAAAATTTATTTGACTGGGAGGGAGGTCCTTTCTTTTTTAATTTATTCCACTTGTATAGAAACTTCTGGTTTCTTTACACTTCATTATTTGACAGTTTCCTTATTTTTCACTCTCTGGTCATGTATTGGGAAACTCAGAGTCTCTCACTACAGGCGGGTGCACAACCTTTTCTCCTTCAAATTGTAAGAGAAAGTTTATTTTGAAATTTACAAAGTAACTTACTCAGAAGAAGTGAGCCAGCTGGTCTATGTGGGCTCAGGCAATGAGTTACAGAGGCAGAAGAAGGGCCCTTGGAGCTGTGAGAATAAACAAATCATCTTTTCTGTAAAAGAACACTTTAGTCAGCCGCCATTTTGGACTGCATGACTTGGCAGCCACTATGTTGGCCGCATGGCTTGCAGCTCCCCTGGGGGCTGCCATCTTGAAACAGCAAAGGCAAACTTCTCCCTTTGAATTAGCCAAATATGAAAGACTGTGCACCAGAGCTCCAATCAAGAGCAAAGGACAGGTCACATGTGTAAAGGATTATAAACCCAAGCAGCCTGCCTGTTTGGTGTGCATGATCTTCCAAACCATGTGTGTGCACCCTTCTACATAGAAGTAAAAATGTTTGCCTTACTGTCTGGCTCCTGAGTATGTTTGTTTTCTACCAGAACCCCTGCCTTAGGGGGCTTGTCTTATTTCTAACAATTTGGGGGCACGTCTGAGATACTATCTGTCACCACAGGTTAAATGGACTCTCTCCTGAGGCAATGCACCCCACGGTCAAGTTATGGTAGCCTTGGTGAGGAGGGACAACCATTACCCCTGAGTTGACTATGAGATCGGGATCAAAAGTCAGCCAGCTAGACTAAAGGAAGGGGGATTGGTTTGAAAGTCAGTTATGACTATCTGGGAAAGGGAACCCATGACTGGCCTTGGTCTGCTTCCAGCAGATGAGAAATTTCCAAACCCAGAGCCTCAGTGGGAACTTAACAACATGGACCATAGACGGCACATGAGAGACCTTAGGGAGCTAATCATTAAAGGAATTTGGAAAGCAGTTCCCCAGTCTCAGAACCGAAATAAAGTCTTTAATATTCATCAAGGCAAAGAAGGATATTCCTAATTTACCAAGACTGAAAGATCAAATGAGAAAGTATTATACTCTGGGCCAGACCCTGAGGACCTGTTGGGCCAAGCACCAATCATTGACCTGACATCTCAAGAAAGTGGCCTAGGGAAGGGCTGGCTTGGAGGGCCAGAAACAGAAGAGGCAGCCCTAACTTTAGATGATGTATCTCTACGGAAGAATGTAGCAGTTTATACATAATTTTCCAAAGTCTTTGGTAACTTAAAACTTTGGAGTTGGCCTAATTAAATAATAAAAATTATTAAATATCTAGGCATTTTAAAATAAAATATTAATCTGAATTTGCCTTGTTTGAAAAATCTAGTGGATAGATTTTTATTTTATTTGAGATATTCTTTTGTATTTTATTTGAGATATTCTCTTAAAATATAAATGTATTACTAATCTGAGAAATGCTAAGTATTAACTTGCCACCTAAAATTTGAGGCTACTAAGAGTTAAAAGTTCAAATTAAGTTGGGAGAAATTAGGGTTGTAAAAATGCATAAAGTATAAAAATTCATTTTTGAGAAAAACAATTTTGTACTTTCTCTGGAAAAATTAGTTCAAAATATATTGTAGTCTTTATGTATAATATGTGTGGTAAAATTTCACCTAGAATATAATATTTTATTGACCTGATTAAAAAAGAGAATTAATTGGTCTGAACCAAATTTTTAATATTAAAACCAGTTTAAATATAATTAATGTCTTTTAGAATAATTATAAAAAGTGTGTTGATAAATGTGAATCTAAGAGATGCCGGCTGTTTACTTTTTGTAAATTATTAAAAAATTAAGGTTTCTAAGACTGAAGAATTCTAATACATTAAAAAAAGGTCTGTACAAATTGCTGATGGTGTGACAGAAAGAATATTGGAATGGAGATGCTTAATGGAAGGACTGAGGCATGGTTATGTATTTTGAAGGAAAAAGAAGGTGGTTTCTAAAGGTGGTTATTTCTGGAAATTGTAAAAATGTTTCTTTTGAAAGTTGTAAGAATATCTGTGGTAATTATAAGAAGTTTATAAAGAAGAAATGTTAAACGGAAATTGATTAAATAATATAGGCCAGTAAGCCAGGACAGAGCAGGGAAACTGAAATATTAAAACAAACAAGTTTGCAACCACCTAGAAAACTCTGTCTTCCCTAAACCAAAGACACTTAAAAGTCAATGATTTGCATTTTGCCTTCCTAAACAGAGGGTAAATAGCTTATGCCAAAGTACTCAGGAAGACTAATGGGAGAAATCCAATTAGCCTCATTAGGACAAATGAAGTTATAAAATAAGCCTTATTTTGGTTACTTCATTTCTAATAAAATAATTATATTAATTGGGTATTTAATAAAAGACCACTTTTTAATCATAGGAACTGAAGTTTGCTGGGATATGTTCCTGTCTAATACACTTTAATATATAATCTTTTGGTAAAATCAAGTTTGACAACCTTCCTAAGGTTTGAATTTTAAAAAAGTTTTTTTTTTTTATCCTAGAGTTGACTGTAGGTGATTCCAATAGGCCCTGGAATGCCTCAAGATCTTCTTACATTGAAAACTGGGGACCAATTTCTTAAGAACTATGTACTGGGTTCCTCTTCTACTTTAATCTCTCAGGTTAGAAGGCCTCCTGACCCAAGGGCCTCTTGAGTTTCTGGTTTATCACCATCGACCAGAAGACTATGTTTGTTCCAATCAAGATTTGGAAGGGAAGCAAGTTGGAACCCTCCTGGGAAGGACCTTACCTGTCTTGCTTACCACAGAGACAGCTATTCGGACTGCAGAGCAAGGTTGGATCCATCACACATGGATTAAGGGTGAACACACCTCAACTTGAACAGCTATACCAGGACATATCCCCTTAAAAGTGATACTAAAAACTGTGAGCTGTCTTAATAACCATCATGTACTTGGCTCTTGTGGGGGGCTGTTTCTCTGTTTTTCCGTGACCTGCACGGAAAACAACAGGTACCTGAGTGGAGGAACTGGGGATTAAGAAATTAAAGGGAGCCCTGACTGGTTTGGCTCAGTGGATAGAGCGTCAGGTTGTGGACTGAAGGGTCCCAGGTTCTATTCTGGTCAAGGGCATATGCGTTGGTTGCGGGAACATCCCCGGTAGGAGATGTGCAAGAGGCAGCTGATCGATGTTTCTCTCTCATCGATGTTTCTAACTCTCTATCCCTCTCCCTTCCTCTCCGTAAAAAAAAAAAAAAAAAAAAAAAAAAAAAAAATTAATGGGAAAAAAATAAAAAAGAGACCAAGACACAGAAATAGATTCAAGCTGGGATCCAGGTGGGGTGCTGCCACTTTGATGGAGAGACAGTCAACCACCCACCATAGACAACACAGCACATTTATTGATTTTCAGAGGAGGGTTTAAGGTCAAAGAATTTTTGGGTGTGCCCAGGTCCTATTCATTCCCTCATTCCTGGGATTTAGCATATCAAGACCTGGGTAAGTCAAGGTCCTATTCTTTCCTCATTCCAAAGATAAGAAATCAGTACTGAAAATAGTCTCCCACATTTTGGAAGGCTGTTTCCGGGACAGTCATGCCAGTCACTTTGGACTCAGCTGACATTAATTTAAAGGTCATCCATGTGCGTTCCCAAGGGGCCCTCAACAGGCTCTATTTGCTTAAGGAATCTGACAAATTGCAGGGGCTTACAATGTGGGCTGGAGAAATGTGTACAATCTGGATCATGCTTACCCAGTTATCAGTTATAGATAACTTGAATGACTTGGATATTTCAGCCTTTAGGTCAAAAGATTGGCTAGGACTAGATTTAGGAGTAGATGTCACTGGAGATCCCCTACGCCACTGCCACCACCATGCAAATAAAAGTAGGATATAAGGAAATGAATGCCTGAGTGGAATGGATTAAATATTCTGTACATGCCCTGAATAAAAGTGACTGTTACACTTGTGTGGCAAGAAGGCTAGAGGCCCAAGTGGTCCCATTCCCATTCGGTTGGATCTCAGACAATAACAGAATGGAATGTGTGCTTGCCTTATACTAGGAGGAAACCACCTGGGGAAACGCTTCCTGTAAGACTCTCACCCTGTTGTTCCCATCCAACAGAGGTAAAGAGCTAAGATCCCCCTCCCCCCCCCAAAAAAAATCTAGCCCGTCCTCCGAAGTAAACCATATTTCCTGCCTCTCAAGGTGGGGAATAGTGCTCAGAGTTTATGAGAAATGTATCCGGATGCATAAATGGCTGAGTATCCTCAGAAGCCCATTACTGCACTGCTGGTACCCCATGCTGATGTCTGGTGGTGTCATGAGGGACCCTGACTTGTGGCCTTGCCCAGAAAATGAAGTGGACCTTGTGCTCTGATACAATTGGCTACCCCTTTCATGTTGGCATATAATAAACCTTTTTCAATGGATAGACAGACTAGGAAGAGGAAAGAGAGTCTAGGGGGGTCCTTTGATCCCCATATACACACATCGGGGTTGTAGGAGGAGTGCCAAGGAGTTTAAGGCTAGAAATCAGATTGCTGTACGGTTTCAGTATGTCCTGTGTTGGTGGCCCACTGTGAACAAGAATGTGGTGGATTAATTATATTTTCTAGAACCAGTAAAGGCTTGTTAACTATAACTGAGATGCAGTTAAATGGACAGAGAACAGCTAGATGCCAGCAGCAGGGTACCTGAGAAAACAGGCAGAAGAAGGAGGAAGATGTGTTATGTTGGGGCCAGTGCTGTGCATTCAACTCTGACAACACAGCAGACGGACTATCACTGAGCCTAAGGCACTGGCAGTTTTAGTGACATGAAGTGGAGCCTGGGATCGAGGTCCTTTCTCTGATGCACTAGAACAACAGTGTCCACTTCACCCCTTTGTTTAGGAGCTACAGTGATGGGATATCACATCCTCCTATGTCTTATCCAAGGATTCATTGAAACCACATTGACCAAACAGCAAATTAGTCTTCTTCTAGACACTGCAGAGCATGAAAGTCAATGAATGTCAGCCAAGTTTGAAGAGAAGAGTTTAAATAAACAAAAGGGGAGAATTGTGAGAATAAACAAATCATCTTTTCTGTCAAAGAACAGTTTAGATTGCCATTATTGTAGACTGCATGACTTGGCAGCTGCCATGGTGGCCGCATGGCTTGCAGCTCCCCTGGAGGTTGCCATCTTGAAACAGTAAAGGCAAACCCTTCCCTTTGAATTAGCCAATCACAAAAGACTATGTGCCTGATCTCCAATCAAGAGCAAAGGACAGGTCACATGCATAAGGGATTATAAGTGCATGTGCTTTCAGACCATGTGTGTGCCCCCTTCTACATAAAAGTAAAAATATTTGCCTTGCTGCCTGGCTCCCAAATATATTTGGTATTCTACCAGAACCCCTGACTTGGGGGGCTTGCCTTATTTATAACAGACCTTAGGAAAGAGAAAGGCAAAGGTACCCTGCCTGGGGGGATATAGAAGGAGTGGGGGTGGGGGGAGAGAGGAGGCACCTTAGTGCTCCCAAGAGAGAAAGCCTGCCGCAACCAACCCTTCTTGAGAAAGAAGTGGACTCCTCGCTCCCCAAGTTAACACTCAGGCAACAGCTAGAAGTCCGATGACTTATGAGTTTCATAAATGAAAACGAGCTTCCCCAACTCATAAATGAAAACGAGCTGGTCTGGTGATGTATCCACTCTGCTAATGTGGGTTAAAAGGAATGTACACTAAGTGCTAAATTTCCTCTCTTGATGTATGAAGACAGATCTCTCAATGCACAGACCACATCCTCACTCACCACAGACCCGGATCTCAGCACTAAAGCAGCCCATCTTCTCCGGAGGGCTTCCCTCCCAGGCTGCATGGCAACCTTTCAAGGTGATCGAGGCGACTTCTCAGCAGGCAGGATGCAGTTTAGAAATATCTAGTTCATTTAAACTGCGGTTTTGGACTCTAATCTGGCAGCTCTGTCAACTCTGAGGTTAACACTTAAGAAAATAAATTAATCAATTTGTCTTAACATCCAAGGGAGCCAGACTGCCATGTATTATGCAATAGGCTTATCTGAAATGCAAATAAAAATGTGGCTGTGTTTTTGTTCCTAAGTGATGCTACCCGCACAGTTCTGTTCATACTGAGTGTGGCTCCTACTCCACTAGGTGATCAGGGACCCTGGCTCTATGCTCGCTCCCTGTTGAAACTCCTCAAACAGGACCAATTGTTTCTCAGCACTTAGAGGGAGGCTGGGCAAAACCCTTCCCTCCTTCTACCCTCCTTGCTCCCAGCTTAGTCCTGCAGGCCGGCAGGTCTCATATGGAAACCCCTTGGCCCAGGAAAGAGTCTTCCCTGTGGACATTCTTTCTCATCAAATTCCCTCTTATTTGGTTCTCTTGCTATCGCCATCTGATCTTTTGAATCTGGTTCCCTCTCATTACTATCTGGTTACATTTAGGATGACCTTCTGTTCCCAAACTGAAGTTTTTGCCTCACCTGTCTCCTAAGTTTTGGAAATACTTAGCTTCCAGGGTGAGGTGTGATAGATAAGAGATGTTTGTTTTCTTTTTCATTTGCGTTGCTGAGTAGAGGGAAGGACCTGAAGAAGGGCCAGAAATGTTCCTAAACCCTCTTCCTTTTCCCTCCCCTCCCCTCCCCTCCCCTTCCCTCCACTTCTTCCCCTCCTCTCTTCTCTTCTCTTCTCTTCTCTTCTCTTCTCTTCTCTTCTCTTCTCTTCTCTTCTCTTCCCTTCTCTTCTCTTCTCTTCTCTTCTCTTCTCTTCTCTTCTCTTCTCTTCTCTTCTCTTCTCTTCTCTTCTCTTCTCTCTCTCTCATGATCTATTAAATATATCTTAAAACTAAACAACCAAACCAGGTATTTCTTAGTTTCCTGACAATTTAGCTTTCCTGTCTTTTGCAAAAATAAAACCAAAAAGTGCATGTCTCTTTCCTTCTTTGAGTTCCAATTCAAATCCCCATTCTTAATGTGTGTGTTTGCGTGCGTGTGTGTGTGTGTGTGTGTGTGTGTGTGTGTGTGTGTGTCTGAGGATATGGGTACACATGTCTTTTAAGCAAAAACATTTAGCACTCAGAATGTGCCACACACTATATCAGTTCATTTATTTCTCATAGCAACTCCATGAGTTTACCAGTTCTGTTACCTTCATCCCCCAAATTATAAAACTAGTACTAGTAAACAACCTAACTGGAATTTGAATTCCATGGGTGTGGTCCTAAAGATGTGCTCTTAACTACCATTCTCCACATCTTCTCTCTAATATCTTCAAGCAGGGACACTTCATCATTTGTGGGGCCCAGTGCAAAATAAAAATGTGGGACCCCTTGTTGGAAAACTATTATGAAGTTCAAGGTGGCAATAGCAAGGGATTGAACTAAAAATGAGGCCTTCTAGAGAGTGTGTGAGGCCATGTGCTACTGCTTAGGTGGCCAGTTTTGTCTCCAAATACTTCTTTCTAATATAGTGTGTGTGTGTGTGTGTGTGTGTGTATCTGGCTATAATGGCTATCAAGGAGGGGGGTGATGGGCAATTATTATTCACATGCAAGACCATGTTGTATCAAAGGTAGCGTCCTAATTGTGATTTTAGTTCTGTAAAATGCTAACATTTGGGGGATAAAAGTAAAGGGTATAAGAGATGTCCTTATGCTCCTTCTTCCCTATATTTTTATAAGCTGTAAATTTATAAGCAGAGTTTCTCTTTGCTCCGTGACCTGCACGTGCTGTGTGCCTCCAAAGTCAGAAGTTCAAAAACATGTAAGGAAGGGTGAATCTGTCACTTCAATGGAAAAGAATTCCCTCCCTCCTCTCATACCTATTTCTTAATGTTATTTGTCCATTCGACACTATCATCTAATGTTGAATGATGACAGTAAACAAGCTGAATCTCTTCTATGGCCTCTGATAACCAGAGAGTGTGTGTGTGTGTTGGGGGGGGGGGGGGGGGGAGGGTCAGGACCTCGATGTGACAGGAGATCGCTGACAATGAGCTTGCACTCAGTGGCCACATCATGGTCATCACAGAAGCTTGTCCAGATGGAATTTTGCCACTTCATAATCAGCGCCAAGGGAGAATATTTGGCCTGCTATTAAAAAGGCTAAAGGGCTAATTCCAATGTAACCCTGATATTTGGGGCTAGTGATCTGAATCCAAGCCAGCAAGCTCAGTGCACATTCTTGATAACCTTTAATGAAGTCCCTATCTCCTTTCCAGATACTGATCTTGCAGAACTGGTTACTGTGAACAGTGCACTGCCCTAGAGGGAGGGTTATTAACGCTAGCACCAGGCCAGACCATCAGATACGGCCTGGAGGCCCCCAACACCTGGGGACCTTCTTGCAAGGCCCAAGAAAAGGGCCTGAAGCATAATCCATGCTTTTGGGACAAAGACCACAGGGGGGGAATATAAAGGAAAGCCCCAGGTGTGTTCCTTCATTCAGATTTGGAAGGCTGTTCCCTGAGTCCGCTGGTGTATTAAACAGGGTCCCTCCTTTTTCTTAGAAGCGTTTTTTGTTTTCTTTGGTCTTCTGCAACACTATTGGTTTTTACTAAGCTTTAAAAGCACACACAATAGAATTCGTTTTATAAAAAACATTCTCATAGAATATATCTGTCACTATCAATACAAGCCTAAAGGTAATGTTGTTACTAGCATAACTAGCCAGCTAATATTAAAGATAGAAAAGGAGCAAAGGGGATGCCAGACATTATAAGCATGATCATCAGGGCAGCTTCACCAGGAAGCTGCAGCTTCACATTCCACAGGGAACCATCAGTTCATTCCCTGCAAAGCACTGGGGAAGGGATCCAACAAAGAGGATGATGGGCACATGCTTAGAGAAGTGGTGGTGAGATAGGGAAGGTATCTGCCTGTCAGCCTAACCTGGGAAAAAATATAATTAGCCACAGGGGTAGAGCCACTGCAAGCATGTGAAATCCTGAAGGATTCATTGGGTAAGCCCCCACTTAAAATCCCCCAAACAAAGAATTCTCTCCTTTGTCACTTGCACTTCAGTTTCTCTTTGCTCCGTGACCTGCACTTGCTGTGTGCCTCCACAGGCATGTAACCCTAGAAGCCATATGGTCCATGGCCATGCACACTGCAGCTGGGAACATATGGACCAAAAACTCTGGGCAATGGCTATGATCCTAGCTCTGCCTAAGACAAATGGTTTTTGTTTTTGTTTTTGTTTTTTCATGGTAGAATGGAGGGAGATGGGACTTTGGAAACTAAGGGGTTTAATTCCACAGAAAGATAACTTTCCACAGCACCTCATTCTCCCACAGGGGGTTCAGGAAATATTTATTCCCATGACACCCCAAGGAGCCCACTTCCAACAGCAACAGGTGGGAACACAGAGAGACATGATACTACCAATGTTTTCCTCTAAATGGTCTAAAATGGGTTTCATTATTTTAGTCATTTATTTGTGAAAAATTGCTACTTTTGTGAAGCAGGAAATATTAAACAAAGAAATTAATCAACTTGCACTGCTGCATAGCAGATATATCATTGTTTCTGTATTGTTGATCTCATTTGTTTAGTCCTTGAAAATGACAAATTAATCAGTCACTGGATGATCCAAATTGACAGTTCAGTGTCATAACACCATCTTAAACATTTCTTCATCGCACAGAGCTACTCACTCAATCTCAGCATATTAGTTCCTATCTTTGTGATTAGTTTTACATACAGTGCACAGTTGCAGTAGGACCTACAAAAACATACAAGATAAAACAAAAACAAAACAAATGCCTACCGTATTTTCTGGCGTATAAGACGACCCCCTAATTTTACAGTTAAAACATAGGTTTACCGGCCCAGAGCAGCCGGGTCGGGAGTAGCCAGGCCCAGAGCAGCAGTAACCAAGCCTGGAGCAGCCAGGTCGGGAGCGGCCAGGCCCGGAGTGGCCAGGCCCGGAGCAGCTGGGCCCAGAGCAGCCGGGTAGGGAGCAGCCAGGCCCGGAGCAGCAGCAGCCAGGCCGGGAGTGGCAGTGGCCAGACCAGGAGCAGCAGTGGCCAGATCAGGAGCAGCTGGTTGTGGAAGGGACCAGAACAACAGAGGCCAGGCCCGGAGCAGCCAGGCCTGGAACAGCTCGCTCCTCTCCTGCTCCCGCCCCAGGGCTGCCTCTCAGACATGGCTGGAAACTTTTGGGGGAACTTGAGGGTCTGCTGAATCAAGTGATGAAAGCTTAGATCTGGATGTGTTAAGTTAGTATAGCGCTGGGGTGTTGATCTGTGAGTGCCTTGGGTGGGGCCTGGATGAGGCTGGTTGATCTATTTGGAAATGTCTTTTGTGTGAAGTGTATCCTTGGCCAGGTGGAGGTATTATTGATTTGAGAAAATGCTAAGTAATTGATTTACTAACTGAAAAATTTTAAGTTCTGAAAGTTTAAGGTCTCTTGCCAAAAAGAGGTTTTAAAGCTAACACCTTAATTTTAATGGAGAAAGGGGAGGACAAGCCCTTCCCACCCAGAACAGGTAATCCAATTCCAACCAGCAGCTATCTTTAAACAATGTGTTCATTTACACTTGAATGGCTACACCTTTTGATAGCCTAATGGCAAGTTTACATGTAAACAAGTTTGCTTCTCAATTCCCAGGGCAGAAAAAACAAGGTTTAAAATTATTAGATTTTAAAATTTATTCTTAGAAGTGTAAAAGTTTCTTAATTAAAAAAAAAACTACAACAACAACAACAAAAAAGGAGATTGAAAAACCTGATGAACAATATTAGCTTTTGATTATAATAGAATCAGAGATAGGGGAGGGGAGTGGACTGACAGTTCTCTGGGAAAGGGGGAGTGGTGGATATGGGAAGAGACTGAACATAAACTGAGTACCTATGGATGAGAACAACGGGGGTAGGGAGGGGGCAGAGGGTGGGGTGGGAACCTGGTGGAGGGGGGAAGAAATGAGGAACCTTTGTAATAATATGAACAATAAAGATTGATTTAAAAGAAAAAAAAAAAGAAAACATAGGTTTAGGCCTATATTCGCTGTATAAGACTACCCCCCACTTCCAAGGCAACACCAGTTCTTTTTTTAATAGACCGCTTCTCTGACTCTGGCCAATCTGAGCAGGCTTTTTACTAGAACACAGTGTAGCTTTGGGTACAGAACATGTATAATTTGCATGCATAAAAAGCCTGCTTGGATTGGCTGAGTTAGAGAGGCGGTCCGAGCAGCCTTGCAGTGATTGGTGCGGGATCGAGTTGGAAAATTCGTTTAGCGGCATATCCAGACGATTTTCGGGATATACTCGGCATATAAGACGACCCCCTATTTTCGGTTCACTTTTTTTCGTTTCAAAAGTCATCCTATACGCTGGAAAATACGGCAATATATTTTCACATGCCCAAAATTGTAGAGAAAAAAGAAAGTATCATATATTTTAAATATATAATTCTAAGTATTGCTAAGGGCCATAAGATCCTACATAATAAAAGACTAATATGCAAATTGACCAAATGGTGGAATCACTGGTCGCTATGATGCGCACTGACCACCTGAGGGCAGAAGCTCAATGCAGGAGCTGCCCGTGGTGGTCAGTGTGCTCCCACAGGGGGAGCACTGCTCAGCCAGAAGCCAGCCTCACAGCTGGTGAGCACAGCGGTGGTGGAGGGAGCCTCTCCTGCCTCTGCAGCAGCGCTAAGGAGTTCTGACTGCTGGCATAGGTCCTCTCCCCCAGGGGAGCAGGCCTATGCCAGCAGTCAGACATCCCCCAAGGGCTCCTAGACTGTGAGGGGTGCAGGCTTAGGGGACACCTCCACCCCCCCCCCCACCCCAGTGCATGAATTTTGTGTACCAGGCCTCTAGTTGTAAAATAAATCTAAATAATCAACAATTTTTTCCCTCATACTGTATTGCTAATATATTTCTATAATTTTATTATCTTTATTTTTAAAGTGATCTTAAACACAATGTCATTTAATTATTATTTTTTAAACAACAAAAGGCTTAGTCTGCTGAAACCGATTTGGCTCAGTGGTTGAGTGTCGGTCTGCGACTGAAAGGTCCCAGGTTCGATTCCGGTCAAGGGCATGTGCATTGATTGCGGGCACATCCCCGGTAGGGGGTGTGCAAGAGGCAGCTGGTTAATGTTTCTCTCTCATCAACGTTTCTAGCTCTCTATCTCTCTCCCTTCCTCTCTGTAAAAAAATCAATAAAATATATTAAAAAAAAATGGATAATGCCAATGGTGAAGATCAAAGACAATCTCAAACAAAGCTTAAAAGAAAATTGCACTCCCTTCTGACGATCTGGACGTGGCTCTGCAGGGACAGCCCCTGTTTGGAGATGCTGCCGGCCCCATGCCAGCCCTTCACTCCTGTGCCTGGCCCAAAGAAGACGAACCTGGAGGAGCTGCTCTGACGTGCCCCTTTCTAATCATAATTAATTTGTAAAAGTTAATCAAATTTATTTTATATACTTTTATTGTTGATTACAGATGCCCCTCATTTTCCTCTGCTTCAGCCCCCTCTGCCCAGTCCCTATCCCCCTTCCCCAGGCCTTCACCACTCTTGCCCATGTCCATGGACTGTGCATATGGGTACATAACTTCTTTGGTTTATGTCTTCTCACTCCCTACCCCCACATTGAGGTATGTCAGCCTGTTCCATGTCTCCATGCTTCAGGTTTTATCTTGTTGGTCAATTCGTTTTGTTCATTAGATTCCACAAAGAAGTGAGATCATGTGATGTTTGTCTTTCTCTGATTGGCTTATTTCCCTTGGCATAATAGCCTTCAGATCCATCCACGATGTCCCGAAGAGTAAGAGATGCTTCTTTTTCACAGGTGCATAGTATTCCATTGTATAAATGTACCAGAGCTTTTTTTATCCATTCATCTAATGATAAGCACTTGGGCTGTTTCCAAATTTTAGTTATTGTAAAATAATAATAATAATAATAATAATAATAATAATAAACTAATAAGAGGGAGAGAGAGCCCACCTGGCCAATTAATAAGAGTCTGTTAATAAAGATAGATCCTGTGGTGAAACTCTCCTTCTAGTAACAGTTCAGGAAGTGAAAGTATCCCATCATTAAAACAGTGCATGCTTATTATAAAACATTTAAAGAAGGCAGGGAAAAGAAATTAAAACTGTTCCATCACTCTAAGATAACCCCTGCATTCAAAGATAATCACCATTGCTTTCCTGTTTGCTTTTCTTTAGTCCTTTATTTTCATGCTGATATATTTTTGTTTTACCAAAAATAGGATCATTCTCTACATGCTGTTATAACCTATTTTTTCCACTTGACTCTCTTGATCATTTCCCAGGACTTGGGATCGAGTTCTAGGATATAATTCTAATGGCTGCACAGCGTTCCATTATGTAGGCATATCTTCATCTACACAGCCAGACACTTACTGAAGTTGTTTCTCTTTTTTGTTAGGTTGTGAGGGACTACTCTTAAAATCATACTGTGACAAATGTCCTCGAAGAGGGGGGAAAAAAGTAAATCAAATTTATACAAATTTACAAAATTAATTTTACAATGTGAATGTGCATGCAGTTGATTCGGAGTAAGCAATCTTTTATAACTCCGAGGTTCTTAGCATAGGGCCAGCCAGATAACAGGCACTATTTTATAATTCACAATTCAAATGACAAAGGAATTTATAAAATTGTATCAATAAATTGCTGCATCCATAACACACCACACTGGGAGGGAGGACCTTCTCTTACACAATGACTGAGGGTGGAGCTGATTTCTCCAGAGGCCACTGAGGGCTGCACATTATTTCCCTCTGGGTGCTGTGCTAACCAGCTTAGTTCCCACACAAGGGAACAATTTAATACCCTCAGTTAGCTATTCATCATCACAACTCCTGATTTCAGATTTTAGACATGAGTGTCTGGACTGGACCCATACACTTACACCTTAGAAATGTTCTGTTGTAAGTAATCCTAGTATCATTCCCACCCCCCGTAAATTAGGTTGGGGGAAGGGTAGAGCAGTGGGAATTCCAGCAGCTGCTGCTGCAGTGGAAGCCCCAAACACACCTGATCTTAATTCTCTTTCCTGACATCTAAATGAACTTTCACTCAACCTAAGTCTAATATCCCTCACATTTCACATATGAGGAAGATAGGGTTCACATTTTAACAATGGTTTAAACCGAACGTAAAATAAGATTTAAGAATATTTTATGTGGCTGAATTCTACACCTGCGGACAAAATATACTAGGTCAGTGGTCGGCAAACTCATTAGTCAACAGAGCCAAATGTCAACAGAAAGTACAACGATTGAAATTTGTTTTGAGAGCCAAATTTTTTAAACTTCTTCTAATGCCACTTCTTCAAAATAGACTCACCCAGGCTGTGGTATTTTGTGGGAAGAGACACACTCAAGGGGCCAAAGAGCCGCATGTGGCTTGAGCTGCAGTTTGCCGACCACGGTGCTAGGTCCTTTATAAAGAATAATGGTTTAAGCTGCAGATTTTAATAGCTTTGTGTGAAAGCTTGTTAAATTGCAGGATTATCTTTTCAAGCTTATTCTTGAAGAAATATGTAATTTATTTCCTTTCTTTATATAATACTAATGTGTACAAATCCTTTTTTAATTTAAATATATTTTATTGATTTTTTACAGACAGGAAGGGAGAGGGATAGAGAGAGAAACATCGATCAGCTGCCTCCTGCACACCTCCTACTGGGGATGTGCCCCCAACCAAGGTACATGCCCTTGACTGGAATTGAACCTGGGACCCTTCAGTCTGCAGGCCAATGCTCTATCCACTGAGCCAAACTGGCTAAGGCTACAAATCCTTTTGGAAATATGTAAAATATTCATGATTTCAAATATTTTATTGTCATGCCCTAACACGTTACTTTATAATACTTTACAAGTATGTACCTAATTTTACAAATGGCATTTGATAGTTATATAGAAAGAAACTAAAAGAGGAGTGGTGTTAGACAAAGTCAATAAAAAAATGAGGCAAAAGACTCAGATGTTTTATTTGGCAATCCAAGGTAGCAGCAACAAAGAAAATTCCTAACCTCCTCTGGGTATCAAAACTCCTACCCTACCTATCCCTTCCTTTCAATTATTATATTGTAAAACAAAATAATTGCACAATAGATTTTGTTTTAATCAAAATTATATTTAAACAAAGTTTAAGTTTATATACAAAAATACAAATCATTCCCTTTGTTTTGAAAATTATACCTTTAAAATTGTTTTCATACAGACGGGAAAATTTAGTGCTGAGCAGGGTCTATTCTTCCAGCTACTGATTAAACTTATGAAAGAAACTGTTTAATGAAGTGAAAGCCCTTTAAACTGATGACATTTAAAAAACAACAAGCAAAACAAAGGGGAAATACTAGTAAGATGTAATAAATGTAAGTATTATAGCATTCTCAGATGTGATTCTTTATAAAATGAAAATCAGGTGATATCTTCTGGCATATGGCAACTTTATAAACAGCATATAGCACACAGCATACTTCAGGATGCCAAGAAGTTGAATTAAACATCACCTTCAGTAAAGCTAATAATATGACTGTTTTTTTGTTTTGTTTTTAAATATATTTTATTGAAATTTTTTACAGAGAGGAAGAGAGAGAGTACTAGAAACATCGATCAGCTGCCTCCTGTGCCCTTGACCAGAATCGAACCTGGACCTTCCAGTATGCAGGCTGAAGCTCTATCCACTGAGCCAAACCGGTTTTGGCTAACATGACTATTTTTAAAGGCTGGGACATGTGAACAACAAAAGCAATGGTTTAAAATACAATAGAAAATAAAGGAAATTTATATTACATTATTACAAATGTATTCATTAATTTCTGGTGAAGATTTTGTTTTTATATAAGAACAATTACAGTTATTTTTTCAATTAATGATTATATGCATGAATTAAAATTACCCTACATTAAGTTTCTGAATATTAGCTACAAACAACACACATAAGTGCTGGCACATGAGAGAATTATTCCCCTTCTATAAAACCTGTTGGGGAGTGTTCCATTGGGTAATTTATAATATCAGAGAGAAAAATTGCAAATGTGAAATAAACCAAAAAAAGACTTAAATAGTACTATATCTTCACTTATTTAATATGATGTTTAAATTTAGGCTTTAATTACTTTTACATGTAGAGAAATGCAAAATTTCTATATATTTTTTCTTTTTACTTTCTCCAAGGTTAACTGAAAAGAGAGGGGTGTATTTTACATAAAATTAGAGGATGAATTCTGAGATTTCCCCCAAATGTCTTACTGTCCTATGGAAATGGGCACTTGTTTCATAGTAAAAAACAGAATACCATTTTTGAACAAATCATTTATGGCCCTTTCGAACCCTGAGCTTCCTCTAAGACAAGGCTGTGCCTAAATTGGTTGACATGGCTTTATAGTGAAAAAAGTCTTTCTAATTCTATTCCTTAAATGAGCTCCACTTCTTGTAATTCACATGACACCCTTTGGCTGTGGTTGTCTGTTAAATTTCCTGTCCTGTCTAGTTTCAGCAAACCAAAACAAATAGCTCACAGAAAAGGCTATGGTAACCAGTTTTTTTTCCCTTTTGGTATTTCCAGTTAAGTGCTTTCTCCTTAGAGATAGATAGAGAAGGAGGAAATTAGCCACAGACAAGGTGTAAGTAGGTCACAGAAGTTTCAATGCACCAAAAAAAGTGCCATCTCCATCCTGTGATATTTTAGCATCTCCGCGTGGTATTGCAAGTAGAAGTTCATCTCCTTCTTCCAGCTTTGCAATGCCTGGAAAAGAATGGTTTACAAGATCGTTAAGTGGTTGTCCGATGGGAAAGAAAACAAAAGGAATATCAAATAAAACAATTTTGTTTTGGAAAAAGGTAGGTAGGCATTTACACTTCAAATTACAACAAGGGACTTCTAAACCAGTTACTATTCTACTAGCCTAAAGGAAAGTTAAAAGAAATGAAAAAAGAAGTTCCAGGAGATGTAAATGTATTTACTGCTTACTGCTTATAAAGTGGAGAATCTAAACAGGAACCAAATGTTAAAGTTTAAGAAAAAAAATGTTAAGTAAATCATGGCACATCCATTGATGGAATATTATATAGTTCAAAATGATTTTGCTTCATTTTATTGAAATGATAAACTTTTTATAATAATTTTAAATAAAAATACACAACTATATTTACTTTTAAATGTACATATAAAAATATATAAATCATTAAAAAGTATAAAACAAAATACTATTCATTAGCAAAGCACATCTATTACACAGTGTTTCTCTAGAGGCAAGATTATGGGATAAGGAGTAATTTGGATTACTTGTTATAGCCTTTTATTTTTTATGTTTCCTTTAATAACTGTATCTGTCTTTATAAACAAAAACAACAAAATAGCTTCTTAAAACTAACCAATAAATCTTTATGTGCCTAATTACAATGACATATTTTGTAATTCAGGAATAAAAAACACAATTCAGGCACTACACTCAGTATTTCAGGTAATTTCTGACCCCATTAAAAAATATCTATATGGCCCTAGCCAACTTGGCTCAGAGGATATTGCGTCAGCCTGCAGACTGAAGGGTCCCGGGTTCAATTCTGGTCAAGAGCACAAGCCCAGGTTGTGGGCTCAACCCCCAGTAGGAGGCAGTCTATCAATAATTCTCTCTCATCATTGATGTTTCTATCTCTCTTCCTTTCTGAAATCAATAAAAATACATTAAAAAATGTCCATATGAAAGAAAAGAAAGAGGAGAGCAAGAGGAGAAGAAACAAAGAAACTAACAAACAAAATAGTATCTGAATTGTCAACACTTTCAATTAACATTTTAAAAAATAATTGCGTCATTTCGTTAATGTACACTGAAAATGTACTCACAATGAACACATCTGTGTTAACATCTATTATGAGGCCCAAAGTATCCAATTATTTGGGGTAACAATTTATATACTGAACATTTATGATGTACCAGACACCTTTCTAGACACACATAGTATGTGTGACAAATTTTTTGTTTTTTGTCTCCAAAGATCTTGTGTTTTTTAATGGACCAAGACAGACAACAAACAAAAAAACATAGTTTTGGGTACCATTAAGGGTAATGTGTATATTTTATAGGACTGGCAAAGCATTTAATGACTAAATAGTCATTAAAAAGACTGGAAATTTTTGTTGAAGAGATTAGTCATTATCATAGAGATTAAAGATAATCTAATATTTTGAAAAAGGCTATAGATCCCAAAGCATTAAATAATATTAATTCTTAAATAAAATGGGAATGATGCTCCCCCACCAAAACATGTTTTGTTTTTTATTTTTCTTAGGAAATTGTCAAAAGTTTTCTAAAGTAGAGAGAATAATATAAACTCCATGTACTCAGTATTTAGTCCAATGATTGTTAACCCATTCTCAATCTTGTTTCATCTATAATTTGAAGCAAATTCTAGACCTCATACCATTTATATGCTTCCACATGCATCTATACAACTTATCCATAAAACTGACTACTTTTAACGTAGAATCTATTTAAAATTACTACACTAAGTTATTGGCTATTTCAATTCTTTGCGCTTTTAGCAATCTAACCTTTTCTACAATAAACGTATTTAACTTGTAAATGGAATAATGAATAAGTTTCTGCTTTGTGTACAAAAGAGGTTCTTTGGTATTATGTTGGGTCCCTCAAAAGGACCAGTTTAACTTTTTTGGGGGGTTACTATGGAAGCAACTTGGACATTTACACAGTTATGTATAGTTTTTAATGATTTTGAACACAGGTGCCCTAGAACAGATAAATATTACAAACCTGAATTTTCCTACAGAATGGTTTTATTTAATACTAAGCTATTAGCATGGATAAATATCTTCAGGGTTGAGTTATTTATTCTTAAAAAGCAAGGCACCTAGGAAATCTGTCAAGAGAGTAAGTATGAGAGCAGCAGCTTATTAGAAAATCTGAAAGTTCACTGTAAAGCTGTAACTACTAATGGATATAAGTAAATAGCAGGTTGGTATAGCCTCATTTAATAGAATTTTGCAACACCAAAATACTAGTCATTGCTCGGAGCAGGGAAGCTTTTTTTTTTTCTTCTTTTAATGAAAATTAGGGGTTTCCAATGTAACAAATTTCCTCATCGCCCTGTTAAAGTTGTTTATGGCTGCAGACCCAGAGTGACATCATCCATATTATCACATGCTGTTTCCCTTTCTCTCTGATTCATTGTGCATTTGTTAGTAAAAGTCTTTGAAATAAGTCACTTCCAGTTGAGTAGCCAGTATCCAACTCTGCTATGCATGGCAACGGCAACTGAAGACATTCCTCAGGGTTCCAAATGGGTTTGTCATATTCACCAGAGAGGAATGAATGAATTAAGGCAAATATTCTTTTTTTTTTTTTCTTCTTTTTTTCTCTCTAATACCAGCCTTGATTCATTTGGAATTACTCCCCAAACAAAATAAAGGCCATGCTGTCAATACAGCCCAAACAGACCTGAAATGAACAAAGCCTACCCTTTCTCTTTTCTCTCCGTATCTTTACTGCCCGAGTTGAAATGCAGGCTCATTGCCCCACTTTCACTTCCCCAAGTCACCTGTCTGGGATCTATTACACTAGATGTCACCTGTGTGAAAGTGAGAGAAGCCACTGGGCAACTTGACCTGATGCTCTCATCAGCCAAGGGGGGATGTCTTCCATAGCAAGTAAAGAAGAGTTTCAGGAACTGTTGGCCCAGAAAAAAAACTCACTACAGACTGATTAATTTGCCTCTCAGCATAACCATTACGGCTTGTCTCAGTTTCGGTTCTTATAAGAGTATTCCTTGTATCACGTGATCTAATGCATCTAAGGGAAATAATGAACAACATAAACTGATGAACAGAAACAGACCTGGAGACAGAGAAGCATCGATCAGACTGTCAAACCTCAGAGGGAAGGTAGGGGAGGTTGGGAGAAAAGGAGAGAGATCATCCAAAGGACTTGTGTGCATGCATATAAGCCTAACCAGTGGTCATGGACAACAGGGTGGTGGAGACATATGTGGGGAGGGGTTTGGGATGGGAATGGGGGAATGAGGACAATTATGTGATACCATAATCAATAAAGAAATTTAAAAAAAAAGTTCCTGGCAGCTCACATTCTGTAATCAACCTGGCTTCTTTAAACCAAGTTCTGGAACTTGGTTGCTGTGCATCCTAAGACAATGTGAGTCTTAGATTCCATCTCCCTAAAACAGGAAGCTTAAGTGAACAACCATAAAGTGCAGACCAGGGTGCCTGGCACATGGCAATCATTCTCTTATTCTTCTACTAGAGGCCTGATGCATGAAATTCCAGCAAGAGTAGGCCTCCCTTCTCCCAGCTGCCAGCACCAGCTTCTTTCTGGCACCTAGAACCCAGATTTCCCTCACAGCTCCCCCCACCCCACCCCCTGCTTCATCTGGAAGGTCGCCTGGACTAATTAGCATATTACACTTTAATTATTATAGATTATTATCACTGTTGTTATTACAGGGTGAAGAAAATACAGCTTAGAATGGTTCTCAATGTTGGTTTCTATGAAATTACTATATGTATATGAGATTATTATGTGTATAAAAATGATAAAACTGCCCTAACCGGTTTGGCTCAGTGGACAGAGCGTTGGCCTGCGGACTCAAGGGTCCCAGGTTTGATTCCGTCAAGGGCATATACCTTGGTTGCGGGCACATCCCAAGTAGGGAGTGTGCAGGAGGCAGCTGATTGATGTTTCTCTCTCATTGATGTTTCTAACTCTCTCTCCCTCTCCCTTCTTCTCTGTAAAAAAATCAATAAAAAAATATTTTAAAAATCATAAAACTATTAGTAATGATTTTATCTGCCTCAATTAAAACAGACCAGCTTATCACTCAAGATAATCAAAACCACACAGTATATGGAGGAATGTCTTTCTGCCTATTTACAGAGAACTATTATTTACCAGCTGAATAACAGGAATTATTGGGTAGTGTTTCAGGCATGTTTTGAATACATCTGAACAAAGTCACCAGGCTCAATTCATCCCCAAAGACATGGACTTTTTTCCTCTGTATTAGGTGTCCCATGGCAAACGTGCTATCGGTGTATAAAACCTGAGAAAGAAACCAAAAAGCTTTGTCAGAGGTGAGCACAAAATGGGAGGCATTGTACAGCAACAGCAGAATAAGGGTGGAACCTACCTGGCCATATATAAAAAAGTAACCGGTTTCTTTAACTAATATTTTATTTTCTCTTTCTTCTAGGGCTCTTCCTCTTTTGAAGCTGAGAAGCCAGGGAACAAACGTGTAATCTCCTACAATGAAGAGAACAATTTATAAACCGGAAATGGAGAAAAGCAGTTTTTCACCTCTGCCTAATTACTAAACTAAGTTTGAGACATAGAGGAGAATTTTATGGAGGAGGAGGAGGAGGAGGAGGAGGAGGAGGAGGAGGAGGAGGAGGAAGAAGAAGAAGAAGAAGAAGAAGAAGAAGAAGAAGAAGAAGAAGAAGAAGAAGAAGAAGACGACAAAACCCAGTACTCCACTGGTTTTTCCACTGTTATTTACATATTAACCAAGACCAAACCCTTGATTTGTAATGTCTGGTTTTTCTCTCATTCTTCTGAATTCCAGCAATTTCCCTAATAAGGGCTGGATGGGAAAGGTTGAGACAAAGGTTGTACAAAGTGTCTCCGAATAACACACTAAGAGAGATATAATAGTTCTGTTTTCCTTCCGTTCCCAGAGCAGACACAATGAGTTTGTAAGCATTTATCAGGAGAAAGCAAACTCCTCTTTTCACTGAAATAATGTTAGATCCACTGTGTAAATGAATTGGTCCTTTCAAGGTGAAGAATGCAGATGGTCTTGTTACAGAAAAACTGGAGAAGAACCAAGCAATACTTAGAGAGATGAAGTTACATTTATTACGCGCTGGTCCAGAGGAAAATGTCTCTCAAATTCTGGGCCCTAATATGGAGGAATTTCCCTATTTATATGTGTTTACCTTATTTGTCTTCCAAATATGGGGTGTTTCCAGTTCCTTTTGCAAGTTCTTAAAGGGCCCCTATGTGCTGGGGCCTTGAGACCTCAACCAAAGGCTTGGCATGGTGCCAGCACTGATAATTTTGTCTGAGGAAGGTTTAATGGCCTCTCTGAAATGGGAATAGTCTTATTTCCGTTATTATTTAAGCAAGCAAGCATTTACAGAAGCCAAATAGCAGGATTAAAATTTCAAACAGCAGTTTTTATATAAGATGGATGCTTCAATCTGATCACCGTCATGAAGAGGAAGTGAAGTCCGTAGATGTCCATGTAGCAATCATGGATCCAGAATGTTTGTTGTTCAACTTTGAGTTGAGTTTAGCAACAGGTCAGCGACTTAACAACAGTTCTAAGAACTGAGACACGGGATGTGCTCAGGCCCCACCTACTCAGTGTCCTCCTTACTCCATTTTAAGTGACTCTGAGCAATGCTTAGTGCATTTCATTTTTTTCATTACCACTTAATGGAAATATTCCTATTAAAGAGAGTACATGTTCATTTGTTTTTAGGTACTGTTTATATTTCTCCCCACTGCATACACATGCATATACATCTACATTCATGCTCATATACAGACATGGATTCTACTCCATAAGGCCAAGGCTATGGTTGTGCTATGGTCATAGCTGTAAACCCAAATGTTAAGAATAAAGCCTAGCACATAGTATGCCCTCAGTAAAGAATTAAGAGAGTTCTAGAATGAGAAAAGCACACAAAGAATATTTGAAGAAATAATTGCCAATCTCTTCCCAACTCTGAAGAAGAATAAATCTATACATCCAAGAAATTCAATGACTTCCAAGAAGGATAAACTCAAAAAACCCCATACCAAGACATATCAAAATGAATCAGTTCAAAGACAAATAGGATAGAATCATGAAAGCAGCAAGAGAGAAGCAACTCCTCAATTACAAGGGATGCCCAGTGATAACAGCTGACTTCCTTCCCACTTGAAACTATGTAGGCAAAAGGCAGGATTACATATTTAAAGTTCTGAATGAGGGATTATGTCAGCAAGACATGGCAAAATAGAAAGCCTTATAAATTACCTCTCCTCAGAAACAATGATTTAACAATATTATTGGAACCAAAATACCTTGAAGAAAAATTTAGAATCCAGCTAAGAAGTAGAAGCAACCTAAAGAAGCACAAAGTGTTCTCACATCAGTCCCTCCCCTTAACAGGTTTCTCTCAGCACCAAGAAGACTGCCTCAGCCCATGATTCCCTCCTGTGGAGGGGTGGGGAGCTTGCCTTCTGTGGAGCTGGTTTCTATCTTGCCTCATACCAAACACGGATAAAGCAAAAGAGCTTGGTCCCTGATACTTTTAGGAATAAAGAAAAGGGGAGAACATCCCCTTATAGCCAACATTTTTTTTTTTTTTTTGCATGGTTGAAGAAAAGCAGAGAACTGATGCTTTTCCTTCAGTAGAGGAGAAAGGAAGCAAAGGGGGTCTTGTCCCTAGCCTTAGAGTGGCTAATACCAAGCCCTGCTAACCAAAAAAAACATGTTTCCCAGTCAAAATAAGTCCAGAAAGACTGGAAGAGGTAACTGCTTCTTTGAATGTAAAGATAACTAAGCAAATCTACAAGGTAATGAGTTGTAAATCACGTTCACTCTGGTGTAAAAGTGAAAAGACAAAAATATTAAAAAGAACTATGACTACAGTAATTTAAAAGTTACACAATATAAAAAAATGTAAACTATCACATCAATAACATAAAGTGTGGGGGAGCGGGAAGTAAACATTGAGAGTGGCTGAATGGTTTAAAAAAATCCAACCATGTGCTGCCTATAAGAGAATCACTTTAACTTTAAGGACACAGAGTGTCTTAAATGGAAAGGTTAGAAAACAATATTCTATGTAAATAGAAAACAAAAGAGAGAAGTGGCTATTCTTATATCAGACCAAATGGATAGTCAAAAACTGTCAAAAGAGACAAAGGAAGTCATTATATGATAATCATCAAGAGGATATAACAAATGTATGTGTGTATATGTATGTGTGTATATATATATATATATATATATATATATATATATATATATCTCACACATTGGAGATCTATATGTGTAAAGAAAACATTAAGAGCTCTTGAAGAGGAAGTAAACAATAATAATAGAGAAAAATTCAATACCCGATTTTAAAAATAGATACATCATCCAAAAGAAAATTAGTATAGAAACAGAATACCTGAACAACACTACAGACTAAGTAAACTTAACAGATATACAAAATATTCTATTCTGCAGTACCAAAACACACAGATTTCTTAAGTAACAGGAAAATTCTCCAGGATAGATGAAATATTAGGGTGCAAATAAATTCCCAAAAGTTTGAAAATACTGAAATCATATTAGGTATCTTTTCCAACCACAACAGCATGAAACTAGAAATCAATAACATGAGGAAAACTGGAACATTCACAAATGCATGGATGTTAAACAACACATTCCTGAACAACCAGTGGGTCAAAAAACAAGTCAAAAGGAAAATAGATCCCTGGCCAGATGGCTCAGTCCATTCAAGCATCATCAATTATGCCAAAAGGTAAGTGAAGAAAAATATCTTGTAACAAAAACTGAAACAACATATCAAAATTTATGGGGCACAGTAGAGCAATGTTACTGAAACGTACATGCATACTTACATTTACATACTGTCCAAGGCTTGCTGGCATCACAAAGCCAACCCATGATCCAAGGGCAAAGCACCAGATGTGCACCCAGACTGGTGGAAAGCAGCCACCACACCAAAAAAATCATAACACTGAGCAGTTCATACTCACAATGGAGTAGCAGCTGTATTTTTTCTGTGTAGATTATAGTATTTTTTTTTTGGCCAGATGTGCAAAACAAATCTTTTCCAAGTCATATTTTTTAAAAATTTTATCTTTGGACTTCAGGGTCTTTTGCTGGCTTAATTTTAATTCTTAGGAAACAGTTTGCTGCCTATTAAAAGTTGGAAACATAGGTCTTTGGAAAATGCAGAGCCATTAATATAGTTTCAAAATAGTTTAATATTTGTGTTATGTTTAAAATAACTAACGTCACGCAGAAAAATACGCATGCAAGATAGCACTCCTGGGAATCATTACAAAGGCCAATCCAAATTCATTATCTGGACTTGTTTCCCCATTCCTGGCTCCAGCTTAATTTCCTGCCACTTTTGAATTCCCTTTATGAGTCACAACCCAAACATTGCCTTGCCCCTGGACGGCTTTATGTTTCTCAATAGCATTTAATTTTATGAATAGCATTTACATCTTGTTCATTTCTTGTTTTTCCTTCTTCAGAAGGTAAATTCTATGAAAGTAAGGAACCACATGTATTTTAATCACTCTTAAGTCCCAGTGCCCACACAGTAATTGTAACATTGTGTATTCTTAATCATTGTATGTAAAATATAAAGCAATAATTTCACATTGAAGGTTCATCATCAGAATGTTGTGGTTACCTATTTATACATATTATATATTTATTAATAAATTAATTAGTGTAAGATGTTTATGATAGGTCTGGTTTTATCTTCATCCTACTATGATTTCTACAACCTAATATAAAAGGATAATAGGATAATTAATATTTGTGTGTGATGATCTTGTGGCATTATAAAAGCCAAAATGATCCTATAGAATAAAAGGGTAATATGCAAATTGACCCTAACAATAGAATGAGTGGGAATGACCAGTTGCTATGATGTGCACTGACCACCAGCAGATAGATGCTCAATGAAGGAGCTGTTCTCTGGTGGTCAGTGTGCTCCCACAGGGGGTTCTCTGCTCAGCCACAAGTTGGGCTGATGACTGTGAGTGCAGCAGCAGAGGCAGGAGCCTGTGCTACCTCCTAGGCAGCGCTAAGAATGTCCAACTGCAGTTTAGGCCCGGCCCCGGGGAGAGGGAGGGGGAGACAGGAGAACCACACCTAAGATGTCAGCCGGACATCCCCCAAGGGCTCCTGGGCTTACAGAGGGATGTCAGACTGTCAATTTAGGCCCGATCCCCTGGGGAGTGGCCCTAAGGTGCCAGGTGGATATCCCCCAAGGGGTCCTGGACTGCAAGAGGGTGAAGGCCAGGCTGAGGAACCCCCCGGAGTGCACAAATTTTCGTGCACTGGACCTCTAGTTTCTAAATAATAAAAAATTGAATTTGCTGTAATATTGATTTTGTTTTATCATATGCTATTTCTAAGTATTAGTGTCTCTAAGATAATTCTGTTTTAAAATATTAACATACCTATTCCCTAATTATTTTGAATATATATATTTTTTCTTTTACATCTGACTATAAGAAGTTTGAAATAGAGAGTTGCTTTGACCTGAAATTTGAATACAGTCTTTGGACTTGAAACTTACAACTAATTAGACTATATTGAATTCTAAGTGGAAAAATTACTGGGACTATTTTGTTACCTTTTCGTATAGTAGGCATGTCACTGTCTGCAATCAGTTGCAAGCAGTCTTGAATGACTGAAAAGCAAAAATGTATCATTTTAGTTACTTGAAATAGTAAGGGAACTAAGATGACTTAGAACATAAAGCTACAAACTCATTCTCCAGTAACACCAAATCTATTATACTTTCTACAGAGCTTGTATATTGTTCCTAAAATTACTTTATGAAAGTTGTCCATGGTTTTTTATTATATCTTGTACTTGAAATATAATTTGTCCTTTAAAATTCATGTTTTAGAAAAACTCTATATGCTGTTGAAATAAAGTAAGTATGTCATCTTTGCTAACATTTATTGCGAAGACACAAATCCAACCTCAAAAAAAAAAAAAAAATCCTAAAAATTATGTACTGAAAACTAAGTCTTGTAGAGTGTAAACAACTTGCTCAGGATCTGAGATGGAAACCACATCTGTTTCACTCTAGATCCAAAGTCAGGCTTTTGTTAAAATATTTGCACCCAAAAGAGAAGAGCTAGAAGATCTTTTAAAAATAAAATGGAAGCATTTCCCTAAAACTGCTTAATCAGTACAGTTTCTGGGAAGCATCAATGCATATCACATATTACATGTACAGTAGAATATTGCAGAGAATATTCAAGGGAATAAAAAACTATTCTATTAAATAAAGACAAAAGTCATCAGGTAAAAGCAAAATAAGTAGACAAAATCAAAACAGTAAATATATTTGAAATATATAAACCCAAGTGTACCTATTTTAAATTAAGAAACTATTAGTTTATATTTTTATTATCTATCAAGTATTTTACTCAGAATTGAATACTTTAAAACATAGTTCTCAATGTATAGATTTTAAGAGCTTGACACGGATTTTTGCTTCAGTTGATTAACTGAAAAATTTATAATATTTAAAGCATAGAATAACAGATACAATAACTTTATATGATATTCTGAGGCTGTGCAAGTGCATTGGCCTAAAAAAAATTCCACTAATGGGACTTATCACACAAGAAAATCTGTTAAGAAATTTCCGTTGGCATTTAAACGTGGAATATAATGTTAAAAACTGCAATTCCTTTATAACAAGGAAACATTTCTAACACATTTTTATGTTAATCTGATCAATTCAATAAGAATAGCATATGTGGCCTACTCTGTGATTCTTTCATACATTTGTAAAACAAGGGCAGTCATGTCTGTGCCATAAGGAAAGTGTGACTCAGTGCAGTTACTATGGCAGATCCTCTGCCACGAAAATATGTAAAAACATCGTAACAAGCAGAACAGTTGTAAGGAGGCTTTTACTTAGAAGTAACGAAACATCCAAAGTAGCTAAAGTCTGAAGGTTACACCATATCAAAGGTCACACTATAGAGCCACATTAAACCTCTTTTAGATGCGTTTCTATTTTTCTAACAAATACTTCTTAAGAAATTACTACTCACAAGGCACCCTGATTGCTTTTGTGAGGGAGGCAAGGGTCAGTCAGAGCACCTAACACTCTGCTCTTTCCTCCACAGAGAGAAAAGAAGAGGATGCTGACAAAGGTCAAATTTCCAAATTCCCATCTTTCTTTTGTTGTTATGTGTACATGCATATTATAAAGCGTAAATGAGATAATACACATGAAACATTTAGTATATAATAATGGCAAAATCACTCTTGGCTAGTAGTAGTAGTAGTAGTAGTAGTAGTAGTAGTAGTAGTAGTGTTAGCATTATTGTTCCTGAAACAACATTGCACCCAACAAGCTGGGAACATAATGAAGGACAGTATGAGAGCATGAAGACCAAGTGAAGCTGATAAAAAAGAGACCAAAGAAATACTATAATATATTACTTCATATTTCAGTGAACCCTTCCCCTAACTGTTTCCCCCAAACTTCAGTAAGAGAGTTTTATACAATGAGTGATGCTTCAGTACTACCAAAAATTGGTATGTAAATTTTAATTTTAACCGAATTTTAATCTCTGCAGTCTAACTAAAACTTGGCTACAACCTACATTTTGAAATACAAAGATCTATCCCATCATGTAGTAGCAGAAATCTACATTTTAGAAGGAAAGATGCTATGGAAAGAAAAGTTTACTTCGAGAAATACCCTTTAGAAAAGAAAATGGATCTACACTATCACAATAAACTGATGACTCAAATAAAACCAGAGGCATGGAAACATGGAACAGACTGAGGAATCTCAGAAGGAAGAGGAGAGGGGGTGGGAAGAGATCAACCAAAGGATTTATATGCATGAATGCATTGCCCATAAACACAGACAACAGGGTGATGAAGGCCTGAGGTGAGAACCTGGTGGTGGGGGACAATGGAAATTGAAAGTCAGAGACATTCTAATACTTTCAATAATAAAGATAAAAAAATA
Source organism: Pipistrellus hanaki (assembly GCF_964339955.1). NCBI lineage: Eukaryota > Metazoa > Chordata > Mammalia > Chiroptera > Vespertilionidae > Pipistrellus > Pipistrellus hanaki. The sequence goes on from NC_140505.1 coordinate 29,181,694, forward strand.
AAAATTTATGTTCAAAAAAAAAAAAAACACAAAAGAAAATGGGATATAAAAGTGACAGTTCAATAGTAGTGTTTGAACCATACTAGTACTCACTGAAGCTAGTGCTATTCATTATTTATTATTATTCCAGAGGAAGTCACTGGGCTTTTCAAGTTCTGTTGAAAAATAAGATTTCTACCCTAGTCAGTTTGGCTTGGTGGATAGAATGTCAGCCTGCGGACTGAAGGGACCCAGTTTCGATTCCGGTCAGGGGCACATGCCAAGGTTGTGGGCTTCATCCCAGTAAGGGGTGTGCAGGAGGGAGCCAATCAATGATTCCATCTCATTGTTGATGTATCTATCTCTCTCTCCCTCTTCCTTCCCCTGTGAGATGAATAAAAATACATTTTTTTTTAAAAAGAAAATTAAGATTTCCTCATTAGATGTTGCCCAGGTCCCATCAACCCCATTAGTGTTATATATCTCTTCATATTTCAACTCCTTCTTAGGAAATTTGTTATCTATTATACATTTATCTCCAGTTCAGACTTTTAGGACTCTCTATTTCAAAATAGCATTTAAATATTTTCTATTCAAAAACATTTTGAGTTTGAAATCTGCCTTCTTAAGTGTAATATTCAAATACCATTTAATCAGGGAAAGGGACTTTTAAGCTTATGGGATAGCTACTATTTGTTGTATTACTTTCTAATTCATCGTTCTTCTCGCTCATTTGGCTAGAAAATTTTAATTAGAAGAAATCCCTTATAGAGCTAAAGATTAACCTAATGCTAGACATAGCTTTATGGATAAATTGAAGACAGAACTGCTTTGGGATAAAAATTTCTACTGGAATGGAAATACAACAATTTAGGTGTGGAAAACTGGATTATAAAGTTTTATTTGATCTATGATAAACAGTTTGCTTGGGTGGCTACTTATGAAACCAGTAAGAGTTGAGAGAGTTTTAAAAGAATTTCTAGAGAACTAGATTGAGAGGCACACACTTCACCTACTATAAAACAGGAAAAAACAATCAGGAATTGTTCATCTTGAGAGGAACCAGCCTGATACATGTTGATCATACATGTGTCTATGCATAAAATGAGTTGCCATAAAGGGAGACAACAGCAAGCCAAGTTTCAGCTGTTGACTGGTAATAAACATATGAGAATAATTTGGCCTAAAATGCAATTGTACAAATGAAGTAACCAAGATACAGTGTAAAAAAAAATTAAAAGTTTGTGACTAATGATTATGTGTTTGAAGGAGAATGAAAAACTATAAAGAAACAAAACTGTTTTTAAAAAGCAAAAACAAACAAAAAACATATAAGCTTTCAATTCTGGGAAATTCAGGGAGATGGTATACTATAATGGCCCTGGGGAAGTGAAAAAGGGGAGTTTTTTTTATTTGAGGGCTGGAAAGGAGTTGATAAAATAAAACAAATAACTACAGCTGATAAGAGCAAAGAAAAATATTTAAATTAAAGATTTTCTGTGTGTGTATGTGTAGACAGCTTTATGCATTAATTAGTCATTGTCATGTGCCACTCACAATATAATTATATTCTATGCTTAAGGCAATGCAGGTTATGTGAAATGGTAGCTCTTTACATAGCCTCATAGACACTTAGAGTAAAAAAAGTCTGAAAAACAAATATTTTCATCTAATGCCTTTTGTTTTACAATTGATCAAATATTTTAATTTGAAATTATTAATTTTATAGTTGAGTCATCATTGCCACTGGAATGTTGTTGGTTTTTTTTGTTTTGTTTTGTTTTTTTCTTTTGCCATAACTTCACATTGTTTTAAAATATTTCTCAGTTAATGATGTATACTCAGAGCTCACGGGATATCAGTAACTTGCCGGTGAAAAACAATATGCAAGGATGTCTGAAATTTAAGGAAATTAAAACCAAATATAGAAATAGGCCTGAATGTCTCTAGAAAGGGAATAATAAATTGCACAAGTGGCTGTTACATCTTCAACTTCTGGATATTTCTGTCTGAATGCCATAGTGATTAATCAAGTTCAACATGTCCCAAATCTACTTCTTTATTTTCCTCATACACTCACTTCTTACTCCTCTTTTTTCTCTTAATGGATATATAACTGTTCTCTGAGTTGCTCAAGGTAGAAACTTTATACACATGCCTAATTCCTTCCTCCTCACTCTTGAAATCCAATAAGCAAATTTAATGGCTTTAATTTTTAATTTTTGTTCAATTTAGATTTTATATCTCATTCAACAATTTTACTGAGCACTATATTTATGTCATGTGTTGTGCTAGGGATACAAAAAAAAGGGGGGTGGGGGGAGGAAACAATTCTTACCCTCATAAAATGTACAATCTAGTGGGAAGAACAGGCATGAATCAATATGATAAAAGCAGAACTAAAGTTGCAGTTGTGTGTGAGAGAGAGATTACTCAGACATTTGACCCAATCAGGAAGGCCTCTCTGAATGACGGCACTTTCATTAAAATCAGAATTAAGGGCATAGGATATTTCCAGACAAAATTCATAGTCATGATATATAGAAAGGCTGATTGATGTTGGAAGGACACAGCAAGTATATGTGAAGGAGAGAGAGAGAGAGAGAGAGAGAGAGAGAGAGAGAGAGAGAGAGAGAGAGAGAGAGAGAGGGAGGGAGGGAGGGAGGGAGGGAGGGAGGGAGGGAGGGAGGGAGGGAGGGAGGGAGGGAGGGAGGGAGGGAGGGAGAGGGAGAGGGAGAGGGAGAGGGAGAGGGAGAGGGAGAGGGAGAGAGAGAGAGATGAAAATGAGAAGACCAGGAGCAGGGTACCGCATGTTCACGTTTTTACCCCTATGGTTCTTACAAATTACATTTGCTTACTAAGTTATGCCTCTTGTGTTTTCTACAAATCCTAGTCCATCATTTGCATTTTCTCTAAAATTATCTTTCTAAACCTAAATTTTATCTTGTTCTTCTAACATTTATAATTTCTTCAGTGGACACTCTTGAACATAAGAACAAAGTCTACTTTCACAGCCTCATGAACTATACTCACCTATCCAGACGTATTTAAACACAGTTTCAGAAAAGGAGGTCATCTTTATGCACCCATGACGGTGTATCTGACATTCCTCTGCATAATTAGTCCTCAGCTTTTCATATGGTGAAAGCCCCTTCATCCTTCAGGGCTCAGGTCAAATATCAGCTCTTTCCCTGATCCCACTATACTTTGAACATACATTTCACTATACATACTAATGGTTTCTTTAACTGTCTCTCTCCCTAGACCATGAGTCACCTGATATTAAGGATCATCATTTACAAATTTGTTATGTCTGGTTTAGAGCAGACTGAAACAGAAATATGTGAAACAATTTATAAAAGAAAATAGTCATCATAACTTTTCCAAATAATTATTTAAAAACCCATCCTTACTTCATAATACATTAAATAAATTAGTGCTTTAGGGAAAATAGGTTCTATTAAAAAAACAAACAAAACCTATTTCCATAATATCTGAACCCTCTAACAATAAATCTTTGGGCCTATGTTATATTGAAAATATTTTCCATAACCAATAATTCTCAATAATAAAGTATTTAATCTTCATCTACAGAACTGTAGCATGCTGTTATATTTTTAAAGTAAATGGTTATGTACTTTTGCCTGATTTCTTACTGATTATTTCCGACACACTCTACAGCAGCAGTTAGAAGAGGAAAAGGATGAGTTGATGTGTGACTTCAAAACCAATGTCAGAAGCTATCATGAGGCAGTTATTTTCAATTTCCCTGTCTCAAACAGTCTAGCCATAGGAGGAAGAGAAGGAGAAGAGAAAAGCCTTAACTTGTAAAAACATTTCAATCAATCAGCACTTGCAAAAATCTTTAAAAATTTACAAGAGTTAAGGGATAATGCCAAGGTGTTGGCATGTGTTATGCCTCTTCCACCTATTAAAATAAGGCCTCTTTTATACTCTTTCTATTTCCTGTTTTATTACTGTTTTCATACTCTAGGATACAGTCTTCTCTTGCCCAAATCTACTGAGTCTTCCAAACCCAAGGAGTAGGAAATAGTTTAGTCTATAGTCATTATCACTAACATCTCATGATTCCATAACTATATGTTTCTCTCACTGCTAATAATATTAGCAAAAGTCTGCGTATCAAAGGAGTCAGTGATTTTTCTCAAATCTGGTATCTTACTTGAACAGTAAGGAAATACTGCTTGCATAATTGTAAAAACTCAGAATTTATAGTCAGTGGATAATGAATTGACTTCTCAAACCAATGAGCTGTTTAATCATGAGACTGACATAATTTTGAAATGTTTTCTTATCTAAATGATGAAAATAATATCTATTTCATAATGTAAGACTCCATTGCAGTCATAATTTACATGTGCTTTATAAAAGCTAAATAGATTATTGCTTATTATCTTAAATTTTACATTAATTTTGTTTAATTTCTCTAACTAAATATTTAATTTGTTGAGAGGAGGAAATGATGCTGTCTGGGCCTCAATTATACCATCTAAAATAAAGACAGTAATGACAACCTAACAGGGTTATTGAGACTATAAAAGATATCACAGACCAACAGGGCATAACCCAGCGCTTAGTCACATGGAACAAACCAATAACTCAGTTTGTCTAGTCTCTTTTCTGTATATTCCAGAGAGCCTACCTCAGAGGTTGACATAGTGGCTGTTCACTCTCTTATGAGGAAAATATGTTTCTTCTCTAACTGTTTAGAAATGGGTATATCCTTTTAAAGAAAATCCCACCACAACAAAGGGACAGCTGCCAATGTAGTTTTTTTTAAAGTAGGAGTTGACTTATAAAACCATACTTAAACATTAAAACTAATACTATCCATTCCTACAGAATTAATAATGAGAACACATCCCTCAATATTAGGAAGTTTATATGTAAAATACCTACCCATGTCTGCATTTTTTTTAACTGAAAGCATAAAGAATTATTGAGCTCTCAAGAGAAGATAGACTTACCCTGGCCTCCCCATTTGAAATGGAAACATATCCTCTTTCCCTTTCCTTGCCCTTAACCCTGCCCTAAAATTTTTACTTTTATAAAAAATATATTCTTATTGATTTCAGAGAGGAAGGGAGAAGACAGGGAGATAAAATTAATGATAAGAGAGAATAATCGATCAGCTGTCTCATGCACACTCCATGCTGTGGATCGAGCTTGCAACCCGGCATATGCTTTGACCAGGAATCAAACCATGACCTCCTGGTTCATAAGTCAATGCTTAACCACTGAACCACACAGGCTTATTTTCACTTTTTTATGTATTTGGCATTTTCTAGTATTATAATTTACTCATTAATTATGTTTATTCATTATTTTCTGTTTATCTGTTTTGTTTTTCAATCAATACCCAACAACTAAAATAATTCTTGGAAACTAGCAGCCTTGCAGAATATGTGGAAGAGGTGCAATGTCCCTCTTGGCTCCATTGATTTATTTGTTTCCTGGCTCTTGTGTTTCCCAAAACTTGACAGGAACAGGGTTCAAAGATTTGGTTGTCAGATCACTATTTTCATTTCAAATACTTTTTTGAAAATTGAACAGAAGCCTGCTCTTGCAACACTGACAAAAGAGTCTGTCATTATTGAAGCAGGGGGGTAAAAAATAACACTCATGGAAGAATCTGGCCAAAGATTACCATGACAGCAGCCAGCTGTTTCTGTTCTAGGAAAGAACACGCCCTTACTGGGTAAGAGGTTCCAGTTAGCCTAATTTTGATACAAACTGGATGGTTGAGTTCTACATTTTATGCTTTCAATATGTAAGTTACAGCTGGGCCAGAAATGCCAATGAAACAGACTGGACATTATAAACCTCTCAGAAATCCCATCTTTCCTTGCAAAGGAAATGGACTATACATTTCAAAAATAAAGACTCAATAGTATTGGTATTTTTTATTTTAACAATTGAAAATGTTTACTCCTGATTAACAGCTAAATTACAATATTAGGTGTTAATTTCTATTCAAAACTCTGTTTGAAAATGGTAATACAGTGTGGTCTCTTAGATGATTCCCTGGACATAAAAAGGATATTAGTGGGAAAACTGGTGAAATTCAAATAAAGTCTGGAGTTTCATTATTAGTTAAGTCCCAATGTTGGTTTCTTAGTTGTGACAAAAATACTACGGTAATGTAAGATGTTCACATTAGGGGACACTGGAGGAAGAATATATGGCAACTTCCTGTACTATCTTTGCAATTTTTCTATAATTCTAAAATAAGTACAAACTAAAAAAGTTTAGTTAAAAATGAAGAAGCCCTGGCTGGTGTGGCTCACTCAGTTGGTTGGAGCATCATCCTGTATTCTGAAAAGTTGTGAGTTTAATTCCATACCTAGTTTGTGGGTTTGATCCTCAATCTGAGCATGTATAGAAGGCAACCAATTGATATTCCCTCTCGCATTGATATTTCTCTCTCTCTTTCTTAAAATCAATAAACATATTCTCAGGTGAGGATTAAAAAATAAATAAAGAATAATAACAACAAAGCAGTTTGCTCAAAATCTCACAATAAATATTTAGAAGATTAACTATGGGCACTCTTATTTTTATATTTCTTTGAATTGTTCATGTTTTCACCACTATTTTATTACAGTTCAGACAAGTACAATAAACATTATAAAAATAATGTATGTCTTTCTATAATTTAAAACACATGATTTCTAATAACTGTTAAATACCCTATCAAAAGCAGAAAATACAAAGGCCACCTGATTTTATTTAAAATTAATAAATAATTGGTTCAGTAGAAGCTCATTTTAAAGAATTCATTTTCTTCCTAAAGATGCTTGTCTTTAGGTTTTTAAAAATTAATAGATTTCTATAAATTCAAGTATATAATCAGTAAATATAATTCATGATAAAGTGAGGTGAGGGCTCAAAATATGGGTCATCATGATTCCATTTGTGAACATCTTTTAATGAGTAATATTTTTAAAGGCAATCACTTTAAAAATTAAAATTAGGAATATCTCCAAATTCACTTTATGGGATTTAAAAGTGAATTTTTGGTTAATATGAGCCATTTGGCAATTCTTTGATCCTGGGTTTCCCCGCATTTCTGTTGTTATACTATAATCAGAAATTATATTATGAAAACCATGAAACTTAGTAAGACTTTTATTTGAAATACAACATAATCAAGGAAAACAAACTGGAGCCAAAGTAGCTTATTTTGAAATTCAATGAAAGCAGCATTTACCCCTGGGAAGACTGGAAGTAGTAGCAAGTGGGAGTGTGGGATGATGGTGGTCCCTTCATCTACTGCTCAGTTTATGAATATTCATCAAGCTATATTCTTGAAATATGAACACTATATCAGGTGTAAGTAATACTTCAATAAAAAGGAAAAAAATTAAATAAAACCATTAATCTATGAAATTTTAGTTAAAAAGGTTGAGAATATAGGAGCTTCTCTATGACTTTTTAGTTCAAATTGTGTCTACGGGGTGCACCAAGGTCTGAGGTACATGGTTCCCAACTCTCCCATGACTCTAGCCTTGTGATCAGGCTCATTCTTTGGTTAACTAGTTGCTTGAAACAACAAGTTTAAAATTTAATAACTTGGTCTCTAAATGAAATATGGAAAAACCCCACCAACAAAATAATTCCAAATCAATCTATCTTGTTTCAAATTGAGGTCCAAATCCAACTACAAATATTAAAAGAATACCTACAGATGTAAGTGCTATGATAAGTATACAGAAGAAGAAAAAGGAGCCAGACTACACACCTTTCTACTCTTTAGTTGTACAGACAGGAATATACAAATGAATAGATAACAGTTTTGCTAGATGATATGTAATTCATAGCAAAAACTGAGGCACTACTAAGCTTGCTGCTGCTTGGTAGGTTGTGCTTTCTAGACCAACACACTAAAATTTACTTATAAATTGTATATACAAACAATAACCTTGCAGTGGCTAATGAGATTTATGTTGGATTTATCAAAAGTACGAATAGGGCCAAAACCGGTTTAGCATCAGCCTGTGGACTGAAAGGTCCTGGGTTCGATTCCAGTCAAGGGCATGTACCTGGGTTGTGGGCACACCCCCAGTAGGGGGTGTGCAAGAGGCAACTGAATGATGATTCTATCTCATCGATGTTTCTAACTCTCTATCCCTCTCTTTTCCTTTCTATAAAAAATCAATAAAATATATTTAAAAAAAATAAGAATAGGTAACATTCTGGTGTATTAGTTGGCAATATTTAGCTAAGAACCTTTTTGACAAAAATAATGGCACATTGTCATTGAGAAGTATATGAAGAAAGTAGAGTTCTAGATAAAAATAAAAATATTATAATTCTGTTAACTATAAATCCATAAATACGTTGCTGTGGCTTACAAACAAGTATGAGATCAAATGCTATATCATTTATTTAAAATGATGTACATTTTTAACAGTTCAACAAGCTATTTGAAAATGCTTAGGTTCCAGAACAGCAACAAAACCTTTTTAAATTAACTTTGAAAGAATAGTGAAGCCTACATTTAAAACACATGTCTTATTAGGAAGTTAAATTCAATATTTAATAGAGATATTAAACATTACTGAATATATAAATTAAACAGTGTAAAAATTCTTGTGTCTCCTCAGTTTTAAGTTACAATACAACATTAATGATCCGAAAGTGTATATATGAAAGTAATAAATAAGAACGTAAGTGAACACTTTGAATATAAAAGGGACAACCAAAGGTTTTGAGCCTTCCTGGAAACAAATCAGAACTAGAATGGAAACATACAAACAAACAAACAAACAAACAAAACACGAGGAAAGCTGCATAGGCTCAATCTGCATAGAATTTTCTCAGTCTGCAGAAAATCCTACCAAATAACAACAAAATCAGAGTTTCAGACATTATTGGGTATATACATTCATTTTTAGAGTAGTATGAAACAAAAGGACAGTGCCTATAACAACAGTCTAGCTGATTTCATTGACAATGAATAGTATATAGTACACATAGTATCTGTCACTAAGCCTCTTACCTTTAAACCTTCCATCTAAGATTATTAATGTTATGAGTATACAGAAAAAGATATAAAGATATATAGATATATAGAGTTATATACTATATACAATATATATATAGATGCATGATATATCTATATACATATATACTATATACTACACATATATCCTATATGCAGAGGTGGGTGAAGTAGGTTTACAGTGTGAGTACATGAAATATAGTTTATTATTTATTCTATTATTTTTCATACAACAACTATAAACCTACTTTTACCCACTCCCATATAGTATATTAAAGGTTTATAAAAATTGGAAGCAAAACATAATGACACCAATGATTACATCTGGACTGTGAAAACTGGGTAATTTTGATTCACTTGGTTAGAATTTTCTGTTATTCTCTAAGCTTTTAAAAAATTGCAAATTATTTGGGGACTTTTTTCCTTCAGTATATAATTTTTAGTGCCATAAAAACACATATATGTAAAAACATGCACATGGAGGAGTTTTAAAATATTAATAGAGAATATTTTGGGGAGTAAAACTCAAGAGGTTATAGACTTCTTATTCTATTCTTTCCTCCTTAAGTCTGCTGAGTCTGTGCAATGGTAAAGTTAAGGTTTATTTTTAAAACTAATAGGTAGAAGCAAGGGAATACTAGCACATAAGGTTAAAGGTGACTGAGGTGTCCTGATCCTACTAGTAGTGAAGCTCATCTATATAATAAAAACCCAGTGGTTGTAACACTGTAATGACCAAAGACCTGTCACCAGGGGGTGCACTGAGGGTCCCACAGTGGTGCCAGTGGGCAGAACTCTGCTCTGGGTCCCATGGCACCAGCTGGCTGGTCTCTGCTCTGGGTCCCGCAGCACCAGTGGGTGGGACTCTGGGGCCCATAGCTCACGCGGCAAGGCGGGGCCCACAGCTCGCCCAGTGGCTTGCTGTAGCGGGTTACTCGTGCACAATTTCCTGCGTGCTTTGCCTCTAGTTACATTATAAAATTACTTAAAATGTTTTATTTAATACAGATAAACAGATTAGCAAATCAATGAAAAAGAGTCTCCAAAATCACTCAGCTACATATGAGGAATTGAAAGTAATAAAGTAAGCTTTCCACCACAAACAAATTAAAAAATATCATCTAATAAATTTGGTTGAGATATTTAGCAGCAGTTTGGAAGAAAAACATAGAAGAAACGGAAAGTCAAAGCATGTATGACATATTCCACCAAAGTAAATTCCAGAAAGATTAATGAGTTGAACAGAAAATTAAAACACTAAGTTATAAAAAAAAATCCAAAACAGCAGAGAATAGACTATTTAAGAGGTTTCTAACAAATGTTTTTAGCTTTGATGTATAATAGAAAATCAAAAGGAAACATTTATCACATTAAAATATACAAATTCAAAATCTCTATACAAGTTTTAAAAAGCAGCAAAATATTGTAAAAATATTTACATCAAAATTTTGGTACACAATATGTCTAATATAGAGTTTATTCAAAATTATAAAAAAATAGAAGAGACAAATGAGGGCAGTAATAAATAACAATTAGCAGAAGATAAAATTATAAATTACCAAAATATATGGAAAGAATTTAATTCTTATTTGTAAGCAAGCAACAAATTAAATTTGAGATACTGTTTTACAGGTACTAAACAAGCCAAAATAAAATTTAAAAAATAAGATGCTATAAAACTGTGGAGAACTTGTACACTACACTATAATTGTATTTATAACTCATTTTGCAAACAATATGGTAGAAGGTAGCAAGAGTAATAAAAGTGTTTATCCTCTCTAGTTCAGACATTCCAGCTATAGAATTTATGTTGAACATACAATTCCTCATACACAAAATAAATTTGCACAAAAATTTTGGTGTATTCCATTATAGTAAAAAAAAAAGGGGGGGGAAGGGGGAATGATTGTTAAATAACTGCATAATGAATAAGGTAACATAGGTGTGTGAGAATTACTCAACAACTGGGAAAATGCTTAATATATAATGATAAGTGAATAAAAATATATACCATGTTATAAATGCTGTATTTTTTCAATTATGTAGAAAATACAAATGATAAAATGCAAAATATGAAAATAATTGATGTGTTAAGATATAGTATGAATACATTTCCTAGTTTAAAAATATTTAAACCCAATTGTTTCTGATAATTGGCACATGTATACGATAACCAGATATAAATATGGTTTTATGAAATAAAAATATTTTTATAAATAAGACATTTAGTGAAAAACAAATTTACAATCAAAGCATCGATTGTGTGTGTGTGTGTGTGTGTGTGTGTGAGAGAGAGAGAGAGAGAGAACACCTAGTCTCTATATCTTTCACACATTTCTCTTCAGAAGTATAAATATATATAAATAATTACACATGTCCTGTTTTTCTCACAGCCACTGTGAAGATGAAAGGAAATGGTAGGCGTGACAATACTTATCCTAGGACATCCCTGCCTGACACATTCTAGGTGCTCAAAAAAATGTTCCTCACTACAAAGTCAAATAATGCCAAGGGTTTATTAAATTGTGTTATTAGTAAATGCGATGCAAACGTTCTTCATCTTTAAAATGAAGAAACTAAGACTGAGCATTTATGAGGTCCCACCAAACCTATAGGTTTGGTGGGACCTCATAAATGCTCAGTCTTAGTTTCCAGAGTCTTTAAACTTCTGTGGAACAAGTGGAACATGAAGAAAGGTAGAAACCACGGGTATGTACACGTTGCAGAGAAGCTTTAAAATCAGTGTGTCTGTGCGTATAAAACAAACTCTGTTAAGCACGAAACAAAACAAAGCACACACACCTGCTCCGTTCGATTTCACAGCGCACCCCCAGGAAATGTTTGTGTTAAGCTGACACTCCCTGACCCAGGTAGTCACGCACCAGTTCTACGTTAACATGAAATGCTTTTTTCCAGAGTGATGGACAATGCTTCTGACACAGGAGGGAACTGTTTGATGAGAAACATGAGCCCCCTTTTCCTCCTCAAATACTTCCATGCACAGAGGCTGCTCATTGGAGGACAGAACATGCGGTGCAGCCTACTAAACCTGCCGGTGCTCGGGCTTGCTGGAAAGCCACCTCTGGTGTCGATGGTCAATTTGCAGTTTCTAGGTTATGTGCACCTCTCGCTTCCTCAAACCAGGACTGTCCTCCGCCCCTGAGGAGGCTGGGATCTCTGACCCCCAAAGGCTTCTGTGCCACAGACATACCTGTTTCCTCTGGACCCTGAACGGCACGCCTCTTCCTGATGCTCCGACTGAAGTTGCTTTCTTGTGCAGCTGGTGGTGCCAAGATCTCCTAAGAGCAAGAAAAAAAGCAGGTTATGGCAAAGATAATCTGAGGAAGGAGAGGCAGCACCGTGGAAAGGACTGTGCCCAGGCCTCACTCAGCTCTGCTGCTTCGAACTTACTTTCAGGGCCGAGGTGGCAGCTGGAGCTTCCTGCACAGCTGGCCTGGGGGCCGCTGCTCCCGCCCCGGGAGGGCCTGGCAGCTGCTCAGCTCGGTGCTCCAGCAGTTCCTCCCGGAGGCTCTTCAGCTCCGCTTGCAGGGCAGCCACTCTGCAGAAGGACACCACCGTGAGGCAGCAGGACACCAGGGCCAGCAGCAAGGTCAAGGCCAGCAGCGAGCCATCTCCAGAGAACCGGGCGGAGGGGCTTTCCTTCTGGGGGAGGATGGGGACATACTCCTTCGGTTTCATTTCTTCTCTTCTCTTAAGACCAGGAGAGAGGCGTGCCTGCTTCCCTTCTGTGGAGTCATTCATTTCACTCCTTGGGCTTTGAAGGTTTGGGTCTTCAGAATGAGTGACCACGGGGAATGGGTCATTTCCTGTTATCTGTGTTTGTTGATGTCCTACATTGACTACAGCGGCCAGCTTGGCGCGTGCCCTCAGGAGAATTCTCCTGAATTTTCTTCTCCCCGCACGGCTGCATCTCTGCCCCTACGTGCAATAGGTCTTCCTGGCATTCGCACTTCCAGCTGATTGCTCAACCGGCCTTCCTCATTTCACTTTCAGTTTTTCTCAGAATTTTAATGACATCTCAAAGCATTCGGACACAAACGAGTTCCATAAGTCTATTGATACGATGGGACTTAGGGTTAGAGAGAACTCCTAAGTGACACGCGCCATTAAGGTAAGGAGCTCCCCCTTTGGCATGCTGAGAGAACTGGGTCTGCAGGGAAGGGGGAAAGGAAAGCTCAAGTTCCTGCTGGTGTAAGAGAAAGAATGAATGTGAAGGTCAGAGAAGCGAAGTGCCCTGGCACTGAACTGGACTCGGCTGCAGAGTGATTTATGCACAGTTCTCGAGTAGGAAATAAAATGAAGTATCCTCCAGGGAGACACAGGAGTCCGCTGGGGAGCAATCTTGCAATCTTTCTGTTATTATCTTAGCAAAGTAATAAGAAGAATGTGACTGAAATTTGCAGGCCTGTTTAGATTAGATTTGAGGAGGGTTCTTTACAGGAGGGGGGGGGGGGCGCGATATTTTAAAGGGAAGGGAAGCCTGCATCGTCTTTGACCTCCCTGAGTAGATGCCCACCTCTGCTGTCCCCATTTCTGGAGCTTCTAGTACCCCTGTTTTGAAGGAGAATCGGCCTTCCTTCCAGCTCCCAATGCCTCAGTCCCACCATTCATTGCTCTTTCCCTGTAACACCTTAGGTAATACTAGTCCACATTAGGCTGCCTCTGCCCCAATCTAACAGGTTTACCTAGCGACCTATTCGAACCAGGGTCACGTTAGCTTCAAATCTCTATTGTTAGGCTTGATGCTGTTGCAAGGACACCCATCCTGAGATGTCTACCTGGACCTTCTCTGGTTTCTGGTTGCTTTGTCCCCAGCACCTACATATCCTGTAAGGAGCTCACACTTCAATAACGGAGTTACCACGCCCTTGCCAGGGCCTGGTGAGGCGCAACTGGGTGCGAAGACTGCGACGCATAAGCTCTATCTCACCACACATGTCTAGGTCATCTTCAAAAAGACAGTTTCAAAAATAATTTCAGTGAAGGTAAGTAAGGGCTCGAGAGCCAGGGCATAACATGTGTGACCTCTCTGTTAAATGGCATGATAACCGTCCCTGGAAATTGTAGTGAGGTTTACCAAAATGTAGAACTATATTTAATATGCTTCCATTTTTTATTCATTGTCATGACATGAACTGTTTCTTTCATTCACCCATCCCATAAGATAGGTTACATGACAAAGTCCCACAATAGCGCACGTGTAACCTCTGCAAGAGTTTCCCAGGTGAACAGCTGCTGAAGAGAAGGCACGTCTTCACCTTCAAGGAGCATCCCTGAGCTACCCTCCCGTGCTTCCTCCTTGTCTCGCTAAGTGTGATTCCAGCAGACTTACTCATTTTTACCTGCTGGGGTTATTATTTTTCCCTTCGTGCCCACAAGTCCGAAGGTCTTTTTAAATGATTTTACAAAAATAATAAATTATTTTAATCATTACTTGGGTGTCCAAATGAGCTGCTCTCTAATCTCTCTCGTGGAAGTCTTCTATGAGAGCGTGTGCAGACTCTTTTGCTCAGACATCACGCAATACAATCATTCGTCATGTATCTTTTGTTTCTGTGTCAATCAGACAGTGTTCCAATTTTTAAAAAGCATTAGTTTGGGAATTACATAAACCTTCGGACTGCAAGTAACTGAAACGACTGAGATTACATGTGTGTGTTAATATTACCCAAAAACGTAGAAATAAAAGAATTCAAGGCAGGGCTAGAAATCAGTAGCTTTCTCTCTTCTTTCACTCAGGACACCTGCGCATAGTTACTGCGTCTTTCTGGGAGTCAACCTTCTTCCACTGATGATTGGCTAATGGTTTGCATATTCAGTTGTAAATGTTCTTAAGAGAGAAAGAATAATTAATTGCTCTAGAGAATTCCCTCTGCCTTTGTTGCTCTGTTGGGCAGAGAACATCATTGCCGACCCTCTCAAGAGGGACACTGACCACCCTATGTGCAGGCCATATTAGAACATGGATCAAGCAGTGGGCAGCTCTGAACACAGAGAGATTCTGAGTACTTTAGAAGCCATTTTACCCAGTTTCCTCCCCTGACCAGACATGGGGCAAGCAGACTGTACCATTTGCTTGTCCTACATGATGATTACACAATTCTCTGAAGACAGGTAGAAAACTAAGAGGCATTCATCTACTTTTGAATTTCATATTAGAAGAACAAGAGGAAGTTATTATTCCATAAATTAAAGACCTGTTTCCTGTGGAGGAAATGGTTTGACGGTAATTCAACTGAAATTTGGTTAAACAAATAGCATGTTTATTTACTGAGTGATACTCCAAACCACAGGTTTATTCGTGGGAGGAAAAGCTGCCCTGTCTGAGCCACAGAATTCTCTGTCAGTATTTTGCTATTTTTCACCCACTTCTTTTTCTCAACTAGAATGTGAAGCATTCTCCTGTAATAGAGCTATACAAAATTTAATTAACAAATTGAGATACCATGTTCCTTGTCCCATCCACTTAAGAGTGGGCAGGGAGTAATGTGTGAGGGTACATTTAAAAAGAATTTAAGCCGAAACCCATTTGGCTCAGTGGATAGAGCGTGGGCCTACAGACTGAAGGATCCCAGGTTAGATTCCGGTCAAGGGCATGTACTTTGGTTGCGGGCACATCCCCAGTAGGGGGTGTGCAAGAGGCAGCTGATCAATGATCCTCTCTCATCAATGTTTCTAACTCTCTATCCCTCTCTCTTCCTCTCTGTAAAAAATCAATAAAATATATTTTAAAAAATAACAAAGAAAGAAAGAAATAGAATTTAAGTTATCCAAGGGACTAAACCGCAGCAAAAAAACAAACATCCACTCGCTGAATGCTTGCCTCTTATACCCACAACTTCACCAATATTTAAGAAGTTTAATGATAAACTTCTAGCTTAATAGTACTATGGGGAACTAGAGGTTTGGGGAAATCCCTTGTAAACCCCTTTCTTTAAGAAAAAGATTGCCTTTCATAAGAGTTACATCATTCAAGCACAGAGATAGTTTTTCTAGATAAGCAGAAGTACCTGAAAACAGATCTGGGTAAAATGGCTTCTAAAGTAATCAGAATATTAAAAATAGTTTCATTTTTTTAAAAATCATGCTGTCTGGTAGAAATAGATATGCAATCAGTGATTATTATAGTTACAGTGAAACTTGATTTTGAAGGCTAAATGTTAATCACTTGTATAATTTAACCGCAAAATAAGCATATGCTTTTAAAATTATACAATTCTGGTCATTTCCTGTACAAAAAATAATGTCAAGTGGCAAGGCTGATTTCTTTCTTAATAGACATATTAAAAAGAGAAATGTGTATGCATTTGCTGGAGCTTAATTTTTGTCATTGTTGGAAAAAAGGGCACTTTAGTAAGAACTTCATTTTCATTCGTGAATATGTTCTCTATTTGTTGTGCAGCTGCTTTCAAATTTAATGCTCTGGAATGTTAGTCTTTATTAAGTGTATTCAATGCTATTTTCAATTAGAGTGCAATTTAGTTGTGTCATTCCTTACCTTTATAATAATTACATAAGAATATTTTCATTAATATTAAGATGGATATGTGTCAGCCAATGCAATTATCTACTATTTTATATACATGAATGAGCAGCCTGTAGAATACACATTGACACACAAGAATACTTATACTAGTATAATACCTGGCTAGATTAGACCACCTCAAATATGTTGGGAGAAATGATAAAGTAATTCTACCCATGCAGGAAATATTACTTATGAAATTCTCTTTACTTTTAGAAATTAATAAAACAGAGTTTTAAAACATATTTTTTGGTATTTCCTTTTTTTTACCTTAATTTATTGGGGTGACATTGGTTAATAAAATTATACAGGTTTCAGATAGACATTCTATAATACATTATCTGTATATTATATCATGTTTTTACTGATTTATTTGAAATTTCATTTACTGAATGTAAGTAGTTAGGAGTTAGGAGTGCAGGCTCTGAAGTCAGACACGTCCATACACACAACTTTTTGTCACCATCTTAGCAGATTATTTCCTGCTCAAGATCTAGAAACTGATTTTGTTTCAATATCCATCTCTGTGTGATGCTGACCAATTCCATAAAAGTATCCTATTCATTGCAACGCAGTTCTAGTGACTCCACCCAATGGCTACTTATAACTAAGAGTAAACAAATGAGAGGTTTTTAACAATCAGGTATTGTTATTTTTCCTTTTTGAAAAAGTGACTGGATTTATTCTGGGTTCACATAAAAGAGGAAAGTCCAGTAAATACATCAATGTTAAAAGAGGGCTTATGAAAAAAAAAAAAAAAAAAGGATCATTTTTTAAGAGAAACACAAGAAAAGGACACTCTTGTTCTGTCACATATCTGCATATAACAGTCTAGAAGAGTACTGGCTGTCCACCTACTGTGTGAGGTCCTGGCTGCCAGTCTGAGGGTAAGAGAGCAAGATCACAGAAGAAATCTGGGTCTTTAATACCACAATTGTGTTGTTGACATAATCATATTCTCTTATTTGGAGTCAACTTCTTTGTTTTTTTAATCCTCACCTGAGGATCGGTTTTTATTGATTTTATATAGAGAGAGACATCAATGTGAGAGAGAAACATCAATCGGTTGTCTCCCATATGCATCATGACTGGAGATGGAACCCACAGCCTAGGTATATGCCCTGACTAGGAATCAAACCAGCAACCTTGTGGTGTATGGACAACACTCTAAGCAACCAAGCCACCCAGTCAGGGCTGGGGACTTCTCATACTAAGTAATACTTTTTCCTTATTCTTTAAGCCAAGTTGGTTAATGTACCCAAAGACATCTTAATTCTGCTAGATTGAGAATATTTATATTCCTACAACTAAAGAACTTTGCACACAACAGTTTTGAATATTCTTTCAGAATTTTCCCAAATGTCCTTTTAAAAACTACAATGTAAAAAGAAAAGGTCAGCATGCATTGCCAGAAAAACTAATTCATTTAAGGAAAGTCTTATTTTCAGTACTATAGAGTTATTTTTTATAACTTGGTTATTTAGTAGTGTTAGGAAACTTAAGAAAACATCTTTAAAAGTGCTATTATGTGGAGATATATTTAATGGACCTGCCTTTTCTATGTGGACCCAGATAAATTCAGTCCCTTCTTTCAAAAAGGAAAATATCAAATCAAAATTATGAGTCTCCTTGTAAGGAGTAAATCACCTCAAACAGAAGACAAACCAAGGGAGGACCAGGGTATTTTGTGGAAAATGCAATGTAAGTGAATCTTCCTTCTTCGTCTTCCTACCAACTTTTTAAGTTATCTATCTTCCCTGAGCTAAGCTGCAGGGAGCTGAGAGCCTAGAGACTAGCTGGAGGTTAGTGAGACCTTGGTTCTAATTGGCCGTAAGCAGAGAAAAAGGATGTGAAGCTTTTCTCCAAAAAGTAAGAATTTACAGTATTGTATATGAGACTGGAGTCTCAGTGGACCTTGGAATGAATGGGTAAGCAGAAATCTATGGGTTCCAGGAGTAGTTATCATGAGCCCCATATGAATTTGCCAAGTTTCCTTGACCTCTGAGAGCCCACAAAGGACCTCAATGAGTAGAGTTCCTCCTTCTGTCCTTCAGACTGGGACAATATAAGGGGAGAAGAGGGAAGGAAAGTCTCCTTAGACGCCTCATCAATAAACTGCACGTTTCCATGAGGGTACAAGCCCTCTGGTGGGGGTTTGTGACTTTACAATGTGACTGTAGCTCTGCTTATCAAAGGATTCCTCTATTTCCTTGCCCACTGAATCTGAGTTGACTTTGTGAGTTGCTTTGACCAGTAAGAAATGGCAAATGTGACCCAGTTTCAGCCTTTACTCTCTTGGACTGCTTTCCTGAGACTATCATAGAAGAAAGTCTATCTGGCCTACTTGGGGATGAGAAGACACATGGAGAAGCACCAGAGTGTCCCAGCCAAGAGACAGCATCTACTGCCAGATATGTGAGCCAGGCCTTCTTGAAGCTCCCAGCCCAGCCTGGCTACCAGAGGCATGTACCACAAGAGTGAATGAGGTGCAGCTTGCGAAAGAACCACTCAGAAAATCCACAGAATCACCAAAATAATAAAATCATCACAGTTATAAGACACAAAATTAGGGTGGTTTATTACGTAGCAACAGATAACTGAAATATCCTACTTATGATTATAATTTAATAAAAATAGAAATATTTACAAAAGTTGATCAAAGAGTAGATTACTTGAAAACATAAAGATACACAGGTAAAGTTTAAATCAAGGAGGTATGCAAAACTGAAGTTAGAAATAACTACAATGTGATCAGAACAAAAATAATTTATACTAAAACAGCAAAAGTAATACTCATTCATAAAATTATAGCACTGAAAACAAAGCCATAGTCAAAATACAATGATATTCAAAAGAATCAAATGCTCATGCGAAATTTGAAAAAGAATAAAATAAGCCAAAATAATACAGAAAATGGAAAAAAAAAAACTGATGAAGATAAGCATTGATGATTAATTGTTAGTTAGGGTATGAGCACAGGACACATTTTCAAAAATGTAAAATAATAAAGTTATCTTTTTAAAACAATCTGGCAATACCTAGTAACACTAAAAACATACACATACTTCAAATCACCAGTATTACTGCCAAGAATCTACTCATGCTGGAGAAAACAGTAAAAAATAACATAAAATCTCACTTAAGATTAAATTCCAGCCCAGCCGCATGGCTCAGTGGTTGAGCATATAGACCTATGAGCCAGGAGGTCATGGTTTGATTCCCAGTCAGGGCACATGCCTGGGCTGTGGGCTCAATCCCCAATGTGGGACATGTAAGAGGCAGCCAATCAATGATTCTCTCTTGTCATTGCTGTTTTTATCTCTCTCTCTCCCTCTCTCTTCCTCTTTGAAGTAAATTAAATATATTTTTTAAAAGATTAAATTCTATATGTTTAGTCCTCTATTGAGAACCAGTGACTACTTTCTTATTTTCTGTGCTACTCAAAGAGAAATCTAAAGACTTTCTTGTTTGGAAATTATTTTATTACCAAGTCTTGTTGCTCAAAAGAAATATGATTTTATACAAAAATTTGTAAAATCTGTATTAGATCATTGTAGGCAGTCATAAAACATTCTCACAGGTTAGTAAGAATTCATCCATTATACTTATTGTTAATTACTCCTGAATTTATTTAATTTAAAGTGAACTTGCTGACTTTTGTCTATTCCTCTGTTAAACACAAGCCTGTTTGTTTTACTACTAGTGTTTTTTAAAAAAAGAGTGATCCCCAGAATTTTAAGCAAAAGCGTAATCTGTTATCTCACAGCTACAGTTGTTTACATATTTTAAAGTGAATAATGAGTTTCAAGTGGTTTCAAAAATTAAACACAATCCAGCCCCATGGTGATATTTCCACACTCAGCAAAAACAACCATGACGCAGTGCCCAAAATTCATGTGAAATTTTTATTATCCTTTATCAATTAACAAAGATAACATGTCAAATCAAATAGCAGAGGTATAAAATGGCAGCAGAATAGGTAGATCTATTCTGAACTGAACTGGAAATAAAAATTGGGGTACAGTCACTGTGAATTACCAACTGAAGATTCTCTGAAGAGGAGACTTCTAACCAAGGATTGGCAAAGGAGGCCATCTCAAAACTGGTAGGAAGAGCTGAGACTTGAGGGAGCTGGCCTCACTCCCAAGGGAGGCAGGCCAAAGAGGCAGGTCTAAGCTTCATGCCTCTTGGGAAACCTCCTGCATCTGAGATATCCCTTCATAACCTTAGCATGTCATTTTTCTTGAGAGGTACAGTGATTTTGTACCTGCAAGCTACTGGAAATTATTCAACATAAAAAAATACATATATGATAGATCTAACCAACTGACAGAGAGGTGAAGCAAATATGGAGAAAAAGAGAAGCAAATTCTGAATCTAAATAACCAATAATGAACGGTCATCAATTTTATTATTTCAACATCTGTGTATGTATAAAAATTTTGTAACTCAACAAAAAATAATAAAAAAATAATTAATCCCTGTTTTTTTTCTTTTTCTTTTTACAAGTTCTGTGAAAAGTAACTATTGGAGGTGGCATCTCAGTCTTTTATCAATGCATTTAACAACGCTTTTTCTAAAAAAGTAAAATGATAATACTAAGTTGGTGTAAAAGAGCAACTTCTTTATTTGGCCAATATTTGTTCTTATATCAATGCATCTGTGTTTGAGTTTTTGGTGTGAGAATAACATAGTATATAGAAGCAAAATAAGTAACAAAAATAGCATACAGACAAGAAGAAAAAAACATAAATATAAAGTTCTTAAATTTTATGTAAGAGGTATAGTAATATTTGAAAATATTATAAACTGAAAGTTAAAAAGAATGTTGAGAGAACTTAAAGAAAGCCTCAAGATGAGCATTTTTAAGATATTAATTCAACCCAAATTGGTAGTCCATCAATTTCTAGGCTTTTATAAAGAAGTAGCATTCTGGTTTCAGTACTTGCATGGAAATTCAACTAATTAGGATAGTCAAAAAAATCTTGGGGGAAAAAACCTGATGCAAAAATAAATGAATAAATGTTGCAGATTTACACTAAATGATTTCAAAACTTTCTACAAAGCTTCAATAAGTAGGAGGGTGGTACTGAAATGAAGACAGAGAAATCAATGAAGCAGAATAAAAAGGGCATCATAAATAACCTCTCCCTCTCTGCTGCTACAGTCACAGCAGAGGCAATCCTATCTAATAAAAGGGCAACATGCAAATTAACCATCACTCCGACACAAATATGGAGGCACCCTTAGCGGCTGGGGCACTGGACGCTGATGGTGTCACCCCAGCAACAGGCCCCTGTGTCCAGTGCCCTGGTCCATGGAGGGAGAGAGGGCGGATGGGTCTCTGGCCAGAGGCTGGCTGGGGCACAGGAGGCTGGTGTCCTCGCAGGCCAGGCTGAGGGGACTCCCCGCCCCGCCCCGCCCCCCAATGCACGGATTTTGTTCGTTGGACCTCTAATACTATAATGAACTGTCTTGGTCTGCTCTTGGCCAATG
Source organism: Pipistrellus hanaki (assembly GCF_964339955.1). Taxonomy (NCBI): domain Eukaryota; kingdom Metazoa; phylum Chordata; class Mammalia; order Chiroptera; family Vespertilionidae; genus Pipistrellus; species Pipistrellus hanaki. The sequence goes on from NC_140505.1 coordinate 29,203,740, forward strand.
AGTGGTAATAATTCCACATCTACAAATTCCAAAGTAACAGACATTTTAAATGTGAATGCCATCATCTCCTTTTCTTACTCTTTTATCTTTATCATAACTATGTTCGTTTCTGTCACCTCTCAGTGTCCAGCAAAGGAAAAAAAGAAAATATAAAAATTAACATTGTCACAATTTTTACTGTCAACCTATAGGAGTTGACGTTAAGTAAGTAAAGGTGTGGTAATCCAATTCTAATGAGGATTGTGGATGACCAGCTAAATTCATGAGTAAATCTTACATAACAGTGAAGGAAGAAATTAAAGTGTATAATGAGAACATGATTATAGGTTAAGATGGTTAATAAAAGTGTTTCAGAAAATGGTGCCTTATGCTAGCTCCACTTTAAACATTTTTTAGAACTGCTAGATTTTTTTCCAAAGTAGCTACTCCATTTCACATTCCCACCAGCAATGTGTTCAACATTTCTTCACATCCTCACTGATGCTTATTGTTGCCCATATTTAAAAAAAAAATATTTTTATTGATTTCAGAGAGGGAGAGGGAGCATTAGATAGAAATATCAATGATGAGAAAGAATCATTAATTGGCTGCCTCATGCATGCCCCACACTGGGGATGAAGACAGCAAACGGGGACATGTGCCCCGACCGTGAATTGAATGAACTGTGACCTCCTGGTTCATAGGTCAACATTCAACCACTGAGGCTCACTGGCTTGGCCATGTGTTTTATTTTATGCATCCTAGTGGTGTGAATATCTCAATGTAGTTTTGATTTGCATTTCCCTTATTACTAATGACACTGAGATCTTTCCTATGTACTTATTGTTCTGTCTTCTCTGAAGAATGTCTATTCAAATTCTTTGCCTATTTTTCTTTTTTAATCCTCACCTGAGGATATTTTTCCATTGATTTTGAGAGAGAGTGGGAGAGACAGGGAAAGACAGAGAGAAATATTGATGTGAGAGAAACACATTGATCAGTTGCCTTCTGCATGCACCCTGACCAGGGCCCAGGCCAAGGAGGAGCCTGCAACCCAGGTACATGCCCTTGACTGAATCGAGCCCATGACCCTTCGTTCCTCAGGCCTATGTTCTATCCACTGAGCCAAACTGGCTATGCTTTGCCCATTTTTAAATTGGGTTGTCTTTATATTGTTGAATTGTGTTATTTTTATCTTCTAGAAATAAAACCCTTATCAGATATATGATTTGCAAGAATTTTCTACCATACCGTAGGTTGCCTTTTTATTTTCTTGATAATGTTCTTTGAGGCACAATTTAAAATACACTTTGGTTGCCGAAACCAGTTTGGCTCAGTAGTAGAGCGTCAGTCTGTGGACTGAAAGGTCCCGGGTTCTATTCCAGTCAGGGGCATGTACGTTGGTTGCGGGCACTTCCCTGGTAAGGGGTGTGCAAGAGGCAACTGTTCGATGTTTCTCTCATCGACATTTCTAGCTCTCTCTCTCTCTCTCTCCCTTCCTCTCTGTAAAAAATCAATAAAATATATTTTAAAATAAATAAATAATAAATAAAATACACTTTGGCAAGCACAATTTATTTTTTCTTTTGCCGCTTGTGCTTTTGGTGTCACACCTAAGAAATCATTACCTAAAGATTGCAGCTATGTTTTCATCTAGGTCTTTGCTCCATTTTGAAATAATTTAAAAAATATATATTTTATTGATTTTTTACAGAGAGGAAGGGAGAGAAATAGAGAGCTAGAAACGTCGATGAGAGAGAAACATCGAACAGCTGCCTCTTGCACACCCCCTACCGGGGATGTGCCCGCAACCAACATACATGCCCCTGACTGGAATCGAACCCGGGACCTTTCAGTCCACAGACCGACACTCTACCACTGAGCCAAACCGGTTTCGGCTTGAAATAATTTTTATATGATGTGATATAGGAATCCAAATCCATTCATGTGCATGTGGATATTTAGTTGGCACATGCCATTTGTTAAAAAGACCATCCTTTCAATAATGAATTTTCTTGGCACTTTTGCCAACCATCAATTGACTGTAAATATATAGGTAATAGCTATTACTTATAAATTAAGCTTAAGCTGAGCAAAGACACAAAATACTCGTAAAAAAAAGTCAAGCAAAAAGCACAGAAATCAGATGAGATCATTAAGTTTAGCAATAATTAGCTGAACTGGTGTAGGGTAAGACAAGAACAGGAATGTCAGGAGGGCACAGTAAGGGAAGGCCAAAGAACCCCTTGCTGTGGGACATATACTACGGATGATAGTGATTATGCCCCAACTTTTTTTTTAATCCTCACTTGAGTATGCTTTTTCCATTGATTTCTAGAGAGTGGAATCAGGGGGAGAGGAGTGAGAAACATTGATGTGGGAGGGACACATCAATTGGTTGTCTCCCACATGCACTACTACCAAGGCTGGGAATAGAATCTGAAACCAGGTGAATGTCCTTTACTGGGATTCGAACCCATGACCCTTTCATGTGTAGGCTAATGCTCTACTACCAAGCAACATAGGCCAGGGCTCAACTTTTTTTTTTTTTTTTTTAATATATTTTATTGATTTTTTACAGAGAGGAAGGAAAAGAGATATAGAGCTAGAAACATCGATGAGAGAGAAACATCGACCAGCTGCCTCTTGCACACCCCCTACCGGGGATGTGCCCGCAACCAATGTACATGCCCTTGCCCAGAATCGAACCTGGGACCTTTCAGTCCGCAGACCAACGCTCTACCACTGAGCCAAACCGGCTTCGGCCAGGGCTCAACTTTTATTTCTTTATATTTCTTCCTTATGTACCTGTGAATCCCTTTTTAAAAAATTATCATTATCCTTGTTATTTTTAAACCAATGAGATGTCACAGGCACTTATTGGCATTTTCATGACCCTTATTCCCAGGACATACACTTTGAGGTGTGTGGAGAGTGGCTACAGCATTCAGACAGGTTCAAGCCTCGGAATGACATGTGGCAAAGCCACATACAAATGCCAGCTTGGAGGGCTTTCCCAGCACATTTATAGCCAAAAGGCCATGGCTGTAAGCCCAGCCTTACAGTCTAGCCCTGCAGTCCTAGGTAGCTAAGGGATGTGAGCTGCAGGGGGTACAGCAAGTGTTGCCAAAACAAGGCTTGACAGAGTTCAGAGAAAATCAACAACAGGAAAGAAGGTTTGAAATTCATAAGAACGTTGTAAACATCTTGCCCTCATTTTTGATTTGTGTGATCTGATTACAAAATAAAGCTGCAGCTTACAGGCTGTGACACTGTTTCCTCATCCAGGCACAGTGATCCTACCTGGCCCCAACTGTATTCTCTTGTCTGTTTTCTTTAGTCTTTCACCGCCCCTCCTCAGGTACACTCCTGGCCATGCTCGATGCGGTTCAGAGGTACGAGTTCAAGGCTCCTCTATAGAGATATGCTAACATTTAGATCCCCCAAGTGGCAATGTCCTGAATAATTATATATTATAACCCCTTTAATATTGAACAGTAATTTAAACACATGGGCAACTTCTGGTCTTTCCACTTTAATCATTGGTTTTGTGTGTGTGTTTAATTTCTCTTCCAGGTGTGTTGTCATTCTAGGTCTCAAACTTCAATACAAAATATTACAGCAATTGCCTTTGTGCACCTTTTTCCTTCTGAAAGAAGGAAATGTTTGAACGAAGTTTTTAACTGTGAGCCAATTCTATTCAGAAAATATATTTAACACCAAGGTGCTTAGCACCATGCCAGGTGCTGTGGAAGAGAAGCTTGACAGTCTGCCATGTCTTGGTTTACTGAAGTAGTAAGACACACAAAAGGGAAATATGACAGTGTGCAATAAGGAAGTAGACAGGAGATCAAAGGACAGAATGTAGTGAGGGCAATAGGTATTTAGACAGGGGAGAAACTTGTTGGAGCTACCATGAATTTGGGTCATGGCTCAGGAGCCTAGCGAGGTGAGAGGCTATTCGATTGACAGGTTAAAGCACTGGGAATGAGTAAACACATACTAGAAGAGGAATGAGTTTGATTCATAAAATTTCTGAAGGAACCTATGGATCAAGAAGTCTGACTTTGATCTAATGAGAAATGCAGTTAATAAATGTCCTTCAGTAGGAAAAGGCATGAAGTTTTTCTAGCAAGTTAGAACAGAACAAAGATCAAGAAGTGGAATCAGTGAAGTCAGAAACGAGCTCATTCTATTCAGTTATCAAGAATGACCAAAAAAAAAAAGGTCAGAACAACACTTGGCACATTACAAGCACTCAATAAAAACGTTAGCTATTATAAAATAATTTCAGGGACTAGTATGACAGTAGTAGTAAGGTTGGGAAAATAAATCATACTGGGGGAAAAATAGCAAAATCAGTTTCAAAAGTATGTTTCATTTTGTGAGGAAGATGACTCCCTGATTTTTTGAGATGTGGTTATCTATAAAAGGCTAAGGAAAGAGGATGAGAGAAATCCTATTAATTTATAAACTTTCCTACAGGAATACATATTTACTCTGAAAAGAATTAGTTGTGTATTATTCCTAATAATTTTTATCATCTCTATTTTTCTTTTATTTTAAGGTAATACATGTGTCCTCATCTCCCTATTGTGTGTGTCTCCGCTCCCCCCCCCCCCCAACTCATACCCTCACTCCCTGTTGCCTGTGTCCATTGGTTAGGCTTATATGCATGCATACAAGTCCTTTGGTTGACCTCTCCCTCTTACCCCCACCCTCCCCTACCTTCCCTCTGAGGTTTGATGGTCTAAGATGCTTCTTGTGTCTCTGGATTTTTTTTCATCAGTTTATGTTGTTTATTATCTTCTCTGACTGGCCTAATATTTTAATTCATAGTCCATGTTTGGGGCATGTTCCTGAAGAACTGGTCTACTTTTAATTCAATCTCAACATCTTAAATCTATTACCATATAAATAAAAACTGTCAAACTGTTTGAGACAACATATATAGAACTGGAGACAGATTCAAATTATTGCTCTATTCTGAGCAACCTTGAGCGTTACTGAACTACTCAAAGCCTACTATCATAATAAAATGGTAATATGCTAATTAGACCAGATGTACTTCTGGACGAAGCTGGGGCCAGAGGGAAGCAGCCCAGGTCCAGGGTGCTGGTGCTGGCAGCTGGGGGAAGGCCTACTCTTGCATGAATTTTCATGCATTGGGCCTCTAATTTTATTATAAAATGGGACTGAAAATTACTCAAAAGGTTTGTTGAGGGCTCAATGACATTACATTCTACACTTGGGTCTTACACTTGCAGGTATTAAAAAAAAATGTATTTTCCTTCCCTTCCCTTAATAAGATAGGAGTTATATTCTCTAACCAGATCCAATTGTTCATGAACTTTAAGATGTAACAGATGGTAAAGCAACAGTTGGAGTGAAATAGGAATGTGAAATTATCTTTTGAAAATAAGAAATAGTTCTACAAACTGCTTCATCTTGGGATTTAGGTTGGCGATCTTTCAGGGAAGTACATGAGAGATCCTACTTCCCACCAGATTTACCCATGGAAAGATGGTTTCCAGGAAACAAATTCTTCATCTCTATTTGCAGGTGGGCTATTTAAGGTTTGTCATACTTTCCTAACATGCTACTAGTTCTGAAACTATTCACACATTTCAGTTTCTTGTTAAGAAAGCAAGCTACAGACAACAGGCGGGGGGGGGGGGGGCGCGCTGTGGTGCGAGGTTGGGGGAGAGGTTTCTGGCCTGGGTGAAAAAGGTAAAGGGATTAAACAAAACAAACAAACAAAACCTCATACACACACCCACACCCACAGAAAGCAAGGTACAAACCCTTTAAAGTTGAAAGAATATAAGGCCTTCTGAAAATCTTCCCAAACCTTTAACTCAATGCTAATGGGGGTAAGGGTGGGAAACACACTTAAGAATTTCATGAAAAGGCACTTGATGAAATCTGAAGGCCACAAAAGGATGAACATTTATTCCCTCCTAGATTAAGCAAATGCTCTGGGGCCTATTCATTCACCAGTGATTCATATGTAGAAAATATTTAGTATTAGCTTAAATGGATGCAAGAGGGTATGAGAAAAGAGAACAAACTATTTTCTATCCACACCATCATTATAAATTAATTTCAATATATAGTCTGAATTTTATTTAACCATTAAGAAAACTTTAATGCCCTACCATATAACTTAGGTTAATAGAAAATATTTTTGAAACTGAATACAAAATATTTTAAGACATTAGTCAAACTTTCAATGTATAAATTTATTGCATGTCAGTACAGAAAAATAGAAAGTATATTTTAAAAGAAATTTATTATAAAAAAACAAATGTAAATGTTGGCTTGCCATGGTTAGCACATAACATTCAAATTTAAGCTAAAAATTTTATTACTTCTTCAAATAAAATATGGCAACAAAAATGTTTTACATTATGAAATTGGATTACTTTATCCTGAACATACTTAAAAAGGTTGAAAGCAACTTGAATTTTAAGTATATGCTGTACTGACAGAAAATGTTATAAATTAATACACACTCCTCCATTTCATATGAATATATGGTACTTTTTGTAAAAAAAAAAAAAAAATGTCTCTTATCCACTGTCTTTCTTTAGACTATATTTTTAAGATACAAAATATAAATGGAAGTATATTTGTGCCATTTGGTAAAAACATGTTGACTACTATTTGGATGAATGCATTATTTTGTAATACAAGTGAATATATTATTTTTAATTAGCTAAGATGATGTACATACATAGTTAATATAAACAGGAATGCTTTTTCTATCCTATTATTTAAAAAATAGATGTCTGTGCTCTGTCATTCTCAACTTTACTTGAGTGATATGAAAATACATAAATTTAAGTGGATAATCCAAAAGCATCTAATTTTTTTAACCCATTAATTGTTGTCAAATATAATAGGAGAAACAGAAAGGGAGGTGGTCAGTGAAGGATTTCAACTATGACCTAATTTAAAAAGTGTCTTCTGTGACAATCTCAAGAAAACAAGGAACCAAATAAAAACTACACTTCTACACTTAATCTGAGCTTGCAAAATAACATATAAAATTGAATATGGCCTTCACTCTTTAATTCCACCAAACAAATCTATTCCCACTTCAAACCAAATCTTTCAAACTTTAAGAAATAAATATGAAAGCATGAGGTGGTATGAATTCTCATTTAAGAAATATTACAACATAATTAATTCAGTGACATATTACCAAAACTGGAGTTTTGGTAATTATCATGTGTCTAGAGCCTATCATGAAAAAGTAAATCTAAGCTGCCCTATAACAAAATTCAGAATTGTAGCTCAATGGTTGAGCATCAACTTTTGAACCAGGTCACGGTTCAAATCTGGTCAAGGGCACATGCCCAGGTTGTGGGCTCGATTCCCAGTAGAGGGCGTGCAGGAGTCAGCCAATCAATGATTCTCTCTCATCATTGCTGTTTCTATCTCTCTCCCTCTACCTTCCCCTCTGAAATCAATAAAAAAAATATATTAAAAAAATTCAAAATTGTAAAAAAAAATATATATATATTTAAAAATTCAAAATTGAAAATATCTACCTTACAACCAAAGTGCAAAAGTATAGGGTAGTGGCAATATTAGGTGCTCCAGTCACTTTGTTAGAAATGTTTGGTATTTAACTGTTCTGCATTGTTATGTTTCCTTTTCACCAATCTCATCAGTTAATTATTTCTAGATCTACATTTAATACATAACCTTTCACTCTGTTGCTCTTTCTGTTCTATTAGTATTATTCTTTTATCTTCTATAAATTATTTTCCCCATATTTTGCAATACCCTTTTTAGGATCCCTTTTGTCATTTCTCACCAATAATCCCTTAAAATAAAAAAACAGATTTTGATCTAAATAAATTATATCTTGCATTTTTAAATAATATTTCCCAATTTACAGCAGCTTAATAACTTAAAATTCATTCAGAAACTCTTATAGCTGCTCTTTGATAAGCCAGAAATTAATACACAAGACGGACACACTTCTATTCCCACTAAACCTATGAATCCAAAAATAAAGTGACTCATTCAGAATTCACATTTTATTAACACCAAATGCTTTGGCCAAAAGTTAGACACAGTTTGAAGAACTGAATTTGTTTTCTATTTCTTCCTATCTAAAGAAATTTTCTCAAATGTAGAAATCAGGTACTACAGCCCTAGAAACAGCCTCTACCCATTTGCTGCAGGAAGAAAGGCTCCTTAACCCAAAGAGAATGAAGACAGGGATGGGATACATGTACTTTACAACTTTTGAAGTCCTGGCTTACAAAGAAAAAAAGATTGTTTATAAACATGAAGTATTTTAAAAAGCATAAAACAAAACACTGATGAAGAAAAAGCTGTTAGGCTTCATCAGCATATTTACAACTAAATTTGATAAATTTCTTCATAGTGTAGTACTGGACTAAATGAATATATGAAAACATAAGAAGGTACTTTATAAACTTTAAAGAATGATACGAGTCTAAGGTTTTCCATGTAAGTTCATGTCTAAATACAATAGATTTTGTTGTATTAAGTATTTTCCTTTTAATACATTACTATTTAAGACAGTCATTCTACATGATTGACAAGATGAAAAGTATCCTTTAATTGTAGTGAAATTATACATACAAAATACACCTTCCATGATATGCATTACCAAATTTGTTTTTAAAAGCATGACTTTTTTTTTTTTACAATAATTTATAGAAAAACATTAATAATATTTGCTGTAATTTACTGTTTTCTAGATATTGACATAAAGTGAATGAGACGAATGTTATTTGGCAAAAGTATTTCTAGCCCTATCTCCATAGAAAGAGTTTTAAGTTTAGGTCAAAACTATTGACCCATAATTTCTCTGTTCTAGCTGCTTGCACGAAGCCAATAAATATAGGCAAAATATTAAAAATATTACATCTAAAGCTGACATAATGCACAGAGCTCAAATACATCTAATTTTTGAGGACTGCTTGACACAACTTAGTACAATTATGCCTCATAGCTTATATATATGTGTGTGTGTGTATATATATATATGTCAATCCTGCAACTTTAAAGAGCTTTTTTTAAAAAATTTTTTCATACATTTCTATATGACTAAATACTACTTCCCACTGATAGTCATTTGATAGTTAAATGTATAATATGTTCTGTGATAAAAAGTTGTAGCATTCCTTCATCCCCATATTCCTACATGTAGAAAATTGTCTTTTGTTGCAATTCTATTTTATAACTAAAATATTATAACTAAACCAAAGAGCACAGCTTTTTTGTTTTTGTTGTATTTATTTTCAGAAAGTCCAATAAATGACACCGTGGCTTTAGTGGGTTAGATATACCTAAATACTGGGACTTAAAAGTCAAACGAGGAAATTTCTGTAAAACAGTATATATAATTATGTAATAAGGGTTCCTACTTTAATTTTTAAACAAGTTATGACTGCCATTGGTGGTTTACCTGTAGACTTATGAAACTGATAAAAGGTAAAATTCTCTTTGCCACCAAAACTACAAATGTAAAAAAGTTCAATTATGCACATTGAAGTTGCAGTAAGATTCTAAATTTCTATTTTTGCATGCCATGATCCAGACTATACCTAACAAACCACAGTACATTTTTGTTGGAAAGTGGGGTCCCATTTATTTGTAAGAAAAAGCTGAATCTCAGCATACGCCAGAGCAAAATTCAATAGCAACCTGCACACAGGCCTCAATTTCACTTCTTGCCAAAACCAAAATAGTTTACATAAAAATATATAACCCAGGTTACCATATACATTGGTATATAACCAGTGCTATTTACATTAAAAACATTGCATTGCATAATTCAAGAAATAAAACATCATCATGCACTTTATTTTAAGGTGAAAAATGCAGTTACAGAACTAAGCTTATATACCATGATTGTCCCAATATTTACTAAAGGAATAATATCCAAAGGTTTCTCATTTATATCTCCCCTTCCACACCCAGCCATTAATCTTAAGTATCATAGTATAACACTTTAGCAACAAGAAACTTTTGAATATATTCTTCTGTCATATTAAACTAAAGATACAAACACATAAACACATTGAAACGTTTGATGAAAATGTATGAAATAATCCCAACAATTATAGTTTTTTAAATGTAAAAAACTATTTGGATCATCTTTAAAGAGCACTAAAGTCCTTTCAACATTTAATGTCACTCTTCAGACAAGTACAGATATAACACACTTCTAGAAAGGAACATTCTTTATCAGTCTGCACAAATTAAAATACAGTGCAATAGAAAAACATTATATAATTGTCACATTAGATGAAGTTTTTGCCATTTCTTCAGGAGAATGACTCTTTATTACTTCTTTGATGAACTGTTCAAGGCTAGTGAAGTAACCCTGGCATTGCCATGTGTCATTATGAGTTCCATCAGGAAAAATGGCTAATCTCTTAGTCCGAGATGGGGAGAGTTCATAAAGCTGCTTCATCATTACTGGTGGAATTAACTGGTCAGAGAGTCCAGAGATGAAAAGAGAAGGCATTCTGCACTGAGAAATTTTTCTGTAGGACAAAAATTTATTTTTGTAGCACCATAAAGGAAGGTAACGCATTGGAAAAAATGAAAATAAAGTCCTGGCCATATGTGGTATGCTTAAAAATGTGTTCTCCACCATAATAGCTGAAATCCTATGTGAATTTTCAGAAGCCAAATGAATAGCCACTGCTCCTCCCAAGGAACGACCAAAAAGAAAAATTTTTGTTTTGTCAAGGTCAGGTCTAGTCATCACATAGTCTAGCACAGCTTCAGAATCTAAGTAGAGTCCTTCTTCACTTGCTTCTCCGTCGCTTTTCCCGTATCCTCGATAATCAACAAGCAAAAGATTAACTTTGAGGTTAACCAACATAAGCAATGCATTTGGTAACCTGTGACCTATGTTGCCTGCATTCCCATGAAAATAAATTATGGTTGGAGAATAGGGTGAATTGTCTCCAGTATATCTTACCAAAATAAGATTCAGACGCACTCCATCTTTGGTTCTGATAAAAATGTTCTCATGTGGAATACCAGTGGGCATAGGAACATAAAGGCGTGAGGAAGATGGCTGTTCTGGAAAATAGAGCAATACATCCTGGAATTTATATAGAATGCCTGCTATTGATATGACTATTAACAAAAGTAAGATAATGCCTCCATACAGATGAAAAGTCACTATTAAAGGTAAGAGAGAAATTCGGCAGAGAGCCCAAGACCAGGAGGCCAAGGTTATTAGCCATCTTTCAACAAAGTTCCACAGCATCCAGGACTTTTCCATTGTAGCTCTCTGTAAGTGTCCTAAAACAAAAACAAAAATAGAGAGACATTATCAGTAATCTAACACTTATCTCTTAAGGTTAGATCCATGATCCATATAAATCTCGATACTAGATGAATCCTTAGAAGCTTACATCAATCCATCCACAAAACTGGTTACTCTAATTTCCCTTGTTCCTTCTGTTATCAATAGTCTCTTCTCCCTCCAGTGCTATCATAGTCATCAAACTATATTCATTTTGTGAAATGTGCTTACTAGCATTTACTGCCAGGTACTTTCATTCATCCTTGATTTGATAGAAAAATAAGTTGATTCCATGTTCCCAATTTTTATATGAAAGAACAGGGAGGCACAGGGATAAGTATAAGTGGACTGGCTGTATTTTCATTTTCTTCAGATAAACAGCGAGAAGTGGAATTGCTGGATCATATTGTAGTTCTATTTTTAATTTTCTGAGGAGCCTCCATTCTGTTTCCATGGTGGCTGTACCAATTAACATCCCACCCACTATGAACAATGTTTCCCTTTCTCCACATCCTTACTAACATTTGTTATTTCTTGTGTTTGTTATGCTAGCATTTTATCGGGTATGAGGTGGTACCTCATTGTTTTGATTTGCGTTTTCCTGATGAGTAGTGTTTCCATGTACCTATTGGCCATCTGTATATCTTCTTTAGAAAAATGTTTATTCAGACATTCTGCCCTCTTTATTTTTTAGCTACTGATTTATATGAGGTTTTTATATATTTTGGATATTAAACCTTTACCAGACATATGATTTGCAAATATTCTCTCCCCTTTAAAGGTTTTCTTTTCATTTTGTTGATGGTTTCCTTTGTTGTTCAGAAGCTTTTAAATCTGATATACTCCATTTGTTTATTTTTGCTATTGTTGCCTTTGCTTTTAGTGTAGATCCAAAAAACCATTACCAAAACTTATATTAAGGGGCTTGGCACTGTTTTCTTTCTAGGAAAGAAATATCAGGTCTTATATTAAAGTCTTTACTCCAATTTGAGTTAACTTTTGTGCATGGTAAGATAGTGATCCAGCAACATTTATTGATGAGATTGTCCTTTCCCATTATATTCTTAGCTTCTTTGTTGTAAATTAATTGACCATGTATGCGTGGGTTTATTTCTGGGCTCCTATTCGTTCCACTGATTTGTGTGCCAATGCAATACTGTTTTGATTGCTACAGTTTTGTAATACAGTTTGAAATCAGGAAGAGTGATACCTCCCACTTTGTTTTTCCTTACTAAAGATTGCTTTGGCTACTTGGGGTCTTTTATGGTTCTATAGAAACTTTAGGATAAATTGTTTTATTTCTGTAAAAAATGCCAATGGATTTTGATACAGACTCAATATTAAGTATGTAGTTTGCTTTGGGTAGTATGAACATGTTAAGAATATTAATTCTTCCAATCTATGAGCATAAAATAGCTTTTAACTTAATTGTCTCTTCTTCAATTTCTTTCATTTAATGTCTTCCAATTTTCAGTGTACTGGTATTTCACCTCCTTGGTTAAACTGATTCCTAGAGATCTTCCTCTTTTTGATGGTACTGAAAATTGGATTTTTTTCAGAATTCTCTGATACTTATTAGTGCATAGAAACAGATTTTGGAATTCTATAGTATTACTGAGATAGTTTGAAGGCAAACCTGAGGTAGTTAACAGATTCTAACCTATCAAGACCAATCTGACATAATATTGTCAATATTTTTTTACCTTGTAGAAAAAAATATAATTAAACAAACCAGAACAAGAAAAATAAAATATTTTCCTCTCTACCTGGAGGTTTTCACAGCTAAACTTAAAAAATAATTTATTTAAATTAACCATTCATTTCTAATGTATTATTCAGAAAAAAGTAATATTTTGTCTTTCCCATATGATTAAAAAGAAATTTCAGATTACTAATAAACAAAATATGTAAAATATTTTATATAGTCCTTATTGCAATTTCATACCAGTGAGTCAACACTGATTGCTATGCTATATTGATAAAGCCATAAATACTTGGGGAGTAAGTGTAAAAGAAACAGAAATTTTCTTTGAGAACCAAAGAAAAATTAAGAAAGTGACTTATTAGAGACAATTTTTTTTAAATACTGCTGAAAAATACAACTGATAAAAAGAAAACTCAGAAAAAAAGCTATCAAAAGTCAACTTTTTAATCAAATAAAAAATGTATGCATGTTGTCTTAAAATGGCAAGAGGTAAGATTTTTCTTATATATTTACCAAGTTTTAAAAGACATTAAATTCCCTTTTACTAATAAACTATCAGAAAGAAGCCACTCTTACATTTGATACATAATTATTAATGACTAATTTTTAAAACTGTACTGTAAAACTGTAGTAAATGTAGCATTTTAATTTATCTTGTTAGGTTTAAACACTACAGAAATACAAAATAAAGTTAGAACGGCTATAAAGATGAGTTAGATAATTTAACAGATTCAATTTTTCACTATTATTTCACGAAACATATTTACTATTTTGTTAAACAGATTTTAAATTTGAATTCTTGTTCAAATGACTCTGGACATCATATTTTTCTGAAGTTTCTCTGAAATCTATACTGCCACCCAGTTGCAGCAAGTTTAATTACAATGAGCACTAGAGGAAAGCAGGTATGTCAGTTAAATAAAAACCCAAACCTAAAAGCTATAGAATCAATATCTGACCACTAGGTGTCAGAACTAGTTAAAAATCAGACTAAAAGATTAAGCCAATTACAGTAAATACTGAATCATTGTTCCAGGTCAACAAAAAAGGCCTTTCACAATCTATGACTGTTATTTACCAATAGCTTAAAGTAGACAGGGCTATTCTCTATATCCATTTGTTGTTGTGGATAATTCTCAACAACACATCAGGTCACTTAAACATTTAACCTAACATTTACTTATTTTATTTTATTTTTTTAATTATAAGCAATATCTGAGTGATTTTCATATGTAGACAGGAAACACACTGGCATTAACTATATACAACAAGATAAAATAATTTTGTGTAATAATTAGGATTAACAAGGTTTGTGATGTAAAATATATACTAGAGCACTGTAACATTTCAAAAGTAAATTATTTAATATATTTCTTTAGTGAAAATTTTTACTTATTTATTTTTTTCATAATCAGACCCATCATTTTTGAGAAGTATTAGGGAGATGGTTAACTCAAACATCACTTATTTGGCGACATAGTAAGGGGAAAAGCCACAAAAATCCCATCAGCCTTAAAGTCTCCAGCCAGTGGTCGGCAAACTCATTAGACAATAGAGCCAAATATCAACTGTACAACGATTGAAATTTCTTTTGAGAGCCAAAGTTTTTAAACTTAAACTTCTTCTAACGCCACTTCTTCAAAATACAATAGACTAGCCCAGAACATGGTATTTTAAAGAAGAGCCACACTCAAAGGGCCAAAGAGCCGCATGTGGCTTGCAAGCTGCAGTTTGCCGACCACTGGTCTATATTATCATATACATATCTGCAGAATAATCTTGGGTTTATCACTTATTTCCAGTCTGAATTATTTTTTCAGTAGAATGAGAACTTAAAATGCCTGTATTATCAAATGAAGTTTTAAGAAGCATTTATAAATGCTATAGATATATTAATTTTATTTACTTTTAAGACCAAGTATTTCTGGCTGTACTACTACATTCTTTACTGTGTTCTGCTCAAGTTAACATCAAATCAGAATTTACCACACAACTATAAGAAAAAATAAAGGCCCGGAGCAGCAGCTGCCAGGCTGGGAGTGGCCAGGCCCGGAGCAGCCAGGTCTGGTGCGGCCAGGCCCAGAGCAGCAGCTGCCAGGCTGGGAGCGGCCAGACCCAGAGCAGCCGGGTCTAGTGCGGCCAGGCCCGGAGCAGCAGCTGCCAGGCTGGGAGCTGCCAGGCCCGGAGCAGCAGCTGCCAGGCTGGGAGTGGCCAGGCCCGGAGCAGCCGGGCCCAGAGCAGCCGGGTCGGGTGCAGCCAGGCCCGGAGCAGCAGCAGCCAAATCCAGAGCAACTAGGTCGGGAGTGGCAGTGGCCAGACCCGGAGCAGCTGGTTGTGGAACGAACCAGAGCAACAGAGGCCAGGCCCGGAGCAGCCAGGCCCGGAACAGCTCGCTCCTCGCCTGCCCCTGCCCCATGGCTGGAAACTTTTGCGGGAACTTGAGGGTCTGCTGAATCAAGTGATGAAGGCTTAGATCTGGATATGTTGAGTTAGTATAGTGCTGGGATGTTGATCTGTGAGTGCCTTGGGTGGGGCCTGGAAGAGGCTGGTTGACCTATTTGGAAATGTCTTTTGTGTGAAGTGTATCATTGGGCATGTGGAGGTATTATAGATATGAGAAAATGCTAAGTAACTGACTTACTATCTGAAAAGGGATTTACTATCGGGGAAAGGGAGGGAGGAAGAGACTGAACATAAACTGTGCACCTATGGATGAGGACAATGGGAGATGGGGAGGGGGCGGAGGGTGGGGTGGGAACCTGGTGGAGGGGGGAAGAAATGAGGAACCTTTGTAATAATATGAACAATAAAGATTGATTTTAAAAAAATAATAATAAAAAATAAAAAAATCTGATGAACAATAAAAAAAAAAAAAGAAAAGAAAAAGAAAAAATAAAATCTGAAAATTTGAAAAGGACATGGTAAAGCATTTCTATAACCCAGATAATCCCAGGAATGAATTGACTCAATTTTCAAATCAAACAAAATGTGTATCAATGACTAAAAAAAACATATTGCAACACTAGATAAAATACAAAGCTTCTAATATCTAGGCAAGGCATATTTTGAAATTCAAACCACACACACACACACACACACACACACACACACACAAAAAAAAAATCTATACAGTTAAAATTTTCAATTATTCAAACTAAAAAATAATTGTTTTAAGTAGCCTCTTTAGTTTCTAATTTCAACATACAATATTGAATTTAAATAGACCAGAAGCTATGTGTGTTTTTTCACTACTGCATTCCCTACTGGGTAGTATAACAAGAGTAAAATTAAAAAAAAAAAAAAAAAAAAATCCAGTAACATATCTGAATTATTAAACTTCTCCTCAATCCAGATTTCTCTCCACTTCTAAGTAAGCATAACTCTGTTCTGAGCACTGGACATATATGTTTACGAGTGGATATAAGAAAAATTGCATATTTGAGACCATTATTGGTTAGGGAAAATATTCAACTTGCAGTTTTCCACAGAGCATTCCTGAAACATCGCCTTAACTAAATGACTTTGTAATAAACAAACATTATCTTACAATGGACTGTTAAACTGTGAGAGTCAGAATAAATGCCAATTCATTTTGAGAAACATCTAATGGAAGTCAACTTTAAAGATAGGTTAATAAAAACTGCTCTTGATTGTCTACTTGTCTTTCTAATACGTTTATGGCACAGTAATGGTATAGAAAGAGACCTCCATTCACTGACTGCCTTATTTTTACATAACCCAATTTGCCAATAATTTCTGCTCCCTAGTCTTTATCGTAAGGGAACTAGGACAAGCAAAATTAACATAGGAAGAACTTTTATTTACTAAATTTGCTGAAATTATCCCAGATGCTATGATAGTTGATGTAAATGAATAGTGTCTCTGATACAGTCCACAGTAGGTTCCAAAGCAAGCTTTATACAAATTTTTTCCATTTATTTTGTTAATAAATTGAGTAAAGGGTTAACAAAAACCTTTTCTCTCCATAAAAATTACCTCTGGCTAACCTTCTAGCATGGTTTCCCTGGAAACATATCAGTTATGTTTCTAAGCAACATTTTGTGTGGTAAACTTGACCACTATTGGTGTGCTAAATCTGGATTGCGCAGTGAGCAGAGCTACACATACCATGTGAGAAGTAAAAAGAGTGGGCTCTGTCTTGTGGAGCACAAAACAAGTCAGGAGGCACCCACCCATGTGTCATCTTTCCACCAGCCTGTACTATCACTTAGGAACAATACATCTGATGCTGATTTCCTGGGTTTTCTCTCTCATTTCTTTCAACAAAGCAGAGAGGTTTGTGCCAGGTATGGTATGGTCCATTGGGTCTTTTAAGTGTGAATGCCCAGCTGAACACAAGACCACTACTGCTGATCATGAAGAATAAGCAAGGTGATTAGTTACCCTTTAAAGCAGTGGTTCTCAACCTTTCTAATGCCGTGATCCTTTAATACAATTCCTCATGTTGTGGTGACCCCCAACCATAAAATTATTTTTGCTGCTACATAACTAATTTTCCTACTGTTATGAATCGCAATGTAAATATCTGTGTTTTCCGATGGTCTTAGGGGACCCTGCTAGTGGTTCTCAACCTGTGGGTCCTGATGGGGCGGGGGAGAAACGTAGTTGGCCAGGAAGAGGAGCTGTGAGCTGGCCTCGCCCCCTGGTTGAACTTCTGGTCAAACTCCCAGTAGAGGGTACAATTTGCATATGTCTACATCTCAAATCAATTTCTCACTTCTGCCTTTTGCCATGTTACCATACCAGCTGTCACATGTCAAATGTCTCTAATACCTATCTGTAACTTTAACCACCCCGCTAACTCCTTAACTACTTACTATCATGAGAGTCTGATGACTCATAAAAAGCAAACCTCTCTTGCTAATAAATCTAATGGGTTTTTCCTAAGTGGCACCAAACATTAATTCTTTCTCAGCTTCGAGTATACTCAAACTCCTGTGTTTTCCCCTCTGACCTACTCCAATTTGGGCATTTTCCAAGGTCCTATCTACTTACCTTCTTTCCCTCAGTGAAGTCATTCTTTCTCATGGATCCAACTATCATACTTGTATATGAAGTATTTCCACTTACTATGTCTACTCCATCTACATCAATTTATTCTTTGAGTACCTGATGCTTCAACATCATCTCAAAATTATCCAAAACTACACACTTCCTCTTTCTCACCTAACATTTTGCATGCTTTATGTTAATTAGAAAAAAAGTATGTGTAAAAAAATATATATATATTGAGGATTTATTGTAATTTATTGAGCCACCCCACCCTGGCAGTCACTTTATCCACTTGTAGATCTTATGTGCTAGTCTCGGGAAGGTGGCAGGGGGTAGGGGCAAAGAGTACTGCTTGATGAGACCCAGAAAGAGGCTGTAATTGTCTTCCTCATACTGCGTGAAGACAGCCTATAGATTCAGCTGCTCATAGAGTGCCTTTACTTGGGCCACCTTCTCAGCCTCTTTCTGCCCATAATTCTCCTGCAGGATCTGGCACTGTTCTGGAGAGGCCCACTGCAGACACTGAACCACCAGCAGGCTGCATTTGTTGTCCTGGGTGTCAGTACCAATCTTGCCCATCACACTGGAATCTGCTAAGAAGTCAAAGTAATCATCCTAAATCTCACAGAGTTCTCCTATCTCCAGCAGGATCTTCTGGGCATTGGCATGTACCTTCTCCTCATCGAAACCTGCCATACACCTGACAGCAACTACAGGAAGCGAGGAGTACAAAGCTATCTTAGCTATCTTATACCTGACAATATATTTGTACCTCTTTCCACTGAATCTGCCAATATCCATGCTGCCCTGGGGGGCTATGATGAGGTCCAGGATCTGTTCAATCTCAGTCTGATAGGAATTCTGCAGGAAGAGTTCAATCAGGTTCAGGTAATAGGGATGCTCTCAACAACAGAGCTTCAGCAGTCAGTAGATACATGCTTCCAGAAGTATCTATCATTGATGGCATCCAAACCTATACCTGGCTTCTGATACCAGCAAATCTGCCCCCATCAGGTGAGGGATGAATCCATGTTGTCTGACATCAGGAAGAAAACTTAGAGCAGTTCCACACACCAGCCCACAGTCATGGCCAGTTGGAGACTATCAGCATCCTGCTTTCTTAGTTCCACCAGATCCTGAAATGTTATCAGCACCATCATTCCCCGTTAGCACTTTTTATGACATTGTACTCTAGGACCTCCTTGAGCAGGGCAATAGATCTCCTGTATTTGGATGCCTCATATCACCTTCAGTCAGTAACTTGACAATCTGGGAGAAGTGCTCGATGAAATTTTGCTTTTTTTGGTCATAAACATCCAACTTCTGGTCTCTATTCATTCTGAGGGAGGAGTAAAATACTGTTCCTGAATGCCAGTTTTCCAACAAATACATTTTTTAAAGACATATGTTTGATTCTGAGTGTCAATATATAAGGACATAAACTAAAATTATGTTACGGAATCAAAATAGGCACATTACTTTAACATGCACAGATCTTATATTTGAATTTTTAAAAGCCAACCTTAAAAATTATGTTTGTGTTTTTTATTTAGATGAAGTAGTTAGAGATGCCATATTGATATTAGTAAGAAATTCTCAAGAAATAATACAAAAGCATGATTAATTTTTTATTATAATATATAGACAAATAGATATATTTCCTTTTAAAGGAATGGTTTTAAACTATAAGCAACATATTGATGCTCCTGCCGCTGCCACTCCCAAACGCTGCTGGTGCTGGCCGCACTTGAATTTGCTGACAGCTTGGAGCAATTGGGGCCATCACCAGAAGCAGGTGTGAGTGAGGCTGGCACCGTCAGCACGTGCGAGCAGTGGCTGCTGCCCAGATCACCCCTCAAGAGCAGGGAGAGGTAGAGAAGCCCTCAGGGGCGATCAGGGCTGATAGCCACTGCTTGCACCACTGACAGCGCTGAGCAATCAGGGCTGGCGCCAGATGCCAGCAGCGGATGTGAGCAGCAGCTCCAACACTAGCTGTGGGTGGGCCAGTGCCATCAGTGGGTGCGAGCAGCAGCTCTGGAGCCAGCAATGGGTGCAAGTGGGGCCAACGCTGGCAGCGGGTGCTAGAGAAGCCTGTCGACCCCCTTCACCCCTAAGAAGTAGGCAGAGGTGGAGAAGCCGTGAGAGGCGATTGGGGGCGGCAGCTGCTGCTCGCAACCACTTATGGCACCAAGTGATTGGGGCCGGCACCAGGGGCTGGCAGCAGTTCCAGTGCCAGCAGTGGGTGTATACGGGGCTGGCACCAACAGCAGGTGCAAGCAGGGCACAGAGCATGTGGGAGCAAAGAATTTTCAGTAACCACCAGAGGCTCACTCAGATGACAGCAACCAATACCCTGCCTTGGTCTGGCACCCCTGCTCAACTGCTCCACCATCCCACTGCAGCCAAAGCCTGCCATGTTCTATGCTCTGCCACCTGCTGCCACCGCCGTAATGTTTTGTACGCGCCACCTGGTGGTCAGCACATGTCATAGTGACTGGTTGTTCGGTTGTTAGATTGTTCTGCCATTAGGTCTATTTGCTTATTAGGGTTTTATATAGAGAGAGGAGATTTTGAAAACTATTAAACATGTCAATATTTGCAAAATCTGCTCAATATGGCAAACTATTATTTTCCAAATAGTTTTGTACCAATGAATGGTGTCACAAAATTAGGTATGGGTTAAAAAATAAACAAACAAAAAAAAATCCCAAAATTAACATACCTAGGAATAAACTTAACTAGGGAGGTAAAAGACCTGTACTCGGAAAACTACAGGACACTGAAAAAAAGAGATGGAGGAAGACAAAAACAGATGGAAGAACACACCGTGTTCATGGACTGGTAGAATCAACATCATTAAGATGTCCATACTACCCAAAGCGATCTATAGATTCAATACACTCCCCATTAAAATATCAATGGCATATTTCACAGACTTAGAAAGAACTCTCCAAAAATTCATATGGAATAAAAAAAGACCCCAAATAGATGCAGCAATCCTGTTCTTAAAACTGCCTGGTACTGGCACAATAACAGACATATAGACCAATGGAACAGGATAGAGAACCCAGATATCGACCCAAACCACTATGCTCAATTAATATTCGACAGGAAGGCAAGAACATACAATAAAGTCAAGACAGTCTCTTCAGAAAAATGGTATTGGAAAAATTGGACCGATACATGCAAAAAAATGAAACTAGACCATCAACTTATACCACACACAAAAATAAACTCAAAATGGATAAAGGACTTAAATGTAAGACGGGAAACCATAAAATCTTAGAGGAATCCATGGTCAGCAAAATCTCAGATTTATGCTGAAGTAATATCTTCACCAATACAGCTCTTAGGGCAATGGAAACTAAAGAGAAAATAAACAATTGGAACTACATCAAAATAAAAAGCTTCTGCGCAGCAAAAGAAACCATCAACAAAACAAGAAAGCTCTCTGCATGGGAGAACATATTTGCCAATATTATCACCGATAAGGGTTTAACCTCCAATATTTTCTGGGAACTCATACACCTTAACAAAAGGAAGATAACCCAATCAAAAATGGGCAATGGACCTAAATAAACTTTTCAAAAGAGGATACACAGAAGGCCAAGAAACATATGAAAACATGCTCAAAGTCACTAATTTCCAAGAGATGCAAATCAAAATGACAATGTGATACCATCTCACACCTGTCAGAATAGCTATCATCAACAAAATCAACAAATGACAAGTGCTGGCAAGAATTCGGAGAAAAGGGAACCCTCATGCACTGCTGGTGGGAATGCAGCCACTGTGGAAAACAGTATGGAGTTTCCTCGAAAAACTAAAAATGGCACTCCCACTTAACTCAGTTATTCCACTTCTAGGAATATAGCCCAAGAAACCAGAAACACCAATCAGAAAGGATATATGCACTCCTATGTTCACAGCAGCACAATTCACCATAGCTAAGATTTGGAAACAGCCTAAGTGCCCATCAGCAGATGAGTGGATTAGAAAACTGTGGGACATCTGCACATTGAAATAGTACGCTGCTGTGAAAAGGAACTCCTATCATTTGCAACAGCATGGGTGGAACTGAAGAGCATTATGCTAAGCAAAATAACTCAGTCAGAGAAAGATAAATATCACATGATCTCACTCATTTGTGGAAGTGAACAATAAACTGATGAACAAAAACATACCCAGAGACATAGAAGCATCTGTGGGTGCAAGTGGCATTAATAAAAGAACATAGGCCCTATGTAAGTAAGGCTTTGATCAAACCGTCAAACCTCAGAGGGAAGGTGGGGAGTGTGGGAAGAAGGAGGAGAGATCAATCAAAGGACTTGTAGGCATGTATATAAGCATAACCAATGAACACAGACACTGGGGGGATGAGGGCACGAGTGAGTGTGGGGGAATGGAGGGATAAGTACACATATGTAACACCTTAATCAATAAAGAAAAAAATAATGAATTTTAATGTAACAGAAACAAAAAGTTCTTTGATATGGGTTTCAGATTTCACAATGTAAATAAATGACCTTTAAGAAACTATCACCTGTTAAATATTGTAGTATTAGAGAATATCCACAATAGTGGCCTGGTGCATGGATTTATGCACATTGAAAGGAAATTAATTAGAAGAAATATTTTAATATTGCTATTTGCCATTTCTCTATAATAAAAGTGTCAAAGATGAAAGGAAATTAGTAAAATGCATATGAAAATAATATATAAATCAATTAATAAACAATAACATGCTGTAACAAAGATGATATAAAAAAAATTAAAACATGATATAAAAACAACACAGCTTCAGAATATCAACAAAAACAATCAAATTCATAATCAATGACAGATTGAAACACAGATGTGCAATTGGCATGAGAGCTTTATATGTATTAGGCATGCACGAGTCAATGTTTACTTTTAAATTGCCAGTGCATGTCATATGTACCAGCCAGTTGGTCAGAAGGTCAGACGGATGTACAGTCAGTTGCTTAGACTTTTATATATACAGATTATCTTAAAAGACTATAAAAATACTCCTTTACAACTATAAATTTGTGTGGGCCTGATTTTTTTCTATATATTTCATCTAAAACAACCTACTGTTTGAGAATGAAACATGAAAACCTGCCTGTCTTATATTAAGCAGACATTAAAGATATTTATAAAAATGTAAAATGATGCCATATTCCTTGCTATTTTTTCTAATACAATAAATATATCTATATTTAGTCCACACATATAAAAACTCTTTGGAATCCTCAAATTTAAAAAAAAAAATGTAGCCGAAACCGATTTGGCTCAGTGGTAGAGCATTGGTCTGCGGACTGGAGGGTCCAGGGTTCGATTCCGGTCAAGGGCATGTACCTTGGTTGCGGGCACATCCCCAGTGGGGGGTGTGCAGGAGGCAGCTGGTCGATGTTTCTCTCTCATCAACGTTTCAAGCTCTTTGTTTCTCTCCCTTCCTCTCTGTAAAAAAAACAATAAAATATATATTTTTAAAAATGTAAAGAGGATTAAAAAATGTACAGGAGTTCTGAGAACAAAGTTTGGTTACTACTTTTCCATACTGCCTACTATACACTCTTATTGCTTCCCCCCTCCCCCCCAGAGACTTTCTCAATTTAGAAAGATGTACTATGTTAAAACTTTTGTTCATTTAATACATATACAGGTTACTAAAGTTTGCTAGATACTAGAAAATAAATATCTATACTAATAGAAGGGAATATGCTAATTAGACCAGATAGACCGGACATGTTCCGGACATCCTTCCAAAGAAAGCCACGGTGGCAGGGTCCGAGGCAGAGGTGGTTAGGGGAGATCAGGCCAGCAGGGGAGAGCAGTGAGGGGCAATCAGGCCAGCAGGGGAGCACAGTTAAGGGGAGATCAGGCCAGCAGGGGAGAGCAGTGAGGGGCAATCAGGCTGGCAGGCAGGTGAGCAGATAGGAGCCAGTGGTCCCAGATTGCGAGAAGGATGTCCGACTGCCGGTTTAGGCCCTATTCCGCACCGGCAATCAGACATCCCCCAAAGGGACCTGGATTGGAGAGGGTACAGCCAGGCTGAGGTACCCCGCCGCCCCCTTGAACAAATTCCATGCACCGTGCTCCAGTCTTTAATAAAAACACCTAACATTCTTCAGGTTCCCAAAGATCATAAACATAAGACAAATGAGAAATTTTAGAGATTATATTTTAACCTCGTTTCGGCCCTATGTAAGGCTTTAATCCAGTGAGTGCTGCATCATATATTCTCAGATCACTTCATAAATCCACAGTAAAATGTGGTGCCCCATTTTGATCTAAATTTCTACATTTGTAAAAAGGAAGAGGTGTTACCTAAATAACCTCTAAGATCTCACAAATTCTATTTTACAGGCAACAGAAGAAGAAAAAAAGGTAAAGTTGGAGAAATATTGATTAGATTATAAATAACAGTGTCTTTACTAAATAGTAGAAAGTTGGTGGCCCTGGTTATGTGACTTTTAATAATAATTTAAGTATGCACCCAAGATTAAAAACAGGTCTCTAGAAATCTCTGATGGGCAAAGATGTAGTGATTTTATATTTCAATTGAGGTTTGTAAAATATTTTATTCACCAGACATTTTCAGTCTTCTTCCCAGACCTCCCTCATCAAAATAACATATTTTTAAAGATCACATAGTTAAAATTAAAGAACACAACTTTGGCTAAACAATTATATATAGTATGTTTTAGGAGTGTGCTATAAATGAGAGAAAGAATTAAGTACACAAGGAACTGTCATGTGTTTCTTAGGTTATTCTCTCCAATAAAAAGTAAATGATGGTAAAACAGTACATTGAAGATTAACTCCAAGTCCAGAGTAACAACCACCCTAAACTTCCTCCTTGCCAAATAATTTTATTGCTCTCCCTCTGACATTGGTAATCTATTTGAATCAGTTACCCAACAACATTTTATACAAAAAATTAAAAATAAAGAATAACAACTTAAATACATCAAGAACTAAAGCTCAAACTGCAATGGTACAGTTTAATTAGTATAGTCCCAATAATTATCAGAGTAAATCAGACAAATATGTTATTCTTTCAATTACAGATAAAATTATATTTTAATAAAGATAAGAACTGTCTCACCAAATAAAAGTAAATGTTAATTACTTGTATTTGCAAAAGCTTACTTTGTATTGCATAGTGTATATTGATTTACTGATTTTGCCAATAGTAAAAGGTCTTTGTAAACTACAAAAGATTTTACTTATATGTGAATTTTCCAAAAACGATTTGATTAAAGGTTAACCAATTATAAATAAAATAAAAATATCCTAAGTCATTAGTGAACTATTACTTTTAAAGCTCCTTAAAGACCATCTTAAATTAATAATTTTAGGAATACTTTGTTTAAAAATAAAAATCGCTCATACATTAAAAAACATATCTACAAGTGATAGAACAATGCATAGGTTCAAGTGAAAACTGTAAAAGTGGAAAGCAAATTCCATGTGTCACTGCTAACATCTATATTACAGGGGAAGACTGAGTATCCCATGGTGCTCCTTAGGTACTCTGGGAGAATTCACAGCTTCTCATCGCATTTCAGGTAATACAGAACTCAGATTCTGCCTTCCTGCCTGAGTACATCTCCTTGTCTGCTAAGCACTGGGAAGTTAAGAAACCATGCCAGCTGCACAGCTGACACGGAAACACAAATAGCTGCTCTCAGCCAGTGTGCTGGAGACACCACAGAATAAATCATCTATTTCCCTAATGGTTACCCACATGCCATCAATAATGAAAAAGCGTGTATTTATAGTCCTGTGGGACAAATGAACATAACTGCCTATGAAAATGTTGGATAGTAATTGAACAGTTCAGACAGCACTTAAAACTGAGATTTAAATCTGCTTGAGCAGATATTTCAATTATACTGGGCAGCAACAGTTATTTTTGTGCTTTCCCCTTCACTTGAAGTATGGAAGACTTAGTAAATATAGTAAACTCTGACAGAATAAAAAAAAAAAAGATGATTATTGTCACTTAGGAAGCCAATCCAATTTATTCCAAGATTATAAATATGTATAAGGAAGAAAATGGTTAAAAAATAAAATCTACAAGGCTATCAATACAAAACAGATGTTTGAATTAAGACAAAGAAATCCAGGAAGTTTCCTCCTTACAAAGGGGTAATGATTTACTATAAACTGCATGGATGAAACTTACAATTTATTCTTTTATGAAATCAATGTTACAAAAGAAGTAAGTCTCTCAGGCCAGCTCATAAATGCATGAAATCCCAGTTCATGTTCTGGAAATCCTACATCTTCATAATTCCAGTAACACTATAAGAAGCAGTAACAGAAAATGTAATGATGTAGTAGCAGTCTATTATATCAGGAAAAATCTTAATTAGAATAAATTAGAAGAACTAGAACCTTCTGTAGGTGTATTCTAAAATGAGTATAAAAGGGCCTCAGGCATCCTTGAAGTGACTAAATAAGAATTAGGAAAATTTTAGAATCTCCTGAGTAATAATTGAGTTCTGAATTAATGAAAAACAGAGATAGAAATACATATTCCTGAGATAAGTGACAAGAGAGGGGAGATCCTAGGAGAATGTTAGGTTAAAGCTTCCTGTACCCACCACTAAGTCATTCCGTTAACCCAGGACAACTTCAGTAGTAAATCCAGAAGGCAAGGGGTAATGAAATGTGCCTGTCAAAGGCAGGTGGTGCACCAAGATCTGTTTGTAGATACTCATAGGCTGACTTGCTTTCATCATTTCAAATGAACTATTGATGGGAGGCAGTGTAGTGCAGTGGAGAGTGTTTTCGGGCTTGGTTTGTTAATAGTTAGGTGGCTTTGGCCAACTCTGCCTCTCTAAATAGCTTTCTCATACCTATAAGAGGATGAAACAGGTAATTGCAAAACTGCTGAGATCAAATATAAAACACGGTATTAATAGTTGTAGTTACTCCTATGAGGCAAAACTTAAGGCAGTCAGTGCAGAGTCAGTGAAACTTCATACAAACTAATGTGGTAGCACTTACTATCCTTCCTATATGATAAAGATGTAATATGCAAATAGACGTTACACCTTGAAGCTTAAGGACCACTAAGGATCAGCAGGAGGGTGGGGCAGTGAGCTACAAGCAGACAGCAGAGAGTTACCGGAGGGGGCAGGGCAGCAAACTATGAGTGGGGGAACCGGGGAGCTACAGGAAGGCGGCAACGAGCTACTAGCGAGCAACTGGCACACGGATTAGTGGGCAGGGCTACTAGTTATAGTATAACGCAGTGGCTTTTCCATAGACTCTAATGATGAGAGTGACTTTGTCTCGTCCAACTCTGAATTTCCAGTAGGTAGCAGTGTCTGGCACGTAGTCAGTCTCTCTAACAATCACTGAATGGTGCAGTCCTATGTCTTAAGTAGGATAATTACGACATAACTCTTGGACAGCTTAATATTCTACTCTAGTGGAATAAAATGTAACCTGTTAGTAAGAGACAGGTGATTGATCTAAGCATGTACACAAATAACTATTAATCTATGCCAAAGAAACTAGGAGAAGATCAATGAAAATCAAACATCGAAACTTAAAAGTCCATATCCTCTGGTGCAGTTACTAGTAAACATATGCAAAAGCTGTGGAATAAAGGTCTTGTTCTTGGTCATGAGACCTTGACAGGAAACGCGACTTGCTGAAAATAATTGTTCACAAAAATAGACTTCAATGGTACGGGGGGGGGGGGGGGGGGGACGTGCGGGTGGGAGGAAGATCTGCTGTTTCTTAAACACCCAAAACTTCCTGCCCTGCATCCGAAGGTGTAAACCTGTTAGTGACGGGGATGGGTCCGGGCTATAAGCCTCAGACCTAGAAGCTGGGGTTTTTATTCCACTTTTCCGGGCAGTGCGGGGGAGGGACGGGATGATTGCTAGGTCTCGATCTGCACACGTTACCCGAAGGACCACCGACACACGATTCTCAGACACCGTTTCGGCACCGTCCCAGCTGGGCACCGGCGGGCCTGGGCGATGTTCCCACGGAGAGCGGCCCATGTGGGCTCCTACCCGCGGCCGCTGCGGACCCGGCTCCTCCCGGAGCCGGCGAGGCGGGGAACGGGTGCCGCAGGCCCGGGACTCCAGAGGTCGCAGCTCCGGGCCAGGGCGCCACAGAGGCGCCCGCCAGCCACCTCCATCTCCCCTACTCCCCAACCCCCTCCGCTCCCCGCGACCTCCCGGGATCCGCGGCCCCCGCGGCGCTCAGGGGCCGCCCCGCACTCACTTAGACCCGCGCGCGGGCTGCGCAGTCGGCCGCGGACACGCAAGCAGATGCCGCGTAGCAGCGTCCCCCCGCGCCGCTTCCGTCTCTCCACATCGTCCTCCTCCCGGCGAGGGGCCGCCGCCGCCGTCGCCTCAGTCTCTAGCCCGAGGCCCCGGAGCGTCCTCTCGACTCCTCCACTTCCGGCCCACGGTCGGTGTCGCCAGCAAATATTCCCGGCGGCGGCTCCCACAGCACGGGCTCTCCGCCTGCCTCGCTCTCCCGGTCTCTACCTATAGTGGGGAGTGAGCATGCGCAGAAATCGAGGCCCCGGAGTCGCCGGGGATGGCGGCCGGAGATGGACAAGATACGTAGGGGCGCCTGGCCGCGGGCGTTTTCGCGATTCCAATGGGATAGCCGCTCTGCAGAGGGTTGTCTGGGGACCCCCGGCCCCAATCCAAGTCTCTGGGGTGAGAGCTCAGAACCCACCAGCTCTCTCTGCTGAAAGCGTGTTTACAGCCGAAAGTGTCTGGCCTAGATGGTTGTTCTGAGTACAATAGGAGTGAGTTCCTGTACTTTAAACCGCTTCCCTAACTATTTTCCTCTTTTTGTTTGTTTTCTCCCAACCCAGCCCTCTCCTACTTCTGTGGACCGTCGGGCAGATGGAGGTTTTTGTGGGGCCTGAAAATCTGGCAAGAATTAGGGAGTTCTTTTAAATAAAAAGAATGCAAAATTATCTTATTTTTGCAAATTACTAAAGTACAATACCGAGGGGACATTGCTAGGGCTACTCTCCTGGTCTTGGAAGTGGCCCCACAATTGTGCCCCTGAAACTAGAGCTTTATTAACTTCACCTTTAAACCCCCTGGACACGTGATTGTACGGGATTGTTTATTTACAGATGCCTGTCCCCTTTCACTTGGCCTTTTGCTATTCTGTGTACACGGTTTTATATTTACAGAATGTGTTGATTTCTGCTACCAGATCAAGAGCCCCAGGTCAAAAAAAAAAAAAAAAAAAAGCTTAATAAAAGTGTGGACCCGCCGAAACCGGTTTGGCTCAGCGGTAGAGCATCGGTCTGCGGACTGAAATGTCCTGGGTTCGATTCCGGTCAAGGACATGTACATTGATTGCAGGCACATCCCCGGTGGGGGGTGTGCAAGAGGCAGCTGGTCGATGTTTCTCTCTCATCGACGTTTCTAGCTCTCTATCTCTCTTCCTTCCTCTCTGTAAAAAATCAATAAAATATATTTTTTTAAAAAAAGTGTGGACAAAAAAAGGGTCCGCATACTAACCTCACTGATGTAGGGAAGGCCTGCGTGGAGGTCTTGTAAACTCAAAGACCTAAAGTAACAACATAGGATGGTCTGATATTAAAACTTTTTAAATTAAAAAGCAGTCTATGGTGGGGAGTCATGTCCTAGACCAGTACTTTCCCTGACAAAGGTCAACTTTGATCTTAAAAGAGCCTATTGTTTTTTTGCATCTACGATAACATAACTTTGGAATGTCAGGGTAACTTGGAACTTCTCTTTTTTCTGACCTCTCAGGGCACCAGGCATGAGACTACAAATTCCCTCATTGTTACTGTTATCATGTTAATTGTTGACTGCTAACTATGCTGGAACAAAAGAAGCATGTGTCTGTAATTTTACTTTTTACCCAAATTCAGAGGTTTCCCTTTGCTTTCTCCCACATCCCTAATCTATCACCAATGAATTTCACGTAACCTACTTACATCTCCTCCTTGGATGGTAGTTTATAAAAATAGGTGAAAAACCGCCATTCTCCAGAGCATTATCTCAATATGTTGAGATTCTGCTTCCGGGCGGCAATTATCCAATTTGGCTCAAATAAACTCACAAAAATTCTTTGCAGGTTTCTTTCTTATGTTAACTTCCTTTTGTTGAGCACCAAAGTGCCAGGCACTAAGGTAGATTGCTTACATAAATAAACTAATCATCACAGAAAGCTGTAAGATGCTCAATTAAAAACCCTTGATTCTCTTTGAAACAACCATGAGAAAGTCTAAAATAATAAAATGTCAGTAGAAATCAACAGCTGCTGAAACCTAAGGACTGGGTTTGTTTTCATTTCTCAATCTTGTATACCCAGGGCATTTACTATATCATAGCAGGTGCTCAATAAAGGTTTGATAATAACTTTAATTTGAATCCTTGAACAGATACTAGAAGAATCCATAGTTGATTTATATCTATATTATTCAGTTGTTTATATCTGCATTATGAGTTGTACTAGTGGCCCAGTGCACGAAATATATGCACGGAGGGGGCAGTTCCCTCAGCCCAGCCTGCACCTTCTCCAATCGGGGACACCGCTCTCGCAATCTGGGATGGCTGACTCCTAACTGCTCACCTGCCTACCTGCCTGATCACCCCAACTGCCCTCCCCTGCTGGTCAATTTGGTTCTAATTAGTCAGTTTCTATGTCAGTCAGTGTCAATAGCTCCACCTCCTAGGCAGCCATTGGCTCTTCACAGTTGACCCAGATTTGCTTCTGATTGGTCAGTTTCTATGCCAGTCAGCGTCAAAAGCTCTGTCTCCTAGGCAGCCACTGCCTCCTCATAGTTGACCCAGATTTGGTTCTGGTTGGCCAGTTTCTATCCCAGTCATTGTCTCTGGGCCTATCAACAGGGCCTTATAAGAAAGGCAGGGCTGATCAGCAGCCCAGGTAGAAGCCTGGAGAGAAATAGACACAGGATGCTGGCCAGGCTTGGAGGGAAAGAGAGAGGCAAGTGCTAGTCAAAAGCTGCCTCAGACGCTACAGATCAGCCTCTGCTTCTCTCTTCAGGTCTCTTTCCGGGCCTGATTCTAAGCCCCCTCAGCAGTCACGGCTGGGTCACAGGGCCTGCAGCCTCAGCAGTCAGCACTAGGTTCCCATGGCAACCCAGCCCTGACTTCCCCGATGGTCAGCCTTCGATCTTGATCAGTCCTTACACTCTGGCTCTTTATTATGGAGATATGTATCATTATGAATTGTGTATTATTTCTGTATTAAGAGATAAGAACATTACCAGAAAGGGGACCTGGCCCTTAGCAGATCTGCCTAGGGCTGGCCAATAATGTGTGGGTTCTTGACTTTGTGCAAGAAAACTTGTATATGATTACAGGTGAATTTTAGAGGACCTTTATTGAAGCTGAGAACAGGGAAACAGGGAAGGGCCTAGGATAACAGAGGAGGGACTAGGTGAAGAAATGAGCCTAGGCAGCGCTGCTTCAGATCACTAAGAAGTCAGAGAAAAGGGGCCCTTGGCAACATGCCCAGGATGAACTGCCACTGCCCATTGCTGCCCTAGCTGCAACCCTCTGGGGTCCCTTAGAGTTTAGGAGATACGTGCCTGTGGGGGAAGATCAGGGGAGGGGTGCTTCTGGAAGGGAGAGCACTGCTGGGACCTTCGGTTTGAGGAGTTTTAAAGGCTTGGAGTTTATGGATAATCTTAGGGGAGGATTCAACAGAATATTCATTACTTTTATGTTGATGTGCCAAAATGATATTTATTCCCTTCATATGACATATGACACTATGGCATATGACATTAATTGGATTTCTGCTATTTCCCTGTGCAGAGTGATTTAAGCTATTTATCCTCTGGTTGGGGAGGCAAGTGCAAACCATTTACTCTGAAGTGTCCCTGGTTTAGGGAAGATAGGATTTACCAAATGGCGCCAATACTGCTTGTTTGATTTGTCTCAATTTTCCTATTCTGCTTGACCTGACTTCCTAGCCTGTCTCAAGAACTCACATCCAAGTTGTGTCATCATGAGAAACAAATAGGACAGACAGCCTCAGACAATATTGCAAAAGCCAGTTTTCCCACTTAAGGAACAGCAGAGAGTTTTGGATGGGTGATATTTTCTTCAACCCATGCTTTCAAAACCAACCAGCCAGATACCACTGCTTACGAACAGTAACAGAGCCCTGACAGGTTTGGCTCAGTGGATGGAGCGCCAGCCTATGGACTGGGAGTGCGGGTGGGGGTGGGTGTCCCAGGTTCATTCTGGTCAAGGACATGTACCTGGATTGTGGGCACATCCCCAGTGGGAGGTGTGCAGGAGGCAGCTAATCGATGTTTCTAACTCTCTGTCCCTCTCCCTTCCTCTGTGGAGAATCAATAAAATATACTAAAAAAATAATAATAAAACAAAAATAAAAACAAAACAGGAACAGAACTGAGAGGCTGTCACTTTCCACCGGGCAGGCCAAGCCGAGAAAGGGCTTCAGGGTCTGAGAAAGGAGCCCATGCACAAAGTTTCTTGGGTCTCCCTCAGCTACGAAAACAACTCTTATGGGTCAACCTCTGACCAAAAGCACCCGCTGCTTCGGGAGGCTGCTGGGAGCTGTGTTTGTAGTCACACTGCTACCAAGGATCCCTGGTGCTACGCAGCCTTGCAAGGTGGGTATTCTTCCCAGTACCTTTTCCCAGCGTCCCCTGCCCGCTCGCCTGCGCCCAACATTCCTGTGACGTCATGGCTCTCCCTAGCATGCGAGTGCTACCGCGCATGCGCGCATCCTTTCTCTGACGTAAGCGCCCCTGCCACTACGAGTGGCGCCTGCGCCTGCGCGGGGGCAGCTGGCGAGCCGGCTTCTGAGTTGCGGCTTCGGGTTCGGCGGCGGCGGCGCCCGGTGGGCTCTGCGTCTGGTAGGAGTTTTGTGGGGCGGGGAGGTCTGGGCCGGCGGAGGCTGGACACGAGGGGGCCATCTTGCGTCCAGCAAAGCGCACACGTTCATTATTCTTATTTCTGGGCCAAAAGCTGTCCGGTTCGGCCGCCGCCTGGAGCCACAGGTGCGGCGTGCGGGCCACTTGGGCGACCGCGCGGCTCTGGAAGCGGGACGTGGGGCTCGGGCGGGACCCCGCTCCCGGGACGTCCGGCCAGCGGACCAGAACCTCCCCCGCGTTTGCCTCTCCGGAACCGCGTCGGGAAATTGAATTGCATGCATTCTGATTCCCAGGACACCCCACCCCTAATGGGGATCCCCGGGCTCAGAGAGGAACGGGGTGTGTCCGGGGCCAGGACTTCATCCAGGATCCATCCACTGGCAGTTTTTTTTTTTTTTGGGGGGGGGGGGGGCAGAGGAGCGAGGGGGACCGCTGCAGTGATTTTGTAGGCGTGTATGTAAGACTGTTATCTATATATCTATCTGTGTCTTCATCTGCAACTACATTTCAAGATTGGTATAAAATAAGTTGAGTCTTTAGGACTTGCTGAGGGAAACTGACTTTGAGACCATAGAGAATCAACAGATCCATTGAGAACTGTATACTTGATCATTCAAAGAAGTATTTTTTTTTACATACTTAATTTTAACATACATTATATAAATTATAAAAATAAGATGGAAGGAGAGACTACAGGCTTGGAGGGAATGACTTTGTTTCTCTTCTTACCCTTTGACTGTCCTTAACTTACTGGCTTTCTCTTCCCACTGATTTCTTTCTGCTGAGGTTCTCCCCACCTGTCAGAATGCTGCGGGCACCCCGGGTCTGTCTCCTAGGGCAACACTTCAGCCTGCCCAGGATTGCAGGAGGAGCTTGACTGGTACCAGTCACTTTCTCTCCAATAGAATAGCACTGAGTCATCCCCCATGGCCACACACTTGCTAGTGTGTTTTGTTGTGTCTCCTGGACAATAGAGGCAGCAACTGAATGGGTGAGTCATTGTGTACTAATTACTTTATCTTCATTCTCTTGAAATCTTTGCTTCTTGTCCACAAGTGTCCCTCTTCTTATCTGCCTAGTATTTTTAATACTTGTATTTTAAATATTTGCTTGCATCGGGGATTTACTCAATGCCGGGTACTGTGTGAATCACCTTAAGTAAATTATCTGATGTCATTATCATCTTAATTTCTGCAGCTATTAACCCCATTTTACACTTAAGGAAACAGAATCTTAGAGAAATTAAGTCGTTGCCCCATATCACACAGCCTCTAAGTGTTGGAGTGCATGCTTGAATTCATTTATTGGACCCCAGAGCCTGAACCTTAGCCATAAACTTTGTGGGTTTTTTTTTTTTTTTTCAAAAATTGAAAACTTAAGCTAAAATAACCCCAGAATCTGGAAAATAAAATTAGAGTGCATGTAAAAAGCAGTGGAAATTCTAACATTGTATTAAAATACAATTTAAATGAGTAAAAAGATTTGTTCATTTTATACTAATTTTGGAATTGTTATCTATATAGCAGTCTTACATGCATGTGTGTCTTCATCTATAACTACATTTCAAGATTGGTATAAAATAATTTGAGTCTTTACGACTTGTTGAGGGAAACTTGTTGAGACCATAGAGAATCAACAGATCCATTGAAAACTGTATACTAATAATTGAACATACAAATAAGTATTTTTTACATAATTAATTTTAACATACATTATATAAGTTATAAAAATAACATTATATACCAAAATATACTGGCTCGAGGGAGCATGTTTTGAGGGGTAGGGCAGTTAACATAACCAGGTGGTGTATTCAGTTATGCAAATGAGACACAGTGAGGAAAAGCAGTTAGAATATTCAAAGATAAAAGAATGTAGTCTCATGGGTTTATCTCTTGATCTAACTATCTTAGTAGAAGTGGGATTTTTCTTTGTCAGGAATTAACCTGAAAAATGTGGCTTTTTTCCCTAGAGGCCAATAAATGGCTGTTATGAATCTTTCTCGGTGCAGTTATAGCTGTTGAATATTTTTAACCTGAGTGCCTCCAGCCGTGTGTGTGTGTGTGTGTGTGTGTGTGTGTGTGTGTGTGTGTGTGTGTTTAGTAATTCATTAAATGCCTTGCTAATCACCAATGCCTTGCTAATCACCAATCACTTGTGGCACAAATTGCAGCATGGTTTCTGATCTCTAGAGATTCACAGTCAGTGTGGTACAGCAGTTAGCCATTCATTTCTTGTGCTGGGTAACTTAGCCTTGCGCTCATAGGGTATTTGATGGTTTTTGTTGGCAGGAGTGGGGAGTTTGTGGTCTCTGTACTACAGCAGTTCATGCCATCCTCTGTGTGACACCGCTCTGAGCTATCTGGAATGTGCCAGGAGGTGTCTGAAACCACTAGATAAAAACAGAAGTCTGTATTTCTGGAGCACAAATTTTTACTTAAAGTCTCTTTGAAAAGCGAGTGTTACATAGTTTAAACAATAGATCTGTTACCTTATAGATTCTAATAAAACTTGCATGGATATTAAAAATGTGGAAAAAAATTCACACTTGTCATAACTTCTTTAGGAAATATTCTAGACCTTAGCACAACAAGGTCCTTTCTAACTTTATTATTTCCTTTCTAACTTCAGGGAAAAGCTCTGTGCCATGACACACTGTTGTTTTTATTTTTTTTAAAGCACTTAGCATTTTATAACTAGTTCCCATTTGTCCCCTTTTCTTTATAGGGTGTATGCTCTCTTAAGGCAATTCTACTGTATCTGCCCATAGCACTGTGCCTCGTTCATGTGCAGTCAGTGAATTGGTGGGTGGGTGGGTATAATGGGCAGGGAATATGAACAAAAAAAAAAGTGTACTAATGAATTCAAATTTATAAAAATGTAAGCAACTATGTTAAAATATAGAACTAAAAGAGACAGGTTAAGCCAAGATTTCATGGGGAGGGCATTTTGAGTTGGGTTTTGAATTCCAGAGTGATTAGGCATAGCTAGCAGTGAAGGAGTGGAATTAAACTTAGCTTTGTTTGTCTGAAAGAAGATACCTTTTCCTCCTTCTTCTTCTTCTTCTTTTTTTTTTTTTTGTGTGTGTGTGTGTGTGTGTGTGTGTGTGTGTGTGAAAGGTTCTGTCTATATAGAAGCACAAACTTCCTACAAAGTGAATTTCATTCAGTAAGTCAATTATTTGTTGAAAACATCTGTTTTAAGAAGTTTATTTCTGGTACTGTGCCTGACAGAAAGAATGAAGAGATATAAGAAGTTCAGAAATATAGTGAATTGAGCCTTATTTGTCATTATCATTATTAGCAATCATATTTTGCATTATGTGCTAAGGAATGGAATAATTTCAATAGAAGCTGTAATTTAGGGAGTAAGAAAATTAAAATAATTAAATTTAGTGTTGTAAATTACAGAGAATGGACTACTAATACTTTTGATAATAAATACCAAATAGAATTAAGATAAAATGGTTGTTATTAAATGTAGAGATTAAAAAGACATCATTTGCAGCATTATAGCATTAATCTATTTTCACTTGGCAAACATATGAACCAGGTGTTCTCTTTAAAGACCTTACATGAAATATTTAGTTGAATTTTATCTTTTACTTAAAGTTACTCTCTTTTCTGTTTTATTAGCTGAACCAGAGGATTCACCCATCGCTCCTATGGCTGCCTCACAGACTTCACAAACTGTTGCATCTCACGTTCCTTTTGCAGATTTATGTTCAACATTAGAACGAATACAGAGAAGTAAAGGACGTGCAGATAAAATCAGACACTTCAGGGAATTTTTAGATTCTTGGAGAAAATTTCATGATGCCTTTCATAAGAACCAGAAAGATGTCACAGACTCTTTTTATCCTGCAATGAGACTTATTCTCCCTCAGCTAGAAAGAGAGAGAATGGCCTATGGAATCAAAGAAACAATGCTTGCTAAGCTTTATATCGAATTGCTCAATTTACCTAAAGATGGGAAAGATGCTCTGAAACTTTTAAATTACAGGACACCTACTGGAACCCGTGGAGATGCCGGAGACTTTGCCATGATTGCATACTTTGTGTTGAAACCAAGATGTTTACAGAAAGGAAGTTTAACCATCCAGCAAGTGAATGACATTTTGGACTCAATTGCCTCCAATAACTCTGCCAAGAGAAAGGACCTAATAAAGAAGAGTCTTCTTCAGCTAATAACTCAGAGTTCAGCACTTGAACAAAAGTGGCTAATACGAATGATTGTGAAGGACTTAAAGCTAGGTTTTAGTCAGCAAACTGTGTTTTCTATTTTTCATAATGATGCTGCTGAGCTGCATAATGTCACCACAGATCTGGAGAAAGTCTGTAGGCAACTGCATGACCCTTCAGTAGGGCTCAGTGATATCTC
Organism: Pipistrellus hanaki; assembly: GCF_964339955.1. Classification (NCBI taxonomy): domain Eukaryota; kingdom Metazoa; phylum Chordata; class Mammalia; order Chiroptera; family Vespertilionidae; genus Pipistrellus; species Pipistrellus hanaki. The sequence continues at coordinate 29,241,042 of NC_140505.1, forward strand.
TATCACTTTATTCTCCCCCTTTAAACCAATGCTCGCTGCAATAGCAGATATCGAGCGAATCGAGAAGGACATGAAAAACCAGAGTTTCTATATTGAAACCAAGCTAGATGGCGAGCGGATGCAAATGCACAAAGATGGGGATGTGTATGCATATTTCTCCCGAAATGGATATAAATATACGGAACAGTTTGGTGCTTCTCCACAGGAAGGTTCTCTCACACCTTTCATTCATAATGCATTCAGGACAGATATACAGAATTGTATCCTCGATGGCGAGATGATGGCCTATAATCCTAATACGCAAACTTTTATGCAAAAGGGGAATAAGTTTGATATTAAAAGAATGGTAGAAGATTCTGATCTGCAAACTTGTTATTGTGTTTTTGATGTATTGATGGTCAATGATAAAAAGCTAGGGCATGAAACCCTGAGGAAGAGATACGAAATTCTTGGTAGTATTTTTACACCAGTACCAGGCAGAATACAAATAGTGGAAAAAATACAAGCTCATACTAATCAAGAAGCAATTGATGCTCTGAATGAAGCCATAGATAAGAGAGAAGAGGGAATCATGATAAAAAACCCTCTATCCATTTATAAGCCAGACAAAAGAGGAGAAGGATGGTTAAAAATTAAACCAGAGTATGTAGACGGCCTCATGGATGAACTGGACATCATAATTGTCGGGGGCTATTGGGGTAAAGGTTCAAGGGGTGGAATGATGTCTCATTTTTTGTGTGCTGTTGCAGAGAAGCGTGCTTCTGGCGAAAAACCATCGGTGTTTCACACTCTCTGCCGTATTGGCTCAGGTTACACCATGAAAGAACTGTATGATCTGGGTTTGAAACTGGCCAAGCACTGGAGGCCTTTTCATAAAAAAGCTCCACCGAGTAGCATTTCATGTGGAACAGAGAAGCCCGAAGTGTACATCGAGCCTTGCAATTCTGTCATCGTTCAGGTCAAAGCATCAGAGATTGTTCCCAGCGACATGTATAAAGCTGGCTGCACTTTGCGTTTCCCACGGATTGAAAAGATCAGAGAAGACAAGGAGTGGCATGAGTGCATGACTCTGGATGACTTAGAACAGCTCCGAGGGAAAGCGTCTGGAAAGCTGGCATCTAAACACCTTTATGTCGGTGGTGATAATGAACCCCAAGTCAAAAAGCGGAAAGCTGCCCCCAAAACTAAGAAAGTTATTGGAATCATTGAGCACTTAAAGGCACCGAACCTTTCTAATGTAAACAAAGTTTCCAATATATTTGAAGATGTGGAGTTTTGTGTTATGAGTGGAATGAATGGCCACCCAAAGCCGGACCTGGAGAACAGGATTGCAGAATTTGGTGGGTACATAGTACAGAACCCAGGCCCAGACACCTACTGTGTCATCGCAGGGTCTGAGAACATAAGAGTGAAGAATATAATCTCCTCAGATAAACACGATGTGGTCAAGCCTGAGTGGCTGTTAGAATGCTTTAAGACCAAAAGCTGTGTGCCGTGGCAGCCTCACTTCATGATTCATATGTGCCCGTCAACAAAACAACATTTTGCCCGAGAATATGATTGTTACGGTGATAGCTATTTTGTTGACACAGATTTGGACCAACTGAAGGAGGTCTTCTCCGGAATTAAAGATCCTGGTGAGCAGACTCCTAAAGAAATGGCCTCTGTGATTGCTGATTTAGAGTGTCGATATTCCTGGGACTGCTCTCCCCTGAATATGTTTCGAAACCACACCGTTTATGTGGACTTGTATACCGTTATTAATGACTTGAACACCAAAATCGAGGGAAGAAGATTAGCTATCACAGCCTTAGAGCTTCGATTTCATGGAGCAGAAGTAGTTTCTTGTTTAGCGAAGGGAGTGTCTCATGTAATCATCGGGGAGGATCATAGTCGTGTTGCGGATTTTAAAGCTTTTCGAAGAACTCTTAAGAGGAAGTTTAAAATTCTGCAAGAAGGTTGGGTAATTGATTCAATAGACAAATGTGAATTACAGGAGGAAAATCAGTATTTGGTTTAAAGCTTGTTTTTCTAGTGAGGAAAGCATCTGATTTGGCCAACCCCTAACAGGTGATAATGATAAAATATTAAACTAAATTTTATTTTTATCTCAGTAGCTATGCTTGAACAATGTTATTAGATATAGGAAAACAATTTTCACTTTTAAGGTAGACAAGATAGTGGCCTGAGGCCAAGAAAGAAGAAATTATTTTAGCAATGTAGTAGTTGATGATATTTATAATTAAGATGAAAAAAGTTTAAAATAAAAGATTTTTATGTAATATTGCTATAACAATCTAGAAGTTTGACTCAGATATTAATACAATACATGTTGGAAGTTTTAGAGTCAGAATATTGACCTAAACAGGATTTTCTGAATTCATAATAGTTTATATTAATAAAAGCATTATAAGAAAAAAGCAGTATTGTTACAATTGGACTTGTAAAAATAAGTCTTTTAAACTGAAGATGAATTTTGAAAAAAGGTGAAATGTTGTAAACAAGTTTATTTTTTAAGGTTAAGGTCAAGCTCATGAATAAGACCTCGCTAATGATATCATCAGCTAAATTGGCAAAAGTGGAATGACAATATTTTAAAAACTTAAATTAGATCAATATAAATGATAGTCACACAATGATTTTTCTAGCTACAGTTCATCTCAGAATGGCATGTATGTTGTAGCTTTCACTACAGAGAAATAAATTGCCTTGACTTTTAATATTACTATCCTTGGGTTAAAGTGTGTATTGTATATATTGTGTCTGGATTTCTATACCAGATTGTGGAATATAGCTTACACATTTTGAAAAATATACTTTCATGACACTATTGAAATACTTAGAATTTAATACCTGACAAATGGTGTATTGGTTATTTATAAATAAATTAGAAATGTTACCCAAACAGTGGAACAAATGTATGTAATTTTATTACATTTCTTAATTTAAATAAAATATTTATATGCTATTGAAATGATTTCTTATGGTATATTTATTTTAAAGTAATAGTTATTTCAGTCAGCTGTTATGGTATCAATGTAAATATTGATTAATTCAAGTCATGTTCCTATTTAAGGTCATTTGTATTTTGTATTCCTTAATGAGTTTTATTTAAAAATTAAACTTGTATATTCTTATAATATCTACTGAGAAAAATTATAAACCACAGATAAATGAAGGGGGGGAAAGCTATATAATTTTACCATTTACTATTTTAGGTTATTGATAGAAAGATTAGTGCAAAATATTAATATTATAGTGTAAATAAGTACAAAACAAACTACAATGCTGTATTTGATCAGCTTTTCTCAATACATTTTGAGTCTATACCTACACCATTCTTAATTGCTGGACAGTATTCCATTGACTGTACTGTAATGTATCAGGCCAGCCCATTGGTTCACTTTCAGGCTGTTTTACCATGCCACCTCCCTCCCTTCTCTTTTTCCTCTGAGCATTTTTAATAAAAATTTTACATAGTCAATATACACGAGTCTTGTTCATTTCTTATACATTCCTAGAAATAGAATTACTGATTAAAATGTATTTTCTAGTGACTTAATACACATTGCAAAATCCTGGCAGAAATGCCTTTCAAGATTTTTCTCATCTCTAAATGTTGGAGAGTTCAGTTACTTAGTGCTGGACCTATTCTTTATTTTTATTCATTCCATACCCATTCTCATCCTGTCCCATGGCTTTAAATGTGCTGATAACTCCCATATTTGTCGCCTGATTTCTTTGCTGAACTCCAGTTCATGTATATCTAACACATCTTCATGAAGTCTGACGTGTATTTACAAGCATTCTTTTAAAAGTTTATTATTAAGATATTAATAAATATTATTACTCAACAATTGTAAATGCAGAAGATAGAATGGTATAATAAACCTGTATGTGCATATCATCCTGTCTCAACAATTAGCAATAATTAACCTTTTTTTTTTTTTAATATTTACAGAACTAGATTATTTTGAAGTAATCATCATCACATAATTTCATCTACAAAGAGTGTACAGAAAGATAAATATAATTAGAATACAAAAGATAAATGTTATTCTAATTAAAGAAATAGTGGATTGCCCCAAAAGCTGTGTTGTGCAGAAAAAAAGAGTACAAGCTTTAGAATCAAGTCCTCCTAGGCCTCAATCCCACTTCTAACCAAGTATCATTTTGAGCAAATCACAAACTCTAAACTTTAGTTTCTAAACTTTCAAATAGAAACAATGCCTGTGTCAACCAGAATATATGACAGAATGAAAGCAACCAGCACATCGAAAGGGCTCTTCAGCTTTTATCTGCTGTTCTTACATAAACCTCTCCCATGAGATTGATAAGTGAGTGGATTCTGGAAAGTTAAGTGGAATTTCATCAGTCATGGTGCTATGGAAGGCTTTTCCTGGCAGGGGGAAGACATTTAAATAAAAACATGGAGAGTGCAAAAGTGTGGGAGGATATTTGTAAAGTATTTAAATTTAGGTGTGAGGTGGTATAATAGGTAAGTAGATCAGGATAGATTTTAAATGCCACACTACAAAATATGGGTGGTATCTGGAACTCAAAGTGTACTGAAGAATTTTAAACAAGATATTTTAGGCTCCTAAGGCTAACTTCTTGATTCCCCCTGTCTTCATTCAAGCTGATACATGGAGTGGCCAAATTATTATGATTTCTGAATGCCTAATAATCTGGCCACTCAGTGTACGTATGTGTGTAAATATATATTAGAGGCCAGATGCATGAATTCGTGCATGGGTGGAGTCTGACCAGCCTGGTCAGGGGAAGGGGACATGGGTGGTTGGCCAGCCTGCCTGCCTGCTGGTTGAACTCCTGGTTGAAGGGACAATTTGCATATTAGCCTTTTATTATATAGGATATACACTGAGGGGCCAGATTATTATGTGTTCAGAGATCATAATAATCTGGCCACTCAGTGTGTAACAAAGATACTACTGACTGGGTGGCTTAAACAATAAACATTTAGTTCTCATACTTCTAGAAGCTGGAAGTCCAAGATCAGGGTGCCAGCAAGGTGGGTTTCTGGTGTGTGTACTCTTCCTGGTTTACAGATGGCTGCTTTCCTGCTGTATCTTTCTGTGGTGGAGAGAGCTCTGGTCTCCTCATTTGATAAGGGTACCACTCCCATCATGGGGGCTACAGGGCCTCATGAACTCATCTAAACATAATTACTTCCCAAAGACCAGACCCTCAGTCCATAGCACCCCCTAGCCTTTTAAAAATGTAATCATTCACAAATATGAGAGTCTTGTAAATTGTAAGCACCACTCTGGCATTTGAGCAAACAGCAATAAACAAAATGGGCAAAATTCCTGCCTTCATTTGTTTCACATTTTAGTGGGCAGGAGAGAAAGAAGAATAATAATTCCTTCTTTCTCTGGTTTCCTGATTCTCCCTCTTAGATGCTGTCTCCCTCCACATTTAAACAAGCCTGTATTTCTTTACTAATATTTTTCACATTATAGCATTTTAAAAACTTTTTTTTTTTTTTATTGATTTCAGAGAGGAAGGGAGGAAACATCAATGACAAGAAAACCATTGATCAGCTGCCTCCTGCACACCCCACACTGAGAATGGAGCCCCAAACCAGGCACGTGCCCGACCAGGAATCAAACCTTGACCTCCTGGTTCTTAGGGCCACGCTTAACCACTGAGCCATGCCGCCTGGGCCGCATACAGCATTTTAAGAGAATTGTCCAAAATGCTAGTTTCATTTCCTGGCTTGTCTATCTTAAAATTACTTATACAATTTTCTTTAAAAATAAAATGAAGTGATATCTCTGTTTCTACATCCCACAAATGTTAGGAGCTTGTTGGAGATTATGTTAAGGGAACACAAATACTTACATAGTTTCCATCAAGAAGAAAAGATAATTTTCTGAAGAGATGTACTTGGGACATTGAGCGAAGAAGGGAACACCACCTAGTAAGCAAGGTTAACCAAACAAAGCTGGTGATTCATGGTGAGATGACATAGGAGGACTGCCTTTTTTCTTTTTTTTTAAATATATTTTGATTTTTTTTTTTTTTTTTTTACAGAAAGGAAGGAGAGAGATAGAGAGCTAGAAACATCGATGAGAGAGAAACATGGACCAGCACACCCCAACAGGGATGTGCCCGAAACCAATGTACATACCCTTGACCAGAATTGAACCTGGGACCTTTCAGTCCGCAGACTGATGCTCTATCCACTGAGCCAAACTGGTTTCGGCAGAGGATTGCCTTTAAAGCAGGGGTGGGGAACATCCAGCCCAAGAAATCATTTGGTCTGGCCCTGCCAATGCATTAATTAAACGTTTGACCAAATGTAACTAATTGTTAAGTTGATAATTGTGTATGGTTCTCAAATGATGTTGTAAATATCCAAATAGCCCTTGGCAGAAAATGGTTTCCCACACTTACTTTAAAGGAACTGATAATTAATATATTTGACACTTTTTGGATCATAGAAAAAAAACATGGAAATCTTCCTAAGTATTTATTTATTTATTTTTATTTAGGGTTTCATAACCTCAATACTAACATCTAACAAATATAGCACAAAATTTTGAACAAACAGAACTTTCATACATTATTAGTGGGAGTGTGAAATGGTGCCATTCTGAAAAACTTGTGATTTTTAAATGAAGTTCTATACTTTTTCTATGATTCAGCAAATCCATCCTTAGAGATCTACAAAATGGAGGGGGAAAGCTATGTTCAGAAAATGATTTGCTCCATAATGTTCAAAACTTTATTCAGAAGAGCCGGTAATACATACTGTATGATTCCATTTATATGAAGTTCAGGAAAAAAGGAAACTAGCCTATGTAGAAGGAATCAGAACAAAGTTGTCACATGGGATAAGGGGGAGTTGACTGGAAAGGAGCAAAGGGAGCTTCCTGGAGTTATGGTAATTTGTTTGATGTGTTGGTCACACAGATATATACATATATATTTGTCAAAACCTACTAAACTTGTGATTTGTACATTTTATCCTGTCTAAATTATATTTAGATAAAGTACTTAAATATTAAAAATAATTGTTGACTACAGTTCCACAAAGAAAAAAAATAATACCAATAGCACTTTTTTATTTTTATTTTTATTTATTTATTTATTTAGAATATATTTTATTGATTTTTTACAGAGAGGAAGGGAGAGGGACAGAGTGCTAGAAACATCGATGAGAGAGAATCATCGACCATCTGCCTCCTGCACACCCCCCATTGGGGATGTGCCCGCAACCAATGTACATGCCCTTGACCGGAATCGAACCTGGGACCTTTCAGTCCGCAGACCGACACTCTATCCACTGAGCCAAACCGGTTATGGCCCAATAACACTTTTTTAAAATTACATATTACATACAAAGAGAAGAGCAATAAAATATTTCTAAATAGTACCCAGTTTTCATGAATGTGAGGATGATTTAATATTTTAAAATATATTAGTCATGAAACTATATTAATAAAGGTAGCAATAATTGGTATATGAAATTCAACAACAAATAATTTTTGAATTTGAGGATGATGGTGGCAGGGATAACATAGTGCTTGAATCTACAAATTCCCATATTATATGTGCAGAAAGCCCGGGTGGTGTGGCTAAGAGGTTGAGCGTCTATCTGTGAGGGGCTTAGGGCAGTCTGCAGTTCAATTCCCACTGGGGGTATGTGCTGGGGTTTTGGGCCTGTGGGGCGAAGCCAATTGGTGGTTGTCTCTCATAAGTGATGTTTCTATCTCTCCCTCTCCTTTTCTCTCTGAAATCAATAAAAATGTCTTTTTGGAAAAAAAAAAAATCAGAGGGAATGTATGGGACTCTGAGGAACCTGAGAAAGCTAGGAACTACATAAATAGCCGGAAGGTAATTAATGGAAAGCACAGTGGGCCAGAGAGAACAGCCACTGAAACCCGGAAGGGTTTTGTTCAATCTGATAGCAGGAATCAATCTGATGGAGGAAAGGAGCCCTAGCTAAATCAGAAGGGCCGGGCACAGTCTAGACCCTATGAATTCCCCAAACTGAGCCACCAAAGATCCTTTCCAGGCCTGAAAATAAGCTACTGGGTGTGAAATAAAAAGTGAGCAACATAGGGCCAAGAGAGAGAGAAGAAATAGGAGGTGCAGATAAAGATGGGGAGGGTACCAGAGAAATTTTAGGAAAGCAAACTACCATATTTTGGAAAAGTAGCCGATAAAGGAGAGTCCTGTGAAATCAGAGAAGTTGCCATTAACCATATCCTCCCCTCCCTCAAAATGTTCAGGAAAGTTAATCTCACCTAAAAGTAAGTAACCAAAAAGTATCGAAGCTAAATGTACAAAAATGTGATGTGACTAAAAGAGACTAATTGGAAGAATAACATTTCCACAGAGAATAAAAGCATGCAAGAAAGAAATGGCCATAAAACTGATAACAACCATAACCTTGTGTTTTAGAAAAGCTAGAATACATTTAGAAAAATGATAAAAGGTATGGAAGAACTACATATATCAGAATTAGAAAATTTTCAAAATAAGGTAAAAGAACTTAAGAATTACGTATGAAAAACAAACAAACCCTTAGTGACTGTAAACCTCAACTCACAGAAGTCATTGATATATTTAACTATATAAAAAATTAAACTTTTTTCAGCAAAAGACACCATAATCAATGGAAAAGGGATGTTTCCACTCTCACTTCCCCTTATATCTTTATCATCTTTGTCTTAGGTTTTTCTTCTCTTACTCTTGTTCCCTTTAAATTTTTTAAAAATATATCTTTATTATAGAAAATATTACAGGTGTCTTCTTCTACCCGCACCCCATTAGCCCCTTCCACCCCACACCATCCCCTCCCAGGCCTTCACCACTATTGTCTGTGTCCATGAGCTATGCATATGAGTATGTAAGTTCCCCGATTAATCGCTCTCCATGTCCGCTGCTCTCCCCCCCTCACCCCTTCCTCCTGCCTGCCTTCTGAGATTCATCAGTCTGTTACATGCTTCTATGTCTCTGGATCTATTTTACTCATGACTTTTTGCTCATTAGATTCCAAATATGAGTAAGATCATATGATACTTATCTTTCTCTGACTGGCTTATTTTGCTTAGCACAATACTCTCCAGGTCCCTCCATGCTGTCTCCAATGGTAAAAGATCCTTCTTTTTTATATAGCTGCATAGTATTCCATGATGTAAATATGCCCCAGCTTTTTTGTCCACTCATCAACTTGAGCAATATTTTTTTTAAAGATCAGTGTCCTATTTTCAGCCTTCTTTTTCATGCTATCCTCTCTTGTCTGAGTGATTCATTGGCTCCTACAGCTTCAAGTTTAGAAATACCACAGTTTCTTTATATGAAACCCATAGACTTAAAGATCCAGAGCAGCCCCGAAGATTCTACCTATATCATGTTTGTTGGATAGCAAGATCTTTGGAGCAATACTGCCTGGGTTTGAATCTCTGCTTTAGGTAGGCAAGGACGCTCCATGCTTTCATTTGTAAAATGGAGGTACTCTCTCCAGACAGTTATTAGGAGGACTGAATGAGTTAAAATACATGAAACATTTAGAAAAGAGCCTGGCACATGTCAGGCCCTATAAAAATGTTAGCTGAATGAGGAGTGTATCTTTACTTTTACCTACCATTGTGACTGTCTTTGTCACTCTCTGGGTTCAGATGCTAATATGCTGGAATACTACTGCAGCTTTCCATCTGCTCTCCCTGAGTCTAATCTTCCACATGGGTAATGTTAATGAGGTTCGAAGGAACTATGTGGAACCAATGAAATCCCTCAATATCCAATGAGTAAAACATGGAGAGAGGAGATTTGAAGAGTGAAAAAGAGAAAAAATACGTGTGAGAGTTGATTGGTTGAAAAAGTAAGAGAAACAAAGCAAAGAGAAAGAAGTGGGAAAACTGAAGAGAGAAAAAAGGAAGCAGTGTGGTAGAGTGGAAATTGTGTTGATTTTGGCAATAAAATCTGCATTCTAATCCCAGATCTGACCCTTTAAAGGGCCACATAACCTCCTGCACATTGTCTAAGCAGGAGATTATAACCTCGGATATGTCCAAGAGCCTAGAGTCCATCCATCAGTGTGCCCTTATCTTTATGATGAGAAGTTAACCTCATATGAGGAATTTGATTGGCAGATGGGACTGGTGGGCAGCTGGTGGGAAGATACCAGGTGGGAAGAGAAGCAGGACAGTTGGTCCTGCAGTGGCTTTTCCATCAGTCTTTGGATTCGGACATGAGATTTCTCCATCTTATGTAAATAAAACTATCTTTCATAGAGTTGACCTTTTTTTAATCTCTAACCTCAAACTACCAGCTAAACAAATGCACAAACTACCAGTTAAACAAATGTACTAGTACTTCAAGAGAAATCATCTTGCTATTCTCCCAACAATACAAACATCTGTTCTTTCTGTCAAATTGCCTGTTGTAAGCCCCTGTTACTGAGAAATTTCCATGTAGAAATTCAGAAACAGCCACTGCAATTCCACTAACTTCTGTCAAAGCCAGCACAGAATTGTGATTAAAAGCCAAAACCTTCACATAACCCTTGCACTGGATTGTTGCTAAAATAATAGTACTGTTGTTTTTATAACAATGCTAGTATACTTTTTGTTATAAGACAAATAAATGAATCCAAACTCATGAATTTCTTGAGAATCTGTCAGTTGAAGTTTTGTTATTCAGTTTAAAATAGTGATTGTAAAATTGCCAAAGCTCCTGATAGTTGTAATGAATAGCAGTACTGTTTCTTAGAGATTTAAAATACTTAGAGTTTTCTAGGTGCTGAAAGGAACTGGCAGCTACTGCTCCCTAGATTTTAGGTATACTTTCAGGAAACAAAAAGTAAATTTAATTCAGCAAATAATACAGGGCTTCAAATTCTTACAAAATACATGACATAACATTTAAGGGTAAAAATACCATTCAGTACTATGCATTCCCTAAATTTCATGCTTTATATAACTTAAGTAAGATACACCCTTTTTCTTATGATGCTAATAATGGTTTTTACAATTATTGGAGTAAGAATTTTTTGGGGGGGAGGAAGTTAGGACATGAGTTATTGTCCCAAAAGAAAAGTCTGAGCGATTGTGGTAATTTTTTCATCCACTTCACTTTCTAATTTACTTTCTTCCTGCCAGAAACTAGGTATTGTCATAGCTGCACGAGGGTGCTGTGAGTCATGCAATGTAGCAGTAAGCGACTACTGGCAATCTGTAGCGTGTTTTGGTTTAGGGTAGATCCTTGTTTTCAACTGATAGTTTGAGGACTAACAAGAGTTTACAAAGATGTTAAGTTAGTCATTATTTCACTATATTGGGCTTTTCAAATGAATTAATAAATAATACAGTTAATTTTCTTTTGAAATTAAGTAATTTGAAAGCCTTAAAAAAAAAAAAATCCTCACCCAAGGGTTTTCCCCCCCCCATTGATTTTAGAGGGAGTGAAAAGGAGGGGGGCGGGAGGGAGAGAGGAAGGAAGGAAGGAAGGAAGGAAGGAAGGAAGGAAGGAAGGAAGGAAGGAAAGAAGGGAAAGAAAGAAAGAAAGAAAGAAAGAAAGAAAGAAAGAAAGAAAGAAAGAAAGAAAAAAAGGAAGGAAGGAAGGAAGGAAGGAAGGAAGGAAGGAAGGAAGGAAGGAAGGAAGGAAAGAAGGAAGGGAAGAAGGAAGGGAAAGAAAGAAAGAAAGAAAGAAAGAAAGAAAGAAAGAAAGAAAGAAAGAAAGAAAGGAAGGAAGGAAGGAAGGAAGGAAGGAAGGAAGGAAGGAAGGAAGGAAGGAATAAGAAAGAAAGAAAGAAAGAAAGAAAGAAAGAAAGAAAGAAAGAAAGAAAGAAAGAAAGAAAGGAAGGAAGGAAGGAAGGAAGGAAGGAAGGAAGGAAGGAAGGAAGGAAGAAAGGAAGAAAAAGAAACATCGATGTGGGGCAGGGAACCTGCAACCCAGGTACATGCGCTTGACTGGGAATCAAACCTGAGACTCTTTGGTGTGTGGACTGATTCTCTAACCACTGAGAAATGGCTGCCAGGCCTTTGAGAAGAGGTAAAGTGAAAAGAATGCAACCACTTAAGTATGAAAAGTATGTACACCCTTTGCTGATGTGGAGGTTAGGGCCTTTATTCAATTTTGAATGGTTTTTATTCTTGGTCTCATATGTAACTTCTTTTTTCTTATAATTTAGATAAAAGATAAAAAAAATAAGGCACATTAACTAAAATAAATCATGAAAAGCATATAAGTAATATTACACATATATATCAATATGATTATCACCAGACTAATAAATTATATTCATCTGATATAAATTCCTGTATATCATATTAAGTTACAAAGTTCTAGCCATTCCCAAACAATGTTGAACAGCAGATAAACTATACTATCCTGACAATTATATCAAATTTTCCTTTATTTATTGGTAATGTAGCACTATTCATAACAACAATGTGTTTATTTGTAAAGTAGTGCTTATGAATAATAATTTCAGTTGTTCTCTTTTTCTAATCACTTTGAGGAAAAAAAGCCCAAACATTTAAAATGATAATCCACTAAATTTTTAAGTATAATCTACAAAAATTAATAATCATGAAATAGAAGTATTTTTATATATTCCTGATGCTGAAATAGTTAATTTTAGCATGTATTTTAATATACAATAAGTTCCCAAATTGGATATGGTATGCTATTTTAAAATTTCTGCCAACTAATCATGGTTTACTTTCATTATTCATTTAAAGAAAATTAAAATGGATTTACTTATTAAAATACTAAAATTGAATTTAGGAATATTGTTCCAATGACTATTGCTACAGAGCAAGTTAATCCAAACCTGAGTGATATCAAACAATCGTTTTTCATTCTGCTCAAGTGTTTAGACTGAACACGTGTTTCTTGTGTTGATTCTACTATGTCTCATATGAAACAGTCTCTCTTCCCCTTGATGGCTTTAAAGAAGTGCCATGGATCCACAACCTCAAGGAACTGAATATCTGCAACAACCATTAGATTGGGGAAGTGATGGTTCTCCATTTTATCCTTCAGATGAGAAAGTAGCAATAGAGAACTAATACGGATTTTTTATTCCAGAAGCAGAGTGCTGCTACACAAATACCTAAGAAGTAGCTTTGGTCCAGCGTGGTTCAGTGGTTGAGCATCAACCTATGAACCAGAAGATCATGGTTCAATTCCTGGTCAGGGCACATGTGGGTTGTGGCTAGATCCCCAGTGTGGGGCCTGAAGGGGGTGGCCAATCAGTGGTTTTCTGTCATTAATGTTTCTATTTCTCTCTCCCTCTCCCTACCTCTCTGAAATAAATAAGAAAATATATATTTTAAAAAGTAGCTTTGCCATGGGTAATGTGCAGAGTCTGAAAGAAATTTGAGGAGCACATTACAGAAAGCTGAAATCACCAAGCAGACTGTAGAAATCTGATTTCAAGGAGGCAGTCAGTGTGGGGGCTCAAAAGGAAGTGAGGAACATATTATTGGGCATTGAAGCAAAAGGTATTGTTAAATAGTGGCAGAAGCTTAATGAAATTGTCTCCTACAATTATATAAGAAGAAGAATTTGTAGGTGATGATCTTGATTTCTTGCCACTTATAATAAAATACAAAAGGGTTTAAATAAAATCTGTTTTTGTTGATTAAAGAAAAATAAACCACTACTAGGTGATTTTGAAAATTCTCAGCCTCTCCAGACAGGAAAGCTGCTGAAATTAAAAAAAATTGCTTCAAATGTGTGGCATCTAGAAATAGCTGAAAATGTGATTGTGCAAACTTTTGCTCAGAAATACGTAAACAACAGATTACTGAACTTCACGAAGTGTCTTTTCAAGAGATCCACTCAATCAAATTAAAGGGCCTGTAGAAAGGTTAGCTGTGTTGTTTATTTTCGGACCATCTCAGCAAGGGGTCAAATAGGAGAGAAGGTCTTATCTTGCACAGATCTGTTGTGTGATTTTTATCTAGTGGAAAGAACCCTACTAAAATCCTCAGGGGACCCATAAGATTCTTGAGAAAATTATCCCAGCAGAAACACTGCCAGCTTGGACTGAGAGTATACAATGAAAAGAGACTGAGGGAAAACCACCAAAATTCTCTTGGCAGGAAGCAGTCTCAGAAGACCACTGAGCTGCAAACATATGCCTTCTTTTATGAAAAAAAAGAATGACTCAGAGGGCAGAGATTGGAGCTAAAAGCCACAGAGAATTACGTCCAAGCTTTGACAACGAATCCAGGAACTCTCAGCATGTGCTTGGCTGGATTTCAGAACTTTAATGGTCAGAAATTCATTGCTACCTTTCACTGACGAGGAAAGTCCTCAACTGCTATTTTATCTCTCCCCGGCTATTGCATATTGGGTGTCAGATAAATTGTGCCTTCAGTTTTGCAGGTCCATAGATGGAGAGCTGGACTTACAGTTTATACCAGGAGCCTCATCTGCACCTGAACCTGATTTAGATGATGAGTTTTGTATTTTGCTGAGGTAATGGATGGGACTCTATCCATTGGGAGGGGGCAAATGTATTTTGCCTATGGAAGGGAGATGTATCATTGAGGCTTAGAAGATGCACTGTGGTGAAATTGTAAGGTTCCCATGATCCCCACCATCCTTATAGAAACCTCTTCCATTTCAATATAGGCAGGGCCTGTGATTTGCTTCTTATTAATAGAATATGGTGCCGAGACCGGTTTGGCTCAATGGATAGAGCGTCGGCTTGGGGACTGAAGGGTCCCGGGTTCGAATCTGGTCAAGGGCATGTACCTTGGTTGCGGGCATATCCCCAGCAGGGGGTGTGCAAGAGGCAGCTGATCGATGTCTCTCTCTCATTGATGTTTCTAGCGTTCTATCCCTCTCCCTTCCTCTCTGAAAAAAATCAATAAAATATATTTTAAAAAAATAGAATATGACAATGATGATGGATGGCACTCCCCTGATTACACTGTGTAAGTCTCCATCCTATTAGCTGACTTGCCCCAGTGTGTCTTCTCCAGCTCCCTCTCTTCCCCTCCCTCTCTGCCTCCCTCTTGTACTTTTCTCTCCCTCTTTCTTCCCCTCCTCAATGAAATACTACTCAGCTATAAAAAAGAATAAAATCTTACCTTTGTCACAGCATGAATGGATCTGGAGAACATTGTGCTAAGTGAAATAAGCCAGTCAGAGAAAGACAAGCACTGTATAATTACACTCTTCTGTGGAATCTAATGAACAAAATAAACTAATAAACAACATTGAAACAGACTCATAGATAGAGAATAGACTGAAAGCTGTAGGGGGGCCATGAAGCTGGGTGAAAAAGGTGAAGGGATTAAGGGAAAAATTCATGGACGCAGACAGCAGTATGGTGATTCCAAGAGGGAAAAGGGGATTGAGAAGGAAGAAGAAGGTGTAGAGGGAATACTAGTAAATGGTGATGGAAGGAGACTTGACTTTGGGTGGTGAACACACAATATAACATACAGATGATGCATTATATAGTTGTACACCTGAAAACTATATAATTTTATTAACCAATGTCACCACAATAAATTCAATGAAATTGAAAAAAAGAGTACATACTGTGGAACAAAAGTGCCTGTGCTTAAATCCAGACTTCTTGGTTGGGCGAATTGTTCTGTGCCTTAGTCTCCTCTTGTTTAAAATGGGATTAAAATGATACCCATTTTATTTTATTTTATTTTATTTTATTTTATTTTATTTTATTTAAATATATTTTATTGATTTTTTTACAGAGAGGAAGGGAGAGGGATAGAGAGCTAGAAACGTTGATGAGAGAGAAACATCGACCAGCTGCCTCCTGCACCACCCCCACTGGGGATGTGCCTGCAACCAATGTACATGCCCTTGACCAGAATCGAATCCGAGACCCTTCAGTCTGTAGGCTGACGTTCTATCCATGAGCCAAACCGGTTTCGGCGAAATGATACCCATTTTATAGGGTTGTTTTGAGACTAAATTTGTGTGTGTGTGTGTGTGTGTGTGTGTGTGTGTGTGTATGTGTGTGTGTGTGTTAGGACAATGCTTAGAACACTACATTGTATTTGTTATTATTTTTGTACATAATGTGGGAAGGAAAAATAATAGCTGCCAAGGTTCTGTGATACATAATAATGACATAAAGTGAATTGAAGTATAGAACTACATTTTAAGGCAAAATATTATAACAGGAATTATCAATCTTTTTTTACCCTTTCTTATAGACAATGTTCACGATTGGGGATTATTTTGCCCCCCAGCCAGGAGTTTGGCAACAACTGGAAACTTTTTGATTGTTAAGATTGAGGTGGTGTGACTTCCATTGAGTGGGCAGAGGTCAGGTATACTGTTAAATATCCTATAATGAAAAAAACCTCCACAAGACAAAAATGTCAATAGTGCTTAGATTGGGAGAATTTATCCTAGAATAATCTGAACTGTAATGGAACAAGACCTTATAGTACTTGTGAGCAACTCCTTTAGACCATGCATAATCATAGCTTTATAACAAGTCAGTTCTTCATTCATAAAATGAATGCTAATTCCTGCCTACTTCTTTTAAAAGGGTTAGTATGTGGGTTAATTAGTGTTTGCAAAGTCCTTTGAAGATGCAAAGCTTTATGTAAATGCTATTTATTATTAATTACCTCTGGAAGACCTTTTCTGTGACCACATTTGCTCACCACAATCAGGCCTCAAAGACCTAAGTGATACTGAATTTATTTTTGATAACTTGCAACTTTTATAAGGAGAAAGATAGCCATCAGGGACCTTAGCCAATTTTAGATAGTAGAGATATGACTGTATATAAATTGGCTCATTAAAATTGAGAATATTATAAGTTTTTGCTTTGGGATGAGTATGCTAAGTTGAAGTAAATTTCTTCCAATTTTGCAACATTATGCAGGGTTGTGCAAAAGCAGGCTTAGAGTTGTTTATGTGGAAAACAATACAATAATAAATAAATAATAATATAAGAATAAACTCTGTTTTGAGTACTCAAAACTATAAACCTACTTTTGCCATACCCTGTCTATAGCACGGGAGGGTGGTAGAATCCATATTACAACTTACATTGTTATGAGGAAACAAAAATAACTCATAGGGAAAAAAATTCTATTTTTTATACTTACAAACTGGTTTTCTCTGGCCCATGAGTCACTGTGTAATTTGTACTGTTTGATAGAATGAAGATAATAAAATGATTTAGAAAAACCTAAAGAAACCAAGACACTGGTAGAGTACAATATGCTTTTTACCCCCCTAGATATAAGATGTATATCATGTCCCATAAGTATAATTTATTTTTTGACAGTATAATGCTCTTAAATTTCAATATAGCCCTTGATCATATACAATGTGACAATTTTCTCTTAGGGCATAGAGTCTGACCTTTAGATTTATATGACGGTCTTATCTTTACCTCAGCATCGATCTGGGAAAAGTATTTGTTGGTGACATGCTGGAGTGAATCTGGGTTAGCTATTCTTGTCTCTGCCTAAGTTCTAGCTATAGGGTTTGGCTTTGTCCAGTTCTGATAGGACTCATATATAATCTTCAGTGTTTAACAAAGGTGATGTTTCAGTTCAATGGGGGGAAGCATGGATTATTTAATAGTCTGGAGGTAACTGCATAGTCATCTAGAAAACAGTCAATTTGGATCCCTGTCTCATTGCTTAAACCAAATATATTTCAGATAACCCAGATATTGAAAAGCAAACAAAGCCACACACACAATATAAATTTAGAAGAGTGGTGTTTTAAATATGAAAACAAAAATAGAAACCAGAAAATAAAATGTTGCTAAATTTAATTTATAAAATTTATAAAAATACTTTGCAGTAAACACCATAAATAAGTCAAATGGAGTGACACAGTAATAAAAATATTTTTAATGAAATAGAGAGAAATGACATTTTTTTATTATATGAAGAGCTCTTGTAAGAAAGGCTATTGACTAGATAATAAATAACAAATACAAGTGTACATAAAAATGTTCAAAAACATAAAACGATGTGTCAAAGGAAAACAATTGGCTATTAAATTTATAAAAAAAAGATAGTCTCATCCATGATAGACTAGCTAAAGTTTCATTTCTTGTTTTACTATCAAATTTGCAAACCAAAACTTTGACGATATATGTGTTAATAAAATTAGAGAAAAATAGGTATATTCTCATGCTTTCTTATGCTTTCTTGATGTAAGTGTCTATATTTATATCATGTATATAGTGATTCTCTATGGGAAAATACAATATGTATTCAAATTTTAAATGCATTTTTACTCTGGCCAAGTTATTTATTTCCAGAGAATTATCATACAGATGCTGTTACACATATACAAAAGAATAGTTACTGTAAAATTAAACTATAATGAATGAGAATAAATATCTTACATGTTAAGAAATGTTTAGTTAAATAAATGACAGTATGTCAGCCCATGATAGCATGAAATTATTAGGACAGAGCAATCATTTTCTTTTTTAAAATATATTTTTATTGATTTCATAAAGGAAGGAATAGGGAGAGAGATAGAAACATCAATGATGAGAGAGCATCATTGATTGGCTGCCTCTTGCATGACCTCCACTGGGGATTGAGCCTACAACCCAGGCATGTGCCTTGACCAGACCCTTCAGTCCACAGGCTGATGCTCTATCCACTGAGCCAAACCTGATAGGGAATGTCATTTTCATATTGTTGTGTAGTTGTTTTTTAAATAAAGGAAGCTGCATATTGCAGGCCAATGTGGCTCAGTAGTTGAGCATTGACCTGTAAACCAGGAGATCACGGTTTGATTCCTGGTCAGGGCACATACCTGGATTGAGGGCTCGGTCCCTGTGTAGGAGGCAGCCGATCAATTATTCTCTCTCATCATCGATGTTTCTCTCTCGCTCTTCCTCTCCTTTCCTCTCCGAAATCAATAAAATATATATATATATATATATATATATATATATATATATATATATATATATATATATTAAAAATAGAAGTAAAGGAAGCTGCAGAACACTGTGTGGAGTCTTTAACGATTAATGTCTGTTTAAGAGGAGATATGTACTGACATGCTTAACGCAGGCTATCACATCTCTTCACCCCTGCTCAGAAGCTTCTCTTCTGAAAAGGCAAGTGAGGGTCTAAAAGTAAACAGGGGTTGGGAAGAGATTTTTTCTCTTGTCTTTACACTCATTCACACCTTCTAGATTTCATACTATGTGTATGTATTATCTATTGAAAACAAGGAAGAACCAACAAATAAAATACATACCTGTCCACACTAATAAGTATAATTAGCGTTTTCCAATATTAATGCCATGATGGCATTCAGGAATGTAGGACATTCAGGAATGCTGACTGTGCAGTGACCATCCTTTCGGAGGAAAAAAATGAAACATTTTTATATTGATTTTGCTATTGAAAACAATTATATATTTAATTATTTAGTACATAGAAATAAAATATCTTAAACATGTTTTTGTTTAGTGAGAATAATTCTAACAAACAATGCCATCTTTTTCTTTTTCTTTCTTTATTGATTAAAGTATTACATTTGTCTCCTTTTTCCCAATGAACAATGCCATCTTAAACATATTTGTTGGAGTTAAGGATGCCATTTATTTCAAACAGCCTAGATCAAGAAGCCTTGATTATTTTATTGACACATTTTTGTAATGATTTCAATTTACCTGGCATTCATGTTTGGCATGAGGGACAAGCTAAATTCTATGTTTTCTGTTTCTTTTTAAGAATAAGTGCTAATTCTAAGAATCTTGTCTATTCACAACAAAGATACAGAGTTTTCTTTCCTTGTTATCATTGCACTGACAATGAACATACTTGGATATTGGTGCTATAATGGTAAACATAGATTTTACATACAAGATCTGGTTGTCCAAAATGGATACTAGATCAACATAGGTCAAAAATTAAATAGCACAGTAATTGCCAAATGGATTTGGTCTCCATTCAGCAGTGTTATCTTTGTCTGACCAAAAATAGCAATGGAGTAACTTGGAGAAGATAGAATTTCCTTATCAACAATATATCTCAAAATGGTTGTTTTCCAGAATATCCCGATTTTCCTTTAATGTAACTTTAATTGAAGGAGTTTCCTTTTTTTTTTTTTTTGTATAGGAAATCCCAATGTAAATAAAATAAGTTTAAACTTTTTTCAATACAGAACTTTGGTGATGTGTATTTTGTGATATTGTCCCTTAGAATAAGTTTATCTTATATAGTAAAAGCCTAATATGCTAAGTGTCTGGTTGTCCATTCAACCAATCAAAGTATAATGTGCTAATGATATGCTAAGGCCACTGAACTGCTCACTATGACATGCACTGACCACCAGGGGGCAGACGCTCTGATTGGTAGGTTAGCTTGCTGCTGGGGTCTGGCTGATCAGGACTGAGCTAGACAGGCTGGACATGCCCTGAAGCCCTCCTTCAGTCCCTCCCCAGCTGGCCAACCTCCCACATTCCTCCCCAACCACAGTCATGCACTAGTGGAGTCCCTCTGCCTGGCCTGCACCCTTTCACAATCCAGGATGCCTTGGGGGATGTTGGAGAGCCAGTTTCATCCCCATCCTGCAGGCCAAGTCGAGGGACCCCACTGGTACACGAATTCATGCACCTGGACTCTAGTTAGAACATAACCAGCAAAGTACTTTTTCGTACAATCTGTTAACATCAGGCACTAATGCTGGTCTTGGTAGCAACAGCTGCGAGACTCATGATTCACTGAACAGGACAATAAATTTCAACCTTATTTGATTTTGTTAATTAGTGTAAGTGAGATCACTGTAGGAGCAGTTGCTAATTACCAGTTACCATCAAATACCTGATGGGAGAGGTGGTGATGATATTCATAATTTTAATTATATGTATTTATTTGAACAGAGTGAGAAGTTACATTTTTCATGATTTAGTTGTTGGCTACCATCACTCTTTAAAGTGGCATCCCCTGTTGATGGATGACATATGTATAAGGATGTGCATTACAATATTTTTTGCAATATAAAAAATTTGGGAAAAATCTGGTTAGGTATAATAGAATACTTCATGTTATAGTTGCTAGCGTCACTAAATTATTGGGGAAGAAGATTTAATGACATGCAATGTATGCAAAATTATATATATGGTATACAATCTTTAAAAAGTATATTTTAATTAATTTTTAAATATATTTTTTATTTATTTTAGAGAGGAGGGGAGAGTGAGAAAGAGAAAGAAACATAAATGATGAGGGAGAATCATCAATTGGCTACCTCCTGCAAGCTCCCTACTAGGGATCAAGCCTGCAACCCAGGCATGTGCCCTTTACTGGGATTGAACCCAGACCCTTTAGTCTGCAGGCCAACACTCTAGTCACTGAGCTAAACCAGCTAGGGCAAAAAGCATATTTTAAATGCATAGAAAAAAGTGTGATCTATAAATCATATCAAAACATGAACATCAATTACCTGTAAGTGTAATAATTATGAGTGCCTTATTTTTTGTATTTTTGTTTTGTTTTGTTTTTCAGTGCTTAAAATGAAGTTAGTATGGACTTAAAAGTGAGACATTGAGCACTGAAATCAGATATCTTACTTTTCTCTCCTAGTGGGATTCATAAGATATGTCCATTTCCTTCTCCCCTTAGCTAATAATTTTTTAGATGCCTATTCTTTTTAAAAAAATATATTTTATTGATTTTTCACAGAGAGGAAGAGAGAGGGATAGAGAGTTAGAAACATCGATGAGGAGAAACATTGATCAGCTGCCTCTTGCACACCCCCTACTGGGGACGTGCCAGCAACTAGGGTACATGCCCTTGACAGGAATCGAACCTGGGACCTTTCAGTCCACAGGCTGACAATCTATCCACTGAGCCAAACCAGTTTCGGCTAGATGCCTATTCTTTTCTAATGATTCCTTCATTTATGTCACATATTTTCACTAATGGGAAACAGGAGTTGTTAGGTATAATCTAATTTGAATTCCTTGATGGTCTTGCTGACCCCAAATAGAGACTGGAGTATCATGGACCTGAACTCTAGTCCTTCTTGCTGTGAAGTCTAATGTGAAAAGGATGGCTGAGCCCAAAATACTCAGTAGAAAAGTATGAGAATGAGCCTTACATACACACTCTCCCCCCTACTCTCTTTAAATAAAGAGCTGATTTTGTAATACAACATATCAAAATAAAGTAAGATAAGAAGTAAAAATTTCCAGGTGTCCTTTGTGTGACAGGAACTGTAAATTTTGAAGGTAACAACCTATGTCAAACATTGTAACTGAATCATATGATTCTTGGTTTCTTCAGTCTTCCCTCAGAAACCTTTATGATGAGCTTAAAGACTAGGCCCAGTTTAGCATTCTTTTATAAATAAAAAAGTCTAGCTCACAAGTTATCCTTATTAAGGAAAATACATGAAAAGCAACTCCCTGCATTAGAAAAAATAATGTCTTGGGATTGAGAAACCACAGAATATTGTTTCCAGGTTGTGAAAAATACCCCCCGCCTCCCCCCATTTCTCAACAATCCGCATCTCCCATTCACCATGGCCTCCTCTTCAACACTCAAATTATGCTTCAATTTCTCAAAATCAACTTTTTTTTTAAATTTAAATTTTAATTTTTTATTATTTTGCCCTGTCTCAAGTACAGACAAATTCTAAGGTACAAAGGGTTAAGGCTTCAACATATACATTTTTGGGGGAAGAGTGGGGAAACAATTTAGCCATAATAGGTACTTTCCCAATTTGGGCATAAAACCATGTATATTTAGGAATTAGCCTACATGTGTCAGCTTACAGCTACACGGGAATGCATGATGCTTTCTGCAGCTGGAATGTGTGAAAATCTTGGTTGGGGCTTCCAGTCCTTGTTTTTGGTGAGCATTTGCATTTCCTGCAGGATCCCTCTAGCCTCTGGCTGACCTTGGCTGCTCAGCCCCAAATCTTCATCCTCTGCTTGCTTCTTTCCTTCTGTGTGGGGACTATTCTCTCCCCACACTTTCCTATTTCATTGTATACTTTATTTTCAACTGAGACCCCACTCCTTGCCTGCATTTAGCACATCTGCAGATGTTCATTTCTCCTAATCCCAGCCCTTTAATTTTTGATTCCTGAGATACAAGTAATTTTTCCTCCTCCCTTGAAAAAAAAATTCAGTCTGTACTTAAACAGCTAGAAATTTTTGACATTGTTTTATGATGATGTAAACCTTTTTCCTTTCTATTCTATGTCTGAATGCCAATCCACGTATTCGCTGTTACTCATTGTTAGTGTGCTCGAGGTAGTATATGGGTGGATTTTTTTCATGCTCTAACTTTTTGGAAATTATAGCTATAAGGGGATGTTTTATAGGAGATATGAAAAGGTCAAAATATTTAAAGTAGTTAATAATTTGTACTAAAAAATGTTTTAGTTAAGCTTTAAAATTATGTCATAAAAACAAATTATATGGGCTTGAGTGCACTGCAATATTTTCCTAAACATCTAAAGGATTTTCAAAGAGGGAGGATGTCTATAATTAAAATGGTAAGTCTTTAAATAAGCAGTACTTAAATTGTGCAGAAGCTCTTGAAGAACTTGCTGGAAATAAAGATGAGGCAGAGAGGGTATAAATAGGTAATTATATGTATGTACACACATATACTTTTTTGTTTAGATTTACATACTTCTGAGACATTAAATATTAAAAAAGCAACTAGAAGTATATTACACATGAGGTGACAGATGAAATATTTTAGAACCATGGAGTTTTAAGGAGGCTTAGCAATCAGGTAAGTTCCTACTCTCAATAATAAGAAACTGAGACCTAGCCCTAGCCGGTTTGGCTAAGTGGATAGAGCATCGGCCTGTGGTCCCAGGTTCGATTCTGGCCAAGTGCACATCCCTGGGTTGCTGGCTTGATCCCTAGTGGAGGGTGTGCAGGAGGTAACCGATCAATGACTCTCTCTCATCACTGATGTTTCTGTCTATCCTTCTCCCTTCCTTCTGAAATCAATAAAAATATTAAGAAAAAGAACCTGAGATTTAGAAAGAATGCATACATTTCTCAAAACTAACATATTTTCAGACCTAAATGTGTTCCATCTTATGAATACAATAGTCAAGTAAAGCAACAAGATGCAAATACATTTAATTTGAATATATGACTGATTTTATTGAGAAAAAATTAATATATCCCAGCTCTTTCTACCCCTCCAAACAAATACAAAGACATGCACCTATTCCATAACATTGATTTGTTCTCTGCTAGCTAACTGTGGGAGATTTAAGATGGCTACACCGACCCTCCTCCTGTCCAGGGGGAGGGTTTAGTTCTCCTTCCCTGGAACCTGAGCTGACCTGTAATAGTTTTGACTAATAGAGTATGGTGGAAGTGTTGCCATGACAGCTCCATGCCTCTCTCTTTTAAGAGGGTGGCAGCTTCCGGCTGATGTTAAAGCCTGAGCCATCATGTAAGATGCCCATTTACCCTGTTGAAGAGGCCATGGAGAGAATCAGAAACCATGGAATGGGAGAGGAGTCCAGGTAAGCTCAGCTTTCTAACCACCATTCTGGAGGCACCAGACATATCAATCAAAACACCTCGGACCCTCAATATCTGACTACCTGCAGGGTGAAAACCACTGGTGACCTCAGAGAATGCCTGCCTCCATTTCTGGCCCACAAAATTGTGAGATAGAATGAAATTGTTTGAAGCCACTGAGATTTGAGGATAGCTTGTTATGCAGCAATGGATAACCAAAATATTATATTTTGAGTTAGTCTAGGAAAAGATAGAACATTCATCTCAGGAAATGACTTTTTACGAAAAATTATCAACATAATACTCAGCTAAGTATATTAAGGTAAGTCAAAATATAATTAAGAAATACTCATACCCTTAAGATTTAACCAGTGGCCACCTGATACCTATTAATACACAGGTGCAGGTTATTCTTGTCCTTAAAATGCTGGATGTAATTGCACTCTAGATCTTTGTAGCTGAAATTGTGGTCCACACCATGAGCCTCATCACCTGGGAGCTTGTTAGAAATGTAGGGTTTCTGACCACACCCCAAGTCTCCTGCATCAGAAGCTGCATTTTAATAAGATCCCTGGGAGTTTCATATGCACCATAAACATTGGGAAGCACTAGTCTAACTAGCTTTATTAGACGGAATGGGCGGTTATATAAATAAGTGTGGGAGAAACATTCTTTCTTAGTTTTATTGCTGAGTGCACCTTCTTCTAGGATGTTTGGTCTGTGGTTAAACCTACAGGGAAAATTGTTCACATTCATTTCCCTCTTCCTTGTTCAATAATAATGGCTTCTAGTTTTGGATAACTTTATCTTTCCCCAATATCTGGTTGTGGTGATAGGCAGAATTTCTTCAGACCACAAATATTCAAGAACAGGAAAGTATACTTTCAAATTGGAGCAAGTATCGTGTATGTATTTGAATTATAGATTAACTAGATAAATAAAATGTATAAACCCTTTTATCAGTTTCATGAAAAGAAATATTTTACAAGTTAGGCTAGTGGGAAAATAGGTTCAACAGGAATATTGCGAGTGAAATAAGTTCTAGTTTCTGGAAACAGGTGCAGCAATTTGGAAGGCATCTAGAGAAGAGTAACTAAATTTATTGATATAATAAGATGACTTCCTCTGGCAAAACTGGTAGCTCAACTGTATGCTTCCAACCAAAGTGTTCCTCTTCAGGTCCCAGCAGTCATTCTTTTTGCCAGCTTTTCACTGCTGCCACCTACTGGTCAAGAGTGCATTTTCTTCTTGTGGTCTTGATGTTTTAATACTCACTTATTTGTATGTTTGTCTTTCAATAATTCTGCAAATACAAAGTCTGGGCCTGTTATAGGAACTAGTGATACAACAAGACATTGTGCATGCCTCAAAGAGTTCATAGATTTGCTGAATAAAAAGACAAAATCAGGCCATGCCAACAAAGGGATATGGAGAGAGATAGGATGAAATAGAGCACCTGGGAGGGTCATCTAATCCAGTCTTAGAGACCAGGAAAGAATTTTCAAAAATAAGTACAAAGAAACAGTTTAAATTTAGGGTCCTGGAGTCAGAACACATGGGGTGGAAGTCCTACTTCTTCGGGGGAAATGCTTAGCCTCTCTCTGACTCAACTTTCTCACCCATAAAATAGGAGTATTAGGAATACTCTCCTTAAAGGGCTTTTGGGAGGAAGAAGAAAAACACAAAGGTTTAGAGATGTGCCTGGTCAATAGACCAGAAAATGTTACACGTTAGCCTTGCTCAAGAGTCTTCTTCTTGGCTCAGGACATAAAATGTGAGCAGTGTAAAAGTGTATCCACTAGTTGTAGTTTTATAGCACACCATGAAGGAATGTGGGAGCACGTTTCATCTACACATTGCCTGTTGTAGACCTTCTAGTTCATAAAACAGCTTCATCGTTCTTTATTTCAACTTCTAACTCACGCATTCTCTACATGGCTTCCCATCTCTTTAGTATTTTATATTCTCTCATCCCACTGCTTCACCAACTTCAGTGAAGTTCACCAACTTCACTGAGTGGTATAGACTCTAATTTATCTAGTGCTTGTTAGCCCATTTAATCATTTCATATTTATTGCTTAGACCCCACCTTGTGTTTTATCAGGTTATTATACATTCCTGGATGAACTACTAGTCATAAGGAGCAAATGTTCTTTGTTTTCTTGATTTTATCCCCAAATACCGGCAGGTGATTAGAGTCTGAATAAATAGTACTGTGTGCCAAATTTTGTTTCTTTTATTCGGAAACAAGTCTATTGCAACTTTGAGAGTTTTAGGCTTAGGGGGTGAGGTCAGAATTGATAGGTGAAGAATTATTAAAAGCCCTGCCTTAAGTTAATTTTCTCAGTTCCTTGTCTATCTTTGGACACTGACATGGGCTTTGAAGTCCTAGTCAAGAAGGTACTAGAATAATTGCTTCATCCTCCTCTCTGGGCAGCAATATATATTTTAGCGAGGAGCTTCTGCATCTTCTTTTGTGTGAGTGATTGATGTGCTCAGTGGAAAAGACGATACCAAACAGAAATCACAGCTGTGCCCCGAAGTTAAATCTCTGGAACAGAACAGAAGGTAAAAGCCCAGAGCCTCACACAGAGTCCTGGTAGGCTCACCCCAGGGGAGGGCAGAGGGAGTTGGCTGGATCCTGGGATATCATTTATTTTTCAGTGATGGGTCACCCAGTCCCAGGCCACTCGAAACTCTTGATGAGAAGGGACTGTCCAAAAAGAAGAGAGGCCACATTGAGTGGCACCACCAGCTGAGCTGCAAAGCTCTCCGCACCCCATGAGAACAGCATGTGCTGTCCTGTGGGAGCAGGGAGCAGCTTGCTCTCCTTGAACTACTTTCCCAGCAGCCAGCCTGGTGACTAGCACGAAAATCAATACATATCTGGAGACTGACTGACAGGAGGCATGGGCTCACAAAACCATAAGAACACTGAAACCTGGAGCAAGATCACAGACAAATAGTAGAGTCATGCTAAAAGCTAGGACAGCCATGGCACCATTGTATGTTTCAGATACACAATACAAAATACGGTGTTATTAACGATAGTCACCATGCTATACATTGTACCCCCAGGACTGCTTTATTGTATAACTGGAAGTTTGTACTTTTTGACCCCCTTCACCCATTTTGCCCTTCCCATCCTTCCCCACTCCTCACTTCTAGCAACCACCATTCTGTTCTCTGTGTCTATGAGTCTGGCATTTTTGTTTGTTTATTTTAGACGCCACATATAAGTGAGATCCTATGGTATTTGTCTTTCTCTGTCAGATATTTCATTCAGCACAATGCCCTCATGGTTCATCCATGTTGTCACAAATGGCAATATTTTATTCTTTTTTATAGCTGAATAATATTCCTGAGTGTTTGGTTGTGTGTGTGTGTGTGTGTGTGTGTGTGTGTAAACCACATCTTCTTATTAAGCACCAACTGTGTACAAGGCATGGTGTGGCAGCTGGGGATTAAGTAGTGAATTAGATGAAGAGAATGCTTGCCTTTATTATTCTTACAGTCTTAGAGGGGAACACGGAAATGTAAGCAAGAAATAGTAATAAAGTATGAAAGTGTTTGAATTGGGAAACCTAGGCTTGGAAAAAGGCCCCCTAGAGGAAATGGTGATTAATGGGAATGGGATATGGGGATGGAGAAATACTGTTGAGAATTTCACTTCCATCCTAAGGCAATGGCAAGTCAATGAAGAATTTTATTTTATTTTTATTTTAAAATATATTTTATTGATTTTTTTTACAGAGAGGAAGAGAGAGGGATAGAGAGTTAGAAACATCAATGAGAGAGAATCATCAATCAGCTGCCTCTTGCACACCCCCCACTGGGGATGTGCCTGCAACCAAGGTACATGCCCTTGACCGAAATCGAACCCGGGACCTTTCAGTCCGCAGGCCGACGGTCTATCCACTGAGCCAAACCGGTTTCGGCTCAATGAAGAATTTTAAATGGGGCATGATACATTCAGTCTGGTTTACTAAAATATTCTATGTGTTATGGGGAATACATTGAAAAGGAGTAAGGATAAAGACAGGGTTATATGTTTGAAGGCTGTTTGTTGTTTGTCTTCTAGGAATTAAAATGGAAATGTGCCAGGAGCTGAAAGCCTTGCTGTATGGCATCACCTGGGTTTTAAATAGTGTCTATTTTTCCCTTTACAGTTTTCTTTCAATTTTATTCCAATAGTTGAACATTTTTTCTTTTTTCTAACTCTTCATAAGCTGTTTTTTAAACTCTTTTTAAATTTGGTTTTGGAGAAGAAGGGAGAGGGAGGGACAGAGAGAAACATCAATGTGAGAGCAAAACATCGGTCAGTTGCCTCCTGCACACCCCCTACCAAAGATGGAGCCCAATACCCAGGCATGTGTCCTGACTGGGAATCAAACTAGAAACCTTGTGGTGCACAAGACAACACCCAACCAACTGAGCACACTGGCCCAGGATCTTCATAAGCTCTGAATGAAACAATCATATCTAATATTGTTTAAGCCTCACAATTTACAAAGTCTGATGCGTTCTTATTTGATATTCTCAACAGTCCTTTTAAAGCCCGTGCTTTGCATGAACAATAAAGTTTGAAAAGCATTGTTCTAAATCTTTAAAAATTCTTATCAAGTATCCAAAAACTTGTGACCTGGCTCTTTCACAATCAACTGATACATTACTTGGAAATTTATATTCAAATTTCAGATAAAAACAAGACCATGACTAGGTAGAAAAAACAGCAATTTTTAGGAGTCATTTGTTGAGTTAGGAGCTTCTAAAGTTGAGTTTTCCTTAATGGCAAGTGTGCATAATGTGACAGGAATGACTAGCAGGACCACAGGTCATATTTTCTATTCATAACTGACCTTTGTAGCTGGGAGGGAACTGTCTGCCTAGGGTCTAAATTCCTAGGACCTCAGCATGAACTTTTAGTCCTGCAGCTTATTGTGCAATAGAGTGTAAGTACAAGTGATGTGAAAGGAGCCTTGGTCCTGAATGAATACAAGGAGAAAAGATGCTTGGGAATGCCCATCTTGTTGTGTGTGTGTTTTTGTGTGTGTGTGGTTTTTTTTAATTGAAAAAAAACTTCTATTGTGTGGAGCCATTATCTTTTTTGGGACTATTTATTACCACACCTCAGGCTCTCTGTTAAAAAGGAGAGAATGAATTTAAGAGGTGAATGATATTAGTTGGCAGGAAAGGTGAAAGTAGGGATAAGAAAGATGGGTGCCCCTTAATCCACACATTTATCTGAGGCAGGTCCTCACTTTCAGTAAATACTGTAGTGTTTTGCTTTGAAATTATCTTTAAAAAAAAATCACATTTCTTGTCTGAAGGCTTTCCTTGCAAAGAGATCGATTTTATTTTTAGGTAGGAAATAAGGTGACACTATCATTACCAAGGATTGTGAGTCTCCAAATAGAGAGGAGTGATTTCTTGATGAGATTAGAGAACAATTCAGTATAAAAGCACAAAGCTTGCTAACCCCCTGAGAGAGCATAATAACATTTCTGTAATACCCTTAAGTTAGGACTCATCTAGAAAGCCATCAGTTGTTCTGCTTCTTTTCTTCTACCTTGGAAAAGTGGTGCTATAAAGTGGTAACCAATTCAAGGCAAGGTTTTGTAAAAAGATAGAAACTTGTTATTTTTAATCAAAACTTTAAGGACAAGAGGGCCTCAGAACAATACAATGTCAAGCATGCAGGCACGAAGACACTGGGGATCTCACACTATTCTTTATTAATTTGTTTTATTTTATTTTTTCATTTATTGCTGAAAGTAATATAGATGTCCTCTTTGTTTCTTTGTGTGTTTTTCCTCCTATTAATCCTCTCCACCTCACACCAGCCCCTCCCAGGCCTTTATTACTCTATTATCTTATCTTCTATATCTTATCTTCTATATAATAAAAGCCTAAGCAACTGTTATGGTGGAATGATCAGAACAAGCAGTTGCTATATGTGCACTGACCACCAGGGGGCAGATGCTCAATGCAGGAACTGCCCCCTGGTGGGCAGTGTGCTCCCACAGAGTGCTGCTCAGCCAGAAGCCAGGCTCACAACTGGCGAGTGCAGCTGCCACAGTGGGAGCCACTCCTGACTCCGTGTAAGCACTACTGAGTTGCAGCAGCACGTACAGAGGACTGGGATGAGCATGAGCAGCGTGGTACTCAGCCCTGATTCGGGCTCCTCCCTGGCTGCCTGCCACTTGGCACACTATTACATCCCCCAAGGGGTCCCAGACTGTGAGAGGGATGTCCGACTGCTGGCTTAGGCCTGATCCTGGTGCCATTCTCTGTAGAAGGCAGTCAGTCTGAACAACTCAGTGACTCCGGGAAATGTAGGGAACTTAGGGTGAACCTGCCTCCATGCATGACTCATCCACTCAATGGTGTTCCAGGACAGACTGTGGTGGCCCAGCAGTAGCTGCTGAAGCTCAAGCAGCAGGCTGTGCAGCAGCAGAAGGCCATCCAGCCACAAGCTGGCAGTAAACTGATTTTGTGCACCAAGCCTCTAGTACCTATATAAGTTCCCTGGTTAATCATTCCCCATCTACTCCCCACCCTCACCTTCCCTTTGAAATTCATTATCTGTTCCGTGCTTCTATGCCTCTGGATATATTTTATTCATCAGTTTATTTTGTTCATTAGATTCCACATATGAGTGAGATCATGTGATACAGAATCTTTCTCTGACTGGCTTATTTTGCTTAGCATAATACTCAAGGTCCATTCATTTGAATTTTAAAGCTGGACCACTTCATGGATTATACTTCTTGAGGCACAAAAAATAAATGTGTGAAGTTATGTTCTCTTTGGATTTGTAGCCGTCATGGCAAAAGACAGAAGAGTAGCCATTGTGATCCTTATGTGGGCCCTTTCGTTTTGGGAATGGGAAGGTAATGAATATAGTGAGGAATACGGTAAGGAAATGAGAACCATCTTTATTGTCAGAAGCCTGTACTAATAAAGTCTTTGGAATCATAAATTATTCAGATATTATAAACCTGAAAATTGGTTATAATATTGTAGTTGCTAAGAATGTGGATGATGAGAACAAATGATTTAGAAAAAGAAATTAGGTCATTTAGCATGTTAGAAGATGCTTTTCTGAAAATATGTACTAAAACAGGGAAGCAAGTTCAAGGATATGGTGTCTGACAAAAGAAAAAAATCAATCAAATTGATTGGAATAAACCACTCTATTTGGTATTTACAGACACAAATCTTCTGACAAATTCCAATTAGTTGGCTAATAATATTAGATCCATTCTGCAGTGAAGTTAAAACATTAATGGATAAAAAGAGAAGAACTTGATCCTATTCTCATAAGTTTCAGCAACGTGGCCACGAGGTTGGATATACTAGTAATATGGAGGACTGTTGGTACCAGACATACTTAGATCACTGGCCTGACTTTGAATAGGTTATTAAACTCTCTGAACCCCAGTTTTCTCATCTGTAATTCTGTTTACTGTGAGTTGTTGTCAGGTTTAAAATTAAAATGTATGCAAATCTATATACTGTAAGGGGCTGATACATTGAAGGTGATCCAATTATTAAAATAAGTTTGGTCACATTTTGCAATCATTTGTCAGCTGTTCCTCCTGAAAGCTCACAATAAAAGGCCACTGAGAAGAGCAGCCCCTGCTTACCCAGCATTCCTTGACTCTCGGTTCATGCTCCTTCATGATGAGCCAAGTCACCCAGGAATAAACACGGTCTGGGACTTGAATGGCTAAATGCAAGAAAGGCAAAATGCTTTTATGTAGTAGAATTTGGGAATCCTGCTCTCAGTTGGTGACTAGAAATAGACCAAAAGAGCCATGAACACATGGGTGCATTGTGGACTCAGTAACGAAGTTAGGAGTAAATTGGGGCCACTTCTGGAAGGATCACAAGGACAAGCCATTAGTTGATGACTCAGAAAAATACCAGAACCATGAAGGGGACAGACCCACTTCTGACAAATGTGTCTTCTATATTTCAAGCACCACTGTCATGCATGGACACAAGTGCCGCTTGCTATGACTTGGGTGAATGTTCTTAGGGTTCCTGATGGTGTGAAGAAAGGTCTTTCAGTGTGGGTGCCTACCATTGCAAACCTGCACCTGGAGAAAAAAGAAAGAGTGAAATATACACAACCATTTTATGTCATGTCGTTCTTCCAGCTTCCCAAGTCCAGAGAATTGTGAATTCTTCTCTCTCTCTCTCTCTCTCTCTCTCTCTCTCTCTCTCTCTCTCTCTCTATATATATATATATATATATATATATATATATATATATATAGCTACAGAGTTCTTCCAGATATATTAAAACAAGCTTTATTGTAAAGATTATATATACTACTAGAGGCTTGGTGCACAAAATTCTTGCCCGCAGCGTGAGGTGAGCTTCTGGTGTAGAAAGGTAGCTCCCAGCTAACCTCTGGGCCCTGGGCAGCACTTGGGCCCCCAAGCCCCTGCACGCCTCACTCCACCTGAGTCATGGCGTCTGAGTCCCCACAGGGAGATGCGGTGAGCATGGCCAGCCACTGGGCCCGGGCATAGCATGGGCCTCTGGGCTTCTCAGCAGCACCCCAGTGAAGCCAGGTGGCCAGTGCATTCTCTCCTGGCCAGCCTCATAGACTGGCTCCTGTGAGAACCCACAGGGAACCTGACCGTTCATGCGTCCCGGTGGCTGAGGCCTGGCTCACCTGGAAGAGGCCATGCGTGTGTGGGGCGGGCTCCTCGTGAGTGCCCAGCACCTGAGCGCAGGGGGCTTCCCTGGTGCGTGAGCCCTGGCATCCTGGGGGAGAGTGGCAGGGGGAGTGGGAGCGAGCTTGGCAGATACCCCCCGCATTCTCACTGCACCTCCGTCCCCATCACCCCCACCAGCTAGCCAGTGAGAGGTCACAGGACCTCCCCCCTGCCCCCCCCCCCCCACACACACACTGCCTGGCATCTCAACCATTGCCACCCACCCCCAGGTCCCCTTCCCAGCCTGGGCCCACCCAGATCAGGTGATCAGGGCATGCTGGTAGCCCTCTGAGGGGGGGGGGGGGAATCAGTCAGGTGGCCCTGCCCCCTGCTGCCACTGCTGGTCGCTGTCTGCGGGGGGGTGATCGTCAGGGCGATCACATCTCCTCTTCCCCCACTTGCACCACCTTGGCCTGGCACTACCCACTCATCTGCTCCACTATCCCGCCTTGGTTCTGCTCTCATCAGAGCCCATTGGGGCCAGCAGTGCCTCCACTGCTGCTCACTGCCAGCGCTCAGCATTGCCCCTTGGTGGCCAGCGCACATCATAGTGAGTGGTCAACTCCTGAACAACTCCCGGTGGAACAATTTGTATATTAGGCTTTTATTATATAAGGTTATGGAGGCTCGGAAGTCCTAAATTCTGAAGACAGCAAGCTAGCAACCCAGGTGAGATGATGGAATAAGTTCCAATCCAAGTCCAAGTCCAAATCCAAAGGAAGTTGAAGACCAATGTCTATCTAGCTTAAAAACACTCAGGTAGCGTGAAGTCCCCTATTACCCAGACTTTTTGTTCTATTTAAACCTCAAATGGATTGAATGAGGCCCACTCACATTAGGGAGGGCAATTTGCTTTATTCAGTCTATTGATTCAAATGTTAATCTCATACAGAAACACTCAGGATGACCAAATAGTTGGGCATCCTGTAGTTCAGTCACATTGACACATGCAATCAGCCATCACGATGGCCCAGACTTTACTACTTGGATTTTAGTGTTGAAAAGTACCTTGCATATGATATGGTCATGGGGTTTTTATAAACTTAAGGGTCCAAGAAAGAAATTCAGGGATCTGGCAAGTGTGTGTGTGTGTGTGTGTGTGTGTGTGTGTGTGTGTGTGTGATGGATATGAAAGTTTTTCTGAGAAGAGCTTTATAGCTCTCATAAGACTTACACTTGTGTCCTTAACACTCAACATATGAACGATAATGTGGTTCAATACCCATAAGATATAGGGTCATGAGTGGGGCAGAGGTGTATTCAAATGAGCAGACCTCTTCAACAGAAAAGCTAGGAAGAGAGCTGTCCTATTTCCTAACCTGGTTTTCTTAGCCCTAACCTGAGTTCCTTGCAGACAGAGAAGCTACTATCTAATAATTTACTAGCTATTAAAAGATATATGATAATTCAATAGTATTAATAATGTTTAGAAATGTGTCCCAGCATTTTTCTATTACTTGGTAGCTTTGACCTTCCAAGGTCAGGTATTTTATTGTCTTTAGATCTCATTTGCTCTAAGATTCTTTTTGGATTAAGAACTTTTAAGCCATGAACAGCTATATTTTGTAAGCGTTACTTATGAAATTCTCTCATATTATTTTCTGAGCTTCCATATGAATTTATCTCTTACTTTGGCTCAAAGCTTAGCCATAGCATATAGCAAATAAATAGGTCCCATCAAAAGAACCTTAGACTCTGTAAAACAAAAATCTGCCAACTGGTGGAAGCTAATAGAAGTCTTTTAAAAATATATTTTATCTTTTACTGAACATCCTGAATAGAAATAATTGATTTTTATCTCAGCATTTCATGTTTACATAATAATTTTCTTCATTTTATACTGAAGTATTTCTAAATACAAGTAAAAAAATTGTTTTGTGATATCAATCATTTACATTTATTTTAATTTCAAATAAAATATTTTAAATATCATATTTTACATTCCATTTTCATTACAATAGTCCCTGAAGTGTGTATTTTCTAACCGAGAGCCTTTCTGACTATTATCATAGATATGAGGATGCTCCTAACTACATTGATTTTTTTTTTTTTTTTTTGCAGATCACACAGTTTCTCAGGGCATTTTAAAATCACATTTAGTTATTTATAGAGTTACCTACTGAGAACAACTGCTCAGATAAATATTAGTTGAATGCATGCTTTAAGTAATATTTTTAAGTAAATGTGAAATTATATCAAACAACACTGCAAGGTTCGTCACAACCTCACCCGACAGAGACAATCCAGCAGGTGGCAGCATAGAATATCTCAAAAGCTCAGAAGAGCCTCTAAAAAAACCCAAAAAACCAAAAACAAAAAACAAAAACAAATCTAAGCACCACCAGCAGGTTCTCTATTTCATGTGACTGGCCTGTGATTTTCTTTATTTGCAGGGGTTTTCTCTGTTTTTCAGAGGGGTTGAGCAAAAAGGGGAAACATAGAGAAAAATTCATGTGGACAGGCACAACAGTTGTGCTTGCTGAGAGGGAGGTGGAGGAGAGCATAGGGGGGATAATTGGTGATGGAAGAAGGCTTGACTTGGGGAGGGGAACACACAATGTCATCCCATGAACCAGTGTCATCCTACCCCCACCGCCCAAAAAATTATATATATATATATATATATATATATATATATATATATATATATGACTGGGTTCCCTTCCTTCTCTTTAATTTAAAAGTACCATGTGTATGCTAGCAATGATAATAACTTTTCAGTATGGAGATAGCATATCATACAAGGTCAATAATAATAATAGCTAAAGTTTATTAAAAGGCTAAGTCTCGGCTTTTCACTCTTGTGAGCAGTCGATATGTATCATTTATTTAATACAGCAATCTTTCTTGTGGTATTACTGTATTGTGCCCATTTTACCAACAACAAAACGGAAGTAAGAGCTGAATTTTCACAGCTGCTAAGTGGAGCAGGTAGGGTTTTAACCAGATAGTTTGGCTGCACTTCCCCCTCTTTGAACCACAATATCATGTCTCTTAATTATTGTAAGTGTAATAACTAAATAGCATTAAAAGTATTAGGGGAAAAAAAAATAATGAGTTTTTAGAAAAGAGAACCGGAAATTTAAAAAAATTGTTAAACACTGGAGCAATTACTAGGTCATTAAGGAGTTCGTTAGTAATAATAAAGAATACATTAATTAATGAATAAAACTAGAAATCACTCAAGTAGGAGAGAAACTGGGATTTCAAGGAGTTAAATGGTGCAAATCAGGGCAGGCTAATGTAAGGCAAAGGAAGGGCTGAGGAGAGAAGGGAAATGCGCGTGGGCACACGGATTCTCAAAGGAGACGCGGGCCTGTGGAGAAGGCGCTGGATCTGGAGCATTATTGAGGGAATCAATCTTTATTGTGTCTCTGTGCTTCCCCAACCGCATCCAATTCCGAGATGATTTTTTCAGCCTAGTTGGATCTGTGCTGTAACTAGATTACATAACCCCACGACAGGGGAGGAGAGCAGAGCTAGCTTACAGAATATTTGTTTTGTACCCATCCTTTTTTTTCTTGGTGTGAACATTAGGAAGGATAAGCAGATTTACAGACAACCTTTGGCTTACGGATTTTACTTAATTATTCACTCACATTATCTTCTAATGTCCTCTCTCCCAGAAGCCTCACTCTGACCCGGGAGTACGAGCTTTTCCCTGAATACATGGCTCGCTTTTGTTCTGTATACTTGATTATCTTCTCGTCTAAAGCCCGGAGAGCCCCTCCCTCCTCGGCCCTTTTCAGTAATGATGATTGGTCTAATGTAAATATTGACCAAAGAAGGGGAAGCATGTAAAATGTAAGAGAAATGGGAGGAGGGGGCGTGTCAGAGTAGCTGGAACCAATAGCAGCCTGCATTTCAAAAATCAATGTGACAGAGAGCTTCCCTTGGCATTTTTCTACACTTATTTCTCCAACTAGACTGTAAATTCCTCTGAAAGGAGGGCCAAGTTTTAACTTTGAGTCCCTCCCAACCTTATCTACTAATACTTCACACAGTGCTTCACGCCAGGAGGAACTCAGTGACTGATTGCAGAGGGTGAAGTGGTGCAAAGTCCGGCTGCTGCTGCACCTGGTTGATGTTGGCTGGCCCCAAGCACCACGCACCCAGGTTTCTTAGCAGCCGTGGGCAACACAGAGGCTGGCCAAACTGGAACCAAGCAGAGCTCCCTTTTCTAATTCGAGGGAGAGGATAAACAACTGCAAAATATGGCCCTGAGGAAAACAGCCAGGGGGTATCAGTGTATAATACAAAATGAGGACTATGCTCAGGGATACTCTGCCGGTTCCTGTCAAAATCAGGAGGTACACCTTTTCATTCACAGACTGGAAGGAAAATTGAAGCATCTCCAAGCGTGAGATATCTGTCTGTATGTGTAGAACAGCTTCTGGTCCAGAAGGAAGAATGGCAGAGAACCCCAGCTATGAGCTATACCACCTCCTATTACCATCACATTTGGGGTGAGGACCTCGACATAGAAGTTGGCAGGGGCCCTAGAGGCTTTGGCTCAGTGAATAGAGCATCAGCCTGCAGACTGAAGAGTCCCCAGGTTTGATTCCAGTCGAGGGCATGTGCCTGGGTTGAGGGCTCGGTACCCAGTGAGGAGCGTGAAGAGGCAGCTGATTCATGATTCACTCTCATCATTGATGTTTCTATTGCTCTCTTCCTCTCCCTTTCTCTCTGAAATCAATTAAAAAAATTTTTTTTAAAAAAGAAGTTTGCAGGGGACACAGTCTGAAATACTCACCAAGGATAGTACCGTCCATTTGAGAACACATAAATTTGTTTATGTGTCCAGGTTAGACTTGTGGGTATTTATATTACTCTCCCTGTTAAATGATGTCCTATTTTATCTATTTACTCATGAGAGTTCTTCAAGGACAGGCCCAGTTTCCTTAACAGCACATAAATATCCTGACATGAATTTATATGCCCCTTAAAACTGAATAAAAATGCAATTATGACTGAAGGTAAAAAGCACGACACAAAATGAAGAAAATAGAAGCCCACAATATCACCTAAAGATAGCCACAGTGATTATATGTGAGTTATAAAATTGACCATATAGTATATGTCTATGACAAAGATATTTTTCATTAAAAGTTTTTTTTTTTTTTTTTTTTTTTTTTTGCTGACAACACCTGGGTCTATTGGTCAATATACAACATCATTAAGAGTAGCATAGAAAATTATCTTAATACTCTGAAGTATTTTTGTCAAAAACTTGAATATAAGTGTTAATATAAAAACATTCAAACCTGTAAAGAACTTTTGTGAATTTATTTGAACCAAACTGTCAACAATTGCCGGGAAGCAGAATCTCAAGGGATTGGAATAATGCTCCAGAGAATGGTGGTTTTTCACTTTGTTTTATACATTACAATCAAAAGAGGAGATGTAAGTAGGCTACATGAAATCCATTGGTGATAGATTAGGGAGGCAGGAGAAAGCAAAGAGAGGGAGGAACCTCTGGGATTGGATAAAAAATAAAATGATTGAGACATACTTCTTTTACTTAGGTGAGTACAGGATAGTTAGCAGTCAACAATTAACATAATAACAATGCAGGAATTTATGGCCTCTGTGCGGGCACCCAGGCCACACTTGGTTGTGCCCTGAGGGGTCTGGAAAAAGGAAAATTACAAGTTACCCAGACATTTCATAGGTATGTTATCTTAGATGCAAAAAGACAATAGGCACAGTTAAGGTAAAATTTGATCTTGTCAGGGGAAATACCAGCCTAGGACATGACTATCCACCATAACTGCTTTTAGTTAAAGTTTTAATTTCACACCATCCTTTGTGGTTACTTTAGGTCTCTGAGTGTGCAAGACTGCCATGCAGCCCTTCCCTGAGCTTGTCAGGCTAGCATGTGGAGTCTTTCCACATAATCAAACTTCTGTATCAAATTTCAATTTACGGAATTCACAAGGATGAGAGGAACAAGGAAAATGACAAGAATGCATTTAGCAAAATTGAGAATATGGGAAATTCTACATAAAAATAACTTTCACTTTTATTATAAGTGAAAATTGCCTAAAATAGAGGGGAAGGTTATTATCCTATACATAAAAACCCAGGCTCTGTAATATCCAAAATGATTGAAGGCTTGACCAACCAGAAGTCAGTGCCGGGTTGCTGTGGTGACCCAGCACTGACTGTTGAGGGGGCTGTGGATCAGGCCCAAAGAGAGGCCTGGAGAGAGAAGCAGGGTCTGGTCCGTAGCCATGGCAGCTGTTTATCGGCCCTTGCATCTCTGGGCCTGGTTAGCAGCACACCTCTCTTTCTCTTGGGCCTCTACTGGGGCTGCTGATCAGCTCCACCTCTCTGATCAGACCCATTCATAGACCTGGAGAAGCTGACTGGCATGGAAACCGACCAATCAGAACCAAATCTGGGTGAAGTGTGAGGAGCCAATGGCTGCCTAGGAGGCAGAGCTTTGGATGCTGACTGGCATAGAAGCCAACCAATCAGAACCTAACCTGGGTGAACTGGTAAGGCAGAACCTACGGTGTGGGCTGAGGAGGGGTTTTAAGGGCAATAGCTGCTTGGTGTAAGATGTAAAAAAGGGTTCAATTTTTTAATAACCGGTTTGGCAGTATAGTGTATATGGCTGACTAAATCCAGATATAGGGATTACGTATTTTTGTCTTCCAAGAGCATCACTTCCTGATGAAAAAGGCTCCCCCCGCCCTAAGCAATCCTATCCTATATAATCAATACTACTAAAAGGGTAATATGCTAATTAGACCAGGTCAACTGGCCATCTTCTGGATGTCTGACTTCCTTTCAGACAAAGCCATAATGGTGGGGGCCAAGGCAGAGGGTGTTAGGGGTTATTAGGCCAGCAGGGTAGGGCCTTTGAGGGCAGGCAGAGGCAGGTTGGGGCAATCAGGCAGGCAGGCAGAGAGGTTAGGGCGATCAGGCAGGCAGGCAGGCAGGCAGGCAGGCAGAGGGATTAGGGTCAATCAGGCAGGCAGGCAAAGGCAGTTTGAGGCAATCAGGCAGGCAGGCCGGTGAGTGGTTAGGAACCAGCAGTCCCAGATTGTGATCAGACATCTCCTGAGGGGTCCCTGATTGGAGAGGGTGCAGGCTTACCTGAGGGAACCAACCACCCTACCCCTTACCCCCTATGCATGAATTTTGTGCACCGGGCCACTAGTTCTATATAATAAAAGGCTAATACACAAATCGACCAAACAGCAGAATGACTGGTCATTATGATGCTCACTGACCACCAGGGGGCAGATGCTCAATTCAGGAGCTGCTGCCTGGTGGTCAGTGCATGTCCATAGGGTGAACACCGCTCAGCCAGAAGCCAGACTCATGGCTGATGAGAGCAGAGGCAGTGGCGGGAGCCTCTCTCGCCTTCTTGGCAGTGTTAAGGATGTCCGACTGCCAGCACCGGGCCTCTAGTAGATTAAATAAGACAGCAACAAAATGCAATGTTTGTTCTTCATTTGCATCCAAATTCAAGAAATATTTTTAGCCATTTGGGAAGTTTTGAATATAGGCTTGATATTAGATTTCATTAAATAATGATTATTATTTTTATGATAGCAGATTTGTGTTTAAATTAAGGAAACATATCATATTTGCTAGTAGGACTTATTGAATTATAGACAAAATGATACAGTAACTTTAAGATATTGCAGCAAATACTTGCATTTCCAGCTATGATGGACTAGATTCCAGCAACATACACCTCTATCCTCCAAAATTAGAAAAGCAACAAATAAAATAACCCTTTTCACTTGCCTCCCTACCTCCAAACAACTGTTCAGAGAAGTCAGAAAGCACCAGAGCAGCCAAAATTTGAGGGTTTAAGATCACCGAGAAAAGAGAAAATCACGAATTGGAGTTGAGCCTAACATTCCATGCTGCACTTCATTTGCTGATATTTAAAATAATCTGAACTAAGGGCGGGGGAACCTAAGCAGAGACCAGTGACTGTGCAGAGTTTTTGTGTTTGTTTTTTCTCATCATGAAAGGGAAAATAAGACTTTTGGGATGTGTGTGTGTGTGTGGTGGGGGAGGGCTAGCTATCTGAATCTGTGCCAGTAACCTGCATTCTGACGCACACTCTTGCTAGCCAATAATTACTCCATTCTTATCTGTGTTGCCTGTCCTGCCTTGCAGAACCTGTTTCCCGGAATACTCCCATTTTACAGAGCCAGAAACCATGAACCATATACAACCCCCGGAGGGGGTTGGCAGCGCTGGTGCCAGACAAGCCTCTGAGTGTGATATTATGAGGGCTGCAAAGCCCACAAAAAGTCCAGAACCTGGTCTATATTTGGGAGACAAAAAAACTAAGGGTGTAAAGGGAAAACTTTGTCTATATTCATCACTTAGTATTTGGAGACTGACTCCCCTGAGTCATGGCATTAGTGCATCTGCAATAAAGGCTACTTTTCTGAATATTCTCTGAGCACCTGGCTGATTAATCTCCCCAGCCACCTGGCAGATTATCTACAACATAGCACCACGAGAGTAAAATTGACATTCGGACTACAAACCATCAAGGATTTGGGAGGCCAACTCCTCAAAGACTGAGTGAGCAGGGCTTTTCTAAGTTTCATCACACTAGACCAATGAATTTGCATTTCGGGGTTGCCAAGGAAGAGTGCCTTATATGGCAACCCAGACTCTTAGCTGGGATGCTGGAATGCCTGAAGGGCTGCATCCTAAGAAAAATGTAAACCAGAAATGGACCATGATTTTTTAAAAATATATATATTTTATTGATTTCAGAGAGGAAGAGAGAGTGTGTGTGTGAGAGAGAAACATCAATGATTGATGAGCTGCCTCCTGCATGCTCTGCACAGGGGATCAAGCCTGAAACCTGGGCATTTGCCCTTGACTGGAGTCGAACTTGGCACCCTTCAGTCCCCAGGCCGATGCTCTATCCACTGAGCCAAAATGGATAGGCTTGACCATGACTTTTCAAGTCTGAAATCCAAAACCCACCTCAAAACCAGGAGGTAAACTCTTCCACGTGTAGAGAGAAAAGACAATCACACCCAGGTGTAGGACAAACATGTATATGCTGCAGAACTCAATTCCTGATCAGGTTAGGAAGATCTTTCTGTATTCCAAATATCTGTCAAAAGCTAGGTGTCACTCACAATTACATATTAAACTCCTGCCCCAATGCAAGGATCCATGCACACTGAAAGGAAATTAATTAAAAGGGGCTGACAGGGCAGGACTGGGTGAGATGGGCCAGACACGCCCTGGAATCAACCTCCCACAGGGTGTCTCTTCCTCTCCCCCCCCCTCCCTCACCCCCGCCCCTAGCCTACTATACCTGGGGTACCATCATGGCTCAAAGGTCATCTGTGGAGTGAGTAGGGGTGCCTCCAGTAGGTGGTGTCCCTCAACCTGGCCTTCAGGGATCATACCGAAACCAGCACTTCGACATTCCCTGAGGGGTCCCGGAGGGAGAGGGTGGTTCTTGGGTGATGTAACCTGGAATCCGCTCCCTCCTCACTGGTTCTGTGTGTGTCAGCTTGGCAGCTCCTGCATTGAGCTTCTTCCCCCTGGTGGTGATTGCACGTCATAGCTACCAGTCGATGATCAGATGTTCATATATATATAGATTTCCAACATTTAATCAATGATTAGCAGGTTTGCCAAGAAGCAGATAAAAGAAAAAAAGCAAACAACAGAAGCAGAACTACATATTATCCAAATAATGGACATAGTAATCACAGTCCTTCAATAATTATGATTATTATGATTATCCAGAAAATAAATGACATCATGAAGAATTTGAGTGCAGTAAAAAGAACTAATATATAGATGATGTATCATAGAATTTTAAACTTTAGCCGAGACCGGTTTGGCTCAATGGATGGAGCGTCGGCTTGGGGACTGAAGGGTCCCGGGTTCAATTCCGGTCAAGGGCATGTACCTTGGTTGTGGGCATATCCCCAGTAGGGGATGTGCAGGAGGCAGCTGATCGATGAGTCTCTCTCATTGATGTTTCTAACTGTCTATCTCTCTCCCTTCCTCTCTGTGCAAAATCAATAAAATATATTTAAAAAAAAAAAGAATTTTAAACTTTAACCCTTTATATTTTTTTTTAACCAATGCCACCCCAATAAATTGAATTTACAAAAGAATTCAAGGAAAATCTTCAGTTGAAAAATACAGTAACTTAATTAAATGGCTATAATTGCAGATTACATTCATCTGTAGGGAAGATCTGTCAGTGAAATATCCAGATAAAAATGTAATAAAATACAGAAAAGTACAAAGATACATAAAATATGATGAAAATGTCTTCTTATATGTAATTGACATTAGAAAGAGGAGGAAAAAGAGTAACAGCATTTCTCAGAAAAACTAACATTGAGATAATTTGTTGCTGGTAAAACTTTATTAAAAAAACACTAAGATGAGTTCACTAGATAAAAAGGAGAGTGATCACATATATAAAAAATTACTTCATACAGAAAAAATATATGTTAAGGAAAAAATAAAAAATAATGAATTGAGTAAATATATAAGTAAATCTAAATGAATATTAATTGTACAAAATAATAATAGTAGCATCCATGAAATTTAAAATATATGTAAAATTAAAATGCAGACAATAATTACACAAATAGCAAAAAGATGAAATACATGTAGTTGAAGTGTTCTAAGGTCTGGGAATTAATAAAAGTACTCAATTTTACTAAATTTGCCAACTCAAGTGTGCATGTTGTAATTTCTGAAATGATTACTAAGAAAGGAATTTAACAGATAGTGCAATAAATTGGGATGCACAAGGTCCTTGCCAAAGTTAAAATTATTTTAAAACACATTCGAACATATAGCCATGGTAAAAGTTGTTTATATTTATACAGAAGTATATTATCTAGGGGATAATTTACAAAAAATTTGACTGTTTTCTTTCTGCTCAGAAGACTTACTATTTCAAGTAATAGGAAAATCTAGATTTATGGTCTTATCTCACTAACGTATGCTTCCAGTCAAAAATTTTAAGTGGTTGGGTAGCTTTTAACTTCTTAGCTACTCTCATTCTAAAATAGATAAAAGCAATGCTCCTTCTAAAGGCCATGGCTAATATCCATGTGAAGTCTGTGAAGTAGTATAAAATTAATTTATTTTCTATCTCAGCTGCTTCCTGCCTTTGAGAAAAAAAAATAAAAATAGTAAAATTGAAGTTAATTTAACTATTTTCTTGTTGAGCTTTTCTGGGATTTCTTATTAAAACTCCAAATGAATATCTTTGATTTTTTTTTTTCTCGGAAACTACTTTTCAATTGCCAATTTCCCATGCTGGCTCAATGTGCATTAACAAACAGTGATCAATTGAACCTCTGAGTAATTTAATATCCAGGTGCCAGGCAATTTGAGATG
Organism: Pipistrellus hanaki; assembly: GCF_964339955.1. Taxonomy (NCBI): domain Eukaryota; kingdom Metazoa; phylum Chordata; class Mammalia; order Chiroptera; family Vespertilionidae; genus Pipistrellus; species Pipistrellus hanaki. The sequence continues at coordinate 29,285,632 of NC_140505.1, forward strand.
CTAGGCCACCCTACAGAGAGAAAATTATTTCCTCTGAGCATTTCATCATTCTCAAACTGGAACGAAGTCTGTATAAGAAGAATTGCCCTTGGAAAAATTTGACTTCCTTTGTTATTAATATTCTATGTACCTTTATTCAATGGGAGTACAAATATTCTGTTTTGGCAGATCTAAAAACACATTTGCTAAAAATTGCAGGTGGTTAGTATAGAAAAATAAAGTGTATCCATCCATATATACTCAGTTTTGAGAGATTTTAGGGAGCATGAAAGTGAAGTGTGATAACTTTTACTTACTTTATGTATACTCCACCCTTTTTTTTTTCTTTTCTTTGAGAATCTATGTTCTCCAGGCCAGGTGAGGTGGGCAGGCTAAGATGGGAAGGAGTTTTACACAGTTCTCTTCCCAAAATCGTGGGCTTTGTGTGTGCAAGACCAGTGATTATTTTCTACAAAGCTCATGATGATTTGTAAGTGTCTATACAAGCATGTTTACCACTAACAATGTCATTTGAGTTACGGCTTCTAAACATATCCATACGAGAGCATATTGCTTCAATACAATGCAGGGTGTATGGTCACAGGCTCAGGTGTCAGAGTGTTAGGTCTGAGTATGAGCAATGCTTACTCAAGTAAATGCTCTAAGGAAAGAGAGGTCAAGGCCTAGAGTAGGAACAAGCCTGATAAAGTCATGCTGAGGGGAATATCCAGGACCTTTGGGGCAAGATCTACACCCAGGATCACAGGGCTGTAAGGGGTGGCCAAGTGACAGGAAGTGAAAAGGTAGTCCAGGGCCATAGATTATGGCCAATCTTGGAAGTCCTGATATAAAGTTCAGGCTTCATTCTAAAATCACTGAAAGAGTTTAAGCATGGCAATGAAATGGTCAAACTTATATATTTAAAAAGTCTGAAAATGTGCATACTTTTATAAAAGAATTAGAGGGGATAAGACAAGTTACAGGAAGAATAAAAGAACATAAAAGGAATTATCTTGCTTAGTGCTCAAAACTCTGTGATGTGGATGTTTATTATCCCCGCCTCCACATGATAAATTGGAGGCCTGATGTGTTTAAGTCACTTCTCCAAATGTTCTATACTTGGTAAATGTGGGCAGTTGCAAACCCAGTCTGTCTCTCAACAAGCCCACAAACTTCCCACTCAGCAGGAGGGTTACTGAACAAGTGACCATCAACCAAAAATGGGGTGGGTTGGTTTTGTGACTTATGGGATGGTAGATGTGTGAGTAGTGTGTTACAGTAATGCTGGGTTTATAGCACCTATACAATTATAAAGAACTGAAAAAATGAATCAATATCAATGTCAGTTGGATGGAGATAGACATCGACTCTTTCTAAAAGCATATTCCCGGGATCTTGGCCAACATAAGCTTCTTTTGGTTTCCTAGACTGAATGAGATAATACACATAAAACAGCTTTACAAACTGTGAAATCCTAAAAAGTTGAAGGCTAGTCCTTTCACGTTAGAAGAACATACATTGTTTATAAGTCAGTTTCCATCTTAAGAGCATCAGGGTGGATATATTCAGTGGAGTCCCATCATGAATTATTTATACAGTGAGGAATTACGTCCTAAGGTGTTACTGGGAATTTTTATCTTTGGGGGACTGTCTGTGAATGACTTGGACACCCTGCTTGAAATCCAAACATTTGCCTTGGAAAATATAAATTAAAAAAAAACACAAAAAAACAAAAAACGCATCATTTGGAATGTCCTGTGTTGTGAATATGCAAAACCCAACTTGAACTGCTTTAAACAACAAAGTAAATTTACTGGGTTTGAAATGAAAAATCTGGCATGTAGTGAGCATTTACATAATAACTGAAACAATGCACCCAGGACCATGATTCATCGAAACTCTTCCCTCTGCCTCACTTAATGTTAATTTCATTCTCTCTCTACGGGATTGCACAACCGTCCGCCAGACTCCCTCCGAGTCACTTTTCATGAAACAGCAAAAATGGTTTTAGGAGTCCCAGACCTCAACTCTCACATCATATAGTTCAGAAGAGGAGAGAGCATCTCCCCAAACACCCTCTGTGGAAAGAAGAGGGAACTTCCCTTTCCTGGAAGACCTTAGTAAATATCCTCTCACATCTTACTGTTTTCCTTTGGCTACTGGATTTTTCTTGAACCAACTGCTGAGACCAGGGAATGGGCTTGATTGACTGGTTTAAGGCAATCAGCCCCTCTTCCCTTACCCTTACAGCTAAGGTTAGCTCAGCTCTGCCCAAGCACATAGGCACAGTGGTTGCCAAAGGATGGGTAACTCTGCTAGGAAGCTGACGATGGATGTTCCCTACAATCTCATTGTCAACTACCTTTGTGATGGGCTTGGTGTGTTCTGTGGAAAACATCAGCCTATTGCACCAAATAGGTCAACTTCCTTTTGAATTTCGTTTTTAATTACATTGAAGTTTGCTGGATCTTCCTCAACTGGCTTGTTAAACACTCAATTCCCCCCCCCCCCCCCAAATTATTCTATAGTTTAATCCATAGCTTAGTGTTTTGTGTAGTTGAATCTGGAATTTTTCTGAATCTGTTTTGATGTACTATGAAATGAGGATCCAAGAAGGCTTTTTTTGAGGTGGGGGGCGGTGGATTGTTCTAAATTCTTACATTCATGATTATAAGAACACATTGCTTAGGGCCTTTCTCAGGGCTTGGAAGGGGCTATAAGCAAAAGGAAACTTGAACTCTATTAGTGTGACATCGGTCCTTCTCTGTGGACCAAATACTGCTGGAACCTTCCATTCCTATATTCCTTCCCCTCTTCACAATATTTATTTTTAGATCTATTAAATTATTTTCACTGTAATTACTAATTTCAGTCCCATCGAATTTATTTTAGGTTTTGGCTAAATAGACCAAGCTTTATGGTCCTAACTGAATTTTCTTTTTTTTCACTCTTTCCATACCATTGGGAAAAGTCAAATACAATTCTGACCAAACTTCTCTACACTTCCCTACACTATTCAGGATGGAATCTGTGACAACTATTTTTTTTTTAATAAATATATTTTATTGATTTTTTACAGAGAGGAAGGGAGAGGGATAGAGAGCTAGAAACATCAATGAGAGAGAAAGATTGACCAGCTGCCTCCTGCACACCCACTACTGGAGATGTGCCCGCAACCAAGGCACATGCCCTTGACCGGAATCGAACTTGGGACCCTTCAAACCGGTTTCGGCCGTGACAGCTATTTTTAATTTCTTAAAAAACTGTAGGCATTAAAAAGTAACTTTATCAGATAAAATTATATTATCCTCAGAATTAAAATACCTTTAGGCAAATATATATGAGGTGAGATTATTGTAAACAAAAACAAAAGTACCATAATCCTTCCTCGGTTAGTAACCAGTTACTAAAAAAATGTTATTAGCTCAAAATTGCATTTTAATAGGTAGTATATTTTTCCCATAATATGCTCTGTTCTGCAAAAATTGTCAGGATAACTATTTGAGTACTATTTAGTTCTTTCTGAATACATCTTTAAAAAACTTGAAAACATCTGATTTAATTGCTTATTGATAGCTTTGGATAGATTAATAAATTTCTGAGGCAAAAGGGAAGTTATACATCATTCATTTTTTCAAAAATTCATATACATCTCATTTTAATGGAAAATTTGGCCAGCAGAAACTACAGTGCATGCATATGATGTATATGTATAGCATGTATACTCTCAGTATGGATATATCCCTAACATCCTATAATAAGTGTATACAAAATTCACAACGATTTTTTTTTCACCAAGCTATTCCTGATTTCTTTACAGTACTTAAATTTCTTGTTTTATTACTTCTTTTTTGTTGAATATTCTTTTTGACTCTTTCTCTCTACTTACCCACTTTTGCCTATTTCAAAATCATATCTAGAAGCAGTGAGTCCATTGAGTCATAAAATTCATTGTAGGTTCAGTTAAGAGAAAGCTCTAGCAAAGTGTTGAGGAAAAGAGAGGCGATATACTTGGACATAACCGGGTGGTGGAGGAAAATGGGCCGACAGACCATCTTCTGGAAGGGAACAGCCAGGGGCACCATGGTGAGAGTAGAATAGTCACTGCTCTTACACTTTTTCTTCTTTTCCAGGAATTAGAATAAAGCACTCAGAGCCCCATCAGGGTACAAAACCAACAATATAATTACCTTTTATTTTAGCAGTTGGATTTTTAAAATGGCCTGTAGTAACAATAGCCATTTCTGTGCTGAGAAGTTCTTCAGGTATAATTTCACCGAATCTTTTCAACAACACTATACAAATATTCTTAGGTCAATTTAACAGATGAGGGAAGCACAGCTCAGAGAATGTGAATATATCTTCCAGGATTCACAGAGCAACAGAGGATGTGTTCTCATCCAGATCATCTGACTCCAAATCATATTCTCTTTCTATTTGAGTAGTAAAACTTTGTAAATTCCAGGAAACCAAGTGAAATTCCATTTGAATTAGTATGACACATCAATAATAGATTAAGAAAAAAAAAAGTGGAGTCATGTCATGAAGAAACTGGTCAACAAAGCATCATTGGGAAATGTTAGATTAAATGAGCATGAATGCATCTAAAAGATTTATATAGGGACCTACTATTCTCATATTTTAGTTTTATTATTTAACTCACTGGACATACACCGAGTGGCCAGATTATTATGATCTCTGAACACATAATAATCTGACCACTTAGTGTATATTCTATATAATAAAAGGCTAATATGCAAATTGTCCTCTGGACCAGGAGTTTGACCAGCAGGCAGGCTGGCCAAGCACCCATGTCCCCTCCCCCTGGACAGGCTTGCCGGACCCCACCCATGCACAAATTCATGCACCGGGCCTCTCTCTCTCTCTCTCTCTCTCTCTCTCTCTCTCTCTCTCTCTCTCTCTCTCTCACACACACACACACACACACACACACTGAACGGCCTGATTATTATGCATTCAGAGATCATAATAATCTGGCCACTTGGTGTATATGAAATGCTTATTAATGTTTTAATTAACTTCATGTTTGTCCATATACAGGAGTGGGCAAAAGTAGGTTTACAATTGTTCTTGTGGAAAATAATGCAATAATTACTATGTAATAATACAAGAATAAACTCCATTTTGCATTCTCACAACTGTAAACCTACTTTTGCCCAGCCCCTTACATGCTTATTCCATATATTTTCTTCAGTGTATTCTGTTCTAACCTGGCTAACTTGGCTACTTTGTGCTGCTTATCTTTAACCATATGGGGACCTAACTGTGGGGCTATTACTGAAGTCATATAAAGGAATTTGTCGGGAAGACAGATATAGAGCACCCAGCTCAGGGCCACACACAGAGAAGTCTTTGAGGGATAATGATAATGGCTTTTGCTAAATTAGCAATTTATAGTCAGCATGCTGGGGACTACTACTTTCTCTTGATTATGGTTATATTTCACACCAACCTACTATAATATATGCAAGTGTCGAAAACGGGACCCACCTTAATGATGTGTTATAAAATTCTGAGAAGGATTGTTTTCTCGAGCTAGAAATTACAAATAATAATTGTATAATGAACTTATACATACTACTGTCCAAGAATGCTCTGTATCGTATAAAGTCTATACTGAAATAAAAAAGTAAAAGGCAAAATTATTTTTGAGGTCCAACATATGACCAAATCTTTACCCAAATGCTGCATATTTTTGCCCCTGCAATTTAATAAATGCACTTGTAGAAGATGAATCAAGGAGATGAGGATTTTAATACACTCAAATGCTCAATAAGATATTTTTCCTTTGGACAGCATTTTCCTCAATTAGCTTATGTAAGATCTAATTTGAAGTGTTCTTTTGAGTGTGGGGTCTGACAATTGGTAACTTTGAAAAAATATGAGTCATTGAAGAGCAAAGGGAGTACAGATTATAGAGTGAGAGATACCAAGGGTGAAAACAATTTTGTGCCTGCTTAATAATATAATTATCACTCTATTCTTGATGAAAGTACATTCTCACCATAGCAGTTTCTCTGCAAATGAATGTTCAAGTCTATAAATTACATTTATTCACTTACAAGAAAGCAGGTAGTATCCTGTTGTGTGAAATCAAGAAAATATGTTTTGTCATATAAGTCATCTGTTTTAATGACGTGGTTCAACGTATTTCGAACATCTGTTATTCTTATGAGCTCACTTATAATTTCATCCATGATTATCATTATTTTAGATATTTACTTTTAAGAGATATATATTTTTTTTCCTATTTGACCATTTTAACCAAGTGTATCGTGTCATTCCTTATCTTGGTTTTATTCCCCTGAACTACATACAAATTTTGTTTAATGTATAGATGCTTTGTAGTTTAACTTAGTTAATTTCTCCACAGTATTACACTATTTCAGAGAAAGAATGATGTGCTCCCAAAGCTTCAAATTTGCTTATATTTATAGCCAATTGGCATCTAAAAATAAACATAAAATAAGAGGAAAATTGAATTTCATATAGCTAACATATTAAGTCATAAAGTGACATAGCATTAAAAATGGTAGGCATAATAGATAAATGTTAATGATCATACTTTCTCTGAAATATTAATAGGTCTTTAATCTTGTCATTATCAAGAGCTTTGTGCCCTTTCTAGGGTGAATTAAGCTTTGTTCTTTGTCACAGGATTTGACTAAAACTTTAATTATTGATATAATACAACCCTATTATAACTTAGCTCATTATTCAAGTCAGGTCTACTAATATATATTAAGCACCCATTTTCCACTTGAGCTATGCAAGGAGTTTTGGAGACACAAATTAAAAGCTAGACAAAACGTTACATTCTTTTAAAAAAGTATATTGAGATATATAATAGTCCAAATATTACCCCTTGAAATATTTAATTACATGTTGCAAAAATCTGAAATGATAATGGAGAGTTTATAACTTAATGGAGGAGACAGATAAACAAACAGGTAATTCTAATATTATTTAGTTTATTTCTCAGTTGATCACCTGCTCAGATGATATGCAATCCATTCTAGGGTTCAGGAAGATATCACTGGCTAAGCAACACCTTATCTGCATCTTAACAGATTTTTCATAAGTAATTAAAATTTGAACTTTTGTGGAGCAATGCCACATGAGCAAGATGGATATAACATGTGTATGGATGCAAACCCATATTTGTTAGATATAGAAAAAGAGTAAAGTAGTTGCAGATGAGGCTAGAAAGCTGGGAATTATCTTATGCATATTCATTGACTTTAACTAGGCTTTGTTGTGTTAATGATTACTTAACATACAAGAAGTTGATTATTGTTTCAAATTCCTGAGAAACCTGTTGGTTTTTTAGGGCTGTTTGGCTAATAGAAATCAACAGTGTTTAAGTAAATACCTGTTTAATATTCAGTAGTCTCCTTTTAACTCTTCCTAGAGGATTAAACACTAACAAAGGCACTCTGTCAGAAGGCCAGTTCTGAAGTTTTCCAGAACATTCTTATATTCTGCTCTAACACGTTTTTAGTGTATAGTCAGGATGTTTAGTTTTCAGTTTTGAAAACAATGATATAGATTTCAGAATGAAGAAAGGACATTTGTAGATGGCTTTTTCAATTCTTAACACTAATGTATCTGTACAAATGTTCCACATGCATGTATTTGGATGCAAGGCAGTCCACGTAAAATTATATAATGAGGGTGCTGCTATTTGTTTTCAGTGATCGTTTTACTAGTCATTGATGGAATAGCTGGCATGACAGTTTGTTGGAATGAAATATTGTTAGAATGAGACTGGTATCTTCTTACCTTAAACAGAACTTTTATCTTAGATTTCCTCTGACATATTCTTGGAGATGGGGTTTGAGTAGGAACTCTGAATAATGCTCGCTGCCCTCCATTCTGAGGAAGAAAAGGTAGTTTGCAAATAGGGAGAAATCAAAGTATTGAATTAAATAATCTCTTTTCAAGTAAAACCCAGAATATCCAATCTTTTACTTTCAATTTAATAAATGGCATCTTAAAAATGGCATATTGTTCAGTTAATACTTCTGGAAATTGTTGGCATAATGGATTTTTAAGTTTTTAATATTGTTCAAAATAAGTAGCTTTAAAATGGAACTACTGAATAGGCAAAAACATGTTTTATAAGGTATTCATCATTGGTCAGAATGCTGTTCTGTTGAATTATATTATGCAACATCAACCTTAGCTGTTATTAGAAAGTGGAGAACTGCCTTTCTCATCTAGAGTTTCTAATAAATTGCTACCAGTGATCATTTTAAAATTCTTGATAAATCTTCATGATTTTCTTTATTTCTGTTGAATTCAGCTATAGCGAATGCCAAAATCTCCTACCATGAGTACATAATTGGATTTATTATTTTTTGAAGTTGTATTTCCTCTAGGGAGTGGGAGATGAGAAGATTCTAACTAAATTTTAATTATTGAAAATATGTGCCATGTTTTAAATGTTAGCAAATATTAGTTGAGGTTATTTACATGGTTTGGTTTTTCAGCTTAAATTTGAACTGTGGCTTATTTTGCACGCCCTATTGGTATATATTGTTTCTAATTGTTTTATATGTTTTAAAAATTCTGACCTTAAAAGAAATTCATAAAGTTCACCTGACACACATATTTCGACCTCCTAAGAAATTTACATTTGTATCAGTATTGAATTTTCGCCAGTGCTTCAATATGAGGAAGTTACTGTTTTGAAATAAAGAAAACGTTTTCCATGGGGGAGGGGGAAATAAGTTGATTATTGGTTAATTAACATACAAGAAGTTGATTTCTTGCTCAGGAAAAGTCTGCTAGACATTGAAGCCAATCACCAGCATTGCTACAGAATGCAAAACAGCACACTGCTATTCTAGGTTTATAACACAAAGAATAGACACCAAAATACAGGACCTTAAAATAGAAATAGATTTTCTAAACAAGATTCATCTTGTGGGAGAGCACCTGTCCAGGACACAGACTAAACCCCATTCTGGACCAAAAGAGAGGTCAGTTCCCAAGGCTATCACAAGAGATTACAGTGAGAAGGCTTTTAAACACTCTAACTATTCCTCTCCACCCATCCCACCCCTGTTTCCCATTAGGAAGGCAGGCAGAGTTCCTTAGGGACTTGACATGGATTTTAAGTCAATTTAACTTGAATTTCAAAGGATATCTCATTACGATGAGCACAACACTAGATTGAAGGATAGTCTCAGTCAATGTTAGTTTCCCCTTATCATGTATATACATGGTCGGAGAAGAGAACACTAATTAGCTGGCAAACTAAAATGATAGTGACTTCAAGGCACAAGCCAGCTGTGCATTTGATAGTTTAGGTTTTAGGAGCAGGTGTAGCAAATTAGTGTAATACATGCCAGCCTAAAGGGACCTCTTTTCCTTTTATAGAAGACTGCAACAATTTTTATTCTTAAAATTCACTGAACACCTTATCACACCTAAAATATTAGTATCAACTATTTACACATTTCATGATTATGCAATCATATTTTACTAATGTAGCTACTAACCTTCTTTGTAGCTTTCTTAAATCTGTATTGTTTTATATCCATATCCTTGTTGTAATGTAAAGATGCTAATAGCATTCCAAAAATCTTTTGATCATAGTGATGATGATATGTCAACAAAAATCTTGTTTTTCCTTATTTATCATTTTAGGTGCTCTCCTTGTTTTCCTGTTCAACTTAGACTGGTTTTGGATTATTTATTTTATTATTATATTTTTAAAATATGTTTTTATTGATTTTTTACAGAGAGGAAGGGAAAGAGATAGAGAGTTAGAAACATCGATGAGAGAGAAACACCGACCAGCTGCCTCCTACACACCCCCCACCGGGGATGTGCCCGCAACAAACGTACATGCCCCTGACCGGAATCGAACCTGGGACCCTTCAGTCCACAGACCGACTCTCTACCACTGAGCCAAACCGGTTTCGGCCGGTTTTGGATTATTTTAAGAACTTGTCTTAGAAATTAAAGAATATCTGGGGACACATGTGAATTTAGCTCCCAGTCTGTTATATGAGAGAGTGGGACACAATTCAGTTGTATTTTAATTGTTGTAGTAGACCGAAGAAACCCAGGCAATGCTTAGAGAAATGGAGTTACACAGTTTTATTATGCCAGCGGTCTCAGAGGAGTCGCCTCCAGAATCTGAGCACAGCAATATGGTGGGAGCTTTTCCTTTATACCCTTTTGGTGTCTTTGTCCCCCAAATATGGATTATACTTCCAGAACTTTCATGGGTTTTGCAGAAAGCCCCAGGTGTTGGGGGTCTTGAGACCATACCTAAGGGCCCGGCCTGGCGTCAGCTCTGATAATACCCCTCCAGGGACTGGTCTATGGCCTCAGTAAAATGTGAACATTTAGGTAACAGGTCTTGCAAGACCAGTTTGTGGAGAAAGGGGCAATGATTTAATTATAGGTTATCAAGAATGTACATTAGATTGCTGGCACAGATTCAGATTGCTAGGCCCCACCTCTCCCCCTTCCCCCACCCCCAAAAAATCAGGGTTACATTGGAATTAGCCTGTAAGCCTTCTTATAATAACACTGTGTGTTAAAAAGATAGTTGTGTGTGTGTGTGTGTGTGTGTGTGTGTGCGCGCGCGTGTGTGTGTGTGTGTGTGTGTGTGTGGGGGGGGGGGTTAGCCAAATCATGAATGGCCCTTAATGAGGTCCCTACTTCTGCAGGATGTTAACATTAGGTAGATGGAATCGACAATAGCAAATACAGACCTCGATCTCATTAGAGAACAAAAGCAAGAGGAAATGATATCAGTGGCAAACTGTGGGATCCAGGATGAGAAAGCTCAGGAAAATGAAGCTGGAGGGACTATTGAGAAAAAAGGCACACAAGCCAGTTTCCTCAGCAGGACCAGAGTTAACAGAATAAAAAAATGCACTGATTTCAGCTGCCTCCCCAAATGTGATGATTATTTTAATGTGTTTCCGGTTTCATGAAATGGAAGTCAATGTAAATTAAAGAGCCTCTAACTGGGGATGATTAAGGGATTAATAATAATATTAGTTTAAGAATTTGTTCCTATTTCCAGCTGCATGAGCTGAACATTTTTAACCATCTCATATCTTTTAGCTTGGGAATGTAAGGAACATTTATCTTCTTAATGTTTTGGGAATATCATAATGGTGAAGCAAATTACTCATTATTTTTCCTAAACATGCAGTAAACTTTCATATTTCTGCTCTCATGCATGCTGTACCTACTGCTTGCCACATTTCTGTCCTTTAAGTCTCAGTTCAAATGTCACATTTAATCTGGAACATTTTTTAAAACATTTTTATTTATTTCAGAAAGGAGAGAGAGAGAGACAGAGACAGAGAGAGAGAGAGAGAGAGAGAGAGAGAGAGAGAGAGAGAGAGAGAGAGAGAGAGAGAAAGAGAGAGAAACATCGATGATGAGAGAGAATCATTGATCAGCTGCCCCCTGCATGCCTCCTACTGAGGATCGAGCCTGCAACCCAGGCATATGCTCTTGACTGGAATTGAACCTGGGACCCTTCAGGCTAATGCTCTATCCATTGAGTCCAACCAGCTAGGGCTGGAGCATTTTTTGATCCACTCAGAGGACGTGAGTAACCTACTCTTTTTTATTTTTATTTTAAAAAAAATATATTTTATTGATTTTTTACAGAGAGGAGGAGAGAGGGATAGAGAGCTAGAAACGCCGATGAGAGAGAAGCATCGACCAGCTGCCTCCTGCACACCCCCTACCAGGAATGTGCCCGCAACCAATGTACATGCCCTTGACTGGAATCGAACCTGGGACCTTTCAGTCCGTAGACCAACGTTCTTCCACTGAACCAAACCGGTTTCGGCGAGTAACCTACTCTTATTCATAGGTATATACATGCCATTATTATAGTTCTTATTATATAACACTAGTTAGCAAAATGTTTTGTCTTCCTGTGAGGTCCATTAGGATAGGAGTACTGTTTTGTAGTTATCTTGACTGACTTTCCAGTGGTTAGTATGACTCATAAATTAAGAACTTAAGCAATATGTGAATAATAAAGGTGAGAATATCAAGGTCTTAAATTCAAAAGGGGAAGAGGTCCTTAAGTTCAGAGCCACAGTGAAACATTTTTATGTTATTAACTCTGGCATCGGAAAACACAGATATTTACATTACAATACATTAACAGTAGCAAAATTAGTTATGAAGTAGTAACAAAAATAATTTTATGCTTGGGGGTCACCACAATGTGAGGAACGGTATTAAAGGGCCGCAGCATTAGGAAGGTTGAGAACCACTGTTTGAGAGCGTCCCTTCTACCGTGTTTCTCCGAAAATAAGACCTACTTACAGGTTTCCTTCTGAGTGAAATATAAGGAATCCCCCAAAAATAAGCCCCCTTAGGCTAAACATGAGAGATTTGGTCCACTGATTCTGAAAGAAATGGAGTCACAAGAAATTCACCAGGAAATTTAGGAATTGGATTGTTATGATGATGTTCCAGAAGATGATGACATGATTGTCATTGAATAAATGAGTAAATTCTTGATATTGTAGGATTCACAGTTTGTCTGGTTTGTGTTGACAACCACCGTACTACCGTACCATATACAGGTAATAAATTTCCTTTATTTTCATTTAACAATAAATGTGTACCGTATTCTTCTTCATGGAAAAATAAGACATCCCCTGAAAATAAGATCTAGCGCATCTTTGGAGGCAAAAATTAATATAAGACACTGTCTTATTTTCGGGGAAACAGGGTAGTTGCTAGAGAGAATGCTGCCTGACTCATGAGTTGCTTAATAAAGCCAATTAGATCTTCAAATTTACTCAGTAGCAGGTGAAAGTGAACAGTCAAAGGTGGTACAGCTCTATTTGAACAAACAAGGAAAACAATGACTGCACCAGCACCTTGTGGCTCCCTTGTGGTATATTAACATGGAAGACACATTAGGGATTTGTGCAGCAGTTCTCTGACAGCAATCACCAGCTGACATTGAAGGTGAGGAGGAATGCATACTCTTGTTAGGGGCAGACATAGAATATTGGAACTAGATATTAGTTATAAGAAATAAGAATATCAGTCAAGCTCTATTAACAGTAGATTGTTTTGTTCTGATTAAAGAATGCACATTCTAGCCTGGATGGGAGTTGCAAGCAGGACCTAGGAGTTCGTTTTTTGGAAATTCAGCCCATTCTTCCCATCTGGGAGCTGCCTATTATCATGGAAGGACTAACAGTCTTTTTGCAGAAAGGAAACAATAGAGTCCAGGATGCCCCCTGCCTTTGCAAATCCCCAGCCTGCATTGCCTGTAATCTGTAACCATTATACTCATTCTTATTCCTTTTGCTCACTTCCTCTTGCTTATAGAACCCATTTTTAGTTTTGCATACCCATTTTTATTTCCTCTACCCACTTCCCAATGTAATCTTTGTCCTTGAACCCCATATAAGCAGCTGGCTTATGGGGAGCAGGAGCTGCAGAGCAGATTTTCCTAGATGACCTGCTGCTCTTCCATACTGCCAGCATTATTGGAATAAAAGCTCATATAGGACTCATCTTCAAGCAGCCCAGACCCATTGGTTGTTTGGTTTCACTCTCTTCTATGCACAAGTATTCCAAAGGCAGCACAAGCTTAAGATCTTAGAACCAAAGGGACATTGACTATCTTCTGCCATTCCTCAGAAGATACAGTGGGGACTCAGAGAGGTAAACAGATGTTCTTAAACTTGTACAGTTATAATGCCAGACATGGAGCTGAGACACAAAGCAGGATCTTAATGATTAAAATCATGTACTTATTCTAGGTCTGAACTGGCCCTAGGGAACATCATGCTAAACATAGGGTTGTTTTTAATGATTATTTTTCTCCACTTATTGCCCATCTACCCGGTCTGCCGCTCCCCAACTTCCTCCTTCCCACCCTCCCTTCCCTATCCTCATCTCCTCTTCCCGTATTGCCATTGATGGGAAAATGGCAGTATGCATTGAGAATTGAGATCCTGGCGGATGAGATAGTACCAAAAAAATTTAATGTGCTGTTTTAGAGGCTAAAAACTCTCCCATTTGCAATGAATGGAGGAGCTATGATTTGAAATGACAGTGTGTGGGCTTGTTAATGTAGAGCTACAAGGGGCAGGCTGCGCTGTTACCTGTGCGAATGTGGAAGGTAGAAAATGTACCTAATTTGCTCTGTGATTTAGCTGAGGACATTTCCGGCCAGGGTGTTGTTGCCAGTGTTACATGGTGGCTCCCGCTGGCTATTATAAAATGTGAGAGGATAGGAACACGTAAAGGAAGGACTTTTTCAACAAAAATACATCGTGACTTGCTAGTTTGGAAGGCTCCCAGCTTTCCAGATGCCAAACAATGCTAAAATTAAAAATTGGTTTCTGAGCAAATATCTAATCCAGAGTACTGTCAGGAAAGCCTGGTGCAAAGATGAAAATGGAGAATGTCACTGTGGAATACTTCATTAAACCTTGGAAAGATCAATCTTCCCTCCAACCAAGAGCCTTCTAAAGCAACGAGAAGTGTGCTTCCCAGTCCTCCAAATCAGACCTTGGACTTCAGGGAAATGTAAGGGCATTGCCCCTTAGCATCAGGCAGAAGCCGGCAGGTTTATTTTTTACACGATCTGGGTGAAGTGTGGCAGGATTCAGTGACTTGGTTCCCACAAGGGTGTTAGTCAAGTTGTTAAATTGTGCAGGGTGGTGCTGGAATGGGTTTCTCCCTCTCCTAGACTCCAAGCAGAGGAGAAAGAGCCTGAAAGAATTCTGCAAATGGTCTCCCCATATTTTTCCTATCTTCCTCCCAGCCGACTCAGGGAAACTCCGCCACATTGCCCCCTTTAAAAGCCAGCACCTTTTATTTCGTCTTTGTTGTTGTTGAATCTTCTCCATGATCTCTGTTTTCCCAATTCTTACTGAGGCCTGAGAAAAGAAATACAAGGTACTCTTTATTTGTAAAGAATTTTTAAAAATATATATTTTATTGATTTTTTACAGAGAGGAAGAGAGAGGGACAGAGAGTCAGAAACATCAATGAGAGAGAAAATCATTGATCAGCTGCCTCTTGCACACCCCCTACTGGGGTTGTGCCCGCAACCAAGGTACATACCCTTGACCGGTATCGAACCTGGGACCTTTCAGTCCAAAGGCCGACGCTCTATCCACTGAACCAAGCCAGTTTCGGTTATTTGTAAAGATTTTACTGGCAACTTCAAAGAAAGAGGCAGGGAAAACAAACAAAGAAATATAACAGCACAGTTATAAAGGTTCCTAAATTTTACACATTCATAATTTCTACAGATTGATTTCTTTCAGTGTTTCATTCTCCTGAGTCCATAAGTAGCATGTCTTAAAGAATAGTCTAGGATTTTAGAAAACTATTCTAGGATTTTAAAAAACTTTTGTGGACAAGTTCTAAGGTAAAGTTTAAGAGGTTTATTTTTAGTAACATCTTAGAGTTTTACAGGTTAACTAGAGGCCCAGTGCACAAAATTCGTACACGGTGTGTGTGTGGGTGTCCCTCAGCCCAGCCTGCACCCTCTCTAATCTGGGACATCCCTCTCACAATTCAGGACTGCTGGCTCCCAACTCCTCACTTGTCTTCTTGCCTGATTGCCCCTAACAGCTTCTGCCTATCAGCCTGATCACCCCCTAACTACTCCCCTGCCAGCTTGATTGATGCCTAACTGTTCCCCTGCCAGCCTGTTTGCCCCTAACTGCCTCCCCTGCAAGCCTGGTCTCCCCTAACTGCCCTTCCCTTTAGGCCTGGTACCCCCAACTGCTCTCCCTGGCAGGCCTGGGTCCCCCACTACTGCCCTCCCTTGCAGCCCTGGTCCCTCCCAACAGCCCTCCCCTGCTGGCCAACTTGTGGTGGCCATCTTATGTCTAGATGGTGGCAGCCATCTTTGACCACATGGGGGTGGGCAGCCATCTTGTGTGTTGGAGTTATGGTCAATTTGCATATCACTCTTTTTTTTTTAAGATAGGATAGAGGCCTGGTGCACAGGTGGGGGCCAGCTGGTTTTCCCTGAAGGGTATCCCAGATCAGGGTTGGGGTTCCCTTGCGGCATGGGGTGGCCTGGGTGAGGAGCCTGTGGTGGTTTGCAGGCCGGCCACGTCTCCTCCTCCCTTCCCCCGGCAACCTAAGTGGAGGCCCTGGTATCTGGGACTTATTTATCTTCTATAATTGAAATTTTATAGCCTTGAGTGTAGGCCAAGGCAATCCAGGGCTGCAGGAGCTTGGCTGCCTCCATCACTGGGGGCAACTCAAGCCTCCTGCTCTCTTCAGCTCTGTGGTTGCCACCATTTTTGTTGGGATTTATTTGTTTTATAATTGAAACATTGTAGCCTTGAGTGGAGGCCTGGGTCCACAGGGTGTGTGGAAAGCTTGGCTTCCTCCATTGCTGGGGAAACCCAAGCCTTCTGCTTGCTCCATGGCAGCAGCCATTTTGGTTGGGTTAATTTTCATACTCACTCCTGAATGGCTGGTGGGCGTGGCCTGTGGGTGTAGCAGAGTGATGGTTAATTTGCATACTACTCTTTTATTAGATAGGCTATTAATAGTGTATTTTGTATTTATTTTTTTACTTTTTACAATAGTTAAAATTAGCATGCATATCTAATCTGATTTGCAGGTTATGTCGCTGGATATTACATCAGTGTGTGAAAACCAGTTTTATTCCCATTCATTAGTAATAGCTCTTTCAATATATAAGTTTAAAAGAATAATATTTATAGTAGTGAAAAAGAAAAAAAAAGGTAAGAAATCATAAGATCTAGGACAACTAGGGAAAATTTTTAATTGCTTTTAATAAAAGAATTGATTTTGAAAGACATATATCACTGAGTTGATAATTTTAATTTCTTTTTTACTTATACTGAACAAAATATTTCATCAATGAGCATGTTTTATAAAGTATACATTTTGCAGATCATTTTATTTTTGTTTCGGCAACTCTACTACTGAAAAAAGTGAAAAGATCTTTGTATTTTGATAGACTATAAATTCTCTTCAGCTTCATGAAGTCTAGATTTAGTTCACTTCTACATTTAGGTAGTGGTATAATGATTCATATTTTCTCCTTTCTGGGCTAAAAAGAACCTTGCATTTATATAGCATAGTTTGAGGTTATCTTGAATTTTGACTACTCATGTCCATTCAGTATGTTCATGTGTCTTTTTCCATTTTAACATGCATGCTGAAAACATAACATGACATTCTTGGTGTGCAGCTGGCAGTGCAAATATAGGGTGTTGATCACCTATTTTACACTTGATAATACATTTCTTTTAATTTACTCTAGTTAATAAAGACTAGAATTAAATAGCTAAAAGTAGCCACATTGCATTGTTGACTCTGTATTCTGTTTTTATCTTCCCTGACCTCACTCTGCTAAAAGATCTAACTAAAACAGCCAGTAATACATTTGAATCACCACTTTCATCTTTTAGAGGAGAGTTAATCTCACTGCCTAAGGAGCCTAGCATCATTCTTGAGTCATTTCCTCTTTTAAAGTCTCTTGTTCCTAGTCCTCTGTTGTCCACTCCCCTATATCTGTAGTTATAGTTTCCCAGACTATAGGTTCTCAGTCTAATAACTGACCTCCCCAGACTCTGATTTGCTGGAGATGAGGCTCCCACTAACTCATTTGGTTGTAGCTCTAATAATCTGTTTATTCTCTTCTATTCTCCTTCTCCAAGTGACCTATACTCCAGACCCTGACAAGGACCTGATTAATATCTCTGGGAGGACATGAAGCTAGGAAGGTTTTCCAAGTCTGATTAATACACCTTATCACTTCAATCTGCCTCCTTTGATAATGACACTGTCTCAGGATACATCTGCTGTGGTCTGGTGGACATTGCAACCTTTCTTCCCATTTTGCTTCCCCATGGAAGAACAAAGCTCCATGGATAGTTCAGTGCCCCCGAGTGAATCACCTTACTTCTGAGCTCTCATCTTTTCTCTGCCCTAGTTTTCTATTTTGTATACACACCCCTTGATATCTTAATTCATTAGAGAATAGCCTACATCTGCTTCTTCAAGTAGGTAAAGACTTTTTTTTCTAAGCAAGATCTTATGTCAATATAGCTTCACAATTTTATTATGAGAGCTTAACATCACTCTTAAGTCATTTTTCCTTTTAAAGTCTCCCGCTGTTGGAACACTTGCTCTTAGAAGTTTAGAGAAACTCTGAATCTTTCAATCCATTTGATTCAACCAAAATTACCATTGATATAAAAGTGAATAATACATTGAACCTTTGAATACTCCTGCATAGTTAGGTTAGAAAGGCAATGAAAGACAATGCCTTACAACAAAAATTTATAAGGGCTCTACTGGGTGGTCTCAGCATATGTGTGAGGGAGCAGAGGAAAGAACAAAACAACCTGCATAGGTTTTTGAATGTGGTTAGACATTTTCCAAATACGGAAAAGTAATGCAACATTTCTGCAAATGGGGCAGCATACATATGTACAATGTTGCTTGGAAAAGCATATGTATTCAGAGATAAGGGAAGACATTTTTACAGCCAAAAGATGGTGTATAATAGAGGAGTGATTAGGGAGGACAGACTCACTGAATCACAGGAAGTTGGTGAGCAGTCAAACATGAAATTTTAGAAATGATGAAATATTCTAACAAGTTTGTGTCAGGCTGGTATGTGGTGGAACCCCGAATCTTCCCCCAAACCTGATTTTGATATATTCAATTTTTTCTTCTTGCATATATGATCAGAGATGAGAATGACTAGCATTTTAGGTGGAAAAAATTGTCTAAACTAATGAACTAACTTAAGTTCAAAGACAAGTTGAAGGATTCTGAAAGGTTTTAGGAAAAAGTTATTTTCTACCACTTGTGTTTTCATTCTTTTTTTTGGGGGGGGGGGAGGGGATATTTGACTTGGTATATATCCATATAGCCTGTATCTGCCTGAGTAATGAAATGTGTGTGTTACTGAGACTATAAAATGAAAGAGCAATGTGTCTGTAAATGAAATATAGTACAGGAAAGAAGGACAGGAAATATTTAGTTGTAACTGGCTGTCTTCTTAATATATGAGTCTTACCTATGTTAAAAACAGTTAACATTCAATCTTTTTCTTTTAGTCATATACTAAGCATGAATAGCACTGAATATCCACCATAAGCTATGCTTAGGGTTGAGTAAAGTTAGTTTTCTTTATAAGTGTCTATTTACCTTTTCAAATTTGAGTCACCCAAAAGGCCCATCATCTTACTTAATCATGATCATCACACACTAATTTTTTTTTGTTATTGATTGCTACAGAGTAACAAAAAATGTGTAGAGAATGGGAAAGTCAAAATTCAGTCATTTTTCCGTTGTGTCAACTCAAGAGCAATCTCTTCACCTACCTTGTGTAAAAGCTATGAGCAGTCAACAAATCATTCAGAGACTAGTAACTCAGATAAAAGTAGATAATGATATAATTTTATCTCTAGAAAAGCATTTAAAGGATACAAAAGATTGCCTTATGGTAGTATGAGAAACAAGGTCCAAAGAAGTTACAGTGATATATTCTAAATCA
This sequence comes from Pipistrellus hanaki, assembly GCF_964339955.1. Classification (NCBI taxonomy): domain Eukaryota; kingdom Metazoa; phylum Chordata; class Mammalia; order Chiroptera; family Vespertilionidae; genus Pipistrellus; species Pipistrellus hanaki. The sequence goes on from NC_140505.1 coordinate 29,305,166, forward strand.
TGGGTAGAATGACTATCAAAGTCAAGACAAGAACACAGGCATCTTGTTAATTCAAAGTTCTCTCCGTAATAGTGAGTGCTGGTTAGTGTTAGATGGAGGGTAATGATCTGAAGAACATATGTTTTCTGTGGCTTATGCCATCATTGAATAGTCATTAATCTTGTGATCTCAAGCATTAATAATAGGTGCCATTTATTAGGCACTTTTCATATTCAGTACACTTTATGCTCATATCTGACCCAGCCTTCCTGGCAACCTTATATTTAATAGATACTATCATTCCTATTTTATGGATAAGGATAATGAAGTTTAGAAAGGTGAATACCTTTAATTCTGGCCATGCTATAATTAATCATGGAACTAACACCCTAACCCAAATTTCATCTAATGAAATTTACCATCCCCTTACAAATAAGCTATTTTCCCTGAGTCAGGCTTAGTTCCGATACAAAGAGATAAGGTTAGCCAATGTCTAATGTTCCTTTCTGCTTCAATAATTACCCATTTGATTCCAGATACAATTTTAGAATTTTGTCTTAAAAAACAAGCATTAAGTAATTCTAAATTAAAAATACTGGTGTATGTGCCGGGAGGCAGTATCTAATATATGGTGATGAAAGATGATTTGACTTTGGGTGATGGGCATATAATGCAATATATAGACCATGTATCATAGAAATGTGCACTTGAAACTTCTATGATCTTATTAACCAACTAGATACCAGGTGCCTGAAATTCGTGCATGGGGGAGGGGGGTCTCCTCAGCCAAGCCTGCACAATCTCCAATCCAGGACCACTTGGGGGATGTCTGACTGCCAGGTTAGGCCCAATCCCCGAGATCAGGCCTAAACCAGCAGCCAGACATCCTTCTCACAATTCGGGACCGCTGGCTCTTAACTGCTCACCTCCCTGCCTGCCTGATTGCCCCTAACTGGCCCACACAGACTGCTGTTCACTGGTTACTGTGAGGGCATCCTCACCAATTTGCATATTACTCTTTTATTAGTATAGATGTCACTCCAATAAATTTAATTAAAACACTGTAAATTAAAAGGTTTACTTACTCCCCCCCACCATAAAGTATAGTAAAGTGTTATAAAAACTTCTCCATATAAATATTTTCAGTTGTCACATGGAAAACAGTGACTGTTCTAACAGGAATGCCCTCAAGTTGAATCCTGATCATGTGTCCATTAAATTGTTACCTATTTTTTTATTGAAGAAGGATACACCTAAGATTTTCCTTTCAAATTGTACAAGTATCTTGCTGACAAACATTGATCTTTTTCAAAATACCAGAAATGTAAACCTTTAAACAAAATACTTCAACTTCTAATTATTTTAGAGAGACAATCAGATCTCTGTGCAGGGGAGCATGTTAGCCAGTTAGTTCATTTTCCCTGCCTCTGTCTCCTTCTTGTTCTTTTCTCTTTGAAAATATTTTGTTCATTAACATCGCCATTTCTCACTGAGGGAAGGTGGAAATTAAAGAGGTTATTTTCTCCTGCCTACTTCAAAGCAACTGAGTAGATAAATAAGCCAAGTAAAGCAAAGATCTGAGAGAATAACTGATGTTTCTAGATATTTATGCTATTTCTCATCTAGATAAATTTTGGAAACCACTAGTTGGAAATTTAGATTTATCTTCTACAGGTTATATTTTCTGTAAGTAAGAAAATCGGTTTGGCAACAGATAACAGGATTATTTATAACCTTGATAAAGTATTTAGATTCTTCCATTAGTTTCCTAGCTTCAAACTTTTCTGTATTCAATTTAAAGTATTTTGATATTTTTATTAGTTGTTATGCTCAAAATCCATATGCATATTTAATCCTTACTAGAGGACATGCTTAGAGAGAGGGAGAGGTAAAGAAAAAAAAAGAAACATTGATGTGAAAGAAAAACATTGATTGGTTACCTTCCTTTAGAGCTCCGACCAGAAATGGAACCCACAACCCAGGTATGTGCCCAGACTGGGAATTGAACTGGCAATCTTTTGGTGTGCAGGATGATGTTCAACGAATTGAGCCACTCTGACGGGGAGAAAAAAAATCCATATTTCTTAAACTGATCCAAAATTTCCTACTAGCCCAGGAAACATTCTTAGAAGCTTTGAAGATTTTCATATTGTGTTTTGACTTTACCTTTAATTGCACATTTAATATAAGTATATTCTGGATAATGCATTACTGCCTGTAATGGATTCCTAGCTCTTAATTTCTACCACAATAATTATCTTTGTGTTTTACTTTACTGCAGGTAAACACCATATGTAAACATTTGTGGTACACTGTAAGAATGAGGGGTTTGCAATACTTGGAAAAAAAAATGGGACAGAAATTGGACCATAACACAGAAGCTGGGTAAGTTGAAAACAACCTCTGGCATCACACATTTCCACCTTCATATTGTGAGCAGAGTATTTGTCAACAATTCATTGTCAATGAAGACCCTTTATGTTCCTGATAGTGGTGGTGATTACAGTACATAACAGCAAAGTGCAGAATTTGGTAATGCAGCAATGCAAACTTCATATTCATGTAGACAATAGTACAGAACTGACTAGTGAATTCTAATTAAAATCAGTATAAGAGAACATCTTATAGTTGCTTCATTAAAGTGAAAAGCCTGACTAGCTCAAATAGTCAAGTCTTAAACTTAATATTTTATAAAACATATCTAAGGAATCAGACATTTTCTATAATACAGTATATTTAAGTCAGCATGGAATATTAAAGCAGAATTAGACATAGGAAAATCCTCCTTATTATTAAATAAAAATTCTTTATTATTAAAGTAATCATTTGTAATTTGATTTCAACAAAATAATCTAGTTGAATAAATACTTTTGATTGTTAAAAAATTTACTTTTCTAGTTTTGTTTTCACTTATTATATACTTTCTTTTGATTTTATAGGTGGGTAGGACTATTGAGAGTAAGAATTTATACCAGGTTGTAAAGATTTAAGTCACTATATAATTAAACTTCCAGAAAATTTTTATTCCCTATGAAAGGAGACTGTGCTGCATACACATCTGAGAATAGACTGCCATATGCTTTATGAGTAGTAACTACCTGGTAGAAACTTTTCAATATATTGGAATAACAGATCTGGAAGAGACCTTAGATACCATCTGTTCTCATCTAAGACCGCTACTACAGGCAAGGGTACACTCCTTGAAGAGCTGCTCCCAGACATGAGCATGGAGAGTTGCATGGCACTTCAGGAGCAGGGCTTGACTCTCAGGGGTCTTATAACATTGATGCAAATTTGATGTTCACTTAATAAGTTTGCAGAGACAAGAGACAAAGAGAAATCTGTTTTATTACTCTCATTTCTCAGCTTAGAAAGCCATCTCCTTTATTAGTACAGCTGCTGCCTGATTCTAAAAGCCTAATGATGCTGTTTGATGCTATTCTGTTTCCTCCATCAGAAGCTTTGGCAAAGAGTCAGGCCTGCAATGACAATGTTAGAAAATCTCTGCTTTACTGCCTCCTCTCCACATGTATGTGTGTGTGCATGTGTGTCTGTGTGTACACATAAATGTATGGTGGTTGAGTCATAAAGGTTTACTTATTTATTTTTTTAAAATATATTTTATTGATTTTTTTTTACAGAGAGGAAAGGAGAGGGATAGAGAGCTAGAAACATCGATGAGAGAGAATCATCAATCAGCCGCCTCCTGCACACCTCCTACTGGGGATGTGCACGCAACCCAGCTACATGCCCTTGACCGAAATTGAACCCAGGACCTTTCAGTCCGCAGGCTGACGCTCTATCCACTGAGCCAAACCAGTTTTGGCAAGGTTTATTTTTTGAAATTTACACATTTTAAAATCACATGTAATAGTTCACTTTTGCCCCATTAAATGCTTTTAGCCCGAGTTTTGTATGATTTGATGTGAACATTACATTGGGGGCTTTCTTTTCATTTTCATTTGTTTGGTGTGCCTTTGACATTCACTTAACTTTAAACCTTTTTCTGTCACCTTGTTTTGTAAATAATAGCTATTTTTGTTTATCATATTCTCACATTTATTGTATGTGTGATGACATTTTAACCCACTGACATTTTGCATCCTAAGTGATAAAGTTAGTCTAAATCTTTAAGTTGCACATATACTTAGTAATTATTTTATGGTGTTATTTTCTCTTCTTTTGTGATTTTTTAAAATTTTCATGGTTGGATAATTGTCTTGCCTTTTTTCCTGTAAAGTTGGAAGTTCCAGGATGTTTTCCAAACCTTCCCATTTTATGAGAACATATCAGTGTTAAATAATTTTGCATGCCCCCTACATTTACTTGCCATCATTCCCCAGTTCCAAGATGAAATCTTAAGAATATTTAGAATTTTTCCATTTCCTCCTTTCTCCAAGAGACTCTACAATTATTTATTTCCAGAATCTTATTAAACTCGCCCTTATTATACATCTCTTTTATTTTAAGGAGCTTTACAAAAAGATGATTTTTCAAAACCTCGTTTTCATTATCATCACCCATTAGTGCTTAACAATGTATTGCAAAATTCATTGTTGTATGAATTTAAATGGATTCTCCAATTCTTTCTTCCTCTTAGTGTTCCCTGAGATATTTGCTCTGTTTCGACAGTTATTTCTCAGAATACTTAGGATATTGGAGATTGCAAATGCAGACAATGTATCAGGGTCTTGTCAATGAAACAGTCCAGGCGAGGCACTTCAGTAGCTGGAAGACCAATCACAGGAAACTAGTGGTAGAAGTGTGGGTAGAGATGAGGCAGCCCATTGATTAGCAATAGCAAGAAACAGCTATTTCAATTAGGGCTGGAGGGATAAGGGACGAGGCAGTATTGCCAGAATTGCAATGGGACCTGGAATCATAGAAGAGAGTCAGTGTGAGCCAAGGATGCCTGAAGCAGAGAGGAAGACGAATTATCTCGGTTTATCTTTTCTCCAACTTGTCAACCTCCTGTCAGGGTTCCTATGATTAGAAGCTATTCAGAAGCCAGCTTTCCAAGAGGCCTGGGAAGCTTGGTTTGAGGACACAGACCCTAGGGAAGGAGAGGGCATGAGCTCAGAGCCAACAAGCCAAGACCAGCTCAGGCAGAATGCCTCTTAATCTTTGAAATTCCAAGACTATCTTTATTTTTCTGAGCAGATGGATGCTATCTTGTCTTGCCACAGTATTCTTGGTTCCAGTCCTGGTCTCTCCAAAGTTTAGAATATTGTTCCACTGCAATCTATCTATCAGGCTTTTTCATCAATGACTGGATTCCATTTTTATCCTTTCATTTAATTTGCCCTATCACAAAGTTACACTGTATTTTCTTTATTCTTGGAATTCAGGATTGAGATCTAGATATGCCACAAAACTGTCCCAGGATTTGAGAATGCCTTTTAACTTACCGATCCCTGCTGTTTTTTCACCTCTGGCTAATTTTCAATATTATTTGGCCTTTCCCTCCACTATCTAGGATTGTCATTACTTGTTAGTTATCTCTCCAGTATCTTTCTTCCAAGTCCTTTTCATCATTTCCCTCACAATTTTTTATTACTAAATTTTTGGCGTAGAGATTTTTTTCTCCACCTGTTTCTCAAAACAAGTGATAGAGTAAGATTTCTATGAGGTTATGGGTTCTACAATATATATATATTCAAACACAGTACTCAACTCAGAACTCACTGCTAATACTAATAAATATTAGCAGATAAAAAGAGTATATAAATTAGTTGATCACATAAATAATTTTATTTAGAGATTAGAAAACATATAGGCATGTGTGTAGAAATGTGGTTATATGTGTGGTTGACTTCAAATTTAAAAATAATGCTGCACACATAAACATTTGGATTTCAAAGAGTTACACAGAACCCAAACTAAATAGGACTCTTTTTTATAAAGGAAGTCAAGGAAAAATATACAAATATAGGCTTTTTGGTCTGTTCTCCAGTATCTTGCTTTTTTATTCAAAACAGGAGGTAATGATATACATACATTTCTTGAACATTATATTTATAGAAATACAAGTTACAACAGAATAAAACCTTTTGAATTCCTTTTTTATTAAGTCAATTAAAATGTTACTTCTTTTCTCAACTGCAAATGGGTATTATAATACTATTCTAAGGGACAAGTTTTAAATGATATATAGGAGACTAAAGTTTTAAAAGAGGATCTATATATTCTAACCATATTAATATTGAAGCAATTTTATGAAGCACTAGTACTAGTAAATCCACTATTAAATCCACTTAACAGTGAAGGAAGAAAATGGAAGTGATTGCCTGAATATTGCAGATGCATTATTTCATCTGTAAGTGCATGTGTGTATGGGATTCTTAATCTTTGATCTACTAACTTGAATTTAGAAATAAAAAAATATATAAAAAAACAAACTACTGTGTGTTTTTTTCCTTCTGAGTTTCCTCTTTCATTTTATTGAATTGTAGATCATGATACTGTTAACAGCAACAACAACAACAACAAAGAATCCATTGAAACCTGTATAGAATTTTTGTGAGTTTATTTGAGCCAAACTGTCGACATATGTTGGGAAGCAGAACCTCAATGGATTGAGATAATGCTCCAAAGAATGGCAGGTTACATTTCTATTTATACATTGCAATCAAAGGAGGGACATAGGTGGGTTACATGAAATTCATTGGTGATGGATTAAGGAGGCAGAAGAAAGCAAAGTGGTGGGAAACCCCTGGGATTGGATAAAAAGTAAAATAACGGACCCATACTTAGGTGAGTGCCGGAACAATTAACATGATAACAAAGGAATTTGAGGCGCCAGTCCTGTCGCCCTTCACATTTGGTTGTGCCCCAGGGGCTCCAGAAAAAGGGAAGTTACAAGTTAACCAGATATCTCACAGATATGTTATCTTAGAGGCGGGAGGCAAATGGGCTCAGTAAAGAAGATCAAAGTTGATCTTTGTCAGGTGAAATATTGGTCTAGGACTTGACTGCCCACTATAACCTGTTTGTACCGTGTTTCCCCGAAAATAAGACCTAGTGCATGGAAAGATAAGACATCCCCTGAAAATAGGAGACTAAAATTAATTTTTTGGGAGTAAAAATTAAGACATTGTCTTATTTTCGGGGAAACAGGGTAGTTAAATATTTAATTTTCAAACCATCTTTTGTGGTTATTTTAGGTCTCTGATTTTGCAAGACTGCCACGCAAGCCTCCCCTGAGCTTGTCAGGTTAGCATGTGGCTCTTTTCATTCATAATACAGAACAGGATTGAAAGACTGCTAATAAATTACATCTTACCATTGCAGACAGTTTGAGTCACCAAAGTTTCTATAAAGTTGTTTGTTGGTTTATTTATTTACGTATCTATTTATTTAAAATTTATATGTAATAAAATGCACCGATCTTAAGCATTCAGGTAATTTTATCTTGAGTAACCATGAGTCGAAACAAGCTGTAGAATATTTCCATCATCCTTTGATGTTCAGAGAATCCCTGAATGCTGTCTTTTAATTATTATTGGGTACTGCAATGGCCTCCTCAGCTCTGGTCTGTCCTGCATCCCTTTCTCTTTTTTTAATAAAAATTTTAAAAATATATATTTTATTGATTTTTTTCAGAGAGGAAGGGAAAGAGACAGAGAGTTAGAAACATCAGTCAGTTGCCTCCTGCACACCCCCTATTGGGGACATAGCCGCAACCAAGGTACATGCCCTTGATGGGAATCGAACCTTCAGTCCACAGGCAGACACTCTATCCGCTGAACCAAACCATGTAGGGCCTGCATTCCTTTCTTTGGGAAACAGTCTCTCCCACCTTGAATACAGTCAGTGAAACTCTGACCTCAGTATGGAGACATTGCCCAAGCTAATAAAAGATCCTCTCACCAGGAATCTGAGTTTTGTGTAAAGACCCAGAAGCAGCTAAGGCTAGGGAGAATTTTCACGCTGCTGACAATGGCAAAAGTGATAGTTCCTGTATTGGCTTCATGTTAGAATCACGGAAAGCTTTAAAAAAGACCAATACTCTTGTCTCCACCCGGGCTTCAGACCCCATGGCTTTTGGTTTTTCATTTAATGAACAATTTTTTTCCAAGAGTGAAAATAATCAGGCCCCAGGTTGCTAGAATGGGAAAAGAAAGGGAAGCAAAAATAGCACATTAAAAGTCACTTATCAAAACTTTGAAAATGCTTTTTGCATTGTGTCAAACAGTTTAATTTTTATTTTTTTAAAAAAATATATTTTATTGATTTTTTTTACAGAGAGGAAGAGAGAGGGATAGAGAGTTAGAAACATCGATGAGAGAGAAACGTCAATCAGCTGCCTCTTGCACATCCCCTCTTGGGATGTGCCCACAACCAAGGTACATGCCCTTGACCGGAATCCAACCCGGGACCTTTCAGTCTGCAGGCTGACGCTCTATCCACTGTTACAGCTCAAGCAGTTTAAATGCTAGTCACAAGTACTTTACAAGGTAAGTATTACTATTGTCATCACCTCTATTTGACATAAAAAAAAAATTGAGTTGTAAGGATGTTAACTAACATGCTCAGAATCATCATTTACCATGTGGTGGAAACAGGTTTTAACTCAGTTCATTCTTGTATGTGCCCTGAGTGGGGATTGAATCTGCAATCTTGGTGTATTGGGACAATGTTCTAAATAATTGAGCTACCTGCCCAGGGCTATTCTAAGAATTTTTATTTCATTCTCACAGGGAGAAAATTTAATTTGAAGTATTTCTTTATTTTATAAAAAGTTTAGCTTACAAATACACACTTTGAATAATGATTAATTCCAGTTGGTTAATCTGAAAAAAAAACAAAACAAAAACAAAGAAACTTCAATTGAGCTATCAGAAGAAAAAAAAGTGTGTATACATTTTTTGGAGACCCAATATAATTCTACACAAAATAAAAGTGTAATTAAAAAGCACATTTTATTGACATATTTGAAATCATGGGTTACATAGACTGTTTCTCTTTAGATGTATTTTATTTCTAAATGTAGCCTCCATAAAATAAGCTGGTCTCTAGCACTATAATGCATCATGGAATAATACATCACTTATACAAATGTAGGTCATTATGTTTAATTTCCAGTATGAATTTCTCTCATTTGCCATATTATCCCTAATGTCAATAATCATATTCAAAATAACAACAGCAATAAAGCAATGGTTTTCTGTCAGGCACTGTTCTGAGCGAGCCACTCCGAAATCTCGGTCTCTATTATGCACAATCTCCAAAAAAGAAACAGCAGTGTGTGTGTGTGTGTGTGTGTGTGTGTGTGTGTGTGTGTGTGTGTTGTTGTTGTTGTTTTTGTTGTTTGAGTTCAAGTCTATGAAAATTAGGAAATGAATTTCAGAAGCATACCTGGAGTGTCACTGTGAGAGCAAAGTGAAGTCCCTGGAATTCCTACATTACTGTCTCTAGATTTTTCTCCCCAGCGGGGATGGTGCACTAAAGTCATGAAAAGTCTCCATGCGATGGTATGGCACTGAAGGCCTCCCAGGTACTCAGCCCCAAAAGGACGCTGGCCCAATGCACACTTTTTACATCCCTTAGACCTCAATCCTTGACCCCAGCCCTCAGGGCTCCCCAACTTCCCAGTCAATCCTCCTTCCTTGATAATAAGAGTCTCAAACTTGTCCAATCATTGGCTCTTCCTCATTTTTGTTTTGTTTTCATATATTCTAAAATTGTATTTACTATAATATATTTTACTTAAAAGATGCAGTCTAGTTCTATTAATTCACAAATTTTATTTCCAGAGAGTATCCTAAAGATGATCTACCTCCACCCCAGCTCCCTGCATGCTCATCCAGACATTCTGCCAGATTTGCTGCTCATTGCACTACACTGCTTCTGAACTGGCCTATACCCAGGAGCAAAGACACATTTCCAAGGTTCCATCTCACTGAGAAGATTTCAATGGCATGTTACTCTGGGAAACGTTATGCTTTAGAATACCATAAGAAATCAGAAAAATGATAAAACCTGCCACTGTTGATTATCTTGTTCTTCCAAGAAATGCCATTAAGAGGATTATTGAGGGCTCTGTCGCCAGGCTGTGGAAGCTCATACCTGACACCCTTCATCCAAAGTGCCAACCCAGGGCCCAGAGCTAGCATCCAGGAAGATAAAACTAGAGGATATTGCTTTCTCTAAACCAAGGGGGATATTAAATTCTGTAAGGCAGATTCAAATCATTCAGAAGAAAGGCTTTTGTATACAAACACTAAAATGTTGAAATCAGAGGAGACACCTGCATCTTTGAATACTGGGTAAACTTTTTCTGTGAGGGGGACTAACTAGGAAGCACTCCACTACTTCAGTTAAAAGCTGTCATATCTGTTTTGCAAACAAGAACACGTAACTGTACAGGGTTCGGTGATTTAGGATAGGACACTTGTCTCATATGGTGCTGTTAACAGATAAAAATATTAAAAGCAATAAACAATGGAATAAGCTGTCAAAACATGTGCATGCAAGGATCTCTGGCCATTCTTGCTCAGGCCCTAAAAAGAGATAAGTTAGATCAGATCGTAGGGCTGGCATCAGAATGACAGAGATTGATAAACAGAATCAGAGCCCATATAAATTGAGAAGAGAAGAGAGTAGGATCAAGAAGATTAAAAAGAGGGCTTGCACATTCAACATATTTGTCCATTCCTGATGGTCACTATCCTTCTTCCAGGGTCTGTGTGAAAGGCTGTGTGCTCCAGCAGGCCTCTTGGAAATGAGGTTGCAGTGGCCGGTGGTGACTACAGATATCAGGAAGACCACAGGTACTATCTCCAGCCAACACCATGCCCTTTCAGATTGCAAACCAAGCCTTCTTGTGTAGGACTTACTTCATGGAGATTAAATAGCTCTGACTCCTCTCCTTGTCTTGCACCAAAGTTGGGCATAACTTGGAACTATCCACCTGGTGTACCGTAATTATCAAATAGATTAGCATTTAAGCTAAGAGGGCCTGATCAGAATCCTCCAAAGTCATCTGCTGGAACAATCAGGAGTGATGTGCTTCTGATTTCTCCTGAGCTGGTTAGCCAGGAGAATGACATAAGCAGGAACTTCCTACCTCAATCTTGGTTACCTCATGAAGGCAACCTGCCAGAGAATGAGATTATTGTAACCCCTGGAGACAACGGAGCTCTGGGACTGTCCAGCTGCAAGCCCATACATTTCCTTTATGTTGAGAAAGCTAATCTGGCTTGGGTTTATATCACCTGAAACTAAGTAAGTCTTAACATAGAAAATAAGAGCAGCTAACCACAATAACTCCATAACCTTGATATATACTTTTACCACTTCAATTTTGCGCACCTTTCTCTTCTTTAACTGGTTTGTTATAAATTTGGATCATAGTTTCTATGTACACCTGTTGCCTGGTTATAATGTGAACACTAACCCTATCTTATGTTTTATATCTAACTAGAGGCCTGGTGCATGAAAATTTGTGCACTGGGCGGGAGGTCCCTCAGCCCGGCCTGCCCCTCCTCACTGTCTGGCAGCCCTCAAGGGATGTCCTATTGATGGCTTAGGTCCACTCCCCATGCGGAGCTGGTCTAAGCCACAGTCTGGCCTCCTTCTGTGGGAAGTGACCGGCCGATCATGGGAAGTCACTGCCCCCATCACTCCCTCACTGCTGCCTCAGGCCTCTCTCTGAGTGAGGCAACTGGACTGATCACGGGAAGGTGACACCCCCATCACACCACTGCTGCTGCCACTGCCAGCCACCACAGCTGCCTGAGCCTCGGCCCTGACCTCACAGCAGCAGTCACTGCAGAGCTTTGTCTGGAAGACATCTGGTCTAATTAGTATATTACCCTTTTATTAGTATAGATTCTGTATGTCAAGCATTTTCTGTTTTCTTTTTTTTAAGTTTAAAAATTATTTTTCAATTACAGTTGATATTCAATATTATTTTACATTAGTTTTGGGTGTGCAGCACAGTGGGTAGATAATCCTATGCTTTACAAAGAGATTCCAATGATATTGCAAGTACCCACTTAGCACCATACATACTGGAAGTTATTACAATATCATTGACTATATATTCTATGCTGTACTTTATTTATATCCCTGTCACTATTTTGTAACTACCATAGTGTACTTCTTAATCCCTTCACTTTTTGCATACAGTTCTCCAAACTCTCTCCCCTTCTGGTAACCATCATCTGTTCTCTGTATCTGTGGTCTGTTTCAATTTTGTTTGTTTTATTTTTTAGATTTCATTCTTTTTATGGCTGAGTAATATTCCATTGTATATATGTACCAACACTTGTTATCCACTCATCTATTGATGGGCACTTGAGCTGCTTCCATATCTTTCCTCTTATAAACAATGCTGCAATGAATATAGGGGTGCATATATTATTTTCAAATTTGTGTTTTGTTTTCCTTTGGATCTATTCCCAGAAGTGAAATTACTGGGTCATTAAAAGAAATTGATTACTATTTTACCATGCTGATTAATATACTAAAAAAAGAAATCTATATGATCCCTCCCACTCTTAGAAGTGGTCATCCATTCATACAATCACTACATAGCATCCCATGGCACTTATCCTTGTTAGCTCCCTTTATGCAAGAATGTATGAAGGTGCAGTTAATAACATTAACAAGAATGAAAACAATTTTATAAAAGCACAATAAATTACAGGAACATTATGTAGACAACAACAACAACAAAATAACAACTTTCCTCAGCTTCAAACCAATGGAAACTTGTTTTAAAATAAAGAAATACAGTCCTAGTCTGTTTGCCTCAGTAAATAGAGCATTGGCCTGCCAATGGAAGGGTCCTGGGTTTGATTCTGGTCAAAGGCACATACCTTGGTTGCAGGTTCCCTAGCCCTGGTCGGGGTGCATGCAGGAGGCAACCAACTGATGTATCTCTCTCACATCAATGTGTCTCACCCTCTCCCTTCCATTCTGTCTAAAACATCAATTGAAAAATATCCTTGGGTGAGGATTAACCACCACAACAACAAAAAAATCAAACTGAAGGAATACAATAAATATAATGGCACAAAAGTGAAATTTTATATTTTCAAAACATTTGAAAGTAGGGGAAAAGGCAAAAATATCTTCAAAGAGATGGCTGTAATAATCAAAATATAAGACAGCAGGAATACAAGCTTATTTTTCACTTTAGGAGTGGTTAAGTGTGTTGTTTTTTCATTTTAGAAACATTAAATAATTGATGATGAACAACCTTGTTAGAGATCTGATAAAGTGTAGAACAAAACCGCCCAATGTCAAAAATAACCTCTTGAAAGAACTAGATGTCAGGAAACTGAATTAACCCAAGCCAATTGATGAACCCTAGCTGATGAGCCTCACGGCAGCAATTTCCTCTGGCTTACTCTGCCACAGGTTTGCAACAAATCATTTGTCAAACACGATGCCCTTTGCCATAATTAGTCCAAGTCACAAACCCTTGTTCCTCCTATCCAGGACCATTATTGGGCAGAATTTACAGCTCATTAACTTTGGGTGATAACATTGTGAATCAGTGGATCCTCGGGGTTTCATTAAGACTCTGTTATGATTAGTAAGGAAGAGATGCATAACAGAATACTTTTTGGACGTTTCTTTTTTGTCTTTGCCAGCTCAAGTCTACAAACACAAATGGTCACTTTGCATGGGGAATGGCATTAGTTGCATCAAACAACGTGAACATCTTACTTCTGCTCACAAGAAGTGGGTGCTTCGAACATACATTCTGAGGCAGACTGATATCATGTATTGCACATATATTCTATCCATTGCTTAAAGACAACCCTGGAGAGCTTTTTCAGTATTGTGAGAATTTCCATATAAATCTGGGCTAACAACTTCTCTTGACTCCCATTGTAGGGTATGCTCAGTACCAACTCAGAAACTGAGTGGTCAGGAAGCACAGCTCCTCATTCATAGGGTCTCACAGTTCCTTAGTGAATGCTACTTTGCTTTACTGCATTTCTGTGATGACTGAAAAGCCTTTAATAATCATTTAAAGGATTTAAATGCTTACCTGATTAAAGATTATAATCATTTAAAGGATTTAAATGTCTTCCTAATTAAAGATTATGGGACAAAAGAACATCAGACCTAGTTATTGATGCTTTGATTTATTTCAAAACATTTTTTCAAAGTCTTAGACAGTGTTAGACACAAAGAATAAATGTAAAAATATAAGGATCCAAAATATCACATTGGAATTATTCAGAGTATAAAGTTACATTATGCATTTTTATACCAATTAAATACATATATTAAATACATATATGCATTTTTTATACCAATTAAATACATATATCATACACACACACACACACACACACACATACAGGGTTGGGCAAAAGTAGGTTTACAGTTGTGAGTACATAAAACAGTTTATTCTTGTATTATTAATTATTGTATTATTTTCATATGAACAATGTAAGTCTTTTACCCCACCATATACATATATGATGCTCACATAGGTAATTATAGATGGCAATTATAAAAATACTAGAGACCCAGTGCACAAAATTTGTGCACTGGGGGTGGGGTGGGGAAGAATGTCCCTCAGCCCAGCCTGTACCCTCTTGCAGTCCAGGACCCCTCACTCCTTAGTGCCCACCTGTCAACTGTTTCTTAGCAGGAGAGGCTTCCACCACTACCACTGCGCTTGCCAGCCCTGAGCCCTGCTTCTGGCTGAGCGGCACTCCCCCTATGGGAGCACACTGACCACCAGGGGGCAGCTCCTGCATTGAGTGACTGCCCCTTGATGGTCAGTGCACATCATAGTGACAGGTTGTTCTGATCGTTCTGCCATAACAGTCACTTAGGCTTTTATTGTATAGTTTTGTTTTTAAGTACTGGAACACTGATAAATAATACAAAAAAAAGGGGGCAAGGATTAAAGTAACAGACTATTATTTTGTGCAGATGATCCTATTGTTCAAATTACCAAGGAGAAATATGCATCAGTGCATAATTGCAACCTTATTTTCAGGTTCAATAAAATAACAACACTAATTGAAGGTGTTAAACTATCATATCCTCTTTAGCAGCTATCATTCCAAATCACAAACAAAGCCATATGACCTGTTAGCTTATCAAACAACTTTGATTTATTTTGATGAGCACCTTTGACTTAGAATGGCAGTTTATTCATGGCATCGGGATGTCAGGTTTTTTTCCTTTTGCATCTTTGATACTTACCTCTTACATGACACTCTAATAAGCAACCAATTAAAACCAAATTAATTTTGAAATTAATTTTTATTAAGAAAATTAACACACCAATCAAAAAGCCCATTTCACTGAATCTTGTCTTTAAATCTGCTAACCATCCCTGTAAAAATGCCTTATGTCTTGAAGAATGCAATTTTCAAGATGTTAACTTGACAATTTACTGTTTTGGGATCTTTTAGAAATTCAGGTAATGATTAATAAAAAGTAGTCCTGCCAAGCATAAATCACCACTATACATTAACAATAGTCAATCTACTTTCAAACTGCTTGTCATCAAATTTCTTCTCCGGTGTAGCTGACTTATTTATGTTAGCTTATCATAACACTCACTGTGGAAAAGAGAAATTTTATTTTGCTCTTAAACAAGTTTCTTTGAGCCGACACTATCATCTTCCTCTTGGTATTTCCTTTTCCTCTCAGTATCTGGGTTTTCTTTAAAATTATCTAGATAGGTGACTCAGTGGTTGAGCATTAAACTATGAACCAGGAGGTTATGGTTCGATTCCCAGTTAGGGCACATGTCTGGGTTACAGGTTCAATCCCCAGGTGGCAGCCTATCAATGATCCTCTCATCATTGTGTTTCATCTCTCTATTCCTCTCTGAAATCAATAAAAATATATTAAAAATATTAAAAATATTTTTTAAAAATTAAATTCTCTAGCTAGCTCAAGGATTCAGTTTAGATGTTGAACACAAAGTTTGATCTAATGGAGAAAGTAGTGTACAATTTTAAGTTCCGTGCAATATTGTTGAATGATGAGTGGATCTAGGCTGTAACATTTAAACAATGTTTTTGTGACAATATTTAGAAAATGACAAGACGCCCTATCAGGTACGGCTCAATGGATAGAGCGTCAGCCTGCCAACTGAAGGGTTCCGGGGTTCAATTCTGGCCAAGGGCACATGCCTGGTTGCAGGCTGGATCCCCAGTAGGGGGCGTGCAAGAGGCAGCCAATCAATGATTCTCATCATTGATGTTTCTATCTCTCTCTCCCTCTCCTTCCTCTCTGAAATCAATAATATATACTATTTTAAAAAAGAAAAATAAAAGAAAGAAAATGACAAGAGGAAATAATTGGCCTGATTTGTTTTTTTGTTTTTGTAAATAAACTATGGTAGGAGAATTAAGTTCCATCTTTGAAATTCTTCTGTAAAAAAGTCCCTCCTTACCTGTTTACTTACATTAATATGAATTCATGCATAGCCTGTACATGCACAAATCTCTATAATTAGTTCTCCATTTATCTACTTGAATTTACATATTAAATAGACATGTATTCACACTGATGTCTCTGATTCTAATCCAAAACCAGTGTCCATTCTGGCCTTTCTCTTCCTGCTTAGTTGAAACTTCCTTCTCTGACAGTAAGAAAGATTAATTTCATTATCAACATTATTTTTTTAAACAGTAAAAATTTCATGGACCTTTGAGCAATAGTTTTAGGTCTTAAACTGTTGTTTATTCAAACCCTGCCAATCTTTCTAGATTGACCCATGGCTATCACATCTTCTCTTCTTAGGGATTAATATTGCTAGTTTCTTTTACTGTATTTTATATGGTACAGTATACACTTATTTTTCCAAACACATTGTAATATTAATATTGTCTTATGCTCTGAACTGGATGAAAATACAACTGTGCTTAAAACCTGCTTCTTTTTTTAAAGCCTGCTATTTCTCTGGCACTCAATGTTCACATCTATAAAATGGGTCTTGTAACAGATATCTCAGAGGAGTTCTTAGGAGGATTACATATAGGATAATCTAAAATACCTAGCACAAAGTGTAGCAGATATCTAATATATAATTGGTTCTATTTTTTTTGTCTACTTACAATTATTGACATGTAAAGTGATGTCTTTCTTATTATAGACTAGAGGCCTGGTGCACGAAATTCATACATGGGGGTAGGGGGTGTCCCTCAGCCCAGCCTGCACCCCCTCCAATCTGGGACCCCTTGTGCTAGGGCTCTTCCCTGGCCACCTGCTACTTCATGCACTACTTTGTGCTCTGCGGGATCGATGCATACAGTGGGCTGGATGCCACTTACTGGCAGGTAAGGTAGGGCTATGGTGGCGTGGAGGTCACTGATCTCTGCATTCCAGGCCGAGGGACCCACCAGTGCATGAATCCATGCACCAGGCCTCTAGTAAATAAATAAATAAAAATAGTACAAAGAATTGCTGGATACCCTTTGCCCTAAATCCCCCAATATTAACATTACAATGGTTTTATTTTTTTTTCTCTCGGCCATTTCAGAGTAAGTTGTAGACATAATACACCTTTTACTCCTAAATTCTTCATTGTATATATCCTACTAATGAGTCACCTCTCATATTCTGTTCTATTTTGTTACTTTTGGTAGAAGAAAGGATGTACTATGTTTTAAAGCAGAAAAAAATGCCTATTAGAACAACTAAAATGGCTGTGACTTTCAACTGGACAAATTATATTATATCTCATAGGTTCAGAACTAAGATGATCATGGCTATGATGGTGATCATGATGGTGATGACAATGAAGAAGTAGTGCTGCAAGGCACAACAACATGGCTTATACTTTGTCACTAAGATAATGAAAATTTTAGTAGTTAATAATTGTACTAGTTAGTAGTGAATCAGTAATCTTTTTTTTAATTTATTATATTTGTAAATTGTACTTATGTTGAAATTTATTTATTTTTTAAATATATTTTATTGATTTTGTACAGAGAGGAAGAGAGAGGGATAGAGAGTTTGAAACATCGATGCGAGAGAGTCATCGATCAGCTGCCTCCTGCACACGACGACGAATAAGAAGAAGAAGAATAAGAAGAAAAAGAAGAAGAAGAAGAAGAAGAAGAAGAAGAAGGAGGAGGAGGAGGAGGAGGAGGAGGAGGAGGAGGAGGAGGAGGAGGAGGAGAAGAAGAAGAAGAAGAAGAAGAAGAAGAAGAAGAAGAAGAAGAAGAAGAAGAAGAAGAAAAGGAGGAGGAGGAGGAGGAAAGGGAGAGAGAAAATCGATCAGTTGTCTAACCCACATGCCTCAACGGGGGATCCAACCTGCAACCTACGTATGTGCCCTGACCTGGAATCAAACTTGAAACCATTTTAGTTTATAGGATAATGTTCTATCCAACTAAGCATCAGGTCAGGGCAATATGAATTTTTATTGAGCTAATCTTTGGACAGTAGCTCAAAACTTTTTTTCTAGAAGTTATTAGCATTCTTAAGAAAAGTTCATATTAATCGTGGCTTTCAAGTTGTTTTATTTCAAACAGAGTACAATCTGTCATTTATAAAAGAACCAGTTAAACATACATTCTATGCCTGACACTTGAGAAAGCTTGGCCTAATTTGTTAAGAGTAATTAGTGGTGGAGGGTTTGGCACTTTTTATTGTTTTTTTTAAAAATATATTTTATTGATTTTGTATAGAGAGGAAGGGAGAGAGATAGAGAGTTAGAAACATCGATGGGAGAGAGTCATCGATCAGCTGCCTCTTGCACACTCCCTACTGGGGATATGCCCGCAACCAAGGTACATACCCTTAACTGGAATCGAACCTGGGACCTTTCAGTCCCCAAGCAGACGCTCTATCCATTAAGCCAAACCGGTTTCGGCGGTTTGGCACTTTTAAATTCCATCCTCAGTTATATTTGGAGGCAAGGGCACTGCTATTCCTTTTATAAAGAAATTTATAGGATGGAAAAGTCTGCTCTGTGCTTGCACAGTGAATCCAGGTATAAAAATGTCAATTCTAAATCATAACTTACATTTATAGATTTCTTTTGTTCCCTAACTCTGAAATTTCAAGTTTTTGGATTACATGGGCCTTTAGGTTATTTTTACAAGTATCTCCATTTTGCTTAGGTACCAAAATGCCTTAATATTTTTGGCCTATCAGATAAAGTTGAAAACGTCTAGTAAGTGGTAGAACAGTAATTTAAATATGTTTTATGAGTATGTAGAGATTATACTTGTACTTTATGGAATTGCTCATCTTTTTGTGATTCTAAATTTCTTTTTTTTATCAAATTGCAGATACAATTAATCAATTTTGAGACAGATCATACATATATAATCAATCAAACTAGATTTGGTATAGAACTTCATTTAGAAGATACACAAATACATAAGACAACTATTTGCCAAAATATGATTAACAACCCAAGCATCATTTGAGCCATTTGCAAGGGAACTTGCTTATCAATAGAGATTGTGCTGTGTAATAGTAGAAAGAGTATGAAATTCGGCGCCAAGAAGAAACAAATTCAAATTACCTAGAAGTAAATTTTATCACTGTAAAATGGTGATAGCAATATTTACTTGTAAAGATTAGCCTTAGGAATGTTGAATGCTTAACATATAAATGGTTTGCCATGGTTCTCTAAGGAACAGATGGAATTAGGTGTGCAAAAAATTTATTAAGGGAAATTTTGGGACAAATAAAGGGGGTTGGGTCAGAAACAGACAAACAAGCAGGAAAGTTTTCAGGGTTATATCAGACCACCATACAAAGAAAGAGAGAAATGGGTCAGATAGAGAGACTATAAGATCACAGCTTCACAGGTCAATGGAGGGCTTCCAGCAAAGGTTACCCATTGGAGGGGTCTTATATCAGGTAGGAATGGCTCTGATACCTCTGCCATGTTCATGCGTTAACTGGTAGCCACCCAGAGAAAGTAGGGTCTCAGCACAAACCTGGTGCAGACTCAAAGGGTCAATGGCTGGAGCTGACCATCAGAGAGGTTCCCATCAGCAGGCTTTCCTGATGGCAAGCATCTCTGGCCACCTCTGGGGAGGAGACTCAGTAAAAAGTAGTTAATATTGTTAGGCAAGACTGATTAATAAAAAATAAAAAAGGGATTTTTGTAAAAAATGATTAGCATTAATTAGTAATTTCAGAGTCTATTAAATCAGTGAATTTAAGGAAAGGTATACTGGCCAATGAAACAATGTAGGGGGAAGAAATTTTGCAAAAGTGTGCTATAGAATGAATGTCTGTTTCCCACCCAAAATTCAGATGTTGAAATCTTACCCCTAATGTGATAGTATTGAGAGGTGGGGGCTTTGGGAGTTAATCAGATCATTAGGGTGAAACATTCATGAATGGGATTCGTGCCCTCATAAAAGAAACTCCAGAGAATCCCTCACTCCTTCTGCCGAGTGAAAGGACAGCAAGAAGATGGTCATCTATGAGCTAGGAATTGGACTCCACCAGACACTGAATCCACTGGCACCTTCAGCTTCCAGAACAGTAAGAATACATTTATGTTGTTTATAAGCTACTCAGTCTACAGTATGTTTGTTACAGGACCTGGACTGGAACACAATGAAATGAACTACGAACATCAGTTAAAATGATGAAACAAAAGTAGTTTAGTTAGATGGAGCTAAGGCTATAACTGTATATTGAGAGTGTCTTCTCTTTCATGATAATAATTTTATTGCGAGATAAGTCATATGCAAATAAAGTACTAGTCCATAGGATAGAGAAAAGTGCACTCTACCACTCTAACTAAGGAGAAGATTATGCACTAGAGTGTACAAAATATAATTTTCAATAATCTAAAGCCACCTATTAGTATAAGTATTATACTATATCAGGCATAACGTGAGAAATTCACAGGAGTATATTCCTCATTTCTCCCTCCCATCCCCGGTGCCAATTTTGTCATACATTTTAGTTTTACATATGCTATAACCACACAACACATTGTTAACATTATTATACTAGTCCTTAACAATAATTTATCTTTTAAAGCCATTAAAATATCAAAAACCTTTTTTTTCTTCATTTGTTTCATTTCCAACACTCTTTACTTCAGTGTTTAGATCCAAGCTTCTGACTTTTTACCACGTTCCTCTCATGTCAAGTCTACTCATGAGACCAGTGCAGTTTCTGTGATTATGTTTTTTATTGCTAATGTTTTCATTCAACTATTGCTTTTTTTTTTTTTACATTGTTTTCAATGTGCTGTTAGAGATTGTCTCTGCTGAAATTACCTTCTGACTGATCTTGCATGTTATCTACTTTCCCTACTTACAACCTTTAACATAGTAATCAGAATTATTTTTAAATTCCCCATTTAATAGCTTGGCATCTATTTCATAACTGTTTTGCTTATAATGATTAATTCTTCAGACTTCATTTTTCTTGCCTTTTGGTATGCCTGGCAATTTTGTGTGAAAGGCTG
Organism: Pipistrellus hanaki; assembly: GCF_964339955.1. NCBI lineage: Eukaryota > Metazoa > Chordata > Mammalia > Chiroptera > Vespertilionidae > Pipistrellus > Pipistrellus hanaki. Next base: position 29,326,536 of record NC_140505.1, read on the forward strand.
GACATATTGTATCGATATATGAAAGCAGATGCTGAAGAAAGTATTACTTTCCTTCTGCCATGCCTTTAGTATGGGTTTTGTTTTCATCTAGTCAGGATTTGAGCTGGATGCAATGTTTGTTGTTGCTCTAGTTGCTGGAGTTAAAATTTGTTGTTATGGGCCCCACACACTTCCATTCCTCCAGGGATATCTTTTTCTTATCTCCCCTGTGGGTGGTGTGCCTTCAGCTTGTGTTTCTCCCTTGAGGGCATTTTCCTTCTGCAGTTCTCCCTAGATTTCCCTAATTTTCAATACGGGGTATGCTAGCATGACTATGGGATGGGAGCAGAGGCGGGTGGGTGAGTTCATTAATGTATTCTGATTAGATTGCAGAATTGGAGAAGACCCGGGAACCTGAATCTTGGGTGTGCAGCCCTCACAAGATTCCCTGCCCTTTCTACAGTTGCAGCACTTCTTCCCCGACCCTCCTCCTCCACCAGCTGCAGTGCCCTCTGGTTGTGGGGTTGTGGTTGTGCACCCCTCTTCTGCAGATGAGCTTTTTTCCGATTTAGGGGTGTTAAGAGGGACGAGGCTGTGCTGAGTCTCAGTGTGGCTCTGTTCCCTCTTCCACTACCGCAGAGCGTCACCAGTGCCCTCTCCTGCAGATTCAGTCTTCATTTTCTCCAGTGGAGAGAGAGGGGACGGTTCTGGGCTGATTTTCTCAGTGGGGTGGGGTAGGAGAGGAGAGAATTCTTTTTGATTTTCCTAGAGTGAGCCTGGTGGGTATCCTGGGACCATAGGAGTGGAAGAACCTCTCTAGGGAAGTGCCGCCTCCCCCACGCTACCCTAGGAGCTTTACACTCTCACAGTAGCCCACAGTCAGCTTTTAATGTTCTAGTCCAGTGTTTCCCAAACTTTTGACATATGTGTACCCCTTCTATAATTTTCGTAACGCTGAGTACTCCTCGTACTCATGAGAACGTAGAATTAGGCGCCGCTAAGCGCGGTGCAGTGCATATCCCCACCAAACTCCGGTGCAACGCGTACCCCCACCAAACTCTTCCGGTACCCCTGGGGGTACGCGTACCACACTTTGGGAAACACTGTTCTAGTTAAACGTCCTAGCAGATTATATTGCACCCAGAGGTGTCTGCTCCTAAGCAAATGTTTAGACCTTATTTCTTTCTCCTCTGATGGGCTCAAAAAAATTCATTAACTTTCAGTTTGTCATGTTTTTTTATTGATTCTTTTTTTTTTTATTTTTATTTTAGAAAGAGAGAGAGGAAGACAGAGAAACATAGATGAGAAACCTTGATAGCTGCCTCCTGCATGCCCTCTACTGGGGTACACAACCCGGGGTACAACCAGTAATCAGACTGGACACTGTTGGTGCATGGGAGGATACTCAACCAACTGTGCCACACTGGCATGGCAAGGCTGGGTTTATTTTTAAATGCTTTATTGTCACTTACTGGGTATTGTCTTATAGGCGCCCAAGGTCCTGTCTTAATCAAATGTAGAAATTTCCTATAACAGTTATTTTGATTTTGGCATCCCAAATTGAACGTTAAATATAGAAAAATTATAATATAATTTTCAGGATATTTTTTACACCTAAAAGTAGTTTGAGTTTCATAGAGGGGTCCTTGATAATCACAAGGATAAAAAGATTTATCCTTTAAGATTCTTACTTGGCCATAACCTATCTTATTTAATTTGAATCTAACATTTTCCAGGTCAGATATTCTCAATTACTGATGCACATTAAACTTATGGATTTTTATAAAAATACCAATTGTGGGCCCTGCTCCTGACTTATTGAATCTTTCCACATGATATTCTTGTTATATTTTACATGTTATGTATAATACTGTTATCTATATATATAAAAGCCTAAGCGACCGAACTACTGAATGACCAGAAGGTCTGGCTGACCAATCGCTATGATGTGCACTACCACCAGGGATCAGATGCTCACTGTAGGAGCTGCCCCATGGTCGTCAGAGCACTCCTACAGGAAACCTTCTGCAGCTGGCCACCATCCCGTGGTCCCTCCCCCTGGCCAGCTGGTCCCCTCTCAACTCCCCCCAACTGGCAACCTCCCTGGCCCCTCCCACAGCCCCTCTCCCCTAGCCAGCCAGCAGGTGGAAGGGCCATGGGAGGTTGGCCCCTGGCCCAATGAGGACTGAGCAAGATGGCCCCAATTGGTCCCAATCACCGGCCAGGCTGAAGAACCCTACTCATGCATTAATTCATGCACCAGGTCTCTAGTATATGTATAACATAAAATATATATAAAATAATTTGTCTATTAAAAGTCTCAAAATTATTGTATTTTATATATCAATATATTTCCTCAATAAAATGTATGTTTATATGCTTTCAACATCAGATGTCAGACTTAAAACCTTTGTTAGAAATTGTAATAATTATGTATTTTGTCAGTTGTTTTTGGTATGGCTTTATTGTTTTATGTGTCACATTATTAAATAACCTTTTTTGAAACCAAAATCTGGTTCCTTGTAATCCCTAGTACTAGCTCACTCATTCTACCATGTTATATTTTTTACATATTTGAAAGCAGTGCTTATTTTTCTTGTCTTTTTGCTCTTTTAATGAAATGAGATAATGAGTGAGAAAACCTCTCTGCCCAGTGGCCGGCACTTACTCAGTAGGCTAACTTCATCAAACTTACTCAGTAGTATTTATTAGATCATGTATCATCAAATTATTGGGGGAAATTTGAATGTGTTTATCCATTTTACTGTTGTTGTTTTTTTTATCCCTCATTAAATTACATTCCTCCTTTATGTTTAGAAGTCATTATCAGCTTTTCTTTCCTTAATCAAAGAGGCAGCCTCATTAGAATTGCTTTTAAATAATTCTTGCAAATATGTCTTTCATATACACCCATAACACATGCAAATACAAACCCACGGGTACAGCCCCTCATTTTCCCAAATATTAGGTCTAGTAATACTTAATGTCGTTTTCTAATACTTTTTTTAAATTGAATTTATTTAAACAATACAACAAAATTTAATCAACAATATAGTTGCCGTTGTTTTCTACTACTTGTGCCCAACGCTCAGGAAGCATTTTAATCCCTCTGTTGTAAAATTCTTGTGATTTTGATGCAAAAAATTCGGTCAATGCATTTTTGAGGCATTCTTCATTATTACATTTTTTTCCAAGAAGAAAGTTTTGCAAAGAACGAAACAAATGGTAATCAGAAGGGGCAATATCAGGAGAATATGCAGGTTGAGGGAGAACTTCCCATTCCAACTGGCGCAGTTTTTCAGCAGTGATTCTTGCAGTATGCGGTCGTGCGTTATCGTGGTGAAGAATTACGCCCTTCCGATTAATCAGCGCGGGTTCTCTTTCTCTTAAAGCTTGGGCTAACCTTTCCAATTGGGCACTATACACTGCACTTGTAATGGTTTGGTTAGATGGTAAAAGTTCATAATGAAGAATTCCTTTAAAATTCCACCAAACACACAACATCACTTTTTCGCTTGCAAGTCAGGTTTTGGCGTGGGCTGCGGAGCCTCATTTTTGTCCAACCATTGAGGCCGCCTTTTCAAATTAACATACAGCACCCATTCTTCATCTCCGGTTACAATTTGCTCTAAAAACGGCAAACGGTTTTGACGAGAGAGGAGCGAACTGCAAATTGTGACTCTTTGATTACGGTTGTTGTCGGTCAACTCATGAGGAACCCATTTTCCAAACTTTTGGACTTTGCCAAGTGCACGCAATTGATTGGAAATTGTTTTTTGTGAACAATTTAAAGTTGTCGCAAGCTCTTTCTTGTTGGGTAATTTGAGGATTTTGCACCAAAAGAGCTTGAAGAGCTTCTTGATCAAAATTGGACACACGGCCTCGACCACTCTTGTCATCTAACGAAAAATTTCCCTCGCGAAATTTCTCAAACCAACGCTGGCATTTTCTGGCGCTAACTGCATCTTGACCAAGAGCACTACAGATGTTTTTTGCAGCCTCACTTGCTTTTCTTCCTAATTGGAACTCGTAAAGCATGCAGTGCCGAATATGCTCTTCATCCGCCATCTTCTTAGCCCTAGTTTTGCAACAAAAACCAAACCAAACACAAACTTTTTCAAGCAAAACTTGTTAATTGCACTTCACACGTTCTGTAGATACCACGTGTTTGAAGGTTATGTCAATACAAGTCAACGCCAAGCAAGATTTTAAACGAATGTAAAAAACGACATTAATTATTACTAGACCCGATAAGTTATAGAATCTACTATAACTATGGTAAAAAAAAAAAGTACTTAAAATATTTAAGAGTACAGTTTTATCATTATACTAGAGGCCTGGTGCATGAAATTTGTGCAGGGGGAGAGGGGAATTCCTCAGCTCAGTCTGCACCCTCTCCAATCTGGGACCCCTTGGACATCCCTCTCACAATCTGGGATCGCTGGCTCCTAACCACTCACCTACCTGCCTGATCGCCCCTAACCACTTCTGCCTACTGGCCTGGTTGCCCCTAATTGCCCTCCCCTGCCAGCCTGGTTGCCCCTAACTGCTCCCTTGCTGGCCTGCTCGCCCCTAACCACCTCTGCCTCAGTCCCCACCACATGGCTTTGTCCGGAAGGATGTCTGGATGGATGTCTGTTCTAATTACCATATTACCCTTTTATTAGTATAGATGCCTTTTCAACTAGCAAGCACTAAAATACAACTTTTCACTGATGTCTACAAACATTTTGTTAAATTTAGAATGTTTTAATAAAAAACAAGTTTTAGTAAGAACTGAGAAGTCAAAAGAGGATTTACTATTCACAGACAAATGGTCCTCAATTCTCCTGAAGGTTCTTGAATAACTTATCTAAAGGTTGTCTGTTGTTACTTAGATAAAGAAGCCTTGTCACTGGCATCCAACAAGGCCCAGTGGAGAGTTAAGTTTGGTGCAGTTAGCCTTTTTCTGCACTCCTGTAGCAGCTGATCCAAATCTTAACACGAATATTTACCATATTATATTGTACATGCTTTATTATTTATGGATTGTGAGTTTGCCAGAGTAGGTACTGGTTCCTATTTGCTTCTGGGTCTTCAGTGGCTAGAATACATTAGATAATACTGTACTTCCATTTTGAACTACTTCGGCCATAAGATAATTGCTGAAAACCTAATATATGTAAACCATATAAAAATTTTGCACACAGATAATAATTTAATAAAAAAATGTAAAAGAGAAAAATTTTTTTTGATGTAATAGTGAGTGCACGCGCACACACACACACACACACACACACACACAAAAATGTAAAACCCTGCATAAAATCTCTCAAATACTCTCTAGAGCTTTCAAAGATTAAGACAAAAATGCCCTTCTCACAAGACAGTGTCTGTTTGGCTCCTTCTTCCTGGGCCCTGGACCCCAAGGGGTGTCTGGCATTTGGAAGACAGGGCTGGCCTTCTCTGGCTCTCTAGCTTGCTTCCAACCCTCTGACCTTTAGTTTCCATGCTGGCCATTCTGTGCTGCTTGCTGACACCAGTGAACCCTCCCCGCCTTGGCATACACCATTTCCTCTGCCCTTCACCCCATCCTCTATAGCTCCCTCCCATTCATTCTTCCAAATTCTGATTAAGGATCCCTTCTCTGTGAAGACATCCCTACTTCTCTTGGCCTCCCGCCTAATGCCCCTTCTTTGCCCTGCCATTGCCCTTTGCACATTGTTCTTTGAATCATGATTTACTTGTCTCTCTTTCCCACTAGATACAATTATCTTTGAAAGCAGAGGCTGTGTTTTATTTGACTCTGTGTCACCAGCGCTTATTTTAGTTCCTAGCAGCAATATTTGTGGAATTAATGAATTATTTATGAGTGAATAAAGGCAAGTAAGAAATAAATTTGACTTAGAAATCTCTTGCTCCAGTGTCTGAGAAGATAATAATAAGATTAAGATGGAATAAGTGGGTGTAGAAACAGGCTTTGAGAAGAAAAATGAATTCAGTTCAGACTATGTTGAACATGAGTAAAACTATGGAACATTCAGGCACATAGTTTTTAACATTTAAAATTTTTTTATTCAGAGTCTACAAATTGCCTTGTACAACACTATGCATTATAAAGGGCGTCATCTTGCCCAGAGTGTTCTGCCCTCAAGCCCTCTCTCAGGCAACCAGTTACTCAACAACTAAAAGAGGGAGGGGGTCTGAAGCCTAGATCACTTGTAGGAGAAAATACTAAAGAGCAAGTCATGTTTCAGAGCTTCTCTGGAATCAAACTGAAGCCAGTTTGCAGGTAACAATGGATTCTTGCTTAGCTCTTTTAACAAAGGGAGTGAGTTTCTAGGCTTCTTCTGTATAATTCTAAGCACAACTGGAATTGCTGTTGGGTTATTATGTATTTTTTATTTTTGAAAAATATATTTTATTGATTTTCCACAGAGAGGAAGGGAGTGGCATAGAGAGCTAGAAACTTCGATGAGAGAGAAACATTGACCAGCTGCCCCTTGCACACCCCCCACCAGGGATGTGCCCGCAGCCAATGTACATGCCCTTGACTGGAATCGAACTTGGGGACCTTTCAGTCCTCAGATCGACACTCTATTCACTGAGCCAAACTGGTTTCGGTGGGTTATTTTTTTAGTTATGTGTTTTGCTGCATCCAAATTTTACATATAGAAGTATTTTAAGAAGTCACTATAAAAAGTTTGCAAAAAAAAAAAAAAAAAAAAGCAAAATGTCTATCATTTAGGAGTTTATATTCTGAAGAAACACAAACAAAAAGCATAAAATATAAGTTTCATAAAATTCCACAAATTGTTTAAATAATAAAACCTTCACTGTAGCTTGAAAATAGTGAAACATTTGCTAGTATTGAATGGCATAAATATTTATGAATGAATATAGAATTAAATATATCCATAGTTTATAATATGATATATATATATATTCTTTAGAGAACTATGGAGACACTCCTCTGGAGATATTTAAACATGTAATAAATTGTGAAAGGAAAGAGCCACATGCTAACCTGAGAAGCTCAGAGACCTAAAATAACCACAAAAGATGGTTTGAAAATTTAATATCTAATGGGGGGTGGTGAAAGGGCAGAGGGTGGGGTGGGAACCTGGTGGAAGGGAACAACGGGGGGGGGGGGGGAAGAGAGGAACATTTGTAATAATATGAACAATAAAGATTTATATATATATATTTTTAAAAAATTAAAAAAGAAAAAGAAAATTTAATATCTAACTACAAACAGATTATAGTGGGTAGTCATGTCCCAGATATTTCACCTGACAAAGATCAACTTTGATCTTTTTTACTGAGCCCACCTATCAGCCTTCCTGCCTCTAAGATAACTTAACTGTGAGATGTCTGGGTAACTTGTAACTTTCTTTTTACTCCGGACCCCTCAGGGCACAACAAAATGGACATTCCCTCATTGATATTGTTATCAAGTTAATTGTCAACTGTTAATTACGTTAGAGTATCGTGTATCCATCTCTGTAAAAGAAGCTCATGCCCACCATTTAACCTTTTACCCTATCCCAGAGGTGTTCCCCCTCTCCCCCCTTCGTTTCACCTCCCTAATCTATCACCAATGAATTTCATGTAACTCACCTATGTCCCTTCCTTTCATTGCAATGTATAAATAAAGAAACATAACCCACCATTCTCCAGAGCATTATCTCAATCCGTTGAGGTTCTGCTTCCCGGCATATGCCGACAGTTTGGCTCAAATAAACTCACTAAAATTCTTTACAGGTTTCAATGGTTTTTTTCATTAACAAACTAATCAATCAATATTCTCTCCTGCCCTTCCTTCTTTTTTTCTTTCTCTCTTTCTGCTGTATTAGGTTCCTTGAGGAGACATTAGTAGAATGTATGCACTACTAGAGAGATCAGTGATGTGAAATTCTATTTTTTCTTTAAAGCCAAGACTGAGATGGTTGACTTTAACTCTGCATTTATTTAGCACATTTACAAAAATAAGTTCACATGGAAACATTAGGAATAAAATTCACAAGTTTACAGGAAAAGAAAGAAGATTCTTCTTCCACCCTCCTCCTTCCAACCCCCCTTCCCCCCCAACACACACACAAAGGTCTTGGTAATTAATTTGTTTTTCTCATGTTATTCAGTCATATTGATGAATAGTTATATTTAAAATATTATTAAGTAGTGGTGATTTGTGCTAACTTAAATATGACTCTTACATATATTATCTCTGTTTTGACTTACACATGTAGCTTCATTTTGTTTTGCTTTTATATATAGTTTTCATTATGAGTAGTACAATTTTGATATGAGAGGAAAATGAAAAAAAGCTTACTAATAATTTGACCATTCTTATACAAATATTGCTGATACATTTTTAATTTAGGGCCAAGTAGGCTCTTCTTTTATTGACTTGGTCTTATGTAAACATTCTGTCTATTTTTATATCATGATTAATTGCAGGGAACCAATTCCAACATGTAATAATTACAATAATTTCAACAAAGGGTTGGTGAAGCTTGGGCAGCTCAACAAGGGTAAGCTACATATGTAATTACCTATTGGAATGGGTAAACAGCACTTCCCCCAAACCTGAATATTATTGTCTGCTGCCAGACAGCTCAAGGCATTTTATTGCCTCCTTTTGGCCAACACCTGAATAGCCATATGCTATTCCCCAAACTGACAATGCTTCTGTAAAACTACTCTTTGAAACCTTATCCTTTGAAGTGTATATCTTCACCTTGCCTTAGGACAAATTATGTTAATAAATAGCACAAGGTTCTTAGAAAAGGATAGTCTTCAGTTCCTTTAGCTGAAGATCCTCTGACCCCCCCAATGCCTTTCAAAATTATCTTTCATCCTTGGACTCCATGAACTATGCAACAACCCCTTTCTCCAGAATGCTGAACCCTTTGTAATGCTGGGAAAAGAAGCCTGGCAATTAATTTTCTTAACCATCTTAACTTCTCAATTATAATTTTAAATACCATCTTACTGAATATAAATAATTTTCACATTATTAAACAATCATTTTGTTCTGATTTTATATTATGTTAAAATGCTATAAAATCTTTCTGCTTTTATGCATTTTTCATATTTAATAATACTTCTTTTGAAATAATTACAGGCTCTGAGGTTACTAAACAGCATGAAAATTATGTCTCATAATGAGTATGGTCCTACCATTTTAAATTATCAGTATGACCTTACACCATTTTTTAGCAAAATTTGAGACAACCTGAGTCACTACCATTTTTAAATGCCTTGTCAATATGCCAAAAGTTTACTTCAAGTCAGTTATAATCTACATCTCTTATTAACAAAATGTATTCTTGTTTAGCTCTTTTAACAAACATGTTTTTCCATATACATGTTTATTATTTTTCTACTTATGTAAGTCGTGTCCTCATGAATTTTACAAATTAATCTTCTGAAGTTATATTAGCATTTCTTATCAATTTAGATAATCTTATTATATATTTAAACTTTTAGCTTTCTTCATAGTTGTTATTCCCTTTTACTAGGCTTATATATAACTGTTTCATGTTATATATATCTCTGTATCATATTAATCTCCTTTCTCCCATTATGGTCTTTTCTACAGCATCTAAAATTTATAGTCTTAGTATAAATATAAGATGGATCCCTTCTGTCAACTAAATCCTATGTAATAAAATGCTAATATGCCAATTGTCCCCTCAATCAGGAATTCGACTAGGAGTTCAATCATGGGCAGGGCTGACCCGCCAATTACCCACAGGACCACCTCCTGGCTGGTCCTCTAGTATTTAATAAGTTCTCAGTTTTATTTTATGTAATATTTAAAGTGGTGAAACTTTTATACAGATTCATAAAAAATTAATTTTTATTTTGAATTCCAAAAAAATTAAAAAATTTTAAATTAATTTAAGAATGTTTAGTCATTTCATCATTATAATATCTTTATCTAAAGGTAGATCAGTGGTGTTTAATTAAAAATCAATGAACATGGATTTTTTTGGGGGGTGGGGTGGGGTGGTGTCAGAAAATATTTTCAGTCCTTGACATGAGTAAGTGTACATTGAAATAAAGATGTCTTAAGGAAAGAAAAATGTTCATAAAATATGTGAATTATTTAATATAAATTTATGTATTCTTAATATAAGTCTAAGATTCATATAGTCATAATATAGATTTTTATGAGGCATATGTTTCTCCAACTGTATGGTTTACTTTAAAGATATTTCCTTTTTTTCAGATTTTGTTCTTGTCAACTATGGGATATTTTTAAAAAAATATATTTTATTAATTTTTTACAGAGAGGAAGGGAGAGAGCTAGAGAGCTAGAAACATTGATGAGAGAGAAACATCGACCAGCTGCCTCTTGCACACCCCCTACGGGGGATGTGCCCGCAACCAATGTACATGCCCTTGACCGGAATCAAACCTGAGACCTTTCAGTCCGCAGACCGACGCTCTACCACTGAGCCAAACCGGCTTCCGCAACTATGGGATATTAAAGTGAAAGTAAAAATCAAGAGAGAAAAGCTTAGAAAAATTCTATGTGGAAAAATCAGTTGGCCAAATGTCAATTTATGTGATTGGAAAAAAAGGAAATATAATGATATATCCTAGAGATAGGAGATCTCCCCTAGGTGATAGAGAGAACATTATTAAAAACTAGAGGCCTGGTGCATGAATTCATGCACCAGTGGGGTGGCTCGGCCTCACCTGTGGGATCAGGCTGAAACCAGCATTCTGACATCTCCCAAGGGGTCCTGGATTGCGAGGGGGCACAGGCCAGGCCAAAGGACACCACTGGTGCATGATTGGGGTTAGGGAGGGATGTGGGAGGTTGGCCAGTTGAGGAGGGATTGTGGGAGGGCTCCATGGCATATCTGGCACATCTTGCTCAGTCTGGATTGGCTGGACCCGGGCAGCAAGCTAACCTACTGGTCAGAGCATCTGCTCCCTGGTGGTCAGTGCATGTCATAGAGAGCAGTTGAGTTGCCTTAGCATATCATTAGCATATTATGCTTTGATTGGTTGAACAGCCAACTAGTCAACCAGATACTTAGCATATTAGGCTTTTATTATATAAAATATTTTCACCTGAGAAGGATTAAGTATGGATAAAAACCTAAAAGCAATAGAATCTCTATTCAAGTGTAGTTGATATTTAAATATGAAAAAACATAAAAAATTCACTTCAGAAAGAATTATTTAAAAAATATTAACTTATGATAGATTGTTGAATGGCAGTAGCTAGAGTGGACATTCTTACCTTATACTTGATCTTATGGAAAATATGTTTAATATTTCATGTTGCACTTTAGTTGTAGTTTTTCATAAACACATTTCATCAGATTTAGAAAATTCCATTGAATTTGTAGTTTCCTGAGAGTATTTTAAAAAATGCTTTATTAGGAAAGGTTGTTTACTTTTGTTCAATGCTCTTTCTGCATTTTTATTTTCATTGTTCTCTTAATGTGGTACATTATACGAATATTTAAATATGAAAGCATAATTGTAGGATTTCTTGTTTCAGTTCTTCATGTAAAGATCTTGGAAATCTTGTTCTTATAATAAAAAGTTAAAAGAGACCTAACTAGTTGAACTTAGTAGATAGAGCCTAGGCCTCTGGACTAAAGGGTCCTGGGTTAAATTCCCATCAATGGCACAAATCTGGGTTGTGGTCTTGATTCTCAGTTGGGGGCATGCAGAAGGCAGCCAATCAATGATTCCCTCACATCATTGATGTTTCTATCTCTCCTCCCTTCTTCTCTGAAATAAATTAAAATATATTTTTTAAAAAGTTAAAAGAAAACAATGACTTTTCTTGGGCTCATTAGAGAACTGAAATCATAGTGAAAATGGCCACCTCAAAGTTGACTCTAGACAAATAGGCAAAAACAGAGAATTAGAGCTGAGATCAGCTTAGCTAGTTGAAACCATAAACTGGTAAGACCAAATAGTAGACTAGCATAAAAGACAGAGACACCTGGTCTATATTCCTGGGGGACCCCGTACTTTTACATAGGTCTTATGTCCAGAATTCTCACCAGATGATGTAATATGTCTTATACATGGTAGATATCAATATAAGTATATCAATATTCACTTTAAATATGAAACTGTACATATACCAATTAAAAGCAGAGATCATTTTTCTCTGTGGCAAAAAAAAAAAAAAAAAAAATCAAAGCAAATAAACTACTGCAAAGTATTTATGTGTAAGTTTTGAAGGAAAATCACCAGAATGTTGTCAAATAACAATAAGAGAAAATTTTAAACTAGAAAATAATTCAATCAAGGTGTTTTTGTAAATTCCTTAAACTCCATTTTTTGTAATAACCTTAGAAAGTGAATCTTAAATAATGGGAACTTTTTGTAAGGCCCATGCTGTAGGTAAGTCCCAATTTATTTGATTACATGTAGGATAAACCAACTGAGATGGGATCTGTACTTCAGCTGCATCCAAGGATGAGTTTTAATAGCTCAAAATAAATGATTAATCAACCTGGACTTTAAAATTACACTGAAACCCAAGTACTAGTTGCATTAGTACACTGGTCTTTATTACTAGATTTCCAGCTATGTCTCTGAAGAGTTAGTTTTAAACACTTTTAATAATATAATTTAATGTAATACTCAGATATAAGCTATTCCAAGAAATGCATTTTTCTGTCATATTATAATTGAGAGCATTTTGAAAACTGGGAAGCATTGCAATTATGGAGAAGTATATGATGCAATGATTATTATCTATATTCCACGATATTTTGCATGCAAGTAAGAATTGGTTATTATGGCTTATTTTATTGTCAGAAGTTTGAAACTGACTTCAGAGTAGCTATGAATTTTAGAAACGTTACTAAAAATGTATAGAGTTCTATGTTTACTAGAGTTCAATTATGGACTGCCTCACAAGGAAAATACAGACTCCTTTTTTTTCTTGTTTCTGTGCAACATAAATTCTTTGTACTGTTCTGCTTCTCATGCATATGGAACAGTGTGAGAGAACTGTGAGTTTGCCCATTAAATAATTTTTTAAAATATATTTTATTTATTTTTTTACAGAGAGGAAGGGAGAGGGATAGAAAGTTAGAAACATTGATGAGAGAGAAACATCAATCAGCTGCCTCTTGCACACCCCCCACTGGGGATGTGCCCAAAACCAAGACATGCCCTTGACCGGAATCGAACCCTGGATCCTTCAGTCCACAGGCTGACACTCTATCCACTGAGCCAAACCGGTTTCAGTAATTTTTTGCAATTTTACCTAGAATTTTGGTAGGCATGATAATGGTTAAAAGGTGTTTGGGAGCAACCTAAGTGTCCATTGATAGATGAATGGATAAAGAAATTATTATATATATGATATTACTCACCAATAAAAAATAAATTTTTGATATAACATGGAGGGACCTAGAGCATATTATAAATCAGACTAAGAAAGATAAATACTGTATGATTTTATTTATATGTGAAATCTAAATGAAATAAAACAAAGCAACAAACAAAGCAAAACAGAAACATACTTATAGATACGGGGTACAAACTGATGGTTCCAGAGGTGAGAGGGAAGGTAGGTGAAAAGTTAAGGGGAATAAGAAGCACAACTTCCAGTTATAAAATCAATAAGCCACAGAATGTTGTGTACAGCACAGGGAATATAGTCAATAAGCCTGTAATAACTTTGCACGGTGACAGATGGTTACTAGACTTATTGGAGTAATCACATCATAAGGTATATAAATGTCAAATCAATATGCTGTACACCTGAAACTAATATAATATTGTGTGTCAACTGTACTTTAATAAAGCATTTTTCAAAAATGGTATTTGTGGCTTAACCATTTCAGCAAAATCTTGCAATGTAACTTACTTTGCTGTATTGGAACTGGAATTCATGATTGCATGTTTCCATTTCAAAAAAGTACAAAAGAGGAAATCAATCTCTGGAAACAGGATTCATGTTGAGCAGTCTTGAGGCACTATATAAAATTAATGTTCTTTTCACTTATCAGTTCTTCCAAATCCCCCATGTTCTTTAGAAAATGGAAACATGAAGTACAAAACTCCCACTGTAATTACTACAGATAATTGAAAAGGCTTTTTTGACCTGGTTTGTGTGTGTGTGTGTGTGTGTGTGTGTGTGTGTGTGTGTGTGCGAGCGCACTGCTAAAAAAAGCTTGTCTTTAAAATCAATGCGGAAAAAGACCTGCAAAGAGCTTCCCTTAAAAGCAACACAAATACATTAAAAAAAAATAAAGTAGTATGAATAATCTCCTTTATCCTTCTAAGAAGCCAGTTATGGACATGGCAGTTTTAGTCTCCTGGTCTATAGGATCTAGCTTTACAGGATGATACTCTGTTATAATTGGTGTATGAAAAATAGGGATAAGTAGCTCTTTCTTATTGCTATTCTGGTTTTTATAGTCCAGTTTTTGATAAAGCAAGTCATTTAACCTCTAATTTCTAACATACACTCACATAGCTTATCATTGATAGTACTGTATGAACATAGGACAAAATATATAATTGCACGGAAACATCACCTTATTCACAATTAACAAGTTATTACCCATGATTTTTCTTTTTCCAAATATTGACACTATGGGAGGCAAAAAAATATACCCAAGCCCCAATGTGTCTAAAAAGTGTGCAAAAATCTTAAGTAGCTCATTTCTAAAAAGTTCACTTCATTATCACCCCACATTTCCCTTGGAGACATTTGCTTTTAGTTACATTCAAGACACTGGGTCTCAAAGTGAAGAATCATTCAAGGGAATAATTTAGATAGATGGGTCTACACTATTATTCTATTTATGCTAAACCATATCATTAAAGAAGAATAAAACCAGTGAATATATGGCATAGCTCTTTGCCTGTATGTCCAAACCCATAGCAATTTATAAAGACATGGAAGTTTGATTGTCTCCTAGGTTTCAGGGCTATTTTCCAAATACTATCTTCTCACAGAGGGTTAATGAAGTAAATGGTGTTATTAACCCTATGCAGAACAATAAGAAAACTGAGGCCCAAACTGATTATTTGTTCAAGGTCTTGAATTCCACCTGCCTACCCCAATGTACAAACGCCTTATCACCAAGTAATGTTGCCTTCCCACATCAAAAACAATAAGAGTTCAAAACATGACAGAACAATATAAATTATTTTCAAGCTTTGGTATCTTAAGATGGAAAATGCCAAATATTCTCACCAGCAGGAGGGACAAAGGGGAAGTGAAATAAAAGCCCGAATTACTTTTTTCTAAAATAGAAATTGTCCGAACAGTTATTTCTTATTAAAATACTACTGTGATTTTTATTTAATTGAACTTGTCCTGAACATGTAAAATTACACAAATTCAAGCCACAGAACCATCTGTTTTCATCCCTGTAATGACTCTGCGAGCATGTATTGTTTCCAAATTTGTGTAGAATTCCCAAGAGTCTTGTAGAGACATGCTAGGAACTCCATGGTTACAGCTGGAACACCAGATAGTATTTCATTTTCTGATCACTGTGAAGAAAGCAAGAGGCTTTATTTGTTTGTTTATTGAGTTTATTGGGATGGCATTGGTTAATAAAATTATACAGATTTCAGGCAGACAATTCTAGAATACATCATCTGTATATTGTATTGTCTGTTAACCATCCCAAGCCGAGTCTCCTTCCATCAACATTTATCCCCTCTTTATCTTCTTACACCTCCCCCAGCCCCCTTTCCCTCTGGTAATCACCATACTGTTATCTGTGTGCATGTGTTACAGAATTTGCCAGGCGACCAGAAAATACACACACAGGAGTACTCAGAGATACAGGTACTAGTACATCTGGAAATAAATAAAACCCATTTATTTCCAGATATACTAGTACCATGACTCAGGGGAGCCTGTTTCCAAATCCTGAGCAAACCAATATGGAGGAAGATTTCTCTTTATGCCCTTTGGTTTCTTTATCCCCCATATATGGATCAGACTTCCAGACGTTTTTGCGCTTTGCAAAAAGCTCCTTATGTTGGGATGGGGGACGTGAGACCACACCTAAAGGCCTGGCCTGGCGCCAGCACTGATAACCCTTCTGTATTGTCCATGGTTTATGGCCTCTGTAAGATGTGAATATTTAGGTAAATAGGTCTTACAAGACTAGATAATTATGAAAGGGACAGTGACTAGACTGTATAGACTAACAGGAATGTGCATTAGAGATATTAATTAACTAGTTACAGAGTTAGGCTCCCCATGCCTCCAAAATGGCTTATTTTCCTCATCATATGAGTATTTTTCTTTTTCTTTTTAATTATGTTAGAAGAAAGAAATAAAAAGGTAAAAAATCAGCATAAGTTTTGGGCATCTTATGTAAAGTCAAATCTATTTAAACTGACATGTTCTAAAATTGGCTGCAAATATAAAGTCTTGTAATCTTTGGTTTCAACATTAGAAAACATGCAAAGGGACCTGGTATTTTCATTAAGATTTTCTTTTCTTTTTTTAAAACGTATTTTATTGATTTTTTACAGAGAGGAAGAGAGAGGGATAGAGAGCTAGAAACATCAATGAGAGAGAATCACCTCTCAGCTGCCTCTTGCACACCCCCTACTGGGGATGTGTCCGCAACCAAGATACATGCCCTTGACCAGAATCGAACCTGGGACCTTTCAGTCCGCAGTCCGACGCTCTATCCATTGAGCCAAACCGGTTTCGGCATTTTCATTAAGATTTTCTGAGAGAAAGCACAATACTCTTGTCAGGTAAGCTGGTTTCTGTGATTTCGTCTTTCTTTGACCCACTTCTTATGTTATTCACAAACACTTATTCTCAGAAAAGTACTTTCTGAAATGTGGTGCTTTCAAAGTTTATTATAAGGAAGTGTTTCTTGACAACTTGTATTAGACCTAATAATAGATATAGTAGTACTTTCAAAGCTTATTATCAGAAAAGGTTTCTTGCTTAATTTTATTAGACCTAATTATAAATACCCATAGAGCTTTATATGAAGATATATATGCATGCAGTAAAACATGTTTATTTTATCATCTTTATACTTTTATAGTTCCATATCTACATAGCACTGTGAAGCAAACAAATGTAAGAAGAATCAGGCTTGAGATTTGAAATTTAATAGAATCACATAATGGATGGAAAACAATCTAGAACTTATTGCCTATGCTCTAAGAAGCCATCAGATGTATGTTGAGGTTTCTAGTTAAGGCCACCTGCCCTCTTGTTGGCTCTGATAGAGGTTACATAGCAAACCCAACTTTTTAAACTCTGTCTGTATGCGTACATAAATTTTGGTGTGTACATAAATACACAATGTAAACCTAGCCATTTATGTATAATGGGTGAGAAATTATTTATATTGCACCCTCTATGGTACAACCAACTTATATGTCTGGTAGGATAGTCTGTTGACTAACATTGTCTGCATGCCATTTATATTTCAGAATATAAAGATTGTGCCACAGCATCAGAAAAAATGGGGTTCATAATAGTCACCTACAGACTTCTGGTTTACTCCCCACTTCACTCACTGTTAGTCTCTCCTGTATTAATTTTGACATTTTCAATATCCACGAAAGTTATCTCTATAACATCCAGCCTCTTATTTTCTTGTCCTCCTTCCTGTTTCAATTATGCACTTGCATGTTTGGAGACATAAATGCATAGTATGCTTTGTAAAAATAAAATACCCTATGTCACTAAAAGTGTATGAAAAGACTCATTCAGCAAGACACTTTTAGACATATGAATGGCATAAGAATGTTAGAAAAGAATGAATTGTACAGTTTTTATGTTTTTGTAACCACAGCAGGATATAACTGAGGTGCAGTTTGGGAGGATTCAGACAGAGAAAAATCCCTGAAATAATGGAGAAATGCTCCTGACCATCTCTGTAGTTGGTTTCCTGCCTTCTCCTTTCTGCAGAGGAGCTCTGTCAGCCTGTGAAATAGTGGAAGAGTTGGTGGGGCACTGAAGCACACACAGAGAGAGCAAGAAAAGGCAGGACAGGTGGAGAGCCTGATTCTTCAGGGAATCCAACCTGAGACTACTACACCCATTCCTGTGTTTTAAATTTTAGTTACTATATATATATATATATATATATATATATATATATATATATATATATATATATATCAACAGGAAATTTTGTGAATATTTTCAAAATCTACTTATTAATTTCTTATACTTTCTTTCTCCATATATTTTCAAGCTATTTTTTAGCTCATTAAACATAAAACCATAGTTATTAATCTACCTTTGACAAATCAAATGTCTTGTTTATTTAATTTTTTTCTCCAATAAATTACAAGGCTTTGCTTATGGATAGTTTATTTGCCTTGTGTTTAGTTATTTTTGTGTCTGGGTTGCATTCTTTTCTTGACATTTGTATGTGGGACTCTTTGGGGGGCAGGAATGAGAAGGCATTTTTTAGGGAGGGTCTTCATTTGTAATCTGCCAGGCAACTGAGAGATGTGGCAGCCAAGATCACTCCCAATAGCAATGTAGGCTCTACTCAGTGTGGCTCTGGAATGCCAACTCACAGGAAAACACCTTGTCTTTTTATATTCGGACAGGCAATTTTTCACCTCTACACAGATCCAGACAGGTGATTCCCTTGCACTCCTGGGCTTGCGAGGGAGTGGTGTGAGGAATGGCAATTTCTGTTTATGTTTACTCCGAGGAAGTAGCCCTTTGGGGGTCCCAATTTATGGGAAAAGAATTTCCTATTATATGCTTCGCCTAATCTATATTGGGGTTAATTTGACTACAGCACACTGTGCATTATTTCCCCCCTCCTGATTTGGCAAATGTTTTCAGGAAAAAATCAGATTCTGTGCTCAATTTACCTCTGGTTCACCAAGTTTTTCCATGCTTGCCTAGTTTTTTGAATTGACAAATTCCACTTTCTCTTCAGGATGAGGGTTTATTCAAGTCCTCAGCCTACTATGCTATTTGTATCAGATACAGTCTTCTATTGGGAAATGGAGTAGTCTCATAGGTGCAGTATTTTCTTTGTCTTTTCCTCTGGGAAGAAGGAGAGAATTGTTTAGTAGTATGAGGTAAAATGCACATCATTAGATCAGAGGGTCAGACAGGGTTCAGATTTATTTTTAATCTTGTTTTCCTGCTTTATTAGGTATAATCCTATATAATAAAAGTCTAATGTGCTAAGTGTATGGTTGACTGGTTGGCTGTTCAACCAATCAAAATGTAATATGCTAATGATATGCCAAGGCTGCTCAACTGCTTGCTATGGCATGCACTGACCACCGAGGGGCGGGGGGCAGACAATTGACTGGTCAACCAGTCGCTATGATGTGCACTGACCATCAGGGGCAGATGCTCCAACCAGTAGATTAGCTTGCTGCTGGGGTCTGGCAGATCAGGGACTGAATGAGATGGGCTGGACATGCCCTGAAGCCCTCCCACATCTCTCCCTGGCCCTGATCTTGCACCGGTTGGGTCCCTTGGCCTGGCCTGTACCCTCTCGCAATCGGGGACCTCTTGAGGTATGTCAGAGAGCCAGTTTCAGCCCAATCCCACAGGGAGAGCATCGCTCAGCTAGAAGCTGGGGTCACGGCTGTTGAGCTCAGTAGTGGTGGTGGAAGCCTCTTCTGCCTCCATGGCAGTGTTAAGGATGTCTGACTGCCAGCTTAGGCCCGATAGAATTGGTAATCCATCAGTTGGACATCCCCCAAGGATTCCTGGACTGCCAGAGGTCACAGGCTGGGCTGAGGGATCACCCCCACCCACAAGTGCACAAATCGTGTACTGGGCCTCTAGTTGACAAATAAAATTGTATATATTTATTGTATATGATGTACTAATTGAATATACATATACTTTGTGAAATAATTAGCACAATCACATTAATTGGGTTACTTCACTCCACATAATTAACTTTATATTTGTTGTAGTAAGAATGCTTAAGATCTGTTCTCAGCAAATTTCTAGGGTTAGTAACTATTATAATCACCAGGCCTCCTATTAGATGCCCAGAGCTTACTCATCAGATGACTGAAGGCTTGTACCCTTTGACCAGCATCTCTCTATATGCCTCACCTCCAGGCTCTGGTAACCATCATTCTACTCTCTGTTTCTTTGAATTCAACATTTTTTTTTTTTGATTCCAAAAAAAGTGAGATCACTCAGTATTTTTTTCTCTTTGCATAATGTCTTCTAGGTTTATCCATGTTATTGTAAAAGAATGGATTTCCTTCTTTCTTGTCTGAATAACATTCCATTGTATATATACATACCCCATCTTCTTTTAAAAATATATATTTTATTGAGTTTTTTTACAGAGAGGAAGGGAGAAGAATAGAGAGTTAGAAACATCGATGAGAGAGAAACATCAATCAGCTGCCTCTTGCACACCCCTTACTGGGGATGTGCCCGCAACCAAGGTACATGCCCTTGACCTTGAAGAATTAAACCTGGGACCCTTGAGTCTGCAGGCCGATGCTCTATCCATTGAGCCAAACCAGTTAGGGCACCCCATCCTCTTGACTCATCCATCTGTGGACAGAAGCAGGTTGGTTCTTCATCTTGGGTGTTGTGAATATGTGAATACTGCTGCAATGAACCTGTAAGTCAATATAGCTCTTGGAGAGACTATTTTTAAAAAACTTGAATGAGATAGAGATGTAGCTACAGGGAGGACTCCAGCCAGGATAACCAGGTTTGAGGTGAGGTATAAATCTTTTTATCGATCCTCATGAAAAACTCCCCAGCCCATGTGGTAGCCAGCTGGTATCATATTTTTTTTCTATCCTCTCTATACTTCTGCTCCCAATTTTTAAAAGGAATTCTGAAATTCCAATCCTCTTAAAGTTTTCTCTTCAAGGCATTCTGATTTTTTAAGGTTGTGTTTATTCTTATTCAGATGCAAAGTAAAGAACCCAATGCCTTCTCCAATCCTTTCTTGTGGTAAAATGTTCCAAAGGATGAAATGCTTGGTGTTCTAACTCACTATCTCTTAAAGTGGTGTAGTGGTGCAATGTTTTTTTTTCCATCTGTGAAGCCACTCAAAGCAAATTGTGTTCCAGAATCATGGTTGCTAGTAAAACAAAACAGAGAACAAAACAAAACAAAACAAATGGACACAAAGATTTTCAAATGCCCTTTGGGGTCAGTCCCATCCCCAGTTAAATTACTGTGGTAAAATATCAATCAATTTAATTTGGAAATGTTGTTTCCTAATTCAAGGAGTGGTTGTTAGAGGTGCATCATGTCCGGATGTCTGAGGAGTGGGTGAAAAGGAAATACTATGAAGACGCAAATTATGAATGTGTTCATACAAATAAGATTTAAAAATTCTTATATCCCTCCTTCCTCTCAAGCTTGTAAGAATAAGAGCTCACTGTACAAGTGTGGAAGAACAAGGTAGGAGTCTAGAGACAGAATATACTACAAAAGAAGGTAAAACAGCTAACCTGAGATATAGGTAGTGATTTTAGAAAGGGGAGGGGTTTTTGAAGTTTGAGACATAACTTTGGATGAACCAAGTGTCAGGAGTAGCTGCTGTCCCTGGGGAGATGATGAGCTGGGCTGCAATAAGAGGAGAAAGGTTAAATATTTCCCAACAGTAAGCACATACCATATTTCATTTTCCTTTTGGTTAATGTGTGCAATTTGATGTAAATATTTGAAAGAGATGGGAGAAAAACTGCACCATGACTCAACTACAAGGATGTTTGTTAAACAATCTACTGTTATTAAGGTCACTAATGCTATTTTCATCATAATTTTTGATATTTTTGAAGTATTGTCTTTGAAATTCAGAAAACCTCATATTAAAGCCATGACCTTTTTAATTAGATGTCCACTCAAATTAAAACATACCAGGAAACATTTAATTTGAACATTTTCTATACTGACAATCAAAGATATGCTTTAGGCAAGTTAATTACTATTATTATTATCAAAACTTAAGAAAATGACTTTGAAGTTAGTTTGACCATTTCAGAAAAATAATTCTTTTAGATCTTAGTACCTTTATTAAATACTTTCTTCTATGTTATATGCTATGAAGAAATATTTTACTTATACTATATAATAAAAGCATAATATGCTAAGTGTCTGACCCATTGGTCGACCATTCATTTGACCGCTTGACCAGTAGCTATGATGCACACTGACCATCAGAGCAGATGCTCCGACCGATAGGTTAGCTTGCTGCTGAGGTCCAGCAGATCAGAACTGAGCAAGAGGGCCGGACACACCTCGGAGCCCTCCTGCAGTCCCTCCCCAGGTGGCTGGCCCCCATCGGTCCCAAACGGAACTGAGTGAGATGGCCCTGATCAGCCCCAATCTCTGGCCAGGCTGAGGGACCCCACCTGTGCATGAATTGGTGCACTGGGCCTCTAGTCTAATATAAAATTAAATATTTAAAATTATGATGTGGTATTAGCAAGGTATAAGCAGACATTGTATTAACATAAAATATTCAGAAATATTGCTTGTGACATGCCCTAGTATTTTATGAATATTAAAATAGTCATTTTAGAGGAGGTAAGATGGCGGAAGAATAGATGGGCGGATTCTGAGCCCTCTCCCGAAGCAGAAAGAGAGAGCAACTGAGGGTCTTGTGCTGTGAGTGTTTATTGGCAAGCTGGGAGACAGCGAACACCAGAAGAAACTGCTGGGGGGCTGCTGACAGAGGTGCCCCTCACAGGGAAGCACCCACGCGGGCTGTGTCCCTGCCCGGAGCTACCTACCGGCTTGGACGGGGAAACCTCGCCATCTTGAGAGGAAGATAGGATCGTGTCAGAGGCCTGAATATCCACAGCCGCAGCGACCACCAAGCATCTGTGACCCCCAGAACGCGGATCCCAAGCGGCGCGAACACTTGCCCTCACAGGATTGCCCCACTGCTCAGCGAAAAGGTCAGATTTCGCGGGGGGAGGGTGGAGAGCGCTCGCGGCGAAAACAAAAAGCCTGTGCGCACAGAGCGCGCTCCCGGAAGCTGGAGGACAGGGGTGGTGATTACAAGTAGAAGCCCCCGCTGTTGGGCGGTTGTCACCCTTGAAAGTGGACGGGGCTCCTAACAGGGGAGATATCTAAAGAGCAACACATTTGGATCCGGCTCAGAGGGATATCGGAGAGTTGCGGGAGATTGAAGTTGCTCGGACCTGCCCCCTCCCCCCCTCCATAGTTCCAGCTTCAGAGAGGACGGAAAAAAAAAAAAAGCTGGAGAGGCTTTAGAGTCTGGGAAGTCAACCTAGAAACACTGCCCCCAGAGGCTAATTCACAAATTGACTCTAGTGTAATAAAAACAAAGCAAAACCTGCCTAAAAATCAGGACTGGATCATAACAATAGAGGAAGCGAATGACCTTCATTACTGCTAATTTTAATTAAATTTTTAAAATTTTATTATTATTTTTTTTTAATTTTTAAATTTTTGTTTTTTACTTTTGTTTTCATTATTTGCAACGTTTACTCAAGAAACTATTTTTTTCTTTTTCCTCACTTGATTTTATCTTGATAATTATTACATTGTATATGTAATCAACATTATTACTACTACTAATTTACCTTTTTCATCTTATTTTCTTTTGTTTATTTTTATTATTTTTATTCCATTTGATTATATATATATATATATATATATATATATATATATATTTTTTTTTTTTTTTAAATTTCAGGATTACTGTTCTACAGTCTTTATCTATCCTTCTTTCTCCAACGCTTTATTCTATCTCAACCCTACCTTTATGCCCTCACCCTCTTTCCAATCTTTTCCTTTGATACCCTGTTTATCTTAACCCTTTCCTGCTCTAGATTTCCCCATTCCATCTGTCTACCCCCTCCTAAAATTTCACCCTACTTGTATATATCTAATTTCCAACTACTTGCTCCAAACCCATTCACACCTCCCTCGCAGTTGTCCTAAAAACAAAACAAAAAAAAAACAGTCTTACTCTCTAACTCTGAAGTTGTATGTTGAATGTTAACTTTACTGAAGTTGTATGCTTTTCTTTTATAAGATTGATTTGCCTATGCTTTTTGTTTGATTGCATGTTTTTGTTAGCTGGGTTCTAGTCACCCTTATTGGTGGTTATTAATATCGCAAACACATTTCGATTCAGTGCCTTGTGTGTTGTACCTGGTTGTGTTGTATTTTGTGCCTTTAAATCAAAGCAGGAGAGAGAGAACTACACAACCAGACATCATAGATCATGGGGAGACCAAAAAACAGCCCGCATATGAAAGAAAAGCAGGCTTCACCAGAAAAGGAAGTAAACGATATAGAGGCAAGCAACCTACCAGAGCAAGAATTCAGAGTAACGATCTTAAGATGGCTAAAAAGAATGGAAGACAAATTTGACAATTTGAGTAAGACCCAAGAGGAAATGAAAAAAACCCAAGAGGAAATGAAGATGACTCAAGATGAAATGAAAAATGACATCGCTACTATGAAGAACTCAATAGATAGCATCAAGAGCAGACTAGAAGAAGCAGAGGATCGCATCAGTGAGCTAGAAGACAAGATGGAAAAAAATACCCAATTAGAGCAGCTTCTAGAAAAAAAAATTAAAAAGCAGGAGGAGAGCCTACGGGAGCTTTGGGACAATGCAAAACAAAACAATATTCGAATAATAGGGCTTCCGGAAGGAAAGAAAACCGAGGTAGACATGGAAAATGTATTTCAAGAAATAATGACAGAAAATTTTCCTGAGATAGAGAAGAAAAAACCCACACAAATCCAAGATGCTCGCAGAGTCCCAAGCAAAATGGATCCCAGAAGACCGACGCCAAGACATATTATAATTAAATTGGCAAACACCAATGACAAAGTTAGAATCTTAAAAGCAGCCAGAGAGAGACAGAAAGTTACATATAAAGGAACTCCCATCAGACTAACAACTGATTTCTCAACAGAAACTTATCAGGCCAGAAGGGAATGGGATGAAATATACAAAGTCATGCAAAGAAAGGGTCTGAATCCAAGAATACTGTACCCAGCAAGACTATCAATCAAAATTGAAGGGGAAATCAGGAGCTTCACAGACAAAAAAAGACTAAAGGAATTTATCTCCACCAAACCAGCAATGCAAGAAATGCTCAAAGGTCTACTGTAAAAATAAATAGGAAGCGAAGAAGGAACACAGGGGTATAGAATAAAAATGGCATCAAATGAGTACCTATCATTAATAACATTAAATGTAAATGGTTTAAATGCTCCAATCAAAAGACATAGGGTAACAGATTGGATAAGAAAACAAGACCCATACATCTGCTGTCTACAAGAAACCCACCTCAGAAAAAGAGATGCACACAGACTGAGGGTGAAGGGATGGAAAAAGGTTTTCCAGGCAAATGGAAATGAAAAGAAAGCTGGGGTAGCAATACTTATATCTGACAAATTAGATCTCAGAGTGAAGGACATAACAAGAGACAATGAAGGCCACTTCATAATACTAAAGGGAGCAATCAAACAAGAAGAAATAACCCTGGTAAATATATATGCACCCAATACGGGAGCACCCAAATACATAAAAAAACTGCTGGAGGACATTAAGGGAGAGATTAACAGCAATACAATCATAGTAGGAGATTTTAATACCCCACTGTCACCCTTCGACAAATCATCCAAACAAAAAATCAGCAAAGAAATATCAATCCTAAATGACTCACTAGACCAGATGGAATTAATTGACATCTTCAGAACATTCCACCCCAAAGCCACAGAATATACATTCTTCTCAAATGCACATGGGACATTCTCAAAGATAGACCACATTTTGGGACATAGGCAAAGTCTCTTCAAATTCAAGAAGATAGAAATCATATCAAGCATCTTCTCAGACCATAATGGCATAAAACTGGAAATTAACTACAATAAAAATAATCCAAAGAAATCAAACACATGGAGACTAAACAGCATGCTATTAAACAAGGACTGGGTTACCAGAGAAATCAAGGAAGAAATTAAAAACATCCTGGAAACAAATGACAATGAAAACACAACAATCCAAAATCTATGGGACACAGCAAAAGCAGTTTTGAGAGGGAAGTTCATATCCTTACAAGCCTATTGCAAAAAACTAGAAAAAAGTGTAACAAATGATCTAACTCTACAACTCAAAGAGTTAGAAAAAGAGCAACAAGAAAAGCCCAGTGTAAGTAGAAGGAAGGAAATAACAAAAATCAGAGCACAGATAAACGACATAGAGACCAAAGAAACAATACATAAGATCAACAAAACCAAGAGCTGGTTCTTTGAAAGGATAAACAAAATAGATGGACCTCTAGCCAGACTAACCAAGAAACAAAGAGAGAGGACCCAAATAAACAAAATCAGAAATGAAAGAGGTGAAATAACAACAGACCCCACCGAAATACAACGGATTGTTACAAAATACTATGAACAACTCTACTCCAACAAACTGAACAACCTGGAGGAAATGGACATATTCCTAGAAAAATATAATCTTCCAAAACTCAATCAGGAAGAATCTAAAAATCTCAATAAACCAGTGACTTGGGAAGAAATTGAAACAGTCATCAAAAAGCTTCCAGCAAACAAAAGCCCAGGGCCAGATGGCTTCACAGGAGAGTTTTACCAAACATTCAAGGAAGAACTAAAAACTATCCTCCTCAGACTATTCCAAAAAATCCAAGAGGAAGGAACACTTCCAAATTCCTTCTATGAAGCCAGCATCACCCTAATACCAAAACCAGATAAAGACAACTCAATGAAAGAGAATTACAGACCAATATCCCTCATGAACATAGATGCTAAAATCCTCAACAAAATTCTAGCAAATCGACTCCAGAAGAGCATCACAAAGATCATACACCACGACCAAGTAGGATTTATTCCAGGAATGCAAGGATGGTACAATATCCGCAAATCAATAAACGTGATACATCACATAAACAAATTGAAAGATAAAAATCATATAGTCATATCAATTGATGCAGAAAAAGCATTCGATAAAATCCAACACCCTTTTCTGATAAAAACTCTTAACAAGGTGGGAGTACAAGGATCATACCTCAACATAATAAAAGCTATATATGATAAACCCACAGCCAACATTATACTCAATGGGCAAAAACTAAAACCATTCCCTCTAAGAACAGGAACAAGACAGGGATGCCCACTCTCGCCACTCCTGTTTGACATAGTACTGGAAGTACTAGCCATTGCAATTAGACAAGAGGAGGAAATAAAAGGCATCCAAATTGGAAAAGAAGAAGTAAAGTTATCCTTATTTGCCGATGACATGATATTGTACATAAAAAACCCAAAAGACTCCATTAAAAAACTAATTGACTTAATAAATGAATTTGGTAATGTAGCAGGATACAAAATTAATGCCAAGAAATCCATGGCTTTTCTATACACCAACAGAGAAACTGCAGAAACAGAGACTAAAAAAGCAATTCCATTTACCATCGCACCAAAAAAATTAAGATACCTAGGAATAACTTTAACTAAGGAAGTAAAGGACCTATATGGGGAAAACTACACGACACTGAAAAAAGAGATAGAGGAAGATGTAAGGAGATGGAAGAACATACCATGTTCATGGATTGGTAGGATCAACATCATCAAAATGTCCATACTTCCTAAAGCAATCTATAGGTTCAATGCACTCCCCATTAAAATACCAACGACATATTTCACCGACCTAGAAAGAACTCTCCAAAAGTTCATTTGGAACAATAAAAGACCCCGAATAGCCACAGCAATCCTGAGAAAGAAGAGTAAAGTAGGAGGGATCTCAATACCAGACTTCAAACTATATTACAAAGCCACTGTTCTCAAAACAGCCTGGTACTGGCACAAGAACAGACATATAGATCAATGGAATCGAATTGAGAACCCAGATATCAACCCAAATCACTATGCTCAACTAATATTTGACAAAGGAGGCACGAATATACAATGGAGTCAAGACAGTTTCTTCAATAAGTGGTGTTGGGAAAATTGGACAGACACATGCAAAAGAATGAAACTAGATCACCAACTTACACCATTCACAAAAATAAACTCAAAATGGATACAGGACTTAAACATCAGACGGGAAACCATAAAAATACTAGAAGCATCCACAGGCAGCAAAATCTCAGACGTATGCCAAAAGAACTTCTTCACTGATACTACCCCTAGGGCAATGGAAGCTAAAGAGAAAATAAACAAATGGGACTACATCAAAATAAAAAGCTTTTTTACAGCAAAAGAAACCATCAACAAAACAACAAGAAAGCCCACAGTGTGGGAGAACATATTTGCAAATGATACCACTGATAAAGGTTTAATCTCCAACATCTACAAACAGCTTATACAACTAAATAAAAGGAAGATAAATAATCCAATTAAAAAATGGGCAATGGACCTAAATGGAACATTTTCAAAAGAAGACAGAAGGAAGGCCAAAAGGCACATGAAAACATGCTCAAAGTCACTAATTGTCCGAGAGATGCAAATCAAAACAACAATGCGGTACCATCTCACACCTGTCAGAATGGCCAACATCAACAAATCAACAAACGACAAGTGTTGGCGAGGTTGCGGAGAAAAAGGAACCCTCGTGCACTGCTGGTGGGAATGTAGACTGGTGCAACCACTGTGGAGAACAGTGTGGAGTTTCCTCAAAAAACTGAAAATGGAACTCCCATTTGACCCAGTAATCCCACTTCTAGGAATATATCCCAAGAAACTAGAAACACCAATCAGAAAGGATATATGCACCCCTATGTTCATAGCAGCACAATCTACAATAGCCAGAATTTGGAAACAGCCTAAGTGTCCGTCAGCAGATGATTGGATCCAAAAACTATGGTACATCTACACAATGGAATACTATGCGGCCATAAAAAATAAGGAATTCTCATCATTTGCAGCAAACTGGATGGAACTGGAGAACATCATGCTGAGTGAAATAAGCCAATCAATGAAAGAGAAACACCACATGACCTCACTCATTTGTGGATAACAAAGAGCATTATAAACTGATGAACCAAAAGATAGATATAGAGACAGTAAATCAACAAGTAGACTGTCAAATTACAGCGGGGAGGGGAGGAAGATCTGGGGGAGATAATAGATCAACCGAAGGACTTTTATACATGCATATAAGTATAACCAATGGACACAAAACTCTGGGGAGGGAGGGGATGTGTGGGAGGGAGGGTGGGGGGCAAAAAAAAAAAAATCAATAAAATATATTAAAAAAAAAAAATAAAAATAAAAAAAATAAAAAAAAAAAAAAATAAAATAGTCATTTTATTTTGCATAATTAGGCTCTGTTTTTTTGTGTCTCGAGCTATGTATTGTTGTGATTGACTTAGCAATATGCATAGAAATAACACTAATAATAACACTTCAGCATAAAGCAAGGTAGTTATAGAATGATGATTAGAATACATTATATTACATAGCATTTAGAATGGGAATGTTTTAGCTCAGATTACATAGAAAATTAAGCTATTAGTTGACAAACTAATTGATATTGAGAAGCTCCATCTGTGTTTTGGTTACATTTTTGAAATTTAGTTCAAAATGTACGTGTACACTGTAAACTGAGCCCCATCCTCCTTCCCCAAAATACACGGACAGGTGCCTTTTAGTTTCACTTGCACCCCTTTTCAAACACTGGGTCAGGACAGGGACTTGCATTTGCATATACATGTATAGCTTGGTGATAAATATATTGGGTTCTCAGGAAAAAGGGGTTTGTGTTTTTACCTTGTATAACACGTTTGAGCTCTGTTAGGAGAAAAATCAACAGCTTTTCAGGGAGCAATTGCCTCTCCTTGCCAGGTTCACACCGTGTCAGAGCAGGTCTGTTAAATCACTGGGCAGGAGCTCTGCAGGAGGAAGTGGCAGCACACACTGTGGTTTCACAACATTGAAATTCTGTCAGTTCCCTGCATTTTCATGACAGATTCTAGCAGGGGTGAAGGCGAATGAAGCGAAGTGTTTGCCTACAGTTGTGAAAAGAGCTTAAGAGGAAAAAGGCAAACAACTTCAAACTATCATTTCCAGAAAATGCGAGAGAGAGAACATCAGGGCCATCCAACTGCCCACCATCTGCTCACACATGGGCGATTGGGGACCACCAGTGTGCACAGGGAGAAGCATGTCAGGCAACAGATAGTGGCAGCCGGGACCTGTGGAGGGTGCGAGAAACATATGAAATAAGACAAGCTGCTGGCAGCTCCATGGCTAGTCACCTACTTAAGCAATAAACTAATGTAAGATAAGCTTGTGCTTTTACCAGAATACACTTACTGTCATGTTGAAGGTGGAATTCTAAAGATAGCCTCTGGAAGAAGGAGAATAAACTAAATCATTTGGAAATATCAAAGCAGTTTCAAATTTGGTAAATATACTTTCCTTAAAAGTGCTTGCTTTTTTACCTAACCTAAATAAATGACTCCCAATTTTCCACCTCTTTGAAGTAACCCATCCTAAAAAAGTACATGTCATATTCTGAGACATGAATGAAAGATTATCCACAGTTGTAATTTTGAGAAGTAAAACCAATGCTATATTTCCAAGGCTAAAATGAATTTGCAGGCTAAGGGCCATTAATACAATGATGAGTTCTAGGACTTTTTGTGTATGGAAATATAAAAATGTTTTTCCTAGGGTTTATTTCTGTAAAGATTAATCTGATATCTTAAAAGTAATTATAAAAAAATTCTTATAGAATATTTTCTGTCATTGACAGAGGCATAAAATCCATAGTATAATTTAATCCAACTACTTCTATTTTACAGATGAGAAAATAGCACTTTATTGACACAAAGTATAAAAAGAGAGCAGAGGAGAAAGTTTAAGTACACTGCTGGAAGAAAATGAAATAATTAAAATGTTATTTAAAAGTAAGAGAGAAAACGAGTCAATTGATCATATTGGAACAGGTTATCTAAGAAGTCTTCTGGTACAAAAAGAATTAATCATAAAAATGCCATAAAATCAGCTTCAGGAACTAATCAAAGTTATACATCTGCACATATTTAATGCTGAAGAAAATTAGATTGCCAGTATGAAGTGGAATTAGAGATGTAGGAACATGGAAGAAAAATAACCTAATCCAGTGTGAAAAAATAGATAATTGATTCCTTTAAGTACAGTAGTTGGTGGTGGTGTATTTGTTTTTTTGCCAAAACTACTTTTTACCAATTATCCCAGCTCCCATGAGCCAGGCGTTGCCCAGGGGCCACCTTTAGTATGAACTTTTTACACCTGTGGTGGGTCTGGTAGTTATCCCCTCCTCACTGGAGTGGCTGGTTCAGGAAACCCTCATACACTGTTGGTGGGACTGTAAATTAGTGCAGTCAGAATGGCAAACAGTATGACAATTCCTCAAAAAATTGAAAATAGAGTTGACATATGATCCAGCAAATTTCTTCTGGTATTTATCTAAAGAAAAACATTCAAAAGATACACATACCCCTATGTTCATTGGAGCATTTCTGGTAATAGCCAAGTTTAGAATCAACTTAGATATCCATCAATAAATGAGTGTAAAGTAAGATGTGGTATATATACAATGGAATAATATGCAGCAATAAAAAGAATGAAATTTTACCATTTGGGACAACATGCATAAACCTAGAGGGTATTATGCTAAGTGAAGTAAGTCAGACTGAAAAAGACAAGTATTATATAATCTTTTGTATGTAGAATCTAAAAAACAAAATAAATGAATAAACAAACCCAATAGATATAGAAAACAAGGTGATGGTTGCCAAAGGGGAAGGGGTAGGAATAAACAAATTAAAACAAAAAATAAAGGGAATTATGGCTCTGCCCTTACAATTTCTATCACCACCATCACCTCCATTTATTAAATAAAAATTAAAAAAAAGAAACTTGGTGAGGTTGGGAAAGGAACAATTGCTATCATTCAGCTGTTGCTGGACAATCCCCAAAGCCCTGAAGAGCCAGAGTGAAGAAACTTCTTTGGCCACCAGGGTATTCTGCTTTCTTAAGTGCTGCTCTTGAACCAGGCTAGTAACTTCACAAAGACTTTCTTTCTCTAAACACATTTCTTGGCATTTATTCACAAATTTAAGTGTTTTATTATGTCACTTATATTGACCACTCTTCCTTCAAATCAACTCAATGAGTTAGAAACAATTATTATCCCCATTTCACCAACAAGGAATCAAAAACACAAAAAAGTTGGTACTATGGCTGTTACAAATGGAGCCAGAATTTGTACCCCAATAGGTTGACTCCAAAATCCTCCCTCTCAGGGAACATTTCTCCCATGACTGGAAGTAGATATATCAGTGTATTAACAATGACCATTTCATTGCAACAGAATAATGTTTTTAATTTTTTTCTATATTTTGCTTATATGCACTTTTAAATGTTTCCAAAGTTGAACAAATTCTAATTATGTAATAAGACAGATTTATTTTTAGTTCAGAATACAACAATAAGGGTGAAAAATGTGTATAGGGCACAATTATTTTAGAAAGCAATTTGGCACTAAGAATCTGGAACAAAGATAAGATTTCCTATCTTAGGTAAAGTTGGATCCTGATTTAAAAAAATGTGTAGTTTATATCATTTTAAAAACTAATAAGAAGATAGAATTATGAATAAATTTGAAGATTATAATTTTGCTTTCTGTGTCTTTAACATGTACAAAATAATATATTAATTTAACCAAGGAAATTATTGTTTTTAAGATTACATTATTTAACTAGCATTATTTAACAGTGACATAGGAATGTCAACCCCATTATATAACAACAAAAATTACAGCTTTCTTTTTCTTTCCCCAACAATTTTATAGCTTATGTTTTGGTGTGAATCTCTCAATATTGGGAAGAATATAAAGACTTCTGGTTCATCATAGAATTTGCTGAAAAATAAAAATAAAAGATGTGCATGTTTTAGTTACTCAGCATAAAGTTTTAGGTAATAATGTTAAATTTTCCAAGAAAAATAAATCACTAATGTTACCTGACATTCAATCAGCATAATGACTATGCATAGTTCATATGATGATGCATTTAAATAAAAAGGGCAGCTGGCATTTTTATCAGTACTTGGTTATATATCTTCTGCATAGTACATTTTCAAAATTGTTCAAAGCATTTGTCTTCAGAAAGGTCATATTTGATTGCTATTTTTTTGAACCTTTATGTTCCAGCTATATTCGTTCTTCTTTTTTTTTTTTTTTTTTTTTTTTTTTTTCCCCTCTTTTCTCATTTCATTTCAGACATACTGGTCACTGATTGCTCCCTCCAAAGCTAGAAACACTTGATTAGCAGGCATGCCTTTTCCTTGAACAAAGATAGAGTAAAAGCAAGTTTTATTTTTGGAACAGTAGAAACAGAAATCATGAAAATCTGAAAATGTTTTGTGTTTGAATTATTTGAGAAAATAAAACAATTAAAACTTTTGTGATTTTGATGGACTATCAGAAGTTTCAAAGTTCTCTTCAGGGAACATTTTAATAATCATTTGTAATTATATGAGTTCTTGTATGCACTGTTAGCTAAGGTATATATACTAGTATATGTAACATTCTCGAGATTGCTGTCACACTAATGCAAACTAGCAAATGGTTTATCAGCTAAAGTTTGTTAATAGCATGAATTCAATTCCAGTTTTGTTTTTAAAATAATGCAAAAGTAATTTCTTTGTGAGTAAAAACCAATACTGATGTGTCCTTTACAGAATCCTCAATACATCAAGAGTCTCTGATGCTTGGTAGACTGTCAGTAGGTAGACAGTAAATAAAGGAAAATGGCACCACTTTAAAGAAACACAGTTTAGGCTACATCTACTGAATGATACAATTTCTCAAATGAGCAGAAAATGGAATTTTTCTGCGTTCATCAAGGCTTTTAGATTTATGAAAAGCCTGCCTAAAATATGTTCCCATGGAATTTCTGGATTTTGATAATTTGAGGTTTCATGTTTTATTTTTATATGTAAATTACTGGAATAAAAGAAAGTTTAAGTCATACACCTTTCTGATAGGTTAAATTAACATATAAATGTATGACACCTATAGATAGGTGTCATAGATAGGTGACACCTATATTTTTCAAAACAAGAATCAAGATGTAAAAATAGGTGATCTGACATTTGTATGTTCTTTGTAGGAAAGCAAACTATTTAAAATGAAGCCTACTTCTGAAACCCGGATTTTTTTTCTGTCATAGTATAAGTGGTTTCTCATTTGCATTTGCATTATTACCTCATGTAAATTTAATGTTTTAGCAGAACAGTTAACAAAGTTTAGTTGAGCAATGCCATATATGACATGCAGTTTAGACACCATCAGCTGCATGAGACAATTCAACACTCAGCAGCTGCAAAATGAGAAAGTCAAAATAAAAAAAAGTCCAAAGAATTTATTTAAGTTATTTTGGGACTAAACATTTTTAAAGGCAATCAACCAAAGGAGCTAAAAAAAATACCACCACCAAATAGATAATATGTATATGAACATGTTTTTGAGAAATTGAATTTATTAAACTCCCAGGAAACTTCCCTAACTTTAGAGTTTGGCTTAAGGTTTTTATTTTATTTTATTCATTAGGTGGAAGTAATCTACTGATTTTATACTTTATATATATGCACCCGTGTATTTCAAGTGACCTAATCCCTGTGTTTTTGTTTTGTTTTGTTTTTGTTTTGTTTTTTTTAATCTCTATTCTTCTACTCTGACCTTCATGAATTAACTATTCACTTTATAGTCTGTGCCATTACAGCCTCTTCCTCTAAATTATTTTTGTTATCCTTCCCCACAATGTATAACATGTTTAACATGTTATCCATTAGCTGCAAGTGGCTATTTACATTTACAACATCTAAAATGAAATAAAAATCAATTTTATTCTTGCACTAGCCACATTTCAAGTGTTACATGAATGTAGGGCGATTGTATTAGTAATGCAAATACAGCATATTCCATCACCTCAGAAACTTCCTTTGAACAACTCTTATCTAACCTCTCCAAGAAAAGAGTTAAAGACAGAATAATGAGCCCGGCTGGTAGGGCTTGGTGGCTGAGCATCGACTTATGAACTAGGAGGTCATGGTTCGATTCCCCGTCAGGGCATATGCCCTAGTTGATTCTCTCTCATCGTTGGTGTTTCTATCTCTCTCCCTCTCCATTTCTCTCTGAAAAAAAAAAAAAAAAAAAGGCAGAGTGATGAAAAATCAGCCATGTAGAAACTGGGAGAAGGATGAACCCGAAGCAATCCTACAACATTCCTCCCCATCCCAGGGGCACAAGAGAAACAATAATTTTCATGGTTCTAAAATAGAACTAAGTTAATCATAGGAGGTTGATAGAATTCCTGGGTTGCAGTGTGGCATGGAAATAATAAATCATTCCCCTCTGCTCTGAGTCCCTCTGTGACTCAGAAAGGGTCACAGGTCTTCTAAGATCCTACAGGCAAAGCTGAATGACAAATGACCAAAGACTAAAAGAG
Source organism: Pipistrellus hanaki (assembly GCF_964339955.1). NCBI lineage: Eukaryota > Metazoa > Chordata > Mammalia > Chiroptera > Vespertilionidae > Pipistrellus > Pipistrellus hanaki. Next base: position 29,361,924 of record NC_140505.1, read on the forward strand.
GCCAATGGATAGCTCAACAGATGCAAACTGGCCATATGACATCAATATGTCTTGTGCTCAAATATGGTACCACCCTACTACCATCAGTGTAGAATCAATCTTTTGGGGTAAAAATAAATGTTAATTACCAATGACCAAGATTATATTTACAACTTTATTTGTAGATATATGGACTGAGTTTTTTAACTTTATATGCTTAAGTCATAACTGGATTGAATATTTTTTTACAAATGAAAATTGGTATTTTTCTGTATGTCCTTTTGATTGTCTATATTCAGACCCCATGTTCTTTTAATTCTGCATTTGTTTGTTATCTTTTATCACTTTCAAAGGCATGGAGTCTTTAAAGAAGTGTTTAAATTTATCTTGAAACCATTTTTAGATCTTAAAATGTCCTGATTGCTAATGTGATTTCTTGCTTTGTTTAAACAACAGCTGTGCACTTGTGTCCTAAATTTTTCTTTTGTATTTTAATGGTTTGACTATATCCTAAGAAAATGGCAGTACTATTATTGCTGGATTAGGGTATTGAGAGATACACTTTTAAATATATATATATATATATATATATATATATATATATATATATATATTATTGATTTCAAAGAGGAAGGGAGAGGGAGAGATAGAAATATCAATGATGAGAAAGAATCATTGATCAGCTGCCTCCCCCATCCCCCCAAACCCCAACTTGGGATCAAGCCTGCAACCTTCCCATGTTCCCTGACTGGAAATCAAACCCATGACCTCCTGATTCATAGGTCGATGCTGAACCTGTGAGCCACACCTGTGGGTCATAGAAACACTTTCAACATGAAGATTTGAAATTGTTAATTTGGCATCAAGGGTCCCATATGTCTAAATATTAAAATTTGCAATTAAATGACCCATGATATAGCCTCAACTCATGTAAACAAGTGTACACCGATAACTCTCCAGAACAAGGAGAAACTTTTTTTTTTTGTTATAATTCCTCATGGATGCTTTGTTTTGGAATTATACAATGGATGCAGCCAACTTTTTAATAAACCTGCTAATTTCTCTATTTCCAATGGGAGATACCCTGAAGGAATACCTAAAAGATTACTTTTCACTCATAGGAGCTAAAACGAAGCAGGATACAATCATAGGTAAAAATAATTGAGGACTTAGTAGGGACTAGATACTGTGAAAAGTATTTTCACATATCAAAATACTTACTATTTGCAATAAATAATCGTTTTAATATTCTTCTTTATTAATTCTGTCCTAAATGCACACACAAGTGTTTTAGATCATAGAGGTTTCTTATTATTTCATTGTAACCCACAATGTGGCTCCTCTGTGTCTCCCTGTTCTTATCCCTGAGCCATGGTGGCAAAAGCCAGGGCAAATGTCCTACACATACAAAATCTGTATTGTTGGCAAGGAGCAGAGGAAAATAAATGTGAACAGATTAGATTGAGAAAAGAAATCACTGTCTCCCTGTCCTCTTCATACTAAGTCTGCCTTAAAATGTCTTACTCCAACTCTTCAGATGTAAATAAATCCCAGAGAAGTGATAAACCTGGAGTCCCCATGATCCCAGGCCTTCCCACCCTAATCCTGCCCACCCAGAATGTCCGTGTGTGTGACTCCAGAGTTAGTAAATCTCTGAAGTTCTCCGTCTATTCAGTACCAAAGTGATACCCTGAGGTTTGCTTTTAGCTCTGACCCACATATCAGTGAAATTTACTTAGAAAGCGCTAACTGTGCAGAAACATAAGCATCTTTTATTGCACAGCTACTCACATCCTGTGTAATTTTTCTCAGACGAGGCAACTCAATTTAGAGAAGATAACTTGCCCTTGATCAAATAAGTTCCCCATAACACCAAGATTTTAACTCCACCTTTCAAGTTAAAACTGTTAAGCATTAATCTATCTTACTTATCTCTTCATTGGATAAATGGACAAATGCATAAAATGGCCATTTCTAACTGCCAGAAGTCAAATTTTACTTCACATTTGCTTTAAAATATTTTGCATAATTATGTGGAAAAGTGGTTAAAATTGACAAACTGGAAGAATAGCATTTATTCATTACTGAGAATGAATTCAGGACTAGAAAGAAAAATGATTGAGGGCATATGGGAATCATTGAAAAGAGGAAAGGTTCAAGTACAAAGTTTAGTAAATCTACATAGGTGCAATATAGATAGAAAAAATAAATTTTCTGATTCTTCAAATGGGATACATAATCAAATAAACTGACAAGCACTGTGTGTAACATAGAATAGGCCTGTAATTAATTAATTATTTTAAAATGAAAACTAGGACTTGCTTATAACATCTACGCATATACTGTATATCATCATACAATGGGTAAACTTTCATAGCAAATCTTTTTTTTTTTATTTTATAAAATCAACAATTCATTTAAGTGTAATAACTGGCTTTGTCTACTTTGTTCCTTTTGCTTAAAGTTTTCTTTGAGAAAATGATATTTAAACATTAATTATATAAAGTATTTACATTTATTATGCAATTTTAAGCATCAATACTTTTTTATATTAGAATAACTGTTATTTATACTGAACAGTTATCTTAACATCTGGCCATTGGTGACAGGCTGGAATTATTTTTGCCTTTTTCAGTATAATTGTTTTCTGTAGATGTTAAAACATAGTGTGGAAGGAAGGTGAGGGTGAAGGGACTCCCCTCAGTGGCTCATAAGAAAGCACCATTCTCACATCTTGCCACAGTACAATAATTTCCGGACGGGAAATAGAATTTGTGATATCAATTCTATATAATAAAAGAGTAATATGCAAATTGACTGTCACTGCAACACATAAGATGGACACCCCTATGTGGTCAAAAATGGCTGCCCCATCTGGACACAAGATGGCCACCACAAGTTGGCAGCAAGTGGAGGGCAATATGGAGGGATCAGGCCTGCAAAGGAGGGCAGTTGGGGCAATCAGGCCTGCAAAGGAGGGCAATTAGAGGTAACAGGGTAGGCAGAGGAAGTCGTTTGGGGTGACCAGGCCTACAGGGGAAGGCAGTTGGGGGGGACCAGGCCCTCAGGGGAGGGCAGTTGGGGTGGGACCAGACCTGCAGGGGAGGGCAGTTGGGGGTACCAGGCCTGCAGGGGAGAGAAGTTGAGGGGGACCAGGACTTCTGGGGAGGGCAGTTAGGGGGGACCAGGCTGGCAAGGAAGGGCAAAGAGGGGCAATCGGGCCAGCAGGGGAGCAGTTATATGTCTATCAGGCTGGCAGGGGACTGGTTAGGGGGTGATCAGGCTGGCAGAATCATTTAGAGGCAATCAGGCAGGCAAGCAGGTGAGTGGTTTGGAGGCAGCAGTCCTGGATTGTGAGAGGGATGTCCGACTGCCTGACTGCCAGTGGAATTGGGCCTAAATGGGCAGTCAGACATCCCTCGAGGGGTCCCAGACTGGAGAAGGTGCAAGCTGGGTTGAGGGACACACACCCCTTGTGAACAAATTTCGTGCACCGTATAATACTAAAACTGTATTACCTGTTATTATTGCACAAATATGTAAGTTTTAACCCAACTAGTAATCAGATATTGCTGTTGAGCACATTCAGCCTTATGATGTCAAGGTCAGATATCAAAAGTTCAGGATGGGAAATGATTTGCATTCAATGTCTACTAGATAAGACATGCATTCAGGCTCTACTAGATCTTAGGAGTAAGCCAGAAACAGTTCCCTTAAAGGAGCATAAGGTATACACTCCATAGGTGATAATTTTTTCTCCAAACATTTAGGGGTTTGTGCTGGTATGATCCTGTTGGAGCTTGCTAGAAACAAGTTCATTTGCCATACACATTTCTGTTATCATTGAATATTTGGGGTTTTTAAAACCCAAATATCAGAGAAGGTTCACCAGGCTAGGCCTGATATAAAGCTTCTCTTGTTCTGTGCCTCACTTATAATAGCAAGATAATGGGATACATAACCAACAGATCAGACCAACACCTAAATGCTATACATTAACTCCAAAAATAAAAAGGACCCAGGAGGGCAGTAAGATGTTCTGTAGGGAATATTTTTATAGACTAGATAAGCCTGCTTCAGCAGGTCCTTGTAAAGTAGTAGAAAGATAAAAATATTTTCAACATCAAAGGCAGGATTCAAGGATCTATATTGATTTGCTATGTTGATTAGAGAATAAGCAATAAAATAACAAAACAAAGGAGGTCAGAATATAAGAATGCATAAAGACAAAAGTTAAAGAGCTAGAAAATAGAGATTTAGGAAAATAATAAATTAATCTAAAAGTTGGGTTTTTGAAAAATTAATATACAGAACATAAATTTCTATCTAAGAAAAAATTTAAAAATCTCAAATTTTGAAAAATAATGTAAAAAGAAGTAAAAAGAATTGGCAAAAAAGAATAATTTAAAAGAATCATAATAGAATAATTTCTTAATCTGTTACTAATATGTTTTAGTATGGGTGAAAGAAATACTTATTAGAAAAATATAATTTTCTAAAATGATTCCAGGAATGACAGGAAATATAAACAATCCAATTTAAAGAAAACAAATAGAAGAAACTTTCAATGTTTTACTTAAATACAAAGGATCAGATTGCAAAGGTAATGAACAGATGATGTTAAATAGTACTGTGCCAATGTTAAGGAGTACACATTTAGCCTTTTCCTGATGTGTTTAGTATTCCTAACTAAATTTGATCATGTTGCTTTTGCTTTTTATTGTTTTAAAACCAATCTATTTCAATTGTATCATTACACATTTTTACCAAGAACAGATTTTGAATCTTAAAATGCTATTCCAATATTAATGGAGATGTTTTATTTTTCATTTTAGATACATGAATATGATGAATTATAGTAATACATTTGTTAATTTAAAAAATATTGCATTCTTGGATTCACTCCAATTTAGCCAATTTTATTATTTACTTAATGTGTTTATGAATTCTATTATGATAACATTAGGATATTTATTTACTATATGTAAATGAATTGGTTTGAAAATCTCTTTTTGGACCATTTTTTTCATTTTAATTATTTTAATTGTTATTTTTCCTCCAATAAGTTCATTTCATTCTCTTACATTTTCTGGAATAAAGCTGTCCACCCCACTTAAGCCTTGCTATATTAAAATACTTCATTGCATTAGGTTCACTCTCATCTAATCTTATTCCTACAAAAAGTTAATGCTATTTCTCCAAATCACAAAGCTATTCATAGGATTTTATCTAAAACTTTCAACAAAAATAGGGCACCTAGGATTGTCTACAAGATTTGTAAGACCCAGTGCAAAATAAAATGTGGAGCCCTTTGTTAAAAAAGTATTAGAAATTTTAATATGGCAACAGCAGGGCATTATACTACACATGGGGTTCTTCTGAGTACAGGGACCTGTGTGATTGTTCACATCACACCCATGGGGCCAGCTATGGACACCCTTTATATCTCTCTCTCTCTCTCTTTTTAAAAAAAATATATTTTATTGATTTTTTACAGAGAGGAAGGGAGAGATATAGAGAGCTAGAAACATCGATGAGAGAGAAACATCGACCAGCTGCTTCTTGCACACCCCCTACTGGGGATGTGCCCGCAACTCAGGTACATGCCCTTGACCGGAATCGAACCTGGGACCTTTCAGTCCGCAGACCAACGCTCTACCACTGAGCCAAACCGGTGTCGGCGACCCTTTATATCTCTTTCAGAAAAACCAAGGATGTAGAGTGGTAAGGGACTTGAAAATTGTAACCTTCTGTCATAGAAACTAAAAGTAAGGAAGTTAGCTTAGGTCATATTTTCAAAAAGTTGTGTTATATTTGGGGTGGATGGTTGGGAGGTAGGGGAAGGAGTAATTTGCAGCCTTCTACACCCAAGTTTCTTAGTTCTTAAATTTTTTTTCAATTACAGTTGATATATAACATTATATTAATTTCAGCTATTCAACATTTAGATAACTTACAAAGTAATCACTCCAATAAGTCTAATACCCACCTGACACCACACATAATATTATAATATTACTAGAGGCCTGATGCACAAAGAGATTTGTGCAATAGGCCTTCCTTCCCTTGGCTTCCAGCACTGGCTTTCCTCTGGCACCTGGAACCCAGGCCTTTGCTCCAGCCAGAGTCTTGCCATCTTTGTCTTCACTGCAGACTCCGGAGTCTGCAGTCAGTCTGCTCCTGTAGATCCCTTCGCATGCCCCTTCCCCCGCCCTCCCTCTTATAGCAGGCATCCTGCCCTGCCTGGCCACTTCACGCCTGGAACAGCTGGGCGGCCACCATCTTTGACCTTCTAATTTACACACTCACACTGATTGGCTGTGGGCGTAGCAGAGGTATGGTCAATTTACATGTTTGTCTATTATTAGGTAAGAATGATTATATTTCCTATGCTCCATTCCTGTAATTATTTTTTATAAGGTTATGAAAAGTAAATTTCCTATAGCTTTCTCCTCCCCTCTGCCCCTGAAACATCTAATTTTGGACATCTAATTTTGGTTGCAGGTATGTCCTCCCCATGTTCAATAGCTACTTTTAAAAAATTTATTTTAATTTTTATTGATTTTAGAGAGGGAGAGATAGAAACATCAATGGTGAGAGAGCATCATTGGTCTGCTGTCTCCTGCATGCCCTCTAATGGGGACTGAGCCCACAACTCAGGTATGTGCCCTTGACCAGAATTGAATCTGGGGCCCTTCAGTCCACAGGCCAAAGCTCTATCCATTGAGCCAAACCAGCTTGGGCACTACTCTGTTCTTGATGCTCCATTAACTTAGAAGATACTTATATTTCTTCTTCACTTGTGTTGTGTATACTATTAATCACTAAGTTATTTTCATACCATATGGATCTCAGTTTCCACAGGAGAGATTTGTTTAAAAATGATCACATATCTGTTCTGAAGAACTATGTATGTAACAACACCAATTCAGTCCCTTTGAATCACTGCTATACACATCACAGTGAAAGCCAGTAAATGCAAAAAGACAGGTATGAGGGTTTTCAGAACAAGCTTAATAATAGCTCTTAACTCATGAGCTACGAAATGGAAGCCACTTCACAAATGGCAAAATTAGATTGTTTATTTCAGCAAAAATGGCTGGTCCTAACAGGCATTTTACAGGGAATATGGTGGTTTATTACCAGTGAGCACGTTTTTATTTTATTTTATTAACTAAGTTCTGCTTTCTATTTATTATGCAGAACCAGGACATAAATTGACCACCATTCAGCCTCTGAGGACTGAAAGTCAAGATTCATGCCGGTAAATAACATTTCCTTTAAAGCACTTAATTTAACAATTTTACGCCCTCTGAATAAACTAAGCCCTCATTTTACTTTAAGTGGTGTGAGGACATTTTGTCCTTGATGAGTTGCTGTCATGTGGGTTCTAAAATAATTTTAAGTCACTAAACATATGAAACTGCCTATAAGAAACAACTAGTAATTACTCTGTTATTGCAAAATATGGAGAATTTTTGGTATAAACCCACTAAATCCTCTCTCTAAATTCAAAATCGAGGACCAGTGTTCTAAATTATTACATAGGTTTTCTTTTATTCTACAAGAGACATAATCTATGATATTTAAAAGTTTTGAATCAATTTAGTTTTTCAGTTAACTTTCTTGGACTATATAAGGATCACAAACCACTGTGATAAAATTATCTTTATCCATGGTTACAGCATTCAACTTGGACTAAATAACAGAAATGAATATACATATATATTTTCAAAATAGAGACAACATTTTCAGCTTAGGCTTGTATGAAATTAGTACAAAAGCACACATTTCATGTATCTGCAGATGACTGGACTGGTGGAGCCTTATAGACAAAAACAACTTTCTCTTTTAACTGAAAGGAACTGAAGCCCCTCACAGGGTCTCACTACTGGTGTGTGTTGAACTAGGATTGAATCCAGAACCATGTACTTCACCACTAAGCTATTTAGCGTGTTAAAAAAAATAGTTTGTAGAAAGGGTGGCAAAAAGGAATCTGGAAACCAGTGAATGCCACAGTCTTGGCTGTATAGGTAGAGGAGATGGGCCAGAGAACTGAGGTTAACACAGGTGTGGCTGAAATACTTGATATTTCAACTTCCAGTGACTCTCATATTATAACCAATGAATATTTATTACTCTCTCCCCTCAAAGAAGAGAGAAATACAAGGTTTTAGTTTTACAAACATATATGTATATCACATTAGTTCAATTGTATATTAAAATGCTATTTTTTTCTCTCTGAGTGTTTTCTACTATTCTCCATATATGTAGCCAGGATTGTTTGTTCACCATTGTTTCAGATTTAATACGTGCTTATAAGCAATGAGAAATCCAAAAATAAAATTAAGAATAAAGTTACATTCACAATAGCATTAAAAATAATATTTATGAATAAATTTAATAAGCATAAGTAAAGAGTAAAAATTATAAAACTTTTTAATGGTTCAGAGAAATTAAAATATAAACAGATGGAGATACGTTCCATGCTCATGGATTGAAAGAGTCAATAATATTAAGAAGGCAGTATCCCCCAAATTGATCTGTGGATTTTATTTTATCACTATCAAAATTACAGTATTTTTTTGTTGCAGAAATTAACAAGCTAATTAGAAAATGTACACGAATTTTCAAAACACGTAGAATAGCCAAAACAATTTGTAAAAAAGTTGAGGACTTTCACAAAACTATTTTACAATTTAATATAAAGCTCCAGTTATCAAAATAGTAAATATAGACACATGGACCAATGAAACAGGATTCAGAATACAGAAAAAAAAATTACACTTATAGTTAATTTGTTTTTTGACAAAGGTGCCAAGAACATTCACTGCAGGGGGTGGGGGGTGAGAAGAGGGGGGAAAGCAGTCTGTTCAACAAATGGTGCAGGAACAATTGAATATCCATATGCAAGAAGATGGACTTATAACTATTCTTCATTCCACTCACACAATTAACTCAAAATGGATCATAGACCTAAATTATATAACTAAAACAATGAAATATGAGGGAAAAATAGGAGAAAATTGTTGACACCTTGGGTTAGGCAACTATTTCTTAGTTATGACACTAAAAACATAGTTCATAAAAGAAAAAAGAAATCACTTGGACCTCACCAAAATTCAGAACGCAGAATTTTCATTTCAGAAATCACCATTAATACATACCTATTAGAATGGCCAAAATCTGGAACACTGACTATACCAAATGTTATAAAGGATGTGGAGCAACAGAAATTCTCATTCATTGCTTATGGGAATGCAAAATGGTACAGCTGTTTTCAAAGACAGTTGGGTGGTTTCTTACAAAAATAAACATATTCTTACCATATGATCCAGCAATCACACTCCTTGGTGTTTACCCAAAGTATTTGAAAATTTATGTGCACACAAAAGCCTGCACACATATATTTATAATAGCTTTATTCACAGTTGTTAACACTTGGAAGTAACCAAGATGTCCTTCAATGGGTGAGTGTTTAAACAACCTGAGATTCATCCAGACAATGAAGTACTATTCAGCCCTAAAAGAAAATGAGGTATCAAGCCATGGAAAGATATTAAGGAACCTTAAGTGCATATTAATGAGTGAAAGAAGCGGGTCTGAAAAGGCCACATACTATATGATTCTAATTATATTACTAAGTGAAAGAAGCCATTCTAGAAAAGGCAAAACTATGGAGACAGAAAAAGATTAGTGGTTGCCAGAGGGGCTACGAGGAAGAAAGAGATAAATAAGCAGAGCACAGGAGATATTCAGGAAAGTGAAAACAGTCTGTGTGGTGCTACAATGGTGAATATATGTCATTATATATTTGCCCAAACTCATAGAATATATAACACCAAGGGTGAACCCTGACATAAACTATGGACTTCTATGATACATCAATATAGGTGCATCAAATGTAAGATATTTACACATTGGTGGGAGATGTTAATGTGTGGGAGTAGAGGTAATATAGGATATCTTTAAATCTTACTCTCAAATTTGCTGCAAACCTAAAACTGCCCTAAAAAAAATTAAGTCATTAAATGAAATCACCATTAAGAAAATGAGAAGATAAGAAAGAGACCAGGATAGAAGATTTGCAAAACATTTTTATGATAAAGGACTTTTAGCCAGAATTTACAAAGAACACTTATAGCTCAGAAGACAAAGTAACCATAAAATGCTCAGATGCCATTCAGATATTCCTTGGTGATATCACCTCAAGCTCAAGCAACAGTCTTGATGCAGTCAATAGATGTTGTACTACTTCTAGAATTGCTTCAGAGTCTTCTTGGTGTCTTCCTCAGTTGCAGCTGTACCCTGGCAAAGGACCTCGTCAGGCAAGAAGCCTTAAAAGTTTCTATAACTCCATTATCCATAACTCTGATCTATGAGCTGGTGTTTGGAGGAAGAAACACTCTCTGATACTGGGATGAAGATGATCAATAAAAGGAGGATGTCTGGGAGCATTACCAACAATAAGCAAAATCTTGAAAGGTACGTTATTCTCCAAACAGTGCTTCTCCATTTCACTGGCTTAGCAGTCAATGGAAGGCATTTTGGAAGAGGGGCTGAGTCATGCATGACTTCTTGCTGTCCCTGTAGGACACTAGCAGTGTGACCTTGCTGATACCTAAAGGCCCTGAGGTTATTACTGTGCCAGATCACAAAGGGTTTCAATTTGTAGCCTCCCATACTTCCCCAACTAAGACTGTCATTAAAAGCTTTGAAACCTGGCATTGCCTTGGCTGCCTTAAGGATGAAAGCCCTTTCAGGCATCCATTTCCAGAAGAGGGAGTTTTCATTCAGATTGAATATCTGCTCTGGCAAGTAATTTTACTCTATAATCAGCACATCTAGAGTTTTCAAAAATTCTGCTGCCTTCACATCAGCACTCTCAGACTCACCATTCATTTTCACATTATGTAAAAAAAAATGATTTTTGAATTATTATTCATATCATCCAGAGCTAAAAGAACTTCAACATTGTAGTCAGTCCAGCATTTTTTTAAAATTGCAAACAAACTTTTTGCTTTGGCTGTGATTGTCATGGTGTTGAGAGGACTATACTTTGGTGTCTGATATTTAATTCAGGTCATTAGAAGTTTCTTTATGTGTGATATACACTGAGTGGCCAGATTATTATGATCTCTGAATGCATAATAATCTGGCCACTCAAAATATATATATATATATATTAATATATATATATATATATATATATATATATATATATATATATATATACATATTAGAGGACAGGTGCATGAATTCGTGCATGCGTGGGGTCCAGCCAGCCCGGCCAGGGGAAGGAGACATGCCTACTGGTCGAACACCTAGTCAAGGGGACAATTTGCATATTAGCCTTTTATTATATAGGACATACACTAAGTGGCCAGATTATTATGCATTCAGAAATAATAACAATCTGGCCACTCAGCGTATGTCCATCTTGAATTTTGTTACTCTCATCACCTTCAATGAAGCAGATTTTTTTAGCAGCTTCCATCACTTTGTTCTTGTTCAAGATTGTAGCTATGGTAGAATGGGATATGCCCGAGTAGATCGCAATAACTATCATTGATTTTCCACATTCCTCATTCTTAATCACGTTTTACTTTCATTTTCAAGTCAATCACTTGATGTGGCCTTTTATGGACAACATTAAAGTGGGTTTTGTAGAGGCTATGATGAAAAAAACCACATGAGATTAAATCAAGCATAAGAGAAAATGATGCAACCAAGAGATAGCGTAAAGCACTAACTGGTTTGGCTCAGTAATAGAGCATTGGCCTGCAGACTGAAGAATCCCAGGTTTGATTCTGGTCAAGGGCATGTACCTTGGTTGTGGACACATCCCCAGTAGGAGGTGTGCAGGAGGCAGCTGATTGATGTTTCTAATTCTCTATTCCTTTCCCTTCCTTTTTGTAAAAAAATCAATAAAATATACTTAAAAACCCCCACAAAGGGTTGAAATAAATGAGTCATCATTAAGGTAAAATAATAGAAAATAAAAAAAGGAGATAGGGTTAAGTAGGATATGTATGAGGCCGCTGCCAGAGTATAATGTTTTACAGCAACCTTTTTTCTTATGAGTAGAGAGAATATACACTAAAATTATAAAAAGTACAGTGGAGTAAACAAACCAGTAAAATAGTAATTTATTATTATTATTAAGTATTATATATAGCACTAGAGGCCCAATGGACAAAAATTCATGCAAGAGTGGGCATTCCCTCCCTGTGATGCTAGCACTGGCTTCCCCCTGGCACCTGGGACCCCAGCTGGCTTCCCTCAGGCTGTCTGCAGGCACCTGGGACCTGGGTCAGCTTCCCTCCAGCCCCAGCTTTGTCAGGAAAAACATCCAGAATGACATCTGGAAGACATCCAGTTTAATTAGCATATTACCCTTTTATTATTATAGATGTTCTATATTTTTATATAATTGACAGTACAGTAGGTTTGTTTACACCAGTATCACCACAGACACATGAGTAAGAACTTATACAAGACCTCATTAACCAGCAGAAATTTTTCAGCTCCATTATAATCTTACTAGAGACCTGGTACATGAAATTGGTGCATGGGCGGGGGGGGGGGGGGGGGGAGGGTGTCCCCTCAGCCCAGCCTGCACCCTTTCTTATCCGAGACCCCTTAGGGGATGTCTGACTGCTGGTTTAGGCCCAATCCCCGGGATCAAGCATAAGAGAAAATGATGCAACCAAGAGATAGGGTAAACCCGAGACCACTGGCTCCTAACTGCTTACCTGCTTGATTGCCCCTAACTCATCTCTGCCGGCTTTGTTGCCCCCAACTGCCCCCATGCTGGCCTGATCTCACCTTACTGCCCCCACCAGCCTCATTGCCCCTTAATTCCCCCCTGCTGGCCTAGTTGCTGCTAATTGTCCCCCCCCCCCCCTTTCCTCACCCTTCCCCTCCCAGCAGCTTGGTTGCCCCTAACTGCCACTGCTGCCAGCCTGTTCGCACCCCTTACTCCCCTCCCTGCCAGCCTGGTCACCCCCAACTGACACCCCCTGCTAGTCTGATTGCCCCCAACGCCTCCCCTCACTGGCCTGGTCACCCCTTATTGCCCCCCACCCCCCACCTACCTGGTTGCCCCTTACTGATGAGAACAAATTTCAGCATATAATAATTACAAGAATTTCACCAAAAGGTTGGTGAAGCTTGGGCAGTTCAACAAGGTTGAGGTACATATATAATTACCTGTTGGAAATGGTTAAATGGCACTTCCCCCAAACCTGAATAGGATTGCTAACTGCCAGACAGCTCAGGGCATTTTATTGCCTTCTGTTGGTCAAACATGTGAACAGCTGTAGGCTATTCCCCCAAATGACAATACTCTTTGATACCTTGCCCTTTGAAGTGTATATTTCCACCTTGCCTAAGAACAAATTGTGTTTATAAATAGAATGGGGTCCTTAGACAAGAGAGTGTTCAGATCCTTTTGCTGAACATCCTCTGACTCCTAATGCCTTTCAAAATTATCTTTTGTCTCCAGACTCTTTAATAATCTACTCATCAGCCCCTTTCTCCAGAATGCTGAACCCTTTTGTAAGGATGGGAAAATAACTCCCGGCTTGACACCTGAACAAGGGACACTAACAGCTTACCGTCCCCACTGCGGGACTCGACCTTTTTATTTTACCCTGGGCCCAGAAAATTATTTAACCAATATTGCATAAAGAAAACAGTATCTGAAGAAGGATGTCACTTTACCATATTAGTCTACTTTAACTGTTCTTATAATTGAAATGTTTCCTCTCCATATACTTAAAGATAAAAATGTGTGCCTTTCAAGTAGCAGAAATAATTCATGCAACTCAGAATCATCATTTGTTCATTCATTAATTCTTCACAGATATTATAATATAGTGACCAGTTTTTTATTAGAAGGCTTAGAACAGGTCAGACTGTGGGATGCTCCCAGCACATCTGTTTTGCCAGGGAGCTCACCGGAGTGACACACTGCCAGTAAATTTCCCAAGCGGGAAGGGAAGAACATCTGTCCAGAGGTCTCATTGCTGGAGGCTGTTTCACTCACAGTTGACACTTTGTGATAGAAAAGAGGAAGGAGAGGTGCCAGACAGCATAAATGGTACTTATTTTGAAACATAAATCCTTAAATTATGCTATATTAAATGTACTTGTGAAAGCAAGTTGGTGTCATCTGCTAATGAATTAGCTGCTGTTGACTAACATAAAGGCTATCAAAAGACTTTTGTTAATGAATAAAACATATGAGCTTCTGTTTTCTAGGAAGCAAAAATTTTATTTTCTCTCAGTTTCATGTGAAACTATTCTTTTTCCATTTGCTAAACCCTGAAGTGCTTACCACTCCATCTCTTTCACCCCTTCTAAGGAATCTAGTTGTAAATTTCCACTTATTAACACACACACACACACACACACACACACACACACACACCCCACCATCCCCGATTAACTGATAGAAGATACCTCCTTGCTGAGATGAGGATTCATAGCTGCCCCTCTGTAAGAAGGAAAATGAGTTGTGATTGATTTGCAATGTCTCAACATTGGGAAGCAACGCTAAGATGATGGGTGTGGTCACACAGGGAAGGGAAGTTATAGGAAGGTATGTGTTATATATTAGCTAATATTAAAGAAGGACCTGTTCTACTGCTACCAATCAGCCAAGTGCCCTAATGTTTGCAATTCCTTTTTATTTCCCCCCCGGAAACTTGCAATTTGAGAAACGTTGACTTGTTTAATATGTCTCTTTTAAATTCACTTACAGTTTGTTCAATGTTACAAAGGGTGAAATCTGGAAATAAATCGAAATTTAGACTAAAACCTTGAGTGGGACTGAAGCATTAAGTCAGCTGGATGAATATTGAAACTTTCATATTATCTTTTCTCATGCCCACTATCATCCCTCAGGAATGCCCTTGTTCATGGAAAAACTGCATTCATTATTTTAAATATATATTGAGTGGCCAAATTATTATGATCTCTGGTTCATAATAATCTGGCCACTCAGTGTGGCTGGGGTCTGGCCAGCCTGCCCAGGGGGAGGGGACATGGGCAGTTGGCAGCCTGCCTGCCTGCTGGTCGAACTCCTCGTCTAGGGGACAATTTGCATATTAGCCTTTTATTATATAGAATATACACTGAGTGGCCAGATTATTATGCATTGTGTGTGTGTGTGTGTGTGTGTGTGTGTGTGTGTATATATATATATATATATATATATATATATATATATATATATAGATTATATTGATTTCAGAGAGGAAAGGAGAGGGAGATAGATAGAAACATTAATGATAAGAGAGAATCATTAACTGGCTGCCTCCTGCTCACCTCCCACTGGTGATTGATTCTGCAACTTAGATATGTGCCCTGACAGGGAATTGAACTGTGACCTCCTGGCTCATAAGTCAATACTCAACCACTAAGCCATGCTGGTCAGGCTTTAAACTTGGCTCAGAAGTTATCTCCTTCAGTAAGGTATTTTTGCCTTTACAATTCAGGTCACTGCACACGTCTTTTCATTTTAGTTTTTCACTGTCAATAACAATGTGCTTATTTTCAAGGCTGGTTTCTATCCTAAATAATGAACCTCATTAAAAAACTTAAACAACATTCAAGACAACTTACCTTTTCAGAAGACCTGTTAGAAAAGGGCCTATAATTTGGCCTCTCAACCTGAACTCCAAGACTTTTAATGCTGAGTTATAAATAATAGGGCATTAATAAAAAGTGTTAAGTCATTAAGAATATGATGGTTCATTTTACTTATCAGACCATTAAGAAGAAATCTTAAATCATCAGTAATATGTTGCTGAGACTGAGAGAAATATTCATGCATTTTCAACTTGGTATGTGTTTACTAATCATTTATAAAGAAACCCATATTAGTTTCCTAGGGGTACTATAACAAAGTACCAAAGACTGAATGGCTTAGCACAATAGAAATCTATTGTCAAACAATTCCAGGAGTTAGGAGTCTATATTCAAGGTGTCAGCCAGGACATACTTTCTCTGAAGCCTGCAGGGGAGGGTCCTTTCTTTTCTCTTCCTAGCCCCTGCTAGTTTGTGGGCAATCTTTGACATTCCTTGGCTTGTAGATGCATCACTTTAATCATCCAACTTTACACAACTGGCTTCTTATAAAAGACATGGTGATATTAAATTAGGGGCCCACTGTAATCCAGTTAACTTCATCTAAATGGGGTTAATTATATTTGAAACACATTATTTCCAAATTTTGAAGTAGTGGAGGTTAGGACTTCAACATTTATTTTTTTTTTGGGGGGGAGGGAAACACAATTTATCTCATAACTAACTTATTCTTTAGTGATTTCATTTACATTAATTTATACATAATATTTCTAAAATATTTTCCACTTACAGCAACCAGAATAAATTACATATTAAATTTAAAAATTTAAAATATTAATTAAAACCTCAAACTTGATCATAAGTTAATTTTAGAAAATTATAATTTTATTTTTTTCCAGATTTTATAACATACGTAGTTGAATTTTCTAAGATTTAACAAATGTAGCATGCATGTTTACAAATTAGAATAATTTAGTGTATGTTTTTTAATGATTACATTTTAAAAAATTTCTTTCTGAGTAAAGTCCCATACAACATAAATTCAAATTTGCTGATGTCACTAGCAGATTTAGTTTGGGCAGCATTCAGACATTACATAAGGAAGAAAACCATAAAATACTTCATAGGATGTGAATGAAGTAAAAATGGATGTGTTGGACAGTTTTACATCTACTCGAGTGGTATTTCAATTATTTGGTGACAACATTGCATTGCTTTGTTTTATCAAAATAATAACTCCAGTTTTCTGCTTCTTATTTTGTGTACAGTTATAACACATTTTTGTCTAACAAAATTCTATTAGAAAAAGGTATACCTTAGCAATAATTTCTTCATCTTGGCAATGCTTTTAAGCAAACCATGCTAAAAAAGAGAGGTCAGCAGCAAAATAGCTGTTATCATATTAGCTTGAATGATTCTGTGATTAATGGCCATATAGCAATCACTGAAGCCTAGATAAGCAAAAATCAACAGAAAGGCTGATTATAGTGCCATTCATTATGTGACTAAGATAAAAAAAAAATGAGACAGTCAAACTGTCCTATATGGTATAGCCCCTATGCAGTTCTGCTTGCTTCATGTAGAAAAAATTGTGAAAGTTGTAATTTAAGACTGCAAAAACAATGGGAGCTGGCGTGACCCTGAAAACTTCATTCTTAGACCTGGTACATCCTTCATGCTAGCACATTCATTACTAAGGAACAAAATGGAAAGTGTAATCCAGCCCCAATGTTAATCATAAATCAGGAGAAATTACCATCAATTTCCCAAACAGTACTTCAATTCTGAGGATAAAATTTGCTTAAAGGGTGTTTTTATTAGTAGTATGTTATTATGCCTTGAAATTCTTCAGGATTTGAATTACAAAGGCCTTTAGTAATCATCTTTATCAAAGTTTGATTATGGTGATGATGATGATAGCACTTCTAGTATTAGCAATTTAAGACTAGTTCCTAAAAGTTTCATTACTTTCCTTTCAAATGCTACAATCTGCAATATAACCAACCCTCTTCCTAAATGTTACTATGCTTTGTTTCACACGAACCTGGGGAACAGATGGCTGCATGAAAGATAACCACCTAAGCAAACACAATAGCTACAAGCTAATCATTGCTCTACTAGCTACCCCAGGGAATGTGTACTCGATGAGATGAGGTACTTAATACTTGATGGAGGCTGGTATTTCCATTCAAAGGTTCATCCCAAAAGGACAATTTCAATTTGGAGGAAATAGAAACACTTTGTAGTTGCCAGAAGACTAGAGCTAAAAAAACCCCAAATACATATAGTGAGTAATGGGCTCAACAGTATGGCAGGACACTTGTGTTGCAAGCAGGAGACAACATTTGCTGAGGTGAAAGACATCTTTCTCCCATCATGGCAACATATGCATTGCATCTGGAGAAATTCTGTTGGAGGATTGCTTGTGTCTCTATGTGATTCTACCCACTATTTATTCTTCATGTGATCTTAAGATAAATTCCATCCACTGCAGTCACTTCAGTGTGACTTGGTCTTTAAAATTAATAAGGAATGGTACAATTTTTAAAAGTTACTTCATCTCTCACCCTTATCTCTAACATTGGCACTGCAAATTCCTTTTGGATATGGAAGAATGAATTCTAATAAGCCTACCAGAAAATATTTTCCCAATTTTCATGTGTGCATTTATCTTCGCCACTATAGTGTTTGTCTTTAAAAGTTATAACACGCATGGTAGTAAGAAATAAAAATTAGTAAAAAAAAAAAAAAAAAAAAAAAAGTTACATTCTACAAAGAACATATCCATTTCTAAATAAATATATTTAACTATGAATACAAGGTTAATTGTATGGAAAATACGTTCAAAATCAATTTGGCAAAGTTTTCCTTCCACTTAAAACTATAATTCATGAAAATATTTTGTTATTCAAAATATACATTTTCTTTATCACCTGATGGTTGTTGGTCCCAATTGAATGGCAGTAGGAATCCACATTTGGGTACAGTGAAGAAGGAAATGTTAGTCAGTGCAAAACAGCTCAATTGTGATTTAGCAAGGTTGTGAGGCAGCTCTTGGGGCCAGGCCCCTCTCTGGTTAGACAGCTCTCTTCTGCTCCTTCAAGATCTGCTCTGCTCCTTGCTGGTCTGCCAGTGAGACACAGTCTTCCGTGGAAAGGGAAAGTTCCCTCCTAGAGCCAGAGAGGAGCTAACTTATATGGACAGAAGTGCTGGTGGCTGGACCCCGATTAGTCTGTCATCATGCAAATTAGGACTCCAAATCTTTAGTTCGATTGGTCCCAAAGGCACTGTTCTGATTGGTCAGAATAGAACTGCTCTGGTTGGTTAGAGCTGTGCAGCTCGGATTGCATGGGGTAAGCCTCAGTCCTACTGATTGAAATAGGACTCTACATTCCTTTATAAGGGCTGGTTCAGATGGCAGAAACATATTGCAGGCAGGCAGTTCAGTACAGAGGCAGGTAGTTCAGGACTGGCTACTCCCTTTGAGAAGGCCTGTTTTTAAAAATTGAGTCGAGTTAGGCACCAGAAGCCCTTCTTAGTAGGTATCTTTTTTTCTTAGGGCTCACATATTTATGTATTGAGAGTCTTTGGCTATATATTTCTCTCTTTCTTTCTTTCTTTCTTTCTTTCTTTCTTTCTTTCTTTCTTTCTTCTCTCTCTCTCTCTCTCTCTCTCTCTCTCTCTCTCTCTCTCTCTCTCTCTCTTTCTCTCTCTCGCTCTCTCTTGCTTTCAGAATAGTTTATTGGTTTTTATTGAAAGAGGAAGGGAGAGGGAGAGAGAGAATTATCAACTGGCTGCCTCCTGTATGCCCCCCTATTGGGGATCAAGCCTGCAACTTGGTCATGTGCCCTTGACTGGCAATCAAACTGGCAATTTCCGAATACACAGGACCATGTGCAGTCAACTGAGCCACACGAGCCAAAAAGTAGATAGATATTTTCTATATGAGATTATTTTAAGTATCCCATCACTAGCATAGATATTATTTTTCCATAAAGTTTATAATGAAAAATGATGATACTACATTTACCAAATTCCTAGGTCCCAAACAATTAATGGATCACCCAATATTTAGGGCATACCATATTGGGGATGAAAATGTATTGAACAGGTCAAAAGGCCTGGATTCCAATTTTCCCTCTACCAAAGCTTGTTGAAAGTTTTTGCTTAAGTTATTACATTAAAATAAAGAATATGAGACCCCAGCAATGTTAAATAAATTTGATTAGATTATTGCTAAAATTTCTAACATTATTTAAAGCCTCTTATTCTATGATATAAGCCGGTTTACTGTAATATATAAAATAGTATTATAACTTTTATTAGTTTACTGTTTGACTAGAACTTACTGCTTCATTATCCAAGCAAAACAATATTACTCAATCTATAAAAATGTAAGGCAATGAATTTTAAAATGTAATCACAGACTACAAGGTGAAGTTTCATTATCACTTTTAAATACAAGTATCATTTTAATGAGCCCTGTAAGATTTTAGAGTTCTCTGTTGTGATGTGAGACATGGTCATCATACATATATTAAGGTATCATTCTTCATGTCTATTCCTTTAGAATACAATAATGGGTTCAGTTTAGTCTCCACAAAATGTAAGGTAACATAATAGCAGGTGAGTTAACAGGGTATATCTGTTCAAAAAGTCATTGTCTTAGTGTTCATTCATTATAAGTAAAATTAGTGACTTTCTCAAATGCAATCAAAATCTGGATCTTATCAGTTACATTAACACTCCACCTAACAATGTATTTTTCTTGTATTGCTATCATGGTATATGACTACTCCCCCTCCTATTGCTTATATCTTTTCTCAAGGAAGCATTTTATAGGATTCATGCAATTTTCCCAATCATGGAAAGGATATAATTATACCGAATCCTTCTTTTGGACAGAAAGTGGTTTGACTTTGGGTGGTAGTCACACAATGCAACATACAGATCATGTACTGTAGAAATGTAGACTTGAAAATTATATGATCTTATTAACCAATGTCACCCCAATAAATTTCATTAAAACAATAAAATAGATCCTGGTCAATGTTGCTCAGTGGTTGAGTATTGACTCATGAACCAGGAGGTCATAGTTTGATCCCCAGTCAGGGCACATGCCCAGGTTTCCAGCTTGATCTACAATAGGGGGCATGCAGGAGAAAGGCAATTGATAATTCTCCCTCATCATTGGTATTTCTATCTCTCCTTCTCCTTTCCTCTCTCTGAAACAGAAACACATTAAAAAAACCCCACAAAAACATATTTTAAAAATAAAAAGAAGTAATATAGCTGTCATATCATCGATACTCTACTGCCTACAGTACATTGTGCATATATCATGAAGCCCACTCTATACAAGCAATGATACCTGCATCATTGTTGATAAAGGATCTACTTGCAAGATGCATGGAGAAGAATATTATGGTTTCGGTATATGAAGGGACAGTCCAAATATTAGGGCAGTACTGTGATCACAGACAAAGGTGGGAGAGTGATCAACCCTTGGCAATCCTTGGCACTAACCAAAGGACTTTTTCTGGGGAGAACCTGTAAATATTTGGTTCATCTGTACCAGGGCTAGGCTTCTTGACATTTTGTTGTCTTTAGCCTTCAATTTTAACATGACTTATACTTTATAACTGGGTCTGATCAGAACTGTTTCCTAATATACTGTACTAACTTCCAAAAAGTACACACCTCAGAGCTGTTAATTAAAAGGGCCTGCTGGTATAAATAAACACATATGCTGCTGATTAGCCACCCTTTAGGGGTCAACAGTGGGAAACTCCTGCTGGGCTTCTGTTAATTGTTGTCCAAAATCTTAACAGGAAATGTCTAATGATCTCGTATGGCTTTGGCCATCTGGTCCTCTGAGTTCACTTGCCAGTAAATAGCCAATCTTTAGAGAAAGGGAAAAGTATCTCCTATAAGAGAAATAGCTTATAGGCCATAACCTAGCCATCCACCTGTGTGCATAAGAATGAATTTAATTCACCAATCAAACCCTATACATCTCATTTAAATTACCCTTTAAATTTAGATTTATTCTGATGCTTTTAATACTAGCTACAAAATGGGTGTTTTGCTTCTTCTACATAAGCAGCATTAGATGCAATCAGGACTTCCTAGTAATGCATATTTTATTAATAGTCATAAGCAATGAACAATGCTTCCAATAATTAATATTTCTGAATCATACCTGACAATGATTATGCAGTGATGCATATTCTTCTAGTGTGATACTGTGGAACTGATGACCAAGTGCAAAACCTGGTTTATATTCTAAAACGGACTTTAGGATTAGGGTTGGTATTAGCCCTCTAAACATAACAAAGCTGCATAAATAGCTGTTTTTTCATTCCATTATTAGCTGAAGGTTACATAATAAAATTAACAGATTGCAAGGTGCTAAAAAGGAAAGAATGTTCATTTCTAATAAGACATTATTTTAGAAAACCTGTTTTATTGGTCTTATTTTCAAACATGAAACTTTGGATATAGGGGAAGAGTTCTTTCATTTCAAGATGCCTATGTGCATATGTGCATATTTTTCATAGGTAATTATGTGTTGAAGAGAAGAACATAACTGGCTTTATTTGTACAGATGTAAAGATGAGCTCCTTATGGTGTGCCCATAACTATTATCATTGGTGTCTTATAAGAGAGGAAGATGCTCATATGGAGACACAGGCACACAGAGAAAATGCTAAGTGACAAGGCAGAGGATTGAAGTGCTATACCTACCTAAATTGCCAGAAAACCACGAGAAGTTAGAAAGAGGCAAGAAAGGATTCTTCCTTAAGGTTTCAGAGGAAGCATAACCCTGATGAAAACCTGATTTCAGATTTCTGATCCCTAAATTGAGACAACAGATTTCTTTATTTATATGAGATATAAATAAAACCTACAAAGTACCAGACACTGCCATGATTTGCTTTAACATTTTTGTCCTCAACTTCCATGACAAGTACTATGAACACATAAAAAAGGACATTTTTATTGGATACAAATTGTCATTTCCAGGAAAGTAGGAACAGAGTGAACTAAATTCGTGATGGAGCCAGAGAAATCTCGACAGTAGAGGAAATGTTTTATTTAGGAGTGAAATGTTGAGACATGGTTAACTAGGTTCACAAGCAGTGGGAGAGTTTTAGAAGACGGGTTTTGTGTCAAGTCACGGAAAGGTGAAAATGACATGAATTGTCTTGGAAAGCATAAGAGCCCAGTATTTGCAGGATATTGTTTGAGTTACAGATGGGAGGATGAATTAGTAATGACCATCAGTTACAAAGATGGAAACTTGTCCCAAATGAATTTAGGGGGAAATAAAGGACTATTTGTACTCATATAAATAAAAAGAATGTGGTTTCTGGAATAGCATTATCCAGGCATTCAAAACACATTATCTGGACTCTCCTTTTGTTTCCACCCCTTGTATCTTCTTTTCTCTGTGTTGCCCTCATTCTCAGTGAGCCAACAAAGATAGCAACCAAAGCTGACAATTCCCATCTATCATCTTAGCTTACCTAGAGGATAAGCATTTTTATCGTTGTCATTGTTGTTTTCCTAATGTTATAGTAAAAGTTCTGAGTAGGAGGTAAATTGGCTCATTTTGGGTCATTATCTTCTCAACCAATTACATTTTCTAAATGTATGGTATACTCTGACTTACGGTATTTGATTTCACATGCTTCCCTCTGGTGCAGGGCAGAGAGGGTAATGCCAATATCCTTCTAAACATAAAAAAATGAATGGAAGCATTGCAAAATCACATAGAGGTGATAACCTCCAAAACAGATTTTGAGTATAAAACAAAAATATAACACGAAAAAAGAAAATAAAAAGCCAAACAAAGAAACAACGGCTGTTGAGGGAGTAGAAAATAAGTGTGATGCGTGGGCATAATTAGACCATGATATGTTATAAAAAGGAAATTTTGTTTTAGCCTGTAGAGAATAAAGATACATTGAAAAAATGTAAAGGACAGAAACATAATTGCAATTTCATGTTAGAAAAAGATCTCTGAAAACTACAGAAGACACATTGGAGAGGTGTGAATGGGGCACTCTGGCCCCTGTCAAATAATGTGCCTCAAACACAGTTCTTTTCTTTCCTCGGTGCATTTTTCTAATTGTTTTAATTAGAAAACAGAGGCCTTGGTGCTTGCCAGAAAAATACTGAGTCATACTTAGGTCAACTATTCAAATAGGATTCAATTGTGAAATATAAATTATATTTGAAATACATTATATATAATATTACATAATATTGGTTTTTTGAGATACCACATTTTAGAAAAATGCTAATGCCTTGTTTCTGTATTGAATATGTCTCTCTTTAGAACTTTATTTTCTGTACACACCTATGTTTTCATGCATACATAATGAAAACTGTACTATTTTGGTATACATACTTTTTATGTAAGCATTGTATATTCTAAAAAAGATATTTTTAACTGCCAAAGCAATGGCTTTTTGAAGTGATATGGTTTAGAAAATAATAAAAGCAACCAGAATA
Organism: Pipistrellus hanaki; assembly: GCF_964339955.1. Lineage (NCBI taxonomy): Eukaryota > Metazoa > Chordata > Mammalia > Chiroptera > Vespertilionidae > Pipistrellus > Pipistrellus hanaki. Next base: position 29,386,017 of record NC_140505.1, read on the forward strand.
ACAGTGAATATTCATTATAATTCAACTTATGCTAATATCATATATCACTTATTAAATTTAATTTCTTTTAAAAATATTTTTATTGATTTCAGGAAGTGAGAGGAAGAATAGAAACATCAATGATGAGAGGGAATCATTGATTGGCTGCCTCCTGCACGTTAGACCAAGGCATGTGCCCTTGACCAGAATCAAACTTGGGACTCTTGGGTCTGCAGGCTGATGCTCTATGGACTGAGCTAAACAAGCTAGGGCTAAATTTAATTTCTTGATTATCTTTTCCTTCCTTTAGTATATATCAGACATTAGCTGCACTGCTGGCTGCTGCTCTTTCCATAATGAAAGATCACCAAGATTCACACAGGCTCTTAAAAATACATTTATTTTAGATCAGTAATCTTATGTGGGTTTTGCATAAAACATACTAGGGGGAAAAAAAAAGCTTTCAACACAGATATCTTGTAAGTAGAGTATAAACATGAAGATCAGCAGTTTGAAATTCCTTTGTAAACAGAAAGTCTTGTACAACTGCATCACAAAATATGTCAAGAGAGTGTGCTTGCTTATTTACTTTTATGGTGCATATTATAATGGGCCCAAGTTTGTATTTGCATAGTGTTAAGCATGCAGAGGAAGGAGTGTATCTATTTGCATTTTTAACATTGGGTATCTTTGGCATAAATGGAGGTAGGCAGTTTGCCTTCAGATTCCCTCAATACTTGTCATGAAAATTCTCTCCAGTGATTCACTAATGTGCTGTGTAGTAAAAGCCAGAATATTACTGAAACAATTTTTATACATCAGCTAAAAATCTAGGCTTTAGTAAAATCTCCATCTCAAATGTAATTTTTAAAATACTGCTATGAGATTATAATACATTTCTTTTTCAGACACCAGCCACCATTCCCAAACATTCCATGAATTTGTTGATGCAAATTTGTCTCTGATTCAATTATCTGTTTCTAACCTCAAAGAATGACAACATTTGGAATCTTACAGTAGGTTAATAATACCTTCAATCATTTAAACTAAACTTCTAAGGTGTACAGAAGTCTGAATGCAAATAGGACAAACAGATAGAAGTAGTATGCTCTAAAAGTTCATGTTCTGTAGGGAGCGGGTATAGGGTTAAGCCTCGGATTAACCTGTGGCAGAGCTACAAACAAGTCCCATCTTAGAGGGCAGAAACCTCTTAGCATAATTAAGCTTGACATGATGGCCACTACTTAGATTCTTCCTAGGTAGCTAATGAGCTGTGGGAGATGCAGCAAGTAAAACAAAACTCACAAGAACATTGTAACTACCGTATTTCCCCCAAAATAAAACATCCTCCGAAAATAAGACCTACTTACAGGTTTCCTTCTGAATGAAATATAAGGCATCCCCCTGAAAATAAGCCCCCCCCCCTAGGCTCTGTCTCAGAATGTTATTGCTAAACACGAGAAATTTGGACCACTGATTCTGAAAGAAATGGAGTCACAAGAAATTCACCAGGAAATTCAGAAATTGGATTGTTATGATGATGTTCCAGAAGATGATGACATGATTGTCATTGAATAAATGAGTAAATTCTTGATATTGTAGGATTCACAGTTTGTCTGGTTTGTGTTGACAATTACCACACTACTGTACTGTATATAGGTAATAAATTTCCTTTATTTTCATTTAACAATAAATGTGTACCATATTCTTCTTCATGGAAAAATAAGACATCCCCTGAAAATAAGACCTAGCGCATCTTTGGGAGCAAAAACTAATATAAGACACTGTCTTTTTTTCAGGGAAACAGGGTATGTTGACCACTACCTTGTTTTTCTGTGACTATAAAATGAAGCCTCAGCTTGCTGGCTGGATCCTTTTCTGTGTCCTCATCCAGGCATGGGAGATCCACTGAGTCCCATTCTCTTTGTCTTTTCTTAAATCCTTCACCACCCCGCCTCAGGCTTACCAAACCTGGCTGTGCTGGCACAGCATGTGGTGTTCAACATGGGGCCTGAGTACAGGACCACTACAACTGCAAGGTGAAAGGACGCTCCAGTGAAGCATGTGTAGAAAGCAAAAAGGGAGGTAAGGAGAACAGTTTAGTAATACCTAGATGTAAAACATGGGAAATTAAGACTGTCCAAATCTGAGGATTATAAAGAAAAATCAGATCCTCCAGAAGGAAATCCACAGCACCAGCCTCACATTGACAACATTTTCACAACCACAGAGGCTCTCCAACCTGCAGCAGCTGTGGGCCTCCTCATCAAGGAGATGGAGAAGGGGCACCAGTGGTTGGATGGGGTACAGGGGGCCCAGAGAAGCTCCTTGTCCTTGTCCCTTCATTCAAAAAACTGAGAGTTGACCCAATGATAGTGATGTGGAAGAATAAACGAATGGTACACAAGGGGCCGAGGTGCTGACTAGCTTTGGTGAGCTGCCAGTTTTCTGTAAAGTGTTGCATGACCAAATATGAGCAGATAACTTTCATTTTGTAGCCGAAACTTTCTTTTAGTAGCTAAAAATGTTAACATGTCTGTAGATAATTTCTCTCACTGCTGTTGTTGCATCGGCATTGCTTCGTTATTATTTTAATAGCCAGAACTTTGTTCTTCATGTTCAAATTTTAAAATGTTAACATCCATGGTCAGCAAACTGTGGCTCACGAGCCACATGCAGCTCTTTGGCCCCTTTAGTGTGGATCTTCTACAAAATACCATGGCCATGGTGGGTCTATTTTGAAGAAGTGACATTAGAAGAAATTTAATTTTAAAAAATTTGATTCTCAAAATAAATTTCAATTGTTGTACTGTTGATATTTGGCTCTGTTGACTAATGAGTTTGCTGACCACTGGTTAACATGTCTGTAGTTTGGTTTTTGCATTGGCATAGTTTTGTTATTGCTTTAATAGTCAGAACTTTGTTCTTGATGTTCAAGTTTTACTTTTATGATAGTAGCTTAAAAAACAAAAGACGGGGGAGATGTAGGGAGCAGTTATAGGGTTAAGCCTTGGATTGACCTATGGCAGAGCAACAAACAAGTCCCAGCTTAGAGGGCAGAGCCCTCTTAGCATAATTAAGCTAGACCTTATGGCTACTCCCTAGATCATTCCTAAGCAGCTAGTGGGCTGTGAGAGATGCAGCAGGTACTGCCAAAACAATTGAAACTCACAAGAACATTGTAACTATGTTGACCAATACCTTGTTTTTCTATGACCATAAAATAAAGCCTCAGCTTGCCAGGTGGATCCTTTTCTGTGTCTTCATCCAGGCATGGGAGATCCACCAAGCCCCAGCTATATTCTCTTTGTCTGTCTTTTCTTTAATCCTTCACTGCCCCTCCTCAGGCTCACCAAACCTGGCTGTGCTGGCATGGCACAATATTCCAAACTGGAAATTCAGGTGTAATTCATATAAAGATAGTGAGATGAAATGCCAGTCTTGATACTTATTCATTGGATACATTTTGGTCAATTTCTAATTTATTCATTACTTTTTAACCACAAGTCATTCATTTAAAAAGACTTTCTATGAAACAGTGTTTTTAGCTAAGAATACTTTAGATTGTACAGTGCTCTTTAAAAGTTCAAAGAGAAATCAAACAAAAAAAATGTTTGTTATACTCCACCACTCACAGTATTTTATTGTGTATACTTTGGTTTCCAAAATAAGTGTGTGCCTGTTTATAAGCACTATCATATTATCTAAGCACTCCTTGGACAACTTCAAATAATTTTTTGTTAGTGCATTTGAAACACTGAATAGCATAGTGCAAACTTGTCAAACTCATCACAGATTAAAGAATTGCAAGATGTCTTAGAATTAAAAGACAATGCACCTCCACTCATGTAAATTTTTGTTATTGGCAGTGGTGAAAATTATTCTTTAGAACAGGGGTGGGGACTTTTTTTCTGCCAAGGGCCATTTGGATATTTATTCGCTGGCCATACAAAATTAACTCAAAAATTAAACTGCTATGTTTGGTCAAACATTTCATTAACCCAGCTTTAATGCCTTGGTAGGGCCAGATCCAAGGATTTTGCAGGCTGGATATTCCCCAGCCCTGCAGTAGCATATCGTTTGTTATTTATGAAAATGTCTATGCTGATGCCCACTAAGCACAGAAAATTCAGCAATTATAATAAATATTTGGTTTCAAAAATAGGTTATAGAATATATTGTTGGCAAATATGTAAAGTTAAATAATAATAAAATGAACCCCATGAATCAATGCCTCTCTAAGGCAATATATTAGTACTATGGAATGGCATATGGGCCACTCCCCAATCTTGTTCCCAATTCCTCCCTCACAATAGCATCTTTCTACTTAATTTGGTGATAACAATTTCTTATTTTCTTGCAGATTTATCATAATAGTATATATTGCTGAACAATATGTGTTTTAAATTTGCTTGTGAGCAGACTGTTAGCCAGTTTTGATCAGTGAATTGAGTGTTGTCCCTTGGACTGAAGGGTCATGGATTTGATTCTGGTCAAGGGCATGTACCTGGGTTGCAGGCTCAATTCTCAGCCATGGTCATGGCGTTGTTCATGAGGAAACCAATTGATGTGTCTTTCTCACATTGATGCTTCTCTCTCTCTATTCCCCTCCCTTCCACTATCTCTAAAAGTCAATGGAAAAATATCACCTGGTGAGAATTAATTTAAAAAAATAAACTAAAAATGGGTTGGTACTGTATTTTTCTTTACCTCTCTACCTCAGGTAATGTTTAATAAAAACATTTAGAATTTTAGATCTAAGTATTTTGTTTTTTTTGAGAAAATATTAAATTTTATTAAATTTTGTAAAACCATTAATTCCATCAGCTCCTCCATCCTCCATGATACTGCTTTCTTTTTACTCTAGCACTTTCCCCAAGAGTGTATATAAGTAGACCTTGGTCTGGTAAACAAACCATCTGATGCTTTCAAAGGCTGAAAAATTCTTTATTTTAATGATTGATCCAGTGATAATTGAGTTGAATATAAAACCATAGTATTAGAATTACTTAAATGCCTGAAAATAATATAGTAGCTTTTTTCTTCCATCAAAATTGCTGTTAAAAATTTGAGGTAGATCTGGTTGAAATTGGTTTTCAGTACATATTTCTTTCTTCTCTAGAGGTTATGAAACATTTTTTTCCCTTTAATTTGCTTAAATTTCACAAAAGTGTTTCTAGATATGATCTTGTGAATACTCTGAAGCTTTCAATCCGTTAATATTTTTCTCATATTCTTGGAAAATCTAATTCTTGGAAAGTCTAATATTCTTTTAAAAATTGTTTCTGTCCTTGAGCACTCTTTTTATATTGATGTAGTTGCATTTTTTTCCTGTTCTCAATATTCCTATACTTTTATTTTGCATTATCTACTTATTTATCTTTTCCCGTTCAGAAATGTATCACAACTTGAACTTTGAGTTCATTTGTTTGTCTTTAGCTAAATATACTTCTCCAATCTGTTTAGTTATGTCTCCATATTAATTGATAATAAAACAAATCAATGTAATACTGACCCTTGACTCTCATTATAACTGTTTATATTTCCTTATCTCTTTGAGAATTCTTAATAAGGCTAATTTAAATTCTTCAATTGTGTGCTCTATTAATTTTACTTTGCCAGGTATAAGTGATTCGGTTTATCTTTGTTTTATATAGCTGTGCCAATTCGGAATAAATTTATGTTTTCTCAGTGATATAGGGATTATGTGATTTTGTAACTATTAGTATCTCACTTGACTCCCTTGCTATCATAATCCCTCTCATTATTCAAATTAAGAAAGCTAAGCATGGGTCTTATTCAGATTTATATAGCTCATAATAGTGAAATCTCTGTTTTGAAGGAATAATATTTGTTCCTTTATTGGGCAGTGTCAAAAGTTTTAAACTCCAAGAAACACTGCAAGGTTTGTAAATTACCCACTTTTACAAATGTGGCATCAAAGTTTACAAAGTCGACTCGTAAGGCAAAGTGCCATTCCATGTATATGACACTAGAGAAGGTAAAGCACCTACAACAAATCAGTGGTTAAAGGTGTCGACTACAAATTGGCACAAGTGCGCTTTTCAGGGGATGGCGTCTTCTCTGAGTTGATGGTGGTAGAATTGTACACGACAATTAAAATAGTACTTGTGTACTATTTTAACATATAACAGAAACAACAAAAACGCCTTCCCAAACTAGGAGAAACAGAAACTCTCCTGAACCTGCATTTTTTGAGATTCTTCTTAGAAAGACCTGTAAAGACAGGAACTAGAAGGACATGAGCTACCACAAGGCCTTTCTTGGAACCCAGTCTGAAGTTAGAAAACACCCTTTAGGGCTACTTCTGAGCTTACACCAGGTTTCTGGGGCCAAATCTTAGGAATGCTGAGTCACAATGGGGCATCAGAAAGCTCTCCGCAGGCGAGCCTTGCCGGGGTTTGTCCTCATCCTTGGGTATCAACATCATGTCTTCCCAGGGCAGGTCTTGCGGCCACTTCCAGCTGCTAAATTTTCCATCTCAAGCCTAGTAGGGGCCTGCTTGTGGCGAAACATTTACCACCCAACATCCTTTCCACTCTGGGAATTTTCTCTGGTGCAGCCCCAAGTGACTGAAGAAGTAGCAGACCCAGCGCCCGTGTCCTGAGTCACAGGCCCCTCCGACACAATGGTGCCCGTTATCAGCAGCACTGCGTCGACAAACACAGTTGCACAACAGTATCAAAATCACCAATAAAGAGACTGCCCTGCGCTAGCTGTAGCCTCAGGCACCCACCGTGCCTACACCACCGTCCTGGACCTACAGGAGGCTTCTGCAGCGCATGCGCCCACCACGCCTTCCTCCCCTGCAGAACGGCCTGCAGATGGGTTCAGGGACGCCCTTGGAGGCCAGTCTCCCCCCTCTTCAGGACTCACCGCACAGAGTTCCACCCTTGGGGAGAAATCGTGTTCCCAGCCAGAACCTCTGCAGTCTCGGGCCCTGCGGTTCACGTGGCTCCCATAATGCAACACGGCACGGTCTTGGAATGACGGATTTGGCGGGAAAGCTGCGGAGCTTGTTTCCCCAAGAAGCGGGCAGGTGCAGGAGATGGTGCCCTCCCGTCTGTCCACGGCCACGGCCAGTGTTTCCAAAGGGGAAGAGGCTGAACTGGACTGAGCCACCTCCGGACCTGCAAGGTCCTCTCCGTGGCAGGAGACCTGGTGTCTGAGCACCCGAGGCCTCTGTCCTCCCCATCCGTAGACATTCAGGGGAGAAGCAAGCAAGGCCTCATGGAAGAAAACCTCCCCGAGTTCACCGGATTGGGGTCTGCGCACAGGTAGGGGAAAACTCCGGAGGAGGAGGGGTTGGAGACCACACCTGGAGGTCCTCCGTGAGAGGAGAAGGGGGTGAGGGTGGGGGAGGAGGAGGTGCTGATTGAGGATGAGCAAACCTGTGCTGACCTAACTGGACAAAGCTGTGCTCTTGAAATGCTTCTCAGGACCGCCCGGTGAGCTTGCTGGCCATGCGTGCTGCAAATGGTTTTGCACAATGCTGTGACTATCTTATGCTCTTGGTGATGGATATAGAGGTTGGGAGCGTGTCTCAAGACAGTAATTCGTTGGCAATTATAATAGTGCCCCTTTGTCCTTGCACTGCTATTTTTCAAAGGTGATCTTCCTCGTTGTAATCATCTTGCCTTTGGGGTGTGGAGGGGGATTTAGGATGGAGTTCATGCTGAAATGTCTGCGAGTTTATGTGTTCCGATTGATGCCTTCTTTCTACTCTGCGTGCCACACTGAGATGATGCAGGCAGCGGCCTTGGTACAGCTACACTGCAGGGAGAAAAGAGCACACCAGACACTCTCTCCTTCACTCTCTGCCCACTTCCTGGTCTCTGGCCTCCTTCATTCTGCTCTGAACTTTTCTCCACAAACTATCAAGCCCACAGTTTCCGCGGCCTTATGCACTTCTCACAGGGCTTCTGGCAGTTGGCAAATCTATCAATCTTCCTCCAACTCTTGGTATGGGTGTGGGAGTCCCTGCTGCTTCATCATTCTCAGAAACATCCAGCCCACTGACTTTGTGTCTTTGACATTCCTTTTTCAGTGACTGATGGATGAAAAGGGGAAGTTAGGTTGGTAATGCTCAGACGCTCTCTTCTCCAGTAACTATTTCTATGTTAGGACAGTGGTAATAAGATGTCTATATGCCATTCATCCAGCCTGCTAGACACTCAGACAATTGAGGGAGGAGATGATCTAGTAGCAAAATGGCACTAGATAAAATCCTCCAGAAATAGGGAAATCATTTAGGAACACTACACAGCATTTGCCACCCATTGAGAGACCTAAGATGTGGCCTGAGGTCAACAGGCTTGTAATTGGTAAGGAAGAAATTTAGTTGTAAGAGTAACCAAGGAGATAACTTCAATAGAAGATTTGTAAATGCATATTTTTGAAGGAGAGAAAAATAACGTTGTCCTGAAAGCTCAGATATAATATTATAGTTCGAAATTTGCTCTTATAGGAATTTGCTTGAAAACTAGGTGCAAAAATAAAATGTATTATAATTGAGAATGAGTATGGGGACACATTGAAAAGATCCTAGAACGGAGATGAAGTTCTCAGGTGAACAAACTCGGCTCAAAGGATGTCGCATTTCTGGAGAAGGTGGTCACCCTCAAACATAGATCACAGCCTGAGGAGAGCATCCTAGCAACAAGGAGACCAGGACAGTGACCAGCGGCCAGTGACCTTCCATGCTTTGTGGACTGCGGGACGGCTGCCAAAGGACTTGAGCCCTAAACACTACATTTCTGTTCAGCATCAAGGAGAGAGCTCTGAAGGCACATTTGGGTTGTTTACATAAATTTAAAAAGTGTCATGGTTTAGCCTTTAAATGCCACAGAGAAATCCAGACCTGATGACATACGTGTGGAGGTGTATCTACACACATGTATAAATGACCATAAAAATACCAAAATGCTTCTCTTTTATTAGTAAGAATAAGAGAAACAATTACTTTTTTTCATGCTTTTAGGCTTTTTCTACAATGAGCAATTATTACAATTGTTATTGGAAACATATTAACAGGAAGAACATAAACTAGCCCCAAATCATTCCTTATGCTTTCCTACGAAGGTGTTGGAAAAAGCCTGACATGACTTCTGCTGAATTTAATATTGTATCTCTTAATAGGGCTCACCTTCAAAATGAACTATATTGGTAATGTGAATGCTAACTTGCAATAAAGGAAAAGACGGGCAATGTGGTGTGTGTGTGTGTGTGTGTGTGTGTGTGTGTATCAGTGTGTATGTACCACAGTGTAAGGGCAATGGAATATCCCAGAAATATACAGTTCATAAATTTTATGTTATTTTTTTCTATTACAATTTATCCCCTCTATGCCCTCCTCTACCTCTCCCCCAGCAGTCACCACATGTTGTCCATGTTGTGTGCAGGTTTGAGTAGCATGATGAAATCTCACACCTTCCTGCTCTGCTCCACCCTGGATATGAATCATCCTGTTGTCCAGGGTATCCACACTACATATGCTGTTAGTCACTTAGTCATCTAGGTTATCAAGTTGACTGTGATGATATTGCAGTTCTAGTGAACAAGTAGCCCTTATTTTACTTAATAATATCACATTCACATAAGTTTTTTTTATAGTATATTTTTATTTATTTTATTATATTATTAATTATTGTTGATAATCTTTTACTGTGTCTAATTTATAAGTTAAACTTTACCATAGCTATGCATGTATAGAAGCAACATAGCATATATTGGGCTCAGTATTATTCACAGTTTAAGGTATCCACTGGGAGTCTTGGAATATATCTCCTATGGATAAAGGGAGATTACTGTATATGGTAAGCATTTCCCAATCTTTGATCTATTTTTTTTTTGTCAGTGCTCCTGTATCAAGAAATTGAATTTTAACATTTTTTGGCACTTAGTTTAATAGCTTCTACAGACATGACCCTAAATTTTAAAGGTTCACCATTCTGGCAAAAATTGTGCAACAGAAATGTCTCAGGGCAATTTGCTGCCTAATTTGTTTAAACTGTGAGCAGACAGCCATGAAAAATGAACACCAAGCAATAACAATTATGTGTACATGCATAGCTCTTATTCACACTGTCATATAAAAACCAACTTGGCAATTCATTCAACAATTGTTAACAATTTTATATGACACAAACTCTTTTAGATGCTGGACCACCAGAAAATGTCCTTGACCTTATAAGCTAACATCCTAAGGACAGGGGAGGACAGAAAGCAAGTGTACAGTAGGCATCCTCAATCATAATTATACAGTGATTCTTGGGATAGAGGTTCCCCTAAACACATCATGAAGGCTACAACAGAAGTCCAACATTCACCAACCCCAGAATTTTATATAGAAGTGGAAATATTATAACTTTAGCATTACAAGTCTCATTGTTGTTTTAATATTTGTTTTTCTGTTAAGACTTTAAGTAGAAACTTTTCCATGACCAGGCATATGTAGAAATACATAGCCAGGGACAAATGCTCAAGGTCCCTGTCTTTTCCATTTTTTCATACTGTCTTTTCCATTTCTTCCATAGGTTTGGTTCTAAGGTAAGGTGACCAGATGTCCCGCTTTTGGTAGGACAGTCCCGATTTTTAACCATTTGTCCCGCGTCCCGCGGCATTTTAAAAAGTCCCGATTTTTGGAAAGAATCTTTTAAATCTTTTGGACTATTTTAAGACGTTGTGAGAGGCGGGACAAATTGTAAAAAATTGGGACTGTCCCGCCCAAAACAGGATGTCTGGTCACCTTAATCTAAGGGCATATTAATACACATCGTTCGTGCTAAACACTCTCACAGATTATGACTTTCAGGAAACCCAAACTGCAATACACAGGATATCAGGCTTTAGAAACAGAATGGTCCTTCCTAACTGTCTTGAGATGGGCCAAATGAACAGGCCTTTGTAATGGCCTTTGGATCCAACCTCTGAGGAATGGGCGTGGTCTTGGGCATAGTGCATGGCAGCTCCAGCCAATGGGCTGCTCTCTCCTGGAGGCTGCCCACTAACTCAGGCATCTTTGACCAATGGCTGATATGCCTTTTCTTTTCCTCTTTCCAGGGAGATAGGGGGCCTAGATTGAAACTGTACTCTGTGAGGTGGCTGCAGGAGGGGGACGGGGGGACTCACAGCAAGATTGGCTCAAAGGTTTGGTGAGAGAACACCCCATTAATGTGTGTGGAATTGTGAAACCCTCTGGTTATATACATGGAGGAAAAGAAGGAAGTAAAGGGAAGAGTGCAGCTAAGTTTCATGATACCCATCCTGACCTCATCACAACATGATTTTACAAACATGTTTACTAATATGACCTCAGCCATGAAGGGACTTTTTTCCTCCCCAAATGATCCATTTTCATCATCTTCATGTAGTAACATTTTTAAAAAATTCCATTCTACCATTAAAGTTTAGGTAAAATCATGAAAGTGGACATTTCAAATGCAAGTAAAAATGAGGTTAAATAAATACGTAAGTATCTAATTCTTCCTTATTTTGAAAATAGACAGAACATTGAAGACAAACAAAGATATGAACTGAAAGTGAGAAGCATGAAATATTAAAAACACAGTTAAAAGTTATGCCTATAGAAGAGTGGAATTTTCTTGATTGAAGGCTACTTCATAATCATACTAGCAAAGTGTCAAAGTAAACTGCAAAGGAAACACAGGTTTTTTTCCTGCAGACATTTTGCACAGTAAGTGGGTTTTATTTTTATTTTATTTTTACAGTGTAATTTATGTTTTTTAATATTTTCATTGATTTTTTTATAGAAGAAGGGAGAGGGATAGAGAGTTAGAAACATTGATCAGCTGCCTCCTGCACACTTCCTACTGGGTAAGTTCCCACAACGAAGGTACATGCCCTTGATCAGAATCAAACCTGGAACCCTTGAGTCCGTAGGCCAATGCTCTATCCACTGAGCCAAACCAGTTAGGGCAGTAAGTAGGCTTAAAAAAAATTTCCATCTAAGGTCTTTACACAATTTTTTTGGGAAAAATTGAAATATATTCGTAAATTAAAAATAAATATCTGGGATTGTATATGATTTATAAATATACACTGATATATTGGGTTCATGCTAAAAATTTTACTAGAAAACTTATGCAATCTTAAAAGTTGTAGATCAATTGTTCTTAATGTGTAAGAGTAGGACTCAATCTGAAGGTCCAACAATAGTGGGCCACTTAAATAAATTAGGTCTATTTAATAGATTGCTATAAAATAATTAAATTAATTATTTAATTACATGGAATAACAACTGTATTTTATAGCAAGTGGAAAAAACAAAGCATGAGCCTTTATAATTTGGACCTAGATAATTTGATGAATATAAATATCTACATGATATAATGCATTCTGCATCTTGACAACAGAAATGCTTTTTTATTATTTATTTAATATATTTTATTGATTTTTTTTACAGAGAGGAAGGGAGAGGGATAGAGAGTTAGAAACATTGATAAGAGAGAAACATCCACCAGCTGCCTCCTGCACACCCCTTACTGGGGATGTGCCCACAACCAAGGTACATGCCCTTGACCAGAATCGAACCTGGGACCTTTCAGTCCACAGGCCAATGCTCTATCCACTGAGCCAAACTGGTTTCAGCCAGAAATGCTTTTTTAAAATTAAATGGCCATATGCCCATCCACAAGCTCAAGGAAACTACAGATTATTGAAGGCATTTTTTTAACATGACTCTTAGAGCTATCAGGAAAATTGTTTCTTTATCTTGATTCTCAGACACTAAATTTATGAATTGCCTCAGGCCAGATTGTACAGTCTGAGTCTGTAAGTGATGGATGAGGTCTTCTTCAGGTCTGAGGGCATTTTTGCTCCAAAATGATAAATTACAAGATACCTCAGTGATTGATGAAGCACACCTGGCCAGGTGAGATGTTCTCTTGGCATGGATTTAGATTTGACTAAAAGTAGGATTTCTAAAGCTTGATATACAAAGTTAGATATACCAGAAATTCTTAAGCTTTAAGAAGTTCTACAGTGTCTTTTATTCATTCTCATATTATCAGTCCCCTGCAGCTTTGTTTTGTTCATGGAGGCATTTTAGGACCAAATATTTACTTTCTCTGTAAAAATAACACTGATATTTTGGTTACCTGCCGTTATTGTGCTTATGGATCTCCACATTATAGTTTAACACTAGTTGACTTACTTGTACCTTATCTGCTATTGACTCTTGTCAACAAAATGACCATTCATCCTTTAATAGTCACAATAATTGACAAAGAAAACATCAAAGCATTCCAAAAAGAAGAAATAAAAGACAGTATTATTTTATCAAAATGCATTAAGAATGAATGATGAAACATGAGAGAATGACATATCCTACTATCTAGAATTTGAATACTCTCTTTAGAGACATTGGTTGAAGATATTTTCATCCCAGATATTTTCACCAGCAGGGAGCTATGGAATCAGTGCAGATAAAATATTTGGATTATTTTATTAATATTTTCTAGTATAGAAATGAAAGGATTTTTTATGAAAAAGCCTTTTTTTCCCCCTTGACATATGACTCTGGTCATTCTAAATCTTGCATTCAAAACCTTATCAAAAGTACCAATTAAATAAAAGTTGCTAATGAGAGGCAGAAAATCTCCTGTGACTTTTCTTAAAGAACAGGATTTCTGGGCTAGGAACAAATGACTAGCAGCCCAGTAAGTATTTTTAACAAAAGAGGGTGACACATGGAAATAGCATCACCGTAGGCATGAGGAGGCGTGGGGTATGTACCAGTTCCATTATCCAACGACCATTTGATCTTGAGCAGGTCATGTAACTTTATGTGAATTTCATTTTCTTCTTTTCTACAGATAGAAGATATATTTTTTTTTCTAAAGGGAGATAGTTGATATATTAATTTGTTTCTTTGAAATAGTAATAGTAAGAGAATAGAGAAAAGATAATATCTTACACACCAAAGTAGGCAGATCAAAACTGGTACCACCCCATATGGAAACTTGCTTTGGATTGCTAAGAATATTTTATGAAAAAGTTATGGATATATTAATTTTATACTCAAATGTGTGAAATAAACTTAATTTCTTTCTTATCTCCTGTTTAAAATATATTTTTCCCTTTAGAGTTCCCTTCTCATTGGCAAATGGGAAAATACAGTATAATCCCAATGTATTAAATAAACTCTGTCCCATGGGATAATTTAAATAGTACTTTATTTTGAGGAATTGGTCACTTTTCTTAAGGAAACATATTCAGTCTCTAATATTACTCCATCCTCATTCCTCTGCCCAAGATGATGCCCAGATGTATGAGAAGGCTTACTCTTTCACATGGCAGTAGAAGAGTAGGGATCTTCTATTTAATGTGGGTTCTATGGTTTCTTACTGATCTCTGCTGGAATTTCTGCTGAAGACAGTAGCTGGCAAAATGTTTAACCCATTTGTTTTTATTTTTATTTTAAAAATATATCTTATTGATTTTTACAGAGAGGAAGGGAGAGGGATAGAGAGATAGAAACATAGATGAGAGAGAGAAACATTGATCAGCTGCCTCCTGCACACTCCCTACTGGGTATGTGCTCACAACCAAGGTTTATGTTCCTTGACTGGAATTGAACCCGGGATCATTGAGTCCGCAGGCCGATGTTCTACCCACCGAGCCAAACCAGTCAGGGCTCCATTTCTTTTTAGCATGATGAAAGCCTGATCACCTTCTAGTGCACACATCTGTGTGGTTGCTGGTTCCTCAGATCCTCTATCAGTAGCTTTCACCATTACTTTCCATCTTTTGACCAAGATATCAATGGCACAGAATTGACTGGGAAATCATCCTTCCCTTCAAGAGTTCAGACTCCACAAGCTGATCTTATTCCTACTCCCTACCTCATAAAGCAATCTAAGAACTTCTGGGATCTGTTTATACCGTTTAGAAACATTGGATGGCATGGAAAGGCTAAAATCTAGCCTGAAAAAGGAAACAACAGCCAAATCTGCTTTTCTTGGGGGAATCTCCTAAGTTACTATGGGGTAAAGAAAAGCCCATTCAAAATACTCCAGAGCAGTGGTTCTCAACTTTCTTAATGGTTCGACCCTTTAATACAGTTCTTCATGTTGTGCTGACCCCCAACCATAAAATTATTTTCATTGCTACTTCATAACTGTAATTTTGCCACTGTTATCAATTGTAATGGAAATATCTGTTTTCCGATGATCTTAGGTGACCCTGCTAGCTAGCGGTTGAGAACCGCTGCTGTAGAGCCTAATCATTATATAGTAAGTCTCATGCTCTTTGCTCCCATTTCTCTTTACTACACAGATTAATTCCCAGGATTTGATCCTTATCCTGTGCACTTCCTTGGTGTGACCAGCTCTGCCTAACATAAGCTGCTTCTGCAGAATGGGAGGGAATATGAAAACATTGCACAGTGTGATTTCTCTACCTCTACTTTTCCTTAGTAACCCCCGTTGCTGTGTGTCTGTGCCTTGGTTGTATGAGGAGGGGAAGACTGCATACCTGCTTACTTAAGCTAGGAGTTGCCATGTTAAGAAATCAGCTAACACATCCCTGACTCATTGTAATCTGAAGCAGCACTACAGAGCCAGTTTCCAGTGATGGGCTGGAGTGAGCTCCCACCCACTCCTAACAAATGACTGTTAAAGTTTTAACACAATCTTTATTACAAATAAAATGATATGAACTCATACCTAAATCATATTAAAACAAAATTAAAAATATTCAAGTTTACTCACTAATGAATTATTTTACTACTATTTTATTCATAATTGTTTATATCTTATTAATATATAATCACTACTGCAAGGAGTACTATTGTGCATTTGTCCTCAACTCTGTGTTCAGTGACATTGTCTTATCAGATTGACAGCATACATCTCTCTCCAAATGGAAGCCATTGTTTGTGGATGACTAGAAGGCAAGAACAGAGAACTACCCTTGTGGCCACCGGGTCCTGAAAACTAAGCCCTCAGGAAACTTTCTCAGGCACAGGAAACAAAGCAAACTCTTTTAATACCGAGCTGCAACTTAGCCATTTTTATAGTGTATGTAATCAAATCTCAGTTATATACATAAATGAGAACTAACCATTAGAAATAAATAAGTAAATAAAATCATTTCAATGAGGCTTTTTAAGCCATTACCTAGCTTACTTGGCAAGGCCTTTGCATTTACCTTTCCAAATGTGTCTAGTCTAACTCAATTAGTTATTAATCCCTTGAGCAAATACCCTTGGACAAAAGGCTTTGCCTCCTATCTTAAGAGAAAAAGGAAAATAGCCTGCATAACATGTTTTGCCACAAATAGTGCATTCAAGAAAAAGAGTATTCTTTTTTTTTAAAAAATATATATTTTATTGATTTTTTACAGAGAGGAAGGGAGAGAGATAGAGAGCTAGAAACGTCGATGAGAGAGAAACATCGACCAGCTGCCTCTTGCACACCCCCTACCGGGGATGTGCCCGCAACCAAGGTACATGCCCTTGACCAGAATCGAACCTGGGACCTTTTAGTCCGCAGACCGACGCTCTACCACTGAGCCAAACCGGTTTCGGCAAGAAAAAGAGTATTCTTGCAATGCCTTTCATGCTATGAATTCTGAAGTTGTTTTAAGTTAACTAGTCTTTATTTCCTATGTTTTTGTTCTTTTATAAAAATCTTAATTTATTATTTTATCAACATACTTTAAAATAATGATGGAGGTTCAAGGGTGAATAAAGAGTGGCCTCTGTGTTCTAGGAAATTATGATTTTTTAAAAAATTATAGTTTAATTGGAGGAAACAGCTAAACAAATAGGAAATATCGTACAACGAAGTGTGTGTAATTATATAAATGAAGGATGCTTCATGGGAGCATATGTGTGTATAAATGTGTGTTCAAGTTTATGAACATGAGATAGCCCTTCCTTCCTTCCCGCCTTCCTTTACTTTCTTATAGATCCCTCAGTGCTCCTGCTAGGTGACTCCATCTGAAATGTATGGTGATATCCCTCATCATCAGTAGCTTCTTGTGGTACTGTAAAAACAAAACTGATTTTAGCATCAAAGGGTGTTTGAAAGTATTTTTCTTTACTAGGCAAGCTGTAAGAATCTTCAGCTGTCTTGTTGCCATGGTGAGTGGAGTTGAAGCGATATTTCTAGTCAATACAATCTAGAAAATGAATGCTACTATGAAATAAGCTAACAGCCATCATCCTTTAATGCAGTGAAGTTTAAACGTGAGAGTTATCCCCTCCTCTCAGACATGCAGAGAAGCATGTAATGGTGTATGAAGACTAGGGGGAAAGGTCACCCATTTTCTCCTTTGCAGATTCAGTTTCAAATATATCCAAAGTTAAAAATTGTACTGTATTTCAAGAATTGGCTTAAAATTTGATTGTTGTGAGGATATAACAACATCCTACAGAGGAACTAAGTAGGTTTTCAATCAATCTTACAGAACTTATTACTTCCTATTTGATGCAGGGAAATTAATAAATTTGCAGGAGCTTAGTTTTTTCACCTAAAAATAGGAAAAATAAAATAAAATAAAATAAAATAAAATAAAATAAGTCAACTATTAACGTGATAACAATAGCAATTAAGGGATTTATGG
This sequence comes from Pipistrellus hanaki, assembly GCF_964339955.1. NCBI lineage: Eukaryota > Metazoa > Chordata > Mammalia > Chiroptera > Vespertilionidae > Pipistrellus > Pipistrellus hanaki. The sequence continues at coordinate 29,403,606 of NC_140505.1, forward strand.
TTTCAGTTCTGGCACCCAAGTGCATTTGGTTGTACTCTGAGGGGTCTGGAAAAGGGAAGTTACAATTACCTTGGCATTTCAATTATATATTATATAGATGCAAAAGGACAGTAAGCTCAGTTAAGGTAAAGATTGACCTTTGTCAGGGAAGAAACTGGCCTAGGACATGACTATCCACCATAAACCACTTTTGGTTAAAGTTTTAATTTCAGACATCCTATGTAGTTACTTTAGGTCTTTGAGTTTCAAATGAAATAGCAGGAAGCGTTATTGCCCTTCTCCTCACCCTTCAACTCCTTGCATTGATAGAGGGACTGTTTGATCTTCCACGTGTTACCTGGAACTGAATGTTTGATAGTAGCTTTAGTTATGTTAAGCTTAGTTCTAAGTTTAACTCCAGTGGTTCTCTCTTTCCTAGCTCTACTTTCCCTCAGTTAACTTAGCAAAATTCTAGTGGAGGATAACTGTTAAGTAAAGATACACATTTGTGTGTGTGTGTGTGTGTGTGTGTGTGTGTGTGTGTGTGTGTGTTTAATGCTCTTCCAGGTACCAACCAGATTTTCCAAACAACATTAATGAAAGTGTGGCTGGTTTCTCCTTTTATAGAAAGGTTTCTCCAGTTTTAGCATTCATCTCCTACTTACCTATACCTACTTTGGGCAACTGGCCCACATCTACCAGCAATTGTCTCTCTTTACCCACTGAAGGGCTTATCCTCTCAAGAATTTATTTAATTCAGATTTGTTTGCATTCATTTCTCTTCAATAGTGTTAGAGAGAAGCATGCTTTTATTTTATACAGTGTGTTTTCTTGTTTCAATGGGAGCAAGGACATTTCACATGAATGCAGTTACTATTTTTATTTTGCAATTTGCTTTTTCCTTTAGCTTTAACTGTAAACATTCCCCCTTATCTTCTGAAGTGGATAGCTTCTAAATTAGTTCATGTAATGGCTTCATTATTTTCAGTGGTTGAACAGTGTTGTCATAGTATGACATTACCAAAATGTATCCAAATTTTTTTCATTGTTGACCATTACTACATATAAAAATAGAATGAACAACCTTGCACATATAAAATATATATTTATCTTACACCTTTGTGTGATTATTTATTTTGAAGAGTTCTTAGGATTGAAATTATTGACTCAAAATGAATATTAATTTAACTAGTCAGAAATATTTCCAGGTTATATTTACAGACAAGTATTATCAATAAGTGCTTCAAAATTTTGTGAGTGCTACTTACTCAAACCCCTACTCTCTTTACCCTTATTTATCTCATTCTTTTAAAATTCTGCCAAATTAATAAGGGCAAATTTCTTCTACTCTTTTTTAATGTTTTACTTTCTTGTTTACTAATGAATTTTATCTTTACTAATAACTAATAGTTAAACTTCATCTTTTAAGATCATTTAAGTTTGCCCATATATTTTTCGATCACATACCTTTCTTTACTTGCTCCTATTATTTTAAAAATTGCAAGGAACATTCTTACACATGACTTTGTCCTCATCTAGGAATATTTTCTTTATTTCATGGGAAAGACTATTTTGAATCACAGGTAGTACTCATTGTACATTTTTTTTTTTGTTTGTTAATCCTCACCAGAGGATATTTTTCCATTGATTTTAAAGAGAGTGGGAGAGAGAGGGAAAGATAGAGAGAAACATCAACGTGAGAGAGACACATTGATTAGTTGCCTCCTACCTGTGCTCCAACCAGGGCCCAATCAGGGAGGAGCCTGCAACTGAGGTCATGCCCTTGACTGGAATTAAACCTGAGACCCTTCAGTCTGCAGTTGGATGCTCTATCTGCTGTGCCAAACCGACAAGGGCATTCATTGTACATTTTGACCTATATTACCAAACTGGTCTCCAGAAATGTTCTTTAAATTTATACAACCACTCACAGTGCTTGAGAGAAACCATTTTTATTTGCAGTTGAGAACACTCTGTGGCAAGAAAGGGCAATGTTTGAAGATTATATGAGAGCAGTAAAAATTCAAGAAGAGAGGGTCATATGTGGTTGGGATTGTTACTGCTTATTTTGGTGCTCTATATAGAGTTTGGTCCCTCAATGAATAGCAATTTCTTCAAAAATTTTTTAGAAAGATAACCAAATAAGGTGAGGCAGGCACCTGAGAGAGCAAAGCAAACAGACACCCTCACTTCTTATGGTTTTTAACCCAGAATAGAGCATAGATTGAAGCTTTGTGAAAACTTACCTGAGATCCTAATTGGAACTTTTGTGAATTGTGCATTTCAAGAGTTAGTGTTTCAGGTGGAGAGCCAGACCCTGGAGTCCTGTGTGAATTTACTAGAGAAAGGCCAAGAAGTTATGCGGCAATAGGAAAATGTGGAAATTGGAGTGTAACCAAGCTTTGAAAGTGAAAACATTTATCAAGAAGCATGAGTTGTTTGAACATGGCAAATACTACATATGTGTGATGAAAGTCCCTTTCCTTCACCCAGGAGACCCTAAGGGCTGGTTAGCTGTTGTGGGATTATTGACTTTCAAGCACAGTTCTGAACTCTTGATGCTACCTGTATCTAGAAATATTTGTAGGAAATACAGTACCAGGAACAGGAGTGGAGAATTTTGAGTTGGTGTTATAATATGTCACTGAAACTTCAGAAAAATGACAGGCCTTAGACAAAAGTGACTGATACAAATGGAAAGTTCGCAAGGCTTGGCATTAAGAATTATATCTGTCCACACCCTCCAATTCTTGTTTCTAAGCTGATGCCCAGAGCACTTGAACTAGGTAGGGAGTAATATAGAGAGTTCCTAGAATTTTGGCATTTATTTTCTTCTATAGCAAAAACTGCAGAAAATACCTTTGCTGTGCTGCGGAGTTTAGAAAATAGTCTTGATTAGATAAAACTGTTGTGGGAACAAACTCACTCTATTAAACAAAGTATTTAACCTCCCCCCGAACCCCACCAAAAAAAAAAAAAAAAGAGAGTTCTATGAGAGATTAAAGAATATCCCTAAATTCGTGTAATTATTGAAGCTAATTCAGGAGAAAAAAAGATTAGGAGGCATCATTGAATGGTAGAAAACAATATTCAGTAGTTCAGCTTGGGATTCAGAAGTTGGGGTTAAAACAGATGTGACTCAGCCCCAGGGGAAATCCTGGAATGCTCTCTGCTTTCCCTGCTCCAGATTCGGCAGGAGATCGATTTGTTTCAGATGTAGGGGGCTAGTACAAAAAGGCAGGCTTGAGCCTATTTGAACGTATCATCTAACTCCCAAAAGTCTTCAGTAACAATGGGATAAATCCTATTAATAAAGAACTAACCTAGGGGTTCTTTTTTTAAAAAAATATATTTTATTGGTTTTCCACAGAGAGGAAGAGAGAGGGACAGAGAGCTAGAAACATCGATGAGAGAGAAACATTGATCAGCTGCCTCCTGCACACTCCCCACTAGGGATGTGCCCGCAACCAAGGTATCAATACATGCTGTTGACCGGAATCGAACCCAGGACCCTTGAGTCCGCAAGCTGACGCTTTATCCACTGAGCCAAACTGATCTCGGCTAGGGATTCTTTTTTTTTTTTTTAAATATATTTTTATTCATTTCAGAGAGTGAGGGAGAGAGATATAGAAACATCAATGATGTGACAGAAACATTCATTGGCTGTCACAACCCCAACCAGGAATCAAACTGTAAACTCAAATCGAACTGTGAACTCTTCTGATCTTAGGTTGGCTGTCAACCATTGAGCCATGCCATCTGGGCTAACCTTGGGAGTCTTATGAAGAAGATCCTTTTCCTATCACTGCATCTGATTTTTGTCTTTTAAATCCTGTGCAATGACTTAAAGCTCTGCTCAACTTTCTAGTCAGCTGTCATTTTTGACTTAACTAAGTCTCCAATGGTAGATTTTGAATTAGCAATATTCTGATGGGGGAAAATGACACCAAAACACCAAGCTCACTTTTTGGCATTTTTTTTCTTTGTAAAATATATATTTTGGGATATATCCAACAAGAGGACTCTTCTAAAACCATCTACTACTTTATTGTAGGAAGCCAAACTTCTCTGTCATGTTATTTGGTGGGTATATTTTCCTTGAGTATTTGCCTTTTTTAAAAAGTATGTCTGAATTCACATATTTCCCATCTCACTACTTTCATGTGACTTTTTAAAAAAATTAAAATTTGATCAATGTTGACATATAATACACCCTTTTATCTTCATTCATGATATAAATCATTTACATCAGTCTAAGTATTTCCATTTTCTCCCCTTTAGTAAATCTTAACCCTCCATAGATAAGCACTGTTTTTATTCCTATAACTATAGATTAATTGAATATTGTTGTTAAATTTATATAAATGGAATAACTTAGTGTGTACTCTTTGTGTGTGGATCAGTACAATGTTTTTTTACATTTATCCATGTTGACACTATTAGTAGTTTCATTTTATTGGCAAGAAGCATTTTGTTGAATAAATTTGGCATAGTTTGTTTATTCATCCTCCTATCTATCCATTCTCTACTTTGTTGTTCTAGTGCTCTTTGTTGAAAATATTTTCTTTTCTACTTTGAAATCTCTGTTCTCTGGATCTGCTGCTTAATCCTTTTTGTATTAGTTTGGGTATGTTTTATATTCTAAGGAATTTGTCAATTTAATCTAAGTTGTCAGATTTATTGTCATAACATCATCCATAATATTTTTTAAAATATATTTTTATTGCTTTCAAAGAGGGAAGGGAGAGGGACAGAGAGAGAAAAATCAGTGATGAGAGAGAATCACCGTTTGGCTGCCTCCTGCATGCCCCCACTAGGTATTGAGCCCACAACCCGGGCATGTGTCTTTGATGGGAATTAAACCTGGGACCCCTCAGTCTGCAGGCCCTCACTCTCCCCACTGAGCCAAACGGGCCCAGATCATATTTTTCATGTTATTGTCTAATGACTGTAGAATTGGTAGTGATATCCAGTCTTTCATTCTTGATAGTACTAATGTTGTTTAATTGTTAACATTTATTATATGCCAGGTACTTTCAAAGTTTTATTATTCTCTAATAATAAAAGTAAATAATTACTGGGCACTTGTTAAGGAGCAATCCCTGTTCTAAGCACTCCTTTTGTTAAAGTCTTGCAGCAAAACTGTGAAAATGCTGCTATTATTATCCAAATTTTATAGATGAAAACAGTGAAGCACCAATCTGCCCAATGTCTCATGGCTAATAAAGACATTTCCCTGGTCAGAGCACACACTAACTGGCCCAGAATAGGCACTTTTAAACACTTTATTACAAGTTCCTGTATATGTTTTATTTGGTCTGCACAACTTTATGAGCACATACTATTATGAACATTAGTTTTATAGATGAGGACATTTTGTTTCAATTAACTTGAGTCAATTAACTTGTAGTCACAAACATGATTCCTTATGAAGAGAGATTTAAACACAAGTGCAACATCGATGTCTTTACTAAATATATGAGGCTTTTGTGTGTTATGCTTCAAGGTAGTAAAGTAGTGGAAGGTAATGGCGGTGTATGATGAAGCTAGTTAGCATGGGTGATAACAATAACTTGAAACCAGAGTTAAAGGGATAGATGATGCTTAAGGGAAAACAACTGGGGTGAAGGCTCAATTTGCTTCTTGCATTTCAAATATAAACTATTTGCATTTTAATTAATTGTGTACCATATGCAAGTATGAGAGATAGTTAGGTGTGTATATTGGAAAATTGTGGGATGTCAAGTTTTGATGACCTATGGAATGTCAGATCTTTTTTAGATGCAAGGGATAGAAAAATCAATTTAAACTCTTCTACGTAAAGAGTCTACTTAGCAGCTCAAATAAAAGTCACTTACAGATATAGGTTTTATTTTGTCCAGTTCAGATTCAAAAATTGTGATGGTCTCCTGAATACATTTTTCAGTTTTAGCTGCACTCTCTTATCATTCATTACTTTGGGGATTAGGTTTCAATATATGAATTTTAGGGGGACACAGACCTTCAGTCTATAACAATATTATACACATTAAAGCAGATCTTTAAAATCATTTTTTACTTTCAACATTAAAAGATAGTAAAAGAAGTATAATTAAAATCTTGATCATATTATGAAACGATTAGAGGCCTGGTGCATGAATTCGTGCATGAGTGGGGTCTGGCCATCCAGCCCCTATTTGGCTTATCAGGCTGGCTGGGGGTGGGGGATGGGGGTGGGAAGGGAGTGGGAAGTTGGCCATCTCCCCCTGCCCCCTGGTTGAACTCACAGTCAAGGGGACAATTTACTAGCCTTTTACTAGTATTATATATATAGGATTTCTTACCTACATCTGTTTGTTTTATTCTGTCATTAGTATTTTTCAGAAAATAAAGTTTGTTTTTCAATATGATATGTAATTTGTTATAAAAATATTGAAATCTCAAAATTTTAAGTTTATGGTTAATAATTTTATGTTTGTTGAGATCTTTGATTGACTTTCTCTGGAAACCCAAATATTTTTGAGAAAATACTCCTTTTTGGTTTTCAGTTACCTAGTAAGCTCTGAGCAAATTCTGCTTAATGGATTTTCTTATCTTTTAAAAAATAGTAAATGTGTAGGATTTTCTTGTCTCTTTAAAAAATAGTAAATGTGTAGTTATTTTACCAACATATTTTGTGGGTATTATCTTTTAGTCCTCACTCAAATCATCTTTCTTTGAAAAAAATTTACAAGAAAAAATTACTTTAATATAGTCGGTTCTATTTAAGATTCTTTTTAATGTTTCACCTAATTTATATGCTGGAAGAAATCACAGGCCTTCTCTGTTTCATTTTGTACCAGTCAGAACAAAAATTTATCCAATTAAAATAGGAACTTCATCAAAAATTCTTCTCACAATCCAAGATACTCCAAATCACACTTATAGAAGTTCAAAATGAAATTCTCTACACCATCTGAGCTCTCACTATTTGATTGGTTTACTTCCTCCCTTGCTTTTGTTAGGATAATTTTCAATGTCTTTTTGCTTGCAAGGTCTATTTGCAATAATTGCTGTCCACCAGTTATTCAAAAGCTGAAGTTTCTTAGCACTCTATTCACTGAATACTTGGATTAAAATATTTTCAACAACTTTTGAACAAATTGGGGTCAACTTTTTAAAAAACTGTTTGTAAAATAATTCAATCACACATTGTAGGTTTGGTTTAGCCATACCATTTTTGAACTTTGATAGTTTTGATTGGTTATTTCAAAGCTTTGAGTTTAAAAAAAAATCCTTCTGGATGAATATAAAATATTAGACAATAGTTCCTACACATTTGCCTACGCATTTCTGGTGTGCTTTTGTTATCTGTCAAAATGTTAATAGGTTTATTTTTTATCTTTCTCCTTGTCATTCTTCTGGTGACTTTAATGGATTAGAATATATTCCCTTTGATGATGAGACAAGGTTGGGCTAGGGAAGCTTTCTCCTTTTCCCTGCTGACTTGTAGGCTTCTCCACCGTTGTTTTCCTGAAGGATGCAGAACATGGTCTCACCTCTGTTGGGTAGAACTTCCTTGGTATTTCTAAATCAGGATGATTTTCCCCCCACTCTTACTCAAGGCCCAGCCCCAGGGCTCAGGAGCCTTTCTGTTCAAGGTTAGGCTTTCAGCCTTAGTTATTCTCCTGCTTCCTACTACTTCTTGGATCTGCTTCTCTGGGAGATCTCTCCTCTGGGTCATTAAAACATTCTCTCACCCTCATCCCCAGTGTTCCTTCTCTGCTCAGTTTGGATCCTGTCTCTCCAGCTGTTCCTCCAAACAAACCTCTCCTCGCCCGAAGGAGAGGATTTGAGGTATTTCTGAGGCTCACAGAGATTGGCTCTGTCATGCCAGTGTTTGAAGCCTGGCCTTCAGATTTTTTGTTTGCCAGCAACTTGGAGGCTTTGAGGGCTTCGGGTGTATCTGTGGCTCTTTGCCTTCTCAGGCTTTTAAACTCAAAGTTTCATCTTTTGTTTGGGGGCAAGTAGAAGTTGGAAATAACATTGGTTTCTGCAGGATTTGTAGGTTGTGCATTCCCACACATCCTACCATTCTTACCTGTACTGGTTTGACCTAACCCAAACATTTCTTAGGCTCTTTAGACACTCTTTGTCATTGAGTTTTGTGGAATATGCCATCGTTGTTTTCCCCTTCATTATCCTAATTGATTTCTTTATTTTTCCATAAAGAAAAACTTGGATATTCAAAAATGTGCTGTCAAAGTGATCACATCACTTGCTACCCATGAATTCTAATAAAATAATTCAAAGTAGTTTTAATCCTGCTCCTCAGAGATAACCACTATTCAGTGTTTATTGGATTTTAAAGTATTTTTTATAAATGTAAACAGAATCATACAAGTTTCTATGGGTGGAATTGTGTCAACCCCAAATGTATATATTGAAGCCTTACCCACCAATGTGGTGGTATTAGGAGATGGGGCCTTTGGCAAGTAATTGGAGTTATTAAAAGTCATGAAGGTAGGGTCCTCACAATGAGATTAATGCCCTCATATCAAGAGACACTAGAGAGTTTGCTTCTTTTCTCTGGACATGGGTTTACTGATTGAAAAAACTACCATCTGCAAGCCAAGAAGAGAGCTCTACCTGGAGAACCTGATCTCTGTCGCTACTGCCCCTGTTGATTTGAAAGCCTGAGAACTCTTAAGAGAAATATATCAAGCCCACTTTTCTGTGCATGTGTCCGATACTAATTTATGATTAAATCTGTAGTTAGTGTTATAGATCTATCTTTGGATGGTACTGGGAAACAAGCACCAGCATTATAATATCTGGGAATAACTGCCCAGGTGTGGCATTCTGAGATCTGGCCCTCTGGCTTCACCCATATTCTGGCTGGAGATTTTCTGAGTGCTGTAGAGAGATGGAGGGGCAGAGGCTGAATCAAATGTTCATGGAATGAATACGTCACCATTTATATCCCCTGCCTGGTGTGCTTTCCTGTAGAGTACAGTGATGGACCACCATGAAAGTCAGTTGAAAATGAGACAAATGTTCCTATGACAACTGCAAAGTGTAGCAGGAACACATTCGGGAAGGCTTCATTCTAATATCTATTCATGATTCCAGACAGTCTTCATAACTTTTGAGGTTCTACAAAAAAATTCATGTTTTATTGAAATTCTATTAAACAAAACATAAATGTGCCTAAATATAAGGCAAACTCAAATATAATATCTTAAGGCCATCCCTTCTATTTTTAATTTATTTTATTTTTATTGTTTTTTTTTAAATATATTTTATTGATTTTGTACAGAGAGGAAGGGAGAGAGATAGAGAGTTAGAAACATCGATGAGAGAGAGTCATTGATCAGCTGCCTCTTGTACACCCCCTACTGGAGATATGCCCGCAACCAAGGTACATGCCCTTGACCGGAATCGAACCCGGGACCCGTCAGTCCCCAAGCCGACGCTCTATCCCTTGAGCCACACCGGTCTCGGCTATTTTTAATTTTATTTATTTATTTATTTATTTATTTATTTATTTATTTATTTATTTATTTATTTTTTTGTGACAATGGTTAACAAAATTATACAGGTTTCATGTGCATAATTCCATAAGACATCACTGTACACTATATTGTGTATTCACCACTCCAAGTCAAGTCTCCATCCATCACCATTTATCCCTCATCCCCTCTCCTACTTTCTCCCTCCCACTTCTCCCCAGCAATTACCACACTGCTATCCCTGTCCATGAGTTTATTTCCTTTTTGTTAAATCCCTCCACTATCCTTACCCAGACCCACCCCGATAGAGCTGTCAGCCTGCTCTCTATCTATGAATCTGTATCTATTTTGCTTGTTAGTTCATTTTGTTCATTAGATCTCACATATGAGTAAAATCATGTGGTACTTGTCTTTCTCTGACTGGCTTATTTCACTTAGCATAGGTATAGCCATGCTGTCACAAAGGCTAAAATGTCCTTATTCTTCATGGCCAAGTAGTATTCCATTGTGTAAATGTACCATGGGTTTGTTATCCACTCATCTACTGATGGGTACTTGTGCTGCTTCCAGTTCTTGGCTGCAATGAACATAAGGATGCATATATTCTTTCCAATTAATGTTTTGCATTTCTTAGGATAAATTCCCAGAAGTGAAATCATTGGGCCATAAGGCAGTTCCATTTTTCACTTTTTGAAGTTACTCAATACTACTTTCCACAATGGCTGGACCAATCTGCCTTCCCATCAATATGCATGATGCCACCTTACACTTGTCATAACAAGTGTTTTCATATCCTAGGAAACACTTTTTATGACAAGTGTAAGGTGGCATCCTTGTGATTTTAATTTGCATTTCTCTGATGACCGGTGAAATTGACCATCTTTTTATATGTCTGTTGGCTTTCTATGGAGAAGTGTCTATTCAGGTCCTTTGCCCATTTTTAATTGGATTTTTTTTGTGTGTGTTTTTTTTTGGTGTTGTCCACAAGACATTCAAAGTGAAAAAAAGTATCTCAGGATTACATACTTTTGACTTAGGGAGTGGACATATTCAAGTAATGGTTTTTGCTAATAAAAATAGATATTCTCAATTTGACTTTTCTGTTGTAAAATTACTTGGCAGATGTTAAATCTAGGGTATAAGAGTAAATATTTAAAAACACAAAAACATTTTATTATTTATATAATATAAAAACAGTAAAAAACAAAACAAAACCCTATATACAGTGTAATGCATTAACAATTAGTGTTTAAATGGGAATAAAAATACAGATTCCTATTAAAGTAAGTTTAACCAAATAACTTAAGAACTTTGAATTCTTGGAAGTATATAAGCATAAAGGACACCCTAAATAATAAACACAGAGCTATGATAAATGTATAGGTCATTTCTGCAGTGTTCTCTTGTAAAAAACACATCCGATTGCCATATCCCTCAACACAATGAATTTGCAATTGTGTACGATTCAGTACCCTCCTGAAATGTGCCTGTGCTATTAAACTTCTGTATGCCCATTAGTCACACTCTTAGGTAAAACCTACATAGGAGTTTCTAGACTCCACAACCTGCTTTTTCTGATAAATGAAACCTACCTCCCAGACAAACTACCGGTATTTTCTCCGCGCCCCCCCGCCCCCCCACTGTGCTACATTTGAATGGATCAGCTAATAAGAATCAACGTTTACTACCCCCAACACTTTTTTCTAACATATGTCCCATTTTTGATTTTTGTGAGCATTGATGTTAATGAAAATGGAACTTTTAACCACTGTCTAAATTTCGTCAATGAATCCCAACCTCCTTTAGCAGAACATTCACTTACTATATGCTATCATTTATGTGGAACCCCAGCCTTTCTCTCATCTTCTTTTTGATTCCCCACCACACACACTCCAGCACAGCCCACTCACCCATAGGTCCTCCATGCCTTGATGCTCATCTAAGCATCAGAGTCCTTGACAACTGGTGTCGTCTTCAAGGATTCTTCCTAATGTTGCTCAGTGCTTAGTACCTTACTATCTGGTCCCTATCAAAATTAGATGAGCACTCCCCCTCCTCATCTGGAGTTTCCCAAATTGCTAACTGTTGAGTAATTTTCTTTGTATTATGGTTGCTGGCTTAATTATCTCAGCCCCTTAATTAAGCTTCAAGAGCCAAGACATGCTCTTTCATCTCAGTCTTCCCATGTTCATTCTAGAATCAAAAGAGAGTGAGCAGACTTGGGATTGTCAATAACAATTTACTTTCAGAGAGCCTGCACCCTTAAATCTATCTCATTTTAAAATGTGCTGACTCATAGGAACTATTAGAAGAAGGCAAAGTCCAGATTACTTTACAACAAATACTTAAATATAGCCTATTATAGAGAGTATTATTATCCTAATTATTAAAAAATCATATAAACACTATTATTTTAATGCAGTACATCAGATTTTTGCTAAACATGATTGGAATTTTTGTGAGACTAGATATGCATAGTAATAAGATAAAAAATAACAGAGCTCAGTTTTGCTTCTTCAAAGGAAAACTTGCATTATTATCTAATAAACATGGATACATCATACTTCTTACGTGAATCCCAAATGTCACAAAACAGGGATTAATGATATAATGTAAATATTAGAGAAATACCTCAAAAGAGAAATAGTGACTATATCTGGATGTTGGGATTATTTATGACTTTTTAAATTGCTTATTTGTTTTTTGTAATTTTCTACAATATCACACAGAACTTGTAGATTTACATATACACGAACAGATGTATATATTTAGTTTAGTTTATGATATATTATATTAGAGGGTTCACATAAAAAGTACAAGCAGCCCTGGCTGGTGTGAATCACTTGTTTGGGAATCATCCATTAATCATCCATTGCAGGTTAAATTCCTGGTCTGCGCACATGCCTGGGTTTGGGGCTCGATCCTCAGTAGGGACATATAGAAGGCAGCCAATAGATGTTTCACTCTCTCCCTTTCCCTCCTCTCTCTCTAAAAATCAATAAGAAGTATTTTTTAAAAAATACAAGCAATCTGGTTAATCAATAATAATTTAGTCTGAGTTATGGAGAAAAATTCTGACCTTAATCAGATTTAAATGATAATTGTCAGTTATCCCCTTAACTTTGTATAGGCAAGAGAGGTTAAAGGAATTTCAAAATTTTAGTCTTTAAAAATTATTCTATAACGACATATATGATGAGGTGATGATGCCCGGTGAATATTTCTTAGATTATAAATACCCGGTGTTAGAGAAAAAGTTATAGCTTTATTTCTGATGCCAGAACTCCCATGCAGATATGAATTAGGTAACCACTACTACTTTGAGATATTTCTAAAGCGGTGGTTCTTACTTGGGAGCAAGTTTGCTTCCAGGGGACATTTGGCAATGCTTGGTGACAGTTTTAGTTGTCAAAACTGGGGAGAAGACATTGTGTTATTGGTATCTTGTGAGGTGAGACTAGGGAGGCTGTTGAACCTCATACAAAATATAGGGCAGCCATCCACAACAAAGAAGTATCAACCCCAGATGTCAATAGAGGCAATACTGAGAAACACTGTCAAAAGAAATTGTAATTAGTTTGATATCAGTAGTTCTGGTGGTTTTCAGCTTTAAACCACTCCGTGGGAATCATAATGAATCTATCTGCCAATAGCAACAGCACTCAACAGGGAGCACAAGTCTAGACTAGTGGTCATGGAATGTGAAGAAGAGTATAAACTTGAAGTGGTTGTGATTGGGGAAGGGTGTTAGTAAAAAACTAGATTTGGGAGAAGAAAGTATATGTATTTTAAGAACAAATGTGATAGTTCATTTCAGCAGAACTTCTGCCACTTTTTATTCTTAGAAGAAGAACTTATTCATCGCTGTGAAAAGGAACCGGTATGACTTGAGCTGAAAGTTTATATTGCCTGGGTTGGAGGCACAGGGCATGCAAAGGGAGCCAGGCTGGGAGGTGGTGGTGGGGTGCACACTTGGGTAGATACTCAGTCACTTTGCTCACCTTTCTCTCTTTGGACGAACAGAAGTATTCTGGTGAATTTTCCCTTTTCATATTAAAATTCTTCCTGTCCTCAGATCATCTTTGTGTTCTGATACGCACTCTAGCTGCCCAGGAGCTTTCTGTGTGAGAATTTCAGCTCAGGGATACCCTGAGGACTTCCATAGCCATGGATTTTCTGAGCTTCTTCTTACACAGCAGAGATAAAGTTAAATATAAACCTGTCTAGGCAGCAGCTTTAAATGAGGGAGAAACAAGGTGAAGAAGAATGAAGGGGCAGATAAGAGAAACAAGTATGAAATTAAATCCTGTAATGTAGATATTAAATAACAATCTAGATAGAGCTAAAAGATAGAGATAACAGAGATAAGAAAGAAAAATTCCTTAAAAATGTAAGATTAAAAATATCCTCACCCTGAGTTTTTAAGAAGAAAGGCTTTGGGTTATCACATTTCATCAACAAAGGCTCAGCAGGTTCAAAACAAAAGGGGACAATTTCAGGATTTAAAATATAATATGCTCATTTTTATGTTCTACAAAATCTATCAAGTAATAGAAATACAGACTTTTGATATTATCTTCTATATGTATTTATTTATACAATGGAAAATGCCAGACCTTCTACTCACTTATGTCTGCAAGCAGACTTTATGTTGTATATAAATCTGATTTGGTTTAAGAAGTTGAGGTTTTGAATTTAAGGAAAGAGTAATCACAAGAAGACGGTAAGAGAAAAAACAATGCTTTCCAAAATGTTAGTAGATTTTCTTCAAAGGATATCTTTATCCACATCACTGTTTGAGAAAAGAATATTTTATTCAATGTCAAAATAATTTAAACTATCAAAACCCTTTGAGGCACCATGGAAAGACCTGGATAGTATTATATCCTAAGTGAAATAAGCCCGTCAGAGAAAGACAAGTATCACACGATCTCACATATATGTGGAATCTAATGAATAAAATAAACTGATGAACAAAATAGATTCAGAGACATTGAAGCATGCATCCAACTGAGATATTGTAGTGTGAAGAGGGGTGCAGGAAGAAACTAAACCAAGAACTTACGTACATATATAATATGTCTAACCCATGGACACAGACAATAGGGTGGCAAAGGCCTGGAGAGAGAGCAGGAGCAGAGTGGAGCAGCTCATTGGGGGAGAAAAGAGGACATCTGTTATACTTTAAACAATAAAGATGAATTAAGAAAAAGAAAAGAAAATAGAAAGACTGTCTCCTCAGCTTAAGCACAGAAAATTTTTTTAAAAAAAATTTCATTAAATCCTCAAATTTTGCTTATTTAAAGATGCTTTAATGTCAGGATGAACTTGCCATAGAAAACATATTTGTAAATTTTGGGATCCTTCATGTAGTTAAAAAAAAAGCAACACAATGAAATCCAAAGAGTCAGAATGATATAGGTACACAAATGTTCTTTCTAAGACATTACCTGACAGACCAATCAATGGTCAACTGCACCATGCTTTTAATAGTCACTGCATCTAGTTTTTAGGAACTTGGAATTTACCTGGGTAAAATATAGTATACACCCTATTATGCTGAGCACAGAGCTAGTTGGTTGAATCCTGCCCGTTATGTTTTGCAAGTGGACATTTAAACATTTCTCCTTTTTCAGGCAACCCAATACCCATAGCATCTCTAAAAAATGAATATCATGATCCATTCTTTTGGTTTCCCCATATACTTACTTAGAACAATGGTACCCTAATACTGCCCATATGAATGTGCACCCAACAGAGAATGAGGGTTGTTAGGAAGCAAGGAAGGGATACAGCAAATGCCAGATAGAACAAATGGCTTTCCTTGACCACCAACAACAAAGAGGACTCTGCACAAGGCCGTGCTGAGGGTCCCGGCACAGGCACAGACTCCTGCTCCCGCAGCTCCGCAGCTCCGGTGGGAGTGAGGGACAGAGTGGGCAGGGTTCCCAGATAAAGCCAGACGAATGTTTGCTCAGAGCATCAACCTGCAGGAGCTGGGAGCCTGGGGACCCCTTTCCCAGAGCGTCTGTTGCTTTCTTGGAACTCCAAGAACCAACGCTAAGGGGCACCAGAGGCTTGGACTCAGCGGCTGCCACCCAGGCAGGCAGCTGATGGCCCGCTGCTGCGGAAGTCTTGGGCGACAGCAAACCCTAACTCGGTGGGGAATGGGGTTAAGGGAAGCGTTTTTATGTTTCCCGATCCTAGGAGGAATCCTCCGAAATCAAGACGTTGAAATCCAAGCCGAGGGCTAAGCGGTGACCCCTGATATCATCCCAGGTCTCACTGTCTTTTTCTGACTCTATGAGGCCGTTTCTAACCTTGGACTTTCAAATAGGAAATACGTCGCTGTAATCTTTACAGCGGCAGGTATAGTTGTAGATACACACAGCACCCGTTCCATATAAAGCACTAAACTCACTTGGCAAAATCATGTAACTCACTGATAGTTGTTGATCTCTAGTTGTTTTTTTTTAGGGATCCCGAGATGCATACAAAGAAACCAGATGTCACCTCCTCTCTCCTCTAGCCTGTTCCTGTTTACTTCCTTATCCCCCTTTGCCCCCCACCCCTGCAACCTGTCCTTTGAAGTCTATCATCACTCAGTTCAAAGAGCACTACCCTGACCCTCTCCCCCCCAAAACCTGGGAACGGCCGCTTGCCACTCCGACTTTTTCCAGAGGCAGCGAGGCAGGGGGAGAGAGACGCTGAAGAAATGAGCTAGCATCTTCAGCCATGCATCTGCATCCTGACTTTTGCCAGCGCCCACAGAAAAAAGAAAAACAAAAAAGCACAAAGGTGAGGCCAGGGGACACGGAAAGGAAGGAGCAGGCACTGGAGCTCAGAAGCCCAGGCGGGGCCGGTGGCACAGCCGCACCTCCCCCTCCCCCAGCCCCGCGCGCACTCGCCCTCCTCCCCCGCCGCCCGCCCGGCCAGAGCGGTGCCAATGCGCCAGGATGGAGCGATCTCTGCGCGGGAGGAGATGACGCAAAAGCCAGCACTGCCCCCCCCCCCCCCCCCCCTAAAAAAAAAGTGTTTCTCCAGGACGAAGATGGCGGCAACTTAGCCGGGGACTGAAGATGACTGTGGCTCTCGGGAGGCCCAGCCCAGGCGATTCGGCCCCAAGGTCCGGGGGAGGCGGCGTCAGCAGTCGGAGCCCGGTGGCGGCGGCGGCGGAGGCGCCCTCGGGCAGACCTGCCACAGCGGCAGCGGCGGCAGCAGCAGTTGGAGCGCGGGGTGGGGGGTGGGGGGGAGGGAGAGCTCTGCCTGCGGTGGCTGCCCAGGCTCCGGACTCCTCCGGGAGAGACTGCGAGAAGTAGCAGGAGCAGCAGGAGGAGGAGAGACAGGAGAAGGAAAGGAAGGAAGAGGAAGAGGAGGAGAAGCGAAGGAGGAGAAGGAGGAGGAGGAGGAGAGCCACTGGGGAGGCGCACTGGTAGCTGTCTGTCTGCGGGCAGCGGAGACGCGGCATGCCCCTGCCCGGGAAGAGCGGGCTGCCCTCCGCAGGGCCATGGGGACCCGCGCGCTGACCATGCCGGGGTGAGGGGAGCCGCGCAGAGCCACCCGCCACCTCCACCATCACCTCACCTCCTGCACCCAGCTCGCCACCGGCCACCACCAGCGCAGCCACCTCCGACCGCCTCTCTCTCTCTCTCTCTCTCTCTCTCTCTCTCTCTCTCTCTCTCTCTCTCTCTCTCTCTCTCTCTCTCTCTCCTCTCTCCTCACTATTGTTTCCTACTCTACAGAGGATGGGGTCGGCTGATGATTAGGTCGGAAAAGCAAGTCAGATCTTCCTCCAAAGCCTAGTCATATTTATGTAGGCAAAAGAGAGAGAGAGAGAAAAGAGAGGGGGAGAGAGGGAGAGAGGAAAAGGGAGAGGAAGAGAGAGAGAGAGAGAGAGAGAGAGAGAGAGAGAGAGAGAGAGAAGAAACGGGAGGAGGGGATAAGGAAATTAAACCCTTTAAGTCAATGCATATTGTGGTGACACCGGCACAGGAGCCCTCACGGTGGAGTCGGCCCGGGCTGTGCGTTCCCAAAATATGACCAGGGGTGCTTGGATGTGTCGGCAGTATGACGACGGCTTAAAAATCTGGTTGGCAGCACCCCGGGAGAACGAGAAACCGTTCATCGATTCGGAGAGGGCTCAGAAATGGCGACTGTCTCTGGCATCTCTCTTGTTTTTCACCGTCCTGCTCTCTGATCACTTGTGGTTTTGCGCCGAGGCCAAGCTGACCCGAACCCGGGACAAGGAGCATCAGCAGCAGCATCAGCAGCAACAGCATCAGCATCAGCAGCGACAGCAACAGCAGAGGCAGCAGCGGCAGCAACAGCAGCAGCGGCCACGGCCGCAGGAGCCCTCCTGGCCCGCGCTCCTGGCGAGCATGGGGGAGTCCTCGCCCGCTGCTGCCCAGGCGCTCAGACTGCTCTCCGCCTCCTCCTCCCCCTCCTCCTCGTCCCCCACCCTGCCCCCTTCCCCGGGAGACGGCCGCAGCAGAGGCGGAGGAGGCAAGGGCAGCGGGGGCAAAAGCAACCGGAGCAAGGCTCTTTTTCTAGGAAACTCTGCCAAGCCCGCGTGGCGCCTGGAGACTTGTTACCCCCAAGGTGCGTCCTCGGGCCAGTGCTTCACGGTGGAGAGCGCGGACGCCGTGTGCGCCAGGAACTGGAGTCAGGGGGTGGCGGCGGCCCGGGGGGAGGAGCGGCAGCAGCAGCAGCAGCAGCAGGTGAGAGGGACACGTCCAAGTCCACTCTGGAACTTGTCGGATTTTTACCTTTCGTTTTGTAATTCCTACACACTCTGGGAGTTGTTCTCGGGGCTGTCCAGCCCCAGCACGTTGAACTGTAGTCTGGATGTGGTGCTCAAGGAGGGCGGCGAGATGACCACCTGCAGGCAGTGCGTCGAGGCTTACCAAGACTACGACCACCACGCTCAGGAGAAGTACGAAGAGTTCGAGAGCGTGCTCCACAAATACTTGCAATCGCAGGAGTACTCGGTGAAATCCTGTCCCGAGGACTGTAAGGTAGGACCAGTGGATTTTCTTTTTTTCTCGTGCCCTTCTTGAGCTTTTCTAGCTGTTTTATTTTGTTGGATTGTTTCCTAGAGTTTTAAAAGTTGTCCCCTCCCGCCCTCCTCCTCCCCTCTCCCCCCAGTGGCTCTGTGGCTCTGGTTTTGTTCCTTCAGTCGTCGTCATTGTGGTTGTAAGAGCTTGACTTGGTGCTTGAGTTGGGAATACCTCGTGGATGACTGGTGGACTGGTGTCTTCTTCTTGGAATCCCTGGAAAATCAGGGGACACCCTGGTTTTCTGAGATAATAAAGCTAGGGCTTACATGACCTCTTACAGATAAGTGATTGGTTCAAACTCTGTTCCCTTATTTTAAAAAATGCGATTTGAATGTGGCTTGTTAAGAAGACATGATGCGACTGCATACTAATGATCCCAGCCCAAATCAGAAGAGTCAGAGACAGGCACGTGTGATTTGGCTTGTGCACCTGCACAGATGAATTTTCAGAGAGTGACGTCATTAAGTTGGTTGACCAGAGGGAAAAGAGAACATGTTTGTAGTTGTTTATGTAGGAAGAAGCAAAACACATTTTACCTGTTCTACAGAGATAGTTCTGGTTGTTTGGAAAGTCCGGAGGCCTACCAAAGCATACTGACTCACAATACGTTTTCTGCTTTCTCTTAGACGTTTGAATAATTATTGACCTCGGACTCAATATGAGTGGAGAGTTTCAATTAAGTATCTGGTGATCAATGGTCTGTGTTAGGTTTTATCAGATACCTTATGTAATTAGCTTGTATTTTCAGCATGTTCTTCAGAAATATTAAAGGGCAAATGGATGGTGCTAGGGATAAAAAAGTACTAAACTCCTTAATAATGTGTATAGTATTCAGTCTATTTTTGTTCAATATAACAGTGGCTGTTAACCTTGCTGATTGACCAAAAAAAGTGTATTCAAGTTTCTTAAGAAATGGCCAATGCACCACGGGTGATGCACTTCCTAGTAGAAGTGTCACTGTCCGTGGTGCTGAAATGAGATTACCCATTCAAATGAGATAACTCTGTTGAAGTTACTGCAGTGAGTGACATTTTAGTAGGGAAGAAATGATGACAGAATCTTAGTAAGCCTTAATGCTTTGTTCCAAGGGTAATTTATTAAATAACACAAAAAATGGAATTGCTTTTAAAAAGAAATAATATACTACACTCTCTATTTTCCTTTCTCTTTACTACTACCTTAACACCACACAGGAAAAGAAAAATTGTCTCTCTTCTGTTTCACTTGCGTTGTACTGGAGAAGTGCAATCAAGGGCAGTATTGATAAAAATGCATTGTGATTCTTTGACATGAGAATTGGTCTAAGAAATCTATTTAAAATGAGCATAGTTCAAGGGCTGTACTTTACTTTGATTAGTTTTGCTTTTGACAATTAAACTAAACTTGCTTTTCAAAGTTTTTTAAGACCAGAAACAGATTTTCTTTGAAAAGACTAATACTGAGTTTACAACATTAATTTAGAATGCCACTTCATAAGTTAAATGGATTTTAAACTTTCCTAAATACTTTCCTTAGCCATATCACTATAACTAATGCCTGGGGATTAAACTTATTCTTAATGGCAGCTGTTAATAATTTATTGCATAGCTATTTATTATGATGAGATATGTTGCATTGGAATTATAAAAATAAGGAAAATGGTGTGTCTGCTAATTTTGCTATTCATAAAAAGGTTATAAGCATTTCAGTGCAGTATTTGTATTTAAAAGTGGTATCTTGTAATAATATAAATTTGCTTCCTTTTCTGAACGTAATTCTCATATAAACTTCTGTCAATTCCAACTTGCATAGGTTCAGTATTTAAAAGATAGTTATGGTTAATAGACTGCAGCATATTTTCAAATAAGCTCTTCAAATATATTTTTGCTCAAATATCCAAATTTTAAATATAAGTAACTGTATTTTCCTCTTGACCTGAAATAATTCTTAACTTTGTATTTGTCATCATAACTGTAAGATATAATGCAGGTGAAATTAATTTGTAATTTTATGAACTACTTCTGCATTGTGTTTTTATATAAAGTGGTAATTTTTAACTGTATACACAACAGTGCATTATAAAAGTCTTAACTTCTTAGGAACTTTTTTTCTTCATATAAAAAGTAAGCACAGCCATTTGAGTTTCTCATCACCACATAGATGATTTATTGCTTGTGATGTCTTGTAGCTATTTTCTTGGTTGTGTGATTTTTTTTTCTATTTAAAACATTTCCCCCCATAATAACTGTTTTTAATAATTAGAGTTTCAAATTTAAATTTCAAGTGTTCCTGGTTGATAACTTACAAATTGATTGGTTATTTCCTTAATTTAATATGTAATTTCTTTATGATTCTGAAAAGGCCACAAAGACATCCACATACAAATAATATTACATGCCTTAAAATGCTACTTTAAATAATGTGTCTGAGTTTCTTTCTAAACACTTAGTTATTTCAAACATAACTATAATTATGAAATTGTGACCGTCATCAGGACTTTGCTCAAGATATACATTCTATGAAAATTTTTCCATATTTTAAGATAGCCACAAAGCCCAAGGCTATGTTAAAAGCAAATGTATTATATTTCTGGAATTGACAATATATTCATGAAAAATATAATTTAATAGTTTATAAATATATTTGTAAATATGTAGGTAGAATATACTTAGTCATATTAGTTATACAATTTATTAAAGTTTATATTTTAGGAGAAATATTAACTTTATTAGGCCCATATAATTAAATTATTAATGTAGTAACTTCTAATTTTTAATACTTAAGGACATATTATTACCTTCTAATTTTATATTGCCCTCCATTTACAAAAAACCACATTCCATATATAAAATAGAATTGATTAAATTTATTTTTGATTTAACTTGTTTTGAAGGGCTTTTGACTCCCTGTGTTGAAAAAGCAAACAAACTTTTATATTGATCTAATTCAATCATAGTACCTTGAGTCCATAGTATTTGGAGATTAAACGCAGCTTGGATTTATTTTAGTGAACATTTGTATTGAACACATAATAAAAATTATTTGTACCCAAGAATATTTTTTAATATTCTGAGAAATAGCTGGCTTAATTTTAAGAATAAATATGCACATTTATCTGGGAAGTAATTTATGGGGAAAAAAATTCAAGCTGCTATATTACATAAGTCAAGTAGCAAAAATGATAACAGTAATTCTCGGTAGTTTTCAAAATGATCTTTAATGTATAATAAGAGTAACAAATCTGTAATACTCTTTAAGTTGGTTGCTAATATTTAAATATGCAGTATTCTAAGCTACAAAATTACATATGTATATTATTAAAATGCTTGTGTGTTTTTTTTAAACTTAAATAAGTATTTTCTCTTGTCCTTTAGCTCCTAAACATATGTGAAGATATATATTATAAAACTGCGCTATTTAAGGAATACAAATTACTTTGTTATTGGGAAACTTTTGTTATTGATAGCTTTATGTATTGTATTTATGAGTACTATACCTTAAATTAAGCCAGATGATCAGTGAAGGTAGATTTGAGATTAAATTAGAACATAGATATTGCATCATCTGTATTTTAGTTCTCTCATAATAGATACTAATCTTTATATTCTCAAGAATGCATGCATTTCCAATTTTTTATTTTTATAATCTCATGTTAAAACAGATTTTATTGCTTATTATTATTTAACAGACAATGGCCAAAGGATGCTCTGCCAATGTAAGGCATATATAATAATCGTAGTACCTGAAGCTTTGTGCATTGTTTGCAGAAACTGCTCACAAACATTAACCAGTTTGAGCATATATAATTTGGATTACATAATGTACAATTTGAATCTTTCTTAAGTTCTTAATTCATTTTGGCATCATGCACTATAGATTCTTGAAAGAACATATTTAAAATCAAATCAAATATCTAACAATTATTTTTATTAAAATATTGTTTTGCTGTTGATTAAGTGCTATTGTAAATAGTGTGACATTGTCAAGGAATGTGGAATACATATGCAAATAGATCTTTTTTTGCATTTTACCACTTTATTATTTTCAAATCCTATCGCTATAGCTGAATTGCTTGTCTACAAAGTCAAACAGTCTAACCCTTCAGATAATCATTTTAACCATTATTAAGGCCATTTTAAGGTCAAAACCATTATCATAACAAGTTTTATGACCCAGATTTTTGTTTTTCCTATTTTTTGTTTTATATATGACCACTAATTTTATGAATTACATTTTATTTTTATAGGAAAACAACTAACATTTTATCTTAATATTAGATACCTGATGTTTTTATAGGGTAAAGAATAATTATTTTTACTTTGGACTTGTAACTGTGTCAAATTAGTAACTATCTAGGGCTTAAAATTTTAATAAATGCTATTACACATTGGTTTTAATTGCTTTAATTGTATGATGTCAGTGTCTGCATGTGCACGGTGGATTAAAGTATGAAGCAAAGGAAATCAATAATGCTCCTAGTCTCATGCCACATATAAATGATAATCTATTAAGATAGTTTTCATGCTATATTGAGTATACAAGACAAGTATACATATAACTATTTCAAATAAAATAATACTTTAATTTGAATTATTTGACCTATTGCTTTAATTTTGATTCCCAGTTTCCTTTTCAATTTTTATCTTCAGTGTTAACCTCATATTGACTGGGCATAAACATTTTGCTATTTACTTTATATTGATTTACACTGCAAAGATGTTTCTTCAATATCAGTGAATTGATACTGTAGATCAGTGATCCTTGGAATGTCCTGGGAAATCTTTAAAAACGCCCCCAGCCCTAAGAGATTCTGATTTCATTCCCCTGGCTTGTGTCATGAGCTTGGGATCTTCCACTTTCCCTGATGATGTGTGGCCAAGGTTGAGAACAACTCTTCTAGTTGACATTGACAACTAATATGATAAGACCTTTTAGCTCCTGTGCATCAGTATAATCTAATTTGTTAAACTGATGAGACTGGAACTGGGACATATATTTTTTAAAGTGGTAAAGGCAATAGGACAGAGCTAGAGGTCAGGGTGGCAAAAATGCTGTGAGTGGGCTGAGGAAATAGATGAGAAGTGAATCAACTGAGTGGAAAGGGTTAAGGGATGTTCCAGAAGAGAATATGGAGAGAAGATGGTGGTTGCACAAAGGACCAGAGTTTGAAATGTGTAAGGGTGAACCTATTGGCTGTCAATATTCTGTCTTTTAGCCCAAACTGAGTCATTATGCTGGTGTTCAATAATGGGCTGAGCACATGTTTGTCTGTGAGACTGCTCAACTATTTGACTAGAGGAGCCTGGCTATATGTCTGTCTCAAATTTTAGGCTATATAAATGGCTGAAACATTTTCTAAAGTGTATGGTTTATTTTAAGGAAAAAAAAAACACCCCACATACACAGACATGAACACTCTTCATAGTATTTTGCACGAATCAGATTTATTTTAAAAATAGATATTTTCTTGATTTTATCTATTCGCTTTTGTAAACTTAGAAAATTACTATTTTTTTAAAATTTTTTTTATTGTGATGATAAGCCATGTTTTATTTTTTTGTTTATTTCTGTAATACTGGAAAAACTAGTATAACATTTATGTAGTTTTTTGAAGACAAATGGCTATGTAATCACAGATTACTACTAACCTTAATTTTTGGAATTAGTTTTAAAATTATCTGATTGCTCTGTTTTGAAGGGATAGTAATATTCGTCGTTTTATTTGTTAACATTTTATATTACAAGATCTTGGAAACACTAAATCTAAGTTTTACTTAATAATAAATTAAATATTATTGCAATCCAAATAATGAAATTTCCTCATGATATGTTCTAAATTACTCTCATTCCCTAAAACTGGAAATAAGACAGTTACATTTGCCTTCCCCCCTCCTCCCCCCCCAATAAATAGTTAATGATTTGTACTGTGTTGTACTGGAATATATGAAAACATTTACTTCTTGGGTGTGTGAAGTGTTAAAAGGAAAACAGTTTCTTACCATCCCCCCACCCCTGTAGTCTATTTCTGCATTTAGTCATTTATAAACAAAATGCTGTAGAGGATACCACAGATGGAAAAAAAAAAATCCTGCAAAAAATAGAAGTTCATTATCTGTTTAAATACTGTTGTTGATTTTAGCAGTAGCAGTAGGATAGCCACACATGCGTGATAGGTGAATGCAATAATCATGTCTATGGAAATGCATGGGGATTTTGTTTATCAGCTTCTCCACCTTGCACAAGAGGAAAATAGGCTCTAGTCAAAATAGAACTCTTCTACTCCTTCCTCTGTGTGCTTTCTTGCTTCGTCTTGCTGTGTCCTCTCCTGGCATGTGGAAGATGCATATTCAGGGCCTGAATCCCAGGAGAAATCCGAAGTTCAGAAATCTTTTTTCTCTGTATCTCTACTCCCATAAAAAATGACCAGTCTATTTCTTACTGAACTGTTACTGATTTCATTTATTTGAAAAAACATCAAACTGAGAGGTAAATGGGTGATCATGACAATGCATTAGCTCTTGCAGAAAATTATTTAAATCACTCAGAAACTTAAGTATTGAAACAAGCTTCAATAATAAGCTAATATGCTTTAGAAGTCAGAAACTAGTCTAAATCATTTATTCTTTATGTTCTTTCTTTGAGGTATTATCACAGATTTTACAGATGAGTAAAGTGTGAACATAAGTTAACTATTCCAAGGCCAAATTGATGGCAGTGTTAAAGATATAGTACACTATTGCTTGAATGTATGTTCTTTTTCTCTTTCATTATTAGTATTACAAACATACCAAAGAATGAGGAAATTAATATGCTAAACCTACATATACCTGTAAAACATAGATTTAACAACTGTTAGGAATCTTACCATATTTATATCTTTTTATTTTAATTTATCATTAAAAACATTTTACAGGTGATAAACAAGCTAAGATGACAGAGTCCTGGACAGCTGGGATGAATAGTCAGAAATTCCAGGTTCATCATTTCAAAGGCTTAGGCAGGAGATATGAAAATGAATAAATTCAGCAGAATACCCTGGGCTAGAATTGAGCAGGTAAAATGATGTGTATAAAATTTAGTGGGAGGAAGTAAACTTAGGATGTCTGTGATTGTTCTTATGCTGAACTTACAAGTTAAATAAGATACATTGACTTTATGATTTTTAATCAGTGTCCTATTTTTAACTTATTGCATTAAAATGTTTGAGTGTATTAATTAAGAACTGTCTCTGTATTATCTAACATCTGTAATACTTAAGACATTTTAATTTTTATCTAATTTTTATTAGCTCCTTTTAGGCCCTGTCTTCAAATTCAGTCACACTGGGGAGGTGGGGGTTGGGGTCAGGGTTTCAACATATGAATTTGGGGGATACAATTCCATCCATATCCCTGAGTAAGGTATGTGTCAAGAGTTGTAGGAAATACCTCTGGGAAAATGTTAGTGCTCAATTGTGAAGGATCATGTATCCTATCCTAAGGCCTTTGAATTTTATTCCTTATATGACAAAATATCAGAGAGGAATTTTAATCAAGGAATCACCTGGGATGATTTGTTTTTCTCAAAAATAATCTCTGACAGTAAAGTGATTATAGTTTGGAATAGGATGAACTTAAGCCAGGGAGACCAATTCAGAATTGGCTCTCTTCCTTGGGAGTAATAGGATGACTCTAAATCAACACTCTCCAACAGAACTTTCCATGGTGATCCATTCTTTCCAATATAGTAGCCACTAGCAATGTGTGGCAATTGAGCACTTGAAATGTGGTTAGGGTGAGTTAAGAACTAAATTTTAAATTATATTTAATGTTAATTAATTTATGTTTAAAGAGCCCCAAGTGGCTATTGGCTACCACATTGGGCAGAACATTCTAAATTACCGCAGGAGTTATGAAAGTAGAGAAGAAACACAAGAAGATTCAGGAGACTTTTCTGAGTTCAAATTTACAAATTGCTATGTAGAGGAGGGATATGATTCAAGCTTTATAAAAGATTAGGCTGTGAATTTTAATACCATTCAATGAGATAGGCAATATAAGAGGAATAACAAGTTGGAATTGAGAATGGTCAAAGAAACAAGAAGTTCATTTTTGGAGATAATGATATCAGGATGTCCAGTAGATACCCTGTTTCCCCGAAAATAAGACAGTGTCTTATATTAATTTTTTCTCCCAAAGTTGCGCTAGGTCTTATTTTCAGGGGATGTCTTATCTTTCCATGCGCTAGGTCTTATTTTCGGAGGATGTCTTATTTTCGGGGAAACACGGTAGTAGCAAATACCACTTGAGGAGGGAGTTTGGGTATGAAGTTTACTATCTACCTGTCAGTTTCATTCAGGAAGTATGGATAGAGATTAGATAGCTTCACAAAAATATTATATGGAGAGAATACCAAAGATGAATCCTAAGAAAGAACAACACTTAAGGGTTTGTGTAGAAAAGGTACCAGAGAAAGATATTGTGAAGAAACAAAGGAATGAGGGCCAAGACTGGTTTAGCTCAGTGGATAGAGTGTCGGTCTGCAGACTGAAGGGTCCCAGGTTCGATTCCGGTCAAGGGCATGTACATTGGTTGCGGGCACATCCCCAGTGGGGGGTGTGCAGGAGGCAGCTGGTCGATGTTTCTCTCTCATCCACTTTTCTAGCTCTCTGTCCTTCCTCTCTGTGCAAAATCAATAAAATATATTAAAAAAAAGAAGAAGAAAATAAGGGGGAAGGGGAGGGTGGGGAGAGAGAGAGAACAAAAAAGAGTAGAGGGAGAAGAAGTAGAGACAGAGACAAAGGTGAGAATCACGAGAATGGAATGATTTGAAAGCTATAGGGAAGGATTTTAAAAAAGATTCAGGATCAGCAAGGAGTGTCTTTATCTTGTAGAAAGAACTTGTAGGATGAAGCCTAGAAATTGGACATTGAATTTGGCAGTTTTATTTGTTGACTTTACAAGAGTAGTTTCAATTGAATGGTAGGAAGAAAGGTCAGATTGTGATGAATTAAGGAATGTGTTGAAGTTGAGGAAATAAGGACTAGTCCAAACTACTCTTCATTAACTAGTCAGTGAAAAGAAATGGAAAATAGAGTAGGTGGGAAGATGTGAGTTTAGAAAAATAAATATTTTATGGTGAAATAAACTTTAGAATATTTGTAGCTTTTAATCTATAACCCAGATGAGAGTATGAGGTTGAAAGTATCAGACTCAGAAAAATTAATGATGGCTACGTATTCCAAAGAGCTGATGTCTTCCATCTATTACTAGCCCAGAGTGTACAGATATAACTTAAAATTTAGAAGTAGAAATTAATTGTAACCTTAATAAAGAAGTATGGTTAAAGGAACAGTTGAGCATAGATTTAGTTTAATTCCTAACATTAATCACCATTTATTAGTTATATGACATTGTTCAAGTTAAAATAGGGACTCTAGTATCCCTTTCACAGGATGTTTATGGGGGAGAAATTGAGATTCACAGGCATATAAAAGTACTTAAGCTATGGCTTGGTGATGCCCAATAAATTGTAGCAATTCATTAAAACCCATGGAGAAAAAGCCATGGGAAACATCAGTAAAATTAATATAGTCTTCACTTGAGAGCTCACAAATTTTCTGTTAAATAACACTCATTTACAAAAGATTATAAGCAGACTTTTCATTTTGTATGGTAAAATTCTCTGCTTTATTACATCTACATTCATCTGTTTCTCTAAATTATTGACCAACATTGGAATATAACGGAAAAAAAAGTTCAGCTGCAGTGAAAATGTTTTATTCCTAGTGTTTGAATTTTTTCTCTGTTATTTCAGATTAGAATGAACATGTGCTGGGTTTTAAAATGAGTAGATACTCTTAAATTAGTCTAAACTGGCTTGAGCACTTTTGTTCACAAACATCTCAGAGGTTTTAAGTGGATAAATCATTGCAATGATCTTCCATAATCTGGAAACTGATGGGTAAAAATAATCCTGAGGAAAGTTGTGTGTTATATAGTTTGTTATTCATTGTAGAGTCATGGGCCCCAAATTCTATATTAAAAGGTGGAGCCCTTTGTCCCGCATTCTAGATACTTACCTTCATATTTTGTTTTGTTGTCTTGATTATTTTCTGCTCCACCCACATTTGCCCACTGTGCTATACTTAGTATTTTTATTGATTGGGGAAGGAGAAGAAGTAGGGTCAAAGATTACCTTGAACTAGAGCCGGCGGACAGAGCAAACATGGGAAGTGCCAATATACAGAAGTCTGAGTTGGGTAGATTCTAAGCTGTACTCCGTACATGGGAGCACGATTGCCCTGAGAAAGAGAAGACACAGGGAGTCATAGTAAGGTTCTTTAACTTGATATGAATCATATGTGTGAGTGGAGTTTTACTATTCAGTACTTCCTATGGCTGTAAGAATGAGAAAGGGGCTGTGTGTAGGTGTTTTAGGGATATCTGTATTCCATACAGGGAAGAGTGTTTTATTAAAGGATGCAATGGGAAATGTTGGTTGCCTGATAACTTCTGAGCCCATTGCTATGGAAATGTGCAAATGGATTGGGAGCTATCTGCCATGACCCTAGAAGGTATCTAGCCTATGTGTTGCAACTTGACCAGATGATTTTATTAAATATTCTATCCAGTATCCTTTGACATCTAATGAGGCACACAGAAATGAAATAGTACTTATTTGCATTGTGAAATAGTACTTATTGCCAGTTCCATCAAAGAAAAAATTTTACTACATAGAAAATGTAAGTATTTTCCTAGCCTAACATCTTGCTCTTAGTAATATTACTTTGGTTTTAAAAAATAGCCTTGAACACTTTAAATTACTTCTCTAGTCCCTATTGTTATCAGTTTGAATAATTTTGAAAAAGAATGAATCAACTACATGAGCTTACCCTGAAGATAGATAGGAACTGAGTTAGAATAATTTATAGTAAATTTTTATTACTAATATTAAAAATAGACATTCCTTTATTCCTATAATAAACATATCAATCACTATTATAAAATCTCAAATAATTATTTTGAGCAAAGCGGGACTCAACAACATGGTCAGATTGGGAAAGACACGGTGCATCATATGACCTTTCTCCATTGGTGTCACAGCACTTCTTTCACATATATCAATTCATTCCCACATCCAGTTCTTTGGGGATATTATCATTGTAAAAATTCCATGCTCTCATGGAATTGTACCCATCTATTACATTTTTACAATAAACAAATCCTACATTGATAACTTCAGCATCCTTCTCTTATTTATTCCCCATAACAATCCAATATTATAGGCAATATATTAGTTTTCTTCAACATATGGGGTGACTGACTAAGGCTAAAAGTTAGGAAATGTGCCCAGGTGCTCACAGGTAAGTGTGTAATAACCTGAATTCAAACCCAGTAATATCTGGGTCTTAATTTCATGTGTTTGACTAAACTACTATAATATACTATCCACTCTGTTACAAATAATTGCTCATGTCTAGTGTTTGTGGTTTTTTTCTTTTTTGAGAGAATGTGGATGGATGACAGCGAGTGAATAGAATATAAAGTTCTTTGGCAATATAACTTCGTCCAAATTCTTTTTCTTGTAACGTTTTGATATAAGGAATGAGTCTTGGCTAAAAGTTAGAAAGGCCTAGTTTCAAATAGTTTTTCCATCAATTCCTGTAAACTGCGGATACTTATATCCAGTTTAAGGAGTCCCCGAGAGAAGGAACTGAACAATGTGCAATAAAATGTAGCTGGCAAGTCATGGTTCCCTCAATTCAAGGTACTCTGAGAAGAGAGAGCCACTTCACAGTGCAAGGCAGTAAGACTGTACTATCTCAGCCATTTAGAAGCTGAGCTGGTAGAGCACCTTGACAAATTTGTCCTCCTGATCCAACAATTGGTTTCTAACCAACGCTGTCCTAGCATAGATCACCAACCTGAAAGAGATTTTCCACTTAGTTTCCAATGAGGCATTTCAAAAAAGACAGTGATGATATATTTACCCTCAAGAATCACAATGATCCTAGATAAAAGCTGTTTAAAAACACAAAGGATTTTTCCTTTCCCATAGTGAAAGCTGGACTTGCTGTTATGGGCCATTAGGCAAGAAGTTGTGGGGCACCTGTGCTTCCTGAGGCAATGACTTCATGTCAAAGTCCATCTGAAATAGTGGGAAATGCAAGACCACATGGAAATGCAAATGATCTTGCTGTCAATAGAACCTGTGTCTGGGCTTTGTGGAAATTTGGCAAGTTTGACAAGTTTCATATATTCTATTTGTACCATGAAATTTATAAAAATATGTTGAAATTGTAGATATCAGTTAGAAAAAGTAAGTCCTTTCATATTGTTTCAGTTTAGACTTTTTAAACTTCATTTCTATTAAATTTAAGTGAACATTCAAGTATAGAGGAGGGGATTTAAATCTTAAGTGAACAAAGTTCCTATTGGCATTGTTTGGCTTCATTGATGAATATATAAATTGTTTGGTTTTTCGGTTGTCACAATTGTCAGCTGTGTACCATGGGTTTGATTTTTCCATTCAACTAATTTTCTTTCTAGCATTATTAAAATAATTGATCCAATATTTAGTTAGCTTGATATTTTTTTGTTCTTAGGAATAAGCCAAATATTTGCAAGGTGTGGCAAAAGTAAGTTTACAGTTCTGAGTATGTGAAACACAGAGTTTATTCTTGTTTATTACTTATTAATTATTCTGTTATTTTTCATACAAACAACTGTAAACCTACTTTTGTCCATTCGATATTCAGAAATTTAACTTCATAATAATAATCATCTAAAATGTTTTCTTAAGGCTATCGGGGTTTAATTTTTTATTTCTCTCAATTATTTCATAAAGGCCCTCATGTAGGAGTAAATCTTAATATCCACAAAGGGAGGAAAGGCTTTGCCCGTGTAATGCTGTCAAGATGTGCAGCACCACAACGTGCTGGCTAGAGAGTTCACTGTCATTAGCTTCCCTGCTCTTGAATGTCTTATCAGCTTTTTCTAACTCCCACTTTGGCTGTGTCCACACAGAAAAAGAAAATTAAGACCAATAAACCATATAATTGAGACAAATATAAATCTGTGAGGAATTGAAACACTGTTTTGTTAATTTATTTTTTGGCTAATAATGTTTGTCTGAAATATGGTGCAACCTATTAAGGAAGCAGTGCTTACTTCTCCAATATCAAGATTTTTTTGAACTTTATTTTTGTTGTTGACACTATTACAGATGTCCTTTTTCCTCCTTTCCCCCACCTCTGACATCTCTGTTAGCAAGGGGAACAAAGGAAAAAAATAAATGACACTATGTGAAATTAAAATGCTTTTGCACAGTAAAAGAAACCATCAACAAAATGAAAAGA
Organism: Pipistrellus hanaki; assembly: GCF_964339955.1. Classification (NCBI taxonomy): domain Eukaryota; kingdom Metazoa; phylum Chordata; class Mammalia; order Chiroptera; family Vespertilionidae; genus Pipistrellus; species Pipistrellus hanaki. The sequence goes on from NC_140505.1 coordinate 29,435,429, forward strand.
AAACCCATTGTGTGGAAGAAGATATTTGCCAATGGATATATCTATCTATATCTATATCTATATCTATATCTATATCTATATCTATATCTATATCTATATCTATATCTATATCTATCTATATCTATATCTATATCTATATCTATATCTATATCTATATCTATATCTATATCTATATCTATATCTATATCTATCTATATCTATCTATATCTATATCTATATCTATATCTATATCTATATCTATATCTACAATATATCTATATCTATACCTATATCTATATTTATCTATCTATACCTATATCTATATCTATATCTATATCTATATCTATATCTATATCTATACCTATACCTATATCTATATCTATATCTATATCTATATCTATATCTATATCTATATCTATCTATATCTACATCTACATCTATATCTACATCTATTAAACAACTCAACACCAGGAAGAAAGAAAAAAAGGAAAAAAAGTGGGCAAAGAAACTGAATAAACATTTCTCCACAGAGGACATACAGATAGCCAATAAGTATATGAAAATTTTTTCAATGCTACTAATCATCAGAGAGATGCAAAATGAAACCACAATCAATATCTCTCACACCTATTAGAATGGCTATCATCAATAAATCAACAAACAAGTGCTGGTAAGGATGCATATAAGACTGGTGCAGCCACTGTAAAAAACAGTGTGGAGTTTCCTCAAAGAAAGGAACTTTCTTTTGACCCAGCAATCCCACTTCTGGGAATATATCCTAAGAATCCTGAAATTCCACTTTGAAAGAATAAATGCACCCCTATGTTTATAGCAGCTTTATTGACAATAGCCCAGATCTGAAAGCAGCCCAAGTGCCCATCAATCATTTATGAGTGGGTTAAAAAGCTGTGGTACAGCCGGTTTGGCTCATTGAATAGAGCTTCGGTGAAAGGTCCCAGGTTCGATTCTGGTCAAGGGCATGTACCTCGGTTGTGGGCACATCCCTGGTAGGGAATGTGCAGGAGGCAGCTGGTTGATGTTTCTCTCTCATCGATGTTTCTAGCTCTCTATCCCTCTCCTTTCCTCTCTGTAAAAAAATCAATAAAATATATTTAAAAAAAAGCTGTGGTACATTTACACAATGGAATACTATGCTGTTTAATTGGATAGATGTTTAATATTCTCACATTACTCACTATAAACAGATACATGCAAAAACTAAACAGTGAAAATTTGATTTTTTAGCAACTTGATTATATAATAATACTAAAATAATGTGGTGAAAGGCACAATGCAGCTCTCAACAATCTCCTTTTCCCCCCACATCAAGGCTAGAGTTGATGAAGTAGAAAGTTAGCTCACGATAGATATGTTTTAGGGGGAAAAGTCATATTTCACCCAAATATAGTAATTTTCCTTAATAGCCCAATAGTTGAAATAAATGGAAAAAGATTAAATGGCTGACTAGCTGAACTGATGCTGCAAATAGAGCATGGAAAACACACAATACTTGAGAGTTTCCATTTCCTTTCTTTGACTGATTATAATAATTTACTCTTGTTCATTTAATGCTGTGTCCATTCTGGGTGCTCTGAGCCTGTTCTTACCTTACTGTTTTATTTTTTTTTAATACCATGATAATCCATGTGATAAATTATTAAAGAGAATTTCCTATGAGGCCCTTTCACCTAAGTTCCTCTGACTCCTCCAAGTAATGGCTACCACTTTTTGCGGTGGAATGAGCCTTGAACCAGATGGGCCAAAGAAATATTAGCACCGAAGAGAATCACGCATTTTCTCAGAATTGTCACAGTGATTCTTACAAAGATATGATAATTGCAATCCATTTGCATTAAAGGATGGTATATGAAGAACACGTGAATAACTTAATTTGTAATAATTTCCTCTGGGAATGTATTTTTTTTCATATATTTTTATGTACTGTATAAGATAAAAACATATTATAGGGACAAATGAATATTACTTTAAAAAAACCGTCTGCAGTGGAAACTGTTCTTGGATAACCTATTGAGCACTATTATTATATGACAATAGTTATTTAGTCACTGAGGTATAAGATATCCCACAGTGAACCTAGTTAAAAAAAGAATAAATAATTAGACCTTTCATCATGTGTGACTCATATATGGACATGAAAAATACGAAAAAATTTATATATGAACAGGATGATTGTTAAAGCAAGGGAAGGAAGGAGTATGAGAGAGAGCGCAGAAAATTCTTTACTTTTTCAGATGCATTTTAATGAGAATAAGATTAAAAGACACATAAATCTCTTGATCCAAAAGTTGTTGTGCTCATAATCTGTTACTGAAAGAAACAGACAAAAAAGTTTTTTTTTTGGTAACAAATTTTCCTTTTTAAATGGTCCTGCTTTCAACCTGTAAGTAAAAATTGGATTTTACTCAGAGCCTGGTATCGGGACAGTGCTGCACGTTCAACCTGAAGCTGTTTCCTCTAACTTGTTTATGAAAGTTTGTTGTTTCCCTCTAAAAATACAGTGGGCTCTGAACGACATAATTACAAAATATCAATTTTATAAAATATGTAGTTTGATATCTTTGTTGCTGTACATCAGAGCTTTTTATATGGAAACATAAACACAGTATTTTGTTTGTACATGTTTCTTTATGGGTAATTATGGGTATGAAAAGTAATAAACAGCAGTGCAATTATGCGATAGCTTGTGGTGGGGATGTGTGTTTTCTTAATCTGGCCATTTAAAGAGAGATGTAACTATTCATCATTGAACCTTTCCAGAAAAGCATTTCTTTAAGCCAATATCATTTTCCAAATTTAGAAGTCTTTAGAAAAAATAGATCATTGTTTGCTGCTTCTAGTTAGTTGATGAATTTTAAGAAACCGGAAAGCTACCATAACTTTATTATGATAATAAAATCTAGAAGAGATTGAGGCAAGTTTCCACTTTAGAGGAAAAAGCAAGATAAACTATTTGACAGCATGATAGAAACTTTTTGATTAATCAACCACTGGAATAAAAAGTATAGATATGTGTTTGCTTTTTTTCTTTACTATTCTGGTAACTAGCTAGGATGTTCAGAGCAGCAAAATTATTATATCATCTGAGGAATTAACCAGAACAGTTCAAAAGGTTTCTAAAATTCAAATAATTCACAGGCAGATGTTTTAAAGGTCACTTTTTAAACATCTTCCTGTACTATATCACATTGTGAAATGAACTAGTGTTAGTGACGAAACAAGGAAGAAGCTGAATCCTTTTGTGGAAAGTCTGTTACTCATACAAATCAGTACTATGACTTTTTGGTCACTCGAAGAAAGTTTGACCTCAGTAAACAATCCTCGTACAGGGAAAAGAATTGTTGTAAATCTGTATCTCTGTCTTTATACATTCAAGTGACTTAGATAAATTTCCTTATGAACTTTAATTTGATTCATGGATGTCCAGCAAAGTTATGCCCAACGCTGGAGGGCTATTTTCTTCTCCGTTAAGATAATGTTCGTTAATAATTAGAACCTAGTGTTGATACCAGACCATTAATTTAACCCTATGAAGTAGGACTGGTAATTTTCCCATTTTGTAGATAAGTGAACAAAGCCCTAGATCACAGGTTTCCTAACTAAAGCTTTTAACAACTAGTTTACATTCATTTTCTATCACATTGCTACTTTATGGAAGCAATCTTGATGGTCAGAGATGACTGATTATTGAAAAGGAAGAAAATAAGAAATCACTGAAAATATTAGCTTAATGTCATTGTCTAGGAACAGTTTACATGATACATCTATAAAATGAAATTTGTCTATACAGGATGGGGCAAAAGAAGGTTTACAGTTGTGAGTACACAAAACACAGTTTATTCTTGCATTATTATTTATTAACTAGAGGCCTGGTGCATGAAGTTCATGTGCGGGTATGGTCCCTAGGTCTGGCCTGTGATAAGGGCCATCTTCCCAGGCTGCCCACAGCCGGCCCTGCCCACCACTGCCACCTACCTCCAGTTCCCCATTCACCATTGGGCTATTAGAGTCTGATGGCCATTCCTACCTGCTTTCTGACCCAGCCCTCGTCACAGGTTGACCTCTGTGTGTGGGGCAATTGGTGAATTGGGGGCCTTGGCCTGGTGCCACCCACATCACCTGCCACCCACCCCTGGTTACCTGTTCACCATAGTGCATTTGGTGCCTGCTGGCCGGGGAAAGAGACCTAGAGGTGGTCAGTGTGCCTCATAGTGACTGGTTGAGTGGTTGTCTGATCATTCCAGTATTAGGGTCAATTTGCATATTAACCTTTTATTATATAGGTTAGAGGCCCAGGATCAGGGTGGTGGTCCCTGCTGAGGGGCGGGGCCAGCAGGGCTAGGAGCTGAGGGCTGTTTGCAGGCTGGCTAAGCCCCTGATAGGGGTGGGTGGCCCTGCTGGGGGACAGGGCCGAAAGGGGTGAGGGGCCTCTGGAGGTTTGCAGTCTGGCCATGCCCCCGATTGGGGTGGGGCCAGCTGGGGTGAGGAGACATGGTCTTTGGTCTCTGGTCTTTCTGATTGTTCTGCCATTTAGGTTGCTGGGCTTTAATTTTATAGGATTATTTTATTATTTTTTTATATTAACAACTATAAACCTACTTTTATCCCACCCTGTATATATATACTAGTCTAGTTGTTTCTTCTATTGGATTTTGATAATACTATTAAAGCTAGAGGATCTGTCATGTTTATTCTTATCTAATATTTGTAAAGAAGGAAAGAAAGAAAATTAGGTAATGAGCTTATGATTGTTATAAAACATGGAAGCAGATTCTTTGACATTCCTCCTACTGAGGGGTGCAAGCATGCCCTCCCTTTGAATCTGGACATGTGTGTGACTGCTTCACTCAAAAGATTGTGTATATGTAATGCTCTGTGACTACTATGATAGGTGATAAAAGGCCATGCAGTTTGCTGGCATATGTATTCTTGAATCTTTAGCTGTCAAGTAAAATGCTCAGTTAACCCAGGATCACCATACTGTAAGGAAGTCCAAGTCACATAAAAAGGCAGGCTTTCTTGTAGACAGTGTCAGTCGAGCTCAACCTTTGACCTGATGGTGCCAGATATGTGATTGACTCCTCCAGGTGAGTCTGACATCTACCCCATTTAAGTGATCTCGAACCCTTTAAATCTTCTCAAAACACTAGATATTTTTTTGGGGGGGAAGAAAAATGACCCCATTATATAATATCTGACTTAACCAATCCACAGAATTCTAGACTGTAATACAATGGTTGTTGGTTTAAATTATTTTTGGGTAATGTATTATGTAGCAAGTGGAAGCCTGATGCACAAAATTCATGCAAGAGTAGCTCTTTCTTCCCCCGGCTGCTGGCACTGGCTTCCCGCTGGCACCCGGGACCCAGGCTTCCCTCCTGCACCCAGAACCTGGGCTTCTCTCCGGCCGCCAGCAGGCACCCTGGACCTGTGCAGCCACGGCTTCATCCAGAAGGTCTAATTAGCATATTATGCTTTTATTATTATAGATGCCTAACTAGGATAGTATTGAGGAATAGCTTGTAGACTGATTCTTTCTTACGTGAGAAGTTCCACTGAATAAAACTAATGAACTTTAAAACACAGGAAACCTATGTGGCCTCATATGTTTTATTGAATTATTTTCCTCTCTGGTTAGTAATGCTGGTGAGTAGTTTCTTGAAGCTGTAATTATCACATTTTCCCCTGCCAGTCATTTAATTCATTTAGCAGCAAATATTTATGTACCGACTCTTGTGCACAATTTGTCATCTGAGGAAGTATGAGATATATGATGGTAAGATACTATGCCTATGAACAGGTTGTGTGCAATATAACTGAAAATATACCCTTTGAGGTTGCATATACACAGTGCTGTGGAGGAGATTGCACACTGCTCTGGGAGTTTAGGAGACATAATTTTCTTGCTTCTTTCACTGAATTATACTAATGTCTTACAATATGTGCCATTTGTGGCAATAAGATGGACATCAAAATAACTGCTCAAGCAATTAAAGCTACGTTATATTTCTGCTGAAATTTTAAAAGTGATTTTTAAGGCTGCATTAGCTGGGATATTCAGATGAAATTCTCATATTTTGAATTTAATTTTAAATGAAGAAACCATAGTGAACTAGTCCTCTTGAAATTGAATCCTTTACTTTGAATTTATACTGAGCATTTTCAAGTGGGTGATTATCATGCTAGTCTGTCTTAGCTACCCAGTCCTACGGATCTTTAGGAGAAAGTAGTTACATTTTCACACTCACAGGAAAATTATCAGTTCTTTGAAAATATACCTACTAGCACATTGTAAACAGCATTTGTACAAATTTGCATATTCAGTTCACCTGAAATATTTTGAGAAGAATTAAAAGCTAATATGTAGAGAAATCACAAAAGAAACTGGTTATGGTATACTAGTAGTCAGGAGCACGCAACATTATCTAACTGCTGGGGAGAATACAAAGAAGTAAATGATCACCATGAAAGAAAATGCCAACCAGTTTTCTGAGTGATTTTCTAGACTTTTTATTCAACAGAGTAGTCACTATTTTTCATGGGTTATTTCAAAAGTGGGATGATATTACACTTTACCTGTTTTTGAAGTTTAGGTGAAAATGAGGCAGGTTAAGAAAGTCCATTGTATTTGTTATCTATTGCTAAGTGCAAACTTAGAGATTTAAAACAATGCACGGTTAGTATCGCACAATTATTTGTGGGTCAGAAGTCTGTTTGTGGCTTTGGTATGTCATATATAGTAAAGATGTGGGCCAGGTTAGGGTCTCATCTCAAACTCGACTAGGGAAACATCAGATTCCAAGCTGATGTGGTATTGGTGGAATTTGTGCCTTGCAGACTGTGGAACTGAGGACCACAGACACTTGCTGCCCATTGGCTGAAAAATGTCCTTGCTTCTTTCCCATGTGACCTTCTCTGGACTAGATCGCAACCTGGTAGCTTCCTTCTGTAAAGCCAGCAAGGGGGAAGGTTCTCAACAAGACGAATGTTCTAATCTATGACATCATGAAAATGATGCCCCTCACCTTTGCTCTTTAAAAAAAAAAAAAAAGTATTTTATTGATTTTTTTATAGAGAGGAAGAGAGGGATAGAGAACTAGAAACATCAATGAGAGAAAAACATCAATGAGCTGCCTCCTGCACACCCCCTACTGGGGATTTGCCAGCAACCAAGTTACATGACCTTGACCCTTCAGTCAGCAGGCCTACGCTCTATCCACTGAGCCAAACCAGTTTAGGCTGCTTGCTCTGTTTTGTTCTGGAAGCAAGTCCTGACCCCCCTCAAGGAGAGGAGGCTCTACAAGGATCTAAAGACCAGAAAGGGGAATCATGGAGCCACCTTAGAGGTTATTTACACACTCATTTCTTGTAAAGATCCCTCAAAAACATTCTTCTTTAGATAATTGGAGACAATTTTACATATTTTTTTAATTGTTTCAGACATAATACGTGTTTATTTTTGTTTTATGTTTGACTAAACCAAGAAATATTTGATAAATATTTAAAAATACCTGTGGAAAAACATCAGAACTATGAAATATAAATGCGTTTTACTGTGGGAACATACGTAAGTAAACAATTCATTAGACATGATACTGCATGGGGGAAATAGAATTTTAATAAAAGAAATTGGAAATGGTCATTTCCCAACCTTCTTATTTCTTATTTCTTCCAAAATTAATTCTGTATTAAATTAAATTTTATAGTTTACCTTGAAATATTTTTAAAAAATTGAAAAATGTACTCTAATTATGGGATGATAAATAGCACATAATGGCTTTAGACAAATGCAGTCTGTTTTCTAAAATGTATTTTAGGGTAAATTATTGAATCTTTAGAACCTGTAGTTCCTAAGTGGTGACTTATAATCCTTAAAATAAGACTGGCTTATTTAGACCAATGCAGTAATCACATAGGCCTATTTAGTCATCCATATGTAATCTCATTTGTCTGGGATGCTGCCCATAATGCTAAATTCAGATTAAAGGTTTCAGCAATGGGATTTGAAATAAACATGAAAGCACTTTAGAGCAACTGCCTTTATAAACAGAGATCTGGAAACTCCATTTTTTCAAATATTTTGACCCTACTAGAAGAACTATACCCCCACCAGAATGCCAGATATTCCCTAGGAGCTACATACACATTTTTGTATCTAGTCTATGACCTTTATTAAGTATTTGCTTATTATTGGAAACCTGGCTATTGGAGATAATGTTCTGTTTTTTTGGATTTATATTCATTGAGGAGCTGGCATGGTTTATTTTTTATTAATTTCTTTATTGATTAAGGTGCTGGCATGATTTTGTATGAAGAAGTAGTAAGTTATATTGGTGTGTTAGGCAAACAGTGTAAGACTAAAGTCTGCTGCTTACCTATTCTTTGTCATCAGGTAATTTTATCCAACAGCACAGACCAGACCTTCCAATTATTTAAAGAAGTAGAAATGGGGGGGTTGGGGGTGGTAGGAGACATCTGTAATACTGTGAAAAATAAAAATATATTTGAATAAATAAAGAAGAAGAAATGGATTACTGCCGTGTATCATTACTATTTGAAAAATGATTCTAAGCATATTCTACTTGACAGCATCATTTGGCATTTAACAGAAAAAATGGAATTAGCAATCCTTCATTTGGACTTGGGTCATGATCATCATGATCATGGTGATGATGATCATCATCTAGTGCAAAATTAAGAATTAAAAATTATTTCTGGATTTTCCCTTGTGCTATTTATGGATTAATCTTCCTGGACATTCTGAAATGAATATTAAACTATGTGCATGTTTTTGTTTTTATGCATAATTAGTGGCTTAGAATTAATGTGCTGTATGAAATTAACTGCAAGACTCATTATTTATCTTTGCCTTACACAAGAACATAATTGTTCACTAAATGTTTGTTTAATCTTATCTAATAAAAGAGCAATATGCAAATTAACCATCACTCCACTACACCCACAACCCACATCCACCAGCCAATCAGGAGCAAGTATGCAAATTAACCCAACCAATATGGCTGTGCTACAGAGAGAGCAGGAGGCTTGGGTTTCCCCAGCAAGGGAGGAAGCCAAGCTTTCCACAAACCTGGGCCAGCCCAGGCTTCCACTCAAGGCTAAAAAGTTTCAATTATAGAAGATAATAAATCCCAATAAAAATGGCAGCAGCCATGGAGCTGGAGAGAGAAGGAGGCTTGAGTCTCCCCCAGCAATAGATGAAGCCAAGCTTCCACAGCCCTGGCCTGCCTTGGCCTCCACTTAAGGCCACAACGTTTCAATTATAGAAGATAGATAAATCCTAGATACTAGGGCCTCTGCTTGGGTTGCCGGGGCATGTGGCTGGCCTGAAAACCACCACAGGCCCCTTACCCAGGCTGCCCCATGCTGCAAGGGAACCCCCATTCTGATCTGGGACACCCTTCAGGGCAAACCAGCTGGCCCCCACCTGTACACCAGGCCTCTATCCTTTCTAATAAAAGAGTAATATGCAAATTAACTATCACTCCAACACACAAGATGGCTGCCCCCATGTGGACACAATATAGCTGCCACAAGATGGTCAGTAGGAGATGGAAATTGGAAGGGGCAAGGTCTGCAAGGGAGGGCAGTTGTGGGTGATCAGGCCATCAGGGGAGGGCAGTTGGAAGGGACCAGGCCTGCAAGGGAGGACAGTTCGGGGCAATCAAGCCTACAGGGGAGGGCAGTTAAGGCATGATCAGGCCGGCAAAGGAGGGAAGTTGGGGGTGACTGGGCTTGCAGGGAAGGGCAGTTAGGGGGGGTACCCAGGCCTACAGGGGAGAGCAGTTGGGGATATCAGGCCTGCAGGGGAGGGCAGTTAGGGGCAAACAGGCTGGCAGGGGAGCAGTTAGGCAACAATTAGGCTGTCAGGTGAGTGGTTAGGGGGTGATCAGGCTGGTAGGCAGAAGCAGTTAGGGGCAATCAGGAAGGCAGGCAGGTGAGCAGTTAGGAGTCAGCAGTCCTGGATTGTGAGGGGGATGTCTGACTGCTCATTTAGGCCTGATCCTATCTAAATGGGCAGTCTGACATCCCTTGAGGGGTCCCAGATTGGAGAGGGTGCAGGCTGGGCTGAGAGACACCCCATTTCCCCCGTTCATGAATTTCATGCAACGGGCCTCTAGTAGATAATATTCAGTTGGAGAAAATCTAGTTTTAATTCCATAAGCATAAAAAATGTTATTAAGTTGAGTAGTCAAATCTGTGGTGACTCCCAGAAACACTTAACTTTAGGCTATATTCTTGAGGAAATCAGGCACAATTCAGCTATGTTCTTTTCCTGCATGTTTTTTAGATGAAGTCATGCTGAATAACAATGTGAAAATCTTATTTGAATTAGGGAGAAAGAAGTTAAACAAACCCATCTCTTCATTTCAAACTATATTCATTCCATTGTCAAATTATTAGTAGTTGTTGGATTTTTTCAAATCAAACCATGATTCATATAATTATTGTATTATGATTAGCTTTATTAAAGGTCTGAAGATATTTTAATGCAAAAAATTATGAAGAACTCGTCTGCAGTGAGAACTGTTGAATATTGAACTCAGTTATAGTTATTGTTTAATTTTCTTTTAATAAGATTGAATCCAGAGGCAAAACATTTTATTCTGTAAAACCCCATTGAAGTATATTTTAAGAGTGACCTACATAATAGTGAATTTTAAAATTTTGACTAACATTCTGAAAAAAAACAATAACCAACCTAACATAATGACTTGGCTTTTAGTTTAAATTTATGATTCTTATTATCAGCTTTCTTCTGGTCATTTCATAAGTTTCTCTCATATAGTTGCTGCTTTTCTAGATTTTGTTTAAATCTATATTTAATTAGTGGTGACTTACAACTTGCTTTTCAATACCATGTACTTACTTATTTCCAGTCATAAATATTAGCATCTAACAGATGCTTCCTATTTATTTTTGTTGTCAAATAAAAGAGACTGGGATATTTTAATTAAAAATAACATTTAAAGAAAAGAGCATTATAAAAGCACAAAACAGACATGGTCTTCCTAAATTCAGCCATACTTTTTCTTAAATTCAGACATGCTTATTAGTTGTCAACTGCAAAGATACTTGTTTTTTTGAAGTTATTTATACTCTATCTTTTATAAATCCATTCAGTTTGCTTTTGGTGAAAAGTTACCTTTCATAAAACAAGTTACCTTTCATTTCTAAATACATCCAGTACCTTTGAATTTTAAGTCATATATTCAAGGATACTATTTTTTATCAGACTCATTAGGAAGTTTGTATTTAATGAGTGATCTATCAAAAGTGAATAGAATAAAAAGAGAGAAACATGCACATAGTAATAAAGAAAGTAAATTCAGTATTCTTTGAGATCCATAATTCAGAATCTATTTTCAAAGTTACTAAACTTTACTTCTCAACTTCAGCCAACTGGGCATTTTGTTTTTGATTAGTCCATTTAAAAATATTCTACACATTTAGCCTATGCAATAAGAAACCATTTTTTTTGGCTTGATGTTATTTAAGAAATATATCTTACTTGACTTTGACATATGACTTATTCTCGCCATTATTTGAAATGTTAATTATTATCATAATTTAGGAATATCTCAATGTCAGAAGCCTCATTGGATTAAATAATAGTTTACTATTTATAAAATTTGTCAGGCTCTATTGAGTTGTTTGCATAAAAATCCTCATTTTAGATGAGGAATCTCCCCAGTAGTCAGATTTACACTGAGCATTTGTTCATTTGTCATGACAATAATTTAGAAGATCATAATGTGTCTGATATTTTTCCATTTTAACTAAGGCTTCCTATGATGGTTTGAAGTATTTTAAGATTATTGAACATAATGTGCTTTATTTCTAATGTAGAAATATGACAGAGAAGGAATCATGAGTCTGATAAATTATTGGGCCAGACCATGATACCTAGTGAGACCTTTTGACTTGTACTTGGATTAAAGTAGCTTTGACTCCTAGTAATAGAAGTCGAGAAATGTGAAAATATAAATAGATTGTCAAGACAGTTGATTTCTTGTATGCCTTCTGTAGATACAGGAAAGGTATATGGAAATAAATCCATTCACCTGTGGGCTTGCTACCTTTCTATCTTTAGGCATATCAGCAAAGAAATAATTCATAATCATTGTACTTTATATAAGTAGGTTAATGTGGGACTTAAAGTATAACATGTACAAAAAATATAGCCACTAGTCCTTACCTTCCCTGTATTTTGGCCTAGACAATTTCTATTTCCATCCACTCCAAACTTTCCATGAGCAGTCCTGGCCACAGCTTACTGTTGGTATAGTTTTGATTTTATGTATCGATGAAATGGCGAATACAGTTTAGATCTATAGTGGGAGAAAAGGAGAGTGAAATCCATCAAATGAGACTCAGAATCCAATCCAATAAAAGAGTAATATGCAAATTGACCATCACTCCAAGACACAAGATGGCTGCCCCCATGTAGTCAAAGATGGCTGCCCCCATGTGGACATAAGATGGCCACCACAATGTGGCCACAGGGAGGGCAGTTGTGGGCAGTTAGGGGAGACCAGGCCAGCAAGGGAGGGAAGTTGGGGGGAAGAGTACCAGGCCTTCAGGGTATAGCAGTTGAGGGGGACTGAGGAACTAAATCTTTAGTTTTATCTAAATTTAATTAGCTTAAAATTTAATGTAAGTATATGCAATTTTCTCAACATTTATTGAATATACAGTCTTCACCCATTGTATGTTCTTGCCTTCCCTGTTACTAATTGACCATATAGAGGTTGGCTCATCTTTGGGTTTTCCACTCTGTTCCATTGATTTATATGTCTTATTTTTATGCCAGTATCATGCTGTTCTGATTACGATGACCCTGTAGTATAATTTATTATCATGTCTCTGCAATTTTGAAATGCTCTCTCTGTTTATTGTTTGCTTAACTACTCTGACTCAGTTTCTTTAGCTGTAAGAAGGGGTTGTTTATAGCAACCTAACTCCTGGAGTTGTTATAGAGATTATGTAAGTCTAGATTAGTAAAGCACTTAGAATAATGGAAGGCACATTATACATTTTTAGTGCCATAGACAAATAAAATATACATGGCATATAAAAGAATGCAGGCTGCCATCAATTACCATTGATGATCTGCTCAACATCATTAAATGTTAAATTTATTTCTACTACCTAGGTAAGTATCAGTGGCCTGGATACAATGCACATGGTACACCCTTAGCTTGTATAAGAATATCTGGATGATTCTTTAATTGGAGAGAACACACAGAAGCTCGTTGGAGTGTAGGGGGAGTGTCCTAGTGATACCTAAATTAAAAGCTGGGAATAAATATCACACAGGCAGATGTCCTTTTCCTAAAGACTTGCCAAGATTATATTAAATCACTGTCAAGTTTTTCCAAAGAGTGTTCTGGGGAATGACTAATTACATAGGTTGTTAAGAGATACTGAAAGATAAAGAATTTTGTGCTCAAGTATGTCTGCAATTTGATTTAAAAGCTTTAAAAAATGTTAATTATACTTTTATAGTAGGTATACTTAGAGTTTTCCATATATCTCTGTGCTTAGTGAATCTCTGAATTTGTTTAGTCACAAAACTCTTTCTTTAAGAGACATTCGTGAGGGGCTTATGTCCGGTATAATTTGAGACACTAAAATAAACAAAACTAAAGAGAATTTAAATAAATATTATTCTTTTTTGGCAAATGTACAAATATCTACCTTTAATCTTCATATATAACATACTTTTAATCTACACATATGATTTGGAAAAAAATTATAATTTTTGCAACATAATATAATTGTCACCACTTGGTGAACTTTAAAAAGGCTGTATACAAAATATCTATAGTAGACACTATTTCTTTGTGACCCTGCACAAGTAATTTCATCTTCTTAATTTTGATTTTCTTATATTGAACTAGGCTTACCTCATCACACACTAATGGATTGTATCACTTTTAATGTTTTTTTAAAAAATTATGATATTTATGAGTTTTTAAATTTTAGATCATGTTTACTTTAATGATATGTCAAGTGTTTTAAAGAAAAATGATTTTTTTATTGTTTGTCTTACCTTACTACATATAGTCAAATTGTCTAAAATGTTTAAAAATGAGATCAAAATAGTTCAAAATAATTATGTGTATATGAAAAGAATATATTTCACCTTTATAGATAAAAAAATTTAAAGTATAAGTAGAAAGAAAAATATTTGCATTCTTAAAACTATCCTATATAATAAAAGCTTAATATAATATGCTAAGTTTTTGGTTGTCCTGTTGTCAATTTAACCAATTAAAGTGTAATATGCTAATGATATGCTAAGGCCACTCAATTACTTGCTATGACATGTACTGACCACCAGGGGGCACAGCCGACCGGTCGACCAGTTGCTATAACTTGCACTGACCACCAGGGAGCAGAAACTCCGACCAGTAGGTTAGCTTGCTGCTGTGGTTTGGCCGATTGAGCAAGACAAGCTAGACATGCCTTAGAGCCCTCTGCAGTCCCTCCCTGGATGGCTAACCTCCTACATCCCTCCTCAGCCCCTGATCATGCACCCATGGGGTCCATTGGCCTGGCCTGTGCCCTCTCACAATCTGGGACCTTTCAGGGGATGTCAGAGAGCTGATTTCAGCCTGATGGTGGAACAACTGGTCTTTATGATGCATATTGATCACCAGGGGGCAGATGCTCAATGTAGAAGTTGCCCCTTGGTGGTCAGTGTGCTACCACTGGGCGAGCACCACTCAGCCAGAAGCCGGGCTCATGGCTGGTGAGCGCTGCGGCTGTGGCAGGAGTCTCTCTGCCTCTGCAGCAGCAATCAGGATGTCTGAGGGCTCCTGGACTGTGAAGAGGGTGCAGGCTGGGCTGAGGGACCCCCTGAGTGCACGAATTTTATGCACCAGTCTTCTAGTTCATTGATATTTTTATCTACATGTGTTTTAAAATGATTGTTTTGTGAAAAGCATTCTTTTGCAAGAATATTTGAGATTTCAGCATGCAGGAAATATAAAAAGTAAAAAAGCAAAATATGCGATCAACTTTCCCCCCAGAACTGATTCAAGCAATAGCATTCCTCATGGCAGTGTAAAACAGTCTTTGTGAGATGTGGTGTGCAAAAGCAAAAGGAAACAAAGAAAAGTTAAGCAACAACTAGAAGGATAGCATTTTCATTTTTTCTAGTTTGAGCTTAAAAAACAAAAGTTTAGCAGAGATTAGAGCTTGTCTTTTGCATTTTTGTTTGCTGTGATCAATAAAAGCCCCGAGTCATTCTCACAGAGAATAACCAATGACTAGATCAAGAGAGAACATCCGTGACCTGTGATGATTTTATACGTTATTTGAATGCTGGGGAATTTCCTGTTATTTTCCCTTTAAGCATTTTATTACTATTTTTTTCTACTTTAATGAAAACATTCCTGTAATGGCATCGATTGTGCTAAATGCTGGTCTCTGACCAGCTCTTCCCCCTTTGAAATGGCACCTGAAGGCGGATAGAGCCAGTGTTTTTGCTCCTTGTCCAGATCCTTAGACAGTAGTTTTGGCAGGAACAGATGGAGGTGCAGACATGCCCAGACTACCGCAATCTCTCAGTGGATTGCAAAGCCTAACTGCTGTTAAACTTTTATTATTTAAAACCTGCTTACGTGTAGTTGCATAGTTTAAAAATACTTATTTTTCTATATGAAAATTATGGGAGACATCCTTCCATTCTTGTTTGTTGAATCCCTGGATAGATAAATGCACTGATGACCTCTGCCCCCAAGTAGCATATCATTCAATGGGAGAAACATGATAGCTTAAAACTATCAGGGTGTTGTGAATCACTAGGAAAAGGTCAAGTTCAACAAGGAAGGATTAGGGAAGATTTTCTTTAGTAAGTGCAATTTAAATTGAACTATAAGGTTGAGTAGGATCTTGAATTATAGAGAAGTAGTCATTCTCTCTTTACTGTTTCCAGATAGAACCCTGATATCCTGAACTCATGCAGTTATGTAGGGCCACGTGACCAAGTACTAGCCAATAAAATTCAGGGCTGTTTTTCAGTGGGATTATGCTAAAGGGAAAAGTCAATATTTTTCTTTGTATCTATCCATTTTGCTACCCAGGATGCAAGTGTTCTCCAGTTCCAGCAGGCATCTTGAACTTTGATAAGGAAAGTCTGTATCCCAAGGATAGGGCAGTTTAGCCAGGTTACCTGATGAGTATTTGGAGCCACTAAACCAATGTGCATTACCTAGTGCTAAGCTTTCTCCTTTTCTTTTTAAAAAAATATATTTTATTGATTTTTTTTACAGAGAGAAAAGGAGAGAGATAGAGAGTTAGAAACATCGATGAGAGAGAAATATCAATCAACTGCCTCCTGCACACCCCTTACTGGGAATGTGCCCGCAACCAAGGTACGTGTCCTTGACAGGAATCGAACCTGGGACCCTTCAGTCTGCAGGCCGATGCTCTATCCACTGAGCCAAACCAGTTTTGGCAATTTTCTCCTTTTTTTTTTTTTTTTTTTTTAAAAATATATATTTTTATTGATTTTACAGAGAGGAAGAGAGAGGGACAGAGAGTTAGAAACATCGATGAGAGAGAAATATCAATCAGCTGCCTCTTGCACACCCCCTACTGGGGATGTGCTGCAACCAAGGTACATGCCCTTGACAGGAATTGAACCTGGGACCTTTCAGTCCGCAGGTCGATGCTCTATCCACTCAGCCAATCCGGTTTCAGCCAATTTTCTCCTTTTCAAAGTAAGCAATAAACTATCAGCTTAAAATCATTATTATTTTGGATTTTACTGTTTTATGAAGCATGTGTGAATAAGTGACTTAAAAAAATGGTGACATTGCTAAAGAGTTTTATCATTTGTGCTCATTTATTTTAATTTCTCTTTATTTAGATTTTAGGATATTTATAGGATCATTTTGTATATCTCTTTTCTCTATGGCACATAGCATATGTGCATTTGTAGAGTATCCATTTATAAAATCACAAACATTTTAAATTGAAAATGGAAGCATATTAGATGAGGAAACTGGGACTTTAAGTAGGTTAAGAGATTAGAATCTGGAAGATAAAGTAAGTCCGTTAGATCACCACTTGAATAACAGATAAGCTCTTACACATGGGGACTAGAACAAGAACAGTAACATCATTTTCATCTTCACGGCATACGGATTGTTCAAAGCACTGAACTAGATTGTCTAGCCAAATATCAACATTTTACTCACAGTCTTACTACAAATCAGGCATTTTTCCCCCCTGAGGATGACAGCTATTAACTTATTTCAGGGTGGTGGAGAAGGTAATTATGAATCCTTGCTCTTTGGGAGGGCAAGACCTAGAATCAAACACAGAGCCTGAATCTGAATTTTGTAGCTAAAGTTAAGGTATCTACAGATATGTGTGGGGAGCAATCTGTAGTTCTCTCATTCTGTAAGGTTAATTCTTCACTGGCTATAACATAATAATTACTCCCCAATAAACTGAGAGACTATGTTTTCATATATGACTTCCATATTACGACTTTAATAAGTTATAAAACATACCCGAGCTCCTTGCACACCAGCGGTTAAAGAGCTCCGTGTTACCCTCTCACCTGCTCAGGAATAACTGGAACCTCTAACAGCATGTATTTTTTTAAGCTAAGTGAGATCACAAGGATGGGGGAGGGACTACAGAGGTGGTGCATTTGGCAAGAATTTAAATCATCGCCTGAATAGAAAAGACCTCTAAAGCACTTTTTGCATTCTGCTGTCTTCATTGTTTCTGCTAAGATCTCTCTAATCTATGCTATAGCTAGATGCATATTCATGCAAGCATGCTTCCCATCAATTAGCTTTTACGTGCAACACAATTTGAAATGCATTTAAGAAATGTGTCCGTGAGAGTCTCCTTTGAATAGGAAAAACAAAATAATTTCCAAATGTAGGATGCTATGTAAGGTGTAAGCATTTCAAAAATAAATACATAAATACCAGAGTTGAACTTACCAAAACATTCACTGACAACTTACTCTACTGCTTTAGGAAAAAGTACTTTGTGATGGTGCTTGTCACTGTATCTTATATGCAAATCTTCCAAAATCTGTTTAAAATGCAGATTTTGATTTGTTCATGGGGTAAGGTTTGAGTGAGCATTTCTCACAAGCTCTCAGATGATGCTGATGGATGCTGGTTATTTGGCTGCACTCATGGCTTGATGGCATGATTCCCTGGCAGATGTGAAAAATGGTTCAAGACAAGATCTTCAGAAACCCACCCTTTCATGAGTGGTTCTTATGTTCAGCTTCCAGCCTTTGGAAGTTCAATCTAAATGTAGAGTGCCTAATATGAATACCAAACCATAGCACATTTCTGAAGAATAAAGTGTCTTAACATGAGTTTTTGGGCCTGTTTTTTTTTTTTTTTTAAATCTGGATAACCTAATGATGGAAATTCCCTTATAATTTACTTATGACTGGTTTTTCACAGAGGATCCTCAGTGAAATGATCTTTGAGGTTTTCAAACTATCTTTCTTGGCAAAATATCATTTACATTTATTTCACCAAATGTCTTTTCTGAAACTGGTTGGCACTATATCTAGTAAGTGAAAGCATATATCATGCGACTCCAGGGAAAGTCCATGTAACTGGTGAGGCATTCAGAGCCTGGAATGCTCCCCAGCCTGTTTCAGGTCATCCTGTAGCATTCAAGCATTGGCATCTCTCAGCATCCTCAGCATCTTCCCACTAACTACAGGACCGATTATACGCAATGGCCTCCGTGCTTACAGAACTCACCGCAACCCTTCAGGAAGGTAGATGCCTGGAGAAACTTGTGGAGGTGCATTCGACAGACAGGGGGAGGACTAAGCTCTTTATTGCTACAAACAATCACCATTGCACCAACATACTTCATTCAGAACTGGCAACTTTGAGACTGTGTCTGCTGCTCTTCCTCTCACCCTGCCTCAGTACCAGCCCCCTCTGTTTATCCCTAGTAGATGCTCTTTGAGATGGATGAGTTTATAAAACGGGTTGTGAAGAACATCTCCCAATGTTAGTAACATTACAAAGCTTTTCACATAAATTGTTTCAACAACAAAAGTAGGGCAACTCGCCTGAGGTCACTGGTCTCTTGGGGATTAAAAGGAGTTCTGAAGCTAGGTCAAGACTTTCATCGCTAGTTAAAAACCCTTCAAATATAGAGTAACTTTTAACAGAATATTACAGAATTCTGATTTTCTTATTTTTATGTTAAGATGCTACTGTTTTTCCTAATTAAAACCGTTATATTTTGATTATTTAAAAATATTCCATCTCATGATCCAATGGGCTAATATGTTTCTCAGAAACTTCTCATTCTTGATGATGTCCTAACTGGCATACGTAACAACAACAACAACAACAACAAAAAACACACCAGTATGTAAATGTTAGTGTTCATCTACCTTTATTTCAAGGTATGTTATACCGTTCTCAGTGCTTCTTGAATGAAACACAAGTAATGCAAGGCAGTTTTGCAAGCAAAATATTTTCTAAACTTTACATACAATTGCTTCTGAATTGTTCCTAAAGTGAGGCTGGCTCTCTGTGTCACAGCCTGTGTTTGAATTTTTGTTTTAATGATAAAAATAAGAGTATGAAGCACACAGCCTGATATAGTATGCATAGGTGAATCCATGTTGTTATTTAACCTATCTTATGCCATAGATCGTTTATATACTTACTAAATGTCCTTAAGAACAAGCTGAGTCCTCAGTCACTGTCTGGCCTATTAAACTTGTTCCTGCTTTTAAGTTAGCTTTAATGGGCTCACTGTGTAGTTTTGTGCTTTCCATTGCTTCAAAATCAGTGTCATAAAAGTCCCTCATTTCTTCATTCTTAGGGAAGATTCAGTTGATGGAAGAGACAGTCCCAAAGTCAGGGCTTATTCCTCCTGACTTTGGGAGGCATAAATGGGTGGGTAATATGGCCCATTTTCTTTAAGGTAAATATGCTCATTTGTGTCAGCTTTTGCAGTGCAGGAAGTTAGGAGGAGAAATGTGAGGACAGTCTGCCTTTCCACCTTTGAGAGGGAAAATATTCTGATGACATCTATCTAAACATTTGAGGGCTTTTAATTTTTTGTGTACCCAAGAATAGAAAACGATTTCTATTGATATGTGCCATTTTATATGTGCAGTTGTACTCTGATATGCTTCCATGACCTTTATTTTTAACTTGACATTATATCTGGACAACCATCTTGTAATTTCATGCTACATTGAAGGAAAAAATAAGTAATTAACTACTCATTGACCCAACAGCAGACATTATGGATGATGTATGATCATATGTTTTCATGTAAGAAAGAAACAGCAGAAAAAGGAAAGTGCTAACTTAGGTATCAATGCCGTGTTGAAGGCTATCGTATATAGCGTATCTGTGGAAATTCTCTTCCCTGACAGGGTGCCATTTGCTGTCATATTAAACCTAGAATTAATTTGGCTTTCTTGTTGTTTTTTTAGAAACCTTTCTGAATGATTTGTTATACAGGATATTATAATCCCACAATAAGGGAAGTAGCAATTCAGATGAATAATATTTTGACAGAATTTCAAAATTAAATTGCATACCATACCTTAGCAGAGTTGAAATATAACGTATATGTTTCTGAGAGAGTTATCTTTATCATCCAAATAGGGTATACAAGAATAAAAAATGATTCATTTTTTCTTCACAAAAATTGGAGAGTAAGCTTTTTCTCCAGACAAATGATCCAGCTGTCTAGGGTACCATTTAGACATAAGATTTAGATTCTCTTTAATTATACCCATTAATTGTTTACTCAGTTAGTGCAACATTAATTGCCATCCTTGTTGGGCTGGTACCCTGATGGCTACCATCTCACAGCTTGGCTGATAAGTAGGGGATGATTCATTGCATTCTTCTCCCCACCCCCTACCCCTCTTGACATCAGTGCTTTATGGTTATTTAAAAAGGTAAAAAAATCAGTCTTATGTCCTCCAACTCATATATAAAACAAAATGGTCTCATTTAATATTATGTTTGAAATTTATTCCTCAAAGTTGCCAGAGTTAATACATATATTAATAAATGGCATTATTAAAAGTAAAAGGTTAACTATGCAAAATACCAAAAATTTAAATGTTATGAGAAGGAAGTAGAATGGTGTCATAAAGCAGTGTCTTTTCATGGGAAGCATTATGGGGGATTAGGTAGCAAGGGGCCCAAATCTTCTATTTATTGTGGTAAGAACACAGCATGGTATCTATCCTCTTAAAATTTTTTGGCCTAACCAGTGGGGCTCAGCTGGTTGAGTGTCCTCCCATGAACCCGGAGGTCAGAGTTAGGTTCTTGGTCATGGCACATTTATGTGTTGCAGGCTCTATCCCCAGTAGGGGGTGTGCAGGAGGCAGTCAATCAATATTTCTCTCTCATCTCTGTTTCCATCTCTCTCTTCCTCTCTCTGAAATACATAAAAACATATTTAAATAGTTTTTAAGTGCATAATACAGTATGGTTAACTTTAGGATTGTGCTATATAGCATATCACCAGAATGTATTCATCTTTTTTTTTTTATTTTATTTATTTATTTTTATTTATTTTTATTTTTTTAATAAGTTTTTATTTTTCATATTATTACAAATGTTCCTTCCCCCCCCCCCCCCCACCATTGCTCTCCTCCACCAGGTTCCCACCCCACCCTCTGCCCTTTCCCCTCTCCCCATTGTCCTCATCCATAGGTGCACAGTTTATGTTCAGTCTCTTCCCACGCCCCCCTCTCCCCTTTTCCCCAAGAATCGTCAGTTCACTCCCCTTCCATACCTCTGATTCTATTATATTCAACAGTTAATATTGTTCATCAGATTTTTTTAATTTCCTTGGTTTTTAGATTCACTTGTTGATAATTACGTATTTGTTGTTCATAATTTTTATCTTTGTTTACTTTCTCTTCTGAAAGAACCCCCTTCAGCAAATCATATAATTCTGGTTTGGTGGTGATGAACTCCTTTAGCTTTTTTTTATTAGTGAAGCTCTTTATCTGGCCTTCGATTCTGAGTGATAGCTTTGCTGGGTAGCTTATTTTTGGCTGTAGGTTCTTGCTATTCATTACCTTGAATATTTCTTGCCATTCCCTTCTGGCCTGCATGGTTTCTGTTGAGAAGTCAGCTGACAATCGTATAGGTGCTCCTTTATAAGTTACTACCTTCTTTGCTCTTGCTTCTTTTAGTATTCTCTCTTTATCTTTTGCTCTTGGAATTTTAATAATGATGTGTCTCGGTGTGGTCCTCTTTGGATTCCTTTTGTTTGGAGTTCTGTGCGCTTCCTGGACTTGTAAGTCAAATTCTTTCACCAGGTGGGGGGAGTTTTCTGTCACTATTTCTTTCAGTATGTTTTCGATATCTTGCTCTCTCTCATCTTCTGGAACCCCCATAATTCTGATGTTGGTTCGCTTGAAGTTGTCCCAGAGGTTTCTTACATTATCTTCAATTTTCTGGATTCTCTTGCCTTCTAGCTTCTGTGGAGGAGTGTCTTCTGGCTCTTTATGTTCCAAATCTTTGACTTGATTCTTGCGATCTTCCCTTCTGTTTTTAGGACTCTGTAGAATATTTTTTATTTCAGACAATGTATTCTTTATTTCTTGTTGATCCCTTATCATTTCTTGTTGACTCCTTATTAATTCTAGTTGATCTCTTTTCATATCCTCATAGGCCTTATCCATCTTTTCTAGGAAATTCTTGAAAAACCTTATAAGCGTAGATTTGAACTCTATATCCAGACGCTTTTTGTCCTCCATTTCTTTCGTTTGTGATCTATTTTGTTGTCGCATTTCGCAGTTACAGATGGGACGGGGTTTCAGGGTGGAGCCTGCAGCTTTGGCTTCCGTTAGCCCCGCCCTATGCGGGTCCTTCAGTGCTCGCTGCCGGTGCCTCTGAGAGAAAGGTGCCCTCGATTTTCGCCTGCTGCCAAACAGTCTATGCTCTCCCCCAATGAGCCCGGTATTGGGGTTCAGTTCAGTTGGAAGTGGAGTTGGAGGTGGCGTTCACAGCAGTCTGGAGCCCCAGTCTCCTTCCCGTCAGGGCAATCCCGCGGCACAGCCGACCGTCCCTTCTCTGGGGGCAGTGTGCGCGCCTCCGGGACCTCCTTTCTCCGCTACCCCGGGGTTCCGACTTACAGCCCAGCTCCCTATGGCTGAGCCTGAGTCCCCGGGGTCTGGCCCAGAACTGGGGTTCAGAGCAGTCAGGGGCCCAGCACAGTCGGAGTTTTATCTCCTTCCCGCTAGGGAACGCCCGCCAGGCACTCGGCCTCCCTCCTCTCCGGCTCCGTCCTCTTCGCGTGCGCCGCGTGTCTCCGTACCTTAGGCTTTTACAGCTCCTCCGTGCTTCCTTCTGGTTTTCTCCTTGCTTCTTGTTGTAGGATTTCCAGTCAGTCGACTTTCCTGTAGTTCTGGGTAATGTCCATTTTATATTTTAGTTGTATTTTATTAAAATTGTTGTGTGCGGCTGCGGCTAGTTGCCTACCCAAGCAGCCATCTTGGATTCTCCAGAATGTATTCATCTTATATAACTGAAACTTTATATTGCTGAATAGCAACTATCCATTTTCTCTTCTCCTCCCCTGGTAGTTATCATTTTACTCTGTATGGATTTGACTATTTTAGATAATTTATTAAGTGGAATGTTGCAGTATTTGTCCTTCTGTGAGTGACTTATGTCATTTAGCATAATGTTCTCCAGGCTCATCTATATTGTTGCATGGGGCAAGATTTCCTTCTTCTAAAAGGCTGCATAGTATTCCAATATACATGTCACATTTTCTTTATCCATTGGACAACTATGGAGCGCGCAAAAATCTTGCCTTTCATTTTGACACTTATTGAGAAATTTCCGACTCATTTAATCTTTTGATCCTTCATTGTATGCTACACATATTATCTTATTTTTAACATATTTTCTGTGTGAGACAATTGTGAACTCTATCAAACACAAGGAAAAATTAAGTTAAATAGGGCACACAAAAAACTAAATAAATCTGATAGTTCAATCATGATTGGGAAATTGGCATATAGAAGATTACTTTTAACATATAGAAGTAACTAGGATAATAAGAGAATGAGCAAGAAAAATTTTACCAAAAAAATTCTATAGGAGAAATAAAGGAAGAAGAGGTAACTCTTCATTCAACTAATGCACAATGTAAAGCAGAGAGCTTATTTTAAACCATATATATATATATATATATATATATATATATATATATATTAGTATATTCATTTGTATTAAAGACATATCTGCCTTCCTAGGGCCAAAAATGTTAAATTCATAGAGACAGAAAATGGTGGTTGCTGGGAATTAGAGGGAAGGTGGAATGGGGGCCTTTTGATTAATGGGTATGGAGTTTTAGGTTGGGAAGATAAATAGTTTGGTTTGCACGATTTAAACTATTCATCTTATCAATTTTTAGACCACACACTGAATCAGATTGCTTTGAATATAAAGATGGAGTACAAAGTCAGATGGGCCATGGACAGTTGGATCAAAGTGGTGTCAATGTAGTTTTCTTACTTATTAGATGAGGGTTCCCAAGGGTAGTGATGGCATTCTTGGTATCATATAAATGGAGTCCTCGGTGTGTTAGGGTGGTAGAGGCAGTCAAATTATCCTGTTACTCTTTCTTGCTAATCCTTACATGGCTTCATGTCCTTTCAATAGTGACACTGAAAAAATATATATATTTTTAACTGTATTATAATGTCAAAATGCAAAGAGGAGGTTCTGTTGATAACATGACCCCCTAAATGTCAATGCTTTTGCCTGAAAGCGTCTGAAGGCCTGGTTTTATGCAATAGTTGAAAGAAAACAAATGACCTGAATTCTAAACTTATTTCCTTTCTATTGTGGGTACATGTTATATTAACATTAAAATGTCAGGTTCACCTCTGTGTTTTTTTGATCTAGTAAATTTGTGAAATATGCATGCGATTTCTGAGGTAAATGTGTTATCAGAGCCCCAGGCTTTGACTAACCAAGGCTGTTAGAAGCAGATTGTTTCCTAGCGATAGGGTGGCACAAATAAGAAAGCTGGATGGAGGGATAGGTATTTGTACAATATTTCACTCCCATGTCACCCTGAGATCTCTTTGGTTTGAGTAAATAATAACGGCATAATTAGTAATAGAAAAATCTTGATCACATATATACCTTGCATTCTCAGATTTGCCTCTGCAGTTTTGTTTATTTGGTCAACAAGTCTTACCTGTAAAAACAAACAAACAAACAAACAAAACAAACAAAGAAACAAATAAAAAAGAGAGAGTGGGCATCTTTGAAGCCTTCTTTGAAAACTTCTAAGTTGAGACAATGGGTACAGATTGTATTGAACCTTGGGCCAGGGAAAAAAACAAACCCAAACCAAATAGTGCACATAACTACTTAGAGAAATATCTTTGTCCAAGTAAAGTAACATAACTGGAATGGTGAAATGATACTGACCCTCCAAACTGATATGAAACTGCATCCCTAGTCAATATAGATTGAGTTGCTAATTATGGAGTGAAATATCAATTTTCATCAGTCTTAGGTTTTGAATAGGTAACTAATTGTTAAGTCATTATTCTCTTATCTGCTTCTCTAAGCAGAAATAAATCTTTTCTGAAAAGAGATATTGGATGGGAATGCACCAGAAATGGAAATCATGTTTGTTGTTAGGGGAGATTTTATTTTATTTAATTTTAATTTTATTTTATTTTAAAATATATTTTATTGATTTCAGAGAGGAAGGGAGAGGGAGAGACAGATAGAAATATTAATGAGAGAGAGAAACACTGATCGGCTGCCTCCTACATGCCCCCCACTAGGGATCGAGCCCGCAACCCAGGCATGTGCCCTTGGCTGGAATCGAACCCGGGACTCCTCTGTCTGTAGGCAGATGCTCTATTCATTGATCCAAACCAGCCAGGGCATTAGGGGAGATTTTATATGCTCTTGTGTTTATAAGTGTGTGTGTTCTGATTGAATTTAATGTGAATCACTATGTATTCTCAAGTTCCTCATAGTATTTTTCTCTTTGGGGGGAAAAATATCTCTGTGATTCAACTTTCAAAAATCACTTTACTTTCTGAATAATTTGACTCCATAAAATCAAATGCGGCGAGTTATAGAAAAATGTTTGCCCCACTCTGATGTATGGATGCAGTTGCTACCCAGAGCCTGACCTGAGGCCTTTTCACTTCCTGTGCTCACTACAGTGACTGAAGAGTAGAACCACACATGACATGAATAACAAAACTTGAAGTGCAAACCATACTTACGGGGAACCTTAGATCTAATTACTCATAAAAGCCTTTTATAAAAGGAAGATTATATAGTTTAATAAAAGTGCTGTCAGCATTTTAAAACTAAGGTGAAAATTACCCAAATAAGAAATCATGAGATTCCTTTGATTTGCTGGGACACTGTAAAATCTCTATCATCTGCTTAGTGCCTCGCGCTATGAATACACATTGGCGTGGCAAGCTAAATGGCAGTAACGAGACTCTCACTGAGAGACAAAACATTTCCTCTTCTCATCTGCTGCCGTTTTGTTCAAATAAACCTATCTACATGGGCATTCCTAGAATTTATCTTTTTCTGTGCTAAAAGACATATTTTTAATGGCCCTTTCCAAAATTTACCCAAGTTCCATTTTTTAAAATTTATTTATTTTTTGAGAATGTATTTCATAAAGGAAAGGAGAGGCAGAGAGAAAGACATAGATAGAGATAGAGATAGAGATAGAGATAGAGATAGAGATAGAGATAGATAGAGGAGAGAGAGAGAGAGAGAGAGAGAGAGAGAGAGAGAGAGAGAGAGAGAGAGAGAGAGAGAAACATCAATAGTGAGAGAGAATCATTGATTGGCTGCCTCCTGCACACCTACTACTGGGGATCTAGCCTGAAACCTGAATGGACTACAACACAGGCAAAGATTATAGCAGCAAATAAACATAAAAACACACAAAAATGTTGGGCAGTAGTTAATTAAAAGCAAGTGGAATACATTGGCCTAGACTCTAGGGGGCATCATGTTAGCTGGCCTGTGAAAGTGGGTTTTGGCAATTGATTCTAATGCTTCCTTATGATTAGGGACCCTTGTGGGAAGACACTGGGTTTCTTTCCTAAGAACAGGTGTTCAGTGATTCTGCAGCAAGTTCTCTGTCTCTGACAAATGATATTCCTGGGCTCCTGCAGCTGAGGCTGCGGGAGTGAAGAGTGTTTACCCAAGGTCACATATATATTAAGATGGATGAGTTTTAATTGAAATATTCCTGAATTCAAAGGCTATTTCCTGTCTAGAGGGAAAGGTCCTCTTCTCTGTGAGCTGACTGTAGTCTCTTTACCTGCTGTAATGCTAAAAGGACTTTCCTACCCTCGCCCAAAAGTGTTTACAAGCTGTCTTCTCTGTTTTTTTTTTTCTTTCTTTCTTTTTTCTCTTTTACACTTTCAGCCTGCAGTCCCCATGGCATCTTTTTTAGATGATGCTTTTTGTCTGCTCTTTTCTAGGTCATGCTCTTATGTTTTAAGCATGCAGATATTATTCTTGCTTTCTGTATTGTGCATGGTCCTCCTGCTGTGGTTGACAGCTTTTCATCTGCAGGCATTCCCTGAGGCACACCCTCGCCGGTTGTGTTGTTGCTTCAGTGACTTTAAACTATGGTAAGAGCTACATATGTATGCACACACACGTATGCACACATAAACAGGTGCACACAGGAGTAATCTGGCACCTACATAGGAATGGACTGGTTCAAAAAGGCCACTCTTCAAGGACTTCAAGTGAACCACAGCTTGCTTGCTCACGCTCTCTTTCTCTTTCTCATTTTCTCAATCTAATATTTTCTACTCCAGGCGCCAGAAAAGTGCTGATAGGTTATATACTATATGCAGTCAAAATACAGGTACATCATTGGACTTCGATAGAATGGTAACTGCTCCTTTAAAAGTTATGAATTCTCTTTAAAAAAATATTTTATTGTTTAAAGTACTGGGTTCTCCTTTTATAGTTTTGCAGGGGCGAAGAGCTGCTTATATGAGGGAAATGTGAAGTCAATTATTTTCTACAAGTATGTGAATTTATTTACTTTTAATTATCCTTTTGGCTTTCATTATTAATTATTTTCAGGAGTTGATTAATGCTCTTTGCAAGTTGTATTTTTAACATAGTACATAAGGATTAAGGCCCAATTATGGGTTGAGGAAAGAGTTTAAATGAAGGAAAGAGTATTCTGATGAAATAGTATATATCTCAATTTCCTTAAATTAAGGAGCATCAACATTTTTTAAGTGTCATATGGCTTTGATATTTTAAAAGATGGCATTTCAGTGATTAGGTAGCACCCTTCTTTTAGATTAGGTTAAAGACAATAAATTATATCTAGATAAGAAATTATAGTTATGAAGCCTTTTAATCATTGAGGATCATCCACAAACCAGTCTCATCATTTTATAACTGAGGGAATATCATAAGGTAGATTTTAGGTCGCTTATCACAAAACAACAAAGCTAGTTAGTAACATAGGCCAGAAATTCTAACTCTACCCTGCCTTGCCCAGGTATGTATCCTTTATTCCCTAGAAATTGCCAATTGCATTTTACTTCTGAGAATGATGAGTTTATTATTCTCAATATTGCTTTCCTTAGTACATATCCAAAATACTATTCTAATCTAAACAAACAAGAAAATAAATAACAACAATAGCATAACTTCTCAATTTGTTGTTTGGGCTCATGTCCCAGTATTCAAGAGAGGTGGAAAGCAACTTATTACTTTATCTCGTACTTTCACATTTCAGACACCAGCCATATAAGTGGCAAACCAAAATCCATAAGGGCAGTGGTGCAACGTAAGCACAATCATGACTACATAACGATGGAAAGGCCTGATATACATGCCAGAAATGCATTCCATAAAGCATGTGCACCCACACTTCCCAGGACTCTCATCAGAAATTAACTACAGTTATGGTTCTGACTTCTTCTCCTTCAACTCTGTGATTTCCCTACACTTACTGTGTATGAAGAATGGAGGAGTCAACACATACAGAATGGAGCTGAGAGACAAGCAGCTTTGTATTTGAATAGGTTATTTTAATCCTTCAATCTGGACCAGTGTAGGTCAGAATTTCCTGTGTAGAATATCGGACCCATGGGTTTCCATTCTTCCCTTTATTTACTTCTGTTCTTCAATCTGAGGAATGTTTCCCCAGGCTTTGTATTAATGGAGAATGAATTCCATTATAGACTTTTCAATTCCATGGAGTCACCAAAAGGCAAGTAGTTAAGGAAATTATGGGGAGGGGAAATGGCTGTGAAGCAATCTATTTATAGTTTATTTTCATTTATTTCCTAAGTTGGTCATTCATTAGATAAGACAAATATTTACTATATGTTTGACACTGTTAGGTACAAGAGTTAAAACAGATGACTCTGATATGCTCCCTACTGTTATCAGCCAGACAATCTAGTGAAAAAACACAATGATGTTTAATTATTTTAATATGAAGTAACTATAATAATAGAAATAGCCATTTGTTTATGCTATAAACATTGATTGAAAGCTAGTTATGTACCAATAACATGTTACTCAAGGTGAGAAAATAGAAGTCATTCTTGGCTTTAAGGAGCATATTGTCTAATGGGTGATAATAATAAGAGCAACAATCATCCTAGTAATAGTAGCATTTCCTAGATACCAGCCATACAAGAAACAATTTACATGCAGTAACTCACTGATTCCTCATAGTAACTTTATGAAACAAGCATTATTATTATTCCTAGTTTACAGATGAGAGCTCTGAGAACAGGGTGGTTAAATAAGATGTCCTGTATCACACAGCTAGTAAAGAGTATACCTAACATTTAACTTCAGGTGTTATCACTCTAAAATCTACTAGTATATGCTTATACAAGCACCAGAGGCCTGGTGCCTGAATTCATGCATGGGTGGGGTATCTCTGGGTGGCCTGCAGGGATTGGGCTGAAACATGCATTCCAATGCCAGCTGTAGCTCCTACCTGCTACTCCTGCTCATCCCGGCCCCACTGTGCCTGCCATGGGCTCGTGCCCAATCAGTCCTAATGGGAAGAGGCTCACTCTGCCACAGCAGTGCTAGCCAGCCATGAGACCTGCATCTGGCTCCCTCCCAAGGGGAGTGGCCTGTGGGATGGAGGCCAAAACCGGCTCTCCAACATCCCCCGAGGGGACTCGGATTGCAAGAGGGCGCAGGCCAGGCTGGGGGACCCTACTGGTCGAGCTGTGAAGGGACCATGGGAGGGCTCCAGTATGTTTCTGACCCATCTCATTCAATCCTGATCAGCTGGACCCCAGCAGCAAGCTAACCTACCACCTGGTGGTCAGTGTACCTCATAGCGACTGACCGACCGACCAGTTGACTGTCTGCCTCCTGGTGGTCTGTGCACGTCATAGCGAACGGTTGAGTAGCCTAAGCATAGCATTAGCATATTACGCTTTGATTGGTTTTCGGTTGTTCTGCTGTTTGGTCTATTTGCGTATTGCCCTTTTATTGTATAGGATATTTAAAGTTACATAAAAGAATAGTGCAGAAGTCTTTGGAAGGTCATCAAAGGCATCTGTAAATACTTATCCTTTGCTCAGTTGTTTACCATTGTTCATTTATTTGCACCGAGCATCAATAACTATTTCGATAGTCATATATCACAGGCATAAATCTAAACGTAGATGATGCAGTGATGACAGGTTGCTATCATGCACCCTCTGATATGATGTGATGAGGCATTTATTCTCTATGGTATTCTTTCCAAAGGCTCACAACCCCAGACTAATCTTGAAAAAAAAAAAAAAAAAAGATATAGACAAATCTTGCTTGGGGGCATTCTTCAAAATACCCGGCCAGTATTCTTCAGACTGTCAGGTCAAAAACGATAAAGACATATTGAGAAACTGTCAAAGACCAGAGGAGACTGGGAGACATGAGAATTAAATGCAATGTGGTAGGTTAGATTAGCTTTAATCTTGGAACAGGAAGAAGACACTAATTGGATAACTGGTAGAATCCAAATAAAGTCATATCACTAACTATTGTTCATAAAAAGTAAGTCAGTCTTTAAACCAATCAGAAGTTAAATAGCAGGGTGTAATCCATCAGTGAATTGGGAAGAAAATTCTCTTCCTTATAAATATTGCTAAAATGAACTAAAATTTCATAAATTATGTTAATTAGTAAACAGGTAAAAAAAAATCATACTTAGGCACAGAAATATTTTTAGTTCTTAGACATTTGTGTTTAGTTCTAGAGACATATTTTGCATTAAAGGAAATAGGCAGTGATGCATATGCACATATAATGATTGTAGTTTGTATTTCATATTCCTATCTTTTTGATGAAATTCTATGGGGAGGGAGTATACAAAATAAATAGTATGCATCTTATCCATGTACATGAGAGTGCAAGTAACACAGAATAATTTTCCCAGAACCTGGAATAAATATATGTCAGGGGTGTTTGCTGCCAGGCTTCTAACATTTATTATGAACTACATCATGAAATAATGTCATATTTTGCCAAATCAGTGTCTTCTGTGGTTATTAAGCTATAGACTAGAAGTGGAAAATCTCTGTAAGCAGCAAGTACTGTGACAGAAATATCAATGTAGTTAGTGCTGGGAAACATGGGTTTTCTATTAAAATGTGAAGGCTTAAGCAGGAAGAGAAAGATTTATATAATAGATAAGGGGAAATAGATGAACTCTCCCAACATTCATTTGGAAATTGTCATTTAGGCTTTTGGACTCTAACTGCCATAAGCTTCTGCCTGCCAGGTTTTGAAAAAAAAATATGTTTGTGTGTCAGCACCTTGACAAGGCAGACAGGGAGCTGCGGGCAAAAAGGCTGAGGGCAATTTTAGCCTGCTTGTGTGATGCACGATGAAGAGTCTGGGATAATCCATTCAAAGTAAATGTCATATCTGTGTGTGCATTCATTTTTAAAAATGTGAGTGTGATTCAGGCCATTAGACTCATTCATACGCATGAAAATATATGGTTAACAATGAGTCCAGTTGACTGTAAAACTTCTTTGGTAGAATAGAAAGCCTTGCATTCACAAAACAACCCATACATCATTGATGAAATATGCATTTATTGAGCTCTTACATTGTGCAAAACACTGTGTGGCACCATAGATGATGCAAATGATATGTGAGATAAGGAATCTACTCCCAAGAAGTGTATGAGCAAGAGCAGAGATGTCTGCATATCTTTTCAGACCAAAAAGGGAGCATAGGATTTTACCAAGCTGGGTTCTGCGAGACAGGACAAGGTGAGGAAATAGAAAGCATTGATTCTGAAATATGAGTAATTCTGTAATCTGCATTTCAAGGATTTAGAAGAAATTCTAGATTTCCTGTGAATGAATCTACTGTTGCTGAAGAAACTGGCAATAAGCTAGAATCAGTTTAGATAAGTATATAAACAAATACTGCAAATCAAAAACTACAAAATAGAGGTTCCAAGGACCACAATAAGATGTAGATTATGAAATATGTTTGAGAGAAGGAGGGTGAAGGAAGAATGAAGGAGAGAGAGAGAAAGAGAGAGAGAAGGAGAGGGAGAGAGAGAGATATTGAGAGATTGAGTCCAGGTAGAGACTTTGAATTCCTTTCATGATAATGTAGTGCCAGAAAACAAGTAATATCCTCATAAAATAATTTCAGTCTAAATCTTACTAAGTGGTCAATGGGAAGTGATTAATATTTATAATTTATGAAGGAACATAAACACAAGCTGTCTATGCAAAAGATAATGATGTCGCAAGCTTGAAAAATAAAGAGCACACAAATGTAAGAAACACTGTTGAGGTAAAACTGAAGACTTATAACTATTTATAGAATCATTCCTATTTAAATGTTTTTATTGAATGCCTGTTCTATTTGTGCTAGTCACTGGGTTAACACTGGAAATTCAGAATGAACAAGGTAGATATGGTCTCTTATCTCATATACTTATACTTTAGTGGGAAATGGAGACTGAGCCAATGAAGTGATTACAAATAATTTATCCATTTATTCAATAGATACTTATTGAGAATGGCATGTCTGAGATGCCACAGTGAGGCTTGAGCAGGCCCGGAGTGGACACTTTTTTGTGGTGAAGGGAACTAGAGTCAGCTGAGGTGGTTGGCAGTGGCAGCAGCAGTGGGGTGATGGGGGTGGCCCCTTCCTTTGATCAGCCTGGTCATCTCCCACAGCGGGAGGCCAGACTGCTTCAGTAGGACATCCCCTGAGGGCTCCCGGACTGTGAGGATGGGATGAAGGACCCCTTCCCCCAGTGCACAAATCTTGTGCAATGGGCCTCTAGTCCTATATAATAAAAGCCTAATATGCTAAAGTCTAGTCATCCGGTCATCTGTTCAACTGATCAAAGCATAATATGCTAATGATTATATGATAAGGCCGCTCAACAGCTTGCTATGATGTGCACTGACCACCAGGAGGCAGATGTTCGAACTAGTAGGTTAGCTTGCTGCTGGGGTCTGGCCTATCGGGACTGAGCAACATAGTCTGGACATGCCCTGGATCCCTCCCATGATTCCTCCCAGGCTGCCCAACCTCCTGCATCCCTGCCTGATCCTGATCCTGCACTGGTGGGGTCCCTCTACCTGGCCTGTGCCATCTCACAATCTGTGACATCTTGGGGAATGTCAGAAAGCGGGTTTCGATCTGATCACACAGACCAGGCCGTGGGATCCCACTGGTCTTCTAGTAATCCTAATATATAAAAACCATGGGTCAAAACATCTAGTAACGACTGATGCTTGACCAACCGGAAGTCAGTCCTGCAGTCACCACTGGGTTGCCATAGCTTCTGCTTCAGGTGCAGGGGGCTGACTGACTGCTGAGGGGGCTGTGAATCAGGGCCAGAGAGAGGCCTGAAGAGAGAAGCAGGGACTGATCTGTTGCCTCTGTGGCAGCTTTTGGTCAGGACTTGCCTCTCTCTTTCTCTCCCAGTAGCTGCTCCTCCCATTGATCTCCAGACCTCCACCAGAGCTGCTGATCAGCCCCACCTTTCTGATCAGGCCCCGTTCAGAGGCCCAGAGACACTGACTGGCATAGAAACTGACCAATCAGAACCAAATCTGGGTGTAGTGTGAGGAACCAATGGCTGCCTTGGAAGCAGAGCTTTTGACACTGACTGGAATAGAAACTGACCAATCAGAACCAAATTGGCCAGTGGAGGAGGACAGTTGGGGGTGAGATCAGGCCTGCAAGGGAGGGCAGTTGGGGGCAAGATCAGGCAGGCAGAGGAAGTTGGGGGCAAGATCAGGCCAGCAGGGGAGAGCAGTTGGGGGTGAGATCAGGCCAGCAGGGGAGGGCAGTTAGGGTCAATCAGGCAGGCAGGCAGAGGAGTTAGGGGAAATCAGGCAGGCAGAGACAGTTAGGGGCAATTAGGCAGGTGAGCGGTTAGGAGCCAGTGGTCCCAGATTGTGAGAGGGATGTCCAACTGCTGCTTTAGGCCTGATCTGGATTAGGCCTAAACGGGCAGTCAGTCATCCCCAATTAGAGAGGGTGCAGGCTGGGCTGAGGGAACCGCCCCTCCGTGCATGAATTTCGTGCACCGGGACACTAGTATATAATAAAATTCACCTTGTATATAGCCAAATTTATGAGAAACTGTAAAATCACATAAGAAAAAATATTAAAACAATTTGAGTTTCCCAAAATATATATTATGAGCTTTTCAAAATGATGTTACTATATGAAGGATTAAATAATTTGTTTTTCTCTAAGTAGGTTCATATGTTTTATGCTTTGTTTATTTAGATAGTAAGCTTGTTTCTAAATCAGCCGCTTTTAAGACGTATAATGCTTTGTCAAAATATAATAATCACTTTTTATCAACTTAATTATAGCTTTGGTTTCTTTGTTCATTGTGCTAATTTTCTGTGGACAAATGACACATACAAATAAACATATTTATTCAAAGCTTACAAATCACAGTTTATGAAAATTTGCTCATGCCTTGTGCCATAATGATTATTTATGGAGAAACATGCTAATCTTATTCCAATAAGGCCAAGCTTTCTAAAATCTCATAATATTATCGACAACAATGTAGCATTATGTGGACATTTACATAATATCATACTCCTTGAAAACAGAAACTTTGGCTTGGAAAATATATACTAATTACATACAATCATGAGAAGTTTTACATGTCAAATATTAACTATGTTGTATGAAGTTCTATGTTATAATTAAACATAAATAGATGTTTGAATATTAATATTATAACACCAACTTTGTAGCCATTAATCAGAAATGCTGTTTCATTGGCATGATTAAAAATCATATGGTTTGTGAGACCTACCATAGTCAGTGTCACATATTTCCTATACCTTAGTCAAGTGAACCCATATCCTGTGGTCTTCTTCACTATTCTAAATGAACAAACCATCTCCAGATATCTTCCTGGTATTCACTGGAAAGTCAACAAACACTGTTATAATAGAAATTTAATTATTTAGAGTAGGTCAACAGTGCTTATGCTGGAAAAATTCAGTTTGTAGTTATATTTACTTAATGTTAATGAAAATAAAACTGCATTTTTACTGGGTATTATAACATCTATTGTACATATAGGTCTTTTATTAATATATAGCTAGGTGAAATGAGTGAAATTTTATTTTTTCCTGGAATTTAAGATTTAATCAGTTGTAAAATCTGGCTATTAATAACTATTTTTAAATATTAAATATTGTATAGTATTCAAAATTAAAATATTTTCCCTGTCTTAAAATCAATTTCTTATGCCTTATGCACATGTTTAATAGAGAAAACTTTCAACTTTTACAATGAATTTTTCAGTGAAAACAGTGAAAGGTATAAAAATGAAGAAAAAGCGTATTAGATCTTAGGAAGCTAAAAAGTTTAATAATATGCAGTTCCTGTGAAATATATATATATATATATATATATATATTCCCTTTATTAAAAAATATATACTATATATACACATACACACATATATCTTATATATAGAGATCAATCAACGTAAAATATAAAAGGTGTATCAGAATAAAAGCTCTGTAATCAAAGTGAAAGGGACAGTTATTACGTTTATAGGAATTGTCACATTAATGTTGGTGTTAGATGGATTAGTAGAATTTTTTTAGTGGACAAAAGGGAAATAGCATTCTTAGTGAGGAAGCAGAATGAGTAAAAGCAAGTATAAAATTGCACAACATGTTTCAGTAGCAATTAATTTTCTAATAGGCCTGGAGCTTAGGTCATGTTCACTGGAGCAATATGCATTGGTTTAAGAAAATAAACAGTCTGAAAAACTCAGCTAATAGAAGGCCTGCATTTCATAAGGAGGATTTTAGTAAAGTAAAGGGTGTAATGTATCACTGAGCATCAAAGAATATATTTGCTCATTGATTTGTATGTTATATTTTACATACATCATATGTGGATATTATATGGTTACATGTAAACACTATATATGGAGAACTATATAGAGGTTAATCTGGTTGCATTGTAGATAAAATGGAGAGGCAGGAGACTGAGGAAGATTGTTTAACATACTAATGTAACAAACTATGGAGAGACTCTGTTCTGAGATACATGTCACAGAACAATATTCAGATACAAAACAAAAAAGAGGATGGAGAGATTTTAAACTAAGAATTGACAGGAATTGGTGCCTGAATGAATGCAATGAATATAGAAGAGAAAGAAATCTTAGGCCATCATGAGTTTCACTCCAATTATGAAAAGAATGGTCATAGCAATGAGCTGGATAATGATGGAAGAAGTTGTTGTTTTTGAAAAATTATAAATTTGTTTAATCTCTCTGCAACTGGAGATATTATCAAGACAGCCATGTATAAATGTATAAGAAGCTATTGAAAAGTGAATATACAATTCAGTAGAGATGATGACCAAAATATGGTCTTGGGTATCATCGACACAGAAGGGATTAAATTAAATTATAGGAATCTATATATATAAAAGCCTAAGTAACTGTTATGACTGGTCACTGACCACCAGGGATAGATGCTCAATGCAGGAGCTGCCCCCTGGTGTTCAGTGTGCTCCCACAGCCAACTTTCGGCAGCCAGCCAACCTGCCATGGTCCCCCCCCTTGCCAGCCCCAATAGGCCCAATTGCTGGCCAGGCTGAGGGACCACACCCATGCACGAATTCATGTACCAGGCCTCTAGTAAATATATGAAGCATGGAAAGAAAAGAAATGGATGATAGTGATCTAGGAGAGATTATCTTTAGTATGGCTGAGCATAGAATGAAGAATGAAGAGACTGAGATGCATTATCATGTTGTAGAAGGAAAAGCAGTATTGAATCGTCATAAAATAACAAAAAGTGATATGATTCCAGGATAGGCCAAAAGTGTCAAATACTGTAGGCATACTGAGTCATGTGCAGACTATGGTTTTACTGTTGGGAGGGGTGTTGACCTTGGGGAAAACCATTTCTGCGGAAATGGAGAAACGGAAAAGAAACCAGTTTGAGCATGTTTAGGGCAGAGAAAATGGCAAAGTGGAGCGAATAAATGTAAATTGCTTTTTAGAAAACCTTAGCAAGTAAGAGAATTAGATGGAGTCATAATACATTGTGGACCTGTGAGATGAAGGAAACGTGAGCATGCTTAACAAGGGGAGGTGCCAGTAAGATCTGAGGGAAAATGATGGACAGGAGACTAAAAGAAAAAAAAAAAGCTGTTTATCTAAAAAAGGAATAGAAGGCTTTCTTCCTTTTTTTTTTTTTTTAAAATATATTTTATTGATTTTGTACAGAGAGGAAGGGAGAGAGTTAGAGAGTTAGAAACATCGATGAGAGAGAGTCATCGATCAGCTGCCTCTTGCACACCCCCTACTGGGGATGTGCCCGAAACCAAGGTACATGCCCTTGACCAGAATTGGACCCGGGACCCTTCAGTCCTCTAGCCGACGCTCTATCCATTGAGCCAAACCGGTTTCAGCGGCTTTCTTCCTTAAGACAGAATGGAGAAAATAAGGATGAAAGAAAAAATTAAGGCATACCTGAGAAATTTGGAGACATTTACATTAATATAAATTCTGTGTCCTAGAGAATTGTACAGGTGGACAGAAGCTGAGGGCCAGTGGTACGCATGTGGAGTTTTTACATCTGGGGAGTGAAAGTCCTGCTTGAGAAATTCAATGTGAGAATACCAGTAGGGGTGGTATTCATAGCCCTTATGAGACAGGCGACTGCAGCAAAAGCAAGTCTTTGAAAAATTGAGGGCATATCTGGTTTATGTTTAAGATGGTAAATCCCAGCAGCCAAAGACTACCAAGGACAGAGTTAGCTCTTTTCATTTGCTGTAGAAAGGAAGGACATCCCATATGAACTTGGGGTGACTCAGAAGCCAAGGAACATTTTTTAGGGTTTGAATTTTTCCTGAGTAAATATAAAAATGTTGTCAGGAAAGCCCGGGGGAGTGACTTTAAATGGCATATTGTCATGAGGCAGAATCCATTGCTGCTGATATTGGAGATTGTGCAGGAGGTGGGAAAGCTGAGACGGGCAGAGGTAACTGGAAAGAAAGCAGTGAATGCACAAGAAGAGATGTGTGGCTTTAGAAGAAAAATTATTTACGTGGTCTTGCCCATTACCAGATAAAAAACTTTGTTTTCTGTTCTGTTAGGAAAACCATGGTCTAATTAACAGCAGGATTAAGAGGTGGATTTGATATTGGAGTTCTGTTTCTTTGCAGAACATGTGATTTAAAAAGTTCTGGAATGTTGACTCCAAACACTCCCTACTTGAGGCTCTTCTGCATCTTATTTTGACATCAAGGCCGCGTTGTTGTCAGGGAAGAGAAGCCTCCAATAGTAGATTGTTTCTCACTGGTCTTTTACAGCAAATTTTGGGTGACCATGATGTTTGAAAAGGAGGAATTTTAGCCCTGTTCTTGATGTTAATCAATAAAATTAGACTTACTAGTTCATAGACTGATTTAGTCACCTATTTCCTGTTTTGGGAGCCAGCCCTGAATTGGACAATCTGGTCACAGAGCACTTTGACTCTGACTTGCCTTAGGAGATTTTTTTGACCTTATTCCCAGTTATGTTTTATATTGTGGGTGGAAACTAGGAAATACATTTTGAGAGGTTTCAGGAAATTACGTTCCAAAATGCCTTTTCTTTTACTAAACAGTTTTTCTACATTGCTCTCAATAATCTATCTAAGGAATATATATATATATATATATATATATATATATATATATATATATATATATATATATATATATAAATCTATATAGTGGGGATTCGGTCAGAACTGGAAGTGACATGGAAATGGCAATGACCAATTCCTCTATCAGCTAAGCTTTTTTTTTCCCCCTTGTGAATAATTTGTATTTCTCTAAATCTTTGTTCATGGCTGATGCTAATAGCGAGGCCTGTGAAACTAACACAATGCTTTGTTCGGGAAGTCAGGAAAAAGAGAAAGATATGATTAAACAAGCAAAAAGTAGGGATAATCTTGGAAGAAATTTCCAAAAGCTAAGAGAAATTTGTATTTTCCAAGAAAGAAAAGAAAGAAAGAAAGAAAGAACCCCCCCCCCCAAAAAAAAACAAACAAAACAAAACAAAACAAAACAAAACAACACACACACACACATACGCAAAAAAAAAAACCCCAAACCTGGTTGGGAGAGGTTCCTTTAATATGGAAAAATCTAAAGAAGTATTATAAGCATTATATTGTAAATATTGTTTGGTGGAATCACTTGTGTGTTAATCTTTATGAGGTATTTTCTGTGGGGTATTTATCTACGCTGCAAAAGCACTTGGGTCCCAGAATACCCTTGCAAGTTAGGTGATTGTTATGGTCCCCTTTGCTGAATAAGCTAAAAGAGGCCTAAAGAGGAAAAAAGTAATATTTCTAAAATCAGACAGCCTGTTGATGAGGAAGGTCTAGAACTTTCTAGAAAAAAATTGCACTCCGCATCAATTATAGTTTGTAGAATAAACTACATTGAAATCTTGTGAGTTTAATTATCATTGATACATTTCCTGTTTTATCAAAATATATAGGTCATGCAGGGTAGAAAGAATAATATAAAATCTGCAAGTGCTGCTTGGGTGGAAACAAGGTGTTGGCTCCGAGTCATTTTTTGTTTTGGAGAAAATCAATGCTCATCAGTTTTGGAAACTCATTTCTTTGTTGTGGCATTTTAGATGTTCATAGACCATTTATTTGCAGTGTTAAGCTTTTTGTTTTTACTTATTTGATTTTATCAGCCTTTGCAGAATTGGCCAGGAACAGTAAGGTTATTCGATAATATATCATAATGGAT
The DNA here is from genome assembly GCF_964339955.1 of Pipistrellus hanaki. Classification (NCBI taxonomy): domain Eukaryota; kingdom Metazoa; phylum Chordata; class Mammalia; order Chiroptera; family Vespertilionidae; genus Pipistrellus; species Pipistrellus hanaki. Next base: position 29,475,775 of record NC_140505.1, read on the forward strand.
CGCATTGTGATAGTTTGAATTTCAGATGCATGTAGTATACATCAGATGTTGAGGATTATATTTTGTCATAATATAAAGTGTTTCATGAAGCTGAATAAACAGGCCCTTGTATCAATGATATCTTACTTACACATTGGATATTTTATCACTCAATATACAAAGAAGTCATGAGGGGATTAGTAATAAAAAAAACTAAGTACACTATTATTTCTTTTGCAAGTACATGTCAGTGTTAAGTATTCTACTGGCTTGATAATTTGAGTTTTAAATGCATTTTTAAAAATTAGATAAAATAGGAACTAAGAGGAATTTACCAAAGTTTTAACTTTGAAAAGGAATTATAGGGTGTCTACTGGCAGAGTAATATAATTTCTAAGAATGTGAAAAGAAAAATAAATAAAACATAACATGTAGAAGTCAGGAGTATTTAAGTATCTGTTACTGATTTCTTGCACTTAATAGTAGATGTTTGGGGTTGGAATAAAGGGGTTATTGAAAAGTTTTTGTTTTTAATTAATTGTTATTATTTGGAGATATACCCAAAATGAAATACAGATATTTTAGTTTAGTTGTAAAATATAATAATGGTAGGTCTAAGATTAAAAAGTGACTTTTGTAAGAAATATTCCCCAAAAGTAATTTCAGATTTTCTCATCTACTCATCTACCGACATTTTTTGCTTTTCTGACAAGATGTCACATTTTACAGCAAATTTAATGATAAATGAATAATCTGAACCTGTAAAACTCATAAAATTATATATTGTTACCATTTAAAATTTTATGAAATGATACTGAGATGGACACAATATATAATGGACTTTAGTAATAATTTGTGTGCCTCAAGGTTCATTCCACTTTATAGTTCTCTTCTGAGATAATTTCTTTAATTTGATCTAGAATGTTTTAACATTTCATTGTTTTACTATTTCTATAACCGGTAAAACACAATATATTCTATTTCATCCTCCCCCACATAAAAAGGTCAGTGTGAACCCACATCATCAGTGGCTGCATTAAGGAAGCACCTGAGGGCACAGGGAATTTTAAAGCTGTTCGTAACAGAACCTGGAGCACAGTGGAATATTTAGTGTAGAAACTAGGTCATCTCTGAACAAATGCATGCACTCTCCTTTTCTCTCCTTTTCTCTCCAGGTCACTTTGAGGTTTGTATGCTTAGTTCAAAATACTTGCTGTCTGAAACTGTTACAAAACTGGCGAGATTTCTGAATATTTCTCCATGGTTTTTTATATACAATTCTATAAAATCTGTTCATAACATTGAATATCAGTATAAAAGCAATCAGTATGGCCGAAACCGGTTTGGCTCAATGGATAGAGTGTTGGCTTGGGGACTGAAAGGTCCCGGGTTCGATTCCGGTCAAGGGCATGTACCTTGGTTGCCGGCATATCCCCAGTAGGGGGTGTGCAAGAGGCAGCTGATCACTGACTCTCTCTCATCAATGTTTCTAACTCTCTATCTCTCTCCCTTCCTCTCTGTACATAATCAATAAAATATATTAAAAAAAAAAGCAATCAGTATGTTTTCACTTTATTTCTTAAAACCTGTAGTGTTTGGATTGGTTGAAACTTTTCCTATGGCTTTATGATCAGCAACCCTGTTGACTGCAGGGATCTGGTCCAGAAAAAGCCATAGGCATTAGTTTAACAGAAAGCATAATGCTGACAGGAGTTAGGAAATTTACCAATTCATTGAGTATATACTTGCAAAATGCTTATCTAAGACTTCCAAGACTATAGAAAATGCTTTATTTTAAATCAAATCTTGTGATCACTAATCACTAATCTTAAAGATTAAGTGTACATAGGATTAAATAAAGTATGCCATTTTTCCACTGTGTATTGACTCATAGAGTTTAACTTAGAAATTTTGCAGCCATGAAATCTATTTTCCTACATGGAAATAAAGAAAGGGTCAGGCCCTGGCCAGCATGGTTCAGTGGTTAGAGTCTCAGCCTGTGCACCAAAGGGTTGCTTGTTCCATTCCCAGTCAAGGGCACATACCTAGGTTGCGGTTTCACTCTCCTCCTGCAGGCCACCAATTGATGTGTCTCTCTCACATTAATGTTTCTCTTCCCCTCACTCTCCCTCCCATTCTCTGAAAATCAATGGGGAAAAAAATATCCTCTGGTGAGGATTAATGAAAGAGAAAAAAAAGGGGTTTAGAAAGTGGATAGACTCTGCAGTCTATTAGAGCTTTTCCCATCTGCCTTCCCTGTGTAAGAGTGAAAAAACTCCCTCTGAGGGGGTATACAATAAGTGAGTTTATTTCATAATCATCAAGGAGTAGATGTTACATATCCTAAAACATTATCCATACCTATTGCCGAAAGCATACAAGTGAAACACTGCAAAGAGAAGCTTGGTGAAAATGGCGATGCTGATGACACTGGTAAACTTGACTTACTTGAGGGGGAAATTGATGGTGATATATATACATGTAAGAGGTCTGGATATAGTATATAGGAATATGCTCTTAGAAATCTTTAAAATATGTCCCAATGACCTATAGAATTTACTTACACTCTGATGTAGTTAATGCTATCTCAAATGTGAGATAATTGAGCTTATAAAAACATAAACTAAGAATAATTACACTCCTCTAAACATATTTCAATTACTGTTGTTAGCTGACTAACTCAAGGATGATTTGATGCCAAGTGTCTGGGGTTACCAATCAAGACAGTGATATACTCAGTGATTTAAATTATGCTATGTTTATGGAACATAAATTATGATATAACATTTGCTCTTGCATTTCATTGTACTTAAGTCCTTAAAATTTAATTTGAAGCAAAAGAATTATGATTAAATATATAAGGAACACAACCATATTTGACTTCATAAAGTTGTTACTTACTTTTGAACTTGGAACAAGTTCTCATTAATATTTCCTGGAAACAACTAGGATTCTGAGAGAAATATTGACTAAATAGTGTCAATTTTAAAAGTGCCAAGTTTAGATATTTGAAGTCACTAAGCTATTATAATTTTTCCTTGAATTCATGTAAATGTAATTTGCAAATCAAATCCAGTCCCCTCTGGTTTTATGAGCTGTTCATTTGCTTATTTCAAGTAATAGGCACAATCCTTATATCTTTTTCTAATTTGAGAGGGCATGGTCCATTTTTTTTCCATGTCTGCAAGGGTTATTCCATAGTACAGCACAATGCGCAAAAGCTTAGTAAATATTTTTAAAGAACTGTATGCATGATTGACACTGAATTGGTTATTCTTCCAGTCAGCTTTTTCTCTTAGTCCTTGTAAGAGACCTTACCATTTTTATGTGAAGGGTGCTGATGGAGGTTTGAATAACTAGTGCAATTGAATTTATTCCTCATTAAATAGCTGTTTATTTGAACCCAACTTTCCACTAAGTTTTACTCTTGCTCTATTAAGTATTTTTATATAAATCTTTTCTTTATCCATGAGAGGAAACATCTTGATAATAGAGCTAAAGGTATTTCCAGTGAAGAGTTTTTCCTATTAAGGTGTTTGTATAAGACAGATTTCATGCAAATTTCCATTTTAAAGAATTCCTACATCATATTCACACCTAAACATATGGGCAAACAAGATGGCACCTCAAACCACTGATACAGACTTCAGTCAATAAGATGTGCCAAAGGCAGAGAGTAATTCACAATCATTTTATTCAGCCAGCATAATGAAGGGTGTGGGATGAAGAAAGAAAAAACTCAGGCAAATAGGAGGGCTAAGTTTATGCATTTATTCACAGCCAATTTTATAGAGCTGACTGAGTAGATTGGGTTCATCCTTGTAAAACATTTTCAAAGTTGCTCTCTACCAGTGGTAATTAGGACATGAAATTAAAATCTGTTCACATTCACTGAATATTATGTCAGCAATCTAAGGCACATAGTTAGTTGGCCCCTGACAGGATTTTAATTTTCTGCAGTCAGTTTCTAGAAGACCTTGTAAGGAATGGGATGTACTGAATTTTATTTTCTATTGAAGCTGCCAAGGTCCTGCCAGAATAATGTCTTATAATTACTACTTTATACTGGATTTCCTTGGAATTCCCAATATGTAAGAGAATGATAGTATCAGAGTATTACCTATGACTGTATTATAATTGCACCCAGCCCTCTTATAACTGCCCATCTATTCAAAACCTTTCTTGCAAATATTTTTAAACAAATTGACATAATCCTAGTAAACCAGTTAATTTACTCCTCTGTAATACCTGGGAGGTGTCTTATTGCTTTGTTTTCTGTGTAGGAAAGAAAATTAGCTATGGAGGCAGTGAGGAATAGTTTAATGAAATAATTACATGTAGTCATCTAGAATCACTAGATTTTTGTGACATTGTTATAGTTCTAAAGGTTTTTAAACAAATACCTTAACATTATGTCAAGCAGTGTACCTTTGAATTTTGTATTAATCTGTAGAAAAGGCTACAGGACTAGTCAAAGTAAATGAGAGCGTGCATTTCTGAAGGGCATTTAAGTAGTTTACTGACAACATTTATAGAACCTGTAACAAGATAAATTATGCCACCCAATATCCTTGAAATGTGATGGAGGAACTAGAGTTGGTATAAGATAGTTTGTTGATACCACTGATTTTCTTTGGTTGGATGAAAGATAATTCTAGAGCAACCATCAAGATTTTGCTACAAGTACCTACGGTTTATTATTTTAGGAAAGAAACAATATCTAACTCAATCTAAGTGATGCTGAGAGCAAGAGTTAAATTTAGAAATTATTTTGACTACTTTTTTTATTTGATTGCATAAATTCAAGCCATGAGAGAGCTTCTGAGGGGAAAAAATAACACAAACGAATTCCAAAGAATTTTTTTTACAAGTTTTCAAATTTAAAGTTAAGTATCTGGAACCTGCTAACTCACTCAAGCTTTAATTTTCTTGCCCACAAAATTCAGGCAATATGTAATGCTAAGTGATACCTAAAAAAAAAACAAAACCTTTAGACTCTACTACCATAAAAAAATCTTTCTTTTTCTCTCTTTGTTGTTTCTATACTTCAGTCAACCAACAAATAGTACGCTCTTCACGTGTGGGGATTTCAAAAGAAGTGTTAGGCATAGTTTGGTTCTTCAAAATGATTGTTAAGCATTTATTTATTTATTTTTTTGTTCTATATTCCTCCCTTTCTCCCTTTCACCTCCTCTCTCATATTTTTATTTTTCTGATGTCTAAAATGTACCTTGCTTTCTCCTGTCTCTAATAATTAATTTAAAAAGATGTGACTAAGATCCCAGAAGTTACTTACCTGTTGTTGTTTCTCCTTGCTGTGTAAAGGAAATCTGGGCAATGTTTGGCCCTCATCCTTGCTGTTTGGCTTGTTATGTGCTGACTTAATCATCAAAATGTTAGAGTTTTAGCATTCTCTTGATGCTCCTTTGCATAAAACATGTTAATGTGTGTTAGTTCTGAATTCAAAAGCACCTAAGAATCAATCTGTAGATCCTTCTACCCTAAGATTTATTACTCTAAGCAAAACAAGCCCACAAGCCCTGTTAATTGTCAGAGTAAATAATGAGTCCAAACTTCCAGCCTTTACCAGAGATAGTGGTTGGGTTGCAGAAAAGCCGATAAACTTACACTCTTTACATTGTTTGCATCATCCCCCTGTTTGTGTATATATATATATATATATATATATATATATATATATATATATATATATATGCCAGGAAAAGGCAGGCAAAAAGGAGGTTTAGGAAAACCAGTATTTACAGAGTGTATAGCATGGCCCTGGTACTGTGTTGAGCACTGTACATACTGGTGGTACATTACCTCATTTAGAAGCATCAGTACCAAACAGGATCCTCTGCTAAGCCAACCCACGAAAGAGGCTGCAAATAGGGCATAATGAGAGGATGCTGGTGGCAGCTTACTTAATTGGCTGATGATTTTGCAGTGCATGCTTTCATACCCCAACAGAAGGTGTTTTGATAATTGTATAAACGTCTAAGGTCATGATCATGTTTACAAGGCTTCCCTGATGTGGTTTGTGAGGATTATGCACAAAGTAGAAGGCGTAGATACCATGGTAAGGAACATAGACTTTAGGGATAAAGAAGAATTGGGGGTACTACAATAAGTTTTGCCATTTTCTGGTTGCAGGATTTTATTTTGCTTTTATTTTTAAAAAAAATATATTTTATTGTTTTTTTACAGAGGGAAAGGGAAAGGGATAGAGAGCTAGAAACATTGATGAGAGAGAAACATCCATCAGCTGCCTCCTGCACACCTCCTACTGGGGATGTGCCCGCAACCAAGGTACATGCCCTTGACCGGAATCAAACCTGGGACCCTTCAGTCCGAGGGAGATGCTCTATCCACTGAGCCAAACCGGTTAGGATGGTTGCAGGATTTTAAATAGATATGACTTTTTGTGAATGGCTTTTTCTGTAAATAAAACTAGTTATGGGAGAGTCATTGTGCGATTAAAAGAGAAACATAAAGTCCTTGGCATAGATAAAGGCTCAAAAGGCCACAATTTATGTTTTTACTATTATTAGTGATTTGTAGAACCTAATATTTTGTTCCAAAAACAATTTAGGGCACATTGTTTGTCTTTATTACCTTAACTTTATAGACTATGGGCTGCATTCAAAGTCAGACTAGCCAGAAAGATTTAGCTTGGAAAAGAGATATTTTATCTTGCATTAGCAAACTCTTTTTAGAAGTATTTAAAATGGAACCATAAAACATTCCAAAGTAAAAGAATTTCCACTCTGGTTATACTTCTTTTAATAATTTAAGCTTCACTATCAATTGGCTCAGCTGCTTTTTGAATATATTTCAAAATTCAAAAGAAAAGATAGGAAGTACACAAATGAAAGAAATAAAGGGGAAAAGGAAAAATGAGAAGGAAGAAATTGATAATACTGATAATGTTATTCTCTCAAAAGACTACTATAGAATTTTGCAACTATAGTTTCAGAAATTTATGTTTTTCTTTTAGGAAAGTTGTGTTATTAATTTACATAATAGTGGTGTCTCAATTCTGAGTGGAAATATCTTAATCTCTAGAGACAAGAAATTAGCATATTTAACTTGCAACATATATTTAGTGTGGCTCTTATTTTATTAATGTGGCCTTTGAAATATAATTTTGCACCCAAAAGAACAAGAAAACACACAAAGCTAAAACTGACTGTTATCAACAATTGGTGATTTTCACTAACTGTTAGTGAATGGACAGGTGCCATTGCATTCCATATTCATAAGGGTAATTGCATCCTACATTCATAAGGGTAAAAGCAGAAAGCATAAATAATGGGGAAACTGATATACCTTCTTAGAAATCCACTTGTCTCTGTGGTTAAGAATATTGTTTTCCAAAGTGTAGTGATATGCCTTGTTTTTGAAGGACTTTGTAGAATCTGCTCTACCCCAAGTTAAGAAAAAATAGTTATGCTATTTAAATTGTTTTAAGTTGCTTTCAGACTTGTTAAATATAGAAAAAGATAGCCATCTTGGTTGGTTTTTATTAACATGCATTTCATTTGGCCTGTTAATACATTCTATGTGCAAAATAGGAAAATAATGTAGGACGTATGGCGAACTATGATGAAGGAAGAGAATGCATGTGTCAGAGGTTTATATTTTCTGCCAAGGAATTTTTCTTTATTCTATGTTTAGAGAGGTGTCATTGATAAGTTAGAGAAGAAAAATGTCCTTTGATTGGAGGAGGTTATAATCAATGGAATATTGTAAATGCATGCTAAATTCTCACTCATTATTAACTTACAATTATTATGGTTTAGGGATTGCAAGCACTATATGATATGTGTATAATGTGATTCGTTGAAATCATAAAAGAGAGCCTTCTAGCTTATGAACATGGATTGTTTGAGGATGGCTTCATCCTGAAAAACATAAAGGCCCTTTCTTCCAGCATTTTAAACGTGCTTAAAGGTAGGAAAGGGTATGTGGCACTAGTGGAAAACCTTAGACTAGAGAGGGATGGACTAGTCCTTTCAGTGAGACTTAATTTGTTGATCTGTGGCTTCCACAAAAGGATGCATAACTAGATATGACTAGCCTTGTTGAAGCTTTTCTCTTCTCTAGATCAGTGGGGTTTCATTTTCCTCTTTTACAAAATGTGTACTGATTTTTTTTTTTAAACATGAGAATGAGTAAATTAGATTGACCTAAATATTACTTGACTGTAGTTTATCTTGTCCAGAAGCACAGGCATGGTTTGTAATTACCCCCGAGTTCTGAATAAAAATTGCAGATGCAGAACTCTAACACTACCTTAGCTAATTTTTGCCTGATGTGTGTTCTTTTATTCTCAATTATTTGTGTATGCAAATAAACACCTTGTGAAATTAATGTGAATGTTCACTTTGCTTCTTTTATTTTGTTTTCTTTGTTACAATCTCAGTCAGTAAGGCTACTGGAAATAAATTAATCCAAAGATATTTTTTTTTGTCTCTTCAATGCTAAAAGAACTCGTTCAGACAGATATTTTTTTTCTCTCTATTGTTTAAGGACTTAAACCAATTACTTGGTTTCAACATAGCTTTAGGCATGGAGATATTGTACAAACATTCTAAATATAACTCAAAGAGCATAAGTAAAATAATTATTCAGTGGTTTCTTTGTGGTAGAAGTTTGCCTTACAGAATTTTAAATTCTTACAATTATTTTGTAATGGAGTCCCCATTCCTCCTAATGTCCCATAGGTAGACAATAGGCATAGTTAGTTTCACTCTGCCCCCCCCCCCCCCAATTAGTACATATATTGAAAGAATACTTGGAAACTGGAACACATGTCAACTTTTAGTAGGAATTTTGTTGTTGTTGGATGAAGGAAGTTGTGAAAAAATGTTTTTATAATATATTGGCATATTTTGTTTTAAGCACTTAACATTGAGCAATGAAAAACACACAATTCCATGTTACTCTGAATAGAGGGTAAAGACTTTCTCATTATAATCAACATTATGAGATCCTGTGCATCTTTTTACAGTTCAGGGGTCTAACAATTAAAATAGAACTGGGAAAAGATAGACAGAAATTATTCAATAGGAGAGGTTACAAGTTCACAGGAAAACAATCATGTTTTAGGTTGGGGATGGGGAATGGGGTGGGGTGAGGCCAAAAGAGTAACATAAGCATAAGCATTCAGATTGAATGAAAAGGTGACAGGCTTGTTTTTCATTTCAAGGGGGATAGAACTAGAAATAGGGGGTATGCTTCAGTGCATGAATTTAGGTTAAAGATAAATTGGTTAAATATAAAATGGCTGTGAGAAAAATTTACTTAAAGAAGATATTTAGCCCTTTTTTCTGATGTACAGCATGTCCACCTAAAAATTGTATTTATACTTTAACAGCTGATAGCTCAATTTTGAAAATTAAGTGTATTTTAATAAACTCTGCCTTTCTAATTACTAACAGTGTGTGTACACATCTTTTAGGGCATCCTATATTTAAAAACAGTGAAGATTCTCTCACCTGTTTGGGATGCTTTTATTATTAGTTACTATGCTTAAAATGAAGAATGAATAGGATGGGTTAATGAATTTCATATTGAAGCTCATCTTTTTCCCCCAGATGATTTCCAGCAACTTTTAAAGACTTAAATTAAGAAAAAATCTGTAATGATTTATTGTCATTTTAAAGACTAAAGAAAGTAATTAAGCTGGAGTGGGTTTATTTGTGTCTGGATACCAGAATTCATTATAGGCTATGTAGGTGGGAGAGACATTATAACCTAAAATTGCAGTAGAAATTGATTCAGGATAACTAAGTTTGACTCAAATTTGTGACTCATTCGTGGCAGAAACTTTGAAGATGAGATTTAAAAATACTAATACTGAAAGTTTGACATTAAGTTCTTAATAAAAGCAGAATGGGGTATTACTTGCTACATGTCAACATATTTTGGGAAAATTATAGAAATAGATTAAATATTAAAATATTCAGGATAGCATATTACATGATATTGGGTAGAGCTATTTTATTTGATATGTTGAGATGACATTGACTAACCTTAAATTTATTATCAACTTATAGGTTAGAACAATTCTTACATCATACTCAGTTCTAGGGTTGACAGTACAAATTTCCACTGACATTGTACAGTGTAAACACACACACACACACACACACACACACACACACTCTCTCTCTCTCTCTCTGTCTCTCTCTCTCTCTCTCTCTCTCTCTCTCACTCAAAATTTTCCTTTTATTTCACTGTTCCCTAAGTCTTATTTCTACTTTTGGTTCAGTTCAGATGAGGCTTTGATCTACTTTATTCACAACCCAAGGGAGCAGTTAAGTTGGAGCAAAACCTCCTTTTGTTACCTCTGACAGTTTCCTCTCTCCAGTCAGAATATCATTTGTGGCAGACACTCAGGCTTCTCTTTAACCTAATAAGGTTTCATTAATCAAACTAGGCTAAACATGCTTGCTTTTTGTTATGCTCAACCTTCAGGCCAGCATTTAAAATAATTAATTGTATATTTCTTCTTTTTTGTTTTGGTTTGTTTTGTTATCCGTATCAAAAGAGGATATTTTTTTCCATTGATTTTTAAGATGATATATTATATTATGTTATATATATTTTTTTACAGAGAAGAAGGGAGAGGGATAGAGAATTAGAAACATCAACGAGAGAGCAACATCTATCAGCTGCCTCCTGCACACCTCCCACTGGGGATGTGCCCGCAACCAAGGTACATGCCCTTGACTGGAATCAAACCTGGGACCCTTCAGTCCACAGGCTGACGCTTTATCCACTGAGCTCATAATTAGGAGACTATTGTAGGGATCCAGCTGAGAAGCAATGAAGGTCAATGAAGACAGTGATGATGGGATGGAGGAAAACAGAAAAGTAAAGAGGTAGAATTGACAGGATTCACATGTGGAGGGCGGAGAAGATTTAAGTGCTAAGAACAGCACTCAGAGTTCAGATTTGCACCACTGTTTATATAGTGATTGCACTGGGTAAACTAAACAAGTAAAGAAGTAGATTCATGGACATAATAGCTTTGAGATGTCCATGAAATAATTAGGAAGCACATCTGTTGGTAGATGCCTATATAATCTGGAGGTATCAATGAAGTAAAGTTTCATGAGTCACAGTAATGGATATAACCACATGATTCTAAAATAATGAATTATGTCATAGGGAAAAATACACATTAAAAACTTAAGACAAAACTATAGAGTCTAAGAAAAGAGTGTTTTTATTACCTAATCCATGAACTACATAAATTAGTTTGCAAGAGGGTTCAGATTGGCATTAATCTATTTCTAAAGAAACAAGTTTGGAAATCTTATTTTACTTACTAGCTTACTAGAATAAATGATACACTACTTACAGGAAGATAACTAAGTCAGGTTAGCTCTGAGTCCCATTCCCTAAAACTCATAAGAAGAAATACAAACACTGGCAATAGCTTTTAATTCTTTTAACATCAGCCACATAATATATGTCTGGTATCATTTTTTTTTTTGATAAAGTTAAAGGCACAAACTGAATCATAAAGAGAACAAAAGGCATATTAGGAAGTCAATTCATGTGAATTTTCAATGCCTTTGAGCCTTTAATGAGTTTTGTATCTGTGAATAAACTCACATATAGAAACATTCCCATCCATAAAATTGTGATGATATTTTCTGCCATATACCGCTATTATTGGACAAATTTAAAACTGGAGTTTTAGAATGGTCAAAATAATTGTTGCATGCATATATGTATGGATTTCTCATCAGCATCAAAATATTTTCTATTATGGCTAGATAAAGGAATTGCTTAAAAGAATTTTTTAATCCTCAGGAATAGTGACAACAGTTTAATACATAACAAAGAAATAATATTAGATGCACATAATAATTTAATAGTAGATTTTAAGTGCAGATCAATAGTAAGCATATAATGGGAGACAGAATAATTATGTACAATTATTATATTAAGGTTTCAGGATGTCTCTCTACTAAGTAGGCTTATTAACCTCTCAAATAGAGATGGCAGAAACACCAGACATCAATCTGTCCCAACACATAACTCTCTATACCATTTTGTTCACTCTACTGTGGGAGGTGGACTCAAAACTTTATCTCCGTGAGGCTCCTGACAATTTGGGTAAGGTAAGTGGTTCCCTCAGGAAAAGATGAGAGGAAGGAGCGAGGCTGTGGTTAGGGTATTTATTCCTTGGTTCCCTTTCTATGAAGGTGATTGTCCTGGTTGGGTCCTCAAGTGGCCTTGATCTTCCAAAAGAAACTCTTCTAGAACTTTCTCTTATTTTTTTTTTTTCTTTCTCTCTCCTTGTCTTTTGGGGTGTTGGTTGTGAAAAAACTATTCCCTGGCTTTCACACAACCCCTTACATCTTGTCCACAATTGTCCTCTTGTAAATAAAGTTTTCTTACATTGTTTTAATTTGAGTGCCATCTGTATTCTGTCAGATGCTGAGATACGATAGACTCTAGAATTACATCCAGGAAAAGTATTATTTATTGCTGCATGTTTTGGAAACCAGTGTCATCAGAGTATAACCATTTGCAAGTCTGGCATTGGCACCTCTTTGTATCTCAATGTCAATTTAAATTTAAATATTGATCAAAGCAGGCCTTGAACTGGTTCATCGGTGACACTTCTAGACAATATTTGACACTTCTGCTATGTTCATTCCTATTATATATAGAGGAAGAAAAAGAGTCAATGGCAACTAGAACACTTCCGGAACTGACACATAGGAGCAGCTACTCTGGTATTGTGTATGTTTTTGTATAACAGCACAAGACAGTTGTTGCTTCAGTGACTTCTAGCATCATGCACTTTCCCTGTTTCCTCCTCCTGTTTTGGTTGCTCCAAAATCACAATTTCTATTTGAGATTCATCATTTTGGGCAATAGTTATTTAGGCCATATCTTCATGGTAATCTGTTTATCTAAAACAAACAAAAATATGTAGGCCATAATGTTTGTAAGTTTCCTGATATTTCACACATTATCTTCAGCTGCTGATATATGTTTATGATTCTTGGGAAGGGAGTTCACCTTGATCGAAGGGAGCAGTAGCATGGAATTGGTTTTTTGTAACCCAGACAGGACTTTCTGGCCTCCTAGAAGCTCAGCTCTGCTGTGCTGCATAGGAAAGGGAGTGAGTTCACCTCTAACAGTGAAGAGGTTTTCATATGATTTTATTACAAAACTGGCCTACAGAAATGTAACTTGGCTTTCTTTACTATCTTTAACATATAAAATGGAGTTAGAAAAAAAGTAAAACAACAACAACAACAGAATCTAACTCAGAAGTCATTTTTGTATAAAAAATAGTAAGAAATATTGACTGTAGAATAGTCAGTTGGTACACTTATTCATTCAACAGCTGTTACTGAGCTGTAGGCAATGAAGATATTATAATGATTAAAACATGTAGACTTACCGTCCACATAATGATTACAGGAAATGCAGGCAACAGTGAATTAAATAAAGAATTAAAATAAAAGAATAGAGTTTTTAGAGGCATAAAATAGAGGCATCTAACTTAAAATTGTAGCCCCAGATAAAGTGCTCTGAAGAAGAGCTGAAGGATGGGTTTTGCTTCAAACACGGTCTGGTTGTCTGGAAAATGTGTGCCTCTACCAATTAATGGGAGTTGCTGATACATTTTAAGCGATCAGAACAAAAACATCACACTCTTAAAAAACATGTCAAACATGTAATCATATTAGTGAGGGATAAATGGATGTGGATAGACTCAAGTAGCATCTGGAGTTAGAAAAAGAACAGAGTTTACATGTGGGAGGTTGGGGTGAGCTGAATTAAAGTTTTGTACAGATCCAAACTGTAGATCAGAGTTTAGAATGTCAACAAATTACCCAGGGTCCTTCTTCACTTGGATGTTGATTTTTAAATCTCTTGAGTCATGTATATAGCCTCTTCTCCAAGTAGATAGACAGTCTTTCATGTAGTACCTTGTTTTGCTTTAGACCGATTAATGTGGGGGAAAGTCACTGATTGAAAAATGAACTTTCTTTTTTTTTTAAAAAAATATATATTTTATTGATTTTGTACAGAGAGGAAGAGAGAGAGATAGAGAGTTAGAAACATGAATGGAAGAGAGTCATCGATCAGCTGCCTCTTGCACACCCCCTACTGGGAATATGCCCGCAACCAAGGTACATGCCCTTGACCAGAATCGAACTCCGGACCCTTCAGTCCCCAAGCCGACGCTCTATCCATTGAGCCAAACCGGTTTCGGCAAAAAAAAAAAAAAAAAAAAAAGAACTTTCTTTTTCTGTAGTTCCAAAAATGTACAAATAAAATTAGATCTTTTGCATAATACTAATAAATGATTTGGTTATTTTCCCCCTTGCATGAGAAGAGATTTGCAGTACTATTACAAGTAAAAAGTGAATTACAACGCCATCATAAATTTGATAAATATTTGACATTTCTGCTGTGTTCTACTTTATGCAACTGATAAAATACTTAGCAGGTATTTATTCAATTCAATAAATAAGCATCTAAATTGTGAGGGATGGTACACGGTTAGAGGGACAGTATAAATGTTAGAAACATAAAAATGACTAAAACCTTGCTCTCTATTCTCCAGAAGCCAACTTTCTATTTTTTTGAAAGTATTACAAAGGTTTGTTTTTTTTTTGTTTTTTTTTTTTTTGCACAGCTGGTGTGGTTCAGTGGTTATGCATCAACCTAGAAACCAGGAGTCCACAGTTCGATTCCTGGTAAGGACACATGCTTGGTTTAAAGCTCGATGCCAGTGCGGGGCATGCAGGAGGCAGCTAATCCATGATTCTCTCTCATCATGGATGTTTCTATGCCCCTCTTTCTTTCTCCCTGAAATCAATAAAAACATATATTTTTAAAAAAAGTTTTTTTTTTAAAGATAGCTTTGTTGAGATATTATCTGTCTGTCTATCTATCTATCTATCTATCTATCTATCTATCTATCTATCAATAATTTACCTATCTAAAAGCCTAAGCAACCAAATGACCGAAGGTTCGGTTGACTGTTCGCTATGATGCACACTGACCACTAGGGGGAAGACTCTCAATGCAGGAGCTGCCCTCTGGTGGTCTGTGTGCTCCCACAGCAAAAGCACCACTCAGCTGACCTAAGGGCACCAAACACCTCTCCCGCCTCTGTGGCAGTGCTACCAAGAGGTGGCTGCAGGCACAGCGGGCGGTATGAGTGGGAGCAGTGCGGCTGATTCATGCATTACTACATCCCTCAGGGGATGTGGGACTGCAGGGATCAGGCCGAAACCAGCAGTCTGACATTTCCCAATGGATCCCGAATTGTGAGAGGATTCAGGCCAGGCTGAGGGACCCCACTGGTGCACGAATCCGTGCACCGAGCCTCTAGTTAACATATAACATTGTTTAAGTTTAAGGTGTACAATGTGATGATTTTTTGCAGATGTATATTGCAAAATGATTACTGCTGTAAGATTTGCTAACATTCTTAAATTCATATACGGTAATTGGCAATTTTTTGTTGTAACAGTAAGAAAATTTAAGATCTACTCTCAGCAATTTTCAAGTATACGATAAATTATTAACAATAGACACCATGCTTTTCAGAATGTATTCATTTTGTATCCTTTAACCAACATAATTTTTCTCCTATCCTCTAGCCTCTGGAAATCACTGATCTAATTTCTGTTTCTATGAATTTGGCTTTTTAGATTCCACATATAAATGAGGCCATACAGTATTTGACCTTTTTTGTTTGATACATTACAGTTAGCACAATGTCCTCAAAATTCATTAATGACACAAATGATGGGATTTCCTTCTTTCTTATCGGTGTATATATACCACATTTTCTTGATCTATTTATTTGTCACAGGTTGTTTTTATGTCTCAACTATTTTGAATAATATGCAATAAATGTGGGATGTATATATCTTTAAGAGATAACTAGAGGCCCAGTGCATGGATTTGCTCACTGGTGGGGTCCCTCGGCCTGGCCACCAATTGAGGCCTATTGAGGGGCCAGCCAGCTGTGAGGTAGGGCTGGCCAAGGGGAGGGACCACAGGAGGTTGGCTGGCTGCTCCCCCACCCCTAATCGGGGCAGATACGGAGGCTGGCTGGGTGGGGAAAAGAGCTGCAGGAGGTTGGATGGCAGGGGCAGGGTAGGGGCCATGGGAGGTGGGCTAGCAGTGGGACGATGGCTGTGGGAGTGCACTTATCACCAGGGATCAACTCCTACGTTGAGCTTCTGCCCCCTGGCGGTCAGTGCGCATCCTAGTGAATGGTCGACCGGTCATTCCAGTCATTCGGTCTAACAGTCACTTAGGCTTTTATTATATAGATGATTTAATTTCTTTCAGATAAATACAGAGAAGTAGGACTTTTGTATACTGTTTTCCATAATGGCTATACCAATTTACATACTCACCAATAGTACCCAACATTTACTCAAGATTTTCACTAATATCTGCTTCATAGGTAAAAGAAAGTTAACTAAAGTTTTAGGGCCAGGTGGAAAGAGAAGTAAAGGAAGGAATTTAAAAGGCAGCTTGAAAGGATTAATTAAATTATCTAAGTGTGGAGAAATATCAGCTTAATCTATGCAAATGTCAATGTAAAACTAGTACAAAAGGCAGAATAGGAAACTAGTTCTTGGGATGCTAGAAATCAATATATATATATATATATTTTGCCAGCTACGAATGTTTGCCTAAGAGGGGAATATGAGAATGGAAGAGCATTTCAAGAGAAGAATTAGGACTAGATACCTTCACCCTAACTCATTATATGCAGAAAGTCACATAGAAAAATGTTACTCTTTGAAAGTCACTGGATGTGATTTGTTAATAATATCACCATATGTATGAATCAGAGATCATGAAATAGTTGATTCTCTTGTTGTATCATCCCTCAATGAAATATGGAAAGAAAAATTACTTAAAATACAATAAATATGGTAATGAAGGTGGTATTACAGATGGACTATTCTGTTTCTGAGTAAACATTGGCAAAGTTGAAATAGCCAAAGAAGAAACACAAACTCAGATATTTGAATGAATGTTATAACAATGCATGTGTGAAGATACTCATTCTTAGTTAGATCAATAAGATAAGATAATTGAATATACACAGGATAACGAAAGAGGGCCATTGAGATTCATGTATGAAAAAGCATGAAGCTGAGAAAATATTGGCACCTCTCTGCAACAATTTAGCTAAAATATTAAAAATATGAAATAATATGGTTCTTAAAAATCTTACTGACCTAAATAAAAGAAAGAAAAACATTGATGATATATTGGCTATAGAGAATATAAGATTAGGAACAATTAAATAGTAATATTTTTAAGTAAACAATAATTGCTACTGGAAAAGTGTACAAGTTTGTGGCTAAATATATATCAATTTAGGAGGTAATATTGAATAGTGAGAATTGAAGCTTTGTAAGCCATTGGTTGTTTAACAAAATAAACAAATAAAATAGAAACAGATCCATAGATACAACTGTTGGCGGGCTGGGTGAAATAGGGGAAAGGGTTAAGCAAAAAAACAAAAAAAACAAAAAACAAAAAACAAACAAACAAACCCAAAAACCCAACAAAAAAACAGACAAAAACTCATAGGCACAGTCAATAGTATGGTGATTACCTGAGGGAAAGACAGGGAGAGGATGGTTAAATAGTAACGGAAGACTTGATTTGAGTGGTGAACACACAATACAATATGCAGATGATGTGGGATTGTACACCTGAAACATATATAATTTTATTAACCAATTCCACTCCAATAAATTCAATTAAATAAATTAACAAACAAACAAATAAATGAAAATAAATTTCTGAGATAAAGGATTCTGCACAGAGCCCTTGCTGATTCTGGAGAATGAGAGGGAAGAGAAGAAAGAGGATTCAGCAAGTTAGGGGTGGGGAGGGACTTTAGGGTTTGTGGCCTCCATCTCCACCTCCTACAGAAAATCTATGCTTAAATCCTTTTAGAAATAGGTGACTCACCCCTCCACTAAAATGTCACATTCCCATCTTAACCCTCTCCTGAAATCTGCCTTTACCAAACATCAGTATGTATCAAAAGTCACACCAGTTTCCATTCCTCTTCTATAAGCATCACTTTAACATGTGAATTTCACAGTGGTACCCCTCCCTCTTTAGGTGTTCAGTCCAACAGGTACAATATTCCCAGTTCTTTTAATCACTCCTCACAGGGTATCACTTTAACTTCCCACTGTCCCGATTTTCCTCCTTTGGGCACATTCTAATTAAGTTCCTTCTTAAAAGGTGGTGCCCAGGTTTAAACATGATGTTCTAATACATTCCACACAGCAGAAAATAAAGAAGATAGATGCTTCTTTGTTCTGAATCCTATGTTTCTGTTCATACAGCTCAAGTTTGCAGGGGCATTTTTGCAGCCAAGTCTCTCTGTGCACTCCTATTAAATATGCAGCCATCCTAAAAAAGCCCTGGGTGTTTTCAACAAGTTCTTTCATTTGTTCTGGTCTCCTTCTTCAGGTCTTTTGGAGTCAGTTCTTTAAGGCATCAAATGTGCCATTTAAATCTATTAAATGATAATTTACCAGCAAATAAATCAGCAGAAGTAAGCATGTCATGTCACAGTGTCATAGGGAGAACATTTCTGGGAACAGGTTTGTAAGAACATTTACCAAATTTATTAAACACATACATTCCATACAATGTATATAAAGTTACGAGCCATTCAAAGTTTATTTTCTCCAATTTTTAAAACCTCTCTCTTGTGCTTCCTTTCCTATAACTTACATCAAATTAGATTTCTGTCCTAGGAAAGGCATTGGTGGTGCGTCTTTCTTTCACTGATGCTTTTCCCTAGAGCGATGGAGCTCAAGAGGCAAACTTGTGGCTGCTTCCATTGCTAGTTACATGTCTATGACAAATATTAAAGTTTATCTTAACCTTAGTTTCCTTACCTTAAAAATGGGGACAGCAATAATGTCATCCTCATGAGGATGCTGTGACAATCATAGACACCACATGTCAGACAAATTACCCGACATGAGAAGGCATTAGTAGACATTAGCTATTTTGATTAGGCCATCACTACATTGAGACATTTTTTTTTTATATTTTACTAACATCAAAGTACATTTCAATGGTATTTCAAGTTTTTGTTCACATTTTTGTTTGTCCTAAAATCTGTTGCATCTTTCAGTGAACTGTTTCCATGTCAGTTTTGTATTCATAAGTTCTGTCATGTTTTCTGGCACACAGTAGGTACTCAATAAATGCTTGTGAAAATAATGCAATAAATGAGTTAATAAGTTAAGAGATAATTCAGTCTAAGAGCTGATGTGTCAGACTTGACTCTTGTTTAGTGGCAGTGCTCATTACAACATAATGCTAATCTCCACTCATGCCCTATTCTTCATGTGTTAATGACTATAATGCTATTATGTCAGAACTGTTTATATGTATAGTTTCTCATTTAATCTTCACCACAACCCTGTGATATAGGTTCAATCACTAGCCTCTTTTTACAGTTGAGGAAATTGAGGAACAGAGAGGATAAGACTATTGTCCAATGTCACTTAGCTGAGGAGTGATACAGATGGAATTAGAACCGAGGCTGTCTGACTTCAGAACTGAGACAACTCATCACTTTCTTACATTGCTTCCCACCCTGCTGTGTTTCTCAAGTTCAATATTTCTAATGTTAACAACAACAACAACAACAAAAATAACAACAAAAAGGACTTTGACCCAGATTTAGGTTAACTTGTTAATGTTTTTTTCCTCCCTGAAGGCCTCCTGAAGCTACAGCTGATGAACCATGACTCTTCCTCCTTCTCTCTGGCTGCCATGGCTAGCAAGTTGTATAGTTGACATGTGAAAAAACCAAGGGCAATTGCTGTTTTTATTTTATTTTTAGTATATTTTATTGAGTTTTTACAGAGAGGAAGGGAGAAAAGGGATAAAGAGTTAGAAATATCGATGAGAGAGAAACATCGATCAGCTGCCTCCTGCATATCCCCCACTGGAGATGTTCCCGCAACCAAGGCACATACCCTTGACTGGAATCGAACCTGGGACCCTTCAGTCCGCAGGCCAACGCTCTGTCCACTGAGCCAAACTGGTTTTGGCAAGGGCAACTGCTTTTAGGATAATCTAGGATGATTTACTATGTCAGTGTTAATAGGATATCACTATTGGGCTATCATAGGCCAGGTGCATAAGAGCCAACTTGTTATGGCAGCCTAGCTGTCCTTTCCTAGCAAATCCAAGAGGTCTGATTCAGCCTTTCCAAATCTCAGTTCCCTTGTATTTGAAATGACGGGTATGGTACTTTATCATATTGTTGTAAAGAATAAATGAAAACTCACGCGAGAGCTTAAAATATTGCCTAGCTTACAGTAGAGCTTTGTGTTTCTCATCCAAATTAAATTGGCAAGTCAGTGGGGAGACATGGAAATTTATATCAATAACTGAACTATGATATAGCCTCTGAGATATAGTGTACTAGCTATATACATGTAGAGAGATACTATGTTATAACAAATATTCCTCTTGACTCTGAAAAGAGGAAGACATGTCTATAAAAATTGTAATTTCTGGCTGGTCCTTGGAGAAAAATTTTAACTCCAGCAGAGCATGGCTATTTTTACAGTGATCCATTCCTATAGATTTCATGCTGGCAAAGGCAACAACTGTTTTCCTAAAACTCCAGCCAAACTGCCTAGCAGCAAAGGCTTACATGTAAGAGGAACTCGACAAATATCTGTTGGATCAATTAGTAAATAATAGAGCATGCGAAAACCAAAATGATATACTGAGTGTTAAGTCAGAAGTATTTTTAATGTTTTTTCATTGATAAAAAATTTAGGCTGAGAAATGTTGTAGTTTTGGCCAAAATAGTTAATCTAGCCAGGATTTTAATACAGGAACATAGAATTTCTGACTGTAAAATTGGTGACTGTAGTTTTTTTTAGGGGAATTAAATCAAAAGTTCAAGTTTCTTTTGGAACCTAGTGGTGATTGCATGTGGACTGTATTTTCCTAACATATTTAAAAGTGTATTGGGTCTGATGAGAGTCCCCAGTAAGAATAAGAGCTTCTACTAATATTTGCAAACCATTCAACAAAATGAATGGCATTACATACAAAATTGGAGCTCTATAACACATGTATGCACATAAATACACACATATAAATTTAATCATAATTACTTCTTAAATACATTGGAAATATAAAGAGAAACAAGTTACGGAAATAAGTGACTGCTCATTTTGCAATCATTAAGGGGAAAAATATTCACACTCACTAACTGTAGCATAGTAGACACTCATTTAATGGTTGATGAATACAAGCATAACAAGATGACTTCATTAAGTAACTAATTTAATAATGAATTGTTTAAAGTACTTGAAATTGGTCACGTAAGGGGAAAAATATTTTATCTGGACTGAAAACATAAAATAATCTTTAGAATCTAGTTGATTTTAAGCTAGCACAAAATAGTGACACATTTTTAACTGATAAGGAAAAGACAGAGCTTAAAACACAAACATTATTATTAAATACAAGATAAATTTTTGAAGGTTAATTTTTGTTTTATTTTGTTTCAGAAAATTTATTGAGAAATGGAGGGGTATAGTTAGGAAAAGAATAAAAAGTCAAGGAAATATATCTGTAAAAAAATCAAGGCTCTGAAATATTAAGATAAAATTTTTAGTTCACCCCATGATAAAGTAATAACATGATTATTTTCTAAATAACTTCAAGATATGGTCATATAGTAGCTTTAAACAAAGATATTAAGCCACATTCAACATTATTATTAAACTAGCTTATTGTATGAATATGATTTATAATACTGAACTATGATTTATGATGCATATCAAGATAGTTTCACATTTTCTGGTGCTATCTTTGTTCTAGCTCATGTTTTTGATGAGAAAATTGAAAATAATCCATCAGGAATATGAACAAGCTGGATGTGTCAAAGATGTGAATGAAATACCATATTTTCTGGCGTATAAGACGACACTGTGTTCTAGTAAAAAGCCTGCTCAGATTGGCCAGAGTCAGAGAGGCGGTCTATTTAAAAAAGAACTGGTGTTGCCTCGGAAGTGGGAGGTAGTCTTACACAGCGAATATAGGCCTAAACCTATGTTTTAACTGTAAAATTAGGGGTTGTCTTATATGCCGGAAAATACGGTATGTATCACAAGTTAAATAGCTTTTGTAGACATATGGCCAATATACTGTTAACCTTAATTAAGAACTAGTACTTTTGTTTTACCTTTGGATGAAACTGAGTTCTTTAAAATATGAACTGTGACTTATTCATCCTAAATTTCTTAGGTCCATCTGCATCGTACATTTTAGATACTCATTTAATAAAGGGTATATAAGAGGTAAGAAACCTTTTTTAATGAACGAGGTAATAAAGATATATCCTGTAACTTTCCATTCTATAAATTTAAGTATTATTTTTAAACCAAGAACAATCTCAACTGGTAGATATTTTGTTTATACATTTTAAATGTCACATTTTTTTTTAAAAATAACAGTACTTCATGGAAAGAACACTGCTTTCAGGGGTTGTTATCAGGTGTTTCTCTCATACAGGGCCCATGCTCTCAGAGATTTTGTTATAATAGGTTAATATCCAAGGTCATGGCCCAATAATCAAGATTTAATTACTGTGTTTCCCATGGTTATTTCCCCACAGAATTTCTTTTGTCATTGAATATATTTTGGGAAAGGCTGTTTAAATGACACTGCACATTTCAGATTAATCTGTCCTTTGCTGGTGTGTCTCCTACATTGTTACTAAGGAATTTTTTTTCACATTAACATTTCATGGGACACCTCCAAGGCCTCACTGAACTTATATTTCAGACTGAATTTATCTAAAAATCAAACAAACAAACAAACAAAAACTCGGGGACATACTGACTATATTATTTGTGCTTGGAAAGAGTGTTTTTTTTTTTTTTTTTTTCTTCTTTCTTCCTCCATATCAATTATGGAAACTCTCCAAATGGTCAACCTACCACAATATTCATTCACATTACTTACTAACATATAGGAATATATTACATATACTAAGACATTGTTTAGTAACAAAGATTCAGCCAAGTATCTCTTAAAGACCTACTTGACTTTATTGAACAATTCATGAATTGGGCAGCATCCCATCTAGCAAGTAGAAAGGGGCTCAGGAAGGCTACAGAAAGGGAAATAATTTCAGAGGCTGCACAAGGAAATCACAAACAAACAAACAAACAAAACAGCATTATTTCAGTCAGAATCATAGCCTTTTGGGGAAGAAAGGTATCAATTTTAGGAGGATTATCTCATCTTCCTCTGGGGGATGGAAATGCCTATGTGTAATTATCTTATAGGTGCTGACCAGAAAATGCCAGGATGAGCAGTTAAGACTGGTTTCCTGGGGATGGATGCAAGGATGCAATGCAATTAAGTGAGGTATCAAGCCTTGATGGGCTTATAATATGATTCCATATTGAGCCTAACATTTGTGTGTGTGTGTGTGTGTGTGTGTGTGTGTGTGTGTGTGTTTAATGCCCTCCAATATACTCGATAGCCATTGTATATGTTATATATTAATTATAATAATAATTATTATAAATCTTCTAAAATATACTTATGTGTTTATTCAAAATCCAAGTATTTATAATATGCTAAAACAACTTTATATAAAAATACCTTCTCAAACCAATCCAAAATTTGGGGTTTGAAAATACTAGTCTATAGAAATAAAATTAAATGTTAATTTTATATTTTGGTTAGACTTTTTTGAACTTTAATCACTAACGCAATGCAAATCTAAACTGCAAGATTCAATATTACATTGTCCAATGAAATTGTTTCATGTCCCTTTGAGAAGAAAGCAGACACATCAAGTGATTCTTAGTAAGGTGCTAATCCAAGCTCTCTTAGTCCTCACAAGGAAGAACACAAATGACTAAAAGGACTGCTAAAAGTCAAATAAAATTTAGGCCCAAACCAGAAATGCAGCCAAAGAATCGCCAGAAGCAAAGAAGACCCAGTGAAAAAGGAAATCAGCAAGTTCTTTAAAACAGGGAGGAGAAAACTTAAAGGTTAGGTCATTAAAGATTTAATTGACTAGTCAAAGTCAGAGAGAACAGAGCCATCAAAAGAAGTTTTACAATGTTCCCATTGAGATTTCATCCAGGCCATTAACATATCCTTCTAATTACACAAGGCAACTGACAGGCGGGCTGTTGGTAAACCCTGCACTTTTAAGACACATAATTGGATAATGTTTTCAAAGGGATAGAAAGATCATTGGTAAGAGAGTCTGTATTATTTACTTGTAAAGCCATGGTATTTTGAAGTCTATATCTGAAATTGAATCCCCAGTATCTCTCTCCTTATGCATGCCTCCCCACTCTTTAAACATATCTCCTTATTTGTAACATGAAGATGAGAAAACACTCTATAAAGTTTTAGCAATGCCTTAAAGTACACGCTAGAGCAGGACATGCCATCATTTGTAAACAGACAAATTCTATTATAAATGGCATTACGGAGTTATGCCTGCATGCGTACAAATGTGTGTAGGTATTGACATGATTTGCCTGAAATGACCTTTAGCAACACCCATATAACTCACTGTGTTTTACATGAAAGCACATCATACAGTTGTTATTCTCCCTAATGTGAAGGTACTAATGCAATTCTAGGATAGTTCTCAGAAGGAATGCACTTGTCCCTTAATGCATATGTAGATATGTGATCTTCTGTAATATTCTAGATGTGGACCAGGAAAGTAAATCTTGTATGGCATTAGAGAGGATTTAAGGACACTGAATTAGCCTTTACTAGGTAATAACCAGTTATTGCTACAAAACAACCATGCAGGGCTAGACTCCGCCTCCGCTGCCCCAGCACACTTGGATGTATGGCAGGGAGAGGGAATCCTGGGCTCTTGACTGCATTTCTTCTGGCCATGGAGGCAAATAACAGGAAATGCCAAGCCATATTTACTCATCTAATCACCATGTGACTTTAACTTCAGAAAAACTACAATAAAGGTCACATGCTGTAGAAGCCCATCTTGTTATTTTTTTGTATCTGTTTCTGCACCCATGGTATTCATTTTGTTTCGGAGAGAAATGCACCGTGGGGTACTTCTGAATCATTTCCCCTTCTGAATCTTTATCTGTATTTTTCTCCTTTTCTGTGGCATTTTCCCTCTGACTCTCTTACTCTTTTGTTCCCTTCTCTCTCCCCTTCCCCCCGACATTTCAAATTCTTCCTGTTTTCAGTTTCCTGCTTCCTTTAGCCATAATGTAAAATAAAACAACACCAAGTCACTTTGGGGCCTTTTCTGTAATATGAAAATAAAAATTAATTTGCATATGCTTCTTTGCTTTTAATTGATTATTTTTATGGACCAGATGCTATTACAGCAAAGGATGGGACACAAGTCCCTTTCTCTGCCTTTAAATGAACTGTTTCTAAATGATTACATGGAATAACTATATGTTAATTTGCAATTTAATTCTTTACATACATTTTATTTTAGTAAAATTGGCCTTATATTTTCAATTGAATCAGCACTCTTTGAATGTTGCATTAACATAAAGGCATTGCCCTAGCCTGGTGGCTTAGTTGGTTGGAATAGCATCTTGCACATCAATTGTGTTTTAATTCTGTTCAGGGCACGTATCTAGGTTGTGAATTTGATTCCTGGTCAGGGAGCATTAAGGAGGCAACTGATCCAATATTTATTTCTCACATCAATGATTCTTTCTCTCTTCCTCTCTAGTCTTCTCTCTAAAAATCAATACACATAACTTTGGGTGAGAACTAAAATAATAATAATAATAATAATAATCATCATCATCATCATCATCACAAGGGTATCAATAGCTTCATAATATGAAAGACAATTTTTATTTTGTTTTACATATATAGATATATATCCTTTCATAGGTTGACAATTATAAATTAGGTTGCCCTACCTGGCTTGGCTCAGTGGATAGAGCATCAGCCTAAGGACTAAAGGGTCCCCGGGGGGTTCAATTCTGGTCAAGGGCACATGTCTGGGTTTTGAGCTTGATTCCCACCCAGTAGGTGGTGTGCAGGAGGCAGCAGATCAATTATTCTCTCTCATTATTGACGTTTGTCTCTCTCCTTCTCCCTTCCTCTCTGAAATCAATAAAATGTATTTAAAAAACAGTGTTTGACACTCAACCAATCCGCTTAAATATGTATTGATTAAACATCTTAACCCAAATAGTAACTGAGACAGCAAATTAACTGCAAATTTCAATGCATAATTCTCCTATCATTATTAATGCTAATAGGCTTGCCTTTTTGTTTTGTAATAAAATTTCACTTGAAAGAAAATTAATTTTTAATGATCCGTGCATGCATTTTCTTTATCTGATTTTCACTTTATTTCAAAAGGAAATATTTGTTAAGCACATTGTTACCTAAGACTGACTTGCTCATTTCTAAAGCAGAATTTCTAACACATCTCCTCAGTCATTGTTTGCTTAGTATGAAAGATGCCTCTTTTATTGACTTGGTCAGTAGGAATGATACAGATTCATCTTCCTAACACTACCCTCAGTGAGGTTTGCTAAGGTTCTCAGGTGGCCATTAGCCACAGTCCTCTCTTAGTAGAAAGGGAATGGGACTGCAGAAAGGCTCATTATAGTTACATCCGTATCATTTATCCAATTACACCCACCTCCTAACTCAACATGAAGGATAGTCATCAAATGTAAGCAGTGGTAGCCTCTGATGAAGCTATTATGAATGGTCACTCTCTTCTTTCTCTTTTTTATTTTTACAATAAACTAAGAAAATCATAGTTATTTAGAGATATAGATGATAGATAGATAGATAGATAGATAGATAGATAGAGATATTGATTAATTTGGTGTTACACTTATTGATGCATTCATTGATGTTTTTTGTGTGCACCCAGACTGGATAGTGAAACTACCTTCGCATATCAGGATGATGCTCTACTGAGCTATCTGGCCAGGGATAAAGTATATCTATTTTTTAAAAAGACAGTAATGTGACCTAGATAAGAGGAATTTAAATCAGCTTGTTGATTAGACCACTAAAGGATGTGATTTGTCATAAACATAATGTTTCCCAAATATTTATAAAGGTTTAATAATAGGTGTTCTCTAAATATTTGTTCTTTTAAATGCCCCCAAATCTCAATAATGTTCACTAGTTTAAATATTAATAACTTAGTAGATTTAAATAAACTAAAGTGATATTTCAGGACTATTCACTGAAATCAGGTTTTATAAATGATACAATCAGGCCTCTATTTTCATTTATTATGAATAAAGAGTGAGTGGGCAGATATTCTATTTACTACATGGTCTCATGAGAGATCATTCAATTTAAGTTTTAAATCTGTCTGCATTTTAAACCTATTTTTATTTTAAAATTCTATCCTAGTGTTACTGTGTCCATATATATATATATATATATATATATATATATATATATATATATATATATATATATTCACACACAGAGACATGTACATTTATATACATACACACTAATTGCAACTAAATATTATGTAAATGGGTTTGTGCATTTCTATGCTGAGCTCTAATAACTAACCAAGGTAAGATGACAGTTTAATATGCTTTTACTTATCTGACAAACTATATTGTCCAATCCACATCAACCTGATATACTGAGTCTTGGAATTTTGTTGTTAGATAGAATTTTTAAGGAGAAATTGAGAAACCCCACTGGACTGGATTCATTCAGAATAGAGTCTGGTGATACCCAGCTCTTTGGAAATGGGTATTTATGGCTTGTGGAACATTTGTGGAGCAAGGAAAAATCTGTAAATTGCAATTAGCACAACAAAGCTGAAAAATGAAGTTGTGATATTTCAGTGCATATGGTGGTGGGGATTTCTGTGGTGTGCTAATCCTAGCAACATATTTTCTTTCCATTCAGTCGTAATTCTCATTTAGAGAAGCTGCAAATATATCTACTAGATATTTCTCTGTGGGTGAGGAGCAGCTCTTGTTCTAGAGAGTTATCAAGGATGCAGTAATTTGGTCTTACTTAAAGCAGGGACTACATGTCCTCCATGCATACTGAGTGGTAAGATAAATGACTTTGTAATTGGTATTCTTTCAGTGTAATGGCTGGAAAGTTACTAATCACACTTAGCTTTCCAAAGGGCTTGACTTGAGAATGTACAGTTGATCTCAACACAGAGACTATTTAGCTTAAGGAATTTTATACTTTACTAATCCTAATCCATCACTGTCCTGAATATTTTGCCCTGTTTCCATTGACTTTACAGATCTTGCTCATTTGATGAATATTCTTGTGATAAAAGAGATTTATCAGTATTAGTTATTATGCTTTTCGCTTGACAACACAGAATGGCCAATTTTGATATAAACACAGTAATTTTTAGGTGCTTGTTATAAGAATTCAAATGTACTTGATTTTTATTTTTTTCTTTCTTACATAATTGTCACGTAGATGAGACCAAGTCCCTTCATTAGAATGCTATATGAGACATGGATGTCAAGGTCTCTAGATCTTTCTATCCCCCATGCCCCTCTTTCAGATATATAGGTAAGTAGATTGATAGATAGGTGGATGATATATGGATGGATGGATGGATGGACATAGGCATACTTATAGACTATAACACACAATAATCCTATATAATAAAAACCTAATATGGTGTTTGACCTTTTGACTGTTTGATCTGTCACTATGATGTGCACTGACCACCAGGGGGCAGACACTCCAAACAATAGTTTAGCTTGCTGCTGGGGGCTGGTCCATTGGGACTGGGCAAGATGGGCCAGAAATGCCCTGGAGCCCTCCCTAGGTCCCTCCTTGGCCCCAGTGGTGCACCAGTGGGGTCCCTTGACCTGGCTTGAGTCCTGTCACAACCAGAGCTTCCTGGGGAATGTCAGAGAGGTGGTTTCAGCCCGATCCCCGCAGGCCAAGCCAAGGGACCCCATTGGTGCACACATCTGTGCACTGCCTCTAGTATCCTATATAATAAAAGGCCATAAGCATCATGACTGGAATGACTACTCGACCAGTTACCATGAGGTGCATTGAGCACCTCTCAGACCATTCCCCACAGCTCCAATTGAAACAAGGTGGGCGGTGGTTGGGTGGGATGGTGAGCACGGCAAGCAGTGGTGGGTTACCACGCATGATTTCATGCGCTGGGCCTGTAGTATATATATATAATAAAGCTTAGCCTCAGGATTTTGCAGTATTTTTGCCATCTAGTTCCTCTCCTAACATGCCCAGTTCCATAATATTTCCATCTCAGCTGACAGAAGTGGGAAATAAAACAAAGGCGCCACCACAGCGGGGACATTTTTTTGATGCTATTGTGGTACTTGATCATAAACTTCCTGACAGGCTTTTCCAGAGCTCATGGAATAGAAAAGCGTGAACATCAGCTGAAAAGATGAAGAACAAACTGCTAAGATGATGATGTGAATTTAAATATACGCTGCCAAACAGGAGGAAGAAGGTGGTAGATATCACACGTAGGGTAGGGTGCCAGAGGGGCGGGCTGCTGCTGATGGAGTGAGGCACACCTCTTGGCCTGTGCTGGGAAAACTCATTCAGATGCCTGGATACCTCGTAACCCTGTCTTTATGTAGGTTTGTATAATACTGATATATCGATTTGATGATATAAAATAGTAAGTAATTTGCTAGTAGAATGTGTGTATTATAAATCCTGGTAATACCACTGTTACTATAAGAATACATGTCAATGACAAAAATCAGTTTCTAAGTTTTAAAAAATGTTTTCTTTATTTTCTAGCAATATCTATTTGTTGCTTTTTTAAATAAATGGTGTTTGTTTTTGACAAGTAGAAACAGGCCCCAGCGCCTAAAGAAATATTTTTGAAGGATATTTAAAATGGAAGCAATCTCATCTGCTATTAGTATTTTTCTCCTTAATAAACTGGAAAGGCCTGTTATTTTTTCTTTTTTTCTTTTTTTCTTTCTTTTAATTTTGCCGGGCCTGACCAGTAGCCCTTGAACTGTGGATGAACAGGTTACTCAGACACAGTTTGACTGTGAAAGAGAGGGCTAAGGGGCTTGCCCAGCTCTAGTGGCCAGAGCAGCCTCTATTGCCTGCCTCCTTAAACTTTTATTGGAATTTTCATCTTTGGATACAATCATTAGGGTGAGGAATTTTAGGAGGACATATATGTTTACATTGTACTCTAGGCCAGGGCACCCAGGGATTAAGCATAAGAATTGCAGTAAACACCCTGGGGTCTACATATGCACAGACTTGTTTGGAAAGGTCAAGGACTAATGAGGGACACCGTCTTCGACACTCCCCTGTCTCCCTAAGTCAGAATTCTGGTAAATAGGGCAGGCGGCCTTCCACACACTTCCCCTTTATCAGAATGTCCTCCTTACAACTCTCCAACCAAGTTTCTTGTATGCCCCAACATAATTTCAGCATGGAAAACTTTGTATATAGAGATCTTGGATGTTGTGAAAGTACATTATGTGAGAACCAGTGATTTAGTGTGGAGGAAATAATATCAGTACAGCTGAATAATGACTTAAGGCTATAAGTAGGCATTGTTTGGAGGATGGCATCTAGTGACACTAATTTACTGGAATAGTTATTTTTATCTATTGAGGTATAATTGGTGACTGACCCTTGGGGGAGGAGGAGGTTAAGAGCAGTTTAGTTGGGTATCTCTTATTTGTATAGATATTAATTTTCACAGTTTTCCATTTATGTTGTGTTAGTGTTTCAAAGATCTTACAAAATACATGACAATGGTTTCAAATGATTTATTGGATGCCAGAAAGAGTATGAAAACAGGTGTGCTCATTGTTATTCTTTGCAGTATCTGCGAAGGCTGATACCCAGTGTGTTGGAAAATCTGTAATTACTTTTTTTTGCCTCAATTTCCTTTCTAAAAACCTTGTGATGGAAAGAGACTTGACTTGGTGTAGTGAACACACAATGAAGTACACAGATGATGTCTTATAGAATTGTACACCTAAAACCTATATAATTTTATTAACGTCCCCTCAATAAATTTATTAAAAATACACTTTGCAATAGTTTCTTATTGACCTTCAGCTATAATTGCATCCTTAAGAAACTTTAGAAGACATTTTAGAAGTATGTATTTTATTTTTGATTGTGGTAAAATTTACCATCTTAGCCATTTTTAAGTGTACAGTTCAGTATTGTCAAGCATATTCACATTATTGCATAACGGATCTACAGAACCTTTTATTAAAAAAAATTCTTCTACATTGAAACTGTGTGCCCATTAGACAATTCCTCCTTTCCCCTTTTCCCCAGCCTCTGGCAAACACTATCCTGTAAGACTTTTGTGATCTGGCTCCTGCCCATGTTGTTTGATTTTTCTATAACTCATCTTAAAACATGCAGGCACACAGTCTTTTCCTTCCCCATTCATATTGCTTCCACTTTGTTTCCATTGGTTGGGACAGTTGTCCCCCCCCCCCCCCCCTTATATGGTTAACTTCCAACTCAACTTTTAGATACAAATTTATAAGACTCCTAGATTGGGAGATGTACACCTACTATGTGCTCTTAACATCTCTGCACCTTATACAAGGTGGTGCAAAAGTGGGTTTATAGTGGTTAGTGTGGAAAATAACACAATAATTAATAATACAAAAGCAAACTGTGTTTAGTGTACTCGTAGCTGTAAACTTATTTTTGTCCCTCCCTGTACTTTCAACTATTATAATAATTAGCTTTACTTTTTTTTTTTTCCTGATAGAATGTGAGCCCTTTGAAACTAAAATCACTATCTACGTTAATAAGGACATCTACATTAACTAGTCCAATGGCTGGAAAATTAATAGTAAATATAACTCTCTAAAGGATTTGACAACATAGAATGGCCATTTTGGCACAACCTCAGTAATTTTTGGGTGCTGGTTGTAAGAAGTTAAATGTACTTGATTATATTTTTTGTACATTACTGTCACCTAGATGAGACAAAGATCCTTCATTAGAATTCTTACTAGACATTTAAGTTAAGGTCTATTGGTCTTTCTGCCTCTTTCTCTGTCTCTCTGGTAGATACATACATACAAATATACATCACAGATACATAGATACATAGATATAGGCATATTCATAGATTTTTTATAGTATATAGATATATAGATATAGATATATTTATAGATGTTTATATTTAATATAAAGGTTAATCTTATTTTATTACTAGCACCATAGGACACACTAAACAAATAGCTGTTGATTGGATAAATGGGTCAGTACTCAAAATACCTAAATTTGACTCTTAACATTTATTGGTTGTGTGCCCCTTGGATAAATAATAATAATAATGCTGTTTACAATAATAATAATTACAGCAGTAATGACAGTGGTAGCATACTGCCATTACTGACATTTATAGAGCACTTATGTAGTAGTAGGGATTTTCCAGCCTGTATATTAACTCAGTGTTCCTAATACCTCATGTGGTAGGTTTATGATTATGACTGTTGTGCAGATGAGTAAATAGGACAGATGTTAAACACAGCTCAAAAGAACAGAACTGTCCTTGGAATTAGGCATTTTTGAAACTGATGTCATATACAGAAATATATTGATGTGTTAGACCCCACTTCCTTATTTATGATAAGGATTATTATGACCATTTCAAATATGGATGATGAGCATTAAATGTTCTAATCTATGCAAGCTTCTTAGTATATAGTGAAAATTCAATGAATGACAATAATTACTGTCATAAGTCAGGTACCTGGCTTAGTGCTTATAACGATGTAGGCTTTCAGTAAATATTAGCTTCTTTCTTCCCTGTCTTCTTTCTTAATTGGAGCAAATCACAGACAATTACTAGTGCAAAATAATTAGGACAGGAGTATATTGCAATGGCCACAAAAATATGAGGTACAATTGGTATAATCTGTAAAAGAAGAACAAGATTTAAGAAGAATACAGTATCCTGTAGCTGGATTGCTAATACTTGGCTATGATTGTGATAAAAATGTCTGGCATTTGATTCATACTTATAACTTTGAAAGCATGTTCACCTTTTTCATGCCATTTGTATTTTATAGCTGACCTTGAGAGAAAGGATAGGATATCACACTTCACATTTTATAAAGTCACTTGCTGAAGATAAGAATAGTTAGGGCACAAAGAATTACTGGAAATTGTATTTTTAGATTATTTGTTCTGTAAAAATATAATTCATTATGAAACCAGGACATTTTCTGAATGGAAGAGGGAATTTCACAAGTTCATACAACAGGCATAAACTGCGACGATCCAGGGCCAACCAAGAGATAAGGTGCCCTTCCTTTATGCACATTCTTCCTTCATTTGTTCACCTTTTCTATTCTCTTGCCCATCAAGCATCACCCTGACTTAAAAAATTTCTCTTTCTTGCTTTTCTTTCTTTCTCTTTCTTTCCCTTCCCTCCCTCCCTTCCTCCCTCCCCTCCCTCCCCTCCCTTCCTCCTTTCCTCCCTTTTTTCCTCCCTCCTTCCCACCATCTTTCCCTCCCTCCCTCTCTCCTCCTCCTCCTCCTCTCTCCCTCCCTCCCTCCCTCCCTCTCTTCCTTCCTTCCTTCCTTCCTTCCTTCCTTCCTTCCTTCCTTCCTTCCTTCCTTCCTTCCTTCCTTTCTTTCTTTCTTTCTTTCTTTCTTTCTTTCTTTCTTTCTTCTTCTTTCGTTAATCCTCACCTGAGGATAGTTTTTTTTTTTTACTGATTTTTAGAGAGAGTGGAATGGAGTGGGAGAGATAGAGAAACATCTATGTGAGAGAGACACATATACTGGTTGCCTTCCATAAGAGCACTGGACTGGGGCCAGGAATCAAACCTGCAACCCAGGTATGTGCCCTTGACCGGGAATTTCACCCATGACCCTTTGGTCTGCAGACTGACACTCTAACCACTGAGTAACCAGCCAGGGAAAATATTTCTTCCTGGATCTCCAGAGGATGAGTTTTTTTTTTCTCTTTCTGAGGGCTTCCATAGTTCAGTTTGTTATGTGCAAATATCAAATGTATGTAATTGGAAAAAAAAAGAGATTTATGCCAGGGCTGATCAGCAGCCCCTGAACGATGGATGAACAGATTACTCTGACACAGTTGCACTGTGAAAGAGAGGGCTAAGGGGTTGCCTGGCTCAAGGAACCAAGCAGCCTCCATTGCCTCCCTGGTTAGCCTTTTATTGTACAGCAGTTTGAGATAAAATTTATTTTTTAGATACAATCAGTTGGATGAGTAATCTTAGGAGGACACAGGTGTTTACATTGTCCTCAGGCAGGGCACCCAAAGATTAGGTATAAGGGATATCAGTAAACACCCCAGGGGTCTGCATGTGCACAGACTTGTTTGGAAAGGTCAGGGAATAATTAGGGTGCTGCCTTCTACACTGTCCTGTCTCCCTAAGTCAGAATTCCAATAAACAGGGCAGGCGGCCTTCAACACACTTCCCTTTTCTCAGAATGTCTCTCTTACAAACTTTCCAACCAAGTCTCGTGTGCTCCCCAACAAATTTCCTTTAGGCAATGACTGACTATACACACTAGAAGCCTGATGCATGAAATTCATGCAAGGGGCTCGGCCTTTGAGGCCCCTGCTGCCTCTGTTGACCCTGCAGCCCCACCCACTGGTCATTCTGGATGGTCATTCCTGAAGGCTGTTCCACCCTCAAGTCTAATTAGCATATTAGCTCTTTATTATATAGGATATTATATGTAGACATATGTATACTTATAGTGTATTTGGGGTAAAGGCTGAATAGCCTGACATACTTGATGAGGTTCGCTTCTGTGACTGAATTATCCATTTCTCTGTTGAATCTCCTTTTATTAACTGTATTAAATCGTATAGTAGTCTCCTAATGCTTCTGTAACAACGTATCACAAGGTGGGTAGCTTAAAACAACAAAAGTGCATGTATTCTTTCACAGTACTGAAGAGTAGAAGTCCCAAATCAAGCTGTGTGCAGAGGTGATTATTTCTGAGGGCTCTGAATAGTCTGTTCAGTCTGTCTTCCAGCTCTGGTAGTGCTGTATGTTTGCCTTGGAGATTGATCCATCACTCCAGTCCTCTGCTTGCACATGGTTTTCCCCTGAGGGCGGTGTCTTTACGAGGGATTTTTGTTGATCATGTTGGATCAGGGACTCATCTTACTTCAGAATGAGCTCATCATGACATTACATTTGCAATGACCCTATTTCCAAATTAGCTCATGTTTTGAGGTACTTGGGATTAGAAATTAAACATATTTTGGGGATGAAGGAGTGACTTTTAAACTCACAATAGTAACAACTATCAAAACAGATCAAATTATAGGAGGATTTGCCAAAGTTGCACAATCTGTGTTGAGCTATCTATTGTTTTACTTTGTTTTAGTAAAGCAAGAAAATATAGAATTAATTGTGTCTGCTGAAAATACCACCTCATATTGACCATTTCTTTTCATTGCATGGAAGATGGTGATGGGATTTAATTTTATAGCTAGGAATTATAAACAGAGCTATTGTAAAATGAACATTTTGCTTCCATATATGTGTGAAAATCAGAGTTTTCTCTACTTGTCATGGTTAAAAGGTATGAAAATTACCTCTCAGGTTTACAAAAATTATATTAGTGTTTTATAGATAATTTTATGTTGATTCTATTCATATTATATTTCTATTTTAGTCATGAATAGTTGTTGATTTGTATGGGAAACAATTTGGCATTTTAGCAGAATTATATAGACTATTATGTTGGATATGACAAAGAAGCTATTATTGTAACCTGCTCTGGTTTCACATAAAAATAAACAGCCTTGTAGTATCTGGATAGACTCCTCATTCTCAGCAGAACATAGCTGAAGGAAAGGGCCGAAAGGATTGAGGAAAAATATTCTGGAAAGAATGACAGACCCTCTGGCAAGAGATCAGCATTTTCAAGCAATTAAGTCCCAAAGAGAGGGCCCAAAACACCCCACAAAAACACATACCACAAAACAAACAAACAAACAAACAAACAAACAAAAATGCTATTTGAAGGTAGCTAAGAGGATGTGAGCAAGTAGGGTGGAAAAAAATACAGGTGGAATGCAGGCTAATGGATTCTGTGAAAGTTGAAGGGCTGAGATTAGCACCTAATCTGGCAGGCAGCAGTTAAACCAGGAATTTGGGATAGTTGAACTCCTAATAACCAGATTCAGAGGCACACATGAACCCATTTCCTCTACACATTTCTACCAAGATAAAGGGGTATTCTTGGTGTTTGCCATTTCTTCTTAAGCCATTGAGAGGAGGAGAGTCTATTACAAAAGCTACAAGTACCTTTCATACCACTGCTTCCCACCAGGCAACTAATGGGGCACCTATCATTTGTATAGGTCATCCTCATCTATTTTCAGAGTAGATAATTTACTGTGACTTCATAGAGTCATGCAATTTGGACATTTGGGCATTTAATTTTGGGTTTTGTGGTTCTTTTGAAATCTTTATTGAGACCCTGAATAAAACAATTCCATACCTAAGCATTGTTTTCATTATGCATAAGAAATTATTTTAAGCATGCATTTCGGCAAAAGCCTAAAGTATGGCAAGGATGGCCTGCTTTGTTTTGATGCAATAAATGAGTTGCAATGAGAAAGTGAATGTGCTTTTATATAAAACTTAAAATAACTGCATTGTTTAATAGCTTTGATAGTTTGAGATTTATGAAAAGGTGATGACCATACATCACTGGAAGATTATTTATTCTGGAAATTTATAGTTTTGTTAATATAAAACCCACACCAATTTATTAATAGTAGTGTAGGAAGGAATGACACAGATAAGAAGGCCCACTTGAAATGAAAATCCTATTGGAGTACCTTTGACCTTTTTAACCCATTTCTCAATCAGATGTTTTGCTTGCATTGCCTAAATAACACAAAACAGGGGCTGCATTTTGATGCTACTTCCCTTTGTCATTTTTTTTTTCTAGAGGATGATGGGAAACCACTGATAATTGAATGTATAAATAAAATAGAGAAATAAAGAGATAGATAACATATCAGCTTTGTCAGTTCTCAAACAAATAATGCTTCAGAATAAGAGGTTATTCATGTGCCATTATCACTGAGAATGGCATCCAAAACTTAAGATGATTTTACAAAATTTTTAAAATTGATTAAATCATTCAAGCATCCAGTTTGAAAAAAAGGAAGTCAAGTGATTCATTTGACAGATGCTTGATTTTACTGATCAATAAATAATACTCTTAAAAATTTATATTTAGATCTTAGAACTTATCTATCCTTCAGTGTCACAGCCAACATTTAGTCAATCACATAAGGGAAATATGTGTCTGTAAACATCTATTCACCTAACTTTTTCAAAACATTGGAAGAGATACTTTGGGAATAGTGATATGCACAACTCTTTATATCTACAATGACTCCATTCTATTTGTTAGACAAAATTAAGAGTTTTTCAGAAGTAGGGCCTACATTTTTTTTTCACAGATCTCTAGCTCCTTATTGTTCAGATAGACTTTCTTTCTTTTTTTTTTTTAATTATCTTTATTGTTTAAAGTATTACACATGTCCCCCGTTTTTCCCCCATTGACCCTCTCCACCCCGCTCCCGCCCCCCTCCCCAGTTCTTTACCACACCATTGTCTGTGTCCATGGGTTATGAATATATGCATTTAAGTTCTTTAGTTAATCTCTTCCAATAGTATATGCTGAAAGAACAAAAACCAAGGCTAATGCTAACATGAATGAGAAGTTGTGTTCATGTTCTTCCTCATTTCCCTCAAATGAAGCCTCTGTTAGTTACACCCATTCTCCCCATCAATCCTCCCAACAGGGAATGTCTTCCTCATTGCTAGTGTAGAGGTGACCTCACATTACCAACTGAATGTTGCAGGTTTCATCCTTTCCTGTATTTATCTCTCGCTCCTCCACACTGGCACACACGGCTTCACAACAGCCTTGTTTCTTTCTTTAAAAAAAAATATATATTTTATTGATTTTTTACAGAGAGGAAGAGAGAGGGATAGAGAGTTAGAAACATTGATGAGAGAGAAACATCGGTCAGCTGCCTCTTGCACACCCTCTACTGGGCATGTGCCCGCAACAGAGGTACATGCCCTTGACTGGAATCGAACCTGGGACCTTTCAGTCTGCAGGCCTATGCTCTATCCACTGAGCCAAACCGATTTTGGTCAGCCTTGATCTTGTTTAAGTAATGGATGATGTCTTGAACACCTCAAAGCTTATGGAGGGCACGGCTTTTGTGTTACTATAATATGTCTTCAGCCCATGGTCACATGTGCACATATTTTTTTTTTTTTTCCTTTGCAAAGTATCTTTGAATATGTTTAATGAGGGACAACTGGAAGTTAAATGTGCATGTCCATTTGTAGCCTATAATATGAACTTATTAACTAAAACTCATGACAATAACACATCAAAGAATTTATGAGACTCATTGTGAAGATTTACGTGACAAGTATATCTAATGTCATTACAACAAAATCAGATCTTTAAACCTTTGTATATGAACAAACAATCAATTTCACAATGCAGTGAGTCTTCTGCCCTAGTTTATTGTGTGAAAGAGGAAAGGTGGGTCTTCTTTCTGGGATTAATTGTTGCTTTCACTGCTCACAAACGCTCTTTTCCTGCACCCTTTTAGGATTGTCCCTGACCCAAGATGTACTTGTGAAAATTGATATTCACGGTTTATGAGCCACAAGGAATAATTTAAATGGCAACAAATCCCTGGAGGTGTTCAATACAGTTAAGCATGCATATTGAATAAAGGATAAACTTTTTAAAAACAGTTGTGAGGAGACAAAAGCTGTGTCAGACCTGCTTAGGCTAAATTTTATTTTGATTCATGTTACAATGTGGAGCCTCCATCATAAATTTGTACTTATGTTTTATATGTATTGATAATGAACAATTTAATATTTAGTTATGAATGATTCAAATACTAGTCTTGCTGAAAATGCAGATGTCAGGTGCCACCCTAAACAACTAAGTCAAACTTGAATTTTTAACAAGAACCTCAATCCTGATGTTGTCTATGCACGCACATTGAAGTTCATCTGCTGTTCTTCATCTCTGTAAAGTTTCTCTCTGTAGATGTGAATCAGTATTTTGTTTTGAAACATTGCCAGTATTTTTTTTAAAAGTTAGGGCCCCTAGGAAAAAAAATAATATTTTTCATAAAATGGTCTTCTCTCCTAGCTTTTACCTGGAAGGTAGATATTTTACTTGGAAGCCACACAAATGAAATAATAGAAGGAAACATTAACATAGTATTGTTAGTAACTTAACAAAAACAAGATTTCTTTAGACATTCTTTATATGACAAGCCAAAATACCACTGAGAACAGGTTCTTTCTCCTTAGTAATCCATTTATTCTTAGTTGTCACAACTGAATTTCATGTAGAAATCTATAGGATTGTCATAGAATTGTATATAAAGTGAAATTTTGGCCAGATGAATTTGCTGGATATGATTTTTATTGCTCCTCAAGTAACAACTCGTGGTTGTAATGCTCAAGATCTTATGCTCTGAAACAAATACTACCAGCTAAAACTTTGGAATCATTCTAAGTCTTCAGTAGACTGTAACTTCCCTTCACATACACATCCTGAGGCATATCTAGAATTAATTTTGAGCAGCTCTCATAGTTTTGTCTATCAACCTAAGTTCATTATTGGAGCTTTAGCAGTATATATAAGTAGAGAATAATTCTGCTGCCTGGTCATTTATAATCTAGTATACAAAATAAATTGAACAGAAATTACTTCAGTATGAAATGCCACAAAAGAGCTCCTGATTACTTTTGGATGGAATAGTAAAAAAGACATTTTTGATGAAATGGTATTTAATTAAATCTTGAAATATTTGTGGCACTCCAACATGTAGAAAAAGGCAAGAGCATTTTAACTGGAAATAACAGTATAAGCAAAAACAAAATAACAGATGATGAAGCATGGAGAGAAATAGAAAATAATCCCAGGGGGGAAAAAATGAAATCAGTTAAAAAGTATAAAAATTTGAAGAAAGAGAACTGTACTTGCCACTAGTTTGCAATATGTATATCTTCTCACCTTTGTAACAGCAGAGGCATGTAAGTGCATTATTCATGTTAATATTGGTAGATGAAAATACTCAGGTGAATTTATAGAAGACAAATGTGAAAAGATACTTTTTAAAATCTCTCTCTATATAAAGGCTAAGCGACCATCTTACCAGCCAGTAGCTATTATGCACACTGACCACCAGAGGGCAGACGCTCAATGCAGAAGCTGCCGAGCTGTGGTGACTTGGCACTAGTGGTTCTTGGGTGATGCACCTGGAACCAAAGAGGAGGAAGCCTGATTCTGAGGTGCGTCATCTGAGAACTGTCCTCTTGCAATCCGGGACCCCTCGGGATGTCAGAGAGCCAGATTTGGCCGGATCTCCGCAGGCCAGGCTGAGGGACCCCACGGGTGCATGAATCTGTGCACAGGCCTCTAGTACTTAACTAAAAATCTTGTGGTTTCAGAATGAAAACCTCATTGAGAGCCATCTTTTCCAACTTTCACGTAAAGGACAGGAATTCCTTTTATTTCATTTCTCATTTTCATTAAGGTTTTTTTTTTTTTTTTTTAAGTTCACTTTTGTCCAGTTTCTTTATTGACATTTTCAAGACAGCTTTGGTAAACTCTTTTTTTTCTTCAGTTGAT
Organism: Pipistrellus hanaki; assembly: GCF_964339955.1. Lineage (NCBI taxonomy): Eukaryota > Metazoa > Chordata > Mammalia > Chiroptera > Vespertilionidae > Pipistrellus > Pipistrellus hanaki. Next base: position 29,516,509 of record NC_140505.1, read on the forward strand.
TAGAAATCAAAGGAAAAGCATTCATTCTTCTACTGTCTGTCCATCCTTGACCCCAAATTAAGAAATTGGGAGCACATTCTTTCCTTCTGCTTAGTCTTTTGGTACTTTTTTAAGTTAAATACATAGATACATAGATTCTCAAATGTGCTATATGTAAATATATATATATATATATATATATATATATATATATATATACGCACACACACACACACATAAATGAATTTATGAATACTCACACACGCACTATGTCTACTTATATCTCTGTGTGCATTTGCATGTAAAATTTCTAAACTACTCTGGTATACTTTTTTAGATTAGTTCTAAGACTTTTGTATCTAATGGACCAATAAATTCAAATCAGATCAAAGGCTTGTCAAATAATTAGATTAAAAAAATCACTATCATATATCTAATCTCACATTTATTGTGAAGGAAAAACATATATTTCACTTAAAATGTAGGGAAAAAATAATCACAGACTAAAACAATCCCTCTCTGACAACAACTTAATTTTATTGTATGTAACAATACTATGCATGGTAAGTATAGCCTCTACCTTTCCACTTTTTCTAAAGATGATAAAATCAATTTATGGTCAGCAGATCAGCACTTATCTATGTGATCTCTATTTTGACAATATATGTATTTTTAAATGTCAGATCAGAATTGAACACACTACTCCCAAAGATACTTCTCCTTTTGGGCACACTCCAGTGTAAGTGCAGTTGATATTTTTGTCAGTATTAATATTCTGTTTGCTCATCTTGTACTCTTAAGTATTATCTCTCATCTGTTACTCCACATCTTTATTTATTCAATAAACTTTTGAACCTAAAGGAAACATTTTGTATTCATCTTTGTTCAACTCTATATCTTGTTGGATGGGGGCCAGTTTGTATTCTGTTTTGACATTAAAAATAATGGTGATGTATCTCTAAAAAATGTATTTTTTAGTATCTTCAAGCTACCAAAAACACAAGTAGGAAAATACATTGAATTAATTTTATGTGCTTTAAAAATATTCTGCTAGGTTGAAGTTTTGTAAAACATGGTTTTGTATTTCATCATCTGTTTAACATTTTTATAATGAGTTTTTAAAAATAGAAATTATATATATTTAAGGCATATAACATGATTTTATATATTTATAGTGAAATGATTATTACATTAATATATTTCACAGTAACCATTTTTTTTTGTGTGTGATGAGTATATCTGAAATCTAGTCTCTTAGCATATTTCCAGTGTTCAGTACAGTATTATTAAGTAGACTTTTAATGACTCTACTTTAGACACCTAAACATTCATCCTACGTAAATGCACATTGGTATCCTTTGGCCAACATCTCCCCACTCCCACACCACCTGCCCTAACCCCTCACAACCACTGTTTTACTCTCTACTTTTATGAATGTGACTTTAAAAAAAATTATATATAAATGAGATAATATAGTACTTCTTTTTTTCTGGCTGACCTATTTAACTTTAGCAGACATCTATGCTATCTCAAACAGCATGATTTCCTTCTTTCTTGTGGATAAATAATATTCTATTGTGTATATATCTTCTTTATCCATTCATCTATTGATGGACATATATTTAGGTTGCTTTCATATCTTCACTATTATGAATAGTACTGTGGTGGTAATGGGCATATAGATACTTTCTGGAGATATTGATTTTGTTTCCTTTGGATATGTATACAAAAGTGGGGTTGCTGATTTATATGGTAGGTCTATTTTTAGTTTTTTTGAGGAATCTCCATACTGTTTTTCATAATGGATGTAGTTACATTTTCACCAATAGTGCATGAAGGTTTCCTTTTGTCTCTAACATTTGTTTGCTTTGTCTTTTTCCTAAGAGCCATCCTAACAGATATGATGCAATATCTCATTGTGTCTTTGATTTGCATTTTCTTGATAATTATTGGTGTTGAGTACCTTTTCACACATCTGGCGACTATCTGTATGTCTTTTGAGAAATGTCTACTAAGGTCTTTTGCCCATTTTAATTGGGCTGTTTGCTTTCTTGCAATTGAGTTAAGTTCCTTATACATTTTGAATACTAATCCCCTATAAGATATACTAGTAAGGTTTGCAAATGTCTCATCACTCTGTTTTTTATTTTTATTTTTTGCTGTGCAGCAGTATTTTAGTTTGATGCTATAGCATTTGTCTATTTTTGTTTTGTTGTTGTGAAGATTTTCCCCTGCTTTTTTTTTTTTTTTTTTTTTTTTGTGTGTGTGTGTGTGTGTGTGTGTGTGTGTGTGTTTCCTAATAGTTTTATTATTTCAGGTTTTACATTTAAATCTTGAATCCATTTTGAGTTGATTTTTGTATATGGAGTGGGATGAGTTATATTTAATTCTTCTGCATGTAGAAAACCACTTATTAAAGAGACTGTCCTTTCTCCATTGTATATCCTTGATATATTTGTTTAAGATCAATTGACTATAAAAGTATGAATTCTTGAGGTTTTAAAAACACAGCTTTGTATTTTTTTTATTTGTTTAACATTTTAGAGAAACGGCTGAATTGTTTTTATCATTTTGTCATGTTGTTCAAATTAAAACTATAACAAGAAACAAGATGTATTGTTTTACTGCTAAAAACTCGAACATCTAATTTAGGGCCAGGAATTCAGTCATGGGCTAAAATACATTGATAATTTCAGAAAATGAGAATGGGTGATGCCCTGTTGCAAAATGAATGAAAGAACATATGAGCATAAACCAGTTAAAAACAAGTAAAATGGCTAAAACTTCTTAGAAAAATAATGACTTAAAGAAGTTATAATGTGTCAATATACTAGCAAAGTTCTTGGATAATAAGACAAATATACAAAGCAAAGGCAGATTGCTAAAGAGAAACCTAGGGCTAAAAGGAGCATTACAGAAAAAAGGCAGTTTTCTTCTTGTGTTGAGTATTTATTTGAAATATAACATCTTAACTATGAACAAAGTGTTAAGATTATGAAATATCTTCAGAAGAATTTACAACATAAACTGATTGCAAAAAGCAAATGAGAATCTCATAAAAGTCTGTTTTCATCTTATTATAAACCATAATATTATGTTATGATCAAAGTCTAAATGTTGGCTAATACATTGTTGAAAAATGATTAGAAGATTAATAGATGGGTAATCTATTATAGAAGAAAGGAAATATATAGTACTATATAATTTGTGAAATGGATATAGCATTGCACATGTAGTCAAAACATTTCACATCTCTATTCAATTTAACTAATTTAAAATGTTTTATTGGGTATCAGATAACAATGATGGAGTCTTTTCTATATATTAGTGCTTTTTGAAAGTTGAAAAAATTAAATAAAAAATTGACATTGATAAAAGAATAAAAGTGAATATATTTTGCAAAATTTAAAAAATATATTTTTATTATCTTGTGCAAAATTTTAAAGTGCCTTGATTACATGGATTTTATTTGATAACTAGGGGCCTAATGCACGAATCTGTGCACCTTGAAAGGAACTATGAGGCATGAGGCTGCTGTATGCACAGGGGCCAGTCTTGGCCCATCCTCTGCACCCCCGCCCAGCTCCTCCTGCCATGGCCCCTGGTCTTCTGCCTGCTGGCAGCCCTGCTCCCACCACCATCACTCCCACATGCTGATGGTGCAGAGGATTGGGACCGACACCAGCAATGGTTGCTAGTGGCGGCTCCTGCCCCCATCACTCCTCAGGCTCAGAGGGAGGTGAAGAAGCCCTCAGGGGTGATCAGGGCTGGCAGCTGCTGCTTGCACTTGCTGATGGTGCCAGGTGAATGGGACCGGCACCAGGCACCAGCAGCGGGTGTGAGTAGGGCCAGTGCTGGCAGCGGGTGTGAGTGTCAGCTCTGGTGCCAACAGTGGGTGCAAACGTGGCCAGAGCCAGCAGCAGGTGTGAGTGCCCGGCGGGACCACAGTGTGCAGGAGCAAAGAATTTTCAGTAACCATATAGAGACAGTAAAGCAACAAGCAGACTGTCAAATTACAGTGGGGAGGGGAAGGAGATCTGGGGGGAGATAATAGATCAACCTAAGGACTTGCATATAAGTACAACCAATGGACATAAAACTCTGGGGAGGGAGGGTATTTATGGGAGGGAGGGGGGCAAAAAAAATCAATAAAATATCAATAAAATATATTTAAAAAAAATAAATAAAAAGAATTTTCAGTAACCGATGGAGGCTCGCCCCTATGTCAGCAACCGGCACCCCCCTTGGTCTAGTGCCCCCACTCATCTGCTCCACCTTCCCGCCACAGCCAGTGCCCGCCGTGTTTTGCGCACGCCCCCTGGTGATGAGCACACATCATAGGGACCAGTTGATTGGTTGTTCCAGTTGTTCTTTCATTGGGTCTATTTGCATATAAGCCTATTATTATATAAGATAATTTAAATAATAAATGGCAATTTATAGAATATATAAATATTTTTATATATGCATAATGTGCTTATAGTAAATAATAAATCATTGATTAAGTTTGGGATTTGTGTAAGTTTGTTTTGGAGTGGGCAGCCACTTATAGAATATAATATCTATAAATTTCTGCATTATATTTCTCATCATGATTTACCATTGATGATACAACCATATTATGGGGCAGTTCCTTAACAGGGTTTGAATTTGTACATATTCAATACCATTTAGAAAAATTTCAGAAAATCTTTTCTACATACAATAGAAAAGTCAGTAAAATTTAATTAGGTATCTATTAAAGAATAATTACCGTTGATGCTTGAAAAACACAGGTTTGAACTACTTGGGTTCCCTTATGCATAGATTTTTTTTTTTTTTTGTGTGTGATAAATGTCAGACCTCCATATCCCCAGGTTTCACATCCATGGATTCAACCAACTGTGGATTGGAAACAGTATTTTTGATCCATGCTTAGGAATTTGTGAATGAGAGGGATAGCTGTTTTCATCACCCCATGCCATTTTATGTAAGGGACTTATGTACCCTTGGATTTGGTATCCATGGGAGCCCTGGAACTAATCCTCTGAGGATACTTAAGAGATCTAGTTAAGTTGTGGAGGAGACAAAAGTTATAGTTTTTTGACTTTGAGAGGGAGTTGACACCCATAACTCAAGTATTGTTCAAAGGTCAACTATATTTATTTCATTTCAGTAAACTGTGCATGTATGAGATGAGTTGATCATACTTTGTAATTGATAAATCTAAATGTATTCTTTTAAAGAAAAACAGTCAATCCAGTTAGTGTTAGTGTTTTGTGTTTAACTCAAGGACAAGTTATTGGGGACTGCATAGCTATTATTGTTGCTATTTTTTTTATTTTTTATCTAAGTAAATTTTCCCCAACCTTTTACAAAACAGAGATATTCTTCAAGGTCACTTTCCCATTATATTTAACCCATAAGAAAGCCTCCATAAACACAAGTGAACTTCTTTTCCCTATAAGTTGAAAAAAACAATGTGAAATATTATTGGCTTATACTCTGCTTTTTTACTATGAGCCTTACAATAATTTACACACTCCAGAAAGGTTAAGACATGTCATCCAGCTGAAACCTCTTAAGTCTACAAAATAGATTAATTTATGGTAAAGCAGCTTTCCTTACTAAGTATGCCTTGCCCTGGAGGAAATGAAGTTGCTGCTTTAGAATGCTTAATAGCACATTCCACTCAGTGTTGTAGCTCACAGAGATAAATCAATCTCTGCTTTGTTTTATCACTCACTCAAGAGGCTACCAAATTAAAGTTGCCACCTGTTAGACTGTCACCTATGCACTCTAGGATATAGTCTTTACTGGAGGTTTTCTATGTTGCTTCTTTGGCTGTCCTATATGGTGGAAAGATATAAAATTAATTAGTTATTTAAAATGTAACAACATTCAGCTTTCTAAATTAAAAATAAAGAAGCTTATTTGCATATTTCTTATATTTTATGACATTTTAGTGTAGTGGATTTCCATGGTAACAACTGAAAAAAAAATCACTTACGATCTGTGATCCTCTATCTTTGCTTTGATAGAACTGTATTTGACCTTTGAAATGTTAGCATCTAAGATATGCTGCATGTATAAAATACAAAATTTTGAAGATATCAAATGGAAAAAAGGAAGTAGAATATTACAGGGATAACTTTTATTTTGACTACATGCCGAAATGATAAGACTTTAGATATGTGAAATAAAATGTATTATTGAAATGAATTTCACATGTGTGTATTGTATGGTTTTTAATGTGGCCACCTACGTGGTTTACACTATATTTATATTGTAAAGTACAGCTATGACAGTTCAGATAGAGGGAGTGATAGTTCTCTACATAGAGGTGAGCTTGGCAGGAAGTTCCCACAAAACATAACATTTTCTACATCATTGCAGATTCTTCCATTTTAAGTTTATTAAAAGAAAATAATCTTAAAACAGATTTCCAAAAATAAAAAGATTTTGTAGGGTTTAATATGCCATGTGCCATATATAATAATCATTATACCATAAAGCACTTCCCAAGTTGACTCGTGATGAGCATCTCTTAAGAATAGCATACACTAAGAGAAATAAGCCAGTCAGAGAAAGATAAATATCACATGATCTCACTCATTTATGGAATATAATAAACAAGATAAACTGGTGAACAAAAACAGATCCAGAGACAGAGAAGCATAGATCAGACCGTCAAACCTCAGAGGGAAGGTAGGGGAGGGTGGGGGTAAGGAAAAGAGATCAACCAAAGGACTTGTATGCATGCATATAAGCCTAACCAATGGACATAGACACCGAGGGGGAGGGGGAAAGGGCATGAGTGGGGGTGGGGTGGGGGTGGGGCAAAGGGGGATAAGGACACATATGTAATACCTTAATCAATAAAGAAATGTTTAAAAAAGAGAGAGAAAAAAAGAATAGCATACATTGGGCCAGGTGATCAGATGTTGGGAAGTATAATAATAGTTATGCGGGTCATTATTTTACTCATCTTTTATTCTAATGTCACAAATCTCAGTGCCTCACATAGCATTCCACATGCAAAGTACACACATATATAATGTTATTTGACACTTTCCATATGGATAAATGATCTTTTCCTGCTGTATTTTTGTTGTTTTTAATCCTTACCCGAGGACATTTTTTCCATTGGTTTTTAGAGAGAGTGAGTGGTAGGGAGGAGGACAGACAGAGAGAGAAACACCTATGTACAAGAATTAGTCTGCAACTCTTCAGTCCTCAGGCCTATGCTCTAATCACTAAGCAAACCCACTAGGGCCAGCTTTATAACTTTAGATTCTTACAGAGCTTCACTAATTCTTTCCCTTATCCTCAGATTCATTCTTTGTGTATAAAAGAACAAATAGCATATGTAAATTAAACCTTCTGTGTGAAATCCCTACCCAGTGTTTAGCATGTATTTTCACATGCTAAGGATTTCTAATTTTTATCACTAGCTTCACTTAAATATTTAAGACATTAAGTTAAATATCAGAAGACATCCAATGCTCTCATTACAGAATTATTCATGACTAATGAGTATAATTAATATTCAGGTCAGTTCACAAATATTTATTGAGAGCCTTCATGTGCAAGAAACTGTGCTATGGACACTGGAAATTTAGCAAGAATACACATGAATGAAATTTAATAATCTGACCTCACAGAGAATAATTGTATTAGTAATTATCATCTATTTAGCAAAAATAGCCATTGGTGGTATAGTTTAAACACTTGTTCATTTGTTATTTTGTAAAATTCCCTTTTTACTTCTTATGTTAAACAAGATATCTTATGTGGAATATTTTATGTGCTTTAAGTTAATACATATAAAATTATCTATTGAAAAAGCAGATGGGGCATTACATGATAGAATCTTGCCTTTCATTTTCTCATGCTTTTCCCTCCTTTCAGTGTGATTTAACACTTAACATAACAGTTGATCCCTGAAAAGACAGGAAAACTCGGAGTGTTTTCACCAGGTCAACAAAGAGCAGTTAAATTACTGTAGTTGAGATTCAACTTCACCATTTTGTTAAAATTGAAACCATTACTTACAGGAACAACATGGCTTCTGTTAGTTGATAACTGGTTCACTTAAGATGCTCCTCATTAATAATAAGAACAGGGAAAGTATTTGGTGAGACATAACATCATTCTATGAAATATACCACTGATTATATGCAAGAAAGAATATTAATTAAATTCATAATGAAATTTTACCATAAGCCTTTAAAACTTTTGAAAAACTTTTTTTACAGTCTCAATACAAAGTCATATATGCATTTTAACTGTGATTCTTTAGATTAAAAAATAAAGTCCCAATTTTTCTAGAAGCAACACAAATGTATTCTGAAAGGTTGGTTTTTTAAAAAAGGCCACTTTAGTTATCTATATCTAACAAAAAAGAACAACGTAACTACGGTGGATTATATAATAGTAGAGGCTCAGTGCACCAAATTCGTGCACTTGGGGGGCAGCCTCAGCCTCACCTGTGACCTCTTACAGTCTGGGAGCCCTCAGGGGATGTCTGACTGACTATTTAGGCCTGCCACCTAGGGTGGGGAGAAAGGAGTAGGCCTAAGCCAACAATCAGACATCCTTAGTGCTGCTGCAGAGGCAGGAGAAGCTGCCACTGCTGCTGCACTCACCAGCTGTGCTCCTGGCTCCTGTGGGAGCATACTGACCACCAGGGGGCAGCTCCTGCAATGAGTATCTGCCCCCTTGTGGTCCGTGCACATCAAAGTAACCAGTCATTCACCATTTGGTCAATTTGCATATTTGTCTTTTATTAAATGGGATGGACATATAAAACACTCCACTAGTTCCCAAGACTGCCATTCAGATATTAGATATATATCACAATTTGACCATTTTGCAAAAGTGTAAGCCCATTGGGGGAAAAGATGTATAGAGCTAGGTGTTTGAGGCAATAGAGCCGGGTTGGGGAATGTCCAACCCATAGGCCTCATAAGTTCTACAAAATCATTTGGTCAGGCCCCGCCAAGGCACTAGGAGTGAGTTAATTACATGTTTGACTAAATATAACAGGCTAATTTTTAAGTTGATGATTTCATATGGCCTGAGAATGATGTTATAACTATCCAAATGGCCTTACCCAGAAAAAAGGTTCCTTACCCCTTCAGTAGAGTGGATAGAATTTTGAGCTATATTGGTTAAATAGAGGCAAGTGTGTGACCTTGAAGCCAGCTTTCTTTGTGATAAAAATCCTGGTGAGATTCAGGTAGTCTAGGAAACTACTTTGCACAAAAATATTTTGTTCTCAATTTTTAAAGCCATTTAAAAGTATGAAGTTAATTGAGATTATTAAGTAGAAAAAATTATTTATTGAACCATTTGATTCAAAATATTAAATGGCCTTGGGAAGTTTAAATGTGGATTCCTTTACACTTCAGTAAGAATATGTTTAACAAATTTTCCTCTTCCTATCTGAGTTCACTGTAATTCACCAGAAAGATCTAATAATTCTACAATTGTATGCAATTAACAAAAAAGATTAAAGTGTTAACACTGAAAAATTGATAGAACTACAGAACTGAACTGACATAATGAGAGATTTTAACATAATATTTTTTCAGTTATGTCAAGGAAGTGAATAATAAGCAAATATAAGGAAGAATGAAACAACCTAGTGGAAAGTCTGATTAATTAAGACTTGTAGAGAAAACTAAAAAAAAATATTTAATTAAAAATTATATGTTCATTAATTTTTAAAAACCATCTACAAAGCCATACATAAATTAAGTCCCAACAACTTTTAATTTTCAAAAATTCATATCACAAAATGATTCACGAGGCAATAGGGTTTACTGGTTAAGAGTGTAGGTTTCTGGGTTCTTCATCTACTAAAGATTTTGGGAACATTTATATATTTATTACATTTTCTACCTTGGTTACCTCAACTATAAATAGAGAAAATAATAGTACTGTTTGTTGAGAGTTATTGTGAGTATTTAATAAATCAATATATGGAAAGTACTTGGTAAAGTATTTGGAACATAGTAGGATGATCTAAGAATTTGCTATTTTTGGAAACAATAGTTTTGTATAGTACAGAAACAATGGGAACGGAAATAGCCTCTCAGAGCAAGGTGAGATTTCTCCAGCTGTTTTGCTAGAGATCCAGAATGGGGGGGTAGAATGGATGGAAGAGAATGTGTAATATAAATAGCAAAAGGGAGCCCAGTAACTGGGAGAAGGAAAGAGGACTTGGGAAAGTGAGTATGAAAGAAAAAAAAAAAAAAGCAAAATCTCCCCTTTTCTGTTGTTGAGTGTATTGGGTAATAGCAATGATTATCGGACACTGGCTAAGGCATGTTTTTGTCCCTGCTTTTGTCCCTGGCAGCTCAGAAAATATCTTTACAGGGGTACCGGCACGGGCATCTCATTAGCCCCCTTCTTAACATCTTTGTCATGCCACAAGTGGTGAGTCTGAGCTTTATTCTGCCGTTGTGGACATTCTTATAGACACTGGAACGGAGTACCAGCTATGGAGCTTGTATGCCTTGTATATTACTAAACATAATCTGATTTTGTATAATAGAGGCCCAATGCACGAAATTTGTGCAAGAGTAGACCTTCCTTCCCCCAGCTGCCAGCACTGGCTTTCCTCTGGCACCTGGGACTCGGGCCTTCCTCTGGCACCAGGACCTGAGCTTCCCTCTAACCGCCAGCAGGCAACAGGGACCTGGGCTTCCTTTGCAGCCCCAGCTTCATCCGGAAGGTCGTTTGGAAGGACATCCAGAAGGACGTCTGGTCTAATTGGCATTTTATGCTTTTATTATTATAGATTATTATAGATTCTTAAGGCAATTTAAATTTCATTGCTGATTTTCTGTAAAGGCCCAAAATGGGGCCTTTGGATTTGAATCATGGCATACATGTACATAAATGTTTTGATAGAATGTAGAAGCCATGGTATTCTTTTAGCTACATTTATTACAATAGAAACTTGTTCTATCTCAGAATGGTAGCCAATTGCCCGCCTAAAGAATGGAATTTAATCTTCAGTCTTATTAGTGGAATATATATGAATGCTTGCTTGTAAGTCCCTGTTTAAAAGTGTTTACGTTGAATGTTTCTTTCCAGTTAACATTAAGAAGATGCTTCAAAATTTTTGAGCATCTGCAGCAAAGATGTAGAAAAAATAATTAAGAATATAGTTTTTTTTATAGCAAACTTTCTAAGTAAGTAGAGAATAACTGCTAATTTGCAGTCATGGATGAATTAAAAAGCAATTCGTCTCTAAAAGTCTTTGCTGAAACAAAGTGCTAAACAGTGAAAAATCAAGTTCTGTAACAAAATGTTTCCCATAATGTCTTGAGAGGAAATTTGATTTTCTTTTCCAACAGGTTATCTATTTCCTTTAGACACACATTGAGGCATCAATATTCATTAGGTTCCGTGAGGTGAGCTCAGGATCCGAGTTTTCTGCTTTGCTGGCTGTAATAAATAATAAATATTGATGCTGTGTTTGAATACAGGAATTCCCTGATTTGAGGGTGTTTTGAATCAGAAAGAATAGACACAGGTCATGATAAATATTTTATTATTTTTTATTGGTTATTATGTGAAACCCTTTATGAAATAAAAATGAAGTGAGAAATAAGATTGGATCTATGTTGGCTAAGGAGCAATAGCAGTGTAGGGTGGATTTTAGAACTTTAAGAGATTTTTGTAATGATCTAATCCAACATTCTCATGGACATTTATTGAAACTGAGTGCTAGTGAGCATCAGCAGATTGACTAATACACACAGCTAATATATGACACACATATAGTAACCTTTCCTGTCTTTTAACCTTTCATATTTTAATTATGATATGTCTTTTGTCTGGGATTCTCTGTGCTTCTTGAATTTGTAGCTCTATTTCCTTTACCAGGTAAGGAAAATATTCATCATTATTTTTTCACAAGTATAGATTTCTCTACTGGTTTCTTCCCTCTTAATCAGTGTTCTCATTGTATCAGGAAAAACCTTACCTTTCGTCTTGTTCTGTGTAACTTTCTATAGGTGGGAAGAAAAACCTTGCTTCAGAAATTATTTTGAAAAATAATAAAATCATGTGTTATCTTATTTCTGTTTTATTTGTTTTAGTCACAATGAAAAGTCAATGTTTGTATTCCTTTGACTCTAGGTACTTCATGCTAAAATCCTTTCCCAAGAAGGAATGGAATGTTGTTATTTTTCTGTTTGTTAAGAGACTTTTATTGCAGTTGATAATGGATCCAAGTTACTTGTTGCAGTTGATGATTAGTATGAATGAAATGGAATAAAAAGATTGTACAGTTGAGTCATTTATTCATGGGGTGCAAAGGACCACCATGTGCCAGGCACTGTGAGAGGAAAGAAATATACAAATAAACACAATTCTTGCTAAATTCTTCTCAGTCTAGAATTTAATTTTAAGGTTTGTATTCTTAGAAACATTAAATTTGTCTTTGTATGTGGCTGTGTGTGTGTTTGTTAAATAGGTAATGTTTCTTTCTAAAAACTTATTCTTATATTTTCTCACTTGCAGTTGACATACAATACAGACTAGTGATTAGAAATTATATAACTTACTAAGTGACCACCCCGATAAATCTAGTATCCATCTGACACTATACAAAGTTATTATAATACTAGAGACCCAGTGCACAAAATTTGTGCACAAGGGGAGGGTGGTATCTCTCAGCCCAGCCTGCACCCTCTTCAATCTGGGATCCCTCTCACAATCCAGAACTTCTGGCTCCCAACCGCTTGCCTACCTGCCTGCCTGATCGTCCCTAGCTGCTTATGCCAGGCAGCCTGGTCACCCCCTAACCACTCCCCTGCCAGACTAATTGATGCCTAACTGCTCCTGTGCCAGCCCGATTGCCCCTAACTGCCCTCCCCTGCAGGACTTGTTACCCCTCACTGCCCTCCCTTGAAGGATTGGTCACCCTGAACTGGTCAGTTCCTATGCCAATTAACGCTGAAAGCTCCACCTCCTAGACAGCCACTGGTTCTTCACAGCGCTCACATTTGGTTCTGATTGGTTGGTTCCTATGACAATCAGCATCTCCAGGCCTATGTCTGGCCTATTCAGAGAGGCGGGGCTTAATAGCAGCCCTGGAAGAGGCTGGGAGAGAAAGAAAAGCTCGGCTGCTGGGAAGCTCAGAAAGAAAGATGGAGAGAGAGTAAGAGAGAGAGAGAGAGAGAGAGAGAGAGAGAGAGAGAGAGAGAGAGAGAGAGGAAGGGAGGGAGGGAGGGAGGGAGGGAGAGGGAGAGGGAGAGGGAGAGAGAGGCAAGTACTAATCAACAGCAGCCACTCAGGCTGCAGATCAGACCCTGCTTTTCTCTCTGGGACTCAGGCCCCTGGACAGTCAGCTCTGGGTCAGCTGGCAACCCAGCACTGACTGAAGGACTTCCAAGTTGGTCAAACTTCAGTCATTACAACCCTGGCCTTTTATATATTATATTGGTTCTAGAATTCCACTGACTATTGTGATTTTCTCTGACTATTGTGATTTCCCAAATAACCAATATGACAAAGAATATTATCTATGCATTTCACAGGAAAACCTTAAAAATAACAATTACACATTAAAAATAATTTAACCTTTCTTAGGAAAAATATTTGCAAAAGCATAAATTGATCAAGGAAAGATCAGTTTATTATTAATCTAAGCATTATTTTTTTTTTACGCAATAAAGACAAAAAAGATAAATGCCTTTTCATTAACTGCTTTTATACAGTCTTTCTGAAAGCAATTTTATTGAAATCATATAGCTAAAACATTATATGATAGTTGAAAAAATGTTTTAAGCAAATAACCTAGAACATATCCTATCTAATAAAGAGGGGATATGCTAATTGACTCTCATGCCATTGCAAAGATGGTGGTGCCTACAGCCAATAAGGAGGGGGTATGCTAATTGACTGTCCCACCCCCTCAAAGATGGCAGCACCCACAGCCACATATGTTGGCACCCAGTTCCTTCAGTCCTCGCAGTCCCCCAGGTGCCAAGAGTCCCCCAGTCCGCTCAGTCCCCCAGCTGCCAAGGGACAGTCTGAGGCTCAGGCAAGCTTCAGATGGCAGCTGCCCAGTTGCCTAGGACTGCGCAGGGCCGCCCAGAGCCACTCAAGGCTCAGGTAACCAGGGCCAGTTGAGGCTTGCACTGCTGGCAGCAGCAGCAGCAGAGGTATGATGGGGCATTGCACTCCCCTGATCACTGGACTGCCTCCTGCCCTTGAAGGCTCCCAGACTGTGAGAGGGGGCAGGCTTGGTTAAGGCACCACCCCTTCCAGTGCATGAGTATTCATGCACTGGGCCTCTAGTATATATATAAATTTATATCTGTATACATAAATTTATATATAGATTTAATACTTATATGTATATATTTAATTATGTTTCACCAGCACCTTTCTCAATCCCAAAGCAGTACTACCTGGATTTTTAAGAAATGCTTTTGGTGTAGTTTTTGCTTCTTTAACCACGCTGGGGGCAAATTAAATTTTGCTTGCGGGTATCCCTTAAGCAGTGTGCACAGAAGCTATCTCTGTGTTTACTTCCTTCCTTGTTTCCTGACAGGTGAAAACTCTTTGAGAGCAGCGCTGATATCTATCTTGTTTGTGTATATATTCACAATCCCTAGCACAGAGCCTGGCATCTAACAGACACTAGGTAGACAATTTTAAATGTATGAGCAAATGAATGAATGGCAGTATGCTAAGAATTCTGCACACTGTGAAGAATGTACAGTTCACCCTTGAACAATGTAGGGGTTTAGGAACACAGACCTCCTATGCAGTCAAAAATCTGTGTATAGCTTTTGACTCCCCTAAAATAAAGTATGTCCCTAATGTATCTGTGGAGGATTGGTTCCAGGCCCTCACTCTGATACCAAAATTTGTGGATGTTCAAGTCCCCTATACAAAATGGCCTATATCATTGCATACAGTCCACCCTCCTAATCTCAGACTCCCACCTGCAGATCAAAAGCAGTTCAGGTATTTAATGAAAAAAAAAATCTATGTAAGTGGACCCATGCAATTCAAACCCAGGTTATTCAAGATTAATTCAATTGTACTAATTCTTCCAAACCAATAAATAAATAAATAAATAAATAAATAAATAAATAAATAAAAATTTAAAACTTGCATTCTATAATCCCCAGAAATAAAGAGGGCAGATATAGTATTATCAACAGATACCTCATGGATTGTATCTGTCTTAATTCTATTCTGTGGTTTTGTTTTTATTCTTAACAGGCTATTCTCATTATGAATCTTTTATTTTTAATGGAAAGTGCATAATTTTCTATATTCTCAGATATTATTGTTTACCTTGGAATTGTGAAAATATATCTGGAATAGAAATTGTGCAAAGCATATATTAAGTCATGTTGATTTGAATGCATGTTGGAGTTCAGTTCCTCTAGAGATCCTAATGAATAACAGAGTTTACCTTGTGCAATCAGTATGGCATTAGTCCAATAACACATTAGATATACAGTATATTTGTCACCATATGTTCCTGATGATTCAATGAGATCAGTATCAGCAGGTGAGAGTTTGTCCAATGTATGATCAGAAAACCCCTGCAGTCAGGTTTTTGAGCAAACATGGTTTTGGAGTGCATAATTTCGTTTTAGTTTTCTCCTTGCAAATTGTACACAGTTCTTTTGAAATATTTTTACTTCACTTCTGCCTTTTTAACTAGCCATTCTAGAGTTATAGGGGCAAGCTCTTAATCATCTATTGTTATTGAGTAAAGTAGTCTTCTTGTTTCCTTGTGTATACTCAAGTTACTAATTATTTGATACAAATTGATTGTTAGAAGCATGAAAAAGAGTTTGTGAACAAGGAAATATATAGAAGTAGGGAGATTGGGCAAAGTGTGTGCCCATGATTAGGAATGATGTAAGGCACATAGTTACGGTGCAATCGGTCAAATGTCCATAAAGGTCTTGAGTCTACAAAATGGATAAAAGCCAATCCGAACAGAAAATAATGACCTCTTATTCAGAGCACACTTCTCATATACATCAGATCACTGATATCCTCTTTCAAAATGAAAGAAGTCTATAAATAATTAGGAAATTTTTTCCTGCTGTAGTTCTTTCAGCTCCTCTGGAAGTCATTTATGTATGATTTTACAGTGAAACTAAATAACATCTAGTGTTTGATTTTAACTCCTAGTCCCAGAAACCAGCAAATATTTTTAGGTCTAAGAAAAAATAGTGATTGTAATATAGGAAGTGTAAATGGCATTAAACACAGAAAAGGGTTAGCAAACGTTGTATAGATTTTGAAAACAGCAATCTTCCAATTTTCCCCATCAGTAGTTTAAAAAATAATTAGTTTTAAAATGGAAGTCTCTGATACTATTTAGGAT
Organism: Pipistrellus hanaki; assembly: GCF_964339955.1. Classification (NCBI taxonomy): domain Eukaryota; kingdom Metazoa; phylum Chordata; class Mammalia; order Chiroptera; family Vespertilionidae; genus Pipistrellus; species Pipistrellus hanaki. The sequence continues at coordinate 29,532,851 of NC_140505.1, forward strand.
TCAGTGAATGGGAAGTCTGCATTGCACTGGAATGTTGATAAAACCTATTTCAAAAATAGTTTGGCTCAGTAAACTTATACATATTCATCATTTTTGACCTAGGGATTTTATTTATTGTTAGCTATAGAAGCAACAACAACAAACTGCCGAGAGGTGGTTTCCTGAAATCATTAATACTGTAATAATCATGAAAACTGGAAATCACATAATGGCTAATGAAGAGGTTACTTGTGCTTCTGTATGACAGACTCTTATTCAGCTATTAACAATGCTGTTTATAAAGATTTAATAATAGTCTTTTAATGTTTAGAATAAAGGAACAGCTCACAAAAAGTTGGTGTGATTCTCAGCTGGCTTCGAAACTAGTTGAACAGATAAAACACGCTGTGATTTATGGAAATCTGTATAATTAGAAATGCAGAGCTGCCCCTGTGGCTGGCAGGCCATTAGTATTTGTTCACTGCCTGGGAATCCCCTGCCAAATTAGTGCAGGAAGATATTAATATGGAGGAGTGGCTTTTGTTTTTGTTTTAAATTGTGGAGAAGGGTGTTGCTGGCCTCTACTCGGGCACTTCTCTCTTAGCCATTATTTTTCTCATTTATCAGTGTCTCTTCATGCTTGAAATTAGCTACCAGTCTGATTCATTCTGGTTTATTCATAAATTTTAAACTAAAAGCAGTAAATTAAGTGACTAGGATTTACAGGCAGCAGGATTGAGCTGGGGAAAAAAAAAGATAATTGAAAACCCCTATTATTTGAATGGTGATCTCACATCCAAGTTGAACTTGGGGCTGCGCTCTATACCTGGGAGTTCTTTAGAGAAATAACAATAGACACATCTTAAAGAGATTCATAGTCAAGTGCAAAGCAGTGAGTGGGTTTGCTGTTTATTTGTACAGATACGTTCCTGCCTGGGAACTACAGCATCTTATTTTCAGGGAAGCCTACTGACAGCAGCAGTAGCAGGGGTGTAATCAACTTGCATGAACAATCCAACAAGTGAACTCCAACAAGGAAATGTTATACGACCTAATAAATGCTGCTGCCACAGCTGCTGCTACACCCATGAAAGTGTCCAAATTTTTCACAAACAGAGGGCAACTGGTTAGATATTGCTTATTAGATATGTGTGTGTGTGTGTGTGTGTGTGTGTGTGTGTGTGTGTGTGTGTATTTGTCTTGGTGTGATTGTCAGAGAAGCCATAAAATATCATGTTTGTTCTTTTATATCCCATTGGGCAGTAAGTCACATCATATAAGCAAGACAGCACAGTGTTATTGTCAGTATGCTGGGATTGTCCCTGCTATCAGAGTCTTTATAGTCTAGTAGGGAAAATAACATTAACAGCTCAGGCAGCATGGCTCAGTGGCTGAATGTCTACCTATTATCCAGGAGGACATGGTTTGATTCCTGGTCAGGGCACATGCCTTGATTGTGGGCTCAATCCCCAGGGTGGGGTGTGCAGGAGGCAATTGATTAATGATTCTCTGTCATCATTGATGTTTCTATTTCTCTCTCCCTCTTCCTTCCTCTCTGAAATCAATAAAAATATATTTTAAAAAGAGAAACAAACATAAAAATGACTTAAGGGCTTAAATTCACTAAAAAGGACTAGGAGTTCAAGAATACACATTATCTATTCACTGCAATGATGCAGTTTTCAGATTCCAGAGCTTATTGCATTTCTATGTTATCCTCATACCATGAACAGCTTGTGGTTAAGAGGCTGCTGGAAGAGAAGCCTGTCTCCTTTTGACAAGAATCTGTCAAGTATTCGTATTCAAATCTAGAAAGCCTCAGCTCTTTGTATATTATCTACTTTTATTAATAAGATTAGACATTCTAATTTAAAAAATTATTTCATGATCACAGCTTCCAAAGGGGTCTATTTGAGCTAGTGCAGGTAGTCCATGTTTTCTTTCCTACTTTGCCACTTACCCCTCTCCCAATTGATTCCAAGAGCTAAGAAAAATTAAACATATGTGTCTTCAGATGGGGAATTTGGAGAGGTGAGCATTCTGATTTCATAGTGGCTTCCTGACTAAAGTGGGCTAGTCAGTATTTTAAAGTCAGTAGAAAAGGCAAACTGCCAACACTCATATTGGCTGAAAACATTTGGCCATTCTCTGCAAATTATTTTATTCATCCAAGCATGGAATATTCCGGATTATTTGTTATCTAGAAATGCCCATTACTTTGTCTGCTACAAAGGCATATTGGCTTTGGTATGGCATTATTGCCTAGGTTTAGATATATGCTGAGCTAAAATTTAATAAAATAAAATTGGGTTATTATAATCCTCTTTCTTGGGGAGTCTGATGAGAGTAGGTGGCCTCGGGAATTCATGTTACTGGATCAAGTCTTACCCCTATTTCTGAGCTGTCAGCTCACCAGATTTTCTGGTGGGAAATTGGTTTCATGATGGGCAGGCAGGCTCTCCTACCTGCATCTGTATTTTTTTGCTCTCAGGACTGATAGCTTTTGATCCCACAAATCCCCAGATGGGGTTTAGTTTACCAGTCAGCTACTCTTTCTCTTCCCCTAAAGAAGGGGATTGGGGGTAATGTCTAAACTTTGGTCTCTAATAGTTCTGGGAGTGTAGCTGGAGGAGGGGAAGCAGAAGGAAATTCACTTTGGAGGATCTAATATAATATAATGTTATACAAACCACTAACATACAGTGAGAGTACTCGGAGTTGTTCTCACCATCAGTTAGTAATGTGAACACATTACATATCTTACTTTATTTCATCCTATTAATATTATTTAAAAAATATATTTTATTGATTTTTTACAGAGAGGAAGAGAGAAGGATAGAGAGTTAGAAACATCAATCAGCTGCCTTCTGCACACCTCCTACTGGGGATGTGCCTGCAACCAAGGTACATGCCCTTGACCAGAATCGAACCTGGGACCCTTCAGTCCACAGGCCGACACTCTCTCCACTGAGCCAAACTGGTTAAGGCATCCTATTAATATTCTTATGTGATAAGCATTGTCATCCATGTTATAGGTAGTATCTTATCCAAGTCACCAATCTTTTGGCAGGGAGAGCTAAAACGGCATCTTATACCTGAAACCTGTATAATTTTATGAACCAATATCACCCCAGTAAATAAAAAAATTCAATAAAAAACAAATACATGTAAAACAAACACAAACAAACAAAAAAAACCTGCATCTTTCTGGTTCCAAAGCTTGTTTCCATTAGGCCACAGATTTTACTATGTAATACAGTTTAAAAATTATAAGGATTTATATGGCCAGTGGTTTGACAGCAGAAAAGAAAATATATTTTTCAATACCCTATATTAACTATTGGCTCCTTCCTTAATTCCATTGTAATGCACTTTAAAGGGCAGAAAAGATCCATGAGTTTTCTCTTGCCTCACAGTGCAACATCATAGATGTTCTCTAACTATGACCTTTTTCAAATTTATATTATAGGAGTCATCATTGGCTGGTACTACTATACGTACTAGCATAATTAAGTGAAGTGTGGCAAGACCAAACTCCTCTGTGGACATCTTCTATTCCTTTGTCTTCCTCTTCTGGGAGGGAGGTATAGCTGTGTGTATCCTCAGAACAAGTTTCGATGTCACATGAGATCTAAAAGTAATTATGCATATAAATTAAGCTTTACTAATTACCTTGGTGGCTTTTGATGTCATGATATTTCTTTTTCTTTCTTTCTTTTTTTTTTTTTTTTTTTTTTTTGGTCATTGATCTCTTTACATTATGCATTAGGAATTAGTAAAACTGCTTCTCTTGATTTGAATCTAGTACAGATATATCCCTGTTTTAGGTTGATACTAACATATGCCTATGCTTTTTTTTTTTTTTTTTTAAAGTAGTAGATCTATGATGTATCGCTGTCTGTGTAATTTTACTGTTTAAAGACACAACTAGATATACTAAAATGTACAGTGTAATTTATTGAAATATTCCGTGTGACCAAAATTCTGTACCTGCCTTGGGAATTCAACAAAAACAACAACAACATAAGATGTAAGCCATTCTGAATAAACAGAAGCCTTCAACTTTGTTATAGTATAAGTTTGCTCTCTTGAATTCGGTGATACTGGAACATCTGCAGTTAACCATAAGTGTGTGCTGGGAGGCGAATGATGGCAATGTGGTGTGCAGCCTGCTTCTGCACTTCCGGGTCATTTAGGCTGATGGGGACTAGATGGTGGCTTAATTTTTAAAGTGTGACATAAGGCATGAATGACTATTGGGTTAATAAGCCAGGTATTTTTTATCCTAATGAATAATTTATGAACCCACACCACAGAAATGCCCAATATTTCTAGAAAACTTGAGTGAAGGTGCTTTTGATCCAGGAGCCCTTCTCGTTCTGCAGGGGGCTGCCTCACTTCTTGATTTTCTGTTATTCCATTAAATTACCACAATGCGTTTTCAAGCAGTGGTGTACTCACTCCTTGACTTTATCTGACTTCTAAAAATAACTTACAGAAAACCAAGTTTCTACTGAATGTGGGTGAAATCTTCCGTGTGACATCTTTATGGAAAAAAGGAGGAAAGATGAAGGGAAGAGTCAGTGGTTAGTTTGCCTGTTTTCTGTAATAGATTTACATTACTTTGCATATCTGTTTATCATGACAACCAAAGTCTGGCAAAAGGTGAGGGAAGGCCACAAATCTCACTACTGAGAAAAATAGTTTAGCATAGATGAGTACTAGGAGGCAAAGATTCTCCTCCTTCTCTAGTCCTTAAGTATAATACTTAAGAGGAGCTAGCTGCTTGCACTTTTATTGAAGGTATGTCCTAGATACGGGGGTGGAGAATCACATGGCAGTCTGCTGAGGCAGGGAGAGCAGAGTAAACCTATTCAGCCACAGTCGGGCATCGTCCTTACTCTCACACAGAAGAAAAGGAAGCAGGGACGCCAATTCTAAACCCAGTTCAACATGACTTCCTGTGAAGCTGGCCGAGCCTCTGGATGGCTTGACTTTTGGGTAGTTAATAAATCTTTTCAAGTGCCCACAGTGTTCAAAGACCTGCCAGCAAACGAAAAACTTATGGTGTGCACTGCACACAGTACAGACATAAAATCAGATGGAATTAAAATCAGTACAAGCCATCTATGTGCATTTATACATAGGATGTATATAATACTGCACATATATGCTATGTGTATACTACTAAAATGCAGAGTGCAGCAAAAGTAAGTTTACAGTTGTCCATATAAAAATAATTACAGTGATTAATAAATAATAAGAATAAACTCTGGTTTTCATATTCATAGCTGTAAGTTTGAAAACCATTGCCCACCTTTGTATGCATTCATATTTATACAGTGTGCAAAATCAAGTTAAAACAATCTAGAAAAGATTTGTGGGGAAGGATAAATAAAATTGCTCCTTAGATAGCTAAGAAAGAGCCAAGAATCACTAGAAAAAGAGGGAATGATGTGAGAAGTTAACCTATGAGGAATATGTCAGTTCAAGAAGTCAGTTCCTAATCCCCATGTTCCTTTCTTTGCTTTTCCTTATTGTAAAGATTCCTACAGTACCAATTAGCCCTATGGAAAATTTTATAGGGCAAAGGAAGAAAGAACCAAAGTTCTTAAGGCATCTTTAAATTTAGTATTGAATAAATTAATATGTAGATCCCCACCTACATTTTTCTCAACTGTTACCCCCAAAGTGTTACATTATATTGAGAATTGACATATGCTATAAAAGGTATTGTTGAGAGTGAATCATGCTATTCTTGTTGATTTAATTTAGGGATACATTTTTCTTATTGGAGGAATATAATTCAAATCACCTCCTGCAAAGATACAGGATGGCTTCTACCCCTTGGTACAAAAATCCCTTCTACAATTTCTTTAGGAAAGCTAGTCAGCATGCTAACTTCCTAAGGAAGATATAGCAAAAATAATATCAAGAAATTATTTAATAATGCTCACTTACATAAGTTATACTGTAGGGACAGCTCTCATGCTCTCCTAACATGTTTGACATGCAGGTCCTGCTGTTAGATGGTTATTCATTAACATACTGGTGGTGTGTGGTGCTAAGCACTTCATCATTGCTTGGAGGCTGAAAACCCACAGGTAATTCAGGGTTTATATGCTCCAGCATCTTTAATTGTTTACAGACTCCGACACTAACCATTTGAGTTCCTGTTAGCCTACCAAGAGGAATGTTGCTTGGTTCCTACAGTATCACTGGCATGCAGTTTGGATTATATTACTCAATTGCTGACTTACAATAGAAGGTAAATAGATGGCAGCAAGCCTTCCGAGGTAGTCATACGATTTTATGTAATCCTAGAAGCCCAGTGCATGAAATTTATGCACCGGTAGGGTCCCTAGGCCTGGCTGGCTATCAGGGCCAATCAGGTTCCCCGCCTCCCTGCCACCCCCACTCCTTGCCTACCCCACTCCACTTTCCCTCCCCTCCTATGTCTGCTGCCACCCACCCCAGGTTCACCGTCTCAAACCAGGGCCTAGCCCTGATTGGGCATTTGGGACCTGCTGGCTGGGGGAGGGACTGGGTGGTTGGCTGGCAAGCCCTGATTGGGTGATTGGGGCCTGCTGGCCAGGAGGAGGGGCCAACTGCCACATGGCAGATGGGTGGTGGGCCAATTGGGGCTTGCCTGCCAGGGGAGGTACAGGAGGAGGGACCTGGGAGATTGGCCACTGGCCCCAACCCCCTGGGAAAGGGGTCTCACCCACTGTCACCCACCCCTAGATCCCCATCTCAGCCCAGGGGCCTGGCCCTGATCAGGTGATCAGGGCTGCCAGCTGGGGAGAGAGACCAGGAGGTTGGCCGATAGGCCCATCAACAATTGGTGCCTGCAGGCTGGGGGTAGCTCCTGCATTGATCATCTTCCCCCTGGTGGTCAGTGCATTTCATAGCGACTGGTTGTTCTAGTTGTTCTGGTTGCTCTGTTGTAATGGTCACTTAAACTTATATATACAATATATATATATATATATATATATATATATATATATATATATATATATATATATATATATATTAGAGGCCTAATGCACAAAATTCATGCAAGGGGTTCAGCCCTCACAGCTCTGCCTTCCTCTGCTGGCCCTCGCAGCCCTGGTTTCATCTGGAAGGTCCTCCAGAAGGTTGACCAGACGATTGGTTCTGCTGTTTGGTCTAATTAGCATATTATATAGGATATAGATTATGTTGTACTTCAAAACATTAAAAAATATGTTATTTTTATTGAAAAATATGTTGGAAATTTTGTCCATAGGACATTTTAAAAATTGTTTCTGAAATATACACAGAGTGGCCAGGTTATTATGATCTCTGAATGCATAATAATCTGGCCACTTAGTGTATATCCAATATAATATAAGGCTAATATGCAAATTGTCCCCTCGACCAGGAGTTTGACCAGCAGGCAAGCCAGCCAACCACCCATGTCCCCTTCCCCTAGCAAAGCTTGCCGGACCCCACCCATGCACGAATTCATGCACCAGGCCTCTAATACACACACACACACACACACACACTTAGTTCAGAGATCATAATAATCTGTCCACTCAGTTTATATTAATCCAAGGTAATACTAATTTTTTTTAAAGAATATAAATATTAGATTGGAACACTAGGAATTATTACAAACTCACTTCCACTCCAGCCAGTGATTTAATTCAATGAACTAAGAAAAGCTGGGAAAATGCTAAATTTGACTAAAGTCCCAAGTGACTTTCTGTCATGGCTAAAGTTAAAAAAAACAAACAAAACAAAACAAAATAAAAACATACTCAACCCAGCAGCTAATGTCAGTCACAACAAATTTAGGAACCAGAGTCCTGATTAATTTTCATATTGTGGAGGATATGGCTCAGTTATTACATAAGAGAGTGCTGGTTGACCCTGAAGCCCTGTGATATGAAAAATTTGTAGAAAACATTTGTGTATCAGCAAACTTTTCAGTAACTCATTTGTGCCGACTTTTGTGAAGAAAAATCACTTAAGAAAATTAATGAGAAGATTCTTGACTGCAAATTTGTATGTAGAAGCCTACTTTATAAATGTGTTCTTACATTTTTTTTTTTCCAGAATAGACAGATGTTTAATCTTTCCTGTACCAATTTTAGTAGCAGGCTTAGAAAATAGGTACTGTAGAGATCACATTACTGATAATCAGTAGAAATTACTTTTGTTAGATTGACCAAGAGTTTTATAGATCTAGGAAATTTGACTACACTGCATGGAGTAGAAAGTCAATAAATACTTGCACTTGATTGAGTCAGTTCTTCTAGGCATATACCCCGAGGTCCATCCACTATACTTGGCCAAAGGGACAATTCTAGCTGTTTAATTTGTTTAAATTCATTTACAAAATTGAAAATAAATTAATACCTATCATCATTATACATTACATTTCCTCATTTAGTTTTTCTCAATAGCAATATAATGTATCATAAATAGCATTTGTTAAGGATGAGACACAATAGGAGATTTAAGATAGGTCAAATAATGGCTTAGGTCAGGGATTGGCAGCTTTTATTGTAAAGGACAGGATGGTAAATGTTTAAGGCTTTAGAGTTTTCAGTCAATATACAGTTTCTATCACATATTCTTCTTTGTATTATTTTTTTCACAACTATTTAGAAATGTAAAATTTTTCTTTGATTGTTGCAACACAAAACTGATGCATTTGTATGTAGGGCTCTAGTTTTCCAACTTAGTCAAATTCAGTGTGTAGTGGGTGGCCCAGAGAGTAAATGTCTTCTCCCCGCCCCCCTTCCCCAAAGTTCGGATACCCTCAGCCTCTGAAACACTCATGAGAAGTGCCACAAGTCCCAGAATAATTTTTAATTTTTTTAATTTTTAAATATATTTTATTGATTTTTCACAGAGAGGAAGAGAGAGGGATAGAGAGTTAGAAACATCTATGAAAGAGAATCATCCATCAGCTGCCTCTTGCACACCCCCTACTGGGGATGTGCCCGCAACCAAGGTACATGCCCTTGCCCGGAATCGAACCCGGGACCTTTCAGTCCGCAGACCGACGCTCTATCCACTGAGCCAAACCGGTCCCGGCGCAGAATAATTTTTTAATAGTGAAATTTTGGAACAACCATGCACAGTCAACTAGATATAGAGAAATAATGCATCTAATGGTTTTTATCACTTCAAATAAATAGTTTACAAGATCATTTTAGTTTGTTTCTTTGTGTATATTATCACTTTTTTTTTTTTTTTTTTTTTTTTTTTCATGGCAAGCTGTGCCTCTGTATGTCATTTTAGTAAAAAACACACTGGCCTCAAGTCTATACTGCAACAAATGCCATTTTCTTTACTATAATGAACAGTCTCATGTGTGTGTATCTCTTTTTGACAATCTTCTGCTCCACAATGCTGAAATTTTAGAAATGTATAGTTTTACCAGGAGGCAGTCATGAGCCCCAAACTTGGAAAAGTAAAAATAAATAATTGATAAAAGCATAACACGCCAACCAGATTATAACAGCTAAGACAATAATATGTCTTAGAAAAGAAAATCAAGGTAGAACTTTTTGGAAACTGGGGGTCCAAAATAGTCTTGGATTTCTCCCCAAAAGAGATATATGTAACAAATCTTACCCTTTCCTCTTTAATTTTCTGTGTTTTCTTTGTAAACAATAATATGTATTTGCAAACATCTATTTTCCTATGAAAAGTAATCTCTTATTTTCCAACTTTAATTATTTAGGTTAGCACTTAACTTTGAATACATATTTGTCATTATAAAATTCTAATGGACATATAAAGAATATTAGTAAATACAGCATATATGAACTTCTTGAGTCTTCATACAGATGTTCATATTAAAGTTTGATAAAATAGTAAAAGTTGCTACTAGAAAACATGTATCAAAGATAAAATATTAAAACGAACACAAATTTCTAGTTCAGGTAACAAATATGTATGCCTTTCTGAAGCACAATAAAATTGGAGTTTGCTGAGGGAAACCAAAGGAAAATCACAACTTAGATGTGGGTCTACTTTAAAAAACCTTCTGTGAAGCCCAGTTGGATAGTTGGAGTTGTTCTATAAATAATTCAATAAATCAGCCACTAAACTAATCCCACTTAATGCTTAATTGCTTCAGGAGGAATTTTTCTCTTGAAATTACATAATTGACATTCTTTTCAGTTTCACTCTGCTAGCTTAACAACCTTCTTAGCTATGTTGGACCATTTTTTTTCTTACTTCTCCACAAGTCTACTCTGTTTGCAATGAGCCTCAAGGGACCATTTTAAAAAATTACATTTGGCCCTATTGATTTTGAAATTTAAAAGTATTTATCCTCCCTGCATTTGTGGGAACTGTATAATTAAAACATAGATTTATTGTAGAAGTAAAAACTTAATTTTTGGACAATCCAATAAGAAATTACCAAGGGACATTATACACATACACACACACAAACACACACAGACACACAAATGTAAATATGGTATATTATATGTATATTTTTATATATAATATATATTTGTATTAATGTTTATTAATTACAGCCATGTATGACATATAGCATGTTGCATAAACATAATTTTAATATATATCATATGTAATACATATTTGACTATAATAATTTCAATTAGTATAATTTTATTTAATTATATAAATAAGTACTAATTATTTAATTTAAACTTTCAAAAGTTATGCACTGAACTCCAAAGGGCCAGTGTATCTCTGCAGGCTTCATATTTGATATGTGTAAAATTTAATTTTCAAATCATCCCTAGATTTGTAAGCTTCCCTAGATTTGATCAAGAAAATCCTATAAAGTAGACATTATATATCTTTGGTATCATCTATTCTTGCTTCCCTGCTGCTGTCTCATTCACATCTCTTTTTTGACCATTAATTGGGTGTTTTGCAAAAGTTGTCAGAAAAGGGTTAATACCAGGGCAATTCTATACCAATGAAGAACTTTTGACTGCCACCAAAATTAAACAGATAGTAGCAAGACTATGTAATTTCTGGACAGATAGACCCACCCCATTCACTACCAGGTCATTGTTGAATGTGACTATTGATTCCCCCTCATAGACATGTCTTTACAGTCTGAGATAAGGGACAGCAAAGGCAGTGTATTTCAGTCTTACCTATATTCAAAAGTAAAACTTCAATGAATTTATAATTTAATTATTCCCAAACAAAGAAATTTTTTAATATGAGTTGATTTAATGGAAGATAGTTTACTTTGATACAAATGAAAGTTAGATATAATTTTTGTCTGTGGTTTTAGTTTTAAAAATATATGAAGCCTTTTGTGTACCATTCTATTTTCTATAATTTAACCATACCAAATCAGGGCCTGTTTAATAAAAGTAAAACAAGACCAAGCCCTCCCTAGCCCCCAAATTCTCGCAGGAAACCTGTAGCATGTAACTATGGTAATTGAATCAAGTTGCCTGCAATGTGATTATGTACATAAGGGTCTAGCCTGCATTAGAAGAGAGATTTTACTCTGCTTTGAATGTGTAACATCAAATTTTAATATATGAATAAAATCTTTAATTGCTTCTTTCTCTCATGACTAAGGCATGCATTGTATCAGAAATATATTGACATTACACAATCTAAAATGAATTTTGAGGAGGTGGTTGTAAATATGGTGGGAAGAGAGAGACAATGTAGCTTTAACATCAATTGTGTATATATTTTTTATTTAAAGGACATTATCATTCAGTAGGAACACTGATTAATTGAGAGATGTTTCGTTTTGTTTGTTTGGTTTTTGCATCTAATGAGTCAGTGATGTGAAGCTAAGAATTATACATCTTCATTTTGGAGCCCTAAGTTTAGATATAAGAAGAATAACTCAGGCCAGACAATCTATTGCTTTAGGTGGTATGCCACTAGAAATTTCACTCTCTTTTTGAAATAATATTTTATGAGTATATGACTTCTGAATCTGACTAGGCCTACCTCTAGCCTCAATATAGGAAATAATTCTATAATTTTCCAGTGTTTAGGGTTTACCCAATTCCTTACAAAGTAGTAATTTCCACTATCAAAATTTTGGGAGAGAGCACTTTGATAAAGGAAGATTGTCCTGAATGATAAACTTTTAATTACAAAACAAGTGATACTTATTACTTTTTAATTAATTAATCAATTAATTAGCTCTTTCTGATATGTGCAAAATCTGTGAGGTAGAGACAGTTGGAGAGACATTTCATGACAGAACCCAACAAAATGATTAAAGATGGATACTTGTATTTAGAAATGATCTTCACAGGTGAGCTCTCAGGCTTGATAGCTAAAAGTTTTTTTGGGGGAGGGGAGGAGGAAGTAAGAGAGTTGAAATATTTTGTAGGATTCAAAATGTAGCAGGCACCATGCTGAATGAGTAACAATATGAATCTTTAGCCTTTGGATGTGATTTTTTTTCTATGCTTCCATTAGAGATATTCACTTTCAATTTGTATCCATTCTATAATGCTGACTGGCATTGCTTGAGAAAATTCTAGACTTTGACATTTTCCACATCAAAATTGTGCTCTCTATGTCTATTGTTCATTCAGTAACTCAAGGAAGTGCATTTCCTGCCTTCTATGTTTACATGTTCAGTCCATCTTTTATGGTGCCTTAGACCTGGCCTGCTCAAAGGTTGATCAACCCAGTCTAGTTTATGTTATTGTAATATGCTCATGTAACCCTTTATTCTTATATACACAGTTCAATGAGGACAGAGACTGTATCTTCTACCTATTACATGTTAGGCCTTCAGTAACTATTTGCTGAATGAAAGAAAGCACATGCTATTTAAAAGATTGTTTTAAAGCAAGTATAAGAGCTTACCAGACTGAACTTGGGGGGCTAACGAGGAAGATAAAGAACAGAAACACTTTAAGAGATAATACCAGTGTCAAAGGTATAGCATATGATGAAGAAGAAGTAGTTGAATGTCACTACAGGTAATAAGGGATATGGTACTGGTATAGATGGGCGGTGTTTTATTTTAAATGACATCATCTGAGGAGTGTTGAAAGTGTATAAGTTCTCTTGCAGTTATATAAAACAGGAAGAAATAGTACTTGTTACAATTTAAAATTGGTTTCCTTGGAGGTTTAAGTTGATCGTATCTTTTATCCTGCCTCCAGGATATCATTTGTTTTGGTTTATACATGATCCACACTCAGAAAGGTTCCACAGCAGGTCATCGGATATTAGTTGCATAGAACAGGGAGGGTGTTCTTGTGCCTCCCTCCCAGCTGCCAATAAAACCCCTGGCACAGAGCAGAGACACAGGATCTATTAAGTTTTGTGTTTCCATCTTTCAGAATTTTTCAGCTATATTCATTCCAGCTTTAAGGTCATGTCTAAGAAATTTAATTTTATATATTATTATATATATATGTGTGTATAAATATACATACTCATTATATATACTATGAAAATGAATTTTTTGAACTGTTACACTAGACTATGAGTTTTCAGGGTCTGGAAGATACCTAAATCTAAATATCTAACAATAGTAATTGCAGGATAAAAGATGCATAGTCAGAGATCACAAAACCAGGCCTTCTGGACTGGGGCATTCGTAAAGGAGTAACCCAGGAATCACATGCCTCATTTCATATTTGTTAACTTCTTGGGTACTCAACAGGTGGGTTCAATTTTATGAATGAATTCAATAAATTGGGATTATTGCGCAAGGAATTCCAGCTTTGGGTGTGGCTTCTATCTAGATTGCTTGTAAGGTTTTATTTTAAAATATTGAAAATCTGTGACAAATAAATGCATAGGAAATCCTAACTTGTGTGATTATTATAATAGCCACCCTTTAGGGTTTGCTTCAGATGTGTGCTCAGAGCTGGGCTGAAAGCTTAAATTTAATATTTGAGATTGTCACAGCAACCCTGAAAATGGCATTTTCTTACTTCCATTTTAGGGAGGTTTAGTGGACTGCTTGGTGGATATGGCTGGATATACCTGGGTTTGATCTCAGGTCTGTCTGGATGCAAAGCCTTCCTCCCACACTGGGCTGCTAGAGCTATAGGCAGACATTTGAAGAAGGGATGTAGCAGTGTTGTAAGGGGAACGGTAGGAAGGCACCACAGGAAATCACTCTTGAGTCAAATGGTGCTACTTCTTCCCCTTTGGTTCTGGAACATTCAAGTCAGGCAGCCAGGCAAGGAAGGATGTGGCTGAGCTTATGCCTCAGTTCCTGCTGCATGAACCACCAAATCTTCCAGTTTCAGAGCCCATTTCTTTGTTTTTGTCAGTCTCGGCTCTCTGAATATAAGACCATGTATTGAATTCTTCTCCTACCCCCCAAAAAATATGTTTTTATTGGTTTTAGAGAGAGGGGAAGGGAGAAGGACAGAGAAGTAGAAATCCATGAGAGGGAAACATGGATTAGCTGTCTCCTGCATGCACCCTACTGGGGATCAAGTCCGAAACTCGAGCATGTGCCCTGACTGGGAATCAAACCAGATCCTCGACTCTCAACCAATGGGGCACCCTGGCCTGGCTAATAATTCTTTAATGTTCTTTTTTTCTCTTTCTTTTTCTCCCTCCTTCCCTCCCTCTCCCTTTCTTCTCTTTTCCTTTCTCTGTCTGTCTGTCTGTCTGTCTCTCTCTGTTTCGGTCATGGTATACATATAATTTCACCAGAATTTCTTAACCTGCTGAATGTTTCATTTTGACTTTATAATGGTCTAAAACTCAAAGGCTGAAATAAAAAGCACTCACTGATGACTTCCCTAATTTATCATTCGCTAGAGCGGGTGGGTAAGCAGAGCATGGCAGAAGCCTAATGGATGCATATGTAGTTGGAGAAAGTTTAAAAATATTCATGAAACGACGGCAGGATGTATATGAGAGATCCACGGTCTCCAGAACGCCTCTCGCTCGGAGGTTTCCTCTCTCCCAGGGGAGACAGGGAGGGTATTATATATTCTGTTTGCCACTACACTAGGCAGGAAGATTAGTCTAATGAGAAGCAAAAATGCAGATTGAGGTTATCCCTGGAGCCCATCACTCCCCAGGAGCGAGGTGTTTGGATTCTGCCAGAGAAGCCCTCATTGAATATTGTGGGCAGAGCTCAGAAGTGGGTGAACTTACTGTAATTTCCTGCAGCACAGGGCCGTGCAGGGAGGGACTAGGCCACGGATTCTCCCATTTGTATGCAGAGAGAAAGATGAATTTGCACCTCACTAGAAAGACCTGCATTCTGCATTTTTTTCCCCCAGGAACACAAAGAACATGAAATATGAAACCTGCTCTATTTAAAATGCCATGTAGCATTGAAAATGACGTTTGTAGGTATGGACTCGACCTGCTTGTGCTGCTTTCTTCTCTAAATGTGCAGCAGTTTACTTTCATTGCACTGCCCACGTCCTGGCAGGGCCTCTGGATGGTGGAGGGCTGTGTTTTCCTTTAATCGGGAGTGCTGCTAGAAGAAAATGAGGGACCAGAGGGCAGGGAGAAATAGAAGTGGCAGCCAAGTAACCTTAGTTGACTTCGTTTACTGTGTTCCCTAAGAAGCTACCTTATTTTCTCTTGTTAACTCTATTTCATACAATTTGGTGTATGCCATCCAGAGCATTTACAATCCTGTCCTTGATGAAATGAAAGTTAGGATAATTGTCCCCCCCCCCCCCCCCCCACCCACACACACACATGTACTAGAGGCCTGGTGCACAAAATTTATGCACTTGGGAGGGGGGTTCCTCAAGCCTGACCTATGTCTTCTTGCAATCTGGGAGCCCTGTGGCCTCCCACCTTGGGGGCAATTGTGGATGATGATGGCAGGGCCCCCAGACCAATGTCATCACATCTGCCTTGGCTGGCCTGGTGCCAGTGTGTTTCATAGCGCCATCTTCCTGATGACTGGACAGTTGTTCTGCTGTTTGGTTGGTTGATTTGCATATTACACTTTTATTATTATAGATATGTTGAAATTCAATGGCAAACTGGTTTTGAACTAATACAAGGTAAACATTCACATTACACACATGATGAAATAGCCCTGAAGAGCACTACCATTCATATAGATATGAATTGATTTAGAAGAGAAATGGTTCCTGTTATCTCAGAGTTCAGTTCAGATTTGCTTATGGACAAATGGAGCTGCAGTAGTCTGCCTGAATGGAAAAAAATAAAAAGCATGCATGTAACCTCTGGTGTAAACAGATATGTTTCAACCTGTGTTTACTCAGGTGTGGGGAGGAATCACTACCCTCAGCCCAGCATGATTGTGCTCTAAAGCGATCACTCATTAAAAGGACGCAGATTAGAACTGCAGTGCAGACAGATGGGTACTGCTTGAGAAAATAACAAACTCTCTGGTTCCCCAGCCAGATTTCTTCCATCATTTGATTTGGCTAATTTGCTGCTGCAATCTTTTAGGTGGTCAAATGCAGAACTTAAAAATTCAATTCAACACGCACTGCTGGACTCTTAAGACTTATAAGTATGATGCTTGGAGTTGTGGCTGGTACAGAATTGAGCAGAGCACGATTGTCTTTGAGATTGAATATACAGAT
The DNA here is from genome assembly GCF_964339955.1 of Pipistrellus hanaki. NCBI lineage: Eukaryota > Metazoa > Chordata > Mammalia > Chiroptera > Vespertilionidae > Pipistrellus > Pipistrellus hanaki. Next base: position 29,549,353 of record NC_140505.1, read on the forward strand.
AAACCATCTGCAGGCCCAATGAGTGGCTAGCTTATTGGGTGGAGGGCACCAGTGTGCTATGGGATAAAAATTACGTCTAGCTGGAAGTAAGCAAGAAGGGCTCTATGGAGTTGGTGGATAATGAGAGAAGCCACAAAGGTGGGATGAGTTTGGAGTGGGGCCTTAGTCGGTGGGGATGGGGACTACATACCAAACAGACCTGAACAAAGGGAGTGGATAGATCAGTGGGGAGCAGGAGAGCAACATTGCGCCTCTGCATTCAGGGAAATAAGTCATGCAGCCATATTTGCAATGAATTTGGGTGAGAGAGACCCCGAAAATGCCCCCGCCCCTCAAAAAAACACAAAAAACAAAACAAAAACAAACCCCAAACAAACACAAAAACATTTCATTAGTCTGGGATTGAGGTGATAAAGGGTTGAATGTGGCAGAAGCATATGAGTAAATGTTGGGAAACGGAGAAAATAAGAATAAAATATGACTATGGTCTTTCAAGCCTGAATCCCCCCCAAAACATTCTGTTATCAGCAATGAATCTTTCAACCATAAACATGGAGAATTTAGTTGGAACTGAGAGAAGATGAGGAGCTAGATTTTAATTACGTTATTGTGTGTGTGTTTTCTGAAACACCTAGTGCAGGTGTCCAGGAGGCCAGTAGAAGTGCAGCTTTGGAGCTGAGAAAAATGATCAGAATACAATAACTAGATTGTGGAAGTAATTTTTAAAAAGCAGTGAATGGTCCAAGTGGTAAGCATGATTATTATCATCGAAAAAGAGGGAGTTAGAGAGGAAAGGATGGTGAATATTTACATTTATGGGAGACAGTAAAAAAAGAGACCCTAGACATATTTACAAGGACAATTTTGGAAGTGGTGGGCAAACAGGACAAATCAACAGGATTAAATCTTAGAAAACTCAAGGTACTCTGATAATTTGTAAGCTAAGAGGTTATTGGTAACATCTGTAGATAGTCACCAGATTTCAAGTAGTTACAGAGAGTAGGTATGAGGAAATAGAAATAACAGCTCTCTCAAAATGTTTCTGAAGAACAAAAGGAAAACTGGTAACCTGAAATGAGATCATGATAATGCCATTTACTGAGTACCTGCTAGGGATCAGCATCATGTGTAATTTGTCTCATTTAATGCAGACACAAGCTATCATGATTGTAGATTTTAGAGAAAAACGAGGAGATGAAGGCATGGAGGGTATTGTTGCAGCAATTTGAAAGATGAAAAAGGCAGAAGATAAAATCTCATTTTTTTTTTTGTTGAGAATCAGTCCTTGTCTATTTGGTTCAATCTACTCCTCCTTGCCATTTCTTGCTTATTACCACAATGCTCTGGATACTGGACAACATACACCAGTTACTTTGGTGAGCATAATTTGCCACCTCTTGATTTCATATCTCACAGGTTTCCTAGTTTCTCTTCTCCTTCCTTTTAAGGATTTTCTAACTCAGTTCTCAAACCTCGGTGTGCATCATAAATACCCAAAGTTCATTAAACAAGTGCTTACTGGATTCCAGCTCAGAATTTCTGACTCAGTAGGTTTGTGGTGAGCCCTGAGATTTTCATTTCTGTAAGTTCCAAGGTAGTGCTTGTACTGTTGGTGAACATATTGTACTGGGGCATTTTGTAGATTATGAATATATTGGATTGACTCTGGAGAGCATGACCAACTGATTCAAATATCTATATAGTTGTCAGTTAGAAGAGGGATTCTGTTGATGTTTACTCCCAGTGGATACAACTATAATTAATGAACGAGGGTACAAGAAATTCTTGTTGGCGTACATAGGAAAACTGAACTCAACCAGAAGGGTGCACCGATGTGAACTATGTAAGTGAGCTTTGAGGACCACTACTGAGGAAGCTGTAGTGGTTCCAGAACAGATAAGCAGTTGGAACACATTATTATTTTTGTTGTTGTTAATTCTCGACCAAGGATATTTTCCTTTTTTTTTTTTTAAGGGAGTGGAAAGGTGGGATAGAAGGGAATGAAGGAGAGAGAGGGAGAGAGAGAGGAACAAAGAAGGAGGGAGGGAGGGAGGGAGGGAGGGAGGGAGGGAGAGAGAGAGAGAGAGAGAGAGAGAGAGAGAGAGAGAGAGAGAGAGAGATATGCATTGATTGCCTCCCTCCCAGGCCCTGACTAAGGCCCAAGATCCAACTTGCATCTGAGGTATGTGCCCTTGATGAGGAATCAAACCTATGATCCAGTGATGTGCAGGCCAGCACTCTAACTACTGAGCACACCATCCAGGGCTCACATTCAATAGTCTGAGTCTTCTTCCCTTTTCAAAATCCACTTTCCTATCAAAACAAGTAATCAAAATTTGAGTTTCTCTCTACAACTCCACTTTTCAACCCACCACTATCTGAATTCTCTTCCTACCAAACTTACCATTCATCATCCTTTCTAATGAGGCATATGATCCATGTAAGGTCTTATTAGCCATTCAAGAAATTTCACCTGGAAACAAATCCATGTTCAAATACAGCCACCTTTTCTGTGTCCAGCTAAGCTGGCCACTGCAAATCCTCTTCGGGGAAGGAGGCATTTCCAGCATAATGTCCTATAAAGATTTCAAAATCTGTCCCCTGACTACACAGTAAGTGAAGAGAAGGTGGATTTTTCAAATAATTTGTCTGTACCTTAAGTGCGGTGTTCCTCTTCCTTATCGAGCTGTGACCTGGATGTACTGAGAATGAGATCAGGAGGAAAAAGCAATCAAGCTGTTCTCACTCCTGTACTCAGCCTTGAACATTGATAAAGCCTTTGCAGCAAGGATGGAGGAGAAAAATACAGTGCAGTGAAATATAATATGCTGTGACTTTTCCCCCTGGGTGAATTTTACACCTGGCTGAAATCAGGGAGCACTGTTTGGAGTGATTGAGAGTTTTCTTTTCCAAACGCAAGGACTCCAGTGGGTGAATTTTGAACCTTTCAGCACTCTCTTATCCTTGGTAATAACGCCAGCAAAGAAGTGTAAATGTGTCTGATACCTTTGAGAACATCTGAATGGTCTTGATGGGAGCATTGAGAGAGTGAACTTGGATATTAATGTTGCCTGGAGGGTTTGAAATAAATGGGTTTGAATTACTGCCGGAGCGATGGACACCTAATTTTTACAGGTACCGTCAGTCTGTAGCTTCCCAAAATTAACTGTGTTCCATGCATTGAACGTGGAAAACTTTGATAAAGCAAAGTCAGAAACAACAACAATAACAACAAACAAATCTAGTATGACATGTTCTTTACACATCCATTTATTATTATTTTTTTGTACTGATTCTTCACTTTCAGGAAGCCCTTCATTGCAACTTTTTGAACTTTGGTTTTCATTTAAAAAGGTCAGTCATTCACTGCTAATTAAGCAAACTATGGCCAACCTCAGTGGTGAGCAGAAGACACTCGAGGCTTCTATGCCAGAATTTCATGCAATAGGGCAGTACTTTGCAAACTATCTCAATTGAAGCACTCACTCTTTCCTCTTGCATCTTAGCCCATGGTCATCTCCTGTACATGACCATGTAGAGGTCCTGCCACAGCTCATCACTGAGTCTCAAAACAAACACACCAAGTAGGGGGTGCCGTGTGCAAAATGTGATTCTCCTAATCTATAAAAATGTTTCAAAACGCTCTCAGTTTCTATACTTACCTTTCTTGGAGCAGCTCTGCTTTTTATAGAAGAACCTGGTTCATTTTTGAGACATTTTGTGATATGAAACTCAGGCACAAAAACCATAGGCAAAGAATGTTGCCCTGGATTCTTGGAATTTAAGGTAAGAAGTAATACAGATACATCTACAACAAATTCATAGGACGCAAACTCAGAACATTGAAGCGGAAAAAATGAATACACAAAATCGATAGATGTTCTGTCCTGATTAATTAACTGCCCAAATTGTGAGGAAAAAATAATTGAGGGCAATTTCAGGGTGTTTGCTGCCATCATGTGAAGAAGCTAGGGAAAGGCTGTAAAGAAAGATTTGGAATTTGTTGATTCCAAACTTTTTATTGTTTGTTTTAATCATCATATCTCATGATCAATGATAAATGCAATGTTGGTCATGAAATGGACTCTCCACATTAAAATTTATAATCAACAAATTAAAAGCTGCCAAAGGTTTTAGTGATAATCTGCTCCTTCTATGATACAGTCAATGTAAATCTATAGAGTTGAAATAACTTGTGCCAGGGCCCACTGGTAGTAAATGCTTAAGTAGGGCCCTTGTCTAGGGCTTCCGAAGTCAAATATGAGATTTGTTCCTGTTTCCTGTTCTGTCTCTCTCGATCTTGATTTTCATTCATGTCACTTAATTATTAAAAACACTTCTCTCTGCCGAAACCGGTTTGGCTCAGTGGATAGAGCTTCGGTCTGTGGACTGAAGGGTCCCAGGTTCAATTCCAGTCAAGGGCATGTACATTGGTTGCGGGCACATCCCCAGTAGGGGGTGTGCAGGAGGCAGCTGATCGATGATTCTCTCTCATCGACGTTTCTAACTCTCTATCCCTCTCTCTTCCTCTCTGTAAAAAAATCAATAAAAATATATTAAAACAAAACAACACTTCTCTCCTTTTATCTACACAGTATACTACTCATTAGGCAATTCTTGTTTTCTTTAAATTCAATGATCCTGTTTCTTACCATGCAAGACTCAATTTATACATTAGGAAGGGTTAAGGTATTGGGTCATGTTGTCCTTTAACCTTTTAAAAATGCTGATACAGAAAAATTACTGATAAATATAGAATAGACATAATGTATATGCTGGCCATTTAAACTCTCTATTTTATTATGCTCTTGCTTCCATACCTTGTTATTTGCTAAGTATTCAGGACTAAGCTGACAAACTGGGGTAAGATTATGACAGCGCATTGATTGTAACACCAGTTCATACAACCCACTCTTAAATCTACTTGTGTGATTTCAGATGATGTAGTTAATCCCTCTGTCGCCTTATCTATAGGATGTAGATAATAACAGTTTTTACCATACAATTCCATGGTAATCATTATATGTGTACATTTATTAATGCACTCAGCACATGCCTAACATGCATTATGCAAGCAATAAACATCACCTTTGTCATTATAAGTTTATATGATTATGTTCAGTAGAAAACTATCAGAGTCCTTAAAAAAGGAAAATATGTCACGAATTAAGAAAGGAACAATGAACAGTTATACTGTCGTGCTCTGAGAGTAAAATCCATTTATGGCACTAATTTCCCTCAAAGGACAATGAATATTTGAAACTAGTGGCCCTGTGTACAAAATTTGTTCACAGGGGGAGGAGGGGAAGGGTGTCCCTCAGCCTAGCCTGCACCCTCTCCAATCTGGGACCCCTCAGGAGGTAATTGGCAGTCAGACATCCTTCTCAAGATCCAGAACTGCTGGCTCCTACCTGCTCACCTGCCTGCTTGATTGCCCCTAACTGCTTCTGCCTGCCAGCCTGATTGTCCCTAACTGCTTCCCTGATGGCTTGATTGCCCCTAACCACCACTGCCTGGGACCTGAATCTAGTACCCAAGATTCCCTCCTCCAGCTGACCACAGGCACCCAGGATCCCAGCTTCCCTCCCTCTGGTTAGCCATAGGCGCCCAGGCCGGTGCAGCCTCAGGGGATGGTGGGCAGATTGTTTCTCCTGGGTTGCAGCCACAAGTGCTGGCACCTGGGACCACAGGGTGGGCAGCTTCTCCGTCTCCCAAGCCACAGCCAGCAGCAGGTACTGGTGCCCAAGACTGCAGGGTTGGTGGCTCCTCCATCTACCAGGCTGTAGCCAGTCGCAGGTGCTGGCATCTGGACTACCAATGCTGGCACCAGACTCCCCAGACTCCCACAGGCCCGGAAGAGGTAGGGGTTTGGCTGCTGCCATCTTTTCAGGTTAATTTGCATACTCACTCTGATTGGCTGTTTAATGTAGCAGAGTGAAGGGAATTTGCATTTTTCTCGATGCTCTGCTTTCTGAAGAAACAGATAAATTAGAAGAATATAATTAAACTAGAAAATAAATTTAGGACTGCCATTCTTGGTAACACTAGATGCTGCCTGGCAGTGGCTGTCCTTCATGTGGCCACTGTCTGATCAGCAGATTTGGGTCAGGAGGGCCTTGTTGCACCTGCAGGGATACGGTAGCTCTTAATTGACTTGATTGGGAGACAAGGACTTGCACCACAGCGCCAGGAGAACACACTGGCCAGGTCCATCTCCAGGAGGAAGTGAAGCCTGGGTGGACCTCAGGACACTGTCTGTTTGGTTAGTGGGTTAGCAAGTCAGTTCCATCTTTGATAGCACATAAGAGGGAAGCTTTTGAATTTAAGGAATCAAACCACTGCAGCTGTTTTGAGGAAACAATTTGAAAAGCTTTTGTAATCTGTGTGCTGAAAGACTGCTCTGGACCTTTTCATGCATGCCTTTCACACTGTGTGACATTTTCAGTGCTTTCATTTTTCTTTTCTATTTTTTTTTAATCCTTCTAGGACACGCCACAGTAAAATTACAAGTATAACAGTCCTCCATCTGGCAAGATACATTCTCCTCCAAACAAAGCTGGGGTTGTGGAAGGGGCTTTATAGTTTGCATTTCTGCTTCTCTACATCTGTATCACTCTGCATTATATTTTCTAATTGTTAATCAAATCTTGAAACAGAACCTTCAAAATTAATTTCTATGGCGCTCAAGGCCTCAATCATCCTGGATCTCAGCTTAATTCAGGACCTCTGAACTCAGTTTGTGTGTATGGCTTACATCTAACATATTTTTTTTTGTCTGTGTATTGTCCTAGTCTCTGTTTTATTGCTGTTATTTCCATCTGTTTGTTTGTTTAGGGTTCATTCTTTCTGTTTGTTTTTTTAAATTGTTTTTTGGAATGTCACTGCTTAATATCTCTTCCAAGGGAGAGACATAAAAGAAAGAATTATAGGTATCAAAAATTCTCCAAATGCCAATGTAATATCTGAGTTTAATAGAGTCACTGATTTGGGCATATTTTTTTAGATTCTATTATCAAATTGAAACATAATCTGTAGCATATGAGCATTGTGATATTAAAAGATAAATTATGTATATATTAATATTATTTAATTAAGTTGAAAGTTTAAAGGATTTTTTTTATTTGACATGAAGGGATTGATATAATTAGGATCTTATTTGTGTATTTTGTCTGGGGACTTTTGCATGACTTTAGGTAGTCCATATAAAAGTCTGGTTCTCTTTCTATAAAAATAATCTAAATTGTCTCATGTCATTATATTTTTATTAAGAATCTCATGCTCTACCAAAAAAAGAGACTGATTGAAAAGAACAGAAATAAAAGGTAGACTTCTTTGAATATACCTTGTTTTGTAGGTATTATATTTTATATAATTCTTTATTATCAAATTGAAGCATAATCTGTAGCATGTGAGCATTGTGATATTAAAAGATAAATTATGTATATATTAATATTATTTAATTCAGTTGAAAGTTTAAAGGATTTTTTTTATTTGACATGAAGGGATTGATATAATTAGGATCTTATTTGTGTATTTTGTCTGGGGACTTTTGCATGACTTTAGGTAGTCCATATAAAAGTCTGGTTCTCTTTCTATAAAAATAATCTAAATTGTCTCATGTCATTATATTTTTATTAAGAATCTCATGCTCTACCAAAAAAAAAAGAGACTGATTGAAAAGAACAGAAATAAAAGGTAGACTTCTTTGAATATACCTTGTTTTGTAGGTATTATATTTTATATAATTATAAAAATAAAATTAAAAGTAAAGCAATATCTAATACTGAAAGCAAAATAAAAAAAGAAAAAAGTTAACTGTATCTAATTGTCAGAGAGATAACAAATCAAATTATGAAAAACTGAGACCAAAATAGCAACGGTCTTTGGTACCATTAGAGGATACTAGAGAATGTACTCATTATTTTGAAAACTAGTATTAGATAAATGAAAGGACATCAGCATTAATCAAACCATATCTATACAAACAATAGATAACTAAGTAATTGATTATTTGTGCTATTAAAAAAAGAAATGGTAAAAGCATAATATGATTATTTTATAGCTTTTAATGAATTAATGGATCTAGGCAGTGATCATCAATGGTTGCAAGTATATAAAAAAGAAAGATAGCCAGACACTGTCTGCCCCTGATGGAGGTACCTCTGAAGGAGGCTTCCAAAAAACCTGCATCTGAATTGAATGAGGTACCTTATAGGGGAGCAATGTGGGGGAATGGGTTGAAAAGGAAAAGGGGATTAAGAAGTACAAACTCTCGCTGAAGCCGGTTTGGCTCAGTGGTAGAGCATCGGTCTGTGGACTGAAAGGTCCCAGGTTCGATTCCGGTCAAGGGCATGTACCTTGGTTGCAGGCACATCCAGGTAGGGGGTGTGCAAGAGGCAGCTGGTCGATGTTTCTCTCTCATCGACGTTTCTAGCTCTCTATCTCTCTCCCTTTCTCTCTGTTAAAAATCAATAAAATATATTTAAAAAAATGAAAGTGATAACATTATTAAAAAAAAAGAAGTACAAACTCTCAAACCTACCTAATTAAAGACTAATTTGCAAATTAACCATCACTCTGCCCCACAAGCCACACCTACCAGCCAATCAGAGTAAGTATGAAAATTAACCCCAACCAAGATGGCTGTGGCCACAGAGACCAGGAGGAAGGCTAGGATTTCTCTGGCAACAGAAGAAGCCAAGCTTTCCACCTGCCCTAGCTGGCTTAAACCTCTACTCAAGACTACAAAGTTTCAATTATAGAAGGTAAACAAATCCAAACAGAAATGGCTGCTACCACAGAGCTAGCAGGAGGCTTGGCTCTGCTCAAGGCTACAAAGTTTCAATTATTTAAAAGTAAATATATCCCAGATACCAGGGCCTCCACTTGGGTTGCTGGGAGGCGTGGCCGGCCTGCAAACCACCATAGGCCCCCTCGCTCAGGCTGCATTATGCCCCAAGGGAACCCCCATCCTGATCTGGGATACACTTCAGGGCAAACCTGCTGGCTCCCACCCATGCACCAGGCCTCTATCCTATCTAATAAAAGAGTAATATGCAGATTGACCATCACTCCAACACACAAGATGGCTGCCCCCATGTGGTCAAAGATCCTGCCCCCATGTGGACACAAGATGGCCACTACAAGATGGCCAGCAGCGGAGGCAGTTGGGAGGGACCAGGCCTGCAAAGGAAGGCAGTTGTGGGTGATCAGGCAAGTAGGGGAGGGCAGTTGGCAGGCATCAAGCCTGCAAGGGAGGGCAGTTGAGAGGGACCAGGCCTGCAAGGGAGGGCAGTTGAAGGCGATCAACCCTGCAGGGGAGGGCAGTTAGGGGTGACCAGGCCATCAGAGGAGAGAAGTTGGGGGTAAACGGGCTGGTAGGGGAACAGTTAGACATCAATCAGGCTGGCATGGGAGTGGTTAGGGGGTGATCAGGCTGGCAGGCAGAAGCAGTTAAGGGTAATCAGGAAGGCAGGCAGGTGAGCAGTTGGGAGCCAGCAGTCCTGGATTGTGAGAGGGCAGTTAAATATCCCTCGAGGGGTCCAAGATTGGAGATGGTGCAGGCTGGGCTGAGGGACAACGCCCCCCCCCCTCCACCCACCCCGCCTGCACACACAAATTTCGTGCACCGGACCTCTAGTCATAAAATAAGTCACAGAGATATGACATATAGTATGGAGAATTACACAGAGGTGCGCAAAAGTAGGATTACCTTTGTGAGTATGTGAAACACTTTATTCAAGTATTATTTATTAATTATTGTATTATTTATCTGTATTACAACTGTAAACCTACTTTTTACCCATCCCTGTGTTGTAATAATTATGCACAGTGACAGATGGTTACTAGACTTACTGTGGTGTCCCTTTGCAAGGTATATGAATGTTGAATAATTATGTTGTACCATTAAAACCAATATAATACTGTATGTTATGTTAAACTATAATTAAAATACATTTTAAAAACCACAAACAAATTTTTTAAATTCCAAGCAGCAGATTTAAAGTATTATTTCTTTTTAAAAAATTTTTTATTTTTATTTTCATATTTTATTGATTTTTTACAGAGAGGAAGGGAGAGAGATAGAGCTAGAAACGTCGATGAGAGAGAAACATCGACCAGCTGCCTCTTGCACACCCCCTACCGGGGATGTGCCTGCAACCAACATACATGCCCCTGACCGGAATCGAACCCAGGACCTTTCAGTCCACAGACCGACGCTCTACCACTGAGCCAAACCGGTTTCGGCTAAAGTATTATTTCATTAGAAATATTCATTAAGCACGTTTTCTATTAGTTGGGAATAATAAAAAAAAAAAAACTATCAATAGTTATTGCAAAAATATGCTCTTCTATCCCGTCTTTCTGTTTGTTTCTATAGGAAGTAGTATTTAGAAGTACTCTTGAGAATGCTGTTTGAAACTCTTCCTGAACAAACCTGGGGTTTGTCATAGATTAATAAGATATTTTTCTTTCTACAAACGTGACCCTACAAACCCTCATGGAACACAGATATCCCCAGGATGAAAAGAAAAGCTTTGATAGCATATTCATGAACATTTTCCTGGTTACTTGTACAACCAGCTGCTTTTTTTCTTCCTGAATACATATACTTTATGCTAGATTAAAGGGAACACTATACCAAAAGAATTGCATGTTTGGTGTAGTGTGAGAATGTAATACAAAATTCACATTCCTAAATACTCTTGTAATATAATATATGCTGAGGGAAGGACACTCTTTTAGTTCCTGCAGGTAATATGATGCTGTGCAAGACACAGCCTTTTCTCTCAAGTTGTTTTTTATGTACTCTGGAAATGAGGTACATATAACTGCTATAAGATATCAGTGTGCGGTAAATTCCTGAAAATTTCAGAAGAAGGAGAAATCCCACTATTTGGAGGCATTACAAAAAAATAAAAATAAAAAATAAGTGTTCTTTGAGGTGGTCTTAAATTACTAACAAGAATTACTAACAGGTAGATTTAATTATTTCTAATCAAATAAGACCCATGGAAATGTAACAATTAGCATAAGCTTTTAAAGTGGGCACTAGGGGCCCAGTGCACAAATTCATGCACCTTGAAAGGAACTGTGGGTCTCAAGGCACAGGGTTGGGTCTTGGCCCATCCTCCGTGCCCCTGCCCAGATCCTCCCACTGTGGCCCCTGGTCCTCTGTCTGTTGGCAGCCCTGATCCTGCTACCACCGCTCCCAAAGGCTAATGGCGCTGGCCCTGCTAACACCTGCTAAAAGCAGAGTGACTGAGGTCAGCTCCAACTGTTGGTTCAAGTGGGGCCAGCACCGTCAATGAGTGTGAGTGGCTGCTGTTATCTTGATCACTCCTCAGGAGCCGGGGGAGATAGAGAAGCCCTCAGGGGCGATCAGGGCTGGCAGCCGCCACTTGCACCAGCTGGTGGTGCTGAGCAATTGGGCACTGGAAGTGAGTGCAAGCAGTGGCTCTGGTGTTAGCAGTGAGTATGAGTGGGGCCGGGGCTGGTGCCAGCAGCAGGCGCAAGTTCTGGACGGGACTGCAGGGTGAGGGAGCAAAGAATTTTCAGTAACCGCCAGAGGCTTGCCCCAATGGCACCTACCTTAGTCTGGCACCCCTGTTTATCTGCTCCACCATCCTGCCTTGGCCGATGCCTGCCATGTTGCAGGCACGCCCCCTGGTGGCCAGCGCATGTTATGGAGAACAGTTGTTCGGTTGATCCAGTTGTTCTGCCATTCGGTCTATTTGCATATTAGTCTTTTATTTATATAGGTTATTTCAGAGGGAAGTATCCATGCTGGTTTTTATAGGTCCACATTGTTGCCATAAATCTTAAATGTATATCAAAAGAATGAGATGTGGTTATTTGCAAAATATCTTGGGATAACAGATATCTTACCCATTTTGCCATTGGATGCTTATGTTAGCCAAATTTGATAAAATAACTGAATTTCAATAAAGCTACCATCATAAAAGAAGGCATCATATTAATAATGAAGACTGTATATACAGTTATAAATGTCCCATATATATTCTATATATATATATATATTTATATATATATATATAATTAATAAGAAATAACTCACTCTATTTCTGATAACATTTTGTTTCATCATGAAAATAAAAAAATTATAAAGTAGTCATATTATTTTTATACTAAATAACAAATGTTGAAGAGAGGAAAAGTAATATAATGAAAAATATTTTTGACCCTCTTTAAAAATTACATTCTTAACAATAATCCACTAAAGTTACCTTGTGCTATACAATAGCCAATATTTATGTTTTGCTATTTAAAATTAAATTGAAATTAATTAGAATTAAAGAAAGTAAAAATTCCTTTTCTCTCTTCTGCTAGCCCCATTTTAAGCAGTTAAAAACTACATGTGTGTAGTGGCTTCCATATTGGGCAGTTCAGGTATATAACATTTCCATCATTGCACACTGTTCTCTTGGATTGCTCTATACTTAAGTTCTTTTGAGAGCAGAGCCATAATTTTTCATTGCTTAAGAGATTAAAAAAATACTAGTATTTTGAATAATTCATTGAAAGACCCCTAATTCAGAACTTTTGGTCTTCTGGAATTATCTTTGGGTTTTGAAAATCTCTGTCTTTGGTTAAATGTAAATGCTAAAATATGACAATGGTGGTGGTGGTAGTAGTGATGATGGTGATAATGATCAAAAGATGATGATGATGATGATGATGATGATGATGATAAATCAAATAAGAATGTTTATCAAGAATGAGCCAATCTAGAGGATTTCAATTTTTGTCAATTATATAATGAGCAATTGTTGTCAACTCTTGGAACAGGGAATGGATATCGAGAGGTTTGGTATGTCTGTGATGAAGACACAGGTGCTTTTACTTAAACCCGGTCCTTCAGCATATTTGACATCTCGTCAAACTCCTATTAGAAATGTTCTATATTTGGGACTGAACACTATGGAATAGGACTGGAATGTGTTGAAAAGTGCCATTGTGAAAAGTGCCATTGTGATTGGGATTGTCATCTGCTGTAACTATTTTAAATAGTGTAGGGAAGAGTTCTTGAGTGTTTATTCTGAGCTGCTTAAAATATGAAATGGCCCAGAAGAGTTTCTAAACTCCATATGCCTCTTAAAACTATTGATCCATTTCTAGCTACTGACTACTGGAAACCAATTTCACAGGAGACTGATGAATAAGACAGAATTTCCAAAATGATTTTACTCTATTGGAGACATTGTCTCAGAAATCACAGTGTCACATTAGCAACCTAGATCTTTTTTTTCCAGTATAAGTTACACACAAGAAGCACATTTGTGGTCAGCTCGCTGCCTGGTTGGCATGCATTCAGAGTGAAGAGTTTCAGACTCTGATCCAGAGACCTAACAGAGAATGTCATAAATCATCCCCATTCTCCCTGCAGAGCACATCTCACCTGATAACCTGAAAGACACTTGGCAGTTACCTCTTTTGAGATAATTAGAGCATGTCTTTTATTATTAATGTTATTTAATACTAAGCCTACCCTTGAAGACAAAGACTGTGACATAGTTGTCTTTTCTTTCTTTCCACACTTTACATGATGTCTGGTATAGCAGTGCTCTTGACTATGCATATGTCAGGGATAGAGACTATTTCAGGAGATCAGGTTGAAGTAACTGAAGGATTATCCATAAAACAGACTTTCAGCCACAAGAAAGAGGGTGACTTTAAAGGGTAGTTGTAGTCTCAAACAAGAATTGTTCTTTTCCCCCAGCAAGAATATCCTGCTTACAGAAATAATGGAGAAAAATGAAAGCAATATATTTCTACCTAAGGGAAGAGTGTTCCCTAGAAGCAAATGTTATTATGACTTTTAAAGGTCCCCATCATTTTCTTGATATAAAAATTTCTATGAGCATTTTCTAGATGACAGCTAATGGACTCTATTCATCTTTTCTTTGCTGCCATCCAGAAAACAGTTTGGGAGAGGTTATAATTATTTGTATTAGAATAACAAGCACTTCTAAAATTAGGGATCATTGTGTCTTCTTGCTCTAAAAGTTCGCAAGTTGAAAATTAGAGCAAACAGAAAACATAGAGTATCCATAAGAGTTGTTATTTGCAAGCAACAGACATCAACCAATTATGAGTCTAGTCCTATATAATAAAAGCCTCGTTGGCCTCATGCCCTCCCACAACATCATCACAAGATGGCCACCACAAGATGGCTGCCTTCAATCATCACAAGATGGAAGCCACAAAGATGGCAGCCACAAGATGGCCACCACAAGGTGGCCAGCAGGGGAGGGCAGTTGGGGGCAACCAGGTTGGCAGGGGAGGATAGTTGGGGGTGATCAGGCTGGGAGGGGAGGGAAGCATTTAGGTGTCAATCAGGCTGGCAGGGGAGCAGTTAGGGGCAATCAGGCAGGCAGGTAGGTGAGTGATTAGGAGCCAGCAGTTCTGGATTATGAGAGGTATGTCTGAATGCTGGTTTAGGCCCACATGCATTGGGCCTAAACCAGCAGTCGGGCACCCTCCTGAGGGGTCCCAGATTGGAGAGAGTTCAGGTAGGACTGAGGGACAGCACTACCTCCCACATGCACAAATTTTGTGCACTGGGCCTCTAGTTTAAACATAAAAGTAAATTGCATTTAAGGCTATTGGGTAGCTAAGGGAAACTATGAAAGCCTGCTAACCCCTCTGGAAAGCTATATAGCTATGAACAATGCAATCCATCTCCCAAATCTAGCCAGATAAAAATGTCACCATAACCATCTGTGGGACAGTCAACACTGTGGCTGTTGCAAACCCTCACCACAACCTGTTCTGTGCATTTCTTTTCTCTTTGTGTCATTAGTGTCCTGTTCAGAATAGGGAGTGAGTGCTTGTGAGAGACTTAAGCCTGTGCATTTGATGTAGAGCAGAAGGGAAAGTGAGTGTCTGGTATTTTCAATTTGCTGGTGAGAGTGAGCGCTAGCTGAAAAGGTAGAGAATGTCTCAAATGTTGAAGGGAGATTTTGAAAGGAAGCAACCAGAAATGATGAAAAAGCCTTATTATACATAAAAATCTAGTTACATCTTTTTATCACTGATATCAGATACATCATTTTTATGACTGAAGAAAGCGAGGAAATGAAATTTTGCCAGATTATTAGACTTACTTCAGCTTACCTGAATGTCCAAGTGACAGAGTACTCATATGATGCACTTAATTTAAAAACTGCAGGATAGAATTATCTCCCCATGAATGTTAAAAAATTAAGTAGTTGCATTAGCTACTAATGAAATTAAAACTATTAAGGGAGAAACATTTTCTTGTTGATGTTTTAGAAGATGGGAAGTTTAAAGTGAAAGAATTGAAGGCCCTCAGTAGATCTAGTCATTGAACCAGCCCGAGGATAGGCACTCATGCTAGTACAGCCTGCCCCCTGTGAGTGGGGACTGGAGTTAGGTTCTTTCCTTTAAAAAATCCATTCTTTTGTGTTTTTGGATGACACCGCTTTGCTCAGGACTAATCCTGCTTTCAAGTTGCCAAATAAAATAGATGCATTAAGGAAAGCTCTTGGAGGGGCAGTTAGGCATAAAGAAACAAATATGACAACAGAATATTCTCAAGATAAAATGCATCTGCTTCAAAAGAATGCATGTGAGGAATCTTAGTGGGAAGCCTTATTAGGCTTAATGAAGTAACTGTCAATACAATCTGTCTGGCAGGGCCTCCTGTCCTTGCACATCATGTATTTATAGAAAAAGATATATAGGATGAAAGAGGAAATTTATAATATCTGGAAGTGAGCAGAGTTCTTGCCTCATTGCTGGCTTATAATTTGTCTTTCCCTCCTGTGTAGAGTGTAGGCAGAAAGCATTTAATTTTTTTTTCTTTCTTTTTTTTTTAGGCAGTTCATTGCCACTAAACATTGAGTCCTGTTGTCTCAGAATACTGCAGACCTTCGGCTTTCTCTTTTTCTGCAGTTTAGCAGGATGTTAAGCCCATGCCCTTAAACAGAATAATTTGTCATTTATCCAGATGTCTGTTACAGTCACTGGTGTCACTGGAGTTAAAACTCAGACTCCCTGCTGAGTTAAGCTTCTGACAGCTCCTTCAGTGTCTCAGCCTCTGCAGCACTAAGCAGCTCCCCCGTCTTTCCCTCCCTCCCTTATGTATCTGCAGTATGTGTCAGCTGGAGCGGTAACTAGCCACCTCATGCCTCCCTACTGCAAACCTATGGCCAGATAAATAAAGTAAACAACCACAAAAAAATAGAAGAAAAGCTCTCAATGGAAATAATAATAAGAACAAATACCTCGCACATTTTGTATAAAAACTCTCACTAAAGCATCTGTTTGTTTTCTTATTCTGAAAGGCATCTTTTTTCTATCTGTCCTCAGTAGAGGTTGGTAGCTAATTCAACCATTTTTTTTCCCCTTTAATGGTAGAGCCTTGCCTTTGGAGTACATTATAAGGACAATCATATTACTCTCTCACTTTGTTTTTCTTTCTAAGTCAGTGTTTTGCTTCCGTTTGATACCATTTCTGTTGTTCCATAATGCCAGACTCTGTGAGGTTTCATACTTATGCAACATGATCCAATTCGGATTTCAAATGTAAATAAATGTGTATGTATACACACACGTACACACACACACACACACATACACATGTATACATGTATATATGTGTATACACACACAGACTACTATCATTTTGTAGACTTGGCACATGAACTTTCTGCATCTCACTGCCTTAGGCTATACAATCTGCCAATATTGCAAAAGTAAGTGCATTCTCCTGTGTTACATGCCCGTCTCACAAGCACTTTCCTGAGCTCAGTGCAATGGGTTTGGATTTATTTAAATTCAGGTTTCTTTAAGAAACAAAACAATGCCTTACCTATTGGCTCAGATGATAGAGAGTATAGGCCCATAGATGGAAGGGTTCAGGTCCGATTCCTGGACAAGGGCACGTACCTTGGTTGCAGGCTTGATCCCCAGCCCTGGTCAGGGTATGCGCAGGATGCAACCAACTGATGTGTCTCTCTGACATCCATGTTTCTCTGTCTCTTTCTCTCCCTAACCCCCTAAAAGTCAATGGAAAAAAAATATCTGCAGGTGAGGATTAACAACAACAAAAACAACAACAAAAAACCTAGCAGCTATGTCCACAACATACATAGGGTGCCATCATGATATCTTTATGAAAGGGGTAGTATAAAAGCATAAAAAAGCATAAACATATAAAAGCATAACTTCCTAGTTGGTCAAAGCTGGGTTTGAGGTCTTGCCACCAGCATTTTAGAGTGTCTTGACCTTGGGAATGCCTCCTTTTTCTTGTCTACAAAAGGAGTAATATGTGCACCTGTTTCACATAGTTGATATAAACTTTAAATGAGAGAATGTCTTTCAAAGCTGGGCACATAACACAGACAAGGAGGTCAGAACATGGAGGAGTCAATTTCCTTGAATTATATAGGCCAGACATGAGACTGATAATAGGAAGACTGGTTGAAGTCTGTTCACACATTCATTAGACCCACAGATACAGACATAAACAGCCAGAGAGCATTTTATCTCCTCTTTTTCCTTTTCCTCCCTGTTTATTTTTTATAGTAAATGAGCCAGAGAAGCTAAGGTTCAGGGCATCTCAATTCTAGAGTAAAGTTTATAAATAAAAGCACAATGAGTGTATCACATTCTACACTGAATGATGTGGCTCCTGTCTTCTTAACATTTTACCTGAGAATGCCTGCAGCCATGCAATATTTCCCAATGCTGGAGAAAATGAAATTGGCCTTGGGGTTACCTCATAATCCCAAACAAAAGACAGTGACACTAGAATCTGGGAGCCCACAATTCCAACTGGCTCAGGATAAATGTACTTGCATTCTGAGATAAGAGCTGGGTAGTATGTGAGATAAATTGTTATAACTGAAAAAGAGCTCTTGGAAATTAGAACTATAAGTGCTAACAATAATTGACAGATGAATTCTAATCTAGCAATAAAGGTATTTTCCCAAAGGGTACTATGAAAAGGAAAGGGATAAACAAGAGAATAGAAAAGATTAGTAAATGAGATAAAAATAATTCAGAAATTTTCATATCTCACTATTTTGAATCCCAAAAAGGGACAACAAAGGGAAATAAATAGGATCTTATTAAAGAGAGAGAAGTATTTCTTTTATATATTCCATAATTGGAGAGCACAGATCTTCAGATAAAAAAGACCACCATGCAAGCAGAATAATGGATGGTGGAAAATTCTAGCTAAGGTACATTATCATATTATTTCAGGCTGCCAAACATAATATTAAAATCCAACAGTGTCTATAAAAGAAAAAGGTTTCATGCAAATGCATCCAATTCAATGAAATATCTTAAGAGCCACATTGGAAGCTAGAAGACAGAACAATCAATGCCTTTCAATTTCTGAAATAAAGATTTTTTTCCTTAATGATATAGCCAGCCAAACTATCAATAAAAGAGAAAAATAAAGATATTTTGAACATAATTTTTTTTTTTACATTCCTTTCAATATTTGTCACAAAGCTAGAGAGGCTATGCTGGATCCAAATAATGGAGTAAATCATGGAAAGGAAAAGCTTGAGATCTAGGAAACAGGAGATTTAATAGAGAAGAGAGGAAAGAGATGCTCCAGATGGGGTAGGACTAGAAAAGCTCTAGCGTGAAGTTCTCCAGATAAAAGAAAATGAAATAAAATAGATTTGATTGGTTATCTGGTGAATTTGAAAATAAGTGGATTAGATTGATAAAGCTTTTATAGGTATCTTTGGTAAATTTTCATAGTGGATATGTAAAAAACACCAACCAAGTGAAGAGATACAAATTATTTTTTAACTCAAAGAAAAGCAAAAATTGTACAAAAAACACATACATATTGTAATGTTTGGGTCCAGAAGGGACAAATCTGTAAATAGTTATATAATATATAAGCCAATTAATAATTTAACTAAGATATTGCTTGAGACTGTAGAATATCTATCCACCATAATGGACAATGAATAGAAAATTTCTAAAATGTATAATTTAAGAAATAATATTTAATAGCTATGTTTTTAGAAATATAACTTTAACTACTAAAAGAAATAATTAAAATGGTAATAGTGGCTGTTTCTGAGAAGCAAGTCTGGTGAGTCAGAAGAGATGGGTAAGGGACACTTGTCATAATAAGCTTTGTATAGAAACTGACATTTTAAAATTTCTGTTGCCTGTATTAATTATAGTAGCTGCTACTCACATCATTACTTTCATAGAATGAAACTAAAAGCCAAGAAAATTGAGTACGTTAGCTAATGTCATTCAGATAGTAAGTGAAAGTGCCTTAGTTTAAATCGAATCTGCCTGACTTCAAAACTTCACCATTAGCTCAGTGCCATCAACAATTCCATATATACATATGAATGTACTTAGCTCTTTTTCTGCTTCAATAGAGTACAGTGTGCTTTCAAACAAACATTTGGCCAGTTGCGTTGGTCACTGAGCTGTGTGCTTTCAACTATAGTTCATAATCAGTTGGGATTTCCTTATTTATTTGCTTCCGGTGGGCTGTATAGTTTTAGGAACCCACCAATTTCTATCCAAGTGAGCCAGCTGTGCCACCTCTTTTAATAAGAAAATATGATTTTTTCTAATGCGCTCTCATCCTGTTTTTTTCTCCCCTCACATCAGGACAAGATACATGTTCATGAGAGTTCTTGCTTAGCATGACTGTGGCTGGAGAGGATTATGACCTTTCAGTTGCTGGTTTAGAAATGATTTGGACAGAAAGTATTCAGAGAAATTCAGAGTAATTGTTTCATACTGTGGAACACCCATCCCCTAATCAAGGTTCAGGACTCTGTAGTAATTTCTCTCCCCTCCATCAAAACACTCCAATCACTGCAATACACTTTCTCCAAGTAGCTTCTTTTTTTTTGGTCCTGAGTATAGTGACAGATTCATTCAAAGCGGTATCAATTATTACTGGCTCAGGAAGACAAACATCAGTAATACCCCAAACCTGAAAGGTCACATTAACATTACTTCCATAAAATATTTATCATAATTCTTGACTTCCTAATTGAAACATTGGTTGACTCTGCATATGCATAGGAAGGCATATTCACGATAATATATGTTCAGTTATGAATTGCAGAGGCTTGAAGTGACAGACTCCTTAAACAAAATAGAATTATTTTTTGTGTCTGTCATCAAATTCCAAACTTTCAAGGCAGCACTGCTCCCCGAGGTTATGAGGATCCTAGGCTTGCTCTGTCTCATTGCTCTGCCATCCAAAACCCTCATGGTCCTAGAGGTTCACCACCACTGAGTAAACATTGCAGTTAGCAGGAAGGAAAAGGACAGGCAGATTCTCCCTTTGCAGCTAAGCCCCAGAAATTGGCTACAGTTGGCTCATACCTCATTAGACTCAAGACCAGACCAAATCTATAAAGAAGGCTGTGAAATGTAGTCCTCATTCTGCTGACCCCTTTGTATAATTAAAATTCATAATCATTGTGGGTGAGGGAAGACAACTTGTGGTCTGAGCTCAGAGAATGGGATTTTACAATTTTTAATGTTTTTGGAAAGATTTTAATCATAAAGCAAATAAGTAAACATTTAGTAAGGAGTCTATCCTGTAAATATATTTTTGGGGTATTGTACTGCTTTACTGGGAGTAGGTTGGAGAAAGCTGTGGGAACAGGAAACAGCCTCTGACAGAAAGTGATGCTAGTTGGTACTGTGGTGAGCAGTTAGAGAATTTCCCCTGGCTGAACCAGGGAGGGCAAGACAGGAAGTAGAGGAATAGAGAGTAGGTTGTAATTGCTGTTGGATGTGTAAATTAGCAAAATCCTTTTGGAAGGTAATTTGGCAGTATCTTATGATTTTATATAGTGTAAATACCTTGTCAAACAATTTGGACTTACACATTTGAGAAATTATATATGTACAAAGATATTAATTGCATCACTATATTTATAATAAGGAAAAAAATAGGAAGAAACCACCTAAAATTCTATCATCAGGACACTGATTAAATAAATTATTGATACATTTATATCATGGACTAATAAGTAATTTGCTATTAAAAAAAAGAATGAAGATGGTCTTTAAGAATTGACTTGTAGAGATTTCCAAATGAAATTGTTAAGAAAGACGAGCAAAATAGAAACAGAGGCATGGATACTTGGAACAGATTGACAGCTGTCCAAGGAGAGGGTGTTGGGGGGACTGGATGAGAGAAGATGAAGCAATTAGCTAAAGGACATATATGCATAACCCATAGATATAGACAACAGTGTGGGGATTGCCAAGGATGGGGAGGGGGTGCTGAGTGGAAGTGGGCAAAGGGGGAAGGATGGGGACAGCTGTAATAATGTCAAAAATAAAGTTTAAAAAACTTCTCTCTACACAATTGATAGCCCACACTAACGGTAATGGAAATGTGAGTACAGTCACAGCAAAAAAAGAAAAACAAAGAAACCAAAACAGTAAAATGCACAACAGTCTGTATGCTGTTGACACTATTTGTATCAAAGGATGGAGATTTTATATAGTATGTACTAGAGGCCCATGCACTCGGAGGCGGGTGAGTGGTCTCTCTGCAATCCAGGAGCCCTTCAGGGAATGTCTGACTGATGGCTTAGGCCCGCTCTCGAGAGGACATTCTTATCGCTGCTGTGGAGGCAGGAGAGGCTCCCTCCACTGTTGCTGCACTAGCCAGCTATGAGCCTGGCTTCAGGCTGAGCAGCGCTTCCCCTGTGGGAAAACACTGACCACCAGGGGACAGCTCCTGCATTGAGCATCTGCCCCTCTGGTGGTCAGTGCGTGTCATAGTGACTGGTCAATTTGCCGTTCAGTCAATTTGCATATTAGCCTTTTATTATATAGGATAATGTCTTACTATGGGGAAGACCTCTAATTCAATTTTTTTTAGGTAGCTAAAGGGAGGGGTAGAATTTTCACTTGAGCCTGAAGCTAAAATTGCCCTTACCTCAAAAATCTGCATGTCCCTGAGACACACCTTGGTGAGGCTCAATCTGAATCCCCCACAGTGTTCTATTATATGTATAAGTATTGGGAACCATCTTCTCCCTTTAGTGAAAGGAACCTTTTGTTATGTTACAATGACTAACTTTATCTCATGAGTTGTGTTTTGGCTTCAAGCCTGTATCCAACATTCATGCAGCAACTTCAGCCCTTCTGTTCAATATTTATCTGGCATATCTTTTATTTTATTGTCTCTAAATATTTCTAGATTTTTATGTATCAGAGAGGAATAGCCCATGGACACAGACAATAGTCTGATGAAGGTCTGGAAAGGGGGGGTACAGGGTGGAGGAGATCAATGGGAAAAAACAAACCAAAACAATAACAAAGGAACATCTGTTTTACTTTCAACAATACAGATACATTTTAAATACAGGAAAATATCTTAGTTGAAAAGAGTGTTATGTGAAATAATATAAGTAATTGCTCTGCATTGTACTTTATATTCTCAATTTCTCTCTAAGAGATATTAATCTACCTTACGTTCACTTAATATTAATTGGCTCTATGTTCACTTACTGACCCAGCACTGACTGCTATGGAGGCTGCGATCAGACCCTGCTTTTCTCTCTGGGCCTCTCTCCTGGCCTGATTGCAGACCCCTCAGCAGTCAGTGCTGGGTCGCCAGGACTGACTTCCACCAGGCTGACCCAGCACTGACTGCCATGGGGACTGCGATCAGACTCTGCTTTTCTCTCAGGGCTTGATCTCAGCCCCTTCAGCAGTCGGTCTTGGGTCACGGAGGCACTCACACCTATGGTATTTGCTAGAGCCCTCGGTCATTTTGGGCATTACGGACCCTGCCTCTTTGTATATATAGACAGTTGGTTTACATCTATTACACACTGGAAACTAGGAAAATGGGTGGATGGACTCAGTATGGAGAGGTCTTCTCCCCATATGTTTTTGTTTTTTGAGATTTTGAATCTGCCACTATGTGAAAAGTACTTTAGAGAAGAGTAGAGTTGTTTGTTAAGAGAAAGTTTAAATGGTGTGAATCACAAAGTGTTAAGAAATGAAATGCAAGGAAAACAGGTTTTCAATTCAAATGCTACTTCAGTTTTTCATTTAAACAGTAAATCAGTGTCTTCACATAAGCTATTCTGAACAAACCCAATGCTATTAAGAATTATTTCATAGCCTGAGATAAAACATACCAGAAGGCTTTTTATAAATATTTGTCCTAGAGATAGTTATTCTATTAAAGTGTTAGGTACTTGTTAAATTAGTTTACATTTCCAATTTTAGTTTCCATAGCCTTAATATGTAGGTTTAGTCAGGTAATTACCTTCTATGTAATCATTATTTAGACATTCTCTAAAACTCACCAAAATTGTTTCAATATACCAAATTCTTTACCCTTTATTATTGATCATTATACATATTAACTTCATGTTTATTGAAAGAAAGAAAATAAAAAGCTAATGTGGAGGGGAAATATAAGATAGAGAAAGAATGTACATGAAAATGTAGAAAAGTAGAAGTAGTATACAGGCTGGGACACAATATATAGAATATAAAAACCAGGCCAATTATAAAATTAAAACCAAAATATGGAAGCAATTTCCAATATAATTTAGAAAAATTAAATAATAGCTGCTATTTCTTAAGCATTTTGTATAACAAACACTATGGGTATTTTTAAAACATATTTTATTGATTTTTTAGAGAGAGGGATAGAGAGTTAGAAATATCAATTAGAGAGAAACATCGATCAGCTGCCTCCTGCATACCCCCTAATGGGGATATGCCCGCAACCAAGGTACATGCCCTTGACCAGAATCGAACCTGGGACCTTTCAGTCCTCAGGCCAACGCTCTATCCACTGAGCCAAACTGGTTGTGGCAACACTATGGGTATTTTATGTAATTATCTAATTTAAATTCCCAAACATTTTTATGATATATTATTCATTCTGATATCTTGTTTACATATGACATATATGTGCGTATATGTATACACACACAAATATCTGCATATATATATATATAACAGAAATAACATTATATATGCATACACACATTTTATGTACACACATATAATCATATACATACAAAACTATGGACCCAAACACACACTTGCACGCGTGCGCGCGCACACACACACACATACACACACATGCTTGAAATTCTGGAGATGTGAAGTACTTTACCCACATATACTTAGTACTAAGTAGGTAGCAGAGCTGGTACTTTGAGTGTGTCTGACTCCTCAGTTCATTAATTACCCTCTTTGTCAGTGTTCCTTCTGCTCTCCATTTGTGTGAAGTTCTCAGCTGTGAAATGGAAATCAGATTTTGAACCACCCATTATCAAATGGATGTTCACCATAATTAACATTTGTAAGGTATTGGAAGTTTTGAAATGTAAATTATACGTAGCATAACTTTTACCAACACTACTCTGGTGCCTTCTACTGTGGTAGGTCTCACAGAGTCAAGGATGACTAATAAAGGCTTGCACTAAGAGTCATTTGTAGAATAGCAAATGTACAGCATATTCCCCTCCATAAAGTGGCACTAATTTATTCAACAAAAGCTTGTTGAATTAGGACGTGTATCGAAAATTGCATCTTATTTTGTAATTAAGCTTTTTATCTGACTTTGATCTTTCTAGATGTCAAAACTACAAATTAAATGATTTAAATTAATATGAATTACCTATAAACCTCAACATCTCTACTTGTCTCTCTCTCTCTTTTTTTAATTTTTAATTTTTAATTTTTAATTTTTATTGATTCTTCACAGAGATGAAGAGAGAGGGATAGAAAGTTAGAAACATCGATGAGAGAGAATCATCGATCAGCTGCCTCTTGCACACCCCCCTACCGGGGATGTGCCCGCAACCAAGGTACATGCCCCTGACCGAAATCGAACCCGGGACCTTTCAGTCCGCAGGCCGACGCTCTACCACTGAGCCAAACCGGTCCCGGCTCTACTTGTCTCTTTATGTAAAAAATTCGGCCTAGTATTATAGTGCTCAACTATTAAAATTTTATTTTGCTTCATTTGTTTACTTTGCAGACTTGAGAAACATTATATATGTACTATGTGCTAAAAACTATGCTTGCAGGTGAAGAGAAAATAAATAGATATGTCTTTGTTCTCTCCTCAATTTATCCACAAAATAATGGTGGGGTGAGGGTATTGTGGTTTAAATGTTTTTAACAGAAATACATTTTTGCCAACTATGGTTAGTTCTCTTTGACTATGTTTGCTTCATACATAAACTGTTTTTATTTTTATTCACATTTGTGGAATATACCACAAACTATCCAACA